>NC_136071.1:890845523-893328090 GCF_964261635.1 Lissotriton helveticus | reverse complement strand
CTTTTTTGCAGATAAGGCAAGTAACATAGCAGGCATTTACTTTCTTTTGGCCCTGGGGAAATAAATAACATTGCCATATGAAATCTTCCTTTACATGGGAAATTCTTGGGTCCTCAGGCAAAAACTGCCTCTCCCCTTGCGTCTCTTCCTCTTCTTCCTCTTCTTCCTCCTCTTGCTGAAGGATAACCTGCGAAGGTGGTCCTCTCTTCCTAGGAGGTGGTGGTGGTGGGGGTGCACCAGCTGCAGCTACAAGACTTGCCATTTCTAAGTAATGAAAAAAGGTCTTCCTCTCACAAAGTTGAAAGTCAGAGTGAGGAAACAAGGAGGGGTTTTCATCATTTGGGAAAAAAAATAGTTCTAAACCAATGAAAAGTGTTATTTTTAGGTCACATGACCTAGCCTTACATCATTAGGAAACCAAAAGTGAAATGAACCAATGAAAAGTTTTAATAACAAGTCACATGACCTGTTACGCTTACGTTACGTGCTGCGCGCCGCGCCCCGGATCGCTTCCGGAGAGCTGCGCTTTGCGCCTTGGTTCGCGCTCTGGAGCACTTCCGGGTGCGCTAACGCGGCGCGTCATAAGACGCATTACGCGAGAACGCCATACGTCGCGCTTACGCGACGCGTCACGATGTTGTTTTCTAACGCGGCAGTTGCGCAAACGGAACGTTTACCGGTTCGCGGACCGGGTCGCGGCACCAAATTGAGCTAACGGGAAGCTACCCGGTTCGCGGACCGGGAGCGAAACAAAAAAAAATAATTAAAAAAAATACATTAAAAAATTGTATTAAAAACATACAAAATATATTTTTCGAATTAAAGAAGAATACATTTTAAAGGTTTTGATATTTACTATTAAAAAACCATTGAAATTCACTGAAAAAACCATAGGTTATAGACCATATATAGTTAGGAATTAGCATTTACAAAACCTTGAAAATTCACTGAAAAAACCATAGGTTATAGACCATATATAGTTAGGAATTAGCAATTACAAAACCTTATTTTACTCACACAAAACCATTGAAATTCGCATATATAGTTAGTTGCACTAACTATATATCGCGCACCCGCAATCCACTGCTGATCATGTCACATATTACATCATTCATGACATGGTCAGTGACATCACTGATGACATCACTGATGACATCTCAAATGACATCACTGATGACATCACTGATGACAACATCCAGTGACTGTATGTTTCTGTAAAGTTAAAATATGTCTTACATATTGAAGAATGAGTGGATGTATAAGTGTCTGGATGAAGGATTTAGTAGGTGCATGACTGACTGTATGAGTGAGTGATTAAATGTGTCTCACTGAGTGCATGGGTTAGTGACTAAACTGTCTTAATTTGTGCATCATTATGTCTGTTGTTCTGTAAACTGCTGCATGTGTTGATCAGTAGCTATATGAGTAACTATATGGGTTATTGATTGGTTGCCCAAGTATTTGTATGGGAGACTGAGTGTGTGTGTGGGTGGCTGGGAGGTGTATGACTCTGTGCATAGATGTGTGAGCAGTTGATTCACTAGATGTATGGGTTCAAAAGTGCATGTGGAAACAGCTGTATGGGCGGTTGACTGTGTGCATGAGTGTATTGGTGAGTGAAAGGATATCTCAGTGCTACATGTCAAAGTAAGTACATATGTAAAACACAGTACATGTGAGAGTTGACAAATATAAATAACTGTGCATAAGAGCCAGTGAATGTGTGAGTGGCTGTATGGATCATTGTGAACTTCTATCAGGGATTGTATAAGAGAGTAAATATGTGTTAGTATATGTTTGAATAAGTAAGGTGTGTATAACTGTATAGTTGAGGAAATGGAGGTGTGATTGATTCTTTGCATGACTGACTAGGTGTGTGAGTAACTCCATGGATGAGTGACAGTCTGTGAGTGTCTGTTTACACTGAGTGTATCTAAGGTTATATTAGAGTCTGAAGAGGTTCATCGTATTATCACATGAATGATGTCATCAGTGATGTGATCAGTAATGTCAAATGAGATGTCATCAGTGATGTCATTTGAGATGTCATCAGTGATGTCAGCAGTGATGTCACTGACCATGTCATGAATGATGTAATATGTGACATGATCAGCAGTGGATTGCGGGTGCGCGATATATAGTTAGTGCAACTAACTATATATGCGAATTTCAATGGTTTTGTGTGAGTAAAATAAGGTTTTGTAAATGCTAATTCCTAACTATATATGGTCTATAACCTATGGTTTTTTCAGTGAATTTTCAAGGTTTTGTAAATGCTAATTCCTAACTATATATGGTCTATAACCTATGGTTTTTTCAGTGAATATATATATATATATATATATATATATTCACTGAAAAAAGCATAGGTTTTACACACGTTATAGTTAGGAAGTAGCATTTACAAAACCTATGAAATTCACTGAAAAAAACATAGGTTTGACACCAGTTATAGTTAGCTGGAAATTTTACTGATATAAAACCAATGAAATTCCACGTTATAGTTAGTTGGACTCACTATAACTTGCGCGTGTAATGCACTGCTGATGACGTCACATATTACATCACTCATGACATCACTGATGACACCATCCAGTGAATGTGTGTCTTTCTGAAAAATAAATATGTGTTATATATGTATATATTATTGAATATCTTAGTGAATACATATATTAGTGAGTAATGCTTAAATATTTAAATATATGTATTAGTGTTTCACTTTGTGTATAAGTGGCTGCATGGGTTGATGAGTAGGTACATGTGTATGTATATAGGATATTAGATGTTTTTCTTAGTATCAGTATGAGTGTTTGCATGCTTTGGTGGGGGTATTACTTAGTACATAGATGCAAGAATGACTGAGTCTCTGTTTGTATGTGTTTTGAAGACAGCATATGTGCAGGACTGTACGGGTGGATGAGTGTGTATATGTCTGTGTTAGTGAGTGAATGACTGTCTTATTAGTGTCTTTATCAGTAACTACATATGTTTTAATCTAGTATATGTGAATATTGATGTATATAAGTGAGTATATGTGAGAGTGAGGGATTGTAAGAGTTCCTGTTTAAATTAGTATGTGTTTCTATAAGTGATTTTTTAAGAGAGTAAGTATGTGTAAGTTTCCTTAGAAGTAAAGTGGTAGTGTGTGTATAGCTGTTTATGCAAATAAATGGATGTTCAATAGTTTATTTGCATGTGTGAGTATGTGTGTGAATAACTTTTGGATGACTGTCGGTGTGTAACAGGATGTGTTTGTGTATCACTACATATGATTAGTGAATATATGTATGAGTGACTATATAGAACTGTTGGTGAATTAGTGCATGTGTATATAGATGGTGGAATTATTGAATTGGTTGTTGTAACTGGTATGGGTATCTCCATTTTTTTGAAAATTTTAGTTTCTATTTTTGAATATGTGTTTCAAGGGTTAGATTACAGTGAAAGGAGGTCTGTCACTGTGTCACAAGGATGGTGTCATCAGTGATGTCATGAGTGATGTAATATGTGACGTCATCAGCAGTGCATTACACGCGCAAGTTATAGTAAGTCCAACTAACTATAACGTGGAATTTCATTGGTTTTATATCAGTAAAATTTCCAGCTAACTATAACTGGTGTCAAACCTATGGTTTTTTCAGTGAATTTCATAGGTTTTGTAAATGCTACTTCCTAACTATAACGTGTGTAAAACCTATGGTTTTTTCAGTGAATTTCATTGGTTTTTAAAATGCTAATTCAGAAATATCTCGTGTATGCAACCTATACTTTTGTCAATAAAGTTCTGGCAATATTTTTTTCGGAAACAAGCCGTTTTCTTCACTGTTCAAGTTGCATAGAGACTCCTTGTAAAGCGATACAGAATTAGAAAGTCTGTACCTTGCCTTTTTTTGAACGCATTAAAATTTGTCTGTAAATAAAAATAACCTTTCTAAACATTCGTGCGCGACCCGGTGTGCGCACTCTCGGCAACACTTCTCAATAAAATGGATAGCGCATTTCCAGGCTTTCGTGCGTGACCGACTGCGCGCACCCGCCTATATATTTCGTGAAAACTTTGCAATTTGAACTTATTGAATTTCTTCATAGACCCATCAAAGAACTTATAGTACGTCAAAGAGACTAAACCTAGGCTTCTTTTTTAATATTATGAAAATTTACATTAAATGGAGCCGAATGTCTTTTTAAACTTTCGTGCGTGACCGAATGTACACACCTTGGTATTTTAAAAAAAAATATAAAAGGTTTTATACTTTAACAATTGTATGCTTGAATCGAGCTCAGAAGATATATTAAATCCAGATATGTTTGGATTTACTCCTTTTCACGTTTTGAAACGTCGCTGAATTCACCCGCTACTTCCAAATGACGTACGTGACCAGATACTGTCACCGCGTACACGTCCTGAGACGCGCATGTGAAGTCATGTGACTTGAAAACAACACTTCCAATTGGTTCTTAGTAGTTTCTATTCTGCAATTTACACGGAGCACTCCACCCACTTCCCTCACTATCTTTTGTACTCTCAAAAGAGAACAACGTTCAACATCTTTCGGAAGACTTTGCTGAAATGGCTGCCGTTCCGCATTCATCTTCTGATTCTGAAGGAAATTAGCGACTACCTTTAAAAAGAAAAAAGGAATCTTTTATTTGGCAATTTTTCACTTATCCTGAAGAAGAAAAGAAAGTGAATGCGCCAAAAGTTACCTGCACGATATGCAAATCGGTTCTCTCAAGAGGAAATCCAACAAAAAAATATTCCTTTTCCATACATACCATGGTGCGGCATGTCAAACAAGTGCACCCTGTGGAATTTGCAAAGGCATCGACAAGAGCCCTGGCCACGCTATTACCATCAGAGGTGGCCAGCACATCTTCTGGTGGACGACCTGTATCTCCATCGAGTGCTGTGATGGACTTGAGACCATATCTTGCAAAGGTGCACATGAAATGCAACGAGTGTGGAGAAATTCTTCTGTACGGAGAGCAGAACCTCATTCTTACTAAACTAAAAATTGAGAGTCATAAATGCCCCGAGAAAAGATAAATTTCTTCATTTCATTTTGATCCTGTGTCACACATGAAAATGTTGTTGCAAGTTTAAAAAATCAAAAACAACATACCACTTGTTTAAAAAAATAAAATTAAAAAAAAAGTTCTTTTCAGAACTAACTCATTGTACCAAAAAGAGCTCCAGGAGCATATTATGAACGGGGTTTATCTCCGCTTTTTTGGCTTTCGTTCGTGCGCGACCGTGTGCGCGCACCCGCCTATATATTTCGTGAAAACTTTGCACTTGCAACTTATTAAATTTCTTCATAGACCCATTAAAGAACTTATACTACGTCAAAGACACTAAACCTAGGCTTCTTTTTTATTATTATGAAAATTTACATTAAATGGAGCCGAATGTCTTTTTAAACTTTCGTGCGTGACCGAATGTACACACCTTGGTATTTTAAAAAAAAATATAAAAGGTTTTATACTTTAACAATTGTATGCTTGAATCGAGCTCAGAAGATATATTAAATCCGGATATGTTTGGATTTACTCCTTTTCACGTTTTGAAACGTCGCTGAATTAGACCGCTACTTCCAAATGACGTACGTGACCAGATACTGTCACCGCGTACACGTCCTGAGACGCGCATGTGAAGTCATGTGACTTGAAAACAACACTTCCAATTGGTTCTTAGTAGTTTCTATTCTGCAATTTACACGGAGCACTCCACCCACTTCCCTCACTATCTTTTGTACTCAAAAGAGAACAACGTTCAACATCTTTCGGAAGACTTTCTTTTCACGCGATAATGTGAAATACTGAGATTGTTACAGGATTTTCTATCAGATATGTGTTCCCATTGCTGTTGAAGCACTAACACCGTGGAAAATTCCACCGATAGCAGTAATATTTTTAACGCCGAGCACCGGCGATTTTTATCACTTAGAAGCCTTCCTATTATGAAGGTTTATCTCCTAAGTCTCTGATTCTCAAACTGTGCAACGCGGCTCCCCTGTGTGCCGTAATGAGGTGCTAGGGGCGCCGCGCACACTCTAGTGTGACTAACCATCCATAAATTCCACGGACATCTCTACCCTGTTATCTGCAATTGTGAACATCAAAAGGAACTGCGCTACGCCCCTGTGAGAGGCCTCACTCCCACTGCTGCAACGGCTTGGCAGTCCTCCAGATGCACAGGAACAGCCCCTCCGATCCATTGAAGTTCTGTGTCGTGAGAGGCCTCACTCCCACTGCTGCAACGGCTTGGCAGTCCTCCAGATGCACAGGAACAGCCCCTCCGATCCATTGAAGTTCTGTGTCGGTCTCAATACCACTTACGAAATGAAAATAAGCACTGAAGAATATTCAAGCATGTAGTACTCCTCCTGCTACAGCATACAGAATGCATTCTATTACCTATAAAAAAGTGAAACACCCACGCTACAATCATATAGAATACTTCCTCTAAAGAAGCCTGTGAATAACTTTAAAACATCAGGTTAACATTTTTTTACTCTCTCATCATTGTTAAAGATAAGTATTTACAATACTATATTAAACAATGCCATGGTTGTTGCTTTTTAATTTTAAAAATCTTGCAATCTTTCACAAACCCAATACTCATGGCTTCTTTTTCGTGACAAAAATCTTGCAATATTACATACCTACATAGAATAACAGAAAAAACATAACACTACAAAGGCCGAACACTCTACTAAACGCGGATTTGTAACCTATGGGGCAGATTTATGTTAACTACTTCATACCCAGATATGCACCAGTTAATGTGCACCACAGTATGCTAGTGCTCCGTTACCCATGGTGTGCCACATTTGAAATGTGGCGCACCATGGTACAAAAACACCATACATGCGTAACACATCTGTGCTGAAAAAGTAATACATTGCTAGAGTTGCATCGCAAGTGTGATGCAGCTCCAGCAAGGCTCACCAATGCACTATATTCACAATGCTGCGTCAATACCTACGCCTGCTTCAACCACATGCACAGTTTTGAAACAGCATGGGCCTGAAAGTCACTGAGTGAAATATCATGCATTACAGTCAGCCACTTTCAAGACGCATTCCTTCAGAGGAACACTTACCGTTTATTAGAGGTAGATCGTCCGACTCCACCGGAGGACACCCCTAATAAAAAAGACATATATATAAAATGCGGACTAGCCGCTATATCGTGCTAGCGAACTTTAACTTAAAAATCGTTAGAAAAAACAAAAGGAATCGAGCAAAATCAGTAGGCCACTGATAGGATCTCTTTTTGACCTCGCTAAAATAGAAACATTAGGAACAACCCCTCATGATAAATATGAAACTAGTGAGAGAAACCGAGCTCGACGCCATGATGGCTGCAAGACAGCTCGGCTCCGCCGCCCACCCCGCCCAAAATAACGACAAACCCTATGCAAATATTATAAATAAATACAACACACCAGCAAAGTAACAGGGTAAAACGTTTTATTAAATAACTATTTACATGGCAGCCTGCTGCAACATGAAAACAACACTTCCAATTGGTTCTTACTAGTTTCTATTCTGGAATTTACACTCAGCACTCCACCCACTTCCCTCACTATCTTTTGTACTCTCAAGAGTGAACAACGTCCTACATTTTTCGGAAGACTTTGGTGAAATGGCTACCGTATCTCATTCATCTTCTGAATCTGAACAAAATGATCAACTACCTTTAAGAAGAAAAAAAGAATCTTTCATCTGGCAATTTTTCACTTATCCTGAAGATCAAAAGAAAGTAAATGCACCAAAAGTAACCTGCACGATATGTGACTCGTTTCTCTCAAGAGGAAATCCAACAAAAAAATATTCCTTTTCCATACATACCATGGTGCGGCATGTAAAACAAGTGCACCCTGTGCAATTTGCAGAGGCATCGACAAAAGCCCTGGCCACGCTATTACCAGTAGAGGTGGCCAGCACATCTTCTGATCGACGACCTGTATCTCCATCGAGTGCAGAGATGGACTTGAGATATTTAACTATATATGGTCTAAAACCTATGGTTTTTTCAGTGAATTTTCAAGGTTTTGTAAATGCTAATTCCTAACTACATATGGTCTATAACCTATGTTTTTTTCAGTGAATTTCAATGGTTTTTTAATAGAAAATATCAAAAGCTTTTTTGTGGAAAATGACTAAAACTAAGTATACATAAGCGGCGTTCATTTATGTTCACCACAGCCACTGTTGAAAGTAAAGTGAAAGTCGCGAAACAGTGGCCACGCCATCTAGTCCCTTTTAGGCCCCATCATGCACGTAAGTAACAGCCATTTTGTGTGTCATGCCCTCTCTGCCCACTGCCAATAGCCTATGATTGTTCGAAATTGGTTCTCTTTGGGTGATTCCCTATTCACAAATAAGCACAGAGTCGCAATACTCTGTTTAGTTTTTGCAGATAGTGAAGGATAGGTAGTGCAGACTTTTGTCCCCTTTGTAACCCGTCATGCCTATCTCTGCCCCGTTTGTTGGTAGTTGGTTCAACCCGGACCGTTTATTAGAGGTAGATCGTCCGACTCCACCGGAGGACACCCCTAATAAAAAGGACATATATATAAAATGCGGACTAGCCGCTGTATCGTGCTAGCAAACTATAACATAAAAATCGTTAGAAAAAACAAAAGGAATTGAGCAAAATTAGTAGGCCACTGATAGGATCTCTTTTTGATCTCGCTAAAATAGAAACATTAGCAACAACCCCTCATGAGAAATATGAAACTAGTGAGAGGAACCGAGCTCGACGCCATGATGGCTGCAAGACAGCTCGACTCCGCCGCCCACCCCGCCCAAAATAACGACAAACCCTATGCAAATATTATAAATATATACAACACACCAACAAAGTAACAGGGTAAAACGTTTAATTAAATAACTATTTACATGGCAGCCTGCTGCAACATCGATCCAAATGCATGACGCTGTTCCTGTCGAGGTAGCATAGCTGGCGGCCTAGGGGTGGAGGACCGTTGTGCAAATACCCCGGGGAGGACTCTGGATATGCTTGGTCCCTGAGATGCTTCGATGTCACTGCCTTGCAAAAATGGCATAAGTCCTGGATGTTGGGTGCCATAGTTGAGTGTTTGACCTAAAGACACGTCCTGCGGTGCCCTGGTCCAACCATCACATATACCTGCACCAGGAGACGGCGTGGGGTGCACCGGAAGGGAGAGGCAGTGCGAACGAGCCTCCACCACCTCCCCAGGTGGAGGTTTCTCAGCTACACCCCTAAAGACACGTCCTGCGGTGCCCTGGTCCAACCATCACATATACCTTCGCCAGGAGACGGCGTGGGGTGCACTGGAAGGGAGAGGCGGCGCGAACGAGCCTCCCCCACCTCCCCAGGTGGAGGTTTCTCAGCTACACCCCAGCGCTTCACTGATCTCCTTGTCCTCAGTCAAGCATCAATAGTAAGATTTTCATAGGTGAGTGTAGGTACATAGTTTTCCATCCACAGACTAAAAGCCTGGAGTGGGAGTGAAAAAACCATAACTAGGTAAGAAGGAATGCAGAGGCTGTAGGAAGGACTCTGGATATGCTTGGTCCCTGAGATGCTTCGATGTCACTGCCTTGCACAAATGGCATAAGTCCTGAATGTTGGGTGCCATAGTTGAGGGTTTGACCTAAAGACACGTCCTGCGGTGCCCTGGTCCAACCATCACATATACCTGCGCCAGGAGACGGCGTGGGGTGCACTGGAAGGGAGAGGCGGCGCGAACGAGCCTCCCCCACCTCCCCAGGTGGAGGTTTCTCAGCTGCACCCCAGCGCTTCACTCGACATAGGCGGCCGGTTCCCGGGGTCCGGCGGAACTTTTACCCTTTTGGTGACTCTTCCATTCTGGACCTTGTCCCACAATCCGTTTGACCTGAAGACACATCCTGCGGTGCCCTGGTCCAACCATCACATATACCTGCGCCAGGAGACGGCGTGGGGTGCACTGGAAGGGAGAGGCGGCGCGAACGAGCCTCCCCCACCTCCCCAGGTGGAGGTTTCTCAGCTACACCCCAGCGCTTCACTCGACGAGCTGAGTTGCGCCCGCTCCTGCGGCACATTGCCTCGCTCGGCCAGCTGAATTACGCCTGCTCTTGCTATTACATCGTCTCACCCGCCATCCGGCTGAATTGCACCCACTCTTGCGGTACAGCGACAGGCGGCTGCCACGGAGCTCAGGAAATGGCGGTCGGCTCCACAGACTTGGGCCTGGCCTGCAAGGATGGCTCTGGACAACCCTGGAACTCGGACGCTTGACTGCTACGGCATGGGCCCCATTCCAAAAAGCGTCCCATCAGCCTTGAAGATTCTACAAGAGTCACCGGGGCCCCCGACTCCCGCAGACTTCCGGTGGGGAGCGACTGCCATGATTCCTCGCGGAATGGCCACGACGTAGCCACGGGGTGCTCTCATGCTGACGCCAGCTTCAGTCTGAAACTTTCAGAAACACTGTAGACTACCAATTCGATCAGTTCCGGTGGAGCCCCAACGACGTATCGCGTTGTTGCATAATGCGTCATATGATACGCCGCGTTAGCGCACCCGGAAGTGCTCCGGTGCGCGAGGCGCGAAGCGCAGCTTCCCGGAAGCAATACGGGGCGCGGCGCGGAGCGCGTAACGTAAGCAT
Source organism: Lissotriton helveticus (assembly GCF_964261635.1). NCBI lineage: Eukaryota > Metazoa > Chordata > Amphibia > Caudata > Salamandridae > Lissotriton > Lissotriton helveticus. The sequence goes on along the minus strand of NC_136071.1, from coordinate 893,317,445 downwards.
AACAGGTCATGTGACTTGTTAATAAAACTTTTCATTGGTTTAGAACTATTTTTTGTCCCAAATGATGAAAACCCCTCCTTGTTTCCTCTTGGCTCCTGCCCCCTCCCCAACTCTTGCTCGGCCAGCTGAGTTTCGCCCACTCTTGCGGCCTACGACATGGATACGCCGGGGCGTTATGGATCAGTATGGGCAAATATACACTTGGGGATTCACAAGCAACAACAAGCCTTTGTATTTGGGGCTCTAAATCAACAACAGTGACAGAGAACAGAACCGAACTAAGCACTCAGGGGCTACGTTTAAACGTAACATCATCTCCCCAGAGGTACATCACCTTACACAGACATGCACTCTGATCTCCTTGGCCTCAGTCAAGCATCAATAGTATGATTTTCATAGGTGAGTCTAGGTTCATGGTTTTCCATCCACAGACTAAAAGCCTGGAGTGGGAGTGAAAAAACCATAACTAAGTAAGAAGGAAGGCAGAAACAGAATCTTCCTCTGCAACATCCGGCTCTGCATCGCTACTTACCTATAAATGCAGAAAAAACTCAATTAACACAAGGGCTCTTTTCAGAGCCACCTTATATCAAAGCACTCAAACTTCTGATTTATCTCCATTTTCACACTCTTGTAAATAGGTGTGCGCGCCCGAGTGCGCGCACCCCGTTTAAAAAAAAAATATATATATATTTTCGCCTTTAAGGGCCTTACTGCACACCCTGAGAAAACCTACGCAGCAAAACAATCTCTACCTTCTCCCCTTTCCATGTTCCAATGCTTTAAAATGAACAATATATTTACTCGCAGTGACAAAATGGCGGTCAACACTTCCCGATTTCCTTCGAATCGAACGTTAACAGACGTCATGCAGCAAAAAAAAAATTCCGCTCGCGCGCAGCCGCTTGAGTGCGCGCACCCGTGCGCGCGTATAGATATATAATTGACTTTAACTTTAATTTTCTCAGCAACTACTGAACGGATTTACACCATTCCAAAAAAAGTGTAATCTGCGAGCCGGACTCTACAGTTTTGCCAAATTTCTTATAAATCCATTCAGCCGTTCGACCTGTAGCCGTGTCTAAACGTCCTATGGAAAATAACATGGAGAAAACACGTTTTGGGACCCCCCTTTTATCTCAGCCCCCACTTCACCAATCCCCCCAAACTTTCAGGGAAGGAGCACAGTGGACCGAGCCATCTTCTTTGAGAAATTCGCAAAGATTCATCCACCAGGGCCAAAGTTAATCCAAATAGAATGTTGAGGATTTCCTATGGAAACTAGGTCCTAACTATAGCTACCTACTGGCGACCGCCAGTAGGTAATATATATATATATATATATATATATATTCACTGAAAAAACCATAGGTTATAGACCATATATAGTTAGGAATTAGCATTTACAAAACCTTGAAAATTCACTGAAAAAACCATAGGTTATAGACCATATATAGTTAGGAATTAGCATTTAAAAAACCTTATTTTACTCACACAAAACCATTGAAATTCCATATATAGTTAGTTGTACTAACTATATATCGCGCACCCGCAATCCACTGCTGATGATGTCACATATTACATCATTCATGACATGGTCAGTGACATCACTGATGACATCACTGATGACATCTCAAATGACATCACTGATGACATCTCATTTGACATTACTCATGACATCATTCATGTGATGATACGATGAACCTCTTCAGACTCTAATATAACCTTAGATACACTCAGTGTAAACAGACACTCACAGACTGTCACTCATCCATGGAGTTACTCACACACCTAATCAGTCTTGCAAAGAATCAATCACACCTCCATTTCCTCAACTATATAGTTAAACACACCTTACTTATTGAAACATATAATAACACATATTTACTCTGTTATACAATCCCTGATACAAGTTCACAATAATCCATACAGCCACTCACACATTCACTGGCTCTTATGCACAGTTATTTATATATGTCAACTACCACATGTACTGTGTTTTACATATGTACTTACTTTGACATGTAGCACTGAGATATCCATTCACTCACCAATACACTCATGCACACAGTAAACCGCCCATACAGCTGTTTCCACATGCACTTTTGAACCCATACATCTAGTGAATCAACTGCTCACACATCTATGCACAGAGTCATACACCTCCCAGACACCCACACACACACTCAGTCTCCCATACAAATACTTGGCCAACTAATCAATAACCCATATAGTTAGTCATATAGCTAATGATCAACACATGCATCAGATTACAAAACAACAGACACAATGGTGCACAATTTAAAACAGTTTAGTCACTAACCCATGCACTCAGTGAGACACATTTAATCACTCACTTATACAGTCAGTCATGCACCTACTAAATACATCATCCAGACACTTATACATCCACTCATTCTTCAATATATAAGACATATTTTAACTTTACAGAAACATACAGTCACTGGATGTTGTCATCAGTGATGTCATCAGTGATGTCATTTGAGATGTCATCAGTGATGTCATCAGTGATGTCACTGACCATGTCATGAATGATGTAATATGTGACATCATCAGCAGTGGATTGCGGGTGCGCGATATATAGTTAGTACAACTAACTATATATGGAATTTCAATGGTTTTGTGTGAGTAAAATAAGGTTTTTTAAATGCTAATTCCTAACTATATATGGTCTATAACCTATGGTTTTTTCAGTGAATTTTCAAGGTTTTGTAAATGCTAATTCCTAACTATATATGGTCTATAACCTATGGTTTTTTCAGTGAATTTCATAGGTTTTTTAATAGCAAATCTTTATAAAAATAATACATTTTAAATCGAATTTTATATTTTATAATTTTTTTATTTATTTTTTATATTATTTTTGGTGCGCTCCCGGGGCGCGGACAGGTGAACGCACGGGTAAGCGCAATCTTGCGGCGCGCCCCGGGGCGCGTACTGATGCGCGTCCCGGAAGCGCTATTGCCGCGAACGAAAACAACATCGTGACGTATCGCGTAGCCGCCACGCCTTGCGTCATAAGACACGTATCGCGTAGCCGCGAGATGCGTCTTATGACGCACCGCGTAAGCGCACCCGGAAGCGCATACGATCGCGCAACGTAAGTGCCCCGATGCGCTTACGATACACGCCCGGGACGCGCCCCGGGGCGCGTAGCGTAAGCGCGTCAAACCATGTGACTTTAAAATAACACTTTTCATTGGTTCAGAACTTTTTTTTTCCAAATTGTGTGAAACCCACCCATTTCTCTCACTATTGCTTTGTACTTGGAGAGAGCAAGAGCTGTTCTGTCTACTCTATCTCCTACTTTTCTGATCTCCAGCAATGGCTGCAAGAGAGTCATCCAGCAGTGATTCAGATGGATTTTTAGATGAGGACCCTCCTCAGCAAAAGAAAAAAACCCATTACATCTGGAAATTTTACGACATCCCTGAAGGACAGAAAAAAGTCAACGCTCCCAAAGTAACCTGCAAAACATGTGGGAGTAGTTTATCCAGAGGCAATCCTCTGAAAAAATATAGTTTGGGAAATGCTAATTTGATCAGGCATGTGAAAAGAAGACACCCTAACAACTTTGCCAGGGAGAGTGTCAGAGAGCTGGCACGGAATGTACCCACAGATGGCGGCAGCACCTCCACTGGTGGAGCAACACCTTCGGGACCACCCCGTGGAAGAATTGTCCCTAACATTCAGCCGGTGTTTGCAGGCATCAAATTTTTGTGCACGGAGTGTGACGAACTGCTCTGCTATGGGGAGCAGAGTGTTGAACTCATTGCCCTAAAGAAACAGCAACACCGCTGCTCTTCCAGTCCCTAAATTTTCAATTTTTTTTGCTCCTGTTGAGCAGTTTTGGAATCCTTGTTTTTGTTTTTCCCTTGACAAAAATACCAAAAAAATATAAAATTGTTTTAAAAAGTCTAAAAAAAATATAAAACAACAAAAACAAAAAAAATATATAAAACAACAAAATAAAAAAAAAAGTTCTTTTCAGAACTACCTCCAATTTATAAAAAGAAGCTTTTTTTTTTTTTTTTTAAAGTCTGTCATTTTTTATCTCCATGGTACGCTCCCCCATACGCTCCCCGGTGCGCGTACCGGGCGCTCCCCCCCGCGAAAATCGATTTTTTTTTTATTTTGTTTTCACCCGCGGGAGCCTTTTATGGCCCCCACATCAAAAGTAGGGGGTCAGGGGGGTGTACCCTGCCCCCTTTTGCTCATTTCCCCCCTTTGATTCTTGCCACCTCTTGTGTCTCAATCCTACCGAGACACAAGATGGCGGCCGCTGCGGACTGTTTCGAATGTTTACAGACACCCGAGAACCAATCAGTTTGCCGTGCGCAAGTCGAGTGGCGCGCCTGGAGCGCTCCCCGGTACGCGTACCGGGCGCGTCTCTAGATATATATCTTTTTTTAAACCTAATTTACTCAAAATTCACAGGACCACATATCTTGAGACCTAGCAAAGGCACATCGGGCAAACAATATCTACAATTTTGCCAAGTTTCGTGGAAATCCATTCAGCCGTTCGAGCTAAAAGTGAGGCCAACCGCCCTATGGAAAATTGCATGGCAAAAACACGTTTTGGGACCCCACTTTTTTCTCGGCCCCCCCTTGACGACCCCCCCCAAATTTTTCAGGGGCTGCTCAGAAACAAAATGTTCCATTTTCCTGAAAATTTCAGCCAATTCCGTCCACAAACGCCAAAGTTATTAGACATAGAATTTTCAAAAATCCCATAGAGAAAAAATCCTAACTATATATAGCTACTGGCGACCGCCAGTAGGTAATATATATATATATATATATATATATATATATATATATATATATCTATATATATAGATATATATATATATATATATATGTATATATATATTACCTTCTGGCGTTTGCCAGTAGGTAGTCATAGTTAGAACCTAGCTACCATAGGAAAATCGCAACATTCTATTCCCAATAACTTTGCCGCCGATTGACAAATCTTCACGAAATTTTCAAAACAAATTCTTTGTTGATATCTGCCCCTATGTTGAAAGTTTGGGGGTGATTCATCAAGGGGGGCAGAGAAAAATGTGGGGTCCCAAAACGTGTTTTCTCCATGTTAATTTCCATAGGAAACTTTAGACAAGGGTACAGGTCGAACGGGTGAACGGAATTACCCCATATCTGGCAGGGAGAAGGGTCTTGGTCTAGAAAGCATGCTTTTGTTTATTTGGTGTAAATCCGTTCAGTAGTTCTTGAGAAATATTGAAATTTACAAATATTGATATTTGGGAATTCTGCCATCTGATTGGCTGAGGCGTTACGAGCATGAGCTTGCTGCCGATTGGCTGCGAGCGGTTGCAACTATCAATCAATCAATCATAACATTTGTATAGCGCGCTACTCACCCGGAAGGGTCTCAAGGCGCTTGGGGGAGGGGTCCGCTACTGCTCGAATAGCCAGGTTTTGAGTTGTCTCCTGAAGGCGAGATGGTCCTGTGTCAGCCGGAGGTGGATGGGGAGGGAGTTCCATGTCTTGGCTGCCAGGTAGGAGAAGGATCTTCCTCCGGCAGTGGCTTTTCGGATGCGTGGTACGGCGGCGAGGGCGAGGCTTGTAGAACGTAGCTGGCGGGTGGGCGTGTAGAAGGTCAGGCGGTTGTTGAGGTACTTGGGGCCCAGGTCGTGGAGAGACTTGTGTGCGTGGGTAAGGAGCCTGAACGTGATCCTCTTGCTGATGGGGAGCCAGTGCAGGTCCCTCAGGTGGCCGGAGATGTGGCTGCGTCGAGGGATGTCCAGGATGAGTCGGGCGGAGGCGTTCTGGATGCGTTGGAGTCTTTTCTGTAGCTTGGCTGTGGTTCCGGCGTAGAGGGTGTTTCCGTAGTCCAGTCGGCTGGTGACGAGTGCCTGGGTGACCGTCTTCCTGGTTTCGGTCGGAATCCATCGGAAGATCTTGCGGAGCATGCGTAGGGTGTTGAAGCACGATGAGGAGACGGTGTTGACTTGTCTGGTCATCGAGAGGGAAAAGTCCAGGATGAAGCCCAGGTTGCGTGCGTGGTTTGTTGGCTTGGGAGCGGTGCCCAGGGCGGGAGGCCACCAGGAGTCGTCCCAGGTGGAGGGCGAGGGTCCCAGGATGAGGACTTCCATCTTGTCTGAGTTCAGTTTAAGGCGGCTGTTCTTCATCCACTCGGCGACGTCTTTCATTCCTTCGTATAGGCTGGTTCTGGCGGTGGCGGGGTCTCTGGTGAGAGAGAGGATCAGTTGGGTGTCGTCGGCGTAGGAGATGATGTTGAGGTTGTGTTGGCGTGCGATGGCTGCGAGTGGTCTCATGTAGACGTTGAAGAGGGTGGGGCTGAGTGAAGATCCCTGTGGAACGCCGCAGATGACGTCGGTGACATCGGATCGAAACGGGGGAGGCGGACTCTCTGGGTTCTTCCGGCGAGGAACGAGATGATCCACTCCAGTGCCTTCTCTTGGATACCTATGTTGCTGAGACGCTGCACTAGGGTGCGGTGGCAGACAGTGTTGAACGCTGCGGAGAGGTCCAGGAGGATGAGGGCCGCTGTATCCCCATTGTTGAGCAGGGTTCTGATGTCGTCGGTGGCCGCGATGAGGGCGGTCTCGGTGCTGTGGTTGGCTCGGAAACCGTACTGCGATGGGTCGAGGGATCCGTTCGTTTCGAGGAAGGCGGCAAGCTGACTGTTGACGGTCTTCTCGATGACTTTGGCAGGAAAAGGGAGGAGCGAGATGGGGCGGAAGTTCTTGAGGTCGGTGGGGTCCGCCGTTGGTTTCTTCAGTAGGGCGCTGAGCTCGGCATGCTTCCAGCTCTCCGGGAAGGTGGCGGTGTTGAAGGAGGTGTTGATGATGTCCCGAAGTTGGGGTGCGATGGTGGAGTCGGCCTTGTTGAAGACGTGGTGGGGGCAGGGGTCGGTTGGAGATCCGGAGTGGATGGTGTTCATCGTGCGGGCTGTGTCTTCGGTGGTTACCGTGGTCCAGGTGCAGAGGGTGGTAGTGGGGGCGTTGGTTCGACGGTTGGGTGCGTGGATGGTGCACCGAAGCTGTTGTGGATGTCGGCGATCTTGCGGTGGAAGAACGAGGCGAGAGAGTCACAGGGATCTTGTGAGGGAGTGATGTCGTTGTTGCCGGTGCTGGGGTTGGAGAACTCCTTGATGATGCTGAAGAGTTCCTTGCTGTCGTGGGCGTTGTTGTCCAGTCGTTCCTTCAGTGCAGTCTTCTTGGTGGTGCGGATAAGCTGGTGGTGTTTGCGGGTGGCGTGTTTGAGGGCGGTCATGTTGTCTGTTGTCTGGTCGAGGAGCCAGGCGTTCTCGAGGGTGCGGCAGTGCTTCTTGGAGTCCTTGAGTTCGTCGGTGAACCAGGAGGCTTTATTGCTTCTGGGTCTGCTGGGGTTCTTCAGTGGCGTGAGGTCGTCGGCGCAGGCGGTCAGCCACTGTGTGAAGTTGCGGGCTGCCTCGTTGTGGTCCGTTGTGCTGGCGGGAGGGTTCTGGCTGAGGGAGGCAGTGAGTTGCTCTGCGGTGATCTTGCTCCAGCTCCTGCGAGGGACCTGTTGCCGGTGGTGGTGGGTCGTGGTTCTTCTGAACCTGAAGTGGACGCAGCTGTGGTCGGTCCAGTGAAGTCCGGTGGAGTGGCTGAAGGTGATGTGCCTGCTGGAAGAGAAGACGGGGTCGAGCGTGTGGCCGGCGTAGTGGGTGGGAGTGTTGACCAGTTGCTTGAGTCCGAGGTTGGCGAGGTTGCCCAGCAGGGCGGTGGTGTTGCGGTCCTTGTTGTTCTCCAGGTGGAAGTTAAGGTCCCCTAGGAGGATGTAGTCGGCGGAGGGGAGGGCGTGCGGGCTGATGAAGTCCGCGATGTCTTCACTGAATTGGGTGCATGGTCCCGGGGGTCTGTAGATCAGGGTGCCTCTGAGGGTCGTCTTTGGGTCGGTGTGTATCTGGAAGTGGAGGTTCTCGGTGGCGGAGAAGGTGTCGTTGCAGTCGGTCGTGATGCGGATGGTGTTCTTGTGTACGATGGCGATGCCTCCTCCAGTCTGGTTGACGCGGTCCCTCCGCGTGATCTTGTATCCGTCCGGGATGGCGATGGCGATGTTGGGCGCAGAGGAGGCGTTCATCCATGTTTCTGTGAGGAAGGCGACGTCAGGTGAAATTGTGTCGATCAGGTTCCAGAGTTCGATGGCATGTCTGTGGACGGATCGGGTGTTGATCAGGATTCACTTGAGGTGATTGTTGCTGGTGCTCGGTTTGGCGGGTGCGGTGCTGGTCTGGAGGCAGGTGTATTTGCAGGCTTGGCAGGTGAAGGGTCCATGGGTGCGTCTCGGGGCGGCTTGGTATCAGGCTCGGGTGCGGTCGGGTTTGAGTGCGACGAGGGTGGCGGCGTCGTAGGTCCGTCATGTGGTCTGGCAGCGTCGGGGCCAGGGGTCCTGGCACTGGGCGCGGTCCAGGCACGGACGGGCGCAGACGGGCGCAGACGGGCTTGCCTTTGGCGCGCCTTCTGCGCACCAGTGGCGCATCCGCTGCGCGTGAACGCTGCGCGTACGCGTGGACTCCGCTATAAATGGCGTAGTGGGGGGCGGATAGCCAGGTTTTGAGTTGTCTCCTGAAGGCGAGATGGTCCTGTGTCAGCCGGAGGTGGATGGGGAGGGAGTTCCATGTCTTGGCTGCCAGGTAGGAGAAGGATCTTCCTCCGGCAGTGGCTTTTCGGATGCGTGGTACGGCGGCGAGGGCGAGGCTTGTAGAACGTAGCTGGCGGGTGGGCGTGTAGAAGGTCAGGCGGTTGTTGAGGTACTTGGGGCCCAGGTCGTGGAGAGACTTGTGTGCGTGGGTAAGGAGCCTGAACGTGATCCTCTTGCTGATGGGGAGCCAGTGCAGGTCCCTCAGGTGGCCGGAGATGTGGCTGCGTCGAGGGATGTCCAGGATGAGTCGGGCGGAGGCGTTCTGGATGCGTTGGAGTCTTTTCTGTAGCTTGGCTGTGGTTCCGGCGTAGAGGGTGTTTCCGTAGTCCAGTCGGCTGGTGACGAGTGCCTGGGTGACCGTCTTCCTGGTTTCGGTCGGAATCCATCGGAAGATCTTGCGGAGCATGCGTAGGGCGTTGAAGCACGATGAGGAGACGGCGTTGACTTGTCTGGTCATCGAGAGGGAAAAGTCCAGGATGAAGCCCAGGTTGCGTGCGTGGTTTGTTGGCTTGGGAGCGGTGCCCAGGGCGGGAGGCCACCAGGAGTCGTCCCAGGTGGAGGGCGAGGGTCCCAGGATGAGGACTTCCATCTTGTCTGAGTTCAGTTTAAGGCGGCTGTTCTTCATCCACTCGGCGACGTCTTTCATTCCTTCGTATAGGCTGGTTCTGGCGGTGGCGGGGTCTCTGGTGAGAGAGAGGATCAGTTGGGTGTCGTCGGCGTAGGAGATGATGTTGAGGTTGTGTTGGCGTGCGATGGCTGCGAGTGGTCTCATGTAGACGTTGAAGAGGGTGGGGCTGAGTGAAGATCCCTGTGGAACGCCGCAGATGACGTCGGTGACATCGGATCGAAACGGGGGAGGCGGACTCTCTGGGTTCTTCCGGCGAGGAACGAGATGATCCACTCCAGTGCCTTCTCTTGGATACCTATGTTGCTGAGGCGCTGCACTAGGGTGCGGTGGCAGACAGTGTTGAACGCTGCGGAGAGGTCCAGGAGGATGAGGGCCGCTGTATCCCCATTGTTGAGCAGGGTTCTGATGTCGTCGGTGGCCGCGATGAGGGCGGTCTCGGTGCTGTGGTTGGCTCGGAAACCGTACTGCGATGGGTCGAGGGATCCGTTCGTTTCGAGGAAGGCGGCAAGCTGACTGTTGACGGTCTTCTCGATGACTTTGGCAGGAAAAGGGAGGAGCGAGATGGGGCGGAAGTTCTTGAGGTCGGTGGGGTCCGCCGTTGGTTTCTTCAGTAGGGCGCTGAGCTCGGCATGCTTCCAGCTCTCCGGGAAGGTGGCGGTGTTGAAGGAGGTGTTGATGATGTCCCGAAGTTGGGGTGCGATGGTGGAGTCGGCCTTGTTGAAGACGTGGTGGGGGCAGGGGTCGGTTGGAGATCCGGAGTGGATGGTGTTCATCGTGCGGGCTGTGTCTTCGGTGGTTACCGTGGTCCAGGTGCAGAGGGTGGTAGTGGGGGGCGTTGGTTCGACGGTTGGGTGCGTGGATGGTGCACCGAAGCTGTTGTGGATGTCGGCGATCTTGCGGTGGAAGAACGAGGTGAGAGAGTCACAGGGATCTTGTGAGGGAGTGATGTCGTTGTTGCCGGTGCTGGGGTTGGAGAACTCCTTGATGATGCTGAAGAGTTCCTTGCTGTCGTGGGCGTTGTTGTCCAGTCGTTCCTTCAGTGCAGTCTTCTTGGTGGTGCGGATAAGCTGGTGGTGTTTGCGGGTGGCGTGTTTGAGGGCGGTCATGTTGTCTGTTGTCTGGTCGAGGAGCCAGGCGTTCTCGAGGGTGCGGCAGTGCTTCTTGGAGTCCTTGAGTTCGTCGGTGAACCAGGAGGCTTTATTGCTTCTGGGTCTGCTGGGGTTCTTCAGTGGCGTGAGGTCGTCGGCGCAGGCGGTCAGCCACTGTGTGAAGTTGCGGGCTGCCTCGTTGTGGTCCGTTGTGCTGGCGGGAGGGTTCTGGCTGAGGGAGGCAGTGAGTTGCTCTGCGGTGATCTTGCTCCAGCTCCTGCGAGGGACCTGTTGCCGGTGGTGGTGGGTCGTGGTTCTTCTGAACCTGAAGTGGACGCAGCTGTGGTCGGTCCAGTGAAGTCCGGTGGAGTGGCTGAAGGTGATGTGCCTGCTGGAAGAGAAGACGGGGTCGAGCGTGTGGCCGGCGTAGTGGGTGGGAGTGTTGACCAGTTGCTTGAGTCCGAGGTTGGCGAGGTTGCCCAGCAGGGTGGTGGTGTTGCGGTCCTTGTTGTTCTCCAGGTGGAAGTTAAGGTCCCCTAGGAGGATGTAGTCGGCGGAGGGGAGGGCGTGCGGGCTGATGAAGTCCGCGATGTCTTCACTGAATTGGGTGCATGGTCCCGGGGGTCTGTAGATCAGGGTGCCTCTGAGGGTCGTCTTTGGGTCGGTGTGTATCTGGAAGTGGAGGTTCTCGGTGGCGGAGAAGGTGTCGTTGCAGTCGGTCGTGATGCAGATGGTGTTCTTGTGTACGATGGCGATGCCTCCTCCAGTCTGGTTGACGCGGTCCCTCCGCGTGATCTTGTATCCGTTCGGGATGGCGATGGCGATGTTGGGCGCAGAGGAGGCGTTCATCCATGTTTCTGTGAGGAAGGCGACGTCAGGTGAAATTGTGTCGATCAGGTTCCAGAGTTCGATGGCATGTCTGTGGACGGATCGGGTGTTGATCAGGATTCACTTGAGGTGATTGTTGCTGGTGCTCGGTTTGGCGGGTGCGGTGCTGGTCTGGAGGCAGGTGTATTTGCAGGCTTGGCAGGTGAAGGGTCCATGGGTGCGTCTCGGGGCGGCTTGGTATCAGGCTCGGGTGCGGTCGGGTTTGAGTGCGACGAGGGTGGCGGCGTCGTAGGTCCGTCGTGTGGTCTGGCAGCGTCGGGGCCAGGGGTCCTGGCACTGGGCGCGGTCCAGGCACGGACGGGCGCAGACGGGCGCAGACGGGCTTGCCTTTGGCGCGCCTTCTGCGCACCAGTGGCGCATCCGCTGCGCGTGAACGCTGCGCGTACGCGTGGACTCCGCTATAAATGGCGTAGTGGGGGGCGGAGCGAAGGAGGAGCAGCTGGGAGGCGGGAGCGGGGTGGCGAACTAGGAAGTGTTGGCCGCCATTTTGGGATGTACGTTGTTACAACGCATGCTTTTACCACAATGCTGTTACAATGCAGGTTTTTCAACGCAAGTCGTTACAACGACTTGCGTTGGGGGGTGCTGGATAGTGAATAGTTTAATTTACTATTCCAACTCCAGTCCCCGTGGATAGTAGGGAAGGTGTTGGATAGTAAATTAAACTATTACCTATCCTAGAGCGCGCCCCAGCGCAATTCATTGTAAGGACTTGCATTGAAAAATCTGCGTTGTAAAGGCACTGTGTGGTAAAAGTTGCGTCGTAAAGGATGTTTCACGCCATTTTGTGATTCTGTTGAAGCGAGTAAGGGGAAAAAAGGGCAAAAAATGTGGGAAAGAGGAGGGTTGGAGCACTGTAATCTCGGTGGGGTCCCTAGGGTGTGCTATAGAGGGGGTGTGAAGCAAAGTATTCACCCCTAGCGGACAGAAAGTGCTAGGCTACGAAAATTAAGTGAGGTATTGACTAGAGTCTGATGCTGCTAAGGTGAGCTCGGGAATTAAAGCGTGAGCCCAAATTGTGTGTCTTATGATGTGAAGTCATGTGCCGTGGCCACTGCACGACAGCCTTGGAAGTAGTGTCAGCATGTGTTTATACCTACTAGGACGAACTACTGACCCGTACTGGTCCTGGGGTACGGAACATTTGTGAGGTAGTGTCTAGAGTCTAATGCTGCTAAGGTGAGGTGCTGCCGGACTCGGGGATAAAAGAGTGATCCCAAACTGTGTGTCATATGCTGTGAAGTCATGAGTTCTGGCTGCTGTGCCACATGTGTCCAAGTAGTGTCAGCATGTATTTATACCTACTCGGAGGAACTTTTGTAACTTGTGTATGGTGCTTAGGGGGTGTTATATAGGGAGTGCAAAGGTAAATTTGTGTGTATGAAATGAATTTGGTATTTGGAAAGTAAAAAGCACTGACTCCTATGGGTCTGATGGCACTGGGGGTGTAAGCTGAGGTGCTACTTGAGTTGGGGATAAAGCTGATGAACTACTGAACCCTATTGTCAAGTTTTAACCTGCACGTGCCGTAAAATGTTTCAAAAGTATAGCATTAGGTTACAAAAAAAATTGATAAACTTTTAACCTGCAGGTGTTGTAGAATGTTCCAGAAAGTGTGGTGATAAAATAGGTTGAACTTGTGACCTTATGTGGAGCGGAATATTAAGTAGCTTTTCGTATGGAAAATTCAAAATTAACCAATTCAGATACGTTTTGGAATGTCATTGAAGGAATGAAGTATTCTGATTTATTCTTTACATCTATTTATGTGTGGAGCGACAAAGAAATGGTGCCATTCCTGGTTCCAGTCTTGATGAAATTGGTGGTTTACATGTACTATGTGACAAAGAAAGAATACCAACTACAAAGGTGAGTTAAAAATGAAAAAGGTGTGTTATGTGTTCTGTAGTTGGGATTAAGTATTTGAGATTATGTTTTTAAGTTTGAAAGTATGTTTTATTTCAAAGTAATATAGTGTTAGTAAAGTGTGGTGTTTGATATTGGTTATAAAATATGCATAAAATTTGACCTGTTGTTAAATAAGTACTTTTTATATGTAATCTTTATAGGACTTTATGCTTTGAAAATGAGGTACAGCATTAAATTGGGTTAGTAATGTATTCGGGCGAGATAAATAAAATGTTGCACGTTTGCAAATTATACTTTTTGTGAAAATAGTGGGGTGGTAGTAGGAGATGTATGTGTTATTAAGGTAAAAGCGATAAAATGAACCCAGAAATGTTATGTGGGCAGGTTTTGGTTTCATTCTTGACATTGAGAGGTAGATTTGAATGTAAGTCGAGGTAGGTTGTTGTACTGTGAGGCCGTCTACAGTGTTTAGAGATTACATGGAGAGGAGATGGAGATAGGAAAAGTGATACGTTCCTTTTATATGTACGCATAGTTTGAATCATGTGATCATAGGCTGAGATATAATATGAACATGTTTTCTGGTTTGCATTTGAGTATAGTTAATACTTTTTGTAGTTTCTTACAATTGATTAATAAAAAGGTAGATATACTAAAATATATGGTAGTAAACGTATTAACTATTGTCTGTTCTTATGGAATAGAAGTGGTTGGGGAGTGCTTCTTTAAAAGAGATGGTTTATACATGTGTGAGAGATAAGAAAGAAGTGAAAATGTGTGGTATATTTTCTGTATGACTTTGTTGACATTAGAGATCTACATGTTATTTTAAGTGATACTATTTGTTAGGCTGTGTCCCAGTGCTGGATATATGTAGGTGTTGAAGTGGTCTGGGTTTTACCGATGCTCAGCTTCACTATCCCTTTTGAGACACTCGTCAATTTATTAATTCCATTTAATGTCTTTAATATCGATACAGTAAAGGGACTGTACAGCAAAAGTTTGGGAATTAGAACTTTGCTTACTCTCCCCATCCCCTGCTATACACTCTATAGAGTGTTTAAACGACTTTAGGAACATATCGATGTCTAGCTAGTAAAAGTGGTGCGTTTCCACTGGGCCCATTTATAAACCGTGCTATGGGATGGTTTATGTTTTACCCTCCAATTTAGATGTTTGAATACTTTTTGCTGATAAGTGTTATGGCACACACTTGTTAAAATTAACTTCGCATATGGGTATAGTGGCGCTACTGGGAATGGTGGGGGTTTTCGTACAGTTAACCCAGGGTGGGGGGTGGGTGTGGGGGAGGTGGGTATGTTGGTGATTAAAACACAGAATTTAGTAACAAGCAGATGACGAGCAACTAAGAGAGATGTAGGACCACTGGGAGCACTTATAAAGCGCCCTATAGCATGGGATATGTTTTAGTCGCAAATTTGCATGTTTTAATACGTTTTGTTGATGAGCCTTTTGGGAGAAATCTGTTGAAATTAAGCCTCTGTATGGCTATAGTGGCGCTTCTACGTTTGCTGGGGCTCTTTCTTTTATTGCATAAAGTTAAGCAAGGGCGGGTGTTGAGGTGGTGTAGTGGTACTGTGACTATTTATAAACCGTCTTATGGTATGGTGTATGTTTCAGTTGCAAAATTGTAGGTTTTAATAGCTTTTGCAGATGAGCATTCCGGCAGACTCCTGTTGGCATTAAGTCTATGTATGGCTATAGTGGCGGTAATAGGAGTGCTGGGGCTCGTTGTGTGATTTTGTAAGGTTAAGCAAGGGCATGGGTGGGGGTGGGGGAGGTGGGTATGTTGCTGATTATAACACAGACATTTGTAACGTGGACATTTGTAGTTAGTAAAGGTAATATAGTTTCACTGGGCCCATTTATAAACCATGCTATGTGATGGTTTATGTTTCACCCGCAAATTTGCATGTTTGAATACTTTTTGCTGATAAGTGTTCCAGCAGACACCTGTTACAATTAACCCTGTGTATGGGTATAGTGGCGCTACTAGGAATGGTGGAGGTTTCTGTTTGATTTTGTACGGTTAACCAAAGGCGGGGTGGGTGTGGGGGAGGTGGGTATGTTGCTGATTAAAACACAGAATTTAGTAACGTGCAGATGTTGAGCTACTAAAGGTGACATAGTACCACTGGGAGCACTTATAAAGTGCCCTATGGCATGGTAAATGTTTTACTCGCAAATTTGCATTTTTAATAAGTTTTGCTGATGAGCGTTTCTGGAGATATCTGTTGAAATGAAGCGTCTGTATGGCTATAGTGGTATTTCTACGTTTGGTGGGGCTCTTTCTTTTATTGCGTAAAGTTAAGCAAGGATGGGTGTGGCAGTGGTGTAATGGTATGGTGACTATTTATAAATCGTCTTATGGTATGGTGAATGTTTGAGTTGCAAAATTGCAGATTTTAATAGCTTTTGCTGATGAGCGTTCCGGCAGACACCTGTTAACATTAAGTCTATATATGGCTATAGTGGTGGTAACGGGAGTGCTGGGGCTCGTTGTTTGATTTCGTGAGGTTAAAGCAAGGGTATGAGTGGAGGTGGAGGAGGTGGGTATGTTGCTGAATATAAGACGGACATTTGTAACGTGGACATGTGTAGTTAGTAAAGGTAATGTAGTTTCACTGGGCCCATTTATAAACCATGCTATGGGATGGTTTATGTTTCACACGCCAATTTGCATGTTTGAATACTTTTTGCTGATAAGTGTTCCAGCAGACATCTGTTAAAATTATCCCTGTGTATGGGTATAGTGGTGCTACTAGGAATGGTGGGGGTTTCTGTTTGATTTCGTACGGTTAACCAAGGGCAGGAGTGGGTGTGGGGGAGGTGAGTATGTTGGTAATTAAAACACAGAATTTAGTAATGTGCAGATGTCGAGCTACTAAAGGTGATGTAGTAGCACTGGGAGCACTTATAAAGCGTACTATGGCATGGTATATGTTTTACCCGCAAATTTGCATGTCTTAATACGGTTTGCTGATGAGGGTTTCGGTATATATCTGTTGAAATTAAGACTCTGTATGGCTATAGTGGTCTTTCTACGTTTGGTGGGGCTCTTTCTTTTATTGCGTAAATTTAAGCTAGGGCGGGTGTGGCGGTGGTGTAATGGTACGGTGAATATTTATAAATCGTCTTATGATATGTTGTATGTTTGAGTGGCAAAATTGCAGGTTTTATTAGCTTTTGCTGATGAGCATTCCAGCAGACACCTGTTGACATTAAGTCTATGTATGGCTATAGTGGCGGTAACTGGAGTGCTGGGGCTCGTTGTTTGATTTTGTAAGTTTAAGCAAGGGCAGGGGTGGGGGTGGGTGAGGTGGTTATGTTGCTGATCATAACACTGATATTTGTAACATGGAGATGTGTAGCTAGTAAAGGTAATCTGGTGCCAGTGGGTCCATTTATTAACTGTGTTATGGGATAGTTTATGTTTTTCCCACCAATTTGCATGGTTGAATACTTTTTGTAGATAAGTGTTCCAGCACACACCTGTTAAAATGAAGCCTGTGTATGGGTATAGGGGCGCTACTAGGGATGTATGACATCACAACGCATGCTTTCACAACGCATGCCTTTACAACGTGGTTTTCACAACACATGCCTTTACAACGCATAGTGCTTTGGGGCGCTGGATAGTGAATAATTTAATTTACTATTCCAACTCCAGTCCCCGTGGATAGTAGGGAAGGTGTTGGATAGTAAATTAAACCTATTCCCTATCCTAGAGCGCCCACAGCGCAATGCGTTGTAATGGTTTGCGTTGTAAAAGTTACGTCGTAATGGCACTGCGTAGTAAAAGTTGCCTTGTTAAGGATGTCTCCCGCTACTAGGAATGCTGGGGTTTTCTGTTTTATTTCGTACGGTTAAGCAAAGACGGGGGTGGGTGTGGGGAAGGTGGGTATGTTGGTCATTAAAACACAGAATTTAGTAACGTGCAGATGTCAAGCTACTAAAGGGGATATAGTACCACTGGGAGCACTTATAAAGTGCTCTATGGCATTGTATATGTTTTACCCACAAATTTGCATGTTTTAATAGGCTTTGCTAATGAGCGTTCCGGCAGACAGTTGTTGAAATTACGTTTGTGTATTGCTATAGTGTGTCTACTAGGTTTGGCTCTTTCTTTGAATTTGTAAGGTTAAGGAAGGATAGGTAAGAGTGTGGTGCAGTGGCAGTGTGCCTATTAATGAATCGCTTTATGGTATGGTATATGTTTTTCTGGCAAATTCCCATGTTTTAATACCTTTTGGTGATGAGTGTTCCAGCAGACAGCTACACAAATTACACAACATTTCTGTGGATAACAAATCTTCGTGCTGATAGACACTGTTGCACTGTGGTAGAAACTTGGTGCCATTGTAGATTTCAACATAAGCTTACACTGTTTCTTTGTCACTATGGGGTAGTCAGGGTTCTAAGTGGGAGAAAAAAGTGGGGGTGCTCTAAAAGGGGGGGGGGCAAAGCTCTTAAAGGGGTGTGGGCTATGCAAGTACGGCCATGGTCTAAATCAAGATAAGTATCATTGTGTGCTTTAGAAAATCCTCTCCAATTATCCAAAATTCGGAAAAAAATTCTTTAAAGGACTTCCCTTCCTTCTGCAACGTGGGTAACCTAGCATGATGTCTCCACTTCTCAGTAGTGAGCAAAATAAGCACGCATACATCGATGTGCATGCTCTCACTGCAGTGCAAAAAAAAAAAAGGGACTATCTTTGAGGGGGCTGAAAATAGAGCCCTATAGGGACCCGTTTGGAGTCTCCCTGAAAATAAGTGCCGGTCCTCAGACCCGGCCCAATTAAAGCCCAGCATCCATCCATCCTAAGCACTGCGCAATTCAACCATCTTTTAATTGATGCATACGTTCCTACTTAAATACATCTGTTTCTGCACTTATCTTAAGCATCTATTAGCCCCTCGCCTATAGTAAGCACTGTGCCATTCATGCCGCCATATGCCTATATATGCATTGATACATCTGTCCCAGAACCAATCCTAAGGATCTAGCAGCCCACCTGTCTATCGTAAGTACTGGTCCCTGCATTCATTCATCCTTCCATCCATCCATACATTGATACATCCATCCATGTATCTATCCATTGATGCATCTGGCCATGCATCCATTCGCCCTTTATTCAACTACACCTTCTTATTTCCATGCATCCTCCGCCCGATCCTAAATACGACCTATTATACTGATGCACCCAGCCTCCTAAGGGATCAAAAAGGATAGCAAAAAGCATTGACAGGCAGATGTTTCTTATAAAGAACAACAAAGGTTTGAGTTGCTCTTTATGGAGAATATTTCACCATCCTTCTCTGGTGGTGTTTTAAACAAAGGTACTTCTAGCTAAAGAAATGTAAAGGAGCTTTTCAGTGTAAGACATTAATTTAGAAACATAATGTTTTGTCGAGTTGTACATAGGTACACTGTTTTGAAGTGGCAGTGACTGACAGATAATGAATACCTGTAGTTCTTACATTTGAGAAGTGTACCAGAGAGCTAATTTGGGGTGGTGAGAACCGGCAGTTCTATATTTCCATGTGAAGCACTGTATAGGAATATAACAGCGATTGCATAGCTTTTATGTTCATATTAAAGAGGGGGTGTGAGAACTAAGTGAGCCAGGCAAAGCGTATGTTTTGGTAGCACTAAAACAAGACAGTGTGTAAGGTCAGAGCAGGGTCGTGCTGGAGTTGCCTGCTTGTGGTCGTTTCCACAGGCGCAACCAGAGCGAAATTTCAGGGTAGCCTAATTCTTTCAGCAATAGGCAGAGTGGGGATGTAGGGGCTGAAAAAAAGTGGTGAAAAACAGCAGAGTCTCATTCACAAAAAATTACCTGTGAAGTGCTCAGGTGTGGCTCTGTGTGTGCGCCCGGGAAGCTGTCTCAGAGAGTCTGGGACAATGGGCGTTGCGCACCTGGTGGTCTGTCTGCTAATCACTCCACAATGATGTTGTTCCAGCGTTGCAAAAAGATAAGGGAAATTCTGAGAGAAAATGGCTCTCTTTAAAGGATTTCCCTTCTCCTAAAATGCGAGTCACCTGGCATGATGTTGGCACTTCTAAGTAGTGAGCAATCTGCATGCTCTCACAGTCTCACTGCAGTGCAATAAAGAAAAAAACGGATTACCTTTGTGAGGCCCAAAAATAGAGCCCCATAAAAATAAAGTGCTGTTGGTCAGACCCCCACAGACCCCCGCCCCACTTAAAGCCGTGGGTGCAGTGTTATGTTTGCGAAGTTGTAGATAAAATTTGTTAGTTTAATAATGGACATTTTTGCGTGTGCTGTTTGGTTGATAAAATCATCCTAAGTACATAGATTCATTTTTTAAAATACTAATTATAAAGTTGTCTGCGGTGGGTTGCAGAGAAAGTGCTGTGGGGAGGTGGGGTGCGGCGGAGAGGTGAAAAGTATGAGGTAGTGCAGTTACATATAAATTGTAAAGGTGCATGTAAATAATTAAATAAACACTTGCTGTATGTTCTATGGCACTACTTGTCATCCTAGTGTTCCACTGTCGTGCTCCATCACGTTGCAGCACTGGGTCTGGAAGTCGTTAGTGGAAGTTTTGTAATTGTATGTTAAAATTTTAACATAGTGAACAAATGTGAAAAATAATTGAATCTATTTTTTGTTTTTCAGAAAATTATTTTGTTTGAATTAAAATTTGAAAATGCCTAGAAGAAGTGAAAGAAAAAGAAAAGAGAAGAAACATATATATTTGAGTAAAAGAAAGAATCTTCAATTAGAAAAAAATGTGAGTAGTACAGAAACAGTTTGTTCTACTAAAAGTAGAAGACAATTTAAAAAAAAATATTAGGAACATTTAATGCAAAAAAGATCACACAAAGTAAAAATATTTTTTTTCAAGTAAGGTGAAGCAGAGTTCAATTTCAAATACCAGGAAAAGGAAACATGATAAAGAAATAGTATCTGCTACTCGGAGACAAAAGCTATTTCAAGAAATTCGTCAGAGACTTTTGCGATCTAGAGTGATTCAGAATTTAATTAAAACATGCTGCAAATATAAAAAGAAAGTGTTGCAATTCAAAGACAAGCAGCAAATTGAAAGTATAGTGAATACTGATTTCAATTTAAAACAGAAGTTACTGATTCTGATTTTAAAGAGAATGAAACTGTTGGATAAAATAGTGAAAGTGTTGAAAGACAAAAGTAGAAAAAGAGACTTGTGAACAGAACCAACTTTTGAAAAATCTTTAGTGGACATTGGAGACGTACTTCTACTACTGAGCCTTTTTTAATGAGGAAAGTTACTTCCATGAAAAGAGTTTATCATTTGCAGTTTATACTGGAGGTCGTTGCTACGAACTTTAGGATGGTTGTCCTCTTCCAAAAGAGGAAATGATTGGTAAAAGTGCAGAAGAGTTAATAGCTGAAGAAGTGCAAGGGAAACGTCCACAAGTTCCTGTGTATAAGTGGAGTTGTAGTAGTATTTGTAGTATTCAACAGGAATCCATTGATATAATGCAAAATTTGCTACGAGAATATACTCAGAAAAGCAGTTCATAGAAAGTGAAAGTTTGACAATTACAGATGTTGGAGGAGATGAGAAAGTGATTAGCACTGATCAGTTTGAAGAAGAAATTAGAAAGTTTAATGTAGTGAGCTCTGAAATACCAACCTATGTTTGTGTTTGTTGTCGACGTACTCATTATGAAAGTCAAAGTAGGAATGTTGATCTGTATTTGAAAAGTGAAAAGGAGAACAATGGTAAGTGGGAAGAATTTACAACTTGTTTGTTGAAGGTCAATTTGAGTAAGGTAGTGATCAACGTATATGTAAATATTGTTACAACAAATTAGAAGAGAACAAAATGCCTGCTAGAGCAGTACATAATAATTTAGAATTAGTAGCTATTCTGGAGGAGCTGGCCAAATTGAATACATATGAGTCAGTTCTATTTCAATCTGTTCATCCTTTTCTAAGTATAATTTGGATGGAGCCTAAAGCAGGTAAACTGCCACCAACAGACTTGCAAAGAGGGGTGAAAGGAAGAGTGGTGTACTTACCGTTGGATTTTAAGAAAAACATTGAAACTATTGCTGGAGAGAAAAAGGAAAATGAGGCAGTACGTACTTTAGTAAATGGTGTACCAACAAAGTCGGAAAATTTGGCAAGAATTTGTGGATGTTAATAAAGTTAAAAATGCTATGTTATATCTTATAGAGAACAATATTTATTACAAAAATGTAAATGTGGATGAACAGGTAATACGTTTAGAAGATGAATCTGAAATTTGAAGTGGTCAAATAGAGGAAGTGGACAAGTCAATGACTGAAGAGATTTATGAACATTATACAATATGGCCTTTACATTCAAAAGAAGTGATAGGAATTAGCATTGAGTTATTTCAAATGAAAAAAGCACAGGGAACTCCAATGAGTATGTGGGAGAAAAGCTTGAATGCTCATTGTTTTCCACAGCTGTTTCCTACTGGAGAAGATTATATTCTGAAGATCCTAGATTTCAACAGTGCATTCCATACATATTTCACCTTTTGTTTGAAAGTGATCTGTCTTCTCTCTCATATGCAGTGAACCACATACTTAAAACTAGAGTTCATCAATCACTTTTTTTCTGCAAAAGAATTTGTGGAGGAAGTTCAAGAAACAGATGAAAATTTAAAAGCACGGTTTATCAATTTGATGGCATGTTAACGTGGAACAAATGAGTATTGGTTTCATCGTCATGGAGAACTCAAGTGTATGTTACGGAACTTTGGTACACCAACATGATTTGTCACACTTAGCTGTGCGGAGTATGCATGAGTTTCTAAGAGAAGCAAATTCCAATATAAAAATGTTTGAAATAAAGACTCCTGGTGAACTGTTGTTCATTGGATCCTTTAAATGTGTGCAAATATTTTAATCATAGGTTTCAAGCTATGATGTCTTTTATCTGCAATAAAAAGAATCTATCCCTTGGAGAAGTTACCGATTTCTTTTGGAGAAAGGAGTATCAAGCATGAGGTACACCTCATATACATATGCTACTATGGATCAAGGATGCATCTAAATTTGGAAATGATTCTGATGAAACAGTATTTTCTTTCATCGAACAGTATGTAACATGTGAGATTACAAGAGAAGGAGGAAATAGACGCTTTGAGACAGCAAGTTTTACGTTTCCAATGTCATCGTTGTGGAAAGTATTGCAGAAGAAAATACAAGTCCAAAGGAAAATTTTACACTAAATGTCGGTTTGGTTTTCCCCATCCAGTCCTTTCTAAAGGAAGAGTAAATTCTTTTTTTTCTTCTGTAAGGCACACAATAACTCGGAAATCTCCAAAGAATACCTACAACTTAAAAAGAACAGAAGTGTCAAAGTATATCAATGACTACAATCCAGTCATTTTAAAAATGTGGAATGCGAACATGGACATCCAGTATGTTGCAAATAACTCAATTGCTGTTGCACGTTATGTTACATTGTGCATAACAAAATCAGAAAAAAGAGATGAAACAAATGTGGGAAGAAATTGCACAAGAGAATAGCCTTAGCAAAACATTGTACAGCTTTACTTTGAAAGTGCTTTCCCACCGAGAAATTGGATCGTAAGAATGTTCAGAACGCTTGTGCTCTTCAAGTGTATTTTCAAAGTCACGAGGAATCATTTGGGTAAGTTTAGGTTTTGCCTGCAAATGAAATAGAGTGTTGAAATCATTGGAAGAAATTGAACAATTAGCAGCAAATGAGCCAGACAGTGCAGACATTCTTAAAACTAATATGTTGGACACATACTAGTGAAATGGAGTCAACTTCTGGAACAGATATGTCTGCATGAAGTACGTCAACATTACGGCTTCAAAATAAATGTTAAACAGAATTTAAAAGAAGGAAAGTTTGCAGTAGTTGGATGTCAGGGTTGTTTAGCAAACATGCAAAGGGTAATCTTATAAACCACAAGAAACATTAGTTGTGAAACTCCAGATAAGCGAGAATTGTAATATTTAGCACTTCTGCAACTGTTTAAACCATGGCGTAGCGAAAGTGAATTACTTGGAGAGTTTCACTTCTACAAAGATTCTTTTAATGCTTGCAAGATAGCATTGGATGTCCAATTTTCCCTACATATTTAAAAATGTTGTCTGATGAAGTTGAACAGGAAAAGACTGTTATAGCTGAAATAGCTCATGAAAGTTCTCAAGATAGTGAAAGTAGTGGTCCATGTAGTCAAGATCCTCTTGGACAACCAATGCTTGAAAATGAAGCAGCGACTGCTATGCATGAAGTCGAAATTGCAATGCAACAAGCACACGAGGAGAATATAACATTCGAAAACTTAGAAGAACAAGTAAATGTTGAACAGAAAAAAATATATGTGCAAGTGAGAGAACAGATAGAACATGGTTTGTTGCATGAAAAAAAAGAATGTGTGTGTTCATCTTTTAAACCTCTTCTGATGTACATCAGTAGTCAAGCTCGGACTGGTAAACATTTTTTAATTAACGTTTTGACCAGTTATCTTCAAAAAACTACTGGTTTACTTTTATGTTGTGTGGTAATAGCTCCAACTGGATTAGCTGCACACAATGTTAAAGGAGTTACTTTGCATAGATTATTGATGTTACCAGTTGAGCATGATAATAAAATAGAATATCAGAAATTGTCTGGAGAAGCTTCTTATGAAGTGTCAAAAGTGCTGAAGAAAATGAAACTGTCAATTATTGATGAGGTGAGCATGGTTTCAAACTTAATGCTTGCTTTTGTACACTTAAGAATGCAACAGGTATTAAAAACAGATTACGACGTTATCTTTGGGGGGAAAACATTTAATTGTATTTGGAGATCTGCTACATTAACCCCTGTAAAAGGAGAACTAGTGTTTAAAACTCTTCTACATGAAGACACTAAGGGCCAGATGTAGGTAATTCATATTTACCACTTCTTAAATACCGAATTTTACCGATTCGGTATTTAAGAAGTGGTAAATATGAAGGGGGGAGATGTAGGTATTTCCAGATGTGGAAATACCGAATCGTTAAGATTCGGTATTTACCGAATCTGGAAATACCGAATCGGTATTTCCTATTGATTCCTATGGGCTGTGAAGCCCATAGGAATCAATGGGCAATACCGATTTTGTAATTACAGAATCGGTAAATACCGATTTTAGCAAGGGTGCAGGGGGTGTCACTTTGACACCCTCTGGCACCCCTGTTTTAGGCTTGTGTGCCATGTGGCACACATACATGCCCTAAGGGCATGTATGTGTGCCACATGGCACAGGTGTACATGCACAGATGTGCATGTACACCTGCATCGGTATTTTACCATGCAATTGTATTGCATGGTAAAATACCGATTTTCAAAGCCCTGTGTCAATGTGCAACTTGGCACCTACATACCGAAAATGCATTTTCGGTAATTTTACCGACCGGTATATTTACCGATTCGGTAAAATTACCGAAAATGCCAGTTTTTTTCCCCCTACATCTCAAAATCCAATTACCGGTCGGTAACGGCCGAATTCGGCCGTTACCGACCGGTAATTGGCCACCTACATCTGGCCCTAAGAAATCTTTGGGAAGTATTGGAAATGTGAATCTGTGGTTACATTTTGAATATAAAGAACTCACTCAGAATATGTGACAAGCAGGAGATGAAGATTATGCAAATAGTCTAAAAGATGTAAGAATTGGTGTTCTAAGCAAACATGGTAAACAAGTTTTTCAAAGTTGTCTACTAAAGAACTTGTTTACAAATGAAAACACACCAGCAGAAGTAATGTACAAGAAAACGAAAGAAAAAAAGTCTGTTGTTTGCTTAATGCCTACAGTGGAAGAGTGTTATACATTTAATAGAGAGCTTATGAAATTGGAAAATCAAGAAATAGTTCACATTGAAGCTACTGATAAAATCGAGCATCAAGGAATAACAATTGTTCTTTCAGGGGAACGTGGCCAGCAACATGGCGGAGTAGGACGCAAGTTTGCCTGGGCGAGTAATAGCACTGTTTAAAAGGGGGCCAGAGGTCCTGAAACTTACCGATCCTGGTCCCTGGGGGTCCAGCATTCCCCCCGGCACCTGAAATTGCGAATACCGGTGGGGATGATCCCGGATTCAATGGTGTTGCCGGTCGGCCTGGAGGCCCGGGATCGGGAGTTAAGATGGCCCCCGGAGCCCGCTGAAAGCTGAAGTGGGGAAGGAGATGGCGTCGGAGCTCGGCTGTGAGCGGCCGTGGCCCCGGGGGGGCTATCCTGCATGGCCTGGAGGTACCGTGAGGGACCGGAGTGATGTTGCTTGTCGCCCCCCCGCAGTGGTGGGGGAACCGCGACTGGCAGAGGCGGAGCGGGGGAGCGTCTTCCCGCTGGCCGCCGACTGTGGCCTAGGGATCAGAGTCAGAGACAGTGACTGACGTGGCGGCAGGCTGGAACTGAGGGGAGCGGTGAGGAGCAGGCGGCTGTGCAGCTGACAGGGAGATGGGCGGCTGGCTCACGCTGCACTGCCTCCAAAGGAAGTGTGAGGAGCCCGGCGGAGCTCCAAAGCGGGCTGTCCCCTGCACAGGGCCTTGAAACGGCCAGCCTGTGGTAACTGCATGGATGAGGTGGCGTGGTCCCCGCATGATCCTCAGGTCCTGAGAGGCCCCTGCCCTGCCCCCCATATACTGAGGCCTCTGATAGAAGGAGTTGGCTGGGAGACAGACTGGGGACACTACCAGATGGAAGTATGAGGGGCGCACACATGGAGGGCAGCTGGATGGCGACCTGTAGAGAGGAGAGTTAAAGCACCTGGGGAAAAGCAGACAAGTGGCGCCAGCAGGAGCCCGCTTGGGTCCATATTGATTGAGAGAGACTTGGCTTGGGGGTGCGTAGATTGTGTGGTGCCCCCTCTATCCTGGCCCTGAGATTGTGACGGACCCGGGCCCCCGGGTTGGCCGATCTGACTGAGACGCACCCCGTGCTCTACCCACCATAGCCCTCTTCCTGGGGCTGAAGAGAGTGACGGCTGGAAGTGGAGGTAACGGCTGGGAGTGGGAGAGGATTGGGCAGTGGAGGCAGAGAGATCGTCTGGTGGGGGTACGTAGCCAAGGGCTGGTAGGCACCTAGGAGGACCAGTCCCTTAGGGAGAGGGTGAAGAGGCTGCGCAGGATGGGCAGGATAAAAGACAAAGACCCTAAAAGCCCTCGGCAGGGCACATTGGACCGATATGCCAGGTCGGCCCCACCGCCGCCGGAGGAGGACTCGGCGACCACTAGTTCGGACACGGTCCTGCTGATGAACGCCATCCAGGCCTCCCATGAAGCCTTGGAGAACAAGTATGGAAGTGACGCTACTGCGGCAGGACCTCCACAATCTGGCGGACAGGGTAAAAGAATCGGAGACGAGGCTGGGAAAAGCTGAAGATATAATCCAGGAGGTGAGGAAAGGTATGGCGAAGCTCCAGTTGTCGCATAAGCAGCTACTATGGAAGGTGGATGACGCGGAAAACAGGGCACGACGCAACAACCTCAGTTTTGGGGGATTTAGGGAGGGAACTGAAGGCACGAACATGGTGGCGTAGCTCCACTCGTGGCTACTGCGTACCTTCCCAAAAGATACATTCTCTACTTGTTTCATCATAGAGAGGGCCCACCGAGTACTGCTGGCCAAGCCACCGGCTGGAGCGAGACCTAGGCCAGTCATTGCACGCTCCCTGAACTTTTTGGACAGAAATATGATTCTCAGGGAAGCTAGGAAGCGTGGGGAAATTGGGTTGGACAATGCCCAGATAATGATAAATGATTTCCCGGATTACAGTCAGGAAGTGCAAAGGCAGCGATGCTCATATGACTCAGTGAAAGTGAAATTGCGATCCCTCCAAATTCAATACCTGCTATTGTTCCCGGCCAAACTGAAAGTGATCTACAAGGACAAGACACATTTTTTCCTAACCGAGGAAGAGGCCTGGCAATGGCTGGAGGAACTACCCCAGTTAACGAGACCCACAATCGAGGTCCGCAGATTGCTTGACGCAGGGAGGCAGCCTAGAGGCTCCAGGGGGACGCCCAAATCCGAGAGGTTGAGACAGGGCAGCAGAGACCGTCTTCCCGGGGTGACCCCTTACCCCAAGTCTGGACCTGAAAGACGGAGAAGTGAGGGGTCCCTTGACCTTAATCAAACCGTGGGATCCCGGTTCTATTGCCTGGCGGAGGCATCACACTCGGGTGTGGAGGGGGAGACACGGGACTCCTCGTTAGAGGAGGAAGAGCAGAATGGACAATCGCTGCACCCTTTGGCAATTGAAATCAACTAGATGGAACAGGATCCCATGCCAGAACCTGTGCAATCCCAGAGGGACCTCCAGGACTCGAATTTGTGAAGAGAAGACCGAAGTGGCTGCTCGAACCTAGATATTGTATCGCCTGGAACATGCAGGGTGGACATTCCCCCCCTGATTGGTTTGATGTTTTGATCTTTTTTTTTCTTTTGGTTCGTGCCTGCTCTTGTGTATACCTTCGTATGTGGTGACTTTGAAGGTTTAGAGCGAGCTTTCTTCCTTTTTGGGGTGTCTGGGAGTGGGAGGGCGACAGACCTCCATCACCCGATTGTCTTATTCTCTACTATTGGGTGGGAGATGGGACAGCGGGGAAGAGGGAGGTGGGGAGTGGGGGGCAGGTGGGGGGATTTCAAAAGGTTGGGGGTGGGAGGGAGGGAGGGGGAGGTTGCATGTTGGTTGGGGTTGTCTGTTCAGTTTTTTCAGCATGTCATGGTTAGGACCATTATCTACTCCTGTGATTCCAACACCAGACTCCTCCTAACTCGGAAAGTCTTCCTGTCTGATGTCCTCTACATTGATGGGTAGTTCCAGGGCGGAGGCCGAGGTTAATAGCTATGCTAAGATCCTCACATGGAACGTGAACGTATTGGGCAAAAAGGTTAAGAGAGGGTCCTTGCTTACGTTAAAAGGGTGGGGCCAGATATTGTCCTATTGCAGGAGACGCACCTTCAGGGCACCTGGTGTGGCTTCTTGGCGAGGGGATCATATAGACTCCTGGCACATGCAGGATATACAACAGGCTCCAGAGGGGTGGCCATCCTGATTAAGAAAACACCTCCCTTTGTGGTTAGCAGACTTAGACAGACTCACTAGGGACATACGTGGGGGTCAGGGGAACATGGGGACAACAGAAACTCACGATCATCTCCATCTATGCACCACCAAAATTACAGGCCAAAACTCTGTCTGGCATCACGGATATTCTACTGACCACATCGGACACATTGCAGGTGGTGGGAGGGGATGTTAACGATGTTATGTCATCCTTGCGGGATAGGTCGGGGAACAGACCTAGCGACTCTACACTAACTCCTCTAGCTGGAACCATTTCCACCCTTGGGCTTGTAGATGTCTGGAGGTGGCTTCACCCAGATGCTTGCACCTACTCGTACTTTCCAGGTGCCCTTAGGGTGTACTCTAGATTAGACTATGTCGTTCTGCCGCGACGGGTCCTCAGTGTGGAGGATGTGGCGGAGTATCAAGCATGAGGTATCTCGGACCACTCGCCTCTTCTGGTGCAGCTGGGGGGAGGCGTACATTGGGGATGAGGAGTTGGCGCTGTCTGCGTGGGACCTGCAGAATAAAGACCTAGTGAAGGGTCTCAGGGCAGATGCAAAGGTATACTTTGCTGAAAACATAGGATCCGTCACCTGGGAAACCTTCAAGGCAGTTTTATGGGATAGGGCCCAGAACAGACTAGCCTGGTAAAAAAGGAAAGTGCAGGAAGAGTTACAAACTTTGGAAGCACAGATTCTAGAGCTAGAACGAGAACATGTGGCTGATAGGGACCCACAGACTCTCAGACTTCTACTGGATGAGCAACGGCAATACAAGGCACTGGTGAGGGGCGAGGCCAAAACGCAGGCACTAGCGACCTTACACAGACTGTACGACGTATGGGATGAGTCAGGAATGCTCCTGGCATGGTTAAGTTGGAAAGAGCAGGACACCCGTTGGGTAGAACAGGTGAATGATAAGAAGGGGAAGCTGTGGCGGACGGATGTGCATATAGTTTAAGCCTTTGCTGCATATTATGAGGACTTTTATAAGGCTAGGGACCTTGGAAAACTGAACGATACTTTGACGTACATTGATCAAATTGACACCCCCTTTCTCTCTGAACAAGACCAGCGGGACATGGAGGGAGAAATAACAATCGCAGAGATCAAAGAGGCTTTGACTAAACTCCGACTGGGGAAATCCCCTGGCCCGAACGGTTTTTCTGCAGATTTTTTTTTGAAACGGCAGATCTTCTTGGTAGCCATCTGCTGGCCCTGTTTGAAGGGGCAGCCCAAGAGGGCATCTTGCCACCAGACATGAGTATGGCCACAATTGTCCTGATCTATAAGTAGGATAAACCCCCCCCGAGGAGTGTGCGTCGTACTGCCCCATATCACTCCTAAATGTGGAGGTTAAACTTCTGGCGACAATCTTAGCCCTCCGACTGCAGCGGGTAATACCCGACCTGGTCCACTTGGATCAGACTGGTTTCCTGCCGGATAGGGCAACTAGGTTGAATCTTAGGAGGACCCATAACTGGATGATGGAGGTGCACAATCGTCAGAATCCCCATCTGTTTTTATCTTTGCACACCGAAAAGGCGTTTGACGCGGTGCACTGGCCTTTCCTCGAAGGGGTACTACTCAAGTTTGGATTTGGCCTCAAGTTCTGGCAGTGGGTGAGGCTACTTTACACAGACTCACGAGCCAGAGTAAAAGTCAACGGGGTGCTATCAGAGGATTTCCCCATAAGAAGAGGGACCCGGCAAGGATGTCCCCTGTCCCCATTGCTCTTTCCCCTAACAATAAAAGTAGTAGAGTGTAAAATTAGGCAGCACAAAGACATTGTGGGGTTTAAAATAGAGCAGATGGACACGAGTGACACCCATCCTGTCACCACATTCACCACGCTGAGCTGTTACGGTTCTCATGCTGGCTATACGATAAATTGGCATAAGTCAATCTTAGATGACCCCCGGCGGGGGGAGGACTGGTCCCTACTGCCTGGTGCGCTCAGGACTACAGATGAGGGTTTTTTGTACTTGGGGGTATACATAACTGTGGATAAAAACCTCTCATACCAGAAGAACGTTCATCGGGTGCTGAAAAATTTGGTTGAGGACGCTGCCAGGTGGAAGATGCTCCTTACGATCCTAGGACGCGCCGCCATGTTTAAAATGAATACGCTACAGCGGTTCATGTACACCTTACCGAATGAATATTTCCCACTTCCACGACAGGTTTTTACTGATATAAATGCTGAACTGAGATCACTGCTCTGGCTCGGGAGACAATCCAGAATATCCTTGGGGACCTTGCAAAGGAACAAGTATAACGGGGGGATCTCCCTGCCGAATATTGAAGCCTATTATTGGGCAGAGCACCTAACCCCAATCACTGACTGGTTTCACGCTCCCGCAGACCATCCCATATACAGCTTAAAGAGGAGAACAATGGCACAGCGCAACTGCCTACACTATATATATGGAGGAAAGGGGAAGGAAAGACTGCGTTCGGCAACGAGGGTTACGCTAGGGACATGGGAAAGGGCGACTAAAGCAATTGGTTGGAATCATCGACCGACGAAACAGACCCCCAATATGGCACTGTGCATGGTTGAAGGAGCTGAACAAATGCGAGGGTTCAAGAGATGGGATGACATTGGTATCTCCGTACTGGGGGATCTGATGAAGAGAGGGGAACTAAAGTAATTCCAGGTCTTGAGGGCAGAGTACGGACTGCACCACACACAGTACCTCAGATATGCAGAACTACGACATGCATGGCGGGCGGATGAGGCGCTTGCCTTGCTCTTACCAGAGTATACCCGCTCGAAGGACGCTTATTGCAGGAATGCATCCCTTGCAAGACAGTTTCCCTGACCGACAGAACATTGATCAATAATATGCCGAATGGGTTGGTAAAGCTCAGAGACTTGTGGGAGCAAAATGTGGGGGAGATGGATACAGTGGATTGGGAGGCAGCCCTGATGCATTCAAGGGAAGTCGCAATTAAGTCCCGAATGCGACTTATCCAATATAAAATCTTGCACAGGGTATACTATGACAGGGTGCGGTTGCACCGCATGGGACGGGCTTGCGACACAAATTGTCTCAGATGCGGTCAGGGGCAAGGGGACTTTTACCACACTGTATGGACGTGACACATAATACAGGCATACTGGGCTGAGGTTCTGGGAGAGTTAGGAGAGGTCCTGGAGGTCACTCTGCTGTTAGACTCCAAATTGGTGCTGCTGGGCATAACAAACGATGTAGACTTGAGTCGCCCACTCCTAATCTTTGTAGTTCTAGCATTAGTGGTGGCTAAGAGGGACGTGGCCCGGACGTGGGGGGCCCCTACACTGCCGTGGTTAGATGAATGGAGAAGGGGCATGGACCTATATATGGAGGTGGAGAGAGTCACGTACAAGGCAAGAGGGTGCCCAAAGAAATTCAACAGAGTATGGGGGAAATGGCGACAATATCATGGATTGGATGGGGGATTGTGAATAAAAAAGGAGGAGGTACCCGGCTGCACTGGCTGGGTGAGGGGCGGATTTGGAATGTTTTCTGCACTTTGTGGACTCATGGACAAGCAAGGTACAGTTCTGTCAGGATGAAGAGGGGAATATGGGCTGGAGGGGTGAGGGTGGATGCTGGAGGGAAGGAGGGATGTGGAAGATGGTTATATGTGACATGCCTGTTTTGTTTATGCATCTTTAAAAAAGCAAATAAAAATATTTATTTTAAAAACAATTCAGAAAAACTACAGACTAAATTGGATTCTCTGGAAAAGTCTGTATTAAAAACTGCTAGCTTAGAAAAAAATGTAAATGTAAGTTTAAACTGTCGGGTAATTTTGAAGCGTAATCTGAGTGTAGAAGCAGGTTTAGATAATGGAGCAATGGGGAAAGTTTTTGATTTTGTGAAATATCAAAATAGAAATGGAATTGAATTTTTGAAAGTTAAATTTGATCAGATTGTAGAGGTAAAACCGATTGCACGTGCTGCCGCGCGTTTTTTGCTTGTAAAAGACATGTATGTTCGTAGAAAACAGTTTCCCTTTTGTTTAGCATATGCAATAACTATTCACAAATCACAAGGTTTAAGTGTAGGTAATGCTTTGGTAAATGGGACAGTGGCTTGGGGACAGGTACACTTCCGGGCAGCAGCGGTTAGCAGACTAGTCTTTCCCACGATAACCACTATTTCAGCAGATGCCAGAGCGCACGCACAGCGGACGCAGCAGAACTACCGAGGAAGGTGGTGCTGCTAGCTGTGTGTGAATATTTGTACTAAATACCGCGGACATAATTCTTTTAAATTTATCGCTGCTAAACCCAGCTGGTAAATTGCATTTTATTTTTAAATTGCACTTTGCACAGACCTGAGCTTATCCAGATCACTCCCCTAGACCCACGATATTCAGGGAACTGGGTGCTTGCTTGCTACTCTAAATTGCCTCACCCACGCCTCGGTCCAACGCGGCAAGTGCCATTAGAGAGAAGGCGGTTCTGGGATGGTGGCTTGGGGACAGGTACACTTCCGGGCTACAGCAGTTAGGGGACTAGTCTTTCCCGCGATAACCACTATTTTAGCAGATGCCAGAGTGCATGCGTGCAGGGGGTGTGCCAAAAGCAAGCCTGTCTGCACCCGTCTGCGCCTGGCCCGTGCCTAGGGCCAGATCCCTGTGTCTCTTGCCACAGAACAGAGCAATATGACTTACACAAGAGAAGAACTCAGGAAATGGAACACAGGATGCAAAAACTCCAGTTGAACGACAATCGATCCCCTAAAAGAGCCTAAGTTCTATGAACATTGTCTGTCAGTTCAGCTTCAGGAATGTTAAGTTGCTCACATCACAGCAAAAACCACCACATTCACCCACTAGTAAGGGCGTGAAAGCCATGCTAATCAATGCACGATCACTAATAAAGCATAACACAGAAATTGCAGAAATGATTGAAAGCCATAAGCTTGATCTGGCTTTCATAACAGAGACTTGGGCAGACTCAGCCTTGGATCCCGACCTGGCATTAGCACTCCCAGCAGGATTTACTATTATTAGAGCTGATAGAACACAAGCGGGGGAGGGATGGCTATTATTGCTAGAGAAGAGCTGCCAGTGTCAGGTTCCCCAGCTGGTAGCACCCTGGAGTTATCCTTCCAAATATTACTTAACAACAACTACACATTAAAAGGACTTCTTATATATCGGCCACCAAAGGCACAGACCCCCCCATGTGGACAAAATCAGCCCTTTCTTGGGAGCCAACATTAATTACTCAGACTTTACAATTTTAGGAGATTTTAATTTTCACCTAGAAAGTCCAGCATTCCCCCCGGCACCTGAAATTGCGAATACCGGTGGGGATGATCCCGGATTCAATGGTGTTGCCGGTCGGCCTGGAGGCCCGGGATCGGGAGTTAAGATGGCCCCCGGAGCCCGCTGAAAGCTGAAGTGGGGAAGGAGATGGCGTCGGAGCTCGGCTGTGAGCGGCCGTGGCCCCGGGGGGGCTATCCTGCATGGCCTGGAGGTACCGTGAGGGACCGGAGTGATGTTGCTTGTCGCCCCCCCGCAGTGGTGGGGGAACCGCGACTGGCAGAGGCGGAGCGGGGGAGCGTCTTCCCGCTGGCCGCCGACTGTGGCCTAGGGATCAGAGTCAGAGACAGTGA
Source organism: Lissotriton helveticus (assembly GCF_964261635.1). Lineage (NCBI taxonomy): Eukaryota > Metazoa > Chordata > Amphibia > Caudata > Salamandridae > Lissotriton > Lissotriton helveticus. The sequence goes on along the minus strand of NC_136071.1, from coordinate 893,283,598 downwards.
CTGACGTGGCGGCAGGCTGGAACTGAGGGGAGCGGTGAGGAGCAGGCGGCTGTGCAGCTGACAGGGAGATGGGCGGCTGGCTCACGCTGCACTGCCTCCAAAGGAAGTGTGAGGAGCCCGGCGGAGCTCCAAAGCGGGCTGTCCCCTGCACAGGGCCTTGAAACGGCCAGCCTGTGGTAACTGCATGGATGAGGTGGCGTGGTCCCCGCATGATCCTCAGGTCCTGAGAGGCCCCTGCCCTGCCCCCCATATACTGAGGCCTCTGATAGAAGGAGTTGGCTGGGAGACAGACTGGGGACACTACCAGATGGAAGTATGAGGGGCGCACACATGGAGGGCAGCTGGATGGCGACCTGTAGAGAGGAGAGTTAAAGCACCTGGGGAAAAGCAGACAAGTGGCGCCAGCAGGAGCCCGCTTGGGTCCATATTGATTGAGAGAGACTTGGCTTGGGGGTGCGTAGATTGTGTGGTGCCCCCTCTATCCTGGCCCTGAGATTGTGACGGACCCGGGCCCCCGGGTTGGCCGATCTGACTGAGACGCACCCCGTGCTCTACCCACCATAGCCCTCTTCCTGGGGCTGAAGAGAGTGACGGCTGGAAGTGGAGGTAACGGCTGGGAGTGGGAGAGGATTGGGCAGTGGAGGCAGAGAGATCGTCTGGTGGGGGTACGTAGCCAAGGGCTGGTAGGCACCTAGGAGGACCAGTCCCTTAGGGAGAGGGTGAAGAGGCTGCGCAGGATGGGCAGGATAAAAGACAAAGACCCTAAAAGCCCTCGGCAGGGCACATTGGACCGATATGCCAGGTCGGCCCCACCGCCGCCGGAGGAGGACTCGGCGACCACTAGTTCGGACACGGTCCTGCTGATGAACGCCATCCAGGCCTCCCATGAAGCCTTGGAGAACAAGTATGGAAGTGACGCTACTGCGGCAGGACCTCCACAATCTGGCGGACAGGGTAAAAGAATCGGAGACGAGGCTGGGAAAAGCTGAAGATATAATCCAGGAGGTGAGGAAAGGTATGGCGAAGCTCCAGTTGTCGCATAAGCAGCTACTATGGAAGGTGGATGACGCGGAAAACAGGGCACGACGCAACAACCTCAGTTTTGGGGGATTTAGGGAGGGAACTGAAGGCACGAACATGGTGGCGTAGCTCCACTCGTGGCTACTGCGTACCTTCCCAAAAGATACATTCTCTACTTGTTTCATCATAGAGAGGGCCCACCGAGTACTGCTGGCCAAGCCACCGGCTGGAGCGAGACCTAGGCCAGTCATTGCACGCTCCCTGAACTTTTTGGACAGAAATATGATTCTCAGGGAAGCTAGGAAGCGTGGGGAAATTGGGTTGGACAATGCCCAGATAATGATAAATGATTTCCCGGATTACAGTCAGGAAGTGCAAAGGCAGCGATGCTCATATGACTCAGTGAAAGTGAAATTGCGATCCCTCCAAATTCAATACCTGCTATTGTTCCCGGCCAAACTGAAAGTGATCTACAAGGACAAGACACATTTTTTCCTAACCGAGGAAGAGGCCTGGCAATGGCTGGAGGAACTACCCCAGTTAACGAGACCCACAATCGAGGTCCGCAGATTGCTTGACGCAGGGAGGCAGCCTAGAGGCTCCAGGGGGACGCCCAAATCCGAGAGGTTGAGACAGGGCAGCAGAGACCGTCTTCCCGGGGTGACCCCTTACCCCAAGTCTGGACCTGAAAGACGGAGAAGTGAGGGGTCCCTTGACCTTAATCAAACCGTGGGATCCCGGTTCTATTGCCTGGCGGAGGCATCACACTCGGGTGTGGAGGGGGAGACACGGGACTCCTCGTTAGAGGAGGAAGAGCAGAATGGACAATCGCTGCACCCTTTGGCAATTGAAATCAACTAGATGGAACAGGATCCCATGCCAGAACCTGTGCAATCCCAGAGGGACCTCCAGGACTCGAATTTGTGAAGAGAAGACCGAAGTGGCTGCTCGAACCTAGATATTGTATCGCCTGGAACATGCAGGGTGGACATTCCCCCCCTGATTGGTTTGATGTTTTGATCTTTTTTTTTCTTTTGGTTCGTGCCTGCTCTTGTGTATACCTTCGTATGTGGTGACTTTGAAGGTTTAGAGCGAGCTTTCTTCCTTTTTGGGGTGTCTGGGAGTGGGAGGGCGACAGACCTCCATCACCCGATTGTCTTATTCTCTACTATTGGGTGGGAGATGGGACAGCGGGGAAGAGGGAGGTGGGGAGTGGGGGGCAGGTGGGGGGATTTCAAAAGGTTGGGGGTGGGAGGGAGGGAGGGGGAGGTTGCATGTTGGTTGGGGTTGTCTGTTCAGTTTTTTCAGCATGTCATGGTTAGGACCATTATCTACTCCTGTGATTCCAACACCAGACTCCTCCTAACTCGGAAAGTCTTCCTGTCTGATGTCCTCTACATTGATGGGTAGTTCCAGGGCGGAGGCCGAGGTTAATAGCTATGCTAAGATCCTCACATGGAACGTGAACGTATTGGGCAAAAAGGTTAAGAGAGGGTCCTTGCTTACGTGAAAAGGGTGGGGCCAGATATTGTCCTATTGCAGGAGACGCACCTTCAGGGCACCTGGTGTGGCTTCTTGGCGAGGGGATCATATAGACTCCTGGCACATGCAGGATATACAACAGGCTCCAGAGGGGTGGCCATCCTGATTAAGAAAACACCTCCCTTTGTGGTTAGCAGACTTAGACAGACTCACTAGGGACATACGTGGGGGTCAGGGGAACATGGGGACAACAGAAACTCACGATCATCTCCATCTATGCACCACCAAAATTACAGGCCAAAACTCTGTCTGGCATCACGGATATTCTACTGACCACATCGGACACATTGCAGGTGGTGGGAGGGGATGTTAACGATGTTATGTCATCCTTGCGGGATAGGTCGGGGAACAGACCTAGCGACTCTACACTAACTCCTCTAGCTGGAACCATTTCCACCCTTGGGCTTGTAGATGTCTGGAGGTGGCTTCACCCAGATGCTTGCACCTACTCGTACTTTCCAGGTGCCCTTAGGGTGTACTCTAGATTAGACTATGTCGTTCTGCCGCGACGGGTCCTCAGTGTGGAGGATGTGGCGGAGTATCAAGCACGAGGTATCTCGGACCACTCGCCTCTTCTGGTGCAGCTGGGGGGAGGCGTACATTGGGGATGAGGAGTTGGCGCTGTCTGCGTGGGACCTGCAGAATAAAGACCTAGTGAAGGGTCTCAGGGCAGATGCAAAGGTATACTTTGCTGAAAACATAGGATCCGTCACCTGGGAAACCTTCAAGGCAGTTTTATGGGATAGGGCCCAGAACAGACTAGCCTGGTAAAAAAGGAAAGTGCAGGAAGAGTTACAAACTTTGGAAGCACAGATTCTAGAGCTAGAACGAGAACATGTGGCTGATAGGGACCCACAGACTCTCAGACTTCTACTGGATGAGCAACGGCAATACAAGGCACTGGTGAGGGGCGAGGCCAAAACGCAGGCACTAGCGACCTTACACAGACTGTACGACGTATGGGATGAGTCAGGAATGCTCCTGGCATGGTTAAGTTGGAAAGAGCAGGACACCCGTTGGGTAGAACAGGTGAATGATAAGAAGGGGAAGCTGTGGCGGACGGATGTGCATATAGTTTAAGCCTTTGCTGCATATTATGAGGACTTTTATAAGGCTAGGGACCTTGGAAAACTGAACGATACTTTGACGTACATTGATCAAATTGACACCCCCTTTCTCTCTGAACAAGACCAGCGGGACATGGAGGGAGAAATAACAATCGCAGAGATCAAAGAGGCTTTGACTAAACTCCGACTGGGGAAATCCCCTGGCCCGAACGGTTTTTCTGCAGATTTTTTTTTGAAACGGCAGATCTTCTTGGTAGCCATCTGCTGGCCCTGTTTGAAGGGGCAGCCCAAGAGGGCATCTTGCCACCAGACATGAGTATGGCCACAATTGTCCTGATCTATAAGTAGGATAAACCCCCCCCGAGGAGTGTGCGTCGTACTGCCCCATATCACTCCTAAATGTGGAGGTTAAACTTCTGGCGACAATCTTAGCCCTCCGACTGCAGCGGGTAATACCCGACCTGGTCCACTTGGATCAGACTGGTTTCCTGCCGGATAGGGCAACTAGGTTGAATCTTAGGAGGACCCATAACTGGATGATGGAGGTGCACAATCGTCAGAATCCCCATCTGTTTTTATCTTTGCACACCGAAAAGGCGTTTGACGCGGTGCACTGGCCTTTCCTCGAAGGGGTACTACTCAAGTTTGGATTTGGCCTCAAGTTCTGGCAGTGGGTGAGGCTACTTTACACAGACTCACGAGCCAGAGTAAAAGTCAACGGGGTGCTATCAGAGGATTTCCCCATAAGAAGAGGGACCCGGCAAGGATGTCCCCTGTCCCCATTGCTCTTTCCCCTAACAATAAAAGTAGTAGAGTGTAAAATTAGGCAGCACAAAGACATTGTGGGGTTTAAAATAGAGCAGATGGACACGAGTGACACCCATCCTGTCACCACATTCACCACGCTGAGCTGTTACGGTTCTCATGCTGGCTATACGATAAATTGGCATAAGTCAATCTTAGATGACCCCCGGCGGGGGGAGGACTGGTCCCTACTGCCTGGTGCGCTCAGGACTACAGATGAGGGTTTTTTGTACTTGGGGGTATACATAACTGTGGATAAAAACCTCTCATACCAGAAGAACGTTCATCGGGTGCTGAAAAATTTGGTTGAGGACGCTGCCAGGTGGAAGATGCTCCTTACGATCCTAGGACGCGCCGCCATGTTTAAAATGAATACGCTACAGCGGTTCATGTACACCTTACCGAATGAATATTTCCCACTTCCACGACAGGTTTTTACTGATATAAATGCTGAACTGAGATCACTGCTCTGGCTCGGGAGACAATCCAGAATATCCTTGGGGACCTTGCAAAGGAACAAGTATAACGGGGGGATCTCCCTGCCGAATATTGAAGCCTATTATTGGGCAGAGCACCTAACCCCAATCACTGACTGGTTTCACGCTCCCGCAGACCATCCCATATACAGCTTAAAGAGGAGAACAATGGCACAGCGCAACTGCCTACACTATATATATGGAGGAAAGGGGAAGGAAAGACTGCGTTCGGCAACGAGGGTTACGCTAGGGACATGGGAAAGGGCGACTAAAGCAATTGGTTGGAATCATCGACCGACGAAACAGACCCCCAATATGGCACTGTGCATGGTTGAAGGAGCTGAACAAATGCGAGGGTTCAAGAGATGGGATGACATTGGTATCTCCGTACTGGGGGATCTGATGAAGAGAGGGGAACTAAAGTAATTCCAGGTCTTGAGGGCAGAGTACGGACTGCACCACACACAGTACCTCAGATATGCAGAACTACGACATGCATGGCGGGCGGATGAGGCGCTTGCCTTGCTCTTACCAGAGTATACCCGCTCGAAGGACGCTTATTGCAGGAATGCATCCCTTGCAAGACAGTTTCCCTGACCGACAGAACATTGATCAATAATATGCCGAATGGGTTGGTAAAGCTCAGAGACTTGTGGGAGCAAAATGTGGGGGAGATGGATACAGTGGATTGGGAGGCAGCCCTGATGCATTCAAGGGAAGTCGCAATTAAGTCCCGAATGCGACTTATCCAATATAAAATCTTGCACAGGGTATACTATGACAGGGTGCGGTTGCACCGCATGGGACGGGCTTGCGACACAAATTGTCTCAGATGCGGTCAGGGGCAAGGGGACTTTTACCACACTGTATGGACGTGACACATAATACAGGCATACTGGGCTGAGGTTCTGGGAGAGTTAGGAGAGGTCCTGGAGGTCACTCTGCTGTTAGACTCCAAATTGGTGCTGCTGGGCATAACAAACGATGTAGACTTGAGTCGCCCACTCCTAATCTTTGTAGTTCTAGCATTAGTGGTGGCTAAGAGGGACGTGGCCCGGACGTGGGGGGCCCCTACACTGCCGTGGTTAGATGAATGGAGAAGGGGCATGGACCTATATATGGAGGTGGAGAGAGTCACGTACAAGGCAAGAGGGTGCCCAAAGAAATTCAACAGAGTATGGGGGAAATGGCGACAATATCATGGATTGGATGGGGGATTGTGAATAAAAAAGGAGGAGGTACCCGGCTGCACTGGCTGGGTGAGGGGCGGATTTGGAATGTTTTCTGCACTTTGTGGACTCATGGACAAGCAAGGTACAGTTCTGTCAGGATGAAGAGGGGAATATGGGCTGGAGGGGTGAGGGTGGATGCTGGAGGGAAGGAGGGATGTGGAAGATGGTTATATGTGACATGCCTGTTTTGTTTATGCATCTTTAAAAAAGCAAATAAAAATATTTATTTTAAAAACAATTCAGAAAAACTACAGACTAAATTGGATTCTCTGGAAAAGTCTGTATTAAAAACTGCTAGCTTAGAAAAAAATGTAAATGTAAGTTTAAACTGTCGGGTAATTTTGAAGCGTAATCTGAGTGTAGAAGCAGGTTTAGATAATGGAGCAATGGGGAAAGTTTTTGATTTTGTGAAATATCAAAATAGAAATGGAATTGAATTTTTGAAAGTTAAATTTGATCAGATTGTAGAGGTAAAACCGATTGCACGTGCTGCCGCGCGTTTTTTGCTTGTAAAAGACATGTATGTTCGTAGAAAACAGTTTCCCTTTTGTTTAGCATATGCAATAACTATTCACAAATCACAAGGTTTAAGTGTAGGTAATGCTTTGGTAAATGGGACAGTGGCTTGGGGACAGGTACACTTCCGGGCAGCAGCGGTTAGCAGACTAGTCTTTCCCACGATAACCACTATTTCAGCAGATGCCAGAGCGCACGCACAGCGGACGCAGCAGAACTACCGAGGAAGGTGGTGCTGCTAGCTGTGTGTGAATATTTGTACTAAATACCGCGGACATAATTCTTTTAAATTTATCGCTGCTAAACCTAGCTGGTAAATTGCATTTTATTTTTAAATTGCACTTTGCACAGACCTGAGCTTATCCAGATCACTCCCCTAGACCCACGATTTTCAGGGAACTGGGTGCTTGCTTGCTACTCTAAATTGCCTCACCCACGCCTCGGTCCAACGCGGCAAGTGCCATTAGAGAGAAGGCGGTTCTGGGATGGTGGCTTGGGGACAGGTACACTTCCGGGCTACAGCAGTTAGGGGACTAGTCTTTCCCGCGATAACCACTATTTTAGCAGATGCCAGAGTGCATGCGTGCAGGGGGTGTGCCAAAAGCAAGCCTGTCTGCACCCGTCTGCGCCTGGCCCGTGCCTAGGGCCAGATCCCTGTGTCTCTTGCCACAGAACAGAGCAATATGACTTACACAAGAGAAGAACTCAGGAAATGGAACACAGGATGCAAAAACTCCAGTTGAACGACAATCGATCCCCTAAAAGAGCCTAAGTTCTATGAACATTGTCTGTCAGTTCAGCTTCAGGAATGTTAAGTTGCTCACATCACAGCAAAAACCACCACATTCACCCACTAGTAAGGGCGTGAAAGCCATGCTAATCAATGCACGATCACTAATAAAGCATAACACAGAAATTGCAGAAATGATTGAAAGCCATAAGCTTGATCTGGCTTTCATAACAGAGACTTGGGCAGACTCAGCCTTGGATCCCGACCTGGCATTAGCACTCCCAGCAGGATTTACTATTATTAGAGCTGATAGAACACAAGCGGGGGAGGGATGGCTATTATTGCTAGAGAAGAGCTGCCAGTGTCAGGTTCCCCAGCTGGTAGCACCCTGGAGTTATCCTTCCAAATATTACTTAACAACAACTACACATTAAAAGGACTTCTTATATATCGGCCACCAAAGGCACAGACCCCCCCATGTGGACAAAATCAGCCCTTTCTTGGGAGCCAACATTAATTACTCAGACTTTACAATTTTAGGAGATTTTAATTTTCACCTAGAAAATGCAGTAGACCACAACGCAACCGCACTCATTGATGCCTTGTCAGGTTGCTCACTGGGACAGATAGTCAAGCAAGAGACTCATGTCGCTGGCCACACCCTGGACAGAATTTACCTCCAACACTATGATCAAAATCTTGGAGGTGATTTTGGTTCCTTGGTCGGACCACAGAGCGATAGTGTTCAACATAAAAGCAAATTCGCAACAACTAACATTACCTAACACACCTATCACAGTTACTTATCAAGACAGGACTAAAATTAACACTCCCAACCTTAAAAATTAATGATTGGATACAGACTTGGTAGCAGATACGAACGAAGCAGTTCATAGATTAACCACTTGGATTAAAACAGCGGTCAACGCTGCAGGCCCCATTAAGAATCTTAGATCCAGTAGAAAAAGGTCGTCGAACCTTGGTCTTCAGAGAAACTGAGAGCTCAGAAATTAAATTGCAGAAGGTCCGAAAGAAAGTGGAGGGATGACTATGACCAAGCCAAAAAAAGGAGTATGCACAAACACTATCGGAATACAAGAGACTGATCAATGAGGAAAAAAGTAATTACTTCACGTCGAAAATTTTGGAAGCCAAGAATTCCAGCAGGGAACTGTTCGCTACAGTAAAAAAACTAGCTAATCTCCCAGCCAATGCCAAAACAGTCAGCACCCTGGAATTCTGTAACACCTTGGGTCAATTCTTCGTCAACAAAGGTGAGACAGTATACAAAACCTTTATAAGTGATCACTTCTCCCCTAACATATCTAGGCCTGGGCCAGATAGTCACACACTGGGCACTAACTTCTCTCCCACGTGGGAACAGATTGTCCAAGTAGTGAAAATAATTCAATCAGGAGCCCCGTCAGACTCCTGTCCTCCCAAAGTCTTCCATCTGTTCCCTGAACTACTCAGTGAACAACTAAACTTGTTGTTTAGGGAGATCATACAGTCAGGCAGGTTCCCTGATGCTTGGAAGACAGCCTCAGTCCTGCCTCTGCTAAAAAAAGCCAATTTAGATCCCGAAGAACCTGGCAGTTACCGGCCAATTTCTCTAATCCCTTTTTCATCCAAGGTATTGGAGAAATTGCTCAACACACAGATTATCTCTTTCATCTCCGCTGGAGAACTCCTGGACCACTCTCAATATGGGTTCAGAGAGGACCACGGAATTGAGACTGCGCTGATCCTGGCAACAGAGGAACTTAGAAGATCTTTGGACTCAGGAGGGAAGGCCGCCTTGATTTTGTTTGATCTATCGGCGGCCTTCGACACTGTCAACCACAAAATATTAACTAACAGATTAGTGGAGCTGGGTTTTCAGGAATCTGCCATCAATCTACTCTCATCCTAGCTAACCGACAGAACTTTATCAGTAGAATTCGTTCCTTCATACCCCCAGAAGCATTAAAGACACTGGTGACAACGTAGGCCCTTCCCAGACTGGACAACGGCAACGGCCTATATGTAGGGATACAATCCCAGTATCTACAAAAACAGCAGCAACTGCAGAATGCTGCCGCCAGATTGATACTGGGTATCCCCAATCAGGAAGCAATCTCCCATAGATTGAGAGCCCTTCACTGGCTCCCAGTTGAGAAGAGAATCATTTTCAAATCACAATGTCTTGCCTATAAGGCACTTCAGGGTAATGGACCACTATATCTGAGATCGCATTTAAAATGGTACGTACCAGCCAGAAATCTCAGATCATCTCACTTAAAACTGCTACAAGTACCCCAGTATAGGCAGGTTCTCTGGGGAGGAAGAAGTTTCGTACTGGGAACACCAAAAACCTGGAACCGTCTGCCAATGTCGATAAAAAACAGTACCTCACTCATGTCCTTCAGAAGACTACTGAAAACCTGGCTCTTTTCCAATCGAGCTCACAAAACCCATAAAGCATCGCTCAGTCCCACCACCTCATATGTCCTGCCTAATCCTGACCAAGACGCCTTCGTTGACATATCAAATCAATTCAATCAAATAAAATAAAATGCAGGAAGAACTGTGTTTAAAGAGGGAATGGTATGTGTTGCATTATCTCGAGCATTGTCTACTTTGTATTTAATTGATTTTGATGAGAACAAGGTTAGTGCTGATGTTAATTGTGTAAGAGAATATAATCATTTGAGAAGGTGTTATGCTCCCCATTTAGGTGAATATCCTATTTATGAGAAACGTGTTGCATTTTCAAAATGCAAACATGTTGAAGAATTAACTATGGTTGAAAAGCTGAAAGAAAATCAACAGAAAAGAAAAGATGTAAAGAAGCAGAAAATACAAACAAGTGATGATGTTGTTGGATACCAATTAGATAATGCTTCTGGTGTCAACTGCGATGGTAAGGTTATTCTTATTGTTATATTTTATCTTGAACATGGTTATGGTGAAATTATGGAAAGTAAGAAAAAAACTTTATGTTCAGCACTTTACACTTTATTTCAAGAATTGAGAACTGATAGAAGTAAGATCCATTCTGCTTCTGGTATTAGCCAACTGTTGGATACATGTACTGGATCTTTAAAGTTCAGTGCTAATATTCAGAAAGATGCACAAGAATTTCTGATGGTTATGCTTGGAGTACTAGAAGATGAAGGAATTCAGATTGAGAATTTATTTGGACTCAGTTACAAATGGGAAAATACATGAGAAGAGTGTTTATTATCTTCAAGGACTATAGTTGACAGAGAACAATTTTTATATTTAACAATACCTGACTGCAAATCTGTACCATTTTCCAAATTAGTAAAAGAAGCTGATCATGAGATGATGTGTTCTCGTTGTAAATCAAGAATGCTATCTACATTATGCCTACAAAGATATGGAAAATATTGGATTATAATGCTGCAGCCCAGTTGACCAAATAGTAGAAAAGTGGAAACCAAAATTAAAAATGTTGTTGCTAATCAAGTATCTATTTCTGGAAGAACTTTTACAACAGTTACTATTGTTTTCCATGCTAGCATTACTACTACAAGTGGACATTATACAGTTTATTTAAAGTGTAATAATGGTTGGAGTCACTGTAATGATACACACTTGAAAATGAAACTGAGATTGCCTTATGAATTACCCAACTCATACTTGATTTTTCTGAAACAAAGATTTTAGATACACCATGTGGGTTCATGGGAAAGTGTAAAGATCTTTATGGAATTCATACTGGATGCTTTCAAAGCAAACTTTTTTATACATTATCTGGCGTAATGGGAAAATGTGCTGAGAAACTACGAAGTAAAGGTAAGATTTGAACATTTGAAGTAGTATTGAATGTGTTATTTGTGTTGATTTTGTATTATATTTGGGAGAATTAGTTTTTTTTTAACAATCTAGTTGATTGTTTTCTTTCCCAGCTGTTTATGATGAAACTACACTGACATCACTGTGAATAGCGCAGTTAAGTAGTAGCTGATGACAGCAAAAAAAGGGAGAAAAATTGTTATCTGAATGTTAAATTGATTTGTATTATTTAAAAACTCATTGTAATGTGAAATATATTACATTACATAGCACTTTTGAAGTTTATTTTATGTAGTTTAAAAGTTAGAAACAACAGTACTAATGATAGATACACAATAGTAGTTTGATATTTAAAAAACCTTTGAAATTCACTTAAAAAACCATAGGTTTCAGGGAAGTTATACTTAGAAATTAGTATTTAAAAAACCTTGGAAATTCACTGAAAAAAAACATAGATTTCAGGGACGTTATAGTTAGTTGGACATTTGACTCATATAAAACCAGAGAAATTCGCCTGTTCTAGTTAGTTGAGCTAACTATAACTCGCGCGCCCGCAATGCACTGCTGATGACGTCATATATTACATCAGTCATGACATGGTCAGTGACATCACTGATGATATCACTGATGATATCTCAAATGACATCACTGATACTAATATGCTATCTCACTCAAACACTGTCATGCATTAATGCTGTTTGCTTGCAGTATATTGAAGACTGACCTAATGGCTTTGGCAGTGCTTGCATCAGAGATGTTTGTCAGGATTGCAAGATGAAAAGCAGGATGTGCCGGGGCACTGGGAAAGTACAGGTAGTGCGGCAGGGTATTCACTGAGAAAATGGAACTGCAGAGAGATCTGTCAGAGGTAGAGGGAGAAGGGGAGCATGTGCAGGATGACATTGAGGCGGAAGGAAACTGGCATGCTAGAGGTTTTTAGTGAGATATGTAGGGGGTGACTTGAGACGTGAAAGATGTGCCTAAGTGAGAAGGTGCTTAAGTATATGGTAAAGTATTTGTGGTAGGGGAGCCTGAGATACAGGAAAATAGCAAGCATCGGAATGAAGACGAATCAATCAATCAATCAATCATGAAATTTGTATAGCGCGCTACTCACCCGTAGGGGTCTCAAGGCGCTGAGGGGGGGGGTCGCTACTGCTTGAACAGCCAGGTCTTGAGTAGTTTCCTGAAGGAGAGGTGTTCCTGGGTCAGCCGTAGGTGAGTGGGGAGGGGATTTCCTTGTCTTGGCTGCCAGGTAGGAGAAGGATCTTCCTCGGACGGTGGACTTCCGAATTCTTGGGACGGAGGCGAGGGCGAGGCTGGCGGATCGGAGTTGGCGGGTGGGTGTGTAGAAGGTGAGCCGGCTGTTGAAGTACTTCGGGCCCAAGTCGTGGAGAGCCTTGTGTGCGTGGGTGAGGAGTCTGAACGTGATCCTCTTGTTGACGGGGAGCCAGTGCAGGTCTTTCAGGTGGGCGTAGATGTGGCTGCGACGCGGGATGTCCAGGATGAGTCGTTCTGAGGCGTTCTGGATGCGCTGGAGTCTTTTCTGAAGTTTGGCCGTGGTTCCAGCGTAGAGGTTGTTTCCATAGTCCAGACGGCTGGTGACGAGGGCCTGGGTGGCCGTCTTCCTGGTTTCGGTGGGGATCCATTGGAAAATCTTTCGGAGCATGCGAAGGGTGTTGAAGCAGGATGATGAGACTGCATTCACTTGCTTGGTCATCGCGAGGGAGGAGTCCAGGATGACGCCCAGGTTGCGTGCGTGGTCCGTTGGTTTGGGTGCGCTGCCCAGGGCAGGCGGTCACCAGGAGTCGTCCCAGGCCGAGGGCGATGATCCCAGGATGAGGACTTCCGTCTTGTCCGAGTTCAGTTTCAGGCGGCTGTTCTTCATCCATTCGGCGACGGCTTTCATCCCTTTGTGCAGGCTGGTTCTGGCGGTGGCGGGGTCGTTGGTGAGGGAGAGGATCAGCTGGGTGTCGTCGGCATAGGAGATGATGTTGAGGTTGTGTTTGCGTGTGATGGCTGCGAGAGGGCTAATGTAGATGTTGAAGAGGGTTGGGCTGAGTGATGATCCTTGAGGTACGCCGCAGATGACTTGAACGGGGGGAGGCGAACTCTCTGGGTTCTTCCGGCGAGGAACGAGATGATCCACTCCAGTGCCTTCTCTTGGACTCCGATGTTGCTGAGGTGCTGCACTAGGGTGCGGTGGCAGACAGTGTTGAACGCTGCAGAGAGGTCCAGGAGGATGAGGGCCGCTGTTTCCCCGTTGTCGAGCAGGGATCTGATGTCGTCAGTGGCTGCGATGAGGGCGGTCTCGGTGCTGTGGTTGGCTCGGAAACCAGACTGCGAGGGGTCGAGGGATCCGTTCGTCTCGAGGAAGGTGGTAAGCTGTCTGTTGATGGTCTTCTCGATGAGTTTGGTGGGAAAAGGGAGGAGCGAGATGGGGCGGTAGTTCTTGAGGTCGGTGGGGTCTGCTGTTGGTTTCTTCAGGAGGGCGCTGAGCTCGCCGTGCTTCCTGATCTCCGGGAAGGTGGCGGTGTTGAAGGAGGTGTTGATGGTGTCCCGGAGTTGGGGTGCGATGATGGAGTCGGCCTTGTTGAAGACGTGGTGGGGGCAGGGGTCTGTTGGTGATCCGAAGTGGATGGTGTTCATCATGCAGGTGGTGTCTTCGGTGCTGATTGGGTCCAGGCGCAGAGGGTGGTGGTGGGGGGCGTTGGTTCGGTGGTTGGGTGCATGGTAGGTGCCCCGAAGCTGCTGTGTATGTCGGCGATCTTGCGGTGGAAGAACGAGGCGAGTGAGTCACTGAGTTCTTGCGAGGGGGTGATGTCGTTGTTTCCGGCGCTGGGGTTGGGGAGCTCTTTGACGATGCTGAAGAGTTCCTTGCTGTTGTGGGCGTTGTTGTCCAGACGTTCTGTGAATGCTGACTTCTTGGTGGTGCGGAACAGTTGGTGGTGTTTTCGGGTGGCGTGCTTGAGGGCAGTCATGTTGTCTGTGGTATGGTCGTGACGCCAGGCTTTCTCGAGGGTGCGGCAGTTCTTCTTGGAGTTCTTGAGTTCGTCGGTGAACCAGGAGGTTTTCTTGCTGCCGGGTCTGCTGGGGGGGTTCTTCAGTGGCGCAAGTTCATTTGCGCAGTTGGTGAGCCACTGTGTGAGGTTGCTGGCTGCTTCGTTAGGGTCCGTTATGCTGGCGGGAGGGTTCTGGCGGAGGGAGGTGGTGAGCTGCTCGGCGGTGATCTGGCTCCAGCTCCTGCGAGTAATCTGTTGTGGGTGATGGTGGGTCGTTGTTCTTCTGAAGCTGAAGTGGATGCAGCTGTGGTCAGTCCAGTGGAGTCCGGTGGAGTGGCTGAAGGAGATGTGCTTGCTGGAGGAGAAGATGGGGTCAAGCGTGTGGCCGGCGTAGTGGGTGGGGGTGTTCATCAGTTGCTTGAGTCCGAGGTTTGCGAGGTTGTCCAGCAGGGTGGTGCTGTCCTTGTTGTTCTCCAGGTGAAAGTTGAGGTCCCCTAGGAGGATGTAGTCAGACATTAACTGATGTTGCATTTTTATGGCTATGCCCTGCCATGTCTTCACTTTGCAAAAGTAAAAGAAAATTGCTAAGGGTCGGGTTTTAGCAGTTTATGTCTTACCCACGACCCCTTTGTTTTTTTGTTCAACTATGTCTCTATTGACTGCCTGCAAGGATCCTTGGTCTCTTGACAGACAGAGGATGTGTGAGAAGGATGTATTAATCAAATTGTGTTTAATGCAATAGGGTTTTTACAGTAGCTTCTGGGACTGTAGAGGCTTTAGTGAAAACAAGTGGTTGCAAAAGGGAAGGCTGTGCACACATGGCCACTTAAGAAGGATGGGCATTCTGCGCAGTCTTGCAGAATTTTGGGCTAATTCCAGCTCATTACACCACACCAAATTACGTAAATTAGGCCCACCCTAATAATAGCACAGACACTGAAACTTGAAGTAATAAGTGTTGCAAAATAGGTTCCTTCCATATAGTATGACCAGATTTTATGCATTTTCATCACCCGCTTATGGATTTTTCACTGTGGATGAGTCTCACTACTTCTGTCTCACCTACGGTAATCACAAGGTTAAATGGACTTTGTGCTTTAACTGCCAGCATTCGCCTTTTAAGATAAAGTCACAGCATCGCAGCTAGGGTAAGGGGAACTTGGCTTGTTACATGTCAACATGTGTCCATATGCATGCGTGTGAGAGTTGTGCTGGTGAGACTACTGTTGTGCACAGCCCGATAACTGTGTACAGGTAGTCTGGCACAGAGAGGACTCTGCAGGGTTGGGTATTGAGCGTGTGGACTTCACCACTAGTTCAGAGGATTATCCATGGGCTGGGCCAGGGGCCAGGGGTTAGCACAAAAGTATTTTCTTCAAATATCCCACGAAGGGGGAGTGCGGGCCCCCTCCAGCATCTTCATTTGCCCATGGTGGTCCTTATATCCTTGAGGGTGGATGTAAGAATTGTGGTCCGGGACCCCATCTCCAGGCTCCCGACCAAGGAGAGAAGAAGGAGAGCATCAAAAGAAAGTCCCCGGGACCACCATAAAGATGGGACCACTTCTGCTTTCCCCAGTGGTGGCAGCCAAAACAATCTATATACCTTGCCAGCATGGAGCTGGTAGGGAGATTGAGGAAGCTGGCTCTGATGCCGGTGAGGGCTGTGCAGGAATGAGTTCCCCAACAAATAAGAGGACGGGAAGTCCAGGTAGCATCCCTTTAAAAAAAAGGAAACACAAAATGGAAACAGCACAGCACACGGCTGTGTCGACTGGGAAATAATGCGGCTGGAGCCACTTAATTAATAGCAACAAGCGAGTGCCCCCTAATGCCCTATTAGTCGTCATCAAATTGTTCATTCTTTTTTATTGTGTTGTCCCAAAAACAGGCAGTCCCAGCAGCTTCCTACATGACTAGCTCTATCCTCGATGGCGCGAAAGACTGCAAAGCAAATAGATATGGATTTTCAGATAACGGGAATATTAAAACTGTGATATGATCAGGAATAATCCCTGCATATGACATTTCTGTATATTTTCTTTGATATTTTTACTTAACCAAAGCATCACTTTAACATCCTGCCAACAACCTTGAATTGATCATTATGTTGACACTTTCACTTTGAACCAGCATATATATATGCCCCTATTCTGATAGCAGGCACTAACCAAATCTCTAACCCTAACACTAATGCTAATCCTTACCACAACCCTAATGCTCATACTAAGCTGGACCCCTATCTGAATCTACCTCTAACCCTAACCCTATGGAAATCATTGACTCACAAATAAAATAAATGTATGAAATGAAATAGCTTTAAACCAACCCTATTACTAGCCTACTAATAGAGTCTAAAAATGACAGCAGAAAATTAATTAATGCAGTAAGCTAAAATGTGGTGTAAAAAGTGTAAAATTAATGTTAAACTTAAATGAAGTTAAAGGTGCTTTTCTTAATGAGATTTCTTTAACAGCAATTGATTGAACAACTAACTGAATAAAGATAAAAAAATGAACAGATCTTTACTAATCTCTTAATGAGAAATAAAACTTCTTAAACAACAATTCAACTCTCATCATTAGCTGAACTTAAACTGTTATTTATTTGAAATGTTTTAATTGCTCCTTAACTCTGAATACATAATTCCATTGCGCAAGGATGGGGTCCTAGCACCTTCAAGTAATTATAATTTGGCCCATTACTGCACTATACTTTTTCTGGTAGCAGAGTAATGGTTTTAATTGTTTGGAGCAAGGAGAATACATAATTCCCAAGTTTAGAATAAAATATATGAATCCTGGAATCTAATGACTGGAGCTTGTGGAGCAAACAGGTTTTTCGAAGGCGGTTGATGTTTTGGAGGTGTAAGTATTAATAGGGTGATGCAACGTCTGTTATGATTGTAATTGTCTTCTTGTTGTGTTATGATTGATAAAAACAGATGATGATTTTTATTATGTTTATGTGAAGAGATTTGAAGAATTCCGATTCAGCCAAGTCTAAGATCCTAGGATAATAATCTCTTACAACTTCTTCTTCCTCCGTGATAACTCTGTGTTTGTGGGACAACATAAACGTTGGGATGGTGCCAGACTGGTTCTACGCACCCCCTCAAGATTTGTTGGCCTATAGTCCTCCTAGCTCACAGTGCCAACATAAATAGCCCTAAACTAAAGAAGCTAATGAGTGGATGTGGCAATCTCAGAACATGATAACCCTGACTCCTCAAGGAATCATGGTAACAGATATAGAACCTTTTTGCTGAGTCACACGTACACACCCAGAGAGACACACAAGAAATACAGAAAGGGGTTTTTCAGTATTTAATGAGCCACTGTGATTCTTGTATAAAATATATATGCTGCAATGATTAATAGACTGAAGCAAATGAAAGTGATTAGCAATATAAGAATAGTGAAAAGTATGAACAATTCCACCATTGTGCTAAAACAGTGTATTTATGCTGGCATATAAGCACTGTGTATAGTATTCCCCTACTATGCACTCCCTAACCGATATGCATAGGGCGGGTGAACTGTCAAACTCCCCGTCTGTATGATCTAACTCCCCATTACCTGTGGGTGAATGTGCTCAGGCCCCCATCTTGGTCACAAGTTGGACTTCCCTCTTCACAGCGGATAAGAATTAGCTAGGCTGAATCTCCAATAAAAGCGACCTCCTGTGACAGAAGAGTGCTCCTTTGATCTGAACACGGAAGTGCTCTTGTTTATATAATAAAACAGATCCATTCTACCATGCCGAGACCTCAGTCAGGCTGTCATTGTTTACCCTCTTATCACTGCTATGTCACCTAACGGATGATAAGCAAACAACAACATTTGTACCATGAACTTTATCCCTTGTACTGATGTGCAAGGTGTCTTGATAATGTTTCAATGAAGTGGAAATGCAGGCAAATGTGGTTTCTAAGAACCCTATCCGGCACTGTCACTCTAGCAATGTGTGTCAAAAGTCAGCATTTCTTACCCAGTCAAGTGACAATAAAACATTCATAATGTAGAAGACACTTGAATACATTCTTGTTTGCAGAGATTTTGTGGTGTAGAGTGTGAGGTACCAACACCTATATAATTGAGATAGAAATAATAACAATTTCCTATTGTTGACTAATACTGATTGATGCTGGCAGAACCTAATTGCACAAACACAGGAAGTTACATTAATTAGGGTGATTTCAAACTGGTCGAGATTTCACTTGCCAATGTGAAAATACTTTATGTATGAGAAAAGTCAGATGGTGTAACACCCTTAATATAATAGTTGTTGAATTATTATTATTTCTTTTGGAAAAAGCAATCAAGAACTGATATATGCTTGCCTTGTTAAAAGATTGTGATTTGTGAAGTTATAAGAGAACATTGTAAAGGACGTAAACTGCTTCAGGGAGTGAGATCACATGTCATAGTGGTCTGCACTGGGATTGGTCGGTTGATGTGGTTTTGCGCTGGGATTGGTTGGTGATGTCAAGATTCCGCGCTGTAATAGGTCAGTCATTTGTGAATGCCACATTGAGATTTGAGGACAGGATTTTGATGAATACCAACTGAAGCAGAATTGGAAGAAGGATATTGATGTTAATGGAACAGAATCATAACATTGAATTGTGAATTGTCATTTTACAAATGTTTTGAAAACATTTTGTTATTGATTCACGAGTTTTGTGAGAGGGGATGTTATAGTTCTAAAATGAAGGGTGAAGAGGGTATGCCATCAGATTTTATGTTGACTGAAGGGGTATGCCATACTATTTTATGGCTTTGTCAACGGTCTAAGATTACTGAGAATGAGGGTCCTTTGAGGTTTCCAAAATATGGGAGTTTTGAAATAAGAATTATTGACAAATTAAAGGATAAATTATGTTAAATGAAACCACCACCTAGACCAGTGACATTTAAAGCCTTAAGAATGTGGGAAAAGGCAGCACAAAACAAAGGGAGAGGTACCAGAAATGGACCAAAGGGGCAATACATAACTGTGCAGATGCTTGAAGGAAAGAGGAAAAGAGTGGATGGAGGATTTGAAGGAACTATCTAGCAATTTCCACTGAAATGATGGTACGTGGAAAGAAAAAGAATACTAAAGGAAAAGATAAGAAGAGAAAAGAAGGAGTATATTAAACAGATAGTGATTCAGGCAATGGCTTATTAGAAGTAATGTTGGTTGCTCTACCCCCCACCTTATGTGACTTCAATTGATACTTCTGGAAGTAGTACCATAGTAATCAGAACAGTTGTAACTGCTCCTGTAGAATTGAGAATGGTACAAATTGAGAGATCACTTCAAGTGTTACAGATTGTTCCACCACAAATTGCACAAATTGCTCAGAGACAAATTGTTCCACAACCTTTGATAAATTCACATTTTATATCTATACCAATGCAAGCCCCACAAGTAATGACTGTACAGACAGTGCCTAGACTAGTTTCAACTGCTCCAGTGAATATTAACTTAACTCCAGAGACACAAGGAGCTGCAGCTGGGTTACCTTTGACAGGATTTGTCCCAACTGCACAGAATTCACAAATTGTGGTATGGAGACCATCTCAGAATTTCCAAGCATTAAGAGAGGTGGAATACTTGTCTTCATGTCACCAATAACTCAAGAGGAAACAAACTTGTTTGAAGGAGGAATTTTTCCACCACGGTTTGAAGAACTGGTGAGTGTTAAAAAGACAGAAGGCTTAAATCAAATGACCAACCCACATCTTGAGAAAGGGAGGCCACTAAATATCCATAAATAAAAAATGTAATTTAAGGAAATTATTAGGGGATGTTTGGAGTTAGAATACTTGAGCATCCATCAAGAAAAATAATTAATTTATCTTTGCAAAGAAATTACCAGATGAGCAGCAACTACACTGAACAAATTGACTGAATTGGCTTAGAAATATGATGTGGAAATTCCCAAAAACTATTTTTATCAGAAGAGTTATAAGCGCATTTGGATGATGTTGCACTTGAAAGCATGTGTCATGCAGGAATGAGAATGCACATTATCGAGTTAATAAAATTAATTAATAAATGAATTGATTTTGAAATATTAGAAACTAAGTGGGCAAAGAAACACAAAACAAAAGCAGCCCTAAGTCAGGGAAAGAAAATAAAGGGCCAGAGGAAGAGGAAGTTTCACCTTGTCTTCCTATGGAAGTAGCAGAGTAGGAGTGTATGTGCATGTGCCTTGGAGCAGAGGTGATCTAACAGCATTCACAAACCATTTTCCATAATTAAGGGACAAGCATGTGCAGTGGTACACACAAGTTGGACGATTTGTGAAAATTTCAACAGTGTTGTGGACTGATATGGATAGACTATTTGAAATAGTGGTGCCAAGTGATTTGTGCACTGAATGTAAGACTGCTGTACAATTGCCGCGAGATGAGCCACCGATAAATAAATGCACTAATGCAGCATCTCCCATACTTATGAGAATTAAAAGAAGCAGTTATTACTTTCCTGAAAGGCCTAGTGCACCCAAAGATTTTGATTGGTTGAAAATAAATCAAACTTCACAGGAGGCAAAGGAAACAGTGCATGAGTTATCAACATTTGTTGCAGGTGTTTCAACAGCACAGTGGATGAGAATATCCTGAAGAGAAGGATATGGGAATTTTTGTGTACCAGTTTGTGTCAGGTTTAAGTTCTGTTGGCAGAATAAGTCACTTGATGAGATCCTGCGATATGCAAAGTATTGTAGTGATGAATTGGAAATGAAGCAGAAAAAGATTGAGAAATTCATGTTGGCACAGACGAAACTGGCTCAGAAAGGTTTTCTGAATATTTCTTTTGCAGGAAATCCTGGAGAAATGCAAGGTGTTATTCGACAGATGGGGGTTTCAGTGACATTCTGGACACATTGAAAAAGATGACACCTTGTGACATCTGTTATGAGGTCAGGCATTGAAACCGGGAATGTAGGTTTAATCCTGAAAATGGAAAATGTGATAATGCAAAGAGGAGTTCAGATGCAAAATATGCCAGTACAGCAGATGCAGGTGCCAATGCAAAAACAAGTCCCAATAATACAGGTTGCACAAACACAAACGGTCTTGCAAAATATGGGGAACCCAAGATTTAATGTAAATCAGTTGCCAAAGGCAAACCCAAATACTTTCCAGAATATCAATCAGAATGTGTTAAAATAGTTTCAAAATGTGGGACAGAATACATTTCAGCACATTCCTGTTTTCAAGAGGGATGACTCGGACTCAAACAATTCTCCTTAGTGGGGCCTGCCCTAATAAATATTAAAGTGGAGTCTGGAAAACAACCCATGAGAGAGCCTGCAGCATGTTCCTGCATGGTGTGGCATGCACCATGTCGTACATGCCACACCATGCAGGAAAAAAGTGCAATGTATGGAGGGCACAACATATGCCCCCCCCCCCCCACATGCAGTCCCAGGTCCAGAAACGACTAGGGGTCTTTTAGTGCCTTCTTGCCTGCATGTCCACGTTTTATGGCGGGTGGATGTGAAGGCCAGAATTTGCTCTGGGGTACTGGCATCGGCACCACCAGTATATTCAGGCCAATGGGTGGTGGTGGTCGGACCGCCTCCACAAGTACAGTGGTCCCAGGACCACTGTACTCGGAATAAGGCTATGGGCCAGATGTATCAAAGGTTTTTACACATTCTGTATCTACGGGAATATGTGTTCATACGTAAGGCCCTATGTGTTGACTACAAAGAGAAATAATGTGTACAGAGTGTGTTGATATGTAGAACTATGGAAAAACCCAACAATAAAAGACTGAGAATTTACAAATGTGTTTTGAATTCATTGTAAGTATATTTTTTTCTCTGCTGGGTATGACAACTTACAGTCTTAAGATGTGAAGGTAATGTAGCCAAATATGTTTTTCTGTTCTCTTGAGCATGAGATTGATTTTTGTTGTATCTAAAAGAAGTGCAATCTATTTTAACGATTTGTTTTAGACTTTTTGCATTGCTATGAAACATAGCTATGTATATATTTCTCTATGTTTGTAACAGCCCTGAAGAAGTGCAATGTGTGCAAAACACGAGTTGGCTGTTTGAAAAACGAATTCAATGTATGAATAAATGAAGTAGTCAGAAGAGAATCTGCTGTTGGAGATTATCATTTATTTTCTGTATCAATTTTTCTGTATTATACTTACTAACATTTTTGGGGTACTGGTTTACTGAGAATCAAGTGCCGGGCACTATTCCTGGTACCCACCGTTATTGTTTAACGTCATCTTTTATGTAAGTGTCATGAAAGAAGCTTGCCACAAATTTTACAATATTAACATTAATTTAATAAAGGTGTGCTTTTTTAAATTTCTTAAATGAAAACATTACACACATATGCATTACATATTGGAAAATTATTGCTTGAAAGAGAGATTTCAAAATGCATGAGTCCAGGGCTAATGGAAACAGACAAATGAAATGGAAACAAGTAAAAAAAGAGGTTCACCGTCAATTCTGGCAAAAACAGAGTTGATTTGCTTTGTTTTCAAGTAAATTAGCAAAGGAAGGACTTGGAAGATCGGCTCCGTGTCAGAAATGGAAGAGGAAAAAGTAAAAAAATATATTTTTCTACCTTATATACCTTCGACACCACCAACTCAGGTGTGGATGTTTTCTCAACACAGTTATGTCGGTGGGAAGACACAACGTGATTGGCTCTGCAGAAATATTGGCTGGACTCCCCCTGACAGCTGCTGTTGCTTATGATGTTGTCTAAGCAGGAAATAAATTCTGACAGAGATGGTGGAACTTAGACGGACTATCACCCATAGATCCACCAGCATCTAAATTGAGTGGGCGGACCACCTTGTAGGTGGGTGGAGAGACCAATGGAAAAGCGACAGCCATACCGCATCCACCAAGTTCTAAATCATGCCCTTATTCTGTTGGGGGATAGTTTGGCAGGTTGGTTGGGTATGGCATTCCGAAAAGCAGTGGTAGGAGTATGAAGTATTGAGCCATTATTGAGTGGCCAAATCTAGCTTAGGCATGGTCGAGGTCTATGGAAAGAGATTGATTTTTTTAGAGACAAAATAAGTGACAGATTCTAATGTTAGTGATGGGCTGAGGGCATGAGAAATTTGAAGCAAATGGATAACCTCTTCAAGGACTTGGTTAGGAAAAGAAAGTGTGCAGTTGTATGTTTGATGGCTGTTTGAATTGAAGGGGGTTTAAGTGAGCCCATGTTATGTGATAACATTAATTGTATTAGTCAGGAGGGTATTCCATTATGCTAAATGTCTTTGCCAAGAATTGTATATTTTACACAGACCTGCTATGTGTTAAGGTGCCATTCTCACTTAATTCAAGTGGTCACTAGTTATAGCACCACCTAACCTGATGCATCCCTTTCTCAGTTATGAACACACTCACATACCTATCTCATTAAATGTAATAAACACAATCTTTGTGTAAAATGTGGTAACTTTGCACTTCAAAATATAACACAGGTCTATGACCTTCACTGACCTTTAAACATAGACATTAGGGTCTTGTTTATTTTCCTACTACTGTCTTCGCGGAGGCTGAGATCAGGGACAGCAAGGGCAATGCCAATATGCCAAAGGCCACGCCATGGACGACCACAAAGTGGCTATCCCTAAATGAGTTAACATACAACATATATCACATGCATGCACAGTGCACATTAACTAACCTAGCATATTTGTTATATTGTCAAGAAGACAATCTCCCAGGCAAAAATATTGCAAAATATGTTTAACCGTTCACATTTCATAGCTTCCAGTGTGTAATTTGTATTCATGTTGTAAATGATGGGAAGCAACACATGCTGAATTGACAATGATGGGATTCAATTCTGTGACCTTCAGGATTTCAGTATCATACAGCTGGAGATGCGTTGCTGAAAGGCACTCCCTCCACCCCCTTCATAAATAGATCTTTCCAACTTTGGTTCAAAAGGCAGTACCTCGATTATTCAGTGCTCCGAGGCAGCTGTTCTTTCTATTGTTGATTGGCATGTGTGTGATATGGAAAGAAGCTTTCCAATGAAAATGGCAATGCATTATTAATTATTTTGTGCCAAAGAGTAAAACATGTTTGTTTTTTTACAGTGCACCTTCCAAAGTTTTTAAGCCAGTATTTCTGCTTCAGCTTTCTCCCTCAAGAAATTCAGAAAATGAATTAAACTGACTGCTCTTGAAGATGTGAGGAGGATATTGATTCTTTTAGAAACAGCAGAGTGAACGTAGCCACTGGGATCAATGAACTGAATGCATATATTTTATATAGCTTTCCATCCACTGCATAGACAAACTTATGTTTCAAATAGAAAAATCCGCAAAATGTCTTTATATTTGAACTATTCCTATGGAGTAAAAACAATTTTCTGTAAATAGTTTTCTTTAAGTCATGGAGCTGTTCATCATAGACCCCTCTGTCTTGCAGCTGCGTCATGGAATGCAAAGAATATTCCGTGACAATAAATAAAGAGTACCATAGTCCAATCGCTGACCAGATTTTCTTGAAATGTGTTTTTGTACTTAAAATGAAATGGTGTGTACCTTTTTGAATCTTTGAAAAGCATACAACAATGTGCTTTTGTACTTTTCTGCAGCAGAAATATAATCTATTGACACGATCAGGGTAAGAATATGCAAGCACTTTGGGTTCATCACAACTTCGCATACAAAACACGCAAATAAGTATTTAGAGGTGATTTGATTTGCCACATTAATACCACAAAATGCTAATTGCTTATCACTCCACCTAGTGGTATTTTTACACATATACATCTACACTGTTTTAAATGATTTTCCATGCATCACGCTTTAGTGTGATGCACATCCCTTTATAGTGTATTGCAGCTTCCTGTTCTCATCACACAGTTTCCATTTTAAAGCATCATTTTCATTCTGAAAGGAAAATGATTTGGACTGGTATTTTGGTTATATATACCTAAAGTGTGTCCTGAATTTATGATGTTTACTATTAATCATTTACTTAAAGGATTTGATGATCAAAACCCATTCTTTACGTCATTTTGTTCATCAGTCCAATAATGAAAGCCGTATTAACTTTTGTAATGTAGAGAGAAGCATACGGTTCTCTTTTCTTAGTTTAAAAATGCATTATTTAAAACTGACCAAATAAAGATTTAGAAATAAAATACCTAATTCTCGAAAGAAACAACTGAGCTACTATGACATACATGTCAGCATTGTTGTGCAATAAATGTTTTTGTGCTTTATTCACAACATACAGAACATGGACTTAATGCAGAATGTACATGTATTATTGCATTTGAAACACATTTGATATAACTAGTTAAAGTGCATTATTTCGGCTTATGCTTCCTGGGCCTATATTAGGCTTTGATGCCATCTTGTTTAAAATGTATGTCCACTCCTGCATTTACACTGGTCATTATTTTTGCAGCACACTGTCAAGTACAGTCATGCTAGTTTATTTTCATTGACAAATTTCTCACTATTCTCTATAAAAAAATTTATAACATGGCCTCAGTCATGTCGTAGTTTACCACTGCCCTACCGCTAGCTCACTGTACATTCACTCGCATTAGTTTGCTGTTGTTCTTGTAACTAGTTTGTCCTGCCATCTCCGTATGACAATAGCATAGACTGAGCAGGATCAACATTCTTGTAGTGGGATAGTGCTTATATGGTAATGAACCATGCAATGATTTGCTAAAAGTGTAATTCTTTTGCTCACACCATAAAGATTTTGCAGAAATTAATGCTTCACCATGCAAGAAAGTGTACATAAATCCTTCATTTTATGGGTGAACGAGAGAAACATTCTGATGCTACTAGGGTTGCTGCCTGTACCATTGAGTTGGGTAACAATAAACATCTGTTATTCAGCTCGTAGATACCTATGGGTGAACGGGCGCTTTACAAATACACATGTTATGTTATATTGATTTTGTAACTCATTTGACATTTAGAATATTTTTCATTTTGCATGTTATGCTGTATGCTTTATTTGCTGAAATCCTTCATGACAATAGCATTATGCATTTACATTTACAGTTTCTGTAGCGCACCTTTAAAATCTTTGTAATAAATGTTTAAATTGACTATTCCTGCCCTGGAACTCAATTATTGAGTCTTGACTTAATTGACTGAAGGTTTTATATTCTGTAGGGTGACTTATCCTGGGAACACAATATCTCATCAAACTGAGGTCTAACGCCTTCTCTGATTCAACCACACATGCGAGTGCTGTTGAGGTAATATTTTGGTGTGTACAATTTGAGAGGTTCACCATGCCCACATGCATATTGTAGAATGCTAAACAATGTTAAATAGCTAATTACATTATTATATTAAATATCTTTGTACTAGTTTTGTGCTAAACTCATTAATTTTCTAAATAATATTAATAGCATTTTGTAACTTTTAACAAGCAAGAAAAAACAGAAAAATGAAAGAGGACCAGAACAGAAGAAAAAGAAGAAGTAATAACCTAATGGAATTGGTACAGATTATTTAAAAGTAGTCTAATTTGAACTTGGAAAAAAGCAGAACCAGGGAAATATTAGTGCTTAATGTCCTAATTGTAATCAAAAGTTAAATAAATCATTCATCCAAAGTGTCTTAAGGTGGTTTCAAAACTTCAACCACTGTTAGAAACAAAGGAAGTAAATGGCATCCACAACTTATCCCTCCAAATGCCCACTTGTAAAAAGGCTACATTATCTGTGTTTTGTGGATAATTGTGACAAGCTATATTCCACCATTTGATTAAATTGATGTTGTTAGCATTCTTCCAATTGTAAGTAATTGCCTGTATAGCAATAGAAATAAGGTCAACAAATTATCCATTAAAAAATTTCTTGGTCCAAATATTGTAACACCACCCTGAAAATAAGTAATCACATTTCCAGAATAATTTAACCTTTAAACATTTGAAAAATATATTCAAGAACACACAATTTTCTTCATTGCAAAGCCAATATAATGTTTGAGTGACACTTGCAGTAAAAGAGCTTGCATTCATTTTAGACCAATTTTTGTCTCACAAGGAAATAGGACAAATCAGCCTCAAGAACTTTTTTCTGTAGTAACTCCATTTTACGTTTAGTTCTAATAATATAAAATATATAAATTTCTTATCAATATATAAAGCTTTATCTTTAAAGCAAAGTTATCAGTTTTATCATGTGCCAGGCACTGGAATTATGTGGTAGTGGAGGGTAAAATTATGCGGCGTCAGGGCTGAGCAACTTATGCAGCAAGAAAAGGGAAACTATGCAGCATTATCTGGCAAATTTTAGGCTAGTATTAGTTCATTATTTAGTCATTTTTTAAACTTCCTGAGACAGTCAGGGCATTTGTTGCAACTCATTAGGACCAGTTTAACAACCAAATACAGCAATAAGCTACAGAGAGGTGACGGGCAACCTTTGCAATGGGCCTTCCACTGCGTGGCAATGTGTAACTGCATTTTTTGTAACTTTTGAACCATTTGAGCTATAAAAAAAAAAGATTTTTATGGTTAAAATCTGCAGATTATGCACCAGATGATGGATTATGTGAAAATGCAGCACATTTATAATTATTCAAAAATCGCTGCTGTCACCCAATCGCATATTTCCAGTGGCCATAACTATAGGTAGCAGCATACTGTATAACCAATACAAAAGGATCAGGAATATTCTGTGTAATGGCGCCTTGGTTATAAGTAGACTATATTTACACTGAAAAGATTCTGGAGCGGTAAGCTTACATTGCAATTCTTGAAATGTCAAAAATGGATTATAAAAAATTGGGTTATTAATAGTAAGGCATGTGAGCCCTCCACAAGTAATAACTTTGTGACTTTCTGTTTACTGAGAAACAAGTACCTCATTGTAGCACTTGACTCTCTCAGGGTAGTGGAGCAAATTAGCCCCAGGCCTACTCAAGGGAAGTGGTGTATATTAGCATCCCCAGCTCACTGGCATGCAATAACAACACTCAATAGTTAATTGTCCAGTGAGTACATTGTCTTATATAAAAAAGAAAGGTACTTTATTACACATACAACTAAATTCTATGCATTAAATACAAATATATACAATCAAGTGGATGTAACTTCCTTTGGTGACACATTCATTGCAGTTTGTATCTCCAGCAAGCCCTGAACCCATGAACACATGGTCACAATCACCACCACCTGCACTAGATACAATATTACTGGCTTTGTGAGAGTGTCACCACATTAGTAAAAACAAGAAACATTTTATAATTCAGTTTTTCAACACCACTAAACTGAATGTGGATAGTACAAACAATCAAGAATATGCATGGTAGAATATAATATTGCATTATCAATCATCAACATTTTCAATAAAGAAATTTATTGAAAAATGTACGTCAGCTTCCTTTTTTTCTCTTTTGCTACACTGCTACCGCAGCTTATGATTTAGCCAACAGGGGGCCCACACTCCAGTCCCAGAGTACTTAAAAAACCAGACCAACTTCTACTGGTATCTAAATGCACGGCAACGTTCTTGGGGTATTTTTTTAGGGGGCTGCTGTGCGCCTTGCTGCCACCCAGAACTCTTTCCTGATTTGTTGTTGGTGTCCCTGGTGTTCCTACCTTTCCTGGGGCACTACATCTTCCATTATGGAAATGTTTAGCCCTTTGCAAGGGCGTTTGTGGTGCTTCCTCAACCATTCTTTAAATATTTTATGAGCATCTTTTTTTACTTTACAGAATCTGTCGCACACTATTTGACTACTGGTGCCCTGGTAGCATCCAGGGCAACCACAGGCATTTTTATCCAGGCAACAATCTTCTGTTTCTGCTTTAGGTGAGAGCAAACTGCCTTTCTTCAGCTCCCATCCTAGGCAGGCGAAATGTTGTCCTCTCCTGCCTGAGCTGGCCAGGTGTGCCAGCGTGCCCCAAACACTCCAGACACAGACATGGGGGAAGGGCAGTTGTTGGTATCCCAATTTGCTTAATTTTGGCTTGACATGCTCCTGGTGGAAAGCCCCTGCCACCAGGGGCATTCCCCACAGGCCTCCTGGATTGTAAATCTGAGTAATGATTGAGAGCTGATTTTTTAGGCTTCCTGGCCAGATCTGTCCTCTGTCTTGGCTATTGAAGATCTCCCCTGGTTGGGTGGGGCATTTTCCACAGCCCCTTCACAGCCAACAAGCCAAACTCTACTTGATGGGGACCTGTGTGTCAGCACAGTCAAGGGTCAGTCTACAGACATCCCAGAAGAGCCATTCAGGGTCGCTCACAGGTCCATTCCTCCAATTATTCCTCAGGTGCCTAAGGGGTCCGGTGGAACTGTGCCTGGGGAGACCCATCCTATTCTTTGGTGAGAGCTGAAGTCAAAGATCAAAAGTCCATTTTAGCAAATGTTTTCATTCTTGCACCTGGGCATTATTTTTGTGTAACCATCCCAGGTCCAGAGCCTTCCTCCCGTTTCTCCTTTTTGCCAGGGGTATTTAGTTGGGGGTGGGAAGCTCTAGAAGCCATGCACCCCTAGGCCAATCCTTGGTTGCAGCATCATCACTCCACCACTGCCCTTACCTGCCTGCTCAGCATTCTGGGGCATTTCAAGTGAAATATGGAAAGTCCTTCCCTGAAAGCCTCAGCTGTTTGACAAAGCTGATTGATCCAT
The DNA here is from genome assembly GCF_964261635.1 of Lissotriton helveticus. Classification (NCBI taxonomy): domain Eukaryota; kingdom Metazoa; phylum Chordata; class Amphibia; order Caudata; family Salamandridae; genus Lissotriton; species Lissotriton helveticus. The sequence goes on along the minus strand of NC_136071.1, from coordinate 893,253,792 downwards.
GTCCACCAAAACTTCAAAGGGAAACACTTACTGCACTTGAATACAGAGGTGTGGCCTTTCTCCTTTGTTTCTTTGAGCTTTGGCTAGCCCTGCCCATGTGCATTGTGAGGAGATAGTAAAACATGCAGATTTTTCACCCACACATTTCTTTCTCAGGAAAGCATTGTTAATGCTCTAGTGTTTGGGGAGAACTTTGATCCTGCTTCTGGTCAGCAGAGTAACTAGCTTGGCTTGGTAAGGGGGTCAAATCCTAGATTCTGATTACAGCTCAGATAGGCAAACATTACTTTCCTCAAAATGCCAAAAGGAGTACAGATATGACAAAAGTGACTGAATGTACCCTTGAGATGCATGTTTGCTCTAAGATTGATACCTCACTGGGCCTGTAGGCCTAAGTGGGGTGAAACTGCACTTTGAGACAGATTACACCAATTATGTGTAATGCAGTTAAGCACTACAGACTTTCAGTAAGGTTTACAGACCTACACAATGAATAACCACTCACATTATAAGACCAACCCCAGGTTAGAAGAGTCCCTTCCGTAATAGGCTATCTGTGCACAGACACCAAGCTGCGCAAATGGTAATATCACATGCACAGTCCACCCCCATGTTTGCTCCTGAGTTTACATGTAACCAGCCAGAGCCTCTTTCCATAGCCTCATAGCAACTGCATTATCTTAGCACTCTCCGTCCATTACCACAGAATTTACTGTGAGTGAGACTCAGTCGTTCACACTCACTCGTATGTCCTAAAACGAGGTAGTCCAAAGCAAAATACCCATGGAAATTAAATAGGTTGAATCCATTTCCTACCCATATCTTTGAAACAATATTTAATAAGTAGCATGGCCTCCATTTGAATAGAATAGGAAGAAAAAACCACCCAACAATGCTGGAATAGAAATGTATGGATTTGCCATGTACACTCATGTCATCATTATACAATGTGAAATTAACCTCTGAAGACTTAAATTTAATCACCAGCAAAAGTGTTGGATCTGCAGGTGTTCTCCAAAAAGGTTTGAAAGGATAAAATAAAAAGTTATTGGGACATGGGAAGACCCTGTCTAGTGCCTCTTTTGATGTGAAACGAGTGGGAATTTAATTCCATTGAGAAAAACTGAAGTCTTGGAAGTGAATTAGAGAAGGCTAATATATTTTAAGATTTGGGGATCAAAACCATGCCACCTTAAGGTTTTCAACATAATACTGAACTATAACAGCCCAACACGTTCACAGCTGTTAATGGAGTCATATATTTGTAAGCACCAAAAATTGCATTTCAGAAAGTGCTCATAAAAAGCTGCAATATTTAAGCCTTAAAAAAGCTGGATTGTTCTGTGCCAATTAGAACACTAATATAATCAATAATACAAAGTGCTTTTTCAATTGTTTTATGAAGCGAAGTAGGTCTATAATTTTTCAGATGGAAATCACTTTTTCTTACTTAGATATTAAGCATAAGGAAAGCCCTGTTTCTTCCTTAGATATTAAGCATAACATTGTTTTTCCCAGATTAATCTTCTGTAACTCATTAATAAATATCTGCTGAAAAAGCATAATGAGTTACATACCAGAACTGTTGCAATTTTGGGATAGAACTCAAATGTATTATTATTTAGTTATTTATTTTTGAGTTTTATATAGCGCTATGTAGACCCGTCATTATCATAGCACTTTACAAGATGTGATCATAGGTTAATTGGAGATACTTGTGAGCATACGTGTGGGTCAAACGCAGTCAAAGGAGGTATAAACTTGACAGCAATAACATAATAAGAAAAGACAAGAAAGGTACATAACAATACAGCATTAAAGTAATGACATTACTACCAAAGTAGGGGCTGACTGGGTCTGGAGAGCATAACAAAAGAGTCTGTAGAGGGAGGCAAGGTCTTTAGGAAATGTGAATCAAATTGTTGAAGAGTGCTGAAGTAGGTATTAAGCAGTAGAGATTTGAGGTCTCGTTTAAAACAAGAAAAGGAGGGGGTGCAGCGGAGATATTTAGGGAGTAGTTCCATATCCTGGGAGAATTTCTTGAGAAGGCACAAGCCTGTGTGGATTTCTTTTTCAGATACGGGGGTATGAGAAAAAGTGAGTTGGAACTACTCAGTGGTCTCATAAGTTTGGTTTCAAGGTACTTGGGCTTTTTAGTATAAAGGACTTTGTGGGTGATGCAGTCTGTCTTAAAGCTGTATCTTCCTTCTATGGAAGTCAGTTGGGACTCTTAAGGGCATGTGAGATGTGATCAAACTGCTTTATTCCTGTGATGAATCTTGCAGTCACATTGAGAGTCGAACTTAAGGGGGCAAGGTAAGTTGTTGGTGTTCCAGAGAAGATCGCGTTGCCATAGTCCAGTTTAGAGAGGACAAGCGATTGCACTACAGTCTTGAGATTGTTGGGGGGTATAAAAGGTTCGATTGTTTTAGGTGTTTCAGTGTAAAAAGGGTTCCTATACCTGAGTTGTTGATGTGCTCCTTCATTGACAAGTTTCTCTCTAGGGTGATACCCAAGGACTTTCCGGAGTTAGAATGTGAAAGAGAGCAATCTAGTGCACTCAAATTCTTGAGCCATTCTTGGATTGGTAAGGGTTGGTTTTTTAGGGGAGAAGAGAAGCAGTTCAGTCTTGCTGGGGTTCAGTTTCAGGTGGTTGGTGTTTGACCAGTCTTGTATCTTGTTTAGTATTGCATGCAGATGGAGAAGTCACTGGGTGATGTTATTTTGTAGTATAGCTGTGCGCCATCGGAATAAAGGTAATATTTGACCCCTGCTTGTTTCAAAATATTTGTGAGCCATCTGGGTCAGGATCCCTATCTTTAGATGGAAAAGAAATAACATCATGAAGTTGCTTATTTGCAATATCCTTTTCTATGAAAGATATGTCTGATTCTGGATTTTTCAGTATGGATTTGAAAAAATAATCCAAACATTAGCACACTGAGCATAATCAGGGGTATATAACTCAGTCCATAAAACAATCAAGGATTTTAGAATGTTTATAATGTTCATTTCCATTAACATGAGTGACTACTTTAGTATTTGCTTTTTAAAATAATTCTCTAACATTCTTCCAGCTTTATTACATTTCCATAGTACCTTGTATTAATCTTAATATTGTTTAGTGAATTTCAGCTTTGCTTTGGTGAGACGAGCTAAAGTAGCCTTATTATTGGAGGAATAATATTTGTGTTCTAACTTTTTTAATTTATTTATTTTATTTATTTTTTACACTTATAAAGCGCGCTATTGCCAATCGGCGTCCTGGCGCTGAAGTGATAATTCCAGAGAAGCGAGAATCAAAGTACTTATTGGGAGAATAGCCATGTTTTTAGCTCCTTCCTGAATGCCAGGAGATTTGTATTGAGTTTGAGGGAGAGAGGAAGGGAGTTCCACGCCATCACAGCTCCCCTGACAAAGCTCCTTCCGCCCCAGCGTGCCCTCCTGATCCGGGTGGTTTTGACCAGCCCCAGACTGGCCGACCTCAGTTGTCTGCCTGGTCTATACCACTGAAAAAGATCTTGAAGGAACACTGGGCCAAGGCCATGCAGTGCCTTAAAGACAATGCAGAGGGCCTTGAACCTGATTCGCTTCCGTACCGGAAGCCAGTGAAGTTTAACCAATTCCTTGGAGACTGAGGAAAATCTGGGCAAGCCCCCAATCAAGCGGGCGGCCGCATTTTGTAAAACTTGAAGCTTGTTAAGCACTCCCTGTTGTGCCTCAAGAAAAAGGCTATTACAATAGTCGATGCGAGATAGAACGAGGGCTGTCACCACCGACTTTCTACTGCCCTCAGGAAGGTAGGGTAGAACCTTTCTTATAATTCTCAGAATGTAATGTACTGAGGAACTCATCGCATTGACTTGGGGTTTAAAGGTGAGAAGGTTATCAATGACAACCCCCAAATTCTTCACCTTTGTTACAGGGATGGGAGGAGACCCCATATCAGTGGGCCACCAGTTAGGGCTCCAAAGAGTGAGAGGGTTCTTTACCCCTAGCTGTGGCCTTGAAAGAATCTGAATGACACTGAACTCATTATCATAAATGTAATTAATATGAAAAAATTATGTGGCAAAACATTCAAATTCATTTATAAATGTCTTATCTTGTAACAAACACTTGTGAAATCACCATCAGATTTCATATATAAATATATAATGACAGGGTATGATCTGAGATTAGAATAGCACCAATCTCAGCATTAGTCAATGACTTGTTAAAAACTACTTACAATCTATAATCTGTGCTAGATTTGGAATGTGATAAAAAATATATTCCTGAGGTTCAGATTTATAAATATTCCATGCAACCACTAACCCTCTAGAAGAAATAGCTTACAAAAAAGCTTGTTGGATTTTATTGGCCTCGTGAACTTCTATCAAGATCCATTAACTGATTACAATCCCCTCTAAGTATGAAATTATCTTTAGTCCAAGGCATCAGTTTCAGCAATATATATTCCAAAAACTGAGTATCAACCCAATAAGGACCGTAAGCATGCACATTTTAAAAGGAAATTGTGTTAATCTTCAAAACAAAAATCAACCTCCTACCTTCATCATCAATTGTCTGCTTTATAATACCCAGTAACAGAGCATTATGGAAAAGAATAGCTGTGCTATTCTTACTTTTTGTAGCTGTAGAATAATATTCAAGACCACACAGCCCTTTCGTTAACAAATGAATATCCATTTACTATAAAGTGGTTTCCTGTAACACTGTAATGTGAAATGTTAAATTAGACAAGTGAATAAGGACTCTTTGACTCTCGGATTTTGAAAACCCTTGATTTTCCATGAAACAACATGAAGATTATTCCTTGACTAAGAATTTAGATGGGGATATATAAACACAGATAGACATAGGCTTAATATCAAATTATCTTTGATTAGAACTCAATAGGCTTCAAACCATTAGAAAAAAAGACAAAAAGTTATTAACTGTAAAGTATGGAAAAGAATGCACTCAAACTACATGGTCAAAATCAAAAGATACATTGAGTATAAGGTGAGGTGTTATGCAGGATCAGTGGCAGACATGACCAAATAACAAATACATAAACTTACTGCAAAATGTGTGAATGAAAGAAACACATTCCGTGATAGATCTTGCACATTTAAATAAGGAGACAGCAGTAGCTGACATCCTATATATCCATGAAATTCATCATAACAAACACATAGGGGCTGATTTGGATGTCAGTTGGAAAGCCACCGACCGCTAATCGGAGGGTTTCCGACTGACATCCAAGGTTTAAACTCCAACCACCTTATTAAAATGAAGGCGGTTGGAGTTTAAACTGGACGGTCAGACCGACTAGCTTCCGACGGGCTCAAGAAGCACGACGGCCAGTCGGAGGCCACAAAAAATCCCTTATGGATAGTGTTTCCACCGTTGGGATTATGATGTCAGCTTTTGACAGGCTTTTAATGTCAGGTTTTCAAACATAGAAAACCTGTCGGAAAGCACATTTGGGGAACCCCCTACTTCCGCAGACACCAGTGGTGGGCCTGGGGGACACCTATGGTGCCCCCTGAAAATCTCTGCACCGTTGGTAGCCACCGTGAAGTGCCTACCACATGGTGTGGTGATTTTCAAAAACTGCCATTTCTCTGTGGGAGCTTGTGCTGCAGAAAATGGGAGTTTGTGACTGCACCAAGGTGCCCGGAGCCGCGATATCTATGGTACGGTCAGTTCTCATACTGAGATGGCAATAGGACCCAAAGTCTGGAGAAAAAAGCAAGGACAAAATAAATAACATCCAACAATTGATAAGAAGAGACAATTAGGAAGAAGCCTTTTAAGTGAAGAGGCACACTTTTAAATGAATACTACAAAGTATACATTATAATTAAGTGTTGCCAACATCTATTGGATTCTTTTCATGGAGATGAATACATTCTTATAATTAATATGAAGTGTCAAATATTGTGATCTTGTCTTTATAGGTAACGTTAAAGAGACACAGATGTATCAAACCAAATCTAGCATTCATGGATCTTAGGTCCAGATGTACATAAAAGTCAGTTTGAAGTTTCTTAAGTGCAAATTTTTGCTATTCGCAATTAGGAATTCAGAAACAGCCATGTAACTTAGACACACTTTGCGATTCCCAGTGGGTCGCAAATAGACCTACCTCATTAATATTCCTGAGTTGGGTCTCGCTTTGTGACCTATTGGGAATGGCCTGCACTAACAGGGATGGTGGCCTTCTGTGGTCAGCAGACCACCATGTATGTGATTGCTTTTTAAATAAAGCAATTGCTTTTTCAATTCAGCCTATTTTCCCTAAAGGAAAATGGGATGCATTTCAAAAATAAAATGGAAAATGTGAATGAAATAATAAAAATGAAAAGCTACCTTTTTATTTTTTAGGAGCTGGCAGTGGGAGCTGGGACCACTACCTGCTCTTAAAAAATGTTGACACCCACATTCCCCAAGGGGAAGTGGTCCCTTGGGGATCCCTTCCCATTTGCATATGGATTACTATCAACTTGACGCCGACGGAAACTACAAAATGCTTTGCGGCTGCATTCCCGGTAGCAAAACATTCCTACATACCAGTACAACTCGCTATTAGGAAGGGACGCCTTTAACACACCCCTTCCTAAGAGCAACTCACAAATCGTATTTGCGAATCAGAAATAGGTTACCAAATTGCAAATAGGACTTGGTACATCAAAAAAAAGATCAGGCAGTATGTGATCAAAATAAAGCTTTGTACATTTGGCCCTCAGTGTTAGAATAAATCTTTAAAAAAAGACTTTCTTCTATGACTTTTGAAACTTCTTGATAAAAAAATATCTTTGGCAGACCACAGCACTTGTTTCAGTTGACACATAGCTGAATACATTTTAGAAGATAAGGAAACGGTAGGAAGAGAACAATAATGGGTCTGGGTCTAAAAGAATCACTCAACAAAGAAGGTTTATGCACAATACGATGAGCACTCTTGTTATTAAGTGAAGTATTTTCTATCATTCCAACAACCTTGGGTGTTGTACTATTCAAAAACGAAATCATGTCCAATTCCTCAGTCCTTCAAGGATATTGTAAATTCTTAAATTGTTGTGCTTATTTCAATTTTGTAAATCTTGAATTTGTTTTTTTTAGATACATTTTCCTTGGCCAATATGTCAACTTGTGTAATAACATCTTGTCAATCACCAATTATTTACTCAACTTCAGACACTCTGGAGTCAGGATTAGACCATTTCTCCTCTATTCTCTGGAGGGTGTTGTTAGTTTACATTAAAAATGCTTTAGAATACTAATCTCCTCCATCAAGTCCTCCAGCTTGAGCAATGAGGGAGATTTAGTGGGAGATACTTGATCTTTATTTTGCCTTTTATTACCTCCCCTAGTCCATCTTTATATGGCTGGGAAACATTGTACATTGCATTGCACTGCATTGCTCATGTGACACAAAACCACCGAAAAGTATGCTATTATACCTGCTTGTCAAATTTAGAGTAATTTGGGAAAAAATGCCTACTGCAATAGTACAGGAATCTAGCGCAAGCAGCTGCAGGATGCTGCTATTCCTTTCTGTGGCATTTAGCTCTCTTTTCGTGGAGCAAAATGCATCCTAAGGTCAATTTTGGATGCAAGCTTGGATTTTGCACTGAGAGAATAGCCCTAAATACAGAGTTTACATTTGGGGCATTTGGATTTTACTATTTTATTTCCAGTCCGACAAACATTGCTTGAAGTGCATACATTTAGTGGGCAAATTTACTATTCTAACTTCTCTTCAATAAAGAATGGGAATGCTCATAAATACTGGGAGCTAGTTTACAGTTCTATTGCAAGTCCCACAAACTTTGGGGAAAATTCATAATCCTAGAGGGTTTATTTACTGATCCAACTCTACTTTAACGAACATTGTGGAAAATACATAGTTTGAGGGGAAGGTTAATATACTATTGAAACTCCAGTTCCATTAATACTGGAGAAAATAATGAAATCCACGGGAGGTAAGCTGTTTTACTATCTTAACTCCATTTCTACAACCCTTGATGATAGGCCTTAATATTTGCAGTGGAGGGGCATATTTACTATTCTAACTCAAACCTAAAAAGTAGTACTCTGGAACGTGCATACATTTGAGGAGGCACATTTAGCAATGTAAATCCACTTCAACAAACATTGGACAACTTTTATACTTTTCAGGCACAGTGAATATTTTATATTCTAACTCTTTGTGGAAGGTCCATAAAGTCTAGGCTAATTTAAGGCTTTCAGCTGGTGTTGAATACAAGGAGACTCCCTGTCCTCCACCCTTCTCCTTTGTAGGCATTGCCAAATATATGTTATATTATAGTGACAGGTAGAGAAGAAGAGTAAATATGAAAGTTAGAGACATGCTACAGACAGGCATAGGGTCTTCAGACCATGGCTGGGTCCCCAATATTCCAGTATTTGTAGATTACGAATGGGTAACCTGGAAGAGATATGTATATATGTGGCCCTAAAGTAGAAGGATCCTCAAATTTCTGGAGGATGTGCAAATTCACAAGCGGACTCAATGGGATTTGAAGATCCTCAGAAAATCTTGTTAGAGTTTACCCTCTTATTCACTAAATTAACCTTAGCTCAACCTCCTAGTAGCTATGGCAGAAAGCAAACCAACTTAATTTATGGATTGCATCTGCATGTACCAAAACAGTAACAATGTTGAAATGATATGACAATCAATAAAAATCCCAAATTGAAACCCTAAAAATGAATAAACAAAATGACATGAAAATAACAAAACTAAAATAAGGGAACTACAAGATATGTATTTGCTAATGTTTTAAGACGGAATAGCATCAAGAAGCAGAAAGTGCAAGTGCATATGATAGTCAATGGTCGATGTAAATTGCAACCTAGGCACAATTTGAGGCTTACCTAGATGGAGCCTGGGTCAATCCATCCTGGGGTTCTTCCTGGTCAAAGATTTTACCTTCTGACTTTAATCCTTGAAGTTCCAACCCACCAAAGAAGTATACTTCTAAAGCCCCTCCCCCCCAGGACAACGCAGGAGGCACTTAGAGACTCACAGAGGGTAAGGCAGAGGCCAACAACAGGGTGCAGTTCCAGTTCCAGTTCACATTGCAGGAAAGCCTCTCATGGATTGTTATATCCCTTTCGCTTGAACAGAAGTCAGCATTATGACCCTTGAAGTCTACTTATTTGTGCTGGGTACAAGAGAGAGCAGGTCCAGTCTTTCAGATTGCAGATAGCTGGTGATTCTCCTCAGTTTCAAGAGTGCCCTGAAGTGGGTGTCTAGAGATGCCCCATTAATGCCTGGCTTGACTTCTGGGCCCAACCTAGCCAATGAACTAAAAGTTACCAGGGCCCGCCCTAGCCACTTTGGGCATTTTCAAGATAGTGAAAGTCTTCGACCATACTATACTTGGGCTCGGAGTGCTAGATGTGTCTGTGGGGAGTCTACTATTATATTCCTAGTGTCCGCCCACATCTAACATTAATATCCAGTTTTAGGAAAACACTATACCCAAAATAAAACCAGAGAAAGAAGTCTAGTAGAACAAAAGAAAGTTTCCCCAGCAACCAGACAGTGAATGCAAAATTATTTTGCCATCCTTTTTCCATTCTTGTCAAGGACTTCTACAGCTATATATAATACCTATAGACACAAGTCTGATGGGACAAATTAGGTCCTTCAGCAACTCAACAGTGGATACACAAGTACTATCTTGGCATCGTATTCTCTGCCTTTCAACTGCACCCTAAAGTGTTATATGTGCACCCAGCAGACCTGTCAAACAAGGTTTGACACTCAAGCAGGATGTGACACTGTAATGTAAAATAGGATGCTCACAGCCCCAACCCTGCATAGTTGGTGACGTTCAGAGGAATCTTCTCTGCCTATTCAGGTCAGCCTATTTTTCGCTCCTGCAAAATATTTCAGACCTTCTTCACAACTATACAAATTCTAATCTTTGCTGGAGAAGTTTGTAAGCGAGTGCAAATGAGCATCCAGGAACTTCAAGCAGGGAAAAGGTAACTATATATAAAGGTTAATTTTCTTGAACATTATTGAAATACAACTTCACACCTGAATTTAATTATTAATAGCTATGAAAAATAGTTGTTCAGGAAATCCCATTCTTGAAATACAATATTAGGATTTTAATCTGTAATTTTGTTTTCTACATAAGACACTTTGGCCTGAGTCAGTGTGGATCACAAGACCTACATAATGGTGATTTATTAATATTCTAAAAGGAGGCTTTGACCTGTTAAATGGGTTTGTTTTGATGGATCGGATTGCAGTGTTTAAACTGCCACTACCAGATTACAATGGTAGGCCTAAAGCCATGTTTTACACTGTCACTTTAGTGGATTGCGCAATAGGTACTACAGTCCACAAGTGTGTTACAGACTTGGGTAACATGTTTTATCATATACTAGGGACCTATAGCTAAACTAAATACACCAGTTAGGAATATGCCAATTCTACCATTTTTAAAAGGCAAGTGAAGGTACTTTACTACTGGTTAGCAGGGTTAAAGTGCTCAGATTACTCGGACTGTTTGATGCAGGGAAAGATTCAATTTTGACCTGCCTCACTTTCTAGTTGAATTGCTGCTGGGGGGTTAACATTCTAGTAGCTACCCTCATTACCCTTAACCCCTCCCATGCGCCCGCAATTTTGCGGAAGTGCGGCATGTCCGCAAAACGGGCGGGGCGCGTCGGCCATTGGCCGACTGCAGCACCAGCGAAGTAGCGTTGCGAAGGGGTTAAATAGCTGATGCTAGTGCAGACGCTCTGCTCACCTTCAGGCAAGCTAAAGAGTTTTTACCCACATTTGCTGTACTTTGACAAGTATTTTTAACTAGATGACTTACTGTTTGTAGTTTTAACTTACGCCGTATCATACTTTCAGTTCCACCGCAGTCACTTGGACTGTTTGATGCGGAGAAAGCTTCCTTTTTAACGTGCGTCACTTCCTAGTTGAATTTCCGCCATAGGGGGATTAGCGTTCTAGTAGCTACACTCATTACTCATCACTATCCAATGCCGGTGCAGGCAGTGGGTACAACGCTGACACACCGAAGGCACAATAAAGGCATGCCTTTCCGTTCCCAAATGTTGCCCAGAAACAGAACCCCTGCTCTTTTGGTGGACAAGGTCTATAACTCTGCTAGATTATGTTACTCTCCAACAACCTTGCATCAGCTAGGCAACTCTAACACAACTAAAACTATATCAGGAATATACTGTACCTATCGCTCTTGAGGAGCCTTTGGCCTGTCTCCAATGCCACTTTGAGTTCAGCTATGACTCTCTCATTATTCCTGCTGAAGACACGTCTGATTATACAAACACTGATAATATTGCAACAGCTTTTTTAAGTTCATTTGTAGCTATATCTCCTTTATTGCCACAACAGGAAGTCTATCCTTTTAACTCTAAGATTGGACAATTTATGCATAGCTTCCTCTGCAATGTTAGTTCTCTATCTGAACACTCTACAGAAATCTGGGATCTTATCACATCTTTGAACCCGGATGTTTGCTTCCTCACGAAAACAGAGCTAAATGCCACTAACTTACATGCAATACACTGGCAATTCCAGAAAACTACATATATTGAGAGTAGATAGAGGCTCCAAAATGGATTGTGGAATTGCCATTGCCTTCAAAAATCAGTTTCTGAGGGCAATTTTAAAATTGAACTCTCTCCAACTGAATGTTGGAACGATGCACTTTATAGCGATCGCCAGGCCCCAAAACAATTTCAGCCAATTCTTAGTAGCAGCTTTTGCAACCTATGTTCTAGCTACCCAATATTTCCTTTCAGTGGATGATTTCAGTTGCCATGGTGAAAACCTATCCAATGAAGAGGTTGCTCAGCTCATTGCTGATCTGGGTCTGCAAAAATATATTAAAGAGCCCACTCATTAAGCAGGCCACATGCTGGACTTAATGTTCATGAACTGTGACTCTGTGCTCCCTTACCTCTTACATGGACAGACCACTGGGTGATCCCCTTTTAGTTCCCACAACTAAACGACATGGTGAGAACTAAATCAGACAATAGGGCAGCAAGCTTAGCTGGCTTCCTTCTTGGAAATTTTTAAACCAGTTTCAGGAGCAATTGATTTAGATGTTTATCTAGCGAGCTGATTAGAACAAGGTCTTATTAGCGGCTTTTGATAATATTGCTCCACTGTAAAGGAACGTTAACATCAAACAACGACCACTAGCTATTGGTATACCATGGAGTTGAAGCAAGAAACATCTTTTTGCAAAAAACTATAGAGAAGATGCTGAAGAACAAAACTGTTAGGAGACAAAGATATCTATAGTGTCCTTTTCCAGATATCATAATAATATTAAATCCACTCTGAAGAGTTACCTTGCAAAACAAATCGAACAGGCATGCAATTCGTCAAAAGTACTATTTAAAATCTTAAATGATTTCACCAATCCCTAGGCCTGCACACAATCAACCCTTGTATCGTAAGAAATATGTGATTACCTTGCTGACTTCTTCAAGGATAAAATACAACAGATATGTCAGAAACATTCACCAAATGGGGTCGCACACTGCTTATACACCAGCGGGATCGCCCCTAAGAACCATGGTAATTGTAGTGCCGTTTTCTGAGATGCATCTTCTTTCGAATTCTCGCGTATCTAGAAATCTTCGCCATCCCTGTACACGTGTTTCGGGGTATTTACCCCTCGTCAGCAGGGATTAGGCCATCTTCTGGGGTTGCTGCGTGCTGCCAAATATTACCAGGTATAGTACCACACAAAGGCACGCAGGTGCGGGGTCCCGAGCTCGTCAGCTCACGGCTCCAAGGAGCATAAACATTCACCAAATGGGGTCGCACACTGCTTATACACCAGCGGGATCGCCCCTAAGGACCATGGTCATTGTAGTGCCGTTTTCTGTGTTGCATCTTCTTTCCAATTCTCGCGTATCTAGAAATCTTCGCCATCCCTGTACACGTGTTTCGGGGTATTTACCCCTCGTCAGCAGGGATTAGGCCATCTTCTGGGGTTGCTGCGTGCTGCCAAATATTACCAGGTATAGTACCACACAAAGGCACGCAGGTGCGGGGTCACGAGCTCGTGAGCTCACGGCTCCAAGGAGCATAAACATTCACCAAATGGGGTCGCACACTGCTTATACACCAGCGGGATCGCCCCTAAGGACCATGGTAATTGTAGTGCCGTTTTCTGTGATGCATCTTCTTTTGAATTCTCGCGTATCTAGAAATCTTCGATTAGGCCATCTTCTGGGGTTGCTGCGTGCTGTCAAATATTACCAGGTATAGTACCACACAAAGGCACGCAGATGCAGGGTCCCGAGCTCGTCAGCTCACGGCTCCAAGGAGCATAAACATTCACCAAATGGGGTCGCACACTGCTTATACACCAGCGGGATCGCCTCTAAGGACCATGGTAATTGTAGTGCCGTTTTCTGTGATGCATCTTCTTTTGAATTCTCGCGTATCTAGAAATCTTCACCATCCCTGTACACGTGTTTCGGGGTATTTACCCCTCGTCAGCAGGGATTAGGCCATCTTCTGGGGTTGCTGCGTGCTGCCAAATATTACCAGGTATAGTACCACACAAAGGCACGCAGGTGCTGGGTCCCGAGCTCGTCAGCTCACGGCTCCAAGGAGCATAAACATTCACCAAATGGGGTCGCACACTGCTTATACACCAGCGGGATCGCCCCTAAGGACCATGGTAATTGTAGTGCCGTTTTCTGTGATGCATCTTCTTTCGAATTCTCGCGTATCTAGAAGATAGCAAAGATAGCAGATAATCGAAAGAAGATGCATCGCGGAACACGTAACTACATTGACCACAGTCCTTAGGGGCGATACCGCTGGTGTGTGAGTAGTGTGCGACCCCACCCCCATTGTAATGTTAAAGCTCCCTTGAGCAGTTGGCTGACGAGCCTGGGACCCCGCACCTGCGCGCCTGAGTGGTACTAAACCTGGCAGATATTTGGCAGCCACCGGCAACCCCAGAACACGGCCTATCCCTGCTGACGAGGGGTGATACCCCGAAACACGTGTCCAGGGATGGCGAAGATAGCAGATAATCGAAAGAAGATGCATTGCGGAACACGTAACTACATTGACCACAGTCCTTAGGGGCGATACCGCTGGTGTGTGAGTAGTGTGCAACCCCACCCCGCAATTGTAATGTTAAAGCTCCCTTGAGCAGTTGGCTGACGAGCCTGGGACCCCGCACCTGCGCGCCTGAGTGGTACTAAACCTGGCAGATATTTGGCAGCCACCGGCAACCCCAGAACAGGGCCTATCCCTGCTGACGAGGGGTGATACCCCGAAACACGTGTCCAGGGATGGCGAAGATAGCGAAGATAGCAGATAATCGAAAGAAGATGCATCGCGGAACACGTAACTACATTGACCACAGTCCTTAGGGGCGATACCGCTGGTGTGTGAGTAGTGTGCGACCCCACCCCCAATTGTAATGTTAAAGCTCCCTTGAGCAGTTGGCTGACGAGCCTGGGACCCTGCACCTGCGCGCCTGCGTGGTACTAAACCTGGCAGATATTTGGCAGCCACCGGCAACCCCAGAACACGGCCTATCCCTGCTGACGAGTGGTGATACCCCGAAACACGTGTCCAGGGATGGCGAAGATAGCGAAGATAGCAGATAATCGAAAGAAGATGCATCGCGGAACACGTAACTACATTGACCACAGTCCTTAGGGGCGATACCGCTGGTGTGTGAGTAGTGTGCGACCCCACCCCCAATAGATATGTCAGAAATGTACTGCCCTGCAGTAGAAGACATTGATGCTAAAAGGACTAGTGTAGTCTTGCCAAAGGTTAACTTCAGCCTAGGAAAGTTTGAACCCTTATCTCTTGAGCAGGTCCAGAGGTCCCTCGAAAAGGGGAAATCCTGATCCCCTCTAGACCCTTGCCTGCCCAGGATTATGGCCTTACTTACCAACCAGCTTGATCTCACAATTCAGACACTTTTGAAACGTGGAATCAGGCCCTATTCCTTTAGAGTGGAAATCTGCGTATCGCCTTTAAAAAAAGCCAATGTTGATCCCAATATTATATCCAATTACCATCCAATATCACTACAACCCCTATTAGGTAAACTTCTAGAGGGTCCAATGAATAACCAACTTACAGCCTATCTTGAGACATCACTATTGGCTGTCACTGACTCAGTAAGACTCCCTCTCGATGCGGGGGTTCCAGAAATGTTAGTGCTGCTGGAGTTCCCCACAGATGGTGATACTGTATAGTGCCCAAGGTTGCTGCAGAGACTACAAGAGATGGGGATCCATGGGGATCCATGGGACAACCTATATATGACTTTAAAATATTTGGGGAAATAGAAAGCAAACCATTGCTCTTTGCCCTTTTGAATGCTGCAATATGCAGATTGACAAGGGTGTGCCACTTTCTGAGCCCCATTCTTGCAACATATACATGGCTTCCCTTGCTAAGACTTCTGAGTCATACAGTTTTGAAATATTCTCATATGCAAATGACGCACAGCTGATATTCGTTTTTGATAAAGATCTGGCTACAATGAAAGATCGTTTTAACAAGGCAATGCTAGCCATTTCCAGATGGATGACAGCCAACTATCTTCAGATGAGTGTTGGTAAGACTGAGATCATGCTGTTTGGTAATGCTAACTCGCTCTGGTCTGATGAGTGGTGACCCCCCGACACGCAGTGAAAAATCTTAGTGCAAAGATATACAAGCACTGTCAATAAAAGCACGTATCCTGGCTACCACTGGTATCTGTTTTCATAGAATGTGCTTACTATGAAAAGCCTTTCCTTACCTCCCCATCTCAGCCAGAAGAATGCTAGTCCAGGCTCTAATAATCAGAAGACTAGACTATGGTAATGCACTACTGGATGCAGTAAATGAGACCCTCATGGCAAAAATTACAAATAGTGCAAACCACTGTGGCCAGGATTGTTTTCAACCATCCATTGGGAGCTGCCTTGGCCCCACTGCTGAAATCTTTACACCGTCCACAAGTCAGGCAGATAAGCACTTTAAAATCTGCTGCATTACCTACACATCTTTGAAGGCTAAAGGCCCTAGTAATCTTCATAAGAAACTCAAATGCTACTTCCTTGCCAGAAATCTAAGGACCATGAACAAGATGTGATGGCAGAGCATTTTCTTACTTGGCTCCGGTCTACTGGAACGGCTTACATCTACATACCTGTCTTTGCACTGAATACCATAAATTCAGGAAAATGCTCAAATAGTTTCTATTCTAACTTAATTCACTTTTGCCTATTACTTTGTTCAGCACCGAAATACCCCTTAAGTTTAATTAACATAACATAACATAATTAACATAACATTTCAAAAGACAGAAAAATCATAGGGTCCAGCAAATGGTGCAAAATACAGTGTGACCATGCAGAAAAGGTGCATTTGTTAAAAAGCACATATGTAGATCCAGTGGTAGTGCCACATCCAAAAAGTGGTAGGGTGGGAGAAGTGTGTGTGGGGTGGCACTGGGGTGTTGAATAGTAATTTCTTTAAAAGAACTTAACTGAAGCCATGCCTCGGTATGCTTCCTGGTCTCAGCAGACACTATGACAGCACCAGAGACACACTGTGCAATCCCCGCACTGCTCTCATGCTATGAGAGCAGCATGGGGATTGACCTGAGTGGGCTGGATTGATGCTACGCTGAGGTCAAGGAGTCAGTGCTGTTTCTCCAACCTGGCTGTTCAATACAGCTGGGTTGGAGAAACCTTAGTGCAAATGTGGACCTAAAGTAGTGGACCAAGTAGTCTTCCTCCCTCCACCCTCCTCCCATGGCCTTGGCCCTTCCCCTCCCTACGCACGCTGGCTCATCCAGTAGGTGCTAAAAATAAAATGATGATACAATATTGTTTTATTTTTCACCTGCTGGCTCTGAGCCAGTGGGCTGACACTCCTCCGCCATTGTGAAGGAGCCATCGCTGTGTAGATCAATGTAAATAGCCATTAAGACAGTAGGCCTGAAATGACTCTTATCAGGTCATATAATACATAAGCACATCTCTGGGCAATGGCCTAGTTGTTGGGTAATCTTGCAACTCAAGGTAGATGCATTCTAGACAAACTCTTGAATTGACCTTGAGTAACAAACATCGTAGTCCCATGGTCATATCAAAGATATGTAAATTAAATAAAAGGGCCACAGGGCACAATATTGGCTCATGCCCAGACCACACTGCACTGAACGCATTGTCTTTCAGGCAAACCAGCTCAGAATGACAGTCATTTCCCTTGGTGCTCCAAGTGTGTAATCAGGTTCTGTCACACAATACTGCAGATGTTAAATTTGAAATGACTTTCTATTTCTACTAGATGATCTTGTACTTCCTTGATAAAGTCACAAAAATGTTTCTGACAGAATTCGCAAATAGCCATACAACGATCATTCAGATGCAAAACCAAAAGGTCTGTAAACTCACGGCACAGAAAAGTATGTTTCCTCCACTGACAACCAAAGTCACCAAAATATCTATTTCCCCTTCAGGACTTTGATTCCTCGACATGGTTTCTGATTTCATAAACACTTCTCTTCAACCAGTGTTCAACACAACAACCATTCACTAGGTCTCTCATTTGAAATGCTATCTGGATCCTCAGCAATTGAAGACAAGCTGTACAAATTCAGATTTAAGACTCACGTACCACTGTAAAATAACTTCTATACATCATATAAAAGACACCTACACCAAGCAAAGGAGAGCCCAGGCACCTCCACTACAGTTGGTCAGCAAACTCCAGTTATTTGACAAAAAGAACAGCTCACCAATTCTAATCTGAAGAACACAATGTCATTATAGCTCTTGTGCTTGAATTTAACCCATACCAACTTCATCTGAAGGCAAAGAAACAACAAATGTTGGCAGCAGAACCCTAAGCACCAACTGCTGTGTAAATGTGTGAATAAACATCAAAACATACACAGCTCACTGTAATCAACAACAATGATTTTTTCCCACAATAGCTGAGATTGGCAGTGAGAATACCAGTGACTACTAGCGGTATTCCTACCTTCCTTCTCGTAATGATATCCATAAATATTTACAGGCCACTAGGTGCTTCTCACAAAACATTCAGAGCCTCAACAATATCAAGAATCAGTATAGAAGTATTTGATTGAGGTGATGTAGGAAGAGGTATAGTCTAGCAGCTGAGCTTCTAGACTTGGAACACTGAGAACAGCAGACTTGGATTCTCGTCACATGTATAGCAGATTACAGCAAATTGTGTGATTTGGGGCACATCTTTTTCTATCCCTGTACCTCAAATTATATATATGTACGTTTGCATGTATATATGTATTTATATATGTGAACCTAGCCGAAAGTCAGCGGAACACTGTAGAGGGTCAAAGGCAAAGATAACGTTAACAAGTGATTGGAGTTGTAGCTACTTTCTAAGAGAGATTGTGGACTGCTGTGGCATGTAGTGTTTTTCAAAGAAACGTGTCTTCAGTTTCTGCATAAAATAGTGCAGGTTTTGTACATCCATGGATGTCATTCCATATACTGGGCTCATACACTGTAGGAAATTGGGTTGCTGATTTAGAGGGTGAAACCTTACTCAAGCAGAAACTACAATCCTGGTCAAGGTGAGGTCACAAGCAAACTGAAATTAACCTGTGCCTAAACTTCTTTTAGCCTGGTACAGAGCAGTCAGGCTTAACTTATAAGCAATGTGTAAAGTTTTTATGCAGAACTTCAAACAGCAATAAAGTGGAACCACAGCACCATAATATTCCCATATAAGTTTTGTAAAACAGAGTATGTTTTAATAAATAAAATTAGACCAAAACAACAAAAATCGAACTGTAGATATGCAATTTTAAAGGTTTCAGTGAAAATAGTGGCAAAAAGCACAAAACGCCAATTGCAGTTATCTGGTCGCATCAGACCAGGACAAAGTCACAAGTTTAGATGACTGCAATGGAGCACAGGCAGCTACAGGGACTCAGTTAAGTATCTTAAATGCAAGTTGTGGAGCTTTAAAAGGTCCCTCATCGAGGATGTGTTATGCTGTTGTGGCGATGCGAGGTTCAGGTCATTAATGCGTTGTGCAGGTTTGGTTCAGGGAGGCTGCAAGGCTGTGATGCGATGTTCTGTGTCATCATCAATGAGGCCGTAGATATGGGACTTGCAATGTAAAGCCCTCCATAGAGGATGCGTCACGCACTGACTGCTTCAAAAGAAGCTGCGGGGCCAGTGATGCGACTTCCTTCCTTGTCGATAAGGCTGCCATCAACCTTTGTTCATGTTGGATACTTGTGTACAAGGATGATACATACAGGGTCATAAAGATATATTTAAAGCAATGGACATTAAGGGCCCGATGTAGGTAATTCCGATTTACCTACTCTTAAATACACGGTTGACAACTAACTAGAAATTAATATTAAGAAAACCCTGATAGTCCCATTTGGCAAGAAACGCTACAGTGGCGGTGGCTGGTCAATCAATAAAACAAGTCTTGCGATTGACAAATCATACAAATATTTAGGCGTCCACTTGGACTCCAGGGGGAGTTTCACAAAGCAAACCAGTGTGATTGCAGCCAAGACTACGGCCCTTATGGTATCCTTGGCCAAACTATAAAAGAAACTATCAGGTCCAACCCTTGCCCCCTTATTAGAAGTCCTTAGAACAAAGATCGGGCCAACAATCTCATATGGCATAGAGATCTTTAAAGGCAAAATGAATACTGCTCTAAACAAACACCCAACCAAAATCTACAGAAAGGCACTTCATTTGCCGAGCACCGCTTCCCCGGCCCAGATTAGATTAGAGCTGGGATTAAGCAACTATGAAGCCTCTAATGCCGGCACATATCTTAAGCTCTGTCACAAATTAAGACAAGCGGAACCAGGTACACTAGAATCTCTAACCTGGAAAGAAATCAATGAGACCAATCCAGGGGGAAAATTTGGCCGCCTTTTGAATGACTATATCCACCAAATGTCAGTTGCCGAACTCTGGGCTCTTAACCCCAGTCAACTGTTTTTAAAAACATAATAAAAAAATGTGTAAGATTGAAATCTCTGGTTGCAGACAAAGCTCTTGTTACAAAGCGTAGTCACTCCTGGGCTGTAGTTAATTCCTACAAACGACTAACCCCTGCTGCCTATCTCTTTACGACATTTTCACTGCATCTAAAGCGCTGTCTGATTGCCCTGAGAATGGGAGATTGGCGCTTTCTCCAAAATCTACCTACCTGGCGCCGTAAGAAGGAGGACACAACATGTAGAGGATGCGGGTTAGCAACAGAAACAATCTTGCATGTGCTTTGCATCTGCCCCATATTTAATTCCCAACGCAGGTGTCTGCTCAAGCCAGAATGGAACAGGCTGGGGGTTCGGACCTGTAGGCATGCCATCATTGCTGCTCTGTCCCCAGATAATATTATTTTAAATATAAATTTGGCCAAATTTATTCAGCAAGCATACCGCAACCTAGATAATATGGATACTGCTGAGGTCTCTGCTCACTGTGAAGATTGAATATGCATTTTAATAGAACTTGTAAAGACCGGGAGGGCTAATCTACAAATTGAAATGTTTTAACAGGCATGCCCACGGCCATATTTTATTGTTTTCTATTCTTTTACTCATTCTTTTATTTCATAAAACTGTACACAATGTGATTTGTGCAATCTTTTAAAGATATGTTTTATATCTAAATAAAGGAATTATATATATATATCTATCTATATATATATATATATATATATATATATATATATATATATATATATATATTACCTACTGGCGGTCGCCAGTAGGTATATATAGTTAGGATTTTTTCTCTATGGGATTTTTGAAAATTCTATGTCTAATAACTTTGGCGTTTGTGGACGGAATTGGCTGAAATTTTCAGGAAAATGGCACATTTTGTTTCTGAGCAGCCCTTGAAAATTTGGGGGGGGTTCGTCAAGGGGGGGCCGAGAAAAAAGGGGGGTCCCATAACGTGTTTTTAACATTGAGTTTTCCATAGGGCGGTTGGCCTCACTTTTAGCCCGAACGGCTGAATGGATTTGCACGAAACTTGGCAAAATTGTAGGGACTGGTAGCCCGATGTGCCTTTTGTAGGTCTCAATATATGTGCTCCAGTGGATTTTGAGAAATTAACGTTTAAAAAAAGATATATATCTGTAACAGCGGACCGGGCAGCGCTCCAGTACGCGTACTTTTCGCGCAACGGAGCTTTGTGAAGCGAAGCTGATTGGTTCTCCGGCGTCTGTAAACATTCCAAACAGTCCGTAGCGGCCGCCATCTTGTCTCTCGGTAGGATCGAGAGACAAGCGGAGGCCAAACCGAAGGGGCAAATGACCATAAGGGGGCATAGTAGATCCTCCCTGACCGTTTAGGTTTGATGTGGAGGTTTTAAAAGGGCCCCGCGGGGCAAAAAACAATAAAATAATAATAATCGAACAGCTGAATGGATTTGCACGAAACTTGGCAAAATTGTAGGGACTGGTAGCCCGATGTGCCTTTGCTTGATCTCAATATATGTGCTCCAGTGGATTTTGAGAAATTAACGTTCAAAAAAAGATATATATCTGTAACAGCGCACCGCTTCGCGTACTTTTCGCGTTACGGAGCTTTGCGAAGCGAAGCTGATTGGCTCTCCGGTGTCTGTAAACATTCCAAACAGTCCGTAGCGGCCGCCATCTTGTCTCTCGGTAGGATCGAGAGACAAGAGGAGGCCAAAGCGAAGGGGCAAATGACCATAAGGGGGCATAGTAGATCCTCGCTGACCCCCTAGGTTTGATGTGGAGGTTTTAAAAGGGCCCCGCGGGGCAAAAGAAAAAAATAATAATAATAATCGAACGGCTGAATGGATTTGCACGAAACTTGGTAAAATATTAGGGACTGGTAGCCCGATGTGCCTTTGCTAGGTCTCAACATATGTGCTTCAGTGCATTTTGAGAAATTAACGTTCAAAAACAAGATATATATCTGTAACAGCGCTACGCTTCGCGGAGATAAAATTATATCTGTATTACCTAGCTGTTGCTAACACCAGTTAGCGACGGCTAGTAGGAGATAGTGACCATCTTGGGCCCCACTTTGCATGTGAGTGATATTTATCACTAATGACATGCAAAGTGGGCATGCCAAGATGTTAGCGACTGGAAACAGTCGCTAACATCGCTATCTCCTATTATCAACTTTTGGAAATATTCGAGATAAGCGCGAATATCTCCAAAAGCTAGCACCTGCCCTGAGCAGTTCTTAGCCATGTTATCCAATGGGAGGTGGATAACATGGCTAAGAGCATTAGCTCGGTAATGCATGAATATCGCTGAGTTTTCAGCGATATTAATGCATTGCGGTCGTTTTTTATCGTATTTGCAATAAACCTTGATAATAGCAAGGTTTATCTGTGATAATTTCTGACGGTAAAAAAATCGTTGCTAAGCATCGTTAGGGATAAATATCGCTTAACTTTGGTAATATGCCCCAACGTCTGTTAACGTTCGATTCGAAGGAAATCAGGAAGTGTTGAAAAACATTGTCTGCGCCATCTTGTCTTTTTTCAAATGCCACACTTTTGTCGTGCACGGCAGCCATTTTAGATGCCTTGACCAGACCCACTCTGTGCACGCTCTCGATCCTTAGCATGGCTCCCCACCCTCGCAAGCATCTCCCCGAGGCAGTGGTCACCCCCGCTCTCTGTCTTATGCATGGGTAATAAACCTCCCCCCATCTGCGCTGCTCTTCCCTGAGAATTACACCCTGTGCCCGCCCGACACCTCCCTTTCGCCCTATTCACTACCGCACCCTCTGACACTCCTTTTCCTCTGTGTCCGATTGTCCAGGCTGGTCCTAGGGTATCAGCTAGCCCTGCAGATGTAGTTTATGGCCACAGCTGTAAAGAATCACCCCTCTTCAAAGGAGTTATAGTAGATCAAGGCCCACACTCGATGAGATCCGTCACAGCAGAAGCGTTGCTATTATCTGAAAACCATCCTGTATTGTGATTGGGGAGGGGACCGAGCCTGAAGCGGAAGATTCCAGGGATGACTCTTTGTACATCAAAGTTTTTACAATTATGTGTCACATTAAAAATATATAGCACTCCGACAAAGTAGTAAGATTATAAAACTTTAATAATTTATAAATATATACAAGAAAACAAAAATAGTAATAACATATAAACATTTTTAGGGAAAAACAACGAAGTAGCGGTCGGCTGTGCGAATAGTCCCAACGCAGCACAACGTCCAGATTTCCGGCGTGGGGCGTCGCGGGGGGTGGGTCATCAGTAGCAAACTGTTGTGCGAATAGTTCCAAGGCAGCAGAACGCGTTGAAATCTAGATGACACGAAAGTGATGTCTAGTAAGTTGCCACCCAGCAAATAACGGCGTGGGGCGTCGCGGGGGGTGGGTCATCAGTAGCAAACTGTTGTGCGAATAGTTCCAAGGCAGCAGAACGATGGCACCAAGGTGATGTCCAGTAAGTTGCCGCACTGGTTTTGGTATCCTACAATGCTGCTCCGAATAACGGCGTGGGGCGCCCCGGGGGAGGCGGCGTGAACGGGCCTCTCCAGGTGGAGTGTCATCTGTTGTAGTGGGGCGCCCCTTTACCGTTTCAGTTGCCATTCCGTCCGTTTTTGGTCCACTGTGTCAAAAGCCGCAATTCCGCTGAGTTGCGCCCACTCTTGCGGTGCAGCGATAGGCGGCTGTCACAGGACTCTCAAAATGGCGGCAGGCTGTTTCCTTTTTGGGCCTGGTCCACTGAAATGGCCCTGGGACACCTTGGAAATCGGACGCTTGTCTGCTAGGTCTTGGACCCCATTCTCGAAAGCGTCCCCTCCGCCTTGAGAATTCATCAAAAGTTTTGGGAGCCCCGACTCCCGCAGGCTTCCGGTGGGGAGCGGCTGCCATGATTGCTCGCGGAATGACCACGACGGAGCCACGAGATGGTGGTGCTCTCATGCTGACGCCAGCTTCAGTCTGAAACATCCAGAAACAAGGTGGGGCTTTCATCGTTTGGGAAAAAAAAAAAGTTTTCATCCAATGAAAAGTGTTGTTTTTAGGTCATATGATCAAGCTTTCCATCATTAGGAAACCAAAAGTAAAATGAACCAATGAAAAGTTTTATAAACAAGTCACATGACCTGTATAGGGTATAAAATGCGGAGAAAATACGTTGGCACGTGAGGCGGCGTCAGTAGCGGACCGATGTGCGAATAGGCCGAAGGCAATACAACGCGCCAAGATCCGGATGGCACCGAGGTGGTGTCCAGCAAGTTGCAGCACTGGTGTGGCCATCCTACAATGCTGAAAGTCGGCGTGGGGCGCCCCGTTGGCCTGTGAGTTTGCGTCAGTAGCGGACCGATGTGCGAATAGGCCGAAGGCAGCACAACGCGCCAAGATCCGGATGGCACCGAGGTGGTGTCTAGTAAGTTGCCGCACTGGTGTGGCCATCCAACAATGCTGAAAGTCGGCGTGGGGCGCCCCGTTGGCCTGTGAGTTTGCATCAGTAGCGGACCGATGTGCGAATAGGCCGAAGGCAGCACAACGCGCCAAGATCCGGATGGCACCGAGGTGGTGTCTAGTAAGTTGCCGCACTGGTGTGGCCATCCTACAATGCTGAAAGTCGGCGTGGGGCGCCCCGTTGGCCTGTGAGTTTGCGTCAGTAGCGGACCGATGTGCGAATGGGGCAAAAGGCAGCGCAACAATAGTTTCTGACTGACACCACAAGGCGCTGAGATGCCAAGATCCGGATGGCACCGAGGTGGTGTCATAGTTGAGAGTTCTGAGCAGCGGTTGTAACACTGTCTGAAGCTTATTTGCAGCTGCTGCAGCTTCACTACGCGTCAAGATCCGGATGGCACCGAGGTGGTGTCTAGTAAGGTGCACTGGTGTGGCCATCCTACAATGCTGAAAGTCGGCGTGGGGCGCCCCGTTGGCCTGTGAGTTTGCGTCAGTAGCGGACCGATGTGCGAATAGGCCGAAGGCAGCACAACGCGCCAAGATCCGGATGGCACCGAGGTGGTGTCTAGTAAGTTGTCGCACTTCTGTGGCCATCCTACAATGTTGAAAGTCGGTGTGGGGCGCCCCGTTGGCCTGTGAGATGGCGTCAGTAGCGGACCGATGTGCGAATGGGGCCAAAGGCAGCGCAACAATATTTTCTGATTTGAAGACACCACAAGGCGCTGAGATGCCAAGATACGGATGGCACCAGGGTGGTGTCTAGCAAGTTGTGGCACTGGTGTGGCCATCGTACAATGGTAAAAGTCGGCGTGGGGCGCCCTGTTGGCCTGTGAGATGGTGTCTGTAGCGGACTGATGTGCGAATGGGGCCAAAGGCAGTGCAACAATATTTTCTGACTGACACCACAAGGCGCTGAGATGCCAAGATCCGGATGGCACCGAGGTGATGTCTAAGTTGCGGACTGATGTGCGAATGGGGCCAAAGGCAGCGTAACAATATTTTCTGTATGGAAGATACCACTAGGCGTTGAGATGCCAAGATTCGGATGGCACCGAGGTGATGTCTAGCAAGTTGCTGTACTGGTGTGGTCATCCTACAATGCTGAAACTCGGCGTGGGTCGCCCCATTAGCCTGTGAGATGGCGTCAGTAGCGGACCGATGTGCGAATAGGCCGAAGGCAGCACAACGCGCCAAGATCCGGATGTCACCGTGGTGGTTTCATAGTTGAGAGGCACTTCATCTGCAATGGGGCGCCGAGATCCGGATGGCACCGAGGTGATGTCTAGCAAGTTGCTGTACTGGTGTGGTCATCCTACAATGCTGAAAGTCGGCGTGGGGCGCCCCATTAGCCTGTGAGATGGCGTCAGTAGCGGACTGATGTGCGAATGGGGCCAAAGGCAGCGCAACAATATTTTCTGAAGAGAAGACACCAAAAGGCGCTGACATTCCAAGATCCGGTTGGCACCGAGGTGGTGTCTAGCAAGCTATGCAGTTGAGTTGTGTGCGCACTTGCGGCGAATAGGTCGAAGGCAGCATAACAATGTTTTCTGAATAGAAGACACCACAAGGCGTTGAGATTCGGTTACCACCGAGGTGATGTCTAGCAAGTTGCCGCACTGGTGTAGCCATCCTACAATACTGCTCCGAATAACGGCGTGGGGTGCCCGAAGGGGGAGGGGGGAGCCGGCGTGAATGGGCCTTCCTAGGTGGAGGCTCGTCTGCTGTAGTGGGGCGCCCCTTTACCGTTTCAGTTGCCATTCAGCTGAGTTTCGGCTGCTCTTGATGCTACAGCGACAGGCGGCTGCAAGAGGACTCTCAAAATGGCGGCCTGTTCTTTGGATTTGGGCCTGGTCCACTAAAATGGCCCTGGGACACCTTAGAACTCGGACGCTCGATTTTTTTTTCCTTTCCTGTACATGCAAAAAAAGGTAAATGCCCGGTACGTTACACGCTTCATCTGCCACGATGAACTCTCCAGAGGAACCGAAAAAAAATATAGTTGTGGTAACTATACCATGCATCGTCATATGGAGTGGTGGCACCAATTAATTATAGTGCTGCATAAAAGAGAGATTTGGAGGAGAACCCCTGACCTGCTAGTACATTCATCAAAGAAGTGGCACTGAGAGCTTCAGAGGCAAGGGAAACGGTCCCAAATATTTAGAAGACCTTTGGAAAGATTAAAATGACATGTTTAGATTGTGGCAAATTAATGTCATGTGGACAGATGAGTGTTACTCTAATAAATACAGCATATGAACATCATCATAGTCGATGGTTGGTAGAGACATTTTGACTATATCCTGGACCTGCCCGTCCTCGCCCAAAATGGCGCCGGAATAAATGGGACTCGTAACTCCTTGTTGTGTACTGGTTGCAGAACCTTGAAATCACGAGATACGTATGCAGTTTTGAAGCACATGGCGGGCGGGGACGAGAATTGATTGAATATTTCGACATCCCTATTGATATTAAGTTCTGATGTGTTATTGATTACTGTACTGTTGAAAGTTCGAATTAACGTCACCCATGGTACTTGCCCGCAAATGTATATCTAGATAATTTTATTGTAACTGGCCCTGTCGTATTTTAATTATAAAATGTACGTCCACCGATTCCGTAACTGTTAGACACCTTAGTTCTTGCAACCTAATGGCCCGCCCGTTACGTTCCTCTACAGTGTAAATGTCTATTCATCATATACGATTACAGTTTGCTCCGTGGCAGGCCCACGTGGTTATAGGCTCGTATTTGTATAATGAAATTTTCACAATAAAGGTTTTTAAAAGAAAACATGGTAGTAGTATATACATTGGTAATCACTGTTTTAGAATCATTAAAAGGCAAGTGAAATAAAGCAGACCAATTACATGAAGGGTAAAAGGTATAATACGAAGGAACGCAGTAAAGATAAATGGCCAAGGGCTGTTGTGTTTTCTATTCCTGCAACATAAAGTGATCGATAAGAATCTCATATTCAGGCGTATCGGCGACTAAGACAGCAGGTCGACCCTCTTTTGCTCAACGGCTCCGTCATGGGACGAAGAAACGCTCTTTTTCTCGAAAAAAGAATATATTTTACTTGCAGGACAGTTGTAAAATTTCCGGGAAAGTACATTAGCCTGGAACATTATAACATATATTTAAGAAAAAATAATGTTCGGAAGTAATGAAAAGCGTAATTTTTAGGTCATATGACCAAGCCTTTCATCATTACAATAAGAAAAGTAAAATGAACCAATGAAAAGTTTTATTAACAAGTCACATGACTTGTTATGCTTACGTTACGCGCTGCGCGCCCCGGATGACTTCCGGATGCGCTAACGCGGCGCGTCATATGACGCATTACGCGACAACGCAGGTCCAGAATATAGTCAAAATGTCTCCACCAACCAGCGGTCGGAACACAACCCCTTTCAGCAGGCTAAATAGTTCTGTTAAATGACAACAGAAGGGACAGGCAACAAGAACCATCAGTCAAAGAGGGGAGGGCTAGTTCTTCTCTACCGGGTTACATTGGGGCGCTACCGGAACTGATCGAATTGGTAGTCTACAGTGTTTCTGGATGTTTCAGACTGAAGCTGGGGTTAGCATGAGAGCAGCACCATTTCGTAGCTCCGTCGTGGCCATTCCGCAACCAATCATGGCAGCCGCTCTTTATCGTTATTTTGGGCGGGGTGGGTGGCGGAGCCGAGCTGTTTTGCAGCCATCATTGTGTGGAGTTCAGTTCATCTCACTAGTTTTGTATTTGTCATGAGGGGTTGTTCCTAATGTTTCTATTTTAGCGAGGTCAAAAAGAGATCCCATTAGTGGCCTACTGATTTTGCTCGATTCCTTTTCTTTTTTTTTACACGATTTTTCGTTATCTACAAAGACTAAACAGAGTATTGCGACTTTGTGTTTGTTTGTAAATAGAGAATGAACCAAAGAGAACTAATTCTAAAACAGTAAATACTTGGATAACAATCAATCAAATGGAGAGAGAAGCAGGCACGACGGATTACAACGGGGGCAAAGGCCTGCGTTAACTACCTTTCACTATCTGCAAAGAGAGAGTACTCCTAATAGAAATGAGGGGGGGGGGCACCATTCAAAGCAGATCAGTGTGCATAAACACGAAAATGTTTTCACTTACCACGTACTTGACATTCGACAGCTTATGATATTTGCTATTAAAAAACCATTGAAATTCACTGAAAAAACCATAGGTTATAGACCATATATAGTTAGGAATTAGCATTTACAAAACCTTGAAAATTCACTGAAAAAACCATAGGTTATAGACCATATATAGTTAGGAATTAGCATTTAAAAAACCTTATTTTACTCACACAAAACCATTGAAATTCCATATATAGTTAGTTGCACTAACTATATATCGCGCACCCGCAATCCACTGCTGATCATGTCACATATTACATCATTCATGACATGGTCAGTGACATCACTGATGACATCACTGATGACATCTCAAATGACATCACTGATGACATCACTGATGACGTCTCATTTGACATCATTCTTGTGCTAATACGATAAACCTCTTCAGACTCTAATATAACCTTAGATACACTCAGTGTATACAGACACTCACACACTGCCACTCATCCATGGAGTTACTCACACACCCAGTCAGTCATGCAAAGAAACAATCTCACCTCCATTTCTTCAACTATACAGTTATACACACCTTACTTATTGAAACATATACTAACACATATTTACTCTCTTATACAATCCCTGATACAAGTTCACAATGATCGATACAACCACTCACTCATTCAGTGGCTCTCATGCACAGTTATTTATATATGCCAACTCTCACATGTACTGTGTTTTACATATGTACTTACTATGACATGTAGCATTGAGATATCCATTCACTCATCAATACACTCATGCACACAGCCAACTGCTCATGTAGCTGTTTCCACATGCACTCTTGAACTCATACACCTAGTGAATAAACTGCTCACACATCTATGCACAGAGTCACACACCTTCCAGCCACCCCCACACAAACTCAATCTCCCATAGAAATACTTGGGCAACCAATTAATAACACATATAGCCTCTCGTATAGCTAATGATCAACACATGCAGCAGTTTACATCACAACAGACATAATGATGCACAAATTAAGACAGTTTAGTCACTAACCCATGCATTCAGTGAGACACATTTAATCACTCACTCATACAGTCAGTCACGCACCTACTAAATCCTTCATCCAGACACTTATACATCCACTCATTCTTCAATATGTAAGACATATTTTAACTTTACAGAAACATACAGTCACTGGATGTTGTCATCAGTGATGTCATCAGTGATGTCACTGACCATGTCATGAATGATGTAATATGTGACATGATCAGCAGTGGATTGCGGGTGCGCGATATATAGTTAGTGCAACTAACTATATATGGAATTTCAATGGTTTTGTGTGAGTAAAATAAGGTTTTTTAAATGCTAATTCCTAACTATATATGGTCTATAACCTATGGTTTTTTCAGTGAATTTTCAAGGTTTTGTAAAAGCTAATTCCTAACTATATATGGTCTATAACCTATGGTTTTTTCAGTGAATATATATATATATATATATATATATATATATATATATATATATATATATATATATATATATATATATATATATATATATATATACCTACTATATATATAGTTAGGATTTTTTCTCTATGGGATTTTTGAAAATTCTATGTCGAATAACTTTGGCGTTTGAGGACGGAATTGGCTGAAATTTTCAGGAAAATGGCACATTTTGTTTCGGAGCAGCCCCTGAAAATTTGGGGGGGGGTTTCGTCAAGGGGGGGCAGAGAAAAAAGGGGGGTCCCAAAACGTGTTTTTCCCATGCAATTTTCCATAGGGCGGTTGGCCTCACTTTTAGCTCGAACAGCTGAATGGATTTTCACGAAACTTGGCAAAATTGTAGGGACTGGTAGCCCGATGTGCCTTTGCTAGGTCTCAATATATGTGTTCCAGTGGATTTTGAGAAATTAACGTTCAAAAAAATATATATATCTGTAAGCGCGCTCCGGGCAGCGCCCCGGTTCGCGTACCTGACGTGTAACGGAACTTCGCGAAGCGAAGCTGATTGGCTCTTCGGTGTCTGTCAACATTCTAAACAGTCCGGAGCGGCCACCATCTTGTCTCTCGCTAGGATCGAGAGACAAGAGGAGGCCAAAACAAAGGGGGAAATGACCATAAGGGGGCATAGTAGATCCTCCCTGACCCCCTAGGTTTGATGTGGAGGCTTTAAAAGGGCCCCGCGGGCCAAAAAAAATAAAAAAAAACGCGCACCGGGAAGCGGTCTGGGGAGCGTACTATAAGGAAAAAAGAATGATAGACTATGATATTTTGAAATATTGTATGTTTATTGATTGTTCTTTTTGTTGTTTTTTTATTTTTTTTATTTAAGTAGCAGTATTTATGATTATTAAATATAAATTTATTTTTTGGATTGTGCACAGTATACTATAAGTCTAACTTTACATTATAATCAATTTGGTACTAGTTTATGAATTACATATAAAAATGATTAAAGACTCAAACAATTTTTTAATATTAAATATAATTTTATTTTTCTGATTCTTTTTCAAAATTTTATAGAACGTCTAACATTTGACTGTCCGATATGTCTTCTTTTTGACTGAACATAACTTCCCACATTTGACCGTCCTCATATTGAAGTAAGAAATCCACAGATTCTACACATTGTAGAAGTTCATGGTCTCGTGATTCATCCATGAATTCCAAGTCAATGGGTTCAATGATTTCCTCATTGTTCATGTCTAGGACAATTTCAAAGGAAACGTTCTGTTCTCCTTCCATTTTTGTGCTGAAATTTGCATAAAAAATAAATATATCAGTAGAGATAGGGCACTGTTGGGTTTAAGTTCAGACAGGTACTTTTGAGGCATGAAGTAGTACTATTAAAAAGTGCCTGTGAAAAAGCCTAAGTAAATTCATAATTATACCACAGAAACCTAAATCAATCCATAATTATAATAAACAAGCCTTTCTCAATGTCTAACTCTTACAGAGGGATAGTATATAACTATCTGAAAATGTTTTAAAATTTATAAAATAACATCTTACCTTTTAAAAACAAGTTTAAGTTGTGAGTGAAAATGATCTTGCAATGTAGTTCAGGAAGTAGTAGTCAAAATGGCTGTGTTTCTCTCTCTTTCTTTATATATATTCAGGTACATAACCAATCAAATGTCAGGTAAAAAAAGTAGAAAATGAAAGTAACATTTTAATTGGGTGTCAATTCCAACACTTCAGATGTGTTTTGTGAAGTAATTTACCTCAGGGTATTTAGAGAGGTCTACAGGCTAAATGGCTAAATGGAATTTCAATCAAATTTGTGAAAATGGTAGGGATTGGTATGTAGTATGAGCTAATCTATATTTGGTGAAAGTGTCTCCAGTCGTTTTTCTGTAAATTACTTTCCCACCTTTTTTAATTGAGCGCTTCCCGGTGAGCGCCCCGGTACGCGAACCGGCAGCGTTACGGGAGTCTTCCATTTTGTGTTTCGGTAGAATTGAGATACAAGATGGAGGGCAAATAATGTTCAGAATGGGTAAAGGGGGCACGGTAGACGTATCCTGACCCCCTAGGTTTTCTGAGGGTGGCTGAGGAGGTCCATATGTGCGGAAAAAAATTTTTAATTTGCGCACGGTTAGCGTCCGGTGCGCGTACCGGGTAGCGCTCCAGAAAGCGTAAATTGTGAAAATTAGTAAAAAAAAAGTTACATTTAAAATTTGTTTATGGTGATCATAGTTAGGGTAGCTCTGAGAAGAGCTTTTGGGTTTGTGGTAGATTTAGGTACTTATAAGTAGGTACCAATGCACAGTCTTAAATTCAGGATGAAAATTCTGTTCCCCTCATCTGAGAAGTGAACTCCATCTCCTCTGTAGATATCTTGCATGTAGTAACGCAAGTTATTGTTGTACATGGAGCCCATTCCATGGTCTCTCATGTAAGCTGAAACAGACTTATTTACATGCTTCCTCGATTTCTCAATTTGTGGACAAAATTGGTTCGACCACCTCCATTTCTGTCTTTGGCATATATTTGAATATACCAAGGCAGTTTGAGGAAAAAGTGCCATCAATTGGTCAAAGGTGTCCTTTAAAAGCATTTCCAGACCTACCCCAGTCAAAGTGCCCAAGTCATTTCCTCCACAGTGCACAATTAACAGGTCAGGTTTTGGCAAATGCAAAAAGGTTTTCACCAATGGTATCAATTGGTGACATTTTAATCCTCTGTGGCCAATCCACTTGATTTCCACATTTCGTAAATTGAGGTTAGGGAAATTTCTGTTATCAGCATACCTTTGAGCCCAGTAGATGTAACTATGTCCAACAATCCAGACAGAAAACATGGTGAGAGAAGGTTCTGCTGCAGTCAGATGAAGTGTGGCAATGAAATGGCAGTTGAAAAAATAAGAGTTTATAATGAAAAAAACTGTGGAGTTTCTGTGTTAATGAAGCAGTAGCAGTGATTGGTGGATTTTGATTGCTGAAAACAGAAAGTTAGGGTGCATGGATGAGTTCTTTGAAAGATGTAATTTGAATGGTCAAGAAAAAATCATTTTATGAAAGATTGCACTGGATATGCAGGTGTACTGAGAGTTCAGAGTTCAATTGAAACATTGTTGTGTGATCTTGCAAACATCAGAGGTCTTTTAGGAGGTGGTTGCTATGGAAAAAAAGGCAGAAAGGGCAGAGGGGGGAAGGGTGTTGATTTGAAAAAAGTGAGGGAAGAGTTTTGATTGGGTGACATGAGAGATATGTGTGATGAATTACAGCATTTCTGTGCCATTGTTGGTTGCAGCCTCTGGAGTGCATACCTTTTGCTCTGCTAAAGACAAATTGGTGTGTGTCTGAGACTGTTTTGAAACTCATAAAGTATTTGCTAAGGTGAGAAAAGATTCATTTAATTTAGATAGAGAATAGTATGCTTTAGGGAGAAAATTATGAAGAAAGTTGTGTATTTAAAATGTTGCTTTGTGTCAAGTGTTTTACAAATAGATTTTGTTTCTTTGAGTTACATAGCCATGTTAAAAGTGACGCAAAAATGGTGCAAGGGTCTTAAAAAAATGCTTTCATGTGTCTTAGGGCATTTTAACTCACTTCCCCATGAATGTAGGTATATAATTGCTTTACATGATGTGTTTAAAAACGTTTTTTGAAATCAATTAGGTTTCTTGATATGTACTGCTAGAGTTTCATAGGTTGCTTGGGGCATATTTACAAGGCTTTTGAGTTGCTTTGATGTAATTTTTACCATTTTAATTTAAGACATTTCCTTGTGGTGCAAGGTCCTTGTAAATACGCCCCCATGTGTGCTTGGCAAATTTAGATTTTGATTCTTTGAGTTACATAGCCATGTTAAAAGTAACGCAAAAATGGTGCAAGGGCCTTAAAAAAACGCTTTCATGTGTCTTAGGGCATTTTAAGTCACTTCCCGATGAATGTAGGTATATAATTGCTTTACATGATGTGTTTAAAAACGTTTTTTGAAATCAATTAGATTTCTTGATATGTACTGCTAGAGTTTCATAGGTTGCTTGGGGCATATTTATAAGGCCTTTGAGTATCTCTGATGTTATTTTTCCCATTTTAATTTAAGGCATTTCCCCGTGGTGCAAGGTCCTTGTAAATACGCCCCCATCTGTGCTTGGCAAATTTAGATTTTGATTCTTTGAGTTACATAGCCATGTTAAAAGTGACGCAAAAATGGTGCAAGGGCCTTAAAAAACGCTTTCATGTGTCTTAGGGCATTTTAAGTCATTTCCCCTTGAATGTAGGTATATAATTG
The DNA here is from genome assembly GCF_964261635.1 of Lissotriton helveticus. Lineage (NCBI taxonomy): Eukaryota > Metazoa > Chordata > Amphibia > Caudata > Salamandridae > Lissotriton > Lissotriton helveticus. Next base: position 893,219,462 of record NC_136071.1, on the reverse strand, counting down.
ATTTACATGATGTGTTTAAAAACGTTTTTTGAAATCAATTAGGTTTCTTGATATATACTGCTAGAGTTTCATAGGTTGCTTGGGGTATATTTAAAAGGCATTTGAGTCCCTTTGATGTTATTTTTCCCATTTTAATTAAAGACATTTCCCCGTGGTGGAAGGTCCTTGTAAATACGCCCCCATGTGTGCTTGGCAAATTTAGATTTTCATTCTTTGAGTTACATAGCCATGTTAAAAGTGACGCAAAAATGGTGCAAGGGCCTTAAAAAACCGCTTTCATGTGTCTTAGAGGATTTTAAGTCACTTCCCCATGAATGTAGGTATATAATTGCTTTACATGATGTGTTTAAAAACGTTTTTTGAAATCAATTAGGTTTCTTGATATGTACTGCTAGAGTTTCATAGGTTGCTTGGGGCATATTTACAAGGCCTTTGAGTCCCTTTGATGTTATTTTTCCCATTTTAATTTAAGACATTTCCCCGTGGTGCAAGGTCCTTGTAAATACGCCCCCATCTGTGCTTGGCAAATTTAGATTTTGATTCTTTGAGTTACATAGCCATGTTCCATACAGTGCTCACCTTCTGCGTAGTCTTTGATATGCTAGACTCCATCTGCACAATGAGATATCTAAGCAAAGGAAACACAGGTGATGTGATTGTGAAATGAGCAAAAGAAATTCCACATTTTTCAATTACATCACCTGTGTTTCCTAACTTTACGAATCACATTGTGCAGATGAGGTTTAGGCCTGTCCACGGACACAGAAGAGGTCTGGCCTTTGTTCAAGAGTGAAGTGGACATGACTCACTTCATTGGTAGGCCTGCACATGTATTATCTCCTCTGTACTCTTCAACAAGCCTAAATTTCATCTGCAACCCTGAGTAGGCCTCACCTCAAACAAACCTCTGAATGGCCACACCTTATCATCATCCTGAATCAATCATTTAAAATGTTAGGGACAGATTTATGATAGCCGTGTGCCTCTTTTGCGCCACTGTGCGTCACTTTTGTGACGCAGCGGCGGTGCAAAAAATTTGCTATGTGGCGACATATTTACATCTTGATGCATCTAGGCAGATGTGTCATGCTGTAAAGTCCTGTGCCACATGAAACTGATGCAGCAGTGATGCAAAAGATGCACCATGTTGCAAGACAGGCCTCACTTCATCTCCAACAAGATACCGTCAGTTTAAACTGTAAACATTTAGGACTGTGTAGGGGGCATGGAGAAGCTGAATCTTCTGTAAATGTCAAACATGTTGTATACAATGCTCAACTTCTGTGTACTCTTTGATATGCTAGACTCCATCTGCACAATGAGATACCTAAGCAAAGGAAACACAGGTGATGTGATTGTGAAATGAGCAAAAGAAATTCCACATTTTTCAATTACATCACCTGTGTTTCCTAACTTTACGAATCACATTGTGCAGATGAGGTTTAGGCCTGTCCACGGACACAGAAGAGGTCTGGCCTTTGTTCAAGAGTGAAGTGGACATGACTCACTTCATTGGTAGGCCTGCACATGTATTATCTCCTCTGTACTCTTCAACAAGCCTAAATTTCATCTGCAATCCTGAGTAGGCCTCACCTCAAACAAACCTCTGGATAGGCCACACCTTATTGTCATCCTGAATTAATCATTTAAAATGTTAGGGACAGATTTATGATAGCCGTGTGCCTCTTTTGCGCTGCTGTGCGTCACTTTTGTGATGCAGTGGTGGTGCAAAAGATTTGCTATGTTGCGACATATTTACAACTTGATGCATCTAGGCAGATGTGTCATGCTGGAAAGTCCTGTGCCATATGAAACCAATGCAGCAGTGATGCAAAAGATGCACCATGTTGCAAGACAGGCCTCACTTCATCTCCAACAAGATACCGTCAGTTTAAAATGTAAACATTTAGGACTGTGTAGGGGGTATGGAGAAGCTGAATCTTCTGTAAATGTCAAAATTGTTGTATACAGTGCTCAACCTCTGTGTACTCTTTGATATGCTAGACTCCATCTGCACTATGAGATACCTAAGCAAAGGAAACACAGGTGATGTGATTGTGAAATGAGGAAAAGAAATTCCACATTTTTCAATTTTATCACCTGTGTTTCCTAACTTTACGAATGACATTGTGCAGATGAGGTTTAGGCCTGTCCACAGACACAGAAGAGGTCTGGCCTTTGTTCAAGAGTGAAGTGGACATGACTCACTTCATTGGTAGGCCTGCACATGTATTATCTCCTCTGTACTCTTCAACAAGCCTAAATTTCATCTGCAACCCTGAGTAGGCCTCACCTCAAACAAACCTCTGGATAGGCCACACCTTATCGTCATCCTGAATCAATCATTTAAAATGTTAGGGACAGATTTATGATAGCCGTGTGCCTCTTTTGCGCCGCTGTGCGTCACTTTTGTGACGCAGCGGCGGCGCAAAAGATGCGCTATGTTGCGACATATTTACAACTTGATGCATCTAGGCAGATGTGTCACGGTGTAAAGTACTGTGCCACATGAAACCTGCGTCAGGTTTCATATAGGCGTTTTGTTGCAGGGTGATTCAGAAAAGGGGGTGGTGATGAACAGAGTGTCTGAATTAAGCAGACCACTCTTACCCAGTCCAAAGATCAGGGCTTGATCCATCACCGTTATTTATCTCACTGCCCCATCCCAGCTCAGAACCTGGCTATATGCAAATTAGTCTGTCCCTGGCCCAGTGCATCATGGGAACAGGGCAGACCAAACTACCAAGCCAATTCTTCACCAGAAAGGAGACAAGCTACCGGGGACCGGTTTCTGGCATTTCAGCCTCTTCGGCCCGGCTTGCTTGAATCCTGATGGAGCAGTGAGAAAGGGACTCATGTCTGAGTATACCCTGCCACACCTATAGTGGCCAAAAACGATTCAGAAAAGGGGGTGGTGATGAACAGAGTGTCTGAATTAAGCAGACCACTCTTACCCAGTCCAAAGATCAGGGCTTGATCCATCACCGTTATTTATCTCACTGCCCCATCCCAGCTCAGAACCTGGCTATATGCAAATTAGTCTGTCCCTGGCCCAGTGCATCATGGGAACAGGGCAGACCAAACTACCAAGCCAATTCTTCACCAGAAAGGAGACAAGCTACCGGGGACCGGTTTCTGGCATTTCAGCCTCTTCGGCCCGGCTTGCTTGAATCCTGATGGAGCAGTGAGAAAGGGACTCATGTCTGAGTATACCCTGCCACACCTATAGTGGCCAAAAACGATTCAGAAAAGGGGGTGGTGATGAACAGAGTGTCTGAATTAAGCAGACCACTCTTACCCAGTCCAAAGATCAGGGCTTGATCCATCACCGTTATTTATCTCACTGCCCCATCCCAGCTCAGAACCTGGCTATATGCAAATTAGTCTGTCCCTGGCCCAGTGCATCATGGGAACAGGGCAGACCAAACTACCAAGCCAATTCTTCACCAGAAAGGAGACAAGCTACCGGGGACCGGTTTCTGGCATTTCAGCCTCTTTGGCCCGGCTTGCTTGAATCCTGATGGAGCAGTGAGAAAGGGACTCATGTCTGAGTATACCCTGCCACACCTATAGTGGCCAAAAACGATTCAGAAAAGGGGGTGGTGATGAACAGAGTGTCTGAATTAAGCAGACCACTCTTACCCAGTCCAAAGATCAGGGCTTGATCCATCACCGTTATTTATCTCACTGCCCCATCCCAGCTCAGAACCTGGCTATATGCAAATTAGTCTGTCCCTGGCCCAGTGCATCATGGGAACAGGGCAGACCAAACTACCAAGCCAATTCTTCACCAGAAAGGAGACAAGCTACCGGGGACCGGTTTCTGGCATTTCAGCCTCTTCGGCCCGGCTTGCTTGAATCCTGATGGAGCAGTGAGAAAGGGACTCATGTCTGAGTATACCCTGCCACACCTATAGTGGCCAAAAACGATTCAGAAAAGGGGGTGGTGATGAACAGAGTGTCTGAATTAAGCAGACCACTCTTACCCAGTCCAAAGATCAGGGCTTGATCCATCACCGTTATTTATCTCACTGCCCCATCCCAGCTCAGAACCTGGCTATATGCAAATTAGTCTGTCCCTGGCCCAGTGCATCATGGGAACAGGGCAGACCAAACTACCAAGCCAATTCTTCACCAGAAAGGAGACAAGCTACCGGGGACCGGTTTCTGGCATTTCAGCCTCTTCGGCCCGGCTTGCTTGAATCCTGATGGAGCAGTGAGAAAGGGACTCATGTCTGAGTATACCCTGCCACACCTATAGTGGCCAAAAACGATTCAGAAAAGGGGGTGGTGATGAACAGAGTGTCTGAATTAAGCAGACCACTCTTACCCAGTCCAAAGATCAGGGCTTGATCCATCACCGTTATTTATCTCACTGCCCCATCCCAGCTCAGAACCTGGCTATATGCAAATTAGTCTGTCCCTGGCCCAGTGCATCATGGGAACAGGGCAGACCAAACTACCAAGCCAATTCTTCACCAGAAAGGAGACAAGCTACCGGGGACCGGTTTCTGGCATTTCAGCCTCTTCGGCCCGGCTTGCTTGAATCCTGATGGAGCAGTGAGAAAGGGACTCATGTCTGAGTATACCCTGCCACACCTATAGTGGCCAAAAACGATTCATAAAAGGGGGTGGTGATGAACAGAGTGTCTGAATTAAGCAGACCACTCTTACCCAGTCCAAAGATCAGGGCTTGATCCATCACCGTTATTTATCTCACTGCCCCATCCCAGCTCAGAACCTGGCTATATGCAAATTAGTCTGTCCCTGGCCCAGTGCATCATGGGAACAGGGCAGACCAAACTACCAAGCCAATTCTTCACCAGAAAGGAGACAAGCTACCAGGGACCGGTTTCTGGCATTTCAGCCTCTTCGGCCCGGCTTGCTTGAATCCTGATGGAGCAGTGAGAAAGGGACTCATGTCTGAGTATACCCTGCCACACCTATAGTGGCCAAAAACGATTCAGAAAAGGGGGTGGTGATGAACAGAGTGTCTGAATTAAGCAGACCACTCTTACCCAGTCCAAAGATCAGGGCTTGATCCATCACCGTTATTTATCTCACTGCCCCATCCCAGCTCAGAACCTGGCTATATGCAAATTAGTCTGTCCCTGGCCCAGTGCATCATGGGAACAGGGCAGACCAAACTACCAAGCCAATTCTTCACCAGAAAGGAGACAAGCTACCGGGGACCGGTTTCTGGCATTTCAGCCTCTTCGGCCCGGCTTGCTTGAATCCTGATGGAGCAGTGAGAAAGGGACTCATGTCTGAGTATACCCTGCCACACCTATAGTGGCCAAAAACGATTCAGAAAAGGGGGTGGTGATGAACAGAGTGTCTGAATTAAGCAGACCACTCTTACCCAGTCCAAAGATGAGGGCTTGATCCATCACCGTTATTTATCTCACTGCCCCATCCCAGCTCAGAACCTGGCTATATGCAAATTAGTCTGTCCCTGGCCCAGTGCATCATGGGAACAGGGCAGACCAAACTACCAAGCCAATTCTTCACCAGAAAGGAGACAAGCTACCGGGGACCGGTTTCTGGCATTTCAGCCTCTTCGGCCCGGCTTGCTTGAATCCTGATGGAGCAGTGAGAAAGGGACTCATGTCTGAGTATACCCTGCCACACCTATAGTGGCCAAAAACGATTCAGAAAAGGGGGTGGTGATGAACAGAGTGTCTGAATTAAGCAGACCACTCTTACCCAGTCCAAAGATCAGGGCTTGATCCATCACCGTTATTTATCTCACTGCCCCATCCCAGCTCAGAACCTGGCTATATGCAAATTAGTCTGTCCCTGGCCCAGTGCATCATGGGAACAGGGCAGACCAAACTACCAAGCCAATTCTTCACCAGAAAGGAGACAAGCTACCGGGGACCGGTTTCTGGCATTTCAGCCTCTTCGGCCCGGCTTGCTTGAATCCTGATGGAGCAGTGAGAAAGGGACTCATGTCTGAGTATACCCTGCCACACCTATAGTGGCCAAAAACGATTCAGAAAAGGGGGTGGTGATGAACAGAGTGTCTGAATTAAGCAGACCACTCTTACCCAGTCCAAAGATCAGGGCTTGATCCATCACCGTTATTTATCTCACTGCCCCATCCCAGCTCAGAACCTGGCTATATGCAAATTAGTCTGTCCCTGGCCCAGTGCATCATGGGAACAGGGCAGACCAAACTACCAAGCCAATTCTTCACCAGAAAGGAGACAAGCTACCGGGGACCGGTTTCTGGCATTTCAGCCTCTTCGGCCCGGCTTGCTTGAATCCTGATGGAGCAGTGAGAAAGGGACTCATGTCTGAGTATACCCTGCCACACCTATAGTGGCCAAAAACGATTCAGAAAAGGGGGTGGTGATGAACAGAGTGTCTGAATTAAGCAGACCACTCTTACCCAGTCCAAAGATCAGGGCTTGATCCATCACCGTTATTTATCTCACTGCCCCATCCCAGCTCAGAACCTGGCTATATGCAAATTAGTCTGTCCCTGGCCCAGTGCATCATGGGAACAGGGCAGACCAAACTACCAAGCCAATTCTTCACCAGAAAGGAGACAAGCTACCGGGGACCGGTTTCTGGCATTTCAGCCTCTTCGGCCCGGCTTGCTTGAATCCTGATGGAGCAGTGAGAAAGGGACTCATGTCTGAGTATACCCTGCCACACCTATAGTGGCCAAAAACGATTCAGAAAAGGGGGTGGTGATGAACAGAGTGTCTGAATTAAGCAGACCACTCTTACCCAGTCCAAAGATCAGGGCTTGATCCATCACCGTTATTTATCTCACTGCCCCATCCCAGCTCAGAACCTGGCTATATGCAAATTAGTCTGTCCCTGGCCCAGTGCATCATGGGAACAGGGCAGACCAAACTACCAAGCCAATTCTTCACCAGAAAGGAGACAAGCTACCGGGGACCGGTTTCTGGCATTTCAGCCTCTTCGGCCCGGCTTGCTTGAATCCTGATGGAGCAGTGAGAAAGGGACTCATGTCTGAGTATACCCTGCCACACCTATAGTGGCCAAAAACGATTCAGAAAAGGGGGTGGTGATGAACAGAGTGTCTGAATTAAGCAGACCACTCTTACCCAGTCCAAAGATCAGGGCTTGATCCATCACCGTTATTTATCTCACTGCCCCATCCCAGCTCAGAACCTGGCTATATGCAAATTAGTCTGTCCCTGGCCCAGTGCATCATGGGAACAGGGCAGACCAAACTACCAAGCCAATTCTTCACCAGAAAGGAGACAAGCTACCGGGGACCGGTTTCTGGCATTTCAGCCTCTTCGGCCCGGCTTGCTTGAATCCTGATGGAGCAGTGAGAAAGGGACTCATGTCTGAGTATACCCTGCCACACCTATAGTGGCCAAAAACGATTCAGAAAAGGGGGTGGTGATGAACAGAGTGTCTGAATTAAGCAGACCACTCTTACCCAGTCCAAAGATCAGGGCTTGATCCATCACCGTTATTTATCTCACTGCCCCATCCCAGCTCAGAACCTGGCTATATGCAAATTAGTCTGTCCCTGGCCCAGTGCATCATGGGAACAGGGCAGACCAAACTACCAAGCCAATTCTTCACCAGAAAGGAGACAAGCTACCGGGGACCGGTTTCTGGCATTTCAGCCTCTTCGGCCCGGCTTGCTTGAATCCTGATGGAGCAGTGAGAAAGGGACTCATGTCTGAGTATACCCTGCCACACCTATAGTGGCCAAAAACGATTCATAAAAGGGGGTGGTGATGAACAGAGTGTCTGAATTAAGCAGACCACTCTTACCCAGTCCAAAGATCAGGGCTTGATCCATCACCGTTATTTATCTCACTGCCCCATCCCAGCTCAGAACCTGGCTATATGCAAATTAGTCTGTCCCTGGCCCAGTGCATCATGGGAACAGGGCAGACCAAACTACCAAGCCAATTCTTCACCAGAAAGGAGACAAGCTACCAGGGACCGGTTTCTGGCATTTCAGCCTCTTCGGCCCGGCTTGCTTGAATCCTGATGGAGCAGTGAGAAAGGGACTCATGTCTGAGTATACCCTGCCACACCTATAGTGGCCAAAAACGATTCAGAAAAGGGGGTGGTGATGAACAGAGTGTCTGAATTAAGCAGACCACTCTTACCCAGTCCAAAGATCAGGGCTTGATCCATCACCGTTATTTATCTCACTGCCCCATCCCAGCTCAGAACCTGGCTATATGCAAATTAGTCTGTCCCTGGCCCAGTGCATCATGGGAACAGGGCAGACCAAACTACCAAGCCAATTCTTCACCAGAAAGGAGACAAGCTACCGGGGACCGGTTTCTGGCATTTCAGCCTCTTCGGCCCGGCTTGCTTGAATCCTGATGGAGCAGTGAGAAAGGGACTCATGTCTGAGTATACCCTGCCACACCTATAGTGGCCAAAAACGATTCAGAAAAGGGGGTGGTGATGAACAGAGTGTCTGAATTAAGCAGACCACTCTTACCCAGTCCAAAGATCAGGGCTTGATCCATCACCGTTATTTATCTCACTGCCCCATCCCAGCTCAGAACCTGGCTATATGCAAATTAGTCTGTCCCTGGCCCAGTGCATCATGGGAACAGGGCAGACCAAACTACCAAGCCAATTCTTCACCAGAAAGGAGACAAGCTACCGGGGACCGGTTTCTGGCATTTCAGCCTCTTCGGCCCGGCTTGCTTGAATCCTGATGGAGCAGTGAGAAAGGGACTCATGTCTGAGTATACCCTGCCACACCTATAGTGGCCAAAAACGATTCAGAAAAGGGGGTGGTGATGAACAGAGTGTCTGAATTAAGCAGACCACTCTTACCCAGTCCAAAGATCAGGGCTTGATCCATCACCGTTATTTATCTCACTGCCCCATCCCAGCTCAGAACCTGGCTATATGCAAATTAGTCTGTCCCTGGCCCAGTGCATCATGGGAACAGGGCAGACCAAACTACCAAGCCAATTCTTCACCAGAAAGGAGACAAGCAACCGGGGACCGGTTTCTGGCATTTCAGCCTCTTCGGCCCGGCTTGCTTGAATCCTGATGGAGCAGTGAGAAAGGGACTCATGTCTGAGTATACCCTGCCACACCTATAGTGGCCAAAAACGATTCAGAAAAGGGGGTGGTGATGAACAGAGTGTCTGAATTAAGCAGACCACTCTTACCCAGTCCAAAGATCAGGGCTTGATCCATCACCGTTATTTATCTCACTGCCCCATCCCAGCTCAGAACCTGGCTATATGCAAATTAGTCTGTCCCTGGCCCAGTGCATCATGGGAACAGGGCAGACCAAACTACCAAGCCAATTCTTCACCAGAAAGGAGACAAGCTACCGGGGACCGGTTTCTGGCATTTCAGCCTCTTCGGCCCGGCTTGCTTGAATCCTGATGGAGCAGTGAGAAAGGGACTCATGTCTGAGTATACCCTGCCACACCTATAGTGGCCAAAAACGATTCAGAAAAGGGGGTGGTGATGAACAGAGTGTCTGAATTAAGCAGACCACTCTTACCCAGTCCAAAGATCAGGGCTTGATCCATCACCGTTATTTATCTCACTGCCCCATCCCAGCTCAGAACCTGGCTATATGCAAATTAGTCTGTCCCTGGCCCAGTGCATCATGGGAACAGGGCAGACCAAACTACCAAGCCAATTCTTCACCAGAAAGGAGACAAGCTACCGGGGACCGGTTTCTGGCATTTCAGCCTCTTCGGCCCGGCTTGCTTGAATCCTGATGGAGCAGTGAGAAAGGGACTCATGTCTGAGTATACCCTGCCACACCTATAGTGGCCAAAAACGATTCAGAAAAGGGGGTGGTGATGAACAGAGTGTCTGAATTAAGCAGACCACTCTTACCCAGTCCAAAGATCAGGGCTTGATCCATCACCGTTATTTATCTCACTGCCCCATCCCAGCTCAGAACCTGGCTATATGCAAATTAGTCTGTCCCTGGCCCAGTGCATCATGGGAACAGGGCAGACCAAACTACCAAGCCAATTCTTCACCAGAAAGGAGACAAGCTACCGGGGACCGGTTTCTGGCATTTCAGCCTCTTCGGCCCGGCTTGCTTGAATCCTGATGGAGCAGTGAGAAAGGGACTCATGTCTGAGTATACCCTGCCACACCTATAGTGGCCAAAAACGATTCAGAAAAGGGGGTGGTGATGAACAGAGTGTCTGAATTAAGCAGACCACTCTTACCCAGTCCAAAGATCAGGGCTTGATCCATCACCGTTATTTATCTCACTGCCCCATCCCAGCTCAGAACCTGGCTATATGCAAATTAGTCTGTCCCTGGCCCAGTGCATCATGGGAACAGGGCAGACCAAACTACCAAGCCAATTCTTCACCAGAAAGGAGACAAGCTACCGGGGACCGGTTTCTGGCATTTCAGCCTCTTCGGCCCGGCTTGCTTGAATCCTGATGGAGCAGTGAGAAAGGGACTCATGTCTGAGTATACCCTGCCACACCTATAGTGGCCAAAAACGATTCAGAAAAGGGGGTGGTGATGAACAGAGTGTCTGAATTAAGCAGACCACTCTTACCCAGTCCAAAGATCAGGGCTTGATCCATCACCGTTATTTATCTCACTGCCCCATCCCAGCTCAGAACCTGGCTATATGCAAATTAGTCTGTCCCTGGCCCAGTGCATCATGGGAACAGGGCAGACCAAACTACCAAGCCAATTCTTCACCAGAAAGGAGACAAGCTACCGGGGACCGGTTTCTGGCATTTCAGCCTCTTCGGCCCGGCTTGCTTGAATCCTGATGGAGCAGTGAGAAAGGGACTCATGTCTGAGTATACCCTGCCACACCTATAGTGGCCAAAAACGATTCAGAAAAGGGGGTGGTGATGAACAGAGTGTCTGAATTAAGCAGACCACTCTTACCCAGTCCAAAGATCAGGGCTTGATCCATCACCGTTATTTCAAGCAAGCCGGGCCGAAGACGCCTGAAATGGCAGAAACCGGTCCCCGGAAGCTTGTTTCCTTCCCAGTGTAAGAATTGGCTTTTGTAGTCTGGTCTGCCCTGTTCCCATGATGCACTGGGCCAGGGACAGACTAATTTGCATACAGCCAGGTTCTGAAACTGGGTTGGTGCAATGAGCTAAAAAACGGTGTTGGATCTAGCCCTGATCTCTTGACTGGGTGAGAGTACTCTGCTTAATTCAGAGACTCTGTCCATCACCACCCCTTGTTGTAAATAATTTTTGTCCACCCTAAGCGTGGAAGGGTATACTCAGATGTGAGTCCCTTGCTCATTGCACCATCAGGATTCAAGCAAGCCGGGCCGAAGACGCCTGAAATGGCAGAAACCGGTCCCCGGAAGCTTGTTTCCTTCCCAGTGTAAGAATTGGCTTTTGTAGTCTGGTCTGCCCTGTTCCCATGATGCACTGGGCCAGGGACAGACTAATTTGCATACAGCCAGGTTCTGAAACTGGGATGGTGCAATGAGCTAAAAAACGGTGTTGGATCTAGCCCTGATCTCTTGACTGGGTGAGAGTACTCTGCTTAATTCAGAGACTCTGTCCATCACCACCCCTTGTTGTAAATAATTTTTGTCCACCCTAAGCGTGGAAGGGTATACTCAGATGTGAGTCCCTTGCTCATTGCACCATCAGGATTCAAGCAAGCCGGGCCGAAGACGCCTGAAATGGCAGAAACCGGTCCCCGGAAGCTTGTTTCCTTCCCAGTGTAAGAATTGGCTTTTGTAGTCTGGTCTGCCCTGTTCCCATGATGCACTGGGCCAGGGACAGACTAATTTGCATACAGCCAGGTTCTGAAACTGGGATGGTGCAATGAGCTAAAAAACGGTGTTGGATCTAGCCCTGATCTCTTGACTGGGTGAGAGTACTCTGCTTAATTCAGAGACTCTGTCCATCACCACCCCTTGTTGTAAATAATTTTTGTCCACCCTAAGCGTGGAAGGGTATACTCAGATGTGAGTCCCTTGCTCATTGCACCATCAGGATTCAAGCAAGCCGGGCCGAAGACGCCTGAAATGGCAGAAACCGGTCCCCGGAAGCTTGTTTCCTTCCCAGTGTAAGAATTGGCTTTTGTAGTCTGGTCTGCCCTGTTCCCATGATGCACTGGGCCAGGGACAGACTAATTTGCATACAGCCAGGTTCTGAAACTGGGATGGTGCAATGAGCTAAAAAACGGTGTTGGATCTAGCCCTGATCTCTTGACTGGGTGAGAGTACTCTGCTTAATTCAGAGACTCTGTCCATCACCACCCCTTGTTGTAAATAATTTTTGTCCACCCTAAGCGTGGAAGGGTATACTCAGATGTGAGTCCCTTGCTCATTGCACCATCAGGATTCAAGCAAGCCGGGCCGAAGACGCCTGAAATGGCAGAAACCGGTCCCCGGAAGCTTGTTTCCTTCCCAGTGTAAAAATTGGCTTTTGTAGTCTGGTCTGCCCTGTTCCCATGATGCACTGGGCCAGGGACAGTCTAATTTGCATACAGCCAGGTTCTGAAACTGGGATGGTGCAATGAGCTAAAAAACGGTGTTGGATCTAGCCCTGATCTCTTGACTGGGTGAGAGTACTCTGCTTAATTCAGAGACTCTGTCCATCACCACCCCTTGTTGTAAATAATTTTTGTCCACCCTAAGCGTGGAAGGGTATACTCAGATGTGAGTCCCTTGCTCATTGCACCATCAGGATTCAAGCAAGCCGGGCCGAAGACGCCTGAAATGGCAGAAACCGGTCCCCGGAAGCTTGTTTCCTTCCCAGTGTAAGAATTGGCTTTTGTAGTCTGGTCTGCCCTGTTCCCATGATGCACTGGGCCAGGGACAGACTAATTTGCATACAGCCAGGTTCTGAAACTGGGATGGTGCAATGAGCTAAAAAACGGTGTTGGATCTAGCCCTGATCTCTTGACTGGGTGAGAGTACTCTGCTTAATTCAGAGACTCTGTCCATCACCACCCCTTGTTGTAAATAATTTTTGTCCACCCTAAGCGTGGAAGGGTATACTCAGATGTGAGTCCCTTGCTCATTGCACCATCAGGATTCAAGCAAGCCGGGCCGAAGACGCCTGAAATGGCAGAAACCGGTCCCCGGAAGCTTGTTTCCTTCCCAGTGTAAAAATTGGCTTTTGTAGTCTGGTCTGCCCTGTTCCCATGATGCACTGGGCCAGGGACAGACTAATTTGCATACAGCCAGGTTCTGAAACTGGGATGGTGCAATGAGCTAAAAAACGGTGTTGGATCTAGCCCTGATCTCTTGACTGGGTGAGAGTACTCTGCTTAATTCAGAGACTCTGTCCATCACCACCCCTTGTTGTAAATAATTTTTGTCCACCCTAAGCGTGGAAGGGTATACTCAGATGTGAGTCCCTTGCTCATTGCACCATCAGGATTCAAGCAAGCCGGGCCGAAGACGCCTGAAATGGCAGAAACCGGTCCCCGGAAGCTTGTTTCCTTCCCAGTGTAAGAATTGGCTTTTGTAGTCTGGTCTGCCCTGTTCCCATGATGCACTGGGCCAGGGACAGACTAATTTGCATACAGCCAGGTTCTGAAACTGGGATGGTGCAATGAGCTAAAAAACGGTGTTGGATCTAGCCCTGATCTCTTGACTGGGTGAGAGTACTCTGCTTAATTCAGAGACTCTGTCCATCACCACCCCTTGTTGTAAATAATTTTTGTCCACCCTAAGCGTGGAAGGGCATACTCAGATGTGAGTCCCTTGCTCATTGCACCATCAGGATTCAAGCAAGCCGGGCCGAAGACGCCTGAAATGGCAGAAACCGGTCCCCGGAAGCTTGTTTCCTTCCCAGTGTAAGAATTGGCTTTTGTAGTCTGGTCTGCCCTGTTCCCATGATGCACTGGGCCAGGGACAGACTAATTTGCATACAGCCAGGTTCTGAAACTGGGATGGTGCAATGAGCTAAAAAACGGTGTTGGATCTAGCCCTGATCTCTTGACTGGGTGAGAGTACTCTGCTTAATTCAGAGACTCTGTCCATCACCACCCCTTGTTGTAAATAATTTTTGTCCACCCTAAGCGTGGAAGGGTATACTCAGATGTGAATCCCTTGCTCATTGCACCATCAGGATTCAAGCAAGCCGGGCCGAAGACGCCTGAAATGGCAGAAACCGGTCCCCGGAAGCTTGTTTCCTTCCCAGTGTAAGAATTGGCTTTTGTAGTCTGGTCTGCCCTGTTCCCATGATGCACTGGGCCAGGGACAGACTAATTTGCATACAGCCAGGTTCTGAAACTGGGATGGTGCAATGAGCTAAAAAACGGTGTTGGATCTAGCCCTGATCTCTTGACTGGGTGAGAGTACTCTGCTTAATTCAGAGACTCTGTCCATCACCACCCCTTGTTGTAAATAATTTTTGTCCACCCTAAGCGTGGAAGGGTATACTCAGATGTGAGTCCCTTGCTCATTGCACCATCAGGATTCAAGCAAGCCGGGCCGAAGACGCCTGAAATGGCAGAAACCGGTCCCCGGAAGCTTGTTTCCTTCCCAGTGTAAGAATTGGCTTTTGTAGTCTGGTCTGCCCTGTTCCCATGATGCACTGGGCCAGGGACAGACTAATTTGCATACAGCCAGGTTCTGAAACTGGGATGGTGCAATGAGCTAAAAAACGGTGTTGGATCTAGCCCTGATCTCTTGACTGGGTGAGAGTACTCTGCTTAATTCAGAGACTCTGTCCATCACCACCCCTTGTTGTAAATAATTTTTGTCCACCCTAAGCGTGGAAGGGTATACTCAGATGTGAGTCCCTTGCTCATTGCACCATCAGGATTCAAGCAAGCCGGGCCGAAGACGCCTGAAATGGCAGAAACCGGTCCCCGGAAGCTTGTTTCCTTCCCAGTGTAAGAATTGGCTTTTGTAGTCTGGTCTGCCCTGTTCCCATGATGCACTGGGCCAGGGACAGACTAATTTGCATACAGCCAGGTTCTGAAACTGGGATGGTGCAATGAGCTAAAAAACGGTGTTGGATCTAGCCCTGATCTCTTGACTGGGTGAGAGTACTCTGCTTAATTCAGAGACTCTGTCCATCACCACCCCTTGTTGTAAATAATTGTTGCAGGGTGGGCATTCATTTGCATGAAAGCCCTGTAAAACTAACACAGTGAAATTTAGAAGATTTCACTGAGTCAGCTTTATGGCATTGCTGAATCAAATCCTTACGCCTGTTTGAAACAGGCATAAGGAGTGATGCACCATGCAATGTGTGGCTTGCCCCTGTGCATTGCAGTAGACATGTCGCGCTTACGACGTGATTCCTGCAATGTGCCGCTTTTGCGGCACAGATGCGTGACGCATCTGTGCTGTTTTTGCTCAATGGTGCTCCACATTGTAAATGCGGCTCATCATGGGTGGCAGAGCAGCAGCGCACGTTAACTGGTGCATCCCTGGGGATGCGCCAGTTAACATAAATCTGCCCTTTACATTTAAGTATGAGCAGGGGACACAGAGTTGGTGAGGCTTATCCAAGGTTAAGAAGAAATGAGTCCTGTTCACTGAAAAATTGGACATAGGCCTCACCTCCGCAGCATCGCTGGACATGGTTAAATAATATCTGCAAAATGTTACTCTTGTTAACAAATTTTACAATTATAGTCTCTGAGATTTGTCTCTTACTCTGCAACATCTCATTGTTGTTCTCTTTCTTTAAAGATAACGACAACATCAAGCATGAGTGATAATGAGCAATCTGTTGATCTCGATATTATCATTGAAATTGTGATTGAAACATCAGTGGAAGTAGATCCCTTGGATGATTTAAATCCTGAGGATGATGAAGAACATGATGAGGATGCCGATTTGTCAGAATTGTATGACATAGGGTGGGAAGCTGACCTGCTTGAGCCTATGGAACTATAAACATTTATTTTTAAAAGTTACTGGAAATGAAAAGTAAACATGTAAACCGTTTCATTTAAAATTAAACACAACTTCAAAAACAGGTTGTGTGTAGTGTCTTTAATAAAATAGTCAAATATGCTCATAAAATTAGTTCAGATTCACATATAAAACAGCACAGGTCAAATGTAGAAGCATTCCATTTCTTTGCTACTATTTGTGACTACTAAATTTGCCAATGCACTAAAAATTATTGTATGTAAAAATGACAAGTAGTGTGTTAAATTTCTGACAACTGTTATTGATTTACTGTTTGCTAATAGTGGTTAATAACATTTTTAATTATATTTTACCATAGATTCAACTGCAGATCATTTCAAAAGTACATAATGCCATCTAAACAACGAAACCGAAAGGCTACAAAACGTCAAAGACAGCAGCTTACTAAATTCTTGAAGCAGTCCTCTACAATAAAAACTCGTCAAGTCACCAAGAAAACTCCAGGTAAGACAACGAAATCATTCATAAGAAACATTTGTAGAAAAAAAAGTAGTACTACAGAAAATGTTTTAGTCCAGAAAAAGAGAACCAATTTAAACGGAAAGGAAAGGCCAATCAGAAATGTTACTGCTAGAGCAGGAGATAACTCTGTGCATGGTAGTAGAAGGAAAAATCAGTTTAGAGACATTCGTAGATGAATGTTCCGCAACAGGATAATTGGCAATTTGTTAAAAAATATTAAGAAAGGTCAACAGAAAGTGGTTTTTTATAAGAGAAAAAAAAAAGTTGAGAAAATTATTGATCAGGCATTTGAAATTAAGCGAGAGTTATTTATTTTGATAATCAATAGAATTAGGAAGCTAAACAAGGCAATTTATGATTTCAAAAGAAATAGTAGATGGAAGAGAACAGTTAATCGTAGTAATTTTTGTGAAGTTTTTTCAGGAGAATTGATGCATAGTTCAAGTTGTGAGGCATTTTTTAATGAGGAGAGTTATTTCCAGGATAATGATTTGGTGCATGCAGTTGACACCAGTGGTCGAGCTTATGAGGTGAAAGATGGTTGTCCAGTTGAAAAAGAAAAACTTGTGACAACAGAGGCAGAAGAGGTGTTAGGTAATGAGGTTTTAGGAAGACGTCCTAAGGGACCAGTGTATATCTGGAAGTGTAGTAGTATTTGCAGTGTGCGACAGGATTCCATCAATTTGCTTTGTGATTTTGTACGGACATTTAATAAGAAAAGTTTAAAACAGAAAATGAAGTTGTTGCAAGAATTAAATCCTTGCAGAGTGAGAGAAGTGACAGGTTTGCATGGTCATTCACTGGCTTGTCTTTCCAGGAGAGTATGCCAGAGTGTTTTTCATCATTTCAGGATGCTAGCAGTGCATCATAATAAAGTGAGGAAATTAGTTAGAATGTTGTATTATGCTAAGAGTCCAGCAATTATGCTTAAACAATTATGCACTGCTCTTTTGCATGGTTCTGAAATAGAAGTGAAGAATATTTGTGAAGAAATTGAGTTTTGTTACTTTGCAAATAAAGAGGAGAATGTTGAAGTTGACCCAGAAGAAGAGGGTAATGTGGAAGACAGTGTACAGGTTTCCAGTACAGATAATTTTCAGAAGGAAATTGCCACGTTTCAGGTGAAATCAAGTGAGAGGCCTAATTTCACTTGTGTGTGTTGTCGACGCACTTATTATAAGAATCAGACTAAGTTAGTGGATTTATATGCGAAAAGTGAAAGGGAAAATAATAGTGAATGGAAGGATTTTGCAACATACTTGATGGTAGAAAATTGTTTTGATTTGGGATTGGATCAACGTGTGTGTACTTATTGTTGTAACAAATTAAATCAAAACCGGATGCCTGCTAGAGCGGTTCATAATAATCTGGAATTGGTTGAGATTCCTTCTGAATTGAAGGATTTAAATACTTATGAATCTATTTTGATTCAAAGTATCCATCCCTTTCAGGCTATTGTAAGAATGGAGCCAAAGACAGGGAAATTGCCTCCATCAGATTTACAGAGAGGATTAAAGGGAAGAGTTGTTTATTTGCCTCTAGATTTGAAGAAAAACATTAATACAATTGGAGTAGAAAAAGTGGAAGAGGAACCTCTGGTTATCTTAGTTAATGGGGTTCCGACAAAGAGTAAGAAAATATGGCAAGATTTAGTGGATGTTAGGAAAGTCAAAAAGGCAACATTGTATTTGAAGAAAAACAATAAGTACTACAAGAATGTATATGTTGCAGAAGAGGAACTAAGTGAAGAAGAGGATAGCGATTTGTGTGCTGGTCAAATTGAGAAAGTAGAACCCTCTAAAAATGAAGAAATATATGAACATTATAGTGTTCATCCTTTGCATTCCAAGGAAGTCATGGGGAATGCTATTGAGTTGTTTCAAATGAAACAAGCCAAAGGGAGTCCCATTAGTGTTTGGGAGGAAAGTTTGGAAGCTCGGTGTTTCCCACAGCTATTTCCAACAGGTCAAGGAGGAAGATATGATGAGCGACCTCATCAAATTCCTGCTTCTGAATACTGGACTTTATGATTGTATGCAGAAGATCCTAGGTTTCGTCAATCCATTCCCTATTTGTTTCATCTCCTGTTTGAAAGCGATCTGTCTGGACTGTTATATGCAGTGAACCACATCTTGAAAAGTGGTGTACAGATGCAAAACATCTCGGCAAGTGACTTTATGGATAAAGTCAATGTGCAAGACAGTATTTTGGATTCTCACCTGATTAATCTCATGGCGTGTCAGCGTGGTACTAATGAGTACTGGTACCGTCGTCATGGTGATTTAAAATGTATGCTGAGGAACTTAGGAACTCCCACATGGTTCTTCACTCTCAGCTGTGCCGAGTATGGCTGGGAAGACTTACTTGAATTTCTACGAGAGGCAAATGGAAACATTGAAAATATCGAATTCAAGACACCCGGAGAACTGTGCTCTTTGGATCCAGTGAATGTATGCAGGTACTTCAATCATAGATTTGAAGCTATGATGTCTTTCATCATGAACAAGAAAAATCCACCTCTTGGAGAGGTGTTGGATTTCTTCTGGAGAAAGGAGTACCAAGCAAGAGGTGCTCCTCCTATACATATGCTGCTGTGGATCAAGGATGCACCTAAATTTGGAACAGATCCAGAAGCCTTAGTGATGAGTTTCATAGAACAGTATTCTACATGTGCTGTTCCAAACGCAAAGGAAGACAAAAGCCTAAGAGAACAAGTTTTACGCTTCCAAAGCCATCGTTGTGGAAAGTACTGTCGTCGTAAATTCAGAAACAAGGACAAGTTCTACCCCAAATGTCGTTTCACCTTTCCACGACCGGTGATTTCTAAAGGAAGAGTGAACAGTTTGATGTCTTCGCTGCGACATAATGTGATGAAGAAATCACCTAAAAACACATACAATTTGAAAAGGAACGAAGAGTCCAAGTACATCAACGACTACAACCCAGTGATTTTGTCCATGTGGAATGCTAACATGGATATACAGTTTGTGGCTGATAACTGTATGGCTGTGGCTCGGTATGTGACATCTTACATCACCAAAAAAGAAAAGACAGAATTGAAGGATATGTGGGAGGACATTTCCCATGAAAAGAGCCTCAGTAAGAAGTTGTACAGTTTCAGTCTGAAGATGTTGTCACATCGAGAAATCGGAGCTTACGAATGTTCTGACCGGTTGTCTTCAGCAAGTCTCTATGCTAAATCCAGGAGTATCGTTTGCGCGAGTCTTGGTCTTGCTGCAACGCGTAATCGAGTTCTGAAACCTGTGTGGGAAATTGAGTATTTGGCGGAAAAGGAGCCAAACAGTACCGATATTTTGAAGACCAACATGTTGGATACATATTATCCAAATAGAAGCAGTCACCTCGAGAATGTTTGTCTGTATGAGGTTCTACAAAATTACATATTCAAGAGGAACATCAAAGAAGATATTGATAAAGGAGTGTATGCTGTAATTGGAAGTGAGGGATGTCTGGTCAAGCAAAGAAAATGCCACTTGGTAAACCATCGAAAATTGAGTGGCGTATCTCCTGAAAAAAAAGAGTTTTTCTATTTAGCACTTTTGCAACTTTTCAAGCCTTGGCGTGCAGAAGAGGAACTGCTTGGAGATTTCCTCTGTTACGAAGACTCTGTCAATGCCGCCAAGGAGACCGTAGAATGTCCTGTTTTTCCCAAATATCTAGAAATGTTGAATGCGGAAATCGAGCAGGAAGCAACGATTGCAGCCGAGATTGCTAGAGACAGTTCTCAGGACAGTCAGAGTTCTGTTTCATTGAGTCAGGATCCACTAGGAAGACCAGTTATCGAAAATGAAGCTGCTACTGCCATGATTGAAGTGGAAAGCGCCATGGCACATGCTCAGGAGGATGCGGTTAACTTAGAAGACTTAGAAAGACAACTCAACGTTGAGCAGAGGTAAATATATGACGAAGTTACCAACCAAATTGATCATGGATTAAGTCATGAGAAGAAAGAGTGCTCATGTACGTCGTTGAAGCCTGTCCGACTGTACGTGAGTGGAGAAGCGGGAACTGGAAAAAGTTTCCTCATTAAAGCAATTTCATGTTATTTGCAGAAAAGGACTGAGTCATCGCTGTCTTGTGTTGTCACCGCTCCAACTGGACTGGCAGCACATAACATTAAAGGTATTACTTTGCATCGTCTACTGATGCTGCCAGTGGAGCATGATAACAAATTACAATACCACAAGTTATCTGGAGATGCTTGTTGTGAAGTTTCAAGAGTCTTGAGGAAAATGAAACTTCTTATCATTGACGAAGTAAGCATGGTTTCCAATGTCATGCTTGCCTTTGTGCATTTGAGAATGCAAGAAGTTCTTAAAACAGTATGATGTGTTATTTGGTGGCAAACACATCATTGTTTTCGGTGATCTTCTGCAGCTGACACCAGTGAAAGGACAACCTGTGTTCAAAATGCTCACGCATGAAGATACCAGGAAGTGCCTAGGGAGTATTGGCAACGTCAATATATGGTTAAACTTCAATTATGCTGAACTGCGTGAAAATATGCCTCAAGCTAAGGATGAAGATTATAAGAATATTCTACAAGATGTTAGAATCGGAAAAGTGACCGAGCATGGGAAAGAAGCTTTACATGCACGATTACTGTCAAATTTGTATCCAGAAGAAGACGCTGTGCCTGAGAATATTTTTCTGAAAATTACTGAGAAGAAATCTGGAATATGTTTGATGCCAACTCTTGCAGAATGTGCCATCTTCAACAACAAAATGTTGCATTTAGAAAACCAAGACATTGTGAAGCTGGAAGCTATTGACAGAGTAGAGCATATGGGAGCAACAATTATTTTGTCTGAGAATTTGAAATCAAAATTGGATTCATTAGAGAAGACTATATCTAAAACTGCTGGTTTTGAAAAGACTCTGAATGTGTGCTGAAATTGCCGTATAATTTTAAGAAGTAATTTACATGTTGAAAGAGGTCTGGTAAATGGATCAATGGGTAATGTTGTTGATTTTGAGAAATACAGAAATAGAGATGGAATTGAATTTTTAAAAATTAAATTTGATGGCATTGAGGAAGTACAGCTAATTGGTCGTTGCTCTGCTAGGTTTTTGCTTGTAAAAGACTTATATGTTCGCCGTAAGCAGTTTCCTGTTTGCTTGGCATATGCGGTGACAATCCATAAATCGCAAGGTTTAAGTGTAGACAGTGCATTGGTGAATATTGGCAGTTCTGTGTTCAAGTAGGGTATGGCATATGTGGCATTGTCACAAGTCAGAACTTTATCGGGATTTTACTTGATTGAGTGTGATGTCACAAACATTTGTGCGGATCTAGATTGTGTTAAGGAATACAATAGGTTAAGAAGAGAGTATGCGCCACATTTGCCTCAATATCCTTTGTTTGAGAAACGTGTGGTAGGCCGGAAACGAAGAAATGTGACCAATAGTAGAGAGGTTGTAGCAAAAAGACGAAAAGTCGATGAACCAGAAATTATAAGCAGAAAGAAAAAGGATTTTGTTGAAGATGTTGTTGGTTTTCAATTTGAAAACAGTTCTGGTGTCAACTGCTATGCTAATGTAGTGGTTAATGTTTTGTTTTCTCTAGAAAATTTAAAAGAAGAGATTGTGGTCAATTCGGATCAAAGATTTTGCAGTTTGTTGAATTCTGTGTTAGAGAAATGTAGCACTGATAGAACAAAAATAGAAAGTGTGTCTGAAATTCGAAATCTGTTAGAAAAATGTTCAGGTCAAACACAATTCTCTCAAAATATTCAGCAAGATTGTCAGGAGTTTTTAATGTATATGCTTGATGTATTGCAAGATGAAGGTGTAGATGTAGATCACCTGTTTGGGCTTTCTTATCAAAGGCAGCATGACTGCGAGAACTGTAGGGTATCAAGTACTACTAGTGTAGACTCAGAAAAATGTATATATTTAACTTTGCCAGACAGTAAATCAGTGTCCTTTAATAAGCTAGTAAAAGCAGCTGATCACAACATGGAGTGTAGCCAATGTAAGTCTGAAATGTTGTCCACATTATTTATACGAACATATGGCCAGTATGTCATTTTAATGTTCCAACGATGTAGGCCTGATGAAACAAAATTGACAACTTTAATTAAAAATTTTGTGGCTTCGCAGTTGTCAATATCAGGAAGGACTTTTGTAACTGCAGCAATTATATATCATGACGGTCCTTCAACAACATCAGGACATTACACAGCTTATTTGAAGTCTAGAAACGGCTGGTCATTCTGCAATGATTCTGTTTTAACTTTTTTTTAAAATTGCCTTTTGACCTTAAAAATTCTTACCTGGTGTTTTTACAACCAAAATTTTAGGGAAAGAATCTCGGGATTTGCTCTGAGGAATTTCAAGAGGTTCTAATTGCTCCTACACTATTTGGCCTTGAGGATAAGTGTAGTACAGAGTCAAAAGTTATTTTTCAGTTTTAACTATTTCCTGAAAAAAATAAGTTTTTTTTACAGAAAGTGGTGGGCACGGATTAGTTAAAGGACAACAGAGTATTTCCCAAAGCAAACGGTGTTCTTACCATAACACTTGACGTCATGGAAAAATAACTGCACTTTGAATGAGTTCAGAAAAACTGTTTCTTTTAATAAGCTAATTCAAGCAGCCAATCAAAACATGGAGTAGAGGTAATGTAAGTCTGCAATGCTGTCGACATATTTTGAACAAACTTTTGGTTATAATGTCATTTAAAAATTCCAACTATATAAACCTGATGAAAATAAGTTTTCAACTTTAATTACAAATGTTATGGCTACACAGTCATTGATTTTAGGAAGACCATTTCTAACTGCAGCTATTATATGACATGATGGTCCTTTGACAACATCCACTTATTACACATCTTATTAAAAATATTCTTACTTTCTGTTTTCAGAAGAAAGAATTTAGGGTAGGTAACTGGCCTATAATGATTCTAAGGGTTGATATAATTTTATGTACACTAAATTGCTTTGTGATTAAAAGTGATGTAGAGAATTAAATAATTGTAGTAGTCATAGAGGTAGTGTAAGTCTGCTTCATAGTAAGCAGTATCAGTGTCATAGGAAATGTGGAACATGAGTGAGCAAGAAGGATAAGATATTACTAGTACAGGATTGTGAAAGTGATCTTGAACGTTTTCTTTCTGAAAGTTGCGGAAATACAAAATGACGGGATTTGCTTAGAAGAATTCCAAGAGTTATAAATGGCTCTTACACGATTTGGCCTTGTGGAAAAGTGTGGTAGAGAGCGAGAAGTCATTTATTGTATGTAACATATTTGTCAAAACGATGGAGCTTTTCTTTCAGAAAGTGGCGGGCTGAAAATAATAACAGCACAACAGAGTGTAAGCTGTTCATAGGATATCCTTCGACGTCATGGAAAGTAAGTTAATTTTTACGAGTTCTGATTTTTGATTGGTTATGTTATATGGGTTTTTTAAACACAATCATTTTGATTGTGTTTTTTTTCCCCCTCTGTTATATGATGAATACCTTCAAGTCACCGTTTTTCTGAAAACAGCAAAAATAAACCATTTAACATGTATAATTAATTC
Organism: Lissotriton helveticus; assembly: GCF_964261635.1. Lineage (NCBI taxonomy): Eukaryota > Metazoa > Chordata > Amphibia > Caudata > Salamandridae > Lissotriton > Lissotriton helveticus. The sequence continues at coordinate 893,195,595 of NC_136071.1, read as the reverse complement.
TGTACTTTTTGTATTTATGATATACATTTAGAACTGTGTAGTAGGCATGGGGAAGCTGAGGCTTCTGTAAGTGTCAAAGTTGTTACATACAGTGCTCACATTCTACGTAGTCTTTCATATGATAGACTACATCTGCACAATGAGATACCTAAGCAAAGGAAACCCAGGTGATGTGATTGTGGAATGAGCAAAAAAAATTGCACGTTTTTCAATTACATTACCTGTGTTTTCTAACATTACACATCACATTGTGTAGATGAGGTTTAGGTCTGTTCCAGGAGACAGAGGAGGTCTGACATTTGTTCAAGAGTGCAGTGGACATGACTCACTTCGTTGGTAGGCCTGCACATGTATTATCTCCTCTGTACTCTTCAACAAGCCTAAATTTCATCTGCAACCCTGAGTAGGACTCACCTGAAACAAATCTGTGGATAGGCCACACCTTATCAGCATCTAGAAACAATCATTTAAAATGTTAAGGGCAGATTTATGATGGCCGTGCACCTCTTTTGCGCCGCTGTTCCGTCACTTTTGTGACGCAGCAGCAGTGTAAAAGATGCACCATGTTGCAAGATAGGCCTCAGTTCATCTCCAGCAAGATACCGTCAGTTTAAAATGTATATAATTAGGACTGTGTAGGGGGCATGCAGAAGCTGAGGCTTCAGTAAGTGTCAAAGTTGTTGCATGCAGTGCTGCACTTCTGCGTACTCTTTCATATGCTGGACTACATCTGCACAATGAGATACCTAAGCAAAGGAAACACACGTGATGTGATTGTGAAATGAGCAAAAGAAATTGCACGTTTTTCAATTACATCACCTGTGTTTCCTAACATTACGAATCACATTGTGCAGATCAAGTTTAGGCCTGTCCAGGGAAACAGAGGAGGTCTGGTCTTTGTTCAAGAGTGAAGTGGACATGACTCACTTCATTGGTAGGCATGGACATGTATTATCTCCTCTGTACTCTTCAACAACTCTAAATTTCATCTGCAACCCTGAGTAGGCCTCACCTCAAACAAACCTCTGGATAGGACACACCTTATTGGCATCCTGAAACAATCATTTAAAATGTTAGGGACAGTTTTATGATGGCTGTGCACCTCTTTTGCGCTGCCGTTGCGTCACTTTTGTGAGACAGCAGCAGTGCAAAAGATGCACCATGTTGCAAGATAGGCCTCACTTCATCTGCATCAAGATACTGTTAGTTTAAAATGTATATTTTTAGGACTGTGTAGGGGGCATGGAGAAGCAGACGCTTCTGTAAGTGTCAAAGTTGTTGAAAAACTGTTTGTCCTTCAATCTTTTCCCTTGTCTTTTCTAATTTTTAAATACATGTTTTAATATTTTTCAAATGTTTGTTCTCTCTTTCACAGATTGAAAGTATAAAAATAACAAGTGACTAAGTTAACGACAATTATAAGGTAAATGTTTTGTACTCTTTTCGTTACATTTCTATCACATTTAACTTCTATTAGTTCCACTGCTTCATTTCTTTAACCCTCACTTTACTGCCTTTGCTACTTCCCTCATTCCTTTCTCTATTACTTACTTACTCTACTCCTTCCACTCTTTTTCTCAGTCCCTCTCTTCTCATAGTTCCTCACTCTTGTTCACTCACTCCGTCTCTATTACTCTCACTGTCTCTGACTGATCACTCTTTCACTACTTGTTCATTATGCTTTCTCTCTGTAGTTCAAGCACACTATTATCAACACAGGCAATAAAATTATTGCTGCTTTTATCGGCAGAAAACTGCCGCAAAAGTGGCTTTAGCGGCAGTTTTCTGCCGCAAAAGCGGCTTTAGCGGCAGATTTCTGCCGATAAAAGCAGCGAAACTTTTATCGCCTATGTTGATAATATGCCCCTATGTTATTTACATTTCTTTGCTGTTTCAATCATTCCTTTTCTGTTACTTCTTCTTTTCTGCATACTGTTTTTTCTCTCTGTTATTCCAATGTTTTAATCTTAATTTGATCAGTCACTCACATTCTCTAAAAAACTCTTGTTTGTTATTCTTCTACTCTCCTTTTTTTCTTTCACTTCCTTATCTATTTTGTTTTTCACAATTATACCCTCTTCCATCTTTTCTTCGGTAAATAGATCTATTAAACAGTATCTCTGGTTTAGTCCCTATAGCTGTCTTTCTTTTAACATTACTCTCTGTTTCCTTCCCTTATACTTACTCTTCTTTTTTTTTTAAAAATGTTTTTGTTCGCTCCCGGTTCGCGTACCGGCGAGCGAACCGGGAAGCGAACCAAAAGAAATAGAGTTTGCCAGAGTGCAAACATTCTAGCCATTTTTTTATAAAGGGGAGGTAGTTCTGAAAATAACTTTTTTTTATTATTTTAGTTGTTTTATATTTTTTTTATTATTTTTCTGAACATTTTTTTACTTTTTTTGTATTTTTAAACGGTTTTATATTTTTTTTGTTTTTTTGGGGGGGGAAAGGAAAACGATTCATTGTAAAGGGCTCAACAGGAGCAACAAAAAAAAAAGATAATTTATTTTCTGAATCGTTTTGTACAAACATGATTGTCAATTGCTAAGTTGATTAAAGTGAGGCTACTTTCTCTGTAGCAAATACACTGACCGCAACGCACCCACACTTGTTTGACTGCCCCGAACCTCATCTGTATATTTGGGACCATCTCCCTCGGCTCTGGTCCCGTCACTTCCTCTAAAACTGATCTTCTGGCCACAGAAGGGGGATTATCTTGCAGGTCACGTACCTGCGCAGCACTGTAGTTGTTAGGATGCCACCTCTCCATATGGCGATGCATTGTATAATTGCCATAACTATATTTTTTATCTGTCCCTCTGGACAAATCTTTCTTACAGATAAGGCAAGTTACATACCGGGCATTCACTTTTTTTTGGCCCCGGGGATATTTAAAAAATTGCCAAATATAATTTTCTTTGACATGAGACCTCCTGGGCTCCTCAGGCAAAAACTGCCTCTCTTGCTGCTCTTCCTCTTCTTCCTCTTCTTCCTCCTCTTGCTGAATGATAACTTCAGCAGGTGGTCCTCTCTTCCTAGGAGGTGGTGGTGGTGGTGGGGATGTACCAGCTGAAGCTACAACACTTGCCATTGCTAAGTGATGAAAAAAGGTCTTCCTCTCACAAAGATGAAAGTCAGAGTGAGGAAACAAGGAGGGGTTTTCATCATTTGGGAAAAACAATAGTTCTAAATCAATGAAAAGTGTTACTTTTAGGTCACATGACCTAGCCTTACATCATTAGGAAACCAAAAGTGAAATGAACCAATGAAAAGTGTTATTAACAAGTCACATGACCTGTTGTGTTTACGTTACGCGCTTCGCGCCGCGTCCCGGATCGCTTCCGGAAAGCTGCGCTTCGCACCTCGCTTCGCGTACCGGAGCACTTCCGGGTACGCTAACGCGGCGCGTCATATGACATATCACGCGACATCGCGATACGTCACGCTGACGCGACGCGTCACGATGTTGTTTTCTAACGCGACAGTTGCGCAAACGGAACGTTTACTGGTTCGCGGACCGGATCGCGGCATTAAATTGAGCTAACGGAAAGCTAACCAGTTCGCGGACCGGGAGCGAAACAAAAAAAAAAATGTATTAATAAACATATAAAATATATTTTTTGATTTAAAGAAGAATACATTTTAAAGCTTTTCCGCCGTGGAAAAGCCTGTGGTCTTTGGCGTTTGGGGGACCGTTGCAGGCCCCCAGGGTGTCGGGGGTGGGGGGTGCACATGGGGGGTACAGGTAAGTAATTAGATGTGTGTATACATCTATGAATCAATGAGTGGATTTTTAGATACTTGTATTGCTGTGACAATGGATTCCAATATGATACTCTGTATTTTACAAAGAGTGATGAAAGATTTTAATAGTGTATGAAAAGGTGTATGTGATTGTCACGTGGATGATGTAATCAGTGATGTCATCAGTGATGTCATTTGAGATGTCATCAGTGATGTCACTGACCATGTCATGAATGATCTAATATGTGACATCATCAGCAGTGGATTGCGGGTGCGCGAAATTTAGTTAGTACAATTAACTATATAGGAGCAATTTCAATGGTTTTGTATGAGTGAAATGTCCAGCTAACTATAACACCCCTAAAACTTATAGTTTTTTGAGTGAATTTCAAAGGTTTTTTAAAAGCTAATACCTAACTATATAAGGCCTAAAACCTATGGTTTTTTCAGTGAATTTCAAAGGTTTTTTAAATGCTAATTCCTAACTATATAAGGCCTGAAACCTATGGTTTTTTCAGTATATATGTATATATATATATATATATATATTCACAGAAAAAACCATAGGTTATAGACCATATATAGTTAGGAATTAGCATTTACAAAACCTTGAAAATTCACTGAAAAAACCATAGGTTATAGACCATATATAGTTAGGAATTAGCATTTAGAAAACCTTATTTTACTCACACAAAACCATTGAAATTCCATATATAGTTAGTTGCACTAACTATATATCGCGCACCCGCAATCCACTGCTGATGATGTCACATATTACATCATTCATGACATGGTCAGTGACATCACTGATGACATCACTGATGACATCTCAAATGACATCACTGATGACATCACTGATGACGTCTCATTTGGCATCATTCTTGTGCTAATACGATAAACTTCTTCAGACTCTAATATAACCTTAGATACACTCAGTGTATACAGACACTCACACACTGCCACTCATCCATGGAGTTACTCACACACCCAGTCAGTCATGCAAAGAAACAATCTCACCTCCATTTCTTCAACTATACAGTTATACACACCTTACTTATTGAAACATATACTAACACATATTTACTCTCTTATACAATCCCTGATACAAGTTCACAATGATCGATACAACCACTCACTCAGTGGCTCTCATGCACAGTTATTTATATATGCCAACTCTCACATGTACTGTGTTTGACATATGTACTTACTATGACATGTAGCATTGAGATATCCATTCACTCATCAATACACTCATGCACACAGTCAACTGCCCATGTAGCTGTTTCCACATGCACTCTTGAACTCATACACCTAGTGAATAAACTGCTCACACATCTATGCACAGAGTCACACACCTTCCAGCCACCCCCACACAAACTCAATCTCCCATAGAAATACTTGGGCAACCAATTAATAACACATATAGCCTCTCGTATAGCTAATGATCAACACATGCAGCAGTTTACATCACAACAGACATAATGATGCACAAATTAAGACAGTTTAGTCACTAACCCGTGCATTCAGTAAGACGCATTTAATCACTCACTCATACAGTCAATCACGCACCTACTAAAACCTTCATTCAGACACTTATACATCCACTCATTCTTCAATATGTAAAACATATTTAAACTTTACAGAAACACATAATCACTGGATGTTGTCATCAGTGATGTCATCAGTGATGTCACTGACCATGTCATGAATGATGTAATATGTGACATCATCAGCAGTGGATTGCGGGTGCGCGATATATAGTTAGTGCAACTAACTATATATGGAATTTCAATGGTTTTGTGTGAGTAAAATAAGGTTTTCTAAATGCTAATTCCTAACTATATATGGTCTATAACCTATGGTTTTTTCAGTGAATTTTCAAGGTTTTGTAAATGCTAATTCCTAACTATATATGGTCTATAACCTATGGTTTTTTCTGTGAATTTCATTGTTTTTTTAACAGCTAATATCTGTAGCTGTAAAATGTATTCTTCTTTAAATCCAAAAATATATTTTATATGTTTATGAATAATTTTTTTTTAAAATATTTTTTTTTCTTCGTTCCCGCTTCGCGAATCGGGAAGCTTCCCGTTAGCTGACCTTGATGCCGCGAAATAGACCGCGAGCCGGTAAACGTTTCTTTACCGCAAGTGCCGCGTTAGAAAACAACATCGTGACGCCTCCCGTCCGCATGACGTTCCACGTTGTCGCGTGATACGTCATATGACGTGCTACGTTAGCGAACTGGTACGCGAAGCGAGTGCCAAAGCGCAGGTTTCTGGAAGCAAACCGGGAGGCCCTGCAAAGCGCTTAACGTAAACACAGCAAGTCATGTGACTTGGTAATAACACTTTTCATTGGTTCATTTCACTTTTGGTTTCCTAATGATGTAAGACTAGGTCATATAATCTAAAATGAACACTTTTGATTGGTTGAGAACTCTTGTTTTTCCCAAATGATGAAAATCCCTCCTTCTTTCCTCACTCTGACTTTCATCATTGTGAGAGAAAGACCCTTTGTGATCACTGAGCAATGGCTTCTTTAGTAGCTTCAGCTGGTGCTTCCCCACCACCTCCACCACATCCAAGGAAGAGTGGACCACCTGCTCAAGTTGTAATTCAACAAGAAGAAGAAGAAGAGGAACAGGAGGACGAGCACGAAGAGAGGCAGTTTTTGCCTGAGCAGCCCAAGACGTCTCACCGGAAAGAAAACTTCATTTGGCAATTTTTTAAAATTCCCAAAGGTCAGAAAAAAGTAAATGCAAGATACGTTACTTGCCTTATATGTCAAGATAGACTGTCCAGAGGGACCGACAAAAAATACAGTTTCGGAAACTACACAATGCATCGCCATATGACTAGGTGGCATCCTAACAACTACAGTGCTGCACAGTTTCGGAACGACCTAGATAATCTCCCTATTATGGCCAGAAGATCTGTTGTACCGGAAGTAACGGGACCAGAGGGCAGGGAGATGGTGCCAAATATACAAATGAGATTTGGTGAAGTAAAACACACCTGCGTATTTTGCGATGGATTCATTTCCTACGGAGAAAGAAGCATCACTCTGATCAACAGAGCTATTGACTATCATATGCAAGTTTGTCCGAAACGCCCAAAATAATAAATACTTCTTTTTTTTGTTTTGTTGCTCCTGTTGAGCCCTTTACAATGAATCGTTTTCATTGCCCCCTCCAAGAAAAACCCAAAAAAATATAAAACTGTTCCGAAAAATTCAAAAACATTAAAAAAATGTTCAGAAAAAAAAAAAAAAAAGTTCTTTTCAGAACTACCTCCCCGTTATTAAAAAATTGGTACAATATTTGGAACTGTGCCAACCTCTATTTCTCTTAGTTCGCTTCCTAGTTCGCTCGCTGGTACGCGAACTGGAAGCGAACCAAAAACAGTAAGTATAAGGGAAGGAAACACACACTTATGTTAAAAGAAAGACAGCTATAGGGGAGTAAACTAGAGATACTATTACCCATAATCCACTACTGATGATGTCACATATTACATCATTCATGACATGCTCAGTGACATCATCAGCAGAGGATTGCGGGTTTTTTGGCAACATGCCTTATCCACGGTTTAATAACGCTGCCTTTTGCTTTATATAAGTTTTCAAATTGTATGAAATATATACCAATAGGTCTTTATGAACCTTTAGGTAGTGCTTTTGTTCATGAGGTCTGGTCGCTTCCATACACATACAGATGTTTCAAAGATGATCAAGAAGTTTATCTGAATGGAGAGGAATGCACTGAGACGCCAGATCATTCACTAATGTGTAGGCACATACAGTTACACGATTCATGCAACAAACACCGACCAAATATGGCTTGCGTGTTGCAAGGCACGCCAGTTCCTGCTATCATCCCCACGTTCAAGTTGTTGGAAAATGGTAGTTATTTGATGCTCAATAATGAAGATTGTTCTGAGTTAATTAAAAGTATTCCTTTTATCGTAACAGTAAGTGAACGGGTTATTTGCTGCAGAAATGTTCTATTTCCTCCCACACATGAACATAGGGAGTTTTCAATCTGGCCACAAATACCAACCTTGGGACACGTTTCAACGGCATGACAAGAATAAGAGCTCTTTTGTCTCAGAGAGAGGTGGCCTTGAGTTCGGCCCGTGAAACTTTCGTACTTCACATAGCGAACACCCGTACACAGGTTTGCCTTTCAATTTCAGCAACATGTTTCCGACTATCTTTAACGCATCCTCCACAAAATCCCTGGCACACTTTTTTAAAGTTGTTACCAGTGGTCTCGTGACTTCATTTGAGAAAATCTTTGGAGTCATCCCTGCTCCCTTTCATTCCATTTTCTCCACTCTGGTTCGTGGATTGCATTTTTACTTGCATTACCAGCGGACGCTCTTGTGCTTTTTTACATTTTTAAATATGGATGTCCCTCCTATGCAACCTCCGACCCTGCAGCTGCTGACACTGTTCCGCAATCGCATGCTAGAATATTATGGCACAATGCCGTTGGCGATATTAAGCACGGCATATGGATTATCTTTTCGGTTCTCCTACTTCACCTGTGTCCAGCCTGTATTTCACTGCCTGACCTGTGATTTCGATTGGGCCATTGATTTGTGTCTCTGCGGACCGGTTTCTCCTGACGTCGACTTTAATCAGCTGATGACTCCTATCATTACTCACGAGTTGATTTGTCCTGGCGAAAGGATTATGGCTGTGGCATTGATGCATGGACTACTTGGTCCCTGGAATTTACTGGCGGCAGCACAGTCTTTCTTGGAACACAGCTTTCTTGAAAACCCACCGAGCTGTCCTCTGATGGTGATAGAGGATCCGGTGCTGGGAGAGCACGTATGTTCTTTTCCGCTTTTAAATTGGATGGCTGAACTGTTTTCGGATGAAGACGGTGACTTCCTGTTGGAGGCTGTTGCAGCTTATTTTGCATACACAGTTATGTCATAGACCTTTTTCATGTTTCATATGCTGAGTACTAGAATTTCATTGACAATTCATTGACTTAATTGTCAAGTTTTTATTATTTACCTTGCCTATTGGCTTAAGACTCGATAAAGTACTTGGCTGTTTTATTTTTCTTTAGCATTGAATTTTCCTAGTTTTTAATGCTTTACCTTGCGGACCGTCCACATATAAACTTGCAATCTGCTCTCATGAGATGGCACTTCTATTATCTTATTCAGTTCGTTTCCGGATCATGAGGAGGTGTCATCTAGGTCCTGGATATCTTTACACCGTGTTAAGTTAGCATGGGCTCATTACCGGTTTAAACGCCATTTTTCCTTTTTTGCAACTTCTGCACACGACATTTAGTTGTTGCTTTAGCTTTCCACCTAGTAGTTCATCGTGGTTTACATGAGAATAATATGTTATTGGTCTACTATCTGCTTTACTTGTTAAACTATATCTGTACAGCGAGTGCTAAAGTTTCAAGAACAACACGATACAGAATTGTTATGAGGTCTGATCTCCACGACTTCATACTCATAACATAAGTGCAACTTCTGCCAATTCTGGGCATGAGGCGGGTTTTATATTGCTTTGCCGAACACACATACACAACAGTTGATGCGGTTCACATGAAGAGAGAGCTGGTGTATGCTGATGTGATTCCTTCAAATCTAAGACACTAAAGTATGGGCACGCCCTAAACCAACACAAAGAGACCTTCTTAGCAAATAATATAATATGTGTATTAGGGAGGGTGAGATATAAGCAGCCGCGGGCCGTGGAGGGAGTTACGGTGAGGCAGGGAGGCGGGGAGGGGGAGAAGCAGGGTGGAGCCCTCTCTACCTTGCCCCTCCCCCTCCCCGCCTCCCTGCCCCACCGTAACTCCCTCCACGGCCCGCGGCTGCTTATAAGTGTTGCTAACTCTTATTCATTTACAGCATGTTAACATACTGTCACCATTCGCTTTTTATGTACTAGTAACTATGCTGGTAATTTTGCTACTGATAATATGTGTACTTGTATTCTCCACCCTGCTTCTCCCCCTCCCCGCCTCCCTGCCTCACCGTAACTCCCTCCACGGCCCGCGGCTGCTTATAAGTGTTGCTAACTCTTATTCATTTACAGCATGTTAACATACTATCACCATTCACTTTTTATGTACTAGTAACTATGCTGGTAATTTTGCTACTGATAATATGTGTACTTTTATTATCTAAGGTACTACGCCTGAGAAGACGGCATTAGTAAATAAACATTTCAAATACACATGTGTTCTTCTTAACTCCATGTTCTGGTTTCTAAGAAATATATAACGACCGACTGTTCATGAGTTCCACGTATCCTGAGGTACTATAAGTTCATATTCTGGATTGTCTAAACATTGAGAGTTTGTTATATCCAATGTGACACTGTACCTAGCTTGCTAAATAGTTTTTGATTACTAACGTGAGTTTTGGGACACCCTAATTCGCCGAGGTTCCAATCCTCTGTCCACAGTTCTGTGTGAGAACAGAAACCCTGCGACAGGGGCACCCCCGACCCTTGCTGGACCTTCATCACACTTGCGATACAACTCCAGCAATGCGCCACCTTTACGGCACAGATACATCACGCATCTGTGCTGTTTTTGCCCCGTGATGCGCCGCATTGTAAATGCAGCACACCATAGGTGACGGAACAGCGGCACAGAATGACTAACACATCCCTGGTGATGCGCCAGTCATCATAAATCTATCCCTATGCTTCTTATCTTGTTAGAGATGAACCGCCATATGTATCATCAAAGTTATTTGCATTTCCTAAATAGCGAACTTTAAGGAATAAATAGCGATTCTTTACCATTCCTAGTTTGCGATGAGCTATTTGCTAATTAGCCGAATGTAGCCCAATGAAGCCCAATGTAGCCCAATGTAGCCCAAAGATGGCCGCCAGACACACAAAAAAACAAATGTAGCCCAAATATCAGCCAGATGTAGCCCAACTATAGCCCAGTGACAGAATGACCAATCAGCTTCGCAAACCTCCGTTACGCGAAGCGGAGCGCTGTTACAGATATATATCTTTTTTTGAACGTTAATTTCTCAAAATCCACTGGAGCACATATATTGAGACTTAGCAAAGGCACATCGGGCTACCAGTCCCTAATATTTTGCCAAGTTTCGTGCAAATCCATTCAGCCGTTCAATTATTATTTTTATTATTTTTTTTTGCCCCGCGGGGCCCTTTTAAAACCTCCACATCAAACCTAGGGGGTCAGCGAGGATCTACTATGCCCCCTTATAGTTATTTCCCCCTTTGTTTTGACCTCCTCTTGTCTCTCGATCCTACCGAGAGACAAGATGGCGGCCGCTACGGACTGTTTGGAATGTTGACAGACGCCGGAGAACCAATCAGCTTCGCTTCACAAAGCTCCGTTGCGCGAAAAGTCCGCGAACCAGAGCGCTAACCGGTCCGCTGTTACAGATATATATCTTTTTTAAAACGTTAATTTCTCAAAATCCACTGGAGCACATATATTGAGACCTACAAAAGGCACATCGGGCTACCAGTCCCTACAATTTTGCCAAGTTTCGTGCAAATCCATTCAGCCGTTCGGGCTAAAAGTGAGGCCAACCGCCCTATGGAAAACTCAATGTTAAAAACACGTTTTGGGACCCCCCTTTTTTCTCGGCCCCCACTGGACGAACCCCCCCCAAATTTTCAAGGGCTGCTCAGAAACAAAATGTGCCATTTTCCTGAAAATTTCAGCCAATTCCGTCCACAAACGCCAAAGTTATTAGACATAGAATTTTCAAAAAACCCATAGAGAAAAAATCCTAACTATATATACCTACTGGCGACCGCCAGTAGGTAATATATATATATATATATATATATATATATATATATATATATATATATATATATATATTATATATATATATTTATATATATATATATTTATATATATATATATATAATATGTATTTTTTCTTTCTTTGCTATTTGCACTTTACTATTCACTCCCACTTAGCACTTTATTATCTGCCTCTGATCAATAATTGCATATGTACTTCGTGCATCACACTATATATGCCTACTACAAAGGATGCTTCATATTTATTCTGTATTTATACAATTAGAATTGGGTCTAAAACTAGACTTATATTTTGAATTATGTTGATGGTGTCCGCATTACAGATTGTGAACATTAATTCTGGATTTATCCAGTAATATATTCGGGAGTCAAACTGTGATCCAAGGAATAAATAACGGCAGTATGTTTTCTCTTTTCACTAAAAATTATGTCACATGACACATTACGTCACCGTGAGGGGTGTTTCCTTGTGAATTTGCATTTAAAAATAGCTTTGTGTTGTACATTCATGTTGCGGCGTGATCAAGGGCATAACTTGCCAGAAACGCATAGCTGCTCTGTGCTTCAAATTAAATCTGCCGAAGCTGAATTATTGTGGTCCGTCTCCCTTTGTTTGCTGGCGTGTGCTTGAGGCCGTGCTGGGCCGGAGACGCCGAGAAATTCAAGGAGAGTCACATGGTATATATATATATATATATATATATATATATATATATATATATATATATATATATTCACTGAAAAAACCATAGGTTATAAACCATATATAGTTAGGAATTAGCATTTACAAAACCTTGAAAATTCACTGAAAAAACCATAGGTTATACACCATATATAGTTAGGAATTAGCATTTTTAAAACCTTATTTTACTCACACAAAACCATTGAAATTCCATATATAGTTAGTTGCACTAACTATATATCGCGCACCCGCAATCCACTGCTGATGATGTCACATATTACATCATTCATGACATGGTCAGTGACATCACTGATGACATCACTGATGACATCTCAAATGACATCACTGATGACATCACTGATGACATCTCATTTGACATCAATGACCACATCACTGATGATATCATTCATGTGACAATACAATGCATCTCCTCACATTTTAATATAACCTCTGTTTCACCCAGTGTTAAATACAGAGTATAATTTTTGAAACCATTGAACACACCAATACTAGTTACTACATATGTACTCACTGATTCCTACGTCTACACACACATTCACTCATTCACCCATACAATCATTCATACATACAATCACTCATCTTTACAACACTATCATATGCACTCATACACCTATACAGACACTCACACTCTGCCACTCATCCATGGAGTTACTCACACACCTAGTCAGTCCTGTAAAGAATCAATCACACTTCCATTTTCTTGTCTATACAGTTAAACATAGAGCACCTTACATTTTCAAACATATACTAACACATACTTACCTTGTTATACAATCATTGATATAAGTACACATTGATCTGCACAGAGTCACACACCTCCCAGCCAGCCACACACACACTCAGTCTCCCATACAAATACTTGGACAATCAATCAATAACCCATATAGTTACTCATATAGCTACTGATCAACACATGCAGCAGTTTACAGAACAACAGACATAATGATGCACAAATTAAGACAGTTTAGTCACTAACCCATGCACTCAGTGAGATACATTTAATCACTCACTCATACAGTCAGTCATGCACCTACTAAATCCTTCGTCCAGACACTTATACATCCACTCATTCTTCAATATGTAAGACATATTTAAACTTTACAGAAACATAAAATCACTGGATGTTGTTATCAGTGATGTCATCAGTGATGTCATTTGAGATGTCATCAGTGATGTCATCAGTGATGTCACTGACCATGTCATGAATGATGTAATATGTGACATCATCAGCAGTGGATTGCGGGTGCGCGATATATAGTTAGTGCAACTAACTATATATGGAATTTCAATGGTTTTGTGTGAGTAAAATAAGGTTTTAAAAATGCTAATTCCTAACTATATATGGTGTATAACCTATGGTTTTTTCAGTGAATTTTCAAGGTTTTGTAAATGCTAATTCCTAACTATATATGGTTTATAACCTATGGTTTTTTCAGTGAATTTCAATGGTTTTTTAATAGCAAATATCTATAGCTGTAAAATGTATTCTTATTTAAATCCAAAAATATATTTTATATGTTTATTAATAAATTTTTTTAAATATTTTTTTTGTTTCGCTCCCGGTCCGCGGACCGGGAAGCTTCCCGTTAGCTCAATTTGATGCCGCGACCCGGTCCGCGAACCGGTAAAAAATCAACATAGTGACGGTATCGCGTTGCCGCGTAATGCGTCTTATGACGTACTGCGTTAGCGCACCCAGAAGTGCCCCGGGGCGCGGACCGAGGCGCGAAATGCAGCTCCCCGGAAGCGATCCGCGGCGCGTCGCGAAAACGCGACGTATCGCGTTGCCGCGTAATGCGTCTTGTGACGTACCGCGTTAGCGCACCCGGAAGTGTCCCGGGGCACGGACCGGGGCGCGAAGCTTAGCGACCCGGAAGCTAACCGGGGCGCGTTCCGCAGCGCGTAACATGAGCGTGAGAGGTCATGTGACTTGTTAATAAAACTTTTCATTGGTTCATTTCACTTTTGGTTTCATAATGATGTAAGGCTAGGTCAGGTGACCTAAAAATAACACTTTTCATTGGTTGAGAAGTATTGTTTTTCCCAAATGATGAAAACCCCTCCTTCTTTCCTCACTCTGACTTTCATCATTGTGAGAGGAAGACCTATTTTGCTTGTTGGAAAATGGCTTCATTGGTAGCTTCAGCTGGTGGACCCCCACCACCACCTCCACCTCCTCATGGGAAGAGAGGACCACCTCCCCAGGTCATTACCAACACTGAGGAGGAAGATGAAGAAATGGATGAGGAGGGAGAAGAACCACAGTTCTTAGAAGAGGTGCCCCGGGTTTCCAGAAAGAAAGCCAGTTTCATCTGGCAGTTTTATTCGATCCCTCGTGGCCAAAAAAAAGTCAATGCGAGGTATGTCACCTGCCGCATATGCAAAGAACAATTATCAAGAGGGACGGACAAGAAATATAGCTACGGAAATCACACAATGCACAGGCACATGACAAGGAAGCATCCACTAAATTACAGCCGGGCGGAAATAAGGGATATGCAGGACAATCCAAGACCAACTCCTGTGGCCAGACCAACATTACCAATTGCATTAACACCAGAAGAGGCACGGGAAACTGTGCCAAATATTCAAGAAAATTTTGGGCACATGATTCACTCTTGTATGCACTGTCGTGCATTGTTAGCTTGTGGCAACATGAGCATAAATGCTATAAACCTAGCATATGAACACCATGATTGCCCTAACCGCCCCCAGTAATTTTTTTTTTGCTCCTGTTGAGCCCTTTTCAACGCCTGTTTTTTGTTGTTCCCCCCCCCCCAAAAAAAAACCAAAAAAATATAAAATCGTTCAAAAAATACAAAAAAAACAAAAAATGTTCAAAAAATAAAAAAAAAATATAAAACAACAAAAATATTTAAAAAAAAGTTCTTTTCAGAACTACCTTCCCTTTCAAAAAAAATTGCTAGAATGTTTAGCACTCTGGCAAGCTCTATTTCTTTTGGTTCGCTCCCGGGTTAGCTTCCCGGTACGCGGACCGGGAGCTAACCCAAAAAAAAAAAAAGAGTAAGTATAAGGAAAGTAAACAGAGAGTGATGTTAAAAGAAAGACAGCTATAGGGAGTAAAGAAGAGATACTGTTTAATAGATCTATTTACCGAAGAAAAGACGGAAGAGGGTATAATTGTGAAAAACAAAATATATAACGAAGTGAAAGAAAAAAAAAGAGAGTATAACATTAACAAAGAAGAGTTTCTTGGAGAATGTGAGTGAATGTTCAAAATAAGATTAAAACATGAGGAATAACAGAGAGAAAAAATAGAAAACAGAAAACAAAAAATAACAGAAAAAGATTAATTGAAACAGCAAAGAAATGTAAGTAACATAGAGCAATATCATCAACATAGGCAATAAAAGTTTTGCAGCTTTTATTGGCAGAAATGTGTCGCTAAAGCTGCTTTTGCGGCAGAAAACTGCCGCTAAAACCACTTTTTAACCAGTTTTCTGCCAATAAAAAGAGCAATAATTTTATTGGCTGTGTTCATAATATTCCCCTTAGTGTGCTTCAACTACACAGAGAAAGCATTATGAACAAGTAGTGATAGAGTGATCAGTCAAAGACACTAAGAGTAATAGAGACGGAGTGAGTGAACAAGAGTGAGGAACTATGAGAAGAGAGGGACTGAGAAAAAGAGTGGAAGGAGTTGAGTAAGTAGGTAATAGAGAAAGGAATGAGGGAAGTAGCAAAGGCAGGAAACTGAGGGTTAAAGAAATGAAGCAGTGGAACTAATAGTAGGTGAATGTGATAGAAATGTAACGAAAAGAGTACAAAGCATTTACCTTATAATTGTCGTTAAATTACTCACTTTTTGTTTTTATACTTTCAATCTGTGAAAGAGAGAACAAACATTTCAAAAATATTAAAACATGTATTTAAAAATACAAAAGACAAGGGTAAAGATTGAAGGACAAACAGTTTTTCAACAACTTTGACACTTACAGAAGCTTATGCTTCTCCAGGCCCCCTACACAGTCCTAAAGATATACATTTTAAACTAACAGTATCTTGATGCAGATGAAGTGAGGCCTATCTTAAAACATGGTGCATCTTTTGCGTTGATGTTGTCTCAGAAAAGTGTCGCAAGACACTAAAATTTTAAATAATTGCTTCAGGATGCCAATAAGATGTGTCCTATCCAGAGGTTTGTTTGAGGTGAGGCCTACTCAGGGTTGCAGATGAAATTTCGAGTTGTTGAAGAGAATAGAGGACATAATACATGTAAAGGTCTACCAATGAAGTGAGTCATGTCCACTGCACTCTTGAACAAAGTCCAAACCTCCTATGTTTCCCTGGACAGACCTAAACTTGATCTGCACAATGTGATTCGTAATGATGGGAAACACAGGTGATGTAATTGAAATACGTGCAATTTATTTTGCTCATTTGACAATCACATCACTTGTGTTTCCTTTGCTTAGGTATCTCATTGTGCAGATGTAGTCTAGCATATGAAAGAATACGCAGAAGTGCAGCACTGCATGCAACAACTTTGACACTTACAGAAGCCTCACCTTCTCCATGCCTCCTACACAGTTCTACATATACATCATAAATGCAAACAGTACAGAATTAATTATACATGTTAAATGGTTTATTTTTGCTGTTCTCAGAATGTATCAAAATTCACTAAAAACAGTGACTTGAAGGTATTCATCATATAACAGCGGGGAAAAAAAAACACAATCAAAATGATTGTGTTTAAAAAACCCATACAACATAAGAAATCAGAATTCAGAACTCCTTAAAGTTAACTTACTTTCCATGACGTCAAAGGATGTCCTATGAACAGCTTACACTCTTTTGTGCTGTTATTACTTTCAGCCCGCCACTTTCTGAAAGAAAATCTCCATCGTTTTTAAAAACATGTTACATGCAATAAATGACTTCTTGCTCTCTACCACAAGTTTCCACAAGGCCAAATCTTGTCAGACCCATCTATAACTCTTGGATTTCTTGTAAGCCAATCCCGTCATTTCGCATTTCCGCAACTTTCAGAATTAAAATGTTGAAGATCATTTTCACAATCCTGGAATAGTAATATCTTCCCCTTCTTGCTCAGTCATGTTCTACATTTCCTATGACACTGATACTGCTTACTATGAAGCAGACTTACACTAACTCTATGACTACTACAATTATTTAATTCTCTACATCACTTTCAATCACAAAGCAATGTAAAACAGTAGACAGCGTTGCAGACTTACATTCCCTCTACTCTATGTTTTGATTGGCTGCTTCAATTAGCTTATAAAAAGAAATAGTTTTTCTGAACTCATTCAAAGTGCACTTATTTCTCCATGACGTCCAGTCTTATGGTTAGAAGTTATGTCTCTGAACTACACTTATCCTCAAGGCCAAATTGTGTAGGAGCCATTAGAACTTCTTGAAATTCCACAGAGCACATCCCAAGATTATTTCCCTAAAATTTTGGTTTTAAAAACACCAGGTAAGAGTTTTTAAGGTCATACGGCAATTTTTTTTGAAAATTAAAACAGAATCGTTGCAGAATGACCAGCCATTTCTAGACTTTAAATAAGCTGTGTAATGTCCTGATGTTATTGAAGGGCCGTCATGATATATAATTGCTGCAGTTACAAAAGTCCTTCCTGATATTGACAACTGCGAAGCTACAACATTTTTAATTAAAGTTGTCAATTTTGTTCCATCAGGCCTACATCGTTGGAACATTAAAATGACATACTGGCCATATGTTCGTATAAATAATGTGGACATCATTTCAGATTTACATTGGCTACACTCCATGTTGTGATCAGCTGCTTTTACTAGCTTATTAAAGGAGACTGATTTACTGTCTGGCAAAGTTAAATATATAAATCTTTCTGAGTCTACACTAGTAGTACTTGATACCATACAGTTCTCGCAGTCATGCTGCCATTGATAAGAAAGCCCAAACAGCTGATCTACATCTACACCTTCAGCATGCAATACATCAAGCATATACATTAAAAACTCCTGACAATCTTGCTGAATATTTTGAGAGAATTGTGTTTGGCCTGAACATCTGTCTAACAGATTTCGAATTTCAGACACACTTTCTATGTTTCTTCTATCAGTGCTACATTTCTCTAACACAGAATTTAACAAACTGCAAAATCTTTGATCAGAATTGACCACAATCTCTTCTTTTACATTTTCTAGAGAAAACAAAACATTAACCACTACATTAGCATAGCAGTTGACACCAGAACTGTTTTCAAATTGAAAACCAACAACATCTTCAACAGAATCCTTTTTGTTTCTGCTTGTAATTTTAGGTTCATCGACTTTTCGTCTTTTTGCTACAACCTCCCCAGTATTGGTCACATTTCTTCGTTTCCGGCCTACCACACGTTTCTCAAACAAAGGATACTGAGGCAAATGTGACGCATACTCTCTTCTTAACCTATTGTATTCCTTAACACAATCTAGATCCGCACAAATGTTTGTGACATCACACTCAATCAAGTACAATCCCGATAAAGTTCTAACTCGTGACAATGCCACGTATGCCATACCCTCCTTGAACACAGAACTGCCAATATTCACCAATGCACAGTCTACACTTAAACCTTGCGATTTATGGATTGTTACCGCATATGCCAAGCAAACAGGAAACTGCTTACGGCGAACATATAAGTCTTTTACAAGCAAAAATCTAGCAGAGCAACGACCAATTAGCTGTACTTCCTCAATGCCATCAAATTTAATTTTTAAAAATTCAATTCCATCTCTATTTCTGTATTTTACAAAATCAACAACATTACCCATTGATCCATTTACCAGACCTCTTTCAACATGTAAATTCTACCTTAAAATTATACGGCAGTTCAAGCACACATTCAGAGTCTTTTCAAAACCTGCAGTTTTAGATATACTCTTCTCTAATGAATCCAATTTTGTTTTCAGATTCTCAGACAAAATAATTGTTGATCCCATATGCTCTACTCTGTCAATAGCTTCCAGTTTCACAATCTCTTGCTTTTCTAAATGCAACATTTTGTTGTTGAATTTGGCACATTCTGCAAGAGTTGGCATCAAACATATTCCAGATTTCTTATCAGTAATTTTCTGATAAATATTCTCAGGCACAACATCTTGTTCTGGATATAAATTTGACAGTAATCGTGCATGTAAAGCTTCTTTCCCATGCTCGGTCACTTTTCCAATTCTAACATCTTGTAGAATAGTCTTGTAAACTTCATCCTTCGCCTGACGCATATTTTCATGCAGTTCAGCATAATTGAAGTTTAACCATATATTGACGTTGCCAATGCTGCCTAGGCACTTCCTGGTATCTTCATGCGTGAGCATTTTGAACACAGGTTGCCCTTTCACTGGTGTCAGCTGCAGAAGATCTCCGAAAACAATGATGTGTTTCCCACCAAATAACACATCATACTCTGTTTTGAGAACTTCTTGCATTCTCAAATGCACAAAGGCAAGCATGACATTGGAAACCATGCTTACTTCGTCAATGATAAGAAGTTTCATTTTCCTCAAGATTCTTGAAACTTCAAAACAAGCATCTCCAGATAGCTTGTGATATTGTAATTTGTTGTCATGCTCCACTGGCAGCATCAGTAAACGATGTAAAGTAATCCCTTTAATGTTATGTGCTGCCAGTCCAGTTGGAGCGGTGACAACACAAGACAGCGATGACTCTGTCCTTTCCTGCAAATAGCATGAAATTGCTTTAATGAGGAAACTTTTTCCAGTTCCCGCTTCTCCACTCACGTACAGTCGGACAGGCTTCAACGACGTACATGAGCACTCTTTCTTGTCATGACATAATCCATGATCAATTTGCATGGTAACTTCGTCATATATTTTCCTCTGCTCAACGTTGAGTTGTCTTTCCAACTCTTCTAAGTTAACCGCATCCTCCTGAGCATGTGCCATGGCTCTTTCCACTTCATTCATGGCAGTGGCAGCTTCATTTTCGATAACAGGTCCTCCTAGTGGATCCTGACTCAATGAAGCAGAACTCTGACTGTCCTGAGAACTGTCTCTGGCAATCTCGGCTGCAATCGTTGCTTCCTGCTCAATTTCCGCAATCAACATTTCTACATATTTGGGAAAAGCAGGACATTCTATGGTCTCCTTGGCGGCATTGAAAGAGTCTTCGTAACAGAGGAAATCTCCAAGCAGTTCCTCTTCTGCACGCCAAGGCTTGAAAAGTTGCAAAAGTGCTAAATAGAAAAACTCCTTTTTTTCAGGAGATTCGCCACTCAATTTTCGATGGTTTACCAAGTGGCATTTTCTTTGCTTGACCAGACATCCCTCACTTCCTATTACAGCATACACTCCTTTCTCAGTATCTTCTTTGATGTTCCTCTTGAATATGTAATTTTGAAGAACCTCATACAGACAAACATTGTCGAGGTGACTGCTTCTATTTGGATAATATGTATCCAACATGTTGGTCTTCAAAATGTCGGTACTGTTTGGCTCCTTTTCCGCCAAATACTCAATTTCCCGCACAGGTTTCAGAACTCGATTACGCGTTGCAGCAAGACCAAGACTCGCCCAAACGATACTCCTGGACTTGGCATAGAGACTTGCTGAAGACAACCGGTCAGAGCATTCGTAAGCTCCAATTTCTCGATGCGACAACATCTTCAGACTGAAACTGTACAACTTCTTGCTGAGGCTCTTTTCATGGGAAATGTCCTCCCACATATCCTTCAATTCTGTCTTCTCTTTTTTGGTGATGTAAGACGTCACATACCGAGCCACAGCCATACAGTTATCAGCCACAAACTGTATATCCATGTTAGCATTCCACATGGACAAAATCACCGGGTTGTAGTCGTTGATGTACTTGGACTCTTCGTTCCTCTTCAAATTGTATGTGTTTTTAGGTGATTTCTTCATGACATTATGTCGCAGCGAAGACATCAAACTGTTTACTCTTCCTTTAGAAATCACCGGTCGTGGAAAACCGAAACGACATTTGGTGTAGAACTTGTCCTTGTTTCGGAATTTACGACGGCAGTACTTTCCACATCGATGGCTTTGGAAACGCAGAACTTTTTCTCTTAGGCTTTTCTTCTCCTTTGCGTTTGGAACAGCACACGTAGAATACTGTTGGATGAAACTCATCACTGAGTCTTCTGGATCCGTTCCAAATTTAGGTGCATCCTTGATCCACAGCAACATATGTATATGAGGAGCACCTCTTGCTTGGTACTCCTTTCTCCAGAAGAAATCCAACACCTCTCCAAGAGGTGGATTCTTCTTATTCATGATGAAAGACATCATAGCTTCAAATCTATGATTGAAGTACCTACATACATTGACTGGATCCAAAGAGCACAGTTCTCCGGGTGTCTTGAATTCGATGTTATCTACGTTAGCATTTGCCTCTCGTAGAAATTCAAGTAAGTCTTCCCAGCCATACTCGGCACAGCTCAGAGTGAGGAACCATGTGGGAGTACCTAAGTTCCTCAGCATACATTTTAAATCACCATGACGACGGTACCAGTACTCATTAGTACCACGCTGACACGCCATGAGATTAATCAGGTGAGAATCCAAAATACTGTCTTGGACATTGACTTTATCCATAAAGTCACTTGCCGAGATGTTTTGCATGTGTATACCACTTTTCAAGATGTGGTTCACTGCATATGACAGTCCAGACAGATCGCTTTCAAACAGGAGATGAAACAAATAGGGAATGCATTGTCGAAACCTAGCATCTCCTGCATACAATCGCAAAGTCCGGTATTCAGAAGCAGGAATTTGATGAGGTCGCTCATCATATCTTCCTCCCTGACCTGTTGGAAAAAGCTGTGGGAAACACCGAGCTTCCAAACTTTCCTCCCAAACACTAATGGGACTCCCTTTCGCTTGTTTCATTTGAAACAACTCAATAGCATTCCCCATGACTTCCTTGGAATGCAAAGGATGAACACTATAATGTTCATATATTTCTTCACTAGTAGAGGGTTCTACTTTCTCAATTTGACCAGCACACAAATCGCTATCCTCTTCCTCACTTACTTCCTCTTCTGCAACATATACATTCTTATAGTATTTATTATTTTTTTTCAAATACAATGTTGCCTTTTTAACTTTCCTAACATCTACTAAATCTTGCCATATTTTCTTATTCTTTGTCGGAACCCCATTAACTAAGATAACCAGAGGTTCCTCTTCCACTTTTTCTACTCCAATTGTGTTAATGTTTTTCTTCAAATCTAGAGGCAAATAAACAACTCTTCCCTTTAATCCTCTCTGTAAATCTGATGGAGGCAATTTCCCTGTCTTTGGCTCCATTCTTACAATAGCCTGAAAGGGATGGATACTTTGAATCAAAATAGATTCATAAGTATTTAAATCCTTCAATTCAGAAGGAATCTCAACCAATTCCAGATTATTATGAACTGCTCTAGCAGGCATCTGGTTTTGATTTAATTTGCAACAACAATAAGTACACACACGTTGATCAAATCCCAAATCAAAACAATTTTCTACCATCAAGTATGTTGCAAAATCCTTCCATTCACTATTATTTTCCCTTTCACTTTTTGCATATAAATCCACTAACTTAGTCTGATTCTTATAATAAGTGCGTCGACAACACACACAAGTGAAATTAGGCCTCTCACTTGATTTCACCTGAAACGTCGCAATTTCCCTCTGGAAATTATCTGTACTGGAAACCTGTACACTATCTTCCACATTACCCTCTTCTTCTGGGTCAATTTCAACATTCTCCTCTTTACTTCCAAAGTAACAAAACTCAATTTCTTCACATATGTTCTTCACATCTATTTCAGAACCATGCAAAAGAGCAGCGCATAATTGTTTAAGCATAATTGCTGGACTCTTAGCATAATACAACATTCTAACTAATTTCCTCACTTTATTATGATGCACTGCTAGCATCCTGAAATGATGAAAAACACTCTGGCATACTCTCCTGGAAAGACAAGCCAGTGAATGACCATGCAAACCTGTCACTTCTCTCACTCTGCAAGGATCTAATTCTTGCAACAACTTCATTTTCTGCTTCAAACTTTTCTTATTAAATGACCGTACAAAATCACAAAGCAAATTGATGGAATCCTGTCGCACACTGCAAATACTACTACACTTCCAGGTGTACACAGGACCCTTAGCACGTCTTCCTAAAACCTCATTACCTAACACCTCTTCTGCCTCTGTTGTCACAAGTTTTTCTTTTTCAACTGGACAACCATCTTTCACTTCATAAGCACGACCACTGGTGTCAACTGCATGCACCAAATCATTATCCTGGAAATAACTCTCCTCATTAAAAAATGCCTCACAGCTTGAACTATGCATCCATTCTCCAGAAAAAACTTCACAAAAATTACTACGATTAACTATTCTCTTCCATCTACTATTTCTTTTGAAATCATAAATTGCCTTGTTTAGCTTCCTAATTCTATTGATTATCAAAATAAATAACTTACGTTTAATTTCAAATGCCTGATCAATAACTTTCTCAACTTTTTTTTTTCTCTTATAAAAAACCAGTTTCTGTTGACCTTTCTTAATATTTTTTAACAAATTGCCAATTATCCTGTTGCCGAACATTCGTTTACGAATGTCCCTAAACTGTTGTTTCCTTCTACTATCATGCACAGAGTTATCTCTTGCTCTAGCAGTAACATTTTTGATTGGCCTTTCCTTTCCATTTGATTTGCTTATCTTTTTATGGACTGAAACATTTTCTGTAGTAATATTTTTTTTACTACACATATTTCTTATGAAATATTTTGTGCTCTTACCCGGTGCTTTCTTCGTGACTTGACAAATCTTTTTGTTAGAGGACTGCTGCTTATTTTGTTTCACCTGCTGTCTTTGACGTTTTGCAGCCTTTCTCTGTCTTTCTATTGTTGGCATGGTGAAATCTTGAAATGATCTGCAGTTGAATCTGTGGTAAAATATAATAAAAAATGTTATTAACCACTATTACCAAACAGTAAATCAATAACAATGATCAAAAACTTAACACACTACTTGACATTTTAAATAGAAGATTTTTTAGTCCTTGGCAAATTTACAATACAGAAATAGCAGAAAAGAAATGACATTTATATTTATGTTACCTGTGCTATTTTATATGTGAATCTGATCTAATTTTATGAGCATATTTTAATATTTTATTGAAGACACTACACATAACCTGTTTTTGAAGGTGTCTTTATTTTTAAATTAAACGGTTTACATTTTTACTTTTTATTAATTATACATTTTAAAAATAAATGTTTATATTTCCATAGGCTCAAGCAGGTCAGCTTCCCACCCTATGTCATATAATTCGGACAAATCTGCATCCTCATCACGCTCTTCTTCATCCTCAGGATTTAAATCATCCAATGGATCAACATCCACTGATGTTTCAATTACAAGTTCAATGATGAGGTCAAAATCAACTGATTGCAGATTGTCACTCATGTTGATGTTGTCTTTATCTTTAAAGAAAGATAACAACAATGAGATGTTGCAGAGTAAGAGACAAATCTCAGAGATTATAATAGTAAAATTGTTTAACAAGAGTAATATTTTGCAGCTATTATTTAGCCATGTCCAGCAATGCTGATCAGGTGAAGACTATGTCTAATTTTTCATTGAACAGGACTCATCTCTTCTTAACCTTGGATAAGCCTCACCGACTCTGTGTGTCCTGCACATACTTAAATGTAAAGGGGCAGATTTATGTTAAATGGCACATCCCCAGGCATGCACCAGTTAACGTGCACCGCTGCTCTGCCACCCATGGTGTGCCGCATTTACAATCAGATAGGAGAAAACTGCGTCAAAACCCTGCGCCTGCTTTAAGCAGGCATAGGTCTTGACGCAACATTGTGGAGATGGGGCACCCCTGAGCCTTGCTTGAGCTGCATCGCACTTGCGATACAACTCCAGCAATCACTACCTTTACATCACAGATACATCACGCATCTGTGCCATTTTTGCCCCATGATGCCCCGCATTGTAAATGCAGCACACCATGGGTGGCGGAACAGCGGCACAGGATGACTGACACATCCCTGGTGATGCACCAGTCATCATAAATCTATCCCTAATCTTCTTATCTTGTTACAGATGAACCGCCATATGTACCATCAAACTATTTTGCATTTCCTAAATAGCGAATTTTAAGGAATAAATAGCAATTCTTTACCATTCCTAATTTGCAATGAGCAATTTGCTAATTGCAAATTACCCATTCATTTCCATGGGCTAGGAGGCTCATAGGAATGAAGGTGCAATTTGCGATTAGCAATTAGCTCATCACAAAATAGGAATTTTTCCAAGGGTGCAGGGGTGTCTCAAGAACACCCTGCTGCACCCCCTGAAAAAGAAATTTGGGGGCATATGGCGCACATACATGCCCTAAGGGCATGTATGGGCGTCATATGGCACCTTTTGTTTTTTGGAAAAAAAGCTTTTTGAAAAGAATTCACAAATTACCACCAACTAGAAGTTGGTGGTAGTTTCCAAATCCTTAATGTCATTTTTTTACATATTTTTTGTTTGATACATTGCATTTAAGTAATCGCAAAATTTGCAAATCCTTCAGTGCAATCGCAAAATAAGGAATAGCAAATTTTGCTATTCCTTATTTTGCATCAAACTTGTTTGATACATACCATTTGTCTAATTAGCATTCGCAAAGGCCGAAATTCGCAGAATTTTGATCTTTGCGAATGCTAATTAGCTTGATACATATGGCCCCAAGTGAGGCCTGTCTTGCAACATGGTGCATCTTTTGCATCACTGCTGCATCGGTTTCATGTGGTACGTTTTTTTTACACCATGACATATCTGCCTAAAAGCATCAATTTGTAATTTTGTCGCCTCATAGCAAATCTTTTGCACCGCCGCTGCATCATAAAAGTTACGCACAGTGGCGCAAAAGAGGCATACACCTATCATAAATCTGTCCCTAGCATTTTAAATGATTAATCCAGGATGACGATAAGGTGTGGCCTATCCAGAGGTTTGTTTAAGGTGAGGCCTACTCAGGATTGCAGATTAAAGTTACGCTTGATGAAGAATACAGAAGAGACAATACATGTAAAGGCCTACCAATGAAGTAAGTGATTTGCACTTTATTTCGCCAGTCATCATAAATGTATCCCTAAGCTTCTTATCTTGTTACAGATGAACCACCATATGTACCATCAAACTATTTTGCATTTCCTAAATAGCGAATTTTAAGGAATAAATAGCAATTCTTTACCATTCCTAATTTGCAATGAGCAATTTGCTAATTGCAAATTACCCATTCATTTCCATGGGCTAGGAGGCTCATAGGAATGAAGGTGCAATTTGCGATTAGCAATTAGCTCATCACAAAATAGGAATTTTTCCAAGGGTGCAGGGGTGTCTCAAGAACACCCTGCTGCACCCCCTGAAAAAGAAATTTGGGGGCATATGGCGCACATACATGCCCTAAGGGCATGTATGGGCGTCATATGGCACCTTTTGTTTTTTGGAAAAAAAGCTTTTTGAAAAGAATTCACAAATTACCACCAACTAGAAGTTGGTGGTAGTTTCCAAATCCTTAATGTCATTTTTTTACATATTTTTTGTTTGATACATTGCATTTAAGTAATCGCAAAATTTGCAAATCCTTCAGTGCAATCGCAAAATAAGGAATAGCAAATTTTGCTATTCCTTATTTTGCATCAAACTTGTTTGATACATACCATTTGTCTAATTAGCATTCGCAAAGGCCGAAATTCGCAGAATTTTGATCTTTGCGAATGCTAATTAGCTTGATACATATGGCCCCAAGTGAGGCCTGTCTTGCAACATGGTGCATCTTTTGCATCACTGCTGCATCGGTTTCATATGGTACGTTTTTTTTACACCATGACATATCTGCCTAAAAGCATCAATTTGTAATTTTGTCGCCTCATAGCAAATCTTTTGCACCGCCGCTGCATCATAAAAGTGACGCACAGTGGCGCAAAAGAGGCATACACCTATCATAAATCTGTCCCTAGCATTTTAAATGATTAATCCAGGATGACGATAAGGTGTGGCCTATCCAGAGGTTTGTTTAAGGTGAGCCCTACTCAGGATTGCAGATTAAAGTTACGCTTGATGAAGAATACAGAAGAGATAATACATGTAAAGGCCTACCAATGAAGTAAGTGATTTGCACTTTATTTCGCCAGTCATCATAAATGTATCCCTAAGCTTCTTATCTTGTTACAGATGAACCACCATATGTACCATCAAACTATTTTGCATTTCCTAAATAGCGAATTTTAAGGAATAAATAGCAATTCTTTACCATTCCTAATTTGCAATGAGCAATTTGCTAATTGCAAATTACCCATTCATTTCCATGGGCTAGGAGGCTCATAGGAATGAAGGTGCAATTTGCGATTAGCAATTAGCTCATCACAAAATAGGATTTTTTTCAAGGGTGCAGGGGTATCTCAAGAACACCCTGCTGCACCCCTGAAAAAGAAATTTGGGGGCATATGGCGCACATACATGCCCTAAGGGCATGTATGGGCGTCATATGGCACCTTTTGTTTTTTGGAAAAAAATGCTTTTTGAAAAGAATTCGCAAATTACCACCAACTAGAAGTTGGTGGTAGTTTCCAAATCCTTAATGTCATTTTTTATATATTTTTTGTTTGATACATTGCATTTAAGGAATCGCAAAATTTGCAAATCCTTCAGTGCAATCGCAAAATAAGGAATAGCAAATTTTGAATTAAGGACATTTTAAGTCATTTCCACATGTGCAGTGTTTTCAAATTATGATTTGAAAATCGTTTTGGGGGAAAAGTAATGGTTTGCAAATTTATGACAAGGACATAATGGTGTATGCTTCTCTATAAGGCATTTCAGTGTCTCTGATGTCATTTTTCCCATATTACATTATAAGACCTTTCCCCATGGAGCACATTCCTTGTAAATATGCTCCCACCTGTGCATGGTGAATTTAGATTTTGACTGTTTGAGTCACATAGCCATGTTAAAAGTGACCCAAAAAAATTGCAAACGCTTTAAAAAAACACATTCATGTGTCTTAAGGACATTTTAAGTAATTTCCCCATGGACAGTGTTTTGTAAGTGGCGCAAAAGAGGCATACACCTATCATAAATATGTCCCTAGCATTTTAAATGATTAATTCAGGATGACGATAAGATGTGGCCTATCCAGAGGTTTGTTTAAGGTGAGGCCTACTCAGGATTGCAGATTAAAGTTACGCTTGATGAAGAATACAGAGGACATAATACATGTAAAGCTCTACCAATGAAGTAAGTGATGTCCACTTCATTGCGCCAGTCATCATAAATCTATCCCTAAGCTTCTTATCTTGTTAGACATCAACCGCCATATGTATCATATAACTATTTTGCATTTCCAAAATAGCGAATTTTAAGGAATAAATAGCGATTCTTTACCATTCCAAATTTGCGATGAGCAAATTGCTAATTGCAAATTACCCATTCATTTCCATGCGCCAGGATGCCCATATGAAAGAAGGTGCAATTTGCAATTAGCAATTAGCTCATCGCAAATTAGGAATTTTTCCAAAGGTGTAGGGGTGTCTCAATAACACCCTGCCGCACCCCTGAAAAAGAAATTTGGGGGAATATGGCGCACATAAATTTTAACAACATTCCTTTACCTCAAAAACGATTTTCAATTCATAATTGGAAAACACTGCCCACAGGGAAATTACTTAAAATGTCCTTAAGACACATGAAAGTGTTTTTTTATTGCCTTTCCAGCATGGTTGGGTCACTTTTAACATGGCTATGTAACACAAACATTTAAAATCTAAATTTGCCATGCACAGGTGGGAGCATATTTACAAGCAATTTGCGCCACAGAGAAAGGTCTTACATTAAAATGGGAAAAATAACATCAGGGACAGTCAATTGCCTTATAAAGAAGCATACACCATTATGTCCTTGTCATAAATTTAAAAACAATTCCTTTTCCCCAAAAACGATTTTCAAATCATAATTTCAAAACACTGCACATGGGAAAATTACTTAAAATGTCCTTAAGACACATAAAAGCGTTTTTTAATTGCCTTTGCAGCATGTTTGTATCACTTTTAACAAGGCTATGTAACACAAACATTAAAAATCTAAATTTTCCTTGCACAGGTGGGAGCATATTTACAAGCAATTTGCGCCACATAATTCATAATTTTCTCCTTAAAGCACACTATTCTCTATCTAAATTAAAGAAATATTTTCTCACCTTAGCAAATACTTTGAGTTTGAAAACAGTCTCAGAAACACACCAATTTGTCTTCAGCAGAGCAAAAGGTATGCACTCCAGAGTCTGCAGCTATCAAAAGCACAGAAATGCTGTAATTCTTCACACATATCTCTCATGTCACCCAATCAAAACTCTTCCCTCACTTTTTTTCAAATGAAAACCCTTCCCCCCTCTGCCATTTCATGCCTTTTCTGCATAGCAACCACCTCTTGGAAGACTTCTGGTGTTTGCAAGTTCACACAACAATGTTGCAATTGAACTCTGAACTCTCAGTGCACCTGCATAACTCTCATTTTTTCAACTGCCGTTTCATTGCCACACTTCATCTGACTGCAGGAGAACCTTCTCTCACCATGTTTTCTGTCTGGATTGTTGGACATAGTTATATTCACTGGGCTCAAAGGTACACTGAAAACAGGAATTTACCTAACCTCAATTTACAAGATGTGGAAATTAAGTGGTTTGGCCACAGAGGATTAAAATGTCACCAATTGATACCATTGGTGAAAACCTTTATGCATTTGCCCAAACCTGACCTGTTAATTGTGCACTGTGGAGGTAATGACTTGGGCACTTTGACTGGTGTAGGTCTGGAAATGCTTTTAAAGGACACCTTTGAGCAATTAATGGCACTTTTTCCTCAGACTGCCTTGGTATATTCAAATATATGCCAAAGACAGAAATGGAGGTGGTCAAACCAATTTTGTCCACAAATTGAGAAGTCGAGGAAGCATGTAAACAAATCTGTTTCAGCTTACATGAGAGACCATGGAATGGGCTCCCTGTACAACAATAACTTGCGTTACTACATGCAAGATATCTACAGAGGAGATGGAGTTCACTTCTCAGATGAGGGCAACAGAATTTTCACTCTGAATTTAAGAATGTGCATTGGTACCTACTTATAAGTACCTAAATGTACCATAAACCCAAAAGCTCTTCTCAGAGCTACCCTACATCTGATCACTCACAATTATTATTTTACTCTAACATTTTTCACTAATTTTCAACAAAGTACGCTCCCTGGGGCGCTACCCGGTACGCGAACCGGGAGCTAACCTCGCGAAATTTTTTAAAAAAATGTTTTTTTTTCGCACATATGGGCCTCCTCAGCCACCCTCACAAAACCTAGGGGGTCAAGATAAGTCTACCGTGCCCCCTTCTACCCATTCTGAACATTATTTGCCCTCCATCTTGTATCTTAATTCGACCGAAACACAAAATGGTGGACTCCCGTTACGCTTAAGGTTCGCGAACCGGGGCGCTCAACGGTTCGCGTACCGGGTCGCTCCCTGGGAAGCGCACCATCAAAAAAGGTGGGAAAGTAGTTCACAGAAAAGCCACTGGAGACAATTTCACCAAATATAGACTAGCTCATACTACATACCAATCCCTACCATTTTCACAAATTTGATTGGAATTCCATTTAGCCATTTAGCCTGTAGACCTCTCTAAATACCGTGAGGTAAATTACTTCACAAAACACATCTGAAGTGTTGGAATTGACAACCAATTAAAATGTTACGTTCATTTTCTACTTTTTTTACCTGACATTTGATTGGTTATATACCTGAATATATATAAAGGAAGAGAAGAAAACACAGCCATTTTGACTACTACTTCTTGGTGTACATTTCAATAGGATTTTCACTAATTCCTTCAACTTCTATCTAAAGGTAAGTTTTTATTTTTAAAACTGAAGTATATTGTGCACTATAAGTTAATATGGTAAACTTTTTCTGATAGTTATATACTATCCCTCTATAGTAGTTATAGATTTAGATAGACTTCTCTGTTATAGTTATGGATGGAGTTAGGCTTCTCTTGTATAATTATGAATTTACTTACGTTAAATCACATACACTTTTTTATATTCCTACTTCCACTCTGATACTATACACTGCCCAAAATTAATCCCAACAGTGCCCTATCTCTACTAATATATATTTTTTTAATCTAAATTTCAGGCAAAATGGAAGGCGAACAGAAAGTTGAATTTCAAATTGTCCTGCAAGAGAGCAGCCAAGAAATCAATGATGAAAATGATATTGAATTTTTCGATGAAACTTTAGACAAAGAACTACTGCAATGTGTACAAGCAGTAGATAACCTCCTTGAAAATGAGGACATTTTACACCCTCAGAGACTACAATGTATATTCAATGATAATTATGAAATTTCTGACAATGAAAT
Organism: Lissotriton helveticus; assembly: GCF_964261635.1. Classification (NCBI taxonomy): domain Eukaryota; kingdom Metazoa; phylum Chordata; class Amphibia; order Caudata; family Salamandridae; genus Lissotriton; species Lissotriton helveticus. Next base: position 893,163,879 of record NC_136071.1, on the reverse strand, counting down.
GTTAGAAAGTTTAATAAATTATGAAACACAATCACAATAAAAAAAAATGCTTAAAAAATAAAGAAAATAAAAAATAATCAACAAAAACAACAATCAATTAACATACAGCATTTGAAAAGTCTATCATTCATTTTTCATTGCAGTACGCTGCCCAGAACGCTTCCCGGTTCGCGGACCGGGCGCTCCCCACGCATAAAAAAACAAAAAAAATGTTTTGTTTTTTTTGCCCCGCGGGGCCCTTTTAAAACCTCTACATTAAACCTAGGGGGTCAGGAAGGATCTAGTATGCCCCCTTATGGTCATTTTCGCCTTTGTTTTGGCCTCCTCTTGTCTCTCAATCCTACCGAGAGACAAGATGGCGGCCGCTCCGGACTGTTTAGAATGTTGACAGACACCGGAGAGCCAATCAGCTTAGCTACGCGAAGTTCCGGTACGCTTAAGGTCCGCGGACCGGAGCGCTGCCCAGAGCGCGCTTACAGATATATATCTTTTTTTAAACGTTAATTTCTCAAAATCCACTGGAGCACATATATTGAGACCTAGAAAAGGCACATCGGGCTACCAGTCCCTACAATTTTGCCAAGTTTCATGCAAATCCATTCAGCCGTTCGGGCTAAAAGTGAGGCCAACCGCCCTATGGAAAACTCAATGTTAAAAACACGTTTTGGGACCCCCCTTTTTTCTCGGCCCCCCCTTGACGAAACCCCCCCAAATTTCCAAGGGCTGCTCAGAAACAAAATGTTCCATTTTCCAGAAAATTTCAGCCAATTCCGTCCACAAACGTCAAAGTTATTAGACATAGAATTTTCAAAAATCCCATAGGGAAAAAATCCTAACTATATATACCTACTGGCGACCGCCAGTAGGTAATATATATATATATATATATATATATATATATGTATATATATATATATATATATATATATATATATATATGTCAGGCACAGGCGACCTGTGCCGGACACCAATTGCAGATGTGCCGAGATTCCAATCCAGTATGCCAGCTGTCTGACAAACAAAGGGGTCGATGGTTCTCATAAGTCCAGTCTCCAGAGAAGTCACATAGTAACAACTATGAGGATAAAGCGGTTTTCCAGCAGTAATCGTCTTTTTGGCTTCTCTAACGGAGTAGCGGCAGCAATGCGGCATAATAGTTGTAACCCTCACCTTTTTCTACTTTCTCCTTATAAAAATTTGCATTAGGATCAATTTGTAAATATTGTTAAAGGAACAACTTGGAATCGAATTTTCGTAGCAACCTCTGGAACATAAATTTCAATTTGAAACTGAACACGTTTTAACTATTGCAGACACAAACCGCAATAAAGAATCTTGAGACAATATGGCAGACCGCTGGTCCAAACGTGAATAACTGCTGAAAGACATGTTTGACGATGACGGAGAACTAACTACAGCACACAGTCAATTGAGTAATAAAAAAGCAGGAACAATGAACACGTCAAAACAACTGATAAAAGAATTGGAACAAGCAAGGATAGCTGAGTTCAACAAACGGTGGGAGAGTGCCACTTTAAAAAAGTATATTGATTGCTAGGGGATTGCGTATCTTCGTCGTTCCAACTCTCAGTGATCTAGATGCAGATCTTCTAGCAAAATGGCAATCAGACACAAATGAATGCTCTATAAAAATGATGAATACATTAATCATCCATGCTGAAAGGAGATTAACAAAAACTATGGCGAGAGTAAAGGAACTGGAAAAAGCACTTGAAAACTACAAAGAGACAACGGAGGGCATTAAAACTTTTAAAGACCTGGAGAAAAAAACTGGATAAACACGAGGAAAAAGTATAAAATAAAAAGGTACGAAAATTCCAGCGTGATAAAATTGATTATGCTACAGGAAGGGTATACACTTTTGCTAGAAAATATGACGCTAAACTACAAAAAGCAATCAATGGATCTGGCATTAGATACAGGCATCAGACGGGCTGAAGCAGCTAAGATTTCCAGCGCAGAAAGCTCAGAAATAAGTTCAGGAGAGGTAGGGCTGTCTACAGGCACAGCGGGATTTTATTTTTCCGGGGAGATGCGTCTCGTCAGAATGACGAGTCGACGAAGAGGAAGAGGTGCCCCTCCAAAGAATGGAACATCAAATTGAAATTTCTGTGCTAATCCAGTGCCTTATTATTTATTAAGTATAATTAATTTGTCACCTGAACTTCCACCAGTGTTGTTGTGCTGCCTGTGGTTTTTTTTTTCATAAATTATTTGCCCTGACCCAGGAATTCTATCCTTATCATGGGGTCCTTGTTTCTCACACATTGATTTGATACCCACGGTAATCCGTGTGGGACCTGTTGTTCTTTTTATTTATTGTACCGCCCTATATAAGTTGACACTATATAGATTTACTGTTCATTACATGTTATCCTATGTAATCTCTTCTTTTCCTTTCTCTTCATCTTGGTTTCATCTAAATACTGGTACTCCGTTGATAACATCACACAATGGCCCAAATGCAAACATTTGGGTTTTCTGATGAAGATTTCGCTACATTAGTAGGTACTAATGCATCCTCTAGTAATAACCTAACATCTAATCCCCAAAATAGTAGTGATATAGGTAAACTTTTGAATCTCCAGAAAAAACTAACCAGAATAGAGGCTCACGGGGAATTCATGCTCAACTATTTAAAAGCCGGTATCATTCCATTAGGATTGAGAGTAAAAAGCATTCCCGGTCTCTTTGTAGATGTTAAAACATTCCTACATAAATGGAGCATGATAGCAAGTAGGTGTTCCCGTGACCTCATGATTTTAATCATAGCTACATCCAAAGAACTAGACTCGGAAATAAAAAAAGAAATAGAAGAGCTAGAAGAGAAAATAAAAAGATCTTCCACAATAGAAGAGGCTGATAAACAATTAGAACTGGTAAGGAAAGATATTTCGTCCTTCCTGGAATATTTGACCAAAAGGAAAAATTACAAATTCACGAAGGACAAAAGATTTTATACCATAGAGCGCACGTACCCTTACCTTGGAGAAACTTTCTATAAAACAGATCATTACCAAGGAGAATCCAACTATAACTTTCAAAAGATCAACACTTTCTCGGATTCTTCAGACCCTGAGTGTAATGGAGAAAGTAATTTGAATTACCAAGAGGAAGGTCCATTCAATCCCCAGAATGGACGTAGAAACATACGCCAGTCTTTTTTAGGACATCGCAGTGCCAGGCGGGGACGGCAAAGAGTAAGGTTCCAGTCTCAATCCAGAGGCCATTATAAGAATCACCAGTATCCCCAGGAACCTCAACTTTACTTAGAGACTCGCAGCAAACAATATCAAAGACAATGGATGTAATACCCATTTTTAATCTATCAACATACAATTTGGATGCCGCTGATATGTCTCTTTTAACAAAAGGTCTGACATTCGTCCCCCAATCTAAAGTTGACTTATTTGAATTACATCAGGATATTCATTCTTTCTTTAGAAAGATAAGACTAAAAAAGTTCTTTATGGACAAGGAAGAAATCAACCAAGGTGAAAGAGTAAATAATATAGTAGCTTTACCATCTTCTTTTACCCCCTCACTGGACCAGGTGGGCCCCGAAATGGCCATATTTGTAAAAGTGGTTTTAAACAGATTAGAACAGGCCCTTCGGTTTGTCCCCAAACCCAGCTACAATATATCTAAAGAAGAACATACATTCCTCAACCTTTTGAAAAACCATAAATCAATTGTTATTAAAAGCAGTAATAAAGAAGGAGGTATAGTCCTATGAGACCAATATGCTAAAAATGCTGAATGATCCTGTCTTCTACAAAAAAATTACAATAAACCCCACAGAAAGAGTAATTAAAGCTATTCATAAAATCACCTCTAGAGCGTTAGACACAGGAGTAATCAATAAAAAATAATATGACTTCCTAAACAAATCAGACAAAAAGGTATCCTGTATTTACGGGGTACCCAAAATACATAAAAATCAAGAGGACCCTCCCTACCGCCCCATTGTCTCTACAATAGGTACCCCCACTGAAGCCATCTGCAAATACCTTGACAACATCTTGAGACCCTATATTCCACTTACACCATCGTACATCAAGGATACAGGGGCAATAATAACAAAGATTGGACATCTGCCTTTTAACCAACAAAGTGACCTTTTGGTCACTTTAGATGTAGAATCTTTATACAGTAACATTCCCCAATCAGAAGCCATAGACGCGACTATGTGGTTCATAGATGAGTATCACATACCATGTTCCAAACCATTCATTCATGAATGCCTCTCTCTAGCCCTCAAGGAAAATGTCTTTCAGTTTGGTGAGTATATGTATCAGCAAACAAAAGGCGTGAGCATGGGGGCAGCCATGGCTCCGTCGATAGCAAATATCTATATGGCTTTGTTTGAATCAAAACATATCCATAATGAAATGGCCCCATTCTTTGAGTCTGTTCCCATTGGTACCGCTACATTGATGACATCTTTTTTGTCTGGACCAATGGGGAACAGACTCTACAAGAATTTTTAACCTGGCTTAATCTTGCTGACAGCAACCTTCACTTTACCGCCCATATTAACGCATCGCAAGTTGAGTTTCTGGACATTTACATCAGACATGACTCTAACATGCTTGAGGTGGATTTATACACCAAGCCGACGGCGAGAAATACTATCCTCCATTTTACCAGCTACCACCCGAGGAGCCAGAAGGACTGTATTCCATTCTCCCAGTTCCTCAGGGTGAGACGGAATTGCACTAACCTGAAGAACTATGATATCCAATCAGTTGCAATGAAAAAGAAATTCCTTGAACAGGGCTACCCCCACCGCATCGTTAGAGAGGCATACAAGAGAGCCCGGTTTTACGACCGAGATGCTCTGCTTGAATCCCAAAAAGAAAAGCATAAACCGAAGTTGGTATGTATAACTAAACATTCCACATTAGATGCAACTGTTAGACAGATCATCAATGCCAATTGGCACCTCTTAAATGTAGACTCTAGTAAAAAAAATCTAGAAAAACCTATGTTTGCGCACCGTCGCAACAAGAATCTAAAAGATCTGATAGTCCGCTCACGCTATACTGGACAGAATAGCAACCCACAATTCATACATAAACCAATTTATGGTACTAATCACGTGAGAGGCACTTCCAGATGTGGCAACTGCCAGTCATGTGACGGCATTCTCACAGGAGAATCATTTAATTTTAACCAATTTAACATTGTAGCTGAAGAACTATGGACATGTAATACACGCAATATAATATATTTCATTATATGCCCATGTAATTTAGGCTATGTAGGAGAGACTTCACGAACAATGAAAACGCGACTTACAGAGCATAGGTCTGCCATCAAGACACATAAACACACAGCCCCACTTGTCAGTCATTTCTCTGAACTTAACCACTCTCCGTCTGACATCAAATGGCGAATCCTGGGGAAAATCCATACCCCTAATAATAATGGGGGCAACAAAATCAGAAAGAAAAAAGAAGTATTCTGGATTTTCTCCTTGGGTACTTTCACCCAGGGACTCAACAACGGATTACCCTGGGAAAATGCCATTATATAGAGCAGTAACTAATGCATTGCTGCGTACTTATAATGCCATCTTCGCCCGCCCGTCCCATTTGCCAACACTAATTTTTATAGTTGATTTATATTTGTCCCTGTTGTTCCACTTAAATGAGACTTGAAAACAACAGCGGTCAGATTAAAACATTTTCATTATGGATCATTTTGGCCTATTGGCAATATAAGTAAAATAATTATTACAACATAGTATTCCCACTAACAGCTTATAATGATGTATCATTATTAGTCATACATTGCCACATTGCCGCCGCTCATTATGAGCATTACAAGTATACATCTTTAATAGGCGTGTCTGTTCCGCCCTGGTGCCAATCACAGTGCGGTATATATAAGCAAATCAGCATGGTTGCAAGAGATTCGACTTTTTCCTGAGAGGGAGTAGACGCCAGTCCATGTTGCTCCGATCAGATATGCGGTTGTTTTAAACAGGTAAAGACTGTCCAACTATCCCTCTTCCCAAAATAACTATCGTAACCTTTAGTACGATTCTGCAGCATTATCCTACATCTGCTACGTCTTTACTTTAGATTATCAGCACCTCTACCCTTTGTTTCCTGACTGGAAAATCACGGCCTTTTACATTACTGACCAGCCAGTATTCTATCGGCAGCAGCGCTGCGCCACGCACGTTTTTCAGGTAAAGGATCATGTCCTCCTCCGTGCGCCCATACCAATGCACCCTTTCTTAAACTAGGTTGCCTCCCATTTATTAGTGAGGACATATCCAATTCTTTGAAAGAAAGGTCAGTCAATGCTTATGCCATATATGTATTTGTCCAGAGTATTAGAATTACGGCCGACCATCTATCGTAATGCGGAATTTGCAAGCGAATAGGCTTTGATGCAGCCATTTAGACATCCGGCCACGCGTCTCTTAGTTAACAACGCAGCTTCTAAATACAGGTAACAGCCGTTTATTTTCACCTCACATTACAGAACTATAGAAACCGTAAATACGAGCGGCTGACATTATCCGATATTTGTTCTGCCTCCATCTTTAGATAGCGGATAATCTCACCCCTTTTGTCACGTCAGGCTACGCCACTCTAGCTAACAACGCGATCTTTAAATACAGGTAACAGCTTTTCTTTTCCCTTTTTTCCTTTAAATGATTGAACTGCAGAAACCCGAAATCTAAATTTACTATATCTGGCAAAGTAACCACCTGAACTGTCTCGATTATAATTAGTCTGAATACCCGTATCTCATTAGAGCTTAATTAAGAACAGACCCATGCCATACATATCCCGAGATAAAGGACGCTCTTTATTTATGTGTCCCTGCTAATGAGGACAATAGATATTATCTTTTTGACCTTACAGGAAACATCAATTTAATGTATGCCTCTACCCTTCTAGTATTAGAAGAAGTTGTTATGCCCATTTGACCCACCGCGGGAAACGTTGACGCCACTTGTCAACTTAAGGAGCTTTAACATCACTGACCAGGCGCACCCCAGGTAAAATAATGACCCATTTGCAATACATATATTATCAACCCTTATATTAGGAAACTCCACAAACACCCTTGAGCTGTATGTATAGGCCATCCTTATTGATTCATCTTTTGTTACGCATATATATATATGCAAGTGATGATTTTATTTATTAGTTTATACTGCTAGAGACTTCTAACCCACAGTAATTCTAGAAGGATTAGTTATGGTTAACTTTTTATTTTATTTTGCTTAACATAACTGAGTCTTTACCATAACAGCTGGTTTTATTGGTTTTCTTTTTGATGAACATAAATAGATAAAGAAGTCCTGTATTTAGCCCTCCACCGGACTAACTTTGATTAATCTTCTGCACTTTATCCGAAGATACAATACCTGGTAAGCACCGACATCCCATATCTATTTGATCAAATAACACTTCCATTAATAATGGCATCTCTCATATCTAATTATCTACCCTTTGCATTGCTCCTCAGTTCTCTCAGGGTAGTTTATTTAAAAAATTGAATTTCTGATCACTTTAATAATTATACATTAAAAACATCGACTGGAGACTTACCAGTTTTTTCTCTCTGTAAAAGATGTATACCATTTTTCCTCTTATAGTACCTATGCACTATTTCTATTTTCTCCCTCAACCTTTGTGATTCTCCTGTTTTCTAATTATGTTTTTATGACAAAAGTTTGTAGGAATTGGATCATGTTCTGTCAATAGTTTTTCTATGACAAAGTAAATTGAATGAACAGATGTAATGCGGTATATCATGTTATTTTATCAAATCACTGGGTTTATTGTTCAAGTTAAATGTATTGACATTTGTGCACTCTCTAGCACAGAGAAACTATTTTAAAATTCATTGTTTATCTATTTTCAGTAACAAGATGGTGTCCTGAGGAAGACACTTTTCAACGTGTCGAAACGCGTGGACGGAAACCATCTCTCTATTGTATCATTTAAGTGTATAAATGAATAATATGTATCTATCATACTCACACTGAAAAATAATTGTTATTGTTTTTTAATCAATATGTCAATGAATTATTTCGTGACACTTTTATACAATCTATTAAATTGAAATTTCTGTGCTAATCCAGTGCCGTATTATTTATTACGTATAATTAATTTGTCACCTGAACTTCCGCCAGTGTTTTTGTGTTGCCTGGGTGTTTTATTTTTCATAAATTATTTGCCCTGACCAAGGAATTCTATCCTTATCAGGGGGTCCTTGTTTCTCACATACATCAACAAAAAGAACCAGACGAGGGCGCAAAAAACAAACCCAAAAAGACAAGAAATCGAAAAAAATAGAGAGTTCAGCTTCAAGCCAAATTATTCAATAACAGGAAAATAATTTGGTTATGAACCTCTCCTCTAAGATTCTAACACCAAAACATCTTAAACTATTGAATAAAGGATTAACCTTCTGTCCTTCTAATAGCATGGATTTAGCAATGTCGAGAGTAGACTTATGCATATTCTGCCGCAAATTAAAACTTTAAAAGTATTTTGCTACAATGCCAACAAGGACGCTAGAACGTGAAAACCAAGAAACTCTGACACCACTCACGCTTAATGAAATCGTGCCATTAACAACATTACATAATCTAGAGTCTGAAACTAATATGGATATACCTCCCATTGTAGAGGATAGGACAAATACCCAAATCTGTGAAGAAATGGCCATAACAACGAACATGTCTATCAGTGGACACTGTAAGACCAGATCCAGATTTTGTCCACAATTGCCTGCTGGAAATAGGGTGGATATTTTCCATGAACTTATGACAGAAGAACTACGTACCATCTATATCTGAGAAAAGAAAAAGAACCATCTAAACTTGGAAACATGACCAATGATGACAGGTGGGCTCTGAATGATTTAAGAACGGAAGATGAGATCATCATAAAACCCTCCAATAAAGGGGGAAATATTGTTGTTATGGACACTCAGAAATACCATATGGCAATCAAGAGACAACTGAATGATTTAATCAACTATGAAAGATTAAAAGAAGATCCAACCCTTGTGATTATTAACAAGTTTCATAAAATGCTTCAAGATGGCACCAAGATGGGCTATTAGATGTAAATGAATTGGACTATCTTTTGATAAAACATCCTATTACTCCCATAATCTATGTACTGCCAAAAGTACATAAGAGTTTAGATAATCCGCCAGGTTGCCCAATTGTCAGTTCCTGTGGTTCACTACTTGAGAACACGTCAAGATTCATAGACATCTTCTTATTCCCATACATTTCAGATCTACCTTCTTACATCAGAGATTCAATGGATTTTTTAAACAGAATTGCTAACATACCCTGGAAAGAAGAATACACAATGATAACCATTGATGTGGTATCATTGTACACTTCGATAAGGCATGAAGACGGGATCAAAGATTGCGAGTCCTACCTTCGGGCAAGATCCTTAAATCTTTTTCACCAGACCAACATGATATTGGAAATGCTGCACTTTTGCATCACAAACAACATCTTAATCTTTGATAAGAAATGTTATAAGCAGAGCAAAGGTACAGCAATGGGAACTTCCTTTGCACCCACATATGCCAACCTCACAATGGGCATGTAAGAGGCTGAACAAATCTGGTCAGATAAGAACAAACAGTTTTTGGAGAAGACTGTACTCTGACTACGTTATATAAACAAGCTGTTTTTAATCTGGGATGGGGAAACAGATTATCTGAATACCTTCCTGAAGAGTCTCAACAACAATAGTTTCCAACTTCAATTTACGTACAATATCAACACAACAGAGATAGACTACTTGGATGTACATGTCTATGTAAAAGAACAGAGGATATGCACTTTTTTGAAAAGCAACTGCATGTAACAGCATCCTTCAGGCGAATAGTGCTCATCCCAGATGTTTAAAGGGGAGTGTCCCATATGGGGAATTCCTCAGACCACGAAGGAATTGCTCAGAAGAACAAGAATTCCTTTTACAACTGGATCAACCGTGGGACAGGATGACGAACCTGAGGTTAACAAAGTGAGATACATAACACAGTTATCTCTTCAAGTACTACCATAAGGGATGCGCTCCAAGATCATTGGAAAATTCTGAGAAGGGATGATGACCCAAAGGAAGTGACCTTGGATCATCTCAATATAACTTGTAAGAAAGCACCTTCTTTGGGAGACATCCTCACACATAGCCACTATCAGGGATCAGACAGTAGTGGTAGCAAAACGCAATGGTTGAGAGCAAAAGGATTCTATAAATGTCCAAAATGCAAAGCGTGCAAATATGGCTTGAACCAACAGAAAACCAATACCATGCTGGGAGAACAGATGACCATAAGAGAAAGGATCACCTGTGAGACCACACATGTGGTCTATGCCTTAAGATGTGAATGTGGGAAGGAATACATAGGGAGTACTGTGAACAAACTAAATCTACGCATCTTACAGCATCTCAGGGCAATTAAGAACAAAGACTTTGCATATGCTATCGCCAAGCATATATGGAAAGAACACGAAGGAAACAGTGACAACCTCAGGTTCTATGGAGTAGAACATATCCCTCTCAACATCAGAGGTGGAGATCGAGATCTACTGTTAAGGAAGGCAAAGTCAAAGTGATCATCCTGAAAGGCACAGAGATACCATGGGGACCCAATGCAGATGCAAAATTGCACCATTTTCTATAAATGTACACCATAATTAAGAATTGTTCTCTATCTCTTGTCAATATGACAGATAGCAAGAATGGGATGACACAATCTAATTATGACTTCGTGTATACATGTTTTAATTTGAAATGAGTTGCTCTTAGCCTAAATTTGCACATTGGGAAAAGAACAGATGAGAATGTTAACAGTTTTAGAATTTGGCAATTTAAGTACAATTACAGATTAATACTTTGGTTACCATGATATAATGAGGACTTTTTAAATTGTTTAATGTAAAGAGAGTATTTCTAAATCAAAAAATAATCAGATACTTCACTGAGATATTTGCTACTTTGCGATTTTGCACATTCTCTAAAAACAGTGTTGAAATGTGGATTTACTCTCCTCTTTGTACCTCTGTAACCTAATTAGTTTGGACAATATGAATAACTGTGAATGGAATAGGCCCTTTTTAATGTCTATCCTATGTCTCAGGTACTGAACCATGATCACATCTTTTAGCTTAACTATTATTCCATAGAGTATAATCATATCTGGTTTTTAACACATTGCTTAAATACTGACAACCCTAAATATCATTAGTCATGTTAACACTGGACTATTGGGGCAACTTTTACTTAAGGTACTTTACGATCTCAAAACTGTGTCCCCAATACCAATCAATCTCTAGACATGTTTGTAAGGAAGACCATGTCTCAAATTTCAAGCACGAGTTTACTCCCAATAAGGTTGCACCCAATCCTAAAAATCAGACTTCTGCAATAACAGTGCTTGTTTTGAATGGCTGAATACCACCACAAATCTTGTTCCTTTAAATGAGTTTTTAACTTTGGATACACTTTTTTTTATAAATGGGGCGGGTCATTCAATCTCTTTATAATCACCTTGCACTTCCAATCATGTGACCCAGGCGAAGGATCTGGCCGAAACACGTAGGTCGTTTGTTTGCTCCTGATGTATTTAGCACTTTGCACTTTCCAATGGAAAATATTTGGAGAAAAAACTGAATATAGTAATAAAAATAAAAATGAAGAACGCTTGAAAACAACTATGACTTGCCTCAGTTTTGCTGCTGTAAGTGCTGCCTCTCTGTGTTCCTCTGGAATTTGTTGTAAGCATTGAAGGAGAAAACACAGACAATCCCTTTTCATATAAATATTATACATATATATATATATATATATATATATATATATATATATATATATATTACCAAATCTCTTCGCAGACGTTTACTCTGCCTCCTTGCGACGGCGGGCTTCCGGCCAGGTTGCAAGCCTTCCAATCAAACAGCACAGTCTCCTTCAAAAAACGTTAAATGGAAAATGCCGAGCCGCAATATATATCCACTCATTCTTCAATGCAAATTGCTATATGTATAATGCATATTTAATTAACGAAGCAAACCACATTCACTGGATGATGTCATCAGTGATGTCATCAGTGATGTCATTTGAGTTGTCATCAGTGATGTCACTGACCATGTCATGAATGATCTAATATGTGACATCATCAGCAGTTGATTGCGGGTGCGCGAAATATAGTTACTACAACTAACTATATAGGAGCAATTTCAATGGTTTTGTATGAGTAAAATGTCCAGCTAACTATAACACCACTAAAACTTATAGTTTTTTGAGTGAATTTCAAAGGTTTTTAAAAGCTAATTCCTAACTATATAAGGCCTGAAACCTATGGTTTTTTCAGTGAATTTCAAAGGTTTTTTAAATGCTAATTCCTAACTATATAAGGCCTGAAACCTATGGTTTTTTTCAGTGAATTTGCAAAGTTTTTTAAATGCTAATTCCTAAGTATATAAGGCCTGAAACCTATGGTTTTTTCAGTGGATTTGCAAGGTTTTTTAAATGCTAATTCCTAACTATATAAGGCCTGAAACCTATGGTTTTTTAAGTGAATTTGCAAGGTTTTTTTAAATGCTAATTCCTAACTATATAAGGCCTGAAACCTATGGTTTTTTCATTGAATTTCGAAGGTTTTTTAAATGACAATTTTTAATTGCTATTTTTTTCATACTGATTTACTACATTTTTGCAGGCAGGTGTTCAGAGGGCACGCACCCTTTTTACAACACTCTGCAGCGCAACCCCTGGCGCGTTTGCCGAGGAGGAACTAATTCCCCTTGCATACTGGGGGTCCCTGGGGGGCAACTAGCTCACCAGGAGCCTCCAGTATAAGCCAGGGAGCTGCAATACAGAGAGGTGTAATGAGACCACACCCTTTTTACACCTCTCTGCAACGCAGCCTCCGGGCGTGTTTGCAGAGGGGGAACTAATTCCCCTTGCATACTGGGGGTCCCTGGGGGCCAACTAGCCCACCTGGAACCTGCAGTATGCGCCAGGGGGCTGCATTGCAGAGAGGTGTAATGAGACCACACCCTTTTTACACCTCTCTGCAACGCAGCCTCCGGGCGTGTTTGCAGAGGGGGAACTAATTCCCCTTGCATGCTGGGGGTCCCTGGGGACCAAGTAGCCCACCAGGAGCCTCCAGTATGCGCCAAGGGGCTGCGTTGCTTTGCCCCGGGGGCGGCGGTCCCCGGGGCAGTGTGGGGGAATTGTGGACCCCCCACACTTCTTTATCACTATGCCGCCACGATTTGGTCCCCTCCGGGGGGTAATTTTTTAAAAAACAGACCAGGTCCAGGTTTTTTTTTAAAAAAGTGTGGGCCTTTTTTGTCCTTGTGGGACCCCCGGAGCAGGCCTAGGGGGTCAGGGTGCTTCTACCCTGCCCCCTTTTTGAGTTCTACACGTTTGTTTTTCAGCTTTCCTGTGCCTCAGTCTACCGAGGTACAAGATGGCTGCGAACAATTTCTTTTTTGGAGTGTTGACAGACATTGGCAGCCAATCAGAATGCAACTCGTACTCGGGAAGGTACAGAGTACAGTAAGCTTACAGTAAGCTTATATAGATATATACATTTTTTCAAATTCAATTTTCTCAACAACTACTGGAGGGATTTACACAATTTAAACAAAGGGCCGTACTGCGTACCCGTCCCTACCATTTTGCCAAGTTTGGTGTAATTCCGTTCAGCGGTTCGGCTGTAGCTTTGTCTAATTGTCCTATGGAAAATAACATGGGGAAAACACATTTTGGAACCCCCTTTTTTCTCAGCCCCCACTTGTCGAATCCCCCCAAAACTTTCAGGGAAGGAGCGGAGCGGAGCGGGCCATCTTCTTTGAGAAATTTGCGGAGATTCATCAACCGGCGCCAAAGTTATTCCCAATAGAATGTTGCGGATTTCCTATGGAAACTAGGTCCTAACTATATATACCTACTGGCGACCGCCAGTAGGTAATATATATATATATATATATATACACGCACACACACACACACACATATGAATATGTGCTTTTCATGATCACTTTACTCTATCAGCATAAGCTTCTCAGGAATCACGGGCGCCATTCGGGAACCAGTTTTTTAACAGGATTTATTTACGTTTTAATTACCAGTGCAATAAGGGTGACAGTCTATGCATTTCGGTGTTTGCCTTCCACATGACCCTGGATTTCTCGCGACAAGCTTGTCCTTTAACAGTAGTCCTGACCTTAGTCCATCACATATGTTTACTTTTTGGTTGTAACTAAACCACACATCCCATTTAACTTATCAAACAACAGTTCCCAGTATTCAGGATAACAATTCATGTAAGGTACATTAGTTCAACATTGTTTAAATAAGTCAATTTTACCAATCATACAGAAAGTTGGCAGTTTGACTCAATTCATTATCGCAGTAAAGTACTTTCCTGATAAAATTACTTTTACGCAGTGTAAGTGCCTATTTTCAATTATTATTAACAAATCCAACATGGAGGATCCCCTCCTATCTGTATACACAGACTCCGGATAATGTACATATATATATACCTAACTATAAACTGAGGACAATAAAAGAGAGAGGGGAGGGGAGGCATGGAAAGGGAAGAAGGGGGAGAAGAGCAAGTAAAGATGAATCTTAAGTAATGTGCAAAGGTTAGATTCCAGTATTAAAATGGAAGACGATCAGAGAGCGAGGGGGGGACAAAAGTTAACTTGCAAATTCAAATTATGATCTGATCATAATTTGCAAGATGAACAATCCTCTTAAAGTGCAATCTTTGTAAAGTGCATGTGTGGTTTCCAATCACTTGTACAAATTACAATTTTGTGAAATTGCAAAATAGATAAAATCTCAATTTGTAAAAAAGTTTGTAAAAGATAGGAGGAAGAAGAAATGTATGCTCCTGGAGATGCTCAAGGAGTACTCCATACAATTTATAATGAGCATTTAAAGATGCTAGTGCTTTATTCTTTATTACCAACATCATGTTATAAAGTGCATAGACATTTCATTTCATATTTCTCTCGCAATATAATTAATTCTAAGAGGTGTTAAATTATCATTAAGGTGCCAAGGTAATTATTAGCAGCATCGTTTCATAAAATGCATGTACTTTTCCCACATTTACACCTAAGAGCATTATTAAAAGCAATTAATGTGAATTATGTTTGTTCCTGGTATCATCCCTTGGATCTCAATTAGGTTCGATGTTTTTAGCTCGTCTAAGTTATCTTATAGGTATCTATCTTGTTTCTTGGGGGTAGTTGAGTACAACATTTAGAACGTGGTTTTAGTCTAATTCCCCCTTTCCCTGTATCAATGCATGATTCGAAGCCTAGTTGTATATTCATTGTTTCACTTGTTGGAACTGTAGGTAATCCACCAGATGATTCTTTTTCCAAGAATGTCAAGGTGCTCAAACATGATAAGTCCTTACAGGTCAAGATTGAGAGGTTGTTTTCTGCTTGTGGTTTTACAATGGAATTCGACTGAAAGTATTTTTTCAATTTCATTTTTCATGAAAACGTATATAGATCGATTCTTAAGTTGGCTAAATCCATTTCAGCATCTGGGCAAAATTACAGTCCTTTGTTAAGGTTTTTCATTTGATCATCACTTAATTTTTTTAAATATAAATTTACAACTAGATTCTCTTGCTCTAGTATTTTCTTTTCTTTTTTTTCTTTTCATTTTTTGAGTTTTGTTTTGCCATCTTACTCTGCTTCTTCTGGTTTGATTTTCCTCTTCACCTGCCTGCTCCAATAGTTGTTCCTTTCCCCGATCCCCTCTATCACATGTTCATGCGGACGAGTTGGATTTCCCCGGAAAAATCCAGATTACCTTGGTTGGAGTCTCATCTGCTGAGCTAATCTCAGAGCTATCTATTGAAGCATCTGAGGTTCCCTTAGATTCTGTTGCTTTGTCCATAAATGCTCTACTCCTTAATCCATCAAACGTTTGTGCAAAAATGTCATTGCTTTCCCTTTTTCCATATATTAACTAACTTCATGCTTCTCTATTTTTTTCCCTATCTGTTCCAGTGCTTTTGTTATCTCATCGTTGATGGGATGTTTCTTAAAACAGTGCTCTATTATCCTACAGAAGAGGGGGAGAGAGGTGAAATTATAAGAAAATATGGCTACAAGCACCAGTCATCCGCCGTCTCTCACACTCAATTTGTAAAGTTATAGTTAAGGAAGAGAATAGAACAGGACCACTTCCAGTTATTTCACTTACTATGGGAAGATATTTTGACGACAAAGCACCGCCTTCTACATTCTGAACCCATGGCATACAAGTAAGCGAAGACCAGCAAGCAGGCATGTGCAAAGGATAAGCTGCTCCCAGTTCCTCCAGTACAAGCCCAGCCACCTATTGTTGAGGACATTAGAAGAGAGCACGTTCATATATAGTTGCACCCTAGTAGCCTATATCACTCCTAGTACACATCAGATAGAAAACCTCCAGGGGTAGAGTTACCAATTTTTCACTCAATGCAATGCAGCAAGACAACTTGCTGCACTGTGTTGCATGAAAGGCAGACAGCAGACATACACCATATCTATTAAGATATGTTGCGTTTCTTTTGTCTCCTAGCACTGCCGCACTTGGGGCAGCCTTTCGCCTACACAGGCACCCTTGGGCCATGCTGCAAGAGTGCCTGCTTGACGAGCACCACCTTCCTCTTTCTTTGTGTGCTGCAAATGCAGCACACATAGAAACAGGAAGTTAAAAGAAGAGGAACTAATACAAGGAGAAATAAGATATTCTTGTTACTCCACGGTCAGGGTGTTGCAGCATTCTACCACAAACCCCGCTTTACTGGCTTTAGTAAATCTGGGATTGTGTCCAAAACCATGGATGGATGCATGAGAATGCCCACACTCCACCCATGGTATGCCTCGCTGCAGCAAGGTAATACAGAGCAGCGATATGCATTACTTTGGATTCAATAAACCAATCAGAGTCATGCAAGGTGGCTTAGTAAATAACATTTACAGACGTGCACTGCCTTGCGATGCCCTTAATAAATATTCTCACTGAAGTCTAAGGAATGAGAGTACCACAATGCCTAAAAAGCAACCTGTCACTTCCGAAGCTGGTCAAGAACTTCCATGTCTGCACTGGTTTATTATTGATGTCAGTCACACAACCACATATGGGATTGTTTATCTGCCTTTTCGATTTTCTATTGAGGATCCAAGCAGAACGGCAGCCAGACGAGGTGAGAGCATTTCGCTTGAAGCAAATGCCATTCTGCTGTGTTTTATATTATTAGCACTACCCACTCTATGGGACAAGTCCCTTCACCTATGTGACACATTTAATAGTCCTTCAGAGGAAGAAATCTAATTAAGTTCTTCTTTACGTTGAGAGATTCCTGACAGAAGTGCATTTCTACACAGAAAGACGGTACCGCTGGGATCATTATTACTAAGTCCTTTCAGCAGCTCTGTGACCACACAGATCTATCACTGGGCATACGCATGGCTAATTTTTTTTGTTTGTTGCATTTATTGAGGATTACAACTCACATCAATTGAAGGCGTGATTTCCCCTTTCCTGAATCCAATTGTTGTACTCTTCTTGCCTGGTCCCCTCTAAATCTACCAAGCATCGGTATTAACAGTCGCGGAGACTGCAAGGGCCAGTTTAGGGTTGGTCATACTGTGAACTTGCCTTTGAAAGGAACGCAGAATCCTTAGCACGGCCTCTTTGATTATGTGGATAAAGATATACCTTCCTTTGAGTAGTCGTACATCATTGACACTTAGCACGCCTCTGCCAGCCACCAGTATGACCATCATTCCCAGTCCTCAGCTAGCACAGGCACGACTATTTCCAGTAGGCAACCAAGGTCCTTCCCAGGAACCAAACAATTACCAGTTTTAAGTAATCCCTCAATTGTCATTTACCTAGGACCATAGACTCGCCATTTCCCTGGCACCAACCTACTACGCCTCATTCCTAATTTTCACTCAATTGCTTGTTCCCAGTATTATAACACTTGCAGGCTCCCAATGTCAAAACACTTCTCAGGAAATATTTGGCGCTCACTAACATGATCTCACTGTACCCAGACTCATGTTATAATTGGCTGGACTTTCCAATCACCATTGGCTTACACTTGCCAGTCGCCGTTACACAGACCAACCAGTTGCCAATGCACACAAATGTAAACGCCTCCCAGTTACTTCTTTGTGTGCACAAGTTTACAGTGAATGTGTAGTTGCCACACCACCCCTTTCATCCTCCCTTCTCCTGTCACTTTCTATCCCAGCAAGAATTCTCAGGCAACCAAATGACTAGGAGAGGCCCCACATACTCCACTTTCTGTCCCAGCTTTTGGTTTAGGGGCAGAGATAACAGCCTGGGAGGGATGAAATATTGAAAGTGTAAAACAATAGAGCATGGCCAGAGAGGGAAACTTTCAAAAAAATTAGCATGGCTGTAAACAGTAGTGACTGTCCTGGAAACTCTCAGCCTCCTGCCTTGAAAAAGGAGCCTGAGCAAGTGACGGGATGTAAAATCAGCATCATAAAGAATGGAAGGTGGGTAAAGAAGTGCATCATTTTCTCCCAAATGATGGAACACGAAAACTGTCACTTCTTTCCTGCCTCCTAAGCTGATGTTTTCTTCAGATATAAGCTATTTAATGTTCTCAGTTTGCACAGAACGAATATACATTCATAAAAGAAAATACTTGCCTGACCAGTGACATCCCAAATGCAAAAACAACAAAGTCCATTGTTTTTGTCCACCCAGCCACCTCAGTTGTGACCCAGCCATATGGAAATTAGCAGTGGCTGCTGCTTTCCATATGGCTGGGTCCCAACTTCTCATGGTCCAGTCAGAACTGCCAGGCCAGGTCCTTCATGAACTAGAACACAAGCAACCTACGACCTGTTTCACCCTAGTTAGGGCTCTTCATACAGGTATAGCTTGTTTCCAGTAGCACAGTCAGCCCAGTACCCACAGCGGGGTTGCTTGTGTTCTGGTTGAGGGAGGACCTGGTTTGGCAGTTCAGAGTGGACTGTTCCGACTGGAGCAGGGTCAAGACTGATTTGCAAATAGCTGGGTCCAAACTGAGGTGACATGGTGTGCAAAATAGCGATGGATTGGGATGCGGTCCGAGTAATTACTAGTGGCTGAGATTGATTCTAGCATCCCATTCATCTCTTTTTGTATACTTTAGTTCGTCACATCCGAAAAGTCATTTTGAAATATTGAGGCGTCAGAGGGAATTCTGTGGCAATAATCAGACACCAGAGTACATATCAACTAACTGAAGGGTGTATTAAAGCAACAGTGCATTTAATGTTGAACAGCTTTAGTTTACACATACATCGTTCTGGGATAATTTCTAAGAAGTTAAACTCAGACACCATCGCCATCATAGATAGATGAACAAGGGTGGCTCCTCCATTTGAGCGGAGGAGCGTCGCCCCACTTATGTGCCCCCAAAGACCCAGAGATGAAAAATAAAATGGTAATTCATTACCATTTTATTTTTCATCATCCCGCCCTGAACCAAGCGTCAGGCGGGGCAGGGCCTGCTGAGTGGTAACAGAGAGGAGTGGTGGGCAAAAGGCTGTCTTTGCACTGTTTAAAGTGCACATGTCTCTTTGACCTGCCTTCTTGCGACGACCTGCCAAGCATGTGCACGTTAAACGTCTCAACACAGCCGTCATAAGACAACTAGGTTGAGAGCAAGTGTAGGCCTTCAGTGTGCTAGGGAGCCCTAAGAGAGGCCGCTCACATCAATCGGGGCACTGCTCACATGCTGGTTAACAGCACATGAGCAGACCAGGATTGGTTGAGGGAGTTTGTTGATGCCTGCCCTGCAATACCAGCAGAAGAGGTTAGAGAGAGGAGGACCTCATCTGTCACGATCCGGGAAGTGTTTTTCATTTTTCTTGATTTTTATTTTGCCTGCCCGCACGTGCACCCACCCATTTACCCGCCCCATCACATTAGATGCCAGCCACCACTGTAGATGGATAAGGGAAAGGTTAAAAAACAGACAGAGTAGGTGAAAATATTTTCCAGCAATGTAAATTTAAAAAAACATGATAATATAAAATCAACCTATTTGTGCATAAAATGTACCATGAAGACCAACAACAAGCATACAAGAACCATCAAACAGGGGCAAGGAGTAAGACCTGGTTACAACATGAGCCCAGCCCTTTAACGTGTAGAGCAATGACCATGAAAAGCCTATTCAGTAGTTCACTTACCCGACGGCTGCATAACACAGGGACAGCGTTTCTGGTAGATGCACATAATGTGGTTATGATCCCCAACTCAGGAGGGCCTCTAAAACAATCTTACCCTGCTTGAAAACTACTCCAAAGACAAGTTTTCAAAGTCCCCATGGAAAAAAATATAAATTGTGATCTGTCAAAACAAATTTCATAGCACTTGAAATGAATTCAGATTTGATTGTTTAATTCTATACATGCATTAATTAGTATATTTATGCATTTCTGTATTGGTATTGTTTTGCGTGGCACTGATGTATTAACTTGAATCTATCAGTTGCTAAAGATGCTTGTTGGTGTGATAGCTCACATTCTATGATATATACAAATACATTGCAGTGTTTCTTGTGATTGTGAGTGAAGGACCCGTAAGCTTCATTACTCCAAGTCCAGGTTGTCTGCTTGAGTAGATTTAAACTGAACATAAGAAGACTAGCTAACCTTGAAACTTCATAGGCCTGAATGATTGCAAGTTTAATTTATCTCAGAAGAATCAAGGATGAGGGGCAGAGATCCTGAAGCCATAGGCAACAAACAAAGTCTTAGGAAACGAATGAGTGCGCAGAAAATAAATAGAGATAGTAGATATAGCTCTCTGGACATCTGGAGTATGAAGATACTGTTCACCTAAAGAGGCTGGATTGGGATAAAAAAATTGGTAATACAATGTCCTCTGTATAATGGAACTGAAAAGGAACCTTAGGGAGAAAATGAGGACTGGGCCTCAAAATAATTTCAATCAATCTAAAAAATGGATTCGAAGTGAGAAGAGTGCCTATCTCACCAATCCTCTGATCTGAACAAATGTCAACTAGGAACAGAACCTTAGCTGAGGGAACCTTGATGTCCACAGACTACAAGGGCTCAAAATATCTTTTCATCAATGCATGAAGCACCAATGGGTAGATGGGCGTTGCCAAATGAAAGACCACAAACCCTAGAGACAAGCAGCCTCAGGCCCTGAAAAAGCCTGAATCACAGCCCATTGGAAGCAAATTGTGGAAACTGCCATTCTAAAAGAGAAAACATCCTTTAAGAATTCAATATCTTGATACGGTCACAAGAAATAGGGAATACAAATTTACCTCCATACCGGATTTCAAAAATTACTCAAATAGCAAGAATAGGCTTTCCGGGTACTAGTTGTAGTGCACAATTGTCAATTGAATGGATTCAGACACTTCTAAAGAACAACCTTGAGCAAAAAGGGTCAGCTTCTCCAGTGCCAGATCCACAAACAAGGATGACTGAGGGGCTCTGGCTGATGCCACAGAATTCTCTATGGAGAGGGATGAATTGGGAATCTCCAATGAGATTGAATCTGAAGCTCTAGCAGCAGTGGAAACCAGGGACTCCTCTACCACTCTGGCCTCACCAGGTGTCAGGATCCATCAGACTGCCCACCACCTTCGGCACTCCAGCAGTAGTGGGAGAACTAATAAGGGTGAACCCCAGGGTGCTAGGCGCATTTCTTTCACTTACATCCTACTTAGAAAAACTGCCTGTCAGTGGGGGCTCCTAGCAGGTTCTCGACACATGGCTCTCGCCCTCGGCTCATCCTCTCTTTCACTCCCTGTGTTCCCTGAGGAAGAAAAGCTAACTTATATTTCTTTAATTCTCTTCTCTGGTATGTGGTGGTGTTTTCCTTATTTTTGTTTCCCAGTCCACGCCAGAGCTTGACTCCGTGACTCAGCAACATCCATGACTCAGCAGCCTCCGTGACCGAGCAACCTCCAAGACTCAGCAGCCTCGATGACTCAGCAAAACTCCATGACTCAGCAGCCTCCATGACTCAGCAACCTCCATAACTCAGCAGCCTACATGTCTCATCAGCCTGGCGAAAGGTATTTAGCCCTCACCCAGGCTCTTCTTCAATGCTTCGCATTGAGTTTCCTGTTGAAGCTCCTGCGGCGTGACGGCTCTTCTCTGCAGGTGCTGATCGGACGAGTCCTTTTCCATCCTTGCTGCTGCTACTCGCAGATAAGTCTAAATCCCTTTTGGGCTACATTTCACTCTTGTGCTCAGTGGAATTCGTTTGTTTTGACTCCCGACTCATTTCTGGTTATCGGGAAGATCTTGGGTAACTGTACTTGAAACTCTTCGCAGTTAGAGACTTCCTGACGTTGTTTCCTATATCACAGTTCCCTCTTGTTCCCGCTCAGCTTACTTTACGCTACTTTGCCTGGATTTTGGTCATTTCCTCCTTATATCATTTATGTAATTCATGCACAGTTCTTGCTGATAGAAGTGTATATTATTATTGCAATGTTTATAGTTACCCTGTTACGTCTCTGTTTTTTCTCACTGAAAGAAGGTCTTGGTAACGCTCTGAAGCCTTGGACATATTTCAGCTGAAGGATACAGATTGTGTCCCATCTCAATGAAATAAGAATGTATGGTGTGCTTATGTGTAATCTTCATTGGCACAATATTGTGTGAGTGTGTATTTATCTTTGGCGCAATATTGTGTAAGTGTGTATTTATTTTTGGTGCCATATGGTGTGAGTGCAGTTCTGATTTATTCTAATAATTCTAAAAGTCCTCTTTTATCGTGAGCCATTGCAGAATTTTGAGCATGATTTATGTCATTGATTATTTGTGTTCTTTTTTATGTCTTTTACTACTGCTGCAGGAGCAGGTCTCCATACTCTTTCCTAGCTTTAGAACAGATGTCCAAGATTGTTATGTGACCCAGAATTTGCTTCGCCACTGGCACAAACGTGCAGCAGTTGTTTCTTTCCTTATTTTATTATTTTATTTTAACTACTTATTTTAGTTTATTCCCAAACCCCCTTTCCTTGAGATTATCGGATGAACATTGGTGTCTCTGGTTCAGTGTTTGTCGGATGGTTTCTGGGGATTGTTGGGGTCCAGCTGCCTCTGCGTGTCCAGCAGCGAGGAGAACGTGTTCCAACGTTCATCTTCCCAGATTGGTTCCTGATACCAGGAGAACCTTTGCAACATCATGTTGGATCTTCCACAACACCCTTGGAATCAGTGGAAAGGGAGGAAATATGTAGAGAAGACCATGAGCCAGGAACAGCCAAGGCATTGTGTTCCCAGGATTTCCTGGAGGGAGTCAGACTGCAAAATGAGAAAGAAGAGTGTTTTCCTCCATGGCAAAAAGATTTAACCACGGATGGCCGAACCTCTGGACAATATGACTGAACAAGATTGGACACAGAGAAAAATTGAGGGTGGAAACCTCCAGCTCAGGCTGTCGGCAGGCCCATTCTCCTTCCTCAGAAAACAAACTGCTGAGAGATGAAACAGATGTCTCTCAGCCCAAAGACCAACCTTCCAAGAAAGGAGATAGAGATGGAGATTCATACCTCCCTGACGATTGACATACATCCTAACTACCTGATTGTCTGTCGAAAGACATACAGATTGAGAGTGAGGAAGTGGAGAAAGCCAAAGGAGAGCCTTCCAGACAGCTGCTAGCTCCTTTCACTTGGAACATTGAAGCCTCTCTAAGGAGTTCTATCTGACCTGGGCTTGCCGGCCTTCCCAAATTGCTACCCAAACTACCCCATTGGCACCCATGGTGGGGATCCTGGCAGGAGGAGGATTTAGAAGGAATCCCTTGTCTAGATTCTGATGCGAGAGGCACCATTGGAGGGCCCAAGGGATGTGAGATGTAACCAGGACCAGAGCATCATCTGAGAAGAGTTTTCCATAACTGTAATAGGTGATGAACCAAAAGTTATGAATGGAGTAGGCATCATGGAAGGATGGCCAAAGTTGAAGACATTTCTCCCTGGCTCCTCATCCAAAGTTTAAATGGTTCTGAAGCCTAGATAGTAGGAAGGACAGGCGAGGGAGCAGGTTGTTATTTTAGTCTTCGGTCAAGAAGATCTTCCCCAGATTCATCCAAAACAAAGTTCCAAGAAACTGTAGTATCTGAGAAGCCTGAAGGTACAACTTCTTGTAGTTGAGGAGGAATCCTTAGCCCATCAGTTGGTTGCACGCATGTTGAATAAGGTCTTTTACCTTGGAAAGAGAAGAAGATACAATCAACCAGTCATCAAGATACATGTATACCTGAATAGCTTGAGAATGTACAATGCTCACCGTAGGTGGCAAGAGCTTGGTAAAAACCCTTGGAGTCAAGGAAAGGTCAAATGGCAGGATCCAGAACTGGTAATAATTCCCCACAATTGCAACCTTCAGGAACTGCTGGAGAGGGGGATAAATGGGGGCATGAAAGTAAACATCCATCATGTCCAGGGAAGCCAAAAAGTCTCCTTGATGACCTAGTTGAAGGATGGCCTGAACAGTGACCCTTTTGAACGATCAATGAGGAATTAAATGATTCACTTCTTTGAGGTCCAGGATTGGGTGATAATCTCCTGATGCTTTCTTCATCAAGAAGAGAATGGAATAAAAGCTGAGCCCCTGTTATCCTGGGGGACTGGAATGATCGCTGACTTTTCCAGTAGGAGCTGAACTGCTGAAAGATGAGACTAGTGGTGCAGTGGAACTCTTGGCAGAGGAGTTTGATGAAGCTGTTGTGTGGAAGAATGGAAAGCTGATGTGAAATTCCTCTGCAACTATCTGATGAGCCGAGGCATCTATTATTGAATGACTCCACTTTCGTTGAAAGAACAGCAACTGAACCCTCACTGAAAGAGTGGAATAGCTAGGCTTTTGGCGGAGTAGGACCCTGATGGCTGGATCCGGTACTTGTCACTTGTAGGGGCCCCCTGGGCATGAACCCTACCACAAAAGGGCTGGTTGGTAGATTTAAAAGCAGAAGACCAAAAGTTCTGCAATACCCAAAACCTCCGCCCCCCCTAGAACTAACAAACTGTGGCTGACAACTTCTTGCTTTCCATAGATTTTTTTATCGTGTCTTAAACATGGGATCAAAAGGTCTTAGCCCCTTCGAAAGGAAACCTCATGAGCACAAACTCCTAGTCTGAATCCACCTTCCTGTCCTGCATCTAAATATGCCACCAAGAAGCTAAGGCAGCCCCAGAAGCTGCTGCAGACAAACACAAGATGCCAAAGGAAATATAAAAGACAAAGCAGACCTGAGACTCAATAATAGCCAATTGAGAGGATGAATTCTGACCATCTCCATCTGTTGGCTAATGCACGAAAATCCTTCAGGACTAGACAGTGTAAGTTAAATAGGCAGTGGCACACACTGAGAAACTGGTCACAGAATAATTTCTCTTAGCAGCCAGCCCTTCAACTTTTTGTATCCACTTGATTGGAGGGCAGTGCATCTTCTGAGATAACAGCACCTTGAGAAGTCCAGCCATCAAATTATCCACCTTTACTGGAGGTGGAAATGCCTCTGCAAACCCTACTAGAGAATACTGCTTGGGCAGAACATGTGGAAAAGAGGATCTGTCAATGTCTTTCCACTCATGAGCGATGACCCTGCACACTGAATTGTGAAGGGGTAATGATTCAGGGTACGGACGATGGTTCTTTGTCAAGAAATCTTCCTCGACAGTACCTGAATGAGGAACTGGCAAATCCAGTTTTTCAGTAATATGTTGGAAAATCTTAGCCAAGTCTGTGCTTTGCACAAAGTGCCCATGCTTATCCTCTTCCTCACGGTCATCTGAGGGCACCTCATCCTGCTGAGGTACTTAGAAAATGGAGACTCTGCAGAATCTGTAACCCAGATCTCAGCCTCCACAGCAGCCTCAATCATCTGCTGTACAGACTGCAGGAAAGATGTAGAAGGCAAAGGACCAACTTGTTCCTTCATGCTGGAATGTGGCAGCAAGTCACAAAGCCAAGCATGCTTCCTGCTTACCCAGTAACTAGGTAGGAAATCTTGCTGCGCCCGAATTGTCGCAGGAGCGACCATTTTCAAAACAGGCACTGTCCAGTTAGACAGAACAGCACTCCACGCTGTTGAAAATTAATAAATCATGAGATGCCAAATTGAATAAACAGATTAGAGTGCACCACACTGTCTACATCCAAGATTCTCACACATGTTGTGTGCGTCGACAAACCTGAAAGTGATTCTCGGCATGGAAATTTTACTCGCATTAGACACGGTCCGCGCTTGCTCAGCAAAGTGGAAGGACCGAAGCTAAAAACAAACCTGCTACAGAAAGCTTTGACCATTAGGAAAACCAAATGTTATTCATATAAATACATTATAAAAATAAAGAATATCTTAACTACATGCAGAAGACAATGGTGTCCATATCTTTCACAGAAAGGAATACACAGAAAGTGCTTATATTTAGTTCCTCCTTGAAGGGTTTCTGGGGCCATCTAGGAGGCTTGTTTTGTCTTAACTAGGGAATGGTGTTCTGTCAAGCAGGGGAACTGTTACCCGGTAAGGACTGCAGCAGGAAGATGGATGAGGAGGTACTAGTATGTCGGCAAATGGAAGTGACGAGTAGTTATCTGTAAAACAATTGAGGTGGAGGGTAGGGCAATAGCAATTATGGTGAAAGTTAGAAGTAAAAATCTAACCTAGGGACAGAGAGGGTCTTCTGAATGGCCCCACTTCCCAGCAAATCTCAGATAGTTATTTTGTAAGGGATGCGTGGGTGGTTGCACAACACTGTGCAATTGTTTGCTGCACCTGTAGGCTTTTAGAATGGAATGCCATTCGACATAATGCTTTCTATCTCTTTGGGCTGTTTTGTTTCACCAGAAAACCTTAGTAAATAGCCCTGTAGAGTCAGAATTGTATATGGGGGATACTATTTCCTTTCCTGTTGATTCTAAGTATGTCTTGGTACTAGGCAGAGCTTTTGAGAGAATGGGAGCATAATTCAGAGATATAAGGAAGTACAAGGCCCGGTCTCTGGCTAGGACACAGCTTGGTAGCTTACAGATGAAGAATGAAATATTGGGCTTGCAAGATATATGTAATCTGTATTTCTATATTTTAGCCAAACTGTAGAGATGGCCTGTTTATGCGCACTACAGAGGATGATGTAAAAGAAGCAAATCCCGGACTGAACAGTTGTGCATGAGACAGGACGTTTGCAAGCTCATCGGACAGAAAGTTTGCCAGTTCAGGGGCAAGGAAATGTAGGAGTGCCCTTTTATTCCGCCTCTTCACATAACAGTGCTAGATGCATGGCTGTTACTAGCAGCACACTACCAGATCTGCAAAAATATTCAGGGCCATATGTACAACGAAGTGGCTGAGCTTGTCCTTAGTCTCCTTGGCTTAACGACACGCTCCGCTCCGCCACTTCGGAAACGCAAGGCTGCACCATATTTACAAGAATGTGGTGCACCCTTGCGTTTCCTCCTGCGATGGCGCTAAGTTTCACAACAACTTAGCACCAACGCAGACACCCTTTCCCAGAATGCAAGGGTGTCTGTGTGCAGGGTTATGTGTAGGAAGGTGTCCCTTCCTGCACATAAACAATCCTAAAATGCCATTTTGTAACTTTCATGTCTGCTTCATGCAGCACACATGTAAGTTACAAAATGGCATTTAAAAAAAGTTTTGTTTATGTACAGGAAGGGACATCTTCCTGTAGATAAACAAACAATGGCATTTTTCTTTTTTTATGTGTGCTGCACAAGGCAAAAAGTGACGTTCCTGTGGTGATAGGGGCTTGTACATATCAAACCACCACCAGTCAACACAGTTACACAGCCTTATGTCAGAGATTTTTTCTGAGTGACGTACTATGAAATGAACGTACCATGTGTCAAGAAATATTCAAACCATATGAGATAGAAGAAAAAGAAAACAACAAGCAGAATTGCAGTGTAGGTCGTGGAACAATATTTATTCAACCATAGTCTTCTTTAGAGGTAAGTGAAAGAAAACTTTTTTATATCACCGTATAACGAAAATAATAAGGAAAAATTAAGCGAAAAAACAAAAATTGAAACAGTGGAGAAATCAACCCGCACAATCCCTCCCATATGATGTGGTCAATGTAAAGATGGTGCAACTAATCTTGAAGGTGAGTGCTAGAACAGACAACACTCAAAGGAGTGTAAAATGGGAATTACAGACAGGGCCGGACTGGGAACCAAACCGGCCCCGGCAAAGTGCTTGGCCGGCCCTCCATCCCCCTTTTGGGGGGTTGGGGGTGCCGCCGAGTTCTTTGCTGGGGGCGGTTTTCGGCCGATTTTGTTGCAGGGCTGATTTTGCAGGTATGCTGCATAAACGGCCCTGTAACAAAAACGGCCCCCAGGGGCCCAAAACTGTCCCCCACCCTTGCGGCGCACTGGGGGATTGCCCGATGTCCGCAACGGCCAGTCCGGCCCTGATTACAGACAAAAATTACTAAATATAATGTTTGTATGCTCATCTGAAGCACGACTAGTTCAACAAATCACGAAATAAGTTAAAAAAAGTATTACAAATGTATTACAGTGTGTCTACTATAAACTCATTATTTATTGTACACACAATCATCTTTAATCCTAGCATTTTAAATTGAGGTTTGTGTGTACAATCAATAACACATTTACAATAGATACATTGTAATAAATGTGTAATACTTTTTGTAGCTTCTTGTTCGATTTGCTTAATTCAGAGTGCTCCAGATGAGCATGAAACTAAGAAGAGAACTTTAACTGCACAAGCAGAATAACTGAAACAAGGAAAACTAATGGCGTTTAGGCCATGGGACATAGTTGGCAGTCCTACAGTATGATCATCACAACCGGAAAATCTTCTCCTAGCCCTTTGATACTGGTAATTATGATGTGCCACTGAAAGGACCCCACACCAGCTTCTGCTGCTGACTCTGGATTCCCTCTGATCAAAGGAAAATCCACTATCATTGAGGGTATCAGGCAGTAAACATTTATTAGCTAACAGTAGATGACCCAACTTCTTGCAACTTAATTGAACATTCGTATTCTCTAGTTACCTCTTTAGTTTCATGCCCACCACTTCATGTAAGGTCTGGACTCCCTGAGGCCCCGTTCTTAGCCTTTCTCTCTTTCTAACACTATGTTTTCTCTTTTTCTCTCTTTCTCTTTTTCATCTCCTCCGATTCATTTTTCTGTTTCTCTTAAAAAATACTGCTACTTGCTTTATGTTCTCCTCAGTCCTCACTGAGATTCCTACACAAATAATCATACACAAAACTTGCTCACATTCCCCACCGGACTATGGCCTCTCAGAATGTCCCACCTGGAATGCTAAATGTCTAACCTAGAAGAAGCCAATTAATACCATATGTTAGTATTTCTCGCATCTGTGACTAATTTTTCTGTCCATTAGAGCTGCCAATTTCCTAAGCTCTTTCTTGAATATGCTCCTTAATTATATCAACTCAACCTAACAAACTAATGAATAAATCCAGCACTAATTGCGAGTGGCATCATATAGTCTTGTTGAATGTACAAAGGTATCAGTCCGTAAAAAGTAAAGTGTATTTAATTATCTACTGAAACCATTGGTCATCACTACAGAAAGAATGACCATTTTTGGATCTACCCGTCACATATTCCTTCATGTCCAACTTATCATGTAGGCGTCCAAACAGTTGTTATTTTGCTAGTAGTCTCTAGCTAGCAATTAAACAATAAAGAATTAGTTAGAAGAATCCCTCTTTTCTCCTTATTTCCACTGTAAAGATTGCGTACTCATTAGAATTGGGAAAAACAAGTACAGAGAAAAGAGAGGCAATCACAGCACACCTCTGATTATTTGGCTCTGGTTTTCATCTCCTGGTGAGAGGGTACCTAACAGTCTTGGGGAATCAGCCCACCTCACTAAAAACCCAATGTATTGGACAAGTGTACTTGCAAATCCCAGGTGAAGTACCTTTTTAAAAAAAAAAAAAAACGTTATTGATTTTACAACCAGGGTGAGCATTGGTGCATCACGTTCAACCCAAGCATAAAATACAACACCATGTGTAACATTACAATAGAGCATTAAAGCAACAATACAGATAAACCTGGCATAACAATGTTTAGCTTTGCACCAGGGGCAAAGTCACTCCTACCACGTGTGTACTGAGTGTATTGAGCCGCCCCTAAGCTGACAAGCATTGAAACACCTGTACGCTATGAGTAGAATTATACCTGAGAAAATTGGCAGCATGTCCAGCAAACCCGCAAATATTTCCTACTGATGAGGGAGGAATCCGGAAAATTGGTGTAGGAAATGGGGTTTCTGGTTGACTAGGGTATGCACCTAAGTTATGCAGAACCCACCACTCTAGAAAGGGCAAGGGAGTTACACACTGAAGATAACCTCTGGTCACCCCCTTGGTAGATTGGCAGAGCAGTCAGACTTATACCAGAGGCAATGTGTAAAGCCTTTGCACAACACACACTCACACCAGTGACACACTAGGCACATCACAAAAGAGACTCCACACAAGGTTATAAAAGTCTTTGTATTATTCATAAACACATTAGACCACACTCACATGTACTACTGTCCCACTAGGCACTTGTCATGATGTCACATAGATTCATATTCATTTTGCAAATTGGGAAATTGTCATAACCACACTAGCAGTAAACTACAGTAACTACTAGTAGCGTGCACACAACATAACCTTATCATTACTGTGCATTTCATTTCAGCACATTCCATGTTACTCACTATCCCTGTAGTGCAGGGCATAAACCAACATCTCACCCTGAATGGGACATGCAGCATGTAATGAAGAACAAACACATAAATTATATGATAATGAAGCGCTCACCAGCGCTACGATTAATTCAGTGTAGAGCAGCCCTCCTGGGAGATCACTGGGGCACACCAGCAAGGTGCACACAGGTAGGCCAGCACAAGGGTACTGTAGGCAAAGTGGTAGTCCTTTCAATATCCCAACAGGCAGCAGGTCAGCCCTCCCAGCAGTTCAGTCCAATGGTGGTTCCTTCTGGCAGGCCTCTGGCCAGGTGCAGATTATGCAGTGTATTCTTACTTTCATGGGGTAAAAGCCCATGTATTTATGGTGCAATGTCTTTGTTCTGGGGGCACTTCGAAACAGATTTAGAAGTGCACAACACCCCTATTTATATTGTAAGCCCTGGTCCCAGACACACCAAAGGCGTGCGGAGACAGCATTGTAGAAGGCAGGCACAGCCCGATTCAGGTGCAACTCCTCCCACCACTTCAAATGCAGACCGGGCCTCTTCAGGTGCAAGGGAAACTCCTACATTCCACTCTAAATGAAGCCAAGGTCTATTCAGCCTAGCGCTGAGCCACCCAGGAAAGGCAGGACACACCTCAACCCCCCTTGTAACTGGCTGTAGTGAATGCACATTCCGTGTCTCCTGTCAGTCAGAACCAGATGGTTAATACACATCCAGGCAAGGCACAAAGACACATAAGCACGCAGAAATGCCCACGTAAGTGACATTTCTAAAATAGTAATAATAAATCTGCTTTCACCAATATGCAGGATTTATCACTACTATTCCAAACATACCAAACATGGTCATGCTTCCCCTCTCAGATCAGAAATTACCGCTGAAGCACACATCAGGGAATTCCCAATGCAACCCTATGAGAAGGCAGCCTTACAGCAGTGAGAAACCAAATAGGCACACAGTTAAGGCACATGTCCTACCTTATACCTACACCGCACCCTGCCCATAGGGATGGCTAGGGCCTACCTTAGGGGTGACCTATATTTAGTAAATGGGAGTTTCAGACGTGGCAACCACTTGCCATGCCTCTTCACTGTGGCAGTAAACTGCGTGTGCATGCCCTGCAGAGGCCTGGGACAGGTTTGAAAAGCTACTTCGGTAGGTGGTGCAAGCAGCACTGCAAGTCAACTGGTAGCGTTTAATTATTTCCAGGCCCTGGTTATATGGGATACCACTGTACAAGGGACTTATAGGTAAATGAAATGTGCCAACAGGTGTCGATCAATCTTACCAGTTTACAAGAAAGAACACATGCACTTTAGCACTGATCAGCAATGATAAAG
The DNA here is from genome assembly GCF_964261635.1 of Lissotriton helveticus. Lineage (NCBI taxonomy): Eukaryota > Metazoa > Chordata > Amphibia > Caudata > Salamandridae > Lissotriton > Lissotriton helveticus. The sequence goes on along the minus strand of NC_136071.1, from coordinate 893,131,710 downwards.
TGCCCAGTGTCATAAAACCACCAACAACAGGTCACAGAAAATATAGGAGGAAGGCAAAAAATTCTGGGATGATCCTGCAAAAGGGGCCAAGTCCAATAATTGGTGTCTAGAGATACAATTTCGAAAGAGGGCATTGGCTGAAAAATAATATGAATTCTGTGTGAAAAACTGAACTACAACAACAAAGAGCTAGGGGGTAATGGCACTGTTACATGCAAGCAGTGGGTTCCTACCCACTTTCACTGATAAAAGGCTCTTGTGAGCTGCCCCTAAGCTGATTAATTTAAGAAGCCCTGCATGCTATGAGTGGAATTATGCCGGAGAAAACTGGCAGCATGTCCAGCCACCCGCAAATAATCTCTACTGAGGAGGGAGGTATCCTGAAATACTGGTGTCTGGAGATACGATTTCGAAAGATGGCATAGCTGAAAATAATATGAGCTCTGTGTGAAAAACAGAACTACATCTACCTAGATGCTATGGGGTAATGGTGCTGTTACATGGTACAAGCAATGTGTTCCTACCCACTTTCACTGATAAAAGGCTTCCCAGAGCTGCCCCTAAGCTGACAAGCTTTGGAACGCCAGCACGCTAAGAGTGGAATTACACCTGAGAAAATTGGCACCATGTCCAGCAAACCGCAAATATTCTCTACTGATGATGTGTAATACCGAAATACTGGTGTCTAGAGATACGATTTTGAATGATAGCACTAGCACTGATCAGCAATGATAAAGTGCCCAGTGTCATAAAAACACCAGCAACAGGTCACAAAAAATACAGGAGGAAGGCAAAAAGTTCTGGGAGGACCCTGCAAAAAGGGCCAAGTCCAACAAATGGTGTCTAGAGATACAATTTCGAAAGATGGCATTGGCTGAAAAATAATATGAACACTGTGCAAAAAACTGAAGCACAACTACCAAGACGTTATGGGGTAATGTCACTGTTAAATGCAAGCAGTGCGTTCTTACTCACTTTCAATGTGTATTGAGTGTATCAATGCTATGTTAGTGTATGTCTCCATAGTGGACCATGGTCTGTCTGTGTAGGGTTCTAGCTGTATTGCCCTGAGCCCCACCCATTCCTTTAAATTTTATAGTGTTTCTTGGGGCAGCCCACTTGCCATATATATCAGGCGTTCCATTCCCATGCAGTAATCCATGCCCTTTGGCTTTGTGTTCCCCCTAGATCATCTGTGGTGTGAAGAAGGATGAGTCTGGGATCCTGAACAACATTCCAGCCGAGCCTCTCCTCCAACCACCCCAGAACTCCATTCCAGAAGTGAGAGAGTTAGGGCAATGCCTGAATGTGTGTGGTATGTCTCCCTGTAGGTCATCACATCTCAGACAGTTCCCCGTGGTTATCAGGCCAATGTGATGTAGCTAGGCTCTGGTAAAGGGAACATTGTGAAGCAACTTTAGTTCTATAAGTCTAAATTGGGAGGCTATCACCACCTCTCTGGCAGGCTCATCGCCTCCCTCTAATCATTATCGTCTAGCTGCCAGGTGAAGTACCTTTAAACAATGTACCATTGTTTCTTTCCCAAATTTGCCATCTTCTTTAGAAGCTTTAACCCACACATTAACAGATAACCCATCAGGCCTTCCTCTAGTGCAAAAGGATGGCCCAGTGATGACTCACTTGTATGATTGACTGCCATGTATCACTGCACTAGCGCTACAACCCAGCATGCTGCATACCTCTACTTGAAGACTACAACTCAGATATTTGGTAGATATAGAGTTAGAGCCTGATTTAGAGGAGGAGTAACGGGAATGGAATTTTATTGGGGCTTTTATAATCCCACAAGTGAGTCTCAACTGGCTTTTTCTTATATCAAGAGATAGATGTAATTCTGCCAAAAATAATGCCTGATCGGCTGCCTGTTTGTGCCATCGATACCCTCATGAAACACTGTTCACAAAGAGTGAATGGCTTTATGTTAAGGTAAGTAAAGTGTCTACAGCAAGCTTTGAACAAGTCAGAGCATATCAGGTGTCCATTGCCAGTGCCCAAATCTATTGGCACAATTTCACCACCACAGTAAAGGTTTTTTTTTTAAACTTCATTTGGTACCACCCCACCTTTCCAACTCCAAATTCTCTCTTTCCATGATTGATCCAAATGTTTGATGGGGAATCCTCCTCCACCCTGGTAGCTAATCCCACTATACCAAAATCTGCATATAAATACTGAGCATAGTTGGCCTGATAAATATCAGCAAGTTTGAGGAGCTGATAGAGATCATAAAACACATAATTGCCATATGTGCGGTAACAGCTATTATTAGTCATATTGTAAATTACCAGCCACTTGTAATAAGGCCTTCAGTGTGGTAACTATTTATTGATCAACCTGGCAGAGGATGGAAATCTTCACAAATTACAGTTAAAACAACCATTTACAATGCAATCGGTCTCGCCTTAGGGACCTTATATGTATTTAGCTATGCAGCACATTAGCCTGGATGCTGACACATCTACTGTTCTGGAGGGAAAGTAAGCACCAAACTGCATGACATTCCAGGTATGGGAAAACATGGGGAGAAATATTGCCATTCAGCGGGAAATGGTATAGTCCAAGCTTTGTTTTTATTATGAAATCAGGGCCTTCAGTGGTCATATCACTGAAAATACAAGATTTGAAAAAATATTATTGTCTACGGGTGCTCGTGGAAGACAATTTCTATGGACTGGAATCTAGAGAATGCTAAAGTGATTCTGGTATTTTATGACCAGTGCTGGTCGTTTTCTATCAAGAAAGTTAAATAGAGGCAGTTGCAAGAAAAACAAAAAAATCAAGTCCCTCAGCAGAAAGCAATTCTAGTATTTTACTGATCTCTGTTGGTCGTTTTCTATCAAGTCAGCTAAATAGAGGCAGTTGAACAGAAAAGTCCCTAAGCTGAAACAGACAAGTCATAGGGCAGATCTCCAGAGCCCACAAAGCAGATACACATATAAGTATATTCTAAAGTATATAAGTAGATACTAAAGTATATAGAAGATGTCTTGAATACTGGACCTACAAAATACAGAAAGAAATCTAAATCAGACTCACCTAACTGTATCTTAGTCTGTGCAGCAACTGATTTTCAGTTTCTATGTATTCTATGCTTCTGGTTGCAGGTCCTTACCTGCCTGACCCTTTATTGCTCTCTGTGATCGCCTTTAGTTTGTGCTCATGTAAAGAGCTGTGTAGGGATGTATGACGTTACAACGCATACTTTTACATCGCATGCCTTTACAACTCGGTATTTACAACGAATACCTTTATAACGCATAGTGCTTTGGGGCGCTGGATAGTGAATAGTTTAATTTACTATTCCAACTCCAGTCCTCGTGGAAACTAGGGAAGGTGTTGGACAGTAAATTAAACTTATTCCCTATGCTAGAACGCCCCCCAGTGCAATGCGTTGTAATGGTTTGCGTTGTAAAAGTTGCGTCGTAAAGGCACTGCGTGGTAAAAGTTGCATTGTAAAGGATGTTTCCCGCTGTGTAGGGATGGATTATTTGCTTATTGGTGGGTTATGTTTTAAATCCTCAGGACATGGGTTCTGCTGTTAATCTGTGTAATCCAGAAAATGTACTATCACTGCAGTGATAGCAGTATGGGGAGTATTATAGAAGAGGATTATCCACAACTGATGATTTACCATTTCTTCCCAAATGGAAGAACTTTCTGTTACCACCTGTTAGAACTGGGGGTCTCTAGTTGGCTGAGGTAGGTACCTTAGTCAAAATAGGGACCCTTACTTCTAGTCAGGATAAGCAGGGACACACCTTATATAAACCCTGCTTACCCCCTGGGAGCTTTCACGAGCAGCCAGGCCTATCTCCAAGGGAATGTGTAAAGTATTTGCAACCACACTTTCAGTAACACAGTGATAACACCACAAATGGACACCACACTGGTTTCATAAAAAATAGTGGTATCTTTATAAAAAGGAATACCATGAGATCACATGATAGAAATCCAACATATGTATATCCTATGGGGCGACACCGCTGGTGTGTGAGTAGTGTGCGACCCCACCCCCTTTTTGTAACATTAAGCTCCCTTGAGCCGCTGGCTGACGAGCCTGGGACCCCGCACCTACGCGCCTGAGTGGTACTATACCTGGCAGATATTTGGCAGCCATCGGCAACCCCAGAACATGGCCTATCCCTGCTGATGAGGGGTGATACCCCGAAACACATGTCCAGGGATGGTGAAGACAGCGAAGACAGCAGAAGATCGAAAGATGATGCATCGTGGAACACATAACTACATTAACCAGAGCCCTATGGGGTGACACCGCCAGTGTGTGAGTAGTGTGCGACCCCACCTCCTTTTTGTAACATTAAGCTCCCTTGAGCCGCCGGCTGACGAGCCTGGGACCCCGCACCTACGCGCCTGAGTGGTACTATACCTGGCAGATATTTGGCAGCCATCGGCAACCCCAGAACATGGCCTATCCCTGCTGATGAGGGGTGATACCCCGAAACACGTGTCCAGGGATTGCGAAGACAGCGAAGACAGCAGAAGATCGAAAGATGATGCATCGCGGAACACATAACTACATTAACCAGAGTCCTATGGGGCGACACCGCCGGTGTGTGAGTAGTGTGCGACCCCACCCCCTTTTTGTCACACTTTCAGTAACACAGTGATAACACCACAAATGGACACCACACTGGTTTCATAAAAAATAGTGGTATCTTTATAAAAAGGAATACGATGAGATCACATGATAGAAATCCAACATATGTATATTCATAATATTTCACTTGGCTGGTTATTAGGCCCGCAATCACTTGTAGGTTCTTGCGGTATTAATGAATAATTCATGATCTCTAATGTAGTCCTAATGCAATGCTTTGCAGTTCGTAATGCAGTTTGTAATGTGGTAAGAAGACAGTCCTTAATGCAAGAATCAGGCAGTTTGTAATGCAATAATCAGGAAGTTCGTAATGCAATAATGTGGTTCGCAATGCAAGAATCAGGCAGTTCGTAATGCAATAATAATGTGGTTCATAATGCAATATTAATGCGGTTCGTAATCTGCGCCATCAACTCCGGCCACCACAAGGCCCCAACGGCAGAGACAACAATCATAAGCTCAAAGTGGAGGCCTCAGTACTGCTGGTCAGATACGGGCCACTCGGGAACTCAGCGCGTGCAGCGGGAGCGTGCAGCGGGAGAGAGCTTGGAGCACTCTTGTACTCCTCCTGCACGCCTGCCCAGGCCACACACGCTTGCGGCTCTTAACCGGAGTCCAAGCCTTCCCGGGGGGGATGCGTTGCCTCGCTCTCTCTCTCCGCTCGTTGGACATCCTGGTGGGCGATTCTGATCATGTTGCGGCTCTGTTGCCAGGCGACACTGTAGCCGAACAGGTTATTCTCTAGACTAGCACTGGCCGGGACACGCACAGAGCCGTGTGTACACATCGATGGTTAACTTCGGATTCGGGTCTCCTCGTGTCTCCGCTGTGTCCCATTCTTCCCCCGGCAGCACTGGGAAGACACCAGGGATGATGGATCCTCTTTCTTCCCGGGAGACGTGGCAGAGGTTCTCGTGGCCATCGCCTGACTCTTCCAGACCTGGGACGTAATCTCTTGGCCCCCTGCTGCCCAGGAGTCTAATCAATTTGGAAGCAGTGATGAACCGCTGCACGACGCTGCAGTGCTGCTCCATTGAGCCCGCTTTTCTTTTCTCCAAGTTGCTTTCCCTCCGGACTCAGCCACTGTCTTCCTCTTCCAGGACGACTGTCCTAATCCCCGTGCTGACTTCCCCAGTCCTGCAGACCCCAAGAGTGATCTGCGACCCTCTAACATTTCATCCCTCCTGAATCGACTGCCGCCTTCCCAATTCAGCTCCGCTTTTGGGGTAGTTTTTTTATTGCTGGTTGTTTACTTGGCTTTGTTGTTCTACCAGCATTTCCGCCATCTTGTTTTTGTGGTCTTTATTCTTGTTCACCTTCTTACAGATCCTTGCCACAGGTCAGCGCCCTTTTTCACCAGATTGACCATTCACACCTTTCTTGGCCACCTCCGAGCCTCCGGACTGTTTTGACTTACTTTCTCAAACTTTTTTTTTCTGTCTCCACGGAAGTTCTCTACGCCATGACTGGACTATGACTCTGTAAATATGTAATATATATTTGTACAAGCCTAATCGCTGTTAAAATGTAATCCTGACTGAATTTACTATTTGTATATATACAACTCTAACCACTAGTATATGTAATAGACCTTTGTACTTACTACCATTTCTATGGGATTTTAGAGTTTATCCGTTTGTGTCTCTTCCTTGAGTGACTATATAACTTGTACATTTGCAATTTTTTCTGCTTGTATTTCTTCCTTGAGTGACTTTACAACTTGTACATTTGCAATTATTTTCTGTTAGTATCTCTTATGTAACTCATGTAATCAAAAGTCCTTATGCAACGCAACTGGTTCTTTTGTAAAGCACTCTGACACCTTCTGGTAATGTTCGTGCTATATAAAATCGCATTAAATAAAAAATGTAATAACATTTTACGGCGCTGCCTTCTCCTTCGTTGATGATCTTGGGCAGATTCCTCTCAGAGAACACGATCACAATCCTTTTCACCTTGCAGCTTTCTTAGCTTCAAGAAATCCTTTAGCACGGTGCAGCTAGGGCCGAAGGCAGTGGTCCTTACTCACAGCCTCAGTTACGATGACAGCTCGGGCAACAAACAACAATACAGCAGCGTGGAAAAAGTAAGAAAACCCGCCAATTCCTAACAGTTTCTTTCCCAAAACAACCGGGAATCTACATGCTACCAAAAGTCCATAAAGATCTTTCGAACCCACCGTTCCGTCCCATTGTTACCGGGTGCGGCACCATTTTTGAGCCTCTGGGTCAATACTTAGATCAGTTAATCCCAAGAGCAGTCTGGCTTTACACTGGGAGAACCATAGACACACGATTGCTCAGGTGAAATTCCAGATCCTCGAAATGGTCACTCCGACACCGGGCAAAAGTCTCACCAAGACTCTTTTACAGAGGGAAATTTTTTGGATTCGCAGGTTACAGACACAAGATCCCAAAGGGATAAATGATCGAGTGGACCTTATCTGTTTTTTATAAGATACTGCACAGTTACTGTATGCTGAAGGAAATTTGAGACAGCATAGTAAAATTGTATTGTTATATATTTTTCACTGTATTCATGATCACTGTCTATATGTTGCTTGGTTATAATGTGACACTATTGTTATGGATATGCATTTCACTTCACTTTTCATATGACCCACTTAACACATATACCTTTCCATTACAAACATGGCGCCCTCGGCGTTTCACTATATCTATTCCATAGTTTGCACCATGCAACGCGTTTTCCCCGGTTCCTTTTTAGTCCGTCGTTTATTTTTATTATTTAGAGTACGTCATTTAATGGCGCTGTGTCGCGGTAAGGAAGATAGGTCGAATGGTGGTAGCAGTCCGGTTTGACAGAAGCGCATCGTCAAAATGCACAGGTATTTCTCGCATTTGGTTCTTTCAGAGGCAGGACGCATTACGCTATTGCTTGTAAACACATTTCAAATTCGCCGTTTCTTCCGTTTTAGATAGTTGTTCGAAGAAAAACGCAGAGAACAGTTCGCCGGTTACCTTTGGACTATCATTAAGGTCAGTTTGAGGTTATGCCAGAGTAGTATTACGGCACTGGTCCCTTAAAGTGAAGAGTGTGTTTTAAAGTGAGTTGGAAACAGCGTGAAGTGGAGTTCAATTGAACTGACAGAAACTAGTTCATTTCAATCATGCTTTATTCTGTTCCTTCCAGGTCGGGTGTACGCGTTGTCTCTGAATAATCGTCATTATACTCTGGTTTGCCAAATCTTTGATACCGTAGTTAAGCTTCTCGTGAGTGTGTTTATCTAGGATTCAAACCGACACGTTCATTATTTTATACCCGTTTTTGAGTGGGTGTACTTATCTGTTTCTTCGTTATTTTTCTAGTACATTGAAAAAACGCAGCCCTGATTTACCACGCTTTTACACACCATCTTACAGAACCCCCTGACTTTGGCATTACTTTAGGCCAAACAAGTGAGTTATTTCATACTTTGGGTTATACAGTTAACCTTATGTGTTTGGATGTATTTTCAAGGTGTTATTTTAATATGGTACCATGCATATTCTCATTTCGCTCATGTATTTTCATGACCAGGTTCCTTAGAGTTCTTTGATGAAAAATATTTGTTTCCACTTTTTTACTATGTATGTTTTTACATGTTTAAAATTCATTGTGGCACACTGCACGACTGCATGATGTTAGACTAGTATATTAAACAACAATAAGATTTATGTTTTTTTCAGGTATTGCCCCCGACGAAGGGCCGTGTGGCCCGAAATGCATTGGGCATGAAAACTTATGGCCATACATTGTAAGATGAAAGCTACATAGATGTGATTATAACATCAAATTTCAATGAACTTTTTTTCACAACTCATATGAGAGTAGTATATGTAATTGTGATTATGCATTGATAATACAATTCAATGTGATTGAAACCATAGCTGGTGTTGTTTTCATTTCTGAATTTTACATGTAAAATGTTTAGCATGACTATCTAGCGACCCAAAAAGGGTGATAGCCACAGTGCGCAGAGGGCAAGCTGTTTAGCTTGATCCTTTCATGTTTAGTTTTTTCTGGCGCAGCATGGGCATTGCGTCCTCCTCTGCAGCACGCTTAGAGAACAGGATAAATTAGTAATCTATCATTGAAAAAATTGGAGTGCCTCTCCCATTACTAATTTTTTGCACTTTACTATGACCCTAACACTTTATACAGGGAGCACGTGAACTTTGACACTGATCAGCAGTGGCAAAGTGCGCAAAGCATCTAAGTTGTCAACATTATGTCAGAAAAAGGACTAGGAGGAAGGCAAAATGTTTTAGGAACTTTAGCCAAAAAAGGCCAAGTCCAACACCACCCAATTCTAAATCTACTCTTAGTGACCACATACTTTATATTAACACAAACACAAACAGAGAAGAAACAAGAGTCTGCAACCTGTATGAGAAAAGGGAAGAAAACTGAGTATCTCTTTGTATACCACAAGACCAAGATAAGAGAGAAACACATTTTTGATAGTCTCAGACAGCATACAAAAAAAGTGCAGAAAAGAAGATGTATTATCATCCTAAAAGAACACAGAGCAAAGGGAAATGTAACTGCTGGGTATGTTACTTCTTGCGGCTCAGTTTGACACAAAATTTAATATGGATCATTTATATAATTTTGAAACTTTTAATGCACATATCTTTGTGTCACGAACCTGGCAGACATTTTTGCACATCTGCAATCTGTCCCTTGGCCATTTCTCCTGTATTAACTTTAGAAAAGGCCGTAGAAATGTTCGTGCCAAGAAGGTTGTTTTTGTGAGTTTAAACCTCGGTTGGAAAATGTCAGACTGTTCTGATTGGAATTTTATATGAAAGTAGATGCTACATTGGCTGAGTTTAGTTTAACTGTATTTGCAGAGGCTTTGGAGTTTCAATTCATTGAATAATAATTGGGTCTGTTTGAAATGTGATCTCTCTGGAGCCTAAACATTAATTTTATCATTAATGAGATATTTTCACTGAATAGTTATTCTGCAGATATGGTGACCGTACAATTTGCAAACAAAAGTGCAGAAAATGAGACTTATTCCAAGCATTACTTTACCTAGTTACAAAGTGAAGAATCCAAAAGAAAATATTTCTTTAAACCTGCATAATATGTCATCTGGATCGAAAGCCCATTTAAATAAGTGAACATAAAAGAAGCCCAAAAACGCATGTGGATTAGAGCCCTATCAGATACCAAAAACCACGTTCCAGAATAGTCTCAAAGGGGCAAAGTTAACTTTAGGTTGAGGGGGTTGATGAGATAGAAGCAAGGTGAAGTTCTCTGCAGCATTTAGTACTGCAGATGGTCCCGCTTCATGCTAGTTACCAAAATGTGTGTAGAAAAGTCCACAAAATACTATACAAATGCACTAGCTAATGATTTTTTTGCAAAGAACGTCCTGGCTTCAGAAAGAAACTTCAGTTTTCTCTTTGTAAAATTTATGACAAAATGTGTTCTTTGTGTTGAAAGCAGAGTGGGCAGGAGAGCTACAGGCCCCAGGCACACATGCGGCAAGCCGCCGCTTATGCAGCATCTCTGGCACCTGGGACGAGTATTTTTGCTGCCTGGGAATCTCGCAACACAGGATGTGCGTGGGTGTGGGCCCGGCCAAAGACCAGGTCAAGAGCGGGCCCGTCTGCGCCCGTTCACGGCCGGCCGCAGCTGGGCTGGGCCCTCTCTCTTGGTTTTTTCGATTGAAACATTGATATCAGGAGATTCTTGAGGGAAGTTAGTACAGTAACTCCTTTTCGGCAAGGCAGAGAGCTACCTAGCGTTCTCGCCAGGCCCCAGTAAGAATAGGAGGCGGGGGTGTCGCATGCCATCTGATTACGTAGTACCTCCCACCCAACAGTCATCCAAAGGAGGCGTCGGCAGGGCCATGTACCGGAAGCACTTTAAGTGCTTCCGGTTCACGGGAACGCCGGACGTTTGTTGTGGACTGGTTTAGATATGCCTGGCCAGTGGGCACACTGCCCCCTTTTAAAAGGGGACAGTGGAAGCGGGAACAGTCTCTTGTTCCTCTCGCTTCCACCAAGAACGGCACTTGGGTCATCGGCTGCCCGTAATTTCTTTTTCTTTTCCATTGCAGGCAGACTGTAGGAGTTTTTCGGCGTAGGTCCAGGAGTTATCTGGCCGCAGACCGAAGCATCCTTGGTGGAGCCTAGACCTGCTGTGAGGCAGTGTTTGTAGAACGAGAAGCTGCCATGCGCTGGAAGCGGGGAACAGCAACACGGGCTGCGGCGTTGCTGCGAGGAGTGCAGCAGCAGGGATCAGCTGTTTGCTGAGCGTAGTGACAAGGACGTGCGAGTGGCTGTGATCCTAAGCCGGGTGAGTTCGGATCTGGTACCGCAGGCGAATTGTGAAGTGGTGTGCCATTGAGTGGGTTGTAGCTGTCTTTTGGGAAGGTGCGTGCTGGCAAGTGTGTGAGGCGGGACGGATGCTCAGTGAGCAAGAAACATTCGTACTGGTGTCCCTTCGGACTTCACCAAATTAATAATGTTTTAATTGGTGTCTCTGCCTCATCGTCTAATCCCGCTTTGAAAAACAGCTTAAATTTAATCAACGCTCACCGGTGAGTTGAAAAGTGCATAGAAGCAGTAGGAGCTGGTACAGAGGCATTTGGTTAGACTGCAGGTTGTTTAGGCGAGTGGGGTACAAGGGAGCAAGAGGGGGTACGAACAGGCTGTTTTCTTGCATCCAGACAGTTTTTTTAATACTGAGGGGAGCATTGTTTGTCTGACCCACAGCCACAGTCACGGTTGTTCCTCGTGTATCCTAGGCTAAAAAGTTTAAAGCAAAAAACACTTGGTGTTGCCAGGTACCGGTTATTTTTTCCTCTATTTTTAATGCACGTCTCTTGTGGGGTACGACCAGGACGGTCTCATTCGCCATAGCAGACGAGCAATCGGAGGACCACCACGACAAGACACCACAACAAGTCTGTCCATGGGGGTAATCGTTGACTGCAGCATCGGCAGGCCTGCACTTCCATCACGTCCAGGAGCCACGCAGGTTTGAATAAACACCTGAACCACTGGACTAGATGGTGGGCATGGCTCTGGTTGCCTGGTTGCTGTGGTCAGCTGGTGACTGCTTCTACTGTCAGGTAAGGGCTGGGGCTTTGTCTCAAGCCGGTGCACAGGGGTGAATTTTGTGCCATCCCCAGCAGTTATAGTTAAACACAATGGCCCCTAAGGTGAGACGTAATGAGAAACGGTCCCACACAGATGTTATGTGGATAACAGGAGATCAGCCACAGGCTCCAGCAGTCCCCCCAGCGGAAGGTATGGGGGGGCTACCCATATCCAGCCAGACATTTTGGCCAATCTGGAGGCGGTACTTCCATGGATTAAGACAGTGGGAAACTGTTCACCTGCAGCTGGGGTGTCAGGCAGCGGGGGCAATGCCATGGAGAAGGTAAAAACAAATAATGGCACAGCTGGGGAAAGTAAAGCCAAATAGGGAGCAGGCAGTACCGGCTGAAGGAGCAACGCCAGCAGTACCAGCAGGAGAGGCAACGCCTGTGGGCACAATGCAATAGTTAGTAGTGGAGGTCCAGTGGCCGCATGTACCCTAGCGGATCCAGGAGCACCGAAGGCGGCTGACTCAGCAGCATCAGCAGGTATAAATAAAACACTGGCACCTCTGGGTTTGGGGGAATTGCGCTCATCCAGAAAACAGGTGGGGCACCATTTGTCACAAGAAACAAAAGAAAAGATCTGGAAAGGGGCATACGTTAACTTTTTTTACTGTTGATAGATGAGGCGGAAAGGGAAGAGGCTAGGAAAAGCAAAGAGTGGATGCTCCCTAGGGAATGGGCAAATGTAACCTTGAAATACAGGGTGGAAGAGAATTTGGCCAATTGGGTGCAGGGCTTTACCATCTTCATGTCAATCATGCTAGAGCGTTTTCCAGCCATGGGGTCAGAGATGGCGTGTTACCAGAACAGGATCACTGTAGCCCAGGCCACTCAGGTAGGCGACGGGTGGAAGGAGTACGACAAAGAATTTAGAAGGGGTAAGGCACAGGAACCAACATTAGCATGGAATCAGACAGACATGTTTATTCATCTCAAGCATTTGGTGCAGGGCCCATCTGAAAGTTTTCGTGGACAAGCGCAGGACAGTGTTAATTTTCAATAAACGAACATGTAATAGAGCCCCAGGCACATGCAGGATCAGTCATAACTGCGACTCTGCGGTAATGTATCACACCCCAAAGCCAAGTGCTTCAAGAATTACAGGGAGAGGGGAGTCAAAAAACATGATTGAGAAAATGTCGCTTGAAAAGGCTAGATCCCCCATAAACACCAGCGCCATGATCCCTTGGTTAAACATGTAGGGCCTCATTTATGAGGCTGTGCGTCACTTTTACGCCGCTGGTGCGTCACTTTTTGTGACGCACCAGTGGTGTAAAAAATGCGCCTTGTTGCGCCATATTTACAAAGTGACGCATCTAGGTAGATGCGTCAATTTGTAAACCCCTGCGCCACATTATACCTGCGCCAGGTATAATGTATGCAAGGGGGGCGTTTTGATGCAAGAAAGAGTCATCGAAGTGACGCAGTGAAATTTATAAGATTTCACTGCGCCATTTCTTGGCCGCTAATGTGTCAAAATCTTACGCCTGCCTCATGGCAGGCGTAATACTGATGCAGGCACTAACAGCATGGGACTTGCCCATGTGAAAGTACACATTGCTGGAGTTGCGACACTTTTGTGACACACTCCAGCAATGTGTCACTTTTGCGCCTACAGATACGTCAGAAATACTGACGTATCTGTAACTCCTTGCGACATGATGCGTCATACTGTAAATATGACGCATCGTTAGTGTCGCAGAAGAGCGTAGGGAAAAGTGACGCATCGCTGTTTTCACTCAGCGATGCGTCACTTTTCATAAAGGAGGCCAGTACAATTGACCTGAGGCTGCACGAACGACTAGGAAGGGGTTTCTGGCAGGTTTCTGAATCCCAGCCAAAGGTTACAGCGGTGTGGCACATTGCAGGAACCAACTTTCAGTGCAGGTCAACAAGAGTATAGCAGCAGCAAAAATTGAGAAGGAAGTCAAACTGGGTAGGGTGGCAGGCCCATTCGACAATGTCCCAATGAAAGATTTTGTTTACTCACCACTAGGGGTGGTTCCCATAAAGGTACAGGGCGAATTCCGCTTAATCCACAATCTTTCAGCGCCAAGGGGGTATTCTGTGAATGAGGCAATTTCAGACACATTGTGTAGTGTGAAGTATGCACCCTTTGATTAAGCAGTGGACATGTTGAGGAGCCTGGGCAAGGAGCACTATATGAACAACCTAAGGAACCTATGGGTCTGACATCTGAAAGTCTAATCAGGGATACATATAATTATATCTCAGCTACACATTGGTATGCTGAAGAGAAATCAGAGACTAGGATTCTGACTTAAGGTGTCATACAGAAGATGGTTAACCCTGTGTTAGCAGAGTGAATGACTATGTTTGGATTCCCATCAACATCGTGTGTGATCAATATTATCATATGGTCCTCCGTCCTGGGTCTTGTGTCTCTAGATCACCGAGACAGCTATAGTACCCTCCACGGACACATAGTTCACGTGTGCCAACATTTGGACAACCATAGGAATCTGATCTGACGGGTTGGTGCAGTGCAAAAAGAAAAGTGTGTGAAATTTAAAATAGGATAGAGAATCTCATTATAATTTTATTCAGCCAAGACCTCTTCCTGTTTAAAAACAAAGAACAGCGCAAAACATTACTACTGCAGTTTAACAAATATCTGCATGGGGGCCAACATGTTTCAGCCTTAGCGGGAAGGGACCCTAGGCTTTCTTCAGGGCCTCTGTTCTCATATCAATGCGACTGCAAAAATGGTGTGAGTGACTAACTTAAATCTGAAAAAATTATTATTTTTTATTATTTATATAAGGAGCATTATAGGCAAAGTCCGACATTGAGTCTGCTTTCCGACTATTGCCAGTGCACACTCTGGATTTTCATCTTCTGGATTTCCAATTTCAGGGGAAGTATTATGTGGACAAATGTATGCTGATGGGTTGTTCAGTGTCCTGTGCCTACTTTGAGAAATTTAGCTCCTTCTTGGAGTGGGTTTTCAGGCGAGACACAGGGCACCAATGGGTGTTCCATTACCTCAATTACTTTTTCTTCTTGGGGGCACCATGGTCGGAGGAGTGCAGGACGGCTTTAGCAGATTTCTGCGCCCTCATGCGAGAGTTCGGTGTGCCATTGAATGAATTTGTGAATGAATTTGTACTTGTAAAGCGCACTGCTGCCCCAGCAACGGGGCGTCCTGGAGCTGTACTCATACCGCTATGGAACCCTTCCTGGCTTTTCCCTGTGAAATGTCCACTCCTGGGCACCCCCAAGGTGAAGCCAGGCATCCCAGCGCTGTTGGAGCCGTTGTGGAGATTAAGCAAGCTATTACCCAGAGTTGCAGAGTGGGACCCATGATTAGAATAGGCACCGAGGCAAGAATTATCAGGTCCGGGGAAATTGAGCCCAAGACCCGTCGAGGCGGGAATTGAACCCTGGTCCCGGGCCAGACCTCTGCATCAGGGTCTGCCGCTCTAACCATTGAGCCACACTTCTCCACAAGGGAAGACAGTGGGTCCTAGCACAAAGATCGAATTCCTTGGTATTGAGCTGGATTCTGTCCAAGGGGTGTCTAGGTTACCGGCAGAAAAGGTAAATGACTTTAGGGGAGCTTTGCAGCACTGCTTGGCTAAAGACAAAGTGACTCTGCATCAGTTCCGGCAAGTAGTGGGTCAATTGAATTTCGCACTGTGCATAATCCCAATGGCATGCCCTTTGTCTCGCACCATTGCACAGGCTATGTCTGGGCTCAGAGAGAAGCACCACCACACTAGACTATCCAGTGAAGTCAAGCAGGACATGCTCATTTGGAAGGCATTCCTGCGGGATTTTAATGATAAGGTGGTATGGCCTAGCCTGCCCAGATCCAGTCCCGAGTTGGGTCTGATGACCGACGCAGCAGGGAGCGAGGGTTTCGGTGCCATTTTAGGGTCTTAATGGATCACACAGCGTTGGCCTTGTTGGTGGAGAGACTCTGGACTCACAAGTAACATAAGCTTCCTTGAGCTCTTCCCCATCCTAATGGCATTGTCCGTTTGGCCCGTGCATTTGAGGAATCAGTCTGTGATATTCTGGACAGATAACATGGCGATGGTGGAATGCATTAATAGTCAAGCGGCAAAGTGCAGCATGATCCTACGACTGTAAAAGAAATTGTGTTATTGTGCATGAAGTTAAATGTACTTTTTAAAGCAAAACACGTGCCAGGTATATTAAATCATGCTGCTGATGCATTGTCTTATTTTGAAATGCAGGTATTTAGGTCCCACCTCCCAGAAGCAGCGGTGCACCCAACACCTTTCCCAGAACAACTTTGGCAGCTTGCTGCCCCCAGTTATCGGACCTCATGGCAGCTAGCCTAGCATCCAGGACCATAAAAGATACAAAGGGGAATTTTGGTCTTTTTGTCAGTTCTTGGGGGATAGTTGGGAGCAAAAGTGGCACGATTCAGGTTCGGTGGTCGCTTATCTTGGGTTCATGAAGGATAAGGGGCGCCCGGTGGTGAGAGCTAGGCGTCACATTACGGCCATCTCCTTTTTTTGCTAAAGTGAAAGAAAAAGGGGATCCAACGACGAGTTTTTTGGTATGCCAGGCATTGAAGGGCTGGCAACATTTGCAAGGGGGGCAACCCGATGACAGGAGACCGATCGGGTTTGAAACACTGGCTAAGTTGTTAGTAGCCTTACAGCGGGTTTGTAATTCACCAAGAAAGGTTACTCTGTTGCAAGCAGCATTCTGTCTCGCATTCTATAGTGCTTTTAGGGAAGAAGAACTGGTATCAAGGAACAAAAGGGATTGGCAGGGCGGCCTACAGATGGAACATGTGAGAATAAATGGGGACTCCATACTTATCTCCTTACATAGCTCCAAGACTGATCAGGGAGGAAGGGGCGAGAGCATAGTGCTTCACAGGGCAAGAGGTAATACATGTTGCCCCGTACCCAGTCTGGAGACCTTGATGGCACAGCGAATGAGGGCCACAGCAGGTCGTACATGGTGACGGATCACCCCTCACTCTCTTTCAGTTCAAAAGAGTCATGGGTCTGGCCATACAACTGCTGGTTTAGACTCATCTAGCTTTGGGACCCACTCCTTTAGGATCGGGGCAGCCACAGAGTCAGTAGCCATGGGCCTTAGGGAAGAGCAGGTCAAGAGGATTGGCAGGTGGTCGTCTAACTGCTTTAAGCGATACATGAGGCTGCACATGCTTTAGCAAGTTGGTTTCATTTCACGTTAATTCCTCATTCTTTGACTCAGAGAGAAGCTAGCGCAGGTACACGGTTACATATTGCTACATGCTGTTGCGTATGTGTTTAGCTTGACAGGAGAGCAGTGCATTAACAATTGTTATTTTCACGTTTACCTGCAGTTTCTTCTGTGACTCAGGGGAGAAGTCTGCATCGGCCCATCATCACAACAGGGGGAAGTCACCTCGTCACTCAGATAAACAGTGGTCAACAGTCCAAGAAAGAACAGCTCAGGTTATGGCCCAAGTTCACTCCTGGGCCCCTGAACCGCAGGAAATCTGGGTAGTTGGTCACTCATATGTCCGTCATTTAAAAAATGTCTTTTCAGGGGCGCACAAGGCCAGGGCACGTAAGTTGGGAGCAAAAATAGTGTTTCATGGACAGGGAGAACTGTGCGTGGGGCAATTCAGGGAGCTGGTAGACAGCCCTTTAGAAAAAAGTAAGGGACCTCCAGTGATCTGGATACTGCACCTAGGGGGTAACGACTTGACTCGCCTGGGATGGAGGGTACTAGTGGAGGAGCTCCTCACTGAGGTGGGTTGGTTGGCAAAGAGGTGCCCCGATGCTGTAATCGTCTGGTCTAGCATGATCCCAAGGTTCCAGTGGAGAGGGGGTGAGTCAGTGCGAGCATTGAATCATGCGGTAAAGCGGACCAACAATAAGTTTGATGAGCTGTCCAGGACCCTGGAACTGAAGTCAATAGGACATGGGTACATCCGGGGTGATCAGTTCTTTTTGCAAGACGGGGTTCGCTTATCATCCAAAGGGAATCAGGCATTTATGGAGGATATCTTAGCATGGTTGGATGGCACGAGACAAAGGTCATGACCTCCTAGCGAGCGTAGGGGAAGGCCAGATAGTCGGGCAACTATGCTGGCCTATGCGGTAAGGTCATGGTTGGTAAGCATAGTCTTCGGCCCTTAGCTGCCAGCACCATGTAACTCCAGGGACAGTGATAGCCGGTCAGTAGGCTGTCGGGGAACGGGGCCAGGGGAATCACTCTTCCCAGTAGGCCTGTGGCCACCCTCGCACGCGCATGCGCATCAGGGCACAAGTATGCAGAATTGCAGCCCCCGTTATGAAGTATAAGGCTCATGGCATAGGGGGGCCCGGGGGAAAGAATCTGTCTGATAAGCTGTACCCCTATGCAAGCTTACTCCAGTGGAGCAGGATTTCTAGTTTCCTGGGATCTGAGGCTGCCAGTCATCGACCTTGCCGTAGGCTCTAGAGGGGACACAAAGAAAGTAAAGTATGTACATTGTTAGATTATGGTAGGAGTGGAATTTGTATTAGAGCATGTTAAGGTTAGACAAGTGTCATGTATCTATCAATGTATCTGGACTTTCTGCGTAAAGTGTACATAATGTAAAATAATAATCAATATTTTTTAATATGTAATAAATACGGCCAGGGGGTCACTCCCCCTAATCCAATAAACAGTGTGGTTTGTAAATGCTTGCCCAGGGGGAGGGAGAGCGTACTCATCCATCCAAGGGCAGATTTGGGGTTTCTTCAGTAAAAGGGGTCTTTGGCAAGTACCAGGCCATATGTGTCTGTAGGCTGAAACATCTTTCACCTAAGGATCTTACAAGGAACCTGGCAGTGATTGGGGTAAGCTCAATATTCTTCAACAACTCATATCAAGTGCATCAAAACGGTCAAAAAGAAGGATATTAACACCACGGTGAATACAAGAACCAATCCGAACACAATTGATTCTTTACTGGCAAGAGCGGTGAGTGTAGTCTCTAAGGAGATTGATTTGACTAAAAGGCATTTGTCATTGGAGGAGTGGGAGTGTCCCCCCTTTTTGATAAAGGTCTGTGAGCCGGGCAAATGTCAGGGATTGAAGCACAAGTGAGTATTAGGCCTAATGTTGAAACCCTAGTTCGGAGCAATCACTCCGTCAGAACTGACGTAACTAAGATTAATCAGACTTCTGGTTATTCTGTCTCTTACAAACCCACCAGCTGTTAAGCGCAAGTGTAAATTCAGGTATTTGTCAGATTTGATGTTACTGTCTCCCACTCTAAAGTCGGGCTCTGAAGTTGTATCTTACATGGGAGATACGCAGGGCTCAATGTGGGAAACTATGTTAAGTAAATTTATTTTAATTTTAAATGACTGTCTAAAGCCTATCAGAGATAGATTAGATAGTCTGGAGTAAACTGTTGGGAAGTTAGTATCAGTTAGCCTGGAGCAACGAAAGGCCGGTCAGAAGGGGCCACAGGCCAATCATAAAAGTGTTAATACTAAATCTGAGCGGTGAACTACGCTCCGCTCGCGGAGTTTGCAACATTTCGGTAACTTCGCGTTTCGCGTGGAGCGTGAAGTTGATGAATACTACGCAATATACAGCGTAGCGTAGTTGTTTTTCTTCCTCGCGCTCTCAATATGCATTCTCGCGGGAGCGGTAATGACTTACCGTGATTCTGCGTTCGCCGACTTGATTTTCTATCCGTCCGCGTGCGCCACAAGGTTTGGAATCCGGCCACAGGATCCAGCAAAACTGTGCGAACACGTCATTCGGACACGCTATCTTCCTTCCGGCGGCAGTGTTGGTAAGATCGCGTTCACGAACACGCAGAAACTACAAACTGGCAAAGAATATCTCTCGAGCACGATAAAACCTTCCTGAAAATGATCATTTTGCTCAGAAAAACTCCTCAGATTGTGATTTGGCTGTAGTATTTTGTGCAAGGAGTCCTTTTTTTCTACTCTTTTTTTCAAGAGGAAGGACGTGCCCCTGAGTCTCCAACTTCCTGTTCCTGTCCAGCAGGCTCCTCCCAGTGCTTTGTCCATGTGCTGTTCACTTTCATTTCGATTTGGAGCTGGAAGGATCACTTTTTGTGTCTGTCTGCTGCATCATATCATTGAATTGGATTTCTTTGAGGACTTTTGAATTTGAGATTTTATTTTACAAGTAAGTTGGAGAATTGGTGTACATGTTTGTTTGATTGTGGCTTTTTTTACCTACAGTTTTCTGGGCTTTTCATAATTTTTAAAAATTATTGTTTTGGGTGGCCTGTACTTTCAGTAGGGGCCTAGTTGTATTTCTTTGAAATTTCAGCCAGTAGGCCCAGAGGTACCCATGGTTTCAACCATGTTTCTGTGGTGTCTGTTGAATTTCAAGTTTAACGCCATGGATGGCATTTGATTGAATTGCTAAATGTGGTTTTTGGAGTGGAATTTCAGTTTTTGGGTGTGTGGTAATTAAATAGGGCTTTTCAGCCAGTGTGTAACCTTAGGAGTTTAGCTGGCTTAGTTTTGGCAACTCTGCACAGCACGACAACGCGGACTTACAGTTTTTGTCTTGTTTGCGTGCTCAATCTGCGTGTTCGCGCACGCGATAACGACTTTTTGTACAGATCGTAATGTCGAACACGCTGAATTTGAAATCTGGCAAACAATATCTCTCGAGCTACATAAAACCTTCTCGAAAATGATGATTTTGTTCATTTTGCTAAAAAGACTCCTCATGTTGTCATTTGGCTGTATTTTTTGGATCATGGAGTCATTTTTCTTTTTTTAAAAGAGGAAGGAAGTTCCCCAGAGACTCCAACTTCCTTTTCCTGTCCTTTGTATGTACTTTCTTGTTATTGTGGGTGGGCTGACCATGTGGGTGGCAGCCGTTTTGTGAAGCCAAGCATTGTGCTTTTGCCAAAGGCCTGCATTTTCTGTCTTCTCTTTCTTTTAATGTTGTTGTGTTTGGCCAGGCCATGTGGTGGTGGCCATTTTGTGAGACTATCCACTATGCTTTTGCCATAGGCCTCCAAATTTGTGGCCTAGTCTGCCAGTAGGTCCAAACTCCCAGAAGTACTCATCAGGGGTGCTGGAATCAACTGTTTCTATGTTGTCTTTTGAATTTAAACATCATGTAGGGCATGGATGGCATTGGATTGAATTCCAAAATGTGGTTTTGGGGTGTAGTTAACCTTTTGGGTGTGTGTTAAATAAATGCCTTTGTTGCATGTGTATGTGTTGTTGTGTAACTTTCCAAATTTTTTTGCCATGCAGATTTGTTTTTTTGCATTAAAGCTGTGTTGTGTAACTGGCATCCTTTGTCTGACCATATAGTGATATAGGCCTGCTTGAGTTCATTGTTTTCCGGGCCTAGCCCTTGTGCCTGTGATGAGTGACCATATTTGGGGTGGTAGTTAGTAGTGTGCAGTTTTTACCACATAGGCCTGTGTGTCTTTCCTTTGTTCCTCTTGGCTTACTGCTTCCATCCCCATTGCCAGGTTCCACTACATTTGAATTTCTGTTCTTTGCTATTCTTACTCTTCCTGAGTGTACACAGTACACTAGTAGTAATTAAAATTAAAGCACAACAGATTTCAGGTTTGACTGATGTTCTTCTGGCTTTTTTGCTTTTAGGTGCACAAAAGACTGAGGAGGAGGTGTCTGTCATCATCACCCGTTGTACTGCCAGACAGACGTCCTGCTGTTGTATGTGACGTGACGTGTGGTGTGTCCTGACCAGACATCTCTACAACTTTTGCAACTGAGTGCTGCTGACATCTGAAGAAGATGGCCCTAAGAAAGCAGGTACCGGTCCTCCAAGACCAAGAAAGTTGCAGAGAAGAAGGAAGTGACACTTAAGTCTGGTGTTCCCCCAACACCTTTTTTGGGAAACCAAAAATTACCCCTGCAGCAGCGGTGTCCGGGGGGCAAGCTAGGGGCAGCACCTCTGCATCAGTGGGCCCAACCCACCAACTCAGGCCGAAGCAGATGAGTATTGAGGCGGTAGCCAGCCTAATGGTGGAAAGCAGTGATGCTGAGCCTGACCTAAACTTATCGCTATCTCAAAGTAGTACACTATCAACACAGGAGGGAACACAGCAGATATGTGGTCAACAACAACAGCCGCAACCACCGCCTGCAATAGTAGTTGTTGTTCC
The DNA here is from genome assembly GCF_964261635.1 of Lissotriton helveticus. Lineage (NCBI taxonomy): Eukaryota > Metazoa > Chordata > Amphibia > Caudata > Salamandridae > Lissotriton > Lissotriton helveticus. Next base: position 893,109,828 of record NC_136071.1, on the reverse strand, counting down.
TCCCGAAGTAGAGGCAGTTCAGGAAATTGAGACTCCTGCAGAGGAAGAAGAAGAGGAAGCCACTCATTCAGGAGATTAAGTTTAAGTTTAAGTTTAAAATATTTATTAAGTTTAAAATATTTATTAAGCGCAACATACACCTGAGCGGTTTCTTGGCGCTGAGATAGCAAACAGCCTACTGGGCAGAGTCAATCGCTAAGACATAAGCTGAAGAGGGGATCAGAGATTTAAGACAGAAAGGCCTGAGTGAATAAAAATGTTTTCAATGATTTGCGGAAAATGGAATACTGGGTGAGAGACCTAAGGTGAAGGGGAAGAGAATTCCAGAACATGTGGGCGAGGGTGGAAAATTTCGAGCCACCCTGTTTTTTTTTTCTGTAGCGAGGGACTGCTAAAAGATGTTGGGCCGAGGAACGGAGGTCTCTGCCAGGGACATAAGATTTGATGGCTGAAGATATAAAGAGAGGGGCCAGGCCAGTCCTGGCCTGAAACGCCATGCAGCCTAATTTGAACAAGGCGCGTTCCCGAACGGGGAGCCAGTGGAGGGTCTTCAGGAGGGGAGAGGTATGATGGAATTTGGGGAGACCGAAGGCGAGGTGGGCCGCCTGGTTCTGCACCAGTTGCAGTTTGCGCAGGCTGTACTGAGGGATGCCATTGAACAAGATGTTCCCGTAGTCCAGGCGGGACAGGACCAGTGCGGACATAATTAGTTTAAGTGCAGAGAAGGAAAAAAGCGAGAAATAGAGCGGATAGTACGAAGAGTGAGAAAACAGGAAGAAACCACCGAACCAATCTGGGAGTGCATAGTGAGTTTGTCATTTAGCTTGATGCCAAGAGTCTTAACAGAAGGAACTGGGGTAGGGGGAGAACCAAAGGAAGGGGGCTTCCAAATCCCCAGCAATAAAAAGGAGGGCTAGCCCATCGAGATCTTCGCCAAACATTACTTCTGGTGCTCGAGATGTCACTTGGGATCCACAAAAACCTGGGGATAAATGAGTAGAAGGTCCGCTCACGGTGGAACAGGAGGAAGAAGAAGAGGGAGACATTCTCTCTGGTAGTGGTACACAAAGTAGCCATGTCCCCAGCACTGCAGTGGTACCGCCCACATCCTCAGCAACATCTCAGTGGCTCAAGAGTAAGAGTCAGCCTAAGACACCAAGGAGTACTGCAATGAAAAAAAGTGCGGCGTTGAGCCTAACAGAAAGGAATACCACGCAGCCTACCATTCTTAGCATGTTTACTAGGCCGGACGGGCAGTACGAACGCAACCACCGAATAGCACGTTTGTACAATGCAAAGCTGGCTAAAATGTTAGCACTGGACCCTCTCCCTTTTTCTTTTGTTGCAGGGGTGGGTTTTCTGGAATTTGTGACAACCATCTGCCCAAAATGGGAGGTTCCCAGCCGCTACTATTTCGCTAGAGTTGCTGTTCCAGCACTACATCACGATGTGGTGGAATTGCGTGGAAAAGCCTCAAAATAGAGTGCTGTTCAGAGTATCCACTTGACAACAGACATGTGGAACAGTTGCCAAGCCACTGATCACTGCACACTGGATCTCTTTTTCGGGTGTTAGAGAAAAGATACTTGCAGGTGTTGACACTGCTGAGATTTTTAATGACACTCGCAAACATGCAACTGTAGCCATGTTTGCTATGGGGAACTCTCATACTGCTGTTAACATTTTGGATGAGTTTAACAGCAAGGTCTTTGAGTGGCTGCAACCAAGAGGGCTTAACATTGGTTTTGTTGCCACGGACAATGGCAGTAATGTAGTTAAGGCCATGAAAGATGGTGGCTATTTCAGGGTCCCATGTTTGGCACACTGCATTACGATTGTTGTTCAAGACTTTCTGAAAAATGAAAGCAAAGTCAGCAACTTACTGACTACTTGCAGAAGAATATGCACACATTTCATTCATTATTTTAAAGCCCGGAATCAGCTGAGGGTCATTCCATGTGAGCATAAAATGCCAGTCAAAGCACTCATCCAGGAGGTGCCAACACGTTGGAACACAACTTATTACATGCTTGATTGTCTGTTTGAGTAGTACATACCACTTAATGCTTATGTCATTAAGAGAAGATTAGGGGATACTACTGTGAAAGCCATGAACATTGAGATGGGCCAATGGAACCTCGTTAAATGCCTGACAGAGATGCTACTTCCTTTTGGGGTCTTCACATGTGAAGTCAGCAGGGAGGACTGTACTATGGGCCAAACTATCCCATTGTTGTACATGCTAGAGCAACAGCTGAAGGAGGTGTCTGAAACGTACAAAGGTGTGGATGACAAAGTAGACGCATATCATTTGGCGGACGCCTTACTCGGTCGCTTATCTGAAAATACAAGGATTCAAAATAACATTGTGTTACATCGACATTACATCACTGCCACCATTTTCGATCAACGGTACAAATTATTTCTGAACATTAATGCAGTAATTCTTTTTTCAGAAGTGGATGTTGTCAAGTACAAAACTTTGATTGCTGAGGAAGCCACTGATTTCGAAAACGAACGGCTCTTAATTAGAGGCCTGCCACCCCAGGACAGAACAAGTACTACAGGGCATCCAGAGTCAAGTTCTACTTCAGAGTCTGAGAGCAGTGCGTTTGCCTCTCAGCAGTCACCAACACTACCAATAACATCAACAATAGCACCAACAGGATCATCAGCCACATGGTAACTGATTGGTTTCTACGGAGAGGGTTTGGTAAATCCATTTCTGATGCAAAGTCAAAAGAGGCCAAGCAAATCGGAGCACCGCTGAACATTGAGAGGATGGTCCAGGCCTATCTGGATGACACAACAGAGGTCTTCATGGAGCAAAGCCGATTGGTGTATTGGTATGAGAAAAGAAGCCAATGCCAGTGCTCAGCCGGCTGGCGATAAAGTATCTGGCTTGCCCTGTCGCAAGTGTTTCTTCTGAGCATGTTTTCAGTGCTGCTCGTGCCATTATAACTGTGAAAAGGACCAGTCTCTCGCCCAAAAGCGTGGAGAGGTTAACCATGATCAAAATGAATCAGCTCTTCATACCACTGGAGTACAAAATACATGAATCACAGCAGGAAGAGGAGAGCGACTTCGAAGACATAAGTAGTGGGTTACATGACCTAATTCTTTCCGAACCACCAGAGTTTGAGGACAAGCTCCTCTTCCCTGACAACTTGGCTTTCAAATTGTTACTTTTTTCATTCGTTTATTTGTGTGTGTACCTGTCTTTCTGGTTCAAATCAAATCACATCAAATCCATCAACACCTTCTCCTATTTTTATTTCCCTATTGGAGTTGCACGTCTGTGCATTTAACTTTCCACTCCACTCCTCAGAGTCCTGCTCCATCTTCCTGACTCGCCCTAAATACATTTTCATCAAGCCAGACATTGGATGGAGATGGAGAATATTATAATAAATGTTGCCTCTAATGGTCCCTCTATAAGAAGTGAAACGTGACTATAGCTATCTTCTGTTTTGTTTCCGAGATGAAACTCATCACTGTCCTAAGGCTACCGCCTCTGTCTGAAGGCATCCACAACTCTTCACTGTCAGAACTTGAGCAGGCATCCAAAAGTAAACTCATCACTGTCAGAAGGCTAGGCATCTGATCTGACAGCCAAAGAGAAGAGCAAGACAGGTAATGATTAATGAATGATGCCATGCATTGCATTGGATGCTTGCTGACTCTGAGCGAATGTGCATGAAGTTGAACTATACTAGTTAATCTACAAAGTAAAAGTGACAGTAAATGTTTCCTTGTTGTTTAATAACCACATTATACTCCTACTACTGTAGGTGCAGGCCAATATCCATTGCAATTTTTCAATATGGAATATGGATGGACTTAATCGGAGTCACTACAGACTGAGTTGGTGTTGGAAAACACGTACACGTACCACACCATGATGATGACCATACTATCCTTGCACGCAGTCAGTCAGTTGGATCGGAAATGATTGATGGAATAACTGTATTTCATGAACTGGCATAAAAGGTAAACACAACAATTCAACAAGAACCACAGCAGACCTAGGCTACATGTCCGTGTAGTGGTGGAGTCGAGTGTAGTGGTATGACTGACAGTGGTGCATTGATTTAGTCACTTGATTTGGAAAATGCTAGGTTGCTGTATATGCCTTTTTTCTGTCTCTGTCAAAATTTAAGGTAAATGGAGATTGGGTCATGGCCCGGTGCCGTGGGCTTGTTCTGTGCTGGCTCCTGTCCTGTTGTTGTTGTAGCTTAATGCTGTGTAAATTCTGAGTAGACACAATGTATCCAAGCGGCCTCAGTCTGAAAGTGTTCTCGCTCAAGAGTGTTGTCTTCTTGCACTCCACCGTAATTGATGCTTTTTTTATTATTCATTTATTTTTCAATACCCATTTTGTTTTTCCATCTACACTTACAGGCCGGCCTTTACCAAGTGCTATTATACTGGGAGCAACAACTCACACTTACCTTACCAATCCGCATCAGGCAGGCAGTGGCACCCAAGAATGATGTGCAGAGTGTCCATGGAAGGGAGGACTAAGTATGGGCGAAATTTGCGAATTCGCGTTCCGCGAATTCGCACGTAATCGAATTCGCAATCCGCAAAATCTGCAAATTCGTGAGAATTTGTGGATTTTTGTTTTTTTGCGTGTTTGCGGGGTTTTTGCGTGTTCGCGGGGTTTTTTGCGTGTACGCGGGGCTTTTTGCATGTTCGCAGGCCGCTTGCATGGTGAAGTTACCCATGCGGTCGTGTATGGGCACAGCACCCTCTGGTTCACCACTGCCACCCTCTTTTTCATCACTGCCACCCTCTGGTTCACCACTGCCACCCTCTGGTTAACCACTGTCACCCTCTGGTTCAGCACTACCACCCTCTGGTTCACCACTGCCACCCTCTGGTTCACCCATGCCACCCTCTGATTCACCACTGCCACCCTCTGGTTCATCACAGCACCCTCTGGTTCACCCCTGCCTCCCTCTGGTACAGCACTGTCACCCTCTGGTTCACCACTGCCACCCTCTGGTTCATGACTGCCACCCTCTGGTTCATCACAGCACCTCTGGTTCACCCCTGCCACCCTCTGGTACAGCACTATCACCCTCTGGTTCACCACTGCCACCCTCTGGTTCACGACTGCCACCCTCTGGTTCATCACAGCACCTCTGGCTGGTTCACCACTGCCACCCTCAGGTTAACCACTGTCACCCTCTGGTTCAGCACTGCCACCCTCTTGTTCACCACTGCCACCCTCTGGTTCACCCCTGCCACCCTCTGGTTCACCACTGCCACCCTCTGGTTCATCACAGCACCCTGTGGTTCACCCCTGCCACCCTCTGGTACAGCACTGTCACCCTCTGGTTCACCACTGCCACCCTCTGGTTCACGATTGCCACCCTCTGGTTCATCACAGCACCTCTGGTTCACCACTGCCACCCTCTGGTTAACCACTGTCACCCTCTGGTTCAGCACTGCCACCCTCTGGTTCACCACTGCCACCCTCTGGTTCACCACTGCCACCCTCTGGTTCACCCGTGCCACCCTCTGGTTCACCACTGACACCCTCTGGTTCATGCCTGCCACCATCTGGTTCATCACTGCCACCCTCTGGTTCACCCCTGCCACCCACTGGTTCAGCACTGCCACCCTCTGTTTCAGCACTGTTACCCTCTGGTTCACCTCTGCCACCCTCTGGTTCATCACTGTCACCCTCTGGTTCATCACTGCCACCCTCTGGTTCACCACTGCCACCCTCTACCGAGACCTTTTGTGACGCAGCGGCAGCACAAAAGATGCGCCATGGTGCTGGGTATTAACAACGTGACGCATCTGAGAGATGCGTCACGTTGGAAAGCCCTGCGCCATCAGAAGGCGTTCCGGCGCAGGGGAGGGCGTTTCTGCGCAGGAACGCCTCCTAAAAGTGGCTGAGTGAAATCTACAAGAATTCACTCCGTCACTTTTAGGCCAATGCTGCGTCAAAACCCAGCGCCTGCTTGAAGCAGGCGCAAGGCTTGGTGCAGCATTGGGGCGATAGGGCCCCCCAGAGCATTGCTGGAGCTGCGTCGCAAGCGTGACGCAACTCCAGCATTGCGCCGCTTTTACAGCACAGATGCGTGACGCATCTGTGCCATTTTTGCCACATGGTGCGCCGCATTGTAAATGCGGCGCACCATGGGTGGCGGAGCTGTGGCGCACAATACCTGGTGCATCCCTGGGGATGCGCCAGTTATTGTAAATCTGCCCCTATACATTTAGCCAACGAGGGAGCACTTACTGATTAGACAGTAGAAAGTACTCCAGTTGAGTAGGTTTTGCACAAAAAGGTGGCATCTTCGTGGACAAACACGCAGGGCGGGATTCATTCTGCCCCCTGTTAGACTCGTTTTTTGTGCCCTTCTGCCTTCTGTTAGACTCGTTTTTCCCTTGTTTTTGTGCCCTTCTGCCCTCTGTTAGACTCTTTTTTCCCTTGTTTTTCTGCCCTTCTGCCCCCTGTTAGACTCGTTTTTTGTGCCCTTCTGCCCTCTGTTAGACTCATTTTTCCCTTGTTTTTCTGCCCTTCTGCCCTCTGTTAGACTCGTTTTTTGTGCCCTTCTGCCCTCTGTTATTCCCTTGTTTTTGTGCCCTTCTGCCCTCTGTTAGACTCGTTTTTTGTGCCCTTCTGCCCTCTGTTAGACTCATTTTAAAAAGGGGCATAGTGCAGGCGTGCGCTTGACTAAGAAGTGCGCTCTCTCTTCCTCCTGAGGCGGATGCCGGGAGGTCTTGCTATCCCTTTCGCTCTTGCCGATAATTTTTAAAATATTGTGTTATTAGAATTTGTGTTTTTGACTTTAGCTTGATTAACAAGCTTTTAAACTGGGCACACGGCTGAGACCTGGTAGAGATCTCTCCCTCCCCCCTTCACTGCCTGGCCACTCTCAGCCGAGTATCGACGCTGAGAGCCGGTCTCGGGTAAGCGATCCAAAATCAGCGGCCATATTGGGTGTGGGTTAGTGCTGTGACGCGCTCTAGCTGCACTTAAAAAGGGACGGTCATGTCTCCGCGCAGCGGACGCGATCAGCGGACGCGCCGGACCTGCGCCGGAGTCGTGCCGGAGTCCTGCCCGTCTGCTCCCGTCCGCGACCGGACGGGGCAAGGGGCTACAACCCCTGGCGCTCTCAGAAAAACCCCCATGATATATAGCAATACTACCTTACACATGCTTCGACCGACTAGATACGACCCTTCCTAAAGTCATCTTACAGAAAAGCAATAGGAAAAACGCAGCCCCCTGGTTCAGCCCTGAACTGAGAATATTAAAACAATCCTGTCGCAAGCTGGAAAGACTCCTGGAGACTAGTCCCCTCGCCAGAAAGAAAACATACTTACAGGAAAGCCATCAGGAATTACAACAACGAGATAAAAAAAACCCAGGCAAAGTTTTATGAGGATAAAATAGGTACTGCAGCGAACTCCCCTAAAGAGATATTTCATATAGCCAAATCATTGATTAATCCGCTACAAACCCCTCCATCCAGTGAAGGAGCGCTTGAACGCTGCAATCAACTGGCAGTATTCTTCAAAGAGAAAATAGACACGATATACAACGCCTTCTCCTCTAACCAAGTTGGCCTAGAGCACAACAACACCGCCGATCTAACTCACGTTCCTGTCCTGGACCACTTTAATCCCCTGAACGCAGAGGCACTTAATACTATCATCCGCAAAGTTGTCTCAGGCTCTCCACTGGATGTGGCACCGCCCAAGCAGATAAAGGCAGTGATTGAGGCAGTTCTACTCACCATAATTGAGGTCTTAAATCTCTCAATATCAACATGTACAGTCCCCCATAGGTGGAAATGCGCCCTTTTGTGAAAGCACTGATAAAAAAGCCCAGCTTGGACCCGTCCATACTATCGAACTATCGTCCAATCTCTCTCTTGCCATGGCTCAGTAAATTACTAGAAAAACATGTTAATAATATTCTTACTGCCCACTTCGAATACATTAACCTACTGGACGATACTCAGACTGGCTTTCGCCCAAACCACGGAACAGAAACTGCCCTATTGCTAGTAACCGAGGAGGCTAGGAGATTGGTGGATGAGGGAGGAAGAGCTGCGATCATTCTGTTGGACCTCAGTGCAGCGCTCGACACGGTCAACCATTCCATCTGGATCAACCGACTCGGAATGAGCGGGGTGTCGGGCGCTGCCCTTAAGTGGTTAACTTCCTTCCTCAGTGATCGCCATGTCCAAGTCTTCGAAGGAGACGTGGTCTCGTCTAGTCAATCTCTAGACTGCGGGGTTCCACAGGGGTCAGCCCTAAGCCCAACTCTTTTCAACGCGTATATGAAGCCGTTGGCAGCTGTCGTCCGCCCATTTGGCGTTAAGATCATCAGTTACGCGGACGACACCCAACTGGTGGTATCCCTGGGCCATGACGGAAGACCACTGGATGGGCTGACACCCTGCCTCGAAGCAGTGGCTGGATGGATGAAAGACTCTTACCTCCGCCTTAACGGAGATAAGACGGAAATCATGTTACTAGGTAAACATTCCCCCTCACCACCGACCCCAATATGGCCCTCCTGCCGAGGACCGGCTCCTCCGCCTAAGCCGCACATAAAGACCTTGGGCGTGTGGCTGGATGACAAACTTAATTTCAGCCACCAAGCCACTGTTTTATCATCAACATGCTGTGGGTTATTAAGGATGCTGCGTAAGATTCTTCCCCTCCTTCCATTTGAAGCACGCAGGATCATGATCCAGGCGTTGATTTTATCTCGGCTGGATTATGGGAATTCCCTGTACTTAGGAGCCCCCCTGTCTACACTGAATAAACTTCAAGTGGTACAGACCAGCAGCAAGACTGCTCCTACAAATCCCGAGAAGACAATCTGCTAGGCCTGTCCTTCGTCAACTACACTGGCTCTCTACGGGCGTTAGGGTTCAGTACAAAGCGCTGTGCATAGCCCATAAAGCTATCTAGAAAACAGGTCCCACTATTCTTCATTCTATACTACTACTTTACCAACCATCTAGATCCCTCCGCTCCAGTAACCTAGTTTTAGCGACTACCAGGAAGATCAAGAAAGCAAGATGGGGAGGCCGCTCCTTCTCTTTCTCAGCGGCTAAGCAATGGAACGCTCTCCCTCAGTTAATAAGAGAAACCCGCAGTCTACTGCCTTCCGCAAACTTTTGAAAACACATCTATTCGATCAATAATCTTGCTAATACTCTGCAGCTGTTGCTTCCTGTTTATGAAGCGCTACCAGGCCTCTGGGTAGTATAGGCGCTATATAAATATTCTTTCATTTCATTTCATTTTTGTGCCTTTCTGCCCCGTTAGACTCTTTTTTTGTGCCCTTCTGCCCTCTGTTAGACTCGTTTTTCCCTTGTTTTTCTGCCCTTCTGTCCTCTGTTAGACTGTTTTTTTGTGCCCTTCTGCCCTCTGTTAGACTCATGTTTCCCTTGATTTTCTGCCCTTCTGCCTTTTGTTAGACTGCTTTTTGTGCCTTTCTGCCCTCTGCATCACCACATCATCACTCAGCGCTACCCCAGCATCACTCACCACCACCACATTATCACTCAGCACCACCACATTATCACTCAGCACCACTCAGCGCCACCCTAGCATCACTCAGCGCCACCACAGCATCACTCAGCGCCACCACATTATCACTCAGCACCACCACAGCATCACTCAGCACCACCACAGCATCACTCAGCACCACCACAGCATCACTCAGCACCACCACAGCACCAATCAGCACCACCACAGCACCACTCAGGGCAACCACAGCATCACTCAGCACCACCACAGCATCACTCAGCACCACCACATTATCACTCAGCACCACCACAGCACCACTCAGCACCACCACAGCATCACTCAGCACCACCACAGCATCACTCAGCACCACCACAGCACCACTCAGCACCACCCCAGCATCACTCAGCACCATCCCAGTATCACTCAGCACCACCACACCATCACTCAGCATCACCACAGCACCACTCAGCACCACCCCAGCATAAATCTGCGCAACCATTCAACAACAACTGGTTCAAATATGTTCTCTCAATGTTTCAAACTTCATTACAAATGTCACAAAAAGATGTTAATATTTCACTTCTGTTCTTGGATTTTCGTCACAATAAAATACACTGAACATATTCTTCACAAAAGTTATTTACAAAAGTTTAAGCTATTGCCATTATAAATTAAAATCACTTTTAATGAAGTATTAATTATTTAAAAAAATTAAAAGCCATTGTAATTTGTAATATAAATACAGCTAAGTCACGTAAATACAAAACATGTTGCATTACAAATGCTATAGGTGTCACATTTGCGAAAGTTATAACTATTGGCATTGTAAATGACAAAGCTATTAATTTAGCTATTTTCAAAACCAACACATAAATAAAAAAAATTGTCATTTACAAGACCAATAGCTCAAACTTTCCTAATGGTAGACCTATTTCATTGCAAATGCTTGTTTTTATATCTGTCAGTGCTTCCTGTTGAGGTTTAATTTTTGTGACAGGCGCCTCATTGCCTACTTGTAACTATTCTCTGACCCGGCTTCAAGGGTCAGAGCAGGGTCAGAGAATAGTTGCAAGTAGGCAACGAGGCGCCAGGAAGCACTTACAGGCTTACAGCAGCAGGTGCCCAAGTTGAAGTTAACTTCTTTGTAACCCTTTTGTAAAAGGTTACAAAAAATTAGCTTCAACTTTTGCACCTGCTGCTGTAACCCTGTAAGTGCTTGGCTGAAAATGCGTCCCCGCTGATTCGCGGATTTTCCTGCAATTTCGCGAGATTCGCGGATCGCGAAATCGTGGAAAATCCGCAAATTCCGCGACCGGAATGAATTTTCAGCCCATGCTTAGGGAGGACCAAGATAAATGACGAGATGCAACTTCACAATTGGACCTGGATAATACAGTAACCTTAGTATCATTCATCATTCGTCTTTTAAATAATTTGATTCCTTTTTTCTCATCAATCATTACAACTGTGTGTTGTTGTGTTGTTGTTTGTTTGCTAATTGATCCCTACAACTATTTTTTAATTTTGTTTGCTACCTTTAAAAGTAAGCCCAGTACAGCATGTAATTTGGGTCTCTCTGAGGGCATACAGGCAAATTTCATATAATACTGCTGCCCTGTACTGTCTAATTGTGTAGTAGTAGTTAGTAAGCACTACTCATTAACCATCAAGTCATCTTCATCATGCATGCATTTCCTTTTTCTCCCTTCATAGATCTATTGGATAGTGGATCATGGTCGTCTTCCAAGATTGTGTTTTACATTTGTTGTGTCCATGCGTATTGTTTTTCTTTGTCATACCTTTCCCCAAACCCCCATTCCCATCCATTCATCAAACCCTAACCCTCTTCCCCTAGGCTGTGTGATTTATATTGAGGTGTGATGTGACTACATTAAGGGACCGAATCCGATAATGGAAAAATAACGTCTGTCCGATTTTGATTCGGAGCCGTCGCCGTACGAATCGTACCCGTCCGTCCGAGTTGCGTAGTACGATTCGTAGTCCGTCAATCCGTCCGAATAGTCGCGATCCGTACGTATTGCGAGGCTGAAACCGTGATCCGTACGACTCGTAAACATGCCGTACGACCCGACGAGTACGATCCGGACCGGGGCATGAGGACGCGATTCGTACGGTCCACGTCAGGTAAGGGCGCTTTGTACGCGATTCGTACGGAAAAGCGCACAATCACATACATACTGTACGGCGCGTACCCCACCATGATCGCAGGGGTACGGCACGTACCTCTGAGAACATGGGGGTACACGCCGTACACCCATCGCACATGTGGTACGCCCGTATGCCCAGCGCACATGGGGTACGGCGCGTACCCCACATGATCGCAGGGGTACGGCGCATACCCCTATGATCATGGGGGGTACGCGCCGTACCCGGGGGGGGACGATCCGTACCTGTTTGGGGGTGAACTCTGCTTTTACGGCTGTTTTCAGGTCCCGTAGGAAAAGGGGACGTACGGTGCGTACCCGACACGAATCGTACTTGCCGGGTCGTAAAAAGCAGCCGCGAACCGTACAAACATCGCGTACAGAGGGTTCCGAGGGCGATTCGTATGGAAATTCCATTTGTACGGTTCCTGGTACGATTCGTACGGATGGCTGCATTGGGGGTGAATCGTACTACGTTGTACGTACGGGGACGGTTACGGGTACGATTCGTACGGGAAAAAACACTCCGTACGACGATTCGGAGCGCTTTTTACAGGATCGGAATCGGACCCTAAATGTACACAGACAATTGATCACACGCTTGCTGAGGCAGATGTGGGGAAAGCAACACTAATTCAATTTCAAGGCAGGGCGAGATTCTTCTTTTGCTTGCCCACCCATACTCAGTCTATGTACAAGCCAATTTTTTTTCCAAAGGGACCCACGTAATACATCATAATTAATTGCCGGCATTGATTGGATTCGTCATCAAATTCAACATCCTACGACACAGCAGTAAGGTTTACGAATTACGATTGTGTTAAGTCACTCACTCGACACAACTACAGTTTATTATAACTTTGTAGCTTCTTGTACTAGGCTGTCCCCGCCACCAATATGTTTTATTTTACTTTAGCAGTTGCAATATTGTTTGTTTGGCAGTCTTCTTCTGTACTGTACTTTGCTTTGTTCTACTACTCCTCCCACAGTCTCTCTCAGGCAAGTGACTGTCTCTTTTTTTTTCTTTGCAAATGCTAGTGCCAGTGTTTACTACTATCACCACAACCATGGCATCTTCTCCATTCTCTTGGAAAACTATGCAGCCATTGCTGTGCCGGAATGGACGCATCGCCATCGCCGCTGGCCCCGCCTGCACTGGTGGTTGGTAGTACGCCTAGAAAAAACAATACACATTTTGAGATGTCTGTACACCTCCCCCTATTTTATTTGTTTTCAATAGGAAGATCGAAAAAACTGTTAATTCAACATATATGACATACATCATCACTAGTCCAAATCAGGTACTAGAGTAAAATCAGTAGACATACATTAGTAGTGTTATGGTCCCTAGGGTCATCTTTAGTCCTACTCTACTCTTTGGAAAGTTAGCCTGAGCCATGCAACCATTTTAGATTCATGTCTACTCTTTTGTGCATTTTACCTCGCGGCGTGTTGTGCAGTGAGATGCCTATGAGGCCACAAGAGTGTTGCGTACAAGTGAAGAGGTCGAAAAACAAGCCACTTTGTTATGAAGTTCGGTTAGTCAGTATTGCTTAGCCATAACATGTTACACTTTTTGGCATGACTGCGAAATGCTTGCATAATTGCATTATACTGTCTAACGCGCACCATTTTTCTCATAATAGGAGGAAGATTCCCTTCTACAAACCAGAGATTTGCAGAGCTTATGATGCATGTAACCAGTATTTCTACGTTCTACGGTGAGGGGTCTTCCAGAATTCACACGGATATTTTGTCCGCTATCATGCACTTGTTACAAATGTTTACTGTTTTAATCTTATGCAATTTGCTGTTGGCGCAGGCTGTAGTAATTTCATAGAACAAGGTACAGAGCTTGTTATTTAAAAATAAATACATCTTTTGAACTTACACATAGACTCCGTGGTATTTGGTGTGGTGGGGTGGACTTACACGAGTGAGTGAGCGAAAGGGTGCTATGTTCTGGGTTGTGTAATCATTGGGTATCTTCGTGTGGGGGTTCGGGGCCTAATGAGACACTATAGCTAGTCGGTCAGGGGATTGTCGGTTCTGACTGAGGTGTGAGTAAGGTTCAACCTCCCATCGCAACATCCTATTTTCTTGTGCAGCATAGTTCTGTATGTGGCTGTGCAGAATCCCCACAACAGTAGTAGTATGTATGTACTATTCTATCAAAAATCCTAGTCAAATATCTGGTTAGGCATTTTGCTGGTGGGAATCATCAAAGCCTCAAGATTAAGAAGACTAGAAGAAGACAACCCAAAGAACAGGACCCAGTGGCTAGAGCTATTGGTCAATCTGAGTTTTATTAAAAAGAAAACCTTAAATATAGAGTGGCCAACCGAGCAAGCTTAGCTACAGACAGACTAATAGTAGTAGTACAGAGAGTCATAGCAGAGGCAGTTAGAAGGAACTTAGAGGCAAGGATAATCAGAATTTGGAATCAGATAATCAAGGTCAAAGAAGCTTTTGTAAACAATAGAATTAGGAAGTGGAACCATAATTAATAGTTTGGAAAAAATAAGGTGCAGTAAAAGTTAGGGAAATATAATTGTTAATATTAACCACTGGAGGACTTACTTGGGCCAGCAGCAGGGCCCTCAGTAGAGGAGCGGTCCTCTGGTGGTTGTCCCGCTGACTCGGACCCCGTCTTCTTGCCCCTGGGTGGTGCTGATCATGTAAGATATAACAAAGAAAGAGACAAGCATTAATGAGTGCTGTGAAACAAATACATCGTTTTTAAAAACGCTCAAAAAACATTTTAGGAAACAACAATTGCAATAAAATTGACGTATCTAATCAGATCGACTACTGGCTTGCAGGATTCATAACCCGTCTACTTATTAATGAACACTAATCCAATGTTCCATAATCATTCTGATTCCAGAATACTAACAAAGCCTAAGTACCACCTGACCTAGACCACCTATTCCAGACAGGCCAATTGTTCAGTAAGTCTGCATTTCCATTTTTTTAGCCTTCAAAAATGCATAGATGAGATGGAGGACACATGCATACATTTGTGCATACACCAAATTGTTGGTTGGTTGCGTTTGATGTTGTTCTGCTACTGACTGACACTGCTAAGCCTACCACTCACTAAACAAACTACAAAAGGTTCTACGGAGGACTGGGGTAAGCAGCACTCAGTGACAGAGGAGGCATCACGTAGACCGTAAAAAAAATATGAACTAATACTAACTAAACCTAGTATCCATCCACCACTATTTCACAGGAGGACAATGGAAGGACTAGAGACTCTCTAGCAATAGGATTACCTAACTTCTCTAAAGTATACTCTTATATTAATCAGCTCAAGCTAGCGCAAAGTTGCAAATAAGTAAGAGTAGCGCAGAGCACCTGTGTCCTACAATCACAGAAGATTTTGAAACGTAATTTACCTGCAATGTAAGCAGCAGTAATCTTGTTATTCGTCAAAGAATTATACACAGTACTTATACTACTATATATTAGCTACTCACCAAGCCCCACAACCTCGACACCTAGCAGGTCCAACAGGTCCTGCTCCCAGTCCAGGATGTCTGACCACCTGTGGACCAGCTGGTTATGGGTGCGCTAGACCCCTGAGCAGTGAAACACTGTGCGGCGCACCTTTGCTGATGGTGACGCTCCTGGGTAGGGTACCCGGAGCCTGGCCTGACGCCTGCTGCTAAGGTCAAGGAGAGATGGCGCTGGATAAAAAAAACAAGGGCGTCCACCTCCGCCTCGCCAAAAAGCTGCCGGCCCTGCACCCCTGCAGGGCACATTCTGCCGCAAGGCAGGTGGCTCCTGGGCGCAGGCGCCTTACCCTTGGAGCCGCCGCTAGTGCTGCTGCTACCCTTCGGCACGGTTCTGGGGTGTGTGTGGGAGGTGGAAAAGAAAAATTTGAAGGAAAAAATATAGTTAAGGGAAGAAGTAGGAGCTTAAAGGAAAGAAGTAATATAAAACAGTAGAAAAGTAAAAAAAACACAGTAAAAGTAGAAATAAAATGCAAATTATAAACTTAGGGACAGAGAGAGATAGATGATAAATAAAAAAATTCAGAAAAACAGTGTGAAAAACTAAGGATTGCAAAGATTGAGGGAGGATAGAAAACTAGGCCCAGAACCTTAGCATAAAGTGAAAAACTAGATGGCGTGCCCATCGCGACTGCGTGGGTAAGTTTGTGAGATACTATCCCCGAGCACGCAAACAGCGCCCTGAACACGCACAACACCCTCGCAAACAAGAAAAACGCATCGCGAACGGGCGCAACAAGCAGCTACGCACGCTCGGGAAGCTACGCGTAGCTCGCGTAGTGCAATAACATCTTCGCGAAGCTTCGCGTAGCGCGACTATGTGAACTACGCCCAGGGTTAGTTAATACGGTTGATATGTCAGTCCAAAACGCTCTTCCCCTCCCAGTAAGAGATAGTCTTCAGGTACTATCAAGCGCAAATGTTTGTCATAGATCTCTGCGTACACAGTCTAACATACCGTTTAATAACCTTCGGAAATACCAGCTCCAATCTCCAGTACGCAAGATCCTGTTTCCCCAATCCAAGTATCAACTAACACTACCAGGGGCACACAGGTGATTAACTTTCCTCCTGCATGCTGTCCATATGTTGTTGTCCTAGCAGGTGTAGTCCAGGTCTCAAACCTTCCCTATGTGTCTCGTACTGAGAGACACAATAACGTATGCCATTGGTTGGTTAAAAACTCAAACTTTACCATGCAGGATCATAACAACATCCTAATGACTCGTCATGTCGTATGGGTTGGCTCTTCTCACAAGACTATTTATGGGGACTGTATCATTGTGAATTTGTTTCATTGTGAATTTTAGATACCCATTGATTGTGGAGAGAATTCTGTCTTGGGACTAGCTGCCACTGGCCACAAATAGTGGCATTCATACTCTCCCACTTTTTTCTACAGACCATACCCCCGAGTAATACTTTGAGCTGCCCAGGGGAACGGCACTGTACCCATTTACTGATATTTTTAAGATTGGATGCCCTAATCCTTTGGCTCCTTTCTCGAATTTGGATGACCAGGACTGCGGTTATATAGATCCCCATCTCGGGACCCCCTGTATCAATGTAAGTAAACTTTTTTATTAAGAAAAGCTGCACCGCAAAATAGCAATGCTGAAACCATCCTTCTTTCTGACATTTTGGCAATGCAAATTATTCTTAGATAAAGACTTCTGGGGTCAATTATAGCATAAAGCCTATAATGGCACTAATGAAATGATTGCTTTGTATAAGAATAATGGTGGCTCTGCCTTTGCCCCGGAGTTTATGGTTAGTACTCAATGTAAGGTCATTTGGCCCAATAGCTATGAACCATCCATTGGGTATAATGAAACAGTTGCCTTTAAATTGAACAATAACGAAAATGCTCCTGCCCAGGGCATAGTTGTCAATGAAATTATCATTAGCTCAAGTAACAACTCTATGTCTTCAGCAGTTTTATTACAAGGAGAAGTATCTAGCATGACTAATAGTTTTGCTTTGATTAGATGGAATGTGGCTGGGCTCAGAAGCAAGATCTGTAACCCAGACTGGCTTACATTCATAAACCAATACGATGTCTTTGTTTTCCAAAGACCTGGGCCCTAGAACCTTTAAAATGTAACGATTTCTTATGCTACTCCTGCCCTACTTCTGCTTTCCTGTATGAGCGAGCCAAATGAAGATCGTGTCATCTGGGAAAAGGTTAATGTATGTCTCAACATATCTATCATAAACATGTGTAGCCCAGCATTTTGGGCCGTGTTAATTAAAGACACAAGAAGTTTTTTGAGTTTTTACTTGGTCAATTTTTACAATAATGATTTTTCAATCGCTTCCATAAATTATTTGATTTAATTACATCTTTAAAACAACAGGGAATAGAAAATGTGTCTATGCCAAGGATTTCAATGTGTGGGGATTTTAATTTAAAAATAGAGATCAAAACAGATGGTGCGGACATGCGTCACACTGGTACTGACACTGTTATTTGTGATAGCAGGGGACTGGCTTTGAGGGATATAGTTGCCTGAATAGATTTAGAAGATGTGATTGGTAATTTTCAGGGGAGTAACTGATCTAAACCAACATATAGAGGAAAGGTGCATGTATCTATTATTGATTATGCATTTGCATCAAAATACTTTTTCTTGTGGTGTAGGCAGGGCACTATAGTTGAAACACAGTGGAGTGATCATAATGTCCTTATTGAAGGAGCTTTGTCATTATCTAGGGTCAAAAGATTTTTTTTTTTTTTTTTTGCAGAGTTTTATATAGCGCGAACCGAATCAGGTATCAGAGCGCTTTACATAGCACCAGTTACGTTACATGAGGACGAACACACATTCATTTTAGGCACGGGGAGATTAAGTGATTTGCCCAGAATCACAGGAGGTTTTGGCATCGTTACCGAGACTCGAACCCAGGTCCCCAGGTCCGAGGTCGAGCGCCCTAGCCGTTAGGCCAACTCCTCTCCCCATTAATGGACGATGGTATAAATAAACAGTCCAATGATGGCTTGAGGCTAGTATGGGGTATAGAAGATCCCTCGGCCACCTTAATAGATCTGTAGAAGAAAAATCTACCACTTTTTCTGGATGGTCTAGGTGTAGGATCTAGGGATGAGTTATGCCATTGTTATAATCAATTATGTATTATTATCAAGTATGCTTTACTGAAACCTCCTAAATCTGTCTGCGAAAACCCCTGGTGGTTTGAAGGGAAATGTTCTGCCGCCAATAGCCATCTTAGAAAAGTATTAGCTGGTTCCCCTAGGGATGTTGTGGCAAGCCAGGAGGCCCAGAAGTTGTACAGATCTACTATCAAAGAAAGGAAACACCTACTGTTTTGCTACGATTGGGAGTTGCTAGAATTGGCAGCTGTGCAAAATGCAGTAAGATTTTCTGGGAAACTGTGAATAGGCTCTCCTTGCAAAATGCCCCTTCAAATCCTCTTTTGATTTGTAATATTACAGCCCAGGATTGGCTCAAGCACTTTTCATACATATACTATTTAGAAAGGAATGTTGAGCAAGAGGCTTTATTTAAAAAAAACTCTTTATCTCTTCTTTTGAACCTATTTTATTACAGTTTGCCGCCATTAAAGTTGTAGATGCCATAGGAGCGAGTGCTGGCAGTGGGCCGGAGCGAACTGATGGAATCACAATGTATCTGTATAAATGAAATCCCGAACTTTGAGGCCCACATACTTACAAATATTTTCAATAACTTCTTAAGTTGCATTAACCATGAATTGTGGTCCTTATCTACAATAGTGCCTACTTTTTAAAAAGGTGATAGGAGGTCACCTACTTGTTACAGACTTATCTCTTTGATGGATGGTTCTGTAAAGATACTGGGAAGAGATATATTTTACCGGCTGCAGACTTGGACAGTAGATAACAGTATTTTAACTAACTGTTAATACGTTTTCCGTCCGGGGTTGGGCACAGTGGATCACTGCCTGAACTTGCACCTGTTAGTTAGTAAGTATACTGTCACCAGGCATTGTCCACTGTACCTAGTCTTCATAGATCTTTCCACTGCTTTTGAGTGTGTAATTAGAATTGAACTTTGGATGATGCTAGTTAATTTCGGGGTGAATATTGTGTTGGTAAACTTTTTATATGGTCTCCATGAAAATTTAAGTGCAAAGGTCTGGTATGGTCAATTATGCGAAGTTTCAGATTCCTTTCCCTTGTCCAGTGGAGTGTGCCTGGTGTGTGTTTTAGCAATATTAGTTTTCATCTTATATAGTAATGATTTGAATGTACCCATATTGGGTCGAAGAAGGATGTACCAATAATAATATTCCACATTTGTAAAGCGCGAACAATCACTCGTAAGGGTCTCTGGGCGCTGGGGGCCGTCGGGAAGATTAAGCATGCCATTGCCCAGAGTCATATGGTGCTGGACTAATCTGCCGCCGGTGCCGGGGATCGAACTGTGATCCCCAGATTCCAGAGTCAATCGCCCTAGCCGCGGCACCACACCTCTTACCAACAATCGCTAATTTAGCCCTACCAGCTTTATAGTATGCCGACAATGCTGTGTTGCTCCCCAGAGCCACTCGAGCCCTCTGCAATTGGGTAGAGTCTTTTGCTCTTCCTATGAAAAACCTAGATCTGAAAAGCAATTTTGCAAAGTCACACATTATGGTGTCTGGCCCAGGCAAGAAAGTTGTGCCAGTATAAAATCTGGGTGACAAGCAGCTAAGCTCATTTAATAACTTCAGTTACCTAGGGCTGTTTTTTGATGGAAGCAATTACTGGCAGTTGCAAGTAATTACTGCATGCTGGAAACTCGGAGGGCAGTGGGCTCCCTATATATTCTTAGCAAGAGGGATGGTAGAGCTACAATTTCTCCTGTTCTCACAATTTACCAAATGCATGTAAAACTATTGCCACCTATGGAGCCGAGGGCTGGGGGTTTCATAATGCAGTCCCTAGTCAGTTGGAAGAAAACAGAATTTGTAGGAAATTGCCAAATTTCCCTAACTCAAGCGCTAATTTTTTTTTGCATTCTGAACTAAAATAAGAGTACATAATGGATCACATTAAATTAGCTCCTCTTCTGTTATGGTTTAGTGTCTAGAGTAAAAAGGAGGCTAGCTTCCACAGAGCAGTTATTGAAGACTGCCTGAAATTGGAAACCGGCTCCACCATACCTTGGCTGAGATGAATCACTGACAAATTATCGAAAACACAAAAATCGAATCACACAAATATTGTGTCTCAAATATCGAGTACAATTAAATCGACACCCTAAATGTATTTAAAAAACAACAAAAACATCGATTATAAAATATCGTAATACAAAACATCGATCCCATGAAATTCGCAGACACACATATCAAAATTAAAAATATCGACAGTCATAAATAAATATATCACATTACCAAAATATCGAAACCAAAAATATAGACATCAATATTATCAACATAACCTAAATATCGACATCTCCAAACCAAATTAAAATAAATATTAAACACGGTAAACCGTTACACTATTAAAAAACACTCATATAACTATTAATATACATACCAAACACAACTAAATAAATATATCTCCTTAAAATAATTATTAAAAATTACATCGTAAATGAAAACAATTTAAACAAACACATTTAAAATATAAAACATTTTAAAATAAATATAATACTTTTTTATATACTATACAACATCTAAAAACTATTCATAAAATACATTAAAAAAAACAAAATCTAAAAATAACAATTTCACATACAACTAACATAATTAAGTAACTTAAAAAAATTCAAACTAACCAATAGAAACACATTTAAATGTATCTGACCAATGACATCCAAAGACTAATTAAAGACACACTATATAAACAATTAAACTCAATACTCTAACACCAGCAGAAAATATTCAGCTTGAAGAAACACTGCAAAAATCTCGACAACCTTAAAGAATCATCTGATAACAAACAATCTACAGATAACAAAAAGTAAGTAACCAAATGTTTCTGGATAAAATTTAAAATTAAATGTAACCTACAATTCATTTTCAGAACTTAACCTAATTATATTTCTATATTATCATATTTCCACAACAGATACAACATTAAGAAAAATAAGAACATTTTCTACAAACTAAAACAACCAACTGAAAATGTAAGTATACTACATTTTTTTTAAATACTAAAGAAAAGCTAAATAAAGTGCTCAAATGTTATAAGCATCTAAAAAACTCCTATTTTACTTTCTAAATTGTTAAAAAATGTAAACACATGTTTAAAAGAAGGAAAATGGAAAAAGCTTCTTTAAAAAAAGCCAACTTCAACTATAAATACAAAACAAATTATTAAACATACTTTTATTTATTTCCACAGACAACTTGAAAAGGAAAAGCAGCAATATATCAAGAAAAAAATCAACTTTCAACAACAAATAAAGAACACTTGGTAAGTATCTAACAAATGCACATGTACTAATATTTCTCTTAAAAACACAAGAATGTTAATATTTAACTTAACTAAAAAATATATATATTTTTTTAAACCTGTATTTAATTTTTATAAAATAAATAGATCTTTTTAATAATAAAATGTAGTACCCTACAAAATGTTTAACCAAAATACACATGTAAACATACACTAAAATATACTTAACTTTCTTTCCACAGACCAATAAAATACAGAACAGCATCAACCAAAATAGAAAACCTCTACATTGAAAGTCAACTACATTATAATTGGTAAGTACCTAAAAAAAGTACATATATTATTATTGTTTCCTATATTAAAAATACATTTTCTAATAATATTTAATACATCCTTTCTAGATTTAAGAAAACAACTATGACTGAAGATGCAAAATGTATTACATCTCAGAAAGGAAAATTTGTGTTATGCTGTATGGGGTATGTTTATACTCAGGAAAAACAAAAAGACCTTAAAGTAAACTGGAAATGTACTACGTATTACTCAAACAAATGTCATGGGTGTGCAACCACCAGAGAAAGAAGTGTAATTAATACAACTGAACACAACCATCCACCTAATATCTCAGAAATAGAGGTTAGATGATCTACTATAGAAAATATTAAGGAAATTAGCAGCACCTCAGAACTACCAACAAGTATAATACTTAAAGAAATACTACCTACAGTACCTAGAGAAGTAAGAGGTCAATTACCAACAATAGCTTCTATAAAAAGAACCATAGCTAGAACAAAAAAATCCACAAGACCAACAATTCCAACACCTAAAACGTTTGAAGAGGTAATAATTCCACCTGACCTTACCATAACTCATAACGATGAACCTTTTATCTACTACGATAAAAACAATAAAGATAAAAGGATAATAATGTTTTCTACAATAAACAACATAAAAAATTTAAAAGAAAGCCAAACATGGATGATGGATGGCACATTTACCATATGCCCAAAACCACAATACTTGCATACCATTTATCTATTGTTTGTTACCCAACAAACAAACTTCAACATACACAGAAATATTAAACAAAATACAAGAAGAAACAACAGACTTCTTTCCTTTAAAAATAATAATAGACTTTGAACAAGCCATGATAAATTCCATCCTTAAAATATATCCTCACACATCCATACAAGGATGTTACTTCCACTTTAACCAATGTCTATGGAGACATTTGCAAAAATCAACACTTGGGGGGTCATTAGGATGGCGGGCGGATTTTGCCCGCCCGCCATCCACGTGGTAATAGGGACCGCCCGCCATAAGGGCGGGGGTCCTGTGGGGGGTATTAGGATGTGCCCGCCACAGTGAGGGGCACATCCTGTATTTTTAGCAATGTGGCGGGCAGTGCTCTCTGCACTGCCCGCCACAATGCTAAAAATGCATTGCAGCATTTGCATATACAAAGCGGCAGGCACCATGTGGTGCCTGCTGCTTTGTGTATGCAAATGTGGGGGGTACCAAAGGTACCCCCGTGTGCAGCCCCCACCCCTCCTTCCCTCTGGGGGCCCGCAGCGGGCCCCCAGAGTGAAGACTGCATGCCTTTCTGTGGCGGCATTGCCGCCACGGAAAGGCATTGTAAAATGCCCATGCTAATATGGCTGGCGGTCTCTGATAGACACCGCCACTATAATATTCCTTTTCCGCCCCAGCCGCAAGGCGACCGGGGCGGAAAAGCAGCTGACAATCGTTCCGTTCGCCGAGGTCCCCCCCCGCCATACTAATGTGGCGGGGGGAAACTAGTGAGGATGTCGGGCGGATTGCCCCTGCCAGGCTGGCGGTGGCTACCGCCAGCCTGGTGGGGGCAATCCGCCTGACATCCTAATGGGCCCCTTAGTGTTGAATATGCAACCAATATCACATTTGCATACCAAATAAAACACCTGATAGCCCTAGCATACGTGCCAATCACCGATGTAGCTGAGCACTCTAACCTTTTAATAGAAAGTCCTTTCTATACAAAAAATGAACAAAAACTAGCTCCACTTCTCGATTATTTCGAGGACACCTGGGTGGGGAGACTACACAGGTCAGGCCACAGAGCCAACCAAAATTCCAAATACCTTGGTGGAATGTGTACCTACCAACCCTAAACCAAGAAGCCAAAACAAACAACGCAGTGGCGGGTTGGCATAATGCCTTCATATCTTCAACAGGCGGAACAACTCCTACACTACACAAACTCCTAATGGCAATACAAAAAGAACAATGTTTTCAAGAATTAAGAATGGAGCAATCTGTCTTGCAATTAAAACCTAAACTATCAAGACAAACTGCCCAAATGTACGAATATTTACAAGTACAACTTTATCCTACAACAAGAGGACTAGAATACTTAAAAATGATTGCCAAAACACTAATCTAACAACACAAACCATATAAACTAAAAATAATCCTAAAATTCCCTAAAATATAAACAAACACATTTCCTTTACAAATGAATACATATTTATTTTGTCTAATACATTTAAATATCTAACAATATATAGACAAAATAAATATGTAACTAAACAAAACTGTAAAAACATAAAACATTTCCCAACCCACAAAAAAATTAATATAAAATCAATCCTAAGAAATCCAGGTAGTAATAAATCCAAATGAATAAATAAAAAATACCCCAATAAAATGCAAAAATACAACTGTGCCAAATCCATCGAACATCCAAATAAATCGAAAATCCAGAACCCATGAAAAACCCGAAAAAATAAAAAAATAATAGGAAATGTTCCAGGAAACCCGAAAAATAAAGGAAGTGTAAAATACATATTAGTTGAAACAACTAAACCACACTTCCTTTAAAAAAAAACGGAAAAGTTCCCGAAAACGAAAACGCTGTATCCAAAAACCTAGAATAGAAAAATAAACATTCCCACCCACAAAAAACGTACAAACATACATTATTGTTCACCATTACATACATATTTAACACAAAAAGTAAGTAAATACACACAAACACAATAACTCCAAAAAGGCCGTAAATCAAGAAAACGCAGAGAAAACTAAAAAGGTAAATAACCAACTACAAATAATCTAAATCCTAATACACAAGTCCACAAACCCTAAATAACAAACTACTACCTTCTAAACATACTTAAAATAGTTATAATATGAAGAATAGAACTCTTAACTTCTCAGACGCAAAGTAGCTTCCAACCGCAAGCTTGAATCTTCCCAAATGACCCAAAAAGACTAAGTGGGTCATTAGCATCGCGAATGGACTTGAGCTCGTCCGCGACCCCAGAGGAGGAGGGAACGTCCGCATGGGCTGCGGCATTCCCTCCGTGCAGATTAGGATGTGACCGCCAGAGTGGCGGTCACATCCTCTATCTTTAACATTGCGGCGGGAGCACCCGCCGCAATGTTAAAAATGCATGCATCGCATTTGCATGCACAAAGCGGCAGGCACCACCACCAGGTACCCCCCATGTGCACCCCTCACCCCCCCTTCACCAAGGGGGCCCGCAACGAGCCCCCAGAGTGAATGTCCGTATGCTTTTCCACAGCATATGATTTCCTCCATCCTAATATGGCTGGCGGTGTCTGACAGACACCGCCAGCCATGGTAGAGCTTTTCCGCCGCAGTCGGAAGGCGACCGCGGTGGAAAAGATGCGGACGGATTTCAAGACCCACCGCCACCCTAATATGGTGGTGGGTCTTTTGAGGCTCTGCAGCGGTTTTCCCGCATCATCCGGGCCGGCGGTGGCTTCCGCCGGCCCGGAGGATGCGGGAAAACCGCTATCGTAATCGGCCCCTAAGAGCGGTTACAAAATAAAAGACCCAAATAATAATATCACCACAGAAATAGGTAAATAAATGTCAAAAAATTGTATTTAACAGTGAAAAATGTATTTAAACTTTATTAAATTATTTTTCCAAATTTATTTAATTTATGTATGCTTCTTTGAAAAATATAATATTATATTCATATATTGTAAAAATATAAAATTAAATATTATTACAGTATAATATTTAATTTTATATTTTTAAAAAATATGCCTGTTAAAAATGCTAAAAACAATGTATACTTTTTATGTATTTTATTGAAAAAATATCCAAACGTAAAAATTATTAATATTAATAATAAAATATTAATATTACTAAAATAAAAAAATGAAACCGATATTATAATTTAAAAAAAAAATTGAAAATGTATATTGTATAATATAAACAATATTATGATATCAATCTTGTTCTTGAAAACTATATCAACATGTATAACATAATTTCTACATAAAATATATGTTAAAAATTTTATGAAATGTACAGTAATAAAAATTTAGAAACGTACACATTTTTTTCCCAACTGTATGTACTATATATATTATAATGTTAAATATATTTTCGTTTACTATATTGTTTATATTTACCTAAAATGTACTTGACTCAAAAAGTAAACAAAAACCAAATATTTTGTTTTAAATTAAAAAAAATAACTTATATTTATTTGTTAAAATAGTATACATTTGTTTATGAAAAATGTATTATTTGATTTATGTACTGTATGAATAATCAAATTTAAACAATTCCAAAAACTGTGCAATATTACTACCAATATATAAAAAAATTGTTATTTTAAAACTTTATATACATATATATAAAAAGTGTAAATAACTATACTAAAATATTTTTTTACATTTACTATTCAAACTTGAATCTACATTTAATTGACGTAAATGCCGGACACTAAACACAATTAATTTACTATTACAACTCCAATCTACATTTAATTACAGTAGGTGCTTGACACTGAACTCAAATAATGTACTATTCCAACTCCAATCTACATTTAATTAGAGTAGGTGCTGGACACTGAACATAATTAATTTAATATTCCAACTCCATTCTACATTTATTTAGGGTAGGTGCTGGACACTGAACCCAAATAATTTACTATTCCAACTCCAATCTACATTTAATTATGGTAAATGCTGGACACTGAACATAATTCATTTACTATTCCAACTCCAATTAATATTTAATTTGGGTAGTTGCTGGACACTGAACGTATTTAAATTACTATTACAAATCCTATCTACATTTTATTAGAGTAAGTGCTGGACACTAAACCTATTTAATTTACTATTCCAACTCCGATCTACATTTAATTAGGTAGGTGCTGGACACTGAACCAAAACAATTTACTATTCCAACTCCATTCTACATTTAATTAGGGTAGGTGCTGGACACTAAACCTATTTAATTACCTATTCCAACTCCAGTTAATATTTATTTAGGGTAGTTGCTGGACACTGAACCTATTTAAATTACTATTACAACTCCCATCTACATTTAATTAGGGTAAGTGCTGGACACTGAACCTATTTAATTTACTATTCCAACTCCAATCTACATTTAATTAGGGTAGGTGCTGGACACTGAACCCAAATAATTTACTATTCCAACTCCAATCTACATTTAATTAGGGTAGGTGCTGGACACTAAACATAATTAATTTACTATTCCAACTCCAATTAACATGTAATTAGCGTAGGTGCCGGACACTGAACCCAAAACATTTACTATTCCAACTCCAATCTACATTTAATTAAGGAAGGTTCTGGACACTGAACCCAAATAATTTACTATACCATCTCCAATCTACATTTAATTAGGGTAAGTGCTGGACACTGAACCTATTTAATTTACTATTCCAACTCCAATCTACATTTAATTAGGGTAAATGCTGGACACTGAACCTATTTAATTTACTATTCCAACTCCAATTAACATTTAATTAGGGTAGTTGCTGGACACTGAACCTATTTACATTACTATTCCAACTTCAATCTACATTTAATTAGGGTAAGTGCTGGACACTGAACCTATTTAATTTAGTATTCCAACTCCAATCTACATTTAATTAGGGTAAGTGCTGTACACTTAACCTATTTAATTTACTATTCCAACTCCAATTAACATTTAATTAGGGTAGGCTCTGGACACTGAACCCAAATATTTTACTATTCCAACTCCAATCTACATTTAATTAGGGTAAGTGCTGGACACTGAACCTATTTAATTTACTATTCCAACTCCAATCTACATTTAATTAGGGTAAATGCTGGACACTGAACCTATTTAATTTACTATTCCAACTCCAATCTACATTTAATTAGGGTAAATGCTGGACACTGAACCTATTTAATTTACTATTCCAACTCCAATCTACATTTAATTGGGGTAAGTGCTGAACACTGAAGCTATTTAATTTACTATTCCAACTCCAATCTACATTTAATTAGGGTAAATGCTTGACACTGAAACTATTTAATTTACTATTCAAACTCCAATCTACATTTATTAGGGTAAGTGCTGGACACTGAACCTATTTAATTTACTATTCCAACTCAAATCTACTTTTAATTAGGGTAGGTGCTGGAAACTGAACCTATTTAATGTAATATTCAAACTCCAATTAAAATTTAATTAGGGTAAGTGCTGGAAACTGAACCTATTTTTTGTACTTTTCCAACTCCAATCTACATTTAATTAGGGTAAGTGCTGGACACTAAACATAATTAATTTACTATTCCAACTCCAATTAACATTTAATTAGGGTAGGTGCTGGACACTGAACCCAAAGAATTTACTATTCCAACTCCAATCTACATTTAATTAGGGTAGATGATGGACACTGAACCCAAATAATTTACTACTCCAACTCCAATCTACATTTATTTAGGGTAGGTGCTGGACTCTGAACCTATTTAATTTACTATTCCAACTCCAATCTACATTTAATTAGGGTAAGTGCTGGACACTAAACATAATTCATTTACTATTCCAACTCCAATTAACATTTAATTAGGGTAGGTGCTGGACACTGAACCCAAATAATTTACTATTCCAACTCCAATCTACATTTAATTAGGATAGGTGCTGGACACTGAACCAAAATAATGTACTTTTCCAACTCTAATCTACATTTAATTAGGGTAGGTGCTGGACACTGAACCTATTTTATTTACTATTCCAATTCCAATCTACATTTAATTAGGGTAAATGCTGGACACTGAACCTATTTAATTTACTATTCCAACTTCAATCTACATTTAGGGCCCGATTATGATGGCGGACGGACTTGAGTCCGTCCGCCACCATAGAGTAGGAGGGACCGTCCGCAGGGGCAGCGGCGGTCCCTCCGTGCAAATTAGGATGTGACCGCCACCCTGGCGGTCACATCCTGTATTTTTATCATAGCGGCGGGTGCTGCTTGAAGCAGCACCCGCCGCAATGATAAAAATGTAAGTTGTGCATTTGCATGCACAAAGCGGCAGGCACCTTGTGGTGCCTGCTGCTTTGTGCAGGCAAATGTATGGTACCTCCCATGTGCACCCCCCACCCACCCTTCACCCCTGGGGGCCCGCAACGGGCCCCCAAACACAAATCCGTATGCCTTTACACGGCGGAAATGCCGCCGTGTAAAGGCATTTTTCTGCAGACATCCTAATATGGCTGGCGGTGTCTGATAGACACCGCCAGCCATGTTAAAGCTTTTCCGCCGCAGTCGGAAGGCGACCGCGGCGGAAAAGCTGCGGACTGAAAAACGATCCCCCAGCCATCCTAATCTGGCGGTGGCTTCCGCCGGCCCGGAGGATGCGGGAAAACCGCAATCGTAATCAGGCCCTTAATTAGGATAGGTGCTGGACACTGAACCAAAATACCTTACTTTTCCAACTCTAATCTACATTTAATTAGGGTAGGTGCTGGACACTGAACCTATTTTATTTACTATTCCAACTCCAATCTACATTTAATTAGGGTAAATGCTGGACACTGAACCTATTTAATTTAATATTCCAACTCCAATTAACATTTAATTAGGGTAGATGCTGGACACTGAACCTATTTAATTTACTATTCCAACTCCAATTAACATTTAATTAGGGTAGGTGCAGGACACTGAACCCAAATAATTTACTATTTCAACTCCAATCTACATATAATTAGGGTAGGTCCTGTACACTGGACCTATTTAATTTACTATTCCAACTCGAATCTACATTTAATTAGGGTAGGTGCTGGACACTGAACATTTTTATTTTTAATTCATAATTATTTTTCTAAATAATAAATCATTTTGAAACATCTTAATTTATTTTATAGTGAATTTCCAAAATGTTACGTTTTTTTCATGAAATTTGTTAAATTTTAAACTTAATCACACAAAAACACAACATCCAGATAATAAACATGTAGTACAAATTAAAAACTAAAATTAGAAATGTAATAATTCATTTTTTTTAATGAATTGTAAACATTTAATATTTTTCTAAATACTCACCACCCTTATCCCCTATAAAACCAACATCCCACTCTTACAATTTGAAATAAAATTAAAAATGTCAAATTTCAAATTCCAATGTCAAGTTTTTTAAATTTAATATAAAAATTATTTTAAATGACTTATATTTTTAAAACACTCCCCGCCCTTATCCCCTATAACCCCAACATCCCGCTTCTAAAATGTTAAATTTCAAATTTCAAATTCCTATTTCAATTTTATACATTTAATAAAATATTTATTTTAAATGACATATTTTCAAAACACTCCCCACCCTTATCCCCTATAACCCCAACATCCAGCTTCTAAAATTTTAAATGAAATTTTTAATTTCAAATTTCAAATTCCTACTTCAATTTTATAAATTTAATAAAATAATTATTTTAAATGACATATTTTCAAAACACTCCCCACCCTTATCCCCTATAACCCCAACATCCCGCTTTTAAAAATTTTAATGAAATTTTAAATTTCAAATTTCAAATTCCTATTTCTATTTTATAAATTTAATAAAATAATTATTTTAAATGACATATTTTTAAAACACTCCCCACCCTTATCCCCTATAAACCCAACATCCTGCTCCTAAAATGTTCTAATACATTAATAAACTTTTTATTATAACTATAAAAAAATAATTCCCAACAATTAAAAATGTAAACATTATAATACATAAAACAGCGATATTTTGACATTTCGATATTTTTAGATATTGATATTTCTAATCTCGACATTACTTACATCGATATTAAATACAACAGATCAAAACGATATTTCAAACTTCGATATTTACAACATCGATATTTCTTACCTTCGATATTTGAGAATCGATATTACTGCAAATCGACATCATGGACTCGATATTTTGACTGTGAAAACTTTGGGTGATATTTGCTTGAAAGAAGTGTTCAGGGCCCTTAGCTGATCACCAATTCTACCAAAAAATTGGTTAAGCATAGATTTTTGGAGTATGCCACTGCTTTGAGGTTCCAGGAGGCTGCCAGTAAGCATATTATCTGCTATTACTGTACTAAGCTTGCAACACACGATATTGCTTTGTATTTAACACCAGAGCTAACTCGTTGGGAAAGATCCCTTTTATTCAGATTTAGGTCTGTGATAGTTTGATATTTAGCTTGCTTTCATGGAACTGAAGGTATGTGGAATACAGTACTCCCTCCTCCCAGTCCCTACGATGACAAGTCAGAACAGTCTTTATTGCATTTTATGTTCTTTTGTGAATTTTATCGTAAATTCTTTCAATTATGTCTTAAACCTCTATTGATTAGGTCTGCTATTTGACAATGTAGTATGGCACTCATTCGTTTTCAATTGTTAAATAACCCCAAAATCTGTTTTAATATTTGCTGTTTTCTTAAGATGGCTATCCAAAGCTGAAAATCCATGCATATTTGATGAAATATTGACTTAGTTGTTTTTAAGATCATGAATTATAGCATGTGGAATTGTAATACTGTGGATTGAATTTTGTATGTATATTTTATTGTATCACTTTTTTATTTTTATACTTTTATGATCTGTTCCTAAGATTAAATAAAGGAGATTTTATTAATTGATTGACAACATTTGTTGAGAAAATTCATGGACATGGCATTTTGGGCCTCATGTACTAAGAAACAGGTTGCAAAAGGGCTTGCAAACAGCGTAACAACGTTTTGTGACTAGGCTTTGATTTTGCAATGCGACCTTCTTACTAATAAGCCATGTTTGCAAAATCTTGAGTCACAGAGAGTCAGAAAGCAACCTGTGTAATGCATGAAAATTAGGCACTACACTATTTGTATATCCATCTGATTGGCTTCTAACACAGGGATATTGGTTTGCAAGGAACAGCAGACACCATCCCTGAGTTTGTCTTTCCAAATCGATCCTTTTTTTTTCACATGTTCCTTAAGGGACTTGGTGATGGTTTTAAAAAGTTATGCTTTCTCTTTGGGAATACATTGAGGGGAGAAGGTATTAGTCCAGTGAACCCCTGCCTGCTCACACTGGCATCAATTGACGAGATCACAAAGAGGACACCGTCACCTCCCTGCAGTTAGTTCCAACCCACTTTGAGCTATCGGTAGATGATCAATTATTTGCTGCAGTAATTGTGATTGCAAACCATTGATACATACCATTGTGACTAGGCATTAGGAGTGGATATTCCTTGCATGCCCCCTCTTAATTGTGATTTAAAATTAATCACAATAATGAAGCAGGTGGCTTTAGCAATTTCAAAAACGGGTTTGGTACATTACATATTATTTATTATTTTGCGATTTCTAAAGCGCCTGGTGACCCGTAGGCATCCCCGCGCTAATCAACCTGTAAGAGTCCAGAGGGGGGGAGAGGGGGTGCCTTATTTGGGGAACAGGAGGGTTTTAAGTTTTCTGCGGAACCCCAAGTGTGAGGGCTCCAGGCGTAGACTGAGAGGGAGTGCGTTCCACGCTGTGGAGGCTTTGACCGAAAAGCGGCGACCGCCAGAGCGAGCCTTCCTGATTTTGGGCACCGTAGCAAGGTGTTCGGCGTCAGAACGAAGGGGTCTTGAGGCTTTATATGGGGTGACCAAATTTTTTAGCGCGGCAGGGCCAGCTCCATTGATGAGCTTGTGGGTGATACATAGGGCCTTGAACTCTACTCTCTGGCGGACAGGGAGCCAGTGTAGAGCTTTGAGGGCAGGCTTGGCCGACACTCTAGGGGGGAGGTTCATAATGAGCCTAGCCGCCGCATTCTGGGTCCGTTGGAGTTTGGCCAGGGTGTATTCAGGGGCCCCCAGATAAATGGCGTTGCTGTAATCGAGCCGGGCCAGGACCAGACCCTGGACAAGTAATTTCCTGGATGGGAAGGGAAGAAGAGGCAGGATCTTGCGTACGGACCGCAGGAGACCAAAGCAGGTGCCTGCTGTCTTGGCTGCCTGCGTTTTCATGGTAAGGTCAGGTTCCAACCAAACTCCTAGTGTTTTGATTTCGTTTCTAGGAGAGGGGATTTCGCCGAAGGTGTCGGGCCAAGATGTAGGTGGAAAAGTCGTCCATTTATTGCCCAGGAGCATGATCTCGGTCTTTGCGCCGTTTAGCTTCAGGGCCGAGTCGCACATCCAGGTATGGATGTCCTGGAGGCAATGCAGCAGGCTGTCAGGATGGTTATCCAGGTGGGACAGGGATACGACAAGTTGGGTGTCGTCAGCGTAGTTAATTATTTTTACACCGTAGGGGGCCACTACATCTTCCAGGGGAGCCATATAAACATTAAACAGGGTGGGGCTGAGCGACGACCCCTGGGGAACTCCATTCTTCAGTGGAAGAGGTTCTGACCTGGAGCTGCCGTCCCACACCTGAAAGGATCGATGGGAGAGGAAGGATTCGATCCACGCTCGCGCCATACCCACAATTCCTGCCTTGGCCAGGCGATGTAGTAGGACACGGTGATCCACCGTATCAAAGGCGGCGCTAAGATCCAGGAGGATCACTGCCACTGATCCCCCTGAGTCTAGGATACACCTTGCTTCCTCGATGACAGAGAGGAGTGCGGTGTCCGTGCCATGGCCGGGTCGAAATCCAGTTTGAGATTGGCGCAGGATGTTGTTTGTTTCGAGAAATTGGGATAGTTGCGAGTTGACTAGTTTTTCAGCTATCTTACTGATACAAGGGAGCAGTGAGATCGGTCTGTAATTAGACATGTCGTCCGAGTTCAGTTGGGGCTTTTTCAACAAAGCCTTCACAACTGCGTTCTTCCAGTTAGGGGGTACCGTTCCACCAGCGAGGGAAGAGTTAATGAGATCCCTGATGGTAGGGGCTATGGTGGGAGACACCTTTTTTAGGAATCTGGCCGGGGCTGGGTCAAGTGGGGAACCGCTTTTCAGTTTCTCTAGCGTGGACGTTACCTCGGTGAGGGAAACTGCTCTAAAAGTCGCCAGCTGTGGGCAATTGTTTTCGTCCGCTATGGCCGGGATGGAAGGGGGGCTGACGGTAGGAAGGGAGTCCAGTATCCGCATGATTTTAGACTCGAAATAATTGGCCAGATCCTTGCTTCTGTCTGGTGGGGGGAAGTGCGAGGGGGGTGCTGTTGGGATGTTCAGTAGTTCTTTGACTATCTGAAATGATTCTTTGGCTGAGTTGGTCGCGGATTTTATTCTGTTGTCGTAAAACGTTGATTTAGCTAATTTCAAGGCTGTTTTGTATTGTCTTACCGCGTTGTGATATATATCTTTATTGCTGTGGAGCCAGTCTTTCCTCCAAGCTCTCTCCGCCTTTTTGCACACTTTACGGAGCCCTCTAAGTTCGGAATTATACCATGGGGCATGGCCCTTGCTCTTATTTTTCACCTCCCGATTTTTGATGGGGATGCAATTGTCGAGGGAGGAGGAAATCCAGTCTCTGAACTGGATGTCTGCCATGGTGGGGTCGGCTGCGAGACTAGGGGTAGAAGCGTCAAGCGCCGAGGCCCAGTTGTCCGTCGAAAGTCTGGCCCAGGCTCTATCCTTGGTGAAAGTAGGGGGGGTGTGGGGTTTCTTAAACATATAACTTGTGATTTTATGAATCACATATTTTGCTAATGCAAAAAGTTTCAGTACATCTTGCACTGAAAGCCAGATTTATTAAGTCTTTCAGGAAGTGCTGTGTCACAAAAAGCGATGCAATCTGGTGCAAAATCTTGAATTGTGAATAATTTTCCAGTGCAAATCTTGACCTGCACTGGAAGGTAGACTTAAAGTACAGCAAAGTGGTGCTCTGCCCTACTTTGCTGTACCTTGCATCAAGGATGTGTCTCAGGAAACCACCCATGGATTTTGAAGAAAAATTCCTATGCACAGAAAAAAGTTGAAAGGGCTTTGCCAACACTATAGGCCTTGTAGAAGTAGGAATAATGTTTAAAAAATGTTTTATTTTCTCAAAACCTTTTTTAATTTGCATGTATGCTGTAATGCCAGCACACATGCAAAGGTTTCAAACTATATCTAAGAATGGTATTTTTTACTAGAATGGTATCCTTCTAGTACAAACCCTAAGCAGGAAATCACAAAATCACACACGCTCTTACACTAGGATGAAGAATGGGTGGGTGGCGAGGCACCCTAAAGTGTGCCTGTGCAGTGCATAAAAGCAAAAGCACTATATCTTGGGCCTGCTGTCTCCATTTCACGCAAAGCATCGCAGCATCTTTAGATGCTGAATGGCATTGGATGATTTGTAAGTAAATCTGGCCCTTTGCAACGTGATTTGCAAAGGAATTCTTCTGCTAAAGTTGTGGTGTGGGGAAAATGTATACTTAGGAGTAACTGAAAAAAATGGAAATATCTGCAACTTTCACGAGTATGTAATCGGAAAGTTCTCGAAGCTCGACAGAAAGAAGCAACACTTTCCTTAATGGATATGGTGCTGATACCGCTCCAGAAACAAGTTCACTTACAAGCGAATTCATTTACATATATGCATCCATATATTCAACAATAATTTCAGTATCAAACATGTCTACTCTACTATGCAAGTCTTTGCGGTACATATGTATATTTACCTTTGTTTGCTTATTCAGTCGTAGCACCACACAGATATCCTGTTTGCCCCTTGACTATAATTTAATTAGAAGGAAACCTGTATAACTTTTCAAGTAAATAATGTCGATGTGACTTTAAATTCGTAAAGGAAAATGTCAAAACGCTCTGACAGGAATTTAACGAGATTACATGTTACATTAAGTGAGTTTCCTTCAAATACGTTTTCAGAAGGTTTGG
Organism: Lissotriton helveticus; assembly: GCF_964261635.1. Lineage (NCBI taxonomy): Eukaryota > Metazoa > Chordata > Amphibia > Caudata > Salamandridae > Lissotriton > Lissotriton helveticus. The sequence goes on along the minus strand of NC_136071.1, from coordinate 893,074,168 downwards.
ATTTCCAATTTGCAAAAAAAATAATTGTGTCTCTTTGAAATGTGAGTTCTCTGCTACCCAGTTATTAATTGTACTTCTAACGCTATACATTATCTGAACAGCCAGTCTTCAGTTATGGTGACCCGACCTTTTTCAAAACAAATGTGGTAAAGGAGCGACCTATTCAAAGTTATTCCTCACCTACGTAGGTAACATTCATAACGTCTGTCTTTCTTCAATATTGGTAAATGGTGATTTTATTTGCATTTCATGAAATGTCACCGGGATCTTCAATTAACTTTTTCGAGAATAATAAAAAATAACATAGTCGACAAAACATGTGCGTCAAAGTCGTGTCAGAGCCAAAATGACATCCGGTATTATGACTGAGAGGTGACTTAGCTTTACTATCAAAGGAATATGTATCACATCATGCTCAAAAACATACCTTGAATAAAACAGCATGGGAATTGGTATTCCCGGTGCTTGACAGAGTTCCTATTTCCAACACCATCTCCCCATAAGTGATAGCCACTAACGTTAGTGAATGACTAAAATTGATGTGTGTAGAAAGAGAGGATATATAAATATATGTCTGCTGTTCATACGGGAATGCATTTAAATCAATCACTCTAAGGGGGACCCTAGACTGAAGCCTAGGCAGGGATTCAGGGGAAAGCAACTACGTAATCAGAAAAGCGAGTCCTGCTGCCTGAAAACAATTTCTTTAGTATGGCGGAATGTCTCAACCATATAATAGGGATATGTATCTCATCATCCACAGGGAGCTAAGAAGAGTGTGCAATTAGGCATCCATACCTAAAAAATTATCAAATGTTGGATATAATCTCATAATATCAAAACAAATGATCAATTTATTACACATATTTGTCATATAAAAATATATACACATTTCTAGGTACATTAAATGGACATAAACAATCAATACAATTCATACATGAAAGAAAGTGACAAGTGACCCTATGGATCAAAAACATACTTCATTTTTATTGCAAATAATCTGCCCCACAACTCCATACATTCATAAAAACCAAGCTCTTACATTCACACTCACAATCAACCACGTCAACAAGACAGGACATAACAGACCAACTAACCAAGTCAGGAATGCTAATAAAATACCATATACACACAGACTGACAACCAGCCACGGCCCGTGGAGGGAGTTGCGATGGGGCAGAGAGGCGGGGCGGAGGAGGTGCAAGTTGGGGGGTGATAAAAACTGGCATATGGATATTTGGAGGTAAGTAAACAATTTAATTAATAAAACAAATTTCGTAGCACGCGCTGGATCGCATTTTGCGATGCAGGTCACGCTACGAAATTCATTTTATTAATTAGTTTACTTACCTCCAAATATCCATATGCCGGTTTTTATCACCCCCCACCCTGCCACTCCCCCGCCCCGCCTCCCTGCCCCAGCGCAACTCCCTCCACGGGCTGCGGCTAATGACAACATAGTATTTACCCACAAAAGTTCCTGTACATCGCTATGTTAATGTCAAAGGCTACTGTTATTCTTTCTTTTGGGCTATTAAACATTTTTTGAAACATGGTTTTCATCGAGTCTTGTTTAATGTGGTTGGTATATACTATGATGTCAGTCTGTGTATATATGGTATTTTATTAGTATTCCTGACTTACAGTAGGAACAACCTCCAAGGACCCAGAACTGGGTTTGGCACCACACATATCTACCACTGTATTGTATCTTATTAAAAATGGGAGTCTCTAGTTGGCAGTGGTGTGTACCCTGTTGAAGGAGGGACCCTACCTTCTAGTCAGGATAGGGGAGTTGCACACCCAGATAACCCCTGCTCACCCCTTTAGTAGCTTGGCATGAGCAGACAGGTTTATCCCAAGGCAATATGTAAAGCATGTGTACATAACACACACAGTAACACAGTGAAAACACTACAAATGGACATGACACAAGTTTAGAAAAATAAAGTATCTTTATGTAAACCAAACAAGACCAAAATGATACATTTCCAGTATTCACAACTCAAAATATAACTTTTAAAAGGTTTCAAGCAATTCTATACATAGAAAATATGGATGTGTGATGTGTACCCAAAGTACTTCAAATTCACAAGGCAAAACAGCTACAGAGGAGGGAAGCATCAGAAAACACAGCAATGCATCAGTTCCTGATTCCTTGTGAGGCACTGCAACAGTTCTGCTGCAGGCAGAAGAAGTGATGCATTTAATCCGTACTGGTAGGAGGAAGTGATGCATCAATTCCAAGAAGGTCCTGGTCTGCAGGTGCTGCGTCGGTAAACTTGGTTCACAGGCACGATGTATGGAAACAGGGACATGATAGATGTCGATGCAGCTGTGGCACACAGGCGCTGTATCAATTTGTTACAGTCACGATCGCACATTGCTTAGTTTATTTTAGCCACACACCAGGACCTGCTTTGGAGTCATTGCAGTGATCTTGGACTGCTGACTGTTGCTACATTGATTTCTTTGGTCGCATGTGGCAGTGCATTGGATTTTCTCCCGCACAGCATTTGAAAATACAGGTTCAAGAAGGGCAAAGTGTTGATTTTGCAGGATTCTTCAGTCTTCAGTTCTTTGCAGTAGGAACAAACTCCAAGTACCCAGAACTGGGGTTGGCACCACAGGGCAGGTCAGAAATCCCAGCAATTGAGTTCAAGGAAGCTGCAGGCGAAGTCTTTGTGTCCCTGAGACTTCTGAACAGGAGATAAGCTCTTTATCAAGCCCTTGGAGATCTTCTTTAAGCAGGACAACAGGGCAAACGTTCATTCCTTTCCACTGCCCACAGACAGAAGCAGCAACTGCAGGTCCACCCAGCAAAGCAACACACAGCAAAGGGAGCAGCACCCCTCCTGGCAGCTCTTCACCTCTTCTTCATGGTAGGGTCGTTTCAGTCCACAAGGAACCTAAGTTTCTGTGGTCTTAGGTTGATACTTATCCCCCTTTTACTCTTTGCAGTTTTTGTTCAGAAAGTCTCTCTTGCTCAGTAAAACCAGTTCTGTCCTCCCTGGTCAAGTTTCACTACAGGAGGTGAAGACAGCATTGTGCAGAGCAGCCACAGTCTATTCAGGTGCTAGTAACAACTCCTCACACCACCTGGCCCAAGATGGCTCATCATCAAATGCAGGGCACACCTCAACACCCTATATGTGAGTGTCTGGAGTGAATGCATAAATAGCTCAAGTCAGTCTAAACCATACTGTGCATCCACAAGCAGACAGAAGCACACATGATGGTTAAACAAGAAAATGCCCACTTTTTAAAAGTGATACCAAAAGGGATGATGGATGGAGCGTTTGAGCAAATGAAACACTCACCCCCAGTTAACTGATCTGGGTTTAATCCATCATCATTCTTTAGCTCATTCCAACACCCAAGTTCAGACATGGCCATATGCAAATCAGTCTGACCCTGTGCCTCATTGGAACAGTCCAGCCCGAACTGCCAAACCATGTCGTCCCTGGACCCGAAATAAGCATCCTGGGACCGGTTTCTGGCTAATCAGCCGTCATCAGCCAAGCTAGCTGGAATCCAGTGCGAAAGTGAGCAAGGGACCCACGTCTGGGCATACCCTGCCAACTTAGGACGAACAATGCAAAACCAAAGGGGATGATGGACGGAGTGCTGAACATTGCAAGCACTCACCCCCAGTCAACTGGTTTTTGTTGAATCCATCCTCATTCTTTAGCTCATTCCGCCAACCCAGTTCAGACATGGCCATATGCAAATCAGTCTGACCCTGTGCCTCGCGGGAACAGTCCAGCTCGAACTGCCAAGCCATGTCTTCCCTGGATCGGAAACAAGCATCCTGGGACCGGTTTCTGGCTAATCAGCCATCATCAGCCAGGCTAGCTTGAATCCTATGTATTCGTTTTTGGTTTGTTCAACATTGAAGGACACAGTGTTCCAAAATATTGTGCACTTTATCTTTGTTTCCTCGAATTTTGCTCTGCAAACTATCAGTCAACAAAATGTCAAATAACGGCAACAACACCGAGAACGGTGGAGCTGCGGGCTGATTCAGCAGCTTTTAACAAAACAGGTTTTAATGAAACAGACGAGGATGCTATATGCATTCCTAGGGGCAAAAAAGGGTAGGAAGAGGGAGCAGGTAAAAAATCTGGTGAGCAAGGGCTTAGAACTCAGGAGAGTAGTGAGGAAAACGGGGGATTTAATAAAGCACCTGCAGACCAAATTTATTCTATTTTAGGTGTTGAGGGAGACAGTGGTGAGAGCTCCCCATACCGGGAGCATAAAGGGAAGAGTATTAAGAAGGGCACAAAAAAATTGTGAAAAAGGGCGTCCCAGTAGACACTAAAATTAGAATAACCCCTTTGCTGAGATCTTATTTTATTTAAAGTTCTGCCACAAGTGCTGGAGGTAGGGAAACAGAGGGAGTCGCTGAGTGTGCTGAGAGAGGTTTCTGAGACATCAGGGCTGAGGTTCTTTAATTCTCGAGTCTGACTCCATTTTGTTCTGTGCCACCATTTTGTGTTGCCCTCACGTAGGCCTGTAAAGGTAGCCTGGCGAACAAAGTGGCCTGGCCTTCTTAGTTCATGTATACATTAACTAGGTTTCTTTTCGACTCTGTAATGAACTGTAAGAAACTAACCTCTTCACCTGAAACTGACCTCGCAAAGCGAATTTCCCTGATCGATCTTGTCTGAGATTGCCAATCAATGTTCAGGACATCGTTAACTTTTTAGTTTCCTTGCACATGCCTTATCTTGTTCAGCATCTGTTACTGTTTCTTTTTTTATGTTTCTTCATTACATGGGTTATGCTTTCAATTATAGGTTTGTCCGGCTTGTGGAGATTGAATTTGGGACATTCCTAATAATTAACTTTTGGGTTGGGATACTGTAAATTGAGTTTTTGCTATGTGATACTTTGTTTGAAAATGTATCTTATTGGCTAGAATTTTGTGCAGTGGGTGTACATTTATAATGTGAATATTGGGTATAAAAGGAGACGTCTCGCCTTAGTAAAATGAGCAGTCTCCTGAGAATTTACACCGTGATGTATTTCTAGGATCACTGTTACTAGCTGCAGCTAATAAACTTGGGGGCATATTATCAAGGGGGTTTATCTCCGCTTTTTTGGCTTTAAAAGCCAAGAAAGCGGAGATAAAATTATCTCCCTATTACCAAGCTGTCGCTAACACCAGTTAGCGACAGCTAATAGGAGATAGCGACCATCTTGGGCCCCGCTTTGCATGTCAGTGATATTTATCACTAATGACATGCAAAGTGGGCGTGCCAAGATGTTAGCGACTGGAAACAGTCGCTAACATCGCTATCTCCTATTACCAACTTTTGGAGATATTCGCGCTAAGCGCGAATATCTCCAAAAGCTAACACCTGCCCTGAGCAGTTCTTAGCCATGTTAACCAATGGGAGGTGGATGACATGGCTAAGAGCATTTGCTCGATAATGCATGAATATCGCTGACTTTTCAGCGATATTCATGCATTGCGGCCGTTTTTTATCGCATTTGCGATAAACCTTGCTAATAGCAAGGTTTATCTGCGATAAAAATCGCCGATGTGCGGCGATAATTTTTGTCTCTAAACAAGTTAGAGACAAAAATTATCTCTATTGGTTGGTAATATGCCCCTTGGTCTCTCACGCCATCCAGAAGTATTCCGTGTCTTTTAATACCAAGACAGGTGAACTCGAAGATCTTAGACGTGCCCCTGACGCTGCTGGGTTAAACCCCGGTTCTTCAGGGCTAACAAAAATGTCTGCGCCTTCGGCTATGGAGTCAAGTCTTTCTCTCCCTCTGCCAGCATCACACTCTTTAGCCTCTGGTTTGGACCCTGTATTGGATCCCTAGCTCAGTTTAAGCACCCCTTCTGGCTCTCTTTTAGAGCCCTCTGGGCCAGATATTCGGTCAGTTGAGCCACAAGCAATATTGGAATGGAATGGAAGACTCTGCAAATTTGGTTAGTACCAGGAGAATGTGCCATCAGCTGTAAATATGGGGGAGTTAGCAAAGGTCAGCGGAGAACCTAACACAGAAGCATAAAGTGCACTAGAGGTATGCAGTGGTACATCGGGGCATTTGGTAGCTTTAGGAAGTCCAGGTTTGGAAACTTTTCTTTTTCGATGACCACGGACAATAAAAAAGGGTTTGCAGTTTCGGAATCAAACCAGGGGGAAATTCGACTTTTTTGCGAATCACTGGAAAAAAAATTGGACAACTTAAGTTCAAGAACGGTGGTCCTAGAAAATGTGGTCGAAGTCCTGAAGGATAGTCTGGGAGAAGTCAGAACAGATATCTTTTTGCTTAAAAAAGAGGAGGCTGCTCTTCGGGAAAGAGTGGAACTACTAGAAAATATTTCCATGCGCAATAACCTGCGGCTCTTAAATATAGAGGGGAGAGAGGGTGAGGATCTTAAATCCTTTATTATCTCCCTCATTAAAGATACAATTCAAATTGATGTTTCCGAGGAAGAATTAAGGAGAGACATCCAAAGAATTCACCGAGATCCCTTCAGGAAGCATCCAAATCAGACAAAGCCTAGGAAGATCTTAATCAACTTTTTGACTTTTTCCCTCAAAGAGAAAATATTAACAGCAGCCCTTATACTGAAATCTTTAAGACCTAGTGACTCTTCTTTTTTCCTTTGCGATCAGATCAGACCTGTCACGTACCACTTTAGTCAGACAATGGGAGCTAGGGAAAAGAATGGATGATTTTAGGAAGCTGGGGGAACAGTCCAATAAAAATTTCCCGTGCAGTTAAAAATCATGTTTAACAATAAAATGTATTTTGTCAAAACAGTGCAGGAAGTGGATGAGCTCCTAGAAAACCTAAAAACTTAATCAATTATCCTAGCTATCTGTACACAAGTTTGCTTCCTTTAATAAATAGATTAGGTCTTCCCTAGGTCTTCCTTAGTACGCAACTGGACGTGTAATTAAGTCTATAGATACAGCCTTAAAGTGGGTAGAAATAATTTTGGAGCAGTTTAGAGCTTGCCAGCAGGCAGAATCTGGATTTGTACAGGTAAATGGGGGCTGGGTTCTCCAGGAAGGGGTGGGTGGGGGTTAGGTTGGGGGAGGGGTGAGGGCACGGGTGTGGGAGCAGTGGGAAAAAATAAATAAAATCTTTCGCCTCTTACTTTAGCTGAAGTTCAAGGTTTAGTGTTTTTTGGTTTGGTGTCGCTGCAACGTAGGCTGGGGTAGTTTGAAATCCCAAGGTTTTCATCTGCTATGAAGACATTGCAGTGTCTGTCCTGGAATGTGAATGCCTGCGAGTCAAAAGTAGGAGGGAGAAAATCCTACAGTTTTTAAGAGACACACCCGCACGAGTAATTATTTTACAAGAAACCCACCTGTTGAAAAAAGAGATGAATGAGATCTGTGCAAGCCTCAGGTGGGTGGAACATTGTGTTTGCTCATGTCAGACGGCCAATGTAAGGGGCATAGTCATTTTAGTAAAGAAACAAGCAAACGCCACTTTACAAGATGTAAGAAGAAATTCAAGTGGCAGATGGGTTATAACTAAGATTTCTGTAGAGAACATCCCTATTACAATTGTTAGGTATTATGGCCCTAACCAGGATGATCCATCAATTTTAACCGCATGGGTGCCGCGGCTTTTCCCGCTGTATGCGGCATTTTAAAAATTACCGCGTTACATGGCGAGCTCAGCTCGTCATCAGCGTACGGCAGGTAACGCTGATGACGAGCTGAGCTCGTCATCAGCATGGAAGGAGTTAAAGACCATTTTTTTGAATCTCTTGGAATTTCCTGACTCAACTATTTGGCAGGAGATTTTAATATAGTACTGAATCCAAAATTGGACAAATCACCAAAAAGCAGAGCCACAGTTTCTGCTAAATCTAGTTTTTTTTTAAAAGCAATGATGAAACAACATGCTATTTGTGATATATGGAGAGAGAGATCTGGTATACAGTTGGACGTATCATTTTAGAAAAAATACAGACATCAATTACGAATAGATTACATCTTGATCAGTAGTAACCTAAAGGGTAATACAAAGAATATTGGGTATTTGACCCCCCACATGTCGGACCATGCAGCAGTCTGGATCCACCTGGATTTAGCAGGCAGTGAACAACAAAGGGTGTGAACTTTTGACCGCTCACTCCTCTTGGACGATACTATAACTGGTCATTTGATCCAAAAGGTAAAAGCCTTTTTGGATATTAATATAGGATCGGCAGATATCATGGTATCATGGGATGCCCTGAAATCTTTTTTGAGAGGCCATATTACTAACAAAACTGTTAATAAGAACAGACAGTACAGGCAGGAAATTGCATCCGTAGAGCGCCGAATGAAAGTGCTGTAGGAAGGGATTAATCGGGCACCGATGAAGATCAAATACTTAGAGAGACTTTAGGGGCGGAATTAGATTCGCTAAAATCCCTGTTGGAGACTACAATTCAAACAAGAATCTCTAATAGGTGGGAGTCGAGCAAGCTCGCCCACTTTGAATATGGTGAGAGAGCCGGCAGGTTACTCGCCTGTAAGGCCAAACGGATAAAGTCAGGAATCATATTGAACAATTAGAGGATGTACACTCTAATTTACTAATAAGCAGGGAGGAGGAGATGGGAGAAATCTTCCATGCTTATTTTAAGGAGTTATATAAGGACGATAGCGACTCTGATAGTTCATCTATACAAGATTGGTTACATTTGATCCAGCTACATTCTCTTGATACAACCCTTTGAGATAACTTGGAGGCTGAAATCACGCACCAAGAAGTCAGGAAGGCTTTCTTAGATTTCAAAAAGGGCAAAACTGCAGGGCCAGATGGCCTCTCTGCAGGAATTTATAAGAAATTAGGGGAAACAATTATCCCTTTTATGGTTATGTTATGTTATTCTGAATTTGTAGAGCGCGCGTTCACCGAATGGTTTCTTGGCGCTGTGTGTGCCACTGGGGAACCCGTCCTGGCTTTCCCTGTGAGATGGTCCCTGTTGGGCATCCCCAAGGTGAAGCCAGGCATCCCCAGCAGCGAGGGGGCCGTTGTGGAGATTAAGCAAGCTATTGCCCAGAGTTGCAGCGTGGGACCCATGGTTAGGGAGGCACCGAGGCGAGATTTTATCGAGCCCGCTGACATTGGTTCCGTACCCTGCCGCGTCGGGAATTAAACCCTGGTCCCGGGCCGACCTCTGCTTCTGGGTCTGCCGCCTCTAACCGGTGAGCCACACTTCTCCACTTTTTTTAAGGTGTTCAATAAAATTCTGGTAGAGGAGTCCATCCACCCACCACATGGGGGAAGCAAATATTATCCTAATTCTAAAACCTGGTAAACCCCCTAAAAAATGTGGGTCTTACAGGCCAATATCTTTATTGAATTCAGATTATGAGGTTTTCTCCAAGATATTGGCTGACAAATTAGGGCACATAGCAGGTGAGCTGTTGCACACTGATCAAAAGGGCTTCGTAAAGGGCTGACATCTCTATGACCTTACTTATGATTTTATTGGTGCGATAGATTTTGCCTGCACTTTCTCTCTTCCTTTGGCGGCAATGGCATTGGATGCAACTAAAGCATTCGATAGGGTGGATAGGAAATACCTTTTAGGGGTTTTGGAGAAACTGAACCTAGGGCTAAAATTATTTACAGTGAGCCCTCAGCTAGGCTGGTGGTAAATGGCAAAATTACTAGACCATTTAAAATCAAAAGGGGTATGAGACAGGGCTGCCCCCTCTTCCCGCTTCTCTTTGACTTATATATAGAACCGTTTGCTCAGCGTCTTAGGGAAGAGCTGGCTATTACACCATTCAAGAGTGGCTCTTGGGAGAGGAAGGTAGCCCTGTATGCCGACGACATTCTTATTCTTTCTTCGGATCTGGAATTCTCCTTTCCTCGGGTGATCCAGCTAGCGAGAGATTTTAGCTAGGTTTCTGGCTATGATATTAATGCTGACAAAACCGAGCTTATGTCATGGAACCTGTCGAAATGCTGATACCAAACCAAAAAAAAGCTGCGCTACTTGGGGGTTAAAATTGTTCCAGAGATAGACAAAATATCGAAAGTAAATCTCTCTAATACTTTGAAGGAATGTCAAGAACTTATGAGATCTTGGGTTCACCTCCCATTGTCTATCCTTGGTAGAGTAAATCTTATATAAAAATGTCAATTTTGCCAAAAGTACTGTTTTTATTTAACACCATACCCTTCAATTTCGAGAAAGCATTGTTAGATAAATTCCAGCAATCTATTAATTATTTTGTTTGGGCCTCTAAAGCTGTTAGAATATCATGGTAGAAGCTAAGACGCCGAAGGGAGAAAGGTGGTCTGGAGCTCCCTGATATTCAATATTATGCTTGGGCCTTCTAGCTAATGCACTCCAGAATGCTATTAAAATCTCCAGACTATTCAAGGAGAGGCAGAATGTCTTAAGCTATATTGGAACAACTGGGGCTTCCACATGGAGGCTTTCTGTTTAAGTATGGAGACATTTTTTTTTCTCAAAAGGTCAGACTGAAAGTCCTAAGTGGCGCGGCTCAAATATGGGCTAGGATCAAAAAACTACTAGGACACAAATAATATTCCAGGCTGGCCCCCAAGTGGGATAGTCCAGGAACCCCCAACTGTCTAAAAGATCTGTTGGCAGTTCCCCTTAAAACAGCCGGTGAATTGGTATGGGGGGATCTAGCGGTTGATGGATCACTCTTACCGTGGGCCATGTTAAATGATAAACTGGAGGGGGGCATGTTAAGGTTCAAGTACTTGCAGATATTAAGTTGGTCTCAGAATTTGAAGAGCTCACTAGGCCGGGGGAATCCCCTGGAAAAACATCTGGTCAACAGACTTGCAGGGAAGGGGGCGTGGCTTAAGCGCCGACCGGGATGGCTGCGTGAGCGAGTTGCTCCGCACCAAGTCCCGTACTTTCTCCTGCAACCCGAGCCCCAGGTAGCCTGGCGGCGGACACTGGGGTCCTGGAGGGTCACTGACCGAGTGGGCTGCGTCCGGACCCCGACTGGCCACTGATCGCCGACTGTGGGCTGCCCTGGCGACTGGCCCGGTCTGGCCGGATCAGGGAGGCAAGATGGCGGCGCCTCATAACTGAAAGCGCCGAGGGCTGCGCTGTGTGGAGGCACGAGACAGAGGGAAGACGCCTGGAGGGCTGCGCCGAGGCGGTGAGCCGGGAGGCGGACTGCGGGTGCAGACCAAGGCGGCAGCGGAGACCGGCGCGGCGAACGGAGGTGGGTGGCGCCCCCTCCCCCACTTGATTTCCCGGCCGGCTGGAGAGCTGGGCCCCGGCTTGCACTGGGCGGGCGAAGACGCGGCTGGAGCGAGGGGCCGCCGGGCAGATACGACCGCCGCAGCGGAGACCACAGAGGCGCAGAGGGACACAAAGGGCTGCCGGAGCGCTGGAAGTGGGAGCCGCCCGCAGCGGCAGGGCGTCCCGAGGGGCGGATTGGCCGAGCGGCGAACTGGCGGACTGATCGCAGGGGCAGGGCCCGCCTGGTGACCGGCAGGGGTGTGCTGGGCCTGCGCACTAGTATTTCGGCCCCAACGAGCGCTGGAGCAGCGGTGGCCTGCATTCTACAGCCCAGTTCAAGACATTGTGAACTGCCCCGGTTGGAATTGTGCATTGCGCCTGGGGGTGAGCGCGCTTCCTGGCGGGATATAGCAGGACCTGCGGTGGGGTCCGGTGCGTGCTCCCTCTAACGGCCCAGTGTTTGCCGGAGGATTTTCTTGCTCTCCTGCGCCGACGGCTGCCGGGCCCTGCGTGAAGACTCTGGGTGGCACCTCCCGCTGATCGCGGCCGACCCTCTCCTGGGGCGGGAAGTGGGCTAGCATTCGCAGGCTCTGTAAGGACAGTGGGTTTCGGACGGAGCCCATTCTGGTGCGGCTGGCTGGCCCTGCCCGGGGACACGAGCTTCCGGCTGCCCGCTGTTGCGAGAGGTCAAGTGCTCCCTGGACTTGAGGGGCGGTGGAGGCGCACTGTTATTGTTGAGGGGACTGCACGGCGTGCATCTCTGGGCTGCAGGCTACCAGCTGAGTGTGGAGGAGGGATAGTTGGCCCGGCGTGGTCGTGTTTGGCCCGGACATTGGAGAGTGACGCTCCTTTGGATGTACTATTGGTCATCGCGGGGCGAGCCTAAGTCCGAACCGCCTGGAGGGACCGCCACTATAGGCTGGCTTCGGTGGGAGTTGCTTGCTTGTTTCCCGCTTTCAAGATGGCCGAGCAGGGGGATGGCGTTGTGGCGCCGCCTGGGCGTGGACGCAGGGGATCTGGAGACGTGGAGGGCGATATCGCAGCGGGGCCATCACCGCAGGAACAACGCCTGGGTCTCCGCCTTGATGCTATCTTGGCCGCGATAACTGCCACGAAGGATGAGCTCCACCAGGACATAGCACAGGTGGCGACGGGGCTTGGCCTACTGAGAGCGGACCACGCCAAGCTCTCGGACAGAGTGAAAATCAATGAACAACTGCTCCAGGAGCTGAAACCGGCAGTGGTCACCGCGGAACATAAAATTGAGGACGTTCTCCATAGACTGGCGATCCTGGAGCGACGAGCTGAGGACGCGGAAGGACGCAATCGACGGAACAACGTGCGGGTGGTGGGGCTTCCGGAGAAGATTGAGAAAGGCGACGCAGTGTCCTACATGGAGGATTGGTTTCGAACAGTGGTGGCGCCGGAAGGCCTGTCCCCCTTCTTCTCGCTGGAAAGGGCACACAGGGTGCCCGCCAAACCACCCCTGGAAGGCAGACCACCTCGACCGATGGTGGTCAAACTGCTGCACTACAAAGATCGGGATCTACTGATCCAGCGGGCGAGGTCCCTGGGGCCCTTCCAGGTGGATAACAATAAGGTGACGATTTTTCCGGATTACACGCAGGAAGTGCAGAGGGGCAGAGCTTCCTTCCTGTCGGTGAAGAAGGAACTAAGGGAAGAAGGACTCCAGTACTCCTTGCTTTTTCCGGCCAAGCTGCGGGTCATAGTTGATGACAGAACTCATTTTTTCCAAACGCCCGATGAAGCGTGGTCCTGGCTGGAACTGTATCGTGCAGGGACTGATCGTACTCACGGGCCTGCCGGGGATCGCCAGCAGCCGGTCAGGGTCAGGAAGTCCCAACGTATCCGCTCCAGGAATAGGCGCCAGCGAGCCGAACGGGAGGCACAAATGCTGGCGATAGACAGAGTGCGTTGGAGGCCACGGCTAGCATCACGGGGTCGCAGCAGGAGGACGCTTCCAGAGGCTCGGCATCGGGAGGAGAAGGAGAGAAATCCGGTGACGAGGATTCAGAAGCGGGTGGAGGACTGGGACCGGAGGTCACCCCACAGACATCGGATGGTATCTTTAATGGATGATGCTAATGGCTGCTGAACATTTCTAGGTGGCCTGAAGGGGCGAATGATCCTGAACTTTGTTTGACTACCAGGTATGGGGCTGCAATGGCAGTGTGGGGCTATGGGCGCGGGGTGGTTGCTCTGTCGTCCTGGTTAGGGGCTCCATAGCCCTCATTAGACCCTTAAGGTCTTCTGTGGTGACGACCACAGGTTAGTGTGATGTGTTGGGTGTTTGCAGTTTGGAACGGGGCTGAAGCTGGGTTACTAGGCCCTGTCCTGGGGAGGGGGTTAGGGGGAGTTGGGGTACATGTTTTGAAGGGGATTCACCAATGCTGCGATGCGGGTATTACATATTGGCGTGTGCCACTGTTCGGATTGATGCTCTATGGGGACGTTACCTAACCTGAAATGTATAACATGGAATGTCCGGGGTATTCGAACTATGGTGAAGCGCCACAAGGTGCACGCCTACCTGGTGCGGCGGGGCGTTCAAATAGCGATGCTTCAGGAGACACATTTGACACAGCAGGAATGTGGGGCGTTGCAGAAGAGGTGGAGGGGTCAGGTGTTTGGCACGACTTATTCGGCATTCGCCAGAGGGGTGTTGATATGGGTTAGGGCGGGCACGCCTTTCCAGGTCACGAGTCAGAAGATTGATCCAGAGGGTCGCTATGTGGTAGTGGAGGGGCGGCTACATGGGAGGGAGGTGGTGCTGTGTAACGTCTATGCCCCCAACACTGATCAGGCTAGTTTCTTCGAGGGTTTATCGCGATCACTGGCGTATTATTTGGCAGGCCCCGTACTGTTGGCAGGGGATTTTAACTCCATTACTGATGTGCTGATGGACAGATCACACCCGCCCTTGGTTGACTCCCCGGTGCGCCGACTGGCGACCCATAGGCGGGATTGGCAGGAGAGATGGGGTCTGGTGGATGTGTGGAGGGCCCAACACCCTGAAACTCGAGATTACTCCTATTTCTCTACGCTGCATGACCTGCATGTCAGACTGGATTCAGTGCTGTGTAGCGATTCATTGGCGAGGGTGGTAACTGGCTCTGAGTATTTGTCCAGGACCATCTCGGACCATAACCCCCTGTTGCTCTCTATGCAATGGCAGCTGGCGAGATCGGCAGTTCCTACATGGCGGCTGCGTCCGGAGACGCTGGAGGACCCGGTGTTTTGCGACACAGTGCGCCAGGGCATAGACGGCTATTTCGAGGAAAATGCTGGGTCGACAGCGACTAGAGCGATTGAATGGGATGCAATGAAAGTGGTGGTGAGAGGGGTGTGTATGGGGCGGTTTCTGACTGTGAGGGGGGCAGTGCTGAATGACCTTGCGAAAGCGGAAGAAGTGTTGAGAGGGGTGGAACAGCAGAGGCCCGAGCGGCCGGAGGTTCAAGACCGATTGTTGCAGGCTAAGGAGACTGTGGCGACTGAGACGGAGAAATTGCGGTGCTATGATTACAAACTGTATGCTGTGAAAGTGCATGAGGAGCGAGATAAGGTGGGCACGCTCCTGGCGAGGCTGGCTGATCCGAACCCTAGGGGGTGCCCGGTCCTGAGTGTGCGAAGGGAGGACGGGGAGGTGATCTATTCGCAATCGGCGGTCCTGGGGCGCTTCCAATCTTACTATACAGGACTATATGCCAGCCACCTTGAGGCGACGGCCACGGAAATAGGGGATTACCTGGATCGAACTCCTTTACCGTTACTGGATGGGGAGGACGCCCGAGATCTAGGGGGGCCTGTTACCCTGGCAGAAATCAGAGGGGCGATAGGTCATATGGCAAGGAACAAAACCCCTGGGGTTGATGGACTGCCGGTCGAGTTCTACGTTAAATTTATGGAGGTATTGGCACCCAGGCTGCAGATTGTGTTTGAGGAAGCGAGACTGTTGGGGCGGTTGCCCGACTCGATGAGGGAGGCGCTGGTGGTGCCGCTGCTGAAGCCGGGCAGGGATGCATTGGAAGTCTCTTCTTATCGTCCATTGTCTATGTTGACTGTAGATTACAAGATCTTGAGTCGTATCCTAGCTACCAGGCTCCTACCGCTGATGACCTCCCTGGTGCATGGGGACCAGGCGGGCTTCATCCCGTCTAGGAGCACTTCGATGAATGTTCGTCGGTTGATCGGGGTTATAGATAGTGCGGCTGAAGCGGAACAGGGCCCAGTGGTGCTGACGGTTGATATCGAGAAGGCGTTTGACAGCTTAGAATGGGACTTTCTAGATGGCGTACTGTTGAAGTTCGGAGTTGGGGAGGGGTTCCGGCGTTGGACGAGAGTACTTTACTCCTCGGCTAAGGCGAGGGTGCGGTTGGGGACCTTGGTTTCTCCGGTTTATCCGGTCGGTAGGGGCACGAGGCAGGGTTGCTCGCTTTCCCCGCTGCTCTTTGCCCTGGCTATGGAGCCGCTAGCGGCGCAGGCTAGATCAGGCATTCATTACGAGGGAATAGCACAGGGTCCTGACTCGCACTATATCTCGTTGTATGCCGACGACCTGTTACTGTATTTAGTGGACTCCGGAAGGGCGTTGGAAGGCGCAGTGGATATGTTGGGCGGGTTCGGGAGGCTCTCAGGCCTCAGGGTGAACTGGACTAAGACCTGTGTGTTTCCATTGCGGAAGACCGCGCTCAGCCCACTGCTCACGAGACCGGTAGTGTGGGAACCTTCTTGCTTTGTTTATCTGGGAGTGCGTATCTACCATGACGCAGTAGACCTCCTTGAGGGGAATGTGGGGCGCTGCATCCGGGCGCTGAGGGGTAGTATGGACTTCTGGGCGTCCCTTCCGCTGTCGGTGCTGGGTCGTGTTGCGCTGCTGAAAATGGTGGCTCTCCCGCGGTTGCTCTATTACTTTAGAACATTGCCGATATGGATTCCGCAGAGGATCTTTCGGGAACTCAGGACGTTGGTGACTGGCTTTCTGTGGGGCCAGGGTCGCCGGAGGGTGGCGTTGGCCACCTTGATGAGACCCAAATGTGAAGGAGGGATGGCAGTCCCCGACTTTGAGTTATACTATTTGGCGGCGCAACTGCAGATCCTGACTCAAAATGTGGCTAGGGAATTTAGGGGGCCTGATAGCGGCCGGGGGGTCGGCGTTCAGAGGCATGTCTTGTCGGCTATCGTGATGCAACAGAGACTGGCGGATAGGGATCTTACGGTGGAGGAAAGGACGCTTAGATTGTGTTGGAATAGGCATCTGAAGAGGGCGGGGAAGCGCCGGCCGTACGCTCCGGAGATTCCGCTGGGGATGCTGACTGCCCTGCCGCATGGCGGTGATTGGTCCCATCTGTTGGCGTGGGAAGACCTGGGCTTGCAGATGGTGGGAGACCTCTATGTAGACGGCACGCTGGCCCCATTCCAGACTTTACAAGAGCAATTCGGCCTGCCGAATGGTACCTTCCTATTGCATGCGGCGGTTGCCGCGGCGATACAGCGGCATTGGGGAACTGGATTGGTAGAACCGGAGGTGACGTTGGCATGCCAATACGTGGTGATGGCCGCGGGCACCGTCAAGGCAGTGACCTGCCTCCACAACAGACTGTTAAACGAGGGTCTGGTGCCTTTGGTTGAGTTGAAATCACGATGGGAGGCCAGCATAGGCAAACAAATCCCGGACGCAGTGTGGGCTCAGGTGCTGCACAGGACCTGGAAGGGTACGAGGAATGCGAGATTTCAGCAGGTGCATTTTTTCGTTATTCATCGCGCGTATTTGACCCCGGAGAGGTTGCGTCGACACTTTCAGGTGCTTGACGCCATATGCCCCAGATGTCTGGTACCTGCGGTTGACCTGGACCACATGCTGTGGGGATGCCCGAGATTAGGGAATTACTGGGCTGAAGTAGGGGAACTCCTGAATGCGGTTACGGATCGGGAGGTGGACTTTGATATGGCTGCATGCCTGCTTCTTTGGTTCCCGCACACCAAAAAGACCAAGGTGACGAGCAAATTCATTGGGCTGGGTTTAATACTGGCACAGCGGGAAATCACTTGGCACTGGAAGTCTAAAGAGGGGCCATCTGTGCGGCGATGGAGGAATGAGTTGCTGAAATGGTCGGGCTGTGAGAGTGTGCTAAGGATGCGTCAGGCGACTAGAACTGGTAATGAGAAATGTTTGGAACTGGCACGATCCTGGGAGCTGGTGGTGCAGGCTTTACGGGATTACTTAACGGAAGGCGAGGAACCTGACTAGGTATTAGACGGGATTCCATGGAATTGTTTGATTGTCAGAACTTCCTGGTAGTTGGCTCCCTGGAGCAGGAGAGGACTATTGGTGCCCGCATTAGCAGCAGTTGGTGGGGAGGGGGGGATTTTGGGTAGGGATCATGGGAGGGGAGATTACCCGGCCCGCAGCGGCCTCCTGGAATTGGGGGGCCCTGGGAAATAGTCATGATGATTAGGAGGAATACTGGAGGAGTGACCTAAGGCGGGCTGGACTGGGGTGTTTGGGGTGTTATGGGGTAAAAGCAGATGCGATATGTTGTATCCGGCCTAAGGCCCGACCAGGGCGCACACTGAGGTGCCTCCAGCATACTGATTAATTGATACGCCGCCCTGCCTCCGGGATATGGCTAATCGGCTGTGTATTATGTTACTATCAATCTGAATGTTGCAGGCCATCAGTGTATAGGCTGGCCAGTTGATTTTGGTTATTCCTAATTCTGCAATAAAAATATATAAAAAAAACAAAAAAAAAACAGACTTGCAGGGAAGAAAGAGATCTCTTTTTTCTATTGGGCTATTGAAGAGGCTATTGATGGCGAGTTCAAGCTAGCCGAGGAGTTATGGGGGACAGTCACCCCGCAGATAGACTGGGAGGAATTGTGGAAGATCTCTTAAAATACTCTCTTCTCAGTCGTGAAGCCAGCTTTGCTGAGGAAGAACCACTATTTTACGACACATAAAGCTTATTTCTCCCCAGCAAGGTTCTCCAAATTCTCTAAAAGCCCACCTGCAAAGTGCAAAAAAATGCAATCTGGAAAGTGCACTGGATGTGCATATGTTTTCGGCTTGTCCATCGCTTCTGGAATTCTGGAGAGAAATAGGAGATTATATATCCTCTATTTTGGGTCGCTCAATACAGATTTCCCTTAAACTCATTATTTTTGGTATAGAGAGTGATATCACTCGCCCGATAGAGGTTTTCTATTCTTTGCTATCTTGTTGGCCAGACGGGAAATATGTAAGAGATGGGTAGAGACAACACCTCCAACCCAATAGGACTTGTTATCTTCTCTATACAAAACTTCCAAACAGATCTGGCCCGGTTGAAGAACTCTAAGAAGAGTGCCATTTGGAACATCTTGCTAAATTGTACTTTGGTCTGAAGTTTTTCATTTTTTTTGTGGCCCATGATTAAGCCTCGGTGGAACTCTTAGACTGGGCTGGAGAATTCTGTAAGATTTCAGGTTACAGCCTACCTGGACTCCGGCCTGAGTCTCTGGTCTCAAACCCTGAAAAGAGAGTGTAACCATCCTCTCCTTAACAAAGGGAGGACAGCAACGGGAGGGAAGTTGGTTTTGCTACTTGTAGGCCAAATTCCACATAGCCTACTTCCCCTTTTGGAGCAACAGTGGCTATCTTCTGATCCATGTTAGCTGAGGTTCGAGGCGAATGAGGAAAAAAGAAAAAATGTATAAAAATAAAAAATCCATCATAGCTGGGTAGGACAAAAATCCTATGTATTAGTTTTTGATTTGTTCAACGTTGAAGGATACAGTGTTTCAAAATATTGTGCACTTTACCTTTGTTTCCTTGAAACTTGCTCTGCAAACTTTCAGTCAACAAAATGTCAAATAACGGCAACAACACTGAGAACGGTGGAGCTGCGGCTGATCCAGCAGCTTTTAACAAAACAGGTTATAATGAAACTGACGAGGATGCTATATGCATTCCTATGCATTTAATGAAAACCATCACTATAAAACATAAAAAATGGCCTAACTTCGAGAGGTTGGTAGGATCGTTTTTGTGATAGAGGCACATGAATATCACCAGACAGAGGTATTCTATTCATCGATAGTCTTCCCTGAAGCAAATCCAGTAACACAGATGTTTCACTTCTACAAAGAAGATGAACCCCCAGAGGAATATATTCCGTTCGAGTATATAGAAATTCCACTCACATACCAGGAGCATGAGCTCTGGTTTAAAGGCGCCCTAAAACATTTAAATCACATTACCAGGCTCGGTCCACTAGGTAGACCAGGAACAACATGGTCGGCTCTAGCCGGCTACACACCTGACCCTGACATTGAAGCAATGTCAGACGATGAATTACTAAGTAATATACAAAATTTAATAGAATTATAAAATGAAACCCCAACTGTCTGAAAGTCCTGAAAAGGTCTTCACTAAAAACACTCCTACTCCTTCTAAAAAAAGAAGTAGGAAAATAGCAAACAAACTTCTACAGAGAAGCGGTCTCGTTCCAGAGGTAGATCTCCTCAAAAGGAGCTCTCTGCAAGGAGGTATAACCTCAGGAACAGGGAAAATTTGAGAAAACATGATAGATATTAAGATACTGATACACGTTCCTCTCGTACCTTTCAGACTTGGTCACAGAAATCCAAAAGAAGAGGACGGTCAGAACACAAGGAAGAACATGTGAAGTCAAAAGATAATCAACACGTTCAGAAAAATAAGAAACCTCAATTCACCTAAAAGAAGGTAGCAGGTCTAAAAATCAGACATGCCAAGGATCTTGAGACACAACTCAAAAACGGAGAATGGGCTTAGGTAATGTTGGACAGCGCAGCAGAAGTCACCATAGCTCGAAAGAAATTAAAGGATCATCTGGACACAGTAGACTTGAATGAATTCATTCAAGTTGAAACTGCAGATACCAGGGTTAGTTCTCCACATAAGTTATACAGAATAACACTCCGGATGGAGGGAGACATACCAAGAAAGATAAGAGCACTCTTTTGGGAGCGACTTTCTAAGGGTTATAACATTCTTTTAGCTGAACAAGACGGCCACCAGAATTTGTCAGGGAGTGCCGGCCTTCTCCAACCACATTCCAATTCATTTCAAATATACTTATGCCAGGAAATGGGCAGTTGCCCAAGCCCCAGCATTATACAAAAATCATGTAGGATGAGATGAGGACTCTCCTCACGATAAAATAGAGTTACAAAAATCAACCAATTGCACAAAGACAGTACCTAGTTAAGCAAGAAGCTAAAAAACAAGTCAGGGAGATATTAGATCAACTTGAATACCAAGGGGTGATTGAAACATGCATCTTGTCAATGAACAATCCTTTGTTTCCTGTCTCCAAACCAGACAATACATATCATCTAGTATTGGACTACAGACATTTAACAGACCCTCCAGGATTTTGCGATTTTGCGATTTTGCGATTTGCAAATAAATCGCGAAATCGGCAGTTTTGTAAAAATGCCGCGATTTTTACAAAACTGCACGCGAAATTTGGAATATGTGATCCAGATACATGGCAAAGATATTTTAAATGTGAGGAAATATTTTGATTGTTAATCCGTAGATCTTCTTTCCATAATAGATTGTTTCCTTAGTAAAAATACATTTGCATCGCTATCAATCTTCTATAGAAATGTTAAATGAGTCATCTTTTTTTCCAGCAAGCCCTCGAACAAGCTAAAATGCATTACACAGTATATCGCCATCAAGTGGTTATTTAAAGAATTATGCTGCAGATCATTTTGCAGAGAAACTCGAGTCTGTTCATCCATGTTTCAAATAACATTTAAAGCTATGGATTTAGGAATGAAACCACAGCCACAGACTACATGAGCAAAGGCGTACGAATACCCACATTTTAAAAATGCATGGCAGTGAAAGCATATGAAGTAGACTGAGCTACGGAGACATTACTAGATAACAGGGCCTTCATTTAAATGGATAATAACTGAAATCAGTAAGCACAAACGTATTTAGAAGTTAATATAGTACCCCTATCAGCCTTTAACAATGCAATCTTGATGTAATTATCAAAGTAAATAAAAGGTGTTATTATTGCCTACATAACTGGCACTCATTTTGAAAACATGAGCAGGATGAAAAGCTGGGTGATCCTCAATGAGATTTGAATCTTTGACCTTGACACTGCCTACAGATTTCTAGGGTCGGATTGCGATGAAAATTTGTCCTGGTATTCAAAAATGTGGTCCTGGCTTCGCACCTGCCAAGGGTAGCATCATTCATCTCTAGACACGTCCCTGCCCCATATTCTACACAATGTGAACTGTATTTAAAGACCACTTCAAATACATTAGGTAATGTCGTGAGCAGGAGCGGGCATGCGTCCATCCTAAAGCTGCAAGCCTATTTCAAAGTGGAATACTCTTCTAAAAGAGTTTCCATTGATTTCAGGCTGAAAATGAATGATCATGAGTAAAATAAAGTGCCGCAAAATGCCGCTAAATTTCCACATTTGTGCCGCTAAATTTCCATATTTGTGCTGCTAAATTCCCTGATCCATGCCGCAATATCCTGGGGGGTCTGATTTAAACTCTTGTTGCAAAACATTTGCAGTGCAAAACGCACACAGTACAGCATTAATGAATAGCATTGTGCGTAAAAAATATAAAATGACATTAAATATTTCGAATGGGTTCTTCTGTCAAAACATTGCACCAGAAAGTAGGTATTTGACCGCATTCTCAATTATGGGGACACAGCGTCACTTCTGTCGTCTCCCACAGGGATTCAAGAACAGTCCTGGGTTATTCTCAGCAAGAGTAACAATTTTAGTAGCAGACCTCGATTGTCAGACTTCAGTGGTAGACCAAAAACCTTTTGATATGAAAGACCGTTTGGCTGTTTTACAGGACTTAAATAAAATAAGAACGAATTAAAGTAACGTGTTCCTGAAGCCAACCACCACTGAAGAAAAAACAACTATCTCAGCTAGGCCTGTCTGGATCCCAAAGCTTGTAGATCTAGTCAGAGAGAAGATCGCGGACAAGAAGGAACTTGGGCCTTCTTACAGACAACCAGTACCTGTCCTAGCAATCCATGGATCAAGAACAGTATTACTGCCGCCCCTTGCTGGTAAAAAGGAGAACAGGTTTGTGTCAATCGACCTGGTCAAACCACATCATGTGGCCAATAAGAAGCAGTAGGCCAAGTGGACTCCGCCAATGTAGCAGATGACCTAATCTAGCTACTATCAAAGAGGTTCAACTTGAAAGACTCATCCCCTTTGAAGAATCTGCAGTGCGAAATGAAGGACTAAGCGACAAAGCTATGGAACTTGTACCTCTTGAGACCCAAATACCAGTTCATCAAGAAACCCCTGTCTACAATGAAGTAGCATCTGACTACACAAATGTAAAAAGTGATCAAATGGTTCCAGCGATTTCAACAAATCCTGATGCAATCCCAACAATTGACAGAACTGCTTCTGGCTATTTCATTAACTTTGATACTTTTTCCGAGGATCTTAGTGAACCTGAAATGACACCAGTAAAATGAACTTTGAAAGAACAAGCTACAGACCTTTTTCAACACCTGGAAAATACTTATCTGGTTTCACCATGGATTGAACTTTGGATTGTGATGGGTGTACTTTTTCTTCTACTTTGGTTGACTCTGATAACAACTTTGAGAATTCTGAGAAATGGAAGATATGTCAAAATGGACACAGCAAGTAAGAACATAAACTTACTCCTCAAGCCACACAAATCATCCCCTCGTGAACAAAGAGACTTGTTATCAGTGAACATCACAGCTGTTCCTATACCTGGTAGTATAGCTTGGGACAGAACTGACTATGACATTTTTGGCCCGTCGGAGCTGTTGAAGATTCCACACTTATTCAAGATTTCATTAAATGACTTTGTTTCATCTAGTAAATGTTCTGATGATTGGACTTCGAGACTGCTAATAATATGATGTCAGACCTAGAAATGTCTGCAGTAATCACAAATCATGAATATTTAGAAGGTTCATCAGACTATGAACAAATGTATTGTTATAATCATTATGGTCATCATTTCTTGCACACATTTGCAAATCCAAGAAATGTATTCATGTATAACCAATGGGAACATTGTCCTATGCCACCAAAGGGTAGGTAGCTCAAAAACTTTTTCTATGAAATTCCCATACTTTTCGGGGTTCAATGTATTCAATCCAGAATCATTTTATTTTAAAAATTTAAACAAAACAGGAATGAAAAGTATGTTAACAAATACCAAACAGATTTATTCAGCAGCCTTTTATGCCTAACTGTCTAAACTAGGTTTAGGCTTTTGGAAAGACAACATTGAGACAGAGACTGTCTGGTGCACAAAAGATTGGCAGGTCCAGGGAATAGAAGCTTTATTTAGAGCCTGTATCATCCCTGAGCAAATTATGTTTTTGAATGACACTGTCCAACATATGTCTTGGGTTAGCCAAGATAAAAGACCTGAACAATCCGTCCATACCTACACCTACACCTGATAGGAATAACACTTCAGAGGGGAAGCTCGACGTACATACTATTATATTGCATCACAACAGAACAGATCCAGATTGGAAAAAATGGTTAACCTGGCCCACAGACACAAACAACTGTCAAGATAGATTCCTGAACAAAACACAGGGTTTCACATTCACTAGGCCTGACCCAAGATATGTTCAAAGACAGCATCCAGGAATAGTAACAACATACAGTGTAGGGAAGCTGTGCCTTGAATGGTTACATAGATCTACACTTAAGGATGTAAACCAACACTTATCTTTGCTTAAAGATGGCGCTGATCTTAGGGAATTCTTGCTAGGACCAAGAAAACTGTGTCATAAACATTTTATATATGCCGGTATCTATGATGCGTACAATGAAGCATGAAAGATCACGCAAGCAGAGACTGCAGAAAGAATACGAGAAGTTGATCGTATTAATTTAGAGAAACCTCTCTCTGTGGTTGACAATGGGTTAACGACTCTGTCGTCCAGGATATATTCATTGGACAGCATAGTGTCTTCTGCCATAGGCATCATGGAACAGGACTTGGTCATGTTGCAACATGGTCATTCGTAATTACGTTCTATCATGCTATTAGGCTGGATGTTACATAACCTACGTTCAGGCTATGTGCCTTGGCGTTTAATCAATACTACGTCACTGTTTTTAAAATTCAATCTCACTGATAAACAGATCAAATTGACACAAAGGGGAGCAGATTATATGGTGCTGAGCATTGAAAAACTGGAAATATTGCCATTTACAGTCGCTGAAAAGCCAGCTACTGAATGGATTGTACATGGAACAATCACTCTGCCTGTTTCAATTTTCCATTTTCAGTATTGCCTAAAACATATACCCCTTTTGTACCGCTTTGTTTGCCATAAGTTGGCAGGGTATGCTCAGACGTGAGTCCCTTGCTCACTTTGCCACTGGATTCAAGCAAGCCTGGCTGATGACGGCTGAAATGCCAGAAAACGATCCTAGGATGCTTGTTTCCGGTCCAGGGAAGGCATGGCTTGGCAATTCGGGCTGGACTGTTCCCATGAGGCACAGGGTCAGACTGATTTGCACATGGCCATGTCTGAACTGGGGTGGCAGAGTGGGCTAAAGAACGGTGATGGATTAAACCCAGATCTTTTGACTGGGTGTGAGTGTTTGATTGGTTCAGATGCTCCGTCCATCACCACCCCCTTTTGTACCGCTTTGTTTGCTATAAGTTGGCAGGGTATGCTCAGACGTGAGTCCCTTGCTCACTTTGCCACTGGATTCAAGCAAGCCTGGCTGATGATGGCTGAAATGCAGAAACCGGTCCTAGGATGCTTGTTTCCGGTCCAGGGAAGGCATGGCTTGGCAATTCGGGCTGGACTGTTCCCATGAGGCACAGGGTCAGACTGATTTGCACATGGCCATGTCTGAACTGGGGTGGCAGAGTGGGCTAAAGAACGGTGATGGATTAAACCCAGATCTTTTGACTGGGTGTGAGTGTTTGATTGGTTCAGATGCTCCGTCCATCACCACCCCCTTTTGTACCGCTTTGTTCGCCATAAGTTGGCAGGGTATGCTCAGACGTGAGTCCCTTGCTCACTTTGCCACTCTATTCAAGCAAGCCCGGCTGATGATGGCTGAAATGCCAGAAACCAGTCCTAGGATGCTTGTTTCCGGTCAAGGGAAGGCATGGCTCGGCAGGTCGGGCTGGACTGTTCCCATGAGGCACAGGGTCAGACTGATTTGCACATGGCCATGTTTGAACTGGGGTGGCAGAGTGGGCTAAAGAACGGTGATGGATTAAACCCAGATCTTTTGACTGGGTGTGAGCGTTTGATTGGTTCAGATGCTCCGTCCATCACCACCCCCTTTTGTACCGCTTTGTTCGCCATAAGTTGGCAGGGTATGCTCAGACGTGAGTCCCTTGCTCACTTTGCCACTCTATTCAAGCAAGCCCGGCTGATGATGGCTGAAATGCCAGAAACCAGTCCTAGGATGCTTGTTTCCGGTCAAGGGAAGGCATGGCTCGGCAGGTCGGGCTGGACTGTTCCCATGAGGCACAGGGTCAGACTGATTTGCACATGGCCATGTTTGAACTGGGGTGGCAGAGTGGGCTAAAGAACGGTGATGGATTAAACCCAGATCTTTTGACTGGGTGTGAGCGTTTGATTGGTTCAGATGCTCCGTCCATCACCACCTCCTTTTGTACCGCTTTGTTCGCCATAATTTGGCAGGGTATGCTCAGACGTGAGTCCCTTGCTCACTTTGCCTCTGGATTCAAGCAAGCCTGGCTGATGATGGCTGAAATGCCAGACACCAGTCCTAGGATGATTGTTTCCGGTCAAGGGAAGGCATGGCTTGGCAGGTCGGGCTGGACTGTGAGGCACAGGGTCAGACCGATTTGCACATGGCCATGTCTGAACTGGGGTGGCAGAGTGGGCTAAAGAACGGTGATGGATTAAACCCAGATCTTTTGAGAGAGCGCGGCGGTGGCAGCAAGATGGCCGCGTCCTAGGGGATCTCCGCGGCGCCGGCAAATACCTCTTCACGAAGGTCTCGCAAAACGGCAAGACACGAGCTTCTCCTTGCATACTATGCTGTCGGAAGCTGCCTGGCGCATTTCTGCGAGCTTTGCAGCCGACGGCGCCTGAGGGAAGGTGGGTTTTCTTTATGTTTTGGATTCCCATTGACCCTGAGGGCGCCTCGCGGCCGCCATTTTAGTGGATATTTCTGCGCGAAAAATTTCAATCGCCTCAGAAACTGTGCTTTTTTTTGATTTTGCTCTTTCCAGCCTTATTAAAACAATGCTGTTTTGCTTGTCTCCAATTTTTATGGATTACATCTTCTACGCGTGTACTTTTTCCTCACAAAAGACATGCCTTTACCATTATTTGGAGGCTTCTCAGCAGTTTTCTGATTATATGTAGGTGGTGCATCAAAATTTTCTCCCTGGATTGCACACAGTTGATCCCAATCATCTACGGAGCCATTTTTTTCTACATACCTACATTTTTCAGCATGTGGTTTTATTTTCCAGCTGTGTTTATACTCAGGGGTTCCGGTGAAGTCCTTTCCTGCGGCTATCAGTGCGTGTCTTTTCCCAACGCATGATTTTTGCTATGCTTTTTTGGCACTGTCCAGCCATTCACAGAATTCCTGTTAGGTTTCTGTGACCACTACATTAATATATGCTTTAAAATTCACCTTTCTTGACGGATACCTAAATATTGCTTGTTTTCAGTGCCTCCTTTTACCCTTGTGCTGTACATTATCTTTCCACGATTGTTCTTCCTCAGACAAATAAAGCCCATGGTGTCTCTGGAACAGTTTCTGGAGGGCGTCAGAAAAAAGACCCCTCCTCTCCAAACAAACCTCCTCTCCCTATTACGCTAGAGGATATAATGGATTGACTCCATCTTATTTGTCCATTTATTTCAGATACTACCACAACTCTTCAAAGAATTGAGGAAAAATGTTCTGGCCTGGATGTAAGATTAACTGTTGTTGAGCAAAAAGTAAGTGATGCCCAGGATGTTATTGCGAAAGTTGATGCTCTTAACAAGGAAGTCACCCTACGGGAAGAAATCCACTGAGGATTTGGAAAATCGGAATCGGAAATTTATGGTATTCCTGAAGGTTCGGAGGGGTCCGAGATGATTCTCTTCTTGACTTTAATATCCAGAGGGCTCACAGATTGTGTCCTCAACATGCATCCTCAGCCGTCAAACCAAGAGGCATCATAGCATATTTTTTGTTGTACTCTGACTTAATGACTATCTTAACTGCGGCCAAACAGCACAAACAAATGTTCTGGTCAGGAAATAAAATTTTCTTCCGCCAAGATGTCTCCAAACAAACTGCCACCAGACGCAAAGAGTTTTTTGATCTCAGGCCAGCTTTGAAGTCAATGACTGCCCGTCATTGTCTCATACATCTTTGCTTCTTCAAAGTAACTTTTAAAGAAAGATCTTTCTCTTTTGAGGATCCAGCTGATCTCCGGAAGTTCATCCATACTCATCGGGAAGAGCAGATGGAACTGAGCAAACGTTAACTATTTCCCTTTAAGATGTTCCAGGTTCCCCTCTGTTTTGCCCTTTGGTTTTCTTTTCCCATCTTGTATTGAGGCTTATCGTTCTTTGTCTTCTTGTTTGTTTCAGATCCATCAGTTATTGAAGTTTGTAGAATCACGTGTTTGCCCTTTGTGTTTGTATGCCTTATATACCCCGTTGATGTGTCTCCATCTATCCTGATAAGCTCCCCTTTTACATTGTCTTTTATAAATTATGTGTTTTTTACCTGGTAGTCATTACCTCGTCCAGGTTTGTTTATTTCCTTCAGGTTATCTCACTTTATACTGTTGGCTCCTCCTTGTTCCCATCCCTGTGATGCGGCTGTCTTGGTTTCTCCTTTTCGCCCCCCCTCCCCTTTTATTGTTGGTTCTCCTTTTTTTGTGCATTATGGCTAAAGCCGTTGGCTTTCTATCATCTCTTTCTTTACCATTATGGGAACACTTGTTCCCGCCTTTCTCTCCCTCTCTATCTTTTCTCTCCTTCTCTTTTCCTTCACTCCTTTCTCTTTTCTTTCTTTTCTCTTCAGTAAAAGGTCCCCTTTCTCCCTTCAACTACCTTATTTTTATGCTTTTCTATGTTAGATTTACTTCCCTTCTCTTCTTTTTCCTTGGCAACGGTTTTTTCAATCACCTTTTTTTATTCTCTTCTCTTTTTTTGGTACTCTACTCTTTCAATTCCTTTTGCTTCCCTGTCGTAACTTGGACCTTCCATTTGTGGTGGTCACAATTGCTTTCTCTCTATCACACTGTTATATTGTGCATTTTCTTCCTTTTAACTGTTTCTTCTGACTTCCCTTCCTTTTTTCCTTTTCCTCTTAACTGGTTAACGCCTTTTTTCTTACTCTGTCTTCATTTCTTACTATGAACGGTCTATGCATTTTTTCTTGGAATCTAAGGGTCTTCGAAACCCGATTAAAAAGCAACGTATTTTATCTCATTTGGCTTGTTTGAAATGTCAAGTAGCATTGTTGCATGAAACGCATCTTTCTTTGAAGGACTTATCTTTGCTACGTAAACAACCTTTTGCTCCCCAGCTGTCAATAACAAAAATGGTGTTGTTATTTTATTTCATAAATCGCTGTCTGTTCAAATGCAAAATGAAATTTCTGATTCTAATGGCAGATGGTTGTTTCTAAATAGTATTGTAAACAATGTTCATCTTTCCTTTTGTATGTCTATGGTCCTAATGGTGTAGATTTATCCTTCTGGAATGATTTTTCCTCACTTCTTTCTTCTCAAGTTACTGAAGATCTGATTGTAGGTGGTGACTGTAATCAACTCATGGATCCCTTTATTGACCGCAAATCACAAGAACGATATGTCCCTAATAAAATGCAAAAATCATTTCACAAATCCATTTCCTCTAGAGGCCTAGTTGACTCATGGAGAATATCCCACCCTGACCCTGAATTCTCTTTCTTTTCTCCAGTACACTCATCACACTCCTGTATCGACTACATTTTTCTCTCACAACACGCATTTCAATTTATGACCCATTCTGAAATAGGTTCCATTTAAGCATGGGCGGATTTTGCGAATTGGCAATCCGCGAAATTGCGTATTTACGGATTCGCAATCCGCAAAATCCACGCACTCTCGCGAATTTTGCGGATTCCTTTTTTTTTTTTGTGTTCGCAAGTGTTTCTGCCATTTCGCAAGGGTTTTTTACCAGTTCGCAAACGCGAACTTACTTGTCGGGTAGCAACGGTCGCGACCATGTTGTTTCTACGTCTGGTTCATCACAGCACCCTCTGTTTCACCACTGCCACCCTCTGTTTCACCACTGCCATCCTCTGGTCTCACCCATGCCACCCTCTGGTCTCACCCATGCCACCCTCTTGTTCATCACTGTGTTTATGGGGGGAAAAGCACACCTGCCCTGCCTCAACTGACATGAATGAATTAGGGGCTGATTAATATGTCACTGAATTTGAACTTCCAGGCTGGCACCTGCTTCCTTATCTGTAATTGCTTTCTGTTGAGAGTAAGAGCAGGGTCATAGAATAGTTGCAAGTAGGCAACTGAACTCTGAAGGGGCCCCTCAGGAAGCACTACAGGGAATGGTTACTAATGATAAGATTGAACTTTTGCACCTGCTGAGTGCTTTCAGTTTTGTAAAATTCCAAATATCCAGCAGCATCCAAAAAAAGTAATCCTTCCAGGTCAAGATCCAAATCAAAGTGACCAGCACATGAAGAAAGCACTGGGAGGAGCCTGCTGGACAGGATCAGGAAGTTTGAGACTGTGGGGCACTTCCTTCCCCCCCCCCCCAAAATGGACTCCTTGCAAAAAAAAAGTGCAGGCAAATGTCAACCTGAGGAGTTATTCTGATAAAAATCATAATTTTAAATGTTTATGCTGCCTGCTGGTGGATTTCTTGTGCGAAATTGCAAATTTTGCAATCTCGCAATTGCGAGCTTGTCGCTGCCCGCCGCATCTACGTGTTCGCAAGTGTTTACTCCCGCGAAATTGTATAGTATTCTAGTTGGCAAGTGCGACCAAGCAAAAAATCCGCTTCGCACGGATTTACGGATTTTCGGCAAGTTCGCGAGAGTTCGCGGATTGCGAATTTGCTGAAAATCCGCAAAATCCGCGAGCGGAACGGATTTTACGCCCATGCTTAGTTCCATTCTCATCTCAGATCACGCCCCGTCATCTTAGATATGGATTATCCTTCTCCCATTCCTGCTTCACGTCGCTGGCGTTTCAATAATTCACTACTTCTTGATCCCCTCTTCACTGCTCACTTCACACTTTTTATGGATTCGTTTTTTCGTAATAATCTAAACACTGGCTCAGATTTTCACTTTATTTGGGATGCTTTCAAGGCTGCTGCTCGAGGCTGTGTCATAGATTTTGTATCCCGTAAAAAAAAATTGAGGATCTTGAACACCTCTATTTTACTACTAATTCACCTGACTCCTTATCCTCCCTTATTAAAGCTAAAATGCACTTTAATAAACACTCTTGGGAATCCGCCTCCAATCACCTTCTTAAATTTAATGCTAAAATGTACAGTGGACGCAATAAAGCAGGTAAATCACTTGCGAATTTTCTTAAAATTAAAAAACAGAAATCCAAGATTGTTGTTATTAAAAATTCTCAGGGAATTCCTCAATCCTCGGATGCCAAGATGCTTGAATGTTTTGTTAATTATTATTCCTCACTTTACACACCCGAATTCGACCGCTCCCCTGATCAAATTGATTCTTTTTTCAATCTATCCCTAAATCCCCTAACGTACCTGTAGATCTTTCCTCCCTTGACGTTCCTATTTTAGAGAAGGAGTTTGTTGCTGCGCTTTCTCTTCTACCCAAGGACAAAACTCCTGGCCCGGATGGTTTTACTGTGCGCTTTTTTCTTCACTTTAAATCAGTTTTAATATCTCACTTACTCACTTTAAATTAATCATTTCCTTGCCATGGGCGAATCCAAAGGTTCCTGCACGCAGGCAATGCTTTGCCTCCTCCCTAAAAAAGACAAAGATCCCTCCCTTTGTAAAAATTATAGGCCCATTTCTCTTATAAATACAGATTGTAAAATATATGCAAAAATGTTGGCTATCCGTATTAATAAAGTTATTCCTGAATTAGTAAATATATATCAATCTGGCTTTGTCAAGGGAAGGTCTATTACTGATAACTCAAGAACCCTTCTTAAAATTATACATCTAGCTGGAAAGATGGATTCTCCCGTTGCTGGTATCACATTAGACGCTGAAAAGGCCTTTGATCGAGTCAATTGGGACTTTATGTTTGGAGCGCTTAGATGGCATGGCTTCAGCCCCCTATAATTAAATATATTCAATTATTATATTCTGAACCTAAAACTTCTATTTGGGTTAAGGGTGCACAATCAGATTATTTTTCCCTTCATGGAGGAACCAGGCAAGGATGCCCTCTTTCCCCACTCCTCTTTATCCTCGCTTTAGAACCTTTTCTGGAAAAAATAAGAAACTCTTCTTCTTACTCCGGTTTTCAATATAGGGATGTAGAAATCAAATTTACTGCTTATGCGGACGATATTTTGCTTTACATCTCTAATCCCGCGATCTCATTACCTGCACTTTTCTCTTTACTCAATGATTATTCCTTGGTTTCAGGCTATAAACTTAACATTGATAAATCTGAAGTCCTCCCCCTTAATAAGTTTTGCCTTTCTCATGTGTTTGAGGGTTCAGGATTCGAATGGAACCCTGGATTTATCAAATGTTTAGGTATTCTCTATGCTAATACCACCAGAGAGACCATCAAAATCAATCATTCTGATATACTTAAAAAACTCTCTTCACTCATAGAACGTTGGTCCCCACTTGTTCCTCTCTTGCCCCTAGATTCATCAAAGTCTCGTTTTGCGAGTCTGTAATAGCGATTATTAAGGAATCGCTATTACAGACTCAGAAAACGGGATTCATGTACAAATCTCAATTATTTTTGCGAGTCCTACAGCTTCCTTATTTGCGATTGGCTAATTGCTAATCGCAAATAAGGAATAACTCCCCATGCATTCCTTTGGGCCTAAAGGCCCATAGGAATGAATGGGGAGTCAATCCTTATTTGCGATTAGCAATTTGCTAAACGCAAATAAGGATGCGATTTCAAGGGTGCCAGGGGTGTCCAAAGGACACCCTGTAGCACCCCTGAAATGTCAATGTAGACTGATGTTGCGCACACACACACACATGTGTAACATACCACTTAGAAAAATGCACTAATGTGCATTTTTCTAAGTTTTCCCTATTTACCACGAAGTCAGACTTCGCGGTAAATAGCGGTAAAAAATAGCGAATTCGCAATTTTTCAAAGGTTCATGAATAGCATTTAAGGAATCTCTAATTGAGATTCCTTAAATGCGATTGCAATTTGAGAAATCGCAATTATTTGCGATTTTTCAAATTGCGAGTTCATGACCCATTGATGAATTCCAAATGCCATTTTTGCGGACGCAAACGGCCGAATTTTGCGATTCGCACCATTTGTGCTCGCAAAAATGCTTGATGAATCTACCTGTTGGTGGCAACAATTGGCGACTATTAAAATGATGCTACTCCCTATTGTAAATTTTTACCTTTCTATGCTTCCTATTTCCTTCCTCATTACTTTTTTAAATCCATTAATCGTCTTCTAATGAAATTTTTATGGAATAATCGCAAAGCTGGAGTCTCCCTTTTTCATCTCCAACCACCCAAGAATCTTGGCGGTGTTAATTTTCCAAATATTTGCTGTTTTCACTCTGCATTTGCACTCAAACAAGTCTGGCCTTTCCTTACTGATTCGTCTCCATCCCCCCTAACAGCTTGGAGCTCTATAGAACTTGCACAACTTACTCCCTTCTCATTCCTAACAGCTACCCGTTTATCTCAACCTCCTAAAAGATTCATAACACCTGTCTTTAAGCACTCTAAGGCATTAACGCTTCCGCTTTTCCGTTCTTTTCTCTCTCCATCAACCCTTCATATGCTGACTCCGATTTGGTACAACAAATTCCTCAAGATCAACAACAGAGCACTTTTCTGGAAAGAATGGATTGATAAAGGCATTTATACCTATGATCATTTGATCAAGGATAACTCTTTAAGATCTCTCCAAGATCTCTCTAACACACACTCTACCCGTTTCCTTTTACTTACACATACTCTTTCTTCCACTATCCCTCTGAACATTCCCCTTTCTAATGATGTACTTACTCTTTCCTCCCCACCAGACTTTACCATTCCCTTTAGAGCTTCGGCCATTTATAAGCTTCTCTCTCACTCCCCTAATGTGCGGCTTAAATCTAAGCCAGAACTTTTATGGGAAGCGGACTTAGCCCAAGAATTTTCCCTATAAGTTTGGGATGCTATCTGGTCCAAAATACACTCAGTTTCCCGCTCTGCCAGCACCACACAGACTCTTTATTTTTTTTATAATCACATTTTTTTTTTCAGCCGTAGACTTTTATAAATGTAAATTATTATAAAATACAAGAAATGGCGGATTTGCTATCAGTACGAAGACATACAAAATAAATCACTTCATAAATTGCAATTCAACACATGTTGTATACTGTCTTAAGTGCATTTGTAATCAAATTTATATTGGCAGTACGACAAGACCCTTAAAGGAAAGGATTCAGGAACATATCCGTGCCATAAAAAACAACAAACCACAGTACCTGTTTGCTACACATTTTAACACCATACATACAAACACTGAGATCTACAAAATAGGGTTTCATGGTATTGATATAGTGGAAGCTGGGAATAGAGGTGGTAACAGAAACTCCAAATTACGTCAAAACGAGAGCAAATGGATCATATCATTACGAGCAGTGGAACTTGGGATTAATGTGGATAAGGAGTTATTTAAATTTCTGTAGTCTATGACAAAAATGAGATAGCCCTTAAAGATAACCATACAGGGTCAGGAAGATCATAGACCCTAAATGAGTAGCAGAATAGGTATGGGTAATGGGCAAATAAGTAATGAGAGTATATGCAAGTTTATGAAAAACAGCATTCCTATTGTGCAATAGTAAAAAGATTGCATATAGGACAGGATCCTGGAGCAATACAACATGTACAATGAGGAGGAACACTATACATACTGACATGCATAGGTTACGTATCACTTACCGCTATGACATTAGGGATTATATCGCAAAAAATGTATAGTTAGGCAATGGTGACCTTGTCCTATGAGAACATAATGCATGTTAAACATGCATAGGATATATATCACTGACCGGTATGGTATTAGGAATTCTTACGCTAACAAAAAATATATATATAGGTAATTGTCGCCTTCTCCTATGAAAATTAACATAGAAGACTACGTGGATATTAAAAGTACGGGGTATAGACAGACACTGAATGAATTGAGAAGAAGATTGATGATTGCTATGAAGAGATAATATATGTTTTTAGAAAATGGTATCTTTTAATGTGGAGATTGATTCAAAACTTTATTGATGTAA
This sequence comes from Lissotriton helveticus, assembly GCF_964261635.1. Lineage (NCBI taxonomy): Eukaryota > Metazoa > Chordata > Amphibia > Caudata > Salamandridae > Lissotriton > Lissotriton helveticus. Next base: position 893,039,428 of record NC_136071.1, on the reverse strand, counting down.
ACAGCCACGGCCTGTGGTAGGTGTAACTGCAGGGCGGTGATGTAGGGAGGGGGAGGGGCAGGGTGGGGGGTTGTAATGTATGGATTACGGACATTAACAGGTAAGTAAACATATAAATAAATAAAACTAATTACGTTGCGCGCACTGCATCGCATTTGGTGATGCAGTGCACACAACGAAATTCGTTTTATTTATTTATATGTTTACCTACCTGTTAAAGTCCGTAATCCATACATTACATCCCCCCACCCAGCCCCTCCCCCTCCCTACGTCACTGCCATGCAGTTACACCTACCACCGGCCGTGGCTGGATGTAAACAATAACATCTGGTACAGAAATGTGCAAATGACATAAGAAGGTTTTTTGATAAAGTATTATATAGGGAAAAATATGTAAAATTGATATAACCCCCCACCCAGCCCCTCCCCCTCCCTACGTCACTGCCCTGCAGTCACACCTACCACCGGCCGTGGCTGGATGTAAACAATAACATCTGGTACAGAAATGTGCAAATGACATAAGAAGGTTTTTAGATAAAGTATTATATAGGGAAAAATATGTAAAATTGATAAAATATAATGTCATTTCATGTTTATATTGTTTTAAATGATAGGAATATCAATGGGACCGGATCAAGTCTATGAGATAGATTTTTATCGAAATGCACAATACAAATGTTAACTTGGGTAGTGAGTAGTTGCGCACACATTAGAATATGATGATCGCCACGTTAAATTTAAATGTATCCAACTAAAAGATATCAAATAGAAATGTGAGATCAATGGCTCGCTTTCAGAATCGGGAAGTGTAAGATGGCCGCCATGGTGCGTTAGGGTGTAGAGCCTCTGAAGAGGAGATGTCCCTTGTTTATGTTGGCGGATCGGCTGGCGGGTAAATGGAGTGAGAGGATACGTGAAAGAGATTGCCGCCGGATTGCAGGGATGGCGTTCAGAATGGACCTCTGTTGACTTTGAGGTGAGAATTATCAAGGACACGAAGAGGGGATGCATATAGGAAAGGGCTTAAGTCATGTAGAGACGCCGGGAATGGATAATTCTAATATGCTCGAATAAACGGTTGGAGGGAGCTGTTTGGTGGGTGTAAAATGTAGAATGATAAGTATAATGACATGCACAGGTGCGCCAGGAGTAAGCACTTTATATGTGCTGCACGCACAATACAACTTCCACTGAGCCATAAATGGCATTCATAGGAAAACGGTAACTAAGGAGTGAAAGGGATTAAGTACACCCCGATGATGGTATGTGGTGCTAAATGGCAGAGAAAGGAGTGTATAATTGTTGGTGTACCTGTCCAAATGATGGAGTCCCCCAAGGGTGGGTTTGAAGGTCAGAGCCAGTTTTAAAGAGAACTTTATTGCATGAACGCGTAGTGCATGGTAGGGTAATATCTAGAGGAGGTTATTATTTATGGGAATTAGTTACAAGTAGAGATGGACGAATGAAAATGCATATGATTATATTCACAGGATTAATGGAACTTATCATGGCTCCATAACATCATTACATGGTGGAAGACCGACATACTACACCTCGTTTTTGCGATAAGATTGAAAACTACACAATAGTGACACATCTATGTGGGGTAAGATGCGAATATGCCTAATGATATAACTATGTTTCTAATGTGATATTAAAAATGCCCTAGGTGTAGTATATTAGATAGAGAACCTGAAGAATATTTCTATATTCAATCTCTTCTATAGAAAGATCGGATCTGGATATACCAGCGACACGTATAAAACTAAACTGTGTGCAATACGCAAGTTAAGAGGTGAGCGGGTGTGATCCATATAATGCTCGTGCACGGCTGGATAGGTTCAGATCCATAGGGATACCTATGGAACTGAAATTAATTCACTTGGCATCGGATGTGCATTCACATGTGTGGTTTTCCTTTTGGATTTTAAAATTGGTCTCCTCTTTTTTCTTATTCACTAATGGGTCCTTCCTGACTATTAGGATATATTGGTTGGACTATTTGGTCTGCGTGGCGAGCCTCATGTTCTTCTTGGTGTGCAACACTATTGAGAAGTAATCAAGGTCTTTTAAAATGAGATCAATGACAACTATCAACGTATATTTAACAAGGACCCCCTGAAGACATAGATAATGTGGTTCCTAGGTCAGGGTAAAAATCTCATGTGACAAAAAACAACCTAGGCAACTAAAGATATGGAGGACAATGATTAATGTGAAGGGACACAAGCTGGCAATTATTCTGAAAGTACAATTTTATTCTCCAATTTAAAAACACAATAAACAGTAACAAAGAACAAATTTAAAAATATGTTAAGCACGAAATTGTAATACAATGAAAATTTCATAAATCTGACATAGTGCATGAAATTAATTTATACAATGACTAATACATAATAAAAAACAAAAAGAGACAAAATATAATCAAATATTTAAGAAATGAGTGGCCTAATGGTTCTCTACGCGCGTTTCGGCGACCAGCGCCTTCTTCTGGAGTTGCCACGTGATATTACGTAATTGTGCACTGCGATTAATACGGTGCGGCTGATGTGACGTATCGTATTGTTGTCTTTATAAAACTTCAAGGCAGTCTTTGATAAAGCCTCAATTTATGCGTCAAAGTACATTTATTTTTTCTTTTCCCAAAAGGATGTAGTTGGTGGCGTTTTAATGACGCTGAGTGATGGCTCCCGAGTGTAGTTTAGATCAAAGTAGATGGTAAAGGAGATGGTAGAACGCGAATTTGTCGCATCTTTTTAAAGAATTAAGGAGCTCTGCTGGCTTTTGCTGGGCAGGGAGATCTTTTAAAATATTTTGTTGAATATAAACTAAGACGCCAGTCTGCTTGTCTGCATATCTCTCCAAATGAGTGAAGGAGCCCTGTCGTCGAATGTCGAGTAGGGAGGTCCTTCAATATACTATACTTTGATCTAAACTACACTCGGGAGCCATCACTCAGCGTCATTAAAACGCCACCAACTACATCCTTTTGGGAAAAGAAAAAATAAATGTACTTTGACGCATAAATTGAGGCTTTATCAAAGACTGCCTTGAAGTTTTATAAAGACAACAATACGATACGTCACATCAGCCGCACCGTATTAATCGCAGTGCACAATTACGTAATATCACGTGGCAACTCCAGAAGAAGGCGCTGGTCGCCGAAACGCGCGTAGAGAACCATTAGGCCACTCATTTCTTAAATATTTGATTATATTTTGTCTCTTTTTGTTTTTTATTATGTATTAGTCATTGTATAAATTAATTTCATGCACTATGTCAGATTTATGAAATTTTCATTGTATTACAATTTCGTGCTTAACATATTTTTAAATTTGTTCTTTGTTACTGTTTATTGTGTTTTTAAATTGGAGAATAAAATTGTACTTTCAGAATAATTGCCAGCTTGTGTCCCTTCACATTAATCATTGTCCTCCATATCTTTAGTTGCCTAGGTTGTTTTTTATCAATGACAACTATGACACACGCTTGCGCGGTGATGGTGGTCACTACTTAATACATTTTGTGCATGCATGGGATGCATGATAAAGAGTAGAAAGTGATTAATTATATGTACATTTATGTGCAAGCAACTAGAATGTATAGATTATAGTACATGTTTTTCTGTTTCATTTTATGTATGACGTACAGCCTTGAGAAAGCCGGAACGGGGTGAAACACGCGTCGGCTGTGGATCATTGTCGATTGAAAAATAAATCTTGAATTACCGACACCATATGGCTATTGGAAGTCGCTTCTGATAAAGGACATTGATTGACAAGAAAGTGCTAAATTGCACAAGGGATAAAGGTGACTATTTTGGATGTGCACTGGGGTATTACTTAAATTTAAATTATTAGACTAAAAGAAATGTTGGTCCTGCTCATGTGAACATAGTGACCTTCTTCATATGTTTTTTCACTGCCCAGTGGTTTTATCTTTACTCAACAAAGCTTTCTAAATTAAAAAAAAAACTGATCTTTTGACTGGGTTTGAGTGTCTGATTGGTTCAGATGCTCCGTCCATTACCACCCCGTTTTGTACCGCTTTGTTCGCCATAAGTTGGCAGTGTATGCTCAGACGTGAGTCCCTTGCTCACTTTGCCACTGGATTCAAGCAAGCCTGGCTGATGACGGCTGAAATGCCAGAAACCGGTCCTAGGATGCTTGTTTCCGGTCCAGGGAAGGCATGGCTTGGAAGTTCGGGCTGGACTGTTCCCATGAGGCACAGGGTTAGACTGATTTGCACATGGCCATGTCTGAACTGGGGTGGCAGAGTGGGCTAAAGAACGTGATGGATTAAACCCAGATCTTTTGACTGGGTGTGAGTGTTTGATTGATTCAGATGCACCGTCCATCACCACTCCCTTTTGTACCGCTTTGTTCGCCATAAGTTGGCAGGGTATGCTCAGACGTGAGTCCCTTGCTCACCTTGCCACTGGATTCACGCAAGCCTGGCTGATGACGGCAGAAATGCAAGAAACCAGTCCTAGGATGCTTGTTTCCGGTCCAGGGAAGGCATGGCTTGACAGTTCGGGCTGAACTGTTTCCATGAGGCACAGGGTCAGACTGATCTGCACATGGCCATGTCTGAACTGGGGTGGCAGAGTGAGCTAAAGAACGGTGATGGATTAAACCCAAATCTTTTGACTGAGTGTGAGTGTTTGATTGGTTCAGAGGCTCCGTCCATCACCATCCCCTTTTGTACTGCTTAAAACATATACCAGCAGGCACATATGAAAGGTTGGGTAAAGAATACATCAAGACATCCTGGGAATTACCGTACACACATAGATGTTGGAGTAGGGGACGTGAAGTATTTCTTAGGGGGAAAAACTGTGAAAACGCACTAAGCAGTTCTCTCCTTTGTCAGGGTATGAACTTACACAGGGCCTGTGATGGTCCCTCTAACAATTTATCCGGCCACCTGCAAGGTTCACGAGCTGCAGTGATTGATCCAACTTTTGGACAACTTTCGAATGGGAGTTACCTCCTGTTGAATGATCACAGCTGCTGTGGCATGTTGCCAGGTATACCATATCTAGTAACTGTGTCAGCTAGGGTCCCTTGCTGTATGCAAGTCTTGTTTCCTAAAACCAAGACAGACAAGGAGTCGCCTTTATGGCCTTCACTGAACATCTCTTCTATACGAATTGATACTTTAAGCAGAATGAAAGTTATTCTTTTGCAAAAAAATGTGCCACTGACCTCAGCAAAAGAAACCTATGATCTGCAAGTCGCATTGACTTCTGCCGAGATACATGCCCTTTTAACTACAAACTGCCCTGTACATTTCCCAGAAATGTTAAGTCGTATCTTAAACATGTCTGATACTAGCGGCATTATACATGTATTTAAGACCGTATTTTCTGGACTGTTAGCACCTTTTGAAGCAGTTCCAGGAATATTTCCAAACTTTGTGCACTCTGTGGTTGGCGGACTGCCTCTCATTTTGGGATTTACTTCAGGGATACTACCTTTGCTCCTACTGCTGCGATATGGCAAGCTAATTCACCTTCAACACCCAGTTCTCCATGGAGACAACTCTACTGGCGATGAAGTGTTGTGAGAGCATCGTCTAAATTTTGGAACCACCTCGTCTACTAGAATTAAATACCACATGGTTTCTGTCATTTAGACCAATTTGGCAAGATTGCATCTTACCTGTTCTATGCTGCCTGCTATGCAGAGAAGAATGCTTGCTAGACATGTGTCTGACACTCCCATCAGCCATACCAACGGATGTTGATACTTGACTTGAACCAGTAACGGCCCATGCACTGTGCTGTCCCCAGCGGCTACCAATTCTGATGATGGCATTCATTGAGATCTCACAGGTGCAAAATGCTGACGGTGAGGTACGAGAGGAAACAGGCATGCAGGTACCATCCATTACGAACATTGCTAATGCGACCAATGCTGATGGCGATGCTTCACATCTATGTGCAGTTAATCTTCTAAATGATGTAATCCAACTTTCACCTACAATGGTAGACAACTTTTTTACAGACTTAGAAGATTTGATGTTTTCTCCAAACACTAACACTGACTTTTTATTTGACAACACAGTGTTCTGGGAGACTTTGAATTCGACTTTCAGTTTTCAAAACAAAGATCTATCTTTGGGACTCTTTTTCCTATGATTAATTTCTTTTTCTCCAAATTTGTATTTTTCCTTTTTTGGCACAAGTAATCTGCTTAAAGTAGAACTATTCATAGAGAACAAGAATTCTTTGAAAAAAAAAACTTCCAGAGACAATATTTGACCTGGTCCACATACAGTTTATATGATCTGAAATGAAATGATTTCGTTTTTTTTCTTCTGTATTTGCGAGCCATTTCATAAATGTATGTTTTCATGATTGATTCATTTAGCATCGAAAATATCAACATACATGCTTAGAATGAAACATTGATTAAATGCGTACTGCACCAATGCATCTTTTATGTGTACATCCAGTTCAAATGCATTTTTTATGTATTTCGGGTGGGTTTTTCAACACTTTGAGTGTAGATATGTTTTAGATATGTTAAACATGTTTAGAATTTTAGTAATGTCGTACATAAGAATGTGGAGTGGGTGTTGTATGGCGTTTTAGATTCCGAGCAATTTTTCCGATTCAAGCCCTTATATAGGTACGATTCGCGTTGCCCTTATATAGGCATAGAAATCAAGCCCTTATATAGGCATAGAAATCAAAGCCCATGCTACCCAAATACAGGCATGGCTACTCCCATCCGTTCATCAAACGTCACAACGATTTTTTGGAAAACCAGACTCTTAAGCAGAAGCGACTTCCCCTAGCCTGGATATTGATTTCTCCAAGAAACTCATTATTATGCATGAACAACTATTCCTTAGGGGTTCATCCTTGACATTCATATGCCCGACTTTACCTCAAAGCTGGCATTCCTAAACATCTTCAAGGTATAAATATACCTTTACTTGCTATGGCAAAGCACGGTGCAGTTCGGTGCAGTTTGACTACCTACTTGCCTGACGCAGCTCGCTACAGCAAGTACCGAAGGAAGCTGTCTCTCCAGCTGACGCACTGATCAGAAGCTGTCCTCCTCTGCCGACAATCCAGCTCCAGTTTTTCTGACTCCCCTTGCGGGGTGTTGGGAAATCGAGTCCGAGACAGAGATAACAACCTCCTTCATTCTAAGGTATGGAGCTGATTAGAACCTAGAGAAACCTTTGGCAATTATTGGCAAGAACTAAAACCTATGCTAAAGACCACACTTACTTCTTCCCTGGTACTAGACCTAGGTTAAGTACATTGGGGTAGGCGTATTTTAGAAGCACCAGTTGAGTATTTTAGCCTATGTTATTCATGTATGTATTTTTATATATGTCATAGCACTAGACAATGCTATTACAGTATTATTTTATACTGCTGTTTACGCTATAAGAATTATACTTTGCATTCTGTCTAACGATTGTAGCATTTCACCTCTCTTGCATGAGAAAGAAGACTGTTCAATAAACCCATTTTCTTGAAACGCCTGTCTCTCTATTTTCTCCGCAACTCTGTAGAAACGAAGCATGCATGATTGACTGAGTAAAATAGTTATATATTGTTTCCACAACTGAAGATATTTGTTCCAGTCCTAGGGAAACAAAGTTGTCATGTTTATGCGGTTGTCAGAAACGAATCCCTTCTTGTTTACTCGAGAAAGTTTCTAGTGACCTCTGAGTTAGTTGGCACACACAATTAAGTTTAATATACTCGAATGAGACATACTGACCTCAGTTCTATATCAAATCTATAGGGTGTATTATTCCAATGCGCAGAGCCTATTGGGAATATAGGAACTGCACTACAGTACGGTAGTCAGTTTTCAGCTATAGGTTAAAGTCCATTGTAAGTATTATTGTAACTGTTATCTTTGTATCCCTGCATCCTACGAGCTGGTTATGATTCATCCTCTTATAGGTTGCTGGTATGTTAAATTATAGCCTTTGTCCACCAGCCTAGGATGCAGTCCAGAACCAAAATTATTATTAATTCTCGAATTCACCTCGAACAATATGTGCAGCTTCCACCCAGGTAGAATGGACAGACCATTTTATTCTGGAATTCTACACTGATGCCATGAATACATCAGGCATACAGACTGCTCTTGCCACTAAAAGGAGACCCTGGCATAAACTAACTGTCGAGGCCTTTGGAGAGGTATATAAAGCTCACCTGTCCACTGACCACTCAGTGGAAATAATCACTGAGCTCCAGCGGTTCGAGCAGGCTATTAGTGCAGCCATAAACTCTACCATTCCACTGAAAACATATAAAGCACGCAAGGCAAACAGACAAGAAATTTGGTTTTCCGAAAGCCTGAGACTGCTCAAACAAAAAACCAGGAAGTTAGAAAAAGCATGGAGACGGTCTCGAAGGTTCGAGGATAAGGAACTGCATAAAATTTCCTTAAGGAAATATCACAAAGCTATCAGGGTAGCCCGGAAAAATTATATAGGAACTCAACTAGCAGAGGCTGGGAAAGATCCAGGGCTGTTGTATAAAATCCTATTAACATTTACCAAACCGGCAGCTTGTGAAACCACAGAGAATGCCTCTCAGGCACTCTGTGATGAGATCGCACTACTTTTTTACCCGGAAAATTGATGCCATCTATGAAAAGATAGTAGCTGCTAAGTTAAACGAGACAGCTGTCATAAATCTCCCTCACAATAACGTATTTTTGAACTCAACCTCAGCTAGTTTCAAAAGCTTTCCCCCCATCTCACTAGAAGAGGTTACTGCATTAACTACTCAGATCAAGAGCGGTAGCCCCCTTGATATCATTCCAGCTCGCATTATGCCTATGCTGTCTGATGTCCTGGGCCCAGAAATTCAAAAATTAATAAACCTATCTCTGAGCACCGGAGAAGTGCCGAGAGACTGGAAACGGGCCTTAGTGAGACCTCTGAGGAAGAACTCCGCCATTCCCTGGACGGACTTAGCCAATCTACGGCCGATCTCCCTTCTTCCCTTTATGGGAAAGATTATGGAGAAACACGTCAACCGACATTTGTCTAAATTCATCGAAGAGACAAATGGTCGAAGAGACAAATGGGTTGGATCCCTCCCAGTCGGGTTTCAGGCCAGGGCACAGCACCGAGACCACCTTGTTGTCAGTCGCAGACGATCTACACAGGTTCCAGGATAAAGGTTACTCTGTTGTCCTGGTCCTGTTGGATCTGTCTGCGGCGTTTGATACTGTGTCATACGACATCATGACCGCCAGGCTTGTTAACATCGGCCTGGAAAATAAGGCTCTGGCATGGTTGAGGAGTTTCCTGACGGATCGCACCCAAACAGTCACCTTGGGTGCTTATCGGTCAGAGGAGTTGGGAATCTCAAAGGGGGTGCCACAGGGCTCCTGCTTGAGCCCTACTTTATTTAATATCTACGTGGCCCCCCTCGCTAACATCATGAGATCCCATGGGTTCATCCCTGTGTCATACGCGGATGATACCCAACTCCTCTTCCCTTTTAAAACCCTTACGGATGAGATCAAGAACTCCTTCTCCCAGGGGATGAAGGCAGTGGCCCACTGGATGGCATCTAACCTCCTGCAATGCAATGTTGCGAAAACGGAGGTGATGCTGTTCGGGGAAGCCAAAATCCTTTGGTCCCCGGACTGGTGGCCACAGGATCTTGGCCCAGTCCCCGAGCCTAAACAGGTGGTCAAGGATCTCGGTGTTCGTCTAGATCAGGACCTCTCCTTTAAAAACCATACTGCCCAAGTGGTAGGGTCCTGTTTCCACATAATTGGGATGTTGCGGAAGGTATTTCCACTACTTCCAGACTCAACCAGGAAGACCCTGGTACAAGCCCTGGTACTGAGTCGGCTGGACTACTGCAACGGGTTGCTCCTCTCAGCAAATGAGGGGGTAACTTCTAGATTGCAGGTAGTACAAAACACGGCGGCCCGCCTTGTTCTTAACAAGCCCCCTCGAACACCCTCTAAACCCCTTTTGATTGCGTTGCATTGGCTCTCTGTGAAACAGAGGGTGAAGTTTAAGGTGTGCTGCATTATGCACAAGTGTCTTCTGAGAAAAGGCCCTATATATTTGCTTAGCAAATTTTCTCCTTACGTGCCTCCACGGTCCTTGAGATCTAGTGAACAGGCCTTGCTGCAAATACCAAGAGCAAAAAAGGGAAGACAAGGGGACAGAGCGCTTTCCATTGCGGGTCCTATGTTGTGGAACACCCTCCCACTTTCCCTGAGACTCTGCAATGAGCACCTCGCCTTTAGGCGACAGCTTAAAACGTTTTTATTTTAAATCATGGAGACACAGTGACAGGTTGTTTATTTGCTTCAAGGTTGCCAAAGGCGCGGAGATACTCCTTCGGGAGGTGATCCTAGCGCGTTACAAACTCGCAAATGAATAAATAAATAAATGCCCATTACACGTTTGGAAGTCATCCAGTAAAGCCCTCTCTTCCAAAAATGTTTGGATCTGAGTAATTACTGTCCTTTTAATCAGCTCAATTGGAAATGTCATATTCGTAGGTAGGGGTCACCTGGGATTAAATAATTTCTTGCCAAAATGGCATTGTCATTGACCTTTTTAACCAGCCCTTCCTTGTTTTCCTTTGCACCCAAACAATATTCTTCTCTCTCATGTTTGTTCTTTTGTTTATATTAGTCCTATTTTTTAATTATTCCATTCTGCGGCCGTGCCTTGGTGTACAGTTTTGGTTCCACTTCCTCTGTTATACTGCTAGTAAAAAGTGTTGCAGCTAATGATTAGGTTATTTTTGCAATTATTTATGCAACTCATAAGCAATATACTCAATTGCAAGATATTTGTTACTGCACAATGACCATCAAAGTATTGAGTTTCGCTCAAAAAAATAAAACATAATATTTGTCTGTCATTTCTTCAACAAACACTAAGGAGAATGTTATAAATGGTAAAGAATAAGGAACAGATGTACAAAGTATTATCTGGTCACAAACGACCCAATTTTCAGAATTGGGCCATTTGTGACCAGAAAATGCTTTTTCAAATGTGCAAAATGCAAAATCAAGGGGCACATGCATCAAGCATTTTACCAGTTGCAAACGTTGGCCCCATTGCGACGGGTAAAATGTATTTTCCGATGCATTATTTACCCTATTTGCACATGCATTTAGGGAATCGCAATTTGCGATGCGATGCATGTGACATTTACAAAATGCGTCTTTGCATTTAGAATTTGCAAATTACCATCAACTTCAAGTTGAAAAGTGCATTTTCCAAAGTGCAATGTGGTGCACACACATGCCCTTAGGGCAATATTTTTTAAGAGCCCTTAGGGCATGTGTGTGCACCACATGTGCACACTTACCTTTTATGTGTGAGCAGCAGGGGGGCCCGAGGCCCCCTGGCAGCCTTGCAATTGCATTTGCAATTGCATTTGCAATTCACGATTACCAATTTGGTAATCGCAACGTGTGAATGCATTCTCATTCGTTCCTATGGGCCTATGTGTCCATTGGAATGAATAGTAATGCATTCACTAATAGCGAATCACAATTTGTGATTTGCTATTAGGGAATGTTTAGGAATCACAATTTATTTTGCAATTCCTACTTGCATAAAGAACTGGGATTCCTAAATAGCGAGTCCTTAAAAATCGCTAATTAGGAATCGCAATTCCTCATTTGGCCCATAATTTGGTAACTTGTTACCAAATCACAATTTGTTATTTGCTGTTCTGTATTTGTAAGGAACATGTTTTGGGAGTCCCTTCCAAATACTGAATTACTATGGTATTTATTACTGTTTTGCAAGCGAATCACTTTTACAAAATGGTAATACCTTGCCATCACTTTAAAACTGGTGGTAACCCATAAATGGGAAGTGATTCCCATGGGACCTCTTATCTGATGAGAATGGTGAAAAAATATTTTTTAAGAGCAACCAGTGGTCCCAAAGACCACTGCCTACTCTTTTGAACTCATCCGGTTTCCCCTTAAGGAAAACTGGATAATAAAAAAAAAGTTTGCTTTATGAAAAAACAATCACAGATATGTGATGGCTGTGATTCCCAATGAAATGAAATGAAAGCAAATTTATAACGTGCGTACTCAGCCCAATGGGCATCAAGGCGCCTAACAAAAAATGTTTACATGACCAGAGAGCTAACTACTAGTAGGCTTTCCTGAAACACCATGTTTTGAGGGCCTTTTTGAAGAGGGGCAGTGAGGATAGGGACTTAAGCTCCAAAGGGAGTGCATTCCAAAGGCGAGGGGCAACTGTAGAGAAAGCTCTTCCTCCCCATCTAGTCTTCTTAGTCCGAGGGATCACCAAGAGATTCAGTTGTGATGAGCAGAAACATCTGCTGGGGACATAACCAGAGAGAAGTGATCCCAACCCATCAGATGTTCCAGCTCTCAGAGCCCTATGCACTAGACAAATGATTTTAAAAGAGATACGGTGCTCTATCGGAAGCCAATGAAGGCTCTTTCTGGCTAGTGTCGCAGAGGAAGAATAGGGAATGTCTAGTACAAATCTTGCTGCCGCATTCTGTACTGTTTGGAGGCGTTGAATCAGTCCCTTATTGATCTCTGCATACAGTGCGTTGCAATAGTCCAATCTTGAACCGACCAACGCAACCACTGTCTGTTTCCTAGCTTGCGGGGAAAGATAATGCACTATTCGTTGGAGAATTTTGATAACTCCCCAACAGGTGGCCACCGTTCTATTGACCTGAAGGGTCATTGCCAGCGAGGTATCAAAAATGACCCCAAGGTTTCTAGCTGAATGAGAGGGGACCGGGCAGGTTCCCAAGGATGGAGGCCACCATTCATTTGACCACACATCCTGGTCCCTTCCAAAGATCATCACCTCGGTCTTATCGCCATTCAGCCTCAAGGAGTTGAGTATCATCCAGTCAGAGACTGATTGCATACAACTCCTGAAGCTGAACGCGGAGGCGCTAACCGATTGGGTCAGCGACACCATTATCTGAGTGTCGTCTGCGTACGACACCACCTCCATTCCCTGCGCTTTTACTAATCTCGCTAGAGGGGCCACATAAATGTTAAATAGGGTCGGGCTTAAAGCCGACCCCTGTGGTACCCCACATTGCAGAGATTTAGCAGGGGAGAGGTATTCTCCCAGTTTAACCCTCTGTTCTCTAAGATCTAAAAAAGAGGACAGGAGGCTCAAAGCTGGCCCCTCCACTCCTATCTCCCTCAAACGAGATGTTAAGATCGAGGGAGATAGGGTGTCGAATGCTGCGGTCAGATCGAGTAAGACCAGCAGCGTTGTCTGTCCCTGGTCCACTTTCATTCTGATGTTGTTTGTCACCATGGTGAGCGCAGACTCTGTGCTATGGAATTTCCTGAACCCATGCTGGGTCTGATCTAAAAACGCAGAGAAGTCCAGGAAGGCAGACAAGTGCGCGTTCAGATGGGCCTCAAGCTTTTTGGCGGGGGCAGGAAGTAGGGAGATGGGTCTGAAATTCTTTAAGATTGCGGGGTCAAGGGAGGGCTTTTTAAGTAGCGGTTTGACGATCGCTTTTTTCCAGACTGAAGGAAAAAAAACCTGCGACAGGGCACTATTCATTACCTCCAATAGGGGAGGGAGTAATGTGTCCCTACACTCCTTCATCACTTTGAGAGGACAGGGGTCCAAAGGAGAGGAAGATTTGGTCCTATTCAACAGTGAGTTAAGGTTATCAAGGGTGATCGGTGGGAAGTTAGAGAGGGTCTTGGCAGGATCTTTAGACCAGACTTCTAAGTTTGTGAGAGTCTGGATAATGTGGTTCCCAAGTGATTTTTTCTGCATTTCCAAATTAACGGAGATGTCATCGATTTTAACAAAGAAAAAGGTTGAGATCTTGTCACAGAGCTCTTGCGATCCTATCACTGGATCAGGAACTTGTAGTGAGCAGAGGGAATCCACTACCTTAAACAGCTCCTTCGATGAGGTGAGGGAAGTTGTGAGGTCAGAGAAGAATTCTTGCTTTGTCTTGATGACGTGGCCTTATATTCACCTAAGAGTCTCTCTGACCATAGTGTCCCATGTTTTCCTCCATTTTCTCTCCTGTCTCCTGCAACCCTGTCTCATCAGCCTAAGTGGCTCAGTGAACCAGGGGGCGGAGGGCCTGCGCCTCGCTGAATATCGGCGTATAGCTGGAGCTAGAATGTCTATTGCTCCAACGATGGAATTGGCAAGTTTTTATGCTGCCTTCTCTGGGTCTGACGGCAGGGAGACAGAACTAATGAGAGGGGCTAGGGAATCATTAGTGATGTTTTTATAGTTCCTTTTACCCTCTCCCTGAGCCTGTCCCTTCTTGGATGGGTTTGAGTGAGAAAGGGTCAGTTCTATAGGTACTGCCAGGTGGTCTGTCCAGACGAGAGGTTCAGGCGTACCCGTCTTAACCCTGGGGTCGTTGGAGAAAACCCCATCCAGCGTGTGGCCTGCCCGGTGAGTTGGACCTTTTACCAGTTGAAAAAAGCCACAAGCTTCTAGGGGATCAACCAAGGAAGAGGTGTCTTTAGAGGTAAGGTCATCTAGGTGAAAGTTTAAGTCCCCTAAAATAGTAAAGTGGGGCTTGCCAACATATGGTTCCAGGATTCTAAACATGTCACTGCTAAAATTTGATCTAGGGCCTGGGGGCCTGTACATAAGAAGGCCTACCAAGGATGCTGATGGAGATGAGGTTATAAAGAAATGCAGTACCTGGAAGGGGTCAGATGGTTCAGACAGAGCATTAATACGACAGGTAAGGTGCGACTGGTAGAGAATCGCCAATCCTCCACCCCTTTGCTTAGCTCTGTCAAATCTGTGCAATGCATAGCCCTCCGGGATTGCCATTAGAAGGTCGTCTCCTGAGGTTTCAGTGGCCCAGGTTTCCATAATAAAAACCCATGCAGGCCTTCTAGACATCACAAAGTCATGGAAGGCTACATTGTTTTTAATTATGGAGCGCACATTAATAAGGTATCCTTTCTCCGAGTGAGTGCATTTAGATGAGGAGCAAATAGTTTGAGGTGGATCGGTAAGCAGGGGGCAAGTATCTTGGCCCCGAGTACAGGCGTTGTGTGAGGCAATGAGCAGTAATTCCTCAGGGGTGTAACTATGATGGCATAGGAGATCACTCAGTTTCAAGACTGACATTTCCTCCGAAGTATAAGAATATAATACCTGAGGAGGTGGCTCGGGGTAACCGGAGCACAGCCCGTCCTGCAGCCCGTCCTCAGCGCGGACGGGCGCAGACGGGCTGAACTCTGGCGTAACTCCGGCGTTTACCCGGTGTTCCCGCTGCGCGTGACCGCTGCGCGTCAGCATGGCCTCCTTTAAATAGACGACTAGCGCCCTTGTGACGCCTAGACCGTCCAACTACCTCCTAGCACCTTCGGGCGTGCCTCTACTACTCCAATATGGCCGTCGAAGTGCTTCAATGCCAATAAGAAGTGTGCTTGTGACGCGGGACCCGCCCAACAGCGGTGCTTTAGTAGTTTTTATAGTGCAAGAATGTGGCCAAAGATATTAAGAACAGGGTAAAACGAAAATAAAACACAAATGAAATCCAAAACAGGAATTTTTTTAAAAAAGCCTCTTGAGTCAGGCGATGCAGAGGTATCAAATGCAGCATACTCTAGGTCAGCGTATCCAAGCTGCAACCTGATTTGCCCTCCTTAACCATGATCTCTTGACTTGGTAAGAGTATTCTGCATCATTCAGAAACTCTGTCCATCACCACCCCCCTTTTCCAAAATCGGTTTTATCCACACTATGTGTGGGAGGGTATACTCAGACGTGAGTCCCTTGCTCATTGCACCATCAGGATTCAAGCAAGCCGGGCCGAAGAAGGCTGTAATGCCAGAAACCGGTCCCCGGAAGCTTGCTTCCTTCCCAGTATAAGAATTGGCTTGGTAGTTTGGTTTGCCCTGTTCCCATCATGCACTGGGACAGGAACAGACTAATTTGCATATAGCCAGGTTCTGAGCTGGGATGGTGCAGTGAGCTAAAAAACGGTGATGGATTATAACCATGATCTCTTGACTTGGTAAGAGTATTCTGCATTATTCAGAAACTCTGTCCATCACCACCCCCCTTTTCCAAAATCGGTTTTATCCACACTATGTGTGGGAGGGTATACTCAGACGTGAGTCCCTTGCTCATTGCACCATCAGGATTCAAGCAAGCCGGGCCGAAGAAGGCTGTGATGCCAGAAACCGGTCCCCGGAAGCTTCTTTCCTTCCCAGTATAAGAATTGGCTTGGTAGTTTGGTTTGCCCTGTTCCCATCATGCACTGGGACAGGAACAGACTAATTTGCATATAGCCAGGTTCTGAGCTGGGATGGTGCAGTGAGCTAAAAAACGGTGATGGATTAAAACCATGATCTCTTGACTTGGTAAGAGTATTCTGCATCATTCAGAAACTCTGTCCATCACCACCTCCCTTTTCCAAAATCGGTTTTATCCACACTATGTGTGGGAGGGTATACTCAGACGTGAGTCCCTTGCTCATTGCACCATCAGGATTCAAGCAAGCCGGGCCGAAGAAGGCTGTGATGCCAGAAACCGGTCCCCGGAAGCTTGTTTCCTTCCCAGTATAAGAATTGGCTTGGTAGTTTGGTTTGCCCTGTTCCCATCATGCACTGGGACAGGAACAGACTAATTTGCATATAGCCAGGTTCTGAGCTGGGATGGTGCAGTGAGCTAAAAAACGGTGATGGATTAAAACCATGATCTCTTGACTTGGTAAGAGTATTCTGCATCATTCAGAAACTCTGTCCATCACCACCCCCCTTTTCCAAAATCAAAGATATTAAGAACAGGGTAAAACGAAAATAAAACACAAATGAAATCCAAAACAGGAATTTTTAAAAAAAGCCTCTTGAGTCAGGCGATGCAGAGGTATCAAATGCAGCGTACTCTAGGTCAGCGTATCCAAGCTGCAACCTGATTTGCCCTCCTTAAATAGACGACTAGCCCCCTTGTGACGCCTAGACCGTCCAACTACCTCCTAGCACCTTCGGCCGTGCCTCTACTACTCCAATATGGCCGTCGAAGTGCTTCAATGCCAGTAAGAAGTGTGCTCGTGACGCGGGACCCGCCCAACAGCCGTGCTTTAGTAGTTTTTATAGTGCAAGAATGTGGCCAAAGATATTAAGAACAGGGTAAAACGAAAATAAAACACAAATGAAATCCAAAACAGGAATTTTTAAAAAAAGCCTCTTGAGTCAGGCGATGCAGAGGTATCAAATGCAGCGTACTCTAGGTCAGCGTATCCAATGGGTCGCAAATTGTGACTTACCTCATTATAGTTCATGAGGTAGGTCAATTTGTGACCTACTAGGATTTCTTTTTGTGCATTAGGAATGCAGATTTCCTAATTGTGACTCAGAGGTAATTGCAAATATGAAAAAGGTATACCTAATATTAGTACATATGGCCCTAAGGTTCTTATTTAGAGTTTGACAGAGAGTATACTTGTTAAAACTTGACAGATATCCCATCTGTCATATTTCAAGTACCATAAGCTATAATGGACTTGTAATACGGAGGAATCCCCAATATTTGTAACGGAGGATCCTGTGTAAATAAAGCCTGAAGTGGCCTGCCTGATTTAATCAGATATCCTTCTGGGCTTAAAAGATAATTTTCAACTATGTAGACAAGACGTATTATCAAAACTGTTAGGAGATATCAAAATAAAGCTTCTCAGACTTCTACTCGATACCTACTATATCACTCTATAGAATTTGTTTGCCAAGACTTTAGAGTATAGATTATTATTCCAGCCCAATTGATGAATGACCTATCTATAGCTAAGATGTTTTCTTTGGTTTATTAGTGGATTGAAGTTCACCACTTAATAACGCACTGTTTTGTTGGGTAAAGTTCTAGGTTTCAGTAATTAAAACTTGAGCTTATTCCTTATTAGCTTTGGCACAGAGCAGGCCGGCTTCACTTTGAAAAAATGCGTAAAGCATGTAGAAGTACCAAAAGAATTAAAAAGTCAAAAGCTCCATTTGATAAAAATAGATAAAACTGCAATGGACAAAATGACAAAAACTCGATAAGAAGACTTGAGATGTGAATTTTGGAAGATGTATTTAAAGAAGCATAAAGTAGCAATGTGGATCAACTAGTAATGACAAATTAGGCTGTCGGAGGGATATAGGGCTAAATATGATCGAATGCAGTTTGGATGAACCAACCAGATTTGACACAGTCAGAGGTGTTATCTTTTTTGTATTTTGAAATACTCTAGTGGAGCAAGGTTGTGGGCTGTGTCCAACGAGTGCTATGGTCCTATTGAACTGAATTTTCTGTGGCAGAGAAGTTCTGAACAAGGGAAAATTGTATCTTCAACCCAGCAAGGTCACGCCTTGGCAGATTTCATCTTTTCCTCAGAAGGTTTTGGAGTTCAAAAATGTGTCCCAGGTTTTAAAAGAGTATAAGAAAAGTCCAGTAAGAAACATAAATTTGCCCCAGGACCTCACGAACAGCACTTGGGGGTCAAGACTCACTCAAGCAGAGGTTACTGTCAGGGTCCAAGTCAGATCCAGTTAGTACTGGTCAGCTGGTGAGTTCAGGAAAATGGCCTCTTGCAGCTTTTCATAGCCCTGAAGCTTAACCGGAAGTCATCCATCTGACGCTTGAAGTTCACTTCTTTGTCTTGGTGAAAAGTGAGAGCATGCCCAATCCTTCAACTCTCCTCAAAGGTTACAAACAGCAGGTGCACATTTGTGCGTGGAACTAGATTATGGGTGACGCCAGCGAAGCCCTAAACAATAGGGTAAAAGTTCCCAGGGGTAAACCTACCCAGTTATGCAGCAGTTCCTTTGTTTCCTACTGTAAACAACTCCACTTGTTCCTCACTCAGTAAATGGAGAAACCCTTCTCTCTTTGTCTTTGTGCAAAGCCTGTGTGCCCACCCAGATGTTTGCTCTGGTAGCTCTTGGTTTAGAAAGCGTTTTGTTTTAGAATTGTTTAAATCCGTTCAGTAGTTCCTGAAATATTCATATTTAGATAAATTACATATCTGGTGACCGCAGAGGATCCGCAAACCCTCCTGAGCACAAGCTTGACTCTGAAAGTGTTGGCAGTCAATTTGTGACTCGGTAGCATTGAGTCACAGGAAGAAAAGGTTAAACATGAAGTAAAGGAGGCAGGGTAAACACACCCTGACCCCAGGGCCCAAAAAAACCTTTTTTGTAATTTTTTGGGTGGGATGAGCGTGAATTTTTTTAAAAAACGAAGCGCAGTTTCCAGCGCTTCATTTTAATAAGCCCCCTGGTGGGCTAGGTCCTGGGGGCAATGTTGTTATTATATGCGAGGCAGTGTGGGTCCCTGCAGCCCTGGGGACCTGCACCTACACAGTATTTCTTTTAAAAAAACTACGTGGGGAGCATCTGCCACCCCATGCTGCCCCGGGAACTCCACCTCCCTGGGGCATTCCTTATTATGGGGCCCCCAAGCTCCAGGGACCACCACCTCCTCAGGGCTTTACTTCAATTACAAAGTGTGGTGGGGTCCTGCCCCTCCGCACGCAGCCTCGGGGACCACTATCTCCCTGGTGCAATTTTAAATTAAGGGTGGGGGTCTTCCTGGAGTCCTCCATGGCCCTGGGGACCACCACCCCCATGGGTTGGCTCCAGCAATGTCCCGAGGTGCCCACCCCAAGGACATTGCAGTTTGCAATGACGGTGCGGGAGAACTGCGGGAGCACTGCGGGAGCACTGCACTGCTTCTGTCCTGTCATTGCAAACTCTGCTTTGCTTCATGGAAGTGAGAACAGATAAACAAGAGGTAGTCTTGTGCCCTGAGGACCTGAGGACTACCCCCATGGGTTGGCTCCAGCAATGTCCCGAGGTGCCCACCCCAAGGACATTGCAGTTTGCAATGACGGTGCGGGAGAACTGCGGGAGCACTGCGGGAGCACTGCACTGCTTCTGTCCTGTCATTGCAAACTCTGCTTTGCTTCATGGAAGTGAGAACAGGTAAACAAGAGGTCCTCTTGTGCCCTGAGGACCTGAGGACTAAAGTGGACTTCATCCCACGAGCAGCAATGCACCACAAGGCACATTTGCAGAGTGGTGTATAAAGGGGGCATGGCCTCAGACCACTCCTTGTAATTCAGCTGTGTGGGGCTTACTAGAGATAACTGGAGGGTTAGTTGGCCCCCAAGGACTCTCAGGAGGCAAGGGGACTGCATCCCTCAACCAAGAGCGTGCCAGTAGTTGCGTTTGCAGAGTGGTGGAGAAAGGGGCATAGCCTGTGTCCCCCTCTCAGGAATCCCACTATCTGGGGCTTAATGGAGGTATCAGGTAGGCTAGTTGGGCCCTAAGGAACCCCAGCAGTGAAGGGGACTTTAATTCCCATTGAAGAGCATGCTAGGGAGGGCATTTGCAGACTGGTGGTCAAAGGGGGTGTGGCCTGCTGTGAGAACTTACCAATGCTGCTGTGTGGGACTTACTGGAGGTAATAGGAGAGGTAATTGGCCCCCAAGGCTGTCCTTGTTGGCCAACTACCTATATGTCGCCTCCAGTAAGTCCCACACAGTTGGATGGCTGAGAGGTCTTCAGAGGCCACACACCCCATTTCCCCACCACTCTGCAAACATGCCTCCTGGCACACTACGGGTTGGGGGATGAAGTCCACTTTACTCCTTTTTTAAATTTATTTTTTATTGATTATTTCCTACTTTTTTGCAAGGAATAATTACACCAGCAGTCTACAACATACAAATGAGAGAAAATTATTTTACAAAAAAATTGAACAAATAATGTGAAGAACAGCAATTATATACACACCAGAAAAAAAGCAAGGATCTAAATAAAATCCAAATGCAAAAAATGATAAATCAGGGGAAGAAACAAATATAATTATACTAAGTTGTCCTTTAAATCCAGTCCATAATGGGTCCCCAAATTTTGACTCCCATTGCCCTTTTTCTCCACCCCTTGATCTTATAAATAGCCATTTCCAGGTTATACATTGATAATAATCTTGCCCGCCAAGTCAAAAAAGATGGAGCTTCAGTGCTCATCCACTCTTTCGTAATACACGCTTGTACAGTTGCCATACAAATAAACAAAAAAGCCGTCATAGCGTTAGATCGCGTGTGGGTGACAGTGTCAGAGCTCAGCCCGATCAACACAAGTTCTGCTGTGATATCGATTGTTACTTCCAATAGTAATCCCCAAAAAGCGTTCTATAGATATGAAAAGTTCAGCTAATTTTGGGCAAGAGAAAAACATATGGACTGCATCTGCAGCAAACAACCCACGCCTGTTACATTTAGTCCCAGCTGATGTGTCCCATTTAGAGATCTTTTTTTGAGTATAATACAGGCCATGAATAACCATATAGTGCTGAGTACGCATCATACCTGTCAACAGAATCTAGTTTGCAAGACTTAACGAGTCTGCGACGTTGATCCCTTCTTGTCCAAGCTTCAAAACCCACTTATCTTGACAAGCCTGTATGTTGTCAGGGAGTACCACAATCAATAGGGTATAAAGTTGACCGATAGAAGCTTTACCCAACTCCTCAATAAGCGAAATTGCTCTCAGTTGATATTCCAGCCCCGAACCTAATGAATTTAAGAAACTGCGGATCTGAAGGTACTTAAAGAAATCATGCTTAGGAAGGCCATATTAAGTTTGAAGCTCCGTGAATGATCGAAGCTGGCCTGCCTCACATTGATCTCCGAGTGTAACAATTCCCTTTAAGCACCATCTAAAAGAGATTTGATCACGGAAAATCAGAGGCAAAAGCCCAGCGGCAGAGAAGGGAGTGTAAGCGCTAAGGTTTGCAAGCCCGAAATGTCGCTTAACTTGTCTCGATAAGCAGAGTTGAGAATCTTAAATTTAGTTTTTTTTAAATAACTGGGCTCTAGGATTTTAACTAGACAACCGTTAGCCTCCTCCCCCAGACCCAGAGCATATATTACTGGACTATGACAAGACAAAATATCGACGTGCTCCCCAACTACCAATGGACTTATAAATTGCAGAACAGATGCCCAATAATATAACAAGAAATATGAAATACCCCAGCCCCCACGATTCTTTGGCAAGACCCTCTTTCTATAAGCCCTTCTCTGGCGTCTAAACCCCATAAGTCCACTTTACTCCGAGGGACTTTGGGGGCCAAGAAGCCCTCCTGATACCACCTGTAAGTCCTACACAGCATAATTCCTGGGTGCTGGTTGGAGGCTCAGCTCCCTTTCTCGACCAATCTGCGAACACTACTACCAGTTAAAGAAGCATTTGTCATGTAATAGGTCTCTCATTTGCAAGAGTTAGAGCTATTGGCATTGTAAATGTAAACTTTTTTTACTAATGTTTTTTGAGTGGAGTGGATGTAGGTTGTATGTAGTGGAATTATGTGGTATTTAGTGTGTATGAATTATGTAGAGTGGGATTATGTTTTATGGAGAGTAATTATGTGGTATTGTGGTCTGTGTTGTGGGGTGGTACCCTCAGGTTTAGTCTTCCTCATTTCCATAGGAGCTAAACTATAAACTCAATGAGACAAAAAAATGAAGATACCACTAGAGAGCACTTCTGGACCTAGTCCGAGGTATGAGCAGGGCCACTGGAAATATATGACTATTCGACTGCAGCAACTTTCTCACAATAATACATGTTCTGCATTTGCCACATAATCAATCAACTACTGCATAATCTGCAGATTTGAACAAAAAAAACTTGTTTCTAGCTCATCCAGCTCAAATGTTACCAAAATTGCAGTGACAAGTGTTACATCATGATGGAAGGACCTTTCCAAACCTAGAACAGTCACCTGTTACTCATTGCTAAATGTGGGTGTTAGATTGGTACTAATGGTGTGCAAAGCAGTCTTGCTTCTCTCTGCGCCTCTCTTGCCTTTTATTGCATTTCTGTTGCTTTTTTTGCACCTTTCATTCTTTTTATGTACTCCTCTTGCCTCTTTCTGCATATCTCTTCTACTTTCTGCACTTCTCTTGCCTCTTCCTGCACATCTTGTGCCTCTTTCTGCATCCTTCTTTCCTCTTTCTGCACCCCTCTTGCCTCTTTCTGCACACCTCTTCCACTTTCTGCACCTCTCTTTCCTCTTTTTGCACCTCTTTTGCTTCTTACTATACGACTCTTCCCTCTTTCTGCACCACTTTTGCCTCTTTCTGCACCCTTCTTCCCTCTTTCTGCATCTCGCTTGACTCTTTTTGCACCCCTGTTTCCTCTTTCTGCGCCTCTCCTGCCTGTTTCTGCACCTCTGGTGCCTATTTCTGAACTTCTCTTGCCTCTTTCTGAACCTCTGTTGCTTCTTTCTGCAACTCTCTTGCCTCTTTCTGTACTCCTCTTACCTCCTTCTGCACCTCTGTTGCTTCTTTCTTCACGTCCCTTGCCTCTTTCTGCACCTCTCTTGCTTTTTTCTGCATCTCTCTTGCCTCTTTCTGCACCCTTATTCCCTCTTTTTGCAACTCTCTTTTCTCTTTCTGTACCCCTCTTGCCTCTTTTGGTACCTCTGTTAGTTCTTTAGGCACTGCTCTTGTTTCTTTCTGCACCTCTCCTGCCTCTTTCTGTATCCCTCTTGCCACTTGCTAAACCCCTCTTTCTGCCCCTCTCATGTCTCTGTCTGCACCCCTTATTGCTCTTTCTGCACCTCTATTGCCTATATCTGCAACTTTCTTCCTTTTTCTCCGTCCCTGTTTCTTCACTCTGCACTTCTCTTGCTTCTTTCTGTGCCTCTCTTCCTTCTTTCTGTATACCTCTTGTTTCTTTTTGCAACCCTCTTGCCTCTTTCTGTACCTCTCTTGCCTCTTTTTACACTTCTCTTGCCTCTTTCTGCACCCCTGTTCCCTCTTTCTCCACCTCTCCCACCTGTTTCTGTACTTCTCTGGCCTAATTTCTGTACCTCTGTTGCTTGTTTCTACATTTATCTTGCTCCTTTATGCACCACTCTTGTTTGTTTCTGCACCCCTGTTGGCCCTTTCTGTGCTGGCCTTGTCTCTTTGTGCACCTCTCTTGTCATTTTCTGTACCTGTCTTGCCTCTTTCTGTATTTCTGTTTCCTCTTTCTGTACCTCTCTTGCCCCTTTCCGCACCTCACTTGCCTCTTTCTACACTTTTCTTGCTACTTTCTGCACTTCTGTTGTTACTTTCAGCAATTCTCTTTCTTCTTTCTGTACCTCTCTTATCTCTTTCTATATCTCTCTTCCCTCTTTCTGTACCTGTTCCTTCTTTCAGAACCTCTCCTGCCTGTTTCTGTACCTCTCTTCTCTCTTTCTCTACTCCCCTGAATCTTTTTACACCTTTGTTCCTTCTTTCTGTACTTCTTTTGTTTCTTTCTGCAGCTCTCTTGCTTCTATCTGCACCCCTCGTGCCTCTTTCTGTACCCTTCTTCCCTTTTTTGCACTTCTCTTGCCTTTTTGTACCTCTCTTCCCTCTTACTGTACCCCTGCCTCTTTCTGCACCTCTGCTGCTTCTTTCTGCACTTCTTTTGTTTCTTTCTGCACCTCTCTTGCTTATTACTGCACCCCTTTTGTCTCTTTCTCCACTCCTCTAACCCCTTTCTGAATCTCTATTGCTTCTTTCTGTACTTCGCTTGTCTCTTTCTCCACCCCTCTTGTCTCTTTCTGCACATCTGTGCCTTCTTTCTATACCTCCCTTGCTTCTTTCTGTACCCCTTGTGACTCTTTCATTACCCTCTTCCCTCTCTCTTCACCCCTCTTGCCTCTTTCTATACATCTCTTGCCTCTTTCTGTACCCCCTTTCTCTTTCTGCACCACTATTCCTTGTTCCAATACTTCTTTTGTTTCCTTCTACACCTCAAGTGCTTCTTTCTGCACAACTCTTCTCTTTCTGCACCCCTTTCCTCTTTCTGCACCACTCTTGCCTCTTTCTGCACCTCAGTTGCCTCTTTCTGCACTTCTCTTTCCTATTTCTGTACCTCCGTTGCTTCTTTCTGTACCTCTCTTACCTCTTTCTACACCCCTCTTGCTACTTTCTGTACCCGTGTTGCTTCTTTATGTGCTTCTCTTGCTTCTTTTTGCACCTCTCTTGCTTCTTTCTCTATACCTCTTGTCTCTTTCTATACCCCCTATTGTTCTCGTACTGCACCTCTTTTGCTTATTTCTGCACTTCTCTTGCCTCCTTCTGCACCCCTCTTGCCTCTTTCTGCACCTCTCTTGCCTCTGTCTGCACCCCTTATTGCTCTTTCTGCACCTCTTTTGCCTTTTTCTGCAACTTTCTTCCTCTTTCTGCATCCCTGTTGCTTCACTCTGCACTTCTCTTGCTTCTTTCTGTGCCTCTCTTCCTTCTTTCTGTATACCTCTTGTTTCTTTTTTCAACCCTCTTGCCTCTTTCTGTACCTCTCTTGCCTCTTCCTGCACTTCTATTGCCTGTTTCTGCACCCCTGTTCCCTTTTTCTCCACCTCTCCCACCTGTTTCTGTACTACTCTGGCCTCTTTCTGTGCCTCTGTTGCTTGTTTCTGTACTTCTCTTGCCTCTTTCTGTACCCCGGTTGCTTGTTTCTACATTTATCTTGCTCCTTTATGCACCACTCTTGTTTCTTTCTGCACCCCTTTTGCCCCTTTCTGTGCTGGCCTTGTCTCTTTGTGCACCCCTCTTGTCATTTTCTATACCTGTCTTGCCTCTTTCTGCACTTCTGTTGCCTCTTTCTGCACCTCTCTTGCCTTTCTGTACCTCTCTTGCCCCTTTCCGCACCTCACTTGTCTCTTTCTACACTTCTCTTGCTACTTTCTGCACTTCTGTTGTTACTTTCAGCAATTCTCTTTCTTCTTTCTGTACTTCTCTTGACTGTTTCTGCATCTCTCTTGCCTCTTTCTGTACCTCTTTTATCTCTTTCTAGATCTTCCATATCTCTCTTCCCTCTTTCTGTACATGTTCCTTCTTTCAGCACCTCTCCTGCCAGTTACTGTACCTCTCTTCCCTCTTTCTCTACTCCCCTGCATCTTTCTGCACCTTTATTCCTTCTTTCTGCACTTCTTTTGTTTCTTTCTGCAGCTCTCTTGCTTCTATCTGCACCCCTTGTGCCTCTTTCTGTACCCTTCTTCCCTCTTTGTGCACTTCACTTGCCTTTCTGTACCTCTCTTCCCTCTTTCTGTACCCCTGCCTCTTTCTGCACCTCTGCTGCTTCTTTCTGCACTTCTTTTGTTTCTTTCTGCACCTCTCTTGCTTATTGCTGCACCACTTTTGTCTCTTTCTCCACTCCTCTAACCCCTTTCTGAATCTCTATTGCTTCTTTCTGCACTTCTCTTGTCTCTTTCTCCACCCCTCTTGTCTCTTTCTGCACCTTTCTGCACCTCTGTGCCTTCTTTCTATACCTCCCTTGCTTCTTTCTATACCCCTCGTGACTCTTTCATTCCTCTCTTCCCTCTCTCTGCACCCCTCTTGCCTCTTTCTATTCATCTCTTGCCTCTTTCTGTATCCCCTTCCTCTTTCTGCACCACTATTCCTTCTTCCAATACTTCTTTTGTTTCTTTCTACACCTCTTTTGCTTCTTTCTGCACAACTCTTCTCTTTCTGCACCCCTTCCCTCTTTCCTCACCACTCTTGCCTCTTTCTGCAGCTCTATTCCGTATTTCTGCACTTTGCTTGCTTCTTTCTGCACCTCTCAGGCTTCTTTCTGCACCCCTCCTTTCTGCACCTCTGTTCCTTCTTTCTGCACTTCTTTTGTTTCTTTCTGCACATGTTTTTGTTCTTTCTGTACCCCTCATGCATCTTTCTGTATCCTTCTTCCCTAGTTTTGCACTTCTCTTGCCTCTTTCAGTAGCTTTCTTCCCTCTTTCTGTACCCCAGCCTCTTTCTGCACCTCTCTTGCTTATTACTGCACCACTTTTGTCTCTTTCTCCACTCCTCTAACCCCTTTCTGAATCTCTATTGCTTCTTTCTGCACTTCTCTTGTCTCTTTCTCCACCCCTCTTGTCTCTTTCTGCACCTCTGTGCCTTCTTTCTATACATCCCTTGCTTCTTTCTATACCCCTCGTGACTCTTTCATTCCTCTCTTCCCTC
Source organism: Lissotriton helveticus (assembly GCF_964261635.1). Lineage (NCBI taxonomy): Eukaryota > Metazoa > Chordata > Amphibia > Caudata > Salamandridae > Lissotriton > Lissotriton helveticus. The sequence goes on along the minus strand of NC_136071.1, from coordinate 893,012,451 downwards.
TCTCTGCACCCCTCTTGCCTCTTTCTATTCATCTCTTGCCTCTTTCTGTATCCCCTTCCTCTTTCTGCACCACTATTCCTTCTTCCAATACTTCTTTTGTTTCTTTCTACACCTCTTTTGCTTCTTTCTGCACAACTCTTCTCTTTCTGCACCCCTTCCCTCTTTCTGTACCACTCTTGCCTCTTTCTGCAGCTCTGTTGCTTCTTTCTGCACTTCTCTTGCTTTTGCCCCTCTCAGGCTTTTTTTCTGCACCACTCATCTCTCTTTCTGTACCTCTCTTTCCTCTTTTCGCAGCACTTCTCCCTCTTTCTCCACATCTCCAGCCTGTTTCTGCACCTCTGTTGCCTCTTTCTGCACTTCTCTTGCCTATTTCTGTACCTCCGTTGCTTCTTTCTGTACTTCTCTTACCTCTTTCTACACCCCTCTTGCTACTTTCTGTCCCCCTGTTGCTTCTTTCTGTGCTTCTCTTGCTTCTTTTTGCACCTCTCTTGCTTCTTTCTGTATACCTCTTGTCTCTTTCTATACCCTTCTTCCCTCTTTGTGTTCCTCTCTTGCCTCTTTCTGCACCTCTCTTGCATCTTTCTGTACCCCTATTGTTCTCTTACTGCACCTCTTTTGCTTATTTCTGCACTTCTCTTGCTTCCTTCTGTACCCCTCTTGCCTCTTTCTGCACCTCTTTTCCCTCTTTCGGCACTTCTTTTATTTCTTTCTGCAGCTCTCTTGCTTCTTTCCGCAACCCATGCCTCTTTCTCCACCCCTGTTCCCTCTTTCTGCACCTCGGTTCCTTCTTTCTACACTTCTTTTGTTTCTTTCTGCTCATCTCTTGTGCCTCTTTCTGCACCCTTCTTCCCTGTTTTTGCACCTCTCTTGCTTCTTTCTGCACATTTGTTTTCCTCTTTCTGGACCCCCTGGCTCTTTCTGCACCCCTTCCCTCTTTCCTCACCACTCTTGCCTCTTTCTGCAGCTCTATTCCGTATTTCTGCACTTTGCTTGCTTCTTTCTGCACCTCTCAGGCTTCTTTCTGCACCCCTCCTTTCTGCACCTCTGTTCCTTCTTTCTGCACTTCTTTTGTTTCTTTCTGCACATGTTTTTGTTCTTTCTGTACCCCTCATGCATCTTTCTGTATCCTTCTTCCCTCGTTTTGCACTTCTCTTGCCTCTTTCAGTAGCTTTCTTCCCTCTTTCTGTACCCCAGCCTCTTTCTGCACCTCTGTTCCTTCTTTCTGCAATTCTTATGTTTCTTTCTGCAGCTCTCTTGCTTCTTTCTGCAACCCATGCCTCTTTCTCCACCCCAGTTCCCTCTTTTTGCACCTCGTTCCTTCTTTCTATACTTCTTTTGTTTCTTTCTGCTCATCTCTTGTGCCTCTTTCTGCACCTTTCTTCTCTGTTTTTGCACCTCTCTTTCTGTGCATTTGTTTCCCTCTTTCTCTACCCCATGCCTCTTTCTGCACCCCTCCCCTCTTTCTGTACCACTCTTGCCTCTTTCTGCAGCTCTGTTGCTTCTTTCTGCACTTTGCTTGCTTCTTTCTGCACCTCTCAGGCTTCTTTCTGCACTCCTCTTCTCTCTTTCTGCACCCCTCCTGCCTCTGTCTGCACCTCTGTTCCTTCTGACTGCACTTCTTTTGTTTCTTTGTGCACATATCTTGCTTTTTCTGCACCCCTTGCGCATCTTTCTGTTCCCTTCTTCCCTCGTTTTGCACTTCTCGTGCTTCTTTCTGTACCTCTCTTCCCTCTGCGAAGCACACAGAGAGTCCGCCTCTCCCCGTTCAGATCAGAAGCCACCGAAGTCATCTGCGGCGTTCCTCAAGGCTCCTCGCTCAGCCCAACCCTCTTCAACGTCTACATGAGCCCCCTCGCAGCCATCGCACGCCAACACAACCTCAACATCATCTCCTACGCCGACTACACCCAACTGATCCTCTCCCTCACCAACGACCCCGCCACCGCCAGAGCCAACCTGCACGAAGGGATGACAGACGTAGCCAAGTGGATGATGAACAGCCGCCTGAAACTGAATTCGGACAAGACGGAAGTCCTCATCCTGGGATCTTCACCCTCCGCCTGGGACGACTCCTGGTGGCCCCCCGCCCTGGGCAGCGCACCCAAACCAACAGACCACGCACGCAACCTGGGCTTCATCCTGGACTCCTCCCTCTCCATGACCAGACAAGTCAATGCCGTCTCCTCGTCGTGCTTCAACATCCTGCGCATGCTACGTAAGATCTTCCGGTGGATCCCCACCGAGACCAGGAAGACAGTCACCCAGGCCCTCGTCACCAGTCGTCTGGACTACGGCAACTCCCTCTACGCCGGAACCACCGCCATACTCCAGAAGAGACTCCAGCGGATTCAGAACGCCTCAGCACGACTCATCCTGGACCTCCCCCGACGCAGCCCCATCTCCGGACACCTGAGAGATCTGCACTGGCTCCCGGTCAACAAGAGAATCACCTTCCGTCTCCTCACCCACGCACACAAAGCCCTACACAACCAAGGCCCAGGATACCTCAACAGCCGCCTCAACTTCTACGCTCCCACACGCCAGCTACGATTGACCGGCCACGCTCTCGCCTCCGTCCCCCGCATCCGAAGAGCCACCACAGGAGGAAGGTCCTTCTCCTACCTGGCCGCCAAGACTTGGAACTCCCTCCCGACCCACCTCCGCCTGACCCAGGACCACCTTGCCTTCAGGAAGCAGCTCAAGACCTGGCTGTTCGAGCAGTAGCGGACCCCCCTCCCCTAGCGCCTTGAGACCCTCCGGGTGAGTAGTGCGCTATATAAATGCTGTGATTGATTGATTGGTTGATTTCTGTACCCGTGCCTCTTTCTGCAACTCTGTTCTTTCTTTCTGCAATTCTTATGTTTCTTTCTGTACCTCTCTTGCTTCTTTCTGCTCCTCTTTCATCTCTTTCTCTACCCCTCTATCCCTTTTCTTCATCTCTATTGCTTCTTTCTGCACTTCTCTTCTGTCTTTCTCCACCCCTCTTGTGTCTTTCTGAACCTCTGATGCTTCTTTCTGTATGGCTCTTGCTTCTTTCTGTACCCCTCATGCCTCTTTCATACCCTTCTTCTCTCTTTCTGTACCCCTCTTATCTCATTCTGTACCTCTTGCTTCTGTCTGTACCCCGTTTGCATCTTTCTTCACCCCTCTTGCCTCTTACTGCACCTAAGTTCCCTCTTTCTGCACTTCTTTTGATTCTTTCTGCAGCTCTCTTGCTTCTTTCTGCACCCCATGCCTCTTTCTCCACCTGTACCCTCTTTCTGCACCTCTTTTCCTTCTTTCTGTACCCCTCTTCTCTCTTTCTGTACCCCTCCTGCCTCTGTCTGCACCTCTGTTCCAGTTTTCTGCACTTCTTTTGTTTCTTTCTGCACATCTCTTGCTTCTTTCTGCACCCCTTGTGTCTCTATCTGTACCCTTCTTCCCTCTTTTTGTACCTCTCTTGCCTCTTTCTGTAACTCTCTTCCCTCTTTCTGTACCCCCTGCCTCTTTCTACACCTCTGTTCTTAAAGTGAATTGCTTTTTTAAACTGACCTGAATTGTTTTTAAAAACGGTAAAACTTGTTCTGAAACAAAAAGAAATATCGCATTGCTCCACTCACCACGCATCACGCTGCCATTGGGGTTGATACTTCTGGGTGCCATTTTATGTGGGACGCACTCTAGTCATTTTGAGGGATTCCGAATAAAGATGCGCGTTGCACAGGCACACCTAACGCATGCCTGTCTATGCCCATCAGCATCCCGGAAGCAGCCAGCACCAGCCAAGCTGCCGGTTTCAAGTCGCAAGAGAGTCGCAAATTGTACAGCCACGAAGAAATGATATTGTTAGACTTATACCAGGGTAAGTGTGAACATCATTGGGAGTTACTGGACAATATACACAGGAACTCCAATATTTGTAACTTTAGCTTCTGCACTGAAGTGGAAGTCTGCTCCCATCCCACTGCCCCCCTACAGCCACTTTGAAAGGGCATTGTATTCGGGATGCTCTAATTAATTCCTGTTTGTTAGTGAAACATGCCTCTGACATATTTGAGCTACTATCAGATTTACTTTTTGTGACAGAAACATGGCTTAATGAGTTTTCTAACCCAGCTATTGAGTTGGCTATACCTAGGGGGTATAAAATAGCCAGGGTAGACCTCAAAGTGTGTAGAGGTGGTGGAATAGCGGTGGTGGTGAGGGAGACGTGGGTTTTTACCCAAGATGAGTTCCAGGCTATTGTTGATGGTGAGGTACTGAATGTTTCTATTGTCATATTGCCCTACTTTACACTTGATGGCACACTGGTGTATTGACCCCCCGGTCCCACCGGAGCCTTTTCTGAAATCTCTGGATGAGATAATTGTCCCCAGGGCTTTGCGCTTATCGAAATTTCTGCTCCTCTATGATTTTAACATCCATTAGGATGGAGGGGAGGCAAATGATATGAGGGATTTACGGGACTCGCTTAACCTGGCTCAACTCATCCAATGGAGTAGCTCTCCTTCTCATAGTGGGGGGCATATTTTAGACCTGATTTGTTCCAACTTTCCTCTAAGTGTCAAAGAACCCCTTCAAACATCTTGGTCGGATCATTATTTGATCCAATTTTCATTGACCATTCAGATGCCACACTTTACTAAGGGACATCCCCAAAGTAGACCTTCTCCAAGTATTGATCCTTCGGCTCTAGGTAGGGTTCTGTTAGACACACGCCCATCCATTGCTACAAATCTGGAGGAAGCTCTAGATTGGATCTCTCAGGCAGTTGAATACTTATCTCCTCCTCTAGTTAATAGGTGGGCTAGAAACGCCCCTTGAAAGCCCTGGTATACTGGCCCGCTTAAGGAGCTAAAACAGCTCTGTAAACAACTCAAACATACCTGGAGACTGGCCAAAATCGCACTGCGGAAGGCCCAGAGAGATTACTATGGAGCGATTAGGGAGGCTAACAGCAGCTACTACACGGAAAGGATTGCTATGTCCAAAAATAATTCAAAGGAAGTTTTCTCTATCGTGCAGAGTTTATTTACCCCTGAAGCTGAGCGCATTGTCTTACGAGTAACCCTGGGCGAAGTACTTTGCTACAATCGCGTAGTTTGCGAAGTTTGCTCTACTTCGCACTACGTGAATTGCACGTAGCACAGTGCAAACATGCATAGTGTAGCGGTAATTTTTCACTTGCTTGCGGTCCTCAACATCAAATTGGTGAACGCGAGTGAGCAAAATGACATTCCGGCTAGTCTTTTTCCTTGTTTGCGATCAGCAACATCAAGTTGCTGATCGCGAGTGTGGAAAATAAACCTATCACAAGATTCTCAACTCGGGGAGGTCAGGTTTCTCAAGGCGAGGGGTCGCGTATGCTCGCGACCACTCGCGATGAGAAACTACCAGTCTGCGTTGAGAAAGCTGCAGTTCGAGTAGAAATCTACTAGAGCGGCAGAAAACGACCGCTTGCACTGTGCAAGATGCTGTTTGCACTGATTGCACAGTGCGGACAAGCATCCGGCACTGTGCAATCAGTGCGAACAGCATTTTACACAGTGCACTATGCAGTTTTCATAGCTCGCGTAGGTCGAAGTACACTTCGCGTAGCTACGCCTAGTGCTACTAAGCGAAATACGCCCAGGGTTACTTTCGAGCTTCTGTGGACTGGTGCGAAAGGCTGCCCTGCTTTTTCATTGATAAGATTCAGGCGATTCAGGACAACTTTGGGACTAGTTCACCTGGGCAGGCAATGGCTTCCTGTAGGAATTTTACAGCGTCCAATTCTTATGTTTCCCCCCTGATGGGGTTCTCTCCTATTGGCTTGCCTGACTCTTTGTTGATACTTAAATCCTTGAAATCTAGTCCCCCTGCGGATCCTTGTATAGCAAGATTGCTAGCAGCAGCTGCCGAGGTGGTTAATCCTGAAGTCAATACCATCATAAACATGTCACATCATGCTGCCATAGTTCCACCTGAGTGGAAGCAGGCCAAACTACTACCATTATTAAAAAGGCTTTCCTAGATCCTAATATGCCAGCTAGCTATCGACCCATATCTCTTCTCCTGGCTGTGTCAAAGGTGTGTGAAAAGCAGTCTACAAGCAGTTGGCCACCTTTGTGGAGACATCCGGAGCCCTTTATCCTGCTCAATGTACAGAGACAGCCCTGGTCGAAATATCGGAGGCAAATAATGTTTGTATGCCAGCGGTAGAGCGGCCCTCATTTTGTTGGACCTCTCCGCCGCGTTCGATATGGTGCCCCACCGTCAATTACTGGCTCGTCTTTTGAATATTGGCATTTCTGATCTAGTTTGGGGCTGGATAGATAGATGAGGATAGATCTCAGCAAGTATGGATACCTCTGTTCTCTTCGGCCCCTAGAAGAGTGACCATGGACTTTCCACAGGGCTCTACTTTGAGTCCTCTCCTCTTCAACCTCTACTTTATGCCCCTGATCTACTTAGCAGAGGAACTGGGAGGAAATATCACAGCTTATGCTGATGACACTCAGCTTCTTTTTACCTGGAAGGAAAACGACTTGTCCCCAGACCAGGCTAAAAACTGTCTCTCTGCCGTTTTCAAATGGCTTGCACTCTAACAGCTTAAGTGCAATGAGGACATGTCGGAGATACTACTGTACAGCTCTTTCCCCCCACATTTTAGGGAGATGATCTGGCCTACAGAGTACCCCATGCCAAAATCTATCGGCAATCCTGTTAGGAATTTGGGGGTGTGGTTCAGCGAGGACCTTCGGTTCTTCCCTCAGATAATGAGACTTGCTGGTATGTGCTTCGGCATATTGAAATCTCTTAGAAAGTTCCTGCCTCTGCTTCCCAGACCAGAAAAGGAGATGGTGACACAAGCCTCTATTTTGTCATGCATTGACTATGCCAATGCATTGTACATTGGCTTGCCTGGCTATCAGCTTAACCCCTTCGCTGCTAGGCCTTTCCCCCCATGCTAAGGCTTTTATTTTGGCTATTTGGGAGAGTTTGCGCTTAGGCCCCTGTAACTTTTTGACCATATAAGGCATCCAAGCCAAATTTGCGTCCTTTTCTTTCAACATCCTGGAGATTCTAAAGGTCCCCAGGGTTTGTGGATTCCCCTGGAGGGAACCCCGAAATTAGCCAAAATACAGCTAAATTTTGGTTTTTTGGGGGAAAAATGGGGAAAAAGTGCTGCAAATGAAAGCACAAAATGGTATCAAAATGGGTTTGTGGGGCTGAAATCACCATTTTCCCAGCTTTCATGAAATGACAGACTTTTGTCAGAAAAACAAACATTTTTACACAGTTTTGGCATTTTTCTGGGACATAGCCTATTTTTGCTATTTTTTGAGCTTTCAACCTCCTTCCAGTTAATAGTAGACATGGGTATGAAAGCAATAATGGATCCTGGAAAGCTATACATTTTCAACAAGTAGACAACATTATAAATTCAGCAAGGGGTCATTTGTGTAGATCCTTCAAGGTTTCTTTATAGAAACTAACAGTTAAATATAGGAACAATTGAAAATTAGTTAAAAAAAACAGCCTTTTGTGTCAACGTTTTCACCTGTAACTTCTTCTAGTTATGACAGCTCTTCAAAAGCAATATACCATTACATCTGCTAGGCCTTACTAGTAGTGGAGATATATAGGACTTGACGGTTCACCAAGAACCCGACGAACTCAGAGCCAAAAATTGAACAGCAACTTGCAATGGTTTTTTATTAGGTACCGGGTATATAGCAATTATTCTGGGAAAATGTATACATGGACAATCGGTACGAAAGACACCTATGTATTTCTGAAATGGGAACAAAATATAGAGTTTAGAAACAGTAGATATTTGCACATTTCCAAAATTGGGAATACTCATACTAGCATGAGAATCATCGATCATTTTTCAGAATGACTTCTTTTTTACATATTGTCTTTCATTTGGAAGGCAGAAATGCATCAACAGTCAATAGCTAATAACAGTTGCTTACAAATCTGAATTACCCAATAAAAATGGTACCTCACTTGTGTGGGTAGGCATAGTGCCCACTACAGGAAATGGCTCAAAACGCAAGGTGACTACACCGCATTTTCACAATGAAAAATTATCCTTTTTTTGCAAAGTGCCTAGCTGTAGTTTTTTTTAACCCTAACTCTGCCGGCACCTAGGGAAACCTAGAAAACCTATACATTTTTGAAAACTATACACCCAGGGGAATCCAGGATGAGGTGTCTTGACTGGCTCTCACAGGTTCTGTTACCCAGAATACGTGCAAACCTAAAAAAAAAAATTTAAAAACACATTTACCTCACATTTCTGTAGTGGAAAGTTCTGGAATCTGCATGGATCCATAAATTTCCACCCACCCCGCGTTTCCCAAAGTCTCCCAAGAAAAACGGTACCTCACTTGTGTTGGTAGGCCTAGTGCCCGCAACAGGAAATGGCGCAAAATGCAACATGGACACACCACAATTTCACAGTGAAAAATGACCCTTTTTTGGCAAAGTGCCTAGCTGTAGTTTTTTTACCCTAGCTCTGCCGGCACATTGGGATAACCTAGCAGACCTATACATTTTTGAAAGGTCGACACCCAGGGTAATCAAGGATGGGGTGACTTGACTGCCTCTCACCAAGTTCTGTTATGCAGAATCCCTTGCAAACCTAAAGAATTGTCCCAAAAAAATACATTTTCCTCATATTTCTGTGGTAGAAAGTTCTGGAAATCTGCATGGATCCACAAATTTCCACCCACCCCGCATTCCTCAAAGTCTTACGAGAAAAGTGGTACCTCACTTATGTGTGTAGGCCTAGTGCCCGCGACAGGAAACGACACAAAACGCAACATAGACACACCACAATTTCACAGTGAAAAATTACCCTTTTTTGGCAAAAAGCCTAGCTGTAGTTTTTGAACCCTAACTCTGCCGGCACCCAGGGAAACCTAGCAACCCTATACATTTTTTAAAACTAGACACCTAGGGAAATCATGGATGGGGTGACTTGTCTGCCTTTCACCAGGTTCTGTTACCCAGAATCCCTTGCAAACCTAAAAAAAGTCCCAAAAAATAAATTTTCCTCTCATTACTGTGGTGGAAAGTTCTGGAATCTGCCTGGATCTACAAATTTCTACCCACTCCACATTCGCCAAAGTCTTCAGAGAAAAACGGTACCTCACTTGTGTGCGTAGGCCTAGTGCCCGCGACAGGAAACAGCACAAAACTCAAGGTGGACCCGCCACAATTTCACAGGAAGCACTTACAGATATAAATAAAGCAGGTGCCCGAGTTGAAGCTCAAATTCAGTAACGTTTTAATCAGCCCAAAAGCATTAGTGAGCACGGTCGAGGCTGGGCAAGTGTGCTTTAACCCCATATCTGCCGTCGAAAATTAGCTGTAATACCCGAGGGAGGTCTTTGCATCCCTGAGTTTCTCGAGCGCAATCCCCGTTCCTGTGACCAGGAGGCTGCTTTCTCCTCGCCTGCTGCCCTGCTTGCTCTCTGACCCTTTATACACAAGAGGCATGTGAACACGCATAGAAGCCCCGCACCACACACTAGCGGTATCAAACGTCTTCCCGCCCTTTCCCAACTATGATGAACCGCTGACTCAAGGGACCTCGGCGCCTTTTGGCTCTGTGGCAAAGTTACAGGCACACATGGTCAGTGGAGACAAATCATCTGGCCCTAAGCAGCTGCAGTGTAGGAAAAGCACTATCATTTACCCAGCGAGGTAGCACTTACTGGATTAGCCAGTAGTACTGCAGTTGAGTAGAGGTATTTCACAAAACGGTGGTATCTTTGTGGATAACTATGCAGGGCAGGATTCATTCTGGCACGAGGCTCCTGTCACAAAAATTAAACCTCAACAGGAAGCTCTTACAGATATGAATAAAGCAGGTGCCCAAGTTGAAGCTCAACTTCAGTAACGTTCTAATCATCCCAAAACATTAGTGAGCACGGTCGAGGCTGGGCAAGCGTGCTTTAACCTCATATCGGCCGTCAAAAATTAGCTGTAATACTCGAGGGAGGTCTTTGAATGCATGAGTTTTTCGAGCGCAATCCCCGTGTAGTTCCTGTGACCAGGAGGCTGCTTTCTCCTCACCTGCTGCCCTGCTCGCTCTCTGACCCTTTATACACAAGAGGCATGTTGACACGCATAGAAGCCCTGCACCACACACTAGCAGTATCAAACGTCTTCCCGCCCTTTCCCAATTATGATGGACAGCTCACTCAAGGGACCTCCGCACCTTTTGGCGCGGTGGCAAAGTTACAGGCACACATGGTCAGTGGAGACAAATCTTCTGGCCCTTTACGCAGCTGCAGTGTAGGAAAAGCACTATACATTTACCCAATGGGGTAACACTTACTGATTTAGCCAGTAGAAAGTACTCCAGTTGAGTAGATGGAAATCAGAAAAAAATCCACGATTTCACGCGAATTCGCGGACCGCAGATTTGCAAAATCCGCCCATACTTAGGCCTGTGTGAGTCTAGCATAGGTTTTGTACTGGAAGGGTATCCTTCCTGTACAAAATATTATGCTTAGACTGACTTTACAAACATTTTCTACTTTCTGTTTGTGTTGTACTTTGGAGCACACATGCAAAGTTGGAAAAGAAAGACAATCTGAAATAATTACTCATTTTACGGCCTGCTTTCAAGCGGCATTACATTTTGGCACAAAACCCTGTCTACCCTTCTTAGTAGATATGATTTTTTATCAGAAACCATGGGTGGTAGCACGGGAATGCCCATGTACCACCTGTGGAACACTCCCTTGACGCACAGTACATTGGACTTGTTTGCGTTACTTTTTCTTACAAACCAACACAAATACCAATTTGCGTTTATTTGCAAATCCCCAAAAAGATATTGTGTCGGGTCTCTGTTAAAAAAGTAATGTAACTCAAAACCTTTGTAAATCTGGGTCCCTGAAATAGCTATGACAAGAGGTTATAGAACAAGATAGTCTCTTTTCTTGTTTAGTAAAAAATAAACCATTTCCGCATTACTTGCGTATCTACTCCTTTGAATGTTGAATCAAGTGTCATATTTAAAATTCTAGCATGCTCTTTTTCAATTCAATTTATCAACAAGTTTTCTTGAGAAACCGAAGTCTCTGCATTTGTCAGAACATAACGTTCCCTATGTGGATTTATAATTAATTCACCAGTAAAATAAATCTAATGGAGTCGAAAGGGAAAACAAGTTCTCTAGCAGCCAAACTTAAAGATTGACAATGTCATCTGAAATAAAATGTTCAATTATGTGTTTTATGCTTTGATCAAAATGCTGTGATGTCAGTGTTTGCACATTTTCAATTTCTCTGAGGATGAGAGATGGAAAGAAAACAGCCAAGAATATTGCAAAATATTGCCATATTTAATGCAAAAACTGCAAACAAATTCCTAAGAACGCTTTCTACTGCTCCAAACATCTATAGTAGAAAACAGAACATCCTCTGAGCATATTCGGAATATTTTGAACTTCAATGAGTACAAGGACCTTTGCCTCGACCATCAAAGTCTGCTGAGAGATGAACAAACTTATGGAGATATAGCCTAGAATACCGCCACCCTCCTGAGGCTCAGCCGGGAGATAGATTTAGATTTTGTTTTGCTCATTTGCACATTGAATTTTAAAACTGTTATAATTGTTTTAACAATACTTGCACCCACCTGACTAACCCCTGCCTGAAAGCGTCCCCAGCAGCTGTTCAGCTCTGAGAGGGAGAGAGAGCAGGAGGCTTGTCAGGCGCCATTAACCTCGCGGAGGCGAAGGCCATGCCCCCCGAGGCCACGCCCCCTTCCCTGTGTATATATAGAGCGCTGATCCACGAGCGCACTAGAATACCGCCACCCTCCTGAGGCTCAGCCAGGAGATAGATTTAGTTTTGCTCATTTGCACATTGAATTTTAAAACTGTTGTAATTGTTTTAACAATACTTGCACCTACCTGACTAACCCCTGCCTGAAAGCGTCCCCAGCAGCTGTTCAGCGCTGAGAGGGAGAGCAAGCAGGAGGCTTGTCAGGCGCCATTAACCTCGCGGAGGCGAAGGCCACGCCCCCTTGCCTCCCCATAACAATGTGCATTTACCGGAAGCGCAGCGGTAAGGCAAGCTCGTCTGCGCTCGTCCGCGCCGAGTCCCTGCCCAGGGCCAGCACCCCTGCTTCACGGCCCTCGGCCCCCATTCTCTTTAGCGCAGACACCCTCCATAGCCTCAGGGGCACCACCAACAGATTGTGTCAGCATAGCTACCAAGCAGACAATTTACCATCTGTCTGCCCCAAATGCCACTCACGCCTTAAACCGAAAGTGTCATCTGAACTGCTATATGACTTCCGCATGTTCCTACTGAACTGCCGCTCCCTCCCAAAACACAAAGAGGAGATTGCGCTTCTTCTCGAAGAACATACGCCAGATATATTATTTTTAACAGAAACCTGGCTTTCCCCTGGCGCGGAGCCAGCGGTTAAAGACGCCCTCCCACCAGGTTTCCTAATTTCACGGCTAGACCGCCCAGAAGGTAGAGGAGGAGGCCTAGCGATAATCCACAAACAGCAATTCCACTGTCGAATGGTTCCTGAAACCATTCTGGACTGTGAAAGTCTCTCTTTTAATATTGAACTGACACCTAACAAGTGCCTTTCTGGCTCCCTTATTTACCGCCCCCCAGGCCCCCCTAAGCAGTTTCACGTCAGCCTCCCTTCAAGCGTGGCTGATCGCTTATATGCCACGTCCAACTTCATCCTGCTAGGAGACTTTAATTTTCATTTCGAGTCAACAGCAGATCACACGGCGGCAATCTTAACAGATGACCTTGCGGCCCTACGACTCACTCAACGAGTCATATCCCCCACTCATGAAAAAGGCCATTTGCTGGACCCGGTCTTCAGCAACTGTCATGACCTTCTAACCAGCTCTCCTATTCCCTTGCCCTGGACGGATCACTTCCTTATTCCCATTAGTTGGTCCGCGCCCAAACCCTCTGAACCCCTACCCACCACGAGAATCATGAGAGCTTGGTCTCGCTTAGCAGTCGACAACTGGACTAGTAAACTCACAGAGAATCCACCCCTGATTGAAGATAAACCTCGCATAGCAAACCAAGCATATACCAACTGGATCACTAATTCGCTTGACGTCGTTCTCCCTAAAAAGGAAATTACGTTCAAACGCTCGCATAAAACAGCTCCATGGTATACAGATGTTCTCAGAGAGAAGAAGCGTCTCTGCAGGAAATCAGAAAGGCACTGGCGCTCTGACTACTCCGCAGTCAAAAAAAACCTATATCGCGAAAGCATCAGTGAATATAAATCACTGATAAAAGCAGCCCAGGCCACATATTTCTCAGAGAAAATCCTGCATGCCAAATCTAGACCTAAAGAAATCTTCCAGATCATTAAACAACTATCCAAACAATCGCCATGTCTGCAGGCGGATAAGACATCCTCCCATTGTAACAATGTTGCCGAATTCTTTCATCAGAAAATCAGCTCCATCTATTCTGCTTTCTCCCCGGAAAATTCCACCCTCTCAGTCACTCCCCGTCTCCCCACAGTCTCCCCGCCCAGCCCACACCTACCTATGCTAAACCACTTCCCCCTTCTGGACTTAGCATCTCTCGAGCCCTTAGCACGGAAAGTAAAATCTGGGTCTCCGAATGACCCAGCCCCTCCAGACATAATAATGGCTGCCGCACACACGACTCTCCCCATCATAAGGGAGGTCTTAAATACCTCCATCTCCTCCGGTACGGTCCCAATAGCGTGGAAGCGGGCTATGGTCAGAGCCCTGCTGAAAAAGCCTAACCTGGACTCCGCCGACCTGAGCAATTATCGCCCAGTATCACTGCTCCCATGGCTAAGCAAGATCCTGGAGAAACATATAAACCAACAACTAATAAACTTCCTAGAAGCTCATCATCTACTGGACCCAACTCAAACAGGCTTTAGACCGAAACACGGGACCGAGACCGCTCTCCTCATGGTCACCGAAGAAGCTAGACATATTCTGGATCAGGGAGGATCAGTGGCAGTGATCCTCCTTGACCTCAGCGCGGCCTTTGATACGGTCAGCCACAACACCCTGCTGTATCGTATGTCCCAGGTCGGCATTAAGGACAAAGCCTGGTCCTGGTTCCAGTCATTCTTAGAGGATAGGTCCTTCCGCGTGTTTGACGGTGAGTCTGTCTCCACTAGCAGGCCCCTGAAATGTGGAGTCCCCCAGGGTTCCTCTCTAAGCCCTGCACTCTTTAACCTGTACATGAGGCCACTGGCGGATGTGGTCCGTCCTTTTGGGATTAAGATCATCTCCTACGCGGACGACACACAGCTAGTGGTCTCCCTGACGCAGGTTGCCAATTCTTCAACACAGGGCAGGCTTAGAGAGTGCCTGGAGGAAGTGAAAACCTGGAGGTCCCGCTCATCTTTAAAATTAAATGGAGACAAAACCGAGCTGATGCTCCTCGGGCCCCCAGACCTCAGTCTCCCCACCTCCATGTGGCCACCTAGTCTGGGCCCTCCACCTACCCCTAAAAATAGCATCAAGAGCCTCGGAGTCTGGCTTGACAGATCTCTGTCCTTTAGTACGCAGGCCACAAAACTCTCAGCAACTTGCTTCGGCATCATGAGGATGCTGAGGAGAATCCTCCCTCTCCTTCCTATGGAGGCCAGACAAACAGCTGTCCAAGGTCTAATCCAGTCGCGCCTCGATTTTAATAATGTACTTTACCTCGGGGCCCCGGAATACACTCTGAGCATGCTTCAGATGGCCCAGAACTGCGCAGCCCGCATCCTACTCAACATTCCTCGCAGACAGTCAGCTAGGGCCGGACTGATAACCCTTCACTGGCTTCCAGTGCGCCAGAGAGTTATGTTCAAGGCCATGTGCATAGCTCATCAGTCCTTCTGGAACACTGGCCCCAGTATCACTCAAGATCTAATAACCCACTACACACCCAACAGAAGTCTACGCTCGAGTCAGACCTTCCTGGCAATAGTTCCCAGGATAAAGAGATCCAGATCCGGAGGCAGGTCTTTCTCACATAACGCCGCGAGGGCCTGGAACGCCCTTCCGCTGCATCTTAGAGCCAACCCTAACCTTCTAGCCTTCCGCAAACAGCTGAAAACCTTTTTATTTCACCCAATCTAACCTACCCCCCCTTCTCCCCACGGGTGCCTCAGTCTGGTCTTACGGTATTCTTAGCGCTTGGACGCCTCCGGGCAGCAATTCGCGCTCTACAAATGCACATCCAATCCAATCCAATCCAAGCCTGCTTTTGAAACTGGTGTTTTAACCGCAAACTAGGTTCAGCTGTGTGTATTTGCAGTTTCTGCTTCACATCAACCATATATTGAATATGAGAGTGATGTGCGCTCAGAAGATTATTTAGAGATAATCGAAACTGGATACTCAAAGAACAAGGGACTTAGGGCCAGATGTAGGTAATTCCTATTTACCTACTCTTAAATACCGATTCATACCGAATCGGTATTTAAGAGTAGGTAAGTAGGAAGGAGGCAGATGTAGGTAATTCCGATTTCAGAATTACCGATTCTGTAGGATTCGGTATTTACCGATTCAGTAAATACCGAATCGGTATTTCCCATTGATTCCTATGGGCCTTGAAGCCCAAAGGAATCAATGAGAAATACCGATTCGGTATTTCCAGAATCGGTAAATACCGAATCCTGGCAGTGGGAACGAGGTGTCACTTTGACACCCTGAAGCACCCCAATTGCAGACTTGTGTGCCATGTGGCACACAGACATGCCCTAAGGGCATGTCTGTGTGTCACATGGCATAGGTGTACATGCACAGATGTGCATGTACACTGGAATTCGGTATTTTACCACCCAATAGGATTGGGTGGTAAAATAAGAATTCCTAAGGGCCTGTGGCACTGGAAACTGTGCCATCTACATATGGATTACAGAATCGGTATATTTACCGATTCGGTAAAATACCGAAGTGGTAAATTTACCGATTCTGTATATTCCGACCCACCTACATGTCAAAAGCCAAATACCGGTCGGTAACGGCCGAAATCGGCCGTTACCGACCGGTATTTGGCTACCTACATCTGGCCCATAGTTGGGTATACTTCCAAGAGTGAATTACTCCATAATGTATCCGACACTTCCATTTTCAACATGATTACTAATTCAACCACTTAATCAGGAAAGTAATCCCATTATTTTACACTTCACCACAATCATTCAACTGTGCACAAAGCATATTACAAGTAATCTTTCCAAAAGTCTGAAGCTGCAGGTAAAAAATGGCACAAACTGTCTTAACTGTAAGAACAGCCAACTATCTCCTCCAATCACAAAGCAGAATCCCAGTTTTATTCTAATCTCTTAATGTTAAAAAATTGTATTCTGAGAATTAGGCCTTAGATTGTCATTGCCCATTCAAGTTTGGGTCTTATTTAAATCAGCCTTGCGAGGAGAGACAATCAGCTATGCTGCTCAGCTTAGGAAAAAGGCATCCCTAGAAAATAAGAGGTTGACAGGACAACTGATAGTAGCAGAAGAGTAACATGGTAATGACATCTTGCATGGAAGGGAAGGGAAGGAGAGTCAACAGAGAATTAGCTCTATTAAAGCAGAGATTGATAAACGGATGGCTAAGAAAGCTGCCAGCAATATCAGGCCCACAGGTGAAAACTGTATGAGACGGGAGAACAGGCGGGTAGGGCATTGGCATTACGGATTAGACAGGAAACCACTAAGAATGGTATATAAAATATACAGTAGAATGGCCAGGATTATGCAGAGCCAAAGGATATTTTGAAAGTTTTTAAAAATTTCTATAAAGCATTATATCAGGAAGAGAGGGATACGGATAAGATAAGTGGAGCATTTAGGGATGAAGGTCCTAAACTGGATAATCTAGAAATCGAAGCTCTAGATAAAGATTTGTCAACTAGCGAAGTGCTCGAGGCACTGCAAGAATTAGCAACATGCAAGGCTGCAGGGCCAGACAGTATTCCATTGGAAGTGTATAAGAGCATTTCGAGCAAAATAGCCCCAATACTTTTAGATCTATTTAGTGGGATAGTATGTACTGGCCGAATCCCCGAGACCTGGAAAGAAACAAATATTGTTGTATTTCACAAAAAAAGGTAAACCAAAAGAAAATCCGGGGTCTTGTAGGCCAATATCCCTCATAAATGCGGACACCAAGATTTACGCTAAGATTCTTGCTAAGAGGTTGGGGAGGGTCATTGGGGGTCTGGTCTCCCCTTGGCAGCATGGATTCATCCCAGGCCGTGGGACAGCCGATCATATAAGACGTGCTATAGCACTTTTCGATGTCCATGCTGCCACGGGTGGACGGATGGCCATGATCCTCCTCGATGCTGATAAAGCTTTTGACCGCGTAAGATAGAAGTATTTATGGGGGGTATTGGACTGCAGGGATTTGGGTCCAAAAATTGTGAATTCCCTTAAGGCCTTGTATTGGGATCCAGTGGCCAGAGTTCAGGTAACGGGGGAAAGCTCAGATAAAATTTATATTACAAGGGGGACTCGCCAGGGGTGTCCCTGCTCACCCATACTTTTTGCTCTATATATTGATCCGCTGGTCCGGCAGATCCAGGCCTGCATGGATATTAAGCCTGTAATCATCACGACAAAACTATTGGCGTATGTTGATGATCTGGCAGTAATCACCCCGGAACCAGACACGGCTATGCGCACACTTGTGGAGATTACAAGAGAATATGGTCGTTACTCAGGATATCGCTTGAACGAGAGTAAAACCCAGATATTTTGCACTAACAACATTGTCAAAGCTGACTTGAGATATGTGGAATCGGCAGTATATCTGGGAGTAACGATTAATATAGCGACAGATTTAATTATCAAGGATAACTTTACTCCATTGTTAAAATCAATCATGATAGATCTCAAAAGAATTGAAGCGTTACATTTGTTCCTAATAGGGAGGTCTAATGTATTGAAAATGACGATGTTTCCCGAAATCCTTTATTTGTTCCGTGCTTCCCCGCTTATAATAGAGGAGGGCCTGATAAAATTAATAGAAGCAATTTTTATGAATTTTATATGGCAATATAGTAAGATTAGGTGTTCATTAAAATTCATGTCTCTTCCACAGGAACATGGAGGGTTAGGAATTCCTAATGTTAGGTTTTATCAGTGGGCATGTCCGTTAACCCAGATGGCAATACTATTTGATCCAGCCACAATTGTGGCGGATACGCCCTGGGGTAATCAAAATCCCCCTTCTATATACAAAAATTACTGGGCAGGGAGGCTGTGGGGTTATTATTAAGGAAAACAGACCGACGGTATTTTAAGAAAATGCGGTATAAAGTTATATGCAGTGCATGGGGGGTCTGGAAACTTGTACGGAAGTCATTGGCAATGCCAAAAATTAACTCCCATATGCCCCTGTGGAAATCTGGGATCTCTCCACACCTCAGCATTGATGGAATGTGAAAATGCTGGGAGCAGCAGGGAATTAGAACAGTAGGAGATGTCATGGAAGGGAATGTTGTGCTGAGTTTTGAGACTATCCAACAGAGATATGGCATCCCCAATAAACAAGGGTTTAAATTTGCTCAGGTTTCCCAAACGCTAAAGGCCAAGAGAACAATGGATTTCCCCTGGAAATAGAAGCAATTTACTGAATTATCTGTTAAATGGTGGTGGGAGGATCAAAATGATTTATAGGCTATTATTGACCGAGATCCAAGATGATATGGAAAAATGCGAGGTCTCTTGGACCTCGAAACTGGGTGATCCAGATGTGGATGTGGATAAAGCTCTGCAACTTGATAAGAAAGTATTTCGCTCTTCGAATTTAAGCGCACAACATTTCAAGACACTATTTAATCAATACTATAGGCCTGCTAAATTATTTGAGTGGGGTAAAAATGGAAGATAACAGATGCCCTAGATGTCTGAAAGGTCCGGCTAACTTATTGCATATGTTTCACCAATGTGATAAATTAAACGTAATTAGGGGAGAAATAGAGACATTTTGGGAGGGGTTGCTAGGTTTGAAGATTAATCTATCCCCTACCCTAATGATATTAGGAAGTGATAGTAAGCTGGGGCTAAAGAATGAGACAGAAGCCTTTGTGCTTATTTCTATTGCAGTCCGGCGTATCCTTCTATCAGCAGGATGGAAGGACACAGTCACACCATCCTTCCAGATGTGGCTGACCAGACTCCTTGGGATATATAACATTGAATCCTTCCTGTATGAGTATAAGGGTAGGAAAGTACGGGAGATGGGGTTAACTATCTGGGCCCCACGAAAAAACTGGAGAGACTCACAAATATAAATCGAAACTAGGCTGCTAAAACCCTGATATGAACTGGTACTGTATAATGTTTGTTTTCTTGTTTTTGTATCCTGAGATATTAGATCCTATTTTACTGTGTGTACATAGGTATAATTATTGCTGTGTAGAATGGTTTTTATCATCATTTTTGAACGTGGATTGTATATGGAATAATGATACATTATTTATTATATTTATTTATAATGTTGACGTATGGAATTATGCAATCGCTAAACTATATATTGCTATTTTGTACCAGAAAATTCTTATAAAAAATAAAATAATAATAAATAAATAAAAAAGATGGATGTTCAGGGTCCCTATTTTACAGTTCTTATTAATGCTATATTGAAGGGGGTTTCTATTCTGCCTGCCTGACAGGGGGCAGAAATGGTTCCCTTATATAAAAAAGGCTGCCCATCACTTTCATCTAATTATAGGCCTTTAAGCCGAATTGACTGTTCCCAGAAGCTATTCAGCAGAATCCTCCTAGGAAGGTTAAAAGAATGGCTAGATGCCAAGGAAGTGCTCACCCCCCTACAGGTTGGCTTTAGGAACAGCTCCATCATGCTGGATTAGGTCCTGCAAATGCTTTTCCGGAAGGTGGTGGTTTTGGAAGGCAGGAGGTAGTATGTAGTGTTTGTAGATCTTCGTTCTGCCTTTGAGCTGGTTCCGAGGCCCACCCTCTAGCCAGTGCTGGCCGATATGGATGGCCCTAAATACTTACTGGCCAACATCATAAGACTTCAAAAGCACACTTATGCCCAGGTAGGGCTAGGATATCACTTATAAAGAGCACTTATACCCGAGGGTGTTAAGGCGCTATAACAAACAAACAGGAGACAGGATGGATGTGCACAAGCAGCAACCTAGGATGAAAAAAGACAGGTTTTCAGATGTTTTTTAAAAACCAGGTAGGAGTCCACGTTGGAGATGAAAGTGGGAAGGGAATTCCATAACTTGGCGGCTGCTACTGAAAAGGAACTGGCACCCCATCTGGCCCTACAAAATCTGGGGATCACAAGTTGTTTCTGTGAGGAGGATTTCAAAAGCCTCCCTGGGGTATACCATTGAAAAGAGACTTCAGATGTAGCATACTCTTACTATGCATGGCCTTAAATACCAGAGGCTTAAAGCAGATACATTTCCTGATGGGGAGTCAGTGAAGGGAGCGAATCCCATCCCTGGCTGACAGATGCTTGGGAATCTTCCGAATAAGAAGGGCCACTGCATTCTGTACCACCTGGATCTTCCTAAGGGCGACGCCATCGATGTTCAGGTACAGAGCGTTGCAATAGTCCAGCCGAGAGTTGATCAGAGTGATGGTGGCTGACTGGTGCAGTTCGGACGGAATAAAAAGCATAACCTTTTTCAAAATTCTCAGAATGTAAAAGCATGTGTTGACGTGCAGCTGACCTGTGCATCAAAACTCAGAACATCATCAAAGATAACCCCTAGATTCCGTGCTGTCCTACAGGGATAGGGAGGGGTCCACAGACTACCGGCCACCAGGAGTTTGATCAGATAGAGTTCTGCAAGCCAAACACCAGCATTTCAGTCTTATCTGCATTGATATTCAGTGAGTTGTTCTTCATCCAGCAAATAATGCTGGACATGCACTGATTGAACCTCTCAGATACCCATTGCAGGTCATTTGAGATGGACACGATAATTTGCTTATCGTCAGCATAAGAAGGCACCTGAAAGCCAAAAGACTGCACCGGATCAGCCAAGAGGGTCACATACAACACTCACAAAAATCAAATTGAAGGACTGTATGCTAAAAATTGCCACATGGATGACTGCAAATTTTCTGCAGCTTAACAGAAATAAGAATGAGATCCTCATATTCGGAAAAGCCCCCTCTATCTGATCTAAAGACTGGTGGCCATCTGAACTAAGTTTACCACCGACCCCCAAAAAATGCTTTAAGAATTTAGGAATCCTCCTAGATGAAAATCTTTCCATGAATGAGCATGTCAAAAGCATTTCTGGAACCTGTTTTGGCCTCATGCGCACACTGAAGATAGTTTTATAGTGGGCCACTCTACAGGCCAGGAAAACCTTAGTAAAGGCACCGATAGTAAATCGCCTCGACTACGGAAACACTTTCTTGGTTGGAATAAATGAAAGCCTTTCAGCTAGGCTTCAGGTGGTACAGAACACTGCTGCATGCCTCATTCATGAACTCCCTCCACGCGCCTCATCGGAATCCCTTCTGCACTCTCTCCATTGGTTACCGATCAAAAAATGGGCACTTTTCAAGCTTCTTTGTCTAGTCTGTAAGACTCTGCATGGTTTAGGACCTGCCTACCTAAAAAATAAACTACAGCCATACATCCCAGCTTGCCATCTTTGATCCAGTCATCTACTACTGATATGCCCCAAACGTTTCCAAATGGCCAGATTTGGGAGCCGCTCCTTCTCTTTCCTGGCACAGTATCATTGGAACGGGCTGTCCATGTCTATCCACGCCTGCCATAAACTAACCCCTCCAGGGACTTCTGTTATGCCTCCCCATGCTTGGGTGCCTAAAGATCCCTTCTGGGATGAATTGTGCACCAAATAAATAAATATAAATAAAGATTGAAAAGGGTGGGACTCAAAGATGAGCCGTGGGGCACCCCACAGGGAAGACTAAAGGCCTTGGCTCTAAAGCCTCCCAGCTGACAATACGGGCCCTATTTGACATAAATGAATGGAAGAGCTGTAAGGCTTTCCCAGAGATTCCCACTTGCTGCAAATGCTGAACCATATGCACCGGAGAGATGGTGTCAGAGGCCGCAAATAGGTTGAGCGTTATCAAAACCGCTGCCCTGCCCTGATCTACCTGCGCACAGATACAGTCAGTAGACACAGTAAGGGCAGACTCAGTGCTGTGACTGGCATGGAACCTGTTTTGAAAAAGTTCTAAGATCTCCTGGGACTCAACATATTTCATCAGTTCTTTATTAATACATTTCTCGAGGATCTTAGAAGGGGTGGGGAGAAGAGAAATTGGGTGACAATTTTTCAGATCCAGGGGGTCAGGTGAGGTGTGGTCCATTAGGCGAGCTGACAGACCACTTTCCTGTCACAAGAGGGGTCAGGCAAGGTACGTGTTAGCACCTACCCTTTCTACAATCTATGTTAACAGCCTAATAGACCACCTGAGTGGGTGTGAGGGATATTCTCCAAGTTTCACAGGCATCAGGGTTCTTGCCCGCACATTCACGGATGACAGTTTATTAATATCTAAATCACCCATGAGGTTGCAGAGGACTCCAGACAGTTTTGCACCAAGAGGGGACTAAAAATCAACGTCACAAAAACAAAATACATGATACTCCATCCTTGTCACACCACTAGACCCAATCCAAAGTTTGCAGGCTCGTCTCTGGAGAGTGTGTACACTTGTGAACACCTAGGATTGACCCTTTGTGAGCAGCTGCACTGGTGTCGCCATATTGATAGGTACAGACTTAAACTCGAGCAACAAACTGGAGTGTTGTTAAAAGTACATAGAAGCTGCAAATTCTGACCAATTTCCCCAGTGCTGCAAATTTATAAACAACAGGCCATGAGGGCTGGTCTTTACAGAGTAGAGCTCTGGAACAACAAGGATATAGCATCCCTTACTTTAGTGGAAATTCAACTACTGTGCCAGCTTACAGACCTCCCTGTCAGCAGCACCCCATTTGCTTCCACTCATGTTAGACATGGGCATTCAGTCGACCTCAGAAGGGATAGGAATGAAACCAATCCTCTATTGGAGGCTCTGGGCCCCTCCCGAGCTTATATCATACCGACAGGGATTGAAAGAAATTGTGGGTCTGCAAGGTTCTGACAAACTCCCATAAATTAGATTAGAAACACACTGAGAAAGTTGGCTAATGAGATTTTGTGGGAAGACCCGATGACAGCGTAGTCTTTTAATAGGAATACCATCAAAGCCAATTATGGCCAGAACACAATGAACCAAATGCAGTCACAACACTACCTCGACCCCCTGGCTGACGCTTTCCTTTTGGTGAAGGATGAGTTTAAGATGGAGCAGTTGAGTTCTTTGGCAAGATTGAACCTCCGACAGCTAGGAAACCCTACCACCAGTTTTGTTATGGCACCCTTCTCCTTCCCTTGCTGTCCTTCACCTTACTCTGAGGTCAGCCACATGATTGGGAAAGGTGGGCATGCCCCTCCTATAGTGCCAATAAGGAAACTGTGGAACACGTACTGTTCTCTGCCCCTCCTATGTTAAGGGGAAAAATGGATATTCCCAGTATTCTGAAATTTAGGGGTTGAAAGACATGTTGAGGCTCTTTGCATTTTATGATATGACATGAGACAAAGCATTGTTTTTTCTGTCTCTCTTTACCTTTTGATGGTGGAGAGGACTAGGCGCGCAGTGTCCAAGCTTATGCGGGACCTGATACAACAACTGCACAGGTTTCTCCCAGTGTCTCTGCTATCCCTCATGCACTAGCACTTTGAAATGTTGTAGTTCATGACTGTATCTGTACATTATTATAGCATAGGGTGCAGTTAGAAACTTTGTTTTCTCCAATGCATCAGCTCCTTGAGAATTTACAGGCCAATACTGCTTTTGTTTACCTTTTTGACTCGTTTTTTCTGAGTTTATAAAATGTTTTGGCTGCATGAATTTGATCAAATATTTTATGATGCATGTTTGGACTTTTTAAGTGCTTTCGGGTTATACATGTCCCAAAACTAAATTGCTCACAACCGTCTGAATCACTTCGCTGGCCACAAAATTGCTGTTTGGAAAAATACTCCCAGTAATCTGTGGTGGGGACTACAGGAAACCACATCGATTTGCCCCCAAAAACTACAATTCTCCAAATCCTTAGCGGCACTTTACGGGACGCAGGTCATGGGGCCAATACCTGGAAGTTATATTACACAGTCGGAGTTTACGAAGACACGGCTTCTGGTGACTCCCTTTCCAATAATTACAGGAGCCTGAATCCAGTTTCTATTAACTTTATTTCCCCGGAGCGCCGGGATACACCGCTGCCTTGGATGCGGTCGGCGCCTATAATGAAAATGGCCGCCTTCCGCTTCCTGTGCCTCCCTTCCGGTTCCGGCTAGAAAAGCTAGACCGTCACCACATATCTCCCTCCTTTATGCAACCCTTAAACAAAAACAGTCTTACTAGTAGTCCATTTCGTAGTCCTTAAATCTCTCCGGCTTCCTCACTGTTCTTCCTGCTCTTGTCGTGCTGGCGCGATCATGCTGTTCCCTTCTCTGTCTTTCTGTAACCTTACTTGTCCCTGCTTCCACACCTTCTTCGTTCGTGTTCGTCTCTTCCTTTCCTTCGCTCTTCACTTCCTTAAGTTCTCCATTTTCTCCTCTTCCTCTCTCCACTCTCTTTCCCATATCAACTTGCTGTACGCCTTCTTCTACTTGCTCATTCCTTTTTTCTCCACTTGCTTCCTCTCTCTCCTCTACATTCACTTCCTCCTCACATGTCTCGTTGCCCCAATTTAGTATCTTACTGCATTTCGCCATCCTGTCTTGCGACCATATTTTCCCGTCGCTAAGGAGTGCTGATCTTGCATATGGTTCCAGTACTTGAAGGAGTGGTGTGAACTTACTGTCCCCCTTTCTCTTGAGTGTGGCTACTTTCACTCTTACCCAATCACCTTTCTCTAATGATACTCCTTGAACTTTGTGTCTTTTGTTATAGTGTTCAGTGTATGTCTCCTGTGCCCTTTCCAAGTTTCTCCTGACGACTGCTGGAGACCATTTGCTCTGCACAACCATCTTCCTCCACACGGCATTGTCCTTGGTAAAAGGTTCTCTCCCTCTCAGAACTTTGAACGGGCTGTACCCTGTGCTGCCCGGAGTGATGCGGTAGGCCCACAGCATTTTTGGCAACTCTTTCTCCCAGTCCAAACCGTCACTGATGGCCGCTTGAATGGTCCCCATGATCACCCTGTTGAAGCGTTCAACCTGTCCATTTCCAGAAGGGTGATATACTGGAGTGTGTTTGACCTCTATTCCGTTTCTTGATACAAACGCTTCCCATTTCGTTGAGGTAAATTGAGGGCCATTGTCACTGATGATCACTTTAGGAATCCCTTCTTCGAGGAAGATGTTTCTTAGGAACGTTATCACTGCGTCCGTGTCCATGCACTCTTGTACGTCGACCTCTGGCCATTTGGAGTACTTATCAACCAACACCACTGCGTACTTAGATGTGCCTTCTGCGTTTAGAATGGGCCCCACGATGTCGACGGGGACCACTTCCCAAGGACCTTCTGGAATGGGAAACTTCCCCAGTTGTGGCCTTAGGACGCACTGTGATTTGTCTGCCTTGGCACAAGACTCACACTGTCTTACATAACGCTCCACTTGGGAATCTATGGCAGGCCACCAGTACATTTGCCTCGCCAGAGCTTTTGTCTTGGTTATACCTTGATGACCCTCGTGCAGCAAGTGCAGTAAGTGTTGAATCACTCCTTGGGGGGGGCACTACTTTGTCACCCCTGAGTAGGAAAAGGGGGTTTTCTCCTAGTGACATTACTTCACGCACCTCCCAATACCTCTTTAATGTCTCTTTGAGATGTCTCTTCTCTGGCCATCCATGGATCACATAGCCCTTGACTGTTTCCAGATCTTCGTCCATTTTGTATGCGTCTTCCCATTCCTGGGCACTGATTACTCCTTCCATGTCCTGAATGGTAGCAACCACGTAACCTTCCCATTTAGGAGTCGCTTGCACTTCCGGGCCTTCTTGTGCGGCAGCTCGACTCAGAAAGTCAGCTGCCTTGTTTTGTTGTCCTGGTATATGTTCTACTTCGTATACAAAGTCCAACAGCCTGAGTGTCATTTTTGCTATGCGGGGAGTGGCGTGGGCATGACCGCTCGAAGTCAACACTTTTACCAGCGGCTTGTGGTCTGTCCTCACTAGAAACTTCGCTCCCCATAGATATTGCCGAAATCGTTCCATTCCCCACACCACTGCTAGCATCTCTTTCTCAATTACGCTGAACTTTTCTTCGTTGGGCGCCAAGGATCTCGAAGCGAAACTGACCGTTGCCATCTCACCGTTCTCCGACTTTTGCATCAGTACTGCCCCCAGACCTCGATCACTGGCGTCAGTAGTGAAGATCGAACTCGCTTCCGGGTCGAATCCTTTCAAAGGTATCGTCGCACCTAGCTCCTGTTTGAGTTCGGCAAATTCTTCCTGTTCCTTCTCCTCCCATTGGAATCCATTTTTTTCCTTGAGTAGTTGTCGCATGCAATGTGTTTTGGTGGCAAAGTTGGGAATGAATTTGCTATAGTACTCTGCCATCCCCAAGAACGACCTGACGTCTTCCTTCTTTCCTGGGGTGGGCGCATCCAAAATAGCTTGCATGTTGGCTCTCTTTGGCTCTATACCTTTCTCACTCACTTCGTGCCCAAGGTACGTCACGGACTGAACCCCAAACTTGCATTTGGACCACTCGGCCGTCAATCCATTGGTCTGCAACGTGCGTAGTACTTGGTGCAGCTTTTCGTTGTGATCCTGTCTGGATGCACCCATGACCATGATGTCATCTTGGAAGAACTGGACTCCCTCCATCTTCCTGAAAAGTCTGTGCATGAGGTTCTGGAATACGGTAGCTGCCGAGGCCAATCCGAATGGCATCCTGACAAATTTGTAGCACCCAAAAGGCGTAATAAAAGACGTGAGATGGCTGCACGAGTGATGGAGCTTCACCTGATGGTATGCTGAGGACAGGTCCAACGTGGGGAACCACTTCACACCTTTCGTCTTGGCCAAAATCTCGTTGATGCGGGGAAGAGGGAACTTGTCCACTAAGATATTTTTGTTCAGTTCTCTAAGGTCGACACATAGCCTCACCTTCCCGTTGGGCTTCTGTGCCACCACCAATGGTGATAACCATTCGGAGCTGTCAATGGCCTGTATTACCCCACTCTTCTCCAGTCTATCCAGCTCAGCTTGGACCGCCTCTCGGCACCTGAGAGGAATATTCCTTACTTTGTGTACAACTGGTTGGGCACCCTCCTTTAACTTGATGAGGTGTTGGTATTTAACCAGCTCTCCTATTCGTCCATTGAACACTTTGGGGTACTCTCTGCGCCAAGCTTCGGTGTCGTCGACCTGTTCCATGTCCATCAATAGGATCTTCTCCACTCCTCCCGGGTTCAATTGTATGCCAAGGGCACCCTGGTCCTTCCAGCTGAGTACAGATGGGCCTTTCTCGGCAACATATAGTTTGCACCTGGCTTGTCGTCCCCGAAATTCAAACAGGAGTGGACAGTAACCCAGCATGGGTATCCTCTGTCCTGTATATGTGACAGGTCGTAAGTCCATCGGATGTAGTTTCTCCTTTATCTTTGCCTCAAACTCTCTTTCCCATACCTGCTTCTGAATTATGGTTATGGGAGCTCCGCTGTCCGCTATCATTTCTATGGGTATGCCTCCTATGTGCATGTCCAACCTTGGCTTGTCCGATTCCGTGCATCCCACATCCAAAATCTGTGCATCTATGTATAGGAACTCTTGTAGATCTTCTTCTCCTGTGGGGTTCTCTTCCTCCTCCTGTTGTTCCTGGTCCACGTATCTAACGGTGGTACCTCTGGTTTTGCGACGGCATACCTTCTCATAGTGTCCGAAAATGTTGCAATATGCACACTTTGCCCGGAACGCCGGACATACCTTGTCGTTTCCCAAATGTGTTGTGCTTCCACACCTGTAACAACTCGGTTTTCCTCCTCTGCCTGTCCTTTGGGATGTGGCTCCTGCTTGTTGCGGGCCCTTCTTGTTGTCTGTGTGTCTCGTAGACTCCTTCTGTTTGTTCTTCTCACTTTTGTAATTTGTCATGACTCTGCAGACCGTCTGAGTGTTTCCCGTGTCCTTCTTTGCTGCTTGCGCACACCTCTTTGACATCTCCGCCTTCTTCACCATGGCCCATACCTCTTTCAAGGAGGCATCGCCGTTGACCCACAATTTCTCCTGGACGTGAGTACTCGTAGTGTGCATTATTATTTGATCACGGATGAAGTCATCGTGTAGAGGACCGAACTTGCATGTGAGGACTAGTTTCTGAAGCGCAGACACATATTCATCCACTGTCTCGCTTCCCGCTTGTTTTCTGTGGAAAAAACTGTGTCTGTCTATAGCCACGCACACGACTGGTCTGTAGTGCACGTCTAGGTCTGCTATGGCGTGGCTGAACACGTCGTCATCATCGTCATCCCGTTGACCTTTCACGATGGTGTCGAACACTCTGATGCCTTCCGGGCCCAGATTGTGCAGCAAGATCTTCAATCTCCTCTTGCTGGAATATGCCGCTCCACTCTCTTCTTCTAAGGCCTCTAGATAATTCTGGAAGTACCTTTTCCAATCCTCCCATGGCATCACCGGTTCACCCCTGGCCGGGAGAAAAGGCACCATTTGCGTGAGTGTTGTGGATTGCGCAGCCATCCTCCTGGCGACGGTGGAATTCGCTGGGGCCGCAACGTCTCGGTAGGGAGGGCTGCCAGGAGTCTGTCTGGTGTCGGAGACCGCTACACTCCCACTGCTCCCCGTCGCGCCACTCGATGTCGCTGCCGTCGTGTGCAGGGAACGCTGTCCTTCTCTGCCGACCGCCGCCGACTTTCCGCCTTGGCCTGCCTCCTCCGCCGGTTTGGCGCGCAAACTGCGCCACGTGTTCCGTGCCCTTAGTTTGCCTCACGAGTGCCGGTTGGGCCTTCTTCCCCCCGTGGCCCCTTGAGACAGGGGAGGTCCAGTATGTACCCGTGGGCTGGCTCACCTCACACTAGGGCACTCGCCGCGTTGCTGTGGTGGAGGGCTTGAGCTGTGGATCTTGCTGGAGCCTGCACAGCTGCACTACCAATGTCCAGTGCGCTCCGTCGACCTGCTGACCCTTATAGTAGGTAGGGCCGGGGAGAGCCGTGAGCGCCGTGCGCTCCGTCCGCTGCCGCGCTCCGGGTGGTGGGCGTGTCCAAACCTGCGGCGGGAACCGTCACCACGGTAGGTGAGGCCGCCGAGTGTCGCTTGCTTTACAGGGCACGCTGTGGATACGTAAGCCTCATCGCCATTGTGGTGACTCCCTTTCCAATAATTACAGGAGCCTGAATCCAGTTTCTATTAACTTTATTTTCCCGGAGCGCCGGGATACACCGCTGCCTTGGATGCGGTCGGCGCCGATAATGAAAATGGCCACCTTCAGCTTCCTGTGCCTCCCTTCCGGTTCCGGCTAGAAAAGCTAGACCGTCACCACAGCTTCAGCTATGGAGTCGAGCTAGAAGTGAAGGACGCGGCGGCTTGAAATTATATCTAAGGTGCAATTGGGGAAATTACTCGACACACAGCACTGTTAGTTGTTCACAGCGCCGAGTTTAGTTGGTGATTTCAGATGGGCAGGTCGAAGCGAATTTCGCACTAGCAGTGCAGATAACGCACAAATTTGTTATCCAACATGGATACGTGGAATCGTGTTGGGTTTACAGTACGCTCGTGTATGCACATGCAGATCACCGAGCAAAGTGCTAAAAAAACCCAGACAACGGTACATTTTAGAAATATATTTAGACACACCCTGGCCAGCTTGATTAATGATTACAAATGGAAGTGGAAATAAAAGGTTTCGTGCACATGTAATAGTCATCACAAATATTACATTATGGCTTTAAAGATAGAACTTTCGAGGGGCGTGGCTAGCAGCCGGAGATGGCGGCAGCATAGGAGAACAGCTCCGTGGTTGAAGCGGCCTCCTATAAGATCCGAATATTAATCCGGTGATAAAAATCCACCTGCGGGAAGGCACCGAAGCTCAGGACCGGGCGGCACCATCGGCAGCAAGCAGAACTAACATCCGACGGAGTGAGGTGAAGTTGGCCGTGCAGCCCGTTCAGGCCGCATGAGAGACCTGGAGCCGGGGAGCTGCCTGGCACGAAGATCCGACAGGAAGTGCTGCGGGCTGGGCGCAGCAGCACCGGATGTGCCCGCCCGTGGAAGAGCTCTGAGTGCAGAAGCAGTCCACAACATAGCGCATACACCGGAACCAAGGTGCCCGTGGCCGGGCAGACGAGCCTTGCTGACGACGGGCCGGCGAGCCGCGGAAGAGAGCCTAGCTGTCAGACGGAGGCGGACCGAACGGCCGAATCCGGGACCGGAGCCGCCATCTTGGGCTCCGGGCACAGTGGTGCCTATAACACAAGATTACGAGGGTGCCACAGCAGTCTGCATAAGACCCTGTTTGAGACGCAGGGCCGGAGGGGGACACTAACTGACCATGGCGTACTCGGTACGGAGGAATCCTGACCCTGGAGCACTCGTAGGGCGGCGACGCAGCGGCAGGACATAGCGCTCCGGCACACTACTCCGACCTGGATGCCTCTGGAGAGGCGCTGACTCCCGGACACGGACCCAGTTTTTTTTTTTTTTCTTTCGCTGCCCCGCGCCCCGTCTTAAGCACCAGTGCCTCGGACGTCCGTACTGTGTCATAGGAGCACTCAGCTCCGAACTCCTGCCCTACTACAGTGAGGTAGACATTACAGGCGGAGGTCCCGCCGAGCGCGGCGGTTGGAGAACCGCCTCATACACTTCTTCAGCAGCGGACACGTTGGCGCCTCCCCACGGCGGCCGAGGTGTAAGAGGCCTGACAGTTGCGAAGACCAGCTGTTGACTGCCTGCAGGGAGCACGGTATCCGCAGGGTCGCATCACCCCAGCCATCATTGCCACGGACGACCTGCACCAGCGGGAAAACCGGACCGTGAGTCTACTCAGCGGACCACAAGGCGTAGTGGACGCTACCACACACAGACCTCAGACGATCGGCACCCTGAGCGCAGCAAGCAGTGCTGATA
Organism: Lissotriton helveticus; assembly: GCF_964261635.1. Classification (NCBI taxonomy): domain Eukaryota; kingdom Metazoa; phylum Chordata; class Amphibia; order Caudata; family Salamandridae; genus Lissotriton; species Lissotriton helveticus. Next base: position 892,981,359 of record NC_136071.1, on the reverse strand, counting down.
TCCCCCGCCAATTGCCGGTTGGAAGGAAGGGGAAGATCTATCGACCGGTGATCAACATTACACTTGCTTGGCCCCAACAGAAAAGAAATACACAGAAATAAAAACAATTAACCCGGAGGTTACAAGGGACACTGCAAGCCCCCATCGGGGATATTTTCCAATAGACTTAGCGCCGCTAACGACGCGGTGCACAGCGGATATCCTGCTCCGAGACGCTATTGCGGTGAACACTAAAATGACCGGTAAGGAGCCGAAAGGAGGGACCTCACAATCACGTCTTGAAAAGTACGCCTACGAGAAAACATCCTCCTCCCCGTCAGACGCCAAAACGCAGGCGGGCAAAACCGCAGAAACGGCGGGAGGTAAGAAAGCGACTTTGGATGATGTGATGCGGGCCCTGCAACAAGTACAGATGATGGTGGGGTCGATCTCAACCGAAATAACGCTAATAAGAGCGGACTTCCACAAAATGTCGGAAAAAGTGAACGCAATGGAAATAGTGACAAAATCCTTGGTGGAGGATGTATCTGAATTGCAAATCAACATGGAACGGATCTCGAAAGAAAACAAAGACCTGCGTGAAAAGCTGGATGATCAGGAAGGACGTTCCAGACGGAATAACATCCGCATAATAGGGGTTCCAGAATCGGAAGACACAAGAGTAATGGACCTGTATGTGGAGGAGCTGATCAAACAAGAACTTAAGCCTAAGGGTCTCTCCGATTTTTTCTCGGTGGAAAGGGCGCACCGAGTCCCCAGGGGCCGCCCGAAAACGGGCGCTGCCCCGAGGCTGATTATTGCTCGGCTCTTCAATTTCAGGGACAGGGATGCGATATTGCAAGCGGCAAGGAACTCACCCCCCATTCGAATCCAAAACTCCACACTGGCGTTCTTTCCAGATTATACGGCGGAGGTCGCACGGAGGAGGAGAACATTCTTCGAAGTGAAAAAGGAACTTAGAGCTAGAGAGATTCCTTACTCAATGCTCTTCCCAGCCATACTAAGGATAGTGGCAGACAATAAAACGTTTTTTTTGACACACCGGAGGCGGCACAAGAATGGCTGGAAGGCTGGAGACCAACGGGCCAACCTCGCCGTTCCCACAGGACGAACAAGCATTGCGCTAACGGATCACGTCCGGGCTCCCAGGCATCCGGGGGCAAAACTGGATCTACACACACCTCTGAATGCAACACCGGAAACTGAAGATATCGAAGAACAATGATTTCCCGAAATTACCTTTACAGGCCGACTGCTGTGCTGACCGGGCGAGTCGCCAAGGACACTGGGCGGAGGTCCTCCGTGAACATGGAGGGGGGCCGCTGACTTCGGAGAGTCCTTCACCCCAGCGAGCAAGTACTGTGTTTTGGGTTTGGGTCAGGCACTCTGCTGAGTTGGGGGGGCGGGCAGTTCTAAGTCCGTCAAGCAGGGGGGCAGGGAGGAGGGGGGTTGGGGGTTGGGAAGTTTTGCAAATTCTAGATTGTTTCACTGGTCAGGATTGGAATTACGAGGCACGTACACTAAGTGTAGCGGGAACCCGACTATTAACTCAGTTTCAGTTAGTATGGCGAACAGGTACTCTTAACCACAGAAGCTATGGCACACACCACACGAGCTGACAGGGGGAGAGGGGATTCTAGACAGGGGCCAGTGACGCCGCTGCAACTTATGTCTTGGAATGTGAGGGGACTTGGGGACAAGATCAAGCGAGGCTTAGTACTGCAAAGTATAAGAAGATTGAATCCGGCCCTGATCCTATTACAGGAAACGCACTTAACAGGCACAGCAACACAGGCCCTAGACAGGAAAGGTTACCATATGATTGTTCATTCAGAATTCACTAGGGGATCCCGTGGTACCGGGATCCTAATGCACCGATCTTCTAGATACATAGTCCAGTCCACGAAAATAGACACGCAGGGACGCTTTGCGGCGACACATGGACAGTGGGAAGGGAGGCCACTGAATGTGGTCTCGGTGTATATTCCGCCGGCACTGCACGCAGTCGCTCTCCCGGACCTGGGGAAGTTCCTGCTGGAACTCCCGGAGGGAGATCTCATCCTAGGAGGGGACTTTAATACAGTAGCGCACAACACACAAGACAAATTTCCGGCGCGAGCGCAGCTTTCCGGGCCTTCCCGGTTGAATGGTTTTCTAGAAGCACAGGGTTTAATAGACATCTGGAGGTGGTTCCACCCAGACACCCAACAGTACACATACCACTCGGCGGTCCATGACAGTCTCTCGCGGATCGACTACTTTCTAACACTGGGCAGCGGATTCCTCACTATCGATGATGTACAAATTAAGCCAAGGGGTATCTCGGACCATTCCCCGTTGACGCTGGTTCTTTCCAGTCCTGAACGGACCCGAAAATGCGTCTACCCGATATACCCGGGGTACCTTAAAGTGCCACAAGTGGCTAAAGCGCTGAAACAAGCGACGAGGTGCTACCTCACAGAGAACGTAGGCTCAGTGTCGTCCCCCTCTGTCCTGTAGGAAGCCTACAAGACGGTCCTTAGAGGGCAGGCTATCTCCACTATAACAAGATACAAACGCACCCAGAAACAGGAATTACTTGATTTAGAACTCAAACTCGCTAGGGCTAACGAGGAGCATGTGGCTGCTCCGTCGGGAGACACGCTACATGCGCTCCGGTTGTGTCGGCAGCGTCATACCGCTCTTCTACGCTGTAGAGTGGTAGAGAATATAGCGGCCACAGCACACAGGGTATACGACGTCGGGGACACAGCTAGTAAGCTCCTAGCCTGGTTGGAGAAGAAACGGGGAGGACAGATGAATATACTACAGTTGAAGGACCCGGAAGGTGTCCTACAGACTCGTCCGTCACGGATAGTTGAACTATTGGCAGACCATTTTCAAACAGTGTATTCCCCTGAATTGGAAATTGCACAGGAGATGGCGGAGACAGCTCTCGTGGGAGTGCCCACCCGCACCCTGTCACGAGACGCAGTGGACGAGCTGGACACTGACCTGACTGCGGAGGAGTTACAGTCGGCTATCACAGCACTACGCTCGGGGAAAGCGCTGGGCCCCAACGGGATACCGATTGAGTGGTACAAAACCATGTCTGAGACGCTTAGTACACCCCTACTCCACATGTTTCTGGAGAGTCTGAGACAGGGACAACTACCGCCTGACCAATGTGTGGCCACCATAGTGGTAATCCCGAAGCCCGGCAAACCACCAGAGGAATGCGGCTCATACCGCCCAATATCCCTCCTCAACGCTGAAAGCAAGATCTTGGTGAAACTGCTGGCCAATAGATTACTGCCTCATCTGACACACCTAATACATCCAGACCAGTCGGGATTTATGCCGCGCAGGAGCACGGCGATGAATCTCAGACGGTTACATGGTGTGATGGCGCGCGCCCCGTCGTTGACGGAACCAGCAGCAATCCTCTCGCTCGACGCCAGAATGGCGTTTGATTTGGTAGAATGGCGCTACCTCTTCGCGGTCCTTGAACATATGGGTTTCGGCCCAAAATTCATAGCGTGGATCAAACTATTGTATAGTTATCCTGTGGCGACAGTGACGGCAAACGGCCACATCTCAAGGGAACTACCACTAGCGAGGGGTACGAGACAAGGCTGCCCACTCTCACCGCTACTGTTCGCCTTGGTGCTGGAGCCTTTGGCCACTATCATCAGGTCCACCCGGCTACTGCGGGGTATAGACTGGGGAGACAATTGGGAGGACAGAGTATCCCTTTATGCCGACGATATGTTAATATACCTAACAGACCTGGCAGTGGGAATTCCAGTGTTATTGGCGCTGTGTGAGAGGCACGGTATAGGCTCAGGTTATAAAATTAACTGGACGAAATCAGTGATCTACATGCTGCACGGTACGCCCCCGAACCTTGGAGAGGGCTGCCCCTTAATATTAGAGACCTCATCCTTCAGATACTTAGGGATCCAAATCACGCGAACCCACACGACATTTGAAGACCTGAATCTAAAGCCGCTGCTCGACAGATTGAAAACGGATGTTAAACATTGGAAGACCCTCCCATTGACTTTATTGGGCAGAGCGGCGCTCTTCAAGATGATGGCGTTGCCCCGTTTCCTATATGTCTTGGAGAACACGCCGGCGATGGTCCCATCATCGTTCTTCCGACAGGTATCGACTCAACTGTCGGGCCTACTGTGGGGGGATCGGCCAGCTAGGGTCACACAGGTGAAATTGATTAGGGACTGGTATAGTGGGGGAATAGCACTCCCAAATCTGGAACTATACTACTGGGCGGCTCACCTTAAGGTGATCAACCAGTGGATGCATGCACCACAGGATGACCCGGCATATTAAGCAGACAGGCGGCAACTGGGTACTAACACCCTTCTGGCCCCGCTCTACAACAAGGAATTGACGACAAAACTGATTGGCCCAACTAGACACAAGGTGACGCTATGGCATAAGGCTCAGACACGACTGAAATGGAAGGGGGTAATTACACAGCTCACACCCTTGTGGGACTCCAAAGCTCTGGGTAATCTAAGGACTAGTAAAGGGTTTGCCCAATGGGACAACATCGGGATATCCACTGTGGGTGATCTATGGACAAAGGATGGGGTGATTCCATTTGAGACCCTGAGAAAACAATACGATCTGGGCATTAATGAGACATACCGCTACATACAGATTAGACATGCGTTACTGACTGCAATTGCACCAGGTACTGAGGTCCCGGAATCTGCTCCGCTGGAGGACCGCCTACTCACAGATCACATGGAAACCAGCGCCACTTCCCTCACCTATCGTAAACTGATAAACAATCTACCCGACCCATTGCAGACGCTGAAAGAGAAATGGGAGGGCGAGATAGGAGAACTAGACGAGACAAACTGGAATACAGCAATGGCGTCACCTAGGGAGGCTGGTATCTCGGCAAGATTTCGGCTAGTGCAATTTAAAATATTACACCGAGTGTATTACACGCGCACCACTCTGCATAAAATTCAGAGGGCAGATAACCCTTACTGCCTACGAAACTGCGGAGAAGAAGGCACACTGTACCATACGCTATGGTCCTGTCCCAGCATGGTAGATTACTGGCGGCGTGTAACACGCACTATTGCCCAGGCTTTACAAATCTCCGTCACACCTGACCCTAGAGTGTGTTTGTTAAATGTATGGGGTCCGACCGACTTGACGTCGCACGGACGGCAATGGGTGGTAATTGGAATGATGTTGGCGAAGCGCGATATAGCGCAAAAGTAGGGGGCATCAGATGCACCAACCTTAGCGCAGTGGTGCAGAAACATGGACATGCTCATGATGATCGAGAGGGCGGTGTATCAACAGAGAGCTAACCCACGAAAATGGAATAAAATATGGTCACCTTGGAACACATATAGGGGGGATCTGTGTGAGCCACTGCCGGAAGAGGAAGATTTAGATAGTTCGGGGGAGGAGGATGAACTGGATTAGGGAGGGAAGGGGTGGGGGGGAGGCGCAAGATCAGGGAAGGATCCCGGAATTCCCATGCTCTCCTGGCCTAAACAATGCAAGTACGAACTGTGGGATACAAGGACTTCACCGCTAGAATACTACAACTGAGTAAGACACTGTATTTGTTGAATGATGCTGAAGATCCAATCTATGAACCTGACAGTTGAAAGTTACACTTACAAATGTAAAAGTTGCACTAACGGTTGGTAGTAGCTGAATGTTGAAGCTGCGCTGACGATTGAATGCTCCTGCCTACATATATGTCTTGATGCAACAATAAAAATTTAAAAAAAAAATACAAAAAAAAGATAGAAGTTTCATGAAACACCGCATTGCCATTGGACGTTCAACGAAGTTTATACAAGAATAAAAGAAGCACTAGCATACTAGTAGTCGTAACAGTGTACCAAGCATGCGTGGAAGGTACTTCTAAGAATGAGCAAGCTACATCAGTAACGTTCGTTAAAACCCTGATTTATTTATTTGTTTCTTGGGCAGATTCGCACTTTGAACACATATGGCAGCATCCATCTGGAGAAAAAAGAAGTAAAAAGTTATGTGACTTACAACAGTCATTGTTATGACCTTCCACTCATTGTCCATACAGGACTTTTTTCTAATTACTGTTTTTTCTGCCCCCCCCCTAAAGTTACTTGTCCAAGAATTAGAAGCATGTAATGAATGACAGAAAGAATGGACATCCCATAGGATAAAAGTAAGTCATTTTACCATCTGTCACTAGCAGTTGTAAACAACTGAGTGACTGTCACAAGATCAAATAAAGGACTGATTTGTTCTTTTTTTTTTCGTTTCTGTTTCTTTTGGTTTTTTAACAGTGTGGTATTACCGAAGAAGGTATCTGATTCGCTTTGGAACAGATGAGATTGGCTGATCTCAAGAAATAGGTAAATTTATGGTAAACCTTTTTGAAGCTGGAAATAAGAGCTCAATTTTCTTCTCTTTTTTTTTTTTTTTTAGCTTATGGTCCTGAAGAGAACCCCAAGACTTGAAAGCTGGGTTCGAAACGCGTCGACCGTGTTTTTTTCAAACAGTGTTACAGAAAGTGATTATCCCTTACTGTTTTTAAATGCAGGAATATTGATGTATAATGATTCCAATCAATTTTCAAACAGAGTAGGGATGTTTTGAAAACAGTACACTGCTTGAGTCTTGCCCTAAATACAAGATTGTAAAAATTGTAAATGATGTCAAATTTGTCTGGGGATGTTTGTCCTGTGAATTTTATGTTTTGAGTGTATTGTCTTTGTCTTCGATTATATGTAAAATATGTCATTTAATGTTGAATGTTTTGGTCATTTTGTGACTTGTAGTGTAAATTGATGTTGTAATATAGGTGTGTATCTAAGTTAAGGCTGTGGTTTTAATGAAGATTTGTATTGAAAATTGTACAGTTGGTGACAAAAGAAATAACAAAAGGTTTTTCTAAAAATATAATAAAGTACATTGAAACATAGATTTCTGGGTCACATTGAGTTATTCACTTGTGCCCAAATAAATAATTGAGGAAAGAACTATCAGTATTGGCAGGTTGGTTGTTGTTTTTTGCATGTTTGATCTAAGCAGGTTGTATCACTCTTCTTGGTGTATGGTTGTTCGATCTTAATATGTTAAACAATGTTGTATTGCTCCTGTATGGCTAACAGCTGAAATAAAGATTATAATTGAATTGATAAACCTAGTGGGGAGATGCAACTTATTAAAAATGATGATACTCCCGCAAATACTTTACTTTTTTAGATGTGTGCCTCTGGAAATCCCTAAGTCCAGCCTGACACGGCTTCAAAATATCTGTTTGCGCTTTATGTGGTCTGGTGGCAAGGCTTGCAGGGCTATACGATACATGATTTTACCAAGAAAATTAGGCGGCTGGTCAGTACCAGACTTTGCGCTTTATTATTATGCTTGTATGATACAAGGTATGAATGTTTTGTTAACATGGGTTGCCCCCTTGGATATTGCGGAATGTCCATCTATATATCAGATGCTTCTGGGGGTGAAAGCGAGAAATTGCTTGTTTTTGTATCTCGAGTGGAGCTACTATAAGCGCACGAGATTTAAGATCTTGGCGGCAGCATATAAAGTCTGGCGGGTTGTAAGGAACATGTTTTGTTTCGGGAAAATCTCTTGGTATACCCCTTTGGTATCCTCAATTTTCTTGCCAGTAGATCTATGGGATCGGGTGGTTTATTATTGGAGGGGGAAGGGTATAAGGATGGTGGGGGATCTATATAGCGAAGGCTATCTGAAATCCTTTGAACAATTGAGGGAACAGTACCAGCTCCCTAGAGAGCATTTTGTTAAGTATCTACAAATTAGGAATCATTTGGTGAATAGCGGAGGCATTTTTCAAGCTAATTATTTGATAGAAGATATTATGAAAACTGCAAGGATAGGTGTATTATATGGTCATATGTTAAGTACGAAGGCTAATGATATTGAACAACAAAATGCTAAATGGGGGACCAAATTAGGCAGGCATGATATACAGATTGAAATTTCTTTAGAGATGGCTAAAAATGTGTTCCTTTCGGCTAAGTTATCCACGCAGCATTTCAAGTCACTCTTTAACTTATATTACACTCCAGATAAGGTTTCAGAATGGCCGGGGGATGTTATTGGCAAATGTTTCCGGTGTGGACATCAATCTGCAGATGATCTCCATGTTTTTTTTGGTTGTTCATCGTTGGCAAGGTTACTAATACAGGTGAACAAATGCTTATCAGATATTGTTGGTACTCCACTTCAATTAACAGCCATGCAGATTCTTCTAGGGATAGAAATGGGATCAGAGGAGACTGGCATACCAAGACAACATGTTCATTTAATATTCTTAGCCACAGCTGTATATAGGCTTAGTATTGCTACCTATTGGTTGCAGCAGGAACCACCCTCTTTTGAAATGTGGAGGGCACGCTTCTTCACAGTATATAATATGGATTACAGTCTATACTCCCTGAAGGGTCATCGAAAGAGAAAGCTTGGTGAACAAATTTGGGGGTGTGTGAGGTGGTACTTAGAGCCCGAATTGTAAGTCCTGCTCATGTTTATCTATCTTTCTAAATTACTCGTATGCCTCGTCCTTTTTTTTTTTTCTTTTTTTTTCCCAGGTCCCCAATGTGATTTTTTTGTGTTACCACAGCGTAAATATAATTCATTTTTCTGCCCAGCCAGGTCATGCAGCATGTTCTATGTATTACGCAGGCCTTTTTTTTTCTCTTTTACTCCTAATTTGGTCTGATGGTTTAAGATATTGATTCTGGATACTGAATTGAATGGCTGCAATAATGTATCGCTTTCATTTTCATGTTGAAGTGATTCATTCCTATTGTCTCATGTATTTTGCAAAAAAAAAAAAAGATAAACCTATCAGATACACGTAAAAGGTCAAACCGAATTCGAATCTTGACATTGATGATGTCTTCCTTCAACTTAAAGTCTTTCGAAACAGTGACTTAGGAGGGACTGGTTTATAATATGGCAGACAGCGAGTTGGTAGTCAAGGTGAGGGAGTAGATTACTAATTTGGCTTGACTACACCAATGCCTCACAAATTATGAAATGACCACCAAGACGGTTGGCATTTGTTAAAGCTTTGCCAGGAACTGAATGCTTTTTGCAGTTTGACCACGGCTTCATCAAGCATGATGGAGCCATGTTTGCTTTGGCTTGGCAGGAGCTGTGAGCTCCAGCCAAGCAAGAGCAAGCAGCTATGTCCCAGGGGTGGACACCTCGGCACATAGCAGGAGCAACCCCTGGGGAGGTGGTGGTCCCAAGGACCATAATCGGCTCTGGGAGGGAGGCCATGCAGCCTCCTATTTAATGTTAATTTTAGCCCCAGGGAGGTGGTGATCCCAGGGGGTCCGCACAGCCCCCATAATAAATTTAAGATAAGCCCTGGGGAGGTGGTGAGGCAGACCACTCCAGGGCTCAGGGGGGTCCCCGTGCCCCCTACTCATTTTATGTATAGTCCGGGGAAAACGGTGGTCCCCGGGACCTGAAGGGTCAGTGCGGCCTGCCACATTAAATGTAATATAAGCCTCTGGGAGGTGGGGGTCCCTGGGCAGAGGGGCGTCCGCCTGGCCCCCCAATTGGTTTAATTTATAGCCCAGGGAAGTGGTGGTCCCGGGAACCTTGGGGGTCCACGCAGCACCGCCCATTAAATCTAACCTAAGCCCAGGGGAGGTGGTGGTGATGGGGCATAAAAATGCCCATGGAGGGAGGCTACATGCACCCCTTCTTTTAATTTAAGAAAGGAAGAATTCACCCAGGACCTGTACCAACCAGGGGCTTGATTAAAAAAAGAGCAGGAGACCATGCTTTTTTTCACTTTTATCACAAATTTGTGGCTCCACCTGCTATTTTGCAGCACAATTGAAAAATACAAATGTTTTTACCCCCCCCAGCGGTGTCCCTGTGGAATCCAGCAGAACACCTAGGGGGGTCTGGGTATACCTACCCTGCCCCCTTTTCTTTTGTTTTTAAGTTTTCTGTTGGACTCAGCTGAAGCAAGCCCCGAGATGGCTGCCAACACTTACTATTGAAGTATTGGCAGCAAATCAGACTTTAGCACAGGACTGTCGGATCTGCAGAGGATCTACGCCTCTAGATATGCAAATTAACATTTCAGTTTAGATCTACGATACTACTGAATGAATATACACCAAATCACAAAAAGGCACTTCCCTGGACCAGTATCAATTTGCTGTAATTCTGTTCAGTGTTTCGGGCTGTAGTTGTGCTAAAAAAACCCTATCGGAATTAACATGGGAAAAACGTGTATTTGGACTTCCCGTTATCTCTGGCCCCACTTCACACATCACCCGGAAACTTTCCAGACACCAACTAAAGTGAGCATCATATTAGTTTGGAACATTTTGTGAAGATTCAACAAACTGCACCAAAGATATTGATAAAACAAAAAACACCCTTCCAATGGAAACTAGGGGCCAGATGTACAACCTTAATTTGTGATCACAAATGGGATTTCGGCCCCTTTGCAACCACAAGATAGGTCAGACCAATGTACTAGCCCTATTTTGCAAGTCGCTAACCTAATAGTGACTCGCAAAATAAGAATAGCGACTCGCTATTAGGAAGGGGCGTGCCAAGGGCATCCCTTCCTAATAGCGAGTCCTTACCCAATGTATGATTGTTTTGCAACCGCAATTGCAGTTGCAAAACACTCACAGTTTACCACCCTTTTTAGAAGGGTGGTAAAGCACTCACAAACGGGAAGAGGCCCCTTTTGTGAATCGATGGGCAAATATTTTTTAAGAGCAGGCAGTGGTCCCAGGGACCACTGCCTGCCCTTAAAAAATGAAACTGAAAGTTTCATTTTTCTTTTTTAAATGCATCCCATTTTCCTTTAAGGAAAACGGGCTGCATTTAAAAACAACTGCTTTATTAACAAAGCAGTCCCAGACATGGTAGTCTGCTGACCCCAGAAGGCCACCATCTCTGGGAGTGCCAGCCATTCCAATGGGGTCACAAATTGTGACAACCTCATTACTATTCATGAGGCATGCAATTTGCGACCCCATTGTGAATCGCAAACAGTGTCTGAGACACTGTTGTACATTGAACTTTGCGACTTGCAAATTGCGACTCACAATTTGTTGCAATTTGTGAGTAGTAAAATTCAATGGTCGTACATCTGGCCTTTGGTCTAACTATAGCTTCCTACCTACATGTATATATACTCCCCACTTTTTGCCACCATTTTGACTACTAAATGCAGGTTTTCTGATTGTGCCCTAACCGCTACTAACCAAACCCAGGGCGTGTCCTCTGATTAAAACTATATGGTAATTAGGTATCATTACAATTGGCACTTACAACCTAACTGTAAGTCCCTAGTATATGGTAGTGAATGTAGGTTTAGAGGCTCAGTTAACTTATTGTACTTAAAGTGTGCACTACTGTGGTGTCTGAGGTCATTTCAAAAGCCTGTTCCAAGTGGATGGTTAGCACTGTGTTGTCCAGGGTGGTAATAGAGGAGGAGTCCACAGATAAGGAGGTCCTCTTAGAATTTTGCTGGTAGACATGTCCAGATGGTAAGCCAGTGATCCCTAAGGGTGGGAATAGGCAATTTCACTCCATTCAGGTGAATGGGATCTCCTGCCATTGGCCTGCGAGACACATGTGCCAGTCACATTATAGTGAGTGACAAGTTGGTGTCCTCAGACATGTATGTGTCAGGAGAGACTAGGAGGGTATGGGCAGCTCCAGGTGAGGTCACAAGCAAACCTGCAGCCATAGTGCCCCTAGAATGGGAGGGTACCTGTAGCTGGTATAAGGTGGTAGTCAGTGCATAACTCCCCTTAGATTGTCTCCTGGGCAATGACCTCCCAGAGTTTTGTCTGATCCCAGGCAGGGCAGACGCCCAGGACACCCCCTCAACCCAAAGTTCCTGGGAAGCCATTCCCTACAGTTATGAGGCAAGGGTCCCAAACGAAAGGGAAAAATAGGAGGAAAGATAAGACACTCTTAAAGAGAGTTCCACTGAGCCAAGGCTTTTCTGTCTCAGTAAGGGCAAAACCCAAAGTTGTAACTGGTGAGGCTTTACATAACCACAAGGAAGTCCTGAGCAGTCATGCAGCTGTCAAGCAGCAGGGTGGTACCCCTGCAATGACAGAAGGGGGGGTGGAGGAAGTGTGTCTGCCACAGGATGTGGTAGCCCGCACTCTAAACAGCAAGAGAGGGTCCAGGAACTCATAGTTGCCCCTCAAGCATTTCAGATAGCTGTCAGTGGAGAGTTTAAGGTGTGGTACTGGATTATGTTATGTTATGTTATGTTAATTTTATTTATATAGTACATGGCTACCCCAGCAACGGGGCGTCCCAGCGCTTGTGGACATGTCAGAAGATGCAACAGCGCGGCCGGTGGGAGTGAGTTAAATGGAAGAAAACAACCAGGTTTTGATCTGTTTCCGGAAGAGCTTGTGGTTAGTGGTTGCCCGAGCCTTTAGGGGGATCGAATTCCATAGCTTCGGGGCCAGGTACCTGAAGGAGCGGACACCGGCTCTACTCCTCCGGATCTTAGTTGTGCTGGCAAGAGATAGATCCGCCGATCGGAGGGCACGCTTGGGGGCATAGAGGGCACAAAGTCCCTGCAGGATTTGTGGACCGGAGCCATACAGAATTCTATGGGTTATGCATTGAGTTTTAAATTGGATGCGTTGTTTGATTGGCAGCCAATGCAGGCGTCGAAGAATCGGGGAGGTATGACAGGTTTTTGGTAATGCAAACAGAATCCGAGCTGCAGCATTCTGAGCTCTCTGTAGCCTATTTATCACTGTCAGGTTAGAGCCAATCATAAGAGCATTACAATAGTCTAGATGGGATAAGACTAAAGCCTGGACTATAACCTGGTGAGTGGGAGGCTCAAAGAAGCCAAGAATGGGTTTAAGGGTGCGTAGGCGACCATAGCAGGTGCCTGCCACTTTATTGGCATGTGACTCTAGAGAGAGTGAGTTATCCAACATCACGCCCAGGTTTTTAACTACCTCCTTAGGAATGGGTGGAGGTCCTAATGTGGGGGGCCACCAGTGATTGTCCCATCTCCGAGTTTCATTGCCTATTACAAGTACCTCCGTTTTGGAGGAATTTAACTGAAGACAGTTCTGGGACAGCCAGTTTGATATGGCCAGGATGTCTTCTTGGAATTTGGTTTGGTCCATCTCGGTGTTTTTGGAGAAAGTGAAAATAAGCTGTGTATCGTCCGCGTACAATATTAACTTAATCTTGCGATCTTGAGCCAACATAGCCAGGGAGCGGACGTACACATTAAACAATGTGGGACTGAGCGCAGAGCCCTGCGGGACCCCACACTCCAAAGAGTGCCTGCTGGACGAGTACGGCGGAGCATGTACCTGGAAGGAACGGTCAGATAGAAAAGACACAAACCAGTCCAAAGCACTCTCTCTGACTCCGATCTCCCACAGTCGCTCAAGCAAGATCCTGTGGGAGACCGTGTCAAAGGCCGTCAGCTGTCAGTAGCCTCTACTGGGTGCTGGCCTTCATGGTAGCACTGTACCTGGCAAGGGAGGCAGACCCCAGAGCCAAAAGTAAATTAGGCACTTTAACCCTGTTGGTCATGGTGGGGTTGCTCAAGTGTTGGGCAAATTCTGTGAGTAAGTTAGGTGTTTCCATAAAAAAGTTAGGGATAGAGTAGGTGGGCACCTCACTACCCAAACTTAAAAGGGAGGAAGAAAATTTAACAGCTATGATGAGGTTTCAGTTTAAAATGGGCCCTGTTACTGTGGAGATGGGTCAATTTCCCAAAGGAAGAGACCTTAGTAGGAGGATGTAGGGCCCTCTAATTGTACAGCCTGATTTCTTCACTTTTTCCCTCACTTGACAGACCATGGAGCCTCTCCAATGGTTGGGCTGAGTCTCCTGGGCTGCTGGCTGGGGGCGTTGTGTGGGAAACCTGGACCTGTTTGCAGTGTCCCCCCAAGTTTTGCCCCCATTTTGACTCCTAGATGTTGTTTTTCTGACTCTGATTGTGCCCCGGGCTCTGCTAAGAAGACTCAGGGACTGTGCTCTGATTAAAATTAAATGGTAACTAGGTATAATTACAATTGCCAACCTAACCGTAAGTCCCTAGTGTTTGGTAGATGCCCTACCATACACTAGGGACTTACAGGTTTAGAGGCCCAGTAGAAGTAATGTACTTAAGTGTGCAACATTGTGGTGCCTGCTGTCATTTTAAAACCCAGCCCTGCCTTCCAGGTTGCTTTTAAAGTAGGATTATATGAAAATTCGACGTTGGAATTAAATGTACTTCTAAAGGAGTAAATTACCTTATTTTTCCTTATATGTCACCCCTAAGGTCTCCCTTAGGTGCCCCAGGGGTATGGTGTCTTGCAACTATAAGCCGGTACATTATAAAAAATGTTTTATATGCCCTGGTGAGAGGAAAACAGACAATTTCATTTTTCTCCATTATCATGCATTGGTTCTATTGACTAACCTGGCAATACTTTAATAAAGTATACCTTTTGATAGTAAGGAGCTAAGAATATAATCCAAGGACCTAAAAGAATAGTTATGATAAATCCAACCACTCACCATTGTTAGATTTGTTATAACTAATTACAGAAACGAACAACTTTATTTTATGTGAGCTAAAATCCAGTCTTCCAGCAGCCCTTCTCTGATCGGCCAGCCTCCCCCAGGCTGAGCCAAACTTTCTTAATGAGATGTGCAGTGGTCTGTTAGAGAGAAAAGTGATTTATTGTAGGAGGAGAACGGAAACTGCAGAACCAAAAGGCAGGAAGGGGGCGGAGGGGGCAAACTGGTTTTCAAAAGAGGGAATGACAGTTTGGACAGGACAAAACCTCACCCACACACCCTGCACCCCCTGCCAGACAGGAGCCACGGTAATTAGATTTGTCGGAGGAATGGAAATGCAGTGTTAGGGAATCTTAGCCACACCAGCCACATCCAACTCTTCTGAAGAGACGTTCTCCATTTTGAAATATGGAAGAATGCTGCTAAATGGGACAGGAATATGCTACACTTGGAAGGAAGTGGTCATACCTGAGGGTTGCACCCTGCATCCCATAAGTCAAGGTTTCCACCCTGCTTGATGCCCAGGAACATTACATGAATATAGGAAAGTTTCTAAACTACTCAGATCTTCTAATTGAAACAACAAGGAGAAGAAGGACTTCCCTGCTGGAACCCTGATCTGCACCTTAAGGATTACACTCTGATGGACTGCACCTGCTGAACAAACTGGTACTAAAATCATAAGGACTTTGCCTTGCTTCACAAGCATTAAGGAGTGGACTCTTGAAAGCTACAGATTAGCAGAGCCCACCTACATTATCTCCACCAATATATCCCCATCCTGAAGTGTGTCTAGGGAACTTTTCAGGATTTGGCCAGGTGCATTCTGGGAATTTTTGTCTAAACATCCCAAGGATGATTTCAGAGCTTATAGACCGTTGGACTGGTAATTTGGACACTTTAAACTCACAAGAGGAACTTCGGGAAGAAGCTGAAGAAGTTTGGAGCAACATTTGTAAAAAGCTCCATACGTTGACCAGGTGCATTGTGGGAGTTGTAGTCACAGACACCAAGAGGAAAATCAGAGCATCTAAACCAATTGGATGGTGCTGTGGACCACTTTCCTGCATCAAGAAACACTTCTGGAAGTTGCAGGTCCAGCGTGACCTTTTTTCAAACCCACTGAGCGATATTTGCTTCAAAGCAGTAGTTTTACTTTAAATCTTTAAAAATTCATATCGCTTTTCCCTACATTTGTTTTGTGTTGTTGTAGTGTCTATGTGTTCATAAAAATATTATTTTTATAAATTGGTCTTGGATTTTTATTGTTTATTGTGTCTTATTTATTATATATTTGTGTTTTTAAATGCTCTGCACACCTATCTCCTGAGTTGAGCCTGCCTGCTCAATGCCAGCTATCAAGAGAAACTGTACCTTTCTCGTTTCAGCTGACCCGTTGGTATGAGCCGGTCGGGGAAACCGTCACGGTTGCGGTACAAAATGGAAGCAGTGCAGGGTGTGATGCCGTTTAGAGGAGGTGCAGGCAGCGGCTCAGTGACGATGGTCCACATGGCGTCGGTGAGGCCAATGCTTAAGTTGCAAGGTGAGGCAGTGCTCGATGCGGTGCTGGCAGGCTGCGGTGCAGGTGACAGAGACGGTCAATATACTGGTTGGGCAGCGACGAAGTCGGTGACACAGCAAAGGTCAGTACTCCTCCTCCAGTTTCTCCCAGCTCTTCTCCTTGGCAGAGGTTCTACTTAATTTCCAGAAGTAGTCTAAAGTTCTGGGGTCTTCACCCCAATATTTATACAGCAAAACCCTTTGTTCTCTGCTGGCAGAGAAGCCCTGTGTCCAGCCAAAACCAGTTATGTCCTCTCTGTGGCAGCTGCCCATCTGCAGGTGGAGACAGTATTGTCTAAAGAAGATCAGGCCCATTCAGGTGTGAAAGGAATCTCCTCCCCCTACTCTAAATGCAGTCCAGGGCTATTCATCCCAGCCCTGACTCACCATGGAAAGGCAGGACACACCTACCTCCCAAATGGCTGTCTGGAAAGAAATCCCAGCCCCTGTCACTCCAAAGACAGACAGTCAATACACATCCTAGCTGGGGCACACAGGATGGCTAAGCAAGAAAATACCCACTTTCTAAAAGTGGTATTTTCAAGCATAGAACATAAAAATCACCCTAACTAAAAGATGCATTTTAAAATGCTGAGTTCAGGCATATCAAATTTTATTTTTCCGTCTTTTTCCCATGGGCAGCTGTGTTTATAAGATGTAATAAGCAAACTCCCCATTCTATCCTATGGGGACAGATAGCCTTACAATAATGAAAAACAAATTTGGCAGTATTTCAATATCAGGACTTGCCACACACACCAGGGCATGTCCCACCTTTCACATACACGGCACCCTGCTCACAGGGGTACCTTGGGCTACCTTAGGGGTGACTTACATGTAAGAAATGGGAAGGGTAGGGCCTGGCAAGAGGGTACACTAGCCAAGTCGACATGCAATACCAAACTGCGCACAGATACTGCAGTGGCAGATCTGAGTTACATTTACAGGCTCCTTATGTGGGTGGCACAATCAGTGCTGCAGGTCCACTAGCAGCACTTGATTTACAGGCCCCAGGCATACACAGAGCCTTGTTCTAGGGCGGACTAGAAAAACAAATATGCCAATCATGGAATCACCAACCCATAACAACCCATACTTTATAGAGGAAGCACTTGAACTTTGGCACTGAACAGCAGTGGCAAAGTGCCCAACGCATCTAGGCCAGAAAAACGAAGCCCAACACACAGCAAAAAGACAGGAGGCAAAGACAACAATACAGAGGAAATCCAGGCCAATGGTGCAAGATCTAACATGTGTCCCCTCCAGGTGAAATGTTGGAAGAACTATGCACCCTCTTGGGAGTTCTCTTCATTAAGGCAGAAAACTCTGGACAGAACTTAAGCATTGGGGTGTTCTGCACCAGGGCGGTGTTCCAGTGTAAAGTCCCTCCCCTATAGGGAATTGGACCACCTCAACAACTTTGGGTTCTCACCCCTTATCTGCATCAACCATCTGAGTGGCCTGTGATCAGTCTGAACCCGGAAATGAGTCCCAAACAAGTAGGGCCTCTGCTTCTCCTTCGCCCTGACCACAGTAATAGCCTCACATTCAATCACACTCCACCTCTGTTCCCTTGGAAGTAACCTCCTACTAATGAAGGCAACAGGTTGGTAGACCCCGTCATTTAGCTGTGAGAGCACAGCCCCCACACCATGCTTTCAAGCATATGCCTGCACCCAGAACTCCTGTGAGAAGATGGGTGCCTTGAGCAGGGCATAAAACTTTTTTGGCAGGTGTCAGTCTAGTTCACCTTCCTAATCCTTACAGAGTAATGAGGTAACCCAATGATCATCACCAGACCTGGGTGCAATGTGGGAATGAAAAAATGGCCTGTGACAGCTTTAGAGAAGGAATGAATCACAGTCTGTCTAAAGAGTGTTGAAAAAATATTAATGATCAACACTGATTATTCTTATCATGTAATGAAATAATAGTTTAGTTATTGTTTTTCAAAAAATTACAGTTTATGTAAACAACATCTTGTTGGAAAGACAACTATGTATCAAGAAATGAATATAAAACATACAATAAATGTCCCAAAGTAAAAAAGGAGCGCCAAAAAATATTAATTTGCAGTATATTTTATTTCATATACTTAAGATTGGTAACACTTAATGCATTTCAATAGCAGTAATACGGTTGCAAAGAGGGGGGGGAGGGTTTGGGATGGCTGTGCTCGTGATGGAAGTGGTTGGTAGAATTCACTGGTTAAGGAATACACATTGTTTCAATGATTACAAAATCAGACTGGTAAAGAAGACCAGTATACAGGACCTGTCCTTGCCAAATGTTTAGATTAAAGTTATACAATGTTTGAAAGTATTAATGCAACATCAAGCAATGGAGGGGGGAAGAAAGGTACAGGTCCCTATGGGTGGATGACGTTGACGTTTCGACTCAATTTGTGCAAGGAGGGTGACTTTAGACCTCTGCTGCGAGTCCTCCTCAGGACGGAGAGCGAGCAACCTAATCCTGATGCCAGGCAGGCATCACAGGTGAGTTCAGAAGGGATGGTGTGGATCCAATCAGGTAGATCAATTCCCCTGGTTCTTGTTGTGTTTCCCCTTTGTGTGGACCACCTTGTGAAGTCCTCAATGTTAATTGGTCATACTAACAGTTATGCATATCCGAGTTAATCGGTAGAACTCTTGAAAGAGTCACGAGCATCGTCCGTCTCGCGCCTGTCGTCCTGCCGGTATCAGTGCAATAGTCCACCTTCCTAGGCTGCATCCTGGAAGTTAGCTCTGTCAAGGGGGAAACAACGTTGCTATACCCCTTGACAAATCTCCTGTAATATCAAGGGAGGCCTAAAAAGGCTCTCACCTCTGTCTGGGTCTTGGGGGGGGGTCCCATGCCAGAATGGTGTCAATCTTAGGCTGTAGGGGCGCCACCTGGCCGCTTCCTGGTGTGCTAAGAACACCACTGAACCCTTCCTAATATGGCACTTGCTTGCCTTCATCATGAGGTCTGCCCTCTGCAGAGCATTCAACACTTCCCAGGGGTGGTACAGATGTTCCTCCAAAGTGGCACAGAACGCTGTGATGTCATCCAGGGAGGTAAAAATTGCAAAAAACACAGTTGATGGACAGAATGTAGAACAATGTCATACATTCACCCCAGTACAAGGATCTGGGCCTAAATCCATTGTTTTGTTTTTTTACTCCACACCACCCTGGGTTAGACACTGGCTATATGCAAATCAGCTCTGACCCTGTGCCTCATGGGAACAGTCCAGTCCGAACTACCAAGCCATGTCTTTCCCAGACCGGAATCAAGCATCCAAGGACCGGTTTCTGGCTATCAGCCTTCATCAGCCTGGATAGCTTGACTCCAGTGGTGTGGAGAGCCCGGGACTCACGTCTGAGCATACCCAGCACACTCGGGGTGAAAATTGCAAAAAACACAGCTGATGGACAGAATGTAGAACAATGTCATACATTCACCCCAGTACAAGGATCTGGGCCTAAATCCATCGTTTTTTTGCACTCCACACCACCCTGGGTTAGACACTGGCTATATGCAAATCAGCTCTGACCCTGTGCCTCATGGGAACAGTCCAGTCCGAACTACCAAGCCATGTCTTTCCCAGACCGGAACCAAGCATCCAAGGACCAGTTTCTGGCTATCAGCCTTCATCAGCCTGGATAGCTTGACTCCAGTGGTGTGGAGAGCCTGGGACTCACGTCTGAGCATACCCAGCCCACTCGGTGTGAAAATTTCAAAAAACACAGTTGATGGACAGAATGTAGAACAATGTCATACATTCACCCCAGTACAAGGATCTGGGCCTAAATCCATCGTTTTTTTTTGTGTTTTTTTTTACTCCACACCACCCTGGGTTAGACGCTGGCTATATGCAAATCAGCTCTGACCCTGTGCCTCATGGGAACAGTCCAGTCCGAACTACCAAGCCATGTCTTTCCCAGACCGGAATCAAGCATCCAAGGACCGGTTTCTGGCTATTAGCCTTCATCAGCCTGGATAGCTTCACTCCAGTGGTGTGGAGAGCCTGGGACTCACGTCTGAGCATACCCAGCCCACTCGGGGTGAAAATTGCAAAAAACACAGTTGATGGACAGAATGTAGAACAATGTCATACATTCACCCCAGTACAAGGATCTGGGCCTAAATCCATCGTTTTTTTTTTTTTCGTTTTTTTTTTACTCCACACCACCCTGGGTTAGACACTGGCTATATGCAAATCAGCTCTGACCCTGTGCCTCATGGGAACAGTCCAGTCCGAACTACCAAGCCATGTCTTTCCCAGACCGGAATCAAGCATCCAAGGACCGGTTTCTGGCTATCAGCCTTCATCAGCCTGGATAGCTTGACTCCAGTGGTGTGGAGAGCCTGGGACTCACGGCTGAGCATACCCAGCCCACTCGGGGTGAAAATTGCAAAAAACACAGTTGATGGACAGAATGTAGAACAATGTCATACATTCACCCCAGTACAAGGATCTGGGCCTAAATCCCGCCTACTTTGCCCTTTGCAAAGTAGGCGAAGCAGGCAACACTACGCCCACTCCTTGGGCGTAGCGAAGTTGCCCGCCACCCGCCACCCGCCTCCCTCCCGCCCTCCCGAACATACCTAAATTTAGTAAATGGACAATTAAAAAGAAATAAAAGGCACTCACCTTGTCCGCGGCATCCCGGGGCTCCCTCTGCTCGTTCACGCTGCAGTTTTGATAACCAATGCGCATGCGCGACCGCCCGCGCATGCGCATTTCTCACGAGAAATGCGCGGGCGGCCTTAGTGGGGCTACGCGAAGTGGGTGGGTGGGCGTAATTTCTCGCCCACTTTGCGTAGCTTCGCGTAGCCCAACTACGCACACTACGCCCAGGGTTAGTCAGGAAGAGGCTCAGCCTCTTCTTCCATTCCAGCATCTGTCAGAAGGAGCATGCCCACTTCGGATCTCTCCAAGTAGGGCATAAGGCGGTTCACATGGAGGAGCCGCAAAGGGTTCCTTGGAGACTGCAAGTCTCCAAGGAATGTTACCACCAGGTAGGTAACTTTACTCTTGCACTCCATCACTTCAAATGGCCCAGTCCACTTATCTTGGAGCACACAAGGCTCCACTGGAGCTATCACCCACACTTTTTGTCCAGGCTGAAACTCGATCTGATGATATCACCCTTTCATCATTTGCTGGCTGGCTTCCAGATTCGCCTGAACGAGTTGCCTGAAGCACTTAGTCTGGTTCCTGATGGCCAGCATGTAGCTATATAAATCCTGGGGAGGTTTACTGTCAGCTTTCTCTCAACCTTCCTTGACCAGACTCAGAGGTCCTCTTACAGGATGCCCATACAGAAGTTCAAAGGGACTAAACCCTAAGAACTTCTGTGATACCTCCCTGTAATCAAAAAACAGGCATGGCAAGAGGACATCCCACTCACGCCTCATGGGTTTGCCAAAACCCATAATCATGCCCTTCAGGACCTAGTTGAATCTCTCAACCAGCCCATTACCTTGGGGGTGGTAAGGAGTGGTAAACATGTAGGTAACACCACACTCCTGCCATCCTGCCACAGAAACTTCATATAATTGGATATGAAGCTGGTACCCTGATCAGACACCATATTTCTGGGTAAAACCACACAGGAGAAAATCCCTGTTGGACTTGGCCCTTATGGCAGGTTCACCCCTAATCTTTTTGCTTTTGGTATGTGATCTATGTTAGTGATTTTTGGGTCCCTGCACACTTTTTCCCTGTATCCAAGGGTAAAGTGCGTGTGCGTAGTATGCTGGCCTGCCCTCCCATAGGAATGCATGGGGAATGTGTGTGTCCATGTTAGTTCCTGATGTGTGGGGAGTGCAGGCTCGAGTTTGGTATGTGTGAACTCGTGAGAGTGAATGCTACGCGATGGTATGTGCGGCTTGTATGTGTCTAGTGGGGACGTGCCGCTTCTAGACATTGATGTGTGTGTGCAGTGAGGGTGCTGGAGCGTGATTGGCTGGAGCTGGCTGGCAAGCCTGGCTCCAGGAAGTCTGGATGGGTCTGCCCAGGAGTGAGTGGAGAGATCAGCATGAGTGATGTGTGGGAGGGTTGCACCTGGTTCCTGATGGGGCTGGGCTTTCCCCACACAATGCTGGCTCCGGCCCCTGTGGTGCGTCTAACGACCCAAGCCTCCCCAGTGAATTAAAGGTGTGATTGGGCCATCCAGGGTGCTCCAAAGCCAGCTGTGACTGGTTTCCCCCCACCCTGCACCCTGAGACAAAGGAATTTTTAGTATAAGAAGGGGCTGTGTCCCCTTACATGTTGTTCTGCTTTTTGGATCCTAGCTGAGGGGGCTGCTGCTGTTGCTGGGGCCAGGAGGACCGCCACTTGGATTGTCTCCCTGACTGGAGACCCAGTGAGCTGGCTCTGGGCCCACCCTTGCCCCCCTGCCTGCCTCCAGACCCTTGCTGGAGCTATACTTTGCCAGAGCGCCTGGAAGCGCTTTTTATTTGCCTTATAGCACTGGCAGCGCTTTATTTCTGCCCCAGCGCTCAATAGCGCTTGACTTTGCCCTTGGAGCGCTTGGGAGCGCTCTAGTTGTCCAGCCGGTGCCCACCCGGCATTTGCTGACTTTGTGGTGCTCGCTATTGGATTTACGAGTGCTCACCTCGGTTTATTGCTATTTTGGAGGCCGGTGCCCACCCGGCATTTGCTCCGTCCTTGGATTTTTATTTATCACGAGGGAGCCCACTCCTCGGATAATGGGACCCCGCCTGCCTGCCTGAAAACGAACCGCAGCGCGGCGACCCGGAAGTGATTGGTTGGCCAGCCAATCGCTGCGCGGCCCCCGAGACGAGAACCGGAAGTCCCGCCCCGCAGCCGAGCAGCGAGGAGAGGAGCCGGGAAACCGAGCGAAGTCCCCAACGAGACCCGGTGAGTGAAGGGGGCATTGTGCATTGAGTCCCCTCGAGCGGGACTCCACCTACAGAGGCCGGCAGCGTTTCCCGACCCCCCGCAGCACCAGTGAAGTCCCGGTGAGTGCGGGGGCAGGTTCTCCTGGTTCTTCGAGCGGCCCCAGTTGGCAGAGGGCCGCTCCAACGTGTGGGGGCCATTGGGGCATTTCCTTGTTCACGAGCCCACGAGGCTCTGAGGTGCCTGAGAGGCTCGCCGCCCATATCATTTTAGAGCACTGAAGCTCTTGGGTGCCACATTTTGTTTAGAGCCCCAGAGAGGCTCTGGGGTGACTTCATATTTGTTTAGAACCCAGCAAGGTTCTTGAGGGGCAGTTAGTTGGTTAGAGCCCCGAGGCTCCCACCCTGTGGTGTTCTTGAGCCCACGAGGCTCCAACGTTGGTTCACCATTGATTTACAACTGTCCAGCACTTAGTGGACAGTTGCCACGTTTAGGTTCGTTCTTTGCTGCCTGCGCAGCCTGCCCTGACATTTTGGACTAAGGGAATGCCAGCCCTTGCGAGGCCAGTTGGCCTGAGTGACAGTTCTTGTGTTGTGCCATGAAATTCTGGCGCATTGTCATTTATGTGCCATGTGCACCCTGCGTAAGTGATGATTTACTTGATTTATGCTTCCTTCCCTTTGCTAAAAGTGACCTGCTTAGGTGAAGGTATTTTGATGCCTCATGTGCAATGTTTTTCTTTCCCTTTGCTAAATGTGACCTGCTTAGGTGATTGAGTTGTGGTTCTTCCCCTTTGCTAAAAGTAACCTGCTTAGAGGATTATTTATGGTTTCCTTCCCTTTGCTAAATGTGACATGCTTAGGTGATAGTGTTTTCCTTCCATAGGTCCTGAGGATAAGGTCCTAGTTCCCTGCGTGATTTTCCTACAGTGTTTAGGGTTGCGTAGGAGGTATTTACCCTTTACCAGGAAGTCCTGGTTGTGTGCTACATGTACTATTTTGTGTGCTACATTCATTATATGTCTTTGTGCTAAGTGTTATACCTACAACAAGTTCTAATTCTAAAAGTGCATTCCCCTGACAGTGGTCCAGGTGGCCCTGTCCTGTACATAATCCCTTGTAAATCTTGCCCGTGCCTGTTGGCACATTGTAAAGTGTGTGTCTTATCTAATATGTTTTTATTATAATACAAAGGCTATTTTTGATATAACCTGGTGTGGAGTTTCCTTTGTGGTGGGCCCTGGGGGTTGTTGCTGGGGTGCGCGCGCAAACGCTTTACACATCGCCTCCAAGATTAGCCTTTCTGCTCGCGTCACGTTACCTAGAGGGTGAGCAGGGGTTATCTTGGTGTG
Organism: Lissotriton helveticus; assembly: GCF_964261635.1. Lineage (NCBI taxonomy): Eukaryota > Metazoa > Chordata > Amphibia > Caudata > Salamandridae > Lissotriton > Lissotriton helveticus. The sequence goes on along the minus strand of NC_136071.1, from coordinate 892,957,027 downwards.
TAACTCCCTTGCCCTGACTTAGAAATGGTGATCCCTGACTGAGTCTGGCGTGAGCAATGGCCGGCCGGGGGTCCTGTTTCTAACATTGGTGGCAAGCGGTGCGGATTGGACTTGCGTTTGCGCTGTACCACAGTGGCAACAGGCCACACTACAAAACTCTGCAATTTTAGATAACCACATTTTGGGTATTATTGTTTTTTAGGTGAAGTTTAAGTATTTCTTCTCCTGAAAGGTGTATTTTGTGACTGTTTCCAGAACATTTGTTCCCCGCCCTGATCCCAGAGTTTGGTACCTGTGTCGCTTATGGTCAGGTTGAGAAGTCAGGGGTGGTAGAAACTGCCTTACCAGTCCGAGGGGAGGGTGTGTGTGAATGAGTGGTGTGTTACACTGGACAGAGGAGTGCAAGTTCTCTGAGATAGGAATCTTGCTGAATTTTTGTAATTGTGTACTCCTGTTAAGCTCAGACCCCCAGGTTCCCTGTGTCAAACTCTTCTTGAGAACGTCCGCCAAAATGGAGCCTGTTTTTGATCTCTGTGGTCTTTTTAGGTACAGTAGGTCAGAGCTGGTCAGATTATGTGAAGAGGGAGGCATGGAGGTGAGTGAGTTGGATACTCAGTCCCAGCTTAGGGACAGCCTGATCCAATGGCAAAAGGGTCAGTGGGATCTTGAGCACAGTGAGAGAGAGAGGGCCCGGGCCGCACGCGATGAGGGTGGTGAGTCTGAGGGGAGCCCTGAGGAATGTGAAGTGGATGAGAATGACAGTGAATGGGCACCAGCAGATGGTGAGGACCCCATAGATAGGGAGTCCCTTGCTGGGTCCAGTGTTAGTACCAGCGCCCCATCCCTTTTCCTGTCCCCAGAGGAGTGGTTGGATAGGAGGGAAGAGCAGGAGCATCAGTTAGCGATGGAACAGCTCAAATTAGAGCAGGCCCAGCTAGAGGTTGAAAGGGCCTTGTTGAGGGAGAAGATAACCGTAGAGGGTAGGTAATCCCCTGAGTACAGTTTTAATTTTCTGGATTCCCCAGGGAGGGTTGAGTCCAGTGGTGGCAGCTATTTAAATTTAATCGTAGAAAGTCCCACTCCCAGTTCCCCGAGTAGGGTACCTGTTTCCCCAGAAGAGGAGTTGAGGTTGAAATTCAGGAACCTTAGGAGACTGCCTCACCAGGATTGGGAAGAGTTTATGGATGACTGTTCAGATGCGCAGTGTGATTGGCTGGCGTCTAGGCCAGACCGGAAGGATGGGGGAGCCATGTATATGGCCCTCATAGAACAGTTCCTTAGTATTTGTGGGCCAGAGTTGCGCCAGCACCTGTTGAGGTGTGGTTCCTTTAGTCCTTGGGAGCTTGCAAGGGAAGCAGATCGCTGGGACAGTGCGAGAGGTTCTTTAGAGTCACTAGTGAGTGATTCCAACAATAGTGGGTCAGGTGTCCTCCAGCCCAGCGTGGTGGAGGAGGGTCAGTGTAGCCCAGCTAGGTCCCAGTACAGTGAGGTGGGTGTAGGGGCTTACTGCCTGTCTCAGTGGAGCGGGAGTGAGTGTGAGACCGAGAGTCCCCAGACGCCCGAAGCCCTGCCTCAGAGCCTGGATCGTTTCTTTAGGGAACACCAGGATGGGAACCTAAGCTTGCCTGTTAGTTCACTTGAGGGAGATCTCCTAGTGTGTAGAGGACCTGGAGCATCTGAAAGCGAAGCTTCTATGGTTCTAGAGTCTGGCAGTACCGCTCCGGTAGGGAGGGTACAGGAGTCCAGCGAAAGGAGTGATTGGGGGATAGTATGTGAGTCCCCAGAAGTCCTGGAGTGCCAGGCAATTGTTCCACCAAAGGTTCTAGACCAGAGGCTGGAAGGCCAGGTTCAGGATCAGCCTGACCTGAAGGGTGGGACTACTGTAATCAGTGTCCTGACCAGTTCTTCATCCAGATGTACCGCCCCGGATGGGAGGGAGCAGGACTCTGGAAGGGGGTGCAGAGGGTGGGAGAGCCCACCTCTGACCCCGGTGCAACCTGGGGATTTAAACCCTAGGTTGGGAGAATGGTGTTTAGAGGGTACCCCTCGCAGGAGGAGGAGGAACCCTAGAAGAAGAGCGAGGGGGAGGAGAGCCTTCCCTGAGACTCCTGGTCCGCCTGAGGTTGTAGACCCTAGGCTGGAGAACCAGTGGCAGTCTAGCCCTGTCTTGCAGACAGGAAGGGTGGAGAATGGCTATTATGTGCCAGGGGATACTACCCCCCACTTTGTGAGTAGGCAGGATCCAGTGGCACCTGGGTGGCCGAGGGCCTGGTCCTGGCCGAGGACAGCTGGAGAGTACCAGGGGGGTAGCCCAGTTAGTCCTTACAGTAATTTTAGAAGGAACCCCAGAGGTTCACCGTGGCGTAAAACAGGAGGGTGTCCCTGCAGTTGCGGGCCCGCATCCGTGTTTTATCGCCCCAAGCAGGGAAGCCCATCACGGTGGTGATTGGTCTGCCCTGCGTTTTGGCTGGAAGGGGGTTGTGTTGGACTTGGCCCTTATGGCAGGTTCACCCCTAATCTTTTTGCTTTTGGTATGTGATCTATGTTAGTGATTTTTGGGTCTCTGCGCACTTTTTCCCTGTGTCCCAGGGTAAAGTGTGTGCGTGCAGTATGGCTGGCCTGCCCTCCCATAGGAATGCATGGGGAATGTGTGTGTCCATGTTAGTTCCTGATGTGTGGGGAGTGCAGGCTCGAGTTTGGTATGTGTGGGCTCGTGAGAGTGAATGCTGCGAGATGGTATGTGCGGCTTGTATGTGTCTAGTGGGGAAGTGCCGCTTCTAGACATTGATGTGTGAGTGCAGTGAGGGTGCTGGAGCGTGATTGGCTGGAGCTGGCTGGCAAGCCTGGCTCCAGGAAGTCTGGATGGGTCTGCCCAGGAGTGAGTGGAGAGATCAGCATGAGTGATGTGAGGGAGGGTTGCACCTGGTTCCTGATGGGGCTGGGCTTTCCCCACACAATGCTGGCTCCGGCCCCTGTGGTGCGTCTAACGACCCTAGCCTCCCCAGTGTGAAAGGGGTGGTTGGGCCATCCAGGGGGCTCCAAAGCCAGCTGCGACTGGTTTCCCCCCACCCTGCACCCTGAGACAAAGGAATTTTTAGTATAAGAAGGGGCTGTGTCCCCTTACATGTTGTTCTGCTTTTTGGATCCTAGCTGAGGGGGCTGCTGCTGTTGCTGGGGCCAGGAGGACCGCCACTTGGATTGTCTCCCTGACTGGAGACCCAGTGAGCTGGCTCTGGGCCCACCCTTGCCCCCCTGCCTGCCTCCAGACCCTTGCTGGAGCTATACTTTGCCAGAGCGCCTGGAAGCGCTTTTTATTTGCCTTATAGCGCTGGCAGCGCTTTATTTCTGCCCCAGCGCTCAATAGCGCTTGACTTTTCCCTTGGAGCGCTTGGGAGCGCTCTAGTTGTCCAGCCGGTGCCCACCCGGCATTTGCTGACTTTGTGGTGCTCGCTATTGGATATACGAGTGCCCACCTTGGTTTATTGCTATTTTGGAGGCCGGTGCCCACCCGGCATTTGCTCCGTTCTTGGATTTTAATTTATCACGAGGGAGCCCACTCCTCGGATAATGGGACCCCGCCTGCCTGCCTGAAATGAGCCGCCGCGCTGCCCGCGGTGACCCGGCAGTGATTGGTTGGCCGGCCAATCGCTGCGCGGCCCCCGAGACGAGAACCGGAAGTCCCGCCCCGCAGCCGAGCAGCGAGGAGAGGAGCCGGGAAACCGAGCGAAGTCCCAACGAGACCCGGTGAGTGAAGGGGGCACTGTGCATTGAGTCCCCTCGAGCGGGACTCCACCTACAGAGGCCGGCAGCGTTTCCCGCCCCCCTCAGCACCAGTGAAGTCCCGGTGAGTGCGGGGGCAGGTTCTCTTGGTTCGTCGAGCGGCCCCCGTTGGCAGAGGGCCACTCCAATGTGTGCGGCATTTCTTTATTAGAGCCCCGAGGCTCCAGGGGGCCATTGGGGTATTTCCTTGTTCACGAGCCCACGAGGCTCTGAGGTGCCAGTTGTTCTTTGAGGCTGAGAGGCTCGCCGCCCATATCATTTTAGAGCACTGAAGCTCTTGGGTGCCACATTTTGTTTAGAGCCCCAGAGAGGCTCTGGGGTGACATCATATTTGTTTAGAACCCAGCGAGGTTCTTGAGGGGCAGTTAGTTGGTTAGAGCCCCGAGGCTCCCACTCTGTGTTTTGCCCCATTGTGTTCTTGAGCACACGAGGCTCCAACGTTGGTTCACCATTGATTTACAACTGTCCAGCACTTAGTGGACAGTTGCCACGTTTAGGTTCATTCTTTGCTGCCTGTGCAGCCTGCCCTGACATTTTGGACTAAGGGAATCCCAGCCCTTGCGAGGCCAGTTGGCCTGAGGGACAGTTCTTGTGTTGTGCCATGTAATTCTGGTGCATTGTGATTTATGTGCCATGTGCACCCTGCGTAAGTGATGATTTACTTGATTTATGCTTCCTTCCCTTTGCTAAAAGTGACCTGCTTAGGTGAAGGTATTTTGATGCCTCATGTGCAATGTGTTTCTTTCCCTTTGCTAAATGTGACCTGCTTAGGTGATTGAGTTGTGGTTCTTCCCCTTTGCTAAAAGTAACCTGCTTAGAGGATTGTTTATGGTTTTCTTCCCTTTGCTAAATGTGACATGCTTAGGTGATAGTGTTTTCCTTCCATAGGTCCTGAGGATAAGGTCCTAGTTCCCTGCGTGATTTTCCTACAGTGTTTAGGGTTGCGTAGGAGGTATTTACCCTTTACCAGGAAGTCCTGGTTGTGTGCTACATGTACTATTTTGTGTGATACATTCATTATATGTCTTTGTGCTAAGTGTTATACCTACAACAAGTGCTAATTCTTAAAGTGCATTCCCCTGACAGTGGTCCAGGTGGCCCTGTCCTGTACATAATCCCTTGTAAATCTTGCCTGTGCCTGTTGGCACATTGTAAAGTGTGTGTCTTATCTAATGTGTTTTTATTATAATACAAAGGCTATTTTTGATATAACCTGGTGTGGAGTTTCCTTTGTGGTGAGCCCTGGGGGTTGTTGCTGGGGTGCGCGCAAACGCTTTACACATCGCCTCTGAGATTAGCCTTGCTGCTCGTGTCACGTTGCCTAGAGGGTGAGCAGGGGTTATTTATTTTATTTATTTATTTAAAACACTTATATAGCGCGGCTGTCACCTTGCAGGTATCCTGGCGCTGGAAATTGCTCCTAAGGTGGAAGGCAGTGGGGAACAACTGAAAGCAGGAAGCCAAGTAAACAATTAAGGGAAAAGCCAGGTTTTAATCCGCTTTCTAAAAGGAAGAAGTTGCGATGTTTGGCGAATGTCAAGGGGCAAGCTATTCCACAGTTTTGCAGCTGCAACTCTAAAGGATCTTCCCCCAATCCTGACCTTGTTGAATCTAGGTACTGTGACAAGGCAGGCTGAGGAGGAGCGGAGAGCTCTGGTTGGGATGTACCAGGTGAACATGGCTTGCAAGGATCTGGGCCCGACTCCGTGCAGTGCTTTAAAAACAAGACAGAGTGATTTAAAAGCCACTCGCTGCTTCAAAGGGAGCCAGTGCAGCTCGGCTAAGGCCGCTGTGGCCGAAGATCTCCTAGTCCAGCCAAGGGCCAATTTGGCAGCGGCCGACTGAACTCTTTGGAGTCGGTCTAACAGTACAGCTGGGGCCTCGAGCAGCATAGCGTTACAATAGTCAAGGCGACTAAGAATAGTACACCTGACTATTAACGCTCGGGCCTGTGAGGGGAGGAGTGGCATGATCTTGGGTAGGGAGCGCAATAAAGCCAAGCAAGTGGACACTGTTTTCGCAACCTGAGTTTCCATGCTAAGCTTATTGTCCATTATGACACCCAGGTTGCGGACAGTGGTGACCGGCTGTGGCTTTTCCTGGGCTTCCGGGGGCCAAAATTTGGCTGGGAACAGGCGGGGAATCCGGCTTCCAGCACAAAACAGAACCTCAGTTTTGGAGGAGTTAAATTGCAGAGAGTTTTTGTGCAGCCAACCAGCTGTATCTCTCAGACAGTCATGAAACGATTCCAAAGGGATCGATTCTTCACCCTCCCAAGAGAGGATGAGCTGGGTGTCATCCGCGTAGTTTATGGCTTTTAGCCCATGGGATTTTATTAACGTAACCAAAGGTTTAAGGTAAACGTTAAAAAGAATGGGGCTGATGGACGAGCCTTGAGGCACCCCATGGGGTACTGAGGAGAAGGCAGATTGAAACGGGGGAAGGGACACAGCCTGCTTCCTATCCCGCAGGTAGGACTGAAACCAAAGCAGGGCGGTGCCGTCAACCCCAGCCTCCCCTAGTCTCTTCAGCAGAATCACATGGTTGACCGTATCGAATGCGGCAGACAGGTCCAGTAAGATCAAAGCTACTGCCTGGCCCCTGTCTGCACGCATACGAAGATCCTCCATGGCCGTGAGGACAGCTGTTTTGGTGCCATGGGCTGGACGAAAACCAAATTGTATTTCGTCCAGGATGTGATTCTGCTCCAGATGTTTAGAGAGACAAGAGCTCACCCAGCGCTCAGCAACTTTCGCCGGGAATGGTAGCAGAGAGATAGGCCGATAGTTCAATAAACACTCGGGGTTCAAGGAGGGTTTCTTCAGCAGCGGAGTGATAAGAGCCTGCTTCCAGGGAGTCGGAACAAATCCGCAACGCAGGGATTGATTGCAGTTCCTGCAAAGAGTGCAGAAGAGTTCCGTTCCGAAAGCTTTCCAGGTCTTAGGGGGCAAAGGGTCGAGAGGGGAACCCGAAGAGATCCCATGCGCCAATCCATCGAAGTCCGCTTCCAAGATGGGGGGGGGAATTCCCGCAAACAATCCATGGATTGGCACCCTGGGTTCACCGAATCAAAGTCAGTAGTGACAGCCCCGGGGCCGTTGAGGTTATCTTGGTGTGTAACTCCCTTGCCCTGACTTAGAAATGGTGATCCCTGACTGACTCTGGCGTGAGCAATGGCCGGCCGGGGGTCCCATTTCTAACAATCCCCATCAACACTCGACCCACCACGGGGTCGTCACAGAGAGGGATGGCTTCCAGGTACCGGGTGGCATGGTGCACCAAGACCAGGATGAACCTGTTGCCTTTGTTGCAATTTGTGAGTAGTAAAATTCAATGGTCGTACATCTGGCCCTTGGTCCTAACTATAGCTTCCTACCTACATGTATATATACTCCCCACTTTTTGCCACCATTTTGACTACTAGATGCTGGTTTTCCGATTCTGATTGTGCCCTAAGCTCTACTAACCAAACCCAGGGCCTGTCCTCTGATTAAAACTATATGGTAATTAGGTATCATTACAATTGGCACTTACAACCTACCTGTAAGTTCCTAGTATATGGTAGTGAATGTAGGTTTAGAGGCTCAGTTAACTTAATGTACTTAACCGTGCACTACTGTGGTGTCTGAGGTCATTTCAAAAGCCTGTTCCAAGTGGATGGTTAGCACTGTGTTGTCCAGGGTGGTAATGGAGGAGGAGTCCACAGATAAGGAGGTCCTTTTAGAATTTTGCTGGTAGACTTGTCCAGATGGTAAGCTAGTGATCGATAAGGGTGGGAATAGGCAATTTCACTCCATTCAGGTGAATGGGATCTCTGCCATTGGCCTGCGAGACACATGTGCCAGTCACATTATAGTGAGTGACAAGTTGGTGTCCTCAGACATGTATGTGTCAGGAGAGACTAGGAGGGTATGGGCAGCTCCAGGTGAGGTCACAAGCAAACCTGCAGCCATAGTGCCCCTAGAATGGGAGGGTACCTGTAGCTGGTATTAGGTGGTAGTCAGTGCATAACTCCCCTTAGATTGTCTCCTGGGCAATGACCTCCCAGAGTTTTGTCTGATCCCAGGCAGGGCAGAGGCCCAGGACACCCCCTCAACCCAAAATTCCTGGGAAGCCATTCCCTACAGTTATGAGGCAAGGGTCCCAAACGAAAGGGAAAAATAGGAGGAAAGATAAGACACTCTTAAAGAGAGTTCCACTGAGCCAAGGCTCTTCTGTCTCAGTAAGGGAAAAACCCAAAGTTGGCACTGGTGAGGCTTTACATAACCACAAGGAAGTCCTGAGCAGTCATGCAGCTGTCAAGCAGCAGGGTGGTACCCCTGCAATGACAGAAGGGGGGGGTGGAGGAAGTGTGTCTGCCACAGGATGTGGTAGCCCGCACTCTAAACAGCAAGAGAGGGTCCAGGAACTCATAGTTGCCCCTCAAGCATTTCAGATAGCTGTCAGTGGAGAGTTTAGGGTGTGGTACTGGATTATGACAGCTGTCAGTAGCCTCTTCTGGGCGCTGGCCTTCATGGCAGCACTGTAACTGGCAAGGGAGGCAGACCCCAGAGCCAAAAGTAAATTAGGCACCTTAACCATGTTGGTCATGGTGGGGTTGCTCAAGTGTTGGGCAAATTCTGTGGGTTAAGTTAGGTGTTTCCATAACAAGGTTAGGGATAGAGTAGGTGGGCACCTCACTACCCAAACTTAAAAGGGAGGAAGAAAGTTAAACAGCTATTATGAGGTTTCAGTTTAAAATGGGCCCTGTTACTGTGAAGATGGGTCAATTTCCCAAAAGAAGGGACCTTAGTAGGAGGATGTAGGGCCCTCTAATTGTACAGCCTGATTTCTTCACTTTTTCCCTCACTTGACAGACCATGGAGCCTCTCCAAGGGTTGGGCTGAGTCTCCTGGGCTGCTGGCTGGGGGCGTTGTGTGGGAAACCTGGAACTGTTTGCAGTGTCCCCCCAAGTTTTGCCCCCATTTTGACTCCTCGATGCTGGTTTTCTGACTCTGATTGTGCCCTGGGCTCTGCTAAGAAGACCCAGGGACTGTGCTCTGATTAAAACTAAATGGTAACTAGGTATAATTACAATTGGTATTGCCGACCTAACCGTAAGTCCCTAGTGTTTGGTAGATGCCGTACCATACACTAGGGACTTACAGGTTTAGAGGCCCAGTAGAATTAATGTACTTAAGTGTGCACAATTGTGGTGCCTGCTGTCATTTTAAAACCCAGCCCTGCCTTGCAGGTTGCTTTTAAAGTAGGATTATATTAAAATTCGATGTTGGAATTAAATGTACTTCTAAAGGAGTAAATGACCTTATTTTTCCATATATGTCACCCCTAAGGTCTCCCATAGGTGCCCCAGGGGTATGGTGTCTTGCAACTATAAGCCGGTACATTATAAAAAATGTTTTATATGCCCTGGTGAGAGGAAAACAGACAATTTCATTTTTCTCCATTATCATGCATTGGCTCTATTGGTTAACCTGGCAATACTTTAATAAAGTATACCTTTTGATAGTAAGGAGCTAAGAATATAATCCAAGGACCTAAAAGAATAGTTATGATAAATCCAACCACTCACCATTGTTAGATTTGTAATAACTAATACAGAAAAGAAGTTGAACAACTTTATTTTCTGTGAGCTAAAATCCAGTCCTCCAGCAGCCCTTCTCTGATCGGCCAGCCTCTCCCAGGCTGAGCCAAACTGTCTTAATGAGATGTGAAGTGCTCTGTTAGAGAGAAAAGGGATTTCTTGTAGGAGGAGAATGGAAACTGCAGAAGCAAAAGGCAGGAAGGGGCCGGAGGGGCCAAACTGGTTTTCAATAAAGGGAATGACAGTTTGGACAGCACAAAACCTCACCCACACACCCTGCACCCCCAGCCAGACAGGAGCAACAGTAATTAGATTTGTGGGAGGAATGGAAATGCAGTGTTAGGGAATCTTAGCCACACCAGCCACATCCAACTCTTCAGAAGAGACGTTCTCCATTTTGGAATATGGAAGAATGCTTCTAAATGGGACAGGAATATGCTACACTTAGATGGAAGTGGTCATACCTGAGGGTTGCACCCTGCATCCCATAAGTCAAGGTTTCCCCCCCGCTTGATGCCCAGGAACATTACATAAATATAGGAAAGTTGCTAAACTACTCAGATCTTCTAATTGAAACAACAAGGAGAAGAAGGACTTCCCTGCTGGAACCCTGATCTGCACCTTAAGGATTACACTCTGAACGACTGTACCTGCTGCACCAACTGGTACTAAAATCATAAGGACTTTGCCTTGCTTCACAAGCATTACGGAGTGGACTCCTTGAAAGCTACAGGTTAGCAGAGCCCACCTACATCATCTCCACCAATATATCCCCATCCTGAAGTGTGTCTAGTGAACTTTTCAGGATTTGGCCAGGTGCATTGTGGGAATTTTTGCCTAAACATCTCACGGATGATTTCAGAGCTTCTAGACCGTTGGACTGGTAATTTGGACACTTTAAACTCACAAGAGGAACTTCGGGAAGAAGCTGAAGAAGTTTGGAGCAACGTTTGTAAAAAGCTCCATACGTTGACCAGGTGCATTGTGGGAGTTGTAGTCACAGACACCAAGAGGAAAATCAGAGCATCTAAACCAATTGGATGGTGCTGTGGACCACTTTCCTGCATCAAGAAACACTTCTGGAAGTTCCAGGTCCAGCGTGACCTTTTTTTAACCCACTGAGCGATATTTGCTTCAAAGCAGTGGTTTTACTTTAAATCTTTAAAAATTCATATCGCTTTTCCCTACATTTGTTTTGTGTTGTTGTAGTGTCTATGTGTTCATAAAAATATTATTTTTATAAATTGGTCTTGGATTTTTATTGTTTATTGTGTCTTATTTATTATATATTTGTGTTTTTAAATGCTCTGCACACCTATCTCCTGAGTTGAGCCTGCCTGCTCAATGCCAGCTATCAAGAGAAACTGTACCTTTCTCGTTTCAGCTGACCCGTTGGTATGAGCCGGTCGGGGAGACCGTCACGGTTGCGGTACAAAATGGAAGCAGTGCAGGGTGTGATGCCGTTTAGAGCAGGTGCAGGCAGCGACTCAGTGACGATGGCCCACATGGCGTAGGTGAGGCCAATGCTTAAGGTGCAAGGTGAGGCAGTGCTCGATGCGGTGCTGGCAGGCTGCAGTGCAGGTGACAGAGCCGGTCAATATACTGGTTGGGCAGCGACGAAGTCGGTGACACAGCAAAGGTCAGTACTCCTCCTCCAGTTTCTCCCAGCTCTTCTCCTTGGCAGAGGTTCTACTTAATTTCCAGAAGTAGTCTAAAGTTCTGGGGTCTGGGCCCCAATATTTATACAGCAAAACCCTTTGTTCTCTGGTGGCAGAGAAGCCCTGTGTCCAGCCAAAACCAGTTATGTCCTCTCTGTGGCAGCTGCCCAGCAGCAGGTGGAGACAGCATTGTCCAAAGAAGATCAGGCCCATTCAGGTGCGAAAGGAATCTCCTCCCCCTACTCCAAATGCAGTCCAGGGCTATTCATCCCAGCCCTGACTCACCCTGGAAAGGCAGGACACACCTACCCCCCCAAATGGCTGTCTGGAAAGAAATCCCAGCCCCTGTCACTCCAAAGACAAACAGTCAATACACATCCTAGCTGAGGCACACAGATGGCTAAGCAAAAAAATACCCACTTTCTATAAGTGGTATTTTCAAGCATAGAACATAAAAATCACCCTAACTAAAAGATGCATTTTAAAATGCTGAGTTCAGGCATATCAAACTTTATTTTTCTGTCTTGTTCCCATGGGCAGCTGTGCTTATAAGATGTTATAAGCAAACTCCCCATTCTATCCTATGGGGACAGGTAGCCTTACAATAATGAAAAACAAATTTGGCAGTATTTCAATATCAGGACTTGCCACACACACCAGGGCATGTCCCACCTTTCACATACACTGCACCCTGCTCAAAGGGGTACCTTGGGCTACCTTAGGGGTGACTTACATGTAAGAAATGGGAAGGGTAGGGCCTGGCAAGGGGGTACACTTGCCAAGTCGACATGCAGTACCAAACTGCGCACAGATACTGCAGTGGCAGATCTGAGTTACATTTACAGGCTCCTTATGTGGGTGGCACAATCAGTGCTGCAGGTCCACTAGCAGCATTTGATTTACAGGCCCCAGGCACACACAGAGCCTTGTTCTAGGGCAGACTAGAAAAACAAATATGCCAATCATGGAATCACCAACCCATAACAATACTTTATAGAGGAAGCACTTGAACTTTGGCACTGAACAGCAGTGGCAAAGTGCCCAAAGCATCTAGGCCAGAAAAACGAAGCCCAACACACAGCAAAAAGACAGGAGGCAAAGACAAAAATACAGGGGAAATCCAGGCCAATGGTGCAAGATCTAACATGTGTCCCCTCCAGGTGAAATGTTGGAAGAACTACGCACCCTCTTGGGAGTTCTCTTCATTAAGGCAGAAAAATCTGGACAGAACTTAAGCATTGGGGTGTTCTGCACCAGGGCGGTGTTCCACTGTAAAGTCCCTCCCCTATAGGGAATTGGACCACCTCAACAATTTTGGGTTCTCACCCCTTATCTGCATCAACCATCTGAGTGGCCTGTGATCGGTCTGAACCCGGAAATGAGTCCCAAACAAGTAGGGCCTCTGCTTCTCCTTCGCCCAGACCACAGTAATAGCCTCACATTCAATCACACTCCACCTCTGTTCCCTTGGAAGTAACCTCCTACTAATGAAGGCAACAGGTTGGTAGACCCCGTCATTTAGCTGTGAGAGCACAGCCCCCACTCCATGCTTTCAAGCGTATGCCTGCACCCAGAACTCCTGTGAGAAGATGGGTGCCTTGAGCAGGGCATCAAACGTTTTTTGGCAGGTGTCAGTCTAGTTCACCTTCCTAATCCTTACAGAGTAATGAGGTAACCCAATGATCATCACCAGACCTGGGTGCAATGTGGGAATGAAAAAATGGCCTGTGACAGCTTTAGAGAAGGAATGAATCACAGTCTGTCTAAAGAGTGTTGAAAAAATATTAATGATCAACACTGATTATTCTTATCATGTAATGAAATAATAGTTTAGTTATTGTTTTTCAAAAAATTACAATTTATGTAAACAAAATCTTGTTGGAAAGACAACTATGTATCAAGAAATGAATATAAAACATACAATAAATGTCCTAAAGTAAAAAAGGAGCGCCAAAAAATATTCATTTGCAGTATATTTTATTTCATATACTTAAGATTGGTAACACTTAATGCATTTCAATAGCAGTAATAAGGTTGCAAATAGGGGAGGAAGTGTTTGGGATGGTTGTGCTCATGATGGAAGGGGTTGGTAGAAGTCACTGGTTAAGGAATACACATTGTTTCAATGATTACGAAATCAGACTGGTAAAGAAGACCAGTATACAGGACCTGTCCTTGCCAAATGTTTAGATTAAAGTTATACAATGTTTGAAAGTATTAATGCAACATCAAGCAATGGAGGGGGGAAGAAAGGTACAGGTCCCTGTGGGTGGGTGACGTTGACGTTTCAACTCAACTTGTGCAAGGAGGGTGACTTAAGACCTCTGCTGCGAGTCCTCCTCAGGACGGAGAGCGAGCAACCTAATCCTGATGCCAGGCAGGCATCACAGGTGAGTTCAGAAGGGATGGTGGGGATCCAACCAGGTAGATCAATTCCCCATGTTCTAGTTGTGTTTCCCCTTTGTGTGGACCACCTTGTGAAGTCCTCAATGTTAATTGGTCATACTAACAGTTATGCATATCCGAGTTCATCGGTAGAACTCTTGAAAGAGTAACGAGCGTCGTCCGTCTCGCGCCTGTCGTCCTGCCGGTATCAGTGCAAGAGTCCACCTTCCTAGGCTGCATCCTGGAAGTTAGCTCTGTCAAGGGGGCAACAACGTTGCTATACCCCTTGACAAATCTCCTGTAATATCAAGGGAGGCCTAGAAAGGCTCTCACCTCTGTCTGGGTCTTGGGTAGGGTTCCCATGCCAGAATGGTGTCAATCTTAGGCTGTAGGGGCGCCACCTGGCCGCTTCCTGGGGTACTAAGTACACCACTGAACCCTGCCTAATCTGGCACTTGCTTGCCGTCATCATAAGGTCTGCCCTCTGCAGAGCATTCAACACTTCCCAGGGCTCCTTGGCAGATAGTAGGTCAGGAATAACCCTGGGCGAAGGACTTCGCTACGCCCACAAAGTGGGCGTAGTGTTGCCTAATTTGCCCTTTGCAAAGTAGCAAAGCAGGCAATACTACGCCCACTCCTTGGGCGTAGCGAAGTTGCTCGCCACCCGCCTCCCTCCCGCCCTCCCGAACATACCTAAATTTAGTAAATGGGCAATTAAAAAGAAATAAAAGGCACTTACCCTGTCCGCGGCGTCCCGGGGCTCCCTCTGCTCGTTCACGCAGCAGTTTTGATAACCAATGCGCATGTGCGGTCGCCCGCGCATGCGCATTTCTCGCGAGAACGAGCAGAGGGAGCCCCGGGACGCCGCGGACAAGGTAAGTGCCTTTTATTTCTTTTTAATTGCCCATTTACTAAATTTAGGTATGTAGGGGAGGGGGGCATGCGGCGCGTAGTGGGGCTACGCGAAGTGCGTGGGTAGGCGTAGTTTCTCGCCCACTATGCGTAGCTTCGCGTAGCCCCACTACGCACACTACGCCCAGGGTTAGTCAGGAAGAGGCTCAGCCTCTTCTTCCATTCCAGCATCTGTCAGAAGGAACATGCCCACTTCGGATCTCTCCAAGTAGGGCATAAGGCGGTTCACATGCAGGAGCTGCAAAGGGTTCAAGGAAAGTTACCTCCAGGTAGGTAACTTTACTCTTGCACTCCACCACTTCAAATGGCCCAGTTCACTTATCTTGGAGCACACAAGGCTCCACTGGAGCTATGACCCACACTTTTAGTCCAGGCTGAAACTCGATTAGAGTGGCATTCTGATGATACCACCATTTCATCGTTTGCTGGCTGGCTTCCAGATTCGCCTGAGCGAGTTGCCTGAAGCACTTAGTCTGGTTCCTGACGGCCAGCATGTAGCTATATACATCCTGGGGAGGTTTACTGTCAGCTTTCTCCCAACCTTCCTTGACCAGACTCAGAGGTCCTCCTACAGGATGCCCATACAGAAGTTCAAAAGGACTAAACCCTAAGGACTTCTGTGATACCTCCCTGTAATCAAATAACATGCATGGCAAGAGGACATCCCACTCAAGCCTCATAGGTTCGCCAAAACCCATAATCCTGCCATTCAGGGCCTAGTTGAATCTCTCAACCAGCCCATTACCTTGGGGGTGGTAAGGAGTGGTAAACATGTAGGTAACACCACACTCCTGTCATCCTGCCACAGGAACTTCATATAATTGGATATGAAGCTGGTACCCTGATCAGACACCACCTTTCTGGGTAAAACCACACAGGAGAAAATCCCCATCAACACTCGACCAACCACGGAGTCGTCACAGAGAGGGATGGCTTCCAGGTACCGGGTGGCATGGTGCACCAAGACCAGGATGAACCTGTTGCCCATGGATGTCTTGGGACACCTAGGATCCCCTATGAAGTGGCCCACCTGGCCACAAGCAAAACATGTCCTAGGGCCCTTCTGGGCAGGCTTACCGCCCGGGACGCATGGCTTCTTCTCATTGGGGGACTGGGAACCTTTCCCTTGGGAATTTTTTGGGGTCCTTTTTGGAACTCCTTCTGTTTACCCTTGTCCTCCCCACTCTTCTGCTGGAGACCCTGCCCACCATTGGCGGAGTCTCCCACAGGACCTTTTTGGACTGTCAAGTGCTGGCGAAGCTCTGGAAAACAATTATCTGACAAGTGCTCCCATGCAACCAAATCATAGAGCCCCTGCAAATCATTTACCTGGCTACCCTTCACCCATCCATTCAGTGCTCTGCAAAAATAGGACACATTCCTCACCCAAGTGCTTGACTCCAGCTTCTCACAGTTCTTCTGCTTGTATAGTTCTGTGGTCCAACCATACCTCCAGATTAAGGCTTCCTTCAGGTAGTCATAAGACATTTGCACCTCGCGTGGGTATGCTGACAAAGTTTCCATCCCCTCTGTCACGAAGCGGCTCCACAACCCAGCATCCAAGTCTCTCTCAGGGAATCTGTGGGAACTCATTGCTACCTCATATGCCTTAAACCACTTCCCAATATCCTCATTCTTAACAAAATCCTTAATTGCTTCCTTGGCGATGTACACCCTAGCTTCTCCAGAGACTGATGGTACACTGCCACCATGGGGATTGGACTCTATACATTTTGCTTTCAGATCCAGCTCCATCAAACCTCTCTCATGCTCTGAAAGCAGCTTCTATTCCTCCATGGCCGATCTCTGCTTTTCTAACACCAATTTCTTTCTTTCCATGTTACTCTCTTTCTCCAGCCCGAGCTTAACAAACTCCCTCTCATGTAACCTATTTCTTTCTCTGTCCTCCAACTCCTCTGGAGACAGACTTTTTGAAGAGACACTGCTGCCATCTCTTGAAGGTACCCTCCCACCTGGTAGATTGAACAGCTCCTCCTGCTTCCCATACAAATTCTCCGGCTCTATCCCAGGCTCCTCATCCAGCCCACTGGCATATCTGGATTCCAACCAGGCCTTCAGCACCTTTTGGTATTCATCCTTTCTGGTGAGGCCTTTCACAGAAATTTTACATTTCTTGCAGATAGCTTTAAGCTGAGACACAGTGTAAGTTTCCATCTTCTCTTCTTCAAATTCAATATCAATAGATGCATTGGATGATGGCTTGGTCATGATGACAAAATTGGCAGTTCTTAAGTTGCAGAAAATCCAAAAGAAAAAGTTCATTCATAGTATGTGGTTGCATAATGGTCTGTACTATGCTAGTAGTGTACACCAATAACTGTATGTAAGGCACAAATGCAAGTCCAGATCATCACTGCTGACCACCAATGTAAGAAATGGGGGTCTCTAGTTGGCAATGGTTTGCACCTGTTGGCAAAACTCTGCAAACTTCACTGGCAGGGCGGAGTTCTCCACCCAACCCTAAATAACACAATCTAACCATGCCATGAAATTCTCTCCAAACTTTGAGAGTCTTATTTACAATAATAATGTAACCCAAGGAGAATGGAACACATAGGTATTTATTAACTTAGATGAAGAAGGAACTTCAGCTTGGGCCTTCTGACTTCACCCTTGCCAATAAATGCTCAGTTAATATTATTTAGACATGGATCACCCTAAAATAATAGTGACTTGTTTTATATGTAGCACTTCAAGCTGCAGTAAACACTGCAATTACCAGATTACTAGTTATATTGGTATTTTATGTGTGGATGTTGTTAAGTGTTTAATTGACAACAATTATGTCATGGCTCTGAGAACATCAAAAAGAAGGTCTAATTATCTGATTATCTAGCGGAAAGCCACATTTTGAGAAGCTCATCAAATGGGAGAAGGTCAGAGTGTAAGTGAAGATTGAGGGATATAGAGCTACAGAGAGAGAAAAGGGAGTGGAGGATGACCTGGTTTGGTAGAACTAAAGCACAGCGAAGAGTCTGGACATGGAAGACCTAAGGCTCCTAGGGAATTGAACAAGGTGAACTTTCTCCTCAGAGATAGGTGGTCATGTTTTTTGAGTGGCCATAAAAGACAGGAAAAGTGCTTCAAACATAATTTATTTTATAGTCAGAAGCCTATGGTTAGAGTTTGGGGCTAAGAAATCAGAGGAGCATTTGGGAAGAGATAGAGCCATTCCAGCAGCAGTGTTTGAAGTTGCTGGAGTCGTTGGAGAGCATAGTCAGGGGAATCCAAAAAAGTGAATTACAGTAGTCAAGTCTTCTAAGTGTGGTTGCCTGGGCTACCACAGGATGAGATAGTTTGGGGAAGAAGGGGATTTTTTTTCAAATTACTGAAAAGCAAGAAACAGACAGAAGTCAATTTGTTCACATGCGTGGAATCCTATGTTGCGTACTGAGGAGACAGGGGTGGGCGAAGGGCCTCGGTCTGGGGGACTGATATTTAGCAAGACAAGATAGGTGGAATTTTGAGTAGGTATCACCATGATTTCTGTATTAATTTTAAGAAAATTGCAGGACATCCTCATAGTGATGTGTGTCATGCATTTCTTGAATTAAGGCACCTCTAGGAGGGTGTATATGAGAGAATAGGGAATTTGGGTATCATCAATGTACAGGGCATGAAGTCCTAAATAGTGAATAAGATGTGCTAGTGGGCACACACTTATGTTATATAGGATGGGCCTCAGGGTGGAGCCATAAGGAACACCCTTCGCTACAAGCTTGAAACCATAATCAAAAGTAGGCATAGTAACTGCCTGGGAATGATCTTGAAGATAGATTTTTATTGAGGCAAGGATAGGGACTTTACCCTTGACTTCCAGACGTTGATCAAGTAATAGAGTGTGGTTACATGTCCAACTGTACTAAGACCAAGTAAGTGCATGTGTCAGTCTGGCGGCAAAGTTCGTCCAGCACTGAGACCAAGGTGTTTTCAATGCTGTAGGGAGGATGAAAGCTAGATTGGGTTTTGACCAGAAGACTATTGGACTCCCAAAAATTAGAAATTTGACAATTTGTCCTTTTTTCCTGCATCTTGACATGAAGAGGCAGGAGGGAGTTGCGCCAGGAGTCGTTCAATCAATCAGGTGTTTGTTAAGTGTGACTACTCACCCGTAAGGGTCTCAAGGTGCTGGGGAGGAGGGGGGGTAAGCAGGCTCTAGTCCATCAAGTGAGGGGGTATATCGAAGAGCCGGGTTTTGAGGTTTCTTGCAAAGATGGGGAGCGATGTTGTCTGTCTGAGGTGGAATGGCAGGGCGTTCTAGGCTTGGGCCGCGAAGAAGGAGAAGGAGCGGCCTCCCGATCTGGTCTTTCTGGTGTGGGGGACCACAGCGTAGGAGAGCTGGACAGATTGTAGGGTCCTCTGGGGTACATGGAATTTGAGGCAGCTGTTCAGGTATACTGGTCCGGTGTCGTGGAGGGCCTTGTGGGTGTGGGTGAGCATGTTGAAGGTGACTCTAGCTTCGATGGGGAGCCAGTGGAGTGTGCGCAGGTGCTGGGAAATGTGGCAGTGTCTTGGTAGGTCGAGGACCAGTCTTGCGGCGGAGTTCTGCTTGTTCTGTAGCGAGCGGTTGAGGTTTTGTTAATTCCAGCGTAGAGTGGGTTGCCATAGTTAAGTCTGCTGTCGGCAAGGACGTGAGTGACGGTCTTTCTGTGTTCGAGGGGGATCTATTTGAAGGTCTTACGTAGGAGGCAGAGGGTGTGGAAGCAGGACGACAAGACAGAGTTGATCTGGCGCTCCATTTTGAGCTCAGAGTCCAATATGATTCCCAGGTTGCGTGCGTGGTCTGTGGGGGTGGGTAGGCTTCCGAGAGGGGGGCCACCAGGTGTCGGTCATTGCCTCAGGGTTTGGGCCCATGATGAGTACTTCTGTTTTGTTGCTGCTTAGTTGTTGTTCATGCAAGTTCAGTCTGCATTGGGTGTTTTTTTTATAAAGAGGGATGCCCAGTACTCATTTCCAGGCAAGTGGCACATGGGCATGATCTAATGAAGCGTTGCAGAGATCAAGAAGAACAGTGATGAGTATGCAAGGAGCACATTGGGAGATTCTAGAAGGGCATGGGTCCAAGAGGGATCTAGATTTAATAGAAGAAAAGACAGAAGTTATCTAACAAAATAGGAGACAAATTGGTACACCATGGAGCAGATGAAGGGAGATGAGGGTGATGGGCAACAGATTCAGTGGTTTTACAATTTGGCAAAACGTTTTCCAATGATTTCTTATTTTCTTCTGAAAATTAATCTAATAGTTTGTCACAGAGAGTTTGGGAAGTTTTCATCTTAGTGGTGAGGCAGTCATAAGCCTAAATGGATTGGATCACATTAAATAGTTCTTTCAATGGGTTCTGAGCTCTAGAGATTCTAGCTCAGAAGTAGGAAAATATTGGTTTGAATATCATTTTTTTCATAAAGGGGAGTGCTTCTTTGAGTTTTTACTGATAAATAGTAGATGGAGTTTAAATGTAAATAGAAGGCCTGAGATTTCAGAGGCATGCACATTATTCAAAGCACTGGCCGTTGTGTTAGGCCAGGGATACTCAAAGTACTGCCCGGGAGCCACTTGCAGGCCTCTTTAACCTTAACATGAATTTCCCCCTTGAATGGCAAGGCTTAATTTGCAGTTTAACTGAAGTAACTAAGGTGGTGTCCTGCACTACTTAACTTTAGTAACACCTCTATTTTAGAGACATCTTACAATAAATATGTAAAAATAGGGTTAGGTTTCTACAAATTTCATATTAGTGTATTTCATTAACATGCAGAAGTGTTTTACCATACCACTGCATGAGAGGTATTTTTTCTAAGTGAGTTTTCAAACATGAATTTTGAAACATTCATGCTTCCCCACCCAACTCTGATAACAATGCCAATAGTGAACTAAGAGGCAAGTCCGTAGTCTGGGTGGTCTAGGTTGCTAATATACATGGGCAAAATTATAGTCAAACACAGGAGAAGGTTTTGTATAACGCACCTTCTGTTCTCATGTATTTTGAGGTCCTATTGTAATCCTTGATGATGAAATGGGAGGCAGGTTTTCTGGTTTCACATTGCACATTTCAGCCACTAGATGTACATGCTTCGCTTCCCCTAGGGCCACCTTACACAATCCCTGACCCACCCGGTCCCACTACCACCACCACCCTGCTGGTATGAGTGCTGCCCTCGGTCACACCACAGACCATAGTGTGTGGTCCCTGGGAAAATGTTTGCGAGTACCCATATGTTAGACATAGTTGTCTAACTGTAAGTTGTATTAAAACATAAGTCCTTCTGATACTCAATGCACAGCCCTAAGGGAGGACGGAATGCGTCAACTGGCTTTGAGCTCATGACCTGCCAATCACCGTTTTGTTAAAGGGCAGAGCGTTCAACTCTTTTAGCTCGTGCCCTAACAATTAATTGGTGTTAAAATATATAAGCAATTGCATAAAATTAAAAGGCAACTGTTTATTTGTTACTTGTATGTCAGGCTATTGCATGGACTTTGCAGAAAATGTTCTCTAAGTCTACAGGCATCCGGGTCATGCTGACACTGACCATTGTGACATTGCGCCAAATATGAGTATGGCTCTAAATCTGAAGTGATTGGAAAGTTCTACAAGAGAGTAACAATTCACGTTAGTTTTACTTTATTATAAAGCACCAAGCACTGAAATTTTGAAAAATAATGCTTATCAAAGTATGTTAAAGAGGCCATCTAGTGTAGAAAAAAAATAAGTTGGCTTTACCAAATCCTATATCACTAACCATCACCAACATTAACCATTTTAGAAAGTCCCTTTGTCTTGATGATGTCAGCTTGGGTTTTGCGAATTTTTGTGACAGCTTTAATTGGATTGACCTTTAAAGGCTAGAAAATCAATTTATTCTGAAGACCAAACAAAAATACACCATTAAGGTTTATTGTCTGCCCTGAAATAAATATAAAGAATGTTTATTTTAATGTTTCTCTTTGTTTTCATGTACATGCATCAATACCATAGTTTAAAACTTCATTAGATGTTTCTTGCCTGATGTTTTCGAATCTTCCCTAACCAGATGGGATACGGGCGTTCATATTTCATATGTGCAAGAATCCTGTCCCCTTGATCTTTCAGAAAGTATTCTCACTTGCACAAAACAAAATCCAAAGTGTATACTTTGTGCTTGACGGCTGTCAAAGCTGCATTTGTTCTGTTAAACTCCAAAACGGAACAAACATGATGCTTTATTAGAAGATGCTGTGCAGTTAGTTCCTGACCTATAAATAAAAAAGATCGCATACAGCAGCATGACCCATTTACAGATTTCGAGAATACTAATGTATCTTGAGTTACAACCCTTGAATTCAGAAGTGTGATTTGAAAACTAGAAAAAAATAAGACCTCAGGCCATATTTATGAAGGGGGTTGCATCGCTCTTGCACCATGAAACGTGGTGCATGTGTGATAAAAACCCCAAATGTGATTTATCGAGCCATGGAAGGCCATTTTGTGTGGCCCTGCATTGCTTGATTAAACAGGAGTAATGCAATGCAGCGCATACTGTTGCATTGCATTACTTTGTCCTGGGAAGGCGTTCTATGGCCGTTGCATGGGTGTTCCAACGCACCTGCCATGGATTTTGACGCATTACTAGATTTTGGGAAAACAAAGGAGAGAGTAAGGGATTGTGTCCACTTCGGGTGGACGAGGAATACTCCTGTTCCCCTGGACAAGGATATGGAAAAACAAAAGGAGGAGTATTACCCGACGTATAGGCTAGATTTACCATTGCTCATAGACCTGGGAATGTGCCAACATGTTATGCCTTCCCACGTAAGGTGTAACGAGGAAAAATATCTTAATTTCTTGTTGTTTCGTCCTCTGTCTAATGTGGAATATGCGTCAGGGATTGTTTTTGTGCAGGAAGGTGTCCCTTCCTGTGGTATATAAATAAATAATACCGGATCTAGGTTTGACTGGACATAGCAATAACAGATAGCTCAATAAATAAGAGTCAAGATTCGAGGTAGTAGGAGTTTGCAGGTTTAATACAGCATAAAGGACAGGAACAGGACAACCTGCACGGGAACAGGATGGCAGGGCCCTGCAGGGGGGACAGGGAATGAGCGCGCTAACTTTAATAACAGTACACAAGCATATATACTAAAACAGTTGCATTACAATACATACGATAGGCGGAGCAGTGGGTGTGGTCAATAGCAGTCGCGAAAGATAAGGGTGAAAGTAGGTGTAACAGGAGGCGTATACATAGACATGTGATGTAAACGTAACAGAATATGTCATAAATAGGGCGGAAACATGGAGGGGGCTACCTAAGGAGCCGGGACCTCTAACCTAATGGTGCGCGCAAACTGACAATGACGTGTTACTAGGAGAAGCTGGGGGCTATGAACTCTGCGCTAGGAGTAGAGACTGAAGTCTGGAGAGTCAGGGCGACATGTGCCTAAACAATATCTAGTATCTAATGTTTAGAGGACATGTTGATATAAACTAAGAGTCAGGAGGGGAGAGGCTAACAGACTCTAAGACTGGAGCATGCATTATTCTACATGTAGTGCGTGCTGAGGAATATTAAATGACCATTAAATACAGTATTTCCCTTACATGGAGACGTAAAGGCTAGACAATGACGGAAACTATTGATGCGATTCAGTAGCTTAGGAATGCAGAGAAGGAGGGCTGGACTGATAACTAGAATCATAACATACTCTTGGCAGACTAACAGGCAGAGCCAGGCCGAACCGGGCACTGTGAGGCAGGAAGTAAGTGAAGGGTCAGGAACACAGGTGGGGGCTGTATCGCTCCTCAGCGAGGGCTCAGGAGACAGGAGCTGAATCTGGTGTCCGGGCCCTTTTGAGGCCTAGAAACGGGGACTTTACAATGAAATAACGTGCACACTGAGAAACGTGGCAACGTAACTTTACATAGGCCTAATATTCGTAGTACTCACGAGAACTGGGAACTGGCATACTAGAGATGGACACAACTATAATCGCGTCTTTAATCGAACATGGGGAATACATATGCATATTAATCATGCACACATAGCATAAGATGGGGGACACGTAGGGACACAGAACATGGCAAAATTTACTTTTCCACATTCCCTCCTTGTCACTACGTTTTCCATCAGGAAACATCAATATTCATGATACCATCTATCATTTCATACAGTATCATTTGCTCGTCTCGAATCTTCTTCGAACGGGGTCTAGGACGGGACTTGGGACTAGGAATACAAGAGGTAGCACAAATGCCACAAATCGCAGGGCCACATTGTATACAGAGGCAGCAACTGAATATGATCGCTACTGCAATACCTAGAAAGGACAACACTTTCCATCCCCAGGCGGAAATTATATTCCAGAACCAACCGGACCATGTCCAGGTGCCTGGATCTTGGTGTAACATATGGGCAATTTTATGGAGTCTGGTTATAGCTGAATAAACAGACGGCGCGTTATTTGGAATGAAAATGCAGCAACTAGATCCGATGACTCTACAAGCCCCGCCCCTATCGGCCAGTATGACGTCAAGGACGAGACGATTCTGGAGCACGACAATTCTCATAAAGGATTGCTCTTCGGTCAAGTTACCTAGAGCAGAGGTAGTCTCAATCACTACTGCTTCAAGGGTTCTGGTTAATCTACGTATCAGTTTACTATTCACGACAGTACCTAAATAGGGAAAGACACCTTTATTGATATCTATGTATTGTTCTAGAGCAGTTTCAGTATAATCGACAATCGGGAGGTCTCTTTTGTGTCTCGTATGTACTAGGTGGGAATTCCTATGATAGTCAGGTGGGGCTAGAAAAACTGGTGGCAGTAGGAAGGCAATGTAACAGGTTCCCTCCCAATCGAGGGGCAGACGAACATATGCGGTCTGACCACAAACAAAATAAGAATGACGTGAAGCTTTGAAAATAGATTTCCCACTGTCACTATACTTGACAATAGTAGTACAATCACTATGTCCTACATGTACGGAACCATTCTTTCGGACACATAATTCGCCTTTAACTGGTAGTACTGACATAGCAGGTAAGTCTGGAGTAGTATCAGACTGAACATTCAGGACCATGAAATTCGAAGAATAATTACCTAAATTATAAACTTCATTTTCTAGATCTAACCCTGTTCTGTGGGGAAGACCTTGCTTGTCTGGGAAACATGTACTGTTAAGAAAAGACATATCTGTTAAGGATGACGTTAACGTGGACCATGCTCCACACGAACCGTTATGTGAAAATGGATAAGGAAAGAGTGGCAGAACTCCCTTCGGTGTCTGGAAAGGGGGGAGTCGACCACACACCCAACAATTAGTGGCATTGCTGGTCTGGTGTGCATAATGTAACATGCGGATAAAGGAATTATTACGCATAGCAAGACGATATGAGAGTTCATGAAGAGGCAGATCACTAAACGTGTGCTCTACTGTAACATTAGAAGACTTATTTACATGAGAAACTGGAAAATACAAATAAAATGCATAACTTGTGCAGGTAATCATAAGGCTGAGATATAGCAGAAAACATAAAATAATAGTGCAACTTTTAGAGTTCTCACTAACTCTCTCTCTGTGGGGGTCTATTATATACATGTCAGGAACCGGTCTAACCGTTTCACCTAGGGGAGGACTTAGACAATCAAACTGGCTGACTTATTTTACTAGACCTTAATTTTAGCTTATACTCCTGTTGCGGAGTTTTCTCTAACAGGGAGGGATTTGTATCATTGTCTTTTGCGGGACAGTCCTTAAGAATAGTACTTTGGCAATCCTTAAAATCCTCGGAAATGTTCTTGGAGACAGTCTTTAGTCCATAAAATTTTTTCACATGAGACAGGTGGACCCAGCCCTTCCTGCCTTCCAGCTTGACGGCAGTACGGGTGGCCAGGAGGACCTGCTTGGGCTCCTTCCAGCGGGGCTCCAGCGGACTTGAACGATCAAAATTCCGGACAAGAACCATGCATCCGGGAACGATTTCATGCGGTGCCACCTCGGTATTGTCTGGAAATGCGGCGGCAACCTGTGAACGACAAGAGTGTAGGGCAGACATCAAGGAAGCTAGGTAATCTGTCAGCATATTACTTGAAACATCTGTAATACTTCGGGGTCTAGGTGTACCCCACATATTAGGGGGGCGGCCGAATACGACCTCATACGGGGACAGACCTGATCTGGAATGTGCGACCATGCGCATATAAAACAAAGCGACTGGCAGAGCTACTAGCCAGTCCACACCTTTCTCTTTACATATTTTGGCAATGCGGATTTTCAGGGTGTGATTATGTCTCTCTACGAGACCGGCTGCTTCAGGATGGCGTACACAATGGAACTTCCACTGGTACCCTAACAAAAGGGAAACATGTTTCATGAGTTCAGATGAGAATGGCTGGCCGTTGTCAGAATATACGACTCTAGGGAGTCCATAACGGGGGAAGAACTCACGAACCAACTGCTTGGCAGTGGTCGCGGCTGTGTAATCTGGAACTGGATATGCTTCTGTCCACCTGGACAAAGCGCATACAACTACAAGGACATACTTGAAACCTCGACATCGCTCCATCTGAATATAACCCATTTGGAGGACTTCAAAAGGGTGGTCAGGGGGCTGGAATCCACCTTGTTCCACCGGGACACTTTTACCTGGATTAAACTGACAACATATCATACAGGTACGGACTTTCTGCTTGGCTGCAGCTCGTAAATGCTTGTTGAACCAAATGTTCTGGATACTGTCTAACATAGCTTTTTCTCCTAAATGTGCTGGACTATGTGCGGTATTGATAATGACTTGAACCATAGAGTCGGGGAGAAACCATGTGGCTTTTCCCTTCGTTACCCATCCCTGACCTGTCTGGACCCCTCCTTGTTCGGACAATTTCTTAATTTCATCGGGAGTAGCATGTAACTGGATATCTATGACATCTTGAGTAGGGTCCTTAACTGTCATGCATGTAGTCGGATCTGGAGGATTAACTGAAATGTCTGGAGTCTGTGCTGTGAGCTTGGCTGTGCGATCTGCTAGATCATTACCTTGAGAAATAGTGTCAGTAACTTTCGTATGTGCTTTGCATTTCATGATAGCAATAGATGTCGGTAAGTGTATGGCATCTAACAGAGCTTGAATAAGGAACCCATGCTGAATCTTGGTTCCATGAGAAGTCATGAAACCTCTCTCCTGCCAGAGCACTCCAAAGTCGTGTACAACTCCGAATGCGTAACGTGAATCTGTGTAAACATTGACTTTCAGGTTCTTGGCGTGTATGCAGGCTTGTGTCAGAGCAACTAGCTCTGCTGCTTGAGCAGACAGGGTGTCAATACGGTGTGTTTCTATAACTTCAGTGTCAGTAGTCACTGCATACGCGGCTACTAGTTCTCCTGTACTTGTTCTCATACATGAACCATCCACATAAAGTGTCAGGTCGGGATCTGGTAATGGAATATCTGTCAGATCTTGTCTTGGCTTAGTCATAATATTAACTACTTCCACACAGTCGTGTGTGACAGGATTCGAATTAACTGACGGTAACAGTGTAGCAGGATTTAGAACGTTGCAGCGTCTGATTTCTATGTGTGGCTGGAACAGTGTCAGTTCATAACCTGTTAAACGTGCAATTGTCAAGTGCTGAGTCTGTGTTCGGTTTAAAAGAACTTCCACAGAGTGTGGAACTTGTACTGTCAAGGAATGTCCTAATACTATGGAATCACTTTGTCTGATTGCTAGTGCTGTGGCTGCAACTGACTTGAGGCACGCAGGCAAAGCCTGGGCTACAGGATCTAATGTGCTCGAAAAATAAGCACAGGGCTTGTATTGTCCTGCTTGATCTTGTGTAAGAACAGATAATGCTGTACCTTCGCGTTCTGTGACGAAAAGTGTAAAAGGCTTACTGTAGTTCGGTGTAGCTAGAACAGGAGCTTGACATAAAGCTTTCTTTAACTCATTGAAACTAAGTGTATGTTCAGATGTCCAAGGGAGGACAGTCGATACGGCTGCCTCCTGTGTCGTTAACTGTATCAGTGGCTTGGCTAGGAATGCATACTGAGGAATCCATTGTCTGCAGTAAGAAGTGAGGCCGATAAAAGCACGTACCTCCTTCTGGGTCTTGGGCTGAGGAAGACTCGCTATTAACTGGATACGGTCGGGTGTCAACTGCCTACCCCACTTGGACAGTAAGTGGCCTAAGTAGATCACTTGCTGGACACAGAATTGAAGCTTCGAAGGGGACACCTTGTGCCCCATCTCGGCAAGGAAATACAAGACTGTAAGTGACGCTCGCTCGCAAGCACGTTCAGAACGGGCTGTGATCAGTAGATCATCGACATACTGGAGCAGGGCAGTGTCAGTTGGCATGTGAATATTGTCTAGTTGTCTCTTAAGTGCTTGACTGTAAATGCTAGGACTTTCCGTGAAACCTTGAGGAGCTCGTGTGAACATATAGCTCCTTCCATTTAAACAAAATCCGAAAAGAAACTGGCTGTCTGGATGAATGGGGACACTGAAAAACGCGTTCTTGAGGTCTATGACTGTAAAAAATGAGGCTTCGGAATCAATGGCTGTCAATAGGGAAGAGATATCTGGGACAACTGGGTACTGGGGAATAATACATTTATTGAGTTCTCGAAGGTCAATCACTAATCGATATACTGGGGGTGCATTTGGATCAGTACGTTTCATGACTGGAATGATCGGAGAATTACATACATTGGAGTCAGTTTCTACAACTACTCCTTGAGCCATGAGCTCGTCAATAATTTTGGATAAGGCTGCTACAGCCTCAGGTGGCAATCTGTACTGTCTGATTCGTGGTAACACTACACCTGGCTTGAGAGTCACACGATGGGGTGTGATTTGCATATAACCTACATCAGTTGGACCTTGCGCCCATAGATGCTGTGGAACATTGGACAATCTCGGATCAAAATCTCGTAATACATAGTGACCCTTGAAGTCACGTAGAAACAGGCGTATTCCCTCTGGGGAGCAGCAAATAACTGCACCTAATTCTTTCAGTGTTTTAATACCTAACAGATTTTCTGGACATGACTTCGTAAGTAACAGATCAGTAGTGCGGGACAATGGACCTACTTCTAGAGTAACTGGCTTAGATATCTCGTTTACAATAGGCTTTCCTGAAAATCCAAGGGAAACATTTCTAGAGCCTGAGAGCGGAGCCCCTGGAACTTCGGCGTGACTAATGGTGGTCCTACTTGCCCCTGTATCAACCAGAAACTTTCTGTCTTTCCCTAATACTTGACTGTGAACATAGGGACCCCCTTGATCTACAGGTATCTCGATGAGAGGCAAGCCTACCTCCCTCTCTAGGCTGTTTCATGAATATGGCTGATACTCTGGATACTCGGACTGTGCATACTGGTACATCTGCTGTGTAACATGCTGTGTTGCAGCAATAGGCTGCGGCGCTGGAACTGTCTGTTGTGCATTCTGTGGCTGAGAAGTCTGTGAAACTTGTTCTTGTCTAGGCGGACGTGGTCTTTCTTTAGTCTTACCGGTAGCTATGTTGTGTTTCAGAACTGCACACTCGTTTATGAAATGACCTGGCTGTTTACAATAATTGCAGGTCCCTTTAACAGGAACTGCAGGATGACTGGCTTGATTCGTACCCCTCTTCTGACTGTCTTGAGGAACAGATTGTGCAACTAGTACTTTCATTTTCGTGTCTTTCATACGTTTCCTTTCATGATCTTGCTCTTCTCTGATTCTATTCTGGTGATACTGAAGCATCTGTAACATTTGGGACGGGGTATTAGCTTGCAATGTACTTTCGACTTTCAAAACTCGATTCTTAACTTGTGGACTTGAATTCTCGACTAATTTAGTAACAAAAAGATGAGGGTATGACTCACTACTTGTCTTGAGGCCGCTGTTAATACTAAAGCATTTCTCAAATCTAGAATAAAAATCACTAGTGTCTTCGTCTTGTTTCTGTTTACAGGCTGAGATTGCATCCCAGTCTTCCTTTTTAGTGGCTAATCTTGGCAAAACTTGTATTAACAGTTCTGGTAATTCTTTACATTTCTCTCCTAGACCGGTACCTGGTACTCGTATCTTATCTTCAGCTTCTAGAACTGCCCAATCGATCTTTTTCTCTCCCACCTCCCATTCTTTTTCTTTGAGTTTTTCGTATACCCCTGCGGGCAATAGGACTTTTAACATTTTAATTATATCTGGATACGTGTATTCTCCCATACGGAGCATGTCTTTTAATTCTCGGTGGAACCCTGCTGGATCTTTGTCATGACAGGGAATTAATTTCTTCATCTCTAAGAGTTCCATCTTTGTAATCGGAGTGTAAACAAATACTCGTTGCATTTCACCATCCGCTGTCCTAACTGGGTGTACTTCTCGTAACGGATTCTGTCTGTCTATATAAAAGGGTTTACTTTCTGGAGGTGAGACATGAACAAAATGCGGGTTCAGAAACATACTATATTTGTGGCGCTGTTCTAGAATGACACTAATTAAATCGGTACCTAAACCTTTCCATCTATACTGGAGTAACTCGTTCAGGACATCGTGTAACGGACCTGGATCAGAATGTTGACCCTCATACAGAGTAATGAGATGCTGGATCATATACATACCCACCAGTCGTTGCTCGGCGGGGGGCAGTTTCAGAAACATTTGTGCCACTATTTCGTCTGGAAAAGTGGTAGAATCAGTAATCCATCGGACTGCTGATCGGGCTAGTTCTTGTTCATGTATGGTATTTAACTTACTATAACCGATTCGTGATTTCAGAATATGATCGGTAGCTTGAAATATTTGTTCTAGGGAACTTTGTTCTGGTGCTGGATGAGGAACAGTTTTCTTGTAGTTTAGACGTGAATGTCGGTCGGAAAGTCTAGTTCTACCTACATACGCTATTCTGGCGGGATTCTCGTCCTCTACCTCTTCAGTAGAAGAGTCATTTTCTTTCTCGCTTACTTGTGCTGCTTTACGTTGTTCATGTAACTTTATTATTTCCTTACGAATTCTCTTGTACATACTCTCTATACTACTGATAGTTCTGTGTTTACCCTCGGCTATATTATCACTCCACCTTGTCAGGATTCTCATTTCGGCCGGATCTTTGGTCGGATAATCTTGTTCCCTTATTAAACAATTAATCAGAAACTTTAATATCATGAGCTGGATCTCAGCTTTCCTTTGAGACATGGCTTCACCAATGCTTTCTGGATCATTCCCTGTACGGATGAAACGATATATTCTGTCTAGATCTTCTTTCATATTCGGTAGGGTGTCCAGATACCCGGTCACCCGTCTTACACGGATGGAATATATGACCGTACTATTATCACCTGTGACTGGATCATAGCGGCATTCAGTAAGAGCTCGTCGGATTTCTGCAACGGACTTATATTTGGGCGTACGCTGTAACGCACGTTCATGTAACTCGACTAACGTTACACGTTGGTGTGGTGGCGGGGTACCAGGAGGACCTCCTCCTGCGGCCCCTAAACTAGAATCGTCGACTGATACTCTTCGTGCTGGCAGAGTGGGAAATTGTAATGTGGACTGGACCGGGGGTACCGTAACAGGTACTCCGGTGACTGGAGGAGCAGGATTTACATTATTTACAGGGACTGGCGGAACAGGATTTGCATATTCTGGAACCGTGTCGTCCAAATAGGACGAAATGAAAATATCAGCTGCGGTCGGTTTGTGACGTAGCTTGGTCGGAACTAATGGTGGCGGAAAATTACTGGATGCCTCCGGGGTCGCTTTTGGCAAGCCCTCGGCAAGAAGAGGATACATACCCTTAATGAGGGCATTTCTCTGTCTGTCTGACTGTTCGGTTTTAACTCGTTCACCTATCTCGATTAATTCCCTTTCTTGGGCTCGTTCTAAGGATTCTCTACTTAATTCTGACTTTCTGATTTCTTTTTCGGTTCTTTTATGAGATTCTTTGCGCCATAACTCGATGGCATCTTTCTGTGACTGTCTGGCTTTCTTTTTCCATAATGCTTCTTCTACTTGCATGATGCACTCGGCATCCCATGTACCCGATACGGGCCATCTATACTTTTCTTCTAACTGTTTGGTATACTCTACCCATAAATCTAGATATAATATGGCACTTATGCCATGCTTCTGATACATAAAATGACCTGGACTGTCCCTAGGCGGGACAGGAACTGCTTCTTCTAACAGACCTTTTCTAGTTCTTAACTGACATAGTCTGGAAAATAACGGCATGACTGAACTGTAATCTGGACACAATACAATACACAATGAACACGATAATTACACCACTTTCATACCACGACATTAAAATACATGAAGAACATTTAAAATAACAGTTCGAACAGAATACCACCTGGAATACTGAATACATGAATTTCCTCGAGAACAGAACTGACTAGAACAGAAACTAGATGCACTGCTAAAACAGTACGAAACTTACCGGTCTCATAAAGAGACACGTCAGGACCCGCATCCACCGAAGTGGACACTTCGTTTTGGGATCTGTGTACCACCAAACCCCACGGACCAGAGACAATTAGATTGACCCTGTCTAGATACTACCCCAGCAACGGTACTCACCGGGCAGCAAGAACGGAAGGCCTCGGACTGGACTGGACTGCTTCGACGCCGGACGGACGAACTTCGGACTTCAGTTACGGGTGGGCCTCCGGATACCTCGGACCTTGGACTCTCGGCTTGGGCTCTGGTCGGGACTCGCCGCGTTCCTCCACCGCCTCGTCTGGATGCTGGACCGCCACCTCCGTCTCCTCCGTGGGCCTGAGGGATACTTGAAGCAGAAATATCTGCATGTGCACGGTATGATTCCGTCACGGCTGCAGAGGGTCAGGGGGCCGGCGTGGCTTCACCGGCGCGTGGGGAAAGGGCAAGTCCCTATTCGGGCGCCATTATGTGGTATATAAATAAATAATACCGGATCTAGGTTTGACTGGACATAGCAATAACAGATAGCTCAATAAATAAGAGTCAAGATTCGAGGTAGTAGGAGTTTGCAGGTTTAATACAGCATAAAGGACAGGAACAGGACAACCTGCACGGGAACAGGATGGCAGGGCCCTGCAGGGGGGACAGGGAATGAGCGCGCTAACTTTAATAACAGTACACAAGCATATATACTAAAACAGTTGCATTACAATACATACGATAGGCGGAGCAGTGGGTGTGGTCAATAGCAGTCGCGAAAGATAAGGGTGAAAGTAGGTGTAACAGGAGGCGTATGCATAGACATGTGATGTAAACGTAACAGAATATGTCATAAATAGGGCGGAAACATGGAGGGGGCTACCTAAGGAGCCGGGACCTCTAACCTAATGGTGCGCGCAAACTGACAATGACGTGTTACTAGGAGAAGCTGGGGGCTATGAACTCTGCGCTAGGAGTAGAGACTGAAGTCTGGAGAGTCAGGGCGACATGTGCCTAAACAATATCTAGTATCTAATGTTTAGAGGACATGTTGATATAAACTAAGAGTCAGGAGGGGAGAGGCTAACAGACTCTAAGACTGGAGCATGCATTATTCTACATGTAGTGCGTGCTGAGGAATATTAAATGACCATTAAATACAGTATTTCCCTTACATGGAGACGTAAAGGCTAGACAATGACGGAAACTATTGATGCGATTCAGTAGCTTAGGAATGCAGAGAAGGAGGGCTGGACTGATAACTAGAATCATAACATACTCTTGGCAGACTAACAGGCAGAGCCAGGCCGAACCGGGCACTGTGAGGCAGGAAGTAAGTGAAGGGTCAGGAACACAGGTGGGGGCTGTATCGCTCCTCAGCGAGGGCTCAGGAGACAGGAGCTGAATCTGGTGTCCGGGCCCTTTTGAGGCCTAGAAACGGGGACTTTACAATGAAATAACGTGCACACTGAGAAACGTGGCAACGTAACTTTACATAGGCCTAATATTCGTAGTACTCACGAGAACTGGGAACTGGCATACTAGAGATGGACACAACTATAATCGCGTCTTTAATCGAACATGGGGAATACATATGCATATTAATCATGCACACATAGCATAAGATGGGGGACACGTAGGGACACAGAACATGGCAAAATTTACTTTTCCACATTCCTGCACAAAAACAATCCTACGTGCACGCTACGCTGGCACCCTTGCACTATGGTGCAAGGGAGCCTGTGTTGGCGCTATGCAGTCCATTGTGTGCCAGCACTGGGGAAAGAACAGGAATGTGCCGTATTGTAATAAAGACGGTGCATTCCTACTGTTTCCCTGTAATGCAGTGCAGCACAGAATGGTGACTTACTACTCTGTGTTACTTTACTTTTTCATAAATATGGCCATCGGTGGTTAACCCTAGTTAGGATTAGATGCAAGCAGGGGAATGTGATAGAAGGTTTTACGCACCAAGAACCATATTTCTGAAGAAGTAATGCAGTGCAGCATCACCTTACTGTGTTGCACTGCATTACAGGTAAAGGGCAGTAATGTGCTGTATTTTTTAAAATACAGCACATTCCTGTCCATTCACCCGGTGCTGGCGCAATATGGGCTACCTACCGCCAACGTAGGCACACTGTGTTGCATGCACTGATTGTTTTTATGCTGAATGGGACACCTTCCTGTACAAAAAGAATCCTCTGAGCAATACTCCTCTGCCTACGTGTGCTGCAGATTCCAGCACACATAGAAAGAGAAAGTAATGAGGAGAAATGAAGATATTTCTTCTTGTTACGGTTCACCTGGAAAGGCGTAGCATTCTGGCACATTCCAAGATCTACCAGCACTGGTAAATCTGGAAATGTATCAAAATCCAGGGGAGTTGCGTGGGAACACACATGCAATGCCCATGGAACATAGTGATTTGTGCTGCGTTGCATTACTCCTGATTTAAAGTGGGCTTGCATGGCTTGATAAAATCGTATTTGGGTGTTGCGTCACACACGCAGCAGGTTGTGTGGTTGTTCCCATTCTGTGCCTATAGGAAAATGCATGGGCCTAAATTACCGCTTATTGTCTTTATTGTTACTGAATTAAAAAATACAGTCTCTAGTAATGTGTATGCACACACTAATGGCATATCCATGCATGCACTCACTTATAGATAAAATTGTGCCTGATAAAAAAAAACACACACACTCACCGTTAAATACTTACAGGTACTCTGAATGTTTTTAAGAATTAACTTGAAATGCACATTAAATGTATTCCCATTTGCTACAATATTTTGTCCCCTCTGTTATTTTCACATTTCCTTCTGTAATCCAATTAAAATACATTTCGTCTTTCTAATGGTCAGTTTCAGCATCATGTCACTGGTTGGACCCTGAGTAGGATTACATTGCCTTACCGAATATACTATTGGCTACATGTAAACTGGCTGGCCATGTTGGACACCAATGGACAAATGTTCTTATTGCATCTATTTCAAAATGTATCAGAATTATTTTCTCACTTTCTCTAGATAAATTGCATAAGGATTGACATGCTAAAATATATCAGGTGAAATAGCAGGCGTACAGACACTGCTACAAACACATAATTCCAATCCCTGCGCAAACAGCTTTTTCTGGGTTAAAATGTATCCCCCAAACTTAGATTCAGACCCAATGGCTAAACAATGGCCTTCAAATAACTTGCACTTTTAAATTATAACATTTGCAAAGGATTAGCATTACCATCCTGTCTGTCTCACAAGGAAACGTCATTGATTTCTTTACTTTTCTTTGTCTCCTAAGCCTTGCATCAGTAGAAATGGAAGATCCCACAAAGGGTTTGGGTTCCACAGACAGTAAAAAACAGATATTTCTCATTCATGCCACTTTTTGTCCCACCTCATGCAGACCAGGTGGTTTGGACAGACTTTTTTTAGTGACAAATGTAGCAAAGTTACATATTTATTAGATTTTGGTACCACATTCTTCAGATTACTGACCACATGTTGATAGACAATAGTACAAGTTTGAATTGGGCAGAAGTTGTATGCATCCACAGAAAAACTGCTTACCTTTTGGCGGGATGCAAACAAAATAAGCAGAAGAAGCAGAAAAGAAGACAAAATAAGACACTCAGATGCAGCAAGGCAGTAAGGGAATGGGTAATGGAGGCCCCTCACCTTACCTTTCAGGGGGGCCTTGAGGTTTTGTTACACCTCTGCTTCAAAGATACCTTAAAATTGCCACTCCTTTAGAGAATCGTGTTTTTTGTTTCTGATTCCGGGTTCTTAGATTCATGGGCTGAAGAAATTTTTATGTAAGCTCCTCTGCTGCCAAAAGTTAATTTAATAATTAAGTTGAATTAATTGCTTAGTTGTTGAAAATTACATTACTATTATTATATTTATTTACTTCAAGTATCATATTTGTATACAATAAATCAATGTATCTACTTAATGTACTGTAATTACATTCCCTTCCCTGATTCCAAAAAACCCTGACTGCCCTATAATGCTACCTTTCCGTGCACCATACAGACTCCTTGCTATCCCTTACCTCTATCCTTCCATAAACCCAAACACCTTTACCACTACTTACCTCTACTCCTCCCTGAACCTTATAAAAATGTTTAACAGAGCTTAACACTTCTTTTCCAAGAACCCTAAAAACACCTTACTCTCCATGGGTGATATATTTCCCTAAAAACTTGGCACTACTCCTTAATGTTACACTTCCCTGAACCCTAAGAGAAACATACCACCCCTTAACCTTTCCCTTTCCTAAACTGGAAAATTATACTATCCCTTAATGATACCCATCCCTGAACCTTTAAACCCTTACTTTTCCTTAACATTACGTTTCCCTGAAACCTAACATGGCATTACTACCCTTTAAAGCGACCTTTCCCTGAGCTCTAAAAACTCCTTAAAGCCATGCTTCTCTGAACAATATAAACTTATTACTATCCTTTAATGCCCCCAATTCCCAAAAATATTAAATACTTCTTAGCATCACACTTCCTAGAACCCTAAAACTTCCTTACTACCCCTTAATGCTATCCTTCAGTGAACCCTAAACACCTCTTACTACTTTACATTACCCATCCCTCAACAGGCATGAAAATCCATACTGTCCTTTAAATTACCAATCCAGAACAACCCTTTAATGCTACTCTTCTTTGAAATCCTAAAACCCTGCTACCCCTAACATCACCCTTCCTTGAACTGGAAAACCTTACTACCCTCTAATGCTACTGCCTCCTTGTACCATACAAAACCCTTACTACTGCTTAACGCTACAGATCCCCAAACCCTAGGAAATCCTTATTCCCCCTTAACGCTACATTTCCTTGAACCCTAAAAACTCTTACTGCTCTTTACTGCTACCTATCCTTGATCTCTAAAGAACCTTTACCGCCACTTACAGCTACCCACCCATGAATCTTAAAACACCCTAATACCCCTTAATGCTACCCACCCATACTACTCCTTAACATTACCCTTCCTTAAAACCTTACTTTCCATTAATGCCACCCATCTCTGAACCCTAAAACCCCGTAACTATCCTTTAACTCGTAATGCAACCTTTCTTAGAACATCGAATTCCCCTTATTACCCCTTAATGCTACCCATCCCTGAACCCTAAAAACCCTTGTTACCCCTTACATCTACTCTTTACTGAACCCTAATAAATGTCTTGTTTCCGCGTAACCTTATCTTTCCTTGAACTCTAAAAAACCCTAGTTTCCCCTTAATGCTACTCTTCCCTGAACCCTAAAAACCACTTGCTACCCCATAGAGCTTCCCTTCCTTGAACAGTAAAATCATACTACCCATAACGCTAGCCATCCCTAAACTCTAAAATTCAGACTACTCCTTAATGCTATCTGCCCCTGAACTCCAAAAACCTCTTATCACCCCTTAACTCTACCCTTACTTGAACCTTCCAAACTCAAAAACCTTAATGCTACCTATTCATGAAGCATAAAGACCTTTACAGTCCTTTAATTCTAACTATCCCTGAATTCTAAAAGACTTTTACTACCCCTTAATGTTACCCTTCCCTGACATAAAAAAATTCTACCCATTAATGCTACCCATCGCTGATCCCTAAAAAACCTTACTGCCCCTTTAATTCTACCCTTCTCTGAACCCCAAAACCCATGCTGCTCCTTAATGTTATCTATCACTGAACCCTAAAAACCCCAAATTACCCCTAACACTGCCATCTCCTAAACCCCACAAACCCATATACCTTAATGCTTCCTATACCTGAACCGTAAAGATGTTTACTACCCCTTAAGGCTACCCATCTCTGAATAATAAAAGACCTTTACTACCCCTTCATGTTACCCCTCCCTTACTACCCTCAATGTTACCCATCCCTGATCCCTAAAAACGTCACTACCCCTTAGTATTACCCTTCACTGATCCCTACAATCTCTTAACTACCCCTTAATGCTACCCTTCCATGAACCCTACAAACGCTTACCATTATGTAATGCTACTGATCCCTGCACCCTAAAAACCCTAAGTACCCCTTAATGGTACCCTTCCCTGAAACGCAAAAAAAGTTATTACTGTGCTATAATGTTATCCTTTTCTAAACTATAAAAATTCCTTACTAACCCTTAGGGATCACTTAGGTGAGACTACCGGCTGACAGGGAATTACTTGGAAAAGTTGGAAATCAAATTACTGATTTTCTCAGTAATTCCACATTTCTGAGGGCGACCCACAGGGTCCCACTTATGACCATTGTTTTCTTTTATCGCCACCTCCCTCCCAGCAGTTATTAAGGCCCCTAGTATAAGGATCAATGGAAAAGAGCGACCGGGTAATGTCAGGCACGTCGTTATAAGACCCTTAGAGGCGTTCAGCAACATTGAAAAGCTTACTTCTTTAAAGAGTTAGAACATTTTAGGGTATCAGTGAATGAGCACTGTCCGCCAAATTGAGTCACTTACAGAATGTGGGATGTTTTGCTGTTATACCACTATTCAGTAAGAGTGTTATCACAACTAGTTATCATGACATTACCACAAATTTGGAAACAAATTTGCAAACATTGTTTCTGTCTCTTTTTCTGCAAATGTTGGTGTAAAAGTAGCACCAGCATTTTTGCTTGTGCTCTAGTAGTTAATAGGCACGGAATACAGTGTTTTTTCTTCATACAAAATATATTTAAATTCCTTGAAAACCACTATTCATACATTTCACTGGATTTTTTGCAGCATCCCACATATTCTAAATGACCACAAAGTAGTATGTCCATGAATTATAAAATACGCCAAACATTAGTCCTTGACTACTATTCTTTTTTATCAACGGTGAATCTATTTTAATGACATATTTTCAGCATAAAAAAATATATACATAGAGTGTGCTTTGGCTCCATTTAGTGTATTATTACTCTGACCTCATGCTATCAGATGGCGGTGTCTCATTCGACCTTCCAGGAAGGTCTTCTATTGGAAGGGGTTATTTTAAATCTGAAAAATAAAGTCAACTATGCTGTTTATCACATTCAGGATATTTAATACATTCCACACAGATAGCAATAAAGTTTGCTGCTTTTTTTAAGCATTGGCAAAACCAGTAGAACATGCTTTCATGTGATATACAACGTTTGTGCATACAAAGCTTGAAAACAGTATATGGAAATGCCTGTGTTTTTATTTGGTGGTACACTAGAACCAGAACTATTGGCTTTTCCAATACTTAATCAGAGTTTGGCAGACAGGCTATTCTGTTATAAACAAGGTCGATATTCTGTTTACCACATTGCAAGTGTATGATAGCCCTTGGCACTTTTATTATGGCAGGTATTTTGTCACATTTTGATAGAGATTGAATATTCTGCCCAAAAAGTGCAAATGAGGCCTATGATTTTATTCAGGCTTCTTCACATACCTTATTTTTCATGAATACATACACTTACATCGTGTTTGCTTTATGGAAACTGTCTTTCTGGCAGCTGCACCCTAGACCAAGGACAAAAGTAGGATTGAGGTAGAAATGATATGTTGTCAGCGGCACCTCCCTTCTTCTGATTTGTTGTCAAAGAGACCTTGCAAAAACATGTTCTATTTAAAAATATTCACGACATTTAACAAAAGATACCAGTTCCTTTCTGACTTAATCACATAGGACCAAACAGATGGGGCAGGCAATATTCCTGCTCCAGAAAACTATCTCACTCCTACCAACTCACCATTGA
The DNA here is from genome assembly GCF_964261635.1 of Lissotriton helveticus. Classification (NCBI taxonomy): domain Eukaryota; kingdom Metazoa; phylum Chordata; class Amphibia; order Caudata; family Salamandridae; genus Lissotriton; species Lissotriton helveticus. The sequence goes on along the minus strand of NC_136071.1, from coordinate 892,917,576 downwards.
GGGGAGTCAACTAGTGCAGTGGGTATGGTATGTCACGATTACTGCAACATCATCTACACCAGCCTTGAAAGAAATTTACAATATTGTAGATAATACAGATGCAAGAAATCAGACTATACCTTAATCTCCGAAAAATGCACATAAACCATAAATTGATGTCACTCTCGGTGTAATGTCCATGCTACCTACAAATACCGGTACCACTGTACCTTTTGGACAAATCCTTTTGATCTACTACTTTTAATCTTTTTAACAATGGTTCAAACAGTGTAAAAAAGGTGGCAGGTCCCCAGGTATATTTCAACACTGCCCTGGGCTGACTTAAACATAGACTTAAGGTAAGAATTCGAACATCTCTCAGTAAGGAAATCCCTCAAGCCAAAGACGTTCTGATTGACATTGATTTTGAGGCTGCCATAAATGATTTAGCAATTGATAAATGTATCTTATGAATGTTCACAAACATTGGGGACTTCAAAAAAAGACTGGTGACTTTTCAATGAAAATCAAATTTTGCTATGAAAATAGAATTTTCAAATAAATTGCAACTTGGGTAAGGGCAATGGGAAGTGTTTCAATATATTTCTACCCTTCAAATGTTCGCAAGCATAGGAGGTTTAAATATAAAATGTGTGGTGAGGAGATTTTAATTGCTATTCAATTGTAAAAAATATACGGCAGGCCATATTATCTAACCTCCACTTTTGCCAATGAAGGAGGTGGTATTGGAGGACTTAGCCTCTGTGTTGTGTTGAACAAGTTGCCCTTCTTCATCGTTAAAGACAACTTGTTATTGTTCTGTGCTCTTGCTCGGGACACCGAATGTATTTATTTATTATATGGCCTACATTCTGCTTTCTTTGTACTGGAACTTTTCTCCTGGAACGGTTACGTTTGGGTCAGTAGCACCAAGGCCGCTGGAGGAGCAGTCGTGAGCTCATTATGCTGGTACTTTACTTTTGAAATAAATACACAGTTATTCACTTACCTGTGGCTGGAGCAGTATTCATTCCAACTCAACATTTGGTTATGGATGCGCAGTATTTGAGCCCACTGACCAGCGCAGATTCTTTGGGGACACCTTTCGGTCCCATCTTGCCAATGCTCCTGTGTTTCTTCTCGATGGTTGGCTCTTCCAGAGGGAGAATGGCAGACCAGCACTGTGGAGTCTTCCGGTGTCCCCAGGTGGCATTTCGCAAATTTGGCTTCAAACTCCTTGCGTCACACGCTCATCCTGTGATGCCTGCACCTCTTGCGTGCATTTCTTATGCTAGGCACTGATGGAAAAAGGTTGCACACGTAAAGTGACTTGCTTGTATTCAGCCCTCTCGAAAATAATATTAATGTACTAACTAACATGTTTTGTCATAATAATATTGCATTACACGAAATTTCTAGTATCTAGGGGAAGTTCGACAATGTGCTTTTTTCTAACTATAATCCGGTTGCATTAAAATGGCTGCTGCTACGCGGGATTTTCTACTGCGCATGAGTATGTCACATTTGCGTGACATGCCGTATTACTTCGCTTGGTGGGAAACTTTTGCTTGTGCGCACTGGAACTAAGATGGCTGTTCTATGTCCTAACATGCAAGAAGCTTGCATCTTGCTTTCAGCTTGCTTTGCTAAGCTGTTCGTTCTGCCTAACCTTTAATGCAATAGTTAAAATAAAACAATGGGAATAGATTAGAGATAAGTGGTATACAGTGCATTCATTTATTCTGTGTCTCTAAAACTGTTTCTCTTTTATTTTTGCGTGTATCGCATTTGGGCCTGAAATGTACTTCTGAACTCCATCTTTGGCGCCTGCGCAAAGAAACTCAAGCCACTGAAGCCATGGCATTGAACTGATGCCAGCATCAGAAATGAACTGTGAAACTATGGGAAAATGACCTCCTCACCCTGCCAGAGGAAGCTACATTGAACAATTTGTTAAAACATTGTATGTTATTGTTACATTCACTGCCAGGTGGAATACAAGTACATGGGAAGATAAAGTTATGGGAGGGAACGTAATTTAAATACATGATTGAGAGTTACCTCAGATGACCTCTCCTCGTCTTTTGACCAATAAAATTGTGGGATTCACACATTTGCAACATTGGAGGGTGGTACACTGACCTGGAAAATAGTATAACTAGGGTAGGCTTAGTTAGTTAGATTGTCCGACTTGTCCGAATAGCTGACCTGTCACTGACCCAACGCACTCAATAGGTGATCGAGAGCAGAGGTGCTGGCGGAGCACTCTGTCAGAAGATTCGATAACCCAATCGGCGTTCTGGAGAAGAGTTTGATTAACCCAATTGGGGTTTGACTGTTAGCTGCAGAGAGAGTTTACAATGCTGGTGTTTGAACTTTAGCTGTAGTGACGGTCTTAGCCTGTGGTGGTCCTGTCCTGATCCAATTTGGTCTGTAACCTGTCCTGATTCTGGTCTGCACCTGTTCTTTCTCGCTGGCACCTGCACTTTGGGGTTCCTGTCCTTTATCCCAGCCCATGGCCAGGGTTGGTCTTCACACCATTCTTGGTAAATATAAAGTGTGGGTTTGTCATTGCATTGTTTCCCTTTTCTACCCACCCTGTGTTTAATGTTTAAATTATATTTTTCCAAATTATTGCACATTTTGTTTTAATCTTTATCATTCTATTAGAACAAGACATTTTTGACTTTATTATGGTTTTAAACATTTAAGAATTTTACTTTAGATAAAGAACTTAAACCTATCCGAGTTTGTGGTTATTTATGATACGCTTATGTTATTCAACCACCTATTTTCTTACTAACTCCCTTGATCCTCTAGGAGTTTAGGTATCAGTGACTTGGATTGGTAAGTCTAAATGGTTTAGGTCCTGAATGGTTAAAATAAAATTGATTAAGTGTAAGTTTACTTGTTCAAAATATATATAGTTTAATGGGCCCAGCTGAGTATATCGAGCAGGTGAGCTTGCGCTCTATCAGTTAATGTGGTAGCAGCGATATGGTTAGGGTTTAGTTAAGATAGGTAGTTAGTTGTAGTTAGTTGGCTAATTTAATTGCATTTGTGTATTTGAAATTATATTGATTTTATGTATTATCCAAACTTGTTTGTACCTGTTATATGTTTGTTTTTTGGAATCCCCGGGGGCAGAATAACATGTGGTAAATGGAAGCCACTCTGTAGTGAGGTCAGGAGCGTGAGAACTTGTCTCATGAGAAAAGCCACGCAATTATTGGCCGGATTTATTTGAATTCTAATTGTTGATTGGCCATTGAAAATAAGAAACGCATTGGTATTGGGCGTTTTTCGTAAACAACTGAGTGTCATCACAAAAGTAAACCGGCATAAAATATGTGTGGCATTTAGATCCAGGATTCATAGGAAATAGACCAGATAGAAAATGTCTAGGTTTTGCTAAGGAACAGATGATTAAAGGGACACCTGATATCATGTACAGAGATAAAAGAAAAATGTCATTTGTCAAGAAAGTCAAAAATTTCCCTAAAAAGGATAAACCGATAAAGACCAGAGAAGGGATTATTATTCCACCACCGAATACGCCCGCATCATACATGATGGTTGAAAGGGGCTATCACACTTGCATATAGTTAGAAAACTGGATAGAATATACAAAAGATGATGGAGTTTTGGCATTTCCAGAAAATGGTACCTTCAATGGTAGACTTTTGTACAATTTAAGAGCATGCATGAACGAATGAGATCCTAGACCTAGATTAACCCCATACGAAGCAATAGAGGAATGGGAAACAGAGGCTTTTGAGCGAGATAGATCTAGAAGTGACAGAAATTTGAGTAAATTCTATCCCAGATTTTCTAAAGAGACGAGGGATAAATAGATGAAACAATGGAGGCAGTCTATGTTAGTGAAAGGGTTATATCCTGTCCGAGCTTTAGAAAAACAAACAGGAAGTAAAAGTACTGAAAAAACTAAAAATCTAATGACAAGTGTTGATCCAGAAGATGATTACTTAGAGGAATTACTAATGAAAAATCCGCCACCTTATAATGAGGAGCCAAATCAAGTTAATCCTAATGCTCCGTTCTTAAAACCACCTTTAGTTCCGCAAGAAATACATGAGGCATCATTAGAAAAAGTGTTACAGGAAAAGGAACGAGAAGCAATAAATAAACAAAGAAATTAATTAATTGAGAAAATTACACAGTTAAATACAAGTCCTGAAGCCTTAACGATTCCAGTGACTATAGGTCCTCTTGTTCCTTTATATGGAGACAAGCAAATCAGTTCTAGACCTCCCGTTCTAACTACACCTGTAGTGCAGCCAATAAAAGAAACATTAATAGTGGATGAGCAAGAAAGTGAATGTGAGTCAGAAATTTCCCTGATGGATTTACCTATAAGAGAACCAGTAAGCAGCTCAGCTAGGAAAACTACTCCTGTAAATTCTAGAGAGGTACAAATAGAAACCTCCTCAGGTACGAGAAGTGCTACTGTAGTTACCCCAGAAGAAACTGAAAGATGGTCTTGAGAAATAGAAAAACCAACATCACAGCCAAAGACATTGGATATATTTAAATTAAGAGTTGACTTGGAAGAACTGCTTGCTGGAAATGTGGGGTTCGACCGATTAAATGCATTAAATGAAGATGAATTGTTGTTTATATGTCGAAGTATCACTCGAAATACAAAAACATTTCATGAAAAGTTGACGAGTTTGGCAAATGAAATGGGAATTGATATTGGTAAATCTAAAGTGTTACAGAAACCATATCGAGCTGAATTTTCTGACAAAGATTTAGAAAACATGAATGTGTCAGGACGTAAATTGCAGATCAAAGAGTTGTTATCACTATTACAATGATTTAGACAGATCGAAAGCTAGATGGATAAAGAAAAAGGAAGAAGTTCAAGCAAAGAGCACTGTATCTGAATATGTATTGAAAGTATCAGAGAAAGAAGAGAAATTGTGCCCGATGAGCGAAGTGCCAGGAGGAGGTTATCTGCATGTTCCATGGTCCCGACAGGATATTTTATCATTTACGAATGATTTCCCAAAACTCAGAGAGAAAGTACAGGCAGGTCGAAAGATTTGTAAAGGTCTCGAAGGTGTTGCTAAAAGATTTGGATGGGTTATTCGACATTGTTGTTCCTGTAGATTTATGGACAGAGTCTAAAATAGCAGTCCACTGGCCTAATGATGAATACCCTAGAGATCCAAAAACAGGAGCCCCATCAGATGAAGTGATGAAAAATATAATAAAGTAATACGGTACTTGAAAGGAAAGGTACCCCCCAAAAGAAACAGATTGGACAAATATAGACAGAACTACCCAAAATAAGGATGAATCAGTATATGCATACTACGAACGCCTTTTACAGGTATTCAAGCAGTACAGTGGCTTAGAAAGCATTGATACAAAAGACAATACACATTTTATTTACCGGTTTGCGTCAGGATTAAAACTAGAAATTTCACAAATGATTAAAGATCATAAGATCTGTTTGGCAGGCTAAAACAATAGATGACATTTTAAAATATGCAAAATACTGTCGAGACGAGTTAGAAAATAAACGAAAGAATTTAGAAGAAAAAGTAATGTGAGCACAAGTAAAATTAGCAGAGCAACAAGAACGCCAAATGAAAAATATTCAGACCCAAGGAGATGGAAATGGGGTAAACCTAGGGGAAAGTTTAATCGGGATGAAGCTAAAAAGAAATTTCCAAGTCATGGGTGCGGAAAATTGGGGCATTGAAAAACGAGTCTAAGGCTATGTTAAATAATAACTTGCAAACTAACAATTTGAATTCACAGACGCAGAATGAGGTATCGAAAAAATAGCAGCAACAGGTAATACAAAACCAGTTACCATTGGTGCCTATGCCAAATCCTGGAAGTCAAACCATATACAGTGTGGATATCACAAATTGGGAGGGAAATAGTAAAAGGGACACAGTGACACCCCAATTCCTTTTGAGTGACACATATTTTGATGAAGACAGTTTCTGACGGTGTCTGAGAGGGGAGGACAAGGAATGCGTACTTGGCACATCCTTGCAGGTAGATCAGTCAGGTCCATATATTGAGGGAAAAGTTGAAGGAAATGATGTTACCTTTCTGTTGGATACTGGCACTAACCATTCTACTGTGATAACAGCAGACGTTCCCAACCTACCCCTCTATTTTAAAGAAATGCACGTTTGTTGTATGCGACTCCAATCCAGTAAACCTGTTAGGTAGAGACTTGCTGTGCAAAATTAATTACACCATCTTTCGCAAACCAAATGGTGTTGAAATTCAAACTCCAGATGAAGACGGAATTTATAAATTAATGTTAGCAAACCAAGGCACTGAAAATGAAAAGTTTACTTTAGAAGATTTGCCAAAAGAGTTACAACGTACGGTAAATCCTAAAGTGTGGGATTTTACAGGAAAAGATGTAGGATTAATGGCAAATGTAGATCCAGTAAAAGTGACAGTAAAAGAAGGTGCAGTTTACCCAAATATTCGACAGTACAAAATGAGCCCAGAAATAAAAGCAGGAGTTGCACTAGAAATAAAACGTCTAGTTGATGCAGGTACTTTACAGGAGATAATGAGCCGTCCATGTAATTCACCCATAATTGGCATTAAAAAAAACAAGCGGAAAGTACAGGGTCGTATACGACCTCCGTAAAATTAATAAAATTGTTGTCCCATGTTGTTCAGTTGTGCCAAACCCTGCTGTGATTTTGTATCAAATACCGTGGGCAGCAGGTTAGTTTACTGTAATAGATCTGTGCCATACATTTTTCTCCATGCCATTACATCCAGATAGCAAATATCTTTTCTCATTCAAGTTCGATGACCATATCTACGTTTGGAATCGTGTCCCTCAGGGGTACACATAAAGCACATCGATTTTTAATCAAATCTTGAAAAAGTGCCTCGAATCCCTAATATTGCCCGGACAATCAGTCCTGGTGCAATATATAGATGACCTATTGGTGGCGTCTAAAAATCGAAATGACTGTGTTGTTGACACCATTGCTCTACTGTATCATTCAGGTAAAAGAGGACACAAAGTTTCACCTGAGAAACTGCAATTTTGTACTACATCAGTGAAATATCTGGGGCACCAGATAGAGAGAGGTGTCAGAAGAGTTACATCTGAAAAGATCAGAATAATTCAAAACATGGATCCGCCTCAAACACAGAAAGAAATCAGAATGTTTCTTGGAGAAGTAGGTTACTGCAGGCAATGGATCGTGGCATTTGCAGCCCTAGTAAAACCATTGATACAAATGACAAAAGAAAAAAGCAAAGGACCCAGTAGAATGTGATGATGAAAGCATATCATCTTTCCTAAAATTACGATTGTGTCCGTGTTCAGCTCCAGCATTAGGGATTCCTGACTATTCAAAAGATTTTGCATTGTTTTGTGATACACAAGACAATTGTGCACTTTCAGTTTTGACTCAGACCCATGGTCTGATGAGACGTCCTGTTGCATATTATTCTTCTACACTGGATCCAGTGGCAGCTGCATTGCCAGGATGTCCGAAAGCAGTAGCAGCAACTTGCAGGAGTATTGAGCAAAGTGAGTCCATTATTATAGGACATCCAGTAACCGTATATGTCCCACATGCAGTTGTGATTTTGTTGACCAGAACTAAAACTCAGTACCTAACTCGTAGTCGGCTGATGAATTCTTGTATGTGCAGAAAACGTGACTATTGCTAGGTGCAATATTCTGAACCCTGCAACGTTATTGCCTGATTCACAATTTGCAGAAGTCAAAAATGAAGTCGAACATAATTGTATTGATCTTACAGAATATTGTACTAAACCTCGCCCAGATATAAGAGAAGAGCCCTTAATTAACTCAGAACATGAGCTATTTGTAGATGGTTTATGCATGCGACATGAGGAAGAATGGTTTGAGTGCTGCTTATGCTGTGTGTACTCTATGGGGCCCAGTTGAAGCATCCTATTTACCTGGAGTCAAATCTGCACAAGTAGCTGAATTAATTGAATTGGCAAAGGCTTGCAAAATTGGAAAAAATGTAAAAGTGACCATTTATACTGATAGCCAGTATGGCTATGGAGTTGTGCATGATTTTGGCCAACTCTGGATGCAAAGGGAGTTTCTGACTACATCAGGCACTACTATTTAAAATGGAAATTTTGTGAAAGATTTGCTGAAAGCAATCCAATTACCAGAAACAGTGGCTGTGGTCAAGTGTGCTGCTCACCAATCTGGCAATGACAGCAGGTAACCGATATGCTGAACAATTAGCTCAATATTGCTCCACAAATACAATGACAATAAACAAGAAAATTGAAACAAATGGAAACAGCTGCCAACTTATGTTGCTTGGAAGAGTGAAAACGTGGGAAGAAGTGAGAGACTTGCATAATGATGCAGAACAAAAAGAGAAGGAAGAGTGGGCAAAAATAGGTTGTCAGAGAAGCGCTGAAGATGGTGTCATTGTTTACCTTGATGGAAGGCCTGTGTTACCAGACTGTATTCTTGCTCCTATGGCTAGGATGTACCATGGTAATTCTCACCTAGGGCAGGACGTCATGATTAGATTGTTCAGACAGACTTGGTTCAATTCAAAGTTCAGTAATGTAGCAGAGAGTCATAGGTGCTTAATTTGTCAGCAAAGAAAGCCTGAGAAGAAAACTGTAGTGTTACCAGAAAAGATTGGGAAAGCAGAAGGTCCTTTTATTCATCTTCAGAATGATTTTATTCAGTTACCCCCTTGCAGAGGAATGAAGTATGTCCTTGTCATTGTATGCCTATTTTCAAAATGGGTGGAAGCTTACCCTACTCACAGAAATGATAGCATTACTGTAGAAAAAATACTACTAAGAGAGCTCATTCCACATTTCGGTTTTCCAGCAACAATTGAATCAGACCAAGGAAGTCATTTTAATAATGAAATAATTGGTCTAATCTGTGAAGCATTTAAAATTGAGCAAAGGCTGCACTTTGCATGCCGCCCAGAGGCTTCTGGAGTGGTGGAACAATTGAATGGCACAATCAAATCAAGGTTGGGGAAGATATATGAATCTACTCGATTAGATTGGCCTGATGCTTTACCTCTTGTTCTGATGGGACTCAGAAGTATTCCAGACAGAAACACAGGATGGAGTCCTCATGAGATACTCACGGGAAGAGCAATGAGGCAGGCATGGGTGCCAGGACACAAGCTGATAAATATATCTGATGACTTAGTACTAGAGTACTGCAAAGAAGACGCTGTCGCCAGGCAATCAACTCCAGCACATGATCGGATTCCAGGTGACTGGGTTGTGATAAAGGAACATACTCGAAAATCTTGCCCAGCTCTGAGGTGGGGAAGGCCTAAACAAGTGATATTGGTCATCACTACAGCTCTGAAGTGCAAGGGAATTCTGAATTGGATCTTTGCAAATAACACTAAAAGAGTGACTGAACCTGATGAAACTGATGCTGAAGGTCGTGCAGCTGAGGAGTCCCAAGAAAGTGATTCTGAAGTAGTTGCTGATGAACAACCGAGCACCAGTCAGGATGAATGGATTCCAGTGATTGACATTCCTGCAGACGTTGTGAGAACCAGAAGCCAAACCTATTTACATAGACAGAGTGATAGTGAGGATGAGCCAGGAATAGAAGAACGTACTCAGATTATAGAACTCAAAGGCAATAGTAATTCTGAGGAGGAACAGATAAGGAGAGATCAATATACTCAGACATTCCAGATACCTGTCACAGTTCCAGAGTCTGAGGGACAGATAGGGCGAAGGATCAAGAAGAAGAAAATCAAAGGATCGAGATACCTGAGCAGGACCAGATAGGTATAGAAAAGCGTGTTCAGGAAAAAGAAAGTGAACCAAATCAAAGTCAATTACAGCACACTACTGAACAAGGCCAGATTAGCATCCAGGCAGAAGAAACAGGAACAAGACCTGGAACAAGTCAGATAGAGAGGGATACAGACCATGAAGATGTACAAATTGTGCCACAACTGAATGAGAATAAAAGAGAAATTGAAGAAAATCAAAGCACAGTACCAGCCAAAAGACTCAGAAAAGGAGATAAGTGGCCTGGTTTTGTCAAAAGATTGAAATTTCGCCTTAAAACAATAAATGAAGAACCAGAGCAAGTAAACGAAATATCAAGTCAAACTGGACTTTCCACAGTACAACTAAGAAGGAGAAGTCCACGACTAAAAAGACTGAATAATAAGTTCAAAGGCCCTGAATGGACCTATGTCATCCTTGAAGATTTAGAAAATGTATAACTGAGTGATGAAAATGATGATGAACTAATTGATGATTCAACAGACGAAGAAGTGAGACCAACTTGAAAAATTTCACAGGTTAAAATTCTGTGAAAAGTCTCAAAAGAGGGGCTACGTTTCCCTAGTTGAAAAATGGCTGATCATACTTTTAATGCGAAACCGAAAAGAAACTGCTTAAAAATATGCTGTATGATATGCACATGTCGTATAGTAATAGTACCCTTAGTATGGTTAGGACTGACAGTAGCTATTCCTTATCTAATGAGTAAAAGTGAGAAGAATAATACTAACATTCATGAGAAAGTAGATGCACCTGAAATATTAAATATACACGGAATAATAGATAGTTATAAACAGCAAAAGGTAGAATTAGAAGCATCAGATGAGCAAGGATTACATTATAGTAGAATGAAGAATAAAACACACTTGAACGTATTTGCAAATCTTTTAGTACACTATGTAGAGGCAATGGAAATAAGTGATTGCTATGTTTGTATGAAGTTACCATTATCTGTAGCCGAGGGTGTTTCTTACCACCATTTGCCCCTGACCTATGGTATTTCATGTAGTATTTTAGCTAGTTTATTTTATAAAAAAGGACCATTACAATATTTTTATTCTAACTCAGATGTGATTTTCCCTGAACTTCCTATACATAGTGAAATCCTGTACATACTAAAAGTGACATAACTCGTTATATGGGAGAATATTTTCTAACAATAGGTACAATAGATATAGCTGAAGCACACAAGAACAATTTAACATGCATTTTACATGAAAAAGAAAAAAAAATGTGAACTTAGTTGAGAAAATGAGAGAGGATTTCCAGAAATAGGCTACTGAACAGAAACGAAAAATTCCTAAATGGGAAAAAAATAAAGAGTACACCTTGAATTGCAAAACTCACGCTGCTATGTTGCTAGACTTTGAGAAGAAAGGGAAACTCTGTCTCCACAAGGAGAGAATGAGTTATTATAATATTATATTTATTGGTTCTAGTGAATGTGAACCCAATTGTAAAGTCATTGGGGGTTGGAGTTTCAAAGATGGAACTGAGCCAGTTTTTCCTGGAATTTATTACATATGCGGGAACAAAGCATAGTACAAATTGCCTGATCATTGGTATGGGAGTTGCTATTTTGGAATAGTATTCCCAAAGGTATATCATGTAAACACAATCACTGGAAACAATGAAGAAATTAATGGACTAATGCGTAGTAAAAGAGCTAGTTTTGCAGAAATTGTAGGAGATATATTTAGTGCATTGATACCTTCAGTGGGAGTGGATCTGAATATTCAAAGAATTTTCAAGTTGTAAACAGTGGTGGATCGTTTATCAACTGACACTGCTGGAGATTTCTTAATGATCAATACCGAATTAATTGCTGAAAGGTCAATGGTTTTACAATATGGACTTGCTCTTGATACATTGTTGGCAAAAGTGGGCGGAGTCTGTAGCATGTTGAAAGCGCAACATTGTTGCACTTACATACCTGGCAAAAGTGTTGAAATTAAAGGGTATGCAAGGAATATTGCACATTTAGAAAAAGAACACAAACCACTGGAGGTTGATAGTGCATGGAAGAGACTTATAGATGGTCTCTCCGCTATAGGTAGTTGGTTTTCTAACGTAGGAAAACGCTTTGTAGGTAGAATACTGATGCCAATGGTGGGAATAGCCCTACTGATTTTAGGGATAATAACTTGTTGCAAATGTCGTAAGCATAAAAAGACATATACAGTGAATAAGAAAGGAAAGAAAAGAAATATTACTGAAATTGAATTAGAAGAGTTTCATGGACATTTGTACAAGAAAGTGAAAGATTTCCACATGAATAATGAAAAGAAACTTAACAGAAAGTTTGAAGATATTGAGTTGGGAAAAATGTGAAATTTGGCATCTGTTTCATTAATTGGTGATGATATAAAATATCATCAAAGAGGGGATTGATGGAGCAAGGTTGCACACGTAAAGTGACTTGCTTGTATTCAGCCCTCTCGGAAATAATATTAATGTACTAACTAACATGTTTTGTCATAATAATATTGCATTACACGACATTTCGAGTATCTAGGGGAAGCTCGACAATGTACTTTTACTAACTATATTACGCTTGTATTAAAATGGCTGCTGCTACACGGGATTTTCTACTGCGCATGCGTATGTCACACTCAGTTGACATGGCGTATTACTTCGCTTGGTGGGAAACATTTGCTTCTGCGCACTAGAACTAAGATGGCTGTTCTATGTCCTAACATGCAAGAAGCTTGCATTGCTGCTTTGCTAAGCTGTTCGTTCTGCCTAACCTTTAATGCAATAGTTAAAATAAAATAATGGGAATAGAATAGAGATAAGTGGTATACAGTGCATTCATTTATTCTGTGTCTCTAAAACTATTTTTCTTCTATTTTTGCATGTATCGCATTTGGGCCTGAAATGTACTTCTGAACTCCATCTTTGGAGGAACTGCGCCTGCGCAAAGAAACTCAAGCCACTGAAGCCATGGCATTGAACTGATGCCAGCATCAAATATGAACTGTGAAATGATGAGAAAATGACCTCCTCACCCTGCCAGAGGAAGCTAAATTGAACAATTTGTTAAAACATTGTATGTTATTGTTACATGCACAGCCGGGTGGAATAAAAGTACATGGGAAGATAAAGTTATGGGAGGGAACGTAATTTAAATACATGATTGACAGTTACCTCATATTAATATGGTGTGATGACCTCTCCTCGTCTTTTGACCAATAAAATTGTGGGATGCACACATTTGCAACATTGGAGGTTGGTACACTGACTTGGAAAACAGTATAACTAGGGTAGGCTTAGCTAGTTAGATTGTCCGACTTGTCCGAATAGCTGACCTGTCACTGACCCAACGCACTCAATAGGTGATCAGAAGATTCGGTAACCCAATCGAGGTTCTGGAGAAGAGTTTGATGAACCCAATCGAGGTTTAACTGTTAGCTGCAGAGAGAGTTTACAACGCTGGCGTTTGAACTTTAGCTGTGGTGCCGGTCTTAGCCTGTGGTGGTCCTGTCCTGCTCCAATTTAGTCCGTAACCTGTCCTTATTCTGGTCTGCACCTGTTCTTTCTCGCTGATACCTGCACTTTGGGGTTCCCATCCTTTATCCCAGCCCCGTGGCTAGGGTTGGTCTTCACACCATTCTAGGTAACTATAAAGTGTGGGGTTGTCATTGTATTGTTTCCCTTTTCTACCCACCCTGTGTTTAATGTATAAATGACATTTTTCCAAATTGCACATTTCGTTTTAATCTTTATCATTCTAATAGAACAAGAAATTATTGATTTTATTATGGTTTAAAACATTTAAGAATTTTACTTTAGATAAAGAACTTAAACCTATCCAGAGTTTGTGGTTATTTATGATACGCTAATGTTATTCAACTACCTATTTTCTTGCTAACTCTCTTGATCCTCTAGGACTGTAGGTATCAGTGACTTGGATTGGTAAGTCAAAATGGTACAGGTCCCAAATGGTTAAAATAAAATTGATTGAGTGTAAGTTTACTTGTTCAAAATATATATAGTTTTATGGGCCCTGGTTAGTATATCGAGCAGGTGAGCTTGCGCTCTATCAGCACCTCTCAAGTGCGTCAGCACGGCTCACGCCAACAGCTGCGGACATTTTGGATTGGGTGGAAATCTTAGAATGTATTTCATAAAGTTTGGCCTGCACATTCGGTGACAAGCACACCACGTTTAAAACTACTCTGTTAAAATTGCCTGCCCACTCAATGACAGGCACACCATCCTTTGTGTAATTTTAGACTTTGCGCCTGCACATTCTGTGTTCTGGGATTTATGTTTTGCACGCATGGTGAATTTACCTTTAAAATACCTCCTATTTCAATGGTGGCAATTATTAGTATTTAACGTGCGCATTACATATTGTAAATTACATTCAAAGATTTATTTTTAGGGTTTTTACTAATTTAAACTCTATTTATTAAAGCATCTACCAATCAACTTCTCCAAATAGCACCTTTTCTTACTGCTTCTGGCAAACCAGTGATGCAATAGAAACACTGGTTTAAGTCTTTTGAAAATTACTTGGTTGCTAATGATGCCATGAAATGTGAACCAAAAAGGAAACCTGCTCTCCTCTATGGTCATCTTGGTTATTAGGGGCAGCAAATAACAAATATATACTGTTACTTCGCATGCCTTAAATCAGATGCTTTTACAACGCGGTCATTACAACGACCGTGTTGTTACAACATGAGCCATTACATCGCAAGTCGATTCAACAACTTACTGTAGGGGGCGCACTGGACTTAGGAATAGTATAATTTACTATTCCTACTCCAGTTTGCGCAACAGCAGGGAAGGTGTTGGATTTTAAATCCAACGTCAGAGCGCCCCCTACAGCAAGTTGTTGAAATGACTTGCAATGTAACGGCTCACATTGTAATAATGGGATCGTTGTAACGACCACGTTGTAAAAGCATTGCGATGTAACGCATGCAATGTTACAGCTGTTTCCCACAACTAACTTGTCACAGTTAGATGCACCAGCAGGGGGGCAAGAAGCATAGAATGCCTATACGGAAGCTATGACTAGGCTCACAAGGAAATACCCTGAAGAGCCAAGTGCTTTGCTTGAACAACTTAACTTCTTTAGGAGAAAGCAGAAGATAGAGGAGTCTGTAGAGGAATACATTTCTGCACTCAGACTGTTGGCCTCTACCTGTAACTTTGGCAATTCTCTGGTCATATGTATATGCAACCAATTCATATATGGCTGTTTCTGTAAGAAGATTCTAGAGAGACTATTGAGTTCCAGAGGTCCTAGTCTTGCAGAAACAATTTAATATGCCAAAAATATAGAGAGGTTGATTGTCTCCAGCTAGTTGACGTCTGCAGAGTCATCTATGTTAGGCACCTCCATAGCTTGTGTGCCGGAGGGTAGTGAAGTAATTGAAGTCATTGGTGCAAAAAACAAAGGTGCTAGAGACACATTCAGAAAGACATCAAACATGTTTTAGATGTAGTTTAAGATCACACATTGGAAACATTCCAAATTGTCCAGCTGGTAACAAGCATTGCAATAAATGTGGAAAGCTTGGCCACTTTATGTCCATGTGCAAGAGTTCCAGGAATACAATGCAAGTAAGTACTGTTGATGTCAACACTAATTCATGTTGTCTAAAGTTGTATCACCTATGTACCCTGATAACACTTCTCAATCTGCAGTAAAAGAACCCTAGTGTATGGCTAAGTGGCACAAGTGTTTATAGACAGGATGGCAGACTCTGGTGCTCCAATTACCATTATTTTGAATGTTCTTTTAATGGAGAAATGGGGTACAAAATCCATGGATAAAACAAATATTCACCCTAAAGCCTTTGGTGAACAATACATTGACATGCAGGGGTACTTTATAGATACCGTTTGTTTAGGAAGGCAAATCACAACAAAGATGTATGTTGCAATGAAAGGCAGGAACATCATAGGATGGCAGGACCGGGCCAGAATTTGGATCATGTTAATACCTGGTGCGGAGTATCCCAAGATTTTGGCTGACCATTCCCTCTCTTTTATTGAAACTGATTATGTGAATTGGGATAGTGTAATTATAAAATTTCAATGTATTTTCTGTGATAAGATAGGAAATATTTCAAAGTTTTAGCATTTAATCAAGCTCAAGGAAGGTGCCATCCCTGTGTTGAACAAGGTCAGGAGAGTACCTTTAAGCATTAGGACTGATCTCCAAAAACTTCTTTATATGCTATGTAGTGAAGGACTCATTCAGCCAACTTATTCATCTGAATGGGTCACTCCAGTTGTTATTGTGAAGAAAAAGATAAGTGGGCTTTGTCTCTTTGTGGACTTACGCACTCTCCACTGAAACATTATCATTGAGTGCTACCCGTTCCCCAAAGTAAAGGATCTTTTAGCTAATTTGGGGGAGGGGGCAACTTTTTTCGGTGCTCAACCTCAGATCAGCCTATCATCAAATAATACTTGCTGTGGAGGGCCAGTAACTTACCACATTTATGACTCCTTTTGAAGCATTCAAATTCTTGTGCATGCCTTTCGGTCTGGACTCTACAGCAGGTGTATTCTAAGAGTTCATGTATACAGTGTTGGTGGCATCCTGGGTGTGTAGGCATTTCAAGATGATGTACTTGTTTTTGCTGAGAGTACTAAAGAACACAATTTAATTTTTGAAAGGGTACATAGAGTTTTTGAGAACATAGACATCACCCTCAGGAAGGAAAAGTGTACATTTATGATAAATCAGTTGGATTATCTTGGTTACTGCATCTCAGACCAGGTTATAAAACTCAAAATGTCCCTTGTCTGTGCCATTCAAGATTCAACAGCACCACACAACAAAGTGACACTTCGCTCAATTTTAGGCTTGTACGAATACTACTCATTTTACATACATGGGTATGCTTTGGTGGCACAACCCTTACGAGATCTTTCAATAAAATGTCACGTTTTTGAGCCAATAAGGCTTTCTCTAAGATCAAGTCTCTCATTACTTCAGCACCCATTTTATTGGCATTCACAGCTGGACACCCACTTTTTTTGACTGTGGACCAGTCAGTTAGGTTTATGTGCAATTTTCTCTCAATGGGTGGACATGAAGGAGCACACTTTTGTATTTGCCTCACATCCATTAGGTTCAGCTGAACTTAACTACAGCACAATAGTAAAAGAGGCTCTAATGTGTGCATGGGCAATTGAAAAGTTTAAGACGTTTTTGTGGGGTACCCAATTTCAAGTTTTCACAGACCACAAACCCCTTATACACATACCTAATGACAACAGTACTGGTAAGGCTTTCTCCAGCTTAGTTTGCATTTTACAAAAATAAAAAATGTTGATACATTATTTACCTGGTGGAAAGAATGCCAGTGCTGACTGTCTGTCTAGGATTCCTATTTGTGATTTTTTTTTTGTAAACAGATTTTTATTCATTTTCAGCATATCAAGTAATATCATTACAAAGAGATAAAATAATCTCATCATGTCGCAAGTAGTGGATATAAACACTCATATTTATAGCCATAAAGTACTGCTCTCAGCTCCACACCACCTGTAGCTGTCACCTCGAGGGCAACTGCGTTCTTCGTTCCTATCCACGATCACAGCAAATTAGATTCTATATCCCTATGCCGGAAGATCAGCATCTCAGTTGTCCGTTCCTACCCTTACTCATAACTATTTCAACAACAAATAGGTGAACAAAACTCTCCCCTCCAACCCCCCCTCCCTTCAGGTATGTCGCTCTATCATGTAGTTCCTAGTGGGTTACAGTATCTAATCATGTTATGCATCTGGTTCCATAATGCAAGCAGAAGGGTGTCCACAGAGAGGAAGCCACTAGAGATTGTCCGGGTACAAAGCTATGAACTGGGATCTACCCATCCCGTCAAGGCCCTGGTAGTATGGTCCCGATCTCGCATGCACAGCCAACGGCTCCACCGCCAGCGCGAACAGGAGGGGAGACATCCTTGTCTGGTACCCTTGCCCACAGCTCAGGCCTTGTTGCAAGGGGATTTCTGCTCATACACAGAACTGTGCACAGAGATCTAGGCCATTAGTGAATTGTGGTGTACCAGAAACTCATCTCAGTACCTAAAAAACCCCAACCAGCTGTCATCAGTGTCCCATTAGCTCTTCGTCCTATAGCAAATTAAACAATGATTAGACAACCTAGAACATGTGACTCAGGACATCTCAGGAATGGTGGGAAGTGAGAACACACTTTTGTTATAATCTCATACCAGTCCACAACAGGAGTAAATAGGAGACACTGTAAGGTTAAATTATTTATTTTAACAACGTGATCTCGTGCAGTATCTTAGCCAGCATAAGCAGACATATGATTAACAATAATATGGTCGATTTTGGCTCTTGCTGATTCAAGGTTGGAGGCCATTGCTCCCACGGAGCATTCTAGTGTCTCTGTTCTTTCATACAGACCGTCCACTTTTTTCTCTAAGATATCGCAGGATGCTCTTATATCTGCTTGGTTGGCTTTAGAGACTGTGAAATCGTGTCTAATTTCTTGTCTCATCGCTGTAATCGATCCCACCAGCGCCTCGAGGGTGCTGCTCACTCCAGGTTCTCCCTGCCAATTACCCAATTCTAGCTCTTCATGGAGGGTGGGTGATTCTCTAACAAAGCTTGTTCTCGGGAGGGACTCCGCTGCGTCCTCTACGGCTAGCGTTGATTCAGGGGCTTGTGTAATAGTTTCTAACAAATCCGGAGATAGTGTCTCAGAAACACTCTGAGTAAGATCTCCTCCTGCCCCCGTGGTAACTTTTGATTTATCTTGTAGATTAACTTGCTCTCCAGACGTAGCCATGTCTTGTGAGATTTGCAAGATCTGGGGTATGGGCTTGAAAAATGACCGTAACGAAGGAGTTATGGCTTTAGGGTCTGTTACGGGTTTGTTTTTACGTGGCCTTGTCTGCTTAGTATTTTTTGCACATTTGCTTGATGCAGGTCTTCTTGGTTCCACCACTCCTGCTTTCTGTCTCAGATCCTGCTCCTTTGCTATGCCCTCCCCCACATTGCACTCTGGGACTTGTAGTTTGTATGCTTTCCCTGCTTTCCCTGCTTTGGCCCCTCTGTAACCAGCCCTGGCTTTGCTTCTTGTGATGCGAGGCTGTGACTGTGCCCCTCTCGCTGTCTCCCATACCCCCTCAGAGCTAACTGTATTACTTTCCAGGTTAGAGTTTGATATCTCCAGGTGAGAGCTTCTTACCGCTTCTTTGAAGCTCACCTCGGAGTTTAACTCTGAAGACAGGTGTCCCGCTGACAGCGAGCGTCGGAGCCCTCTCTCACCGCCACCGCCTGTAGAGAATCCTCTCAGGCCCCCTCTAACTGCGGACGTCCGGCAGCGTCGAAGCTCCACGGCTGCCCGCCTCCAGGTCGGGTGAGGGGCGGGTGCCTGGGAGACAGCAATACTCGGCAGACACATTCGCTGATAGCTGGACCTTCAGTGTTCAAAATGCCGCTTTTCCGATCACTTTACCAGCCTCGTGCAGGTCAGGTCAGATAAAGAGAACAGCTTCATACGGGAAAAAACGTTTGGCTTCGCTCTGCAGCGAGGTTCTAAGAGCGCTGCCTGGTGAGTGCGGTCCGCTCTAGCCGGCGGCCGCCATGTTTTCCCCCAACAACACTGGTTACGGGATCGAATTGAGGTGTTGGAAAATTATTCCAGACGAAACAATATCCGAATTTTGAAGATTCCGGAGGGGAAAGAGGGGAGTGACCTTAAGAGTTTCATAGTTAAATTATTGAGGGAATCTCTTAATCTGGAAGAGTCCGCAGAGTCCCTCGAAAAAGACATACAGCGGATACATCGAGACCCATTTCGCCTGAACCCCGCCAGAAGTAAACCCCGGAAAGTACTAGTTAACTTTCTGACATATGCGCTAAAAGAAAGGGTTCTAAATCTTGCTCTAAAGGCCAAAACCACACAGGGTCCTGACTTCCCTTTCGAGATCCGCTCAGATCTTTCCAAAACCACACTTGACAGACAGTGGGAGTTAGGACAGCGCATGGAAAAGTTTAGATCATTGGGCGCTAACGTTCAGATGAGATTCCCCGCATTCTTAAAAATCATGTACAACAACAAAATGCATAACATTCGCTCTATACAGGATGCAGATGATCTGTTGCAAAATATACAAGATCACGTGCAGGCTCAGAAAGCAAAATAACCTAGTATAAGAAGGCTAAAAATCTAAAACAGTCCAGACAGTAGACCACTAAAAAAAAAAAAAAAAAAAAGTAGGTAGGAAAATTGAATTAAAAAGGAAGGAAAAAAAACAAAAAACCCTTATTGACCAAATATAGTAAAGCATATAAATACATACATACAAATATATAATCATCACTATGAACAAAATATTATAGAATAAGGAAAAAAAAAAATATATATATATATATAACACGACAAAAGAAAACACACAAAAAAAAAAGATTTAAAGCAGGGGAAAGGTAAATATACAAGACAGGGAAAAATATTGAAATCAAAAAACAAAACAAAAACAATTAAATAAAAAAAAGAATTTTTTTTTTTTCCAAATGAAGACTAAGATTTAAAGATATTTTAGAAAGGTTTCTTCATAGGAGAAAAAAAAAAAGGGATAAACTATGGAGTAGCTAATCCTTACACGGGTTGATAGCAGCCCCAGATTTAATAAGGCATCTGCAGCTGAGGAAATAAGAGCAAGCTGCAATGGGCGTAAAGGTGGCTAATCATCAGGCCACAGTAAGTAGGGGGGGTTTTCCTAGGGGGGTGGAGGGGTGGGGGGACAGAGGGGGTGATAACATAAAAAGTCCTTATAAGCCAAAACAAAATTGTACTCTAGCGTCTCCTTTTGACTTAAATTTGACCTTCATAACCTTAAGTGTAGCATTTACTGGAACTAAAAAAAGAAAAAGACTACTATGAAGGAAGGTGAGGGCGACAGGGAAATAACAAGATGACATTGTACCATTATTTATCTTGGAACGTTAACGGGTTACGGGTGAAGGGCAGAAGGGAGCACATCTTTCAATACTTAAGGGATTCCCAGGCACAGATAATTGTCCTTCAGGAGTCACACCTAATTAAGTCAGAAGCCGAACAGATACTAAAGAAACATAAATGGATTGACAATTTCTGCTCTACAGACCACAATGCAAATACCAGGGGGATAATTATCATTTTTAAGAAATCAGCCAAAGCCCAAATACTAGAATACAAAGAAGACTACTCAGGGAGATGGCTGATAGTCAGAGTCTCGCTAGAAGGCCAAATTCGCACTCTGGTGGGCTACTACGGTCCTAATGTACACGATCCGTCGCACCTAGACGCAGTAAGGAATCATTTGACAGTAATGCAGGACCCAGTGATCTGGATGGGTGACTTTAACATCGTACTTAATACCAAACTAGATAAATCCACAAGATCTAAAATTCCTAGCTCACCTAAATCAAGGCAAACTCTGATCACAATAATGAAACATCTTGGCTTGGCAGACCTGTGGAGAGAAAAAATGGGTAATAAAATGGGGGTCTCCTTTCGAAATGGTCGGTTTAAACATAAGTCAAGAATTGACTATGCTTTTTTTAGTAACTCATTAAAAGACACCCTGCTAACAATAGACTACCTTCCTTCACACCTCTCAGACCATTCCGCACTATATTTTTCTATGAAGTCAGATAATAAAACCGCATTCACAACGTGGTCTTTTGATCGCACACTCTTGCTTGAGGAGGAGGAGGTCAAGCTCTTAGTACAAGAGTCTTTAACCTTTTTTGACTTAAACCTGGGCTCCTCAAACCTCGCGATGGTCTGGGAAACGTTTAAAGCCTACTTGAGAGGTCAGATTACTAACAGGGCCTCGTACAGGCGAAAAATATACAGAGCGAAAATAGCTAATTTAGAGCAGGAAATGAGACTAGTAGAACTAAACACCGATAAGCGCTTGGCAAGTCCACAAGAACAGACGAGCTTAGCTGAAAAGAAGACACAATTAGAGGGGATCTTACAAGAAAGGCTTAATAATTCGGTGAGACAGCCGGTAAAGTCCTGGCTTGGAAAATAAAATCAGACAAAGCCCTTAAATATATCAAAGAGATTCAGGTAGAGGGAGAAATAACAGTAGGAACATCTAATTCAGATATTGGCAATGCCTTTCATGATTTCTTTGAACTAATCTACAAAGAAGATCTCCCTAACAATCTGGGGGCGAGGGAAAATTGGTTCAAAGAAATTCTGTTACCTGCCCTTTCAATGTCACAGAGTAAAGCTCTAGAGACTGACATTACAGAGGAAGAGGTGAGGACAGCAATACGGCGTTCCAAAAAAGGAAAGGCGGCAGGCCCAGACGGTCTCCCAGGTGAGGTATATAGAGCTCTGGAAGAAGCTATAACCCCGGTCCTGTGCGGTTTATTTAATGACACCTTAATAGAGGGACACCCAATACCGAAATCATGGGGGGAGGCGACAATTGTCCTTATCCCCAAACCAGGCAAATCGCCTAGGGACTGTGGATCTTATCGACCCATATCCCTCCTCAACAACGCCTATAACATTTTTACCACTATACTAACAACTAGACTGAGCAGCGTAATACCTAGCCTAATACACCATGATCAAAAGGGCTTCATTAAAGGGAGACAACTTTCAGAACTAACACACGATCTGATAGGAGCCATAGACATCGCATCCGCCTTCTCCCTACCCCTGGCCACGCTCACACTAGACGCAACCAAGGCGTTTGATCGGGTTAACTGGCCTTATTTAGAAGACGTCCTTACAAAATTTAACTTTGGAAATAGATTTAGTAAAGCAATATTTCAGCTATATAGTGCTCCTTCAGCCAAGCTCTTGGTTATCGGCATCTTGACTGTGGCATTTCAAATCACCAGAGGCACTAGACAGGGCTGCCCGCTCTCCCCACTCCTTTTTAATTTATATATCGAGCCATTTGCTCAGGTTTTGCGAGCAGAAGCGAATATTCCATCATTTCGTTTTGGGGAGTGGGAGAGACGGGTTGCACTATACGCTGACGACATCCTAATCTTAACATCTGACCCAAAAAAAGCATTACCCACAGTTGTTCAGCGAGCGAAATAATTTGGGCTTATCTCCGGGTATGACATCAACTCGAGCAAGACGGAAATCATGACCTGGAACATTCCAGAACAACACCTGGGTATTAATGTTTCACCATCTATGAGGTACCCAGGAATCCGAGTTACCCAGGATGTGGGCAACATTTGTCAAACCAATCTCGACAGAATCTATAAAGAGACTAAAAAGCTGCTGAAAACTTGGACACACTTACCACTCTCGATATTAGGTCGAGTAAATTTAGTCAAAATGTGCATCCTCCCCAAATACACTTTTATATTTAATACCATCCCTTTGGCTTTTGATCCCAAGGCAATAGAAAAAAGTCAGCAAGAAATCAACTCCTTTCTTTGGAATTATAAGTCAACAAGAATTGCTTGGAAGAAGCTCAGGAGGAAAAGGGAGAAAGGAGGTCTGGCTCTGCCTGACCTAATGTACTATGCGTGGGCATTTCAAATGACACATTCGAGGATGCTTTTAAAAACCCCAACAAACCTCTTGAATGGATCAATGTACAAAGCCATGTTAATCGGAGCAAATTTACCATCAGACGGATTTATGTCCAAATTTGCCAGTCAGAAATTCTTCAAAAAAATCAAACTTAAAATACTACAATCCTTGTGTAAGACATGGCTCAGTATAAGGAAGAAACTTGGGCTATCATACTACTCTAACTTTGCCCCAATTTGGGATTTACCCGGGCTCCCATTATACATGAGAGATAGTCTGTCAGTTGTACTTGAACAAGCAGGGATTATAAGATGGGGACAGCTAGTAAACGAAGGATTTCTAATCACATGGGATGAGTTAAAAGATCAAGTTGGCCCCAGACTGTCTAGATTTAAATATATGCAGCTGGATAGCTGGACAAGGGCCCAGCGAAAAAAAGACAAAAATCTGGGGAATGTAAGCCCCTTAGAACAACAACTAGTGGAGAAACCAATCGGGAAAAGAGAGGTAGCATTCTGGTACTGGCAACTGCTTGAAGAAATTGACGGAGAATTCTCTCTCCCAGACCAATTGTGGGGGGCAGTAATGGGCTTTCATAATGAGGAGACGTGGCAAACCTCTTTTGCACTTTTGTATAAGATTGTTAAACCCTCGTGGTTAAGAAGAAACCACCTTTTTACTGTACATCGTGCATACATTACGCCACTTAAACTTTCCAAATTTCTTCCGGATAAAAAAATGCAATAAATGCAATGTCACAGGAGCATCAGATGTACATATGTTTTTCGAATGCCCTGACATAAGGCGGTTTTGGTCAGAAGTCGAGGCAACTCTAAATTCCATTATGAATACATTACTCTCAATCACACTACCACTTATCATTTTTGGTTTGGACATCAACATCACAGGGAAAGCAAGGTCATTCCTTTTCTATGCTATCTTGCTGGCTAGAAGGCAAATATGTATACAATGGCTGGAGAAAGCAGCCCCCTTGCACTCTGCATGGCTTACATCATTATATGAAACATCTAAATCAGACCTTAATAGATCAGGCAGTAGGCGTAATTTGACATTCTGGGAATTGCTTATCGATTGGAGATAGAATCCGGGTTTTTTTTTTTTTTTTTCCCGGGTCCTATGGTTATGCCGATAATACTCCCTGGACTGGATATAGCCTCGTTCCGACATTGGTCCTACTGGTGGTTTTACGCACCTAGATGGAGTCAGTTGATTGCCTCATATTTTTTGGGTTTTATCTCCCACCCATTACACGCTCGAGTCCAGGCAATGGTTCGAGGGGACTTCTGAGAGGACCCTAAGGGAAGGACTCGCTAGGTGGTTGGTATCTTCCCAAATGGAGGTAATGACAAATGAGGACAAAAAAAACAAAAAAACAATAATATGGTCAGCATGGTTACAACTCCATAAAATACAAAAGGTAAAATCATATTACAATGATGGTGCAAACAGATCATATGGCTCCTAGTTTTAACACCCTCCCTATATAGGAACTATGTATTATAAACTAAAGAAGGTCTCTTGGTCTTGGTTTGGGGGACCCCATTACCTTTCCGATCAGTAGCAGTAAATTACATCTGGATCAGCAAGACTCTCTACATCCCGGGAAAAGGAATCTTCCAAATGTGTGAAATCATGGCAAGTGTGCTTTGATAAAGGCGCCAGAATCTTACTTGACTCGCAGCTGCCAAAATGTTGTGTCTAGAATGTGTTACATGGACATGCAGATAAACAGGCTCACATGTTAGGATAACCTTGATGGCTCAGCACTCACTGTGCATACTAGGGGCACGATGTAAGTCTATTGATGTCGAAAAACAAACCTTTTCTCATGTTAGACCTTCGTGAAGGCTAACGTACAAAAACAACTATGCAGTGTTGTGTGCAAAAGCAGCAAAGGGTAAAATGGTGTTTACATTTCTAATAAGCCATGCTAACATAACATGCACGCAAAAGTAGGCCCTAAACCATAGTACAGCCTCTGAGATCACAGTCCCCATGCACACTCTTGCAGTGGAGTCCGTATACAGTATCGCCGTCCAGGCCATGAATCCTTCACCCAACCCAAAAGCTTGCAGCACTATAAAAAGATATGGCCATTCAAGGCTGTCAAAGGCCCTCTCAAAGTCAATCGACATGGTGCATGCCTGGTCCGCGTCCAGCTCGTGGCCGTTCAGCTGCAGGAGCAGTCGGCGTATATTCAAGGCTGTGTTCCAGGATGGAATAAAGCCCGCCTGGTCCACATGCACAAGCGTTGTCATGTGAATCATCAGGCGTCTAGCTAATATGAGGATTAGTATCTTTTAGTCAGTAGGCAGTGTGATCCCATGCTGGTTTATCCTGGTTTCAGGAGTGGTATGATTATCGCTTCCCTAGTTGATACCGGTAGGTGTCCGTCCCGCTTTGACCTATTGTACAGGGCCAGCAAGCAGGGAGCCAATTTGTCCACATACGTGGAGTAGAACTCGACCGGGAGCCCATCCGTGCCAGGCATTTCGTTTCTGGCCATGTGTTTTATGGCCCTCCTGATCTCACCTAGTTCTATGTCCCGACCTAAGGACTCTGCCGCATCTGCTTTAATTTGGGGAAGTTCTATTCCCAAGAATCCCTCCCCCTCCATCACCATGGGATCCAGCTGGCTTTGGTATTGGGCAGTGTAGTATTCCAGAAACTGTGCATTGATAGCTTGTTGACCGTAATGGGTTACCTTGCCCCTCCCCCGTAACTCTAAGATTGTTGTTCCTCGGCGCGCTGGGTTGGCCAGCCAAGCCAGCAGCGCCCCAGATTTGTCCCTTTCAGCATGAGCCCAAGCCGCATACGCCCTGTGGTCAAAGCACCTCAGCCTTTCTACCTGGGTTGCTAGTTCCTCCCTGGCTCTCAAAAGACTTGCTTGTCTGTCCTCCTTACCTGGCCTATCTTTTTCCACATCTTGGAGCTGTTGTTCCGCTTTCTGTATAACGTTTAAAAGGGTCCTACGCACACCCACTGCCTCCCCAATACAGCGACCCCTTATAAACACTTTGAAACCATCCCATTCAACGTGGGGGCTGGTGGCTGTGTTCGTATTATTCTGGAAGTATTCCTCTATAGCAGTGCCTATTGTGGTTCGAAATACCTGGTCTTCTAATGCCTCGGGACGGAGACGCCATCTAGGGATTGTGGGGCCTAATTCACACCCGGTTCAGAGATACTAGGAGGGGATTGTGGTCAGATATTGTCCTGGCTAAGTACTCGCTCAATGTGATCCCCACATGCACATCCGAAGAGCATAGAATGGAGTCCAATTGGACATGCAGCTGATGTAAGGCTCAGAAATAAGAGTAGTCCCTTTCCCCCTAGTGATGGGCTCTCCAACTGTCTGTCAACGCCCAATGTTGTTGCCAGTCTCGTCGGGCTTCTGCTACAATATGTGTAAGAGCGTCAGGGAGTGGCAGATGGGAGCGGTCTAAGTTAATATCTGTAATGCTATTAAAATCTCCCCCCAAGAGCACGGAACCAGTCAAAACCTGCACCAGTGTCAGTGTGAGCTGAGCGAAGAACGCAGGCTGATCAGCATTAGGGGCATACACACTCCCTATGGTAATATCCCTGCCATCAAGGCGCCCCAACACCACCATAAATCTACCTTCAGGGTCTGTTATCTGTTGTACACATTGAAAGGGGACCCCCGCTCTCACCCATATTAGCATCCCCCTCGCAAAACCTGAGTACGTGGTATGAAACACATGGCCCCTCCAGTGGCACTGTAGCGCTGCACCTTCTGTTTGCGTCAGGTGGGTTTATTGCAATAATGCTATTTGCACTCCTCTTCTTATCAGGTAGGCATGTATTTTGTGTTTTTAACTCATAGTATGTTTCCCTCCTACTTTCCAGGTCATACATTTGATACCTACGGGGGACCCCATTTCAGAATCTCCAGTTCCAGTCCGTGTATCTCACCTATAGCAATATGCCTGGCCCCTATCCAACTTTCTCCAACAGTAAAAACGTCCCAACACCCACTCCCCAGGACAGGCTCACAAGAACAGATACCCATCCAAACAAAAGCAATCAAACAAGAAATCTTAAAAGTGATAGTGCGTGCTCCACAATCGATGAACCCAGAACCCCCCTGGCACCCCTCCCCCATGTAAAGAACCCTCAACAAGCCCTCATAATGCAAGCATGCCCCTTTTCAGTGCACTTCCTCAGTCTGAGAGGTCAAGGGCCAACATTAATCAATCGACCATCTTCTATACCTACAAACTGCAATCCAATCAGCCAAAGATTCCATCTGCCGTCCGTGGGGTGACGACCGAAAGTTCATTGTCAGAGATCCCATGGACACTGCTCGATCTTGAGCCCTCATACCTGCCTCACTCGGGTCTGTGACATTGCTGGTCGGGCTGGTATCTCCCTGGCTAATGTCCGCCACCGCCTGTACCGCTCTATCTCGTTCCTGGTATCGGCCAGCAGGAGAGGGAGCCCTCTGAGGCAGCGAAGATGGGGCCGACCTCGGTCGTGGCGAGTCCAAATGTGGAGAGCGTGATTCGTTGCCACATCTAGTTTCTAGCTAGTCCCAGCGGGGTTAGAAAGAAGTGTGTCCCCATATCTGCAGTCACCCGGAAGTGGGCTGGAAACAACATAGCGTAGGGGAGAGAAAGCTGGAGCAACTTTCGTTTGACCGCTAAAAAGGAAGATCTCTGTTTTATAGTACGGGAAGATCATCACCGCTGTTCCCTATCAGTAGGTTCTGCTTCTCCCTGGCTAGCTGCAAAAGAAAATCTCAACCCCGATAATGCAGTAGTCGCACCACCAGTGGACGGGGTGGGGCACCAGGTTTAGGTGGACTTGCCAGGACCTTGTGGGCACGCTCAAGTGCATAGAAGGGGAGAGGCACTCTAGGGCCACCTCCATCTTTAGCCATGTTTCTAAGTACTGGACCGCGTCAGCCCCCTCCTCCCGCTCCGGCACTCCCACTATGCACAGATTATTCCATCGGGAGCGCCCCTCACTGTACTCAGCTCTCACCTCCAGTATTTTGATCCTGGTTTCCACTTCTTCCAGGGCATCCTGCAGGTAGGCAACCATGTCCAGGATGTCCTTCATGATGGTCTCATTAGTTGCCACTCTCTCTTTAAGTTTGCGATGCTTATCTTTCAGCAGGGTGAGATCTGTCCCTATAGCGTCCATCTTTGTCTCCAGTGCCTCCCGCGAGGAGTTGATGGCCTGCATTATGTCCGCCAGGGTAGGGTCTCCAGCTTGCCTCTCCAGCCGCCCCCCAGTCGCACTCTCATCTTTGTCAGTGTGTTGCTCCGGGTCGTCCATCGGCAGGACTTCTTATCACTTTTTCCTGGACACCCTTCCCATTCTGCAAACCGTCAGTGGGGGGATCTAGTTGGTGCAATGGTTTTGTAAGCCCCAGTCCTGCAAGCCCGGGTTTGTTTGAAAGCACTCCATTGGGCGCAGTATCGTCGGGTCCCCAGCCCTCGCTGGTTTCTACAGGATGCACAGTCGTGTCTCTGTCCAGTAGACAGCAGAGAAGTCCTAAGGGCACTGGCCGGCCAAGTGCACTATGGGTGGCTTCTGAGTTGTCCCCTCAGGATGTAAGGATGAGCCAATCAGGTGTATTGGTCCATGCAGGGGATCAGTAAACAAGCGGCAGCGCAGCACTGCCTCTGGAGCGCCTCTCGGCCACAGGCACCGGATCCGGCGCTATCTATGCATCTGTGAGCCTGTACAATGCCCAGCAGTTTCAGGGCCCACGCCATCCCAGGCTCCCCTCTGGAGTGTCTAAGCGCGGGGCGGCAGTACCATCGCAGTATCTGTATTGCTTACTTGTCAGTGTGGGCAAGCTCCACACTCCACATGCTTTCCTCCACCCGCCAAGCCGCAGAACCACAGACCTCCCAGTCTCCAGTAATCATCGCCACCAGTACTCCCAGTTTGCCCCTATGTCCAGGCTGCAGTGCAGCCTCCTCGTGTTCAGGCTGCAAGGGGCAGCGCGCCGGGCCAATTTCTCGACAGGTCTTAGCAGGGGGAACTGCTGCGGTGGTTAACAGCTTTGGCATATCACCTCCAGAGTCCCTTGCGACGCCATTTTATAGTCAGGCAACCTCCTCAGGCTTCGTGTAGGATGAGCTTCAGTGCTCTCTGGATTCAACTATGCCTTCTATGGGTGGGCCGCCCAGGCACCATGTGACAGTCCTTGGCAGTGGGATCAGCTCAGTAGTCAACTGTTTCATCTCAGCGTTTCCAGAGCCCTCCGCGCCACCATTTTAAAGTCAGGCATCCGCATCAATGCCTGCATGAAGCACGCTCCAGCCCTCACCTCGATCATGTAGTGACTTCTGTGCGCCTCGCCAGAGCATTCTCGCCTGCACTTCAGCCCCAATCTCCGGATCGCCAAATAGTGACCGCTCGAGTCGCAGTCATCCGTTTCAGCAGCGGGAGTGTCTACTGCAAGACGCGGCCGCGATTTTACGTTCAGGGAAGTCGGAGTGCAGCCGGGGGGTAAAGCCGCCGTTTTCACCGTATTCCGTCACTCCAACTTGCTTGCAAGGGCAGGTAGGCCAGCACCAGATATTCCGCCACACTTTCCCATGCCAGAGGTTGCTTTAGGTTAGCAGGATCACTTGAGGAGGAGGGAGGCCACGGAGGAGCCCCGCTGCCTTCCACATCAGTGCCAAGCCATGCCCCTAGGATTCCTATTTGTGATGATAAGTTGTGTGGATCTGAAGAGCAGGTTGAGTGTGTTGTAGCTCTCATATGTGCTTGCTGCTCCGCATAAGCTGCTGACTTCTATCATGTAGCCTTACCATGCCTGATCTTGACAACCTTCTGGAGTTGGGTGGGCTATGAGATCTCGGAGGTCCTGGGCCACCAAATTGAATTGATCCCTCGGAGGCTATTTGGTCTCTTAGAGGGAGTTTGCAAATCCCACTCAGAGAGGATTTTCATAGGGGCAGCATAGTTTTTTTATAGCTTTATTTATAATTTTCCAAACGATCAAACAATGACGTATCTTTGGTTGCATAGCATAACAAATTTCCATTGTCTAGGAGGGAGAGCGTGCATACACAATGTAAAATAATACATGGCATATTGTTCGGGTAAATGGCACACAATGAGATTTATCAATAGAGGGACGTGCAGGACATGCGTCACAAAGACGGAAAGTGGAAAACAAGAGGCATGAATCAACCAGACATAAAAGAAAGGGACCGTATGTGACCATAATTATAGTGCATCCTGTATGCAGTATCTTGACAATCAGATCTCTACGGAAATAATCCTCCAGGGGTATAAGAATCAGATGTACATTTTCATAACCATATGGCTCTTCAGCCCACCCCCACAGGAACAATTTGACTTTCTAGTTTAGACTGACGGTCAGCAGTGATCTTAGCAATGTAGGAGCGGTATGGGCCCCAAATGTCAGTAGGTATAGACGGACAGGGAACCATAGTAGAGTACTCCACACAATGAATATTGCAAAAAGCTAGACTCCTGAGCCACAACTTCAATCTCGGAGGCCTTCTATCACACCATAGTAGTGCAATTTCCCGCTTTGCCAGCATTAATCCCAATGCAGGAAGTCTACGGACAGTGTGTGGGAAATTGGAGACATAGCCCAGTAGGGCAATTTCTGGGGTGGGGGTCAAGTCGATGCATAGGATGTCACTGAAAGTGTGGTGCACCTGTGACCAATAATCATGCAGAAGGGGACAAGTCCAGGAAAGGGGGGCAAAATTAGCAAAGGGGGCTCCACACTTGGGGCAGTGATAGGGACGGCTCGGGTCAATTCTATGTGCTCGCGCTGGGGTGTGGTATAACCTACGGAGAAATTTGAAATAGATAAGTTTATGCCTACTGTTCAAAGAAACTTCTTTCGTAGCTTTGCAGCACTGATCCCACTGAGCGTCTGATATAGGTTTCCCCAGATCACCCTCCCATACAGCGCGAACTTTAGCGTCCGAAGTGGAGATTGAGACGCTGCACAGCCTGTACAATTTAGAAACCATGTGTGCCCCAGATGAGTTTTGAATGAGGAGCGTAAGCGGGGGAAAATAGTCGGGAGCCAGTGGAAATGTAGGAAATGAAGCTCGCAACATGGATCGTAGTCTGGTCAAAACAAAGGAGTCCATAAATGAGCGGTCCGTGAAACGAGGGTCTTCAGATGTAGAGAAGGCGTGGCCCTCCGGAAACAGGTCACCAATGGTGCAAATGTGGAATTTGTCCAGTGTATTTTTAACTACCACTTCCCCGGTGATCGGAAACCATGAAGCATTGGGCAAAGGGAGGGCCGGTGAATATAACTGTTCCAGGCCAAGAAGCCTGCGAAGCCTATCCCAGACCCAGCAGGTTGACGAAACAGTCTGTATGTCCCGTGGGTCTCGAGGGAGGCCCCTCGGTAAAACAGTAGAGAGAAGTCCCGGGAGGACCAAATCTGCCTCGGGTTTTAAATGCAAGATGCGGGCATCGGGGTGGAACCAGGAGTGCGCGTAAGAACACTGTGCAATTAAAAAGTAAAGATAAAAATCAGGAACGCCAAATCCACCTCTTTCTTATGGGAGAGTCAAAACACGTCATGTGACACGTGGATTTTTGTAACCCCAAACTAAGCGCAATATTAGGGAGCGTAGTTGGGAAAAGAAAACCTTGGTGTGAGGTATCGGAATATTCTTAAAAAGATATAAAAAACAAGAGAGAACTACCATTTTTATTATGGCAATACGTCCCGCCATAGAGAGAGGGAGGCAAATCTATCTCTCAATCTGGCTCTCTAATAAACTAACAGCACTTCCATAATTCAGTGTAATGATGGCGGCGGCATCCGGATGAACATGGACACCCAAATATTTAACAGGGTCACGACTCCACTCAAGGGGGAAAGCACTGTTCCATGTAGACGTGCTGGGGGTAAGTGGAAAAATCCACGATTTGTGCCAAGTAAGGCAGAGACCTGATAAGTTACCAAATCGGAATATTTCCAAAATAAGTGGTTCAAGATTGATGTGAGGCAATCTGACATACAAGATAGTGTCATCCGCATTTAGAGAAATGAGAAGAGGACCCGTGCGAAACTGGAGCCCTAGGTGTAAGTGTTGTTTTTTTAAAGTGGCGGACTAGAGGATCCATAGCTAGGATGAAAAGTAGCGGGGATAGGAGACAACCCTGTCTGGTGACTCGCGACAAGGAAAACTGCTCAGTAATAGTGCCGTTAAGGCGTAGCCTTGCAATAGGTGCCGTATATAACAGTGAAACCTTGGAGACAAAGCATTCTGGCATGCCCATGCGCCTCATGATGGACAGGAAGAAGGGCCACTCAAAGGTGTCAAACGCCTTCTCAGCGTCAAGAAGGATCGCGGCAGCAGGAGTGGAGGGGTCTATTCGATGTAGAACAGCAAAGAGGATCCTCAGGTCCAAAGAAGTGGAGCGGTGTGGCACAAAACCCGACTGTGCCAGGGATATGATAGCCTCCATTAACAAGGAAAGCCGGATGGCGATCACCTTCACTAAAATCTTATAGTCAAGGTTTAATAAAGAAAGAGGTCTGTATGAGCTGCATAATTTGGGGTCCCTGCCGGGCTTGGGAAGAAGGATAATTACCGCTTCTCTGAGTGTGGGAGGCAGACAACCACTAGTCGTGGTACTAAGGTCTCTTTGTAGGCCTTATAGAATTTGGCAGAAAAGCCATCTATTCCTGGCGCTGAGGAGCCCCTTAGCGCATCTATAGCTTCAACAATGCTATCTGGAGTGATGGGCACACCTAGAAAGACCTGCATGTATTCTTCCAGGTAAACCATGGCGATCTTGTTTAGGTAGTCGCCCTGATCTCTCAGATCGCCTGATAGTGTGGATGTATATAAAGTTTTGTAGTATAACAGGAAGGTGTTGCAAATGTCTGGCGTGGCGTGGAGCGAAGAAGATCGCCCTGCGGACCCTCAAGTTCTGTGATGTATGAAGTGTTATGCGGGGGGCGGAGAAGCTGTGCCAATAGTCGATCGGGTCTGTCGCACTCCCTGTACTGTTGTGCTACAAATTGTTTGGTAAGAAACTTCAGCTCCCTGTCTGCCTCATCTCTAAACTGCACCATCAAGGACAACCGTCTGGCTTCTTTCTCACTTGAGGGGTTCAATAATAATTCCCTATCCAGTGCGGTAATGTCCTTTTCAACACGGGACAACGAGGAACGTATGTCCCTCAGCACGCCAACATGTTTTGCAATACAAACACCGCGAATGTATGCTTTGAATCCCTCCCAAAGAACCGCCCAAGAGTCCATGGACCCTGTGTTGAGGTCAAAATAGTCCTCTATGGCTTGCCCGTCTTCCTCGGTAAATACAGGGTCAGATAGTGCACTCCCGGGAAACCGCCTCTGTCGCTCATATCCACCCAATCTGGAGACCCTTAATTTGTAGAACTATTGGGGAGTGGTCCGATAGTGTGCGGGGTAGCGTGAGGAGGTTATCCACCCAACCAGCCACCCCAGGAGAAATGAGCCAATAGTCAATTCTGGTACATGTATTGTGAAACCCGGAATGATGTTTATAGTCAGGGGAATGTGGGTGTAGTCTCTCCTCAATGTCAATTAGGGAGAGGTGTTTGCATATGTCAAGCCCAACCGGGTGTGATCTAGGTTTAGTGTCCGGAGAAGAGGACGTGCTGTCCCTAGTGGGATTCATCAATAAAT
The DNA here is from genome assembly GCF_964261635.1 of Lissotriton helveticus. Taxonomy (NCBI): domain Eukaryota; kingdom Metazoa; phylum Chordata; class Amphibia; order Caudata; family Salamandridae; genus Lissotriton; species Lissotriton helveticus. Next base: position 892,883,587 of record NC_136071.1, on the reverse strand, counting down.
TAAAGTCGCCTCCTATAACTATTAAACCAGGTTCGAGCGTTAGAAGGCGCACTTGCAGGTCTTGGAAAAAGGATGGGGAGTCGACGTTGGGTCCATAGATCCCTGCCAACGTGTGTCCCATTAGCGTCCCAGTGACTATCAAATAGCGGCCATCTGTGTCGGTCATGGTGTCAGAAAGAGCAAATGGGACCCGTTTGTGTATAAGTATGGCCACACCTCTGGAATATCTGCTGTAGTTAGAAAAGAACCGGTGTGTGCCCCAACTACTGGCCACCCGAGAGGAGTCTGAAGAGGACAGATGTGTTTCCTGTAAAAAAGCGACATCGACATTGTGTCTATTGATATAGTTGATGACTTCTTTGCATTTTTTAGTATTATTCAACCCCCGAACATTCCATGAGAGCAATGAAAGCCCGGATGCCCCGGGCTGAAGGCCTAATTTGGCTATGCGAGAATCGACATCAAGAATAATATGAAGCGCACGTTCCTCCACCACAATCTATATCCATAAGAAGCAATGTAACAATCATAATTGAGAAAAAACAAAACAACACCCACCCACCTCCCGCCACCCAGCCTCTTGTCAACCCCCAAGAGGCGAACCCAATGAACCCCTATTGAGTAACATCGTAAGGTGTATGACCCTGACAAAATAAATGAGCAATAAACAATTCCGAAAAAACCCACAAAAGACAGGCAAACAAAGGCATCCGCCATGGGGGGCAGCAACGCCTCGACAGTCAGGCAAACTTATATATCAAGTTTTGAATGAACACTAGAATTGTGCAAAACCATGTAGTCCAGCAAAAAGGATAAGAAAATGGAATAATGAGTGATCAGCCAGTCCCTGGGTCCGTGAATAGATCTGCACTGGCCTGGGAATTGTCGTGCACAGGAGAAAGCGAGCCAGAAGTGTTAGCCGCGCCCGACCCCTGTTTCTTATAGTTCTGGCAAAACTCCTGCACCTCCGTGGGGATGTCGAAAATGTGAAACCTGCCGGCAACATCAACTTTTAATCGTGCTGGATATAGCATACCATACTTGAGGCCCAGGTTCCTCAGTGCAGCCTTGACACCGTTGTACTTATGTCTTGCCTCCTGTACAATGAGGGTGAAATCCGGGAAAAAGGATAAGGTACTGCCCTGGCACTGGATCTCTCCCTTCTCGCGCGCCGCCCGGAGAGTAGCATCACGATCTCGGAAATTCATGAGCCTTGCAATGATGGGGCGCGGAGGCAGGCCAGGGCGAGGACGGGGACCCAAAGATCTATGAGCCCGCTCCACCACAAACCCCTGTGTGAAGACTTCTCTGCCGAACAGATCCACGAGTAACTTTTCCACGAAGGTATTCATGCGTCCAGTCGAGGTTGTCTCCGCCACGCCAAGGATGCGGATATTGTGGCATCGGCTACGCGCTTCGAGGTCCTCATTTTTAATGGCCACATCCTTGAGGATTTTTTCTACTCGCTCCAGGTGTTTCAGAGATTTTGATGCGCCGTCCTCAATGTCCGAGACCCTTGCCTCCACCACGTCCAAGCGTCGGTCGTGAGCATGCACCTTAGCCCCCATGTCGGCCAATTTTTGATAGAGACTGTCCAATCGGCTGTCCAGGGACTTAAAACCAGCCCTCATCTCGCTCATCATGTTGGTGACCAACGACGCAGCATCTTCTCGGTCAGCAGAACCCACCTAGCCAGTGAAGGAGCCAGGAGGGGCATCCATGGCTGTAAGGGAAGCCTTGTCAAAGCTAAGTTTGCGTTGGTTTGGATCCCTCTTCCCCTGGTGTGGGAGGGGAGATGGCAGGCAGCAGCAGGTATACACAAATGGCTGTGGCCAATAATCCTGCGTACGAAGTAGGAAGCAGGGCCCGGTGAATGATCCCACAATGTCACAATCGAACAGGCAGAGACAGTACCAGAGATGACGGTGGTCAGAGAAGCAGAAAGGGAGCGCAAGTTGTCGTAATTTGGCAGCATCTGAGTTAGCATTTAGCTCAGCTACACGAACTTCCACCGTTAACTTGACCAAACGTGCGGGGGCCATTTTGTATTTCCTGGCTTCCATTTTGTATGAACATGCGGCCTCGTGGTCAGCATGCCCCTTTGTCCTTCCTCTGTACCAATGACCATTTACCTTGCCCGGCAACAGGCTATTTTTAGCACTGGTCAAGCTCACGCATGCGCATTCGAACATTTAGGGTAATGAGCGGTCACTTCTTAGGAATGTTCTCCAAACTGACCAGAGGTACTAAACTCCTCCCACATGTTGGCTGTGTTCCAAAAATGCCCTTATATGTACCTAAAACTGTGAAAAGAGTATACCGCCTACCTTTTTATTACTGTTAAACTTGTATAAAAGAGGTCGCGCACCGATGTTCGGTGTGATACTTCTTGCATTACCGAAGGGTGTTGTAGGAATGTACCACCACCCCATGGGGTCTTAATAAACTTGTCTTTTGCATTTTCCAGTTTCCATGGCAACTTCTATTCTATGGTGTTCGAGAGTTTTTGCAGAGTATGTAGAACTAACGAAACCCAATACCACAAATTGGCGACCACGAAGGGACTCATCGGCGACTCGGATGCCCGAAGAAGAGGTCGCAACGAAGGCTTGGAAACTCGCCATGGACGCGTACGCTGTCACTGAGTGACCCTAGTCTTGGCATCCACAGTGTTTTTTCCTTTCCTTCTGACTCGACCTTCCAGGTGGAGCCGGTCCTCGACTGAGATTCTGATTGGTTGGGTTGTCGTGCAGTGCCTGTTTGGCTAATTCGACTACGGAACTTGGCAGTTGGAACCTGGACGTTTGAGAATATTTGGTAAGCTTGTGATTGGTAAGGTAGTCTACTGACACTTACTGTGGCTTTTTGAATTTGTTTGAGTTAGCTAACATTTGGACCTATGATTTGAGTTATATGTGGAGTGCACCTCACATAGACAGGCACGTAGAGATATTTCTCTGACTTTGTATTTGTTTGAACGGCACACCGTGAATAAAACATATTTAAGTGCCATTTTATGTAATATCGCGTTTTTCGTGATATTTTGACATGCCTGTTCTAAGCACACTTCGAGGAATGTGCTGTTTTGGAAATGGTACCAGTTATCGATTAAATGAATCTCAGCCGGCTCCCCCAGAGGGGACACCTAATCGTGAAATGTACATAAAATTTGGCCTTCCTCCCATTATGTATAGTGCATTATGGCACAAATATACCAAAACTGATTGTGAATTGCAATGGCCACTACATGGGTCATTTGATCTGAGAAAGGTTCAGTATGTGGAGCAATGTTTGTTTAAGCGCAGATCTAGACAGGATATGTTTGATTGTGTGCGTATGTGGGAGAAAGCGGTGCGTGAACGAATGAAGCGTGAACAAGCCTTGGTGGACAAAGAGCAGCAAAAGGCTGCTCGTGATAAAGCTTTACAGTTGCAGGAAAAAGAATTGCAGGAACAGAAAGAGAGAGAGACTCGAGAGCGTAATTTGCAGGTTAATGGGCAGTTTCCTATTCGACGTCCTCTTTATCCTGTCCTTACTAACGAATCAGATGATTTTTCATTATTAGACCGTTGCCCGCCTCCGTATGTTTCGCCTACGGCGCCGGATGAGGACTCGGACGAGGAAGATCAGAATAATCAGCGTACCAGGTTAACTGCTGAGCGGACCACGGAATTGCGCTTGTTTGCTCGTAAACTTAATTCAAATTCCATAACTGTTTCAGAGGTTGATGGTCTTATGAGTACGTGGTCTGAAAAGTAGCGATTGTATTTTCTAGATCATTTTGCAGATGAAGTTGTTGAATGGTTTAGGCGGCATTCACCTGAGTTGGAACCTAAAGTTATATCAGTTGGTCGTGAGAATTTCCGTAAAGGTATTTTTGTTCTTGCAGATGCGGATGAGTTTTTCCAGCGTTTGGTTAAGCTACGGGATGAGGCGACACGGCTACGAGCGGAGAAAAAGGCATCGGGTCCGCCAGCATCTGGATCGACGGAAGTATCCAACGAGTGCCCTATCTTTGGAACAGATAAGAACGCTGCAGTTAATGTCATGCCTATGCGAGAAGCTGCGCCTTTGTATGTCCCTCCTAAAGGGCAAGGCATAGATGACGATAAAAGGTCTAAAGATGCGAAGGGTTATTTTGTGTTTAATTGGGTTTATACGCCATGGAATAGAACGGACGTTTTGGCGCTCAAGAATGCTTTACCTGACCCCCGTAAAAACCCAGCAGCTTTCTATGAAGGTGTGGAAGGTGCTATTTCTTCGTGTGTTATGACATTAGTCGATATTGATCTTTTCTTTGGGTTGATACTGCCTCCTGATATGTGGAGGGCGATTTGTAAGTTTGATGATCGTGCGATTTTAGGTGCCGATTGGAAGGAGTTAGCCCGAGCTGATTTAGATAGAGAACCTGCGTGTAAGCCATGTCAATTGATTTTAGATCTTCCGGTGGCTATCTTGAATAAATTAAAAACGCTTTGTTCCTCCTAAGAAAATTGACTGGACGATGCTGGCTTCTTGTAAACAGGAAGCATTTCATGATTACAGTGGGCAATCATTAACAGAGGATACGGGCAGGCATTTGTTCGTTGATAAGTACGTGGCTAATCTCCTACCGGAGATTGCAAAACATTTAAAAACTAGTGAAAGTTCATGGACCACAGCAACCCCTGCTTCTTTAATAACTATGGCTCAGTATTATGAACGACAGGAATTAGAGGCTAAAGAAAGTAGTGATAAGAAAGCGAAGGATTTGAAGACGAAGGTGATGTTGGCTCAGGTTTATGCGACACAGTCGAGAGGGAACGATAGGGGTAGACGAGGATCGTATGGTACGTCTTCTACTCGTACTGATATTTCTGAGGATCAGTGTGCATACTGTAAACAGTTTGGACATTGGGCTTCGGATTGTCCGGTGCTTCGAGAACAGCGTAATCAGCGTGGTCGTGGAAGTGGAAGGTCACGGAATAGTTACTTAGGACCGAGAGGTGGAGCGAATGATCGTGGTAGGTTTGAGGCGAGGGGTCGTGGTCAGGCTGATCATAATACTTTTGATCGACGGAATCAGTATCAGATAGCTGAAGGAGAGTTTATTGAGTCTCAGGATAATAATTATGCATAGGATTGCGTAGGATGGGGTGTGGAATCGGTTGAAGTACCAGTCTATCAAAGGGGTCCATATATATCAGCACATGTTTTGGGTTCTACTGATCAGTTTCTGGTCGATACAGGAGCTACTCGTAGCGCTCTATCCAAACACTTGGTTCCAAGGGCTCCCCTGTCTGGCGAAATAATTACTTCAATAGGGTTCGATGGAACACCTTCTCTTAGCCCATTGTCTCAACCCCTTACATTTCACATTGACAAATTTACTGCCCCATGTCCGTTTTTGTTATCTCCAAACACACCAGATAATATTGTGGGACTTGATATGCTAAAACATTTTCGAGCAACCATACGTTGTGCCCCTGAAGGGGTGCCGGTTATTTTGAATGAGAACTACCCAGAAGTTGAGAGATCGTGCCTCATGCAGGAGGCCGACGCGTTAGCTTCTCTCCCAATCACTTTATGGGCCACTTCTGATACCGATGTGGGTCAAATGATTATTCCTCCTATACGTATTACTGTAAAGGAGGGAGTGTCTTTGCCTCGTGTACCACAGTACGAGATCTCGAGAGAAGGTGAAATGGCCTTGACACATATTGTGAATGACTTAATTATAGCAGGGGTGGTGGAGGAAGTTCCCTATAATGTTTGTAACAGTCCAATTCTTCCGATCCTAAAGAAAGACACAGACACTAAGATTTATCGTTTCATTATTGATTTGAGGGAAATTAATAAGATAGTTGTACCCCAGTACCCGGTGGTGTCTGACATTACCATCTTACTCACTTTGATTCCACCCACAGCCACTACCTTCACGGTAATCGACTTGAAAAATGCTTTCTTTTCGATTCCCATTCATCCTGATAGTCTATATTTGTTCGGCTTCACATTAAATAACAAATCATATAGATTTTGTCGAGTTCCTCAAGGCTACACAGAAAGCCCTAGTATTTACAGCCAGGCTTTAAAAAGACAGCTTGATTCTTTTGACTTACAGTCTAGGGTGGCTCTTATTCAATATGTTGATGACATCCTACTTGCAGCAGACACACAGGAACAATGTGAGGAGAGTACTCTCTCCCTACTCTCTTTTCTTGCTAAAAATAATCACAAGGTCTCAAGGAAGAAGCTGCAATATTGTAGACCAAAGGTGACCTACCTCGGTCATCTTTTGTCTAAGGAGGGGCGTGCATTGACATCAGATCGAATTCAAGCAATTTTAGATACGCCAGTCCCTTGCACTCAGAAAGATGTTCGTGCCTTCATAGGTTTGACGTCTTTTTGTAGGCAATGGATACTAGGATTTTCGCATATTGTAAAACCCTTGTTAGCATTGTTGTCCAAAACTGCACCAATTCCCCTTGAATGGACAGATGAATGTCAGAATGCTTTTGAACAATTGAGACAAGCCCTATGTTCTGCACCAGTGCTAGGTACACCAGATTATACAAAGATCTTTACATTATATGTACATGAGAAGGATGGGTGTTCATTGTCAGTCCTAGTGCAGTCACACGGAGATAAACAGAGACCTTGCGCGTACTTTTCAGCAATACTCGACCCTGTGGCTCGAGGATTGCCTGGATGTTTTCGAGCAGTTGCAGCAACAGCAGTAGCCATACGACAGAGTGAGGGAATAGTTTTGTCACACAAATTGTTGGTGTTAGTTCCCCATGCGGTAGATGCTTTATTGAACCAAATGAAAACACAGCATCTAACTAGCGCTCGTTTAACAGGATACGAGCTAACACTGTTGGCGCCACACATTACATTGAAGAGGTGCGCCACTTTGAACCCTGCTACTTTATTGCCATATCCTGTTGTTGAGACCCAGAAGGAAGAACAACATGATTGTGTTTTTCTGACTGAAGAACAAACAAAGGGTCGTATCGATTTACAGGATACGCCACTTCCAGATGTAGATGGGGAACTGTGGGTTGATGGATCGTGTTTAAAGCTGCCAGATGGTACGACTTCCGCAGCTTATGCGATCACGACACTTAAAAAGACAGTGGTAGAAACAGCACGAATACCGCAAAAATCGGCCCAAGCAGCTGAATTGATAGCCTTAATGAAAGCATGTGAGTTAAGTGCTGGTTTATGTGTGAATATCTACACTGATAGCCGTTACGCTTTTGGAGTAGTGCACGATTTTGGCCTACTCTGGAAGGAACGAGGGCTTCTGACCTCACATGGAGTACACATCATGCATGGAGAATTGGTACGTGATCTCCTGAATGCAATATTACGTCCAAAGAAAGTAGCGATAATCAAATGTAGTGCACATAAGAAGGTGACAGACAAAGTAGGACCAGGAAACGCTTTTGCAGATCGCATAGCGAGAGAGACTGCCATGTTACAAAATGTCTCTCCTATGTATGTGGTGAGATCACAAGCTGAGCGATGGCATGATGCTAGAGAGGAAATATTGGATATACAAAAATCAGCATCTGAAGCAGAACTTGCAACCTGGGCAACAGAGGGAGTGTTGGATGATGAGGGTTGTTGGCGTAGCAAAGATATGGAGAGATGGAAATTGCCTGCCGCTTACTTGCAAGCAATGGTTCAAATGACACATGGGCTGGCACATGTTGGAGCTCTTGCAATTACTAAATTGCTTACTCGAGTTTGGGAGCATCCTGAGATTGCCAGCACGGCCAAAAGAGTAGTGCAGACCTGTCTGATATGCCTACAGTACAATCCTGCCAAAGGGACTTATACTCCTAAAGGAGGGTTTGTTCCACCTACTGCACCATTCGAAGTACTGCAAATGGATTAGATCCAGCTTGAGCGCTGTAATAACCTCAAATATGTCCTAGTGGTGGTGTGTGCCTTCAGCAAATGGATTGAGGCTTACCCCACAAAGGATAATACAGCATTGACAACAGCTAAGGTGTTACTCAAAGAGTACTTCCCACGCTATGGTGTTTGTAAATTTTTGTGGAATGACAATGGTCCTCATTTTGTTGGGAAAGTAGTGGAGCATGTCCTGAAAGGATTAGGAATTAAGCAGAGGTTTCATGCTGTATTCCATCCGCAGTCAGCAGGTTTATTAGAAAGGTATAATGCGACTCTGAAGCTGAAGCTAGCAAAGATCGTGGCATCCACGTCTTTGAAATGGCCAGATGCTTTGCCTTTGGCATTACTGTCTATTAGATCAGTGCCACACTCCCGATCTGGCCTCACACCCTATGAAGTGGTGTTTGGAAGGCCTATGAACATCTGGGGAGTTCCAAAGCCTCGTTTGATACATGATGTGCCTTGTATAATGATGAACGATTATTTGGCACGATTAACAAATGATTTACTTTCCATTCATCAACAGGTTCGAGAAGCGCTCCCCGACAATTCCATTGGAGAGGCTCTCGATCTCCGTCCTGGGGACCATGCAATGGTCCGCACGTTCGAGAGAACCAGCAGTTTGGAGCCGAGGTGGCGTGGCCCTGAACAGGTATTGTTGGCAACTCAGACGGCTGTGCGAGTCACGAATAAGAAGCGGTGGATACATTCTACTCACTGCCGTCGTGTCTCTCCGGATCAGGTGAATACTGCGGTGCTGTCTGATTATCGAGACATCTTGGATGCAGAGAAGAGCCCAGCTGCTGCGCCTCACGAGTCGGAGGGAGCCTTCCCGGACCACGCTGTTTTTGGTGGATCGAAGTATAACCTACGGCCAAGAAAATAGAGTTTTTGTTCATTTTTCTTAGACTGGTTGAGTTACCGTTCTGAGGTTTGCGAAAACGGAAGCCGAGAATATCAAGGGGGGGGGGGATCAGTTCTGGCTATTGTAGCGACACCCGTCTTGAATCTCGGAGAAGAAACCAGCGGCTACCTCGGATCTCAGCACTCAATTTTTATTTTTTAGTTTGGTTTTTTGAAACATTTGTTCTTTGCACTATGGCACCTACGACGAGGAGAAACAGAAGAATTCTGGGTGCGGTTCTTTTTGTTACGACTATAGTGGTAATAGCAGTAATAGCTTGGACTGTAGAACGATTGCTTCCTGCACGAGAATATTTACTGCCTACCACTCCAATTCCATCTGAACATTTCCATTTTACTTTGCCTTATCATGAAGAGAGACATAGACAGACTTACTTGAATAACAGCTTCATTCAAATTCTGCATCATACTCACAACATGACGAACACTTCGAACTGTTGGGTATGTGGAATGTTGCCTGGACATCAAAAGAAAGGAGGAGCTCCACTTATTCCTCTTCCATTCTCACATAATGGTTCTTGTAATGCTTGGTACACTCTTCTCTTTACCCTAAGATGGCCAACAAAAGGTGGACTGCTCTTTCGACTCAACAAAGTGTGCTACAACGATAGAGATGGTTACCCACAAGCAGAAGGAACTAAATTTGAGTGGGAAGAATATCGACCGGACAATGTATCTACACCTCGCGTTTTCACTAATCAAAGACTTATAAATATGTCTAGTATACATGTGATTACGGTTATTGATACTAAGGCTGACCTTTGTGTGAGAAATAAGGGAACAATTCCGGTGGGGAAAAGTGAATGTAATACTACCCTCACATTTGACACACCAAGTGGTATTGCTTTTGTAGCCTCACAAAACACCTACTTTATTTGTGGAAATAAAGGATATCATCGTCTTCCTATTGGGTGGTTAGGAACTTGCTATATATCTTTTGTACTACCCCCTGTATTTATTGCCCCGCCTATGTACCATAATGATTTTGTACTATATCATGATTTTATATTAAATAGGGTTAAGAGAACATTAGAGATTGAAAATGTGGACCAAACAGACACCTCCTTACAACAATATGTAGATTTTAATTTAGGCTTGTTTTCTTTTGTTGGTCCTGCCTTAAACAGCAGAAAAATAAGACGGCTAACACGTGTTGTGGAAGCTGTTGCTAATGAAACTGCTTCTGCTTTAGGGAACTTAACAGAGGAGCTCCAAATTACTAGAATTGTAACGCTTCAGAACCGAATGGTTCTTGATGTAGTATTGGCTGATCGTGGGGGTGCATGCCGCATTATCGGAAGTAGTTGTTGTGTTTATGTTCCAGACAATCCGCCTTCTGTATATGATGCAATTTCCAAATTGCATAAAATTGCTCCTGAAATTCACCCCGAAAATGGTACATGGACATTTTTTAATTGGTTCTGGACTTTGCTTAGTACCTGGGGTTGGAAATTACTGATTATACTTTGTATGATTATCGGAATACTCTTTTTCCTTTGTTTATGTATCCAATGTGGCCCTACCCTATGCTCTGTATGTATTACGGCCTGTATCCCATCCAAACGAGCTATTGCCAAAAATGAGCAGATGGGTGATACAGAAGTGATGAAGATAATGATGATTAATATTGATGATTAATATCCTGATTATTCTCATTATGAGGTAGCTTCAGCTAAATGCTAAAAGGGCCGTCTGTCGTAATTTGGCAGCATCTGAGTTAGCATTTAGCTCAGCTACACGAACTTCCACCGTTAACTTGACCAAACGTGCGGGGGCCATTTTGTATTTCCTGGCTTCCATTTTGTATGAACATGCGGCCTCTTGGTCAGCATGCCCCTTTGTCCTTCCTCTGTACCAATGACCATTTACCTTGCCCGGCAACAGGCTATTTTTAGCACTGGTCAAGCTCACGCATGCGCATTCGAACATTTAGGGTAATGAGCGGTCACTTCTTAGGAATGTTCTCCAAACTGACCAGAGGTACTAAACTCCTCCCACATGTTGGCTGTGTTCCAAAAATGCCCTTATATGTACCTAAAACTGTGAAAAGAGTATACCGCCTACCTTTTTATTACTGTTAAACTTGTATAAAAGAGGTCGCGCACCGATGTTCGGTGTGATACTTCTTGCATTACCGAAGGGTGTTGTAGGAATGTACCACCACCCCATGGGGTCTTAATAAACTTGTCTTTTGCATTTTCCAGTTTCCGTGCCAACTTCTATTCTATGGTGTTCGAGAGTTTTTGCAGAGTATGTAGACCTGACGAAACCCAATACCACAAAGTGTTGAAGCCGGAAGAATTAACATCACAGCTCGTGCACAGTCCACCCTCCGGTCAGGAGCTGGTCAGGGCGCAAAATCACAGCGCCTCAGGCCCAGGAGCGGTGACAGGAGGCCGCGTCTGCCTCAGAAATGGCACTGTAGTGTAGAGCGGCAGGCTCGCCCCAGGACTGTCCACGGACAGTCAGTGCTGCCTTTCCGTGCGCACCGCAACCACCAGAATTATCCACCAGATGGCCAAGGCGGGGGGCACAGGGAGATCATGAGGCAGCGGCCTGCAGTGGGAGACTTGGTGCAGCAGGGCACTGGCAGCCGGGGTAAATGTAGGAGGGCTGGCTCCAAGGGTAAAGCTGCGGCTGGACCAGTGGCAATAGAGAACCGGCGGGCCCGAGGCACTCACTCCTGCAGGACCTGCGGCCACCACCGCGCCCCACCCGAACCCCAGAGAGCCCACCCCAAGCCCCCGGGCCCATCCAGGAGGACCGCAAATTGAGGCCCGGGACCGCGCAACAGGCCAAAAAGCCGCAAGCGTGCCCCAGAACCGGGAACCGGACGGCCCAGCCTAGCGGAAGGACGGGGGGAGGGAGGGGGGCCCACCAAGCGCCGCGGAGGGGCACAGCAACCAGTACGGGCCCCGCAGGAGCAAGACTCACCGGCCAGTCGGGCGCAGATGGAACCTCCAAAGGAGAAGGCAACGAGGCCCTCGATCCCCTCCGCCGTTCTCGAGCTACACACCCTCTCCAAACTCCATTCGAGCGCCATAGGTCCGCCGATCGGGTCAGCTGAAGGATGGAGAAAGATTGTTATGCTTAAAAGTTGATTAAAGCATGGTTAGGTGGACAATTGTAATCCCGACCGACGGAGCTTCAGGCAGAGGCGGCCATCTTGGTCGCTTCCGTGGCCACGCCCCTAGGGGCAGCATAGTTAGTGGTTAAGTGGGACATAGCTCATTGCTGGAATCATCCTGAACCCCATTCCCTGGTGGTTTGGTGGAGGGGTGTTGATTGGTGCACGTGCCAAGAACAACCAATCGAAGAGGTTTGGGGTTGCCCCCGAAAACATGAGAAAATATGGGGTGGATGGTGTACTTATCATGGACTGCCAATGTAAAGTGTGTGATTGTGCCAATGTTCAATGATGAGGTCCAAAAATATGATGTCACTTATTTGTAACTATCAATGGATGCTGCTTTATATTGTTAAACCTAATAAAATGTGGTTATTATAAAAAATTGTAGTATTGTACGAGATTAATTTGTCTGCGATCTGTAAAATAAAATGCATGCAGTATTTCCAGGTCTGTATGATATTATTAGTTCAGCTATATAAATCAAAAGTAGAAATTGGTACACTCAACATAACAGCTATCTTTTTAAGATTAATGAAATCTCAAAAGAGTAGATTGTTTGAAAAAAAAAAACTCTTTGCACGAGTGAAATTAATCATGTAATGTCACGGTGATTTTATGTTTATGAACTGTGCATTCTTAAGTGGATAGTGCTGTTTTGTCCAGTAGATGCCAAAAATGTTTGGAACAGAGGCATTCCGCAAAAAGGCAATGATTGAAATCGGAAATACTTATTTAGCAAAGCCCAGATTTACTAATGGATTGCATAACACCTGCATCACGCAGGGTGAAGCATGGATAACTCAGTCCTTAAGTCAGATTTACCAAGCAATGCAGGACCGCCTCTGCATGGCTTGGTAAATCCATAGTAGCAAGGCCGTGCAAGTCACTGCCTTGCGTTACCCTGAGCCAGAAGGCATTCCATGGATGGAGCGTAGGTGTTCAACATGCATCCACCCATGCTTTTTGACTCCTCCCCAGATTTGCCAACACTGATAAACCTGGAAAAGCATCAACAATTTTACGCCTTCTGATAAAAGCGCAACTCAGAGAAATACTTTATTTCTCCTTGCTGTTCCCTCTTTCTAAGAAAGATAAAAATGCCTTAAAGAATTGTTTTTATGCAGCAAGGTGACCCTTCCTGCACATAAGCAGTCCTGTTTGTCACCAGACGCACTTGAATAATGATGCAAGGGCGCCTGCGTTGATGCTAGGCAGCACATAGTGTGCCAGCACGGCAAATAGTGTGCCAGCGCAGGGAGAGAGCAGGAATGTACCGTAGCTTGGTAGATATCCCACATTACTTCCTCTCCATTTGCTGCACACAGCAAGTTTTCTTGCTACATTGAATGGCAACAAATAATGAAAAATCTGCCTCCAAATATGCACACTACGAACTACCACCTTCTTAAAATATGTGTATCAATCACATTTCTTAGACACAATTGTTTCTTCTCACCAAAAATCAGGCCTTATCACAAAAAACTTTATTAAACCTCCCCCTAGACTCAGAGAAGTCCCGAGGCACCGACGGACGGAGCGGGGCCTCCAGATCCTGAGCATGGTCCAGGTGAGGTGAGGCCTAGTCCCCGGTCAAGCTGGATGCTATCTGCATACCCTGACGCGGAGGATCTGGTTTATACTGGTAGTATTTATATATTTTTTCAACCGTATGCTTGTTATTATATTGCTGAATAACAAAGTACACTTATGTTTTTCTGTGTATAGATAATTTTCACGAGTTTGATCACAAATATAAGCAGTAGCAATTTATTAGAGCAGAAGCCCTGAAGAAAGCCTAGGGACTTGAAGCCCGCCTGGCTGAAACATGTCGGCTCTTTTTGGCAGTTATTGTGACAAACTGCATTTTGCACTGTTCTATTTTTAGTTAGGGGGTGTGTCGTGTTTAAAAAGGTTTTTTGTGATAAGGCACATCACCCTATTTTATTCACCACTTTATGCACTTTTTGTGTTTTGCTCTGCTTCCATCTAATCTTAGGTCAGTTTCCTGCTAGACTGCTTAAAGTGAATGTGGGGGGTATTCGGCTGAGTACCTGTTGGGACGGTGTACTCTATTGATCAAGAGATACACCGACCTTTTGAGCCGTTTAACCAAATGAAAAAACTGATCATCTGGAATAGTTGATGGTTATTCGGACATCAAGAAAAGCTGTGCCCGACCGCATATCACATTTAATAGTCTCTCTTTTGTCGCTTTTTGAGCATCTTGGCTTTATGATTTTTTCTGGCAGTTACACAGACAACACTCTACTTTTGAGAGAGTGTGATTAGCTAGCCTCTACTTACTTTATGAACTGCCCATGTTTAAATTCATAATTGAATTATAGAAAAAGAAATATAGATCACAAGGTAGTTTTTCCCAGTGTGTTGTTGTCTTCCCCTCTTCTCCCTGACCTCAAAAAGTATACCTTTCAGAGAGGGTCCCCCTATTTCTTTGCATAGACGTCTTACAATACATCCCTTAATGGGATCAAACCTAAACGGGCTGACTCCAAAAAACACCCTTTGACTAGTGTGGATCCTGTATCTATTTTGCCTGCCCAATCAAAAGCCAAATCCCGCAGTACCACCGAGCCTAAAAGGGGTGAAGAACCAGGCATAATTAAACCAGACTGGATAGATGAATTTGTCGGTTTTATGATGGACCAACTTAAGGGGCTGATTCATTCAGAACTTACTCCACTCCTGGACAATCTGAATGCTCTTAAATCCAGGCTAATCTCTCTGACCAAGCTAATTCTGAGTTAGAACGCCCACTGCCAGAAGCCTATTCCTTTCACACAAAAACGCCTTTAGGTGTAGGCATCCCTGGAATCACAAACCCCTTGCCCCTTGGAAGTTAGGTAGGCATGCCCCAGGATCTGGAGAATGTAGGGGTGTTGGTCTAAAGAGTACCAAGATCTTTGAGGCTGTTTGGAAAGTACAAGGGTGGCTGACTCTCCTCATCTGGAAACCAAGGAACTTGTGACTATTGATCTGCCTCCTGAAGCGAGTCCCTGTGTGGTTGTGATGCCTAGGGTTCCTGGACTCATGGATGGCCTAAGGGAAACCCATGAACAATTAAGCAACAAGTGTTTCAATTGATTGGAGAAATATAGGAATTTCCCTACCTAGATCGCTAATATCATTATGTTTAAACAGCATGGGGGTTGGCTTAGGAAGGATCCAAAGGATCATCCTGGCGATGGTGTTGTTATTAACTTTAGAGATCCTGCTATTGTCCATAATTTGTGATGTAAAGGTGGATCCGGACTTATGAGGGCCTCAAGTGTGAGTAAACTTCCCCTGGGTTACTTTTATAAGCCAGTCCCACTATCCCAACCCCAACCCCAACCAAACTTCCCTCCAGTCATAAAGAACCTCTCACCTCTATGCCCTATGTATCTTAAGGTCAATCAGCCCCAGCGAGGGGATTGGTATAACACCCCAGTGCACAGTAGGTTTGGCCCTTTTGACCTAGTTGATTGACTCAATAAAGGTAGTAGGCACCCCCATGATTTGAGTGTCAAAGTACTTAGTGGGGCAAGTCATGCTTGTTTTAATGACCCTGACTGTATTGGAAATGTAAGATCGGGATATCTAGTACCCACATAGCACTGCTAAACCCCAACAGTAATAGGAGTTCACCAAGAATTAGCTAGCGAAGATGGGGCTTCTAACCACCCTCTTGGGGATTCAGAACCCCTGCTAACATTAATCCTCCAGATCTTAATGTGCTAGATCCCCCATTAGTGGACAAGACACTAGACTTAGCAGGTAGGAGTGGTATGGCATACCTTGGGAGAGTAGAGTTAAGTAGACTCTCCCTGGGAAATTATAGAAAATGAAGGAAACTTTCTTGGAACATTTCTGGCCTGGGCTCTACATTGGGTGATCCTGACTGGGGCAATTACAGCAACACTTTTGATATTAGATGTTCAGCTTTGGTCATTTCTGGAGGATATGATGAGGGTGAAAAGGCACAATTGTGATCACAATGCGCTCGAGGTGGAACTGGAATTTCCACTAGCACAAGCCCAGCTTGCTCTCTCTCAACCATTAGATGTGAGGTGTAAGATAACCAATAATAACGTAGAATTGATTGGTCTGCAGTGGTGAAATCAATATATACAAAGGTGGGACAAGCCCTGGAGACGTTTTGCACTCTGAAGACAGGGTCACTTGAGGAAGAAGTTGTATCAAAGGTAGAAGACATACATAACTCCCTTTTTAGCAGCCTAAAGGTGGACTTTTTCAGAGAATCCAGCAGCCAAGGGCCAAGTAGTAGTGTACCACCTGGTCTAACAAAGAATTTAGCTTTGTTAAATGTGCCCTGATCACTGCTATCAAGTCCACCATAAGAGAAGACATTCAGGAAAAGAGAGTTGCTTATAATACTGTTCTTGCTAGGGCAAAAAAAGGAATAGGACAGTCAAAACTGGCAACTCCTTTTAGCTGCCACAAGGAGCAAAAACCTAACCATATTCTGGAACATAATAGCCTCTGGGAATAGGGAAGAAGATCTAAAATTGACAATAACACTGCAGCAGAGGCCTGGATAGCGCACTTTACAAATTTATGCCAACATAAATTAGATGAGGACCCAGTTTCTGAACATTCAGTTACCCCCCTTAATTTGGACCAGAGAGGGCACAGATGATTTTTCTTTGATAACATGTATGGAAGTAGAAGAGGCCATAAGAAATATAGCACCATGCAAAACTCCTGATATCGATAAGATCACTGGTAATATGTTTTTATCTCAATTAGACATCTGGACACCCTAACTTCCTGTGATTTTTAATGCTATGTTAAATTGAGCCAGTATTCCCATAACGTGAGCTGGGGTAGAGATTGCCCCATTTACAAAATGGGCTGCCTCCTTGGATCCTGCCAACTATAGGTCAATTAGCCTATTAGAAACCTCCCTAAATCTTTTAGCAGGGTGATTTTTAGTAGACTTTAACTGTGGCTTGAAGAGAGAAATATAAGTTTTCCGCTTCAAGCGGGCTTTCGTACCAATACTTACACTGTGACCAGGTTTTTAGACTGCAATTGATTTCCTGGAAGGTCATAACTTTTGAGAAGGGTAGGCTCTATACAGGTTTTGTTGACCTTGGAGCTGTGATTGGCCTAGTCCCTAGAACCCGATTGTGGAAACATCTAGCTGAATTGGGCATCCCAGCTTATCTGCGCAGCATAATAGAGAGACTGCATTAGAGCAAGTAAGCGCAAAGCAGATGTGGTAAGCTGGGTGTAGTCACTGAGCCCATTCTCGTTAAGCGTGGTGTAAGACAGTGTTGTGTTTTGGGCCCCACCCTTTTACCATGTTTTTAAATGATTTAGTGGATTTTTTTAAATAGTAGTGATAATGACGCCCCTCTTCTAGCAGACATGAGGGTTCCGGCTCTCATGTTTGCTGACCACACTCTTCTGCTTTCAAAGTCACCCATGGTACTCCAGAAATTACTCGATGGCTTTGACAGATTTTGCGGGATGAGGGGGATGAAAATTAATACTAGTAAAACAAATTGTATTGTCTTCAACCCCTGTCCTTCTATGCGCTCAAACTCCATCTTGAAAGGTGTCACCTTAGAGCGGGTACATTACATTAGATGAGAAGCTAGATTGGTCATTGCAAGTTGCTAAAGAAGACTAAAATTGGAGCAGCTAAGCGAGTGTCTCTTTGTAAATTTGTATCTCCAGTTGTCCAACTATATCCTGGATGCCCCTTTATGGTTCAGAGATCTGGGGCCACAAAAACTAAAAAACCCTTGACAATGGTAGAGAACAGATTGTCAGCACTCCTCTACTACTATTGAGGCTTGATTTGGTACTCAGGCCGATCTCTGAAAAGCTAGAAATTCACCCGTTGGCGTTTTGGAGAAGCATATGGGCCACCACTAAACTTTTGTTATAACGAAGAGGGTTGGAGAAAATGCTCAGTTACCCTGATGTAACTAAACTCTCCTGGATCAAATATGTCAAAGATTTCTTAAAGGAGATGGGCTTGGCCAGTCTCTGGGATGACCCAGCGGGCATTTTCTCATTAATTACTGCCCAGGAGATGAAAAATCTATTTAAAAATTGCAAACGATACAATTTTCTCATGCATGCAGAAGGCACTTTATTTACCTAATTTTTAACAATAAAAGATAACTATAATCTGGGAAACGTTTGTGATGACATAGAGCCGAATTTAGCAAAGAACTATATGTCCAGTTCAGACATGGAAACCCGGGATCACTGACATAATATAGAATGACAAAATATAGACTTACCAAAATATAGTCACCAAAATATAGAATGCCAAAATATCGAATTCCTATGTACAAACAGGTAAGTACAAAAATATCGAATCCACAATATAGTCTGTAAAAAATATAGTTAGTCAAAATATAGAATTTTTTTAAATGTGTTAAAAGTAATTTAAAATTAATGAAATAATAAATATAATTAACTAAAACATACTTAAAAATACTCAAATAACCTTAAAATTAAGATATAATTAATTTAAGTTATTAATAAAAAATGTACAATATTTTACCGTAGGATAGCAGGAGGGTAACATTTAATATTACCACTCCAGTGAGTGCAACAGTAGGGAAAGCGTTGGATAGCGTAGGGGTAAAAAATACAATTCCCACTCCAGTGAGTGCAACAGTAGGGAAAGCGTTGGATAGCGTAGGGGTAAAAAATACTATTCCCACTCCAGAGGGTGCAACAGTAGGGAAAGCGTTGGATAGCGTAGGGGTAAAAAATACTATTCCCACTCCAGTGAGTGCAACAGTAGGGAAAGCGTTGGATAGCGTAAGGGTAAAAATTACTATTCCCACTCCAGAGAGTGCAACAGTAAGGAAAGCGTTGGATAGCGGGAGGGTAAAAAATACTATTCCCACTCCAGTGAGTGCAACAGTAGGGAAAGCGTTGGATAGCGTAGGGGTAAAAAATACTATTCCCACTCCAGAGAGTGCAACAGTAGGGAAAGCGTTGGATAGCGTAGGGGTAAAAATTACTATTCCCACTCCAGAGAGTGCAACAGTAGGGAAAGTGTTGGATAGCGTAGGGCTAAAAAATACTATTCCCACTCCAGTGAGTGCAACAGTAGGGAAAGTGTTGGATAGCATAAGGGTAAAAATTACTATTCCCACGCCAGAGAGTGCAACAGTAGGGAAAGCGTTGGAAAGCGGGAGGGTAAAGATTATTATTCCAACTCCAGAGCGTGCAACAGTAGGGAAAGCGTTGGATAGCGTAGGGGTAAAAATTACTATTCCCACTCCAGAGAGTGCAACAGTAGGGAAAGCATTGGATAGCGTAGGGGTAAAAATTACTATTCCCACTCCAGAGAGTGCAACAGTAGGGAAAGCGTTGGATAGTATAGAGGTAAAAACTACTATTCCCACTCCAGTGAGTGCAACATTAGGAAAAGCGTTGGATAGCGGGAGTGTGAAAATTACTATTCCCACTCCAGATAGTGCAACAGTAGGGAAAGCTTTGGATAGCGTAGGGGTAAAAATTACTATTTCCACTCCAGAGAGTGCAACAGTAGGGAAAGCGTTGGATAGCGTAGAGGTAAAAAATACTATTCCCACTCCAGAGAGTGCAACAGTAGGGAAAGCGTTGGATAGCGGGAGGGTGAAAATTACTATTCCCACTCCAGTGAGTTTAGCAGTAGGGAAAGTAATGATTTAATATGTTATTAAAAATAAATTAAATATCAATACCAATACACATTAATTGAAATTAATAACCAATTTAATATTATGTAATATTATGTAATAATTAATTAGAAATACAACTACATATTAGTTATTACAAATTAATAACCTATTCATAATTATTTAACAACTAATTAATTTTCAATAACCAAAACTAATTAATAATACAAATTAATACCAATTAAAATGTAACCGTAAATTAATTATCAATACACAAAAAGTATTTTAATATGTAATTAATTACAATTACATTACTTCCCACCCTATTCCCCTATAAACCCACATCCCACTACAGAAAATACATTAATACAATTATCATAATTATCAAAGATTTAATTAATACAAAATAATTACCAATTAATAAAATTAATTGCCAATTATTAGACATTAATTACCAATTAAAAATTAATTACCAATAAATTTAAAATCAATACCCATAAATGAAAAAAATGATTTACTTAATTACAATTAAATTACTTCCCACCCTATTCCCCTATAAACCCACAGCCGGCTACAGAAAATACATTTAGAAAATTAACATAATTAACAATTAATCAATTAATACAAATTAATTGGCAATTAATAAAAATTAATTACCAATTAAAAAATAACAATAAATTCAAAATGAATACCAATAAATAAAGAAAAATATTTCATTTAATATAATTAAATTACTTCCCACCCTATTCCCCTATAAACCCACAACCCGCTACAGAATTAAACTACGCAAAAATTAAATAACATAAAATTCATTACTTAAAATACATTAAACATACATTACAAAAATTAATATTCACTTTTCACACATATACTAACATACAAAACACTTTAAAAAAATTGATATTATTAAAAAATCGATATATTTAATGCCTATATTGTATACTTCGATATTTTGACTTCTATATTTTGAAAATTGATATTACTTACCTTAAATTCGATATTTTTAACCACTATATTGTGTCCATTCGATATTTTGTCCATTCTATATTTTTACTTCGATATTATGTCCATTCTATATTTTGGAATCGATATTATGACTGTTTACCGGAAACCCGCCCCTCGATTGTTTTAAGTTAAAATGGTTAGGACCATTGGATACTATAGATCTTGTGTGTTACATGTATGGTTATAAGAGGGAGGATGTACCTCACTTGCTATTCTCCTGCCCAGTTTACAAAGGTCCACGTGCAAAATGCTTGATCCCTATTTGAAGGAAATTATGCCGAATGAGGAAGCATATAAGATACTTCGAGCTGACACGACCCCATACTTGGTATTCGCGCTGCCCAGGTTTTTGTTTCATGTTTGCTTTATAAGTAGCAGAAAGCATGTTGATTTGAACTAAACTGGCATTTGCTATTGGATTCTATAATCCATGCACTTATTATTTTATTTTTTTCTTCTTATCCTTGGTCGTATTGTATTTATGGACCTGTGCGGGTCACACATGAATTGTATTTGTACTCTTACGACCTGGTGGTGAAGTACCGAAAATTATATCACCACCCAACCAGAACCATACTTACAGATATCCCTTATACCAAATACCAATAATGAGTCAGTTGGCAGTGTAGAAGGTCCAATCGTTTATTAGGACAAAAAAGCTCTGCCAGAGGAGCTCCCTGCGACCTAACCCCACGAGGTCCGCCAAGAAGACTGCTGGCAAATTATCAGCAAACCACATATATACTGTTGCATTTCGAAAACCGTTACCTAAGATGGAAAAATACAGGCTAGTACAGGTTGGTGCCAAGGAAAGACCATATATGGAACACAAACACTCCTCAGTATAGTTCAGCTCATTATAGCAAGGTAGAGAGGGTGACTCCCTTCTGCTAACTCCGAGAGAGTCCGTACAGCGCTCCCGGGAATGTGCATGCCCACACTACCCCCACCTACAACCTTAACAGGCCTAATGTGCAGAAGCAGCAGATTGCTACAGTTGTGCTATTTCACAAGGGAACGTATTTCAGGCAAGGAAATGGAAGGATCGTGTTAATGCTGGAAGCAGACTAGGCCACAAAATGGTGCTGATCTAGTCAAGCTGTGTCTGCGTGTTAATAGGTGAAACGTGTAATGAAGTACACTGGCATCCTCAGGCGGTTATGCGTGTATGCAGTTAGTGTTAGAATCACTATATTTGTATGATAGCTACACCACACCAATTACTAATGACAGTTACACGTTTTGCTAGGCCCAGATCGAATCCCGGTTCCTCAAACCCTCGTTTTAGCGTGATGTAGCTAACTAATAGGAAGTACTAATCCTGGAAGACTTCCTCATCAATGGCCATGAGCTCACGGATCTCCTGTTGGAGCATCTGAGTCTTAGAGGGAATGGACGATGGGGTGAGCATGGTTGTTACTCTAGTGGAACAGTAAGAGCAGCAAGCCGGCCCACCCTGCATACAGAGGCAACAGGTGAAAAGGATACCGGCTGCTCCAGCCCCTATCATTAAAATTGTCCAACCCCAAGTTGACAAGAGCCCCCAGAACCAACTAGAGAGTGACCAGGACCCATTTTCAGTATGCATTTCGGCTACTATACGGTGCAGCTTCTGGATAGCCAGAGGGACCGTGGGGGCGGAGTCAGGAATGTAGACACAACAGGAACTGCCGATCACTCGACAGGCTCCTTCCCGATCAGCCAAGATAACGACAAGAACCAGCCGGTTCTGGAGCGAAACAAGTCTTGTGGCCTGAAGCTCAACTGTGATATTGGTCATGATATCGGTAGTGATGTTGATGACATTCTCTACTATTCTAGACAATCGTCTTATCTCTCTACTGTTGAAGATCGGTCCCCAGAAGGGGACCAACCCTTTCGTGAAGTCTGTAAATTGCTACAGGGATGTGTCAGTCTGATCTACCTCATTCATATCGAGCTGTCTTTGCTGTCTATGGGAGACTGGCTTTGCACCATGAAGTTTGTGGGTTCTGTGATAATCGGATGGGGCTATGTAGACTGGGGGGTACAAGAAAGACAGATAACACTGTCCCGCCCATCCCCGAGGCAGCCAAGTATAGGCATTTTCTCCACAAATGAAATATACATTCGGGGGTGTCAACAATGGAGGGCTGCTAAAGATCTTCATTCTGTAAGTGTAGTTGCAAGGGCTGCTAAAGATCTTCATTCTGTAAGTGTAGTTGCAAATGCTATTCCCAACCTGCACATGCCCCATACCTTGTACACAGAAGTCAGAAGAAGTATTCAAAATAGGGACAGGCATGATACGTTCACTAGTGACATTCCTGGCAACGAAATGCTGGAAGTACTGGGAATGGTTAAAATTAGCAGAGTCATACAGTTCATCCTGTAACCAAGTGTTGTTCTCATTAGCAGTATATAAATTCATACAGGCTTCCGGATCCAGAGAACCCTCTCCCCCATTGCCAGCTGGGTCGAATCCCTGGTGAGTTTCAATGTATGCTAGGATCATACTGTAGTCTTTCTCCGTATATTGCTTAGGGTTTTCGACATAATGGTTATACATAGCAGAAAACATTTGAAACCAAGCTTCGCAGCTACCTAAATAGGACAAAGGCAGAGATAGCAATAAGTCATGCTTGTGCATGACAGATGGCAAGAGGCCACAAACCCAACAATCAGTCATATTGGGGGTGCTGTGAGTTTGATGGAGCATTTCGACCAATACATTTTTGGCATAAGTCTGGCGGTGTCTTTCTTTATGTGGTGCTAAAGCACCCACCTCAAGTGCATCCTGCTCAACACCCGCTCCGTCCACAGACACGCCATCGAACTCTGCAACCTCCTAGACGCCACAGCCCCTGACGTTGCCTTCCTCACGGAGACCTGGATGAACGCCTCTTCAGCCCCCGACATTGCCATCGCCATCCCAGAGGGCTACAAGATCGTCCGGAGGGACCGCAACGCCAACCAGATGGGAGGAGGCATCGCCATCATCCACAGGAACACCATCCGTCTCACGACCAGCACCGACAACACCCTGACCAGCGCCGAACACCTGCATTTCCAGATCCACACCAACCCGACCACCACCCTTAGAGGCACCCTGATCTACCGACCTCCGGGACCACGCACACAATTCAGCGAGGACATCGCCGACCTCGTCAGCCCGCATGCCCTCCCCTCCGCTGACTACATCCTCCTGGGGGACCTCAACTTCCATCTGGAGAACAACAACGACCGCAACACCAGCACCCTGCTCGACAACCTCGCCAATCTTGGACTCAAGCAGCTGGTGTCCACCCCCACAAACCTCGCCGGACACACACTCGACGCCGTCTTCTCATCCAGCAAAGACGTCGCCTTCAGCCACGCCACAGAACTCCACTGGACGGACCTCAGCTGCGTCCACTTCACCTTCAAGAGAACGACGACCCACCACCACCAGCAACAGGCCGCCCGCAGAAGCTGGAACAAGATCACAGCAGACCAGCTCGCCACCTCCCTGAGCCAGCACCCTCCTGCCAGCTCAGCGAACCCCAGCCAGGCCGCCGACAACCTCACGAAGTGGATCAGCATCTGCGCGGACGAGCTCGCCCCGCTGAGGACTCCGCCCAGCAGACCCAGCAGCAAGAAAGCCCCGTGGTTCTCCGACGAACTCAAGAGCGCCAAGAAGAACTGCCGAGCCCTCGAGAAAGTCTGGAGAAGGGAACCTACACCGGACAACAGGACCACCCTCAAACTGGCCACCCGGTAGCACCACCAGCTGATCCGCGCCGCCAAGAAAACTGCATTCAAGGACCGGCTGGACAACAACGCACACAACAGCAAGGAACTCTTCAACATCGTGAAAGAGCTATCCAACCCCAGCGCAGGAAACAACGACATCACCCCATCGCAAGACCTCTGCGACTCCCTCGCTTCTTACTTCCACAACAAGATCGCGGACATACACAACAGCTTCAACAATCAACCAACGCTCACCATGACCGAACAACCACCCTCCACCACCACCCTCCACGCCTGGACCCCGATCAGCACCGAAGACACCATCCGCACGATGAACTCCATCCACTCC
The DNA here is from genome assembly GCF_964261635.1 of Lissotriton helveticus. NCBI lineage: Eukaryota > Metazoa > Chordata > Amphibia > Caudata > Salamandridae > Lissotriton > Lissotriton helveticus. The sequence continues at coordinate 892,858,911 of NC_136071.1, read as the reverse complement.
GGATCACCGACCGACCCCTGCCCTCACCACGTCTTCAACAAGGCCGACGCTGTCATCGCACCCCACCTGCGAGACATCATCAACACATCCTTCGACACCGCCACCTTCCCTGAGAGCTGGAAGCACGCCGAACTCAGCGCTCTACTCAAGAAACCAACAGCGGACCCCACCGAACTCAAGAACTACCGCCCCATCTCGCTCCTCCCGTTTCCAGCCAAAGTCATCGAGAAGACCGTCAACAAGCAGATGGCCGCCTTCCTCGAGACGAATGGATCCCTCGACCCCTCACAGTCCGGCTTCCAAGCCAATCACAGCACCGAGACCGCCCTCATCGCCGCCACCGATGACATCCGAGCCCTGATGGACAACGGAGAAACAGCGGCCCTCATCCTCCTAGACCTCTCCGCGGCATTCGACACTGTCTGCCACCGCACCCTAGTACAGCGCCTCAGCAACGTCGGAATCCAGGACAAGGCGCTGGAATGGATCATCTCCTTCCTCGCCGGAAGAACACAGAGAGTCCGCCTACCACCGTACAAGTCAGAGGCCTCCGAAGTCATCTGCGGCGTCCCTCAAGGATCCTCTCTGAGCCCCACCCTCTTCAACGTCTACATGAGCCCCCTCGCGGCCATCGCACGCCAACACAACCTCAGCATAATCTCCTACGCCGACGACACCCAGCTGATCCTCTCCCTGACCAACGACCCCGCCACCGCCAGAGCCAACCTACACGAAGGGATGAAAGAGGTAGCCGAGTGGATGACGACCAGCCGCCTGAAACTGAACTCGGACAAGACGGAGGTCCTCATCCTGGGCTCCTCACCCTCCGCCTGGGATGACTCCTGGTGGCCTCCCACCCTGGGCACCGCACCCAAACCGACAGACCATGCACGCAACCTGGGCTTCATCCTGGACTCCTCCCTCTCCATGACCAGGCAAGTCAACAACGTCTCCTCGGCGTGCTTCAACATCCTACGCATGCTACGGAAGATCTTCTGGTGGATCCCCACCGAGACCAGGAAGACCGTCACCCAGGCCCTCGTCACTAGCCGACTGGACTACGGCAACGCCCTCTACGCCGGTACCACCGCCAAGCTCCAGAAGAGACTCCAGCGGATCCAGAACGCCTCAGCCAGACTCATCCTCGACATCCCACGACACAGCCACATCTCCGGACATCTGAGAGACCTTCACTGGCTCCCCGTCAACAAGAGAATCACCTTCCGCCTCCTCACCCACGCACACAAAGCCCTACACGACCAAGGCCCGAGCTACCTCAACAGCCGGATCAACTTCTACGCTCCCAAACGCCACCTCCGTTCAGCCAACCACGCCCTCGCCGCTGTCCCCCGCATCCGAAGAGCAACTACAGGAGGAAGGTCCTTCTCCTATCTGGCCGCCAAGACCTGGAACTCCCTCCCGACCGACCTGCGCCTGACCCAAGACCACCTCTCCTTCAGGAAGAAGCTGAAGACCTGGCTGTTCGAGCAGTAGCGGCACCCCCCTCCCCTAAGCGCCTTGAGACCCTACGGGTATGTAGCGCGCTCTATAAGTGTCATTGATTGATTCATTGATTGATTAAAGTGAACAGTAAGTGCTCGGGTGGAGCAACAGTCGAGGGCATCATAGCTTGCATGGGGTACTTATACTCTAAATACACGAAAATACCCATAAAGATGGCTAATATAACAGTTATTACCAACACAAATGCTATCTTCACACGCACGGTCCAAACGGAAAACATTGGCTTATAAAACGACAAATAACGCGGTGCAATGGGACGTTCTTCTTCAAGTACAATGCGACCAAAAGGGTACATTCCTAGCTAAAAGTCCAAAACTAAGCTCGGGCACAGCAGTCCTTCCTGCCAGAGGGTTCTTCTCCCTGTGTCCGTCAGAGTCTCACAGACAGGCTCCTATCATTCATTTCAAGAAAATAAAGAAATAACCTTTGATGGGGTCAGACGTACAACCTGGCCTTACTCAGATGCAAGTCTTTCTTTCTGAACAGAGCACAATAACAAAGTTCCAGCTCTCCACGCGTTCAGTCCAGTGTCTCGCTCAGTACCTCAGACTAGGAATCTAGCAAACCCTTTCTACTCAAGTCTTTCCTTATCTCCTGACAGTACTGTCTGAGGCACCGTGATGCTTTCTTGGCTGCAGGTTGTATCGCTCATGACCCGGTGTTTCCTGATCAGCAAAAAACAAAGAAGACGCTCCTTCTGCATGGGAGCGTGTACTCGCTGGAGGATCAACAACTGGATTGGGGCCACCTGCGAATTCCGATGAGACCGGTTTGCCCGGTCCCGTTACTCCTTCTTGCCTTTGCTCTGTATCGCAGGCGTCGGAAATAGGAACAAATGCAGTTGCTCTCTCAGTTTCCTGGGTCAAAATACCACCGGTCTGCAGCTGATTGTAAGGAAGTGGAAATGGCAGTTTCTTCAGGTGGGATGCATGGATCCAGTGCTTTCTCCCATCCACCTTCACCGCCGTCCGCGTTGCGAGCAAGATTTGGTGTGGCTCAGACCACTTCGGGCCAAGCTGGTATCTCGCTCGTACTTCTTGATGAGTACCCACTGGCCGGGTTCCAGTCGGTGTCCGGGGCCCTCTGGCGGAGGCTGCAGTACAGCTGCTACCTGCTGATAAATAGAACGAAGGTCTTTAGTCAACATATATAGGTAATCAATTAACATAGGGTATTCAACATCAGCAAAAGATCATGGCCTGGGTACCCCCCATACGTTAGCCGGCCGCCCAAAAATAATCTCATAGGGGGAGAGACCAGAACAGCAATGAGGGGTAACTCTCAATGACATGAGAGCCAAAGGTAGGGTGTCAGGCCACTTCACACCAGTACTTTCTTGTATTTTTGCCATTTTAAGCTTCAAAATTCCATTATATTTTCCACCAACCCTGCCGACTGGGGGTGTCTAGCTGCGTGAAATTTCTGTCGTATCTGTAAGCCATTGCAGATGTGCTTAACAAGGGCGCCATGGAAGTGCCCCCCATTGTCCGACCAAATCAAACGGGGCAAACCCAATCGAGGTATAAATTCCTTGATAAGGGCTTTTGCTGTAGCCAGGGCTGTATTTTCTTTAGTCGGGTAGGCCTCAACCCATTTGCTGAAGGCACAAACCACCACTAATACATATTTCAGATTGTTGACACGCTCCATGTGGATATAATCCATCTGGAGTACTTCAAACGGTAATGTTGGGGGTGCAAAACTTCCACTCAGAACATTCTCTGCTTTTCCTGGATTATGTTGCAAGCAAATCATACAATATTGGACTAAACGGACGGCCGTCTTCTGTATGTTGGGATTATTCCATACTGGGTCTAACAAGGCGCAAATTCCTTTAGCCCCCATGTGAGCTGGGCCATGAGCCATCGTCACAACAGCCTGTATCAGAGCATTTGGCAGTAGCCATCTTTGCTTTTCCGTTAAATCAACCCAACAGTCATTTTCATCTAGTCTCCCCACTTCCTGTTCCCACCGCTCCAGCTCAGCCGGAGTGGCTTCCTTCTGTAATTCTTTCACACTCTCTATGGTATTGTCAAACAAATCAGATTCCTCCACCCATCTTGCAGAAGATGTTACAAACATAGAAGACATCGTGGACTGGGCTGTCTGTTTAGCAATCTGATCTGCAAAAGCGTTCCCCTCGCCCACTTCATCCACCACTGCCTTGTGAGCGCTACATTTTAGTACGGCTAACTTTTTAGGCAAAGTCAGGGCATCTAATAGTCGTAACACTAGTGGGCCATTCTGTATTTTGTGACCATGAGAGGTGACGAAACCCCGTTCCCTCCACAACCGCCCAAAGCTATGGGCCACACCGAAGGCGTATTGGCTGTCTGTGTAAATATTGACCTCCAGTCCTTCACTTAATTCACAAGCTCATAAAAACGCCACTAGTTCAGCAGCCTGAGCAGACCAATAGGGAACTCGAGAAGTCTCACTACCATTTTCAGCGTGGTGATTGCATATGCAGCTGTTGTTGTACCATCTGCTAGTTTGAAACAAGACCCATCCACATACAATTCCCCTTGGGGATCAGATAGAGGAATGTCTGTGAGGTCAACTCTACCCTTCGTTTCTTCTTCCGTTCGGAATATGCAATTGTGTACATCATTTACATTTTCATTCAAAGGGAGTGGTAGCAACGTGGCAGGGTTTAAGGTGGCACATCGCATAATCGTAATATGTGGAGCAAACCAGTGAGGCGTGCACTCGTAAGATGCTGTGTCTTAGTTCTGTTTAGCAATACGTCCACAGCATGCGGCACCATCACCGTTAGGCTAGAGTTCAGGACGAGTCCTTCTGACTGTCGGATGGCCACCGCGACAGCTGCTGTGACTCTCAGACAGCTTGGAAGTGCTATGGCCACATTATCCAATGTGGCCGACAAATAAGCGCAAGGTCTTTGTTTACCACCGAATTCTTGTGTTAACACAGAGAGTGAACAACCGTCGACCTCATGCACATATAGTACAAAGGGTTTACGGTAGTCGGGAGTACCCAAGACGGGTGCAGAACAGAGAGCAGATTTTAGAGAAGTAAAGCAATACTGACATTCATCGGTCCAGGGGAGGCAAGAAGAGAAAAATTAGGTATCCATTGGCGACAGTAAGAGGTTATGCCAAGAAAAGCACAAACTTCTCGTTGGATGCAAGGAACAGACATGTTAATACGTTCAGGAGTCAACCGCCTACCCTCCTTCGACAGTAGATGACCTAAGTAGGTTACCTCCTGTCGACAGTATTGAAACTTAGACAAGGACACCTTATTACCTCTCGCCACCAAGTGGTGCAACAATTTAACCGTAGCTTCCTTACAACCGCCTTCCGTGTCGGACGCTATCAACAAGTCGTCCACGTACTGTAAGAGCCCGTTACCATTAGGTAGGACTAGGTCGTCCAACACAGCTTTAAGGGCCTGGCTATAAATGCTCGGACTCTCTGTATAGCCTTGGGGAGCACGACAGCATCTAAAGCTTCGGCCAGATAATGAGAATCCGAAGATCTGCCTGCTATCGGGATGAATAGGAATGCTGAAGAAAGCGTTCTTCAGATCGATGACCGAAAAATATTGAGCAGTAGGCGGGATCATAGTAAGGATAGTGGTGATATCAGTCACTACAGGGTACTGTGGAACTACGATTTTGTTGACCTCGCGCAAATCGATCACAAAACGATATGCATCACCAGTCCCTTGTGGTCCTGACTCAGGAGATTTCTTTAAGATCGGAAGAATCGGGCTGTTACAAACATTCGCAACTGTCTCCTCAACCACCCCTTTATCAATCAAATCTTGTATGATAGAGAGCAAAGCTCGTTCACCTGCCGGTGCAATCTTATACTGGGGAATGCAAGTTAATTTAGCTCCCTGCTTCAGCGTAATATGGACGGGCGGGATGTCTAACTTACCGACATCCGCATCCCCTGTGGCCCATAATGAGGCAGGGATGTCATTGAACTCAGGCGGGAGGGGCTCATTTTTAGCAAAACATTGTTTCATACCATCAGCATAGGGCTGTATAGTTAAATAAACACCATCTGGGGAGCAATATATTTTTGCATTTAACTTCTTCAACATATCCAGGCCTAATAAATTCTCACCACAATGCGAAGTCAACAAGAAAGGGGTATCAATAGTAGCAGGACCAATCGTGAAGGGAAGAGGTTTAGAGATGGGACTTACCACTGGGACTCCTGAAAATCCCACCGATAGATTATTTTGCCCGGACAGAGCTGCCCCTGGAACCAATGATCGAGCAACCAAACTATTAATTGCTCCTGTGTCAATTAGAAAAGTCTCAAAAGTCCCCATCAACTCCCCCTTCACATAGGGTCCTTGCTGATTAACTGAGATCGACACCTGGCCCCTACTTTGTCCCTGGCTGTCCTGTGGGTGGTCATACCAACCGTGCTCACCAAAGGCGTAGTCCTCGTTATAGTACTGTCTTCCCTGGGGGTTTTCAAAATGGTTCCGTTCAGACTTGCCTTGAGCCGCCTCTTCCCTGTGCATATCACTCTGGTCGGGCCGCTTCGCCCACGGCCTCGTCCCCTCACTGCTCCGTTCTGGGCAAATAGTAACGGACACTGAGCTTTCCAGTGTCCTTCCTGTTTACAATATGCACACTGATTTATTCCCAGCGACTGACCCGCGCCTGCGCCTGCGCCTCTGCCCGCGCCTCGGCCTGTCCCCTCCCCTCTGGATACAGGCCCTCTTACTCCTCTCCCTCCTTGTCCCCGAACGACTTGCTGGAACAATACTCGAGTCTTGAGATCCTTGGCCTACTTTTCAACTTTATCCTTACTTTCATTTTCCCTGTGCTCATAGTATTGGGCCATGCTTAGTATCACAGAAGGGGTAGAGGTGATCCAGGTACTCTAGGCGGCCTGCACTCGTGCAGAAATTTCGGGTGCCAAATTGGTTACAAACCTATTTACAAACAGCCGTACCCCACCCTCCGTCGCTAAAACCTGTCCGCTAAAATCAATGAAAACTCCCTCGAACCGAGTGAAAAAGTCGAAAACACTCTCGTCCTTCTTTTGTCTGCAGGCGGTCAATTTGTCCCAGTCAACCTTTTGGGGGGGAATTAGTGTGTGCATGTAGGCTATTATTTTTGCTGGTAAAGTTATTATTTCGTTTCTAGGCTTATCCCCGGGTTTTCGGTCTCAATCCCAACCCTTCAATTCGTCCCAGGTCCCCCCTAGTTCAGCAGAGTGATCAGTGTCGTGCACCTGTCGCCATATATCAACCGGTACCAACAACCCAAAATAATTCTAAGTCTGCTAAGGTCATTACTGCTGAGGCCTCAGTCAGTTCTTTGTAATAGGCCGTTGTTTTTTTCCGGGGATCGGGTAATTGCGATTTCAAGGCAAGAACCTCACTTCTCTTCCAGGGGGTATACATCCACTGTTCTTGAAAACGAGCGTCTACACCAGCTCGTGCAACTTGGTTAGCATTATCACGTGGATGTATGACACTACAACGCATGCTTTTACAACACATGTCATTACGACACAGGTTTTACAACGCAAGTCGTTACAATGACTTGCGTTGGGGGGCGCTGGATAGTGAATAGTTTAATTTACTATTCCAACTCCAGTCCCCGTGGATAGTAGGGAAGGTGTTGGATAGTAATTAAACTATTCCCTATCCTAGAGCGCCCCCAGCGCAATTTGTTGTAATAACTTGCGTTTAAAAGTTGCGTCGTAATGGTAGTGCATTGTAAAAGTTGCATTGTAAAGGATGTTTCCCTTATCATGTAGTTCAGGGATCTCGGGATGAAAATATAGGATGTACCTCTCTCATGGGGTGCTGAGATGTCTAATTGGGAATTTTAGTAAACATTCTGCCTCGATACTCTACCAATGTCTCTACATTCTTATATACCTCTGTGGAGTCCATGTTGAACTTATGGGTCCAATCTTGAATATTATACAGTATTTGGGGAGCCATCCCATCCTGGAAGCATACTTCCCAGGCTTCAATAAGATAGCAAGACATCTGATATAGCGCATGCTGTTGCATAACTGGTTCGAGATCCTTTATGGTACTCCATAAGTCAGCTAACGTATATATATTGTCCCGCATCCATCTGGCCGCCTGATCTGCTACAGCTTCTTTTTCACCATATTCCACGGAGGCTCTGGTAAATAACCGTCTTGCCTGCATAACCCCACGTTCCTCCGACGATGGGGGAACCCTGCTCCCGGGAGTCGTACTAGCCAACTGGGAGGTCCAAATGGGACTCGGGGCTGCGAGTACTATTTGAGATGTGGCCGGGGGTGACATTACATAAGAGTAGCCGTGACTCTCGATGAGGTAGGAGTGGTACGGTTGGTACCTAGGGCAACGAGAGACACGTCTGTCTCCGGGGTGGAGGCAAGAGGAGCTGTGACAGGTTGAAGAGGCAGAGCGGGATACACTCGCTGAGGTGCATACAGGGTTGGTGGTCGTACATTCAATAAATCCTCTATTTCATCCTCTGTCTCATTTCGAGTAACATAACTTCCATCCACTTGTAACCTAAACTGTCTATCTGCATACTCCATGTTCTGTTCGGTTCTATTTTTGTTATGAGCAATGGCTTTCTGAGTTACAGTCTGCCCTTGCTGTGTCTTCATTAATTACTCAGACCGTATGCGTCTCCGTTTTGCCTCTTTCTGCCATTTGTTAAGAGTGTCAAACATGGATTGCCTGCTTCGTTTGGCGAACAGGCGTTCCTGCAAATACTGGATCTTTTTCTCATCAAAAGATCCCGTATTTGGCCACTGGTGTTCTACATTGTCTTTGGTGTACTTGTTCCACAATGTATTAAATAAGAGGGGCCCAATACCATGCTTGCAGTACATATCATGGCTAGGAGTTTCCTCCGGAGGGGCTGGTTGGCTTTCATCCAACCTCATACCCCCTCCGCCGGCACAGCCAAAACATAACTTACTGAAGCACGGCATCACTCTCTTTCTAGACTAGCAGCTGAAAAGGAAAAATTTATTATTTACAACACTCTCATACACATGGCCATGTTCTGTATTCAAATCGAGAAAGCGAAAATGATGGGACCCCCTCAAAAGAGATAAGTATAGGCCAGGGAACAGAGGGGAAAAAATAACCAATAAGAGAAAAAGTTCCCTCCTAGGCCTCAGTTATTCCAGATCTGTATTAATCGTATTCTTTATATAAAAAGTGACAGAGTTACACCAACCACATTTTTTTCTCATTTTTTTCAAAAATATATATCATTTATTATTTTCATAATTTATACTTTGAGGTATTAGCATTACTCTCACAAATATGATACAAAATTAATTATTTGGAAACACCAAAGAAAGTTAAATCACAAAATCCATATAACAAGAATACATTATTAACACAATATATACAACAGGAAAAAGAAATCACTATTTACAAAAACATTGTACATAAACCGCAAAAAATTAATTTCATTTACAAAAAGAAGGAAGAAAAAACAAATCATGTGTCCCAAAAGGTTCTCATCCACACAAACAACTAACACACTCATGCATACACATTCACAAATACTCCAAATGTCAAAAGGTAGCTGGGTACTAGTAGACAGGGAGACCCCTGTCACTAGGACGGTCTCAACCAGAATATTGAGACCCGCACTCTGGTAGTCGACGCGCGTTTCGGCGGCTCTAGGCCACCTTCCTCAGGACCTTTTCCCAGATGAACTGCAACCCAGTGAGACCAAAGGGGACCTAAAAAATATAATGACAGTGGTTGTAGGTGCTGTCACCAAGCAAGAATTGCAAAAACCCACAGATTATTAGCAAGATAAAAACAGATTGTTGACACCAATCCCAACTTAGTAACGCACCACTGTCAAACTCCACACCGGAATGCATTAATGTCAATCTTACAATGAGGTGATGCAATAAATCGTACGAGTTTCGTCATGGTACAAACCCTAATGCCCATATATCAGGACCTATTCAAAAAATTCCACAATGGTCAAAAGTGGCAAGGAAAGGACAAAAAACACTCACACCGTGAGGGCTTGGTATGTATTCAAGTCTTGGTGTGTATTCAAGTACGTGGCTGTATCACAGGTATAAGGATTCTCTTTCTATTCATTCCTATAACAGTAAGAGAATCAGGGACATTTTATTAAGAATCATAGTCCAATGGTCACTATACATGTGACTCATGAGTGCTACAGCCCAGGGCCATACCTTACCTCATTCTCCAGAGATGGGTGTCTCTCCAAGAATACCCAATTGGTAAGAACCCGATGTCGCCCAATTATAAAGCTTGATCCGTGGATTAATTGAGATTGACTGTACCATAAAGAAAAAGAGAAGGCAAAAAGTGGACCATTGATGGTCTCTATATGAAATCAAGCAACAGAGAGTCCATAGATTACATGTATAGAGGTAAATGGTACCCACCTATAGTTAGTAAGCAAAATTGCTTACATATTATGTCAGGAAATTCCTTAGTTTGTAAGACAAGAGCGTGTCTTTCCGTTTCCGACCTGAATGCCCACCGAGGAGGATTCTCTAAATAAAGAGTAAGATGGAGACTTTTAATAAGTGTGCAGTCTCTTTCTAAACACACATGTCGATTATATTACTTTAAGAGACACTAACTCCTCCCTAATGCGAGTAATCAGAGTAATCAGGTTTCAATTGCAAGACTCCCTTTTACCAGTTACTTCACTCTCCGTTGTGTCTTGTAAAACGCTTCCGGACAGAATAGGAGTCTCACGACTAACGCGGAACCAGGATAGCATTACTCAGGGTGAGGACACCCTATATACATAAAACACACAAACGGTGTAATAACATTTCTCAGGGTACGGGTACCTGACCTATATAAAGCACGCGGAAGGTGTAATATCCGCCTACGCTAACTTGACTTAAAACATGTAGATCGGCATAACGTTCGTATTAAAACAAAGTCCTGCATAAACACATGAACCAAGAGGCCCTTACCATATATGTCCGAGAACTGGACATTAAGTCCGACAAAGATGCCGCGATACCACGAGACATGTCCCCAGCATGTTCACTAAAAGCGTATTCTAAATCAGGGTCAGAGCTAACTTTCCATTAGACGCTAGGCTCGAACAAATGTCAGTTCTAAGCATGTTCTTACTCCTAACATAAGGTAAACCTAAAGAGCCCTTACCGCAAATGTGCACAAAGTGCACGGTAAAACCGGAACGCCACGGTCAACGACGACATCGGACAGAGCCCTGATGCAACCCGGAAGTATTTGTAGAGAAAGTATGAATTATCGCGATATCCCAGGGAGTGGGCAGATCATGGAAACAGAGGCTGGACTCAATCTAGTTACTCTCCGTTATATCGATACGTGATGTAAACACAGAACAATTATGAAGGCGCCTATGTATGAGCAAACTCGGCGTCCACAACAAAAAAGACAAAAACTGAAATAAACTCAGTTCTTCGCCATTATGTGGGCACGTGGTGTAGACAACGCGCGGTGGTCAAACAGAAAGGCGGACTCCTACTCTCGATATAACTAGGGCTCCGCAATAGCACAAAAACTGCGCCATCTTGGAAAGTTGTCATACTGCCCAGGGATGCAATAAAGTTGCCAAAATCGGTCAGATTGCCAAGAGTCGTCTGGTGTCAGAGTCCAAATTCCTTTGCTACAACTCCACGTCCAAAACGGTAAAGAGTAAATAATTCATAAAGGCAAGAGACTCGGGTGGATCAACTTCTCTACCATTTCACGGGCACATCCACTAACATGTGATGTAAATAGGAGTCCGCAATAGCACAAATCCTGCGCCATATTGGAACGGTTTCATGCTGCCCAAGGAGAAGAACGTAGTTGCAGAGGTCGGTAAGCTCACGATCAGACTCCCCTGATCTCATAAAAAAGTTTTCCCAGCTGCAAACCCAAGAGGGGCTGTACCTAGTATGATACATCACCTCAATGTTAGAGGCTCAACTACAAAACAATGTGTGAAGCCAGTGTGAAGACTTGATTAGAAACAAATCCTCCAACCATGTTGTTAATGTTGTCCTTCTTATCATAAAGTACAGAAGAAACAACAATCCGGACAAGTCACTGTCACCAGTTATAAGCCCATTAAAATCAAATATGGACTTCAATCATGTTGGGAAATCACAAAGGCTACCCAAATTTACAGGTTGATATGACTGTAACCTGAGCTATATACACGGACTCAGATCTATTACCGAGTGATATACCAGGAAATTTCCTCATTGAGGCCGTGTCGCACGCAATCCAATTGGTATATCCAAAAGGTTTCCCTTTTCTTGCGTGTAATATCTACCATTTGGCCTAATTTTGGTTGCACTTTCTCCAAAATGCACCATTTGATCTCTTGATCATCATGGTTCATTTCGAGGAAATGCTCCACCAAGGGGGCTGACGTTCTCTTTGTTCTTATCGCCGATTTGTGCTCACTGCGGTTTATGTACAATGTTTTTGTAAATAGTGATTTCTTTTTTCTGTTGTATATATTGTGTTAATAATGTATTCTTGTTATATGGATTTTGTGATTTAACTTTCTTTGGTGTTTCCAAATAATTAATTTTGTATCATATTTGTGAGAGTAATGCTAATACCTCAAAGTATAAATTATGAAAATAATAAATGATATATATTTTTGAAAAAAATGAGAAAAAAATGTGGTTGGTGTAACTCTGTCACTTTTTATATAAAGAATACGATTAATACAGATCTGGAATAACTGAGGCCTAGGAGGGAACTTTTTCTCTTACTGTATTCAAATCGACTCATACAATCTTACACTCATAGCATATTCACACTTTCACATTAACATAAAACAATGTGGTTGTGGTTTTCAAACAAGAGGTGGAGCCCGTCAACTCCCACCTATGGAGAACTCTTTCCAAATCTCAAAAGGACCCAAAGAGAAGCAAACAGTCTTGTCCTTAGACTGCCTAGAGATTGCCACACAGGTTCCTCTGAACCACAGACCGACCTACGGACCATCCGACGGCATTCATGGTTCACCTCCCGGACTATTCCGGCTTAGCCCGATTTCTCCAGCGTTGCTCCAGATCTGTCCGAGTGCTACCAAATCTCAGCCGCCGGCATTTCCGAGAGCAGTCCGGCCGGGTGTGTACTTTTCCAAAAGTTACACCAAGGCGTCTGGTCTAAATCTCTAGTTATTCCCAAATCCAAAACAGGAGCGTCTGCCCATGCAGCCTCAATACTGCCCCGTCATACCCCCTTCTGCGAGTTCTCTGTGATCAGAATAGTCACCAAATTCCAAATTCAAATCCAAAAAGATATCCAACATAAAACAGGACGAATCACTCACCTGGTGCACTCAGGTCCGATTGGGCGTTCTCTACTGCCAACTCCTATGGACCCGAAGGACTCCGGCGTGGGGTCACTAGCAGCGGGGCTCTCTCGATCGGGAGAGCGGAGCGGACCCCAATTATTCGGTCGATCCTTCCCCCTCGATCAAGATCACCCTTTTCAATGTCCCGTATTTCTGATTACAGAGGGACGACCCCAACGTGGAGTCCCGGCGGAGTCGCCAACTGAAGTACCGACAATTATATCACCACCCAACCAGAACCAGACTTACAGATATCCCATATACCAAATACCAATAATGAGTCAGTTGGCTGTGTAGAAGGTCCAATCGTTTATTATGACAAACAAACTCTGCCAGAGGAGCTCTTTGCGACCTAACCCCACGAGGTCCGCCAAGACGACTACTGGCAAATTATCAGCAAACCACATATATACTGTTGCATTTCGAAAACCGTTACCTAAGATGGAAAAATACAGGCTGGTACAGGTTGGTGTGAAGGAAAGACCATATATGGAACACAAACCCTTCTCAGTATAGTTCAGCTCATTATAGCAAGGTCGAGAGGGTGACTTCCTTCTGCTAACTCCGAGAGAGTCCGTACAGAACTCCCTTGGAATGTGCATGCCCACACTACCCCCACCTACAACCTTGACAGGCCTAACGTGCAGAAGCAGCAGATTGCTACAGTTGTGCTATTTCACAAGGGAACGTATTTCAGGCAGGGAAATGGAAGGATCGTGTTAATGCTGGAAGCAGACTAGGCCACAAAATGGCGCTGGTCTAGTCAAGCTGTGTCTGCGTGTTAATAGGTGAAACGTGTAATGAAGTACACGGGCATCCTCAGGCGTTTATGCGTGTATGCGGTTAGTGTTAGAATCACTATTTTTGTATGATAGCTACACCACGCTAATTACTAATGACAGTTACACGTTTTGCTAGTCCCAGATCGAATCCTGGTTCCTCAGTGGATTGTTTCATATTTTTAACTTGTTGATGTTTCTTTTAACTTCCTGCAGATACTGTATTTTTTTGTGCTTCTCCTTTATGATATATTACCGAAATAAAGAGTTTTGGAATGGTAAATAATATTCATAAGGATTACTTCGCCAGCCAAACTCCTTTCACTTACTGATCAATCTGCCCACACACTGGTGTTTTTGCTGTGCAACCAGCAGCAGGATTTTGGACCAGATTCATGTCCTCTTGAACAAAGCATCCAAGATACAGATATCAAAGAGAAACACGTTAGTATTTTCTTAAGCTTTAATTTCAAAGAAACCTGTACCTGGAGAGTGGAAAAATTTACATTAATCAGTTTACCTGTCATTTTTAGGTCGAGCCTGCTTGTGTGATATTGTTTACGTAAAGAGTCTGTCCATTGCTTACCATTTATTGGCTTCAGCGCCACTCTTATTTGTTGCCTCCTAATTGGCCAGCAGAGGCCAATCATCATTTACCTTCCTTCCTGTGGAGCAAGACCCAGCACCGATTGATTCTATTTGTAAGCTGCTGATGCTGTGATTGAGGCACTATTTCGTGTGGTTTTTGCCATTTTTAATCAGGTCATACTCGACCCAACCTGAAGGAACTGGAGCACGTTACACGAGCACCAGCTACATTACACAACAGCACTTCATTTTATTTCATTTTTGACAAGGTGAGATTTGCCCAGAATCACAGGATGTTGAGCTGATGCCAAGACTTGAACGCGATTCCCCAGTCTGCGCCTCTGGCCATAGCACCACATCCTTCTTTCCACTCCTTCTCCATATGTTGATTGGTCGATTTTTGAAGGAGAAACAAAAAATCGACTTTGGAGTAATCAAATCAATCTCAGCGATGTAATTCTGTACCACAAAACTATAGTGAGCGAAGTGTTTGACAGCAAACCCACGAGTGATGGACACTGGACAGTTGAGTTTCCACCCAGGATTCTTCTTTGTAATCATTTATGCCTAATACAATGAGAAAACGACCTTATGCGTTTTCTATTCATAAACGTCTCGTATCGGAGACGCCAGAGAAAATGAACATTCAGAAAAGCTCTGCCAGACTAAAATAACGTATGAGCAAGTAAATGTAAGATAAACATAGACAAGGGGACAGTTCAGAGAACGATGGCGGGGGGGGGGGGCTGTTTATTGTACCGGTATGCAGCTGCAGGCTGCATTAAAAGTGCAGTACCATCAAACTGCTCAGATGCAGCCACTCACGATGATGCACTTACTCATTGCCTTGCGCAAAATGCAGCAAGCACTTCACCACACTAGTTAATCCTCATTCGGGACAGAACACACACTCACCAAGAGAAGAGATCTCCATATACGACAAGCAAAAATACATAATTAATCAAAGAAGCATATAGGAGGTTAGCAGCAAGGCACAAAATATTGAAGTTGAAGCCTCCTGTTTCCAACCGATCTTTAAAAAGATAGTAACATTCACACAGGCGCACCAGCCATGTCTTAATTGTAATTTAAACTAGGCCTCAGCGGTAAATTCCGTTCCGCTCCCGGAATTTGGGTAATTTTGTGTTCCACGGAGAACGCGAAATTGCCCAAGATTCTGGATTCCTCAACTTCGTGAAATTTTTTGCTTGTTTGCGTTCTCAAAATGCGTGTTCGCGAGATATTTCCCCCAGAGGAGGCAAATAGCAATTGCGAACAGGAAAAATGCATAGCGAACAAGCAATTCTGTGTGTTTGCAGAATTTCTGCATGTTCGCAGAGATTTTTACCGTTTTGCGGAGATTTGCGTAACTCGATTACGCAAATTCGTAATTTAAACTAGGATTTGAAAAGTCAATGGGTCTCGCCCATGTGAGATCGGAAAGCTTTGTCAATGTTTTTTTTAACCGTGTTGCACAGTAGCACAGCTGCTGTGCAGCATAGCTAAAAGCAAAAAGAAAAATAGTGCTATTGACCTAAAAGGCTCAATGCTGGACGCTTTTTATCACTTTGTTTTTCCATTCAGCATTGATAAGCCAATGAGCACTACTATTTGGCTTTTCAATGTTTCAATGTTTTGAAGATGTATCGTACAGCTGTGTGGCTGCTGAGAAGCATGATTGAAAGCAAAACAAATAAGGGCTATGACGCGACCAGCTTTGACTACGTGATACACTTTTTTCCTTTATACACTTTCAGCCATGCTCCAGATCACGTTGCTGTAATTTACGCATCGTTGGCATTGCAGAATTTACGGGCACTGGCAGGATAGACCAATTTGTTGAGCACCTACTGTTGGAGCTTTTTGGTCATAAACACTTTACTTCCACCTTGGTGGTGGAGCTCACCCATCGCTCACCCACCTCCCATTCCTGGGCCCCACCAGGTCCCATAATTGGCCATCAGTTAAATGTAATGGATCGAGACACTGTGCTTTGTCTGGCCCATGAGCATGGACACGTGCAGTATCAAGGCTCCAAGCTTTCCTTCTTTCTGGATTACACCTTGGTGGTGCAGTAGGCATGCCCTAAATTCACAGATGGGCAAATTGCACTCAGACGACTGGTATGGTGTTCCCGGTTCGATTGTGAGTTGATGTTAATGGTAAGACGCAATAATTAGACACACCAGCGATGCTTAGGCCTTCTGCAAATGCTATGCCAAAGATCAATCACTGAGCTCTCATGGCCCTCTTGAGTGCTCGCCACCAGACCTGCATTCTACAGTTCTGATGTATTCCCTCTGGACTGATCTGTCCTGATGGCTGCTGCATAAGCCAGATATGGATGATCCTTGGTGGTGTGTGTACCAGCCTCCATTCTGTCTTGAAGGTTTTTTTCAGAGTGCTATACATATTCAAATAACTTGTTGGCCTAAATCTTGATCTCATAGTGACTTTTCCCTGTTCAGTTTGGCAGACTAGTTGCCGGAGCGCTGCTCACCCCTCTGTAGTGTACACCGTGGTGATCTTTTCTTTATCTCTGTTGGTAAAATTGTGAGATTGTATCATGGGGACTCACTAGGCATTTTATGGGCCTAGTGTGGGTGGGGGAGGTGGAGGTTGGGAGGGTGTTTTTGTCTGGAATGTTTTTGTCTGTTCATTTGGGTGGAAGGGCCTATTACACAGTGTGAGGGAGCCCCCGCGATAACCCTCACTTTGAATCAGGCGACTGTATTGAAAGACCCCTGGGTGCCTTACCACGTACATCAGAATGAAGATTGTGAAAACAGGGATCAGACTATCCCAGTAACCAAGGGTTTTTCCTTCACAATGCAGCTCGGCGAGAATGACACAGAAGTGGTCCACCCCTGGAGGGGTGGAACGGTAAGCTGCGACACCCAATCAGGAAGGTCTGCGGGTCCAGAGGAGTCGCTGAAAAAGGAGGACTGAAGCACTTCACAGCTGTCAGCTGCTGGGAGACGGAGAATGCGGGAGAGCCAAAGAAGCGCTGGCAAACCAGAGGAAGACGCGGAGGAGGATCCAGAGAACCGGGCGGAGAGCGAAGGTGGCAGAGAAGGAGACGGAGATCCGGAATCCCCAGAAGTGTGGTCCGAAGACTAGTGGATCCCGGAGGAGGTGGATGAGCCGCCGTAACCCAGGAGGGTTGTGGCAGAGAACGGTACGTGGTTTGGGCGGAGGGAGGACGGAAGGGAGGAGTGGGAAAGGGGTGGATCGCGGGACTGTTTCTCCACTGCATATACACCCATAAGAGGCACCCCACTGCACCTACAAAACCCTGAGCACTTCCCTTTATGCACGTTGCCTTACACCTTTTCCAACTCAGCCCCGTTCTCCGAGCTGAGACATAGATCAGCTACCAGTGTTTTTTTTGTTTTCGCTTCTTTTCCCGAGCTCCTTAACTTTTGTTTTTTTAGCCCCTTACTTAGGTGGTGGAAGTAGATGTAACAAATTGACCAGTTACACTGACTGCCACCTTTTATTCTCTCACTCGAGTGAACGTCAAGACTTCTGGACCCCGACCAGCCCCACCAGAAAACAGCAGATTCCACGGCTTGAGACTGTATCTCCTTTGGAACCAGTCACAAAGAGCATTTATTCCGAGTTTTGTTCATTCTGTGCCAATTCAACAGACATTTTTCTCTTTTCATATTGACCTCCCTCCTGGTATTGGTCTGTTACACAACTTTAATAAACCTCACAGTATAGATCTCATACGGCCTCCTCGCTTCGGTTAACGACCCTCCTTCTGACACACAGGCTGCACGATGCTCTTTACTTCATAATCATTGTGTGCGAACATGTCACATAACGCTATTGACCCAGGGGAAACAGGTGCTACAATATCTTACACGCCATGGTACGAAGATCGCTTTTTTGCAGGAGACACATCCCCTGTGACATCACAGACATTTGCATCCTCCTGGGGCCCACATAAGTACTTTTCCACCTATTCACGCTGGGTCTGCATTTTAATACATAGTACGGTTCCTTTCAATCCCAGGGACTGATACACAGACGATGATGGCAGGTATATAGCGGTCCAAGGGCTGTTTGCTGGATACAGCGTATTGCTGCTTAACATTTACGCACCAAATCTTGACTCCCCAGATTGTTTCCAGGTACTACAGTCTGTCCTGGGTTGAGTGGGCACCAACCATGCTATACTGGCTGGCAACCTCAATATCTGCCTCAATCCTATACTTGATTCCATAGCTATGACGCCTTGCAGCAAAGTGAGATCACTCCGCATCCTACGTGATATCTGCGATACTCACTCCCTGCGGGATGCATGGTGTTTTTGCAATACTCAGATTCTGGGCCTACATTTTATTCTGCACCACACAACTCCTGGTCCCACATAGACCACTGGTTATTATCTGTGGCAATCCTCCTGTTGCTAGTCAGTGTGAGCTCTCTATCGCACACTCTACCGGACCATGCCCCAGTTCGCATTGTACTTGACGTGCCCTTTGTGAGGGGTGTCGAGCGCTTTTGGCACTTCCTTTACAAAACCTCTATGATGATGTCTCTGAGAGGAGCCCGCGATAAGTGAATTCTTTGACCCTAATGTGGGATCAGTGAAGATGCAGGCCTTCCTTTGAGAGGCCTTCAAGACCTACATCTGAGGCTTATGCATATCCAAGCATGCCGGTATACTACACCACATATGCGGGCCCTCTCGTAAGTTTAGACCCTTTTGCATCTTGACGATACAGATGCACAGCAATGTGATGCACCACAGCTTCTGCACTACGCTTCCCTGAAGAACGAATTCCTGTCATCTTGCATGACCACAAAGTGACCTACCTGGGGAAATATGCCAGGGCCCAAATCTTTGGTGAGGGTGGACATCCTAGACACACACTGGCACACTTGCTAGATCTGCAAAGGGAAATTACTTATATCCCTGAGCTGCTGCTCGGGGATAGGGCAGCTACTACAGACAACAACACTATTCTTGTGGGGTACCCCCATTATTATCCAAGTTTGCACACCTCCCGCTATTTGTGAGGTGGTAGAGATGTGGCAGATTATCTTTCAGAGATAGCTACAATGTGGATATCCTTCCCCTAGCAGCAGTGCCTTAGTGAACCAATCTCTGAAGAAGAGGTGATTAGCGCCATCGATTCCCTAGATGGGTATAAATCCCCCGGACTGGATGGCCTCCTGGGAGTCATTCACAAGACCTACAAACAGCTCCTTGCACCCCATATGTTGGCTATGTATGCCGAGTCACTTGACACTGGAACCCTGCCCCCTGCCTTTTGCGAAGCAGTGATCACACTCCTTCTAAAACCTGGCATGGACACGTTGCATTGTCAATAGTATAGACCTTTCTCATTGTAAAATTTTGACAACAAAATCCTGGCCAAAATACTTCTGACTCGGCTCTCCCTTTTGTTGAAAACCATTATCTCGCCCTTGCAGTCGGGATTCATCCCTCACAGTTCTACATCTCTCAATCTCCAAGCATTATTTTCGGTGCTCAATCGAATGTCCCCAAATACTCCAATGGTGTTGACAATTCAATATGTGGAAAAGGCCTTTGATTCACTCGAATGGCCCTTCTTGCTAGCAATGCTCCAAAAGCTAGGTTTGCATTGGGGTTTCACATCTCTTATTATGCTCCTTTACTCGCAGTCGATGGCTAATATTCAGGTCAGTGGAAAACTCACAGCCCCATTTGAGATAATCAGGGGTTTGAGGCAGGGCTAACCCCTGTCTCTGTTGTTATTTATCATGGCCATGGACCCCCTGGTTCGGCATCTACAAGAAAAACCCTCCACAGAATCTTAGTTTGCTACTGGCCCATTGCTTCTTTTATTATATTCAGATGATATTTTGGTGATGTTGCGCCACCCCGCAGATAACCTAGCTCCCAGTATCTATGAGATCTTATGTTTTGGTCAGTTTTCAGGCCTTCAAATAAATTGGAGGAAAATCTGAACTGTTCCCACATACCGAGGCCACAACACCTGTGGCGGCAAAACACCCTGACATGGTGCGGCGACATGGTCAAATACTTAGGCATCCATATTCCTTGGAATAAGGAACATGTCCTTCAACTGAATTATGGCCCTGCGGTTGACCACCTTACAATGCATGTGGAATGGTGGACCTGCCTGCCACTTTTGATGGCCAGGTTCACAGCCATAATTATAATGGTGGTTCTTCCGCACTTTTTATACTTATTCGTAAACATTTCTATCCCTCTTACTATTGTGTTTTTTGGCCACACTGAGAGGCTTGCTATTGAGGTTGGTCAAGGCAGGCCGCAGGCCATGGTTGGGATGGGATATTTTACTTCTCCCCTATGAGCGCGGTGGGTTAAGGGTACCACATCTCCAACTTTATTATATAGCATTGCAATGCCAGTATGCACACCACAGGGACGCATGGCTCCCATATGACAGACCTAAGCGTGATCATGCTTGCAGGGTCTCGTTACGCGCACTCTTCCCTTACAGGATTCCCTTAGACCCCACAGACATACAAACTCTATGCACCACATGCTGTGCATGGTGAACACTTATCTGACTAGTGGGGGGAGATCTTTTATACTCTCCGCTGCCTCTTGTGGATAATCGGTGGCTGCCTCCTGCACAAGATACCCTTGTCAAAACAACGCAAAAGCGGCATGCCCTATTCATGTTTGTAGACCTATTCCCGGATGGACATATTATTTTCCATGCCGAAGATTTGTGCTTCGATTCAGAAAAGGGGGTGGTGATGAACAGAGTGTCTGAATTAAGCAGACCACTCTTACCCAGTCCAAAGATCAGGGCTTGATCCATCACCGTTATTTATCTCACTGCCCCATCCCAGCTCAGAACCTGGCTATATGCAAATTAGTTTGCTTCGCCGCTCACTCAACTTTTTTGTTTTGCACCGCGTCCACAGTGCACTATGAGAACAGATCCCCTCAGATCCGCTCACCCCCACTGAGTTTACTCCACTGAGCACATTGATAGATGACATGGATGGAAGACACCTTGAGGCATATGTTTCAAGTTAAATTGCGATCACAAACGCAAAAATTCGCAGAATTTCAGCGTTTGCTATCGCAATTTAACTGTGAGATTGATTGATTGTTTGTGCAATGTATGAGAAAGAAAACCACTCGCAAAATAAGGAATCGCAAAATTTACGATTTCCAATTTTGCGATTGCATTTAAGGAATCGCAAAGTGCGATTCCTTAAATGCAAAGTAGGAAGGACAGAAAAAGTGAGATTGTGGTGGTAATTTGTGACTTCTTGGGAAAATGCACTTTTTTGCATTTTTTAAAGTGCTATGTGGTGCACATACATATTTCAGGGGTGCAACAGGGTGTCCTTTTGACACCCTGGCACCCTTGAAATTGCATTCTCAATTTGCAATTCTCTAATTGCTATTCGCAAATTGAGAATACCTTCCCATTCATTCCTATGGGCCTCCTAGCCCATAGGAATGAATGGGAAGGTATTCCTTATTTGCGAATCTCAATTTGTGATTCGCAAATAAGGAATATGTGGGATTCACAAAATTATTAGCAAATCCCACATACATAGCATTTTGCGATTCTCAAATTGTGAATCGCTGAAAATCGCAATTTGAGAATTGCAAAACAACATTTTGATACATATGGCCCCTTGTCACTAAACTCTATCATGCAAGCCTGGCCTTGGGACCAATTGGTCGGAATTTAAGCGCTGTGGAAACGTGAGCTACAACAAGCCCTATAAGATTAAACTTGGTATTATTGCTGTCACCAAACACAACTTGTGTCTCCCAATCACAGACATAAATTGGTACACTTCAAATGTCTTAGTCGCATGTATTCTACCCCTAGCTCCCTGGCCAAGATTGATCCCACTAGGTCCACGGCCTGTCCTAAGTGCCAGGCAGATGACGCTGACTTTGCGCACCTTACTTGGACAAGCATCCACATTAGGGACTTTTGGGTGGTGGTTTTCTCACAGATCTCCTTAATGGTGGGAGCCTTCTAACACTTGAACCCCTTCTCGTGTTACTAGCTATGTACCTGATGTTCCGGAAAGGGTCCGTGGGTTCACAGCGCTGGTATTGTTACTCGCAAAAAGTAAGATAGCATTGCCTTGGGGCAGCAGACGTCACCCAATGGTGGCCGAATGGCTCAAAAGCCTAATTTTGTGTGATAATACTAGCAAAAAGTATGCTTCCTTGCAACCCCCTTATCTCGCGCACAGCATATTTGGCAACCATATCGTACTTACCTGTAACAACGTGCACAACAGGAGGCCGACTGAACAGTTATGCCACCTCCTTGTCTTCAAGCAATGCTCCTAGTATGTAGTTTGCTTACACTGTTGTAACACGAATACACATATGTCCCTTGCAAATAAAATAAAAAATAAAAAAAGTGGACTTGGCTCAAATTGTTTCAACTACTGACCTATTAGTATCATCCGCCTTCAGGCCGTGGTTTGAGTCAACATCAAGCACATCTTGGCTCAGCCCAGAGGAGTATACATTTATCATCTCATGCTCTTGGCTGTTTGGTGTGCCTGAAAATGTAAACAAATGCCTTTCTTGTAACTGTACCTTGCCTCAGCCATATCCATATGCATATGCTAACATTCCCCAGAAGGTGTCTTTGATTTGGAAGCACGCTCTGCATTGGCATGCAAGATGTGACGTAAAGGAACAATTGATCAGGTGAAAACTGTTTACATTTTTCCAAATCTTGAAGTCAATTTCCCAGTTCTTATGAGCCTAGCTAAGCAATAGATGTACTCCTTGTGAGAATTGTCACATGAGTGATGCTAGAAAACCATGTGTAGTGGATTTTAAATTTGGATATCATCTTTATTTGAGAAGCTTACCTATGTGAATCCTTTTATCAGGTGGTCTCCTGGTAGGTTGATATTGTTATTCAGAGAGTATTGGTTTTTCCACTGGTTAATAAACTCTTTCAGATTTAAAAAAAAAAAAATAGACCTGAATTTATTAAATAAAACAGGACTTCAATGACAAAAATCCAATTACTAGAACCAGAAACATTGAATTTTGAATGTTTTAGAGAAAATAGTGTCAAAGGGCATAAATCGCCAACTGGGATCTCTGGTCACTCCAGAATGGGGCAAAGTCACAAGTTCAGGCTGACTGCAATGGTGCAATGGCCGGCTCTGGAAAACCCGTTAAGCTAGCTGAACAGGTTACCTTGAATCCTGGTTTGGGGAGCATTGTATGGATCCATGTCGATGGTGTCTCATGCAGCAAAGACAATGTGTTGGTTCCGGAATGCTGCAAAGCTAAAGTGCGAGGTCCTGTTGCATTTATGTTGATGATCCTGCTGACGGGGCTTGCGAGGTGCAGTTTGGCGTCAGGGATGCGTCATGCAGTTGGGGCGATGTGCAAGTTCTGAGGAGCTGCAAGGCTGCAATGCGGAGTCTGGTGTCTACTTCGAGATTACTGTCAACAAGAGAGGTGAGAACCTGCGCCAAGGATGCATCGCTCAGTGGTGGTTCCGTAGGCAACAACAAAGGACAGGGTTTTAGGTGTGAGGGAAATGCTGGGCGCACTGCTCAGGTTAACGCACAGGAGAAATGCTGTAAGGCAGAAGGTGCATGCAGGTAAGGGGCAAGTCCCTGTAACCCCTCAAAATGTGCTTTGAGGACACACTACATATAATGAAAACAAAACCTGCTGCACACATATGAAAGTTCAAGCAAAACATATGTCTCAATGGACATAAAGTTCAAATTTCATGGGCGAAGGAGTGGACCACCAGTGTTTCGGTTCCTCTTTTATTGTTCATAGAAAGCCAGCCGACACGTGTTTCGTCGCAAGAAAACACACTGTTTCCGCGACTCCTCAGGGCTGTAGGTAATGAATTTGTAACCACAGGTCGCGGTGCCGGTGATAATTCCGACCCCGCTCCGCCCGAGACCGGGTTTCAATATCAGTCAGAATATGACTTGCAAATTTCAGAAGTACTCTTCTCTAGCGGGTATATGGAGATTCTTTAGCAAGTAGTGTTGCTAAATATTGCGATCCTCAGGGTAAGAAACTCAAGAGTGTATCTTTGTTCGCGTATTTGAAGCACGGAAAGTGTAGAAACTTCTACGGCAATAAGTCCCCGTAGTGCGGGGAGTGATTCAGCGGCGATATCGCTCGGGTTCGCGTTTCGGTTCCGGGTGGTTCCGTAGGCAATGCGGGCTGAGACAGTGATGTGAGTCTTTGCAACAGATCCAATCCATGCAGCAGCAAAGATGCGTTGGTTCTGCTGGAGTTGCATCGTGCAGCAGAAGAGGAGATGCACTGGTTCACTTGATTTACAGAGATTGGCAAAGCACCTTAAGCCCACATCCCAGGGCCCAGGACTTTTGTGGCCCTACTTGGCAGGATAGACTCACGGATGGCAGTATCCAGGTGCATATGCAAGATTGTTGGAAGCTTGTTCTTTCCTTGAGGCCTCAGATAAGGTGGTCAGTCAACTAGCCCTCTGGTACTGGGTTCAAGAGATGAAGGTCCAGTCCTTCTCACCCAGGCAAGAGAGCAGCAGGTCAGCACAGAAGGGTAGAAGGTCCTTCAGGGCAGCAGTCTAGCAGAGTTGTAGTCCTTTGAGCATCACAGCAATCCTTCTTCCTGGCAGAGTATTCAGAGGTCCAGAAGTGTACTGAAGTGGTGATGTCTGAGGCACTTCTTTTAAACACAGTTGTGTCTTTTTTGTGGGGAGAAACTTCTAGTGGCATGTCTTTGAAGTGCACAGATGCCTTGCCTTCCTGAAACTGGATCCAGACTAACTACACAGGGTATGGAGCCCTGTGTGTGGACACGGGACACAGCCTATTCATATGTAAGTGAGGCTAGGTTCAGCTCCTCCCTCCCATCCTGGCAGTGATGCTCCCCACAATTCACACTTAAGCTTCAATTGCATGTGACTGTCTAGGAGGAAAACACAAAGCCCAATTGCCAACTACATCCAGTCATGTGACCAGAGACAGGCTAAAGTCACCAAATGGCTAAGGCAAAAAAAAGTAAACTTCCTAAAAGTGGCATTTTTGGCACTGCAATTTAAAATCTGACTTCATCAAATGTTAGGATGTTAAGCATTGCTCAGTTATCTCTACCCATTTGGAAATTACACTTATGAAATGTAATAAATTCAACGTATTCCCATTTGGCATCTCATGTTCGCTGCACTCGAAGTGGAGGCCAATGCGCCTCTGCCCTAATGGAGGAACTGCCACTGGCAGCTGACCCAGTAATACTCCGTTATTGTAATTCACAGAGGTAAACTGGCCAACTTTCATTTGCCGAAAGCTTGAGAAATTTCCAATGGAAACAAGGTTTCCGATGATTATTGGTATTAAAGTCTCAACCTTTTCGTACGTATTTATCAGCACAAGTTCATAACAAAGGACTTAGAAGCACCAAACCAGTCCACTTTATCTTCAAGATGCCTGTTGGGAAGTAGTGTTCTCTGTACTGTTCTCTGTATTTGTTCTTTATGCTTTGAGTTGAAGGCTGTACGTAAGCAGTGAACGTACAAAAATAAAGGCACCACGCAAATGTTGCAAAAAATGAAGTTCTGTGCCTCAAAATAGGCTTTTTCTGTCACGAAATGTTTAAAATCAAAGTCCTGGATCAGGTGTTCAGGGGTCATTCGGTAGGAATTTGTGTATCATAGGATGCACTGTAGTGCCTGACTACATAAAAACACGCTTCATTTTCAGAATTACGTGAAGCACGCTTTTTCCATTAAGGAACAAAATGTTTGTAGATTTCAGAATAACAGACAGTGTATAAATATTACAATGAAGTAGTAATTTGCTCACATTACATCTAATGCTTGCTGTCTTTTCACCCATTGTTACACTACAATTACGCTCTTTCAGAGCAGTGCGAGCGTTAAAGCAATCAAGATGGAATGTTCACATTGTTAAAAATAAGGGAAATGTATTGTTTTAATTGAAAGCAGTTCTGATGTAAGCCTGTAGGAGGGTTTAGCATAATTTTCATTTTCTTCTAAAAAAGAAAGGAGTCACAGAAATGAGAAAAAAACTTGACACATTCAGATTGCTTTGCAGGATTAAAAAATAATGTAAAATAACAAAATGAGCGTTTGAAGTCACCTTGTCATGCAGATTCTAGTCAGTTCAGTATGAAGTGATTTGCTTTGTCTTGTGTTGTTGTCTGCGTCTCTAACATAACATGTGAAGTGCTTCCAATAGTTCAGATATGACAGTCTATTAAAAGAGTGTTTTTTTTAGAATGTTTTGCCTCAATGACCATTTGAAGTGTTGTTAGCCATATTGACAGCTCTGTGTGGTTAAACACCCACCCTATTATTCTGCATAATAGCTCGCTCTTCCCATGTTTCGTTTTTTCTAAAGATGTTCTTTTTTAAATGTTCATGCAGCAATTTCGCCTATACACAAAATACTCCTACACTGCGCCTGACATTTATATAT
This sequence comes from Lissotriton helveticus, assembly GCF_964261635.1. Taxonomy (NCBI): domain Eukaryota; kingdom Metazoa; phylum Chordata; class Amphibia; order Caudata; family Salamandridae; genus Lissotriton; species Lissotriton helveticus. The sequence goes on along the minus strand of NC_136071.1, from coordinate 892,832,238 downwards.
ATATATATATATATATATATATATATATATACATATATATATATATATATATATATATATGTATATATATATATATATATATATATATATATATATATATATATATAAATGTTGTTTTTCTATTACAAAATGTAATCTTTATAATGCTCGACAATATTGGTTAAACCTGAGAGAACCGCATGGATAATGTCAGGTGCACAAGGCTGTTTTATCTTAAGTCCCTCCGTTTCTTTTATTGTATCGGTTTCCTTCCTAGTGAATTATTTGCTCAAGAAGCCCTGTCATTCCCATGTCTTTTAAACCGTGTTCCTTTCTTCGCTACTATGTTTTAAAGATGAGGAAATGTCTTTTATGACTAATGCCTTTGTCTTGTAGAAGGGAAAACACTATATTATAGCTTGAAATAGGTAGTTGTCGAGTTTTTTTAATTGAGTTGTTATTGATGACATCTTCATTTGTAGGAATTCAAAACGAGTATAAGATTAATCTCTGTTCTGTATTCAGAAGTAATTGCAGTTTTATCACTAGGATGTAAGTGATCACTCCGCATGCAGTGACGATGAAGCAGTCGCTACCTTATGAAAAACACCAAGGAGTCATTTCTTCCAGAGGCAATTTTTTGAAGAATTCATTTTCTTGTAATTCAAAGTGCAAAGAGTTTAATTAGATTAAAAAAGTGTGTGTGTTTTGTTAGTACTGGTAAAAAATACAATTGTAAGACCCACACTTATGTGAAATGTTCCACGGCCCTGCTTATCAATACTTGTATGATACGTAGCCAGTTTGATCTGTTTGACCCTCCCAGAAAGTAATTCCTATTGCCTACTTAAGTATCCTGCCCCCTTCTATTTTCACCTCCATTATTCTTCATTTCCTAATGGTCTCTCAATTGGATGACCATAACCAGCTACATCCTGGATTTTCCAACCAAAATAGTAGGTAATTACCATCCTCTTTTCTGCATGGACCTGAGGCTGTTTGAGGATTCATTCTTAACGATTAGTATATGGATACAATTTTCCAACCGTATCTGAGTTGAACAGTGTTGTCCCAATTAAAGCTATAACTGACATACTTAAACCTTCCATTTTAAGCTTTAAGAATCGATTAATTGTAGGACTGACAGGCTTTTTGGCTTCAGAACCCAGTACAGGCCCCAACAACACAAACCAGACTGTACTTGCAAGGGTGATGATGCCTACTATATAACTTAGGAAACCAACAAACGTCATGTGTGTCAGCCACCTAATGTAAACATCCACCTCGGTGTCATTCATACGAACTAGGAGGTCGATTACGATGGCGGACGGAAGGACGACCGCAGGCTTGGAGTAGGCTGAAAATGCTTTTTACAGTCCGCAAGCCGCGGATAGTCCGTCCGCCATATTAGAATGGGAAGAACTGCCGAATTCCCGTACGCTGCCGAAGAACGTGATCCGCCGCGTAAATACACCCGACCCCTCGGCGGACGTAACCAATCCAGAGACACCGCCGTACGGAATGACGTCTCGACCACCCTCAAAATCACGATGGCGGAAACCACACAGCAAATAGCTGCGGAAAAACCACCAGCCCGAACACGGCGCAACTACCAGAGCAGAGAGGCAAAACATTGCAGAGAGACCCACCACAGCAAGACCACCGTCATGGAGCCAGCTCTATACGCATTCCTGGTACTCTTCGTGCTCCACCACCAGCAAGTCTTGGACCGTCGCCGACGACGACGCAGGTACGCAAACACACAACACACACACCACGCACGTGTCGAAGCCCCTGCCCACAACAGAACCCCAGGTCTGGACAGGAATACACATACATGCACCCCCCATCAAAACAACCTGGGCACAACTGACCCCACTCACCCAGAACACACACGCACAACAACAACAGCCATACCATGGACAACGCAACGTAGCAGAGCAGATGACGGAAACCATGCCCAAAATCAAGTAGGCAGGCAGGCAGGAATGACTAGGCCACACAGCTCACAGGCCCACATACACACAGCAACACACAAGGCATACCACACATAAGGAGACATTCTGGCCCACCCTCAGGCCAACCCACACGTACCCCACTAACAGACAGGGGCCCATACACCACACACCACAACAAACAACCTTACTGCACACACATCAACCAACACACACACGATGAGCCCTGACATGTTGACTGACAAAGTCGAGACTGCACAACCTACTGGGTAGCCACAAATCATGAGTGTGAAACATGCACCATATGAAAAACATCCACATAACCTGCAGTGCCTGGGAAGCCACTGTTGTCCCAAAATAAGCTTCAGAGTACCTCCCCCACCCTTACACAGTCCACAGCCACATTTTAATGACTGTCACCCCTGCCAAACAAAAGGAAACAGTGCTGGGCAATGGTTATGTGAAAGTGGCAGACACAGCATGTACGACAGCAGCAACATATCAACAATGCAAGGAGACAACCAGGAATGACAAAGATAAACCACAACACAGGATTAACTTGCCTTATTGCACAGCACAGAGGTTGACTTTGTGAGTAGCCAGGAGCATGCACACTGTATAGAACAGAGCAGGTCCATCTGAGGCAGCACACGAGAGGGGCAAAGTTTATGTAAATGTAAATGTATTTCGATTTATATAGCGCACAAATCACCCAGGGGTCTCAAGGCGCTTGCTTAGGGAACCCGTCCTGGTATTCCCCTGTGAGATACCCCGGCAGGGTATCCACAAGGTGAAAGCCAGGCATCCCGCCGCGATGGGCCGTAGTGGAGATTAAGCAAGCTATTGCCCAGAGTCTCAGAGTGTGACCCCGTGAGTCGAGTAGGCACCGGAGCGAGAATTGTCGAGTCCGTGGAATTTTTGAGCCCGAGACCCGCCGAGACGGGGAATCGAACCCTGGTCCACGGCCGATCTCAGCTTCCGGGTCTGCCGCCTCTAACCACTGAGCCACGCTTCTCCACGCTTATCGACAGTCCATGGTACAGAACAGAGCAGGTCCATCTGAGGCAGCACATGAGAGGGGCAAAGTGAATCAACAGTCCATGGTACAGAACAGAGCAGGTCCATCTGAGACAGCACATCAGAGGGCACAATGCAGTATCAGAACAGCAACAGGGCAGTGTTCACAACAGAGTAGCTACATCTGAGGCATCACATGAGAGGGGCGAAGTGCATTAACAGTCCATGGTACAGAACAGAGCAGGTCCATGTGAGGCAGCACATGAGAGGGCACAATGCAGTATCAGAACAGCAACAGGGCAGTGTTCACAACAGAGCAGCTACATCTGAGGCAGCACATGAGAGGGCACAATGTGGTATCAGAACAGCAACAGGGCAGTGTTCACAACAGAGCAGCTACATCTGAGGCAGCACATGAGAGGGCACAATGCAGTATCAGAACAGCAACAGGGCAGTTGTAGTGGTTACTCATGTTCTTGTTTAGCAGGTGTTTGATTGTGTATATTCATCGCGTGATACATCGCGCGATGTTGATGTTGTCATGTCAAGATGGACACGGGGCTAACAATGAAGGCCCAGATCCTCGGAGTGTCGGGTATGTGTTTCGGCCTCCTGAAGATGCTACGGAGGTTTCTTCCCCTACTATCGGAGGAGCATAGGAGGCTGACTGTGCAGGCCCTGATAGGTTCCAGGTTGGATTATTCCAACGTTCTATACCTGGGCCTGCCAGAATACCTGTTACAGCGGCTGCAAGTTGTGCAGAATGCTGCGGCGCGTGCAATCTATGGATTGAACAGACGGGCCAGTGCCACGGTTCTGCTACAGACCTTGCACTGGCTGCCAATCCGTAAGCGGATCGCCTTTAAGACCTTGACTCTGACGTACAAAGCGCTTCATGCGACGGGGGCTAAGTATCTCCAGAGGAGACTCACCTTTTACCAACCGGCGCGCTCCCTGAGGTCAGAATCCTTACTTCTGGCGACCGTTCCACGAGTAAAGCGTGCACGCCTGGGAGGCCGCTCATTTGGTTTACTGGCGCCCCAACTGTGGAACTCTTTGCCCCTGTCTCTTCGGGGAGCATCTAGTTTATTAGCCTTCAGAAAGGACCTTAAAACATGGTTATTCTCCCAGTAGGCCCTCTGTGTTTTATTTTTATTTTTATTGTGTATCTGTTATTCTCTTTTTTAATGTGTTATGTTAGTTTCACTGCAGCCTTGTTAATTAAAAGCGCCGGGACACTCTTTTTGAGTAGCCGTGCGCTCTATAAAAGCCACTATAACATAACATAACATGTTGTCTTTTGGAAATGCATCCACGCGCACTGTGGTTGCATACATTGTTGTGACTTGAGTGCGTATCCACACGCGATGCATGCGCTTGACGGTTACCTTCAACGTGTGGTCAGTCACCGTTGGAGTTCGCCTCAAGACAGATGCATCGCGCACTGGGTGAAGTTTATCTTAATGAAGAATAAATCTTCTTCTTCAACTCTACTTCTGTTTCCTGTGGATTTCATTTAACATAACATTTGGCGACGTTCGGGATTTTAAAACTTCACCCATATGTTATGTTATGTTAATTGAGGCTTATTGAGCGCACTAACACCCGAAGGTTTCTTGGCGCTAACTGGAAAGACATGTGAATGAGCAGAAAAGAATTTATTCAGGAGGGGTAAACAGAAAAGTCTTAAGGAGTTTCCTGACCTGAAAAAGGGAGTTGCTAGATTTAATAGTCAAAGGAAGGGAGTTCCAGAGCCTGGGGGCAAGAAAAGCAAAACGACGGCCTCCAAATTTATGAAGTTTAAATTTGGGGATGACAACCAAGTGATGGGAAGCTGATCGAAGAGAGCGGGCAGGTTGGTACAGGGTAATCCGGGATTTCAGAAAAACAGGACAAGGACAGTGAAGGGATTTGAATGCCAGGCAGCCCATCTTGAAGGCCGCTCTCTCCTTCACTGGCAACCAATGGAGCCTGCGAAGCAGGGGCCTTGCCGATTGCCACTTAGGGATCTTGAATATGAGGCGGGCTGCCTGGTTTTGGACCACCTGAAGATGGTGTAAGAGGAAGCGTGGGAGTGCATGATAAAGGGAATTAGAAAAATCCAGGCGCGATATGACAAGGGACAAGACGACCTGACACAGGGCCGCGTGTGGGAGTAGGTGCCTGATCTTCCGGATTTTTCGGAGTTGAAACATACACGAAGAAATCGTGGCACCCACTTGGGCCTTAAGTGACAGTTCGGCATCGATTGTCACCCCCAGACTCCTGACGGACTTGAGGGGTGTCGGGGGGGAGCCCAAGTCAGGAGGCCAGAACTGCGGGCCCCAAAAAGCGGCACTGGCACCAGGAAGGAGTAGCTCAGTCTTTCCAGGATTGAGTTTCAATTGATTCTCATTCATCCATTGATGGATATGGATCATAGCGGCGTGGAAGTTGTTAGTCGCCTGAAGAGAATCAAGTGGAAAGACGAGCTGCAAATCGTCAGCGTAATTGAAGACGCTGACGTCCCAGTTGTGAAGGGAGGAAATTAAAGGACGCAAATAAAGATTAAATAATAACGGGGAGAGTGAAGAACCCTGGGGAACACCGCAAGTGATGGGGGATTTGGTTGCAGTGAAGGGGCCAAGGCGCACAGCTTGTGATCTTCCCGTCAGGAATGACTCCACCCACTTGAGAGCCATGCCCCGGATGCCAGCTTGTTCGACACGGTGGAGAAGGATGTCATGATCCACCGTGTCGAACGCGGCAGACAAGTCCAAGAGAACCAGAGCCTGCGGTCTCTTGGCATCTGCGTTCTCTCTCAAGGTATCCATGACTGCCAGGATGACTGCTTCTGTGGAATGGGCCGGCCTGAAGCCGGCCTGATTGGGCTCAAGGAAGCCCGAGCTCTCGATGAAAGTGGAGAGACATCCGGTGACATGGGCCTCAAGGAGTTTTGACAAGTAGGGCAGCAACGATATTGGGCGGTAGTTGGAAAGTTCGGCCGCATCAGCCCCTGGCTTCTTCAGAAGAGGCAAGAGAATAGCCTCCTTGAAGGTTCCAGGGACTGTGCCAGAAGTGAGCGAGGCATTCAGAAAGGGAAGTACACACTCCGGCAATTTTAAGCAAACCTCACGCAGTACCGCGGGAGGACAATGATCCTCCGGCGAGCCCGATTTTACACGATTGGCTAGCTTCGCCAGGGAGGGGGGATCCAGAATGGGAATTGAAGTGAAAGAGGATAGATTGCCCGGGGGGGTGTCCAGAGATAGTGACGGCCGAGGAGTAAAGATGATAGAATTTTTTATTTTAATGATTTTTTCAGAAAAAAAGAGGTTAAGAGCATCACAGGTCTCTTTAGAAGGGGTTTGAGCTGGAAGAGTCCTATCGTCCGTGGTCAGTTCGTTCATAATCCTGAACACCTCACGAGATTTGTTAGTAGCAGTGAGGATTCTGTCAGAAATATGCTCCGATTTGGCTAATAAAATAGCCAATTTATATTCCCTCCGAGCAGTAACAAACAACTGTCTGGAAGACAAGGAATAATCCCGTCTCCAGATACGTTCCCATTGGCGTACCTCAAGTTTCATTTGCTTGAGGTTGGCCGAGAACCATCGGTTGGCATTAGGATGTCTGGTACAGGGGAATTTGACTACTGGGGCAAATAGGTCACTAGCCTCTTTCAACCAGCTGCAGATGTTAGTGTCAAGCCTATTGATATCCTCATGAGGGAGGGTGCTCGGACAGGTAGAGGCCAGGGTAGTTATAAAACCCTTGGTATCGTAGTTCTTCCAATTGCGTGCAGAGCCCCCTGCCCTTAGTGGGGCCTTAATTCGCCCACTGAGTGTGATGGTCAGGTCGACTATGAAGTGGTCTGACCAAACGCATGGGAGTGTAGAAGGGGTTGAGAGGGATATATTCGAGGTCCAGACCTGGTCTAGTATGTGGCCTTTTGCGTGCGTCGGAGAGGTGACTTGCTGACTCAGATTCAGACTAGTCAGAATCTCAGATAATGCTGTGGCATGTGCCCCAGCGTTGGTGTCCTCAAACCAATAATTAAAATCCCCAAATAGGGCAAAGCTAGGTAGTGAAGGCAAAAGGGCAGACAGCTGTTCGCAGAGTTTCTCTGCGAAGTCTGGCATGGGACGGGGCGGACGATATAAAAGGCCGAATGAAAAGGCCCCCACTTCCGTCCCCAGATTAATGACCAGATTCTCTACTTGAGGAAGTGCAAGAGAAAATGACGAGATAAGATGGAAACGTTTCGAGATAATGGCAGCCACCCCCCCACCGGGGTGATCGGCAATGCGGTCAGCATGGAGGATAAAATAATCCGGGGGAAGGGCTGCCAAGATGTCGGGAAGAGAATTCTCAGTGAGCCAGGACTCAGTAAGCAGAAGGAGATCGGGGCTTTCTTGTAGCAGCAAGATGAAGATATCTGCCTGGTGTTTGACCATAGAGCGGGTGTTTAGAAGTAAAGTCCGAATGGAGGTGTGAGTCTGTGCAGGGGCCGAGCGGGAGACCGGGGGGCTGGGCGGAAGGGGGGGCTTGCTAGAAATACCAAGTGCAGTAAGTTTCCCCATGGTGGCAGAAGGGGGGCCAACCCAGGTAGATGGTAGAGTCTGAGTTGGCTAGCAGTGTATGAGATGTAATGACAAGCCTCCCCTGCCCCTTGCCTCTGCCGGCCGCGGACGGGCGCAGACGGGCTTACTCACGCAAGAAGATTTCAACTGAAAGATTGAAAGTTTAACGGAGACGTACCGAGCAGTTCTGTCATCTGTTTCAGTCCTTGAAACATTCCGGTGAGGTTTACACCGAGGAACGAGGTATGTCTACTAACTTTGTTTAAAATGCGCGATTGGCTCGAAAACTCCATCTCACAAGTGTGAGGATTGGGCAGAAGGATTTGAATCGAGTTCACATATTGGTCCGCTCTCTGCCTGTGACTCAGTGATTCGCTCCTGGAATCACCCAATGACTACTGCTCCCTGTCTTTCACTAAAGCACAAAGGGCATCACAAATTTGGTCTGAGACTCTGATTGGTCTACAGTACATCTCTACAACGACGTACACGCTATTGCCTGATTTTAAGATTGAGCTTTCTTCAGCGCATCGTCCCAGCGATGCGCACGCTTTGCAGATCATATTATTTCAGGGTATTTCCTTTTTGACATTTATATCGTTGTAACCATTTTATCGAGAAGCAGCGCGTTACCACAGCGACGCGCACGCTTTGTTTGGTTTTATTGTATATCAGCGCGTTGCCACAGCGACGCGCACACTTTCCTTGACTTGACAGTATATCAGCACGTTGCCACAGCGACGCGCACGCTTTCCTTGGCTTGACAATATATCAGCGCGTTGCCATAGCGACGCGCACGCTTTCCTTGGTTTGACAGTATACCAGCGCATTACCACAACGACAGTAACTAATTTTTAGTTATACTTAATAGTTATTGCCACATTATTTGGAGATACTTTGGTTGTTTAGTTCTTTATGGCTAACCTACAGTTACAACAAATCACTCAACCTCCTCCCTTTTTGAGTAAACCTGGTTCACCCGAAATAATTTGGAAAGAATGGTTTGCATTGTTTGAGAATCATCTCATTGCTATAGATGCTGTGGATTTTTCTAATGAACGCCAATTCGCAATTCTTTTCGGGTGCCTTGGCCAAGCAGCACAACGCATTTTTAAAAGCATTCCTCCAATACCCCCTCCTTCTGCACAAAGTGGTGACCGTCATTGGAATGTATATCTCGAGGCTGTGGCTCGTTTAAAAAAAACAATTTGCTGAAGAACCGAATATTATACTAGAAAGACATAATTTTTATGCTAGGAAACACAAAGAGGGTGAAAAAGTGGAGGAATACATTTCCGTTCTGAGAGTGTTAGCAACAACCTGTGAATTCGGTCCTCTTTGCGATAATTATATTAGGGATCAATTCGTTTTCAACTGTTCTTCACGAAAAATCAAAGAGAGAATTCTTGGTTACAAAAACCCATCTTTGAGTGAAGTAATTGAACTTTCCCTGAGCATAGAACGTTCTGCTATTACAAGCAAAGTAATGGATGGCGCTTCAAAGGATGGAGTAAATTCAATTAATGACCCTGACTCATTTGAAAACAATGCTGTGTGTTCTGTGAATGTTAAAAACAAAAATGTCAAATTTGTTCAAAAGAAACAACCTAATTTTTGTTACAGATGTGGTTCAAGGAACCATCTTGGGAATTTTCATGGGTGTCCTGCTATTAACAGACGTTGTGTCATTTGCAAGAAGATAGGTCATTTTCAGGGTGTTTGTAAAAATTCAAGAAAATCTCATACAGTCAACTATATAGATTCTGATGATGTTAATGATTGTGCTAACTCCTTCAATAATATTGTTGTCACATTAGATGATAATGGCCAAGTGAACGACATAAAGGGCCCTTTGTGCTCCGCTATAATTGATGGTGTTTTCCTCCAAGTTATGGCAGACTCTGGTTCTCCTTTCACGATTTTGAGGGATTCTACATTTTATGATTTATGGAGAAGAAAAGTAGAATTATTACATTCAGATGTTAACCCGAAAGCCTTTGGGGAGAAGGACATTAACATGATTGGGTATTTTGAGGGTTTGGTACAATGTTTGGGTAGAGAAACAATTACTAAAATATATGTGGCAGAGAAGGGCAAGAATATAGTTGGGTGGAAGGACCTCGCCCGCATGGGGTTATATTTAGTCCCCGGTGATGATAACCCAGTCAAGGTTGGGGATCTACCTGTGAAGTATCTGTCAAGCGTGGAGTGCGTACCTGATGACCAAAAATGTGATGTTAAAATGATCATCAATGAATTCAAACCTGTGTTTAGTGACAAGATAGGCAGTGTAGAGGGTTTTGAGCACAAGATAAGATTGATTCCTGGGGCTCAACCAGTTGCTCATAAAGTTAGGTCTGTGCCTTTGAGTGTTCGTGCAGATTTGGAAAATTCTTTAAAAGAATTGTGTGAGCAGGGGATCATCCAACCAGTTGATTCCTCACAGTGGGTGGCCCCAATCGTTGTCTCCCAAAAAAAATCAGGCGAGATTAGGCTCTGCGCGGATTTACGCAGTCTAAACAAAAATATTATAGTGGATTGTCATCCCCTCCCAAAGATCCATGAACTGCTAGCTAATCTTGGTGGGGCTAGGTGGTTCTCTTTGATCGACTTAAAGTCGGCTTATCATCAGGTCGCTTTATCAAAAGAATCTCAAGAGTTGACTACTTTTGTCACCCCATTTGGAGCCTTTAAATTTTTGCGCCTTCCCTTCGGTTTGGCCTCGGCTGGAAGCGTCTTCCAGAAACTAATGGATTCGCTTTTCAGTGGGGTGGGGGGAGTACAGGCTTACCTGGACGACATTTTGATTTATGCTAAGTCCTTAGAGGAGCATAACACGATTTTAAGACGAGTTCTCACCATTTTGATGTCTAAAAAAATGACTATACGTGGGGACAAGTGTAAATTTGCAGTTAGAGAACTGGATTATTTGGGTCATACTGTATCCCGTGATGGGATCAAACCGAAATTTTCAGTGATCAGAGCCATTGAAGATGCAAAACCTCCATCTGACAAAGATTCCCTCAGATCTTTCCTCGGTCTGGCGGAGTACTATGCGAGATTCGTCCCTGCTTATTCTCAATTGGTTGAACCCCTGCGCGGTTTGTTGAGAAAAGGCTGCAGCTTTAATTGGTCCCCTGAACTTGATAAGGTTTTTGGTGATGTTAAAAAATTAATCGTCTCTGCTAAAGCCCTTCATGCTTTCAGGGATGATTGTCTCTCAATCATAACAGTCGAGGCGAGCATCACTGGTTTGGGGGCAGTTTTAACTCAAAATGTAGGAGGCAGCGAACAAACAGTGGCTTTCGCTTCGCGTTCACTTAAAACATTCGAGACCAGATATAGCACTATTGAAAGGGAAGCGTTAGCTTGTGTATGGGCTGTACAATAAATTTAGAACATATATTTGGGGTCGAAAGTTTGAACTAGTTACCGACCACAAGCCCCTTATCTATATCTTCAATAAAGTCAACTCTTCATGTTTATCAGCTAGATTGATGAGGTTGGTTTCCAAACTCCAAGAGTTTCATTTTGATGTCAAACATATTAGTGGGGGTAGAAATTTTAGGGCTGACTGCTTGTCTAGACTTTCCATGGTGAAGGATGATGACGACGATATTTCTTCGGAGGACATTGAATGCGTCACCATGGTAGACGCTGTCAATGAGTTGACTCCTGTACTATCTGAGAATGATTGGAAAATGGCGTGTGAAAATGACCCAATACTTAAAAAAGTTATCCATTATTCCACACTTAGTTGGCCAGAACCAAGGTGCTTGGAGGGCGAATTACGGAGGTTCTCACAAGTTTCTGATGAACTATCGGTTGAGAATGATATTGTCCGCAGATCTGACAAATGTATTCCCCCTTTCAAATTACGACCTTTAATTATTAGTGAAGCCCATAAAGGTCATTTAGGGGTTACCAAAACTATCATGAGGATTAAAGAACACTACTGGTGGCCATCTATGGACGTACAGGTCAGGAAATGAATTGACTCTTGCCCGGAGTGCCTGGTCTCTGACAAACACTGGCATACAATGAAAGTACCTTTATCTCCTACTGAATTTCCACATGTGGCATGGGAGAAGGTCAGTATTGATTTCTCAGGACCTTATTCCATTCTAGATCAAGAATGTAAATATGTTATACTTTTAGTGGATTATTATTCGAAGTGGATGTACCATGAATTTGTTAAAACGCCCGACTCTGATTCTACTATTTCATTTTTTAAAAGAATTTTTGATGTAGAGGGTGCCCCTAAAGTACTTGTTAGTGATAATGGCACCCATTTCGTGTCTGATAAGATGAGAAAGTTTCTGGGTGATTTAGACATCAAACAACTCAAAGTTGCCTTATACTCCCCGTCTTCTAATGGTTTGGTAGAAAGAGGGAATAAAGTTATAAAAGAGGGTGTCCAAACAGCATTATCTAATAGAATGGACGTGATTAAGTTCATTAAGGAAAAGGTGTGGCATTACAACACTTCCCCACATTGTACTACTGGTGTCTCTCCTTTTACTTTATTTAGAAAGAGGAATTCTCATTCCAATTTATTTCCTTCCTGGCTTCAAGAATTGTCTGGGCATAAGGAAATTTACTTAAACTCTGTTCGCAAGAGAGTAGATGCCAAACAAATGCTTATGAAGAAAATTTTTAATACAAAGTGCAACATAGTTCCCATTGAGATTTCCGTGGATGATTGGGTTTTGATAAAGAAACCTACTAAGATAAAGAAAGGTGAATCCAAGTTCTTTCAACCTTCAAAGGTTCTTAAGGTTAGTAAAGGAGCTGTTTTCATTGATAATAAGGGTTGGTGGAACAAACGTCATCTAGTAAAAGTTTCTCATCACCAAGCTAACATCATTAGAATGAAGAAAAGTGAACCAGTTGAGGATCTTGATTGGAGTCATTGGTTGAATTCTCCTGTTAATGAGAATGAAACATTTGATACACATATTCAACATCCTAGTGCGACCTCTCCAGGTGCCTTTGCTACCCCATCACACACAATTTATTTTCATGGCAGAACCATCAGAGCTCCTAGGAAATTTGATGATTTTGTCAGATATTGAAGTTTGATGGTTCTTTCTGATAGTTATGTAGACATTTTTATTGTGTTTTTATTTCATTGTTCATTATTATAAGGGGGAAGGTGATGTAGTGGTTACTCATGTTCTTGTTTAGCAGGTGTTTGATTGTGTATATTCATCGCGTGATACATCGCGCGATGTTGATGTTGTCATGTTGTCTTTTGAACATGCATCCACGCGCTCTGTGGTTGCATACATTGTTGTGACTTGAGTGCGTATCCACACGCGATGCATGCGCTTGACGGTTACCTTAAACGTGTGGTCAGTCACCGTTGGAGTTCGCCTCAAGACGGATGCATCGCGCACTGGGTGAAGTTTATCTTAATGAAGAATAAATCTTCTTCTTCAACTCGACTGCTGTTTCCTGTAGATTTCATTTAACATAACAGCAGTGTTCACAACAGAGCAGCTACATCTGAGGCAGCACATGAGAGGGGCAAAGTGCATCAACAGTCCATGGTACAGAACAGAGCAGGTCCATCTGAGGCAGCACATGAGAGGGCACAATGCAGTATCAGATCAGCAACAGGGCAGTGTTCACAACAGAGCTGCTACATCTGAGGCAGCACATGAGAGGGCACAATGCGGTATCAGAACAGCAAGAGGGCAGTGTTCACAACGGAGCAGCTACATCTGAGGCAGCACATGAGAGGGCACAATGCAGTATCAGAACAGCAACAGGGCAGTGTTCACAACAGAGCAGCTACATCTGAGGCAGCACATGAGAGGGCCAAAGTGCATCAACAGTCAATGGTACAGAACAGAGAAAGTACATCTGAGGGAGCACATGAGAGGGCACAATGCAGTATCAGAACATCAACAGGGCAGTGTTCACAACAGAGCAGCTACATCTGAGCCAGTACATGAGAGGGCACAGAGCAGCTACATCTGAGGCAGCACAACGACGTGTGTCATACGGACAGTCCCATGGACAATAATATTGCAAGGGTGGTTACAATGGACAGTCCAGACATCAAGTACAATGAGATTTGAGTGATGGGAACTGCACCTCACAGCACAGAATCAGACTGTGGTACCTCGTAGCTTCGGACACAGTGGCAGGACCTGATACAGGAGTGTGAGAAACAGCCCCAGCTCTAGTGACGGACACATGAGCGATAGACCCAGTCACACTGCCAGGACCAGATACAGGAGTGTGAGAAACAGCCACAGCTCTAGTGACTGACACATGAGCGATAGACCCAGACACACTGGCAGGACCTGATACAGGAGTGTGAGAAACAGCCACAGAACTAGTGACTGACACATGAGCGACAGAACCTGACATACTGGCAGGACCTGTCCCTGGACAGAGACCAACAAATACCATGCCATCATCTGAGACATGAGAGTGGAGGACACACACAGTGGCAGTACCTGAAACAGGAGAGCGCATAACTGACACAGTGCTACTACATGAGGCATGACAGCGAACAACAGACACAGTGCCACTATCTGACACATGAGAGTGAACTGCAGCTGACCCACTAGGACCACTGAAATGATGAGGGCTGTATGGGCCAGGAGGCAGGGTGGCTCTGGAAGCAGGGGACAGCTGTACTGGAGCGACATTGGGGTGGTCAGGTGTTACCGGTGTGTGTTTCCATTTCTTTGGGATTTGGAAGGGCACCCTGGACATGACTGGAACGGTAAGTGGTGCGGGCTCATCTGCAACATCACCCATCAAAGGTGGATCATGTGCTGGTGGGGGTCTGATCTCTGGGGACGTGCTGGACCCTGCTTGACGCTTGCTCTGGCCCTGGCTTCTGCCCTCTGCATCATGTGTAATGGGGGATGCAACAACAGTGTACTCTGTCCTCTGCTTTACCGGGTGTGGATGGCAGTAGTGGTATGGGGGGAATCTACCTCTAACACATGTGTGTCCTTGGGAGACACCTTGGCCCTGGGAGGTGCCTGCTCCCTGGGAGGTGCCTTGGACGTGGGAGACGCCTTGGCCCTGGGAGGTGACTGCTCCCTGGGAGGTGCTTTGGCAGTGGGAGACGCCTTGGCCTTAGCAGGTGTCCTGTATTTGGAATTGCCTTATCCGTGGGCGGTGCTCTGTCCCTGGGAGGAGCCCTGTCCATTGAAGGTGCCATGTCCCTTGTAGGAGCCCGGTCCTTGTGACTGGCCCTGTCCTTTGTAGGGGCCTGGTCCTTGGGAGTGGCTCTGTCCTTTGTAGGGGCCCGGTCCTTGGGAGTGGCCCTGTCCTTGGGAGGTGCCCTGTCCTTTGTAGTGGCCCAGTCCTTGGGAGTGTCCCTGTCCTTAGGAGGTTCCCTGTCCTTGGAGGGTGCCCTGTCCTTTTGTAGGGGCCCGGTCCTTGGGAGTGGCCCTGTCTTTGGGAGAGGCCTGCTCCTTGGGAGGAGCTGTGTCCGTGGGTGGTGTCCTGTCCTTTGCGGATGCCCTGTCCTTGGTCTGTGTCAGGACTATGGCGACTGTAACTGTTAGGACATCCCAGAGGACTCGTCACCGTCCCAAGATTAAAAGGTATTCCCGCTGGAAAAGACAACACATAGTGTCCACATACATGCTCAGACAGTGTATGCAGAGCGTTAGGACTAGCAGTCAGGAAATGGCAGCTCAAATGTTCCGCCACACGTGTCTGAGACGCAGTACAGTGGTTAAAGGCGCGCGACTCGGAGACCGCTCAATGCGTGCGTCTCTCTGATTATCTGCGCACTTCAACCGTAATTCATAAGAGGGACGAGGTGTTTCTCTTACTCTCGCTACCAGACCAATTCTTCACAGAGACTTGGGTTAATTCATCTAGTTTTCGAGTCTGCAGCATATGTTCCTGTGTCGACTCATCAGATATCGCATGCGCAACGTGGGAGACAACAAGCGGACTCAGTTGACGGTATTTGTTCGTATATTGCAAAATTTTATCCAGAGCGCTCCTACAAGACATTGGAGATTTTCGGTTCTACAAGCCTCAAGCTGCCTAAGGTCTGTTTAGTTTCTTTTGAATGCAACGCACGCTGTTCATCGAGCAGCTGTCAGGAAAGACTATTCCTTTCCTAGTTCCTCTGTTTGTGTTAAGTCAGAGCATTTGAAGTCCTTAGTATTTAGTTCGCATCTGTTCATTCCACATGAAGTAAATGTGAAAAGAAGAATTAGTGAAAGCGCCTCAGCAGACGAAAAGGGTAAATCAATAAGTAACTTTCTTTTCATAAATTAAGTTTCATAGTCATATTAAGAGAATTGCAGAATAATTGGTTTGTGTCATTTCAGATGCTGAGAGAGCTGTAGATATACATAAATAAACACCAAACAGGAGAGAAGTCAGGCCAAGGTCTAAAAGGGTAAACTATAAAAGTCAATAGCAAGGTTTAGAACAAAAAAGTGTGTGGCAACAGTATATGCATGATTGTTGTTTCCCTATGCAGGAGTTCGTGACTCAGAACTTAACTGGCTGACTGCTGACTGCCAAGACCAGGAGAACTACGTTCTCAAGTTGCGGCTGTATCTCTCTTTCTCTCCACTTCCCCTTTCCCCCCTGCTTCAGCCATCGCCCAGAATATAATTCGGGAGGTGTCTGAGGTGGGGTGGCGTTGGGACCATTGTCGGCTCCGGTGGACTTGGATTGGGTGTTTCTACACATCTGGCAGAATCTGACAGATTGAAGTGCCAGCCTTTCCACCTTAGCCGTGATGGCGGAGGGGTTTGACCTTAAGACCCTAGCAGGGATTTTAGATGGGCTGCAGAGCCAATTGACTCAATCAGCTGAGGATAATAGGGCTTTGAGGGAGGAGGTCAAAAGGTACCAGCAGGAGACACGTGCCATTAGAAAAAGATTGGAAGAGTGTCAGCGAGGAGGTTCGTTAGGATCTGGTTCTAGTTCAGCTGCAGAGGTGGCCACTCAGGTGGTACACTCTGTGGCCCCAGTGGTTCCTTTGGCGAATCCGGAGAGATTTGGAGGGGATCCTCATAAGGCCCAAATCTTCCTTACCCAGTGTTCATTACACTTCCTTTGTAGATCAGTGGTATTTAAGGAAGACCAGGTAAAGGTTGCTTTCATGCTGTCCTATATGAGCGGTGATGCGGCTGCTTGGTCTATGCCCTTAATATCTCGGGATGTCCCTGCCCTGTACAATTTTGATCTTTTCAAAAAAGAATTTTTGAGAATTTTTGACAGAAGAACCGCAGAGCAGGCCACCGACAATGAATTGTTGGATTTAAAGCAAAGCAATAGGGAGCTGATTGCGTACATTGCCCAATTCAATAAATTGATTGTTGAAACCGAGTGGCCTGAAAGTAAGCGTTCGCCTCTTTTTTATCAAGGACTCAAGGATGAGTTAAAAGATGCTTTGGCACAGATTCCAAAGAGGCCACAGGATATATCTGAATTGATTGATTTAGTCCTGCAATTGGAACATCGTCTGTCTGAAAGGAAATCGGAGAAGAAAAAAGATTTTCGGCCGTACTTTCCTTGTCTGGAATGCGCCAGAATTGAACACGTTAAAACAGACTACAGTGTTGGTGAAGAGCCGATGCAGATAGGGTCCATTCGGGGTCCTTTAACGAAGGAAGAACGAGAGAAAAGGCGAGCCAACAACTTGTGCATGTACTGCGAAAATTCCGGACACTTCGTGAAAGATTGTCTAAAGAAACCCAAAATCAGTATTAATTTAAAAGACAAATCCCACCAGTAGAGGGAGTTGCTCTGGTGGGAAAAAAAGTGGTGACCGAGTCAACTCCTTCAACCTAACAGTTAATAAACACTCTGCAGTCCGCAGCGCCCCATTTAACAGTATCCTTTGTTGTAAGATTTGGAGTCAAAGAAGTTGCTGGGGTGTCCGTTATGATTGATTCAGGAGCGACAGGCAATTTTTGTGACCTAAAACACGCTAAAGAAATGGGCATTCTAGCCATCAAGAAAAAGCATTGTGAGATGGTTAAGGCTGTTGATGGGACTAATCTGACATCAGGACCTATCACAGAGGAGACCGAGACATTGGAATTGATTGGGTTCCAGGGCCATCGGGAGTTCCTTCGATTTAACTTGTTTGATGCTCTACAATTTCAGTTGATCTTGGGCCTGCCTTGGCTAACCGTACATAATCCAAAGATAGACTGGGAAAGATGAACAATTGACATGAACTCTGAGTATTGTTCGAAGCACTGCTTTTCGGATTGTAAAATAGAGCATATGAGATCTCCAGCTTCAGAATTGGCTCAAATCACCAACAGTTTATGTGCTCTAGAGATGAAGGAAATTCCAAAAGAATATCAAGATTTGGCGGGGGGTTTTGACAAAGGCAATGCAGAGAAACTGCCTCCGCATCGAGAATATGACTGTAAAATAGAACTGGAGCCGGGAGCAAGATTGCCTTGAAGTCGTATATATGCGCTCACTGAAGCGGAAAATCGATACTTACAGGAGTATTTGGATCAATATCTGAAAATTGGATTCATTCGGCCCTCTAAGTCACCCGTCTCATCCCCTTTGTTTTTGCGACCGAAAAAGGATGGTACTCTACGCACGTGCATCGACTATAGAGCATTGAATCTGGCGACCGTAAAAAATCGATATCCACTTCCACTCATTTCGCAGCTGTTGGACCAAGTTAAAGGCGCCAAAGTGTATACCAAACTTGATCTACGAGGGGCGTATCATTTGGTACGAGTTGCCGAGGGGGATGAATGGAAGACTCTCATAAAGAAGAGAGTTTCCCAGGGACCAGAAAGGACTGGGTTTCAAGTGATTATCAGATTCCTTTCTGTGTGATTATTCTTTCAATTGGTGACCATGAGGCCTACACATATAAATCCATAACTTTTTATTTACACCTATGACACTTGAAAAATGTTATTGCTCCACACTAGGATGAATTGTTTGTTCTCTCAAAATTTATTTTCATAAAAATACTCTTATATTTGATAAAACCATATTCAGAAATGCATTCAATATATACCTTGGTGTTCTGGTACAATATTACACAAACTATCTAACAATTCCGTATTACAGTGTCTAGCTCAGAGTCACCCATTAATAGTGTAAAATCATATAATTTCAAAATCACAAATTAAATAGAAGAGTAAATACATATCATATACATTAAAAAAGTCCCATTGTCGACGCGCTTCGGTGCGTTGGTTACAATTGTAGCACCTTCCTCAGGACGGACAGAATTAAAAACCAATATACTTCTTCTTTCTAAAAAACAGAATGCATGCAATTAGTACAGAGTCCCTATTGAGAGTTATTGCTAGTAGTGGGCATTTTTTTGTCATTATTGCGAGAATTTTACATGAACTATCCTTACTTGTGTTGGTAGGATTGGCGTCCTTCTTTAAATTATCCGGACGACTGAATCATCACTAGTGAACTTTGTGATGAGAGCCACTTCAATTATGGGCCAGGGAAGTATGGAATTCTAAAAAATCACAACAGCATCGAGTTAATTGCCAGACTTTTTTTGTGTATGTCTGTTTTAATTGCGTCTTATAGACTACACTTACTGTTAAAATTCAGGAGTGACACATAATTAATGGTGTCTTCATTCAAGCAGGAGCGTCTTTAAATGTGCGCTACCAATATTCAATCATTTGCCGTGCCTGTAGGATATATAGATAGTACCATATGATCTAGATGATATTCTCCTAGATCTAGAGTCTATTTTTAACAGGGCCTGTTTATACATACCAGTAAGATTTATGCCTAATGATTAGACTCAGGCTATCCACTTCAACTCCTTTGCTGATAGTCTTGGTGCCTATATAGAATGAACATAACGTACTAGTTCAATTTAACGGAAGTACATATGGCTATGGCTATAGATCTACCGATCTCTTGCTCCTCCTATTGTCGGGGGGTTGGTACATACCGGTTCGGGTGTACACTGTGACTTCGCAGCCTGAGTATGACAATGCTCTCCTCTTTTCTTCCAGGGCTGTGTGTACAGGGATGGTAGTATCGAACATGTGGTTGTTACGCCCTCTGTTCTGGCGCCTAGCTAAATCAAACACCAATTGTGGGTTAATTGCTGCGCTATTACCTAATTAGAACGAGTATATATAGTCCGCGGGAAAGGCCTGCCTTCACCATTCCTGGGGAAGCAGTCCGTTGCCAGAAGCAGGTTCGCCGAACTTTTAAGGTAAGGAACCGGGCCCGCTTTTGTATTTTAAAAAGGGTTCTGGGAGGATGTGGCAGGAAGCGGGACCCTGACTTTAGTAAGGGAAAGAGACATAGTGCTCGAATCGCAACCTGGCCCTATTTCAAGCTAACCGAGGAGGTGAGATGGTCAAGAGCCCTCTTGTAAAATTTAATGCCATAGCCCCGTGTGTCTCCTCTTTGTAAAATTTAGACATAATATTAGAAGTTCCTGCCAAGGAGACATGGATAACAATTTTAAAATGATGCCCCAATATAAATATACATAAATAATTCCTGGCAATGACAACATTATAAATGTAATACGATTAAACCGACAAGTAAGGCTTTTTTACCGATACAGGCTAAGAGATTATGGTAACAACCACATGTTCGATACTACCATCCCTGTACACACAGCCCTGGAAGAAAAGAGGAGAGCGTTGTCATACTCAGGCTGCGAAGTCACAGTGTACACCCGAACCGGTATGTACCAACCCCCCGACAATAGGAGGAGCAAGAGATCGGTAGATCTATAGCCATAGCCATATGTACTTCCGTTAAATTGAACTAGTATGTTATGTTCATTCTATATAGGCACCAAGACTATCAGCAAAGGAGTTGAAGTGGATAGCCTGAGTCTAATCATTAGGCATAAATCTTACTGGTATGTATAAACAGGCCCTGTTAAAAATAGACTCTAGATCTAGGAGAATATCATCTAGATCATATGGTACTATGTATATATCCTACAGGCACGGCAAATGATTGAATATTGGTAGCGCACATTTAAAGACGCTCCTGCTTGAATGAAGACACCATTAATTATGTGTCACCCCTGAATTTTAACAGTAAGTGTAGTCTATAAGACGCAATTAAAACAGACATACACAAAAAAAGTCTGGCAATTAACTCGATGCTGTTGTGATTTTTTAGAATTCCATACTTCCCTGGCCCATAATTGAAGTGGCTCTCATCACAAAGTTCACTAGTGATGATTCAGTCGTCCGGATAATTTAAAGAAGGACGCCAATCCTACCAACACAAGTAAGGATAGTTCATGTAAAATTCTCGCAATAATGACAAAAAAATGCCCACTACTAGCAATAACTCTCAATAGGGACTCTGTACTAATTGCATGCATTCTGTTTTTTAGAAAGAAGAAGTATATTGGTTTTTAATTCTGTCCGTCCTGAGGAAGGTGCTACAATTGTAACCAACGCACCGAAGCGCGTCGACAATGGGACTTTTTTAATGTATATGATATGTATTTACTCTTCTATTTAATTTGTGATTTTGAAATTATATGATTTTACACTATTAATGGGTGACTCTGAGCTAGACACCGTAATACGGAATTGTTAGATAGTTTGTGTAATATTGTACCAGAACACCAAGGTATATATTGAATGCATTTCTGAATATGGTTTTATCAAATATAAGAGTATTTTTATGAAAAAAAAATTTGAGAGAACAAACAATTCATCCTAGTGTGGAGCAATAACATTTTTCAAGTGTCATAGGTGTAAATCAAAAGTTATGGATTTATATGTGTAGGCCTCATGGTCACCAATTGAAAGAATAATCACACAGAAAGGAATCTTTTTTGATAATCGGATGAATGGAAGACGGCATTTCGCACGAAGTACGGTTTATATGAATACTTGGTAATGCCATTTGGATTGAGTAATGCTCCTGCTGCTTTTCAGCATTTAGTCAACGATGGGTTGAGGGAGTTCCTAGACCGAGTGGCTGTTGTCTACATTGATGACATTTTAATCTTTTCAGACAGTATGGAGGACCACGTACAACATGTTCGAGCTATTCTACAGAAATTATGGGAGAACCAGTTGTATGTAAAGTTGGAGAAATGTTCCTTTCATGTAAATCAAGTGGAATTTTTGGGGTTCGTGCTGTTTGCAGATGGTGTTGCAATGGATCCAGCGAAGGTGCAAGCAATACAGGATTGGTCACCTCCAAAAAACATCAAGGAGATCCAAAGCTTTATTGGCTTTGCCAATTTCTACAGAAGATTCATACCTGATTTTTCTTCTAAGGTGCATCCTATCACACAGCTGCTTAAAAAGGAAAAAACTTTCTTGTGGTCAGAAGAGGCTGAAGCGGCTTTTCAGTTTTTGAAGAAGGCTTTCATCACGGCGCCTATCTTGATGCATCCAGATCCAGAACAACCATTTTTTGTGGAAACTGATGCTTCGGATTTTGCTACTGGAGGAGTCTTATCACAAAGAGACAAAGAAACAGGTCAACTGCACCCGGTGGCATATCGTTCAAGGAAACTATCAGAGGCCGAGTTTAACTACACCATTGCAGATAAAGAACTGTTGGCAGTAAAGGAAGCGTTTCAGGATTGGAGGCACTACTTGTTGGGTGCAAAACATTGTGTGACGGTATATACTGATCATAGAAACCTGCAGTTTCTGAAATCGGCAAAGACTCTGACCCCGCGACAACTTAGATGGTCCTTGTACTTCTCTGAGTTTGATTTCGTAATAACGTACAAGCCAGGAGCTAAGAATGCCAAGGCTGATGCGTTGTCGAGGATGAATATTTCAGATGATGAAAGAGTTCCAGTAAAAGAACCCATCATTGTGCTGGACAAAATTGTTGGAACCATTCAGTTGGAAGACTTTGCTCAAGAGATCAAAGATCATTGTTCATTGCAGGAATTAAAACAGTGGGCGTCAGATGACGATCGAAAGACCATTCTAAATGCATTGCCATATTTTGAAGAAGCTCTATATCTTCCAATTCAACAATTGCAAAAAAAGGCTCTAGAAGGGTGTCACGATGACAGATTGGCGGGTCACAAGGGCACAAAAAGACCCTGAGTTTACTGAAGAGATATTTTTGGTGGCCTGACATGGCCGTTCAGGTGGGTCAGCATGTAGCAACCTGTGAGCTATGTATAAAAGGGAAATTGTCTAGACAGGCACCGCAAGGGTTACTGCAGCCATTGCCTAATGCACCATACCCATGGCACACTGTGTCTTTAGATTTGATAGTTGACCTGCCCCCTAGTCAGGGGTTCACTACCATCCTGGTTCTGGGTGATTCTTTCTCTGAGATGGGTCATTTTGTTCCATTGAAGTCAGTACCCTCCGCTCCACAATTGGTTAAGGAGTTTAATCGACATGTCATTCGTCCTCATGGGGTGCCACAGGCAATCATTTCAGATAGAGGAGCCCAGTTTGTGTCCAAGTTTTGGAATACTTACATGCATAGTTTGGATGTTGACACGCGAGTTTCGACCAGTTTCCACTGTGAGACCGATGGTCAGACTGAGCGTGTGAACCAGGAATTGGAACAATACCTGAGATTGTTTTTGTTGGAGCAGGAGGGAGACTGGTCGGACCTCTTGTGGTCGGCGGAGTTTGCATATAATAATGCCATTCATACGTCCACAGGCTATACGCCATTTTATTTGAACTATGGTCGTCATCCCAATTTAATGTTGGGCAAGGTCGACGCTCGGTTGCCTATGGTCACCAAGTGGCTAACAGAGATTAAAACCTCATATCAGCAAGCTCAAACCAATCTCTCGAAGGCTAAACTTGCGTATAAAAAACAGGCTGATAAAAAAAGGAGGGAAGGAACTAGATTTGTAGTGGGAGATCAGGTATGGTTGTCCACAAAACACTGGAAGTTAAAAGGAGACACGAAGTTTCAGCCTAGATATATTGGGCCATTCAAGGTGCAAAAAATAGTGAACCCAGTAGTGGTCAAAGTTCAACTTCCCAAAAGATTGAAAATTCATCCCACTTTCCATGTATCCCTTTAAAAAAAGAACCATCCTAATGTTCGGTTAAAGAACACACCCTCATCCATTAGAGTAGAATCAGAAGAGGAGTTTGAAGTTAGCAGAATTCTAGACTCCAAAGTCACCAGAAAGAAACTGTACTACCTAGTGGATTGGAAGGGTTTTGGTCCAGAGGAGAGGTCCTGGGAACCTGCTATAAATGTTCATGCACGAGGCTTATCCTTGGAAACCAAAAATGGGAGGACCTCCTTTGAAGGGGGGTACTGTCAGGACTATGGCGACTGTAACTGTTAAGGTATCCCAGAGAACTCGTCACCGTCCCAAGATTAAAAGGTATTCCCGCTGGAAAAGACAAAACATAGTGTCCACATACATGCTCAGACAGTGTATGCAGAGCGTTAGGACTAGCAGTCAGGAAATGGCAGCTCAAATGTTCCACCACACGTGTCTGAGACGCAGTCCAGTGGTTGAAGGCGCGCGACTCGGAGACCCCTCAATGCGTGTGTCTCTCTGATTATCTGCGCACTTCAACCGTCATTCGTAAGAGGGACGAGGTGTTTCTCTTACTCTTGCTACCAGACCAATTCTTCACAGAGACTTGGGTTAATTCATCTTGTTTTCGAGTCTGCAGCATATGTTCCTGTGTCGACTCATCAGATATTGCATGAGCAACGTGGGAGATGACAAGCGGACTCAGTTGACGGTATTTGTTCGTATATTGCAAAATTGTATCCAGAGCGCTCCTACAAGACATTGGAGATTTTCAGTTCTACAAGCCTCAAGCTGCCTAAGGTCTGTTTAGTTTCTTTTGAATGCAACGCACGCTGTTCGTCGAGCAGTTGTCAGGAAAGACTATTAATTTCCTAGTTCCTCTGTTTGTGTTAAGTCAGAGCATTTGAGTCCTTAGTATTTAGTTAGCATCTGTTCATTCCACATGAAGTAAATGTGAAAACAAGAATTAGTGAAAGCGCCTCAGCAGACGAAAAGGGTAAATCAATAAGTAACTTTCTTTTCATAAATTAAGTTTCATAGTCATATTAAGAGAATTGCAGAATAATTGGTTTGTGTCATTTCAGATGCTGAGAGAGCTGTAGATATACATAAATAAACACCAAACAGAAGAGAAGTCAGGCCAAGGTCTAAAAGGGTAAACTATAAAAGTCATTAGCAAGGTTTAGAACAAATAAGTGTGTGGCAACAGTATATGCATGATTGTTGTTTCCCTATGCAGGAGTTTGTGACTCAGAACTTAACTGGCTGACTGCTGACTCCCAAGACCAGGAAAACTACGTTCTCAAGTTGCGGCTGTATCTCTCTTTCTCTCCACTTCCCCTTTCCCTCCTGCTTCAGCTATCGCCCAGAATATAATTCGGGAGGTGTCTCATCTGGGGTGGCGTTGGGACCATCGTCGGCTCCGGTGGACTTGGATTGGGTGTTTCTACACATGTGGCAGAATCTGACAGTCTGTGCCTTGTCCATGAGATGTGCTTTGCCCTTGGGAGTACCTTTTGAGGGGGATGCCTGTGTGCCCTGTGAATCCATGTCCCCCATCACCCCATGAGGGTCCTGTGTGTCATCTCCAGGGTAGCTGTTGTCGTGTTCTGTGAAAGATTTCCCTCTCCTAGGGGATGGTGTATGTGGCCTCCGTTGCCTGCCTTGCTGCCTGTGCCTGCTACTAGTGCAATACTCTGAAAATGAGGCATGCTCAGAAATGTCACTCTCCCCTGAGACAGTCAGGGGTGTGGATGGGGGAACTGAAGTAGAACCATGTCCATGTGACTGTTGTATGGCTGCAGATACTGTGTTGGATAAGGACTGTACTGTTCTGTGGAGAGCAGCAACATCACCATGCATCCCCTCCATGAATGCTACCACCTACCCCAACTTCCTATCGTGGTCCAAGAATGTCTTTATTATGTTTGTCTGCCCTGCACACAGCTGTCGCAGCAGATCAACCGCCTCCGCACTAAGGGCAGTCTGTGTCACAGGGACAGGGGCAGTGGTGCCTGCACCAAAGGCCTCTCTGCTCCCCCTACTCTGGCGAGCACGAGCAGTACTTGTTGCAGTTGGTGGCAGTGTGGGCCCAGTGTGCTGTGTACCGATTGAAGGTGTAGTTTGTCCACTCCCTGTGTCTACCAACAGTGACGACTCACCACCGCTGTCTGAAGATGAGGACGATGGTGTCTCCACATGTGAGTCCTCAGGGATAGTTCTGTCCCCCTCTCCGGGGCTGCTCTCTTCCATCTCAGTCTGCATTTGTGTGATCTCTGATCCGGATGCATTGCCACCACTAACCTCCATCGTTTGTCTGACAGTGCCCTCATCCAGAGCTGAAAGAGAAAGATAAGAGGGAGATCTAAGTGCCACACTCACATACTGCAAATTACAAAATCCAAACTTCCTTGACTGCTGAACAACATGTCGCACCCATCCTGCACATGAACCACCCCTCCCAGACATCCTCATGTCAAAGAATTAGTGGGCCCTCTGACACATGTACATTAAACAAACAGGGCAAGTGCATGCAGACCACCACACATGTGATGCCATGGGACCACAGACCTGAATGGCATGTCCAGGGCTCCTGCACTACAATGCAACTGGTATGTCCAGTTGGCTGACATGGATGCTAACTCTCACTCCGCTAATGCCACCAACATGCAATAGCAGCACACCATATACATCATGGATGTCACTACTGTGTCTGACCAGCAATACGTGCATGCACTCCCAAGTCACAAACCCATTCAGTGTGCTTACAGCTAGTTTGCTGCTGCACCCCTCTCAACCGTGCGGACAGGTCAGGATGTGTCACATCTATGATACGTAGCATTGGAGGGGTCATGGTACGTTGTGCAAGCCGGCCTGATCGGTGAATCAGCCCCAGTGTCACATTCTTGCTGAGCCTGGAGATGTCGTCCCACTGCTTGTGGCAGTGTGTGCGTCGCCTGTTGCACACCCCCACTGCCCGTACATCACGTGCTATGGCCCTCCACACGGCCTTGCGATGGTGCAGCTTAACCTCCCATAATGGGATACAAGAGGGGGCAAGTCAGTGAACAGTTGGCCATTCACACAGATAGAAGGTACAGGTATCTGTCAGCAGCCATGCACAGTACAACATATGTGACTGACAGGTCAATATGGCATTAGTCCATCATGGAAAGCAGGTGAGGTACACACCCACAAGATAGCTGTGATCGGTCGTTACCCAGCACAGTCACAAGACTACACATGTCATGTTTGTGACCCCTCAAAGATAACACTTTGCAGCATAGAGGTCAATCAGTCAGTGACAGAACCAGGAACACATCACAGCATGCCTGGCCTGCTGGGGCATACCCACACTGCCTCCCACAGAACACCGCCCAGATTGCAGAGGCCAGGAGTCAAGGACCACCTCATGCACAACAATATGTCCCGCACTGCACTTACCACCTGTCCTGGGGCACCGTAGAGCCGTTCATAGTGGTGGAGCACACCGTCCACAAGGACCTCCAGCTCCTCTGCACTGAAGGGACGGGACCGGATCTGTCCAACTCTCGCCATGGCAAGTTCCGGGACACCGGCACAACAGCAGCAGGTAGAGGTGATGTGTGCAGGCAGCAGTGTCTGGAAGCAGTGGATGTGTGGTGCTCAAACTCACACATTTATAGGGCCCTGATCTGATATCAGTGGCACACTTCTACAGGAATTGGTGTTCCCGGGCTGCCTCATTCAAAATGAGCCAATGACTGGCCCCGCTGTGGCGGTGCACAGCTTCTGCTTTTTTTAATTCGCTTACGCGTCCCACGGTACCTGTTTCCATTGGCTGCATGTGCAAGGACCATCACGGTCACACACCGCCAACCGCATGTGCGCGCTACGGCGATGGTGCATCATTTGAAAATCATCACTTGTTGGCATCGCAATGGCGGAGCACGCATTCCGCGGGGGTGGGGCAGACTAACAAATACATCAGAATGTGCAGGTGGAAATGGCAGTTGGTATCCCCCCATTCAGACACATAGCGGCACCCACCGCTGGGTCCGGGCGGTGGGTGCCGCTATGTGTATTAATGTCACCGTGGCATGGCTGGCCATGGGCGGTTACCCACCTCCGGGTCCACCATGTTAAACCAGTTACTACGAAGCCATGTGTTGTGTTGCTCCTCGCTGCAATCATGAGGGTGGAGGGTGCACATTGGAATTTGGAGTACAGACATCCCCCTCACACCCACCCCTTGCTGTGAAGATGGCTACCTACCTGTAAGTTTGAAGAGGGAGGAGCACTGGTCAGCACATGGTGGGGGACTCCATCTTGCTCTGGGGTGGGACAAGGGTGCCTGTTGGGAGTTGTGGTGCTGGCCTCTCACCCACACCCACCCTCCCTGTAGACATGGGGGCCTGTTGGGAGTTGTAGTGCTGGCCTCTCACCCACACCCACCCTCCCTGTAGACATGGGGGCCTGTTGGGAGTTGTGGTGCTGGCCTCTCACCCACACCCACCCGCCCTGTAGACATGGGCGGCCTTTTGGGAGTTGTAGTGCTGGCCTCTCACCCACACCCACCCTCCCTGTAGACATGGAGGTCTGTTGGGAGTTGTGGTGCTGGCCTCTCACCCACACCCACCCTCCCTGTAGACATGGGGAGCCTTTTGGGAGTTGTAGTGCTGGCCTCTCACCCACACCCACCCTCCCTGTAGACATGGGGGCCTGTTGGGAGTTGTAGTGCTGGCCTCTCACCCATACCCACCCTCCCTGTAGACATGGGGGCCTGTTGGGAGTTGTGTTGCTGGCCTCTCACCCACACCCACCCTCCCTGTAGACATGGGGGGCCTGTTGGGAGTTGTAGTGCTGGCCTCTTACCCACACCCACCCTCCCTGTAGACATGGGGGCCTGTTGGGAGTTGAAGTGCTGGCCTCTCACCCACACCCACCCTCCCTGTTGACAATGGGGCCTGTTGGGAGTTGTGGTGCTGGCCTCTCACCCACACCCACCCTCCATGTAGACATGGGGGGGCTGGTGGGAGTTGTAGTGCTGGCCTCTCCCCCACTGACCCTCCCTGTAGACATGGGGGCCTGTTGGGAGTTGTAGTGCTGGCCTCTCACCCACCCCCACCCTCCCTGTAGACATGGGGGCCTGTTGGGAGTTATGGTGCTGGCCTCTCACCCACACCCACCCTCCCTGTAAACATGGGGGGGCCTTTTGGGAGGAGTAGTGCTGGCCTCTCACCCACACCCACCCTCCCTGTAGACATGGTGGCCTGTTGGGAGTTGTGGTGCTGGCCTCTCACCCACACCCACCTTCCCTGTAGATATGGGGGGCCTGTTGAGAGTTGTAGTGCTGGCCTCTCACCCACACCCACCCTCCCGCTAGACATGGGGGCCTGTTGGGAGTTGTAGTACTGGTCTCTCACCCATGGCCACCCTCCCTGTAGACATGGGGGCCTGTTGGGAGTTGTGGTGCTGGCCTCTCACCCACACCCACCCTCCCTGTAGACATGGGGGGGCCTGTTGGGAGTTGTAGTGCTGGCCTCTTACCCACACCCACCCTCCCTGTAGACATGGGGGCCTGTTGAGAGTTGTAGTGCTGCCTCTCACCCACACCCACCCTCCCTGTAGACATGGGGGCCTGTTTGGGAGCTGTGGTGCTGGCCTCTCACCCACCCCACCCTCCCTGTAGACATGGGGGCCTGTTGGAAGTTGTGGTGTTAGCTGCTTGACCACATGCAAGCCTGGGAACTTAGGAGGATACATTTGTGGTTGATCATGGTGGGTGCATTTGAGTCCTGGGGTTCACATTTGGGTGACTGTGTGGTCCACATGCATCGATTGGAGCCTGGGAGATGTGTTTTAGCAGTTGTGCAAGGCAGGAAATAACAGTGTGATGGTGGTCATTGGTTTGTACTTATCAGCCTCCACTCCCTTCTCTATTCCTTCCAGGCTCTCAGGGTGCAGTGTAGCTATCACCTTCTCCTCCCATTGGGTGTATGGGATTGGATCCATGGGAGGGCCACCGCCAGTTTTGTGTGCCCGCAGGTGGTTCTTGGCCCTGATGCCTTTCACCCTTGCCTTGAGGTCGGTGTGTGCTGGTGGAAAAATCCTAATCGCACCGGCGGTTTATCCACGGTGCGGTCGGGAGTATATTTGCCGCGACCATGGCGGTCGGACCCGTTTCCGTACGCCATCCTAATCGACCCCCCAGTCGTGATTACAGTGGGACACTGATGAGTTGCAAATTTCAATAGTTTCATGTCTGAACTAATATGGAAAACCCTTTTATTACCTATTGTCTCTATCACAGCACTCTTCTAAACAGTCTCTGTCTTATCAATTACAAATCAGTGAGTCCCTAACAGCTCGTTGTTCAACTTCTAAAATATACACTTTTGGCCTGTTTCAATTGCTGGTGGTGAGGGAACTCCATCGTAATGATGACGTTGTTCCCTTCATTACAACATTATGATCCTGCCTCCCAATTTAGAATTGGGCAGAACATAATTTTGACAACGGCAGAGACTACTCCGTCTTCGCTGTGGTCAAATCCCTCCAACCGCCTGAAGGAGAAAGGGCCTTCAGAGGTTTGGCTATATGTCCGCCCATCAAATTTAGATAGGCAGAGGTGCTGCCGATTTTCAATGCCCGTCACAGCCAGGCGAAAACTGGGGGTAAGAGGCATTGTTTTTTTTATTTTCAAAACCAAAATTCCAGTTTGCGATTTTCTTCTTGAAGAGAAAAAAACATTGCAAGTTTGCCGTGCGGCTTCATGCTGTCAAATTCATAATGCATTGGCAGGAACCACATGACAGCGGTCCCTGCCAATGTTGGAAATCGCCCCTAGGCAAGTGGATATTTCTAAAATTGGCAGTAGCCGCATCCGTCAGGGTGATAGGGCGATAAAGCACTTTACTCAATTACCCCAGCAGAGAAACGAGCAACCCACCAATATTTAAATAGTGCTTCATGCTATTAAGGGCACACAAGCACAGTTCCATCAGTCTCGTGTACCACAACACAACATTTCCAAAGAAAGTCCACTGCTCATCACAGACCATCAACACCACGCAGATTAGCATTGAGGTGAGTACAGGCTGGCTGTCAAGTAGGTAGGCTTTTCAGACTGACAGATCCCCTCAGGTGCCTGTTGACTTATTAGATGCCATTTTGGTATTCATATCATATGAATTGTGGAAGGTGAAACACTGCCCCTAGGCCAGCATCCCCACAATATCAATTGAAGAGCGACCAACCTGGCAGAGCAGAGCAATCGGCTTAGACTTGAACCCTGCTGAATATGTATTGGCTTTGAGCATCCAGTAAGCACCACTACTAGCCTACTGAGTGCCTGACTCCCATCCAAGCACAGTAACAATTGAGCCAGTCACACAGAGACTTCTGTTCTTCCCAGATCTGCCACTTCGGTCTGATTGTTCAATATGCTTCCCTGGACTGCCTTAAAGTTTAAATGTTTCTCAGACTGCTTCAAAATTTCTTAGCTAATTGGGACCAGTAATTCATAAGCAGTATACATTATTTTTGGCCCTTAGGTTTCTGACTAAGGTGCTGATTCAACATTCAAATTAACCGTACTCCGTATTTAGAGATGGCCACTTCCCCAGAAAATACATCTTACATTGGCAGGAAGCGAAGACCCGTTAGTTCCTGTAAATGCATTGAAAGTGTGCTGTGCGGCTCTGTCAACATGGCGGCGTATTACAACAGAGTTTCAATGTATTTCTTTGTATTTTCAAAAACAAAATACTAAAGTGCAATTTTCTTCTTGAAAATAGATTCAAACAGGCATTGGCTTAGCCAATAGGCCTCGCCTTTGGGACCTTATAAGTGGTTAGCCAGAGCTATTGACTTTGCCAATGCGTTTAGGCTATGTTGTAGAGCAGTGTGTTTGCTGTGCAGCGTGTTGAAAAGTTATAATAAAAAAAGTTTTATAAGCATTTTTGTCACTTTATATATAACCAAGAAGACATTATGTGGAACTGACCGACCCTATTGAAACAAGCATTTGCAATGCAATAGGTCTCGCATTCACAAAGTTTAAGCTATTAGCATTGTAAATGACAATGCCTTTTATTTAAGTTTTGGGTTTTGAAACATAAATTAAAAGCATTGCCATTTACAATACTAATAGCTTAAACTCTGGCAAATGAGGGACCTGTTGCATTGAAAATGCTTGTTTAATGAATCTTTCACTTTTTGTCACTGTCTGTTGAACATCAGCTGCATCTAAGAATTGAAAAGACATATCTTTGCGTCCATTAGAGAAAAAAAGCGTGAAAAAACACTTTAGTTTAGTGCAGGAGGTCATGTTGCTTTAAGCAGTGCCCTTGCCTAGGCTCGAACATGAAACACTTTCATACATATCCGGAGCATGTTTTATCCTCAAAAGAAAGGCTGTAGTCACACCAACTTCCGGGGTCGAATATGAGACATTCTCAAAGAACCAGATTACAGATTACTATATGGTGTACCCAAAAGCATGTGTTTTAAAAAAAGTACCGGAGACTGGAATATTTAATCTAGAGATGGCTAAAGTTTAATGTTTGTCATTGTAGCATCTACAAAGCCTTCTTTCTTTTGGCAGCATTTTCCATGCACCTAAAGGCTTGCAGCCTGATTCATCAAGAAAGGAAACAGCGACTCTCAACTAGCGAATCACAGCGAATCGCAAATGGAAAGGCGCAGATCGGAATTCATCATAGATAGCGAGTAATCTAAGCGATTCGCACACGGGCGCTAAAATCGATAGCGAGAAAATGAAATCGCCGAAAAAGTCGCAAAAACCCAGATATTCCGTCTCTATTTAGCGCCACGCAAATCCACATTTGCGACATCTCGCCAGTAGCGAGAACTCACCAACGGGAAGTCGCTTTACGAGCGCCGTGATGACGTCGCAACCAGGAAGCAGCCAGTTGCCACACCCATTCTGAACTGCGAGGCTGACCGCGAGTCTGCAGCGAAACTGAGAGCTCCTACCGGGACACCTCCAAAGTAGCGCTAGTCATCCTTTAGCGACAGTAGCAATGACAGAGGAGACTGCACCCGGGCCCAGTGACAGCGGGCGCAAGAGAAAGCTCAAGTTTACCGAGCCGGAGTTGGAGCACCTCATCGAGGGAGTGGTTGAAAACCACGCTAAACTCTTCGGAAAGGACTCCCGGAGGGTGCCAGAGATGGAGAGACGTCGCATCTGGCTAGGAATTTCTGCCAAAGTGAACGCTGTGGGCGTGACACACAGGTCACTGGACGAATTAAAGAAGAGGTGGTACGACCTCCGAGGTCGTGCCAAGGAAAGGGTGGCAGAGAGGCTGGGCGAGACATCTGGTACTGGGGGCGGAGACCCTACTGTCCCTCCCAATACCCCCATGGAGGACCGCGTGGAGGACACCCTCGAGACAGAGGCATGCATAGGTGTCACCAACCTGGACTCATCCCGACCCAGCCAAGACAGCCAAGGTAAGTGGCATGCGACTGCGACCCTGTCCCCTACCAATGGCCATGGCCCTATAGCCTCCCATATGCATTCCAAGTCATACAAACAATGCACATGAGATCATGGCCACAAGCAATGTCGGACATGTACACTGCCCATAATGTAAAAAAAAAATGTAAAATAACCCCAAAGCAGCCAGACGTAACCCAAAATGAGCTATCGCTAAGCTGTACGTGTGACAGATACATGGCATTAATGTAAGTCCAATTCCCCTCACAGGTGGCGGCGACTACAGCAGCGACAGCGACATGCTGCAGATCGCTGAGTCAGAAGAGGATGCGGAGGAGGTGCCAACACCAACACCTCATGCACCATCAGGCGTAGCCCCACACACCGCAGCCAGGCCAACACCAACAGGTCCAGCACCATCATTGGCAGCACCAATCCCTGCAGCCAGGGCAAGACATACAGCGCCAGCAACATCCGGCGCTGCACCTAACCCTGCAGCCAGGGCCAGACCAACAGCTTCAGCACCATCAGGTGCTGCACCTAACCCTGCAGGCAGGGCCAGACCAACAGCTTCAGCACCATCAGGTGCTGCACCTAACCCTGCAGGCAGGGCCAGACCAACAGCTTCAGCACCATCAGGTGCTGCACCTTTGCCAAGCACAACTCCACCACCCGTGGCACCATCTACTTCTGGTGCATCAACTGCGGTGACTGTGCACACACCCACTGTGGACAGCCAGCAGAGCAGCCATGTCAGGGCTTCCCACCATGACACATCACACAGCAGCAGGAGGGGGATGGCTGTGCGCAAGCCAGGCATGAGCACTGAGCGCCGGATGCTACGCATTCACCAACAGCAGGCACGACGGCAAGCGGCCATCCAGCTGCAACTACATAAAATTGGCCGCAATGTGGCCAATGTGGGTGATAGTGTTGAGCGCATGGCGGCGGCCATGGAGGCCAACACTGCTGCAGTTATATCGCAGCGCACCTCCGCCCGCCGACGCCACCGGCAGCTCCTAACGCGCCTGACAGCCTACACCCGCTCAAATTACATAATGGGGAATGCCACCTCCCAGCTATCACGACGGTGCCTGGCGCAGCAGCAGCAGCTGATACAATGTGTCGAGGATGTTGGACGGGTGCTGGAGCAGGTCACCACTGCCGTACTGGCACTCCATCCTACTGGTGAAGGCAATGTGGGGAGGGACGACACCAGTGAGTGCGCCTCCAGTGCCAGCAGCTTGTCTGCCTCAATGGTTGGCGTGTTACGCCGCAGCACCAGGCCCACTGCAGGGACACGTGCCGTCCCAGAGGAAGAGCCAGAGCGTCGTTTGGGGGCTGCGCGGCGGAGGCGCAATTGAGTTCCTTGCAAGTTGCCTAGATAATGCTGATGATACAAGCATGTCCAGTGGCTAGTTAGGAGCAGTATGGCGCAATACTGCTGCAATATTATGAATGTATACTTAACGTTATTATTGTGGATTTAACAATAATATTTATTCATGCAACATACATGGGCCTCCTGTCATTTTTTACATTGCCATGCAGGAGTGAATGTTGGGTGAGTGGATTGTGGCCTTCAGAAACTGTTCATAGTGATGTGGTTGCGCCGTCTGTGTCCTTCAGCAGGGTTCTCCCCGCGTGCATGCTGCACATGTGCTGGTGGACGGTCGTCCCCTTCAGACTCACTGCCAGAGATCTCGACTGGTATCCGGCGCTTGGTTGCAATGTTGTGTAATATTGCGCAGACAGCCACAATGCGGCAGCACACATCAGGACTGTAGTACATGGCCCCACCTGTCTTGTGCAGTATGCGGAACCGGCTCTTGAGTAGGCCGAATGTCCGTTCTATACAATTCCTTGTCCGTATGTGAGAAACATTGTACCGCCGTTGCTGTGGTGTAGCCGGGTTGAGGTATGGGGTGAGGAGGTATTCCCGGAGGGCGTAGCCGCTGTCACCTGCATGTGAGGAGCAGAGGGTGAGTGCCTGAGCTGCGCAGCTACATCATTGCAATGTGTAATTGTTGACAATGTGTACTTACCAAGTAGGTGTCCTTCCCCAAATTCTCCCCTGGCCAGTCGTGTGTGGAGGCCGCTGTGCCGGAATATAAAAGAGTCATGGGTACTCCCTGGGTACTGGGCCACGATGTCAGTTATGATAGTCTTGGCATTGCAGACCATCTGTATGTTGAGGGAGTGGTATGACTTCCGATTCCGGTACATGTACTCCGTCGCAGCTGGGGGGCAGATGGCAATGTGGGTGCAGTCTATGCATCCTATCACAGATGGGAAATGGGCCACATTGTAGAAGTGTAACTTTGTCAAGTCCAGTTCCTGTTGGCTGGTGGGGAATCTGATGTGTCGGTGTAGCTGTGTGAGCATTGCGTCAACAAAACTCCGGAGGCAGCGTGACATGGTGGGCTGGGATATCCCCCCTGCTGCGGCTACTATCCCCTGGAAGCTACCAGAGGCCAGGAGGTGCAGGCTACACAATACCTGTACATGTGTAGGCACAGCATTGGTCCGCCTTGTTGGGTGCTGCATCAGGGGGTCAAGGTCGTGTATGAGTTGAATTATCATGGCCCCATTCAACCGGTACTTCGCATAGATCTGCTCCCTGGTTTGTCCCAGCAGGGTGATCCGCTGGCGGAATATCCTCTCCTGTATTCTGCGTCTCCTCCGTGCTGCTCGCTGTAGCCTTCGCCGCCTGACCACCATGTACATTCCTGGCATTGTGAGACACCAACTGCTGCTGCTGTGTCTCCTTATGTGTGTTTGGTCAGCCCTGTCCCTGTTCCTGATTGGCCAACAGTTTTTCAAAATTTTCGCAAATCACTTTTATGGTTACCACCTGCTTTGGGTTGTCCTTAATTTGCGCGGCGCTAATGGAGATTTTGAGGTTTTTCGCTATTAGAGAATTTTCATGAATTCCGATTGCGCTAGTATTGCGAATTCGCTAACTTTATTCTCTAATTCCGTGCTTTGGCGCAAATTATTAGCGAATTCGCAATCTGTGTTTAGCGCTTTGGTTATTTTCTTCATGAATGCCGATTTGGGTAATTGCGGGCGCAATGCCATTTTCGCAGCTATTGCGCCCGCAATTTAGCTTCATGAATCAGGCTGTAATTCTCTTATAATTAAAAAAAACCATGGCCAGGAATGGTCTGAAAATCCCAAAGTGAACTCACTGAGGTAATAGACCGGAACATCCCACTGGAGGGGGTAGGAAAACATTCTTCGAAAATCAAAGGGCAGCTGTGTTTTAAATCTATCACCCCTGAACTTCTACGGAAAATGTCAAATCTTGGACAGGTATAACGCATCCCATCCAGAAGTGCATTGCTGATACACACTCACTGGGGATTTTTGGTTAAATTACTTTTTAAGCGCTCTCATCCTCTTGTTTACCCTATACCACACACACTAAAGTGCAAAGCGACCCCTTGTTGAGGGCAAGCGACCCCTGGTTCTCATAAGCCCACTTTCCGGATGCGTCAGCCCTCGCAGGTGGCCCAATTCATTCTGCGAGGCTCACTTCTGTCTGCGAGGTGGAGCGAACCATGGATAATATCCTTGATTTAAGTCAAATGTCACAAGCGAAAGCTCCCGGTGCCTTTGAGCATCTGTGACCTCTAGCAAATCACAAATGTCCCTATGCCCAGAGAACTGCAAATTTGAAGGATGGCTGTTTACATATAGTGAGTATATATGCCAGGATGTTGTTAAAGCGATGACATGGTACTACTGAAAAACACAAAAGTTAATTAAAGTAAAAACAAGCACCGACAGAGCTAATAGGTCTGGCTTTGTAAGCCTGCAATGGATTTTAGTTTCTAAATATATGTAATAGATATTAAAAGTGAAAAAGTGATAACAAGTTAAAACATAGACTAAAGGTGTCAATTATGTTTGCAAAAAATAACAGAAAGGTAGAAAAAATTAACTTTTGCAATAATACCAACTTTTCAATGTGGTGATTTGCTGGTGATCGCACAATTGGTCACACAGGGGAGCCGGGATTGGAAGTAATTAAGCATGCGACAAAAGCGTTTTAAATGACAGAATGGATGTGCAACAAACTTCTACCGTGAGCTAAACATGCCAAATGTCTGTCGGAGGCGTCTAAGTTATTAGCAAACTAAACAAGTCCATACCTGAATGCGAACATCGCCGCCGGCCTGTGACCACCGGAAACAGGAAGTAGGAGGGCGGGAGCCTACCCCGCCTCCCACGGAAGAGCCGCGATTGTTTGGAGCACCGGAGCAGGCAGGAGCCTACCCTGCGCCCCGGTGCCGAAGGAGGGAGGAAGAGTCCTGCTGCCGGGCCCTACAGCTGCCGCTGAGAGGAGAGCCGCCGCACGAAGGAAGCCGGTGAGTGGGGCTTCGCCTTGTTGCTGAGCTGCGAGGGCGGGGGGCATGTGTGTGTGCGCGCGTGCGGCGGCGGGGGGCTGTGTATGTATGTGAGCGTGTGTGTATGTGTCTTGGAGTCTGTGTGTATGCGCGTGTGTGTGACTGTGGGGGGGAGGGGGTGTATGTGAGCGAGTGTCTGTCTGTCTGTGTATATGCACGCGCATGTGCACGGCGCGGGACGGAACGTGCGCGTTCGCGCACCCATATCTGGTAGAAACGCTCGTAACACCCTTTTGTCCCTCATTCCCCCGAGACAGGCAACATTAGGTCTCCAGCTGGACGCATCCTTCGGATGCAGTACCAGCGAGACATAAAAATAATTCTAGTTTTTTCGATTGCAATGCTGGCAACTTCTTCCTGCCTGTTCTATTGCTTGTTTGTTACTGTTGTTTTTTTTGTTACGGGGGGGGGGCATAAACAACAGGATTGTGGGGGTTGGGAAATAGTAGCTGAAGTACAACACGAGCAGCACGTGCTTACAGTTGAGAAGGTGCCTGCTTCCTGTTGGACTAATAACTATCTTTAGTTTTTGGTCCACCCTAGAGAGCGTTATTATATGGGACAACGGTTTCACATACTGGCCTATTTATTATGTCCAAAGGGCAGAGAATTTAAATGTAAATGTAAATGTATTATACTTGTAAAGCGCACAGCTGCCCCAGCAACGGGGCGTCCCGGCGCTGTATAACTCTGGGGAACCCGTCCTGGCTTTCCCTGTGGGATGGTCCCTTGCTGGGAGTCCCCAAGGTGGAGCCAGGCATCCCCGGAATTGGTGGGGCCGTTGTGGAGATTAGGCAAGCTAATGCCCAGAGTTGCCAAGTGGAACCCCTGATTAGAGTAAGCACCGAAGCGAGAATTATCGAGTCCGCTGACCAAGGTCCACGACCCTGCCGCGTCGGGAATTGAACCCTGGTCCCAGGCTGACTTCTGCTCTCAGGCCTGCCGCCTCTAACCAGTGAGCCACACTACTCCACACTTAATAATATGCAATATATACACACATGTGTACAGGTAAGGACAGTTAGTGACAGCCAGATCTGCACAAAATGCACGTTTCCTTCGAAAAGGCAGGCATGTTCCAATATCAAGTTTATCAGCAATATACTGTGTTCTAGCACATGTTAGAAAAATCACAAGAAGCCACAAGAGGCCACGCAATTAAAACCTAATCAATGTGTTCAACTACGCTAATTGCTATTCATAGTTTTTGCTACCCCATTACGGTGAATGGATAATATGTGATCATAACCATTTAATGTGCTCAGAATAACAGCGTAAATAAAAGTGTGTTTGTGCCATGTGGTCTCAGATTCTGTAAGTATCGTAAGCCTTCCTAACTCAAAAATGACTCAAAAACAGATTAAAGCATATGAGTGTCAGCATTTAACGAAGACGGACTGTGCAAAGTCAGCTTCCCACACTTCGGCCAAAAGTTTCAGTTTCGACCAAGCATCTTGTTGACTCCGTAATTTGAATATTCCTCACTTTGTTTTGTTTCACCAGTCATACATGTAAATTCCTTGCTGTCCTTGTGGTTTCAAAGGAAAGAAAGCCCAGTCCATTTTTTTTTATGTGGCCGAATTTTCCAGAAGAAAAAGCAATGTCCATGCTGCACTGCATGTATAAGTAATATTCCTGCATTGCGGATGAGCAGAGGAAGGAGGGAAAACCATGGCTCTGAGGAAGTTCCACTTAAGGGAGAGGGGGATGGAGCATGAATTCACTTTACAAGTATGTATTCCTTGCCTGGTATGGCTCATATCCCATCACACTGACTTGCACATGGCCACTTCCGTAAATTGTTACAGACCTATACTCCCAGTGGCTTAATGAGTGCGGCAGATATCACCATATCCTAACCTACCCTCACCTAGGAAAGTCCCTATCATGCTGGCGGCTCCCTCATAAGATGTCTCGTAGCTCTTAACGATGGAAGTCAACACCACTGGGTGCTGCTGCACCACTGGCCCATTCAGTACCCTGGGCTCAGTTTCTGCTGGAACTGGCCCCTGTAAAGCTGTGGAACCAGATGTTGGTGCAGTGGATGCCTTTTTGGAAGGAAAAGATATGACAAAGTGCAACTCTTGCAAGAGGCTGTTAGGAGCGTGATGTGCTGGACGGGAAGTCCTCCGTATGAACGCTGCTCTTTTTTTATGACCACTGCTTGCGGCCCATAACAAAACTCTAGAACTTATTGTTATTGAACAGCTACCACGCCATTGCATAAGATTGGTATAAAACCAGAAGACAGCTCTGGCTCCAAAATCTAAATGTATATGTGCTGTGCCCGCAGCGTGAAAGGATCCCTTCAAGGGTTGACATAGACGAAGGACTGAATCAGCTCACTGAACGCCTACACTGTGCCTGACTCTGTGTTAGGTAGTGTAGTAAATACATTGAAACGATCCAGTAAACTGCCTGATATGTCCTAGGGTCCTCAATAGTGCATCTTTGTGTTGCCTTGAGAAACTGATCAATGCAGTAAAACAATCTGAAAGTAAACTCCACCTCATAACTAAGTGGTCAGCGGTTAAATGAAAAGACGTCTCCAAATTAAATATACAGTCTACTGGAGGGAAGTCATAAGATACATCCAATAAATAAAAGGTGCACAGCCCTTATGATAACACATGAAGACAGGTGCTGCACTCGTGTTAAGTGCTCAACACTTCTCAATCACACTAAATAAATAAACAAGCATTGGCCGCGCGGCCGTGAAAGTGACGCGGCCATCAAAGTAAAAGTGATCGCGATTGCGGGCTGTGAGGGTGCCCGCGAGCGATGCACTTAATGAGCCATGACGAAAGAGGAAAGCCAGATGGTGCCTCTGCTCGTAACTGTGCGCGTAATTGCATGCTCTAGGCCAC
The DNA here is from genome assembly GCF_964261635.1 of Lissotriton helveticus. Taxonomy (NCBI): domain Eukaryota; kingdom Metazoa; phylum Chordata; class Amphibia; order Caudata; family Salamandridae; genus Lissotriton; species Lissotriton helveticus. The sequence continues at coordinate 892,792,052 of NC_136071.1, read as the reverse complement.
ACAAAAAAACTGTGGTCGGCTTTTGAAAGCCCACTCACTAAATGTATTGCCAGGGCAGCGCATGCGCTAGCTCAGGCAAGACCTTAACAAACAGTAAGCTTCTCGCCGAGGGAGTTTTATGCCATTGCGCGGGGTAATTTAAATCCTTTTACATTCACGTACTGCCACCTTTTGAAAAGTGGTGTGTGAAAGTAAAAACCGGTCATTTGTCCCCACACTGTAAATAGGCATGCTCCTTTGATTTAATTTTGTTCTTGGCTCTTCGGTTTCTCTGGCTATTTTCTAATCAACTTTTAATACCCATTCTGTAGCTAATGACGTGTGATAAATGTCACTATCTTATCTTTTCAGCGTGCTATTATAACTTGTCCTTCATATATGCCTACATTTTGTCTTCTCTTAGGAACGACAACAAAGAATTGTATATACAATCTTAGCAATCCGTATATGATTCTCACTATTTTATTTTAAAAAAAAAATAGATCCCACCATGTCACTACACAACATTTGGACTGTTTCTATCCATGCAAAGTCACTATTCTGTTTCTTTCACAAAATAGGGTCTCCACTAGTTCAATCTCTCATATCTTCACCATCCTTTAATTACCGCTTTCACATCCTATAACTCTTTAACGCATTTTGCACTGATTTATCTGTTTTCTTACGATTTTCATACCTTATGTCTTTCCCAGCCCTGAAGAGTCATATCCTTCACACGGTGTAACGAAACACGTGTCGGCTAGTTGTATTTTCATATGTACTGATCAAGATTGAACTATAAATTAACGATTTAAACATTGCTGGATCTCGACCTCATTTACTTGAACATTGTCTAACTTATCTGGTTCTGACATAAGAACCAAAGATTTTGATACGTGTGCACAGGACTTGTACACATTTGTCCCCACACTGTAAATAGGGTAGGCACACAAAAGGCCGAACCTCCAACGGTCCTTACTCTGTTTCGTTGTCAGAGGAGCATGTTAGTGGTGGGGAAGGAATATTTTCGGTCGCTGACATACTTAAGTTCCGTCGACTCTAAATGAGGTGGGTGGACCTTCAGTTTGGAAGAGAGGGTACTCTGATGCCTCTGTGACAATGTTACCTGTCCATCAAACTCTGAATCAGGCACTCAGTTAGCCGACTCTCCCAGCATCGGCAGGACTCACATTCCTTGCTATATCCAAAACATAGCACTTCTGCATAGCAATACCAAGCACTTCCCACAGAAATTCAACTCTGCAGTCTAAGGAAACATAGGCATTCTCCGCATCTACAACCACCTAAACTAAGCAAGCAGATATCACCTTTACGAATGCCCTGTGTCCCTCCTTCCTGCATTGCGAATGGGGCCAGCGCGTAGCGATTCAGCACCGCTCTCCCACTGAGGTGATTCTTCACCGAAGAACGATACAGTGCCATGTGTGCCTTGAATATTTACATTAGATCAGTTTTCAGATACGGCTGCTGAATTATTCCTAGCCATTGAATTTGGGGCAGGAATTATTTTATTTAATTCATGTTGCTTTTTGGAAGGGACACGCATGAAACTTCTGCCTTTTGTGTGTTGGTGTCCCTCAGCACAGTCTGGAGCCAGTGGGCCCGTTATTGTCATTGTAGGACTCATTATGGTGCCCTCTCCTCATCACAGTCATGGAGCCAGTGGGCCCTTTATTGTCATTGTAGGACTCATTATGGTGCCCTCTCCTCATCACAGTACTGATGAAGACCCCTGTGTAAGGTGTTAATTGGCTTACGATATATCTTGGGGTCGAAACGTTGACACTCTTCCCTTTGTGCCAGCCCTCAGAAACAACAGAGAATAATCAATTGTGTTTCACAAATGTGGTCTAGCTATTTGAATCAATGCATAATTCATGTACCTCTGGCCAAAATATTTAGGCCTGAATTAATTTGAATTGGGCATTTTACGCATTCACAATTTCCATACTTCCTTCACAATCTCTAATCCTCACGAGATTCACTTACCCCCCTCCGCAGCCCACCTTCTTTTCCCTGTCCTTTCTGGGCACCTATTTGTGTATTAACTTTGAATTTTGATATATGTATAATGCATTTTTTCTATGCGGCAGTGTGATTAAATAACACTTGCTAAGTATTTTCGTTGTGTAGTGTTGCTAATTTGATGCGATTACAATCCTTTATATAATGTCCGGTCGGTTCTAGTTTACTGGGATCATTCTATATTGTACTGCTGTGAAAGACTCCCAACAAGGTTTTCCAGTTTTCAATCCTGGCCTCACCTTCTTGCTACAACTCTGTGCCATCTCCTCTAAAACAAACATGTTACTAGTGCAAAACATTGAAGCCCAAAATGAAAGCCAAGCCTACCAACCATGCCTTCAACCTCTCCACGTTTGCTAACTCAACACCCCATTTCTCCAACCTTTTTTTCATTTCCAAGTTACAACGCACCCTCAAGAAATCCAAACAATGGTTTCAGAATAAACAGTTTGCTCAAACATTTCCACATTTACAACCGCATATGCATTCAAGGATGTCTGCACCAAACGTAGGCTCTCTTCTAGAGACATAATGTGCATGTATTTAAAAGACATAGGCATGGTGCATAAAACAGTTAACGGTTAGAACAGAAGCACATGTTTATGGCCATAAGTGACAGCTTTTACGAATGCCAGATACCCAAAAAGGATACCTACCAGGAGTTAATAACCTCCCTCCCCCGTAATGAACATAACTGCCCCCACACAAGGAGAACACAGTGGTCTGATCAAGGTGGGATTTGCATTTTGACTGTTCACAAACGTCTCTCCAACCCTTTCCAGCACTGGGAATGGGCGACGATTTGCATCTACAAAGTGCTGGAGTTGATGCTCTATTAGTTTAGAAAGAGGACTAGAACACCACCAAACGTCCTGAAGGTGCGGAGGAAGGGATTTCGCCAAAGAGAAAAATGTATTCAATGTGTAGAAAAAATGTTACATCCACATTGATGTTGGTATCCTTAAGTGCATACTTGTACTGTACATTCAATTTCACATTTTAGAAATAGAAACATGGGAAATTGTCACCTGACATTTGCTGTCGTATTTCGCGGCACCTACAACGGGTACAGAAATCGAGGAACAGCTGGGAACGTTTGTAAAATGCTTCTTATCAGTGATATCTCTAGAAGTAAATTGTAGATAGGGGCACAGAATAAGCCACAGATCAAACTGGTATTGCCACTTACAAAGTCCAAACATCAATAGAGGGTGTGCAATAGTTAGATAGATCGATAGATCGATAGATCGATAGATAGATAGATAGATAGATAGATAGATAGATAGATAGATAGATAGATAGATAGATAGATAGATAGATAGATAGATAGATAGATAGATAGATAGATAGATAGATAGATCGATCCTTCCATACATCCATCCGCCTGTGGTTTAAAAAAATGTGTTTCCCATATTAATTCCCATAGATGTTTTGAACATGACTGAAGCCCTGGATGGAATTACACCGAATATGGGAGGAAAAGTAACTTTTGGTTAGCAGATCACACTTTCAGCTATTTGATGTGAATCCATTCAGAGGTTTTTGAGAAATATAAGGAAATTCAAATTAGCATTTCGACGATCGTGGCTAATTCATGACGATTTCACGATAAATCGTGAATGTGTGCGCAAATTGGAATGCCGTGGTTTGCCTGCTGCAACCCATGGAGAGAGTTGAGGCTACCATTTAAGTTCATTAGAACAGTCCCTGTGGCTCAAATGACATGACATAAAGTAATATAATGGGGTCAGTTTGGGTGTGACCTGAACTCCTAGCTGGAATATAGGGATTTTTGAAGGGCCCCTGATGTGTGTATTATTTTGAGAAAAAGTTTTTTTCCCCACACCCGATATTCGTAAATTCATTGCAACCATCAGCGCGCCCCCATGTAACATTAGACACATTTGCAAATACTGCTGATTTAAAAAAAAAGATACATTCACAGACAGATTCAGCCACTAATGTATTCACTCATAGACGCACCCAGAGACCCATGCAGCCACTCCCATACCCCCTCAGAGACTCATATACCCACTCACAGTTTCACTTAGAGACTCATGCACTCAGTCACAGACGCACTCAGAGACTCATATACTCACTCGCACACCCACGCAGACACTCATGCACCCACTCACTCACCCACTCAAAGGCTCATACACACACTCACAGACCCACTCAGGGATTCACATACCCAGTCACACACCCACTCAGAGACTTATGCATCCACTCACAGACCAACTCAGACACTCACACACCTACTCACAGATTCACTCAGAGACTCATGCACCAACTCACAGACCCACTCACAGGCCCACTCACTCATGAACCCACTTATAGTGCTACTCAGACACATGCATTCACCCACAGAGCCACTAAGAGACTCATGTACGTGCTTATAGACCCACTCAGAGAGTTAAGCACCCACTTACAGACCCACTCAAAGACACATGCTCATAGTCACAGGCCCACTCTGAGACTCATGCACCCACTCACTGATCCACTCAGAGACTCATTCACCCACTCACAGACCCACTCAGACATGGACACACCCAGTCATAGTGCTACTCAGAGACTCATGCATACACTCACAGAGCCACTCAGAAAATCATGTATGCACTAACAGACCCACTCAGACACTCATGCCCCCCCACACAGACCAACTCAGAGACTAATGCCCCAAAGACTTACATAGAGAATCAGGAACCCACTCACAGATCCACTCAGAGACTCATGCTCCCACTCACAGATCCATTCAGAGACTAACTTACCCCCTCATTGACCCACGTAAACACTCATGCACTCACTCATGGACTGACTCACCCACTTATGGAGGCACTCGCAAACCCACTCAGACACTCTCACACCTACTCACAAACCCACCGAGACACTCACTCGGACACTCAAATACCAACTCACCCTCCAAGTGAGACACATATGCAGCCACTCCCTGACTCATACAGAACCTCACACACCCATTGAGACACTCACACACTCCTTTACACACCCACAGAGACCCTCATGCATTCGCTCACATACTTACATTTGTAGGATACACTTTAGAGTTTGGAATTGTTTTTTTTTAAACCTTGCAAATTCACTTAAAAAACAAAGGTAACAGGGAAGTTATAGTTAGGAAACAACATTAAAAAAAACGTAAAAATTCAATAAAAAAAACAAAAGGTTACAGAAATTTTATAGTTAGACTCAAATTTCACTTGTACAAAAAGCAGTGAAATTCAGCAGTTATAGTTAGCTGAGCTAAGTATAACTTACGCCATCGCAATGCACTGCTGATGACCTCACATATTCCATCATTTATGACATGGTCAGTGACATCACTGATGACATCTCAAATAACATCACTGATGACATCATCCACAGAAACACTCAGACACCCATTCCCACCCCTATGCAACCTCTCATACACTCACACACCCACATAACCACTCACATACCCATTCAAAAACCCATTCAAGTACTCACACAACCACTCACTCATCCATAGAGCCACTCACACACCCACTCACTCTCATACAGCCACTCACACACCATGCACTCATATACACAGCTACTCAAACAATAAGTGAATTACCCATACAGCAAATCACACACAAAAAATCACAAGGCCAAACTGCCGCAGCAAAGGGAATTGGTTCAGAGAAGCTTGCAGCCATGTGGCAGGACTCTGGAAAGCTTTGCATTGGCCGCCATTGGTTCCGAGATGCTTGCAGGTGTGTGGCGGGACTCGGCAAGGCTTTGCATTATCTGTTGACGGTTCCGAGAGGCTTGTAGCTGTGCGGTGGGCCTCGGTGAGGCTTCGTGTCATCCAGCATTGGTTCAGAGAGGCACTGTAAGGTTTTGTGATGCTTCACTCTGGTTCCTGCAGAGGTCACCCCTTAAGTGTTATTTGTTTAGGTCCACATAGAGGCATCCCCCATGGGGACTGTTAGACACAATTGGATGTATGGCATCAACTCAGTGCATGTTGGAGGGAGTGTGTGTCTCTGTATAATGACACACACGGGCCGGGGCCACAATACAGCAGTGTGTTCTGTGTTCATGAGCATCATAGTTGGTGTTCCTGTTCGCTCAGAGCAGACTGGCCAGTTGAATGGGATAGTGATGGATTCAGTTTAACATGTAAATCTCTGAAAGCTCATTTAGGGCGTCTACGGTCGAATTGAATTTGACAATGAGCATTGCTTCTCTTTTGGATAACTTCACGTCCAGGTCTACACCTCTGAAGTCACGTTCGACCTTTGAGATAACTGTCCACTTCAAGTCTGTTTCAACATGATTCATCAAATGCCAATGGTTGACTAAAGGAGCCGTAGACCGCTAGTATTGCGCCATAAGACCCCCAAAATATAAAAACATTACTCAAAATTGTTGAGATTGAAAAAAACTGTTGTCTATGGCTATGATTATGGTTGGTTGGTTGATAGCTTTATTTCGATATGCAGGTATCATAAAAGCATTACAAAATATATAAAAACAGCACATCGTAAAAGACTGTACATTTAAAAACAAAACAGATAAAAGGTAACAATAAGATCAGTAGTAAATTCATTTAAAGGTATGTTACATAGATAAGGACAGTCTTTTTAAACGGATCAACCAAGCCCATTTTAAAAATTTGGATACAGCACAAACTACCCGAGAGGATGTGTCAGATAGTAAAACCCGTAGAGCCACCAGGTGCTGGTGAGTACCCAATTGTCTACAGAGTGGTTTCAACCAGTGGGATCTTGGACGGGCGTAATCTGGACATTCAAAAAGGAAGTGGATCACAGTTTCGGGCCTATTAGTACATAGGGCGCAGTAGCGTGATGCCTGCGCAGACATGTTCCATCTAGAGAGGAGGTCGGCTAGAGGTAATGTACCTAGTCTAAATTTAATGAAAAGACCCCGGTCCATAGGTGCCGTAATTATGTCCAGATAAGGCTCAAGGGCAACAACGTCTTTTATTTGCAAATAAGCCGCGGTGGAATTGCAGTGACGCTGATTGCTAATGAGGTTAGCAGAGACCCATTCCCAGTATAGTTTTTTTAGGGTCACCTTCGGGGGGGCACAGTGTGTGGACCAGCACGACCCCAAGCCTAGTTCCCCTAAAAGATTTTTAATGTCCCTAAGCCATTTGATCTTGTTCCAGCCGTCCAAGCCCATCACCTCTGACAGCCCGCCGGCGTATGATTTTAGTTCCGGCACCCTCCACAGACGAGCCCAAAGGAGGAGAGGCCGTAAACGGGCCTGGTCCTTGATGGCTTTACAACCCGTATCCAAAAGCACAGGAACTGTCGGGGTACTCATCGGAATGGCCAGGAGGTCCTTTAGAAATTTATTCTCTGCCTTGGTCAAAGCCTCCACGTTACCTAAGCCCCAAAGCTCAGCCCCATAAAGTGATGCAGTTACTGCTCTGGCTTTGTAGATGTCTATTATTGGAGCTACACATTGTTTAGATGAATTATTGTACTCCTTCAGCAGAGCTCCCCCCACCCTTTTGTGGCTGATGGTCATTTTGTTTATATGGGGAGTCCAGCTCATGACATCACTCATTCGAATTCCCAAGTAGTCAAATTCTGACACCCTTTCAAGAGGGATGGAGTTCAAAATGGGAGGGCGGCCAAGCTTACGGGGTGGGTGCATAATTAGATATTTGGTCTTATCCACGTTGATGACAAGTCCTCTTTGTGTACAAAAGTCCTGGAAGCGGTTCAAAAGCTTCTGGAGGCCCTGGGGGGGTTTTGGAAATGAGGAGGGTGTCGTCGGCAAACAACAGGGTTGGAATCCTAACGCCCCCCAAAGAGGGAGCGTCTGCAGGTTCTCCAAGCAGGTGCTCTACCACCCCGTTCACATACAGGGAAAATAAGGTGGGAGCTAGTACACAGCCCTGCCGGACGCCCCTAACGACCGGGATCCTATCGGTCTTTTCCCCATTCAGTCCCCATCGCACCTTAGCATAGTTGTCATTATGCAGTTTGATGAGGAGCATTAAGATGTAAGGGGGCATCCCAAGACCATACAACACCCTCCAGAGTTCCTCCCTAGGAACCAGGTCAAAGACAGTCTTCAGGTCTATAAAGGCCAAGTAAAGACTGCCTTTGCCCAGCTCCACCACCTTCCAATAGAGTAACAGGAGTCTAAAGACTTGCTCGATAGTTCCTGTACCTGAACGAAAACCAGCTTGCATATCAGACAATATATGGTTGTCATCCACCCACTGGAGAATCCTCCCTAAAATAGCTTTACCCGCCAATTTCTGGGTTGAATCAATGAGGCTTATTGGCCTATAATTCCCCGGTGAATCTCGACAACCCTTTTTAAAGATTGGGACTACCTCTGCCCCTTTCCAAGACTCAGGCACAGAACCTCCCTCAAGGATGGCATTAAGGAGGCCAGAGATCAACATCCCCCATTCGCCCGGGTAGGCTCGGAGAAGGTCCCCTGGCAGCCCATCTGGACCAGCTGCTTTTAGTGGAGTTAAAGATTTAATCAAATTTGTGACCTCCCGTGCGGAAAAGAGGTCAGTGCCTCTGTCCACGGGTGAGGGGGGGAGGAAAAAAGGGTCATTAAGTGTGCCTTCTACGGCAGAATAAAGGGCCTTAAAATGGTTAAACCACGCCTGGGCAGTGATAGTGCAGGTCCTCAAGGTGTCATCTGGGCGGTTTCTGCTACCCACCAGGTCCCAGAACCCTTTGGCATCTCTCCCTCGACTGGCGACCAGGAGGTCCTGCCAAAAGCTATCCTCCCATTCCTTTTTGGCATTTTTTAAACAGTGTGAGTAAAGCCTTCTGGCCTCCCTAATCCTGGTTTGTGATTTGGATTTAACCGCTTCGACAAGCAGTGTCTTTGCTTCCCTGCAATTATGATTAAACCAGCCCTGTCTGGCCCGGGGACGTAGTTTCTTCCCGTTGGGGTTGGCTGGAACAGTAAACAGGTTGGTTAGCGCCTGGGTTAGATTACAAAACCTGTCGGAAACCCCCGCCCCCCCACCCTCAAGAGAATTAGAGATATCTAGGGCTGCCGCTAGAAGCTGCGTTATGGAGGATGTTATCTCGACTGAGAGTGACAGCCTTGCCCACTTTAGCCGTCGTCCACAGTTAGAGACAGATGACAGGTCCGAAACGATGGCACATGGGGTTCCATTCACTATACCTTCTAACCACCAAGGAGTCATGGCGAGAGAGAGCAGGTTGTGATCGCTCTCGATGGAGGGTATAATCTCCATGTCTTTGACCGAACTCCATAGGTTGACGTCAAGCAAGATATAATCGATTCTTGACGTATGGCCGGGCCTGTTGAATGTATGTGCGCCCTTTTTGTCCGAAATAGTCCTACCATTAAGGGCCCTCAGGCCAAACTCCATTGATAGGGAATTTACCTGGAGCACCACTTCCGTCCATCTTCTAATAGGGCTGATCTCTAAGGCCGGTATCCCCCTCCTATAATCAGCATCCTCTTGATCTTGTGTAACATCTGAGCCGAGAGGCTCAAATGTGCAATTGAGGTCACCCGCTACCAGGGTACAGGACTTGTAGGGAGAGGATCGAAGCAGGCCCTCAAGGCGGGTTATAGTAGGGGATTCTCTACCCCCCTTGGTGCCTCGTGCATAGATGTTGTAGATGTTTAGGATAACACGGCCCTTGGGGGATTTTAGGATGATATTAAGGAGATCCGGACACTTTGTGTCGTGCTCCTCCACCCTACAATTAAGTGAGGAGGCTACCCAGACAAGGAGGCCTCCCGAGGAACGACCCCTACCAGTCTCTGAGTGTACAGCTGGTATATGATGGGATGAATATCCTGCCTTATGAAGGGGCTCCCTACTCCAGGTTTCCTGGAACAGACATATGGAGTACTCCTCCACAAGTGCGTTCCAGTCGGGCAGGGCCAATTTCCTGTCCAGACCTGCCACATTCCAGCTGAGAACCCTAACAGGTGGGTCCGCCACAGCCGCAATGCTACTGGGCTCGACAGGGCCCTCCGTGATTGTTTCTCCCAAGGGAGGATAGACAATGGCATGCTCGATTTGAACCCTCGCCGCCCCTAGTTCCCCTATATCGCCTGGGGCGACCTGCTCCCCTGGGGTAGGCAGTGGGTCGTTTCGTACTATAGATCTGGAGTACTTGATATTAGATGTTCTGTCCACTCTACTATTTCTTCCCCTACTAATATTCAGGTGATCAAGGGTTTGTCAGCATCCCCACCCTGGGTCTTGCCAACCACCCGGAGGATTACAAATAGGGCCAGTGATATGGTTATGGTACTGTAGCAGTGGAGCTGATGTAGTAATCCCTGGCCAAGAAAAACTTGAGGGGCAATTTTGCTCATTAAACAGACTAGACGAAACACTGGTAGGACGTGGGTAGAAGAAAGTGAGGTCAACAATGCCAATTCCTCCATTGCTTGTGCCCCAACCCTGTCTTGTTAACCATCCTGCCACCCTTGGGTCTTGAAAGTTAACCACAATACAGTCCCCCCCAGGCTTTTGGTGGTAGAGCCTATCCAATCTATTCTCCTTACCCCCAATATGAGACCATCAACTTCCCCTGGTAGAGGCCGATTCACCCTTAGCCAGTGCATAACTTTATTTTTAAGCATCTGGAAGGTTTCTCTCTGTCCCGGTAGAAGTGGTGGGACATTTATAAGGACTACTACAAAGGGGAAGGAATCTGGGGTGAGGTTCATGGGGGGTTTCTTATAAGGTGGCTTTATCGGGGATGGTACGGGCGGTCTGGGAACAATAGGAGCAGGGCGGGGTATAGATTTATTTACTAAAGGCTGGTTACTAGTAAATGGGGCAGATGGTAAAGCAGTACCCATTCTGGTACACACGTCACCCCCTGCTTCTACGGTACCCAAGGAGTTTAAACTGGGCGGCGGTTGTTGCGCCGCAATCTGAGCTGGGGCTACAATGTTAGGGGGATTTTTAACAAATCCCGGTGGTGCTAAGTCGGGAGGCTTAAGTGGTCTCTTCACAACCGCACTAACTTTCTTAGGTGGTATAGGTGAGTTAGTTTGTTGCCTTTGTCCCTTATCATGTGGTACACCTTGGGTAGTGTTCTGGCACTTACTACTTTCGTCCAACCTTGCCTGAGCTTTTATCAATGCCTTTGTTGATAAGAAATTATCTAATGTTGCCTGCTCAAAATGGTCTAGGCGGTCAGAGAGCTTACTAATTCGTTCCTCTAATGGGAGCAAAATTGACAGTAACAACCTTTCTAAGTCCGGAAACAGATTGCTTGGGGGTGGCGGTTTATCTGCCGTTGCCAAACCAGTGTCTGAAAGATTAATAATACTAAGGTCTGGGCTGTCTAATGTCACAACATCCCCCTCTTGTATAATTTCCCTGCTACGGCTTACTTCAGTGACAGCCTTACTGGGACACATACTTTTGTTTACTTTTCTAAGTTTGTGTGGGGGTTTAGCTGGGTAACATTTTCTAGATACAGTATTCCTTTTTCTTTTTGATCCAGATTTAGGATGGGCCAAAGAAACCTGAGCACATAAATCAGCTGTACAAGTTATAGAATCTGTATGGCTCACACAAGATGGAATCGGTTCGCCCACAGTACCCAGGATCTCCTCATTAGTGATAGCATCATGAACTAATTCAGCTACAACAGGCAAGATTAGTGATGACAGGGGTGTTACCAATGCAGGATAGATTTGTACAGAGCGCTTATCTATAGGATTTTTAAGCAGTTCAATGGATAATCTCCGCTCGGCACGCCTCTCTGCAAGCGATATTTCTTTATCAATAGTCTGGATCGGGCGGTTAAAAAATTTATCTAAAGGGCCAATAACTACTGACCCAGCCTCGCCCGGTGGAGTCATCAAAGCGGTGCTACTTGGGAATTCCAGTATTCCTTAAGGTTACCAGCCCTTTTACGAAACTTACTGGTGAACACTTATATGACACAGCAATGTACAAAAAATTATTAAATCTGTTGTAATCAAATTCAGAGGGATGGCCTAGCCCGGCCTCCTCCGGCCCCGGACGGCCACAGACGGTCCCGCCCTTGTCCCGGGCTTCTCCCGGTCGCGCTCCCGCGCGCTCCCGCGCAGCGGCACGTATAGTTCCTTTTAAAATAAGGGGGATAGATTATGGGCGGGTGGGCGGGGCCAGCAGGGAGAGCAGCCCAGGTGTTGCGAATAGGGCTCGCAGGGACTCCTGGTAAGTTGAGTCCCTGCTTTCACGCTCGCAGCCCTGCCGGCAGCTCCACAGGCCCCGAGGTCAAAACTCCTCCCCTCAGATGGCACACACTCGGTATGCGGCGCTGCGGGACCCGCGAAGCGGGTCCGGCGAGGTCACTCTCTCCACAGGGGCAGACACAAGGGCAAGAAGTCAATAGGTAGCAGCAGCAAACAGGCAAAAAGGGTCCCGTAGGAACAAGCTCCTCACCCGCTTATCACTCCGTGGGCGGGGGGGCGGGGCCAGCAGGGAGAGCAGCCCAGGTGTTGCGAATAGGGCTCGCAGGGACTCCTGGTAAGTTGAGTCCCTGCTTCCACGCTCGCAGCCCTGCCGGCAGCTCCACAGGCCCCAAGGTCAAAACTCCTCCCCTCAGATGGCACACACTCGGTATGCGGCGCTGCGGGACCCGCGAAGCGGGTCCGGCGAGGTCACTCTCTCCACAGGGGCAGACACGGAGGCAAGAAGTCAATAGGTAGCAGCAGCAAACAGGCAAATGGCTATGATTATATGTATCATTGTATATTGAATTGAAGTGTGGTGGTTGTGTGTGTGAGAGTGAATGAGTTGAATGTGAATTGTTGATCAACTGTGTATGTTGGATGAGTATGACTTTTGAACAGTTTAATGGTTTTTATTGTAAAATTGTTTTTGAAGGTTGATTGTAGGAGTTTAAAATGTGAAATTGGTGAAATGTAACCAACAAATGTACTAAAAAGTAACAATAAAAAGTGATTGATTCAGACTGAATTGCAAGTCTTGCACCCACATTGCGTTTAATTCTAATGTGCTATGGTCAAATGAGAAGAATTTAGGAAAACGGTATTGGCAATTATTCAGTTTTCTACTTTCTAAAAATGGCATTTTCAAACCCTCAATTTAAAAAACATCTTTAGCAAAATATGTGTATTAAATTCTGAGTTCAGTGAGCCTAAATTCCATTTCTCCATCTGTCCCAATAAAAAGCTATACTTGTAAGATATTGCAAAGCAACTCCCATGTTAGCCTAGGGGGCACAAAGCCTTTAAATAGAGAAAAACGAAATTGCCAGTATTTCACTATCAGGACATGTAAAACACACCAGTACATATCCTACCTTTCACATATACTGCACCCTACCTGTGGGGGTACCTTCGGCCTACCGTACAGGTGCCTTACATGTAAGAAAAGTGAAGGTTGGGCCTGGCAAGTGGGTGCACTTCAATATATGTTCAGGTACACCTGTGTCTGGGTAACTGTGTGCACTGCTATACAGGAAAACAACGATGAACTCGAGACACACAATTTTAAATGTTAATAATAAACACGTACTCAATCAATTTTTGGAAATGATTCTCTTTTTTCTTATCATTTCTATTTCATCATTACCAACACTTTATTTGAAAAAAAACAACAATGCATGCTTTTTGCACTTTCAATGAACAAAACAATATACAATGCACAAACATATGTACATATTATCAATTTGAAAACGTTCTTCTTTGGCGTAGGTCCCAATTTATTGGTGTGATGCCTTATGCATTTCGGGACAAAAGGTCCCTTCTTCAGAGGTCAAATCACAAGTTCACGGACATAAATGCATTTAGCTTCTCACAACATTAAAAACGATAATACTGGTCCTGTGCTTGTGCAAACATCAGGAACAGCACCGCTAAACACCAAAGGTTAACTTCAAATTGTCCACTTTCAGAAGTTCACACACTGCTCGCCTCTTCAGCTTGCTATTCGATGGAACTTAAATGTGTTTCGATTCAAGTGGGTGCACTTGCCAGGTAAACATGGCAGTTTAAAACTGCGGGCGCAGACACTGCAGTGGCAGGTCCGAGATACATTTACAGTGGTACTCATGTGGGTGGCACAACCAGTGCTGCAGGCCCACTAGTAGGTAGCATTTGATTTACAGCCCCTGGGCACACACAGTGCAGGTTACTAGGGACTTACTAGTAAATCAAATTTGCCAATGATTTGATAACCAATCAGAATCACAATTTTTACAGAGAACATATGCACATTAGCATTGATCAGCACTGGTAAAGTGCTCAGAGTCCTAAAGCCAAGAAAAACAGGTCCGGAAAAATAGGAGGAAGAAGCAAAAAAAACTTGGGAATAACCCTGCAAAAAGGCCATTTCCAACATGTAGATGTTTCTTTTTTTCAGTGTTGGCTTACCGCATAGGATGACATTCAGCAGCTTTGGTTGTGAGGCCTGTGGAAGGAGACAAATGGAGCTGTGACATGGATCCCATCTGCCCTCAAGAGACACCATTACTCCAGTGTGCCCTATCTCCAGCCTACCAAGCTCCTTAAAGATTTTTTAAAAATATATCTCTCAGAGTTGTATCAGTTTCTGAAAGAAGTGTGCTGCGTCCCCAACTCCTGACAGTTTTAAATACTATGTGAATACAAAATTTTAAATGCTAAACATGACTGTATCTTAACTGTATTTTTCAATGAATGTCATGTTTTTTTCAAACAAACATTCTTGCATTTAACCCTAAACATAAGGTCATACTAATTGTTGTTGCTCCAGTGATCTTCAGTGAAGCTTGTGTGTTCAATGCAGGTCCTGGCTAAAAAACACGCCTGCAGCCAACTCCTGTTGTGAATGACCAAAGGCTTTGTGTAGCTGGGGTTGGTCGTCTGCAGTAGGTTTGTCACAGGCCAGGTCAGGTAAAAGGAAGGCCCTCTTGTCAACCACTACTCAGGTGGGGTTGCCTGGCCACACCTAATTCAATTTGGCGGGAATATAATCAAAAATCCTAAGAAAAAAATGAACTGAAAAAACACGGTTAAATTAAATTTACAGTTAGAGTTGATTGTAATAATAATAATCCACATTTGTAAAGTGCGAATAATCACCCATAAGGGTCTCCAGGCGCTGGGGGCCATCGGGAAGATTGAGCAAGCTATTGCCCAGAGTCACATGGTGATGGACTAATCTGCTGCTGGTGCCGGAAACACGAACAATCAAGGGTCTCCAGGCGCTGGGGGCCGTCGGGATATCTTAGCACTCCTATGTGCTAAGATATTCCCATCCCCGAACAACCTCCCGAGGAGTTCCTTGTTCCCGCGCCCCAATAGAGCCAACCACAATCTATCCTCCACAGACATTACCAACCTATTGGCTACCTAGAAGACCATCAATGTCATTTCCCCTACACTCGCCTCTCCTAACAACTCTACTCAATTTGCCATTCAGACCATCTCTTCCGTCAGAACTTACCAGCCTCCCCCTCAAGGGGCACCCTCATTCAAGAATCTAATCCCTATCCCCCTCATCAGACCAGACACTCACATCACCAAAACGGTTGCGTCAGAGCTACGCTGTATGCTCCATAACTGCAGATCTGCAACCAAACACAAACTGTAAATCTCCGACACCATCACTCAGCACAACCTCGACATGCTCTTTCTCACTGAGACCTGGTTTAATGACTCCTCTCACACTTCATTTGATCTTTTGTTACCTTCTGACTACACTATTCTCAGAAACGACAGACCAGGCCAGATCGGGGGAGGTGTTGCGATTATCTTCAGAAACGCCCTCCAAATCAAAGCCTCTTCCACTACCCTCTTTCGCACCTTTGAATGCCTCTCCCTAGAATTCCAAGTTCATCATGGCACACCCTTCAGGTTCCATACCATCTACCACCCGCCTGGAAATTGCTCTTCCTTCATGGAGGAATTCATTGACTTCATTAGTGATCAATATTCACAGAGCGACAAGCAGATCTTCCTAGGTGATTTCAATCTCCACTGGGGCTCTTTGGTACACTCGGCGGCCAACAAGCTTACAACCTTTCTTTCCGCTAACGATCTTGCATAACACTGCTCGGAAATTACACATGCCAAGGGCTCAATTCTGGACCTTGTGATTTCCAAATCAGACCAGATTACCACTGCTTCACCCATCCTTGTGGATTGGTCTGACCATTTCCTCATTCCCTTCTGTTTTCACCTCTCTCACATTTTAACTCTCGGCCAACCCAAAAGAGCCTCTACGTGGTTCCGTAACACAAAAAACATTGATGAGACTCTATGTGATTCTGCTATGCCGTTTCTTCCTAGTCTAGACCCCAATACGGATGTCAACGATCTCACTGACCTTTGCCTATCAATCCTTCCAGTCGAAATTGACTAGGTTGCTCCACTCCAAAGCAAAAGGAAAAGACCCACCCCATCAGCTCCTTGGTTTAACAAAGCTCTCTATGACGAAAGGAAAATCCTTAGAATCTTAGAGAAGCACTGGAGACATTCTCCATCCACCCCCAACCTCTCTCTTTTACGTTCAGCAAGATCCATATACCACAAACACATCTTCCAGGAAAAAACATCACACTTCAGATCCCTCCTCGATTCAGCTAAAAACAGACCCAAAAAATTCTTCGACCTCATCAAAAACCCAAATTGTTCTCCCCAAACCATCAAGTCTGAGGATGCATCAAAGAAAGCAACTGAGTTTGCTATATTCTTCGACTAAAAGGTAAAATCTCTGGTGGAACAGGTCACCCACCCCCATCGAGGAGCGAAAATCCTTAGTCACTTGGCAGAACTTTGCCGCCATCTCAGAGGTTGATCTCCTCGAATGCATCCGCGAAACCAAACCCTCCAACCATTCCTCTGACCCCATTCCCAGTGGCATCGCCTTTGATTTCTATACTAACACTCTCTCCTACTGGACCAGGCTAGTCAATCTCTTCCTCAGTCAAGGATCCCTCCCAAGTGTCCTCAAAACAGGACAGGTTACCCCCCTTCTAAAAAAAACTCTGCAGATGCAAATGACCTCAATAACTTCAGCCCCATCACCAATCTCCCTTTTCTTTCAAAGATCACAGAAAAATGTGTTGCAAAACAACTGTCCCAACACATTATGGACAATAATCTCCTCGACATGTTCCAGTCGGGCTTTATTCAAAACTGCAGCACTGAAACATCCATCCTGCAAGTGATCGATGATGCACTGCATATTCTCGATTCAGGGGAATCGTGCCTTCTGATTCTTCTTGACCTCTCTAAAGCCTTTGACACTGTTAATCACACCACCCTCCTTAACATTCTTCAACAGAGAATGGGCGTGGAAGACACAGTACTCAAATGGTTTGCCTCTTTCCTCACAGACAGATCCTAAATGATCAAGATTGCAAATAGTCTCTCGTCTCCACTGGTGGTTGGTCAAGGCATCCCTCAAGGTTCTATCCTTGCTCCCACTCTGTTCAATCTCTATCTGGAACCATTAGGGAACCTTCTAAGCAAATCTGGAATCCTCTACCATCTCTACGCGGATGACACTCAAATCTACCTCAAGGTGTCTCCCCGTCATGATCTCTCACTACTCAGATCTACTCTTAACACTATTCACAACTGGATGCTAGTTCACCAACTCATTCTCAATCCCTCCAAAACTGAGTTCCTCCTCATATCTAGCTCTCTCTCTCCGCCTCCTGTTCAAGCCTGGATGGATCAATCAAATCTACTCAACAGTAAACCCATCGCTGTGGACTGCGCGAAATCCTTAGGTGTCATACTTGACAAAAGACTCAACCTAATCTCACACATCAACTCCATGGCCAAGAGCGCACGTTATCAACTGCGACTCTTATGGGGGATTCGTCGGTTCTTCCTGGAGAATGACCTAAAAACCTTGGTCCAATCACTAGTTCTCTCTAGACTTGACTATTGTAATTCTCTTCTGACTGGCCTTCCCAAATCTCACCTCTCCCCCCTCAAATCCATCCTCCATTCAGCAGCTCGCTTCATTTCAGGGTCCAAACGAAGTGACCACATCACTCCTATCCTGTCTTCTCTCCGATGGCTTCCCATTGGGGCTAGAGTTATCTACAAAACAGCGTGCATCACCCACAAAGCTTTGCACTCTTCCTCCCCTCGCTATCTGGCGAATAAACTCAAACTGTCTGGAGGCTCAAGACCTTCTCGGAATGTGTAAAAAGTTCCTTCTTGAACCCCCCTCCTTCAAAAGAATTTGAATTTGAATTTGAATGCGGATTTGTAAAGCGCGTAGTTACCCTCGGGCGTCCCAGCGCTAAAGTGACAGCCTAAACAGTACTCCTGTGGAGGGATTATTGGGGGAACAGCCAGGTTTTCAGGAGTCTGTGGAATGTGAGCAAATTGTTTTCTTTGCGGATGTTAATAGGGAGGCTGTTCCAGAGCTTGGGGGCGTTGTAAGAAAAGCTACGACCGCCCGTGCGCGCTCTTCTTATCCTGAGGATGCTGGCCAGATATAGAGAGTCCGACCTGAGCTGTCTGGAGGATTTGTGGGGCTTGATGAGTGGTCTAAGTATGGGTGGGCCTTTGCCTTGTAAGATTTTGTGGGAGATACACAGGGCTTTGAAGGCGATGCGCTCCTGGATGGGAAGCCAATGAAGTGCCTTGAGGGAGGGTTTAGCTGAACACCTTGTGTTCGTCCCCGTTAGTAATCTTGCTGTAGCTTTCTGGGCGTGCTGAAGTTTTTTAATAACAGCTACTGGGGCGCCCAGGTATAAGGTGTTTCCATAATCCAGTCTCGATAAGATGAGGCCCTGGATCAAAATTTTCCTAGACTGTTGGGGAATGAGGGGGCGGATCTTCCGAACTGCTCGCATGAGCCCAAAGCAGATGCCGGCTGTCTTTCTTGCTTGGGCTTTGAAGCTAAGGTCCTGGTCGAGCCAAAAGCCTAGGCTTTTGATTTCTTGTTTAGGTGTGGGAGGGGTGCCCATGCTAGATGGCCAGGCAAGAGTTTTAGGGAGTTTGTTTGGTCACCTAAGAGCATAATTTCGGATTTTTCTCCGTTAAGTTTGAGTCTGGAGTCACTCATACATTTGGATATTTTATGGAGGCATGAAACTAGGTTCTCCATGGATTGGTCTGCCTGATTAATAGAGACGACTAGTTGTGTGTCGTCGGCGTACATGACCACCTTTATGCCAAATAGCGAGGCAATGTCGTCTAGAGGGGCCATGTAAACATTAAAAAGGGTGGGGCTCAGGGAGGATCCCTGTGGAACCCCACAGTTCAGGGGGAGAGCTTTGGAGCGACCATAGTTATCTGCTACTTGGAAGGTCCTGTGTTCCAAGAATGAATGTAGCCAGGCCAGGACGGTCCCAGAGATGCCGATTGGAGACGGTGGATGAGGATGGTGGGGTCCACCGTGTCGAAGGCCGCGCTCAGGTCCAGGAGGATCACTGCCACTGATCCCCCTGCATCCAAGATCGACCTTGTCTCCTCTGTTACAGCCAGGAGGGCGGTGTCAGTCCCCTGCCCTGGTCTGAACCCTGTCTGGGAGTGGCGAAGGAGGTTGTTAGTCTCTAGAAATGTTGAGAGCTGTTCATTTACGATTCTTTCTGCCACTTTGCTGATGCCTAGGAGGAGGGAGATGGGTCTGAAGTTTGAGGGCTCCAGGGGGTCTAGGTTGGGTTTTTTGATAAGTGCTCGTACTATCGCACTTTTCCAGTTAACAGGGACTGTCCCGCTGGAAAGGGAGGCCTGGTGAGAGGAGGGGATATTGTGGGGGCTACTAGTTTCAGTTTACTCATAGGGGCTGGGTCATCCGGGGAGCCACTCTTCACAAGGTTGAGAGTGGTCATCAACCTCTCGATGGAGATGGGGAGGAAGGCCTTAAGGGCTGGGGCGTCTTGATCGATAGGCCCTGTTGGTGGGCCGGTAGGGGGTTGGGGTATGGGGAAGGTCATTATGATCTTGCGGATTTTAGATGAGAAGTACTCCGCGAGTTGGGTACATCTGGCGCCGGTGGGGTCAGCGGCCGGCGGCAGTTCGGGAACTTTCATGAGGGTTTTTACAATGCGGTAAGTCTCTTTAGAGGAGTTGGAGGCAGCTAGGATTTCTTCTTCGTAGTAGGTGGCTTGCGTATTTTTGATAAGGGTTTTGTATTGCCTCATGATCAATTTATAGGTTTCTTTGCAGACTTGAGACCAGTCTTTCCTCCAGAGACGTTTGAGTCTTTTGCATTTTTTCCGTAGTTCCTGCAATTCCGGAGTAACCAGGGAGACTTAAAAGATCCCCTCTTACTGGGGAGGTGTTTGACAGGGAGGGCCGCGTCCAAGGATAATTCTATCCAATCTCGGATTTGAGTATCTGCTAGCGAGGGGTCCGGGTTCAGGGTGGGGGTGGAGGCTATCAGCAAGCTGGTCCAGGCGTCCGTATCTAATTTGTGCCATGGACGAGAGGGAGCTTGGGGGGGAAGGTTGTGGATGATTTCGGTAGAGATTGGAAGATTCAGGAGTATAAGGTGGTGATCGGTCCAGGGGATGGGAAGGGGTGAGAGTGAAGTGAGTTCCGAGATGTTCGAGAAAATAGGGTCCAGGAGATGGCCCTTATTATGGGTGGGCTGAGAGTTTTTCAGGGAGAGGCTGAGTGCTGCAAGGTCTTCTTTAAGGTCACCAGCTGTTTTGTTCCCTGGGTCATCGAAGTGGATATTAAGGTCTCCTAGTACCGTAAAGTTGGAAGATAGGCAGGCTAGGGAGGTGGCAGTTTCCACTAGAGAGTCGGGGAACTGTCCGGTTGGGCCCGGGGGTCGATATATTAACAGCCCCGACAGCGTTTTCTCCGGGGGAAGATGTAGGGAGAAGTGAGTGTTTTCGCAGTCGAGGTTTGGGCTGTCCTTAAGTTGGCAGGTGAGGTGGGCTTTGGTGATGATTGCTATGCCGCCTCCTGACCCTTGAGGTCTATCTAGAAGAGAAAAACTGTTGGCACAATCGTTCTCAGGTAATGCGGTGATAACCTGGAACTCGCTTCCTCCTTCGCTCCGTGCCATCACCTCCATCCAGATCTTCAAAGCGGACCTCAAATCTCTTTTATTCCAAAGACACTTTCAGAACTAATTCCCTCCTTCTCAGACCCTGCCAGGAAGTTCTTTAGTCTTTATAAATTTGTCGCATATGTTTATATTTTTGCTGTACATCCTGTGCTTGCTGTGTTTCAAATTGTTTTCCTTTTGCCTGCGTTGTTTTGATTCTATGGCCTGCTATTGTTCGCCAGGAAGTTCTTTAGTCATTGTAAAATTTGTCATATTTATTCTTACTTTTGCTTGTACACTCTGTTCATGTTATTTTTGTTTGTTCTATTCCCGCAACAGTTCTCTCATGTAACATAACTGGTTCTATTGTACAGTGCTCTGACACCTTCGGGTAAAGTCCGCGCTTTATAAAAATGCATTAAATAAATAAATGAAAACATGGTGCTGGGCTAATCTACTACTGGAGCCGGGTATCGAACAGTGATCCCCAGCTTCCAGCGTCAGTTAGCCTGGCCGCGGCGCCACACCTCTCCCGTATCCATTGCTGAGCAAATGCCTTGAAATTTGCCGCACAGTTCATCACTGCTGCACTTTGTATCCAGTCATAAACAAAAGTACATGCCTCCTGGATATGGTAACCGTGGAAACACTTTTTTTCTCGCCTTGATTGACACACTATATCATTTTAAAATCTCTTTTCGCTATGAAAGTAATATCTTGGAATGCATCGAAAGTTCTCATTCAGCTTGTACTGAGAATCAAAGTAGGCACGTGTTAGGAGGATGAGTTGCTGCGGGGAAAAAACCTTTTCTTAATGCCTTTTAGACAGGGCACTGCAGTCAATGTCATGTGCATCCAATATCTTTCTGTGCCCACTTTGAAACAGTGAGTGGTAAATTTGGGAACATGATTTCATCTCCTGCATGATTAAGTAATGTCGAGTGATAGAGCGTGTGTGGGTTAGTACAATACATCTTTATCATCTGTCCTCTGACACCCCATGTGTAATGATATTAAGGCAAATGATCTGTGTGCTTTCATCAGTGCGTGGTTCTCCCGCTGACTATTAATGCTGGGCTGTGAGTCATTTTACCTTGCATAAAAAACACATGGGAAAAAGTGAGAAAGCTTGTAAGAAAAAATACCTGCTAAGCGGCACTTTATAAGTTATTTATTCAAAGTTTCCTTTTGAAAATGCCTTTTTAATTCTACGTCCGGCTACAAAGTCATAAACAAAGTGAAGGAAAATGCAACTTAAAATTCGAGTAACATTACCTTACCCTTTCTTCCCATTGATCTCAGGATAGCATTTTGTTTCTCAGATTTATCATTTGAATAATATTTTTCGGGAAAAGCAAAATGATAGTTTCTTAGATTGTTCAAGGAACATGAAGGAGGCAAAAGTATCAGGTCCTAGGAAAAAAAGCACCAAAGACATTAGTTATATATTCACAAGTGCCTCCTTTGATCTACGTGCATCATGTTATAAAGTAATTTTACTTTACCATTCATTGGCACTAAGTTTGACTGGTATCGGTTATCTATAATTTCATTAATTTGTTAAATAATTTCGGTGTTTTCATTTTTTTCTGAAAATTGTGTTTAGTTTCATGCCCAGATTCCCAGATGCTACTGTTATAGAGTGTTCGTATGAAGTATGGCCAGTGACATCTATAGAAGGCTGTAGGAACTCATGTCATACCAAAAATGTGAACAAATGGACGCTGGGTGTTAATGAAACTATTTGTGCTAACTCGTCATTAGATTTCCAGCAGTTGTGGTAGTCTGTTTGTGCAGCGCTTCCTAAGCTGTGTGAAGTAATAAATCTAAAATATTCTAAAATTAGAACTACAGCAATTTTAACAGTAAATAGAAATTAATAAATAAAATAAAAAACGTAGTCACCGTTGTCTAAAGCGCTCCAGATGATGACAAATAAAGGAAATAGTATCCATTGAGAGAATCAGTCAGCTCGCTACAAAACGATCGCTGTGAAATGAAAAAAAAAATAAAACAAAATGGCCTCCAGACGTGAAGCTTCACACTTTGACCTTTGCGCAGCGTCAAGACGCGACTTCCCGGAACTCCAGTGAAGAGATTCACGAATCATCACATTCTAGCCTTTGTAGGACGTGAAGACGCGATTTCCAGGAACACTGGTGAAGGCATTCGAAACTCGGTTCCAGCAAGAAGACGTTCGCAATCAGCCGTGGAATCAAGGTTAGATTTCCAAAGATGCACACTGCAGCCATTACAGTATTTGATCAAAATGAAATAGTTTGGCTTTGAAAAACTTGTGAAACATCGCAGCACAAAGGGAGATGTTTTTAAACTGGAAAAAGCCTCATTAAAAAACTGCAATACTTCCACTCAAAAGTTTTTTTTTTTAAATACGCACGCACAAAGGAATACGAGCAAGGTAACTCAAATGAAGTTCTAAATCTACACAATAAATTTCTTTTTCGTTAAATTCCGCCACTGGTGCAATCAAAACACACAATCAAAAACTGCCGCTGGTGCAATCGATATACACATAAACATAGGAGTACCTTAAATAAGTGAACGCTGTCTCCAAAGTTCGTAGGAAAAAAAAATAATGTACTTCCTGAGATGAGTTCTTTGAAAATATCCCAAAACGTCGCCAAATTGTGAAGTAATCAGGTAACACGATCTTCTGATGGAAGTAGTTTATTCACAAGAGAAACAGCTTGAACAACCACCAACATCCAATGTTCAACTCCCAATGCCCAACTCCCAAGATACAGAACATTCCTAACATCATGTATCATAACAATTCTACAAGAGTATTCCAAATGGAATACTACACTGTGCATGGATGAAGATGTATTAGGGGTGGTCGAAGAATCCTGCTGTGCCAGCAGAGTTCGAGGAGCTTTGCTGGCTCTGCGTGGAGAACTGACTTCTGAAAAACTCAGCAGAGTGATGTGGAGTGGAGTTTTTTTCTCTAGCAGCTCGCCAACGGTAAGTTGGCATGTGCCCGCAAGAAATCATGTGCTAGACTTCCTGCCGGCGAGATTTCTCAAAGCGGATGGTTTGGGCAGGTTGTGACCACTTGCATTGAGAAGTCTGCCGCTTGTGTTGAGGAGTGATACCAAAGGGGATGATGGACGGAGCATTTGAGCAAATCAAATACTCACCCCCAGTCAACTGATCTGCGTTCAATCCATCATTCTTTAGCTCACCCCACCACCCCAGTTCAGACATGCAAATCAGTCTGACCCTGTGCCTCATGGGATCAGTCCAGCCCGAACTGCCTAGCCGTGTATTCCTTGGACCGGAAACAAGCATCCTGGGACCGGTTTCTGCCTAATCAGCCGTCATCAGCCAGGCTAGCTTGAATCCAGTGGCAAAGTGAGCTAGGGAGCCACGTCTGGGCATACCCTGCCAACTTAGGGCGAACAAAGCGATATAAAAGGGGATGATGGACGGAGCGTTTGAGCAAATCATACACTCACCACCAGTCAACTGATCTGGGTTTAATCCATCATCATTCATTAGCTCACTCCACCACCCCAGTTCAGACATGGCCATATGCAAATCAGTCTGACCCTGTGCCTCATGGGATCAGTCCAGCCCGAACTGCCTAGCCGTGTCTTCCCTGGACCGGAAACAAGCATCCTGGGACCGGTTTCTGCCTAATCAGCCATCATCAGCCAGGCTAGCTTGAATCCAGTGGCAAAGTGAGCTAGGGGACCACATCTGGGCATACCCTGCCAATTTAGGGCGAACAAAGCGATATCATAGGGGATGATGGACGGAGCATTTGAGCAAAGCAAACACTCACCCCCCATCAACTGATCCGAGTTTAATCCATCATCATTCTTTAGCTCACTCCACCACCCCAGTTCAGACATGGCCATATGCAAATTAGTCTGACCCTGCGCCTCATAGGAACAGTCCAGCCCGAACTGCCAAGCCATGTCTTCCCTGGACTGGAAACAAGCATCCTATGACCGGTTTCTGGCTAATCAGCCGTCATCAGCCAGGCTAGCTTGGATCCAGTGGCAAAGTGAGCTAGGGAGCCACGTCTGGGCATAGCCTGCCAACTTAGGGCGAACAAAGCGATATCAAAGGGGATGATGGACGGAGCGTTTGAGCAAATCATACACTCACCACCAGTCAACTGATCTGGGTTTAATCCATCATCATTCTTTAGCTCACTCCACCACCCCAGTTCAGACATGGCCATATGTAAATCAGACTCACCTTGTGCCTCATGGGAACAGTACAGCCCGAACTGCCAAGCCATGTCTTCCCTGGACCAAAAACAAGCATCCTGGGACCGGTTTCTGGGTAATCAGCCGTAATCAGCCAGGCTAGCTTGAATCCAGTGGCAAAGTGAGATAGGGACCAACGCCTGGGCATACCCTGCCAACTTAGGGCAAACAAAGAGATACTAAAGGGGATGATAGACGGAGCGTTTGAGCAAATCAAACACTCACCTCCAGCCAACTGATCTGTGTTTAATCCATCATCATTCTTTAGCTCACTCCACCACCCCAGTTCAGACATGGCCATATGCAAATCAGTCTGACCCTGTGCCTCATGGGAACAGTCCATCCTGGATTGCCAAGTCATGTCTTCCCTGGACTGGAAACAAGCATCCTGAGACCGGTTTCAGGCTAATCAGCCCTCATCAACCAGTTTAGCTTGAATCCAGTGGCAAAGTGACCTAGGGACCCACGTCTGGGCATACCCTGCCAACTTAGGGCGAACAAAGCGATACCAAAGGGGATGATGGACGGAGCGTTTGAGCAAATCAAACACTCAACCCCAGTCAACTGATCTGGGTTTAATCCATCATCATTTAACATTACTATTTGAGGAATGCCACTTTTGAAAGATGCAAACAACTATAACAACATTGGTTCGTTTAAATGCAGACCTTTTTACTGAAGGAACAGTTAATTAATAAACTGGACCTATGTTTTCATATCACAATACCTTAGATAAGGTTAATGCTTTTCAACAAGTCTTCATAGGAAAAACACCTCTTCAACACAAATCCAAGCTATACAATAAACCAATGACAGCGAAATCATGTATAAATGAGTGATAGTGATTTAGCATGGTGCTATTAACATAGAAAATGAAAATGACCATAACTAATATATAAAAACACATCAATTATTCAGACCAGTGCAATGTTTTTTTAACCGAAGGATTATATAGTGCCAGCCAACCGGGTTCCAAAACATCCACTGTGTGTGGGTTAGTAGGTATGCATCTTGGTTCCACTTTACATATGGTTGTAATATACATGGAATTCCTGATGGCTGTGGCCTATGCATTTCGAACCACTAGTGTCTATGGGTTCTCTTTAAGGCTTTGGGCTGGTATATCTAAAAAAAGAGAATGCGTATAACATGTTTGTGAGAAAAATGACATTTCTCTGCTCTTAAAGCTCTGTAAGCGTGCAGCCTATCTACAATACATGTCTGCAGTGGGTGACAGCTGGACCTTGTATTTTCTCTCTAGACAGCCACACACAAAGAAAGGTTAGGTGTGACTGAGTGGCCATATTCATCCTGATGGGTAACACTGGGAAAGATAGGAGAGAGGAGCTAGCATACCTGAATGGGCAGTGTCCTGTCCCCACACAAAGTGCTGAATACCACCCGTAGTGAGTCTGGAGTCAGGCCTGGGTAGGGTGGAACTCACTGCACTTCAAAGCTCCTCTTTGAATTCACCTCCACTTCAAAGGCACAACTGGATGTGAGTACTGGGTCTCTGGCCCCACCAAATCAGACACTTTTGGCTTTCAGAAGAAACTCTGCCAGGTAGAAGGACTGCTGTGCTGCTACAAGGACTGCCACAATGCTGACTGCTCCTCTAGAAGAACTGCTTTTCTGCTGTGCTACCCTGCTGCTTGCTGCCTTCTGCCCCTGCAGACGCAGAACTGGACTCATACTTGAACCCAGAGGGATCTCTAAGGATATGCTGGCTTTCCTAGTGTTTTGAGACTCAGGGATATCAAAATCTCTTCTCCTGTGCCTGGTCCATTGGAAGTAGATCCAGTTGCTTGCTCCAGTGAAACCAATGCATCCTCTTCTGTGTGAAGCAGAATTGACGCATCGCTGATATTGCAGGAACACAACTGACACATCACACTTGGAACCAGTGCATCACTGCAGCTGGAGCGAGAGTTGATCAACGTATGTCCTCAACAGGGTGGAGAACGCTGGCCTTTGGCTTCAGAACCAACACATTCCACCTTCGGCGTGTTGTCTATGGAACCAGCGCATCACCATTTGTATATGGATAAAATTGATGGATCACCTCAACTACAGAATTGACACCGACACTTCACCCGGCTGCACCCCATATCTCGCTGTTGGGACCAATGTAAAGGAACTATGTTCAGCTGGCCTTCAATGGATCCTGTATCCAGCCCAAGCTCTATCACAGTCAGCCTGACCTTAACTTTGCCCCGATCCAGCGTGACCAGTTAACCCTCAATAGGCAATTATTGCTAGCAAGGGCTATTGACCCTTTTATCTTTTAAAAGTTATATTTCGACTTCTACTCATTGGAATTTTGTCATTGTAGGCTTGTTTTATTTACAAAATTGTAATCTATGTTTCTAAACGTTTGTGTGCAGTGTCTTGTGAGTTAAAGATAACAGGACCCTTTTGCTTCCTGACAGACTGAATGAAACAGTGATGTAGGTGTTTGGGTGTGGATGATAGAATTCATGTTGTAGAATGTTCAGTTAATGGTTACATGCCAAGAAATAATTACGTGTAAGACCAAGCTCCATGTGTATTGTGATCATTTGCATGTACCCGGGCTGGGGAGGACAGGGCAGCTGGCAACAAGATAGGGGATTACTTAAACCCTGTGACCCAGGGAACCAAGAGTGGTCTCCCATAGAGTTTGCCATGGTCTAGCAAACTTCTCGTGCGTGTCATGTGTGCCTCAAAAGAAGTGAAAATCGACGTTTGGTGTATGTGGGTCAAAGCACCACTCCATCTAGTGCAATGCCTGTAAAGAAAGTAAAGGCCTTACAGAAAATTTGCTGGTAAAGTCGAGACAAGAGGTACTTCACCACAACGTGACACAGAGGCAAAAGTAATTTAGAACAAGTTCAAGAAAGCACAAGCTGAGAAAATAGTTGGATACAGAAGAAATGCTAAAAGCAACAGAAACCAGGTACCATGCAAAGAAGTGAAAGTGGGGAACATCCTGTGCAAGATACAAACCGCTGCTCCCCACCAAAGAAGACGCTTCTACCAACCAGAGAGAGAGCACCCGACAACCCAAATTTTAGCACATGGCTAGTGCTTAACAAAGGTGCCAGTCCAAGTACAAGCATCAGAAGATGCTGCAGGAGCAGGCTCCACTCTAGACAGCAGAAAGTTCCACAGGTTATGATGCTACAGCATTCCTAAAACCACTACTTCCCTTTGATACTAGCAAATAGCAGAATATTGGTGACAGATGGACTGCCTGGATCGAATCCTTCAATGATTTCACTGACGCTCTGGAAGAAGCAAATAACATAAAAAATCTAAAGCATTTGGTGGGTGAAGGATTTAAAGAAGTGACAAGGAAAATACCACAAAGTGATGAAGTGACGTACCGTCAACTCAAGGAGGTATTAAACACCCTGTTCAATCCAATGTCAAATGTCGACTATGAAAGGTACATTTTCAGTCAGAAAAGCAGAAAGGTGGTGAAAAGATAGATGAGTTTTTAGAAAGACTTTATTCACTCGTCGAGCATTGCAAGTTGAATGAGTTCAACAATGAAGCGGCCATGCATCTCAGATCAATAGATGGTTGACTTTATAATTCCTGCAGACGACGAATGCTGAAAGAGTCACTCAGCTTAGAGCAAGAACTCATGGCCACAGGAGTGGAAGAAAGAGCTGACAGACATGCAACCAACAAGGAGGCCAGAACGGCCCAAAATAAGTCAGAGCTGAATGTAAAAAGCAAGTAAGAAGGAAGAAGACCATTAAGTAATGTATCTAAAAAAAAAGAAGTTGTGTTTATGATGTGGATTTTCCTTTCCACATGAAGCTAAATGTCCCACCGTTAGGCAGATATGCAAAGGGTACAGAAAAGAGAACCATTTTGTAATAATTTGCAATGCAAGGGAAATATCAAGTGCATCATGCTGAGAAAACAAAATTGAGAGAAGATCAAGTGTGTCACATTGAGAAAACAAAATGGATGCAAGAAAGTTCCGGAGACGTTCCAACCACTCCCACAAGACCACGCAGCAACATCAGTTGAGGCAAGTAGAAAGTGAACAATGTTGACTAGTATCCAATTCCTTGTCTAAAAGTTTTCACTGCCATTGTCAAGTGACAGTGAGGAAAATGGATGTGTGGTGTTAATGTTAATCATTGGAAGCTGTGTGCTGTTGATTAAATTCTTGCAAGGACAAATGCTGGACGAAGCTAAGCCGACAAGTGAAAGTGCAAAAATCATTTGGGCACTGTCCCAAAATCACAGTGAAAGTGAATGGGTACTCCATACCTTTTATCATAGACATTGGGGCATTGATAAGCATTATGCAAACGGTAAAGTACTATGAACTGTCTCCTGTGCCCTGTTAATCCTGTCCAAAACCAAAGTGTATATGTTTGCTGCTTTGTTACTACTACAAAGTCAAAGTTAATTTATAGCAACCGTGAAGCATAAAAAGCTGAAAGTACAAGCACCAATTCATGTCCTGCAAGGCCCTTCATCAGGTACATGTTTTCTCAGTTTCAGTTCTGCTGCTGATATGGGGCTGATTTCTGTAAACTACAATGTCAATGCCTATCATGAGATATTGAATCAGTTTCCATCCTTGGTTTGTGGCCTAGGAAGATTTAAAACCTTAAAAGTGCAACTTCACATAAATGAGAACATCCATCCTGTTCCTTAATGACATTGTCAAATTGCATTTCATTTACAAGAGACTAATAAGGAAGCAATTGAGACACTATTAAAGCACAACATCATTTGGCAGTCCTCTAATCCGGCGCCATGGGTATCACCCAAAGAGGTAGTGCTAAAGAAAGATACTGGATGAGCTTTGCACATCTGTATTGATATACATCAAGTGAACAAGGCGATTGAAAGAGAAAGGAATCCAGATCCACACATTGCAGCCATGATTATGCAGCTGAATAGAACTAAAGTCTTTTCCCGCCTTCATTTAAACAAAGTGTATCACCAACTCGAACTGACAGAAAATATGCAGGTACATTACTACCTTCTTGACTCATGTAGGTTTATTTAAATATAAAAGGCTACGTTTTGGAGAGTCATAAGCTGCAGAACTCTTTCAGGATGTCATTTGTCGCATAATACAGTCAGTCATAAATGTTTTCAATTACTGTGATAACATACTATTTTTTGGGGCCACACGAAAGGAATATGCTAAATCTCTTGAAACAAGTGTGTTATATTCTTGCCAATGCAGGTCTTACTTTCAATGCAGAAAAGTGTGAGTTTCACAAAACCAAACTCAATTTTTTTGGTCAGATCTTTTCTGATGGGGGAATGACTCTGGACCCAAATAAAAGTATAAGTTTTGTCATCCACTTTTCTCACCACAAGATTCAACTATGCTGTGATCCTTGTTTGGTATGGGTAGTTACTGTTCAAGGTATATACGTTGCTTTCGTCAAAGTGAGTTCCCCATTGAGAGTTTTAACTAAACAAAAGCTTCCATTTCGATGGTCACGTAAATGTGAACAAAGCGTCAAGACAATCAAATATGCAGTTGAAAACGCCACTGAAATGATATACTTTGATCTGAAATTGCAGACAGAGGTTGTTACTGATGCAAGTCCAGTGGGTTTGGGTGCCATCCTTGCCCAGCACACTTGACATCCCAAGTCCCAAGATACATTGTGGCGTATGCTAGCCTAAGTTTGTCATTGATGAAAAGTGCCTATTCACAACCTGAAAAAGTAGCCTTGCTGCGATGTGGGCTTGTGAGAATTTTCATGTCTTTCTATATGGGAAACATTTCACAGTTGTCACCAACCACCAAGCAATGCTCACCATTTTTGGAAATCCTAAAGCCAAGATGCCCGCTTGTATTGAAAGTTTGGAGTTGCAATGGCAGGAGTATGATGAAACCTGTCTCTTAGTCCTTCTTGACCTATCATCCGCATTTGACCCCGTAAACCATCCCATCTCGAAAATAGGATGGGCTAATCAGGAACAGTCTTGAAATGCTTCTATTCCTTCCTAGAGAACAGATTGCAAAGATTCCTAGTGAACAACGAGCTATCCCTTCCATCTCCAACTCAGATTGGGATTCCACAAGGATCAACTCTATCGCAGTCACCATTTAACCTGTACACTGAAACATTAACAGATGTATTACAATAGGCCAACATTTCCTTCCACATGTATGCAGATGACACCCAACTGTATATAAACCTTACATCACCAGAAGAGATCGTCATAATGAACCAAGCACTACTGAGAACCGTTGAATGGCTAGGTGACAATCATCTTAAGCTCATTGCAAAATAAAACAAATTCCTCTTGATCTCCCCTCCTAAAAGTGCAGCCAAGATTAAGGAATGGACCAAGATGATCACTGTGCTAAACGGTTCCCCGATTCTAGTAGACTTAACCAAATTTCTAGGAATCACTCTGGATAAAGAACTAAACATGCAAACCCACATCAACACAATGGCAAAAAACACTTGTTTCCATCTGAGCTACCTCAAAAAATTGAAGCCGTTCATCGAATCAGATGATCTCAAAATGGCAGTTGAGGCACTGGTCATATCAAGAACTGAGTAGGGATGCAAGACCCTTTCAGGGCTTCCTAAGATCTCTCCAGCCCCCCTAAAAGCTTGTCTCAATACTGCAGGCAGACTTATAACGGGATAAAAAAAATTGACCACATATCTCCACATCTGAAAGCACTCAACTGCCGTACGAGGCAAGAATACAGTTCAAGATTGCATGTGTCACACACAATGCAATACACCACCAAACTCCATGTTACCTGGGCCAGAAAATCACGTTACCGGGAGGCAGTAGACCCTCCAGGGGATCTAAAGATTTTTTGCTAAAACCAGCATTCTTCCATAAAAAGAGATCATATGATAGAACGCTCACTGGAGCAGCACCAAGGATCTGGAATTCGCTCCCAACGAATATTAGGAGAATCACGCATGGTCCACGATTAAAAAAGGAGACTAAGGCCTTTCTGATGGGTAGATTTCTCCCATAACTAACACCAGGCTACAATAAGACTATTTTGAGTTCGGCAGACAACCTGTCGATCCACTACAGTCTGCTGTTCTAGTAGACCTCTGGAAGGTATAAGACAGTTACTCCCATTTTCCATCTACAGGGATGTTGTCTACAGTCAAGGAACTCGATCAATGTATATTTTTTTTAAATTAGCAATAATATAACAATCGTAGATAGCTAGGATATCAGGAATGGACCTACTCTGGATCAGAAGAATGTTTTTGGTATGTTTTACTTTTACTTAATGATTTCCGTATTCTTCAATATGCTGCAGGTTAGACTTGGGTTAGCATCTGCCAATACTAAGAAACACGTTTTTACTCCTGTGGTTAAAGAAATGAATACCCTCTGATTGTAAAGGGGGTTGATGTAAAGTGCTCTGGCATTCAATTCTTGGGTCTTGTTCGCGGTATAGAAAACAA
Source organism: Lissotriton helveticus (assembly GCF_964261635.1). Classification (NCBI taxonomy): domain Eukaryota; kingdom Metazoa; phylum Chordata; class Amphibia; order Caudata; family Salamandridae; genus Lissotriton; species Lissotriton helveticus. Next base: position 892,759,422 of record NC_136071.1, on the reverse strand, counting down.
TGAATAAATAAAATAAATAAATATGATTATAAGATTGTGCATCATCCAGGAAAATATCAAAACCCTGCTGACTAATTCTCAGGTGTACCAGAACAGTGTCATGGGACTACTTCTAAAGCAGCTGATGCTTATGTTAATTTCATCCCGAAATCTAGTATCCATGTTACCATGTCGGCAGAACTAATCATTGCTGACATGAGCACTGACAGAGATTTGCTAATACACAAAGACATTATTACACATCAGTGGTGGCGAAAACAAATCGACTTCATCATAATATTGATGACCTTTAATACCAAAAATTTGAAAATGTGCAGGAAAGACTTCCAGGTACCCCAGAAGGCATCATCCTACGAGGGTCGAGAATTGTCATGCACAAGGGTCTGAAACAACAAGTTATTGAACTGGCCCATGAGGGGACATTGTAGAGTTGTCGCTACTAAACGAGCTCTATGGGACCGAGTGTGGCTCCCTCAGCCTGATGGAAGAGTTGAAAAAGAGTTAAGGGCAAGTCAATTGTGCAACTGCTTGTCATCCAAAAAAACCTTCATACGTTAAACATGCCTAATCTTCCAAAGCATGTATGGGAGAATATTACAATTGATTTCTTTGGACCCCTTGACAAAAGACAAAATCTACTGATGAAAAATCCAGTTTTCCCCTTGTGGAAGATCTGTCATCAACTCCTCATGAAATAGTCATTGAGAGATTAGAAAGTATTTATGCAACCTGGGGTGTTCCTTTGATTTGAAACCAGACAATGAGATGTGATATCATGCTATGTAAAAGAATGCGTTGTAAAGGATGTTGCGATGTAAACACTGCGTTGTAAAGGCAAGCATTGTAAATGTATGCATTGTAACATCATACATTCTCATTTAATATATTAAAGAAAACATTGATATAATCAGAAACACATCTACCTATAATAAAGCCTTATTGTTCTTAACCAATAAGAAGGGGAAGAAAGGGAACCAAGCAAAGAGCAAGGATTTTAGGATATATTTTATACTCAGAATTAACTAAATAAATCATCCTAAATTTCTTACATACGTTTGGGTCTCAACCATCTTTAGGAAAGAGGCATTTAAGTGCCTCTTAAAAAATGCCATGGGATGTTTTAGTAGAAATAAAATGGGAGAAAAGAAAAAGAAGTTTTGGAAGCAAGAGTTTGGAAAAATGTGAGCAAAATTCAATGGGAAAACTATCTAGTCCTGGAGCTTTCCTGTTATACTTAATTTTAGTGCTTCGGGGACATCCTTAACAAAAATATCTGGTTCTAATGATGAAAGATATAAACTGGTTAAAGTTCTTATGAATGAAGGGGAGGTATGTTTGTATGGCAGTTGGATCTGGGATAGATTCTGGAGAATTAACAGCCACATGCATCAAGCTGTTTTGCATTCGCAAACGGTGCGAATTGCAAAATTCGGCCGTTTGCGAATGCAAAAAGCTTTTTTGGGATGCATCAATTTTTTTTATTTTCTCGCAATTTAAGAAGTCGCAATTTTTTTCGATTTCTCAAATTGCGATAGCATTTAAGAAATCGCAAAATTTGCGATTTCTTAAATGCTATGCATGATTTTTTTAAATTTGCGAATTTGCAATTTATAAGGAGAAAATTAACATGAAGTAAACCTTCATGGTAATTTGTGAAAAGTTTCAAAAGTGCAAATAAATGCATTTTTGAAACTGATATTTACACACACACCTGCCCTTGGGACATGTGTGTGAGTAAAATGTACTTACATGACATTTCAGGGGTGCAGGGGGGGTCCTTTGGACCTCCCCTGCACCCTTGAAATTGCATTCTCATTTTGCGATTCCTTAATTGCGAATTCGCAAAATGAGAATGCCTTCCCATTGATTCCTATGGGCCTCTAGGCCCATAGGAATCAATGTAATGCAATTCCTTAATTGCGAATCGCAATTAAGGAATCGCAAATAAAGAATATTAAGAAATCGCAAAAATCTTTGCAATTTCTTGATGCATAGGATTTTGCAATTCCTAAATTGCGATTCCTTAATTTTCGCAATTTAGGAATCGCAAAATCCTACAATGATGCATGTACCTGTAAGTGTATTAGAATAAGCTTTAAATTCATCTAAAATGTTTGCTTCTTTAACAACAGGTTGGGAATTCAGCTTTAGAAGAGATTGAATTATAGTCCTTTCTTTTTTGATGTTTAGATAATTAGCAAGTAATTTACCACCTTTATTCTGGCCACCATAATCTCTAGCACTACCCTTCAGCAGATAAGAGGCAGCGTTCTCTATAGAGAGTTTATTATATTTACATTTCTGTACAATAAGATTATTTAGATCAGTCACAGAATTGGTAGTGCTATATACTGTTTCCAACTGTTTCCAAATGTTTAATGTGTTTTAGGATATCAAGGGCTTTTTGAGAAGTTAATGTTTTCTTTTTCGAAACATGAGAGATAATAACATTTCTTGCTCAAGCTTTGAACGCATCCTATATAACATGAAAAGAAAGATTAAGAGATGAATTATGAGTAAAGAATTATGTAGCACAGAGTTAAAATGCAGAGGTAAATGCTCAAAGATAGGTTAAAACGCCATTGTGAATTTCCAGTAGTGATAGGAAATAATTCTAAGCATAATGTTACCAGAGCATGATCTGAAATCAATATGGAGCCTATATCTGCATGCGTAATGTGCTGTGTTAATGCTGTGGAAATAAACAAATAATCAATTTGAGATTGGGATAAATGTGTAGGAGAGATAAATATATATTCTCACAGGTGCAGGTTAAATAATCTTCAGGAATCAAAAAGGGATCTTTGATCAATAAGGGAAGTGAATTGCTGATGCATAGTAGAAGGTATAAAAGTGGCCTTAGAAGTACAATCTATCTAGGAATCGAGAATTTTTTTTTAAATCACCACCAAATACCACATATTCTGCAGAAAAAAACATAAATTTTACAGATAAAGCAGGCCAAAATACATTATCAACTTTGGTAGGTGCATATATGTTAAAGAAATAAAGAAATTGGAATGGTATTGATCTGAATATCAGCAAGCACGGATTGTCCTTCATCATCTAATTCTTGGGGAAGGAGTGTGATATTTATGACAAAAAATAAAACCTCAATTTCTCTTGCCAAAACCAGGAGAAGAAAAGACATTTCCCACCCATTGACATTTAAGCTTTTGAACTTCAGAAGCAACAACATGAGTTTCCTGTAAGCATACAATGTTTGCATTAAGCCTGGCTAAATGAGTAAAAACCCTTTGCCTTTTGATAGGCGAGCCAATACCTTAACATTCCAATAAATAATATGTAATGTCAATTAAGAAAAAATTACAAATATATAATGCAAAATAAATGCATGAGAAGAAAGTGAAAATATATTTGAAGGGAAGGAGACACTCCCAAGAAAGGTAAAAGGATGGAAAATAAATAATATACATGATAAAAATCCCGAAAAAGAATTGTACAAAACTGAAAAAAGAAGAAAAGGAAAGAAAAGAGAAAGAAAAGAGACAGAATCCTTATATAAGATTAAAAAGAATGCTCTACCAAAAACATAAACAGAAATTGAGGGTGGTGAAGCAACATAAGGAAGATGGCACAAATGGCTGGAACTCCAGAGCAGCTCAGAAAGGAGGACAAACCATCCAGACAGACTAGGAGTAACAATGAGCAAACACGAAAAGAGCACTTGGTAAAAACACAAAAAGAAAAACATTTGTTATCCGAATCATAATATAAATAGATAAAACACGAACAAGAACAGAACTTTACTTAGAACTTACAATGAATGTTCAATTATTAGTCCAGTCTGGCAATTTCAAAGTCTTCTTCTTTACAATTGTCTAAGAACCACTGCAATAGAGCAGGGTCCTCATAATTCATAGTTTTGCTTTTATAGGTCACATTAAAAAGACAAGGATGGAAAAGCCCAAATCTGGCATTGAAATTCTGTAGCGCTAGTCTAAAGTCAAAAATGCCTTCCTTCTATCCAACATCACTTTGGCATAGTCTTGAGAAAAGAACAATGTTGCTCCTTGCTATGAGATTCAAACTTTGAGTTAAGCTGCCTCTAAAACTTTTAACAAGTCAGTATACTCAATAAATAAAGAATGACACCTCTCGGCGTGTTAAAAGAAGAAGCAGTACGTGGTCTGTGGCCTAGTCAGTATGCTCTTTGAATATTTAGTATTTGCATTTCAGGAAGACCAAGAACCTTTGTGGGAAGGGGTTGCAAAATTAGATAAGATTAGAGCCTTCTAGTCTCTCTGCCAATCCATAAATATGCAAGTTCTTGCACCTGTTGCTGTTTTCAAGGTCCTCAACTTGTCTTTTGAGCTGAGAGATTTACATTTGAATAGGAGGAACGTGTTTAGCAACGGTTTGAAATAAGTCTACCTGGTGTTTAATTTGCACAACTTCACTCTCAATAGTGGACCACTTGTCATCAAGATTTTGAAGACATTTATTTGTATTTAACTTGTATGGTCTGGCTTCTCCTGAAGGTCTTGTATGCTGAGGGCATACAGGCGCAGAGAGGATTATTGGTGAAGTAAGCTGACCTAAGGCAAATATCAATAGTCAAAGAAAACCTATGATGCAAAAAAGTATTATAAGGGATCAATAACTGAAGAATAGCTCCACGCTTCTCAAGACCACTTATAGAACACATTTTGCATGAAATGTGAAGACAAGGTAAGAAGAAAAAATGTTAGAATACAGCAACATGAGACATCTCCTTATAAATTATAAGTTCCATATATAATGCCATGCCGATTAGGTGTGATGCGAATGTGGAAAAGCTGCTTGACCAGCTCATATAGCATAAAATGCAGAAAGGAAGGACCATTGTATATGTTGCTCCAGTCGAACAAAGGCAAGTAAACTTGAAGTTCAGTTGTGAGGAGGCAACATTATTATTGTTAGCATCATGAAAGAGGAAAAACATGATATGGAAAAAAAAGCGAAATTGACTAATAGGAGCAATGAAGGCAACGCTCACATCATTTGCTGTATGCTTTGGTTTGTGGTGCAAGATCCCAAAGCAGCATAAAACAAAATGGCAGGCGCATAGACCAAAATAGCACGAATACATGGTAATGCCATTTATCAGAGAATTTTCAACACGTCTGCAGTTCAAAGTCCTTTAAAGAGCTGCAGGATAGTGTCATCCACAAGGAAGGAATGCAACCCTCTAAGCCGCAGTGGAGCCACTCTAGCGGGCGGCCATCTTCACCAGAATCAAGCCACGCCCCCCATCAAAATCATTCTTGGTTTGCATTTGAAATTGCTTTACAAATATTACGTCATTCTCACAGAATGTCAAGTAAAACTGACAAATGACCTGACCTGGTCAGAGTGAATGGCCAATGAAACATCTAGTTTTTGAAGTTGAATTGAAGTCCAGTTAGAGCCCTGATGAGTGATTAGCTGATTCTTTAATACACCTCACACCAAGGGCAGTTAGATCTTCCAGTAAAGTAGGGTGGACTTGCAGGTAGAAGTGCAGCTTGAGGATCAACTTCTAAAGGCTCAGGCACACAATAAGCTTAGATAACGGCCAAAGGCCAGAGGTACGACGCTAAGAATAGCACTCCGCAAATTGTGAGTCTTTTAAGACTTGCAATTAGCAAAGCGCTATTATGCATTTACAACAGTGTTAATACACTGTTTTGCGACTCCCAATGGGGCCGCAAATAGAGAAGCTCATGAATATTATTGAGCTTCTCGCAATTTGCGACCCCATTGGGATTGGCAGGCCCTCCCATGTATGGTGGCCTGCAGGGCTCAGCAGACCACCATGTCTGGGACTGCTTTTAAATAAAGCAGTTTCCTTAAAGGAAAACAGGATGCATTTAAAAAAGAAAAAAATTTAACGTTTTCGTTTCATTTTTTAAGAGCAGGCAGTGGTCCCTGGGACCACTTCCTGCCCTTACAAAAGTATTTTCCACTGCATTTGCTAAGGGACACAGGTCCCTTGGGGACTCCTTCCTTTTTTTTAACCCATTACCACCCTCTTGACTTACTGCAACTAGCTTCACAGTGCATCATTTGTCCAACAGATACAAAGCTAGTAAATGGTATGTGGGCTATGTTTTATGCCATTGGTTCTTTTCAACACATAGTGGGTACCCTGGACTGTACACACGTGGCACTTGTAACACCAGGAGTAATTGAACACATATCTGTATTCGGAAGTATACCACTAATGTTCAAATGGTGCCTTTCTAGCAATTACTCATGTACTCGTTTCCCAGGATCTGCACATGATTCAATGATTCTATGAAATAGCCAAGTATTACTTACTATGTCAATTTATGACTAACAATGGGCAAGGTTGGTAGGTGAGTACAACCACCCCCAAATGAAATATTATCTTACTGCAGTGATGCTACATTGGTAGAGGCCACCTACCTATGTGGATCATATGACCCATCCATATATTAATTTTGGTTAATCAATGTGTATAACATCTTATATTCAAATTTACACCCATGATATGACAGGGAGGATCAATTTTGCTAGGAAGAACAGTATGCATCCGATTGCTTTCAAGAATTTAGTCAATGCATGACCCAAGTTAAAAATATAAGTGTTGCTTCGGCCTGTGTACTGTAGACATGATGAAACTCAAATATGCCCTACCTCCAGGTTCCATGCAGGTCCCTAGTATTCATTGCATGAATAACTGATGACAACCGTCCAAGATCCTAAACTGCATCCCGATGTGCATCCAGAAGAATGTGATTGCTCAAGGGTTGCTTCTGATGTCTCCACTAAAGTGATGGGGCATTAGCTTATGTTCCAGAGAAGGTGTGTCAAACGAAACTGCTGTGCTGCACAATGTAGCAATAAGGAATTGTGTACCCATGTGTGATGCGGAAAGACAGGAAGGTGGGGGGTCAAGTGATGAAGTGAAAAATCCACAGGGTCCACAATGCCCAACAGAAGCAGGACAGAAATGCTGCAGCCATCAGAAATGTATCCTGTTATTCAAAACATGTTTGGGACATTAGTTTCTTTAATTGTATGAGGCTGATGCACATTAAAAGACATATAACAATAGCTGACATATTTGTAAGTTTTATTATGTGAATAAACACCAATACATTATCTATGTCCTCAACATAAAATTCTTTAAACACATACACAGCACTATCACTAGCCTTGGCTGGCCTATACTACCTTTGACCATTAAGCTAGCTTAACCCCACAACACCCTCAAAAGCTACATTTTAAATACAAACTCTCACACACACACACACACACACACACACTGTTCCTCTTGTTGATGTACAAGATGCAGTTTGTGTTGTGTTTTATTCTTTTTTTTTAGCCAGGGGTTGATATGCAGCACTATAAAAGTAAAATATTGACCTGAGCTCAGGTTAAATCATGTCACAAACATGAAAAAATATGCATCTTAAACAGCAGAGCAATAAGCTTTCTTTAAACAAAACCACAATACAAAAAAAGGTATAATTACATAAAACTAGGATAATGGATGCCTCAGGACCTCCGTACATAAAGCCTAATATGTTTCATTTATCAACCTAGGTAAACGACCTCCACAACAACATTTCACTTTGTGTACCATATTTTCACAAATATAAACAGTTCACCCAAGGCCTCACAATACAGAAATTTTAAAATGGTTTGTCAAATGTATGTGCAAGGAAATCACAAACCACTTTATACTTTATATTCATTTACCTAATATTTCCCCCATACACACACACCGTGGTTTTTAAAATGTGATATACTTATTTCATCAGCAATTTTGTAGAAAGGATTTGCAGTCCACTAGCTTTGATGGCTGCCCACATGAGCTTCTCCTGAGATGTTATCTAAAACCCTTCATACAGTAACAAACTCTATTGCCTTTGTCCCCTAAACAATATGGGGCATATTTATGAGCCCCTTGCGCCACAGGAGAGTCATCTTTTGTGGCGCTCCGACATCGCAAACTACAAAGTCATATTAATGAGGTCATGCAAAGACATTTTTCATGGGTTTGAAAGGCCTCATAGATATGGAGTAGGACAAGGCAGCGCAATTTGCTGCTTTACCTTACTCTGTGCTAGGGAGGTGCTCCATGGGCATTGGGGTAGGTGTTCCTATGCAATACCCATGGATTTTGATGCTTCCCCAGATGTACAAAACCATTTAAACCTGGGGTTGCGCCAAAACCTTATGCCTTTTCATGGGAGGTCCAACGGGAAGAAATAACCTTATTTCTCCTCTTTTTTTCCTATTTCTATGTGTGCTACATTTGCAGCACACATAGAAAGAGGAAAAAGCCTCACAGGGTTTTTTTTGTGCAGGAAGGTACCCTTCCTGCACAAAAACAATCCTGCCGACAACACAGACACCCTTGCACCATGATGCCAAGGTGCCCACGTGAACACTAGGCTGTCAAAACAGTGCCAGCGCAGGGGGAGCCTATAGGAATGCTCATATTGGATACATTCAGTGCATTCCTGGCCTTTCACTTTGATGTAGGGCAGCACAGCAAGGTGGCTTGGTTCACATCTATCGTGCATTCATATAACGCAGCTTAGTGTTAGTGACCACATCGCCACATTTAAACACTATGCCATGCCTAATAAAACTCCTCTGACTTGCATTGCGACAACTTTAGTGCACAGAGCAGACACACACAGTTGGAGTGTGAAACGGCCCAGGTCCAAGAGAGGTGCCAAGTTCTCTGGATAGCAAGCCACTTCAGTCTGGGCCCAGGTCATAGGCGCTGGAAGGAGGGGTGGTGGGGGGAGGGGTGCTGCACCACCTCCAAAATGACCACACTGGATCTCAGAAGGTGAATGAGCAATAAAGATGCTTTTACATTTAGTTTTTATCTTCTAACAGGGGTCAAATGGCAGGGTATGTTTTCTCAACAATTAATGCTTCTTTTAACTTGGAGATTTGTGCTCACTTTTCTTTATCTGACTCCAAAGTTAGAGGATTTTATAAAGAGGACTATGTGAACATCTTGCAGTATGAACGGAAAGGCTGTAGGATCTTTATTGTTGGCTAACATACAACAAAACTCGAACGCTGAAAACATTAAAAAATAGATCAACTGATAGGAAAGCACAAACGAGTCACTTTTTTTTGTAATTCTTAAGTGTGATGGAGAAAAACACTTTAATAGAATCAAAACAAACCACTTTATTTGGTAATGTGCAAATGATAATTATTCTCTGAAACCCGATTTTCAAAGTTATCATTTGTGTGCTCATAGTTTTATCATTAAAACTGCATGTCCATGCAAAATTTACTGGACATTTCAATGGAAAGTGTGCTGTGTGTAAACGGCAGTGCGCCAGTGGCTGCTGGCATCAATTGAAAGTGAGAAACAGGCATGCATGCTCTCAAATAAGATAAAACAAATTATTTAAATGGGGGCGCGCTCACAAATATAGACTTAACATATATTTATTTTTAAAACTTATCTGACAACCGGACCTCCTGCTCCGGACTTCTTCACACTGCAGCTCAGCCACCAAGAAACTCCCTTGACCAATCAGGGCACTGCTCTCACCAGCTTGAGAGCAGCACCCTGATTGGAGGGAGCGGCCTCACCAGAAGCTCCACAGCACTCTGGAGGCCGGCACTTACTCTAACACAGCTTTTTTAAGACAGGTGGGTTAGAGCTTTCAAACTGCGCATGTCTGGCTAAAAAGACATGCACACTTTGAAAAGTGTACATGCATCCCACCCTCCTCCCAGTCCCTAATGCTGTCATCCAGCAGCAGTCACGCCCCCGTCCTGATGCTTTGTTAGGACGTGAGGATGTCAGGATTAAAAGTAAAATGGTAATGATGAATTACTATTTTATTTTTCATCTCGGGGATAGGGGGCATCTAAGTGGGACAACACTCCACCGCTCAAGTGGTGAGCCCGCCCCTGCGAGTGCGCTACCATACCATGCTTCTGAAATATTTGTGACAGTGTGCTCTAAAATACACCACCGGTTACATAACAGACCCTTTCCACTCTCCTTCTGAATGGCTTCATCATATTTGCTACACTTGCTCTTTGAGTGGTGCTTGAACCTTTACTAATCCCTATAACTTCAGTGACATAACATTTATGGCAGCACCACCACTCCGAAAATCGACCCACCACCCCTGTCCCAGCGTGTTTGCATTAGTGACTGACGCTGCCACACAAAGCATTCATTACACAGTAATGCAAAGGAGGCTGCCTTGAACCTTCCTCTCCTCACATGATGTGGCAGCCAGTGTGCTGCGAGATTTTTATCTGATGATGCTGTTTCTGCAGTATTTTCATGAAACATGACATGAGTCTTCCAAAGCGCATACTCGTCTCTAGGTATAGTAAGTTCAGGCTACGGGTGGGCGTTTATGATGTGGCAAGACTGAGTACTTTGAAGCTAGACAGTGAGACCTTCTAACACTGCTTTTTGGTAGGTCATAAATGTGTTCAGGTTACATACTCAACAAACCTTTAGACACTCTGCAGAGCGCACAGAATAATGTTCAAATGTGTACCAATTGTATTTTCCTTTTATGTGAAAGTGTGGAAAGGAGATACACACAGCTGTCGACACCAAAGGAAAAGAAAATGGCTTGTTTACAGGTGAAGAGGGAGTTAGAGTTGCTGTGGGAGTGAAAAGACAGGGATAAACAAGAAGAAGACAAAATGTCAAATATGGAGTTGGAGAATTTCAGAATGAAGTGAAGAGTAAAAAAGGGTGCCACTGGTTAACAGTGAGAGACCTCAGAGGAAAGTGGTGCGAAGTGGAGAATGGGGGTAATCAGATTGAGAAATACCGAAGACCACTGCCCCGTTCACAGATCTTAGTAATGATTAATTCACAGTCACTTTTTTCAAAATTGAAACATTTTCAAGTTTAATTATTCACAACAAAATCGCCGTTTTACTCTTTTATCCAATATTGTTAAAACGTATTGGCAAAGACAATACGTCTGGCTTGTTTTAGATGTGTACTTATTTTTGTGTGTTATGTCAGGATTCAAAAATAAAAACTCACAGAGAGGGAATCAAATACTAGTCATTGCTTTGATTTAGTTATGAGAAAGTGTCACTCAAGGTGTCACAGGTATAACAGTAGAATGTTGCTCTTAATACACTGAGACCTTAGACATGTCACAAATAAGCACTCTGAAAACTTGGCAGCTACATAATGTACGTATCCCTACTTCCCTAAAGAAACTGTTTAACAAGCGATGTATTGGTGTGTAAAGACAGGGGCCCCTTATAACTGTATGTGCTAAAATGTTCATACTGTATCAGACCTCCTGCAAATTTTGCAAGCTGATGATAACTTTCCCTTGCCTCAATCTGTATCTATATGTAGATTGTTCTGTTAGCTAAAGTCTAAACCTTAAATATTTATCGTCCTAGATAGTGTTGTGTCACTGCCACTTTGACTGAGTATTAAGTTAGAAGACCGATTGTACGATCAAGAGTTCTTTCATTGGAGCCGTTTTTTGTCACCGATTCCAAATGTAGCATGAAACTGGGATTTGAGTGAATAGGAGAACCACCAGTCTATCAATCAATCAATCAATCAGGCCATTTATAGAGCGCACTACTCACCCGTAGGGTCTCAAGGCGCTGGGTTGGGGGGGGGGGGTGCCGTTACTGCTCGAACAGCCAGGTCTTGAGCTTTTTCCTGAAGGAGAGGTGGTCTTGGGTCAGGCGCAGGTCGGTCGGGAGTGAGTTCCAGGTCTTGGCGGCCAGGTAGGAGAAGGACCTTCCTCCTGTTGTCGCTCTTCGGATGCGGGGGACGGCGGCGAGGGCGTGGCTGGTTGATCTGAGGAGGCGCTTGGGAGTGTAGAAGTTGATCCGGTTGTTGAGGTAGCTCGGGCCTTGGTCGTGTAGGGCTTTGTGCGCGTGGGTGAGGAGACGGAAGGTGATTCTCTTGTTGACCGGGAGCCAATGCAGATCTCTCAGGTGTCCGGAGATGTGGCTGCGTCGGAGGATGTCGAGGATGAGTCTGGCCGAGGCGTTCTGGATCCGCTGGAGTCTCTTCTGGAGCTTGGCGGTGGTTCCGGCGTAGAGGGCGTTGCCGTAGTCCAGTCGGCTGGTGACAAGGGCCTGGGTGACCGTCTTCCTCGTCTCGGAGGGGATCCACCGGAAGATCTTACGTAGCATGCGTAGGATGTTGAAGCATGACGAGGAGACGGCGTTGACTTGTCTGGTCATGGAGAGGGAGGAGTCCAGGATGAATCCCAGGTTGCGTGCGTGGTCCGTCGGTTTGGGTGCGGTGCCCAGGGCGGGGGGCCACCAGGAGTCGTCCCAGGCGGAGGGCGAGGAGCCCAGGATGAGGACCTCCGTCTTGTCCGAGTTCAGTTTCAGGCGGCTGGTCGTCATCCATTCGGCTACATCTCTCATCCCTTCGTGCAGGTTGGCTCTGGCGGCGGCGGGGTCGTTGGTCAGGGAGAGGATCAGCTGGGTGTCGTCGGCGTAGGAGATTATGTTGAGGTTGTGTTGGCGTGCGATGGCCGCGAGGGGGCTCATGTAGACCTGGCGGATCTTGAAACTAGCCAAATCATATATTATCCTTATCAATTGATCGTTCAAAAATATTTCCAAAATATACAATCTAAACTGTTTCTAACTATTCTAACCATCTGCTAGGGTCGACAGTTTGAAAACTAACAGTTTGAAATCAAAAGATTAAAAACATATTTTAAAATTAAATGTAACTAAATGTCCCTTATTTCAGCTCCCCCTGCTGCTTCTGCCTTGCTTATTTTCTTTTTTGTTTTCTTCAATTTAGCTGCTAATTAGTTTTTTGGATTAATTTTGCCTAATTGTTCAGTTTACCTACTGTACTGTTGCCACACTGTTTCATTCCATTCGTTTCACTCTCCACTGTGTATTTTGTGACTTTGAAATTTTGCACTGCACACAGTTTAGTTCTCTGTTTTAGTCTCCACTGTTTAGTTTAACTTAATTTTAATTGTAGCCTGCATGTTGTGTTGCCTTGTCTCTTTGCCTGCTGTCCGTCACTGCCTGCTCGTTTTTGCTGCCGTTTCTTTTTGCCAATTTGCCCTCAGCTTCATGCCTCACACCAGTCCTGCCCACTGCCACCCAGCATGCCTCTCTCCTCCCAGGACCTACTTAATGGAGCCAAAGTTCACCAAAGGCAAGCCTGTTTGCGCAACACCAGCAAACCCTGGCTTACCAACCACTCCCAGATGCACTGCCCCGAGCCCTGCATTCCAGACTCCAGTACTGCCTCACCTCTCCACGATCAATGGCAGGATTTTTTTCCTGCTGGCACTGTCTCTTTTCCTGTAATACCAGAGCACCCGCACACTTGAACACCACCAACACGTCGACCATGTCTGCTCCAGAAGAACTCCACTGCCTCCTGCTCAATGCTCAATCACTCTGCAAGCATGCCTCCGAGATCTAGGACACCATCTCCTCCTTCATCTCGACGTCATCTTCCTCACCGAGACCTGGCTCAACCCCCCCGTGCCCGACATCGCTTCAGCAACACCCCACGGTTATAACATTGTTCACCGGCACCACATCAGCAAACAAAGAGGTGGATCACCATTATCCACAAAGAAAACATCCACTGCACCACCACTGCAGATGACACCACCCCGATCATGGAACTCCTCAACTTCCAACTTCAAACCTATGGCAAAACTACCATATGGGTTCCTTTACCACAGTTTGCCATGCTACAGCTTCTATGACACCATACCTGAGTTCATCATCCTCTCACCACTCACTCCAAACACTACTGCTTTCTATGAAGACCTCAATTTTCACCTCAACGACCTTAATGACACCAACACCACCAACCTCCTTAAAAGCTTGAACAAGCTCAGCCTCACCCAACTAGTCACCAGGCTCACCTGCATTGCTGAGGACACACACCGGACCTGATCTTCACGGCCAGCGACAGAGTCAAGTACAGCCATGTCACTGAGCTCACCTGGACGGAGCATGCCATCATCCACTCTACCATTACAGGATCCCCCAGCACTGCCATCAAAATTGCCCAGCACTACACACCATAGTCGGAACAAAGTGTCAGAGAGCCAGTGGACTGATGTCCTCTACACCTCCCATCTGATTCTGCAACCAACCTAGAACAGGCTGCCAAGAATTTCTCCACCTGGATCCCCGATTATGCTGACAGAGTTGCACCATCAAGCCCACTAAACTCAAGAGACCTTCCAAACAGGCCAGTGAATAGAGATCCACTAAACACAACTGCAAGGGACTTGAAAGAAAATGGGGCACCAGCAAGGAACCCACAGACCGAGCCAAACTCAAGACATCCCTCAACCAATTCCATCAACTCTTGAAAGAAAAAAAAGGAGCACCCTTGACCGCATTGATCCACAGCAAAGAACTCTTAAACATCGGCCACTGAAAACATCATCACCCCTTCCCAGGAATTCTGCAACACCATGGCGAACTTCTTCCATGACAAGATCTCCACTGTCTATTAAAACTTTGAGCATCAACCCACTATTGCAGACATCCTCAGCCTCTTCACTCCCAGAGATGTTAACCTGCACCACCTGCTCACCACCTTGGACCAGCTCACCTCACAAAACATCACAGCCATCATGATTTTCGTCCACTCAGGAGCATCCATGGACCCCTGTCTCCACCACTTTTTAACCTCAGGACAAGATGATCGCCAACAAGCTCACACACATTTTTAAAGCATCCATCACCACGGTCACCTTCCCCTAAGAATGGAAGCATGCAGAAGTTAAACCCCACCTCAAGAAACTGGATGCTGACTCCAGGGAACTTAAGAGCTACTGCCAAATCTCCCTGCCCCCCTGCCAGGCCAAAGTCCTCGAAAAGGCCATCAACTGCCAACTTACGGAACACCTGGAGAACAACAAACTTGTAGACTCCTCAAAATACGATTTCTACTCCAACCACAATACCGAAACTGCCCTTATCACTGGCACCAATGACATTGAAGCCCTTCTTGGCAGGGGAGAAACTAAAGCCCTGACTTGACATCTCAGCAGTGTTTCACACTGTATCCCACCACACCCTTATCAGGAGGTTTCATCATATTGGAATCCAAGGAAATCCCCTTAAGGAGCACTCCTTGCTCTTCAGAATAACCCAGAGAATCTGCCTACCACCTTTCACTTTGAAACCTGAGAACATCATCTGCGGCGTTCCTCAAGGTTCGTTTGTCAGCCCTACACTGTTTAACACCTACATGACCCCCTTGGCCAACATCGTCAGAACCCATGGACTAATCATCATATCCTACACCAACCACACCAAGCTCATCCTCTCACTATCAGAAGACCTCTCCACAATAATGGACAACTTCTGCAAGTACATGATGAACATCGCAGACTGAATGAAAGACAACTGCCTAAAACTCAACACAGACAAAACAGTAGTGCTGATCCTAGGGAACAACGCCCTGTGGAATGATCCTTGATGGCCCCCTGAATTTTAACCTTCACCCACTTTGAAAGACCTTGGCCGAAACCTTGGCTTCATACTAGACAACAAGCTCACAATGAAAAGCCAAATGAGCATAGTCTCCTCTGCCTGCTTCCTCACTCTTCACATGCTCCGCAAAATCTTCAAATGGCACCCCATCAACACTAGACAAACCATCACTCAAACCCTAGTCACCAGCCATCTGGACTATGGTAACCATTCTATGTAGGAATCAGCTGGAACATCCTGAAGAGAATTCAGACCATACATAATTCAGTGGCCTGACTCACCCTCGACCTCCCTAAGCGGTCCCACATCACCCCCACCTCAATAAGTTCCACTGACTCCCCATTCGTAAGCGATGTCAATTCAAGGTGCTGATCCACACCTACAAGGCCCTTCACAACCAAGGACCAGCATGCATCAACCACCGCCTCAACCTCCACCAACACTCCAGACACCTCTGCTCCACCTCCGTCTCCCTCTCACACACCCCGCCGAAGCAACAGTGCAGCACACTCCTTCTCCTTCCTAGCCGCAAAGTCCTGGAATTACCTCGCCTGCACCTTCTGATCTCATCCTCGCTGTTGGAATTTAGGAAAGGAATGAAGGCTTGGCTGTTCAATTAAACCCTCCCTCAACAGCAGGTGCTCTCAGCACCTCGACACCCATCCGGGTGATTAGCCATGTTCAATAAGTCATGTTTGGTTGATTGATTGCAAAAGTGTTACAGCAAAAATAAGAGTATTGAGTAAGAAAAGTCAAAGGATTAAAGGTTAGATTTAAAAAAAAAAAGGTAAAGATACGGTTGTAGAAAGGATAGGGATAGTCCTTTGGAAGGAGTAGGGCAAGGCACAGTCCTTAGGGGATAACCAGAGTTAGCATACATGTTGGAAATATATGGTATGTGTATTTGGAAAGCACACTATCAGCCGCAAGGGTATGCTGGCACTGAGTAGGTGTGTGTGCCTAACCCTACCTATGGTAAGTTTGGTAATTGAAAAGCCAGTTTGTCAGCTTATTTTGGAATTCAAGAAGTGAGGAGGAGGCTCTGATGTGGAGAGGGGTCCCCTTTCTCTCTTTAGGAGCAATGTAAGAGAATGCTCGTTCTCCTGATCTGGTTGTGTGCATGCATGGGATGTTGGTGAGTAAATGTCCTGTGGAATGGAGGTTTCTCAATGGTTGGTGGAAGGAGATGTGACTGTTGAGGTAGGTGGTGCCTAAGTAGTGGAGTGCCTTGAATGTGTATGAGGAGTTTTAATTGAGAGTATTTGACTATTGGAAGCCAGTGTAGTTCCCTTAGGTGTGGTGTAATGTGAGTTCTGTTTGGGAGCTTGAAGATTAGTCCAGCTACCAAGTTTTGTAGGGTGCACTGTCTTCTAGTGAGCTGCTTAGTGATCCCGGCGTAGAGGGGATTCTGATTGTCTAACTTGATGGTGACTAGGGTGTGAGTGGCTGTTTTTTCTTGCTTGGAGCCACCTAAACATTTTCCTCAACTTCAGATGGAGTGGGAGAAAGTGTCAATGCTCCAGAGAGTCCAGGGAAATAAGGGTTGTCGTGTCTCCGATGTCAAGGTTCAAGCAGTTAGGTGAAGAAGTTAGGTTTAGTGTGAAAGTTAGGATTAGAGTTACAGAAAGCGGGTCGGTGTTAGGGTTAGGGAACTTAACTGTAATGGAGACAGCCATAAACAATTCATGTCAAAGCCAATTGGGCTCACTTTGCTAATACTTATTCTAGTAATGTAAACCTGTAGACTTGCAGTGCAATTGTCAGTAGTGGTGCGTGGCCATCTTGAAAAATTTATTTTGTGTACTGTTAACTTAGTATCACAATGTGTTTAGATGGAACGTGATGGCAATCTTGCAATAGTATAACAGTAAGTATACAAAATAACATTCAAAGATGGCCACAATATTGCATACACATTGTAGAGTCCATTATGGAACAGTTTAAGAATATTATTTTGTATACTCATTTTTGCACTGTTCCTAGATGGCTAGTTCGTTGCAACAATGTGGCAGACATCTTGAAAGTATAGCAACTAAAATTCCAAGGTGGTTACCTAATGCTAATGGCTTTACCAAGGATGGCACAACTCACTAAGCTTTGGCAAAACACATAGTGGTAGCGGTGGACAGTGGGCAGAGAGTAAGAAGAGAGGGGGACGGTAGAGAGAGAGACACAGAGCTGCAGTGGCATGAAGAGGGAGAGAGAGCAAGACAGAAACAGTGAGAGGGGACCAAGCGCAACTTGGGGGATATGGAACTGTGCACGACTAGGAAAACAGGGTGAGAACTGAGACAGGAGAAGAGGGTAAGGAAACATCAAGAGAAAGGAATAAAGAGAAAGCGAGTGTCTAAGGGAGTGAGAGAAGGAGCATAACAAGCAATCCTACTGAGTGCAAATGCTCAAATAGAAAAATAGTTCACTGATTCAGCAGTTGAAGGATACATTCAATCATTCAAAAAGCAGGGTGAAATCTAAGTAGCACAAAGACAGAAGAAACACAAGAATAGGAAGGAAAGTCACTGAATCAGAAGCAGGATATTGACATAGACAAAAAATCTGTTCAGTCATGAGCAAGGGCCCGGCACCAAGAGCAGGGCATAGGTTAAAATACCATGAGTGCCATACTGTGGGGAGCAGAAAACCCTCTGAAACATCAGGACTGGCTAAAAGACATATCCTTATGTGAGGACTGGTCAGGGACATAATGTGTAACTGTTTGACCACAAGATGTTTGGGACCCTCTACATTCTTACTGGTTAAAGCTGAATCCTGATTAAGAACTGCATCACTCCTGCACTGGTGTTGCTTCACCGGCTACTACAAGGTTTATTGGACTGCTCATCCTGTCTATAACTATGTGACATTATATAGGTGTCCTATGGTATATTGAGATATTAGTGTATTATACAGACCTCTGCTGGACTTATACTATTTCTGTGTCACCTTATTTGTGATCCTTGTGCAATGTATATCTATTCCTCCCATATTATCAGTTTCAATCATCATGCCATCCTTTTTCTTGTCAAAGTGCTGAATGTACTATTAATATTTGATGACAAATATTTAAAAAAAGGATACAATGCCAAATTGAATTTTCAATTGTAATATAAAACACATGGATAGTGTTAGATTTTGAATGAATAATTTCAAACTTTCTGTTGAAAAAATGTAGCATTTTTTAGGTCGAGCATGAGCCAGCGCGCAAGCGCGGCTCTGCAAAGAGCTGTGGTAGTTGAGCACGGAATGAAGCTTTGCCCACTCCCTCGCCCTTATTTTTCATTGGCGTTTGTGGTTGTCCTTTCTAAATGCTGCCTTCAGATTCATTTATAGGCTTGTTAGTCCCTCCATATTACGGTCATGTCGTCATTAGTATCCTCCCATGGCTACTGGCCCCTTCACTTGCTTGTTACCCGGTATGTGAACGTTTTCTTCATTGAGGCCAGACAATGGCCGCCACATGTTTTGTAAACACACGGCAGGGTTTTGCACGCTGCGGGCAAGTTGTGTTGCAGGACAGCCTCGGCGATGCACCCCGGGACAGCAGAGGGGCGCTGGCTCCTATACCTGCGTTAGACGGAGGAGGCGGGCAGCAGGCAGTACCAGCGCTTCCCCGCCCCCTACAGAGGTATTGAGGAGTGAGCGGGCAGGTTCCGGGCGGGTCACTCTGCAGGAGCAGAATCCCCCTGGGGACTGATGTGTCCGACTGCAATTTTGGCTTAAGCTCCCCCATGTTACCTCCTTGTTAGGTCTCGCCTGTCAATGCGCATGCGCATTGAGCGGAGCGACACTATAGGGGCTTAAACAGAGTTTAACCAGACTGGCGATTTGATGAAGTGCATGTGCGCTTTTAGCTCAATGCGCAAGCGCAATGAGTTAAAATGCGCATGCACAGCATCAAATCGCCAGCCATCTGTTCCCCAGCAGCTCTTCCCGCTCCGCCCCACAACCTTCCCCCAGCGTGCGCTCTGCCTCAGCCGCACTCCTCCCACACCTTTGAAGTGAAGCTTAGCTTCACTTCAAAGGCATCTGCTGCTTCACACTATTCACGTCTTTCCCTCATCGCCGCTCTCCCCACTCCGCCCCCTGCTGCGGCCATGTCGCATTTCTCCTCCCCCCTCCCCACAGCAATGCCCTCCGTCTTGTTTTTATTCAAACCTATGGTCCAATCCGATATTCTCTTTTTTATTTTTCGTAGTTTTATGTCGAACTTGACCAGAAGGCACTAGAGCACTTTACATTAGCTCCAGTTACATCACCAAAGGACACATTTATCTTTTTTTGTTCGTTTTTTAGCTACGGGAAGATTTGGTGATTTACGAACCTAGCTTTCCTGTTTCAAAGTCAGCAGCCCTGGGTAGCACATCCTCTCCTCCTCTTATGCAAGAGCGCATAATTTACTGTAGAGTAGGCATGCACTCTCTTCAGTTTTCTTGAAAACACTCTTTGCTATAATTACTACCGCTCTCTTCCATTTTTTTTCTCTCATGCAATTCAATTTGAGAATGCTTTATCACACATAGGACATACATCGCATCTGATTGTAACAGCCCTTTTTGGCGCTTTAAGTTGGAAGGTAAATTGCCTCTTCCCACCACTGTTGAGTGAATACCGAGCAGGAGACTGGTTTGGGGTTTGTAAACCATCTTTCACCAATCCGATATTCTCTTTTTTATTTTTCGTAGTTTTATGTCGAACTTGACCAGAAGGCACTAGAGCGCTTTACATTAGCTCCAGTTACATCACCGAAGGACACATTTATCTTTTTTTGTTCGTTTTTTAGCCACAGGAAGATTACGTGATTTGCCCCGAATCACAGGATGTTGATCCGATGCCGAGATTCGAACCTAGCTTTCCTGTTTCAAAGTCGGCAGCCCTGGGTAGCACATCCTCTCCTCCTCTTATGCAAGAGCGCATAATTTACTGTTGAGTAGGCATGCACTCTCTTCAGTTTTCTTGAAAACACTCTTTGCTATAATTACTACCGCTCTCTTCCATTTTTTTCTCTCATGCAATTCAATTTTGAGAATGCTTTATCACACATAGGACACACATCGCATCTGATTGTAACAGCCCTTTTTGGCGCTTTAAGTTGGAACGTAAATTGCCTCTTCCCACCACTGTTGAGTGAATACCGAGCAGGAGACTGGTTTGGGGTTTGTAAACCATCTTTCAGTTTACACAAAGGCTTTTTGTTGTGATCAGCGCAAAAGCGCTTATATTGTGTACGATTTGATGATTAGTCACAAAAATGACAGAAATGCAGTTACACGTGTTCAATGAAGGTGTGCACTGCACTCCAACCCCTGATGCGTTGCTTTTTTAAATCAAACCTATAGTCCGATCCTACATTCTCTTTTCTATTTTTTGTAGTTTTATGTCGAACTTGACCAGAAGGCACTAGAGCGCTTTACATTAGCTCTAGTTACATCACCAAAGGACACATTTATCTTCTTTTGTTCTTTTTTTAGCAACAGGAATATTACGTGATTTGTCCAGTATCACAGGATGTTGATCCGACGCCAGTTCGAACCTGGTTTTCCTGTTTTAAAGTCGGCAGTCCTGGGTAACACATCCTCTCCTCCTCTTATGCAAGAGTGCATCATCTACTGTAGAGTAGGCATGCACTCTATTCAGTTTTCTGGAAAACACTCTTTGCTATAATTACTACCGCTCTCTTCCATTTTTTTCTCCCATGCAATTCAATTTGAGAATGCTTTATTGACATTGCCTGAGCTGTTCAAAATCACAAATAAGGACATACTTCGCATCTGATTTTCCTTTGATGGCGCTTCAAGTTGGAAGGTATTTCGCCTCTTCCCACCACCGTTGAGTGATTACCGAGCAGGAGACTGGTTTGGGGTTTGTAAACAATCTTTCTGAAGTCAGGGACTCAGTGGGCGGTTCCACACAGTAGTACTTTTTTGTTTACTCTCGTTGGAGGCAGTGCATTTTTAAATGAATCTCACATTCTATGTGAAACAGTTAACATTGTTAGCAGACAGGGCCTTCCTCTGAACTCTGACCTTGCACTTTATTGTTAGTTGCTTCTGAGATGTCTCACCTGGGGTGATAGTGTGTTTGCACATGGCCCCTGTCTTGTAGTTTGTAGCAATTCATTTTGCTCTAATTCTGTAGCTGGGATTTCCACCTGGTTTTACAGCACTGTATGGCTTTAAAAAAAAAATTTAAATAGCATTTTTTATTGTTTTTTTGTCAAAATCGTGCTGCATGAGCCATAGTATATAGGTACAAGCAGACTTTGCCTAATTAAACAATATAGTATGTTGTCAACAAAAGCATGAACAAGCTGCGATGAGAACATAAAAAGAACCATACTATAGAGAGTTGTCCGTGTCCCATTGTCGCATCCCCAGCTGGTGACTATTATCCTTAGTCTGTTGGAGGTGGATATGTTTCGTGTTTTAGCCATAAGAGAATACCTCTGAGTCTAATGAAGCGGAACTTGATGTTGCTTGGCCAGTACAATGCCTCGCCTCGGTAATCGGCCCAGGGCTTCCATATGTGTGTGTGTTTATCGGGCAGCCCCTAGCTCGAAACACTGGCTCCTCCAACCCCCATGCAGAAATCCATCCCCCTCTTCCAAACGCCCAGCAGAGGTGGGGATTCAGCCTTCCAAGCGCAGGCTATATAACGTTTGGCAAGGGTAAAGCCAATAAAAAGCAAGTTGCATTTTAAAAACATAAATAAAAGGCATTGTCATTTACAATGCCAATAGCTTTAACTTGCGTAAATGCGAGACCTATTGCATTGCAAATTGAGCACCGTCTGTATGTTATTCTCATTCAAT
This sequence comes from Lissotriton helveticus, assembly GCF_964261635.1. Lineage (NCBI taxonomy): Eukaryota > Metazoa > Chordata > Amphibia > Caudata > Salamandridae > Lissotriton > Lissotriton helveticus. Next base: position 892,737,158 of record NC_136071.1, on the reverse strand, counting down.
CTCCCATCATTGTATCTCGCTCCCTGCTTCCCTCACTGTCTGCCTTCTTCCGTCTTCCCTCTCCTCTCGTTTCCTTCACTTTCTCCCCTCTCTGTTTCTATCGTCCGTCTCTCTCGCTCGCCGTCACTCTTCCTTTTCTGTCACTCTTGCATGTTGCATTACAAATGCTATAGGTGTCACATTTGCAAAAGTTATAACTTTTGGCATTGTAAATGACAAAGCTATTAATTTAAAAAACAACACATAAATAAAATAAATGTCATTTATAAGACCAATAGTTCAAACTTTCCTAATGCGAGACCTATTGCATTTCCAATGCTTGTTTTTCTAATGTGATCATTATAGTCAGTGCAGGCTTTGTAGGTCATACTTCGGGGGATTTGGTATAGTGCTATATTTCATGTGCATAATCTTGTACATCTAATCTTTACTTCCTTGCTTGTTGTTGAGTGATTGAATCACTGCCATCGTAAACACAGGGTAAACCCCTCGCAGTGATTGGCAGGAATCCTGCTCAGACCCCCCAGGGCAGCACCCTGTCCAAAAACAGTGTCACTGATATGGATCCTCAGGCTTTGAGGTGCTATCACCGGATGTCCCGTGGATTCCAGGCTCCTCCAAGATGTCCGACCTTCCAGCACCGCTTGTTTTCTTTTTGAATTAATTTTAAAGCTTTTGGTTGTGTGGCTTGTTTCGCACAGCGTCGAACCGCAATTCAACAAACAAACACACAATGAAGACAGATTACTTGTAAATACGTCTTACCTAAAATAGGTTGATTTAACAAATATTTGATGAGATGCCCGATATTGACAACGATTTTTCAGAAATGTATTGCAGACTTGGGAAAATTACAATTGATAAGAGGCTTTCTAGTACGCTATGTGTTAAGATGTCTCTACAAACATGGACACTCAAACAAGAAGGAAATATTGACTGGTCCTTCAGCACCTCGCTTGTGATCGTCCCTGTTCACTCAGCCATGTTCTCTTATCAACTATGACCCCACGTTTTTCTATGCCAACACTTATTGTAAGCCACTAATGTGCAGCTTCTCTACCTCTCGTGTTTAAGTTACCCACCAAACTTGAAGGCAGGTGTGTGGTCAGGATAGTGACCACCTGCCTAAACATGTTATGTTTCCATCTAAAGTGCTGCTTCCGTAGTACCATAGTAAGCCAGCTCTTCCAACTAAGCAGCTGTTGATCTGGTCTTTCTGGTGCGGGGGACCATGGCGTAGGAGAGCTGGGCTGATCTTAGGGTCCTTTGGGGTGCGTGGAATTTGAGTCGGCTGTTCAGGTATGCTGGTCCGGTGCCGTGGAGGGCCTTGTGTGCGTGGGTGAGCATCTTAAAGGTGATTCTCGCCTCGACGGGGAGCCAGTGGAGTGTGCACAGGTGCTGGGAGATGTGGCAGTGTTTTGGCAGGATGAGGACCAGTCTTGCGGCGGCGTTCTGGATGTTCTGTAGCTTGCGGATGAGGTTTTTGTTTATTCCGGCGTAGAGTGCGTTGCCGTAGTCGAGTCTGCTGGTGACTAGGGCGTGAGTGACTGTCTTTCGGTGTTCGAGGGGGATCCATTTGAAGGTCTTACGAAGGAGGCGGAGGGTGTGGAAGCAGGAAGATGAGACAGAGTTGATCTGGTGGTCCATTTTGAGCTCGGAGTCCAGGATGATTCCCAGGTTGCGTGCGTGGTCTGTGGGGGTTGGCGGGTTTCCGAGGGCGGTGGGCCACCAGGTGTCGCTCCAGGCGTCGGGGTTTGGGCCCATGATGAGTACTTCTGTTTTGTTGGTGTTTAGTTGTAGGCAGCTGTTTTTCATCCATTTGGCAACGGCTTCCATGCCTTCTCGAAAGTTGCGTCTGGCGGTGTTGGGCTCGTTGGATAGGGAGAGGATGAACTGGGTGTCGTCTGCGTATGACATGATGTTGAGTCCGTAGGTTCTGACGAGGGGGGCAAGTGGAGCCATGTAGACGTTGAAGAGCGTCGGGCTGAGGGAGGAGCCCTGGGGGACTCTGCATGTGGTAGGTGTGGGGTCCGAGAGGAAAGGGGGGAGTCTGACCCGCTGCGTCCTGCCGGAGAGGAAGGAGCAGATCCAGTCGAGGGCCTTGTCCTGGATTCCTGCGTCGTAGAGTCTGCGTATTAGGGTGCGGTGGGAGACTGTGTCGAACGCCGCTGATAGGTCGAGGAGGATGAGGGCTACTGTTTTTCCTTTGTCCAGTAGGGTGCGGATGTCGTCTGTTGCGGCGAGGAGGGCAGTTTCCGTACTGTGGTTTTTTCTGAAGCCGGATTGGGAGGAGTCGAGAATGTTGCATTCTTCAATGAATGTGGCGAGTTGGCTGTTGATGGCTTTCTCAATGACTTTCGCTGGGAACGGGAGCAGGGAGATGGGTCTGTAGTTTTTGAGGTCGGTGGGGTCCGCTGAGGGTTTCTTTAGGAGGGGGTTCACCTCGGCGTGTTTCCAGTCGTCGGGGAACGAGGCGGTCGCCAGGCAACGGTTGATGGTGTGGCGGAGCATGGGTGCGATGGTGTCGGCGGCTCTGTTGAAGATTTGGTGGGGGCAGGGGTCCGTGGGGGGCCATGAGTGGATTGACTTCATTGTCTTCAGTGTGTCTTCGGTGGTGAGGGCTGTCCAGTCATCAATCGCTGGTTTCCGGGTGTCGGGGGTGGTTGATGAGGGTTCATTGTGTTGGTTGTTTTCGTCAAAGTTGTCGTAGATGCTCTTGATTTTGTGGTGGAAAAGGTGCTGAGTTTGTCGCAGAGGTCTTGTGAGGGAGGGATGTTGGTAGACTCGCTGGTGGGTTGGGCGAACTCCTTGATGATGCTGAAGAGTTCCTTGCTGTTGTGTGCGTGGGTGGAGATTCTGTCTTCAATTGCTTTTTTCCTCGTTTCTCTGATGAGTTGATGGTGGGCGTTGGTGGCGGCTCTGAAGTTGTTGTGGGCTTCTGTGGATTTGGTGTTTCTCCAGGCCTTTTCGAGGCGGCGGCATGTGCGCCTGGATTCTCGAAGTTCGGTGGTAAACCATCTGGCTTTCTTGGCACGGGTATTGTTGTTTTTCTTGAGGGGGGCTATGGTGTTGGTGCTGTCCGAGATCTATCTATGCAGGGTTCGGGCTGCGGTGTTGGGGTCGTCGTTTTCCGCGATGGTTGGGGTGGAGTTGTTGAGTGAGGAGGTGAGCTGGTCGTCGGTGATTTTGGTCCAGTTTCTTTGTGGAAGCAGGTGCTGGTGTCTGTGGATGGTGGGTGTTCTGAAGGTGAAGTGGACGCAACGATGGTCGGTCCATGGGAGTTCGTTGGTGTGGCTGAAGGTGATGGAGTTTCCTGTAGTGAAGAGGGGGTCGAGGGTGTGTCCTGCTGAGTGCGTGGGCTCCGTCACGATCTGGCGGAGTCCAATGTTGTGGAGGTTGTCCAGGAGGCATGTGGTGTTGGGGTCCAGTTGATTGTCGAGGTGGAAGTTGAGGTCTCCTAGCAGAGTGTAGTTGGTGGATGCGATGGCCTGCGGGGAGATAATGTCCGTGATGGAGTTGGCGAAGGGTCCCCGGGGTCCAGGGAGTCGGTAGATGAGGGTTCCTCGGAGGTCGGCTGTGGGGCTGGCCAGTATCTTGAAGTGAAGGTGTTCCATCAGTTCTGTGGACTCGTCAGGGAGTGTGCTCAGCCGGAGGCTGGATTTGTGGACGATGGCGATTCCTCCTCCTGGGTGGGTGGGGCGGTCCTTCCTGGAGATCTTGTATCCTTGGGGGATGGCGATGGCGATGTCCGGTCCCGAGGTGGTGTTGGTCCAGGTTTCGGTGAAGAATGCTACGTCCGGGGTGGTGCTGTCGAGGAGGTCCCAGATTTCTGTGGCGTGTTTGTGGAGGGATCGGACGTTGAGGATGATGCATTGCAGGGTATTCGGTTCGGTTGTGTTCTTGTGGGCGGGTTGTGCTGGATCCGTGTTCTTGGCGGTGCTGCAGGTGTGCCGGCAGCGGTGACAGCTGAAGGGTCCATGGGTGTCGGCTGGTGATGCTAGCTTGCAGTTGTTGTTGCAGCCTGGGTTGAGTGCGTGGAGTGCTGCTGGGTCGTAGCGTTGGTGGGGCGGAGGTCCAGGGTTCCTGGTGCTGGTCGCGGACGGGTCGCAGACGGGCGCAGACGTGCTTGCCTTTGACGCGCCTTCGGTGCACCAGTGGCCGCCATTAAGTAGGGGTCGGGGAGGGCTGGACAGCTGAGAGGTGGGAGCGGGGAGGGGAGCTGGATTGGGCCAGTCGCGCTGGGGGGGAGGGGCCGCGGGGGCAGCAGCGGCGGGGAAAGGTAAAGGGAGGAAAGAAGGGATAACGAAAAAAGGGAAGATAAGCAGAAATAAAGCACAAAAGAGCAGAGATGCAGAAAAGAGCAGAAAGGTGAAAGATAGAAAGGGTAGAAAAACGAGTGAATACAAGTGAAGGAGCAGAGGGAGAGGAAGGGAAAATGGGCAGAAATAAGGCATAAAAGAGCAGAGGTGCAGAAAGGTGAAAGATAGAAAGGGTAGAAAAACGAGTGAAAACGAGTGAAGGAGCAGAGGGAGAGAAAGGGAAAATGGGCAGAAATAAGGCACAAGAGACCAGAGATGCAGAAAGGTGCAGAAAGGTGAAAGATAGAAAGGGTAGAAAAACGAGTGAAGGAGCAGAGTGAGAGAAAAGAGACAGAGGTCCACTGGACCACCAGGGATGAGGCGCAGGGAAACCTGCGGGTGGAGGAGGGCCTGGATCACCAACACTCAAGAGTGCAGGGGCAGGGGCACCTCACTTAATGGTGGAGCTGCGAGGGTGGGAGAGCAATTTCACAGACAATGAGTCAGTGGTCTTGCTCGCCTGTCCCAGCAGTGGCCGCCATTAAGTAGGGGTCGGGGAGGGCTGGACAGCTGGGAGGCGGGAGCGGGGAGGGGAGCTGGATTGGGCTGGTCGCGCTGGGGGGGAGGGGCCGCGGGGGCAGCAGCGGCAGGGAAAGGTAAAGGGAGGAAAGAAGGGATGAAGAAAAAAGGGAAGATAAGCAGAAATAAGGCACAAAAGAGCAGAGATGCAGAAAAGAGCAGAAAGGTGAAAGATAGAAAGGGTAGAAAAACGAGTGAAAACAAGTGGAGCAGAGGGAGAGAAAGGGAAAATGGGCAGAAATAAGGCACAAAAGAGCAGAGGTGCAGAAAGGTGAAAGATAGAAAGGGTAGAAAAACGAGTGAAAACGAGTGAAGGAGCAGAGGGAGAGAAAGGGAAAATGGGCAGAAATAAGGCACAAGAGAGCAGAGATGCAGAAAGGTGCAGAAAGGTGCAGAAAGGTGCAGAAAGGTGAGAGATAGAAAGGGTAGAAAAACGAGTGAAGGAGCAAAGTGAGAGAAAAGAGAAAGAGGCCCATTGGACCACCAGGGATGAGGCGCAGGGAAACCTGCGGGTGGAGGAGGGCCTCGATCACCAACACTCAAGAGTGCAAGGGCAGGGGCACCTCACTTAATGGTGGAGCTGCGAGGGTGGGAGAGCAATTTCACTGACAATGAGTCAGTGGTCTTGCTCGCCTGTCCCCGCAGTGGCCGCCATTAAGTAGGGGTCGGGGAGGGCTGGACAGCTGGGAGGCGGGAGCGGGGAGCTGGATTGGGCCGGTCGCGCTGGGGGGGGTAGGGGCCGCGGGGGCAGCAGCGGCGGGGAAAGGTAAAGGGAGGAAAGTGGGATAAAGAAAAAAGGGAAGATAAGCAGAAATAAGGCACAAAAGAGCAGAGATGCAGAAAAGAGCAGAAAGGTGAAAGATAGAAAGGGTAGAAAAACGAGTGAAAACAAGTGAAGGAGCAGAGGGAGAGAAAGGGAAAATGGGCAGAAATAAGGCACAAAAGAGCAGAGGTGCAGAAAGGTGAAAGATAAAAAGGGTAGAAAAACGAGTGAAAACGAGTGAAGGAGCAGAGGGAGAGAAAAGGAAAATGGGCAGAAATAAGGCACAAGAGAGCAGAGATGCAGAAAGGTGCAGAAAGGTGAAAGATAGAAAGGGTAGAAAAACGAGTGAAGGAGCAGAGTGAGAGAAAAGAGACAGAGGTCCACTGGACCACCAGGGATGAGGTGCAGGGAAACCTGCGGGTGGAGGAGGGCCTCGATCACCAACACTCAAGAGTGCAGGGGCAGGGGCACCTCACTTAATGGTGGAGCTGCGAGGGTGGGAGAGCAATTTCACTGACAATGAGTCAGTGGTCTTGCTCGCCTGTCCCCGCAGTGGCCGCCATTAAGTAGGGGTCGGGGAGGGCTGGACAGCTGGGAGGCGGGAGCGGGGAGGGGAGCTGGATTGGGCCGGTCGCGCTCGGGGGGAGGGGCCGCGGGGGCAGCAGCGGCGGGGAAAGGTAAAGGGAGGAAAGAAGGGATAAAGAAAAAAGGGAAGATAAGCAGAAATAAGGCACAAAAGAGCAGAGATGCAGAAAAGAGCAGAAAGGTGAAAGATAGAAAGGGTAGAAAAACGAGTGAAAACAAGTGAAGGAGCAGAGGGAGAGAAAGGGAAAATGAGCAGACATAAGGCACAAAAGAGCAGAGGTGCAGAAAGGTGAAAGATAGAAAGGGTAGAAAAACGAGTGAAAACGAGTGAAGGAGCAGAGGGAGAGAAAGGGAAAATGGGCAGAAATAAGGCACAAGAGACCAGAGATGCATAAAGGTGCAGAAAGGTGAAAGATAGAAAGGGTAGAAAAACGAGTGAAGGAGCAGAGTGAGAGAAAAGAGACAGAGGCCCACTGGACCACCAGGGATGAGGCGCAGGGAAACCTGCGGGTGGAGGATGGCCTCGATCACCAACACTCAAGAGTGCAGGGGCAGGGGCACCTCACTTAATGGTGGAGCTGCGAGGGTGGGAGAGCAATTTCACTGACAATGAGTCAGTGGTCTTGCTCGCCTGTCCCCGCAGTGGCCGCCATTAAGTAGGGGTCGGGGAGGGCTGGACAGCTAGGAGGCGGGAGCGGGGAGCTGGATTGGGCCGGTCGCGCTGGGGGGGGTAGGGGCCGCGGGGGCAGCAGCGGCGGGGAAAGGTAAAGGGAGGAAAGTGGGATAAAGAAAAAAGGGAAGATAAGCAGAAATAAGGCACAAAAGAGCAGAGATGCAGAAAAGAGCAGAAAGGTGAAAGATAGAAAGGGTAGAAAAACGAGTGAAAACAAGTGAAGGAGCAGAGGGAGAGAAAGGGAAAATGGGCAGAAATAAGGCAAAAAAGAGCAGAGGTGCAGAAAGGTGAAAGATAAAAAGGGTAGAAAAACGAGTGAAAACGAGTGAAGGAGCAGAGGGAGAGAAAAGGAAAATGGGCAGAAATAAGGCACAAGAGAGCAGAGATGCAGAAAGGTGCAGAAAGGTGAAAGATAGAAAGGGTAGAAAAACGAGTGAAGGAGCAGAGTGAGAGAAAAGAGACAGAGGTCCACTGGACCACCAGGGATGAGGTGCAGGGAAACCTGCGGGTGGAGGAGGGCCTCGATCACCAACACTCAAGAGTGCAGGGGCAGGGGCACCTCACTTAATGGTGGAGCTGCGAGGGTGGGAGAGCAATTTCACTGACAATGAGTCAGTGGTCTTGCTCGCCTGTCCCCGCAGTGGCCGCCATTAAGTAGGGGTCGGGGAGGGCTGGACAGCTGGGAGGCGGGAGCGGGGAGGGGAGCTGGATTGGGCCGGTCGCGCTCGGGGGGAGGGGCCGCGGGGGCAGCAGCGGCGGGGAAAGGTAAAGGGAGGAAAGAAGGGATAAAGAAAAAAGGGAAGATAAGCAGAAATAAGGCACAAAAGAGCAGAGATGCAGAAAAGAGCAGAAAGGTGAAAGATAGAAAGGGTAGAAAAACGAGTGAAAACAAGTGAAGGAGCAGAGGGAGAGAAAGGGAAAATGAGCAGACATAAGGCACAAAAGAGCAGAGGTGCAGAAAGGTGAAAGATAGAAAGGGTAGAAAAACGAGTGAAAACGAGTGAAGGAGCAGAGGGAGAGAAAGGGAAAATGGGCAGAAATAAGGCACAAGAGACCAGAGATGCATAAAGGTGCAGAAAGGTGAAAGATAGAAAGGGTAGAAAAACGAGTGAAGGAGCAGAGTGAGAGAAAAGAGACAGAGGCCCACTGGACCACCAGGGATGAGGCGCAGGGAAACCTGCGGGTGGAGGATGGCCTCGATCACCAACACTCAAGAGTGCAGGGGCAGGGGCACCTCACTTAATGGTGGAGCTGCGAGGGTGGGAGAGCAATTTCACTGACAATGAGTCAGTGGTCTTGCTCGCCTGTCCCCGCAGTGGCCGCCATTAAGTAGGGGTCGGGGAGGGCTGGACAGCTAGGAGGCGGGAGCGGGGAGCTGGATTGGGCCGGTCGCGCTGGGGGGGGTAGGGGCCGCGGGGGCAGCAGCGGCGGGGAAAGGTAAAGGGAGGAAAGTGGGATAAAGAAAAAAGGGAAGATAAGCAGAAATAAGGCACAAAAGAGCAGAGATGCAGAAAAGAGCAGAAAGGTGAAAGATAGAAAGGGTAGAAAAACGAGTGAAAACAAGTGAAGGAGCAGAGGGAGAGAAAGGGAAAATGGGCAGAAATAAGGCAAAAAAGAGCAGAGGTGCAGAAAGGTGAAAGATAAAAAGGGTAGAAAAACGAGTGAAAACGAGTGAAGGAGCAGAGGGAGAGAAAAGGAAAATGGGCAGAAATAAGGCACAAGAGAGCAGAGATGCAGAAAGGTGCAGAAAGGTGAAAGATAGAAAGGGTAGAAAAACGAGTGAAGGAGCAGAGTGAGAGAAAAGAGACAGAGGTCCACTGGACCACCAGGGATGAGGTGCAGGGAAACCTGCGGGTGGAGGAGGGCCTCGATCACCAACACTCAAGAGTGCAGGGGCAGGGGCACCTCACTTAATGGTGGAGCTGCGAGGGTGGGAGAGCAATTTCACTGACAATGAGTCAGTGGTCTTGCTCGCCTGTCCCCGCAGTGGCCGCCATTAAGTAGGGGTCGGGGAGGGCTGGACAGCTGGGAGGCGGGAGCGGGGAGGGGAGCTGGATTGGGCCGGTCGCGCTCGGGGGGAGGGGCCACGGGGGCAGCAGCGGCGGGGAAAGGTAAAGGGAGGAAAGAAGGGATAAAGAAAAAAGGGAAGATAAGCAGAAATAAGGCACAAAAGAGCAGAGATGCAGAAAAGAGCAGAAAGGTGAAAGATAGAAAGGGTAGAAAAACGAGTGAAAACAAGTGAAGGAGCAGAGGGAGAGAAAGGGAAAATGAGCAGACATAAGGCACAAAAGAGCAGAGGTGCAGAAAGGTGAAAGATAGAAAGGGTAGAAAAACGAGTGAAAACGAGTGAAGGAGCAGAGGGAGAGAAAGGGAAAATGGGCAGAAATAAGGCACAAGAGAGCAGAGATGCAGAAAGGTGCAGAAAGGTGAAAGATAGAAAGGGTAGAAAAACGAGTGAAGGAGCAGAGTGAGAGAAAAGAGACAGAGGCCCACTGGACCACCAGGGATGAGGCGCAGGGAAACCTGCGGGTGGAGGAGGGCCTCGATCACCAACACTCAAGAGTGCAGGGGCAGGGGCACCTCACTTAATGGTGGAGCTGCGAGGGTGGGAGAGCAATTTCACTGACAATGAGTCAGTGGTCTTGCTGGGCGGGAAACTTTTCGGTACCCAGGTGGACTGTTGACGGGGGTACTCCCACTTTTATCCTTCCCACGTTGGCACATTGAGTGTCGTTAAACGGTGGACTGTTGATGGGCCCTTCCACTTTCATCCTTCCTAGGATCATGCTTTGCATGCAAGAAAAACAAACAGTTATAAAAAATAAAAGGTCTGCGCACACAGTACAGAAGACGGAGAAAAAAAACATCTGATCTTATAACAGTAGAAGTAAAGGGATTTTGTATGGATCGGTACATAGACAAGATGTATTGGTTTTCCTTTCATGTCTGCCTGTGGGAAGCGCGGTTGGGGCCTCACTGTAGGAAGGGCGCATCTGCCTCCTTAGGCTGCCTGATTTCAGCTGTGCATTCCGTTCCTTTGCAGCTCAAATCCCTCCCCTTACATTCTGCTGGTCCATCCTATCCAGAGCATCCCGCTTCCCACAACACAGTTTATTTACGTTGTCCAAGCTTGCCTGTGCTTGTTGTGAATGTTATTTTTAGGTCCAGCCTAGCGGCAGCGACATGCACTGCTCACTCTGCGAGACATGCTGTAATACAGTACGCAGTGGAAGCCCTGCCCACTCTCCGCCCATATTTGTCACTGGCTTGTGTCATTGTTGTTCCTAAATGATGGCTTCTGATTCGTATGAAGGCTTGTTAGTCCCTCCTTTGAACCGCCTTGTCTGCATTTGTTAACGCCCATAACGACTTGACTTTTTACTGGCTTGTTACACGGTCTGCGTTATAAGTGTGTGAGCACTATTTTCTTTATTGACACTGGGAACAATGGCGACTGTTTATTTCTGTATTTGCATTCTGAGCGTGGTGCCCCCTTTAGGGATACTGTGATCTGTTTTTTACATATTTTTTTTAATCCTTCATAATAAGCGCTGCACCCATTTCAGGGACACCTCGCTGAATCAGGAACAGCTGCTGCTATCAACATGCTTCGGCTTCATTGGCTTCTTCCTTGCTCACCTTCAGCCAGTCCGCGCTCGCCTCCTCTATTGGCACCCCCTCCCTCGCATGAGGCGGCAGGGCTTAGGGGAAATCATATCCTGTGAAAACAAACATTTGCAAAGGAATAGGCCACACATTTATGTAAGTTTGAGCTATTAGCATTGTAAATCACAATACCTTTTATTTATGTTTTGGTTTTTAAAGCATAAATAAAAGGCATTGTCATTTACAATGCCAATAGCTTAAACTCGCATAAATGCGAGACCTATTGCATTGCAAAAGCTTGTTCAACGTTGTTGCCCAATCAAAGCTGCTAATGTTAACGTTCCTGATGTAACATCATTGGAAGCTAAAATGAGTTGATTCCTGCTAGCTTAGCTAATGTAGCTAGTGCAGTCCTTTTAACTTTCAACCTGGTCAAGGATGTGGCGTGGTATTTCTCAGGCTGAATGATTTACTGGATAGGAAACACTCAATTAAGTTTTGCCTCTCAATAAAACTACTAATTAGACACATTATAACATAAGGCATGATAGTTACAATAGTAAAAAAAAGCAAATGTCCAGAGTAAAACCACATAGGGAAGGCAGATATATTTTGGATACAAAAGCGTTCCAAAGTAAAACAGGCCTAGACACTTTTATTTCCGTTTCCTTGTTTTATAAACCAAAACTCATTTCAGGTTGACAGTTAAACACCTGTATACTAGACCACTAAACATTCACCGTTAAAAATTACCTTCTTTCAAGCCATGATTGCTATTAAGAGTCATTGAAGTCAAATTGGCATTTGTCAACGAGGAGACGACCTCAGCATAGATGTAGCTGCAAATAGTCAGTGGATCTAATTTTGATGAAAATCGTTCCCTTTGTAGAGCTTGCATTTACCATATTAGGGCATCTGGTGCTAACTGACATTGAAGAGAATAGAATTGGTAGCAAATTGTTCTCTATACAGTACGATTTTGCTTTCTTGTGTTTGTTTATTTGAGTTTGTTAGACCTGACAGCCTTAGGGAGGTGTTCCCCCAACTTTTTGCCTGCCATTTTTCTGAACTAGTTTTTGCTGGCTTTAGGACTCTGCGCACTTTACCACTTCTGACCAATGCTAAAGTGCTTGTGTTCTCCCCTAAATATGGAAGCATTGGTGTAACCCCAATTGGCATATTTAATTTACTTATACGTCCCTAGTAGAGTGCACTACATGTGGCCAGGGCCTGTAAATCAAATACTACCAGTCACCCTAAAGCCCTTATTGTGACCCTCTTTTAAGTAGCCTTCTAACCATGGCTCAGGCCAGCGATTGCAGAGCCTGTATTTGCAGTTTAACTGCCATTTAGACCTGGCAGGGTAACCCTCTTTCATGGCCTAAACACTCCGTTTTTATACATAGAAGTCACCCCTAAGTTAGGTCCTGTCTAACCCACAGGGCAGGGTGCCATGTATTTAAAAGGCAGGACATGCATCGTTAAGTGTTACATGTCCTGGTAGTGAAAAACTACCCATTAGGCTTGGCATATTTGGCATGCTTCCCTTGTCTTTTTGCTTTCTGACCTACTGGTTTTGACTCTGTTTTTGCTGGTTTAGTGTCTCTGTGCACTTTCTCACTGCTATTCAGTGTTAAAGTGCAAGTGCTCCTATTGTACACTGTATTATGGATTGGTATTTCCATGGTTGGTATAGTCGACTTACTGGTAAGTCCCTAGTAAAGTGCACTGAGAGTGCCATGGCCTCTAAATCCAATACTTTGAATGGGCCCGCAGCACTAATTGTGCCACCTACACAAGCAGCCTTTTCAAAGATTTCTCAGACTTGTCACTGCAGTGTCTGTGTGCAGCTTCTACAGCCTTGTCGACTTGGCAGGTGCACCCACTTGCCAAGCCCTAACCTTACCTTTCAGTACTTGTAAGTCACCCCTAAGGTAGGCCCAAGGCACACCTATGAGCAGGGTGCAATGTCTGTAAAAGGTAGGACATGTACTGGTGTGTGTAAAATGTCCTGATGGTGACATATAGTGTCATTCTTTTTTCACTATTGAAAGGCTATCTGTCATATGGGATAAAATAGGGAATACTTTGTAAACATCTTACAAGTATAACTTCACATGGGGACCAGATGGGAAGTTGGAGTTTAGTATACCTGAACTCAGAATATAAAAATGCATCTTTTAGTAAAGACGACTTTTATATTGTGTGTTTTAGAAAGTGGGGATTTTCTTGCTTAGCCATCCTGTGTGCCTCTGCTCATTTGGGGATTGACTGTCTGGTTTTGGAGTGACAGGGGCAGGGGATGTGAAATCTCTTCAGACAGCCACGGGGGGGGGGGGTCGAGGTGTGTCCTGCATTTCCTGGATGAGTCAGGGCTAGGCCGAATAGAATTAACCTGCATTTAGAGCAGTGGGATAAGATTTGCATGCACCTGAAAGGGCCTGGTCTGCCTTGGACAATGCTGTCTCCTCTTCCTGCCAGGTAGCTGGTAGCTGGGCCAGAGAGGACCAACCAGGTTTGAACTAAACACAGACACTCTCTGCCCAAATGAACAAAGAGAAACGGAGTATAAATATTACGACCCAGACCCCAGAACTTTAGAACTTGCTTGAATCAAGGAACCTGCAGAGGAGTAGAGCTGGAAGAACTGCCAGGAGGAATACTGCCTCTTTGCTGTGTTGTTGCTTTGTTGGGTTGGCCTGCGGTTGCTGCTTCTGCCTTAGGCAGTAATTAGACTGGACTGAACTTTCTTCACTTGTTGCTGAGTATCTCCAAGGGCTTGAACTAGAGCTTGCCTCCTGTTGATGTAGTTTCAGGGACAGCAGAGACTTCACTTACCTCTGGGTACTGCCTCCTGAGCCTGAGCTAGCCTCCCCAGCCCCGAGGACCACCACCTCCCCGGGGCTTATTCATTCAATATGAGTGGCAACGATATCCCTCGCAGCCTTGGGGACGGCCACCTCCCTGGGGCTATAATTACAAAAATGAATGCGTGATGGGGCTTCTGCCCCCATGCAGCCCTGGGGACCTCAACCTCCCGGGAGCTAAGTATATAATTAGGCATGGGGGCTCCTCCCCCCCACAGAGCCCCAGGGAGGACCGCCACCTTCCTGGGGTAATGTTCAAATTAATAAGTGGGGGGCTCATGCACCCCCACACAGCCCGGGGGTCTACCACCTCAACAGGGCTACTTACTAATGAGAGGCCGCCCTGGAGTGGTAAATGGCCCTGGGGACCACAACCCCCCAGGGCCGGCTCCAGCAACGTCCTGTGGTGCCCACCCCTGGGACTTTGCAGTTTGCTATGGGATGACGAGAGCAGTGCTCCCACCATTACATAGCATACAGTGTGCTCGCTTTCAACAAGTGAGAACACTTTGCTCTTGCTTGTTCAAAGCGAGCACACTTTGCTTTTTACCTCAGGGAGCTGCATGTCAGCAGCTCCCTTGGGGCATAAAGGCATTCCGCCTCCTCCAGGAGGCAGTAGCCAGCCGGGACCCCTGTAGCCCCTAACTAGCTGGCCATGGCCCAGGGAGGGGGTCCCCGGGGCCTCAATTGGCTTGGGGAGGGGGGCCACGCAGCCCCCTTCCTTAAAAAATAAACAAAATAAAAATGAAATGGCCTGGCCCTGAGGGATGGGGTCCCTGAGGCTAAAATCGGCCTGGGGAGGGGAGGCGCACGTCCCCTCTCCCCTTTTCTGTCCTATTTTATTTGTAAATTTAAAAAAAAGGGTCAGGCCCCCAGGAATGGGGTCCCTGGGGCCCAAAAGCATCAAGGGAAGTCGGTGCTACACAGTCTCCCTTTCTAAAATTAAAAAACAAAATCAAAAGCCTGCAACTCGTCGGAGGCCTGCCCCCTTTTTTCATTACTCTGCAAAGGCACCTCATGGCGCATTCTTGGTTGGGGGACAAAGTTTCCTTCGCTCTTGAGGGTCCTTTGAGGCCAACTAGCCCACCAGTAATCCCCACATAGATGATATACGCGTTTCTGCGTTTGCCTTCCGCAGGACCATGAATATCCTCATGGTAATTGCCTGGTGATTGGACTTGTGTGATTACTGCCCTGTCTGCCTTTTAAGGTAAGGCTGCTGTGACGCAGCTAGATTAAGGTCTACTGGGCAGGTTGCCGGTCAACATGTGTGTTTATGTGTATGTGCATGCGTGTGGACTGCACGAGACAGAATACTACTGTGCGCAGCCTGGTAGCTACAAACTGTGGTAGTTTTAAACTGCAAATTCCACCTGTCAAAGTGACCCATTTTTACTAGTCACCACTAGGTAGGCCTGATTGCCCATCAAGACTGGGTGCATGAGATTTGTAAATAGGACATGTAGACATTAATGCTGAATATGTCCTTAAAGTGAAAGGCTGGCAGCTCTCATAGGAATTCATTGGGGTACACTGTTACATTTATTAAATGCTAAATTCGGAAGGGTAGCAGCTAGAAAAATATTTGAAGGACGTATCTTAAAATCTAATTTAATGATGAAATCAATTTTTGTTTCACTATTAAGAAAAAGGCACTTTAAAAAATTGCAATTATTTTGTTAAAAGCATGTAAGCTTTCAACTGTCACCTGGCAGCTGGATGCTCCCCTGTGATGAGATGTATAAAGCTCACAGAGACAGACAGTACAAAGGGATTAGGGTTGCACAGGTACTGGCCTTCACTTGACAGGTTGGCCTGGGGGCTGTACTCTGAGACTAGTTAAGCGTTAAAGAAGCCTCTACTGTCACAAGCAGGTGAATACAACACCAGGCCTGCCCTCTTAATTTGTGCCTCTAGCCAACTTGGCTCCAAACCCAGGGGGGAGGAGGCTGTTCTAGAACTAATTTGGACTGACCACAATGGTGAGTTTGACCATTATTTTAGCCATACCTCTGGGTGGGAACAGGAGCTCTGACCATGAAAAGAAGGGATCTTCCATATTGGATTGTCCCAGAATGCTATGCAGGAGGGTTTATGGAATCCTAAGCTTGACCAGGGGTGCTTGGCATCTAGAACTTTCCACTCATACTTATAAATCACTGCACAAGTGAGAGACAGAGAGCAAGACCCTTTGGCTGGGCGGCAACAACATCAGAATAATTGCCAGTTGTAAGGACAAGCCATCTGATGCCCCTGATGGACTACAGATTTTCCCTACAGTGGACCCCCAGGAATAGATGGGTCTCTTCAGGGCCAGTAGCGCTGCCTCCTTATGTTCCATGAGTATCATTTGGGTGAATACTTGGACTCCCCTGCTCCCTAGATGCCCTGCAAGACGGCCAAGAGGCCATTGGGTCTGGGGTGGGCAAAGCAGAGAAGAAGACTGGCAGAGGTAGAAAGTGAAAACAGCTCCCTGCATGTTGTACCCCTTTTGACGCCAGAAGGCCTGCTGAAATAGCCTTGGTAGCTAGAGTTTACCACCACAATGAGCCCAATATTGAGGAAATCGGCCTGAGTTATATACATCTGAAGAATTGCCCATTTTAAAGAGCTTATCACCAAAAACGACAAATCTTCACAAACTTTGTAAAAAAGAAGTTTGTCTAGCTCAGCTTCTTCCTGGAAAATGTTGGTTATCTCTCAAGTAGGTGCATAAAAAAGGAGGGGCCCAAAAAGCATTTTCCACAGTTAATTTCCTTATGGATTTTCAAACAGCAATATGGAGAACACAGCTTAAGAGAATTACACCAAATTTGCCAGAAAGCTAAACATTTACTTGGAAAGCGTACTTTTTGTGATTTGGTGTAACTCTATTAAGTCATTCTCGGAAATCAAGATAAAACATAGAGAATTGTTGCTGTGGGATTCCTGAAGAAGTCCCACAGGGCAAAATGGCAATTAGGCATTCTAATTGGCTGGACCTCTGGGACGGAGACCAATCCAGCAGGAAAGAGGGCTGTGATTTGCTGCCTTAGCATGAATACAGATGTTGTAGCTGCCATTACAGGACTCAAGTCTCTGAGTCCTGAGTTTGTTAAAACAAGTTACAAGGGGACAAGGTAGTCCTTGTTGGTTGGTATCAGAGGGATCGTCCATGAGGACACAATAAAAAAAAAAAATTTGGGTCATCCCAATTATGTGGGACTCTTTCTGGATGCAACACAATACGCATTCAATATATCATGACATAACCTTAAATAATGCTGATGCCTGACTTTTTATGAGCTAATACTCATTACTTAACATAACATGTGTATTTGTAAAGCGCACATTCACCCTGAAAGGCCTCCTGGCACTGAATATCAGATGTTTATTGTTACCCAACTCAATGGTACTCATGTTTTCAACCTCAGATGTAAAGCTGAGTGGGCCCACCGGGATGTGAACCTGCGGTCAAACACAGGGTCGTATAGTGGACACATTAGCCCACTAAGCCACTAGACCCAGCCTACTTAGTGGTAGATGTGTCAAATTACTCAATGTAGTCCTGGCTGAGGGTATATTTAGGTCTCAAAAGGGTTTTAGTGTCTATCATAAAATACAAAGATTGCCTTGAGTTCAGCTCTGATGGTATCTGAATACTCCTAATCGAGTTATTTGATACATTGAATATATGTTATATTTTTTATTGTAACTGTTTTGGTTTGAATGGTTTTTTTCATGTTTATTCTTGTGCAATTTTTCACATACAAGTGTCGCACCCTGAGAATACGTTTGATGGAAAGTATTATGAATAATTAATTTTTCCAAATATTACAAGTAAAACTATATGATGAATAAATTCTGTATGTCACATATCTAAGAGTGATCACATAATCTATGGTTATTGAAGGTGCATATATTTGGAGAAAATCTAGATAGACAGCGCCTCCACTCTGACACTCGGGTCTGGAATCCAAGGCATTGGTGTAGTTCTCTTAAGAACAAATTGTGCTGGTATGCCCCTAAACACCACACTATTTTCTTCAGATACTGAGTGACACGTGCTAGAAAGAAAAGGCTTCATTTTCTTGGTACTGTACATTGGCACAATACCTCTGTCTATTGCCTTGACCACAGCACTAGCAGGACAGTCACCCTCTCCTCTGGCCACTCCATGCCATAAAATATGTGGAATTCATTTAACAAGCACTCTCACAGTTAACTTGCTGTCCCCCTTAAACCGGGTCTGGTCTCATGGTCTCATGAGGGTTCTTGATTGTCAAGCAGCACATGTCCCTCTTACAATGCAGCTGGCTCATGAGTGACTTATGAGACCAGAACATGTAATACTTGCATTCAAATGGATCTGTGTGCAACTGTGAGAGAACACTAACACCAGCTGGGCATACAGGACCCTCAAAAGGTGGAGTCTAACCACTTTAATTGAGAAAACATTATGCACATTAGCACTTCTCCTAACAACATCATCACTGTTAAATGGGTTACTGCCTGATGCTCCATGAGTCATTTCCCAGTTACACTTATTGTAAAGCGACTATAGCAAAAAGACAAACAAATTTGTCTCATGCATGGGAGCAAAGTCCCCAACTATAACATTTCAACTCTTTATAGACTCACGAGGATGCTCTCAGTTTTTCATATATCTTTCTTTCATTATAGATATGAGTATCTGCATGATTATACATTTATCATAAGACAAAAAAACAATGTATATGCATCAATACATAAGCACAATTAAAAGTTGATCAAAATCTTTTGTAGTACCCATCCATTTTAAACTGGTTGCACTCAAATGCAATACCACAGCAATCAATGGAAGGTAATCCTCTTTACACATTACCTAGACAGAGAGGCAACCTCCTATCTATTCAGTCACTTATATAGCATGTAACCAACATGTTCAGACATCATATTTCAATTTAGATGGACTCCTCCTCTTCATATGTCCCCGCGTTTCAGCCCACTGAGTTGGGCCTCCTCAGGGCAAGGGTAACACAATTGAACACAAATACTCCTTTGGTCCGGCCACAACAGCTTCACAACCTCGGAACCAGATGCCACCATGCATCTGTACAAGTATCCTGTCGGGGAATCTCATATGACAGGATCTTGACAAACCAGGACCAGGATAAGCAGCACGGGGTCAGCAGGAAAATGGACCCTTTCTATTCTGTCAGATAACACTACGTGGTCTCCTACAATACTTCTGAGACTCACGTGCCGTCACAAATGGAACAGCCTCTTCGCCGACAACTTCTTCCTGGAACGAGCTGATCTTACCCGTGTGCCAGACCAGGTCGGCATGCTGGAGCACATCACCTCAGCTCCTTCTACTTGCAAAATGTTGCCCATACTCCTCAATGGGCTCTTCATGCCCAGCAGTCTGAGGTGACTCAACTTGCCAGTTCATTTGAGGATGGGGGGCCCAAACTAATCCTCCATGGTCAACGGCAATCTTACATCCCATGACAAAACACCCCCTCTGCAAGAAATGATTTGCAACGATTGCCACAATCTTACTGCATCTTCATGGGGGGTCCTTAAAAATAGTTTACACAGGTAGGCTTCATCCCGGGCCGCTCCTCTAGGAGCCTTCTCCGCACCCTCACCCATACCCTATGGGCAGTCTAAGACTTGCCAGACCAATCGGCGGCACTCTCCCTAAATGCTGTATAAGCGGTTAACTGCATTAAATGGGGTTACCTCTTCGCAACCATGAAAAGTTTTGACATGGGGGAGCAATTCATAGCCAAGGTATGACTGCTGAACAGCCCAGGTCAACTGTGGGAGTTTTCTTTCTGACCCCTTCCAGATCCAGAGTGGCACACGTCGGGTGTGCCTGCTCTGTCCCCTACTGTTCTTCCTGGCCATGCTCCAAGCATCCACCATACTTCATTCACACCACATCACGGGCATGCCCCTCGCTAGCGGGCATTCCAAAGTCTACCTATATGCTGACAATGTCCTGCTCACCTTTACAAACCTACGCCACTCCTTACCAGCCCCACAGTCATAGACAGCGTTGCAGCCCTGTCTGGTTACAAATTAAACTAGGATGAGAGCGATGCCCTGCCTCTCTCAAACTGTACTACAAAAGCGGTAATCCATGGATTTCCTTTTCACTGGAAGTCCATAGGCCTCAAATATCTGGGGATCCTAGTCAATAGCGGAATGAACAGGATGGTCGCAGACAACTTAGACCCCCTGATTGCCCAGATGAAACTAGACTAGGGTTCTCCATGTGGGGCAGGGTACAGGCAGTGAGGATGGTCACGCGACCGCGCTTCACATATGCGCTAGGCATGCTCCCCGTAATGGTGCCTTTGGTCACTTTACGCCTCACAGACTCCCAGGCCCTTCATGTGGGTCTCCACACTGCCCTGTCTGGCTGCGGCCAAACTCATGGCACGGCGCTCAAGTGGGTACCTGGGCCAATCATCTGTAGAACATTACGCCCTAGCCCTCCATCTCTCGCAACTAGCATACATGCTCCCTGGTACTCTGGAACCACTGCAATGGGTCCACGTAGAACGCTTCCTGCTTTCTGGCTCAGGGGCTCGGCATCCTTTACGAGGTCGACTCCCTTTAGCCACTCCCTGTGCTACAGTTCACCCAAAACGCTTGACAACGTGCACACCGCATATTTGAGGTGGACCCGTGCCTCCAAGATAAGGCGCCCTTGTGGGACAAAGACAGCTTATGCATTGATGGTTGAGTCCTCCACTGGACCCTGTGGATAGAGGTGGGCATATGCAACCTGTACCACATCCAGGATGACGGGGACCTGAACCCTTTCAACCACCTGAGGGAGGAATTTTGTCTTTACTCACAATAAGCATGGCGCCATTCGCAGTTGCAACACTGCTTGAGAATATGGCTAGTCCCACGCACATGGTCCCTACAGGCTTCGCCAGTGGTGTCTTACCTCACCACGTGGGGTCATCATAATGGAGAGTTGTTGGGAATTTACAATACACTCACACGTCACCTCTTCTCCCAACCTCTCCTACACTGCCCTCACACCAAATGGCAGGCCCACCAACAGATAACAGTTGAGGAGGATGATTGGGCTGACACCCTGGAAGCCCTGGACTAGGGAATCCAGGAGGTCTGCTTGAAATTCTGCCTCTTCAAGACACTTCACGAATAGCACTAGACCCCTTTGAGATTGAACAGGGCAGGACTCCTACCTCATGCCAATTGTTGGAGATGCCTGGCCACCCACTGTGACCTTCCTCAGATCCTATGCAAATGCTCCTCGGTGCTGCCCTTCTAGACAGCGCTTGGGAAATACCTGGGGACATCCATGCCATTATGACTACACCTCACCACTGTCACACTCCTTGATGATGTCAGGGATTCCTCAGACCTCTCCTGTCCACACCTCCGCCTCCTCCACATGACATTAGCCATGGCCAAGATATGCATACTCCGCCAGTGGAGGTCACCAACGCCTCCATCGCAGGATGACTGGACAGTAGAAATGATACAGACAGCGACACACAAACATGCTATATGCAACCTGCAGGACCAGACAGAGGTGTTCATGCAAACATGGACACCCTTCCTATGAGAAGATCTCTGAGATTTGTTACCACCACATCCCCCACTCCTCGAGTGCTGAGACACGTTTTGCCGCGGGCCCTGTTAGAACTCCTTGCCGTGAAATTGGGAGGCCCTGTACTAGTCCAGCCCAACCACCAATACTATGCCTCTCCCCCCTCCATCCCCTCTGTCCACCCTGCCCTTACCCCTTAATGTGACACCCCCCATTGTTTCCTTTCTCACCTCCTCCTGTATCACCCCTTGCCCCTTACCTTGACTCTCCTCGCCTTGTCCTCTCACCCTCTCCTTTTCACCATCCTTGCCCCCCACAACTCCCACCCTCCCCCTCGGCCACATGTGTGTGTGGACCCCCTCTGCCCTGCAGTACCCCTTGTCACCTCCATTCCACTTAATGCGTTCAAATGGGGAACCCCCCCCGCTGTATCGTATTAGCCCGATGGAATGGAGCCTCTTTCAACTGCTAGCACTCTATCCCTCTCCCATTTCTGTTGTCTACGTCACCCCACCGCTAGGGTCATGCCTTCCCCTACCTTCTTCTTTCAGCTGACTGACCGGGCCCTCATCTGAACCCCCCCCTCCAGAAGCACTGACTAAATGGCTCACTGACATCCGACACCTGAAGGTACATGAAGCACAGGGAACATCAGCGTTGTGTGCACCATGTGATCTCTCCCCCTGACTCCCCGCCTTATTCCCCTCTTTACTCTCCACTCCTCTCCATTGAAATGTACTGCTTAGAGTATTCTGTTCCAATCTGTGCACATGTTATGTGATCTCATTCTCAATAAAAAATTACAACACCAAAAAAAATGCCATAGTTTGAGGGCAGGGTCTTTATACAAGAGTCTCTGGCCCCTCAAGGTAGCCGCTGGTGCTAGGCGCAAGTGTTCCACCCTCCTAATATTTTGAGTGATGGGGATGGTGATTTCAAACAGCAATTACCATTAACATTTCATTTGAAACAATGCCTGGACTTCATGACTGTAATACGCTTTCCACCAGTAACAAGTCAGGCAGTTTTAGGAGGCATAAGTGCTATTGTGCATGTGCAGCCTGGTCGATGGTGAATCTAGCATACAAAGGGCTGCAAAGGCACCAGCCCTGGCCTGCGATACCCGTGGGTCCTCAGGGACCACCTCAGAGACGTTTTAAGGCATGGGCAAAGTGGCCTCTAGCCCAGGACCCCAGCCTTGCAGGGGGGCTCAGATAGAGCCAACTATGTTCTGTAGAGAGTCTTGCTCTGATGACCTTAAATAGTTCTTGAACTGACGATTTTTAAATACCATTTTTCTTTAATTTATTTTTAATGTGGATGAAGTGTGAGTCTATTATAGTCATTTTGCAGAGAAATGTTGCTTTTATGTCTCAACATCCATAAAACAATTATTTAGATCAAGACAGGACCTCACAGATGAGAAATGGAGGATGTCTCAGAGATATTTGCAGTAATATTAGTGAGCTGCTGCTGTTACAATATTGAAAACACACCTCATTATCCCTGAATATTAGATGTAAAATCATTTTGAATTTAGACCAGTGTGCCTGTGCACTGTCAGACCAAAGAGGGCATGAAAGAGGTGACATTTGATCATAAATTCTAAGCGTTTCCGAACAGGGGCCCCCAAAATATGTTTGGCCCAGGGCCCCCAAAATCCTTAATATGTCCCTGGACCACTCACTGATGACGCGAAGTAGCACCTTTTTTTTTAAGCAGCCCTAGGCGTGTATGGCGTCAGCCTTGTACCCCAAGGGCTGCTTGTCAATCTCTTGAAACTACTGTGCATGTGACCTTACGTCACAGAGTCCCGAGACTCAAAACTCATGATTCTGTGACATAAGGTCACATGGATCTGGAGCATGCTGTGAACAGATACACAGCATATGCTTCTGTGTGACCCGTGTGACTGTTGTATTTACAGAACGTTAGAGCACTTCGGGACTCGTGGTGTGCGCTGTGGTAATCCAGCATGTGTGCGACATATACTGCTTAAAGAGTGGCAGCGGACAGAGGAACAGGTAAGTAACAGGGGCCTGGGGCTGTCAAAAATAGTTTGCACTTTTTGGAGAGAAGGTTGTGGTATGCCGCATTACAGCAAGATTGGCTCTCATCTTCAAAATAAGAAACCTGCTCGGGCCCAGAGCTGATAACTTTGGAGCCTGTAACCAGGATCAAGGACAGGCATTGGCACAACATCCTGTGATTATTCCGGGCCTGGCTCAACAACAAAACACATGTGTGTGAAGTAGGAGGTATGTTTTTTTATTTCATGTTCATCCCATAGGTTGCAGCAACAGCAGGTAGGTCTTGTCAGGGCTCCATCCTCCCTTTATCTTTATCAATGTCCTAACTTCCATTGCAGACCACACACCAACAACATTCTATTACTTAATTCACTCTCAGCATTTCAGACACCATATCAGTTTTGGGGATTGCAAGTTGATGTTGTTTACTAAGGAAGACAATGAACAAATTAACCCTGGTGCACAAATATCAGGGTCCAATAAGATCAGACTTGTGGGGCTAAAATTAAAGAGGATGGCCAAAAAAGCTAAGGCCCCTACCTACCCTCACTGTGCATGGATGAAGGCCATTTGCAGCAGGGACTGCCTGTCTGCGGGTTTTGAGGACATGGACTGGCCTTAGTCCAGAATCTATGGCCATCTCCTGCTGTATACAGCTCTATGATGTTTGTGGCAGGGTTTGTCTGGCATGCGAATAGCCTCTGCTTTGTGTGGCCCAAGGCTGTGTGCACCATTGTTGTACCATAATGTTTAATGTGTTTTCCAGCGTGCAGTCAGTCCACGCGCATGAGTGCTGTTCTTCTCCCTTCCTGCTCACGCGCTCCGCACACCACGCGCGCCATAGCGGTATTGTCTTTGACATTCTGTTTATCCTTAAAATGTGCATCAGCGCGTAGATGACTTTGGTCTGCAGGTGGACGCATGTTTCTGTTCAAGTATCACAGTGCTTTATTTACACTTATATTGTAGACAGTTGTCACAATTTCTTCTTGGATGTTATAATGTTCAGACCTGCTGTTGTGGGCTCCTTTATCCTGGAACTTAATTAGAAACTTTTTATGGATTTAAGCTTCTGGTTTCCTCTTCACTTAATTCCTGTGTTGGTACAATTCTGCCTGGATCTCTGTAGCACATTTTGGCGACGATTATGGAACAAAACCACCTTTGGGGAGCCCACAGTCCTGCTCTCCTGCCCTTTTGTTATAGTTAGCTTGTGTGACTTCCCTGCTGCTCAGCTGGTGTGGGTCTTGGAATGCCTGATGTCATTATAGAATCTTGGGTGCCTGGCTTGTGTGTGGTGTGGCAGTTGATGGCAGGCAGGCTGAGCGGCAGGGAGGCTGCTCCTGGTGGGGCTTTTGTCATCTTTACTTATTTACTTGAAACCTAACTATTAAATTCAGCGTGTTACATATACCTGGCTCAAGGACTTCTTTAATTACAACATTTTTGGCAACGTTTTTGGTGACAATTGAAAAGAACCTACGCTTTGAGGAAGGAAGACCGGAGCTAACGAAGTAAGGACTTTATGAGGGATTGTGAAACCTGTTAATTGAAAGTAAAGAGATGCCACTATGCATTGTATATTTTCATTGTATATTTTGATGGTTGTTCACATTTCCTTCCTTCACTTGTGAATTGTTCTTTCCGTAAGGAAGGGGGATATGTTATAGTTAGCTTGTTTGACTTCCCTGCTGCTCAGCTGGTGTGGGTCTTGGAATGCCTGATGTCATTATAGAATCTTGGGTGGCTGGCTTGTGTGTGGTGTGGCAGTTGATGGCAGGCAGGCTGAGCGGCAGCGAGGCTGCTCCTGGTGGGGCTTTTGTCATCTTTACTTATTTACTTGAAACCTAACTATTAAATCCAGCGTGTTACATATACCTGGCTCAAGGACTTCTTTAATTACAACACCTTCCTCTTTTGAAAGTGCTACATTTGAAAGTTTTAATTTTTATTGGCACTGCTGAAATAAAGCATTAGGAAGTTTGGTCACATGATCTCCTACTCTTATGGATTTAACTATTCAAGGGAAGGAACCCCTGTTAACAGATTCAAGCTGGTGATTTCCATTACTTCATCTTTAAGAGTTTTCTTCATCAAGGTACCATTTAATACGTTTACAGAAGTGTGCTTGGATGCCATTTCATGATCTCAGCTTTGCTCTGGTTATTCAGTGGCCATTTTGACATGTCTTCAACGGTGACAGGCACCTTGTGAGTACTCTTTTTGATTTTTATCTAATTAGTTTAACTGTTGAGTAGCCATGGCTACAGCTAACCCTGCACCCAATTATTTGGCTCATTTGGCTTCTTTTCTGGAGCGTCCTGGTAAGCCTCCTGTGAAATGGATGCTGTGGATCAGAACATTTGAGAACTGTTTAATTGCTGTTGGTGCTGATGAATAAGTGGTGAAACGCAAAGCTGCTATTCGCTTTAGTCATTTGGGTCATGACGGGCAACCAGTATTTGACAATTTGCCTAGAATACCAGCACCCACTGATGAGGAGGATGAATGGGATGTATTTCTGGAAGCGAAAGCTCATCTGCAAAAGAAATTCAGTGATGAGCAAAGTATTCTTCTGGAACGTTTTAATTTTGTGAAAAGAAAACAAACCTCTGATGAGTCCATGGAAGATTATTTATCTGTCTTGAGACATTTAGCTACCAACTGCAACTTTGGTGCTTCATTGCATGTGTACTTACGAGACCAGTTTGCTTATGGCTGTCCATCAAAGAAGATACAAGAGAAGTTGCTATGTTTCAGAGATCCATCGCTCAATGAAGTTGTAACAGTGCTGGGGATGGTCAGCGCTCTAGCGAGAAGAGTAGGCCGAGTATCTTTGATGGCAGTTGCTATAACCCAAAGACCCAGTTGTTCATTGCAGGTGGTTGTTACTGACACTTTGCATTGGCCTTCATCGCAGGATGTCATTGCCGTAGAGCAGAGTACAGTCCGTGCATTGCCAGTTGTAGCTAATGGTCACTGTAGCACAGAGAGCCTGGTTGGTTGGAAATTCGCTTTGGCAGTTGTCATGAGTGGCAGAGTGGCAGTGTGCACTGGCCCATTTGCAAAGAGCCTACAACATTTAAGAACTTCACCTTTCTTCCTAGGAGGAGCTCAACTGAGCCAGTCGAGGGTCCAGGAATCTTGGCAATGAAGAACCATTCTAGCAGAGGCCAGCAGGACTTAGACAGGTCTAGTTGCAGTTCAAGACAGATCCAGTCTAACAGGTCAGCTGGGCATCTGCAGGGAGGCCTTTGGAACTTGTTATAACACTATAGCTCAGACAGGAGGTCCGTTAACTGACCCTAGGAGTTATTCAGGTAGCTTGGGATGAAAGGAACAGGTCCAGTCTTCCTTGTCAGAGAGCAGGGCAGTCCTCTGGGGATCAAGGTAGTCCTCAAGCAGCAGGGCAGTCCTCTGGTAGCAGCAGGGCAGTCCTCTGGTAGCAGCATGGCAGTGCTCTGGGGAGCAAGGCAGTCCTTCTTCTGCAATGTCCAATGGCCCCGAAGTGTACTGATAAGTGGCTCAATAGGTTAAATATGTATACCTGGTGCCAGCCTTTGAAGTGAGGGGATATCCCATACTACCCCCACATCTGGTTCTGGAATGCCTTTCCATTCACCTCTCAAGCCACAATGAAGTCTGGGGTAAAAAAAGACAGGAAATGCCTGGTATCAGATTCCTTTGTGTGTGCAGGAGGCAAAGCTCCGTGAAATGTAAATGGGGCACATCACAGCACCATCCCCAACCATCCTGGCAGGATGGCACAGTCTGTCCAACTGTAAGTCACTTTTGAGTAACTGTCTGGTAGGAATACACAAACCTCACCAGCAGGGCTATTCACAGTCATGTGACCCAGGACACTGACAGAAGGCACAAATGGTTGGAACAAGAAAATAACAACTTCCTAAAAGAAAAAGAAAATATGATGGGCGTTATGCTCAACAAATCAAGCCTTCAGCCCCAGTCACAGATCTGAGTTTAATCCATTGTTTTTCTGCAGACCACACCACCTCAGTTTGGACCCAGCCATGTGCAAATCAGCCTTGACCCTGCTCCCCATGGTAACAGTCCAGGTGCACCTGCTAGGCCTTCTCCTCCCTAGACCAGAAACAAGCATCCTAGGACCGGTTATATGGTATCACACCTTATCAGTCAGGCTAGCTTGAAACCAGTGGCACAATGAGCATGTGACCCACATCTGGGTCTACCCCTCCTACTTAGGGCAACAAAAGAAAATATGATAAACAGAATGCTGAACAAATCAAACATTCACTCACACACATAGGTCATAAATCTCTTTTTTCAGTTTTGTAAAAAAAAAACATTTTGCCTGGTGCAAGCGCACCGCAACTGGTGTCATGAATATGGCCCTTCTTTTAAACATTTCTAGGGCTTGCTGTTTATCAGGTGCAGGGTGTCCTGGCACTGAGAATTCAGTAAAAATGAGAGAGAAAGACTTGTGCATATATGAAAAGATGAGAAAAGGAATTGTATAAGCTTTTTTCTAGCACACAGATAGCCGCCATTGGCTCTGAGTGTCTGAAGAAGACTGATTCATGCAGGGGCCATGAGACCAGAGAAGGCTCAGGCCTTTGCAAACCCTGTATAAGCACTGGATCGAGAATGAATAGATTAGATGGTGATCATCTAACAATGAAATACATGGTTCAATTGTACAATCACTCTCATTGTATAGTGTGATAATGCATGTGAACTATGCTGATGCTATATAAAACCTGCAAACAGAAATAACTTCTTTGTCTTCTGCTGCTACTGAAGGTAAGGAAGAGTAATCCACAGTAACTCTTCAGTTCTTATGGCAACAATGCACTTAGCTCCTCACAAGACTGCAAACCATACAGAACGCTGCAGCCAGACTCCTCCTGACCTCCCCAAACGAAGCCACATCGCCCCCCCACCTGAGACCGAAAAATAGCTCTCCATCCAGAAGAGATGCCACTTTAAGATCCTCACACACACCTACAAAGCCCTCCATGACCTAGAACCTGCCTACCTCAACCAGCGACTGAACTTCCACCAGCCCTCTAGACACCTATGCTTCACCTCACTCACCCTCGCATCCCCCACATCCATCGAAGATGCAGCGGTGGCCACTTTTCCTGCATCACTGCCAAGACCTGGAACCACCTCCCCCCAGCTCCGTACAGCTCCCTCGCTGGCTGACTTCAGAAAGAGACTCAAGACCTGGCTCTTCGACGCAGAGACAGCGCCCAGAAACCCTTGGGTGTAACAGTTTTGCGCTTTACAAATGACATTTGATTGATTGATTTATTGCCTATTGTGGCATCGCCAAAGCTCCATACCGTGGCAGACTCCTAGTAACCATATATTCTGATAGGGATAAGCCAGATCTATTAGATTTATTCAACTAATGCCCGGGTCAATAGTACTAATGTTATAATCTGCAAAAGGATAAATTTTGTCCTGCTTGGGTGCAACGTTCCCTCTTTCTTCTACACGGAGACTAACACATTAAACAGCCTTTAAATACAATATTTTCTGTCTGGTTTCAAATCAGTCATCTTTTAATTCTGTTTGAAACATTTCCATTCGCATTTCTTGTCACATACCATCCGAAGTAATATTTTGTGAGATAACCAAGTGTCGTTGTTCATAAGATTAAATTACAGGTTGGGTGCTACAAATGTCAGAAATACGTGCAGGGTTCACATTAGAGCGCTGCTTTTATTTGAATCCTTGTTGCCACGGGCTAAATTAAAATCCACACAATGTTGAAGCCTCATATTACTTGAAGAGAATGTCTGATGATGCATTGCTTTATCAGGAGGATAATCTTGACTCGCCTTATCTTGATATTAACGAGAAGACAGGCTCTGAAGTCAAGCAGAAATGCTATCGTTTAATTTAAACCTCTAAACAGCTGGTAAAGCGATTGCCAATTGTTCTGCAAAGATATCCAATTTAAAATGCATTGTTAGCCAGCAAGACAAAGTGACTTCCAAAGAAAGTCAATCACATTAGAATTGCCTTGAAACTCGGCATTAGGTCATTCGGGGAACTTTCTGAATCAAGGACTTGACACTTTAATAGTGGGACCAAGTTTGTAACCATGATAATGCAAAAGCTTCAGCAATTTTGTAAAACTGTTCTACCATTTCTAAAATATTTTCATGTGATCCCTAGAGCTACTGCTGTAAGGTTATTTACTTTCTGAGTATGAACTTATGAAAATGCAGCATGAGTGTATGTTGAAAATGCAGAGCAATGTTATTAAACAAAGAGTTCTTCTGTGTTATTACCACATAATATACAAGGTGAGCATACAAATTCAGGCACTCAGTAGGAGGGTTCAGTAAATAAATGTTACCGCATATATCACAATTACCCAGGCCTGTTGTAAAGCGGTCCTCAGCATTTTTCACATGTAGAGTGAATGTCACACGTGTGATGCTGCTCACCCAGCCATTTTAAGTCTGAGAGAAGCCATGCTTATCCCTCTAA
This sequence comes from Lissotriton helveticus, assembly GCF_964261635.1. Lineage (NCBI taxonomy): Eukaryota > Metazoa > Chordata > Amphibia > Caudata > Salamandridae > Lissotriton > Lissotriton helveticus. The sequence continues at coordinate 892,707,710 of NC_136071.1, read as the reverse complement.
GTCCTACCACTTCTCTGTCACAGTTACATCTAAAGAATGGTTAGCCAGGATGGACAGACCTGTAGGGCAATCTGGCAGTGCCAGAAGAGCTGGACTGATAAGTCAGAGTTGGTCCGTTTTTGGACTGTTTGGGGGCATGTTGTATGATCTGATGAGCTGGTTTTTAATGTTGGTTCCCCTGATATTACCACAAATATTACCAGCAACAATTTCAAATGTATACATTCTCCTTTAGCTCGCAAAATACCTACACATTGTGTATTTACAAGTTCAAAACAGCTCAAATTTACAGAATGGGTACCACTAATCGGGAGGCATATTTTTGTGTCCAGGCCTTTTCTCTGTCCCAATCCATCCCGACTACTGGCACATGGTTGAGAAGAGGTGGACATAGGCATGGCAGGGCATAGCTATCAATAGCGCAGAAGGTGCATTGGCACCGGAGCCCAATGGTGTGAGGGACACTCTGGACCTCCTTTATGACTGCTTTGCTCTACTTAATGGTGGGTAAGAGGCACATTTTCTTTGCTTGCTTTAGAGCTCATGGCACCCTTGTTAAGGCACTGGTCCTGATGAACCCTGTGTGTTCCTCTTACAGAGCCATGCGTGTGCAGCATTGGGGAGGAGTGAAACATGAGATTGCCTAAACTTGAAGGGGAATATGACATGTTAGAGAACCCTCCACAAGTGGTGTAGATTTTAAGTAGAACCAAAGAACCCATGAATTGTTTGCACAGGTAAAAGCGACACGCCTCAGGTGATATGCCACTCTCAACCTTCAAAATATTTTCTTACATTTATAAGCCTGGCATGACTAGGCATTCTCTCCTGACACCCTCCTATACTCGACTCCGTTGTCTGTGGACTAGCCATCTCCACCTGAATACCATACCATGTGCTCTTAATTGGAGAGCATAGAATGAGAGCCCCGCCCCCCCACGTCTGTTTTATCCAAGGAATTGAAGAGCGGACACACTGGGGAAGATTTTAACGCACTACAACGACCAGAAGGCTGCAGTGGCGGCCACGCCCATTGGGGCTGATGAGTATGATTTTAAGTGCGCGGTGTTACTGCGTCCTCTTTCTTGACATTCAAACACCTCTGAAGATGGGATGATTACACTCCTGAGAAGCGTCTGGTGTAATTATTGATGCCCGTGTCTGGAAGATTGCCTGCCTGCCTGCAAACTGCTAATATTAAGAAAAGTGAGCAAATACCAACTTCATGTGGCTTCTCTCCTTTGGGGCTTACCTGTGTGATGGATGTATTCGGCTGTTGCCCGGCCGTGGAGTGACGCCCACCGAGGGTCGGCGGGTCCGTGCTGGCTCTGAGAAGCTGCTGGCATAAACGGGAGGAAGACAAGCTTGGGGCCATTGCAGGGTGGTGCGAGCTTGATACTCATGTTGGCAGCTGTGAAGCATGGTCAGACCACTGCCAGTACTGAGCATCGACCCACTGGGGTAAGAACTATGTTTTATCAAAAGAATTGAAGAGCAGACCTACTGGGGATGAATTTAAGGCACTACAACGACCAAAAGGCCAAAGTGGCGACCACGCCCACTGGGGCTGACGAGTATGATTTTAAGTGCGTGATGTTACCGCGTCCTTTCTTGACATTCAAACATCACTGAAGAAGGGATGATTAAACTCCTGAAACGCGTCTGGTGTAATGATTGATGCCCGTGTCAGGAAGGTTGCCTGCCTGCAAGCTGCTAATAAAAAGAAAAGTGAGCAAAAAACAACTTCCTGTGGCTTCACTCCCTTGGGGCTTACCTGTGTGATGGATGTATTCGGCTGTTGCCCAGCCGTGGAGTGACCCCAACGTGGGTCGGCGGGTCCGTGCTGGCTCTGAGAATCTGCTGGCATAAACGGGAGGAAGACAAGCTTGGTGCCATTGCAGGGTGGTGCGAGCTTGATACTCATGTTGGCAGCAGTGAAGCATGGGCAGGCCGCTGCCAGTACTAAGCATCGACCCACTGGGGTAAGAAAATGTTTTATCAAAAGAATTGAAGAGCGGACCCCCCGGGATGATTTTAATGCACTGCAACGACGACCAGAAGGCTGCTGTGGTGGCCACGCCCACTGGGGCTGACGAGTATGATTTTAAGTGCGCAATGTTACCGCGTCCTCTTTCTTGACATTCAAACTCCACTGAAGAAGGGATGATTAAACTCCTGAACGAATCTGGTGTAATGATTGATGCCCTTGTCTGGAAGGTTGCCTTCCTGCAAGCTGCTAATAAAAAAAAAAGTGAACAAAAACCAACTTCCGGTGGCTTTACTCCTTTGGGGCTTACCTGTGTGATGGATATATATATATATATATATATATATATATATATATCCATCACACATATATATTCACTGAAAAAAACATAGGTTTTAGGGGTGTTATAGTTAGCTAAAACCATTGAAATTACCCCGTTATAGTTAGTTGTACTAACTATAACTTGCTCGCCCGCAATCCACTGCTGATGATGAGGTCACATATTACATCGTTCATGACATGGTCAGTGACATCACTGATGACATCTCAAATGACATCACTGATGACATCTTTCAGTGAATGGGGTTTGGTTTGATATTTAAATAAGTATTATATATATATAGCAATCTGCATTGAAGACTTAGTGGATGTATAAGTGTCTGGATGGAGGATTAGTAGCAGTGTGATTGACTGTCTAAGTGACGAATCTAAAGTGTCTCACTAAATGTATTGGATAGTGATAAAACTGTGTGAACACCTGTATCACTCTATCTCTTGTTGTGTAAACTACTACATAAGTTGGTTACTAGCTATGTGAAAGTCTATATTAGTTATTAATTAGTTAAGTGAGTATTTGTATGGGATAGTGAATGAATGTGTGTGTGGTTGGGTGGGGGGTAGGTGACTGTCCAAAGATGTGTAAATAGTTGATTTAGTAGGTATATGACGTTAAGACTGTATGTGGGTGAGTTAGCTGATGTGTGTTTGGGTGAGTGAATCTATTTATGGGTGTAGTGATGAGTAAATATATTTCTCATTAATACATGTCCAACAAACTAGAAATACAAAAGGCAGTGTATGTGACAGTTGTTGTATATAAATACGAATACCTAAGACTCAGTGATTGTATGAGTGACTGTATGGATAACTGTATACTTGTAATAGTGATTTTATAACACAATAAGTATGAATTTCTAACTATATGTATAAATAAAGTGGTGTTTGTGTAAGTGTGTAGATTAGTAAATATAAGTATGATCAATTGTTTGCATAAGTGAGTAGGATTTCTGCATAAGTGAATAGGATGTGTGCTGGTGTGTAATGTTGATGTAGGTGTATAAGTATATTTATTAGTATTCTATTGATCTTTGTTAGCATGAATGCCTGAATGTATATGTAAATGTTTAGATGTGTGTGTAGATGTAGGAATCACTAAGTGGGTTTTTAGAAACTTGTATTGGTGTGTCACTGGTTTCAAACATGATACTCCATATTTTATAAAGTGTGTTGAAAGGATATGCTACTGTATGATGAGGTGTATCAGCAAGTCACATGGATGATGTCTTCAGTGATGTCATTTGAGATGTCATCAGTGATGTCACTGACCATGTCATGAATGATGTAATATGTGACATCATCAGCAGTGGATTACGGGCGCTCGAGTTATAGTTAGTACAACTAACTATAACGGGGGAATTTCAATGGTTTTATACAAGTGAAATGTGTATCTAACTATAACACCCCTAAAACCTATGTCTTTTTCAGTGAAATTCTAAGGTTGTTTATATGCTAATTCCTAACTATCCCCTGTCTGAAACCTATGTTTTTTTCAGTGAATTTCTAAGGTTTTTTAAATGCTAATTCCTAACTATAAGGTGTCTGAAACCTAGGGTTTTGTTCTGTGAATTTCTAAGGTTTTTAAATGCTAATTCCTAACTATAACATATGCCAAACCTATGTTTTTCTTACTGAATTTCAAAGGTTTTTAAAATGATAATTATTAAATATATTTATTGTTTTTTATGTTTTCTAACTACATTTTTTTAATCTTTTTATTTGTAATAAAAACATTTTTTACATAAAACAATATATTTTTCAATATTTTAAATTGTTTATAATATACTTAAATTATTTTCATTCTTTTTTTCTTTTTTTTTGGAGTTGCGCACACTACAAACACCCTGCTCATTTACTGCGCGAAACGCGCCTGCCATTTTAGGGTCGCTTTCTAGGAGTCGCTATGCGACTTGTGTGCGATGCCTGTCGCATACACGAGATGTACGTATAACGGGATGTGACGGACACGCAGTAGCGTGCGACGTCATATGAATATCGGATGGGGTGGGTGCGCGACTTCCCTGATTTTTTTTATGTTGAAAAACGTATTTATATATATTTAATATAAATATTAAGACAAGAGATTATCTGAGGTTATTATTAAAATAATTTTCTTTAACTTTCTTAAAAAGTACATCACTTTTTAATGCAATTTCGCGAAGTCGCGTTGGGCGCAATAACGGTGCAAGCAGGGTGCGTGCTGAGTGTGACTTCAAAAGCAGAGGTTTGATTGGTTCATTACACTTCTTATTGAAACTAGTGAAGGACCCCATCCATTTCAATCACTCTTCTTAGAACTTTTCTTAGAGAAAGACCTCCTGAGTAAGGATGGGCGAATTTTGCGGATCTGCCTATTGTGTGTAAAAAAGTCAGAGACCGATCAGAGCAGCAGATGAGGAGAAAGAAGCTCCTGGATACAGGAAGTGCAGGGGAATTCTGCTTGTGAAAGTGATGGATGCAGAGGTCTCTATCCAGCATCACAGCGGGCTTGTAACACAAGCCCGCTGTTATGCATCACATAACAGTGGGCAAAAAAAAAAACAATCAATTAGATTGTTTAAAAAAACAAAACAATAATCAATCTATAGTAAAATACTAGATAATACAAATCACACATATATAAAATTATTACTGCTAAGAAAATGTTATAACTTAAATAATAAACACTATAAATAATGCTAGTTAAAATTATACACCGACACAATGTGCAACAAAAAGTCCATAATTCAAAGAAATACATTTCCTTGAGGCCAAATTGTATTTTTGCTGTAATTTTTATGTAAATTGTCCAATGATAATCCTATGACATGATAACAATAAATTACTCAGAGGCTGAATTATCTTCCTAAAACTTTGGCTTTAAAAATATTAGGTAGGAATTTGCTCATTCGAAAGGCAAACGTGGTTTGAAAACCAACTCAGCATCCTTACAAAGACTCCAGCCTTTCTCACTTTTGAGATAGGGAGTGTAATGTTCAGATGTTATTGAAGGACCATTGTGGAAAATTATTGCTACTGCTACAAAAGTCCTTCCCGATATTGATAGTTGTGTAGCTACAAAATGTTTTATTAAAGTGTCCGATTTTCTTCCGTCAGCTGTACAACGTTGCATCATTAAAATTATATATTTTCCATATCTTTGGATAAATAATGTTGATAAAATTTCTGATTTGCATTGCCTACACTCCATGTTTTGGTTTGCAGCTTTAACTAATTTACTGAAAGACACTGATATACAGTCCGGTAATGTCAAATATAAAAATCTTTCAGTGTGTACATTAGTGCTACATGTATACATACAAATTTCACATTGATGTTCCCATTCACAACAAAGGCAAAACATATTCTCTATGTCTACACCTTCATTTTCCAATTATTTAAGCATATACATTAGAAACTGCTGAGCATCTTGTTGGATATTTTGTTTAAATTGTGTAGAACCAGAACATACATCCAAAAGATTACGAACATAAGAAACGCTTTGTATTTTACTTTTATCTGGTCTAATTTTTTTATAAACAGAATGTAACAAGGACCGACATCTTTTTTCCTGATTCTCCATAATTTGCTGTTGCAAACCTTCAAGAAAAAAAACAACATTGACCACTACATTAGCATAGCAGTTGACACCAGAACTATTTTCAAACTGAAAACCAACAATCTCTTCAACAGTGACCTTTTTCTTTTTGCTTGCAATCACAACATTATCTTGTTTTTTTCCCTTCTCTACGCCTTCAGTACAGATATTCTCATACCTTCTTTTTCGAGCAACCACACGCTTTTCAAATACAGGTTATTGACCTAAATTAGGAGCATATGTTCTTCTTAACCTATTGTACTCTTTGACACAGTTGGCATCTGCAGTAATCTTAGTATCATCGAAATCAATCAAAAACAAACCAGATAATGTCTGACTCTGGAAAAAGCAACATATGGCATACCTTCTTTAAACAATGTTCACCAAAGCACTGTTAACACCTAAACCTTGAGATTTATGAATAGTCACTGCATATGCCAGAGAAAATGGAAACTGTTTTCTACGGACATACAAATCTTTAAGAAGCAAAAAACGAACAGAATAACAACCAATTTGTTTCACTTCTTCATACTGATCAAATTTAATCTTTAAGACTTCAATACCATCTTTATTTTGATAATTAACAAAATCCACAACTTTGCCCATTGCTCCATTAACTATACCTTTTTCTACATCCAAATTACGCCTTAAAATTATCCGACAGTTCCTACATGCATAAAGATGCTTTTCTAAACCAGCAGTTTTAGATATTGATTTTTCTAAAGAATCCAATTTTGTCTTGAATTTTTCGGTCAAAATAATAGTGATTCCTTCATGTTCTATTTTATAGATGGCTTCCATTTGTATTATTTCTTCATTTTCCAGTTTCAAAAGTTGTTCATTGAATATAGAACACTCACGCAGTGTTGGCATTAAGCAGATTACAGATTTCTTATCTGCAATTTCCATGTATATTTTCTCAGGAACTATATTTTCATTTGGAAACAAATTGGAAAGTAATCGAGTCTGTAAAGCTTGTTTGCCATGTTCTCTCAGTAGTCCAATGCTTATATCTTGGAGATAATCAACATCATTTGCCTGTCTCATATTTGTACTGAGTTCTTTGTATTCAAAATATGACCAAATGTTCACGTTTCCTACACTACCCAGAGACTTTCTGGTGTCTTCACACGCAATTGTTTTAAAAACTGGTTGTCCTTTTACAGGAGTCAGTTGTAGTAGATCTCCAAAAAGTATGACATGTTTTCCTCCAAATAACACGTCATACTCTGCTTTAAGAATTTGCTGCATTCTTTAATGCACAAAGGCAAGTATTAAGTTTGATAATATTCTTACCTCATCAATAATGAGAAGTTTCATTTTCTTCAAGACTCTTAAAACTTCACAACAAGCTTCTCCAGATAGCTTGTGGTATTCCAATTTGTTTTCATGTACTGGTAGCATCAGTAAACCATGTAAAGTAATTCCTTTAATATTGTGTGCTGCCAACCCAGTTGGAGCAGTGACAACACAAGACAAATGCGACTCAGTTGTTTTCTCTAGATAACTTGTAATTACTTTAATTAAAAAACTTTTTCCTGTTCCAGCTTATCCACTCACGTACATTCGGATGGGTTGAAATGACGTGCATGAGCACTCTTTCTTTTCAGGAAGTAATCCATGGTTAATCTGTTGTCTCACTTGGTCATATATTTGTTTTTGCTCAACATTTAGTTGCTCTTCCAAGTTTCCTAACTTTGTTACATCTTTTTGAGCTTGATACATTGCTGTTTCCACCTCATTCATGGCGATTGCTGCTTTGTTTTCAACAATTGGTTGTCCTAGTGGATCTTGACTCAGTGCAGCTGAACTTTGACTGTCTTGAGAACTGTCTCTAGCAATCTCAGCTGCAATTGTAGCTTCTTGATCAATTTCATCGTTCAACATTTTCACATAATTTGCAAAAGCACTGCATTGCATGCTATCTTTACAAGGGTATACACTCACAATATCGAGTAAAAAATATAGAATTTCACTAATATCGAATAAAAAATATAGAATGGACAGAATATCGAATGGACAGAATATAGACTACAAAAATATCGATTTTGAGGTAAGTAAGTTAATATCGATTTACATGAATATAGAAAGTCAAAATATCGAAGTATATAATATAGATGTTAAATATATAGATTTTTTAATATCACATTTTTTAAAGTGTTTTTTCTGTTAGTATATGTGTGAAAAGTGTATATTTATTTTATAATTTATTTTAAGTAATGAATTTTATGGTATTTAACTTTTGCGTAATTTAATTCTGTAGCAGGTTGTGGGTTTATAGGGGAATAGGGTGGGAAGTAATTTAATTATAATTGATTAAATGTTTTAATTTATTATTTGGTATTTATCTTGAATTAATTGTTAATTAATTTTTAATTGGTAATTGATTAAATTATAATTGGTAATTAATTTTTATTAATTGATTAATTGATAATTATGTTAATTTTAGTAATTTAATTCTGTAGCGGATTGTGGGTTTATAGGGGAATAGGGTGGGAAGTAATTTAATTATAATTGATTAAATGTTTTATTTTATTATTTGGTATTTATCTTGAATTAATTGTTAATTTATTTTTAATTGGTAATTGATTAAATTATAAATGGTAATTAATTTTTAATAATTGATTAATTGATAATTATGTTAATTTTAGTAATTTAATTCTGTAGCGGGTTGTAGGTTTATAGGGGAATAGGGTGGGAAGTAATTTAATTATACTTGATTAAATGTTTTAATTTATTTATTGGTATTTATCTTGAATTAATGGTTAATTAATTTTTAATTGGTAATTAATTCAATTTTAATTAGTCATTAATTTTTATTAATTGATAATTATGTAAATTTTGGTAATTTATTTACTGTAGCGGGTTGTGGGTTTATAGAGGAATAGGGTGGGAAGTACTTTAATTGTAATTATTTAAATTTTTAAATATATTTATTGGTATTTATTTTTAAATAATTAATTATTTTTCAATTGTTAATTAATCAATTGTAAATTGGTAATTAATTTGTATTAATAGGTAATGATTTTTAAGAAATATTTTTTTAATTGATTAATTATTATATTATATTAAATTGGTAATTATTTTTTATTAATTTGTAATTGGTATTAATATATATATATATATTTGTAATTAATATATGAAGTATTTACTTTCCCTACTGTTGCACTCACTGGAGTGAGAATAGTAATTTTTACCCCTACGCTATCCAACCCTTTCCCTACTGTTGCACTCTCTGGAGTGGGAATAGTAATTTTTACCCCTACGCTATCCAACGCTTTCCCTACTGTTGCACTCTCTGGAGTGGGAATAGTAATTTTTACCCTCCCGCTATCCCACGCTTTTCTTACTGTTGCACTCTCTGGAGTGGGAATAGTACTTTTTACCCCTACGTTATCCAACGCTTTCCCTACTGTTGCACTCACTGGAGTGGGAATATTAATTGTTATTCCTATGCTATCCAACGCTTTCCCTACTGTTGCACTCTATGGAGTGGGAATAGTAATTTTTACCCCTACGCTGTCCAATGCTTTCCCTACTGTTGCACTCTCTGGAGTGGGAATAGTCATTTTTACCCCTACGCTATCCAATGCTTTCCCTACTGTTGCACTCTCTGGAGTGGGAATAGTAATTTTTACCCCTACGCTAGCCAACGCTTTCTCTACTGTTGCACTCACTGGAGTGGGAATAGTAATTTTTGCCCCCACGCTGTCCAACGATTTCCCTACTGTTGCACTCACTGGAGTAGGAATAGTAATTTTTACCTCTATGCTATCCAACGCTTTCCCTACTGTTGTACTCTCTGGAGTGGGAATAGTAATTTTTACCCCTACGCTATCCAACGCTTTCCCTACTGTTGCACTCACTGGAGTGGGAATAGTAATTTGTACCCTTCCACTATCCAACACCTTCCCTACTGTTGCACTCTCTGGAGTGGGAATAGTAATTTGTTACCCCTACGCTATCCAACGCTTTCCCTACTGTTACACTCTCTGGAGTGGGAAAAGTAATTTTGACCCTCCCGCTATCCAATGCTTTCCCTACTGTTGCACTCTCTGGAGTGGGAATAGTAATTTTTACCCTTCCGCTATCCAATGCTTTCCCTACTGTTGCACTCTCTGGAGTGGGAATAGTAATTTTTACCCCTACGCTATCCAATGCTTTCCCTACTGTTGCACACACTGGAGTGGGAATAGTAATTTTTACCCTCCCACTATCCAATGCCTTCCCTACTGTTGCACTCTCTGGAGTGGGAATAGTAATTTTGACCCCTACGCTAGCCAACGCTTTCCCTACTGTTGCACTCTCTGGAGTGGGAGTAGTAATTTTTACCCCAACGCTATCCAACGCTTTCCCTACTGTTGCACTCTCTGGAGTGGGAATAGTAATTTTGACCTCTACGCTATCCAACGCTTTCCCTACTGTTGCACTCTCTGGAGTGGGAATAGTAATTTTTACCCTCCCGCTATCCAATGCTTTCCCTACTGTTGCACTCTCTGGAGTGGGAATAGTAATTTTTACCCCTACGCTATCCAACGCTTTCCCTACTGTTGCACTCACTGGAGTGGGAATATTAATTGTTATCCCTATGCTATCCAACGCTTTCCCTACTGTTGCACTCTATGGAGTGGGAATAGTAATTTTTACCCCTACGCTATTTAATGATTTTCCTACTGTTGCACTCTCTGGAGTGGGAATAGTAATTTTTACCCCTACGCTAATCAATGCTTTCGCTACTGTTGCACTCTCTGGAGTGGGAACAGCAATTTTTACCCCTACGCTATACAACGCTTTCTCTACTGTTGCACTCACTGGAGTGGGAATAGTAATTTTTACCCCCACGCTATCCAACGCTTTCCCTACTGTTGCACTCACTGGAGTAGGAATAGTAATTTTTACCTCTATGCTATCCAACGCTTTCCCTACTGTTGCACTCTCTGGAGTGGGAATAGTAATTTTTACCCCTACGCTATCCAACGCTTTCCCTACTGTTGCACTCTCTGGAGTGGGAGTAGTAATTTTTACCCCTACGCTATCCAACGCTTTCCCTACTGTTGCACTCTCTGGAGTGGGAATAGTAATTTTTACCCTCCCGCTATCCAATGCTTTCCCTACTGTTGCACTCTCTGGAGTGGGAATAGTAATTTTTACCCCTACGCTATCCAACGCTTTCCCTACTGTTGCACTCACTGGAGTGGGAATATTAATTGTTATCCCTATGCTATCCAACGCTTTCCCTACTGTTGCACTCTATGGAGTGGGAATAGTAATTTTTACCCCTACGCTATTTAATGATTTTCCTACTGTTGCACTCTCTGGAGTGGGAATAGTAATTTTTACCCCTACGCTAATCAATGCTTTCGCTACTGTTGCACTCACTGGAGTGGGAATAGTAATTTTTACCCCCACGCTATCCAACGCTTTCCCTACTGTTGCACTCACTGGAGTAGGAATAGTAATTTTTACCTCTATGCTATCCAACGCTTTCCCTACTGTTGCACTCTCTGGAGTGGGAATAGTAATTTTTACCCCTACGCTATCCAACGCTTTTCCTACTGTTGCACTCTCTGGAGTGGGAGTAGTAATTTTTACCCCTACGCTATCCAACGCTTTCCCTACTGTTCCACTCTCTGGAGTGGGAATAGTAATTTTGACCTCTACGCTATCCAATGCTTTCCCTACTGTTGCACTCTCTGGAGTGGGAATAGTAATTTTTACCCTTCCGCTATCCAATGCTTTCCCTACTGTTGCACTCTCTGGAGTGGGAATAGTAATTTTTACCTCTACGCTATCCAATGCTTTCCCTACTGTTGCACTCACTGGAGTGGGAATAGTAATTTTTACCCTCCCACTATCCAATGCCTTCCCTACTGTTGCACTCTCTGGAGTGGGAATAGTACTTTTTACCCCTACGCTATCCAACACTTTCCCTACTTTGCACTCTCTGGAGTGGGAGTAGTAATTTTTACCCATACGCTATCCAATGCTTTCCCTACTGTTGCACTCACTGGAGTGGTAATAGTACTTTTTACCCTCCCACTATCCAACGCCTTCCCTACTGTTGCACTCTCTGGAGTGGGAATAGTAATTTTGACCCCTACGCTATCCAACGCTTTCCCTACTGTTGCACTCTCTGTATTGGGAGTAGTAATTTTTACCCCTACGCTATCCAACGCTTTCCCTACTGTTGCACTCTCTGGAGTGGGAATAGTAATTTTGACCTCTACGCTATCCAACGCTTTCCCTACTGTTGCACTCTCTGGAGAGGGAATAGAAATTTTTACCCTCCCGCTATCCAATAATTTCCCTACTGTTGCACTCTCTGGAGTGGGAATAGTAATTTTTACCCCTACGCTATCCAACACTTTCCCTACTGTTGCACTCTCTGGAGTGGGAGTAGTAATTTTTACCCCTACGCTATCTAACGCTTTCCCTACTGTTGCACTCTCTGGAGTGGGAACAGTAATTTTAACCTCTACGCTATCCAACACTTTCCCTACTGTTGCACTCTCTGGAGTGGGAATAGTAATTTTTACCCTCCCTCTATCCAATGCTTTCCCTACTGTTGCACTCTCTGGAGTGGGAATAGTAACTTTAACCCCTATGCTATCCAACGCTTTCCCTACTGTTGCACTCTCTGGAGTGGGAATAGTAATTTTTACCCCTACGCTAACCAACGCTTTCCCTACTGTTGCACTCATTGGAGTGGGAATAATACTTTTTACCCCTACGCTATCCAACGCTTTCTCTACTGTTGCACTCACTGGAGTGGGAATAGTAATTTTTACCCCTACGCTATCCAACGCTTTCTCTACTGTTGCACTCACTGGAGTGGGAATAGTAATTTTTACCCCCACGCTTTCCCTACTGTTGCACTCACTGGAGTAGGAATAGTAATTTTTACCTCTATGCTATCCAACGCTTTCCCTACTGTTGCACTCTCTGGAGTGGGAATCGTAATTTTTACCCCTACGCTATCCAACGCTTTCCCTACTGTTTTCACTCACTGGAGTGGGAATAGTAATTTGTACCCTTCCACTATCCAACGCCTTCCCTACTATTGCACTCTCTGGAGTGGGAATAGTAATTTGTTACCCCTACGCTATCCAACGCTTTCCCTACTGTTGCACTCACTGGAGTAGGAATAGTAATTTTTACCTCTATGCTATCCAACTCTTTCCCTACTGTTGCACTCTCTGGAGTGGGAATAGTAATTTTTACCCCAAGGCTATCCAATGCTTTCCCTACTGTTGCACTCACTGGAGTGGGAATAGTAATTTTTACCCTCCCACTATCCAACGCCTTCCCTACTGTTGCACTCTCTGGAGTGGGAATAGTAATTTTTACCCCTACGCTATCCAACGCTTTCCCTACTGTTGCACTCTCTGGAGTGGGAATAGTAATTTTGACCTCTACGCTATCCAACGCTTTCCCTACTGTTGCACTCTCTGGAGTGGGAATAGTAATTTTTACCCTCCCGCTATCCAATGCTTTCCCTACTGTTGCACTCTCTGGAGTGGGAATAGTAATTTTTACCCCTACGCTATCCAACACTTTCCCTACTGTTGCACTCTCTGGAGTGGGAGTAGTAATTTTTACCCCTACGCTATCTAACACTTTCCCTACTGTTGCACTCTCTGGAGTGGGAACAGTAATTTTAACCTCTACGCTAGCCAACGCTTTCCCTACTGTTGCACTCTCTGGAGTGGGAATAGTAATTCTTACCCTCCCTCTATCCAATGCTTTCCCTACTGTTGCACTCTCTGGAGTGGGAATAGTAATTTTTACCCCTATGCTATCCAACGCTTTCCCTACTGTTGCACTCTCTGGAGTGGGAATAGTAATTTTTACCCCTACGCTATCCAACGCTTTCCCTACTGTTGCACTCATTGGAGTGGGAATAATACTTTTTACTCCTACGCTATCCAACGCTTTCTCTACTGTTGCACTCACTGGAGTGGTAGTAGTACATTTTACCCTTTCCGCTATCCTACGGTAAAAATATTTTATATTTTTTATTAATATTACGTTCATATATATATATATGTATTAATAAATCAGGGGTTTTCTTCTGGAATATCGCGGGTCTCCGCTCAAAGATAAATAACCCAATTTGGTCCAATTTCATTAAGGACGTTGATATACTTTCCCTCCAGGAGACGTGGTCCCTTGAACCCATTCACATCAATGGTTTTAAAACACTTCATGTGCCAGCAAGTTCTTCTAGACACGGGAGGTGTAAAGGCGGACTGACTGTTTATGTATCAAACCTGATGGAGGTATTATCATTGAAATCGGAGGGCTAGTCCAGTAACTATCAACTTTTTGTTATTCAGGTGACTCCAAAGGTCGAGGTAATATCTATTAACATGTATAATAATATTGAGAAGGGGCTGGTAAATGATATGATAAAAACCCTTAACAAGGAATTGAGAACGTTGGTGGATAAAACAGTGAGGGATTCCATTCTGATATGGGGAGGTGATTTTAATCAGCATCTTTGCAAACAGTATCAGAGTGGTTGTGGTGATCATGAATTGCACAAATCAGAGAATCAACCCCATTTTGACCACAATAACGGGGGCGATTCATTTAATGACATGATGGCCTCATTTGACTTGGGTTTTGTCAATATGCAATGCAGGCCCCCGGTGGAGTTTAGCCCCACATATGTGGGGAGAGGATATAGTACGTTGATAAATTTCATCACCATCACTAATTCACACTCAAATCGGCTCAACATATACAATAGGGGTGAGTGACCATCTCCCACTCGGCTTTGGTATTCAGCTCCCTGTAAATAAAGATTGTTACTTGATAGAAAGATTGACCTGGTCAAGTAACTGTATTGTAAACAGACAGAATGGGTATACTCTTAGGTGGTCCCTGAGTAATCCAGAGGTTACCAAAAGTAACATAATTAACCAAGCATTCATGCCTATTAATAGATGTCTTCAGGATGAGGTCTCACACTCGGAGGTTTTGGATTCCTTTTCTAATATCACAAGGATCATTAAAATGAATCTTCTGCGTCCCGCTAGAGCCAGGAAACCGCCCAGTAAAGGGTGGTTTGACTCAACATGTACTAAAACACACGCCCAACTCAAGAGGGCGTTGAGTAAAAATACAAGAAATCAGGCAGAAATCATCCAGTGCAGGTGTGAATATAACCTGGCAAGAAAAACTCGGAAAAGCAACATAAAAAACGAAGCCTGGGCAAAAATATATGAGGCCTCCTTGAGAAGGGATAGTTCTGCCTTTTGGGCAGCCGTCAAGGCCCCGTTCTTTAACTCGGGAGATATGGCCAGATTGGAAGTGGCAATATCGGAAGATTCATGGATAGATTTCTTTGCAGAGGTCTATAACCCGGGTGGTGTGCATAAATTGGTAGTTATGGGGAGTAAAACCCAGGGGCTTGGGGAGGTTGGCTTTACGCCAATTGACCTACAGGTTTCAGTAACTGAAATTCGAGATGCCATTGCTCAAAGCATGGGTAATAAAGCCCCGGGTACAGATGGTATCCCTATAGATCTATTTAAACATCAGATTGAGCTATGGTCTCCGCTACTTAAGCGTGTACTCGATGCTAGCTGTGAACTGGGCTTTATAGATACTTGGGCGGAATCTATAATTATCCCCATATTTAAAAAAGGGGACCGTCAAAACCCCTCCTGTTATTGCCCCATATCCCTCCTGGATTCTTTCATGAAAGTTATAGGGAGGGTCCTTTTAAATCGTTTACAACAATGGGCTGAAGTAACCAACATCCTATCCCATGTGCAATATGGGTTCAGGGAGGGACGGGGCACTATAGAACAGGTACTACATTTCTCTATGCTCCTGGGAAAATACACCCAGGCAAAGGTTGGCAAACTTTACGCAGTGTTTGTTGATTTAAGCGCCGCGTTTGATTGCGTTATCCATGACCGCTTGTGGCAGATCTTGAGGGACATGAAGGTGGAACAAGTGATAATCTCCTTTTTAAGACAACTCTATGCTGGGGCTAGGGCTAAAGTGAGGTTTGGAACAAAAGGAGAATGCACCAAGCCTTTCTATGTAATGCGGGGAGTGAGGCAAGGGTGCGTACTCGCCCCATTTCTTTTTCATCTGCATACCAACGATTTAGAAAAAGAACTAGTGGCTGAAGTACGTGACTCCCCACAGGTCAACCACCAACAAATTAGGTCCCTCTTGTATGCGGATGATGCCGTGATTATGTCACGGACCCAAAAAGGATTACAAGCGGCCCTGAATACATACTTAAAGTTTATGGATAACGGGGGCCTTAAACTTAATGTCTCTAAAACCTTTGTAATGACGTGCGTAAGACCTAGGAACAAAGAGTGCCGTTTATTTGCTGGGAAGGAAAAAATTGCTCCCACCAAATCTTTCTCTTATCTGGGCATAGTGCTTGAAGAAACTGGGTCCTGGGGGTCAGCCATCAGAAATAGGACTATGATCTTTCAGAGAGCTACTGCTGTACTTATGTCGTTCTCTAAAAAGATGGGGAAGAGACCCCCAGAAATTTTGTTAAACATTTACCAGGCCAGGTGCATTAGCACAGCCACCTATGGAGCCAGTATCTGAGGAATTGACAATTGTAATTCAATACAAAAGGTAGAGAATGTGTTTTTAAGATTTATCCTGGCAATCCCTGTAAGCTGCCCAGTATTCAATTGTCATGCAGAGCTGGGCATTCGATATGTGAATGATTTGATTAGTATACAACCACTTTTGCTTTGGCATCGAATTTGGACTACCCCTGACCTCTTGTTAAATAGAAAAATTATTAAGGACTGCATGGGGCTGGACAAGGCCAGCAAGATACCTTGGCTGATGTATATCCTTAAATTAACTAGGGATCTAGGAAAACCAGAGTATTACCATCAACCAGAATCACTGTATAGGATTTCAAGAAAGGACTTGAAGCTGCTGTGCTGGTATCATGTTGAATCCCTGAGATTAGGTGTGGAATTGAATAAAAAACTTGTCATACAGCATCAACTCACCCTAGCCACTTATACTATTCAGCCTTATTTGATATGGTGCCTGGAGGGCTTTGACTGTTATTTATTAACAAGATTCAGGTTTGATGTCTTTTTTCGTTTAATCTCATTCCCTAAAGTAAATGATTGGGGTAGAAATCTATGTAAATGCCCATGCGACAATTTGTCTACCCAATCTACGCTGCATGTAATTTGTTTTTGTAAATTTTATATGTTGGAAAGGTCTAGATGGATCAAACCACTTTTAAAAAAACATGGTATTTGGAGGCAAAGTCGCCCAGCCTCACTATTTTTAGTATCCTTAAATCATGTAACCTGTGTGGCCGTTATGTTGGGTTTTTTAAAGAGTATATTAAAGAAAAGGAAAAGCTTAGTTATCTGCTAAAAATATATGTAGTTTTAAATTATTATGCTCATGTAATGTACTTGCTGCTTTTATGATTTTATGTATTTTAAAGTCGAATAAAGCTTTTTCATACTCATACTCATTAATAAATCAACGTGTATGTTTTTTTTACTTACATTAATTATTTATTAATTTTAAAGGTATTTAAGTATTTTAAGTATGTTAAAGTTAGTTATATTTATTATTTCATTAATTTTTAATTACTTTAAAGCATTTAAAAAAATTCTATATTTTGACTAACTATATTTTTTACATCGATATTTTTGATTCAATATTTTTGCACTTACCTGTTTGGAGATAGGAAGTCGATATTTTGGCATACTATATTTTTTACTCTATATTATGGTAGTTCTATATTTTTGACATCAATATTGTTTCAGTGATCCCTTTACAAGCATTAAAGGAATCTTCATAGCTCTGGAAATCTCCAAGTAATTCCAGTTCTGAATGCCATGGTTTGAATAGTTGTAAAAGAGCTACATAGTAAAATTCCATTTTATCAGCAGTGTCACAACTCAGCTTCCTGTGACTAATCAAATTTCCTTTCGTTTGTTTCACCAAACATCCTTCGGAACCAATTACTCCATAATTTCCATCATTGATGTTCTCTGTAATATTCCGTTTAAAAGTGTAGTTTTGCAGCACTTCATAGAGACACATGTTCCCAAGATGATGACTTCTGTTTGGTTGATTCTTGTAGATTTGGAGTATAGACTTGCAGATGATAACCGTTCTGAGCATTCATATGTACCGATTTCTCGATCCGATAACATCTTCAAACTTAAACTGTATAATTTCTTACTTAGATTCTTCTCGTGAGAACTCTCTTCCCACATTTCTTTCAATTCTGTCTTTTCTGATTTTGCAATATAAGATGTTACATATCGAGCAACAGCAAAGGAATTGTCCGCAACATATTGAATATTCCACAGGGACAAAATAACTGGGTTGTAGTCATTTATGTATTTTGACTCTTCATTTCTTCTTAAGTTGTAAGTATTTTTTGCAGACTTTCTTATGATAGTATGTCGCAAAGATGACATAAAACTGTTCACTCTTCCTTTCGATATTACAGGACGTGGAAATCCAAAACGACATTTGGTGTAGAACTTGTCCTTAGATTTGTACTTTCGTCGACAATATTTTCCACATCGGTGACTTTCGAATTGTAACACTTGTGCTCTTAAGTAGTTTTCTTCTGTGCTTTTGGGTACAGCACATGTTGCATATTGTTCAATAAAACTCAAAACAGTATCATCCGCATCTGTTCCAAATTTGGGAGCGTCTTTAATCCATAACAGCATATGTATATGAGGAGCACCTCTTGCTTGATACTCCTTTCTCCAAAAGAAATCCACAACTTCTCCAAGAAGAGGATTTTTTTTATTGCCGATAAAAGACATCATAGCCTCAGATCTATGATTGAAATACCTGCATACATTAACAGGATCCAAAGAGTACAATTATCCAGGTGTCTTGTATTCAATGTTTTTTATATTCTAATTTACCTCTCGAAAAAATTCTACTAAATCATCCCAAGCATACTCAGCATAGCTCAGGGTAAGGAACCAAGTCGGAGTTCCTAAGTTCCGTAGCATACATTTCAGTTCTCCATGACGACGTAACCAATATTAATTAGTCCCACGCTGACATGCCATTAAATTAACGAGCTGAGATTCTAGATGATCATCTCTCTTGTGCACTTTATCCATAAAATCTTTTGCAGATACATTTTGCAGATGTATTCCAGATTTTAGAATATGGTTGACTGCATATGAAAGTCCAGACAAGTCACTTTCAAACAAAAGATGAAATATATAAGGGATACATTGTTCAAATCTTGGATCTTCTGCATATAATCTTGTTGTCCGATATTCAGATGCAGGAATCTGCCCAGGACGTTCATCATATTGTCCTCCTTTTCGAGTTGGGAACAACTGTGGAAAACAAAGAGCTTCCAAGCTTTCTTCCCATACACTCATGGGACTTCCTTTTGCTTTTTTCATTTGGAAGAAATCAATAGAGTTTCCCATCACTTCTTTTGAATGAAGTGGATGCACACTGTAATGTTCATAGATTTCTTCACATCTCAACATATCCACTTTTTCAATTTGTCCACTTGACGTTTCAGTATCTTCTGCTAAAACTTTTCTTCTTCTCCTATATAAACATTCTTACAGTATGTATTGTTTTTTATCAAATACAATGTTGCCTTTTGCACTTTCCTAACATCCACTAACTCCTGCCAGATTTTCTTATTCCTAGTTGGCACACCATTAACAAGAATAACTAGTGGTTCTCTTTCTACACTATCTACACCAATAGTTTCAATATTTTTCTTTAAATCGGACGGTAAATATACAACTCTTCCTTTTAATCCTCTTTGTAAATCTGAAGGAGACAATTTACCTGTTTTAGGCTCTATACGAACAATAGCCTGAAACTGGTGCACACATTGAATGAGAATAGACTCATAGGTATTGAGATCTATCAGTTTTGGAGGAATAGCAACTAACTCTAAATTATTATGCACAGCTCTAGCAGGCATTCTATTCTCATCTAATTTGTTATAACAATATTTACAAATACGCTGATCAGAACCCAAATCAAAACAATTCTCTACCAAAAAATAAGTTGCAAAATCTTTCCACTTATCATTATTTTCTTTTTCACTTTTTAAATACAGATCAACACTCCTAGTCTGATTTTTGTAGTATGTTTGGCTACAATAAATACAAGAAAAATGATGCCTTTCACCTGAAATCACCTTAAACTTTGTAACTATGTTCAACATTCTCTACAACATTTTCTTCTATTAATGTCTGAGTTTCTTCACTCTCTTCTTCAGGACCAAAGTAACAAAACTCAATATCATCACAACCCTTTTTCACATCTGATACTGACCTTCGCAAAAGAGCACTGTTCAACTCATTTAACTTTAGTGCTGTACTTTTTGCATAATACAATATTCTCACTAACTTCCGCATTTGAGTATGATGTACTGCCAACATCCTGAAATGGTGAAAAACACTTTGACATACTTTCCTAGAAAGACAAGCCAGAGAATGACCTTGCAAACCAGTGTGTTTTCTCACTCTGCAAGGGTCTAGTCCTTGCAACACCTTCATCTTTTGTTTAACACTCTTTTTTACAATATGCTTGTTAGAAATTGCGTAATTTATCAATAGATTTGTCGTACACTACAAATACTCCTACAATTCCAAGTGTACACTGGGGCTTTAGGACGTCTGCCTAGAACTTTATCAGCTATCACTTCTTCTGCATTTCTAGGAACCATTTGCTCTTTCTCAATTGGACAACCATTTCTAACCTCATAAGCTCGACCACTGGTGTCAACTGCATGCAATAAATCATTGCTCTGTAAATAACTCTCTTCGTTAAAAAAGGCTCCGAACTTGAACTGTGTTTCCAGTGCCCTAAAAAAATATCAAAAAATTACTCCTGTTAATTACTCTTTTCCTCTTACTTTTGGCCTTCATTAAACGGATTGGTTTATCTAGTGATCGAATTCTCTTCAATACTAAAATGAAGAGGTTCCTCTTTACTTCGAAAGCCTTTTCAAAAATGGATTCGATATGCTTCTTCTTTTTATAAAATTGTGTTCTCTTTCTATATTTCGTTGTGTGTTTCAGTAAATTATGGACAGTTCTGTTGTAAAATAATTTTCTGCTGATTTCTTTATATTGATTTTCTCTTCTTTTACTATAAGTTGTATCCTTTGTTCTTACATTGCCTTTTTGGCCTTTCCTATTCTTTGCACTTTTTTGTGCTTGGGACATGTTCACTGCTTTGCACATTTGCAATTTTTTTCTGAATCTAGTAATAATTTTTAGGAAGTCTTTTGTAGTCTTACCAGAAATGTTTCTCTTTTTAGCTACATTATGTTGGTCTTCCAATACTTGTGGTTTAGTTTTTTTCAAGAAAGTATCCCTTTTCTGACTTTTTCTTCTTTCTTTCTGTGGCATGATAACTTTATTTTAATGATGATAAACAGTATCTGTAAAAAATAAACATAAAAAAGTATTTATTAATAACTTAAAAAATTATACATTTTTATTACTATACAAACACATTTCATACAAATTCTGACTAAAAAACTGTAGGCCTGAAGCACAACTGTGAAGGTGATAAGAGCACTACATACATAATGCATAGCAGTTTGAAGCACTCCATAACACTAGAACCTGAAGCACTGTATGAGTGCATGCATATTTACTAAATGATCACAATACTATAAGGAGAGACACTGAGTGAATTCATAATTGGTTCACTTTTACTTTAGTAAATAGATTAATACATGGTACATAAACAATCACTATGGGTTTGCAACAGTACAGATTTAGAATTTACAGTAGTGCAGTGTTGTTTCTCTAGTGTAGGGAGTCGTGCTGAGGTACTGTTGTAGGGTAGTGCAGTGGTATTTCACTAGTGTAGGATGTCGTGCTGGCGTAGATTTAGGGTTTAGGGTAGTGTAACAGTGTTTCATTAGTGTAGGGGGTCGTGCTAGGGTAGTGTTTTAGAGTTTAGGGTACTACACTGGTGATTCGGTAGTGTAGGTGGTTGTACTGTGGGTAGATTTAGGGTTTAGGGTAGTGCAGTGGTCTTTGTGTAGTATAGGGGGTCCTGCTGGGACAGTGTTCTAGGATAGTGCAGTGGTGTTTATATAGTGTACCGAGTCATGCTAGGGATAGTGTTTTAGGATTTAAGATAGTGCAGGGGTGTTTGTGTAGTGTAGGGGGTCATGCTGGGGTAGACCAACAGTGTTTGAGTAGTGTAGGAGGTCGTGCTGGGGTACTGTCCTAGGAACGTACAGTGTTGTTTATGTAGTGTATGGGATCATATTAGGGATAGTGTTTTAGAGTTTAAGGTAGTGTAGTGGTGTTTCTGTAGTGTATGGAGTTATGCTGGAGTAGTGTTTTACGGTAGTGCAGTAGTGTTTACGCAGTGTACGGGGTCATGCTGGGGTAGTGTTCTAGGATAGTGCAGTCGTGTTTGGATAGTGTAGGAGGTCGTGCTGGGATAGATTTCATGTTTATGTAGTGTAGGGGGTCATACTAGGGGTAGATTTAGAGTTTAGAGTAGTGCACAGGTTTTTGTGACGTATAGAGGGTCGCGCTGTGGTAGTGTTTTGGGGTAGTGCAGTAGTGTTTCGGTAGTGTAGGAGGTCATGCTGGTGTAGATTTAAGGTTTAGGGTAGTGCAATGGTGTTTGGGTACTGTAGTGGGCGTGCTGTTATAGTGTTTTAGAGTTTAGGATAGTGCATTGGTAAATGGGTAGTGTAGGAGGTCGTGCTGGGGTAGTGTTCTAGGGTAGTGCATTGGTGTTCATGTAGTGTACAGGGTCATGGAAGGGATAGCGTTTTAGGCTTTAAGGTAGTGCAGTGGTGTTTGTGTAATGTAGGGGGCCGTTGTAGGGTAGTGTTCTAGGAAATAAACTATTGTTTGGATAGTGTAGGAGTTCTGCTGGGGTAGATTTAAGGTTTAGGGTAGTAAAGTGGTGAATAGATAGTGTAGGTAGTCATGCTGGAGTTAGATTAAGGGTTTACAGTAGTGCAGTGGTGTTTGTACTTATTTGTCTGCAAAAACATCAACGCATGCATTCCATATATTTCAGAACTGCATTTTACTATTAATACTAAAATCATTTGGGAAACACATAACCAATGACTATTTTCTAATTCTACCAAAATGTGGGAACACAATACGTTTTTAACAAATTGCAGGTCGGGAAACACATGAACTACCAAAATGCTTCTCTCAGAGTGATTCCTAAATGCACAGAAGACTCACTGAGTGAGTCTAGACAAACGACACTATCCCTTCTATTTTACCAAAACACATTTTTATAATGTAGAATAAGTAGTGCATTTTAATGTAGAAACTTCACTCATTTTGCAAATACATACAAAACTACTGCTTTCTAATTCTATTAAAACATTAGAACAGCATATTTATCTGTGTGTAAACACATAAAATAAACAAATGCTTATCTCAAAATACTTTCTAAATGCAAACACAATCACAATAAAATTCTACAGAAAAAAAAGTATTTCCTGCACTTTAGCAGGACAAACACATTACTCTGATTTAAATCAAAATGCACCACATACATTCCCTCACAAATTAATAACTCACCTTTCCAATTGTTTAGTAGAATAAGAAGTATGTCAGTCACACAGCAGATTTTCTGATTCAGAATCTCTGTTCTCAACACCTCTCACCAGAACCATAGAATGGCAGAGTTTCCCTCTCATTTTGAACACATATACACCTTCACATCAAATCACATTGCTTCCCACATTAATTCAAAACCAAACACACATTTCTATTGGCTAGACATTTCAATCCTTTCCAAACTACATACATTTGAACCCTATCCCCATTCTGCCTTCTGCCTGTTACCATAGAAACACTTCATGAAACACTTAACTGAGCACACAGGTCAAAAGTTGATCACACAATGTTGCTAATGAAAACAGCAAGTGTGCTTGACTTCTCAATATACCAGCTTATCCTACGTAATGTTCTTTTCAATCACTTTCTGATAACCAATAAGAATCATGCTTTTAAAAAACAGAAAAATGCACCCTAGTTTTCAGTGTAGAATGTTGTCAAACAATGAATCATTTCTTTTCTGTTTTTCAACACTGCATCTTATCCACCATTTTTGAAAAATATTAGTTTTCAAACTGCCATTTCATTTACAGAGACCATCTGAGTTCATCCAGACCTCCTTTCAAGATGATTAGAGTGTGGATTGTGGGACACAGCTATATTTTCTGGAGCCAAAGGTATGCAGAACACAAAGGAAATCACAAAGACCTAGGTTTACCAAATGTAGACATTAAATGGATTAGACAGAGAGGGTTAAAGTGGCACCAATTGATGCCATTGGTTAAATCCTTTTTGCATCTCCAACACCCTGAACCCATAAATGTGCACTGTGGTGGCAATGACCTAGGCACTTTGACTGGGGTAGGTCTGGAAATGCTTATAAAGGACACCTTTGGAGAATTTATGTCACTTTTCCCCCAAACTGCCTTTGTCTATTCTAAAATATGCCAACGGCAGAAATGGAACTGTTCCAATCAATTTTGTCCACAGATTGAGAAAGCTAGGAAACATGTGAATAAATCTGTTTCTGCTTTTCTCCGAGACTACAGAATGGGGTCCATATACCACAATAATCTGCGTTTCAATATGCATGGCATCTATAGGAGAGATGGTGTACATTTTACAGATGAAGGGAACAGAGTCTTCCATATGAACTTTTTACTCTGCATCGGTACTTACTTGTAGGTACTAAAATCCCTCAATAAACACAAGGGCTGTTTTTAGAGCCACCCAATATCTAAACACATAAGCTTGATGTATATCTCAAAAATACATGCTTCATTTTTTTTGGCGGCAAAATACGCGGATCCTACGCGCATCTCGCGATTTAAATAATATATATATTTGTTTATTTATTTGCCCTAGGGGTCCTTATGGGACCCCCTGAGCAGGCCTAGGGGGTCAGGGTGTGTCTACCCTGCCCCCTTTTCACGTTTTGCACACATATTTCACAGACTTCTTCAGCCTCACTTATACCGAGGAATAAAATGGCTGCCAACAGTTCCTCGTTTCGAATGATTACAACCGCTTGACAGCCAATTAGCATTGTGCGTGTGATCGGGACAGTGTGCTTATGCCACAATGCCAATCCTTGCACAATCTGCGGAACCACCGCGCCCATAGATATATAAATTACTTTAACTACAATTTTCTTAGGAACTACTGAACAGATTGACACCATATAAGCAAAAGGCACAAGTCGAAACTGAGGACTACCTCTCTGCCAAATTTGGTGTAATTCCGGTCAGCCGTTCGGGCTGTAGCTGTGGCTAAAGGTCCTATAATAAATTGCATGGGGAAAACACGTTTTGGGACACCCCTTTTTCCTCAACACCCACTTGACCAATCACCGCCAAACTTTCAGGGAAGGAGTGGAACTGAGCTGGCCAAAAGTTTGGAAAATTTCAAGAAGATTCATCAATGGACGCCAAAGTTATTGCCAATAGAATGTTGTGATTTTCCTATGCATAATAAGTCCTAACTATAACTACCTACTGGCGACCGCCAGTATGTAATATATCTATATATATATATATATATTCACTGAAAAAACCATAGGTTATACACCATATATAGTTAGGAATTAGCATTTACAAAACCTTGAAAATTCACTGAAAAAACCATAGGTTATAGACCATATATAGTTAGGAATTAGCATTTAAAAAACCTTTTTTTACTCACACAAAACCATTGAAATTCCATATATAGTTAGTAGTACTAACTATATATCGCGCACCCGCAATCCACTGCTGATCATGTCACATATTACATCATTCATGACATGGTCAGTGACATCACTGATGACATCACTGATGACATCTCAAATGACATCACTGATGACATCACTGAAAAAAAACATCCAGTAATTTTATGTTTCTGTAAAGTTTAAATATGTCTTACATATTGAAGAATGAGTGGATGTATAAGTGTCTGGATGAAGGATTTAGTAGGTGCATGACTGACTGTATGAGTGAGTGATTAAATATGTCTCACTGAGTGCATGGGTTACTGACTAAACTGTCTTAATTTGTGCATCATTATGTCTGTTGTTCTGTAAACTGCTGCATGTGTTGATCAGTAGCTATATGAGTAACTATATGGGTTATTGATTGATTGCCCAAGTATTTGTATGGGAGACTGAGTGTGTGTGTGGCTGGCTGGGAGGTGTGTGACTCTGTGCAGATCAATGTGTACTTGTATCAGTGATTGTATAAGAGAGTAAGTATGTGTGTAGTATATGTTTGAAAATGTAAGGTGTTCTATGTTTAACTGTAAAGATGAGAAAATGGAAGTGTGATTGATTCTTTACAGGACTGACTAGGTGTGTGAGTAACTCCATGGATGAGTGGCAGAGTGTGAGTGTCTGTATAGGTGTATGAGTGCATATGATAGTGTTGTAAAGATGAGTGATTGTATGTATGAATGATTGTATGGGTGAATGAGTGAATGTGTGTGTAGACGTAGGAATTAGTGAGTGCGTATGCAGTAACTAGTATTGGTGTGTCAAAGGTTTCAAAAATTATACTCTGTATTTAACACTGGGTGTAACAGAGGTTATATTAAAGTGTGAGGAGATGCATTGTATTGTCACATGAATGATATCATCAGTGATGTGATCATTGATGTCAAATGAGATGTCATCAGTGATGTCATCAGTGATGTCATTTGAGATGTTATCAGTGATGTCATCAGTGATGTCACTGACCATGTCATGAATGATGTAATATGTGACATGATCAGCAGTGGATTGCGGGTGCGCGATATATAGTTAGTACTACTAACTATATATGGAATTTCAATGGTTTTGTGTGAGTAAAAAAAGGTTTTTTAAATGCTAATTCCTAACTATATATGGTCTATAACCTATGGTTTTTTCAGTGAATTTTCAAGGTTTTGTAAATGCTAATTCCTAACTATATATGGTGTATAACCTATGGTTTTTTCAGTGAATTTCAATGGTTTTTTAATAGCAAATATCATAAGCTGTCGAATGTCAAGTACGTGGTAAGAAAAAACATTTTCGTGTTTATGCACACTGATCTGCTTTGAATGCTGCCCCCCCCCCTCATTTCTATTAGGAGTACTCTCTCTTTGCAGATAGTGAAGGGTAGTTAACGCAGGCCTTTGCCCCCGTTGTAATCCGTCGTGCCTGCTTCTCTCTCCATTTGATTGATTGTTATCCAAGCATTTACTGTTTTAGAATTGGTTCTCTTTGGTTCATGCTCTATTTACAAACAAGCACAGAGTCGCAATACTCTGTTTAGTCTTTGCAGATAGCGAAAAATCGTGTAAAAAAACAAAAGGAATCGAGCAAAATCAGTAGGCCACTAATGGAATCTCTTTTTGACCTCGCTAAAATAGAAACATTAGGAACAACCCCTCATGAGAAATACGAAACTAGTGAGATGAACTGAACTCCACACCATGATGGCTGCAAGACAGCTCGGCTCCGCCACCCACCCTGCCCAAAATAACGATAAACTCTATGCAAATATTACAAATATATACAACACACCAGCAAAGTAACAGGGTAAAACATTTTATTAAATAACTATTTACATAACTATTTTATACTTTTTGTTGCCCGATCCGGCTAGCTCAATCGATCGAGCATGAAACTCATGCACTCTGATAGTTCAAAGTTTTGAGGAGTGCTTGTAACACTGTCTGAAGCCTATTTGCACTTGCTACAGCTTCACTATTCTCAATGTAAGTGGGGGCTGTTTGAGGACGTGACTGCATTTGAAAACAATGTGATGCGGTGCCACCCTGAACCGCTTGACGGAGGCCCCCGAGGGACGGTGTCATGGCGCGGACTCGGAGGGGGCGCTTGGCTCCGGCCCGCTCCGCAAGTCGTGTTGCCCTGGTGTGGCCTGAGATCGCCCCCGACATAGGTGGCCGGCTCCCAGGGTCAAGCGGAACTTTTTGCCTTTTGGTGACTCTTCCATTCTTGACCTTGTCCCACAATCCGTTTCACCTAAAGACACGCTGTAGTGGGGCGCCCCTTTACCGTTTCAGTTGCCATTTCGCCCGCTTTTGCTACACTGTGCCGCTTCCGCTATTCAGCTGTTTACCGCCCGCTCTTTCGACTACAGCGTCTCGCTCACCATGTACTTGAGTTGCTCCCGCTCTTGCGGTGCAGCGATAGGCGGCTGCCACAGGACTCTCAAAATGGCGGCCGGCTCTTCAGATTTGGGCGTGGTCCACTAAAATGGGCCTGCGACACCTTGGAACTCGGACGCTTGTCTGCTAGAGCTTGGGCTCCATTCTCGAAAGCGTCCCCTCAGCCTTGAAGATTCTACAAAAGTCTTGGGGGCCCCCGACTCCCGCAGGCTTCTGGTGGGGAGCGGCTAGCATTATTGCTCGTGGAATGGCCACGACGGAGCTACGAAATGGTGGTGCTCTCATGCTAACGCCAGCTTCAGTCTGAAACCTCCAGAAACACTGTAGACTACCAATTCGATCAGTTCCGGTAGCGCCCCAACGTGACCCGGTAGAGAAGAACTTGCCCTCCCCTCTTTGACTGATGGTTCTTGTTGCCTGTCCCTTCTGTTGTCATTTAACAGAACTATTTAGCCTGCTGAAAGGGGTTGTGTTCCGACCGCTGGTTGGTGGAGACATTTTGACTATATTCTGGACCTGCGTTGTCGCGTAATGCGTCATATGACGCGCCGCGTTAGCGCATCCGGAAGTGCTCCGGTGCGCGAAGCGCAGCTTCCCGGAAGCGATCCGGGGCGCGGCGCGCAGCGCGTAACGTAAGCATAACAGGTCATGTGACTTGTTAATAAAACTTTTCATTGGTTCATTTTACTTTTCTTATTCTAATGATGAAAGGCTTGGTCATATGACCTAAAAATTACGCTTTTTATTACTTTCGAACATTATTTTTTCTTAAACATATGTTATAATGTTCCAGGCTAATGTACTTTCCCGGAAAATTTACAACTGTCCTGCAAGTAAAATATATTCCTTTTTCGAGAAAAAGGGCGTTTCTTCGTCCCATGACGGAGCCGTTGAGCAAAAGAGGCTCGGCCTGCTGTCTTAGTCGCCGATACGCCTGAATATCAGATTCTTATCGATCACTTTATGTTGCAGAAGTAGAAACACAACAGCCCTTGACCATTTATCTTTACTGCGTTCCTGCGTATTATACCTTTTACCCTTCATGTAAATGGACTGCTTTATTTCACTTGCCTTTTACTGATTCTAAAACAGTGACTATTATTAAAAACTTTACCAATGTAAATACTACTACCATGTTTTCTTTTAAAAACCTTTATTGTGAAAATGTCAGTATACAAATACGGGCCTATAACCACGTGGGCCGGCCACGGAGCAAACTGTAATCGTATATGATGAGTAGACATTTACACTGTAGAGGAACGTAACGGGCGGGCCATTAGGTTGCAAGAACTAAGGTGTCTAACAGTTGCGGAATCGGTGGATGTACATTTTATAATTAAAATACGACAGAGCCAGTTACAATAAAATTATCTAGATATACATTTGCGGGCAAGTACCATGGGTGACGTTAATTCGAACTTTCAATAGTACAGTAATCAATAACACATCAGAAGTTAATATCAATAGGGATGTCGAAATATTCAATCAATTCTCGTCCCCGCCCGCCATGTGCTTCAAAACTGCATACGTATCTCGTGATTTCAAGGTTCTGCAACCAGTACACAACAAGGAGTTACGAGTCCCATTTATTCCGGCGCCATTTTGGGCGAGGACGGGCAGGTCCAGGATATAGTCAAAATGTCTCTACCAACCATCGACTATGATGATGTTCATATGCTGTATTTATTAGAGTAACACTCATCTGTCCACATGAAATTAATTTGCCACAATCTAAACATGTCATTTTAATCTTTCCAAAGTTCTTCTAAATATTTGGGACCGTTTCCCTTGCCTCTGATGCTGTCAGTGCCACTTCTTTGGTGAATGTACTGGCAGGTCGGGGGTTCTCCACCAAATCTCTCTTTTGTGCAGCACTATAATTAATCGGTGCCACCTCTCCATATGACGATGCATGGTATAGTTACCATAACTATATTTTTTTTCGGTTCCTCTGGAGAGTACATCGTGGCAGATGAGGCAGGTAACGTACCGGGCATTTACCTTTTTTGCATGTAGAGGAAAGGAAAAAAAATTTGAGCGTCCGAGTTCTAAGGTGTCCCAGGGCCATTTTAGTGGACCAGGCCCAAATCCAAAGAACAGGCCGCCATTTTGAGAGTGCTGTTGCTGCCGCCTGTCGCTGTAGCATCAAGAGTGGCCGAAACTCAGCTGAATGGCAACTGAAACGGTAAAGGGGCGCCCCACTACAGCAGACGAGCCTCCACCTGGGAAGGCCCGTTCACGCCGCCTCCCCCCCCCCCTTCGGGCACCCCACGCCGTTATTCGGAGCAGGATTGTAGGATGGCCACACCAGTGCGGCAACTTGCTAGACACCAACTCGGTGCCAACCGAATCTCAGCGCCTTGTGGTGTCTTCTATTCAGAAAATATTGTTGTGCTGCCTTCGGCCTATTCGCCGCAAGTGCGCACGCAACTCAGCTGCATAGCGAGTGAAACACCAAGGGGCGCCCCACTGCAGCCGAGGAACCTTCATCTTGGGGGCGACGCACAGCATCACATTGCTTTCCAATGCAGTCAGATCCTCAAACAACCCCCACTGACTGACGCGAACTCACAGGCCAACGGAGCGCCCCACGCCGACTTTCGGCGCAGCATTGTAGGATGGTCACACCAGTGCGGCAACTTGCTAGATACCACCTCGTTGCCATCCGGATCTTGGCGCGTTGCGCTGCCATTGGCCCTATTCGCACATCGGTCCGCTACTGACGCCATCTCACAGGCCAACGGGGCGCCCCACGCCGACTTTCAGCATTTTAGGATGGCCACACCAGTGCGGCAACTTGCTAGACAGCACCTCGGTGCCATCCGGATCTTGGCGCGTTGTGCTGCCTTCGGCCTATTCGCACATCAGTCCGCTACTGACGCGAACTCACAGGGCAACGGGGCGCCCCACGCCGACTTTCAGCATTGTAGGATGGCCACACCAGTGCGGCAACTTGCTAGACACCACCTCGGTGCCATCCGGATCTTGGCGCGTTGTGCTGCCTTCGGCCTATTCGCACATCGATCCGCCACTGACGCCGCCTCACGTGCCAACGGATTTACTACGCTTTTTATACCCTATGCCGCATAACAGGTCATGTGACTTGTTTATAAAACTTTTCATTGGTTCATTTTACTTTTGGTTTCCTAATGATGGAAGGCTTGATCATATGACCTAAAAATAACACTTTTCATTGGATGAAAACTTTTTTTTTTCCCCAAACGATGAAAGCCCCACCTTGTTTCTGGATGTTTCAGACTGAAGCTGGCGTCAGCATGAGATCACCACCATCTCGTGGCTCCGTCGTGGTCATTCCGCGAGCAATCATGGCAGCTGCTCCCCACCGGAAGTCTGCAGGAGTCGGGGGCCCCCAAGACTTTTGTAGAATCCTCAAGGCTGAGGGGACGCTTTCGAGAATGGGGTCCAAGACCTAGCAGACAAGCGTCCGATTTCCAAGGTGTCCCAGGGCCATTTCAGTGGACCAGGCCCAAAAAGGAAAGAGCCTGCCGCCATTTTGAGAGTCCTGTGGCAGCCGCCTATCGCTGCACCGCAAGAGTGGGCGCAACTCAGCTGAATGGCGGATTTTGACACAGTGTACCAAAAGCGGGCGGAATGGCAACTGAAACGGTAAAGGGGCGCCCCACTACAGCAGACGAGCCTCCACCTGGGGAGGCCCGTTCACGCCGCCTCACCCCCCCCCTGGGGCGCCCCACGCCGTTATTCGGAGCAGCATTGTGGGATACCAAAACCAGTGCGGCAACTTACTTGACATCACCTGGGTGCCATCCACATCTCAGCGCGTTCTGCTGCCTTGGGACTATTCGCACAACAGACCGCTACTGACGAGCCACCCCCCGGGATGCCCCACGCCGTTATTCTGAGAAGCATTGTAGGATACCCAAAACCAGTGCGGCACCCAGGCAACATCACCTGGGTGCCGTCCAGAACTCAGGACGTTGTGCTGCCTTGGGACTATTCGCACAACCGACCGCTACTGACCATTGTTCCTTCTTTTTTCCTAAAAATGTTTAAATGTTTTTACTGTTTTTGTTGCGTTGTATATATTTATAAGTTATTAAAGTTTTATAATCCTACTACTTTGTTGGAGTGCTATATATTTTTAATGTGACACATAATTGTAAAAACTTTGATGTACAAAGAGGCATCCCTGGAATCTTCCGCTTCAGGCTCGGTCCCCTCCCCAATCACAATACAGGATAGTTTTCAGATAGTAGGAACGCGTGTGGTGTGACGGATCTCATCGGGTGGGGGCCTTGATCTACTGTAACTCCTTTGAAGAGGGGTGATTCTTTACAGCTGGGGCCATAAAGTACATCTGCAGGGCTACCTGATAGCCTGGGACCGGCCTGGACAATCGGACACAGAGGAAGAGGAGTGTCAGAGGGTGCGGTAGTGAATAGGGCGAAAGGGAGGTGTCGGGCGGGCACAGAGTGTGATTCTCAGGGAAGAGCAGCGCAAATGGGGGGAGGTTTATTGCCCATGCATAAGACAGAGAGCGGGGGTGACCAGTGCCTGGGGGAGATGCTTGCGAGGGTGGGGAGCCATGCTAAGGATCGACAGCGTGCAGAAAGTGGGTCTGGTCAAGGCATCTAAAATGGCTGCCGTGCACGACAAAAGTGTGGCATTTGAAAAAAGGCAAGATGGCGCAGACAATGTTTTTCAACACTTCCTGATTTCCTTCGAATCGAACGTTAACAGACGTTATCTCTCCCACACTACCGGTCCCCCTGGGCTTAAACGCCGAGATGGTAGGGACTGCATCCCGTGGAGATAGGCCGAGACGTCACTCAGCAGAAAAAAAAGTTTAAAAAAAGTCTATAAACATACAATAAGTTAAAAGTCAATCATTCTTGTTTCCTTGTAGTACGCTCCCCAGTCCGCTTCCCGTTACGCTAACCGGGCGCACCCCACCAAAAAAAACGTTTTTTTTTTTTTTTTTTGCCCCGCGGAGCCCTTTTAAAGCCTCCACATCAAACCTATGGGGTCAGGGAGGATCTACTATGCCCCCTTATGGTCATTTGCCCCTTCGCTTTGGCCTCCTCTTGTCTCTCGATCCTACCGAGAGACAAGATGGCGGCCGCTACGGACTGTTTGGAATGTTTACAGACGCCGGAGAACCAATCAGCTTCGCTTCGCAAAGCTCCGTAACGCGAAAAGTACGCGAAGCGGAGCGCTGCCCGGAGCGCTGTCACAGATATATAACTTTTTTTGAACGTTAATTTCTCAAAATCCACTGGAGCACATATATTGAGACCCAGCAAAGGCACATCGGGCTACCAGTCCCTACAATTTTGCCAAGTTTCGTGCAAATCCATTCAGCCGTTCGAGCTAAAAGTGAGTCCAACCGCCCTATGGAAATTAACATGGGAAAAACGCGTTTTGGGACCCCCCTTTTTTCTCGCCCCCCCCTTGACAAACCCCCCCCAAATTTTCAGCCAATTCCGTCCACAAACGCCAAAGTTATTAGACATAGAATTTTCAAAAATCCCATAGAGAAAAAATCCTAACTATATATACCTACTGGCGACCGCCAGTAGGTAATATATGTATATATATGTATATATATATATATTAAATATAGGACTATCCCACACAAGCAGACAATCATCCGGCACTCCAAGGTAGGTTTAAAAGTCCTTAGTTTT
This sequence comes from Lissotriton helveticus, assembly GCF_964261635.1. NCBI lineage: Eukaryota > Metazoa > Chordata > Amphibia > Caudata > Salamandridae > Lissotriton > Lissotriton helveticus. Next base: position 892,673,975 of record NC_136071.1, on the reverse strand, counting down.
TATTTCAAAATGACAAGCTACATCATATATATATATATTCCTCAACAAAGTTAACTTTTCCTGCACATAAAGACGGAATACATTTAATTTAAACCTTTGGGTCGTTTCATTGCTCGGAGTGCGCTTCACTTTGACGGTTCTGTGGATCTATGAACTGGAGTTGAGGAATAAATGGCGCACCCCACTGTGCGCAAAGCAGGCACACGCGATGTCGAGGCGCAACAGCTGGTGGACTGGCGTTCTGGAAAATATATATATATATGTTTCTGATCTCGTTGCACCTTCGTGAAAAGCACTCTCGGAAGGGTGCTCCCTTGTGTGGCGGTACCCTCCACATAAACATTCAGCTCACATTCTCCGTATTTCAAAAGAAAGTCAGCACTCACGGGAGACGTTTACTTGGGGTCCTTTATTTGGAACAAACAAACGCGTTTCAGTGTCCTGCCTTCCTCGGTGTTTATCGACACCATGGGAAGCCGCCATTATTTTAGATGATTTACATGTTACTCAAAACTGAAGAGGGACAAAACCATTAACTGCACCAGAAGCGCCATATTGGAATGTGCGATTGTAGTACTCATTGACATTGCTTTCTCGTAGTTCAGATACTCATACATTGGAGGAACCCCTTATATATACACTTATTAAAATGCCTACAATACACAGCATTTTGTCAAAGCAACATATATTCTTTCCATGATTCGCCGTGTATCGGTTTCAACCGCAAGCTTACATACATGCTTCAACTGAATATATTACTGTCTCTCAGTATATTTGGCTGAATCATTGCGGGTGCATGCCATTTCTACCGAAATTTGGTAAGATCAACTAATTTGGAGGACATAATGTAATTTCTCTAAATTTTGGTAGAAATGTTATGCGCCCGCAATGATTCCGCCATATAGAACTATTACTTAGAAGAATTTCCAAGTGAAACCAGTCAATGTTAGCCTATGGAAGGAAATTCAGGTTACTGATAAGTATGGTTAGAATTACTTTTCATGATTAGTACTGGGCTCAAAGATGCAGCACTGAGGTATCTCCTGATAACAGGTGAGTAAATCGGAATTCATAGTTCTGCAGATTTTATAGGAATATTTTAAAGTTCCAAAACTCCACACTTCGAAGAATTTCCAAGTGAAACCAGTCAATGTTACCCTATGGAAGGATATTCACTTAGCAAGTAAGTCGTTTTATCGTTACCTTTTCTTACTCAGTTGTGGATCCTGGATCCAGCACTGCTGCATCACCTGTAAACAGTTGAAAGAATGTGTCTAAGTCATACAGGCAATTTTTAAAGAATAGTTTTAGTTTTTGAAAATAGACACTTATAAACTTCTCTGCTGAAAACCAGACAATGAACTCCAATGGAAGGACATACAAGTTACTGGTAAGTATGGTTAGAATTACTTTTCAGGGTCAGTGCTGAGCTAAAAGATGCAGCACTGGGTTCTCTCCTGATAACAGGTGAATAAATTGAAATTTGTTGTTCGGATGATTTTAGGTGAATATTTTAAAGTTCCAAAACTCCAAACTTAGAAGAATTTCCAAGTCAAATCAGTCAATGTTAGCCTATGGAAGGAAATTCAGGTTACTGATAAGTATGGTTAGAATTACTTTTCATGATTAGTACTGGGCTCAAAGATGCAGCACTGAGGTATCTCCTGATAACAGGTGAGTAAATCGGAATTCATAGTTCTGCTGATTTTATAGGAATATTTTAAAGTTCCAAAACTCCACACTTAGAAGAATTTCCAAGTGAAACCAGTCAATGTTACCCTATGGAAGGAAATTCACCTAGCAAGTAAGTAGTGTTATCATTACCTTTTCTTTTACTCAGTGGTGGAGTCTGGATCCAGCACTGCTGCATCTCCTGTAAACAGTTGAAAGAATGAGTTTAACTCATACAGGCAATTTTTAAAGAATATTTTTAGTTTTTGAAAATAGACACTGAGAAACTTTTCTGCTGAAAACCAGACAATGGATTCCTAAGGAAGGAAATACAAGCTACTGGTAAGTATGGTTAGAATTATTTTTCAGGGTTAGTGCTGGGCTAAAAGAAGCAGCACTGAGGTCACTCCTGATAACAGGTGAGTAAATCGGAATTCGTAGTTCGGCTGATTTTAGAGGAATATTTCTACGTTTCAATAATCAACATTTAGAAACTTTTCTGCTGAAAACCACACAATGGTTTCCTAGGGAAGGAAATACAAGTTACTGTAAGTACGCTTAGAATTACTTTTCAGGGTCAGTGCTGGGCTAAAAGATGCCGCACTGGGTTCTCTCCTGATAAATTGGAATTCGTAGTTCAGCTGATTTTAGAGGAATATTTGTACAATGGTGAAGGAAGGGGGCAGGGCCTGAGGTGACATGTGTGCAAACACGCCCTGTGGCGCGTTTTAAGTTAAGTGATTAAGTGCCCTTGAATCCTTAGGTCCCCTGGGGGCCAACTAGCCCACCAGGTACCTCCAGTATGCGCCAGGAGGCTGCGCTGCAGAGAGGTGTTCAGAGGCCATGCCCCTTTTACAGCACTCTGCAACCCAGCTCCGTGGCGCTTACTGGAGTTAGCTGGTGGGCTAGTTGGCCCCCAGGGACCCTCAGTATTGACAAGGAGGCCACGCTGTCTCCCTCCAAAAAAATAAAATAATAACATTTTAAAAAAAGAAACGGCCCGGGGGATGGGGTCCCCGGGCCAGAACTGGCTATAGGAGGGGGGAAAGTCAGTCCCCCTCAAAAATATATATTTTTTTTAAAAGGGCCATGCCCGGGGGCTAAATATGGCCTCGGGAGGGGGGCCACACGTCCTCCTTCCAGAATATTGTTAATTGGAGCAGGCCCTGGGGGATGGGGTTCCCAGGGTCAATAAATTAGAAAAAGAAGGGGGCCTACACAGCCTCCCTTCTTTAAAAAAAGAAAATTTAAAAAACGGGATCGGGACGGAGGCCACACCCCCTACCAGCATCACTCTGCAAATGCGCCCCCTGGCGCGTTTTCAGAGGGGCAACGAATTCCCCTTGAATACTGGGGGTCCCTGGGGGACAACTAGCCCACCATGAACCTCCAGTATGTGCCAGGGGCCTACGTTGCAGAGAGGTGTTCTGAGGCCACGCCCCTTTTTACAAGGGGACTTTTACATGGGGACTTAATCCCCCAAATCAAAACGCGCCACAGGGCGCGTTTGCACAGTGATGATGGGAGGGGGCGGGGCTTGAGGTGAATTGTGTGCAAACAGCCCTGTGGCGTGGTTTAAGTTGGGGAATTAATTCCTTGTCAATCCTGAGGGTCTCTGGGGGCCAACTAGCCCACCAGGTACCTCCAGTAAACGCCACAGAGCCTCCTAGGGCATACTGGAGGTACCTTGTGGGCTAGTTGGCCCCCAGGGACCTACAGGATTGAGGAGGAATTAATTATTTAACTTACAACACGCCACAGGGCGTGTTTGCAGTGATGTCATGAATGATGTCACTTACCATGTCATGAGAGATGTAATATGTGACGTCATCAGCAGTGGATTGCTGAACTAACTATAACAGGGAAATTTCAATGGTTTTGTATGAGTGAAATGTCCAGCTAACTATAACATGTGTGAAACCTATGTTTTTTTCAGTGAATATATATATATATATATATATATATATATATATATATATATATTACTTACTGGCGGTCGCCAGTAGGTAGTTATAGTTAGGATTGTTTTCCATAGGGAAATCGCAACATTCTATTGGGAATAACTTTGGCGCCGGTTGAGGAATCTGCCTGAAATTTTCCTCAAATTTGCCTCGCGGCGCTCCGGTCCTTCACTGAAAGTTTGGGGGGATTCGTCAAGCGGGGGCCGAGATAAAAGGGGGGGTCCCAAAACGTGTTTTCCCCATGTTAATTTCCATAGGGCGGTTGGACTCACTTTTAGCCCGAACGGCTGAATGGATTTCAACCAAACTTGGCAAAATTGTAGGGACTGGTAGCCCGATGTGCCTTTGCTATGTCTCAAGATATGTGCTCCAGTGGATTTTGAGTAATTTAGGTTAAAAAAAATATATATATCTATAGCAGCTTACCCGTGAGCTTACCCGTACGCTTACGGTACGCTTACCGTACACGTACCGTACGCGCATGTACGCGTACCGTACGCGTACCTCTAGTGCGCGAGCTGCATTCTGATTGGCTGCCAATGTCTGTCAACACTCCAAAACAGAAACTGTTGGCAGCCATCTTGTGCCTCGGTAGACTTAGGCACAGGAAATTTCGGAAAGTCGCGGGGTACGCTTACGGTGCGAGTACGGTACGCGCACGGTACGCGTACCCGTTCGCGTACGGTGCGCGTACCTCATTTTTTTTAAAGAAAAAAAAAGATTTGGGGGCCTTGTAGAAACACCCTGACCCCCCTAGGGCTGTTCAGGTGGTCCCATACGGATATTAACATATATAAACGTTGTCCGCTAATAGAATTAGCATTTAAAAAACCTTGCGAATTCACTGAAAAAACCAAAGGTTTCAGGCCTTATATAGTTAGGAATTAGCATTTAAAAAACTTTGACATTCACTGAAAAAACCATAGGTTTCACACCAGTTATAGTTAGGAATTAGCATTTAAAAAACCTATTAAATTCACTGAAAAAACCATAGGTTTGACACCAGTTATAGTTAGCTGAACATTTTACTCATACACACACACACACCCCACACACATACCCCCACACACACACACCCCACACCCACCCCCCCACACACCCCACACATACCTAACACACCCCACACATCCCCCACACACACCTCACCCCCCCCACACACACACACCTCTGACACACACACCCCCCCCACACACACACACACACACACCACACACACACCTCACACACACACACACACACACACACACACACACTCCTCACACACACACCCACACACACCCCCACACACACACACACCCACACGCACAACCCACACACACACCCACACATCCTACACACACACACCCCACACATATACCCCCCCCACACACACCCCACACCCACCCCCCCACACACACACCACACACACACACACTCATTATTTATTTATTTATTTTTTGAGGGGGTGCGCGCCCCGGTACACGTATCGGTACACGTACCGGTACGCGTACCCTGGAGAAAAAAAGAAAGACAGAGTTTTTTAAAAATGTAGCATTTTTATATAAATTGGAGGTAGTTCTGAAAAGAACTGTTTTTTTATTCTTATTGTTGTTTTATATTTTTTTATTGTTTTTTTGAACTTTTTTACTTTTTTGGGCTTTTCTGAACAATTCTATATTTTTTTGTAGTTTTTCTGGGGTCAAACAAAACACAGGGAATTGCAACCAGCTCAACTGGAGCAAAAAAAAATAGAACAAAATTAAAGTTGCTTGCTGCAGTGATGGTTGTCTGCAGCTCAATTGAGTAAAGTGATGCTTTGCTCACCATATGAAATTGTTTTGTTGCAATATTTGCAAACAAATTTAAAATTTGCAAACCTGGTTTGTACATTAGAGACCATCTCCCTAGCCTCTGCACCCGATGGAGTGGGTTGATTGGAGGCGCTTGAAGAAAAAGGATGGGGAGGGTTCTTGGTCAGTTCCCTGACCTCTGCTGCCGAATAATTGTTCGGGTGCTTCCTCTGCATATGTCGAATCATAGTGTGGTTCCCAAAAGAATACTTCTTCTTTGGGTTCCCTCTTGACAGTTGTTGGCCACAGATGAGGCAAGTCACCTTAGCTGCATTCACCTTTTTTGCACCCCTTGGCATCTTGTAAAAGTTCCAAATAAAATGTTCCTTGGGTCTGTATGGGGGATTGTCCTCAGGCAGAAAGTTCCTCTCCTCCTCCTCCTGTTCGCCCTCCTCTTCTTCTTGACCACCAATGTGGTCTTGTGGTGGTCCTTGTGGTGGTGGTGGAGGTGGTGGTGGTGCAGATGCACCTGCAGCTGCTACTAGTGAAGCCATTTCTCACAGAATTTTATTTTCAGGTCACATGACCCGACGCGCTTACGCTACGCGCCCCGGGGCGCGCCCGGCGGCGCTTATGTTGCGCAATCGTATGCGCTCGGGTGCTTCAAGATGCACTTACGTAGTGCGTCATTTGACGCATCACGCGGCTACGCGATACGTCACGATGTTGTTTTCGTTCGCGGGAATAGCGCTAACGGGACGTTCACCGGTACGCGCCCCGGGGCGCGCCGAAGCACTGCGCTTACCGGTGAGCGCATCGGTACGCGCCCCGGGAGCGCTCCGGGGCAAAATAAAATAAAATACTATTACATAAATATACAATATAAAATTTGTTATAAAAAATATTACTTTTCATACCTATAGAGATTTGCTAATAAAAAAACATTGAAACTCACTGAAAAAAACATAGGTTTCACACCAGTTATAGTTAGGAATTAGCATTTAAAAAACCTATTAAATTCACTGAAAAAACCAAAGGTTTCACACCAGTTAAAGTTAGCTGGAAATTTCACTCGCATAAAACCATTGAAATTCCCACGTTATAGTTAGTTGGACTCACTATAACTTGCGCGTGCAATGCACTGCTGATGACGTCACATATTACATCACTCATGACATGGTCCTTTTTAAATTAAATGTATTAAGTGTTACCACTTTATTCCAATCAAGATGACTTCAGGTGTGCCATACTTTTGTCATAAGTAAGACTGTTAGCGTTCTAGTTGTTCTTTAGAACACTCTGGGACATTCTGTCATTGGGCTATAGTTGGGCTACATCTGGCTGATATTTGGGCTACATTTGGGCTCTTTTGTCTCTGGTGGCCATCTTGGGAGACTGCATATCAGAATTTTTTTAATGAAATATAAGAGGATTTGAGAAGTCACTCAAAATGTGCCCTAATTTTTCTTTCTTCAGCACTAATCATAATTTCTATGGCAAAATGAACCCCCCCATTTTGTTCCTTTGCAAATTAAATGTTTTAAGTGTTAACACTTTATTCCAATCAAGATGACTTCAGGTGTGCCATACTTTTGTCATAAGTAAGACTGTTAGCGCTCTAGTTGTTCTTTAGAACACTCTGGGACATTCTGTCATTGGGCTATAGTTGGGCTACATCTGGCTGATATTTGGGCTTCATTTGTTTTTTTTTGTCTCTGGTGGCCATCTTTGGGCTACATTGGGCTACATTGGGCTACATTGGGCTACTTTGGGCTACATTTGGGCTCTAACATATATATAGCCCAAAATAGCCCAATATATATTTTTCAAAGTTAATTTTCGTAAAAACCACTGGAGCATATATCTTGAGACATAGCAAAGGCACATCGGGGTTCCAGTCCCTACAATTTTGACAAGTTTGGTGGAAATCCATTCAGCCGGTCGGGCTAAAAGTGAGTCCAACCGCCCTATGGAAATTAACATGGGGAAAACACGTTTTGGGACCCCCCTTTTATCTCGGCCCCCGCTTGTCGGATCCCCCCGAAACTTTCAGGGAAGGAGCAGAGCTCAGCGAGGCAAAGTTAATGAAAATTACAGGCAGATCCCTCATTCGGCGCCAAAGTTATACCCAATAGAATGTTGCGGATTTCCTATGGAAAACGATCCTAACTATAACTACCTACTGGCGACGCCCAGTAGGTAATATATATATATATACTCGCCACAAAAACACCAGTGTGGAGCACTCACCGACGGGTGCTTTCTGAATGCGGGGGTATGCCCGCAATATCAATTACTCTCTCGTCTCCTTCACTTCCATTACTCCCATGATAAGAAGGAAAGCATCATTTCTGATATTTATTCACAGAAGAATAGCACAGCTTCAGCAACAGACGCGTTTCGGTATACAACCTTCGTCAATGTTTACCGAAGTGCCTGACCACCATGTTTTTTAACATACATTTCCTGTGTCGACATAGTGAAAGGACTAACTCGCGCTTTACTAATAGCGCGCCATTTTGGACTTCCTAATAACAAGCCATTCTGCATTATATATGCATTGAAACAAGTATAAAGCATAAGCCATCCTCAGTATGCATACATCTATATACTATACTTGTTCTATTAGTCTAGCCCACAGATGGGCACCGTTGCAAATTAACCAATGCTGGTCTCAATCAAGCCCTATATGGGCCACGTCCTCTCTCAATAGTCAATCACTGGAACTAAAATCAGCATGGGTCCTTAATACACCCTCCATAATGGAGGAAAAGAAAGGAAGGTGTAGAAAAGAGTAGAAAGGAGGAAACCCTAGAAGGAGAAGAAATCTATATATACACACATGAGACATATATGCATATATACATATTCTGAGTAGAAATTTCATAAATCCAGAAAGCAACGGCCCTTTCCAATTATGCCAAACACCCTTATATACAAATGCTAGATACAAAATAGTGAATATTCAAAAATATACAGTACAGCAAGTCACAGATCTATTCCTATTTACATTATGAGTTAAATCATTCCCTCCATACTTATTCTCCAAGATGTATTGCTAGTTCTTCACTGCTATGCAAACCTAGCGGAATCTTAGTTTGGAGGTCAATTATTAACCTCGATTCCAACCTCCTCAGTTTGAGGACCCTATCTCCTCCCCGGGGATTAGGTGGAACCTGATCTAGACAGAAGAAGCTTAACTGATCTCTGTTCCGTTTGTGAACTTTGTCGAAGTGACGTGCCATAGGGTATGTCTCGTCTCCCTTTGCAATGGCTCTCATATGCTCCAACACCCTGATCTTGGCTGGGTGAATGGTGCTCCCCACGTAACGTAGGCCGCAGGGGCATACTAAGCATACTAATACTAACGCGTCTGTTGATGAAGCTGTGCTATTCTTCTGTGAATAAATATCAGAAATGATCCCCGGGAGTGCTTTCCTTTCCTACAACAATATATTGAGGTTAACATGGTCCCAAGGGGACTCAGAATATATACTGTACCAGCATATGAATCCCCAGACCCCCTTCTTCTCGATGAATGGGCCGAACACACTGCACAGTTGTGCAAAGGAAGTTTGCAAATTTTAGTCAAGTTTGCAGGGAGTGACAGAGACAAAGCTTTACACGATATTGAGGAGTTGGAGGAACTTCTTAAAAAGGAGGAGGATCAAGTGAAATCAACTGAATTTAAGGAACAAATGAAAAAGCGTTTGAAAGCTTATGAAGAGAAAATCAAACAACGTAAACAGAGTAAATTTGAAAGAGACGAGGAGGATTATGCCCAAGGAAGGGTATTGACTTTCGCAAAGAAATATGACAATCCCAGGAAGGAATTGTTGAACAAAAATAGAGCGACAGTGCAAACTGGAGGGGAACCCGACATCACCTCGGAATCGGAGGTAACGGAGAACGAATCCTCCGGCGATGAGAGGCAAAGTACCCTACGATCAGGACTGGTACGTACCCCTTTTCGGCAGGAGTTCCAACAAATCCGCCAATCGTGGCAGAAAGGTGGAAGGGGCAAACCGCCGTAGCAAAGTGGAAGAGGAAGACAAGGAGGGGACAAAGGGGTAGGAAGAGGCGCCGTCTCTCCCCCGACAACCAGGAGCAAGAAGATATACAACAGGAGACGGTAATAGGTGATGATAATCTCACCATTATCAATCTGACTGACAAAGTGCTCACTGATGTGGAGGAGTCAGTTCTGAAGTTAGGACTGACATTTTGCCCCCAGAAAACGATGGAATTCACCCAGACACGCATTGATTTGTTCAAATTTACACGTAAGCTGAAACTACACAAGTATTTTAAAATGATATCGCCAGTAGGTATACATAGTTAGGACCTAGCTACCATAGGAAATCCGCAACATTATATATATATATATATTACCTACTGGCGGTCGCCAGTAGGTATATATAGTTAGGATTTTTTCTCTATGGGTTTTTTGAAAATTCTATGTCTAATAACTTTGGCGTTTGTGGACGGAATCGGCTGAAATTTTCAGGAAAATGGCACATTTTGTTTCTGAGCAGCCCTTGAAAATTTGGGGGGGGTTCGTCCAGTGGGGGCCGAGAAAAAAGGGGGGTCCCAAAACGTGTTTTTAACATTGAGTTTTCCATAGGGCGGTTGGGGTCACTTTTAGCCCGAACGGCTGAATGGATTTGCACGAAACTTGGCAAAATTGTAGGGACTGGTAGCCCGATGTGCCTTTTGTAGGTCTCAATATATGTGCTCCAGTGGATTTTGAGAAATTAACGTTTAAAAAAAGATATATATCTGTAACAGCGGACCGGTTAGCGCTCTGGTTCGCGGACTTTTCGCGCAACGGAGCTTTGTGAAGCGAAGCTGATTGGTTCTCCGGCGTCTGTCAACATTCCAAACAGTCCGTAGCGGCCGCCATCTTGTCTCTCGGTAGGATCGAGAGACAAGAGGAGGTCAAAACAAAGGGGGAAATAACTATAAGGGGGCATAGTAGATCCTCGCTGACCCCCTAGGTTTGATGTGGAGGTTTTAAAAGGGCCCCGCGGGGCAAAAAAAAATAATAAAAATAATAATTGAACGGCTGAATGGATTTGCACGAAACTTGGCAAAATATTAGGGACTGGTAGCCCGATGTGCCTTTGCTAGGTCTCAATATATGTGCTCCAGTGGATTTTGAGAAATTAACGTTCAAAAAAAGATATATATCTGTAACAGCGCTCCGCTTCGCGTAACGGAGGTTTGCGAAGCTGATTGGTCATTCTGTCACTGGGCTATAGTTGGGCTACATCTGGCTGATATTTGGGCTACATTTGTTTTTTTGTGTGTCTGGCGGCCATCTTTGGGCTACATTGGGCTACATTGGGCTTCATTGGGCTACATTCGGCTAATTAGCAAATAGCTCATTGCAAACTAGGAATGGTAAAGAATCGCTATTTATTCCTTAAAGTTCGCTATTTAGGAAATGCAAATAACTTTTATGATACATATGGCGGTTCATCTCTAACAAGATAAGAAGCATAGGGATAGATTTATGATGACTGGCGCATCACCAGGGATGTGTTAGTCATTCTGTGCCGCTGTTCCGTCACCTATGGTGTGCTGCATTTACAATGCGGCGCATCATGGGGCAAAAACAGCACAGATGCGTGATGTATCTGTGCCGTAAAGGTGGCGCATTGCTGGAGTTGTATCGCAAGTGTGATGAAGCTCCAGCAAGGGTCGGGGGTGCCCCTGTCGCAGGGTTTCTGTTCTCACACAGAACTGTGGACAGAGGATTGGAACCTCGGCGAATTAGGGTGTCCCAAAACTCACGTTAGTAATCAAAAACTATTTAGCAAGCTAGGTACAGTGTCACATTGGATATAACAAACTCTCAATGTTTAGACAATCCAGAATATGAACTTATAGTACCTCAGGATACGTGGAACTCATGAACAGTCGGTCGTTATATATTTCTTAGAAACCAGAACATGGAGTTAAGAAGAACACATGTGTATTTGAAATGTTTATTTACTAATGCCGTCTTCTCAGGCGTAGTACCTTAGATAATAAAAGTACACATATTATCAGTAGCAAAATTACCAGCATAGTTACTAGTACATAAAAAGTGAATGGTGATAGTATGTTAACATGCTGTAAATGAATAAGAGTTAGCAACACTTATAAGCAGCCGCGGGCCGTGGAGGGAGTTACGGTGAGGCAGGGAGGCGGGGAGGGGGAGAAGCAGGGTGGAGAATACAAGTACACATATTATCAGTAGCAAAATTACCAGCATAGTTACTAGTACATAAAAAGCGAATGGTGACAGTATGTTAACATGCTGTAAATGAATAAGAGTTAGCAACACTTATAAGCAGCCGCGGGCCGTGGAGGGAGTTACGGTGGGGCAGGGAGGCGGGGAGGGGGAGGGGCAAGGTAGAGAGGGCTCCACCCTGCTTCTCCCCCTCCCCGCCTCCCTGCCCCATCGTAACTCCCTCCACGGCCCGCGGCTGCTTATATCTCACCCTCCCTAATACACATATTATATTATTTGCTAAGAAGGTCTCTTTGTGTTGGTTTAGGGCGTGTCCATACTTTAGTGTCTTACATTTGAAGGAATCACATCAGCATACACCAGCTCTCTCTTCATGTGAACCGCATCAACTGTTGTGTATGTGTGTTCGGCAAAGCAATATAAAACCCGCCTCATGCCCAGAATTGGCAGAAGTTGCACTTATGTTATGAGTATGAAGTCGTGGAGATCAGACCTCATAACAATTCTGTATCGTGTTGTTCTTGAAACTTTAGCACTCGCTGTACAGATATAGTTTAACAAGTAAAGCAGATAGTAGACCAATAACATATTATTCTCATGTAAACCACGATGAACTACTAGGTGGAAAGCTAAAGCAACAACTAAGTGTCGTGTGCAGAAGTTGCAAAAAAGGAAAAATGGCGTTTAAACCGGTAATGAGCCCATGCTAACTTAACACGGTGTAAAGATATCCAGGACCTAGATGACACCTCCTCATGATCCGGAAACGAACTGAATAAGATAATAGAAGTGCCATCTCATGAGAGCAGATTGCAAGTTTATATGTGGACGGTCCGCAAGGTAAAGCATTAAAAACTAGGAAAATTCAATGCTAAAGAAAAATAAAACAGCCAAGTACTTTATCGAGTCTTAAGCCAATAGGCAAGGTAAATAATAAAAACTTGACAAATAAGTCAATGAATTGTCAATGAAATGCTAGTACTCAGCATATCAAACATGAAAAAGGTCTATGACATAACTGTGTATGCAAAATAAGCTGCAACAGCCTCCAATAGGAAGTCACCGTCTTCATCCGAAAACAGTTCAGCCATCCAATTTAAAAGCGGAAAAGAACATACGTGCTCTCCCAGCACCGGATCCTCTATCACCATCAGAGGACAGCTCGGTGGGTTTTCAAGAAAGCTGTGTTCCAAGAAAGACTGTGCTGCCGCCAGTAAATTCCAGGGACCAAGTAGTCCATGCATCAATGCCACAGCCATAATCCTTTCGCCAGGACAAATCAACTCGTGAGTAATGATAGGAGTCATCAGCTGATTAAAGTCGACGTCAGGAGAAACCGGTCCGCAGAGACACAAATCAATGGCCCAATCGAAATCACAGGTCAGGCAGTGAAATACAGGCTGGACACAGGTGAAGTAGGAGAACCGAAAAGATAATCCATATGCCGTGCTTAATATCGCCAACGGCATTGTGCCATAATATTCTAGCATGCGATTGCGGAACAGTGTCAGCAGCTGCAGGGTCGGAGGTTGCATAGGAGGGACATCCATATTTAAAAATGTAAAAAAGCACAAGAGCGTCCGCTGGTAATGCAAGTAAAAATGCAATCCACGAAGCAGAGTGGAGAAAATGGAATGAAAGGGAGCAGGGATGACTCCAAAGATTTTCTCAAATGAAGTCACGAGACCACTGGTAACAACTTTAAAAAAGTGTGCCAGGGATTTTGTGGAGGATGCGTTAAAGATAGTCGGAAACATGTTGCTGAAATTGAAAGGCAAACCTGTGTACGGGTGTTCGCTATGTGAAGTACGAAAGTTTCACGGGCCGAACTCAAGGCCACCTCTCTCTGAGACAAAAGAGCTCTTATTCTTGTCATGCCGTTGAAACGTGTCCCAAGGTTGGTATTTGTGGCCAGATTGAAAACTCCCTATGTTCATGTGTGGGAGGAAATAGAACATTTCTGCAGCAAATAACCCGTTCACTTACTGTTACGATAAAAGGAATACTTTTTAATTAACTCAGAACAATCTTCATTATTGAGCATCAAATAACTACCATTTTCCAACAACTTGAACGTGGGGATGATAGCAGGAACTGGCGTGCCTTGCAACACGCAAGCCATATTTGGTCGGTGTTTGTTGCATGAATCGTGTAACTGTATGTGCCTACACATTAGTGAATGATCTGGCGTCTCAGTGCATTCCTCTCCATTCAGATAAACTTCTTGATCATCTTTGAAACATCTGTATGTGTATGGAAGCGACCAGACCTCATGAACAAAAGCACTACCTAAAGGTTCATAAAGACCTATTGGTATATATTTCATACAATTTGAAAACTTATATAAAGCAAAAGGCAGCGTTATTAAACCGTGGATAAGGCATGTTGCCAAAAAACCCGCAATCCTCTGCTGATGATGTCACTGAGCATGTCATGAATGATGTAATATGTGACATCATCAGTAGTGGATTATGGGTAATAGTATCTCTAGTTTACTCCCCTATAGCTGTCTTTCTTTTAACATAAGTGTGTGTTTCCTTCCCTTATACTTACTGTTTTTGGTTCGCTTCCAGTTCGCGTACCAGCGAGCGAACTAGGAAGCGAACTAAGAGAAATAGAGGTTGGCACAGTTCCAAATATTGTACCAATTTTTTAATAACGGGGAGGTAGTTCTGAAAAGAACTTTTTTTTTTATTTTTCTGAACATTTTTTTACAGTTTTTGAATTTTTCGGAACAGTTTTATATTTTTTGGGGTTTTTCTTGGAGGGGGCAATGAAAACGATTCATTGTAAAGGGCTCAACAGGAGCAACAAAACAAAAAAAAGAAGTATTTATTATTTTGGGCGTTTCGGACAAACTTGCATATGATAGTCAATAGCTCTGTTGATCAGAGTGATGCTTCTTTCTCCGTAGGAAATGAATCCATCGCAAAATACGCAGGTGTGTTTTACTTCACCAAATCTCATTTGTATATTTGGCACCATCTCCCTGCCCTCTGGTCCCGTTACTTCCGGTACAACAGATCTTCTGGCCATAATAGGGAGATTATCTAGGTCGTTCCGAAACTGTGCAGCACTGTAGTTGTTAGGATGCCACCTAGTCATATGGCGATGCATTGTGTAGTTTCCGAAACTGTATTTTTTGTCGGTCCCTCTGGACAGTCTATCTTGACATATAAGGCAAGTTACGTATCTTGCATTTACTTTTTTCTGACCTTTGGGAATTTTAAAAAATTGCCAAATGAAGTTTTCTTTCCGGTGAGACGTCTTGGGCTGCTCAGGCAAAAACTGCCTCTCTTCGTGCTCGTCCTCCTGTTCCTCTTCTTCTTCTTCTTGTTGAATTACAACTTGAGCAGGTGGTCCACTCTTCCTTGGATGTGGTGGAGGTGGTGGGGAAGCACCAGCTGAAGCTACTAAAGAAGCCATTGCTCAGTGATCACAAAGGGTCTTTCTCTCACAATGATGAAAGTCAGAGTGAGGAAAGAAGGAGGGATTTTCATCATTTGGGAAAAACAAGAGTTCTCAACCAATCAAAAGTGTTCATTTTAGATTATATGACCTAGTCTTACATCATTAGGAAACCAAAAGTGAAATGAACCAATGAAAAGTGTTATTACCAAGTCACATGACTTGCTGTGTTTACGTTAAGCGCTTTGCAGGGCCTCCCGGTTTGCTTCCAGAAACCTGCGCTTTGGCACTCGCTTCGCGTACCAGTTTGCTAACGTAGCACGTCATATGACGTATCAAGCGACAACGTGGAACGTCATGCGGACGGGAGGCGTCACGATGTTGTTTTCTAACGCGGCACTTGCGGTAAAGAAACGTTTACCGGCTCGCTGTCTATTTCGCGGCATCAAGGTCAGCTAACGGGAAGCTTCCCGATTCGCGAAGCGGGAACGAAGAAAAAAAAATATTTTAAAAAAAAATTATTCATAAACATATAAAATATATTTTTGGATTTAAAGAAGAATACATTTTACAGCTACAGATATTAGCTGTTAAAAAACCAATGAAATTCACAGAAAAAACCATAGGTTATAGACCATATATAGTTAGGAATTAGCATTTACAAAACCTTGAAAATTCACTGAAAAAACCATAGGTTATAGACCATATATAGTTAGGAAATAGCATTTAGAAAACCTTATTTTACTCACACAAAACCATTGAAATTCCATATATAGTTAGTTGCACTAACTATATATCGCGCACCTGCAATCCACTGCTGATGATGTCACATATTACATCATTCATGACATGGTCAGTGACATCACTGATGACATCACTGATGACATCTCAAATGACATCACTGATGACATCACTGATGACAACATCCAGTGACTGTATGCTTCTGTAAAGTTAAAATATGTCTTACATATTGAAGAATGAGTGGATGTATAAGTGTCTGGATGAAGGATTTAGTAGGTGCATGACTGACTGTATAAGTGAGTGATTAAATGTGTCTCACTGAGTGCATGGGTTAGTGACTAAACTGTTTTAAATTGTGCATCATTGTGTCTGTTGTTTTGTAATCTGATGCATGTGTTGATCATTAGCTATATGACTAACTATATGGGTTATTGATTAGTTGCCCAAGTATTTGTATGGGAGACTGAGTGCGTGTGTGGGTGTCTGGGAGGTGTATGACTCTGTGCATAGATGTGTGAGCAGTTGATTCACTAGATGTATGGGTTCAAAAGTGCATGTGGAAACATCTGTATGGGCGGTTGACTGTGTGCATGAGTGTATTGGTGAGTGAATGGATATCTCAGTGCTACATGTCAAAGTAAGTACATATGTAAAACACAGTACATGTGATAGTTGACATATATAAATAACTGTGCATAAGAGCCAGTGAATGTGTGAGTGGCTGTATGGATTATTGTGAACTTGTATCAGGGATTGTATAACAGAGTAAATATGTGTTATTATATGTTCCAATAAGTAAGGTGTGTATAACTATATAGTTGAGGAAATCGAGGTGTGATTGATTCTTTGCAAGACTGACTAGGTGTGTGAGTAACTCCATGGATGAGTGACAGTCTGTGAGTGTCTGTTTACACTGAGTGTATCTAAGGTTATATTAGAGTCTGAAGAGGTTCATTGTATCATCACATGAATGATGTCATCAGTGATGTGATCAGTAATGTCAAATGAGATGTCATCAGTGATGTCATCAGTGATGTCATTTGAGATGTCATCAGTGATGTCATCAGTGATGTCACTGACCATGTCATGAATGATGTAATATGTGACATCATCAGCAGTGGATTGCAGGTGCGCGATATATAGTTAGTGCAACTAACTATATATGGAATTTCAATGGTTTTGTGTGAGTAAAATAAGGTTTTCTAAATGCTATTTCCTAACTATATATGGTCTATAACCTATGGTTTTTTCAGTGAATTTTCAAGGTTTTGTAAATGCTAATTCCTAACTATATATGGTCTATAACCTATGGTTTTTTCTGTGAATATATATATATATATATATATATATATATATATGAGAAGAACTCCGTTATGCCCCAAATTCCGCTTCGGAACAGAAACGAAAACCGGACCCAGATGGAAAGTTGCAAAAAAAAATGTTTTTATTTATTCAATCCTCGTGCAAAAACACACGCGTTTCGGGACCTCAGCCCCTTGATCACATCACATGGTCTGGCATTCCACCAATCAATTTAAAGTGCAAATGCGTCGTCTGCTGACCCTTCAGCCTGTGGATATAAAAAACAGACTTCAGCCTGGTTCTAGGAAGAAATGCACTATTACATTGTGTGTCACATTTCAGTGCAAAACAATCATTAGTCATAGTCCATCTATACTGATTAACAAACACGTATAAAAGTGAGTTCAAACATTTAAAAAATTATTGCTTTTCAACACATGTTGACACTTAATCCTCAAATCGTCCTTCCGTGCATTCCCATTAATTGAATTGATTCAAATATAAAATCAATTAAGAGAATAAATTAATATTGTATAATGCATGTTAAAATCATGACTAAAAAATATACATTTTCATAAATTCTGTGCAAATTCGCTATATAATGTGCAAATATTGCAAATGGGAAAAACCAACGGTATTTTGATGAAG
Source organism: Lissotriton helveticus (assembly GCF_964261635.1). NCBI lineage: Eukaryota > Metazoa > Chordata > Amphibia > Caudata > Salamandridae > Lissotriton > Lissotriton helveticus. The sequence goes on along the minus strand of NC_136071.1, from coordinate 892,656,237 downwards.
AATACATGTTAGAGGACCATTTTTCAAAAAGTGAAGCTCAAGTGGGCATATCAACTCCTATCACCACTGCATCCACACTGCTGTTTACTAAAGGACAGCTTCTAATGCACTTTAAACCACTTCAACTTCTTCCTTTAGTCCCAGTGAATAACCATTGTTTACCAGAAGTTAAAAACATCACACTAAACCCATCACCATAAAAGTTGTCTATTTAAGCAGACCATCAGATGTTCATCATTATTCCATGTATATATCGTACACTCTAACTTCATTACAGTACAGATATTTTTGCTGATCAGCACACCCCCTGAAGATTCTTTTCATGTTTAGTACAGGCATGAATGTAGGTCCTCAGTTTGATTCAGACCGTTGGGAGTCTTTGAATTGAGCTCTAAGATGTAGCGAGTCTCCAGTACTCTCAGCCGTGCCTCCCTATCTCCACCTCTACGAAGGGGTGGAACCATATCTATGGCATAATATTGGAGACACCCAGTGTCACCCCGTGGCAAGAGTTTATGTGTCTAGCGACAGGGTAGGTCTCATCCCTGTTATTGATTGCCCTTAAATGCTGTAGAATGCGCTTGTGGACCTGTAGTTTCGTGCTGCCCACGTACCGTAGTCCACAAGCGCATTCCAACACATAAACTACAAAATCTGATTTACAGGTGATTTTCTTTTTAATGCTAATCACCTCATCACTAAAAGGCGTAGTATAGGAGGTACGACTCTTCCCTATGCTACATGCCTTGCAGATAGCACATTTGATAAAGCCTTTGCTCTTCCCCAGCCAGTTATCCTCAACCACTTCAGGGCTACTGCTCACCAACATATCGCTCATAGATCTGGCCCGACTGTATGTTAACGCTGGCCTATCAGCTAGGATCCCCCCAATCACCGGATCACCCTTGATGACCTGCCAGTTCTTACGCACTATGTTGAGTATCTCCTTATGCTGTCGGCTATAGGCTATTATCAACCTAGGTTGTCCAGACTCCTTATCTTCCCGTGCTTGCGTTGAATTAACATTTGGACTCCCATCTTGCCCAGGGGGTTTGTTAGCTCGTCTCATTGCTCCCTCCACCATTTCTCTCGAGTACCCTCTCTCCACAAATCTTTCCCTACTTGCACTTTGGGCTCTAGTGCAATTCTCTTCCATACTGCAAATCCTCCTGATCCTTAGCATCTCCCCATAGGGGATGCCCTGAATCAGGTGGGCTGGGTGATGGCTAGTAGCGTGCAAAATCGTATTGCCCGCTGTGTCTTTCCGATGTAGATCTGTTGCTATCCTTCCGTTAGAAATGCTGACCTCCACGTCCAGAAAGGTGACCTTTGTACTGCTAATCTGACCAGTGAATCTCAAGTTCAAATCGTTCTTATTGATCTCCGAGATGAATAGGGATGCATCAATCTCCGACCCTCTCTAAATGATGAAGAGGTCGTCTATGAACCTATACCAGGCTATGATGTTATTAGCCATTGTCTTTTGATAGGTCCCCCCAAGGACCTGCTCCTCCCAAAGCCCCATGTGCAAGCACGCATAGCTTGGGGAGAAGCAGGCCCCCATCGCAACTCCCCTCAGTTGTTGAAACACCTGCTTTTGAAACAGGAAGAAGTTGCTTTTGAGGCAGATCTCTGTCATTTCACTGATCATCTTGTTATGTTGTAGCATACAGGCCGGCCTTCTCCTCAGATAATGTTCAACCACCCGCAAGCCATCAGCATGATTTATACTCGTGTACAAAGAAGTTACATCCAGTGTTAACAGTAAGTAATCTTCCTGCCACACCACAGATCCAATTTTATCCAAAAAGTCCCCAGTGTCTCTGATATACGAGGGCAGAGACCTCACATGTTCCTGCAGGAAATGATCGATGTATCGGGAGGTGTTTTTAAATGTACCTTGGCGGGCTGAGATTATCGGCCTGCCCGGTGGATTAGATAAATCCTTCTGGACCTTAGGAATCATGTAAAAAACAGGGATCACTGGATAGTTTGACTTCAAGAACTTCTGCTCATCCCCACTCAACAACCCCATGCCTTTCCAAGAATATAATCTGGTGTGGAAGGCATCCCAGGCCGCTCTAGCCGTCTTCCAATCACTCCTACAATAACAGTTCCTGTCATTGAGTTGATGTAGGGCTTCTTCCATGTACATTTCTTTGGGCCACAGGACAATATTGCCCCACTTGTCTGACTGCTTGACAATTACATTCTTGTCACCCTGTAGTTTTTTCATTAAGCTGCCATATGCATTATTGCACTTTCTGTTCTTGGCATCTTTAGCCAGGGACACCTGATGCAGTTTTTTCAAGTCAGATGTTACCAGATTATTAAATACCTCTATGTTATCAAAGGTTAACACCGGGTTGAAAGTTGATTTAGCTTTAAAATCTGTTAGCGCTGGGGCATTTGTTATCAGCTGTCGTTCTATGTCAGTATCGTCCAACGTTCCCCCTTCTCTATTAAGCTCTTCCAAAGCCCCATACAGGCCCACCTCTCCTGCCAAACACAGGGCTACATCCACATCAGTCAAAGTCCCCATCTGCGATGGTATGCGCGCCTTGAACTTATTAAGCAGAAACAGCTTCTTAAGTTTCAGTTTCCTGATATATTTAAAAAAGTCCATTCTAGTGCGCGCATAATTAAACGTGCAAGGTGGGCAGTAAGTCAAACCCAGTGATATTGTTCTGGTTTCACTGGCAGTTAAATGGATATTAGACAGATTGATAATAGACATTTTGCTGCTTACTTGTGTATTCATCGGCGATTCCAACGTTTGCGACCCCGACCTCTCTGGGGTGGCTTCCCTGTGCCGTTTTGCTTCACGACTCCGCCTCCGCCACTTGCGTTTGAGGTTGTGTTCTTGTTTGTTCTTGTGTTTGCGTTGTGAGATCTTAGGGTCTGTCTGCGGTCGTTTTGCAGGCATTCTACTTCCTGACCCAACGACCGCTTGGTAAACCCCACCGCATCGCCACCATTTCTCTGTTCATTCTCCGACTCGCTGCCCGGTATCGAGATCAAATTGGAATCCGATGTTGAGGGGCTATTGCCAATCTGCCCACTCTGTTCGGTCCCTACTGTTGGAGGTAAAGCCATTCCCTTAGGTGGATCGTATTTTTTGGAAAATGTAAATATACGACCATTCTGGTAGTCCAGTTTGTCCCTCTGGAATTTAAACGTTTTTCTTTTCTTGATTATCTCTTCCTCTTTGGAGAGCCTCTGTAGCATTGCTTGACGGAGTCTCTGTTCTTGTTCAGGATCACCCAATTTATCAATCTGCTCATTTAAATCTGTTATGACCACTCCCAATTTTGCACCATCGCTCTCAGCATACTCAATCAGGATATGTAATAGCCTGCTGGAGGAATCCAAATTACAATGAGCCCACTTCTGCAGCATCTCAGGATCTGGATTCTCGAAGCTCGGGGCAAGCATTATCCTCAGGCCACGGGGAACCCGCTCTACCTCCAAATAGCGGGTTAATGATTTCTTCTCCCACCATTTCGCCCGTTCAGTGCGCATGGCTTTCTCTAACTTCCTGAAGAGGTCTTTCATTGCATTGCTCCCGGTTCCCGTTTGTATTGCCTGTCTGCTGGGGTTACTGTCCGTAATTGGAGCGTTGTCGAACATTCCGATGGCCGCTTCCTCACGGCTTCTGACCACATCAGCGGCGGCCATGGTTTCTGCACGATTTATTCCGGATAAGTGTTTGCACTCAGCTCTGCGTGTCGGTGATTATTAGTAATCCCTTCCGCCGCGCTGATCCTGCCTCCAGTCCCGACAGATATCGTTCGCGGTCACAGATGAAGCCACCGACTGTTTCCGGCGTTCGTTCTACCCCAGCCGGGGGAACTGACTTGCCTTACTTAACAGCCGTAGCTCCCAGTGATTTCCGCTTCTCGGGGGCTACCGCGGTTGCTCTTACCAGAGCCGCTGATCCTTCCGGCAAGCCGTAAGTCTGCTCCTTCCGCTTCGCCCTGGTTACTGGAGGGGTCCGGTACACACCCAGAAGCTGCCGGTATAACAACGTGAGAAGAACTCCGTTATGCCCCAAATTCCGCTTCGGAACAGAAACGAAAACCGGACCCAGATGGAAAGTTGCAAAAAATTTTTTTTTTATTTATTCAATCCTCGTGCAAAAACACACGCCGCCATGACGCGTTTCGGGACCTCAGCCCCTTGATCACATGACATGGTCTGGCATTCCACCAATCAATTTAAAGTGCAAATGCGTCGTCTGCTGACCCTTCAGCCTGTGGATATAAAAAACAGACTACAGCCTGGTTCTAGGAAGAAATGCACTATTACATTGTGTGTCACATTTCAGTGCAAAACAATCATTAGTCATAGTCCATCTATACTGATTAACAAACACGTATAAAAGTGAGTTTAAACATTAAAAAAATTATTGCTTTTCAACACATGTTGACTCTTAATCCTCAAATCGTCCTTCCGTGCATTCCCATTAATTGAATTGATTCAAATATAAAATCAATTAAGAGAATAAATTAATATTGTATAATGCATGTTAAAATCATGACTAAAAAATATACATTTTCATAAATTCTGTGCAAATTCGCTATATAATGTGCAAATATTGCAAATGGGAAAAACCAACGGTATTTTGATGAAGAATACATGTTAGAGGACCATTTTTCAAAAAGTGAAGCCCAAGTGGGCATATCAACTCCTATCACCACTGCATCCACACTGCTGTTTACTAAAGGACAGCTTCTAATGCACTTTAAACCGCTTCAACTTCTTCCTTTAGTCCCAGTGAATAACCATTGTTTACCAGAAGTTAAAAACATCACACTAAACCCATCACCATAAAAGTTGTCTATTTAAGCAGACCATCAGATGTTCATCATTATTCCATGTATATATCGTACACTCTAACTTCATTACAGTACAGATATTTTTGCTGATCAGCACACCCCCTTTAGATTCTTTTCATGTTTAGTACAGGCATGAATGTAGGTCCTCAGTTTGATTCAGACCGTTGGGAGTCTTTGAATTGAGCTCTAAGATGTAGCGAGTCTCCAGTACTCTCAGCCGTGCCTCCCTATCTCCACCTCTACGAAGAGGTGGAACCATATCTATGGCATAATATTGGAGACACCCAGTGTCACCCCCGTGGCAAGAGTTTATGTGTCTAGCAACAGGGTAGGTCTCATCCCTGTTATTGATTGCCCTTAAATGCTGTAGAATGCGGTTGTGGACCTGTAGTTTCGTGCTGCCCACGTACCGTAGTCCACAAGCGCATTCCAACACATAAACTACAAAATCTGATTTACAGGTGATTTTCTTTTTAATGCTAATCACCTCATCACTAAAAGGCGTAGTATAGGAGGTACGACTCTTCCCTATTCTACATGCCTTGCAGATAGTACATTTGATAAAGCCTTTGCTCTTCCCCAGCCAGTTATCCTCAACCACTTCAGGGCTACTGCTCAACAACATATCGCTCATAGATCTGGCCCGACTGTATGTTAACGCTGACCTATCAGCTAGGATCCCCCCAATCACCGGATCTCCCTTGATGACCTGCCAGTTCTTACGCACTATGTTGTGTATCTCCTTATGCTGTCGGCTATATATATTTTTGGGTGGGGGCAGAGGCTGACAACAAACTAGTGGTTCTTGCAATTGGGTCGAGGCTGGGCTACAGCAAAGAGCTCCTGTTTTATGAATTAAAAATGATAATGCAAATAATATGGTTGTCAATGTTGGAAAAGCTTTTACTGGGCTGTTTTTATAAATGGTGCTGTCTATACATTGTTCCGTTAAGATTATGTGTCTAGTGAGCACGATGTTGGTCTGCTCACTTAGACTAGCCGCGGTTGTCAATGTTGAAAAGCAAATCTTTTACTAGGCTGGTTTATAAATGGAGCCGTCATGGGTTTTTCTATACATTGTTCAGGTACGATTATGTGACTAGGGGCCCGATGTAGGTAATTCTCATTTACCACTTCTTAAATACTGAATTTTACCGATTCGGTATTTAAGAAGTGGTAAATATGAAGGGGGGAGATGTAGGTATTTCCAGATGAGTAAATACCGAATCTTTAAGATTCGGTATTTACCGAATCTGGAAATACCGAATCGGTATTTCCTATTGATTCCTATGGGCTGTGAAGCCCATAGGAATCAATGGGCAATACCGATTCTGTAATTACAGAATCGGTAAATACCGAATTTCTCAAGGGTGCAGGGGGTGTCACTTTGACACCCTCTGGCCCCCCCAAAACAGGCTCGGGTGCCATGTGGCAGGCAGACATGTCCCAAGGGCAGGTGTGCCTGTCATATGGCAGAGGTGTGCATGCACACATGTGCATGCACACCGGAATCGGTATTTTACCATCAAATTGGATTTGATGGTAAAATACCGATTTTGTAAGGCTTGTGGGACTCAGAAGAGTCCCACCTACATCTCAAATTTACCGAATCGGTAAAAATACCGATTCAGTATTTTACAGAATCGGTAAATTTACCGATTCTGTAAAATTAAGGGCCCTACATACCATTCCTGCAATACCGGTCGGTAACGGCCGAAAATACCAATTTTCGGCCGTTACCGACCGACCTATATCTGGCCCTAGGTGAGCTTGACGTTGGGCTGCTCACTTAGACTAACCGCTTTGTGAAAGAACAGGACTTCTGGGCGTGGCCAAGTAGGCTCTCGGGAAGTATGACACGTGATGGGGGAGAGATTTCGCATATTTCCCCTGAGCCTGAAAGGAATTGGACATTACTATGTGGAGAGCATGTGGTTTAATGGCCATAGCTGCAGATTTTGTAACAGGTGCCACCGGTGATAAACGGGATTAAAGGTGGCTGGTTTGTTTTACAGCCCAAATATCGGGGCAGATGATTTCACATTTAATGAACAGTCTGTGCGAATGGGTCACTGCGGCCTCGTGCTTAAGGTCTCTGACTCTTACTCCAAAGGTTATGCATTCAAATCCTGTCGTTTTGAGTTCACATTTTCGGTATTACTTCTAAAGGGGTTACTGGTGGCAATTTTGTATAGACAAAATGTGTAATTCCGGAAGAATTGTATAGCGGGCTATAGTTTTGGGGATGCATAGTCATGCACATATCTGCGTTTTCAGTAGGGCAATAATGGTAAGTGGCTACAGATTGTAGATGCCCTAGAAGATCTGCTTCCCTTCTCGGTTGTCTCAATGAATTGGTTGGGAGGTCATTCTGTGATAGCAAGATACTTTATCACTGCCACCGGTGATAAATGAGTTCAAAGGTTGGCTGTTTTTTGTGGCAGTCGTAATGGCGTAGCAGACGATGGCACAATTAATCAACAGTCAGTTCAAATGATTCACGGTGGCCTCGTGGTTAAGGCCTCAGACTATTACTCTAAAGTTATGTATTCAATCCTGTTGTTTTGGGGTCACATTGTCAATATGACGGTAAAAGGGGTTGCTGTTTACAGGTATATGAACAAAAGAAAAAATTCAAAAAGGATGGTGTAGCAGGCTGAGGGTTGGGGATGCATAGTTATGCCCACATCTGCAGGCTTGGTAGTGCAATAATGATACGTGGCGTCAGATAGCGCATGCTCTAGAGAATCTGTTGCACTCCTCAGTTGTCTCACTGAAGTTGTTTTGAGGTCATTCTGTGATAGCATGATAGTTAATCACTGCCCTTTGGAAACTGAGTTGGGGGTGCGGTTAACATTTTGACAAGAATGTGTTTGCATGTTAAGCGGACATCTTTAGTGGAGTTGTTCTCATATAACATGTGTATTGGTAAAATTAATGTTCACCCGTGGGCATCTTGGTACGGAATAGCAGCTGTTTGTTGGGCTCAACTCAAGGGTACTCATTTTGTCATCCTCAGATGGAGGAAAGGCTGAGTGGACCCGCTGGGTTTGTATTGGTTCTCTGAGGCGCCAGGCCCGGCTTCATGATTGCGGCGCAATTGACATCCAGGTTGGAGAGGTTTATGTTCTGCAGGGCTACGATGGTTCACCTTAACCGGGGCGAATCACCTCTGGCTGAGTGATTATGAGTAATACACTGTCTTTCTGGGCAGTTCCCTGAATCTTCCTGCAAGGTGGGCGAAATATTCGAGGCGAAGAACAGGGCCGGGCACAAACAGCAAAAGTGCATTTCCATGTCGCACGTGTCAGTCTTTGCTAGTGGAGTAGCATGGTAATTAATTTGTGTTACTCCATAGTTAATTGGATTCAGCATATAGGAATATGTAGGGCATTTGTGAAAGGGGCACTGTTCTGGTACTTGATGCGCCAAGATATAGGTTGGACTGTTTCGCTCTTTAGGTGTGGAGCACAAATGGGTATTGATTCACTGGCTTCTTCGCAAGTCAACAAAAAAAAAGATGCGTTTTCAAAGTTTGGTACCACATCATTCTCAATTGAGGGTTGGAAGCTAAACAGCAAGTAACATGTTCCTTGTTGGCCAGGAGGGAGCTAAAAGGTTCAGTCAGATTTTATTTTTTGTTCGACAATAACTGTTTGGATATGTATACATACGTGGGTAACGGTTTTAAACCGTTGTTTTCTTTCCCAATGCCAAATGGGGCACTTACATGAAATGGCAGGCTAGTCAGCAGGTTACTGCCAAAAACCAGTGGGGCACTTACATTAAATAGCTGGCAGGCCGGAAGATTACTCCCAATATCAGTTGGGGCAATTACATTAGATGGCGGACAGGCCAACAGGTCAGATTTAGGGCCACTGGCAGTGCTGGAAACAAATAACGTAATAGCTGATATGCAGGAGGCACAATTATTGCAGGGGTTAAGGCATTCCAAACATGCAGGGTAATGTCTTCAAAGGTGTGATTGAAGCATGAGTGTGGGCGGTGCAGAGGGTGCTCACATAGCTCACGCTTGGGGAAGAGCAGCTTCAGAGAGTACGGGAATTACAGCTTTCTTGCCGGGGAGCTGCTCTTGGGGTTATACAAATGTACTTTCTACTATATATTTATAAGTGCACCTTCAAAGGGGTAGATCACAAAACACTGACAGCTTGTTTTCTTTTTTCTCTATATGCTGGTTGGAGGCGCACAGTGCGGACATGGTGGTAACATGATCTCCGGACAGCAACTGGCATAACATTCAGGGTAGCCAACATTCAGTACCAGCACACAAGGGTGAAGGAGTTTGTGTTCGGTGTGGAAGTACTTTAACAGTTGCTATGTGTCCTGTCATGGGATAGGTCATAGTGCGGCTCACCATCCTAAGGGAGAAAAAGTACAGAGGGTAGCGCTTACCATTGAGGGCGTAAGGAATGTTGCAAGGTAATCACTCGGGGCATAGACGCATGTCGGTAGAATTTGATAGCTACGTGACAAAAGTGGAAGCTTCCCCCTGGGCGCTAACACATTAACCGTTCTGTGCTGACTTTATGGTGTGGGGAATCCTCCTAGGGGCCAGGATAGCGGAGCATGCTCAGTTAGCCTGGTGTTTGGTGTGGGGAATTACCATGGATATAGCAGGTACCAGCACTACTTGCACTTCATTTGGCAATTGCTATCTGGTTTAAGCAGTGCAGCCTATACTGCAGGATAATGGTTCAGCCTTGCTGATTTCATGGTGCATGTGGGCGCGGGATGTTGCATAGGCTAGGTACTCTGTCCTGCAGGCATGATTAAATTTATTTGGCACCGATTTCAAGCAAAGGTCACGTTTTGGTACAGTGGGAAAAAGTGTCATACAGGGGGCCGATATGGTCCTGATCAATTTTACACGTTACCTGGTTGCATAATTTCCCTTAGGGGGTTGTGATGCCACTGATTAGTTTAATGGGCGAAAAGGTCACCTATTTGGAACAGGGGCCATTTTGGGAGCTGGTGCCTCAAGCGTTGCAGCAGGATTACACTCTCCATAAATAAGCCAAAATTAACAGAGTGGGGAGAGTACCAACATGGTTATTTGCAGGAGTCTCCTGTGATCAAGAATGCAGGGTGGGAATCATTCATCCACATTATATTGGGGGCCTTAGCACCAGATCTGGAAGGTGAAGCAGCTATTGCGGGGAGGGCAAGAGCGCCAGTTGGCTCCTCGCACTGTGGCGGGGTCCCGGGCAAGAAAAGCGGTAGGGACTCCTTTTTGGTGGTGACTGGCTCATCCTGGAACAGGGAGGGCAGTCAATGTGGCTCCAGGCTGGCGGGAGAGGGGACCGTCCTGCTTGTGGTCCTGGACTCTTTGACCCTACCCGAGATGCCGGTGCTTGGAAGAAGCAATTTTGGTGAAAGCTGGTGCGCAAGGAAAGGCGCAAAGTAGTATCACGTAGCTGCGTCTAGGGGGTAGACGACGGGTAGTTACCTGGAATGGAAGGGAAGCAATGGAGATGGGTTGAGGCCTGCTGGTACAACCTGCATCCAAGGTGGCTCTGGAGATCCTGAATTGGAAATACAATTGTAACCGGTGGGGCAAACGAATACTGCACAACCCAATGTTTATCAATGTGTGTTGGATTGGTTTAATAAAGTTGGTCTAAGGTTGACAATGCATCAACAAATAAAGAGGGCGTTATCTGAGAATTAATAAAGACTACGCAGTGAAGACCAGCCACTTTATATGGTGCCTTTTTGTGGTGGGCAAAATGGGGCAAAGTACTGTGGGACGAATCGCACGTTATATGCCTACTATAGGCATTCATGACATCAGGGTTTGGTGTTCTCCTGTCAGCCAAAGGTCTGAGGCTACTCAGGCCAAAGGTTGACAGTGGAAAGGCTATTGTCATCACAAGTGTTTACGTTACTCTCATTTCACAACCTTATTTAGGTCTACTGGAGGGAGATGGACCAGGCCGCCATCATCATCCATGAACTTGGCCCAGACGTTTGGAGACCCAATGGAGGTTCAGGAAGACTGGTGACACAATAGGAGTCACTAACTACATCAGGAGTCACCGAATCGGCTCTCTAGGAGTAACTACGCCATCAGGAGATCATTTACATCTAAGAGTCATCACATTACAGTTAAGCTTTGTTTCTATTATATATTTCAGTATATTTCTGTATTCAGAGTAAAATTTGTTTCCTTTCTTTAAATATTGAATAAATGTAAATATATAAATTTTTATAAATATGGTTAGATATATATATCTATACATAAAAAAGAAAAGGCCATGAAATTCAGCAGGTATGTAAAGCACAATGCTATCCTAACACTTAGATCCACCATGTTTCTCTTTGGGTTTACCTTCGTTTTGTGTTTCGTGTCACCAACAAAGTGAAGATTTACTGAGCATGGCAGGTGGTGTGAGGTATGTGTGCTTCCTGCTTTGTATGCCATAACCGGGTGGATTTTGGGTGTTTTCAGTTTAGCATTCTCTGATCCATACATAGCCTTTAAATTTGTTTTTCAGTGAATTTTCAGTTTAATGATAAATCATTTTAACCTGGCTTGTATCCTTTCCATGGTCGTTGTACAGAGACCCAGGCAGAATTGTACCAACCCAGGAATAAAAAGAAGAGAAAACCAGAAGCTTAAATCCATAAAAAGTATTTAATTAAGAGCCAGGATAAAGGAGCCCACAGCAGCAGGTCTAAACGGCATAACATCCAAGAAGAAACTGTCACAACTGTCTACGATATAAGTATAAATAAAGCACTGTGATCCTTAAAAAAGAAACATGCATCCATGTGCAGACCAAAGGCATCTGCGCGTTGATGCACATTTCAAGTATGAAAGAATGTCAAAGACAATGCCGTTCTTGCGGGCGTGGTGTGCAGAGCGCGTGAGCGGGAAGGGAGGAAAACAGCACTCATGTACTTGCACTGCCTGCACATAAGAATGTATACAAACACATTAAACATTATGGTTCAAAACCTTGCCCCTTATAAAAAAAACAAAAAGCATGAGCTAATAAACTTTACAAAGAACTAATCGACATAAAAGTCCTTAAACTTTGCAGGCATACCAACATTTTTCTCAAACTTTTGTGGAACATTAACCTCTTTGGATGCAGAACCAGAATTACTTAAAATTGGGCCCACCAAGTCAGATCCTGAAAAATCCCCAAAATTAGAATCCTCCTTCTTCCTTTGCAAGCGATCTTTAATGCTTGCTCTTTAGAAACTTGTATCAAGTCTATTTTACTCCACCATCCTTTTCCTTATAAATGTGCAGATCTCTTGGATACTCTTTCAACTATCACAGGAAGAGACCAATTGGACTCTCCTTTCTTTACTCTTTTGGGAATTTTTACCAAAACAAGATCTTCACCTTTCAACTAACTCACCCGAACTCTATGTAAATGTAAATGTATTTTGATTTATATAGCGCACGAATCACCCAGGGGTCTCAAGGCGCTTGCTTAGGGAACCCGTCCTGGTATTCCCCTGTGAGATATCCCGGCAGGGTATTCACAAGGTGAAAGCCAGGCATCCCGCCGCGAGGGGCCGTAGTGGAGATTAAGCAAGCTATTGCCCAGAGTCACAGAGTGTGACCCCATGAGTCGAGTAGGCACCGGAGCGAGAATTGTCGAGTCTGTGGAATTTTTGAGCCCGAGACCCGCCAAGGCGGGGAATCGAACCCTGGTCCACAGCTGATCTCAGCTTCTGGGTCTGCCGCCTCTAACCACTGAGCCACGCTTCTCCACTCTATGTCTGTGTTCAAAAGCTGCTTTACTCTGTTGTTGTTTTGTTTCAACTCTAGCAGTGAGATTCTTATTTGTTCATGTTCCTAACCCAGTCTGGGCAAAAAGAACACCTAGGTAACATTTTCACAATAAAAGAAAAGGAGAAACACCAGTGGTGCTCTGGGGGGTAAGTAAATATGAACACACTTTTTTCTCTAAAAACTCTTTGACATCCCACCCCATTGTTAAAGCTGTCTGGAAACCTTCTTTGAGAAAGCGATTCATTCGCTCCACAAGCCCAGTGACAGAGGGAGAGTAAAAAGCTGTCGTTAAATGTCTGATAGAATTTTCATCTAAAAATGCACACATATTTCTTGATACAAAGTGTGTGCCATTATCAGAAACCAAATATTTGGGTACACCTTCAATGAAAAATATACTCCTCAAAAATCTAATAACTGAGTCAGTGTCAGGATGTGATGTGAATTTTAAATAGATCCACTTGCTGAAATAATCAACAACCACCATGAGGAAGCATTGATCTGAGGGCAATAACTCAAAGGGTCCTGCGAAATCCAAAGCAATTTTACTCCAAGGTTCCTCAGGCAGAGGAATAGGCATAAGGGGTGTTTCATGTCTTTTCCAATGCTTATCAGACACTAAACAAATGGGAAAATCCTCAACAAACTTTTCAACCTGTGCCTCCAAGGATGGCCACCAAAAAATAGTTTCAATGCTTTGCATGTTCTTGAAACCCCTAGGTGACCAACATGAGCTTCCTTGATGAGACTTAGGGAAACAGGTGGAACACACTGATCTCCTCTCACTAACACTCCTTTCACTAAGCCCAATTCTTCAGAAACTTGTGAAAAAGGTCACAAAGAAGGTTCCACACTTCTCACTATAGGCCAAGCCTTCTTCAAAAAATCAGCCACAGTGACTAATACAGGATCTCTTCATGTGAAACTGATGCAGAATTTGATACAACTTCATCCACTAGTGCAACAACACACTTCTCAGAACATCATTCTGAACTGGTAGTCTAGAGAGACAGTCAGCTCTGACATTCTTTCCACCTGGTATGTATTTTAAAGTGAAATTGTGCTCTTGTAACATAGACAAAGTCCTTACCAAATGGGAAGATGCTTTCCCTGATCCATTCCCATTCAACAAATGTATCAATGGTCTGTGATCAGTGAACATGGTAAAATGCAGTCCCCATAAAAACATTTTGAACTTGTATACAGCCCATGAACAAGCTAGTGCCTCACGCTCTATGGTGCTGTAACGTGACTCTGCAGTAGATAGACAGCGTGATGCAAAAGCATCTGTGGGATCTTTACCCTGAATGTTCTGTGATAAAACTGCACCCAACCCAATCTGACTTGAATCTGTGGTCAAAAAGGAGAACGTTCATGTGCTGAAATGATCAACTGTTTTTCAGCCTCAAAAGTAGCCTGTGTGTCATCATTCCAGATACATTTCACACCCTTCTTTAGCAGCTCTCTCGGAGGCTGTACTATAAATAAATACTGTCCACAAACCATGAATAATACTCACTCAAACCCAAAAATGAGAGTAGAGAAACTATATCTCTGAGAATGGTTGCATCCTGAATAGCTTTTATCAATGAAAGTTTTGTTGAATACCTTTAGCACTAATAGAATGACCCAGATGATCAAATTCTTGAACATTAAACTGGCATTTGTCCAACCTTAGGGTAATTCCACATTCAGTAAATTTACCAATAACTTGGTTTAGTATATTGTCATGCTCAGCCATGGTTCCAGCAAAGATGAGCACATCATCCTGGTAGGCCTGCACGTCAGTGATGCCCTCCAAGATGGTGTCCATCAATCTCTGAAAAACACTGGACGCCAGTTGAAAAGGAAGTCTAGTGAACTTGTATGCACCAAAAGGTGTAATGAATGTGGTGAAAATCTGGGAGTCAGGATAAAGAGGAATTTGATGGTACGCAGACTTTAAATCTAGAAGTGAAAAGTACCGCGAACCACCTATTTTAGCCAACAACTCCTGAATTCTGGTTAAAGGGTGACTTCAATTACAATGCATTTGTTGATACTGCGCAAGTCTGCACATAATCTCATACTCTTATCTTTTTTCCAAACTATAACTATTGGGCTGACCCATTCAGATTCCTCTGCCTTAACAATCACACCTTCAAAGGACATTTTGTCAAGCAAAGATTTAAGCTCATCCCTGACATTCAACGGAACAGGGTGAACTTTGTGGGTAACTGGTGTAGAAGTTTTTTAACACAATGTTATGTAAGTAGTTCTTAACACAACCTAAAGAGTCACTAAACGCAGTTGGATTCTTTTTTCCATAAAGCCATGTCAGACTCCTCAACAGAGCAAACCATGGTAATGAGGTAATCATGAACCCTGACAGGTGGATCGCCACCAGGCACAAAATACATTTCTAATTTTGCACGATCCTCCCACCCAACAATAGCATTACCCTTTTTGGCAACATAAATCTTAGTTTGCACCGTCCTACCTAAGCAAGTGATAAATTCAATGAAAAAGCCTACCATTTCAATTTCTTGTTCACCATATGCTGTTGGACGTACATCAGAACGATGCAAATTTGCTCCAACACCCCACTTAGAACAGAATACATCAGAAATAATGGTGATTGGAGCACCAGAGTCACACATCATGTTCAGGGTGAGGATCCCAGGTATGGTAACTTGACACGTGGGATCCTTAATTTCTTTGTCTGAAATTCGGAGAACATCAAGGATAAGTACTAAACTTCACAAGTCAAGAGTCTCACTGGCCAAAGGTGCATCTATGTTAGTCACTCTAGGCTGATTTTTGCCCACTCTACATAGAGTATAGAAATGTCAAATTTTTTGCATTCAACACCACGTTTTCCAACAGCTGGGCAATGAGGTGAGTTGCCTACGTGAGTTTTTGACCCACATCTGAAACAATAAATTACAGTTTTGTTAATGTACTTATTATCTTTCCCTTTTTGTTCAACAACATTGACATCTATATCATTATCAACAACATGCGCTGGAGTTGAAGTAACTATTTCCTGACCCAAAACCTTAGAGGATTCAATAGAACGTTCAATGTCCTTAGCAACTCAATATTCCTCAGGGCCTTCTTCACCACAATATAATTCTTCATGCCGGAAGCTAACTTTTTCAGCGGGACTAACTGGTCTCTGCATCTGGACCGCTCTCCTTCACGATTGGCCTGAACTTGTGACTTTACCCCGGTCTATCACAACCACTTGACCACGAGAGGCTTTGTTCTTTTAGGTGCTATACCTACCTAAAATTTTAAAATTGAATATCTCTGGTTCTACTGATTGGATTTTTATTGTTCTGGTATCATTTAATTTATTAAAATGTACACTATGTTTCTACATTTGTTTGCGGTTTTTCTTGTGTTGTGTTTTCACTTTATTGCTGTTTGTGTGCTGCATACATACTTTACACTTTGCATTTCAATCTAGCCTGAATGCTTTGTGCCAAGCTACCAGAGGGTTCAGCACAATTTACTTTAATGACTTTTGTGGTTCACCCTTTTGTGGTTGTACCTAATACGAAGGACTTAGGTTGTACCTAATACGAAGGACTGGTTCCTAGCGTAAAATAATTGTTAGGTATCTGATTAAACTGTTGTTGGTGTTTTTTCTAAAATTGACAGTATTGATTGTGTATATTTTGAACACTTGTATATTCATTGCACACTTCATTTGTTCGTATGTACTTTTCACTGTTCGATGACTGTTTGTTTGATGACATATACAAATCAAATGAATTTTTTTTTCTTCTAAAAATAGATAAAAATACTAAAATAAAATAGTTGATCCCCCAGAACTGACAGGCTGGGTGGTATCCAAAATTCAAAAAATAAATCTGTCTGGCTATTTGCTTTGTTGAATCCAAATTCAATATGGCATCATCAACCTGGTCCCACGACAAAAGCTATGGCATATACTCCGTGATATGGGGATGCCTTATGACAGTCTATCTATAGTTGTGCAGTTCCAGGAGGGCAATTATGCTAAAATCTGCTGGGGGGAGCAAGGTCAGCTCACAGACCAAATCACAGTTAACAAGGTAGTCTGTCAAGGATGTATGACATTACAACGCATGCTTTTACATCGCATGCCTTTACCACGCGGTTTTTACAACACATACTATTACAACGCATAATGCTTTTAGGCGCTGGATAGTGAATTGTTTAATTTACTATTCCAACTCCAGTCCCCGTGGATAGTAGAGAAGGTGTTGGATAGTACATTAAACCTATTCCCTATCCTAGAGCGCCCCCCAGCGCAATGCGTTGTAATAGTTTGCGTTGTAAAAGTTGCGTTGTAAAGGCACTGCGTGGTAAAAGTTGCGTTGTAAAGGTTGATTACCGTCTGTCAAGGATGTGTGCTAGTTCCTAAATTTTTTCCCTACAGCTGAACAATGTACTGCATTTCTTTCCAAACATCCTGCCAATGCCCCTTCATTTGCCAAGATAAAAATATCCATGCTTTTTTGGCTGACAATACCCAATTACTGTCTGAAACCCCAGGAGGGCTACAACGTTTGTTGAACTGCTTTTACAAATTTCGCTTCAGACCAATATAGCAAAGACCAAATATATGACCATCAACGAGCACCAAGCCTACAGAGGGAGGCTATCATTGGGAGGGGGAGGTGGGGGTCACTCAACAAGGTGGATGCTTTTGATTTGTTGGGCATAAAGTTAACTGCTTGAATAAATGACAATGAAACACAGGCACATTGTAGGTGCTGTTTTGAAAGAGAATTGTGCATAATACGGCAAACCGGTTGTACTTGCTCTACAGATGTACGAGGCAAAGCCTGTGGCGTCAGTCCTTTACGAAGCTGAACTCCGGTGATTTTCTAATGTAATTGATATGATTAGATTAGAGAATACATTCTTAAGAAATCTAGCCCTCCTGTCGCCTAGCCCCCACTACATCATTTAACACTTGATATGGAGAGGAAATCGATTGAAGCTAGAAGTAGGCGGCGACCACTTCTGTTTAGAAGATTATGGTCCACACCTAAATTATCCCCCAATGTTGGAGCTTTACGGCAAGTAAAGCTGGATAGATTCCACAAAATAGCTTAGTTTAGCAACATAAAAAAGTTGCTATAATCTCTGGGCATGCAAGAAGTTTGGGACATCGACATAAGAGCTTATTCCTTCAAAAAGAGCAACTAAAGAAATGCTATTGGTGAAGGTGAGAGCAGAATAATTTCCAAGATGCAATCCGAGGTACACTGGCTAGGGAATTTGTTGACTTTAAGTCCAGTAGGGTTTTTAACAATGAAGTTGAAGTTGAACATTTTTTGTATAGCGCTCTGCTACCAAGCGGTTTCTTGGCGCTGCAGACAGAAACAATATTTGGACATCATCACAGACCCTATGGACAGGAAGCTTTACTTTCAATTTCGGGTAGGCCCACTGTCCCTTAAAGTATTTACAGCCAAATGGTCTGCTCTATCACCAACATCTTTACTGTGCCCCGCATGTAAAACTATCAAAGAAACGGTGCATCGTGTTCTATTTGTCTGTGCAGCTTATACTCGCCCTCAACCCACGTGGATTAAGCTGATTTGTAAACATATGAACACACACAGGCATGATGTTGCACTGAAAATACTAAGATCTGATCCTAGCCATCTGTATGCTTGCTTCGTAGATGCATTTCTGGGCAGGATGTGGATTGCAAGGAGGAAGGCCTTATTGATTTAGCCACCAGACCCTAATTCCCCTACATTTTCGTATGTATAAAAATATTAAATGTAATTGTTTCAGAGGCTTGTGATACCCCTATTTTGCAATTTATGATAAATCCTGCATGTAGCACTTTGTTTTTATCATGTGATAGTTTCAATTGTTTGTACTTTGTTAGGGTTGAAACCTGCCACTCCTGGCATTATTAATGAATAGAGGGGATTTTAGTTTAAAGTATGAACCTTTTAGGACATGATCCAACAAGTATCTTCGCAATGGCTTTGCATTTTTGCACCTTATAATTTATGCTCATAGGGCTGGGTACATAGCATTTTGCAATTTTCAAATGGTTATGGTCCTTTGGGTTGTAGACAGTGCTAGAAAACACTCATCTCTCTTAATAATCTTCTAAGAAGGAGCCCAAATCAAAACTAACATATAAACAGGATATCATGCTCTACATCAAGGATTTTTGAGAATGTACCTATTCGAAAGTAAATTTTGTAATGTTGATTGACACTTTTTGATGAAATTACAGCAAATGTTTATTGAAGTTCATGTCCTTTCTCTTCATTTACAAATGTATTTTGCTATTGCTCAAAATCTTTTATGACACCTCTTGCCGAAATAAAGTTAGAACTAGCAGAGACAATCCACTATCAAATCAAGCAAGCACAAGTGGCCCTGTAAATGCATCAACATCAGCATCAGAACCAAGCTCCACCCTGGAGAGTGAATCAGAGGGCGAAAGATCACAAGCAACTCCAGGATTGGGGTTTACCAAACTTTCTTGGCGCAGGAGGTGGATTACCTGCACCAAGACAGGAGGCAAACACTGCGACCTCGAGCGCATAGTGGACAAAATGCCAAAGAAACAAGAAACGTCGGGAAAGACGCAAAGGTAGCCAGCAGCGAAAAAAAGACCATCAGAAAACCGGCCAGGGGCAGATGCAATCGAAATTAACAAACTAGGACAAACATTAGACTCCAATTGACTGATGCCAACCTAAGTATGGCTGAAAAACAGATCTTGGCACTTGGACTGTCATACAATCCAGAGAGCAGTTTCAATTGTGCAGAAACACATAAGAATGTTTACAGATTCATACAAAAGCTGAAATTGCGGAAGTTCCATCTCTTGCAGGCCATAAAACAGCCATAACCGCCTATAACTACCATTCAAAGTCCATCTTTATTAGTGGCAGGGGATGTGGACCTATTACAGTATCTGTACCAAATGCACAATGATCAAACACCTGGTGGCATAGGAACAAGCATGTCCACACTTGACATCAGTGGAACAATAACACTGTTCATACCAAAATCCACTTTTCAACCAGTGATGCTTCATGACAATCTGGATGTATATCATGAGCAAGTCATGGTGGAACTACAAAGTACTGATCACATCATTGTGAGACAATCAGACAAAGGGGGCAATGTGGTGTTGTGGCCTCGAAACTTATACATGGAAGAAGCGCAAACCCAACTGAAAGACATTGAGTGCTACAAGAGGAGTAATATGCACAATGTCAAGTTGGCATGGAATGAACATTATTCTAAACTACTTGCCTGGAAAAGTGGAGGACTTTTGAGTGAGGAACAATTAAGGTTCCTTAAAAAAAGAGCATCCAGCTATTCCTGCAGTTTATTTCATACCAAAGATTCACACAAACGCAATTAAACCTCCTGGCAGGCTTATAATTTATGTGTGCAACAGCCTAATGGAGAACAGGTCACGATACGTGGCTTATTTTCTTCAAGAACACGTAAAAAACTTGCCCTGGTATCTGCAGGATACCAGCGACTTCCTGAGAAAGATCAGGGAGGTCGAATGGGACCCAGATTCCTTATTAATAACTTTGAACGTAACGTCACTTTATACCAGCATTTGCCATCATGATGGTATCAAGGATATTGAACACTACTTAGACAAAAGACCAATGTGTTTATACATGCACAACAAGATGCTTGTCAACATGTCTGGAACAAAACTTTTTATCTCTTAAAACCAGGTATACTAGCAAACTAGGGGTGTCGCTATGGGGGCCTGCTTTTCCCCTAGTTATGCTTGTTTGCATATGGGTCTATGGGAATCCAATTTGCAGACACAATGAAACAACATGTGCCATACTGGTTTCGGTACATTGACGATATGTTCTTGATTTGGAGAGGACCAGAGGAACGTGCCCTTCAATTCATAGAACAGATCAATAACAATGATCTCAATCTCCACTTTACTGCAAACATCAGCAGAGCAGCAGTGTGTTTTCTTGACCTTGAGGTATTTATAAAAGAAGATAAGCTTGAGACTAAGATGTATAGAAAGCCTACTGCAGGAAACACAGTGCTCCATGTGAAGAGTCATCACCACATACATTTAATACGAAGCATTCCATACAGTGAAATGTTGCATATGAAATGCATCTGCAGCACGGAGGAAGACTGCAACAACGCGCAGCAAGAGAGCAAAGGTAGGTTCCTGGATAGGGGCTATGCTGCTAATATGATTGACAAAGCTAACAGTAAAACCAAGGCTATTGTCAGAGATAATGCTCTTTCCTATAAACCTAGTTAACAATCAATAATCTCTGATCAATTATCTCAACCCACTAGAATGATCCATACTTATAACATACAGCATCAAGATACGCGCAAAATATTTAACAGAAATTGGGGACTAGTGCGTAGTGATCCAGTTTTGGGAGATAGGTTACCTAAGACTCCTGACCTAACTTTTAGAAAGGCAAAATCAATGAGCAATAGCCTGGTAAAGAGCAGCCCTGAATTGAGGATAACTAAGAATTGTCTCAACTCATGTAAGGGGTTTGTTAAATGTCGCACATTTAAAGCATGTAGGTTTGCCAACAGCAAAACAAGCTTTATCAGCCCTTTTAAACCAGACCCTGCACCTATTAAGAAAAGGCTTACCTGCAAGACAGAATTTGTGGTTTATATGCTGGAGTATCCTTGTGGCCTGCGCTACATAGGCAGTACCAAACTGCTGGTACATAAGAGGATACTCCAGCACATAAGGCCTATTTCCAACAGCGATCCTGCATACCCGGTGGCTAGAACTTTTGCGGAAACTCATAGCAGTAGCCCGGAACACCTTCAATACTATGTCATAGACACAATCCCACCCCTTAGGAGGGGAGGCAACCAAGAGACTCATTCTGGAGCTCGAAACAAAAACTCAATTTGGGCTCAAGGCAAGAGAAGATTTCTTCACTTGCCTGTAAATATGATTCTCCTTCAGCCAATTTGCACATTCTGGTTTTAACATTCTGTTTAAACTACTCAGCCCTTCAGTCACATAGTTTTTTTTGAAAGTTCAAAAGTGAGTTTATTGAGATAAAAGAATATATTAATTTATAAGATATAATAAATGAAAATAAAAGAGTTACATACAGTATAGCAATTAGAATTGATGAACGTACAGGGTGTGAATTAAAATCAGTTAAACAAATCATGTATAAGTAAAAAAACAATGCTATATGGAAAATCAGTAAGAAAAAGGAGCTTACATGTTATACAAAAATTCGCAGTATAAAATAAAGTATAATTAAACATAGTTTTTTGTCTTCATAAAAATAGCACTTTGCACTTTTAGAATCCTTGTGGATTCAATAGAGTGACACCTTTTAAGCACTTACACTCCATCACAGCATGACATGGAGGAGATTCTAGGCCCACTGAGGGCAGAGCATGTACCAGCTTAGTGTGATTAAAAAAGCATAATATTAGGAAACAGTGAAGGAGTGTATGATATTTATATTTAAAGTAAACAAGATTATGCACTGACTTTGAGCTATGTTTTTACCATTTCAATATTATAACATTTGTATCACAATTTTTCTACACTGTTTTTTAATTATGCAGGTTATAGCGGATGGTTGTATTTAGATGACAGAAATTTAGTTGACAAAAGCATTGGTATTTTATATATATTTTAATATTTTTTTATCATGAACTATTAATTGATTTTAAGCTAATATTCGTCTTTTACCTGTATAATGTAACTGTTCTGCATTACGCTGGAATTCTCTTATGACTCCTCTATGTCTATTATCCATTCACCTGTGTGATCACGAGTCTTTGCACTGGCACTTTAAATATTCGAAGGCACTTCGCAACATGTCATGGGATCAAGGCCTTTGAGAGGCCGAAGCGCGTTATGGCGGTGGTGCAGGGCAGTAAATACATTTATTTTGCACCATATCTTTGGGTCCGTGTTCGTCTGTTCCAAGGAAACTGGATGTCAGGAGACGAAGCTGGTGATTTATAGATAGATAGATAGATAGATAGATAGATAGATAGATAGATAGACAGACAGACAGACAGACAGACAGACAGACAGACAGACAGACAGACAGACAGACAGACAGACAGACAGACAGACAGACAGACAGACAGACAGACAGACAGACAGACAGACAGATAGATAGATAGATAGATAGATAGATAGATAGATAGATAGATAGATAGACAGACAGATAGATAGATAGATAGATAGATTTACACACCAGTTTTCTGACAGCTCCATTCTCATTCTTAGATGACTTTACAGACGCACTGCAGCACAGAATGGCTCCAGTACAGTCCTGGATGATTATTTTTAATGCCAGCTAAATCTCATTACAACTAATGTTTTTTTTGTTTTTTTCCTGTTTATGCATGCTTGCCTAATTTTCACCTTTAGGAGCCTGGTTCATACAAAAAATGCCTTGTAGGAGCTCAGAAATTGTTTTGTGCCACTGCCACAGGACATTTTCTGGCTGATCAGGTGTCGCATCGGTATCTTCTGAGATTTTCATTCATAATATATGCCTCTCCCTTATATAATGTTCATGCAGATAAGTCACTCAATCGGTTTCACGTAGTAAAAAACATTTACATATATTACACGAGAAAAAGTCTGCAGTTTCACCTTGCAGGAAAGTTTCATCTTACCAGAGTGAAGGCACACAGAACATTTACACATGGCGAGTCTGGTTCCAGCGTTAACACCAGAACATACTTATCAGTTATCCGATCTGAAAATATACCCAGTTTAAAGTAAAACAAAGGGCCCAGACCTGCTACGGTTCCAATTTCACTTCTGCAGTACAGATGTCAGACACACACTACCCAACTACAAACTTTATAAGGCTATATATGAAGAGCCTGATTTATGAAGCCATTTAGCTTGAGTCTCTAAATCACATGGTTTCCGATGGCCAAATGGCTTTTTAGGTTTCACTAAACCCATTTTCGATTTGGTAATTGATTGTAGAATGGCAAAATAGGTTTCCGAATGAATACCGAATTGCAATTTCGAAAAGGCATGTTTCGGCGCCGTTTGCAAATTGCAAATCGGATTGCCATGTATAAGGGTTTTCAATTAAAATGTCGATCTAAAACCATTGATAGGTTTGCAACTCCTCAAAGGAAGTACTAATCCATTCACAAAGGGGAAGCCATCCCTGTGTTTGAAAAAAGTAAATTTACGAGTGGGCAGTGGTCAATGAGACCACTGCCAGCTCTTAAGCAAACTTTCAAGAAAAATGGGCTGCAGTAAAAAAATATGCACTTTATTTAAATGCAGTCAAGGACAAGGTGTTCTGCTGACCCCAGCAGGCCACCGCACTTCTGATGGCATCCAAGCACAGTGATTTGCAATCACTTTGTGAATAAAGATGGGGTAGGTCGAATTGCAACCAACTCTAAATGGTGATTTTGCAAACCAACATAGGTCGAGTTGCAAAATCAGAACGGATAACCAAAATCGGTGCACAACTTGCAACCACTTTTTGTGAATCTATTTTTGTGCATCTTGCCCAGTATCATATATCTTCCCAAGATCTACTTATCAATTAAATACCGTAACATAATATTACAAGATTGTATCACTTCTAACATGAAAAAGCGAGTCTCCCAGTAATAAGCCATCATCCCACTTTTGAGCCAAACCAAGTTGAGGCAAAATCTTGGTTCCTAGTTCCTGTATGAAGAATATGTCTACTCAATATTGACCTTTTTCTTAAGTCTGAAAAATGAGGGATATTTCCACAGCTGGCTCCAAGATGTTGGCATGATTTTATTTAATATTAAATCTGTAACCATCACATCTATATCCCTATTGTCTCTACAACTGTTTCTTAATTTCCCAAATACTCAAATTCTTGATATGATAGAAGTCGGTGCATGTTGAGCATGATAAACCTAAAGTCTTGGACTCTTTATATATGGGCCTCAATTTGTACAACTATTAAATCCCAATTTCCTGAATATCGGTATTTACCAGGTGAGTAACAAGGAGTCAATTTCTGTTTCTCTTTGCACTTATCAGAATGTGGCATAACGTGCAAATAGTAAGTTATCCCTCAATTCTAGGTTAACAAATAGAAGAGGGACACATTACAGAAGTGCCCTGGGGTCGCCCTCCGGTGCACTTTGGTATTACAGAAGGGGCCGCATAAGCTTGTGCAGCCCCTTCTGTAATATCGATAGCAATGGCACACATAAAGCGTTAGCATATCATCAGAGGGCGTTCCCTCATTTGCATGGGGCTACGGCGTTCCCTCATTTGCATGGGAGCGTAGCCCCATGCAAATGAGGGAATCCCTCTACCTCTGTGCTGAATCACAGACGTGGGTACAGTGGCCAAGAAGCTGTCAAGAGGCGCACTGTCAGTGTGCCCCCTGATAGCAACCCTCTGGAGGTGGTACAGGGGGTCCCTTGGACCCCCCAGACATCCGGGTGCAGTCACTCACTGCACCCTCATCCTCTTAACAGCCAGGCTGGTAGCCGCCTGCAATGTGAACCACGGAGCGTCTTCAATGCAGCAGCACCATTTTTCAAATAGATGCGATGCCCCTAGGGCAGCGTGAGTTGACGGCTGCCATGGGGGCAGCGCATTCATGCTAATTTGGTGCATTTTCCTTGTTTGCATCGAGTGCACTTTTCAATAGGTGCGCCCAGTGCAAAAAGGAAAATGTGACATATGTAATATACAGACCCAAGTGTGCTCTTTGCACACATAATTTGTATCACGCTTGACCTGCTAAATACTGGCCAGGGAAAAACCTTATTCATATGCAAGGGCAACCTAGTTTGGGATGTATGACATTACAACGCATGCTTTTACATCGCATGCCTTTACAACGCGGTTTTTACAACGCATGCCTTTACAACGCATGGTGCTTTGGGGCGCTGGATAGTGAATTGTTTAATTTACTATTCCAACTCCAGTCCCCGTGGATAGTAGGGAAGGTGTTGGATAGTACATTAAACCTATTCCCTATCCTAGAGCGCCCCCCAGCGCAATGCGTTGTAATGGTTTGCGTTGTAAAAGTTGCGTCGTAAAGGCACTGCGTGGTAAAAGTTGCGTTGTAAAGGATGTTTCCCCCTCGTTTGTAATGTTCCAGTGTGCATCCAACTCGGTACTACCTCATTATTCATAAGCATAGTGGATAGTTTGCTGATAATTGTATTTGTCATTATACCTTTTAAACCCATTAGAGATGCATAAACACAGACTGAATGCATATTTCTTTCCCATTAATGAACTAGGACTGAGACACACTAAATGGGGTTCTGAAATCTACAGGGATTAATTTTATGGGATTCGAAAAAGTACAGAGAAGAACATTAGTGATTATGCCATCATCAATCAGGCTACAGTGGTCTGGTGAATGACCAATCTAATATGTAGTATAATATTTTAAATCCTACTACTATAATAGAAATTGAACGTGTCCATCTAGAAAGAAACGGTCTATTTGTACATCTCATAAGCAATCAGAAAATGCTTGGGCATGCCATCGAGCATATACATCCCACTGCCAA
The DNA here is from genome assembly GCF_964261635.1 of Lissotriton helveticus. Lineage (NCBI taxonomy): Eukaryota > Metazoa > Chordata > Amphibia > Caudata > Salamandridae > Lissotriton > Lissotriton helveticus. The sequence continues at coordinate 892,630,095 of NC_136071.1, read as the reverse complement.
ATACTGTTGTGATTTTTATTTAAGAAGCACTTGCAAAAAATAACCCATAACCCACATAGTCACAACAAAATATATCTCAGTTGAAGAAGTAAACTTAAAACATATAAATAAAAATGTGGTAGTTAGAATAAAAGGTGGGGCTCATAGATCTAATAAGCTTATTTCCCGAAAAGAAAAGCTTCCTGTGAAAGTTTATAGAAAATGGCAACATGAGGTCCACCACATATTTTATCTACTATTAAGGTGAACATTAATGCTGAACTCTGCATAAGTAATTTCTCTAACTTACATGTTATAGCAACGTCTGTACAAATCACTTCCATTCGGTTACACTTTGGCCTGTTACAGTGGCATTCTTAAACAGGTTTTTAGTGCTCTGTCTCACAAAAGATTAAGAAGTGCTTTGCCATGAAGAAAACTGGTATATGTTCACAGTATACTACACTCCATATTTATTTATTTAGGATTTTCTATGGTACAGCTATATCTCAGAAGGTGTAAATTGTGCTTTACAAAATAACCTGATCAATAGAAGAGGCATTTTAGGAGTATAACAGTGTAGTTGCAGTAGAACAGTGGTCTAAACCAGGGTTTGTATTAATATTTATTTGAAGTATAACTATTTTTAGTAGCTTCCTGACTATGTGCAAGTTCGATGGAGTTCTGAGGGAAGAAAGAAGGGAGTTCCAAAAGTTAGGATCAGGATCAGCTCCCTAGACTAATGGGGTTATTCACAAAGGTAAATCTACACTTGTATATTTCCTCTACCCTTTGTAGTACTTTGCAGATGTCGCTTAGATTCTCTTTGGTGAGCTTATTTATGGACTGTACCCATATTTATGTGTACATTTGGGAGGCAAGAAATTCAGATTGATTAGGAAGGTGCCTCACACAGGAATTTACCTTTGCCACGAGGGTTGCTAAAGACTTCTGCTGCCTGTCGTCCAGTTCGTCCGCTACCTTTCGCGGGACCCGCTTCGCGGGTGCCGCTCAGCTGCTCCCTGAGGCCATTCCTCCCTGGTGTGAGCGGCTCTGCAGTCGGCGGAGAGCACACGCGCTCCCAGTAGAGGACGGCCCAGGTCGAGCCCTCAGGCCAGAGTTCAGTGCGTGGAGCCTACCGGGGGACTGCGAGGACCAGCATCCTCAGCTTCACACAGCTGGTGCCTCTTCCCCCGGCAGCCACGCCCCCAGCCTCCTCGTACTTCACTGGCCTAATTACTACCGCAACGCGGGACGCGCGCGGGTCGAAGAACGGGGCGAAGACCGGGCAAAGAGCGGGCCGTTTGAGGCCGTTCGAGTACGTGAGAGCCCGGCCCGGGCCCCCCCTCTTTAACTGCCATTTCTGCTCCTCTGCCCACACGGAACAATGTGTACCAGAGAAACTAGAAGTAAATCTACACTAGCTGCGGCAGGAGGTGTTAAGGGCCCCATTGACAATTAATTTGTTAAAGCCGGATCTCTACTAATTGAAGAAATTGAGGTCCTCGAAAGAAGACTTTCCCAAGAAATAGACTGGGTCAGAAGATCCTCAATTGGGCCGATGGCCCAAGCTAGAACACCGGAGGGGAGGACCGGACTCATTACAAAAGAAAAGACCAACCAGGTAATACTTCACCCACCTAACCCAAATATCACTGACCCGAACTCAACGATCGAGGTCCCTAGTGATTTTGATGACTTGAGTATAATGGCCCTTCCAAACTCACAACTGCCACATACATCTCCTGTAATTTTACCCATACTTCCTGATCCGAAAATTATGGTAGCCAACGCCCAAGAGCCTTGTCTCGATAGAGAAAGGGGGACTAGGGAAGGTGCCATACAAAAGAGGGGGGGTCACACCAAAGAAGTCAATAAGACAAAATCCCCAAAATCTAAACCTTCCAGGGGAAAAGGGGCAAAGGGAGGCATCACTGTTCCTAACCCAGAAAAGCAGGGTATAAGAACTACCTCCACAACCCATACAATAAAGGTACCAGCAGTGGCCACAACCGCTACCCCAGCTGATAACTCCAGTGATGATATCACACTGCAGGATATTGGTGTACTTCTCAGATCATTATTGAGCCCTCTTGAAGCTCGACTGATCAAGATTGAGGCCAGGCTAGTCAATATTGAAAAATCCACAGTGCAATTAGCTGACTCAAAGAAACTGGACACTAATACAGCTAAAACATCAAAAGGGGGCCCTGATCCAAAGCCTATTAAGGGTAACGTAGCCACAGTTGCAAAGAAAAACTTACCCTCCATCGACGCACAAAATCCAGCGCCCATTTTGGTTAAAACTCCTTTACCCCAGCCCAACCGAAATTCCAACAAAGCACCGCCATTAATGTCACAAACACTAACTATCCTACCGACTACTACCCCAACATCCAAAGATACTGCTCCTACCCAGTCTAAATCAAAGGGCGACCAAACATTTACGGGAGAGAAACTCAACTACAATCGCAAACCTAAACCTGTTAATCTCCCACCAGAGGCTGCCCCTTACACGCTAGTTTTGGCAGGGGTTCCAGAATTAAAACTCACAACAATAGAAACAATTTCATCACTCAGAAATAAAGTTATCAGCTTGTTATCCACATACAGACCACTCCCGAGAGGAATACCCAGCGATATCTCCATGGTTAGGCGGGTCACATGGGTGGGATACTCCAGGAAATCAGTAAGGGGAGACTGCATTTTGGTCACCTTCAGAGAACCGGGCACTGCTGCTTACATTTGTGCCTGGGACCCTGACGACCAAGCCAGCAATATCCAATCTCTCCCTCTCTCATTCTTCTATCCTTCAAGTCCATATAACTTGGAGGATGAAAGATGGGGGCACCACCAAGATCTTCTGGATGATTGGGGAAGTGGTCGGAGAGAGAGAAGCGGTCCTCCAAATTATAGGGGAAGACCCACTGATCATTTCATGCAGTTTGAGGAGGATGAAGGCTGGGAAAAAATCCCAAGGGGAAGGGGTCGGGGGGGAGGATTTACAAGAGGTATTCAAGGGTCCCATAGAATGCATTATCCAGCCCAATTCCCTGTCTATAACAGATACAGCAGTCTGGAAATGGTGGACTGACGCATGGACAATGGGGGGTGTGAATGGATAGTCTTAGAAGGGACGGGGAACAACTCACTTCCACTATCCACTCTGCTTAGAGGGACACAAATCTCTATGGAATTAAATCTACCTCCAGAGTCCTCTCCAGAGGTCCCAAATGTGACCCATACTGACCTAAGAGTGGCACAGGTCCACTCATCCCCAATACAGGTGGTTACTCCAGAGAACAGGGAAGTTAATAATAACACCATTACGGACTTATCCTCCACCACACCATGCCCCTTAACCCTGGTTTCGTGGAACGTAGCGGGATTAGCCAGTAAGATTGACTCTCCTGACTGGGCCTCCTTTATCAATTCTAAAAACACTTTTTACTTTTTCAGGAGACCTGGGCACGTGAGGAAATCTTGCTTCAGGGTTTTGCAGCGTTCTCTAAACCTGCTAAGTGGGGGGGAAGGGGAAGGCCATCGGGAGGACTTGCGATATGGATAGCAACTGATTTAGGATGCCAGGCTAACTACCTGGAAACAGATTCAGATGATCTTTTAGCCGTCTTATTGGAGTGGCCAAATTCGTCGAAATTGGTGGTTATCAACATATATTCCAGGCCGGTACAAATGTCTAAGGAATCCAGCACCATAGAGCAACTCTCTGCGTTCCTTGATGGTATTCCCTGGGAACTTGCATGCCTGGTTGGAGGTGATTTAAATTCACAGTATGAACCACTATCAGGTTTACGTGATGGCCCCTCTTTTGAGGAAGACTTATGTTGGCGCGTACCGATGACGGTGGCACCCCCCCCCCGAGAGCTTGGACCCCCTTGGCCTTGCAGATTACTGCCCTCACCCTAAACCAAGGATTAAGGGCCTGCAATGGCCGCTGTAAATCAGACATACCTAGCACTTGTACCTATAATAAAACTGGCAGAGAATCGAGAATAGATTATATTCTCGTTAAACTATCCATGTGGCCACAAGTAGTCGATCTTAAAATCATCGAGAGAAGGGATAGTGACCATAATGCCCTGGAACTTTCCTACATCTTACCAGGGAACGAACCTACTATGCCCAGTACGGATAATGACAAGTCTGGGCTCCTATTAGAAAACAATCGGAGGAAAGTCAAATGGGAGAAATTAATCACTAGGGGAGACGGATTACCGAAACTATATGCTAGGATCATTCCACACTTGGAGAAGGCTTTCCGGATAGGGAAAGAGGTAGAAGGGCCAGCTAATAGAGAAAAGCTCGCTCATACATATGCTGAGCTAATCAACACCCTAGAGACAGATCTGTTCTCAAAGTCGGGAAAAAGATCAGGACCCCCAGCCAAAACGACCTGGTACAATGGTACTTGTAGGGAATCTAAGACTAAATTGCTACTCGCCATCAAGAGTGGCACCAATAGGGAGGAAATCCAAGCCAGGAGAAGATCCTACAGGAAGCTCCTGATAGATGCAAGGGCCGAATGGGACCAGGAATACTGGGAAAATCTCTCGAGGTCATTAACCAGTCGAGACTCGGGTAAATTCTGGCGCCTAGTCACAAACGGCACAGAGGATCTACCATCGGCTATCGAGCCTAATATCGCTCCCAGCTTATGGCAGAGCCACTTTAAGGCACTGTACTCAGCAGAAGATAGGTCACCCAGCATCTCAAATAGCACCCCAGGCCTAGGTACATGTGGCAACCGTTTTACAGAAAAAGAGGTGTGGGCGGCCATAGCTGGGCTTTCTGCTGGAAAAGCCCCCGGTCTCGATGGGGTACCTGGGGATTTATTCAAGCAAGAACCAGGGATATGGGCCCCATACCACACACTGATATTTAACGCCATCCTCGGGGGTATGGAGGTTCCGGACACTTGGCTGGGCGCAGAGGTAGTCCCAATTTACAAAAAGGGGTCCCCTCTGCTCCCAGCCAACTACCGACCAATTAGTCTTATTGACATATCCCAGAAGCTCTTTGGGAGACTGGTTCTGAATCGACTACAAGACTGGGTAGATGAGATGGGCATTCTGACTCCATATCAGGCTGGATCCATACAGGGAGTTTCAACAACAGACCAAATCTTTAGGTTGAACCTGCTTTATTGGAGGACAGCTATAATCGAGGGCGGCACCCTGTATACAGTTTTTGTAGACTTGCGTGCCGCCTTTGATTTGGTACCAAGACGGAAGTTATGGAAAGTCTTGGAGGAGTTGAATGTCCCTGGGGATATTTTGGGTATCCTGATGAGATTGCACCATAACAACTATGCCCGCGTTAGGTGTGGCAGAGGAGGCAAACTAACCGAAAGGTTTCCCGTTCGCAGAGGGGTAAGACAGGGTTGTGTGCTCGCACCGACCCTGTTTTGCCTCTTTGTGAACGGGATAGTGGACCATCTAGCCAAGATTCCCAATACCGATGCCCCTAAGCTGACTGGCAGCAGGGTGCCTGCAATCATGTTTGCAGATGACACCCTGCTGCTGTCCAAATCCCCTATGGGCATTCAACGTGTCTTGGACGGGTTTCTACAGTTCTGTTTAGATCGAGGACTGGAAATCAACCCCCAAAAGACCAAATATATGATCCTTAACCCGAAGCCGCACAATCGCTCCCCACCAAGGTTAAGAGAAGTCCAACTGGAACGGGTGTACACAATCGAATACCTAGGGATCACTCTTAATGAACACCTAACGTGGTCATCCCACCAGTCGAAAGTGAACATCAAACTGGCACAGTTGGCGGGAGGTACTATGAGACTTGCAAATAAATCCCCCTTCCGTCCACTTAGCCCCATATTACACATTTACAAAGCTCAAGCCCGGGGCGGTGTCACGTATGGGGGTGAGTTGTGGGGGCACACTCCATCATCCAAATTATTAATAACAGAAAACAAATTCTTGAGACAGATTGTTGCTCTCCCTCAGAGTACACCATTACTCCCGCTCAGACTGGACTTGGACATTCGACCCATAACGGAGGAGCTGGGCCTAAAGCCCCTGACATTTTGGCGGCGTCTATGGAGTAGTCCAGACCTTTCAAATTATAGAGCTGAGCTGCAGGAATTTCTGGAGCTACCCAATGCCAAAACAATGCCATGGCTGATCTACATCAGGAGAACACTGGAGGCAATCGGACTCCATGAACTGTGGACAGACCCACTTAATATGTGCTCAAGGATCCCAAAAAAGGCACTGACGAGAACTTATTACGATCATATGCTCCTTAGAGCCATGGACGGTGCACGGGAGGGGTCGCTGTCCAACAAGTTCACACAAACTAAAGACTTTTACCATCTTAAAAGTGTCCTTGATGCCATTCCTCCACAACTAACCAGGAAACTATTTCTCCAATGGAGATATGGAACGCTTCCCCTAGCATCGTTTACAGCATCCGGTCTTCTTGTTCCTCTTCAGAAACTTGCCCGGCTTGTGGACATTCAAAGGAGAATGACGTTCATGTTGTCTTCTTTTGCAAGGGATACGAAAGGAGTAGAAAATATTGGCTAGTCCCCTTGCTCAGGAATTTGGGATTCAGAACTCTTCTACCCGCTTATAGAGTCCTAAAGACAGACCTATCCCCCACTCTAGTATTTGCTCTATCTAAATTCTTAACCTCCATGTGGTATGCTCGATGTCGACGTGTAAAAATGATGTGTTAGGAAACCAGAAGTCTTGAGACAGTCCTAAAATTGTGTCATATTTTAAATTCCAGCTTTTATCTTGATCACTAATGTTGTTTAATATGTTTTTAAAATTTTGTATGGAACTGAATGTATATCTTTTATGATCTGTGATCGAAATAAAGATTAAGTAATTAAGATTAGGAAGGGAATAAGAAAGAGATCAGTCCACTTGAAAGTGGGTAAAACATGAGACTCATAATGAAGTGGCACATATGATATTGAGAATGTGTCCTTGAATGTGTGTTGGTTTGGTTGGTACTTTTTGTAGATTGTGGATTTGACATAAGTTGCTTAGCTTGATGCAGTCTCTGATCTTGTGCTATCGCAGTATATGTTCAGATTTCCTATGATTATGAGCTAGATCATCTAACACATGTATTTGTAACTTAGGAAGGTGGTATATAATGTGTAGATAGGTTGTGTTGTGAGGCAATAGAGATAGTCCCTTTTCAATTACTCAAACATACAGAACCGGTGTGGCATCTCTGTGGTTCACTTTTCTATCTTCTTGAATGATAGGGTAGGCCTCTGGAACCAAGGAGTGAAGAATCACTTGTGGCTAGCCAAGAATATGTGAAGCACATAATATCCGGACTGTATTCTTCGGAAATGTTGGAAATGTCTCTGTGGGGAGCATTAACAGAACAGACATTATACAGCATGTATCTTAGAGCAGGTAAGGTGCATTCCTGTCCATCGTTCTGTGGAAATGCTTTTTCACATCTTATGATGAACAAGTTGTTGGCTTTCACATCAGTTATGGGACCGGATCTGTTTTTGGGCATGAGAGGGATTGCTGTAGCCTAAAATGACCTATTTTGTTTACTCTGGACCATTGACATTGATACTTCTGGTGAGCTGAAAAGAATGAAGTCACGGCAGACTTGCACTTCCTAGTGGATGGATGAAATATGGGAGGTGGCTGCAAAGGAATCTCCATGATTTGATTTTATTCAGGCCAGATGTCATACTTAGAGCAGGGGTCCTCTTGGCAAGAGACTCTGGGAATCTCTATGACTGTTTACATAATTAATGTAAGTGCCATTTGAGCTCTTATCCTTCCTATTTCTTGATAGAAGACATGTTATTTTCCTATATTTTAAAGAAAAGTAACTGCAACTTACCAATCAACAGTAGCCAAAATATTTTCAGACTCCTGTACAAAACCTTGGGCAGTACCATCTAATTTTTCTATTACAAGGGCACTCCATGAACTAAGTTCTTAGTTTATTTATTTATTTATAACGTTTTATATAGCGCAAACTTGACCCAAGAGGGTATCAGAGCGCTTTACATTTAGGATCATTGTGTTACAAGATACATCAGATACAGGAGCATAGAAAGGCACAGTACACATAAACAATGTTTCAATAATTCGTAGGAGGGAGTAAAAGCGGGGAGACAAGAAGGTACAGTGCCCATTGTCCGGCTGGGTAGGTGACTGTGAAGGGGGGAAACCAGGGTCAGACTCCTCATTAGCTGTCAAGCAGCTCCACCGGTCATCAGCCATGTTGCTCAGGTCTCAGCGTTAAGGAGAAACCGGTTTTGTAGTTTATTTGAATTTGCGAAGGTTATATAGCACTATCTAGACCCGGAGGTATCAGAGCGCATAACCAGGGGAACGTTGCATTAGAAGGTACATCAAAAGGATTATAAAGTGCTGGCTAGACCGGTAGGTATCAGAGTGCTATAGCAGAGGAACATTGCGTTACAAATTACATCTGTTACAATAGCGTAGTAAGGTACAGTAAACAAACAACGCAGTTGAGTGAAACTTGTAGGAAATGAGGGGAGGAAGGAGCCACAGCAGGGAGACGAGGAAGAACTGTGTCCAATGTCAGGAGAGACAAATAGAGAGTGAAAGGGGAGAGGTGGAGTGAGAAGGGAGAGGACGAGGGGGAAAAATGGAAAAGGGATAAAGGGAAAGTCAGCCCAGAGACGAGTGGGTAGGTGACGGTCAGGGAGATAATCCAAGGCCAGTCTCCTCTATAGCTCTCTAGGAAGCTCCAAAGGGCATCAGACAGAAAAATGGAAAGAAAGGAGACAAGGAAAAGGCAGAACGGCAGAAATACGTGGGGGGACGAGACATGGAGAAGGGTCCGGCTGTCCAGTGTCCGGCTGGGCAGGTGACGGTCAGGGAATAAACGAAGTCTGATCTACTCAATTAGCTGAACAGAGCAGCTCCACCGGGCGTCAGACAAAATGCTCGAACTCCGCTGTCCGGGTAGGGATCAAGTGTACTCAGGAGAATGACAGAATAGTGTGGGTGGTGGAGCCATGGTCAAACGTCATGGCCATGGTCAAACGTCCTCTTGAGGTCAGGAATAGTCCTGGTGGGGTTTTGTAAGTAAAAGATCAGCAAGGGAGAAAAGATGTCACCACTGTCGTCCATGTAGGGAGCGGGCATTCTGGGACCTTATTCCACACTGTGAGTGTGCCTTTGAGCGTACAGAGCAGATAGCTTAATGGTGTGGGCTAGGAGCTCCGTCTTAATATCTCTCGCCCATAATTAGAGTTGCCTTTTATTTGTTACCTCTTGGTTTTGCTGGCTTTGTCATTGTGGGGATGTCCTTAGGGGAAGCCATCTTAGGGTCAGGCATGGACGTACCGGTTCTAACTTCAGTTCTGGTGGAATGCGGCCCCTGTCACTACAGTGACACTTGGATGGCAAAAATCATAAGGGTAACCGCAGCTCTGGGGGATCCCCCTTGGGTCTGCCGTTCATGCTCACCTCGTGGCCTCCAGTGAACTTGGGGAGTTCTATGTGCAGTGTTGGCTGTTCTACTCGGCGCCGTCCAGTCGCTGCAGCGCAGGGGGACTCTCGTGCTGTTTATTCAGGGGGTGCTTCACTTGGGGGCCCTGCACTGGCCGTCTGCACTTCACGGGTCCGTCACTGAGTCAGACCGGGGCCTCCGCCATCTGGCTGCACCAGACTGCCGACGCTGGAAATGCCACCATGTGTCTTTGGGACTTTGTATGTGGTTAGAGCCCCACCGAAAGATCATCAGTTTAACAGGTAAGAGCGGGTGTTATAAGGTGGGAGCCATCGCTGGAGTGCTCCCCAGTTAAGCGGACATTGTGACGATCGCGGAAGAATCCTGTGCAGCGGGCACTCCTCACCTATTGTTGCCGCACCATCCTCTCTCTCTGTAGATATCAGATTATAATTGAATAACCACTTCAAATGATGTATAGCTGCCTGGGCTGGACTCACGCAGTAGCTAAATGGGTAAGAAAGCAAGGTGACTGACCAGAGCCAACAGTATGCTATCCTGCAAACTGGGATGAAGAGGAAACTCTATTTCACTTTGTAGCAGGAAAAAGGAAGCATGAAGTAAGTCACAGCACCGGTGAAAGATGAATGATAAAGGAACTGCAGGAACTCCTCGCCACGCTGGTGGTGAATAACTCCTCTGTTCTCCTGATGGGGGATTTTAACTACTGGCCTGGCGACCCCAGGGAGGACCCAGCATCCAAGGACTTCACGGCCACTCTCCTCTGCCTCAACCTGAAGTCCCATGTCTTGGTCCCTACCCACAATCTTGGACACATCTTGGACCAAGTTTGGTCATCTCAGGACATAGTTTCCTCTCCCAGCATCCTCCCATGCACATGGTCTGATCACTCTCTCATTTCCTTTTCTATTACTACTGGCCCCCCCTCACAAGCCCTTTCGTCCCAAGAATGTCTACACCCGTAGTTGGAATCATGTTGACCTGGTCTCTCTCTCTCACTCCCTTGCTTCTTCTTCCCCAGACCTCACTGACATCTCCCTTGACTCTCAGGCTGTTGCAGTTGGTAATTGGCTCTCCTCCGCATGCGATCTAGTAGCCCCCCTTAAGTTAGTCAAGTCCATTCGCCCTCATGAGGCTCACCGTTGGTTTAGCCCGGAGCTTAAGACTCTCAAATTGGAGCTTAGACGCTCAGAGCGCCTTTGGCGCCGTGACTACTGCCCCGATCACAAGGCCAAATATAAACTACTTCTCAGGGAGTATAAGAAGGCCATCCTGACCACTAAAACCAAATACTTTTCCGAACAAGTGGCGCTCTCGGCTAACAAATCCAAAGAAATTTTCTCTTTGGTTAAGAACTTGGCCACCTCTGATCGTGCTTGCCCTCACTTCACTCCCTCCCAGGCCCTTTGCTCTTCCCTTAACAACTTCTTCATTGAGAAGATTGTTAATATTAAATCTAACATCCTGGTCACTCCTTTTACTCCTCTTCATTCTGCCCCCTCTGCGCCTAAATCTTCTTTTTCTTCTTTCCCTCCCCTCTCCTTGGACGTTTTTCTAGCTTTGCTCACTAAAATCAAGTCTGGCTCCCCCACTGACTGTGCCCCTGCCCGCATTCTCAAAACCCTTTTTTCCTCTTGCCCTGACACCCCTCTCTCTCTTCTTAATGCTTCTCTTTCCACCGGATTGGTCCCTTCTACATTTAAATCAGCTATTGTTTCTCCTATCCTTAAAAAACCTGGCCTCGATTCTTCTCTTCCCTCTAACTTCAGACCTATCTCTCTTCTTCCCTATCTTGCTAAAATTCTTGAATCTTATGTTACTTCTTGTTTTTCTGCTTATGTTGAACAGAACCAGCTACTGGCATCCCACCAAGCTGGTTTCCGCTCAGGTCACTCGACCGAAACCGTGGTGTTAGCCGTCCTTGACGAGCTTAAAGCCAAGGCTGATGTCAACTCTCCCCAAGCCTTGATCCTCCTCGACTTGTCCGCTGCGTTTGACACGGTCGACCATAACATCCTTTTGGACCGTGTCAGCGCAGCGGGCATACGAGGCACTGCCCTCTCCTGGATCACCTCCTTTCTGACAGGGCATTCTCAAGCTGTTCACCTTCCCGGCTTTTCTGCTTCCTCCCTCCCGGTGCCCTGTGGGGTCCCCCAAGGTTCCTCCCTTTCTCCCCTTCTTTTCAATCTCTACATTCACCCTCTTATCTCTTCCCTCCTTGAGCTGGGGGTCTCTGTGTATAACTACGCCGACGACCTCCAGCTCGTCTTTGACCTTTCCTCCTCTTCTCACGCTTTATCCTTTTTTCACTCCACCATGGTTTTTATCTCTGGGTGGATGAGCGCCAACCACCTCAAGCTCAATCCAGATAAGACTGAGCTGGTCCTGATTGGCGGCTCATCCAGCCCCTGTTCCTCTGCTTTCTGGCCTCCCATTCTTGGCCCTTCCCCCACCCCCGTTCCTTCCGTTAAAACTCTGGGCATCAAGGTCAGACAGGACCTGTCCATGCATGGACAGGTCAGTGCCGTGGTGTCCTCCTGTTTTCTTTCCCTCCGGATGATCCGGAAAATCTCTCGTTTCTTTTTTCTTGACTCCCTTAAAATTATTATTTCTGCTCTCATCACTTCCCGCCTCGATTATGGCAATAGCTTGTTCGCTGGCATTCCTGCCTATGAAACCCGCCGCCTACAAGCTATCCAGAATCAGGCTGCCCGTCTTATCTTTCACTTGCCCAAATCCCATCACATCACTCCCGTCCTCAAATCCCTTCACTGGTTGCCCATCTTGCAGAGATCCCTGTTCAAATTGGGGTGCCTTGTTTATCGGGCCCTTGATCACTCTGGACCGGCTTTCATCAATTCTCTGATTTCCCTTCACACCCCTGCCCGCACTCTCCGTTCATCATCTTCTGCCCTCCTCACTGTTCCCCGCTTCCGCAAATCCCGCACTGGTGGAACCCGCTTTTCTGTTCTTGCTCCCCGGTTCTGGAACTCCCTCCCTCTTTCTATGCGTTCGATTCCTATCTTTTCTCATTTTCGTAAAGCGCTAAAAACTTTCCTTTTTGTCCAGGCCTACCCCCGCTAATCCTCCTGGCCCTGTCTGTCCGGTTTTTTAGAGCTCCCAGCGCCAGGAAGCCGTTTGGCCATCGCGCGCTTTACAAATATTTTCATTCATTCAAAGGTACTCATCAAATGCATAGTTCCTCAATGCTCTGGTCTTGAAAAACCATCTTGGGTCAGTTTCTGTCCAACTCGGCAACAGGCATAGGCACTGGAAGTAGGATTACAAGGAGTCCTGCATATACTCCAAAATTACCATGTTGGAGTTAAGAAGGTGAGTGAGCAATAAAAGTGCCTTTAATTTTGTTTTAATCTTCTTAGGTTGTAGCTTGGCAGGCCAAGATGGGGGTCGCACTCTAGGAGTGCTCCAGACCCCTCCAAATCCGCCAATATCCTGATCCTCTGGTGGGAAATATATGACCAGAAAACACTGCCACTCAGCAAAAGTGGTGGTGGCACTCCTGTAATCAGCCCCAAAACTTGTGGAGGAGACATGGGGCACTTAGCGGACACCCAAGACCTCCCCGAACCTGAACAACAAAATGGCGCCTACCTGGTGTCAGGAGGCTGAGTAGCAGAGAAATGCAGCACTTATGTGGCTCCCCGTGACCTGACAGAGTCTGGCGACGCCAAGTAGGTCCGGTGCCAGTGAGCAGGGGGGTGCTGATCCCATCGGAGCGCTAGACACACCAGTGGTGGCGGTGATGAGTGAAAAGGCGAGATGCGTGAGTAGGGGAGGGGCACGGAGCTTGGGCGTGGGCGCCGCACCGTCTCCTCTACCTATAAGGGATCTGGTGGACTGCCCGGAGCGAGCTGCAACCTTTGGTGGTGGGAGCTCGGCCTGCTATCGGCAGGGGATGTGGCCCTGCAGCGACCCGATGCGAATGCGGCCTGGCTCTGTGAGGTGGGCCTTTCGACAACCGGGCCTCCCCTGGTGGAGGACGGGCCCTGCCTCCTGTGTCTGAGGGGAGGCGGGAGCTCTCCGGAGACACAGAACGGTGGAGACGCCCACTGCTGGGGCCACAAACCCTCAACAGGTAACGTTCTCCACCCCCTTCCCCCTTCTGGGGAGGAGAGACTGGTTTGCCTGATTGCCTTTGGTGTCATGGCAGGGACTCTCCCAAGTCTCGCCGCCACCCAGCAGAACCTACAGCACAAAGAACACGGTGTCCCCGCAGGCGGATGCGGGGCACTTGGGCCTGGGGCCAACCACCTCCTCCAGGAACCCAGTGGCACCCGGAGTGAGCAAGGCTCCCCTGTGGACTTCCCAGGTGAGGAGGGTATGCAGGACTGAAGAGAGGAGGTCTCCCTGCTGGTGCTGGACCTCTGGAGGCTGATTGGTGTCTGTGGTGGGGCACAAGTGGGGGCTCTCGGCCTGCGGCTGGCAGGACACCCCCGTGGAGGCCTGGCTGGGCCACGGCCCAAGAATTAAATGCACACCCCTCTGGAGTTAGGGCCGGGCATATGAGATAGTGAAGATCCACCTTCTGGACCCTAAGAAACCCGGGCTACCATTGAGGAAAAATATTGGCAGTCCTGGAGGAACCTGTAAATCAGCGCCTGGTGGCAGCCAATGGGTGGGGGATCCTGAATCAGCGGCGCTGCGATGTCCATAAAGCTGGTGCCGGCAAGATGAGAAAGACTGTAATGAATGTGCCCTTTGAGCTCCTTGCCGACTGGTGATCTTTACCTCTGACGGGCCCAGTTCCCATCCCCCTCGGAGAGGTCTAGTGAAGCAATCAGCAGCCCTATGACTCGGGGGACATTGTGTACATATAGGCAATCCTGACAGATGCTCAGGAGAGGAGTAGGAGAGTAGTTTGAGTGACGACTGGGCCAACGCCTGGTCTTCTGTGGCCAGGGCCGTCTGGAAGGGCAATCTAAGAGTGACCGCTGACTGGCGAGGGGGATGTCTGAGAGGCACCCCTGAAGATATTTGGACTGAGGGATCACCTGCTCCCATAGAGTGCAAATCCCGCTCCCTGAAATCGTGAAGGGGTGTGAGGTCCCTCTAGCCATCTGAACGAGCTATATCCAGCAGTGCTCCGCCTTGCCATATGTAAGAAAGAGGCCTCCAGTTGAGTATCAAACGTTTGGGAGCGCTCTTCCCACCATGGGGAAGGACAAAGGTGCAAAGACTTGTCCAACTCAAACTCGAATGGAACAATATACACTTGCTGGATCTACCCAAGATGGAGCGGGCCCTTCTGAAACTAGCTGACCGGAGGGAGACCTGGTGATGATATTGCAAGCGATAAAGACATACCAATAATCAATGATAAACAAAATAGGGGAGGTCCGTGTTGATGTGGCACTCATCCGCCAAGACCTTCGCATTGCTACACCCCGTGTCAGTGGCAAAATCCCTTATATCTGAGGTAGAGGTCTGTGTTTCTACCCTGAAAACACAAGTGAAGCAGCTTCCATTCCACATACCCGACCTCCATACAAGAGCGGAGGATGCCGAAAATTGCTCCCGCCGGAATAACCTCCACTTGGTTGGCCTTCTTGAGGGTGTGGAGCCCACCCAGATCAATGCCTTCATCCAAAATTGGTCAAGTCATGGATGCCTGCCGATGCCTTGCCTCCTTGGTTTGTGGTGGAGCCCACCGATCCTTCGCCCCTCAGCCTTCACCGGGAGAACCACACCGACCAATAATAGTGAAGATCCTTAACTTCAGGGACCACAATGCTATCCTACAGGAAGCACGCTCTTGGCCAAAACTTAGTTATAAGGGATCCAAAATCATGATCTTCCCTGATTATACCAAGGAGGTGCAGGGCCATAGAAGATCCTATATCCAAGTTAAACAAAAGGTGCAAGACTTAAACCTGTCCTACAGATTCCTCTTTCCAGCCCGCCTCAAAGTGATATCCCAAAGTGAATCCTATTTCTTCTACGCACCTGAGGCAGCTGGGACCTGGGCAACTGAGGAGTGTCCACTACGCCTACCCAAAAATGCACCAGTAGTAATCCGCCAGAAAGGTCCAGCTGGTAAAGAATCTGCGACTCCCCATGGACAACGTGCGGGATCCCGTAGAAGACGCGGGGCCTGGGGAACAAAGTACGCAACGCCAAGTGGCTCGATCCGAGGCAGAGATGAATCGCCGGAGACCAGGAAGACCACAAGGGACCTTGCCTGACTGGACTGGACACATCCTGGGGGATCTCCCAGGCCCAGCTCAGATGACACTGATCTCTCCCGCAGTCCCCGCATATGAACTCAAGTACTGCTAATTCATAAGTCCACACCAGAGGAACAATTATCCTTGAGCTCGGAGGGGCTCAGCATGCTGTCATTAACCCCTGATTAACTTGTATACACTCCAAGCGTTCGTTGATTGGGCGACAGATGCTTCATTTGTACGGGGTGGGGGTTGGTTGGGATTTTCTACTGGGAATGTTTTTCCAGACACTGTTCATATTGATTTGTTCCATGGTAACACTGTGCAATATATACAAGATTCTCCCTTCAACAGGCCAAAGAGCGCCCTTGAGTACACGCAGATTCCTTCAGAAGCCCAACAACCTGAGCCATTGGAGACCACCAAATGGTCGGCTCCAGACATTACCACACTGCCACTCTGTCAGACCCATACCATAGGAACGAGCTCATGAGAATCCTCTCATGGTATGTGAATGGCCTCTTAGATAAAATTAAATGGACAGAGGTTTTAAAATATTCCCAAAGGAATGACCCAGATATCTTATTACTACAAGAATGATAAGGTGGTCCGTGACCATATATTTACAGTGAACTGAATTCAATAATGTACAATAGGTGCCACATAGAGTATGTGTGGCACTGTTAATTGATAACTAAACAAAACAAAAATGAATTATGCATGTATTAATCTTCTCCTATGCTTGTCTATATTACGAACCCACACATAAAGGAGCGCCACAATGTGAAGTAGATTTCCAAAATAACATATTTATTTGGAATGATCAAAGACTGTTTCTTCAAATAGTCATAGGTTGCGCGCGAAAAGGAAAGGAAAGTAGGATAGTGGTGGTGGGTAGTGGGAAGTGCAAATCATGAAGATAAGAAAAGGGCATTTAGAATATTCACAAGCACTGGTAACTTAGACCAGACTTCAGAAACCTGTCCACATTATCACTTTCATTTACATGAATTTCTGTAAATTGTAGTGTGCATTTAAGGCATTTTTACATGGAGAGCAAGGGGGTATAGTACAGGTTTTTTTTTGGGGGGGGCAGCGTCGACGTTTTGACTCGGCTGATGCAAGGCGGGAACTTTGGAGCCTCAGCTGCGAGTCTTCATCAGAACAGAGGTTGGCAACCTAACCTGGTGCCAAGCCTGGCTACTCAGGTGAATGATCCATCAATGCCTCCAGGGACCAAGTGTCACCAAGGATGACCACGTCTCCAGTCAATTATTATTTGTCCGTCACAATATGTCAATGGTGTGAGGAATGACTTCCTGAAGTAAGGAGTTTCTCATCGAGCCATCTTGCTCAGAAGCGGTTTAGGCAAGCTCCCTAAACCGCTTCCCAGGTCCAGACTTACCTTCTGGCTTGCCCCATTATGATATATTGGTTATTAATACAAGAGACACACCTAGTTGGGAACCATTGCCCTTTCCTGGCACATCAGGGATTTGACAGGGTATGGCATTCTGGGTTTTCCAGAGGGGCTCGGGGAACAGCAATCCTCATATGCCGCTCCCTTCCCTTCAAAATGACCCAAGTGGTTAGCAACCCTTCAGGCCAATTCACAGCTCTCTCTGGTACCCTGGGAGAGTCCACCGTCAATCTAGTATCACCATATGCTCCCCCTGCCAATTTAAAGCCCACGCTCCAAGCTGCATTGAAAATACTATCCGCTCTTCCTCAGGGCTTGATGATAATGGGGGGTGATTTTAATGCTGTTCTGGCGCCCACGGAGGATGCTACAGGTCCTGTATCTTCTCATAGAAAAATGGGAGACAGACGTCTTGGGGATTGGACCGCTACACTGGGTCTCTTTGATGTCTGGCGCACTTGGCAGTCGGAGGTACCAGTCGGAGGGACCGACCAAACCCCTCATAATCTCTTAAGAACAGTGTTTCCACCATCAGGATTATGTTGGCAGTTTCCGAAAGCCATTCCGTGTTGGCCTCTCTGACATGGAAAGGCTGTTGGAAAGCAACATTGGGGGCCCTTAGCAAGGTCCCCTTAACACCTGGCCCTTTGCATGTGGTCAATGGGGGGCACCAGTGCATGCCACACAGTTAAGGAATGTTTAAAAACGTGAATTTTTCAATGGAACTTTTGCTGCAGGCGGTTTCAGCCCACCGCACAAGCTTCCATCGAAAAATGGAAGTTTGCAACCGCACCATGTGCGGGTGCATCTAAATGATGCTGTCGGAACCGCCAACCTTAGGTCAGAGGGTTCCCAATCAGTAACGATGTCGGTTGGAGGCAACTCCGACAGACATTGTAATCAGGGCCATAGTGATGTGCAAATGGTAATTATTTACTGAATTGTTTTTTCACATATGTTCGTTTGCGCTATGGTTTTTATCAGTTAAACTGCACGTCAGTTGGAATTTTGAGGTCATTTAAATTGAAAATGTGCTATGTAGTGCGTGATAGATTTGCGACAGTATGTCTTAATTCAAATTCACATTCGTAATAAAATCTGTATCATGGGATTGGAGCTGAAAAACCGGCCATGTTGCAAATGCACATTAAGAATTCCTGCACGTCAAACCCTGGAAAATAAAATGGTTGTTCTACCTGGGTCCCACATAGCATGAGGGGCACAAAGTAATGTTTGTGTAGGAAGCAGTGTAAAGCTTATTCTGCAGGAACTACTTTCATAAGGTAATTACATTTATGCATAAAAATATGATCATTCTAAACTGATGGTTTAATTAATTACCTTTGTCTGTCCATTCTGGGACTCAGGCATAATTGTTGTTATTCGCACCTCATTGTCCCTGGATAGAGGTGGTAAGCTGACTTAATTCAAAGTATTTTCTGAACAAAGATTTGAGTAACCACAGTTTCCCTCCAGAACACATTGGCCTGGTGCACCCTTTCCTTTCAGAGAAAGAGCAAGGAAAAGCTTTTATGAGGCTTTGTTCAAAGAGATTGAGAGCAGTGTGCCCATATGAGGTAGGATTGTCCTCTTATCGTCTGGAGGAGTAAGCAGGTTGAATTTGGGAGAAGTAAAGAGATGTAAAGTGAGGGAATTCAGCAAGGTATGGAATTGTTGACAAATCTATTTGTGAGTTTTCAGATGGCAAGACAGCAACGTGATAAAATGAACTGTGTTATGGGGTAGTGAAAACAGGAGGAGACTGTGTGGAGCCTTATCTTTATTTAACTAGGAAAATTACCTGCTTGGAAGAATTGCATCAACATGGTAAAAGAGATGGAGTGTGTCCCAGGTACGATTGAAGCTGTATCCATCCCTAAGAAACAAGTATTCAAGTATGAACTGCACATTTGGCAGAGGACTTGTTTGGAACTATATAGAGGCCTTTAAGAACTGGAAAAACCTATGTTTTGGTTACCAAGAAAATTCCCTGAATGTTTACAGACTTTTACAGCAGCAGGAAAAATCTCTACATCATTTACCACAGACTGGTGTTTGAAGAACCTGTCCAGAAAAGTTGAACATTTCATGCAATAGCTGTTTTTCATTTCATTTGAGTACATGTTTTTGATTCAAAGAGCATCCCAATGCATGTTTTAATAACCCATAGCCCCTACATCAAACCTGCATATTTATTTTATTTGGACTAATATTTGTTATTATTACAAAGAGCATCCGACAATAATCTCATCATAAAAAGTACAATACCTATTAGGTATGTAACAAGAATGTTCTGTCAATATTTAACCAAGTTTAAAATAGCATGATGAACAAGCATACCGGAGAAGAAAACTGAGTTGGTGTGGACTAATTACAGATGTACAGGTAAGGGTCCCAAACTTGTCAACGTGATGCAATGGTGTAATTTCTAGAGAAATTTACATGTCTGCATTTACACCAACCAGGTGTCAGGTAGAACCGGATGAAGAAGATTCCCAATGTTTAAGTAATAAGAATTTACCTAGCAGCCATAGTTAAACAAGCCATCTTTAGGGACATAGATAAATAAAAAATGGGGGGATGTCGCTAAAATTATAATTGAAAGTGTTTCTGCTCAAAATATATCAATATATGTTTAAACAAAGCTAGATGAATGCATGCCTTGAAATCACAGGTAAAGCGATGTAATGGTTACTAAACAAAACAGAATGCCCTCTCAAATGTATCAATTATGATTTGCTGAACAAACCATATCTCTGGCCATGCCTATAAACTACCTCTTATACCCCAAAAGCAATAGCTTCAATGGCATCATTTGTGAAATTTCATATTGACTTAACATTGACATTATCAATGACATAGCTTTGGAAACAGCGCAATTTATTTGCTTAGATATGTGTTGTTATTTAATGAAGATATGTTGTTGAGTCCTGTTATTTATTGGTCGAACACAATTGTGAGGTCATGACCTTTGCATATGGGATGTGAGTTGTTGTAATATGCAAAATATATAAAAGGTAAAATGTGTAATATGTTGGATTTTTTTCATTAAAACAGTCCCAATCCAGCTGAAGATTGAGTGGTTCATGATGTCACCAGAAGTTCATCCAATAGAGTCCCATATTGCTGTCAAGGGATTCTGGTGACATTTAAAAACTACACGGTCAATGGTCATGCCAATGAATACAGAATATTTAGAGCAGGTGTAGTTATAACCATAGACAAATACATTTATTACTACAGTGTAAAACAGTTAAGTCCCATGGAATTCCAACAGTACAGGGGAGTTGGATAAGGACCTTTTTGTGTCGATCTATGAAACAGGACCAAAGTTATTATCAAAATAAAGAATATTTTGCTTCCCCTTTACTTTGTTCCCCCTTATCAGATATATTTGAAATCTAAAATGTTTAGCTGTTGAATTTTAGTGTTTTATTTTAAATGCTAAAATAGTAGTTTTTAAAAAGAAATAATACATGCCCTACCTAAACCTGTCTTTAACATTTGTTTTTTAGTGACTTTCTAACTTTTTTAATGTTGTTCAAATCTTACTATCTTACCTACATATACTCCGACTCTCAACTTTGCTTTTTCAGAGAATTTCCATTTTTATTAACATAAAGAAATATCTTATTATGATACGTCGTGGCCAAGCCCTATGGTCATCCCCTCCCAGCTGGCAATGAAGCGGCCACAGATGCCCACCAGGTAATTTTTTTAATGTCATTCCATTCCCCTGGCACTCCGGCAGGAGATCCTCAGAATCACATGGGAGGGTAGTGGAGGCGTACTAGCACCCATGTGACTTCCGCAGGATCGTGACTACCCAATTATTTTTTAATTTGTGCTCAGAGAGGGTCCCTCTGGGATCCACCCATAAGGGCTAGGGCATCATTGTATCCCTACAGTGCCCCCTATATCCTTGTTTATTTTCTAGAAAGTGGGGAATGAATCACAGAGTCCAGTAATGGCAGACACAACATTTTTCTATGGTGCTGCCAGCAATGGGGTCGCTGGGCCCAGCAGGAGTCACGCAGAACCAGCCAATCAGAATGCTTTTTTGTAAATTTTTCTTGTGGGACTTCCATAGGACTCCCGTTGGAGTCCCACAGCTACAGATATTGCTATTTTTAAAGCCTTAATTGTTTTTTAAACAGCAGATCAAGTTTACACAAAATCACAAATAGAGCACTAGCACACTTTCTGATTAAAGGTCTAGCTTTCTATAAAATTTTGAGTAATTCTGTTCAGCTATTTTCTCTCACATTGCTTTTCAATTTTCCTTAAGGAAATTGCATGGGGAAAACAGATTTCGAGATGCCGTATTTTTTCAGCCCCCGCTGGATGGGAAATGTTCCAGGAAGGAGCTGAGGTGTATGAACTTTCTTTGGAATGTTTTGTGATGATTCATCAGTAGGCGCCAAAGTTAAACAAAAAACCCTCTTTTCAATGGAAACCCTTCTGTATAACTAGACAGTGGCTATTGTCACTGTGTAATACATATATTACGCGTGGGTGCATTTATCACACAAAATGCAGTGGTATCAAACAAATATTTAAAAAAGAATTTCGGACCTTATCATCATAATGACATCCCCAAGCCAGCTTGCAGATCTTTACTCTTGTGAGGGCCACTGGGATTTACTATACGTTTTATCTAAATTATAAACCTAAATATTTTAATGTCACTCAGTGCCCATTGTTAGATGCACTTGGCGAAAACAGGTATGTCAAGCTAATTACTCCAATATAAGCATGTCATTCAAAAACATACATAAAAGGTAAGATGGAAAATGACACAATTCAATTCAAAAACTTTATTAGGTGTGTTAAAAAATACTACCATAAAAGCAGTCACAATGAAACAATCACATATGATTAAAATTGAGAATTAAAAACAGCAACAGTTACAGCTGATTACAATCGTAAATGCCCCTACCAGAGGTATATGTTTAAAAGTTACTGAAAGGCTGCCATTCGGGCTCCATAGGGTTCTTACAGCATCAAAGAACGATAATTTTACGTATGTTAATTGCTTTGAGATATAAAGTGCAGCATTAAGGCAAACCCTAGAATCGTGCAACAGAAGCAGATATTTCAAACCAACAATATGCAATCTGACATCTTGTGCAATAAAAAGAGGTTTTAAATACTGACACCTATAATTAGAATAAAAAACACAGTACAGCATAAAATGCACGTTGCTTTGTTTGCTCTAGCCGTCGCGTGGGCAGGGAATCGTATCCACTGGGTAGGTTTCATAAGGGAAAAGGCTACTAAATGGTGAACAATCGTTAATCTAAATCTCGTTAATACAAATCGGTGCATTAAATTTGAAACATGAGTTAAATAACTTTGATAGCCCTCCTTCAGTGCAAGTGAGGAATGAAATGCAACAGTTGGCACCCCACCCCCACTTCTCACCTTGGCTTCCCTTTTATGAAACATAAAGGTTTCTTTGATAGACCATTTAGAAAGTGTTAATATCGATTGAGACTTATGATGAATTGGCCTCTTAAACAGCTCAATATAGGTGGAATTAATATAACTTAGCCAAGAGATGCACCGTGTGTTATTCAGAGACAAACAATCTTCAATAATTGACTTCTATGTGCTATCTCCGTAGAGGTGGAGGTAGGGAGACATAAACATTTGAGGAAACTATGTTCCTCAGCCTGAAGAATCTTACTCTTTTTATGGCCCCATACCCTGCCCCGATGTGGCAGTAGCTAATACACTAGCCTTATAAATTGCAAGCATATCTTATATAGGTCAAGTGCCCAACTTTGCTGAGAACCTAGAAATTCCATGGGCACTCCTACTCATCTTACCCATAGCATTGGTAATTTCTGTAATACCCAAATACCAAAACGTATCAACTGTACCTTCCGGGGTATTATCCATAAAAAAAGTTCAACATTTCTTTTGCATGGCTCTGCAGATCATTGTATAGGTTTTGTTCTTGTTAACCACCACTTTTCTTGCAGCTATGAAATTTCCAAAAGTATTTATTAAACGTTATTGTAAGCCCACCGGGGTCTTAACCAGCAAGACAAAATCGCCTGCATACAATGAGACTGGTATAGGATTCTCTGCAACTTGGGGGCATCTACTTTTATAGCTTTAAAGGCGTTGTCCACCACATTAATGAACAAAGAAAACAATAGAGGGGCAAGAACACAGCCCTGACAAATGCCTCTTTGGACTTTAAAATGTTTGGTAGATTCGCCACGTGGGCCAAAGTAGATTGTACTCAATAATTTCTCTTATAGCCTAGCAAGGAAAATAATCGGTCTAGGCGCACCAATAGAGAGCAGACCATAGGATGGCGTGGTCGACTAAATAAAATACACTGTTCAAATCTGCAAAGCAGAGATACAGTATACCACCTTTGACCCAGACCCCACCCCCAGGCCAGCAGACCATTGGCTATTCAGCTACCAGGCAAGTCTGAGCCCTCCTCTCACACCTGCCCAGGCCCCTTAAGGCCTTGCTGGGTGCACCCCAAATCATTCTACTCCATCTTGTGAGTTGCAGCCTACATGTGCCCCAGATTGCAGTGAGAAGAGCCCAGGAAGTGGTAAGGAGACAGACCAGTGCTGTCTCTTCCCAAGACAAAAAGTTGTTTAAAAAACGATTTCCACTTTCTGTGTTTACTGTCTATGCCTGTGGTTGTTACAGTTAAAAATTGTAGTTTTAGCCTGCATGTAATTGCATATTTTATCACCTGTGTTGTGTTTTAAATGTGTGGTTTTTACCTGCCCATGATTGCCTTCATTTAGTGTGCTGAATTGTGGGATTTGCAGTCCAACCTGTTCTCAGGACACCCCCGCGCCGCACGGCCACCAGCTGTGTGTGTGCCCCTCGCTGCTGCTTGCAGCCTCGTTGTGCCTGCCTCTCCGCCCTAGCTGCCTGCCTCGCTGATCCCTGCCCCTCCGCCGTGTTTGCGTGTGTTTATTTATTTCCTTATTTCTTCTCATTGACTTTTTGTCTTATCACTGCTGTTGTCCCCTGTGCACGTTGTTGAATTAGCCTATTGTATTTTCTAGACTAGCCTCGCTGATCCCTGCCCCTCCGCCGTGTTTGCGTGTGTTTATTTCTTTTCTTATTTCTTCTCATTGCCTTTTAGTGTTATCACTGCTGTTGTCCCCTGTGCACGTTGTTGAATTAGCCTATTGTATTTTCTTTACTACAGTCCCCCTGTGCCCTGCCCGCCCCGCTCCCCGCCGCCGGCCACGCCCCCTTTTCGTTTTGTGTCCTCCCCGCTCCCGCCTCCCAGCTGCTCCTCCCTCCCACTTGTCCATAAATGGCGACCGCGCGGCGCAGGAGAGTGTGACCTGTTCTCAGGACACCCCCGCGCCGCACGGCCACCAGCTGTGTGTGTGCCCCTCGCTGCTGCTTGCAGCCTCGTTGTGCCTGCCTCTCCACCCTAGCTGCCTGCCACGCTGATCCCTGCCCCTCTGCCGTGTTTGCGTGTGTTTATTTCTTTTCTTATTTCTTCTCATTGACTTTTTGTGTTATCACTGCTGTTGTCCCCTGTGCACGTTGTTGAATTAGCCTATTGTATTTTCTTTACTAGCCTCGCTGATCCCTGCCCCTCCGCCGTGTTTGCGTGTGTTTATTTCTTTTCTTATTTCTTCTCATTGCCTTTTAGTGTTATCACTGCTGTTGTCCCCTGTGCACGTTGTTGAATTAGCCTATTGTATTTTCTTTACTACACTCCCCCTGTGCCCTGCCCGCCACGCTCCCCGCTTCCCGCCGCCGTCCACACGGCCACGCCCCCTTTTCGTTTTGTGTCCTCCCTGCTCCCGCCTCCCAGCTGCTACTCCCTTCCACTTAGCCATAAATGGCGACCGCGCGGACGCGCAGTGGGCGCGCCGATTGTGCGCCGAAGGTGCGCCAAAGGCAAGCCCGTCTGCGCCCGTCCGCGCCTGGACCGCGCCCAGTGCCAGGATCCCTGGCCCCCACCGACGCAAGACGACCCGACCAACCTACAACGCCGCGGCCCTCAACGCACTCAATACCGGCCGGAAGCCCACCTGCTGCCAGGCCGCCCCGAAACGCTTCAACGGACCCTTCACCTGCACAACCTGCAAGTTCACCTGCCTCCGAACATTCACCGCGCCCGCCAAGCCAAACTCCAGCAGCGACCTCAAGTGCATCCTGCTCAACACCCGCTCCGTCCACAGACACGCCGTCGAACTCTGGAACCTCCTCGACACAACCTCACCAGACATCGCCTTCCTCACTGAAACATAGATGACCGCCTCCTCAGCCCCTGACATCGCCATCGCCATCCCGGATGGATAGAAGATCATCAGGAGGGACCGCGTCAACCAGACCGGAGGAGGCATCGCCATCGTCCACATGAACACCATCCGCATCACGACCGACGCCGACAACACCTACGCCGCTGCCGAACACCTCCACTTCCAGATTCACACCGACCCAAAGACGACCCTCAGAGGCACCCTCATCTACAGACCCCCAGGACCACGCACACAATTCAGCGAAGACATCACGGACTTCATCAGCCCACACGCCCTCCCCTCCGCCAACTACATCCTCCTAGGGGACCTCAACTTCCACCTGGACCGCAACACCGTCACCCTGCTGGACAACCTCGCCAACCTCGGACTCAAGCAACTGGTCAAAACCCCCACCCACTACGGCGGCCACACGCTTGATCCTGTCTTCTCATCCAGCAAGCCTTCAGTCACTCCACCGGACTTCACTGGGCCGACCACAGCTGCGTCCACTTCAGCTTCAGAAAAACCACCACCCGCAACAGGTCCCTCACAGAAGCTGGAGCAAGATCACCGCCGACCAGCTCACCACCTCCCTCAGCCAGAACCCTCCTGCCAGCACACCGGACCCCAACGAAGCAGCCCGCAACTTCACGCAGTGGCTGACCACCTGCACCGACGACCTCACACCACTGAAGAACCCTCCCAGCAAACCCAGAAGCAAGAAGGACCCCTGGTTCACCGACAAACTCAAGGACTCCAAGAAGACCTGCCGCACCCTCGAGAAAGCCTGGCTCCTCGACCGGACCACTGACAACATGACCGCCCTCAAACACGCGACCCGCAAGCACCACCAGCTCATCCGCACCACCAAGAAGAAATCTCTGAAGGATCGACTGGACAACAACGCCCAAGACAGCAAGGAACTCTTCAGCATCGTCAAGGAGTTCTCCAACCCCAGCACCGGCAACAACGACATCACCCCTTCACAAGATCTCTGCGACTCCCTCGCCTCGTTCTTCCACCGCAAGATTGCCGACATCCACAACAGCTTCGGCGCACCACCCACGCACCCAACCATCGAACCAATGCACCCCACCGCCACCCTCCGCACCTGGACCACGGTGACCACCGAAGACACAACCCGCGCGATGAACACCATCCACTCCGGATCTCCGACTGACCCCTGCCCCCACCACGTCTTCAACAAGGCCGACTCCACCATCGCACCCCAACTCCGAGACGTCATCAACACCTCCTTCGACACCGCCACCTTCCCGGAGAGCTGGAAGCACGCCGAGCTCATCGCCCTACTGAAGAAACCAACAGCGGACCCCACCGACCTCAAAAACTTCCGCCCCATCTCGCTCCTCCCTTTTCCTGCCAAAGTCATCGAGAAGATCACCAACAGACAACTTGCTCGAGACGAATGGATCCCTTGACCCCTCGCAGTCTGGTTTCAGAGCCAACCACAGCACCGAGACCGCCCTCATCGCAGCCACCGACGACATCCGAGCCCTTCTCGACAACGGGGAAACAGCGGCACTCATCCTCCTGGACCTCTCCGCAGCATTCGACACTGTCTGCCACCGCACCCTAGTCCAACGCCTCAACAACACCGTCATCCAAGAGAAGGCACTGAAGTGGATCATCTCGTTCCTCGCCGGAAGACCACAGAGAGTCCGCCTCCCCCGTTTCGTTCCGAGGCCACCGAAGTCATCTGCGGCGTCCCGCAAGGATCATCACTCAGCCCCACCCTCTTCAACGTCTACATGAGACCTCTCGCCACCATCGCACGCCAACACAACCTCAACATCATCTCCTACGCCGACGACACCCAGTTGATCCTCTCCCTCACCAGAGACCCCGACACCGCCAGAACCAGCCTCCACGAAGGGATGAAAGACGTCACCGAGTGGATGAAGAACAGCCGCCTGAAACTGAACTCAGACAAGACGGAAGTCCTCATCCTGGGACCATCACCCTCCGCCTGGGATGACTCCTGGTGGCCCCCAGCCCTGGGCACCACCCCTAAGCCAACAGACCACGCACGCAACCTGGGCTTCATTCTGGACTCCTCCCTCTCGATGACCAAACAAGCCAACGCCGTCTCCTCTTCATGCTTTCACACCCTCGGCATGCTCCGCAAGATCTTCCGATGGATCCCGACCGAAACCAGGAAGACGGTCACCCAGGCCCTCGTCACCAGCCGACTGGACTACGGAAACACCCTCTATGCCGGAACCACAGC
This sequence comes from Lissotriton helveticus, assembly GCF_964261635.1. Taxonomy (NCBI): domain Eukaryota; kingdom Metazoa; phylum Chordata; class Amphibia; order Caudata; family Salamandridae; genus Lissotriton; species Lissotriton helveticus. The sequence continues at coordinate 892,602,537 of NC_136071.1, read as the reverse complement.
CAAGCTACAGAGAAGACTCCAACACATCCAGAACGCCTCCGCCCGACTCATCCTGGACATCCCCCGACACAGCCACATCTCCGGCCACCTAAGGGACCTGCACTGGCTCCCCGTCAACAACAGGATCACGTTCAGGCTCCTCACCCACGCACACAAGTCTCTATATGACCTGGGCCCCAAGAACCTCAACGACCGCCTGACTTTCCACACGCCCACCCGCCATCTACAGTCTGCCAGCCTCGCCCTCGCCGCCGTACCACGCATCCGAAGAGCCACCGCCGGAGGCAGATCCTTCTCCTACCTGGCGGCCAAGACATGGAACTCCCTCCCCATCCACTTTCGGCTGACCCAGGACCACCTCCCCTTCAGGAGACAACTCAAGACCTGGCTGTTCGAGCAGTAGTGGACCCCTTCCCCAAGCGCCTTGAGACCCTTCCGGGTGAGTAGCGCGCTATACAAGTGACATGATTGATTGATTGATTGATTGAACCTCTGTAGTTTCTCCCTCTCATTCCTTGGTGGCAAATCTGTTTTCCCTCCAAATTTCTCCTTTGCTCTGTGCTTAGGCCTGTGTGCTCAAACAGTGCCCCCCCAGCCTCCATTTTGTGTTCACAAGCCAGTGAGGCCAGCCCCCATGCCCCCCCCCCCCAGCAACAGGGATTTTCTACATCAGAGGGTGCTTCTGTGAGCTGTTTAAACTGTATTTACTGGGGCCTGTGCACTTCGTTTTTTGGCCAGCAGGAGGAGTGAAGCTTTATTCAAACAGTAGTGTTAGATTTCGAGTTAGTGAAGCGTTTACCTGCTGAAGTCCAAAGTTGTGGATTGAGCCTGTCTGTCTCCTAGGAGATTTTTACTACACCGATCCCCTAAAACAAACATTTCTAAACTCTCCCCTCTGACTCCTTCCCTCCAAAACTCCTTTTTACTCATCCAAAAGCATCTTCCTACTGCTAAGACAAAAAAAATGTACAATCCTTCACTCTTTTATCCCTCCACTGTCCTTTTTCAATCAAAATTAACAGACTAACATGTTTCACTTCTCAAATACCATATTCCATATTCAACTATACTAATATAGTGCCCAAATAACTGATTAACATATCTACTACTCAAATTACGTCATATTTATACTATACTAATTTTCAACACTAATCCTTTATGGGTTCCGGGGTGGCGTGCTACTCGCCAGAAAAGCGCTTCAACACCCATCAGGGGTAACAAGTGCTATATGAATGCAAATCTTTCTTCCCCTTTTATCCATCCGCTATCCTTCTCACTCCAAGTAACAGACTAATATCCACCACTGAAATTACTTCATATTTCACCATATTAATTCACCACTAATCCTTTATAGGCTCCCTGAATAGCATGCGTCAACAAGCGAGCGATAAATAAATACAACCTTTGTCCTACTCTATCCTTCTGCTATCATTCCAAATCCAAATAACTGATTAACCTATCCACCACTTAAAATGTACTTGCATGTTTCACTATACTAATTCAACACTAATCCTCTGTGGGTCCCGGAGTAGCGTGCTACCCGCCGAAAAATTGCTTCGACGCCTCGTCAGGGGTAGTAAGCGCTATATAAATGCAATTACAATACAATACAATACCTATTACTAAATCTCGGTTTACACATTCTCTCTGGTTCCCACTCCTTTTCTAAACCCAAACTGTGCCAAGGAAAGTATTGAGTGCTCCCTTGCCCAATCTTCCACTCTCATGAGTAACACTTTACTCATCACTTTTACCGAAGAATCTAGAAGTGATATTAGGTGGTAGTTCTTTGCTTCAGATTTATTGCTTATAGATTGGTACTATAATAGATCTTCCCCATGACGGTGGAATCCCTGTAGTAGCGGACATATTAAAATCTCTAGTCAAAATTGGACCCCACAAATCAACAACAATTTTATAAGCATTCACAGGCACCCCGTCAGGTCATGGGGCTTTGCCTCCTACACTTCCATTTACTGCTAGTACAACTTCTTCTATGGTAATATTCAGTGGAAGAACAGGCCAGGGGTCATCTATCTTACTTAATGTATTCTCCTTCCTTTTAACAAGGGATTTAAAAAAGTCCGTAAAGTGAGAGCCCCAGACATCACATGTAAAGTGAGGTAGCAGCTCTGGAAAAGAGTTGTTTTAAAAAAAAGGTGAATTAACAGTATTCCAGAAAAGTTTATTATTGCCTCCATCTGCAGCCTGAGATAAATTATACCAAGCTTCCTCTTGCAACTCTTTTTTCCTAACAGAGAGGGCTTTTTAAAATTAAAATAAGAGATTTAATCAACCTGGAATCTCTTGATTGACAATGGAGAGCCAGTGTCAATTCTGGGGTGGCTAGGGTATAGGTATGATTGAACCAACCTTGCGATTCACCATTGCCTAAATTACTTGAGTGCGGCAGGAGGTCATTAGTTTTATGGGTAACACTGGTAAAACTAGAAAGTAACTGATATGGGGTGACTTCATCCTCCAGACAATAATGAATGTCTGTAAAGCCCTTGGAAAAAATGATATATATAATTTTTATTGGGTCAACTCCCGACCACTTAATGCGAACACCATTAGGTCTTGGCGGGATGATGTTGGTAGCAAGACTTTGCCTGGTGTTACTAACTTTTACCTAAAAGTAGACCGTCAGTACGATACAATTGGGGTCACTCAGGACCGGCTTAATTACCCTAGGTGTGGAACAACATTTACTAGCACTAGCTGAAATTAGTATGTGGTCAATAGTAGTTAAGGCATTCCTTCCTATAAAGGTTGATATCGGTTCTCCATTATTCCCACAGGCACATTTCAATAGATGTAAGTCCAGGTTGGTTATCATATAATTCAATATGCCTTCAGAATTATTATGGGGGAAATGCAAATAACCAGCCCCAACCTGGTCAATAACACCACAAACCCGTGTAGCAGACAAAGGGCAGGATTGAATGTTAAAATCACCTGCCAAATAAGTATAAAGCTATTAGGGATAGTGGGAAGTAATTTCTCAACCATCGTCGAGGGCTGCTGTTGCCTTACTGCGAGTTGCGTAAAAAATGTTATGGTAGATGTTAGAAACGGGATCTCTGGCTGGCCAAGGCTTGCGCCAACGTCAGTCAGAGACCACCATTTCCAAGTCAGGGCAAGGGAGTCACACACCAAGGTAACCCCTGCTCACCCTCTAGGTAACGTGACGCGAGCAGCAAGGCTAATCTCGGAGGCGATGTGTAAAGAGTTTGCGCACGCACCCCAGCAGCAACACCCTAGGCCCACCACAAAGGAAACTCCACACAAGGTTATATCAAAAATAGCCTTTGTATTATAATAAAAACACATTAGATAAGACACACACTTTACAATGTGCCAACAGGCACGGGCAAGATTTACAAGGGATTATGTACAGGACAGGGCCACCTGGACCACTGTCAGGGGTATGCACTTTTCAGAAATAATATTTGTAGGTATAACACTTAGCACATAAACATATAATGACTGTAACACAGAAATAGTAAATGTAGCATACAACCAGTAACTACTGGTAAAGGGAAAATACCTCCTACGCCACCCTAAACACTGTAGGGAAATCACGCATGGAACTAGGACCTTATCATCAGGACCTATGGAAGGAAAACCTATCGCCTAAGCAAGTCACATTTAGCAAAGGGAAGGAAACCTAAAATAATCACCTAAGCAGGTCACTTTTAGCAAAAGCAATACAACATCAATCATCCTCTAAGCAGGTCACTTTTAGCAAAGGGGAATAAACCATAAACAATTACCTAAGCAGGTCACTTTTAGCAAAGGTAAACAAACATTCCTCTAAGCAGGTCACTTTTAGCAAAGGGGAATAAACCATAAACAATTACCTAAGCAGGTCACTTTTAGCAAAGGTAAAACAAACATTCCTCTAGGCAGGTCACTTTTAGCAAAGGGGAATAAAAACATAAAGAATCACCTAAGCAGGTCACTTTTAGCAAAGGTAATAACATAGAATATTGCACATGAAACATTAAAACACATTCAGAGGTGCAGGTAGGACATTTGCGCAGAAGTCACATAAATCAGTAAATTACAATGCGCCGGGTGCATATAGCACAACACTAGGATTGTCCCTCAGGCCAACTGGCCTCGCAAGGGGCTGAATGCCCTGAGTCTCAATGTCAGGGGAGCTGCGCAGGCAGCACAGCACACAAAGCCTAAACGTAGCAACCGTCCACTAAGTGCTGGACAGTTGTAAATAGGGCTGGGCAACGTTGGAGCCTCGTGGGCTCAAGAACAATGAATGGCGCCCAAGAGCCTCTCTGGGGCTCTAGAACAAATGCGGGCGCTGTGAGCCTTCTCTGGCTCAACGAACAACTGGGGCCAAGAGCCTCTCAGGGCTCAATAAACACCTGCGGGGCCCTGGAGCCTCGTGGGCTCGAAAATGCAGATGTGCCCCTGAAGCCTCTCGGGGCTCCCTGGCAATTGGGGCGGAACGTTGGAGTCCCTCACGGGGGACTCGAAGACAGATAATGCCCCTGGAGCCTCGCAGGCTCGTAAAGATAAATTGCCCCCGGAGCCCTTGGCTCCCACAAAGAAATGCTGCCCACGTTGGAGCGGCCCTCTCCCAACGGGGCCGCTCGAGGAACCACAAAGAACCCGCCCCCGCACTCACCGGGACTTCACTGGTGCTGCGGGAGGCGGGAGACACGGCCGGCTTCTCCTCTCTTGGACGGCGCGCTGGGGCCGCGGGCGGGGCTCCCCTGCACTCGGCAGCCTCGGCGAGACGCGGCAGGCTGCTTCCTGCTTCCTCGGTCCTCGCAGCCAATCACAGCGCGAGTCGCCCGGCGAGCCTCCGGCAGCTGTGACCAATCACAGCGCGGCTCTCCGGGTGACGTCAGAGGCTGCACTCTCTCGGGCCTTGGCTGTGGCGGTGAAACCACGGGGCAATGCCGGGTGGGCACCGGCTTCCAAATTAAATATACAGCGAGGTAGGCACTCGCTATGCCAAAAAGCGGCAAAATAAAACGGGCAGGTGCCGGGTGGGCACCGGCTGCACACAAAGCGCTCCCAAGCGCCGGGGACCACAGGAAAAGCGCTCCTAGCGCTTGAAATACAAATAAAGCGCTCCCAGCGCTTAGGGGAGAAATAAAGCGCTTTTAAGCGCAAGGGCAAAAGCAAGAGCTCCAGCAAGGTCTGGAGGCAGACAGGGGGGCAAGGCTGGGCCCAGAGCCAGCACACTGGGTCTCCAGGCAGGGAGACAGTCCAAGTGGCGGTCCTCCTGGCCCCAGCAGCAGCAACAGCCCCCTCTGGCAGGATCCAAAAGTAGAACAAATTGTATGGGGACACAGCCCCTTCTTATACTGTGAAATCCTTTGTTTTCAGGGTGCAGGGTGGGGGAAAACCAGTTGCAGCTGGCTTGGGAGTACCCTTGATGGCCCAACCACCCCTTTCATTCACTGGGGAGGCTTGGGTCGTTAGACAAACCACAGGGGGGCGGAGCCAGCTTTGTGTGGGGAAAAGCCCAGCCCATCCAGGACCCAGGTGCACTCCTCCCACACATCACTCATTCTGATCTCACACTCACCACCGGGCAGACCCATCCAGACTTCCTGGAGCCTGGCATGCCAGCCAGCTCCAGCCAATCACGCTCCAGCACCCTCACTGCACACATACATCAATGTCCAGAAGTAGCACTTCCCAACTAGACACATGCATGCCGCATACACCATCGCGCAGCATTCATCCTCACGAGTTCACACATACCAAACTCGAGCCTGCACTCCCCACACGTCAGGAACTAACATGGACACACACATTCCCCATGCATTCCTATGGGAGGGCAGGCCAGCCATACTACACGCACGCACTTTCACTCTGGGACACAGGGAAAAAGTGTGCCAAGACCCAAAAATCACTACACAGGGTCACAAATCAAAGCAAAAAGATTAGGGGTGAACCTGCCCTAAGGCCCAAGTCCAACACAACCCCCTTCCAGCCAAAACGCAGGGCAGACCAATCACCACCGTGATGGACTTCCCTGCTTGGGGCGATAAAACACGGACGCGGGCCCGCAACTGCAGGGACACCCTCCTGTTTTACGCCACGGTGAACCCCTAGGGTTCCTTCTAAAACTACTGTAGGGACTAACTGGGGTACCCCACTGATACTCTCCAGCTGCCCTCGGCCAGGACCAGGCCCTAGGCCACCCAGGTGCCACTGGATCCTGCCTACTCACAAAGTGGGGGGTAGTAACCCCTGGCACATAATAGCCATGCTCCACTCTTCCTGTCTGCAAGACAGGGCTAGACTGCCACTGGTTCTCCAACCTAGGGTCTATAACCTCAGGCGGACCAGGAGTCTCAGGGAAGGCTCTCCTCCCCTTACCTCTTCTCCTAGGGTTCCTCCTCCTCCTGCGAGGGGTCCCCTCTAAACAACATTCTCCCAACCTAGGGTTTAACCCCTCAGGTTGCACCGGGGTCAGAGGTGGGCTCTCCCACCCTCTGCACCCCCTTCCAGAGTCCTGCTCCCTCCCAACCGGGGCGGTACCTCTGGAAAAAGAACTGGTCAGGACACTGATTACAGTAGTCCCACCCTTCAGGTCAGGCTGATCCTGAACCTGGCCTTCCAACCTCCGGTCTAGAACCTTTGGTGGAACCAATGCCTGGCACTCCAGGACTTCTGGGGACTCACATACTATCCCCCAATCACTCCTTTCTCTGGACTCATGTACCCTCCCTACTGGAGCGGTACTGCCAGACTCTATAACCATAGAAGCTCCGCTTACAGATGCTCCAGGTCCTCTACACACTAGGAGATCTCCCTCAAGTGAACTAACAGGCAAGCCTAGGATCCCATCCTGGTGTTCCCTAAAGAAACCATCCAGGCTCTGTGACAGGGCTTCGGGCGGCTGGGGACTCTCGGTCACACACTCACTCCTGCTCCACTGAGACAGGCAGTTAGCCCCTACACCCTCCTCACTAACCTGGGACCTAGCTGGGCTACTCTCACCCTCCTCCACCACGCTGGGCTGGAGGACACCTGACCCACTATTGTTGGAATCACTCACTAGTGACTCTAAAGAACCTCTCGCACTGTCCCAGCGCTCTGCTTCCTCTGCGAGGGTGTCTGGATCAGTCAACCCATATTCCAACAGGTGTTGGCGCAACCCTGGCAAACAACTATTGAGCACCTGCTCTCTTAGAACCAGATCAAATAGCTTGGTAAACTCAGTTCCCATGTGAACCTCTAGCCAATCAGACAGTGCATCTTGACATTCATCCACAAACTCTTCCCAAGACTGGTGAGACAGTTTCCTAAGGTTCCTGAATTTCCACCTGTTCTCCTCTTCTGGGGAAACAGGCACCACACTCGGGAAACTGGGAGTGGGACTGTCTACACTAACACTTAAATAGCTGCCACCACTGGATTCAACCCTCCCTGGGGAATCCAGAAAATCAAAATTGCACTCAGGGGATAACCTACCCTCTAGGGTTACCTTCTCCCTGAACAAGGCCCTTTCAGCCTCTAGCTTGGCGTGCTCCAACCTGAGCTGTTCCATCGTTAGCTGATGCTCCCGCTCTTCCCTCCTATCCAACCACTCCTCTGGGGACAGGACAAGGGATGGGGCGCTGGTACTGACACTGGACCCAGCAAGGGACTCCCTATCTATGGGGTCCTCACTATCTGCTGATATCCATCCACTGTCATCATCATACAACTCACATTCTTCAGGGCTCTCCACAGACTCACCACCCTCATGGCGTGCGGCCCGGGCCCTATCTCTCTCACTGTGCTCAAGATCCCACTGACCCTTTTGCCATTGGATCAGGCTGTCCCTAAGCTGGGACTGAGTATCCAACTCACTCACCTCCATGCCTCCCTCTTCACAGAATCTGACCAGCTCTGACCTACTGTACCTAAAAAGACAATAGAGATCAAAAAGAGGCTCCATTTTGGCGGACGTTCTCAAGAAGAGTTTGACACAGAGAACCTGGGGGTCTGAGCTTACACAGGAGTACACAATTACAAAAATCAGCAAGATTCCTATCTCAGAGAACTTGCACTCCTCTGTCCAGTGTAACACACTACTCATTCACACACACCCTCCCCTCGGACCGGTAAGGCAGTTTCTACCACCCCTGACTTCTCAACCTGACCATAAGTGACACAGGTACCAAACTCTGGAAGCAGGGCGGGGAACAAATGTACTGGACAGAAATTACAAAATGACACCTTTCAGGAGAAGCAACACTGATCTTCCCTAAAAACAATAATCCCCAAAATGTGGTTATCTAAAATTGCAGAGTTTTGTAGTGTGGCCTGTCGCCACTGTGGTACAGCGCAAACACAAATCCTTATCCTCACCGCTTGCCGCCAATGTTAGAAACGGGATCTCTGGCTGGCCAAGGCTTGCGCCAACGTCAGTCAGAGACCACCATTTCCAAGTCAGGGCAAGGGAGTCACACACCAAGGTAACCCCTGCTCACCCTCTAGGTAACGTGACGCGAGCAGCAAGGCTAATCTCGGAGGCGATGTGTAAAGCGTTTGCACACGCACCCCAGCAGCAACACCCTAGGCCCACCACAAAGGAAACTCCACACAAGGTTATATCAAAAATAGCCTTTGTATTATAATAAAAACACATTAGATAAGACACACACTTTACAATGTGCCAACAGGCACGGGCAAGATTTACAAGGGATTATGTACAGGACAGGGCCACCTGGACCACTGTCAGAGGTATGCACTTTTCAGAAATAATATTTGTAGGTATAACACTTAGCACATAAACATATAATGACTGTAACACAGAAATAGTAAATGTAGCATACAACCAGTAACTACTGGTAAAGGGAAAATACCTCCTACGCAACCCTAAACACTGTAGGGAAATCACGCAGGGAACTAGGACCTTATCATCAGGACCTATGGAAGGAAAACCTATCACCTAAGCAAGTCACATTTAGCAAAGGGAAGGAAACCTAAAATAATCACCTAAGCAGGTCACTTTTAGCAAAGGCAATACAACATCAATCATCCTCTAAGCAGGTCACTTTTAGCAAAGGGGAATAAACCATAAACAATTACCTGAGCAGGTCACTTTTAGCAAAGGTAAACAAACATTCCTCTAAGCAGGTCACTTTTAGCAAAGGGGAATAAACCATAAACAATTACCTAAGCAGGTCACTTTTAGCAAAGGTAAAACAAACATTCCTCTAGGCAGGTCACTTTTAGCAAAGGGGAATAAAAACATAAAGAATCACCTAAGCAGGTCACTTTTAGCAAAGGTAATAACATAGACAATTGCACATGAAACATTAAAACACATTCAGAGGTGCAGGTAGGACATTTGCGCAGAAGTCGCATAAATCAGTAAATTACAATGCGCAGGGTGCATATAGCACAACACTAGGATTGTCACTCAGGCCAACTGGCCTCGCAAGGGGCTGAATGCCCTGAGTCTCAATGTCAGGGGAGCTGCGCAGGCAGCACAGCACACAAAGCCTAAACGTAGCAACTGTCCACTAAGTGCTGGACAGTTGTAAATATGGCTGGGCAACGTTGGAGCCTCGTGGGCTCAAGAACAATGAATGGCGCCCAAGAGCCTCTCTGGGGCTCTAGAACAAATGCGGGCGCTGTGAGCCTTCTCTGGCTCAACGAACAACTGGGGCCAAGAGCCTCTCAGGGCTCAATAAACACCTGCGGGGCCCTGGAGCCTCGTGGGCTTGAAAATGCAGATGTGCCCCTGAAGCCTCTCGGGGCTCCCTCGCAATTGGGGCGGAACGTTGGAGTCCCTCACGGGGGACTCGAAGACAGATAATGCCCCTGGAGCCTCGCAGGCTCGTAAAGATAAATTGCCCCCGGAGCCCTTGGCTCCCACAAAGAAATGCTGCCCACGTTGGAGCGGCCCTCTCCCAACGGGGCCGCTCGAGGAACCACAAAGAACCCGCCCCCGCACTCACCGGGACTTCACTGGTGCTGCGGGAGGCGAGAGACACGGCCGGCTTCTCCTCTCTTGGACGGCGCGCTGGGGCCGCGGGCGGGGCTCCCCTGCACTCGGGAGCCTCGGCGAGACGCGGCAGGCTGCTTCCTGCTTCCTCGGTCCTCGCAGCCAATCACAGCGCGAGTCGCCTGGCGAGCCTCCGGCAGCTGTGACCAATCACAGCGCGGCTCTCCGGGTGACGTCAGCGGCTGCACTCTCTCGGTCCCGGGCTGTGGCGGTGAAACCACGGGGCAATGCCGGGTGGGCACCGGCTTCCAAATTAAATATACAGCGAGGTAGGCACTCGCTATGCCAAAAAGCGGCAAAATAAAACGGGCAGATGCCGGGTGGGCACCGGCTGCACACAAAGCGCTCCCAAGCGCCGGGGACCACAGGAAAAGCGCTCCTAGCGCTTGAAATACAAATAAAGCGCTCCCAGCGCTTAGGGGAGAAATAAAGCGCTTTTAAGCGCAAGGGCAAAAGCAAGAGCTCCAGCAAGGTCTGGAGGCAGACAGGGGGGCAAGGATGGGCCCAGAGCCAGCACACTGGGTCTCCAGGTAGGGAGACAGTCCAAGTGGCGGTCCTCCTGGCCCCAGCAGCAGCAACAGCCCCCTCTGGCAGGATCCAAAAGTAGAACAAATTGTATGGGGACACAGCCCCTTCTTATACTGTGAAATCCTTTGTTTTCAGGGTGCAGGGTGGGGGAAAACCAGTTGCAGCTGGCTTGGGAGTACCCTTGATGGCCCAACCACCCCTTTCATTCACTTGGGAGGCTTGGGTCGTTAGACAAACCACAGGGGGGCGGAGCCAGCATTGTGTGGGGAAAAACCCAGCCCATCCAGGACCCAGGTGCACTCCTCCCACACATCACTCATGCTGATCTCACACTCACAACCGGGCAGACCCATCCAGACTTCCTGGAGCCTGGCATGCCAGCCAGCTCCAGCCAATCACGCTCCAGCACCCTCACTGCACACATACATCAATGTCCAGAAGTAGCACTTCCCAACTAGACACATACATGCCGCATACACCATCGCGCAGCATTCATCCTCACGAGTACACACATTCCAAACTCGAGCCTGCACTCCCCACACATCAGGAACTAACATGGACACACACATTCCCCATGCATTCCTATGGGAGGGCAGGCCAGCCATACTACCCGCACGCACTTTCACTCTGGGACACAGGGAAAAAGTGCGCCAAGACCCAAAAATCACTACACAGGGTCACAAATCAAAGCAAAAAGATTAGGGGTGAACCTGCCCTAAGGCCCAAGTCCAACAGTAGAATTTCACCAAAACCACATCCAAACCTCCTTTAAATGTTAGCCACAGTACTAATGACTGTGGACCTACAATTAATTTTTTCTTACTTGGAGATTATTCAATATAAGAGCCAGAAGCCACACTTTAGCCCAACCAGAAAGCGATGGGCCGGCCTCGAGTCAATATGATGAAAAACCCTTGAAATAAATAGGGGCTATACACCAAGTTTCCTGGATACTATTATATCGAAATTGCCATTGAAATCGAACCAACCGAGTGAGTCTTGTTTATTCGCTGGGCCACCTGCATTCCATGATGCAATTCTATGGCCTCAAACCTGACCTCCAACCTGACCACCTGACCTGACCACAATTTTAGGCTTTATGCCACATTTAAAACCTTCACTGATAGTAACTATCGGATCGAGTCCTATATTTCCCTTAAAAAGACTTCACAGCAGTCTTCACTGCTACTTCAGAGGAGCCAAGTCTCGTAAAGAAGAGAAGGTCCCCTCCAAGAAAGTTAAAAATAAAAAGGACAATACCTTCTGCTTGCGAAAACCAGCAAATGTCAGAGGGGGGGGGTTCAGCCCGGCCTCTTCTGGGCAATGATGGCGAAGCCCTTGGCCTGGGCTTTTCCGGGGCGCAGCTCGTGCACGTCCCACACCGCGGAGGTCGAGGCAGTGCTTTGAGCGCGTTGGTGGTGCCTCCCCCTTAACAGCAAAATACCCGGGACAGCTAGTCCCACCAGGGCAGGTGGCAGCAAACAGCAGGACACCCCTTGCCATGGGGTTTGAGGCAGCGCTTTCAGCGTGTTGCTGGTGCCTTCCCCCCTCAACAGCAAAGAACCCTGGGACAGCGAGTCACAACAGGGCAGGTAGCAGCAAACAGCAGGTCGGCCCACATCACAGGGATCGAGGCAGTGCTATGAGTGCGTTGGTGGTGCCTCCCCCCTCAACAGCAAAGAACCCTGGGACACCGAGTCCCACCAGGGCAGGCGGCAGCAAACAGCAGGGCATCCCGGGCCGTGGGGTCGAGGCAGCTCTTTGAGTTCGCTGGTGGTGCCTCCCCCCTCAACAGCAAAGAACCATGGGACACCGAGTCCCACCAGGGCAGGCGGCAGCAAACAGCAGGGCATCCCGGGCCGCGGGGTCGAGGCAGCTCTTTGAGTTCGCTGGTGGTGCCTCCCCCCTCAACAGCAAAGAACCCTGGGACAGCGAGTCCCACCAGGGCATGTGGCAGCAAACCGCAGTTCAAAAATCACACAATATTACCATCTTGAGGTTCTGGTGAACCCCATCGTGAGAGATAAAGTGAAACTTGAACAGTCAGAGTGCAATCAGAACCCACTGCCAAAATAACTAGTTTAACCATTGTCTATTGTTTAATCCCTAGTCTGTTTTAATAAAACTGAACCTTCCAAATGCAATTAGGCCTAGGTGAAATTGGAATTATTCTACAGAAGTTCACTTAACTCTTGAATTTGATCCACTATATGAAATTCGATACATTTCTTGACATTTTCCGTTAACACATGGAGACTTGTTAATGGGGAAAATGTCTTGCCAAGAGACAAAATAAAACACATTTTTAAGGAATTCCATGAAATTTTGCACAAGAATAGTACAATATTAGCCACACTTCTAACATTATGGCCCATAACATTTGCTCTCCGGCTCTTAGTTCGGCTTCTGGCATCTGAATGATTCACCAACCGGGATCCCTTGAACCAGCATGACCGTTATACTGTAATAATTTAGTGGATTCATTACTAGCAGTGTCTGTATTGTGAATACTCTACCATGCCTGACTTCTTCAAAATGACAAATTCCAACGCGATTTTTTGCGCATTATCTCAGTCAGGCATTGTTCTCTGATATGACATTTGCACATTATCTCAGTCAGACATTGTTCTCTGATATGACATTAGTGTAGACAAATTCTTCCTTGTGATACAGATATTTTTACTGAAACCTAGTGGGCTCATGTTTGATGTTTTGTCCAGATGATGACCCTTCAAGTTCTAATGGGTCAAAACGCCGTCGACGCTAAGATGTGGCTCTAATTGAAGAGGATGCATTTTTTCTGCTGTATGTCTCTGTTTTGTCTAGAACCATGCTTTTGTATTTTTCCTCAGGCACTTTCTGTTTGATTACACATGGTATTGGCTTTATTTTTTGCACTGTTCGTGTAACCCCATGAGCACCATCATTGTTGTGTGGATGTAATTTTTATTGGTTATTTGGATAATGCATTTTTTAACTAAAAACTAATTGCCTGTACGTGGGTACTGTGTGCCTCAATAGCTGATTGGCACCTCTCTCTTACATTTTCACCTTTTCCTTTTCTCCACTGTAATTTCCATTATGCTAGTGTTCTTTTTCTTTACCTTTGTCTATTCCTCACATTCTTTTTCACTCTAAGTGGTTTACTTGCACCTTGTTTGGATTCTACCATAACATTTGGTCCCATTATTAGATCTGTTAAGCTGGCATTAGCTTCAACAATCTATGATTTCTATAACCTATTTTTCTCTTGGACTTTGTATCCCAAACTACACAATTAAACGTTTTTCTCTTCTTTTTACTATTAGTAATCAATGAGTATAAAGTGGTGTTGCACTTATTGTTTTTAAAAAGTCCCTGATTGAAAAAAAATCAATTACGGTGCAATCAAATGGGGTGCAATTAATCACGTACAGTACAGCTGTCACACCAAAGACAAAAGACAGCACACGCATAAAATATACCTTTAAATATACCTTACTACTCAGCACCTGCTTGAGATCCCCAAGAAAAAGTTTCACAGGTGTGCTGCAAGTAATTCCTGACAACTAAACTGTTTGGTGCTGCTTACTCTCGAATTCCACAGAAATAGGGCAAGTCATTGCAAATATAATATTGGGGTCTACCTTTCACCAGGTAAAATTATAACTTTCCCTGCAGCACCCTACAAAACACAAAAAATGTATTCATACAGAGCAGAATTAGAGCTTGATCATGAGTTTGGCAGTCTCGCAGCGGGCTGCCACACCAGACCCTGCTGTGAAACCACCAAACCCATAGTTAAACAGCCCGACGGATTATGAGTGAATCCTGTGCGGCGGTCCTGTGGCGGCAGTCCCACAGCCGTGCCTTTCTGAGGCTCAAAGGAGAGTCATAGAAAGGCAGAGCAGTGGGAGCACCGCAGCACGTTCCTGCACAGGGAGAAATGCACCATGTTGTGCAATTCTTCCTGTGCAGGAACTGGGGGTGCCAACATGCAGGGTGCCACCACCTGTGCCACCCTGCATGAACCCCCTGCACAAAGGTCAGAGGGGACCCTATAATGGCCCTCTGAGTTGTTGCCTCACCACCACCCTTTCCAGGTCTGTGCTCACCGCTGTGGTAGAGTCGCAGTGAGGAAACTCATAATTTGCTTGGCGGTGCCGCATCAGCACTGCCTTACAATAAGGAGTTAGGTCCTGGGTGTGAAGTTGGCTGGACCAGAGCCCTGATTAGAACCCACAAAGCAATGAACTGGGTTTGAAACGCGTCGGCATTAAAACAAGAATGCATCAAATTGCAGTATATTAAACGATACTTGAAATTGGAATTGCTATATACTGAACAATAGGTACCTAAATGTCTACTTTGTCCTTTGGTTTTAAACTAAAATTAGAGACCATTGTGTGAATACGAATGTACTGTTGATAAAATTGGATATGAAATACCCAATGTATATATATGTAATGTGGAATCTAATTGTCCGTATAGTGAATTTATGTTTAAAGTGTTAAATGTGTTTGTGTTTTTTTCAAACAACAAATATCTAAAAATATTGAAATAAAAAGTGAAAAGGTATCAAGTAGCTATACCAACCAGATCACAGAGTAATTGCGGTTTGTTGTCCTCAATTGTGAGGAGAAAAAAAATGTGAGGTTGGCAATCTTTTTTCGACAAGCATCAGCACTGCCAGCATATTGTGGCCTCACACCGCTCCACCACCATCGCAGGATCCATGATCCCCATTGGTTGCGTCGGTCCTGTGTTCGTCCCACCGCCGCACTCAGAATACGGCGGTCGGACCACCAGTAGAGCAGTTGGACCGCCAATATGCCACTGTGTAGATCGCCACCACGGGTTCAGCAGTACCATGGACAGCCGAACTCGTAATTGGGCCCTTAGCGCATGGACAAATGAGTACTTGAAAAGTACCATAGACCATGAGCACAGTAAAAGGAGATTTCAATGCACAGTCTAAAAAGATGGGGTTTAATGCCCTTTAAAAAAGTTATCAGATTTGGGCTACTCCTGAGACATTGTATTAATAGGGACCCTATTCTTGGAGCATCACAGGAGAACACCTGATTTAGAGTGCAGGTCTTTTTAGATTTTGGATACACAGAAGTAGGCTAAGTTTGCCTCTAGCCTCTTTCTCAACTGGTGGTGGTGTGCAATTTGGCTTTCAGGTAGCTGGTAAGGCTGAGATGTAATGCCTTATGAGTGATGAAGACAATTTACAGTCAATTCTGTTTCAAGAATGAAGCAATGGAGTTCTTGCAGAACTAGAATGATTCCATCCTATTTTTGAACACCTTTTGTAGGTGGGCTGCAACATGGAGAAATGCTTTTAGAGGAGCCAAAAGGGATTTAGAGAGGCCTGTAAGTAATCTGGTGCTTTTTTCAAAACGTCGGAGGACCAGGTCTAGCATCACCGAGCGATGAATTGTAGGTTTGAGGTTTTTTTAGTAGAAACAGTTGGATGGAGGCAGTTTTCATAACTTTCAAGATATGAGGTCGCATTGTGAGATTTTGGTTGATGACATAGGAGAAGGACTACTTTGGGACTAAGAAGCAAATACATAAATAAACAAACAACATAGTACAAGGAAGATAACAGATTCAGGGGTAAGGACGTCCAGGGCTGATATGGGCCAACAGTGGCCAGCTCAGATGTTGGCCAGTGAGAAGAATGTTCTACCAAGAGAGATGTGGATGAGTACAAACAAGATGGGGCATAGGGCATTTGGGATAGTGGACGGGTGTTAGGACAGACGCAGGCCAATTTAGAGGGGAAGGGGGCCAGTGGAATTGTTTGTTAGAGGGCAGCAGATCTGAGCAAGATGTATATGTTGAATGGAAAGTAGAGTTTGGGTCAGGAAAGAGGATAGATGAGAGAAATTATGAATCTGGAGAGAAAAGATGTTTCTCAAGAGAGATGTGGGACAGGACAGTGGAACAGTGGGTAGGGGAGATGTGAGCCACCAGAGATGGGACAGCATAAAGACGATTAGGGTCAAGAGATGGGAAACATTGCCTATGGAAGATGAGGGTCTTTAGAAAGGAGAGGTCAGACAAAAATAGAGGAGGGAATGAGAGAAGAAAAAGGAGCTAAAAGCCATGTGGATGTAGGAAGATGTGAGCCGACTAACAGGTTAACCAGGAGATAAAGGATATTTTGTCAAATTAATATGTGAGTGATTACAGAGGGAACATAAGCTGGTGAGATGTGAGTCAGTTTTTTTTAGGGCTAGGACAGGAATATGCTAGCAAGGAGAGAGGTGATGCAGCCCAGGTGAATATGGGGTGCCGTTTGCATAGCCATTCACTGCCACTGCCTTTCCGCTTTTCTTCCCTGCCTACCGGAGGAGTTCTGATACACAGGACATTGGAGCACCGGAGCAGAGACTACTGGCTGCGGGGACCGGGACTGGACTGCGAGACCCAGCACTCCTAGCGCTTTGATGACCACAGCGCAGCTGGTGTCTCTTCCCGCCCCCAGCACTCCCGCAGGCTAAAAGCAGCTTCCGGCTCCCGCTCCACGGGTGCCGTTTGCATAGCCGTTCACTGCCACTGCCTTTCCGCTTTTCTTCCCTGCCTACCGGAGGAGTTCTGATACACAGGACATTGGAGCACCGGAGCAGAGACTACTGGCTGCGGGGACCGGGACTGCGAGACCCAGCACTCCTAGCGCTTTGATGACCACAGCGCAGCTGGTGTCTCTTCCCGCCCCCAGCACTCTCTACTTAACCCCGCCCCTTCTCGCGGACCGCGGGACGCGCGCAGGACGCAGCACGGGGTGAAGACCGGGCAAAGAGCGGGCCGTTTGAGGCCGTTCGAGGACCGGAGAGACCGGGACCGGATCACCCGCCCTGGCCGGCCCTGTACCTCCTACTGACTTTTAGAGGACTTCGTCCACCGGGAATCCATGATGACCACCAGGGAAACGCGAAGCAAATCTGCATTGGCTGCAGCTGGAGTTCCTAAAGGTACTATCGACAATTATTTTGTCAAAGCCGGTTCATTGTTAATAGATGAAATCTCTGTGCTAGAACGCCGTATCTCCCAAGAGATCGATTGGGTGCGGAGATCATCAATGGGACCAATAGCTCTGGCCAAAACACCAGAAGAAAGGCCAGAACCTAATAGTAATATCCAGATGGGATCACAGTCAATCCACTATGCCTCTAACCCAGATTTCACTATGGAGGCCTCCAAGGAATTAGAGGACATGAGTCTCATGATCCTACCCATGACCCGCACATCGTCTGCTCCACCCCTAGCCTCCAGCAAGGATTTGACTGCCCCTTGCATTATAGTGAACACCCCAGAACGACAGAGGGGGGCAAGAGAGGGAGCAATACAAAAAAAGAAGAAAGGGGGGCAAACCAAAGATGGCAGCAAGTTAAAATCTTCTGAGCCCAAACTTGTTGGTGACGCCGGAACTGTGGGAGATAATACTCCGGGACAACCATCCAAGAATATTAGGAACACCCAAAAAACACCCTCTCGATCTATAGAGCAACCTTTCCCACAAGGTGATTTTTCTATAGATTCGGTAAATGAGGACATTACCCTTGCAGATATCGGCACACTCATTAGGTCGCTCTTAATCCCCCTGGAGGCCCGACTGAAAAAGATCGAAGCAAGGCTGTTCAATATTGAGAAATCTACAGTCCAGCTTGCAGACAGTCTAAAATCAGAAACCAAGGGCACCAAAATAGGGTTAAATAGCTTGCCCAAAAAGAACTTAGAGCATACAATCCCGACGAAGAAAAACGATCCCCCAACCTCCCAAAATATAAAATCGATTGCTAAACAAAATAAGACGATACAAGTTTCCGCTACCACAAGCAAAACTGCACCACCTTCACAAACTCAATCTCCAATTCCTAGGACCCCAAACACAACTAGCAAACCCACACACAAGCCTGATCCCCCAGATAGAGTTAAGAATGCCACGCGGCCCTCAGATAACACCCAGACTAACAATTGGAAACCCAAACACGTAAACTTACCACCGGAAGCATCCACGTAAACTTACCACCGGAAGCATCCCCCTATACAGTGATTTTGGCGGGAGCTCCTGAACTATCTATCAATTCTATTGAGACGACAGCCTCGCTCAAAAACAAAGTCATTAACTGGCTGTCTATTTACAGACCCCTCCCACAAGGAACAACTAGCGATGTATCCATGGTGAGACGTGCCGCTTGGGTGGGCAACCAGAGAAAGACAATCAGGGGTGATTGCATTGTGGTTAGCTTTAAGGATCCAAGGACAGCCGCGTATATCTGTAGTTGGGCCCCCGACGATCAAGGGAATTTAATCCAGGCTCTCCCCCTCTCGTTTTTCTACCCATCAAGCATCTATCTAGTAGAGGATCCCAGATGGGGTCATCATCAGGAGTTACTGGGTGAGTGGGAAAACAACTGTGTACGGAGAAGGGAACCATACTATCATAGGAATATCCACCTTGAATATCTACCACCACATGAAGAGGGGGAGGGGTGGGAGTACGTCACAAGAAGGAGAGGAGGATGGGGCGGTAGACCGAGAGGAGTCCCTGGTCCACATAGATTGCATCACCCAGCCTATCTTCCAACCTCAAATAGGTACAGTACCCTGGAAATGGTTGACTGACTGGCTGATTCCAATATAAAGGTGGCGGACCACCTTGCTGCAGTATATCCTGCAGAAGATAGACCCACCACCGGAGGCAAATCTGGGTTACAACCAGAAATAAAATTCACCCCTGACATTCTAAATTGTTCCCAAGAATATGCTACCAGCATACCTGCTATTAGGGACAATACCACCAACTTAGAGTCCGAACAAGGAGAATTTCCACAAACCCCAATGGCAAATACTATCCTCGTCCCTACAGAGAACACTCTGTTTAATACTGAGCAACCACCCCTAAGACCTGCTACGCTTAACTTAATTTCATGGAACGTAGCAGGCATTGGTCACAAAATTGAATGTCCTGATTGGCTGTCATTTATCAGCTCAAAAGGAATCTGTCTCCTTCAGGAAACCTGGGCACAAGAGGATTTCACATATCCAGGTTTTGAAGTTTTTTCTAAAAAGGCAAAGTGGGGGGGCAAGGGACGTCCGTCAGGAGGGTTGGCAACTTTGGTCGCCTCCCACCTGGGCTGTAAGGCTAGTTGTTTAGCTGTGGACTCTGAGGATATTCTACCGGTCCTTCTAGAATGGCCAAATCTGGCTAAGTTACTGGTCATAAACGTCTATTCGAGACCTGTACCCATATCTGGGGAATCGAAAATAATTGAGGATCTCTCAACCCTTCTGAGTAACATTCCGAGGGATCTTCCACAGTTGGTAGCAGGAGACCTCAATTCCCACTATGAGCCACTTCCCGGATTGTTGGAAGGACCCCCCCTAGAAGAGGATGCTAGTTGCCTGATACCAGACACGGTGGCTCCTCCACCAAGAGCCTGGACACCCCTTGCATTACAAATTACAGCTTTGACCCCTAACTACGGTCTACGCGCATGGAATGGGCGTACAAAATCAGACAACCCCTGTAAATGCACATTCAACAAACCGGGTAGCGAATCCAGACTAGATTACATTCTAGCTCAAATATCAAACTGGACACGAATAATTGATTTCAGGGTACAATCCAGAGAGGATAGCGATCATAATGCACTCATACTTGAATATGCTATCCCTGGTATGGATGACACGGGAATGGATAATGAAAATAGGATTTCTGGGCCACTCCTAGAGAACAACAGGAGGAGAGTGAGGTGGGGGAAGTTGGTAACAAACGATGCAAAAATATCTAGGCTTTATGCCAGAATTACCCCAATACTTGAAAGGGCATTTGGTCTCACAGATAAACTAGTGGACAGAAGGAACGTAGAATTATTGGGTCAAACCCATAAAGACCTAATAAATACACTACAGTCAGACCTATTCTCAGAAGCACCACTAAAAAGTAGCATGCTAAACAAAAAATCTTGCTACAACACCGCATGCCGGGAATCGAAACGGGAACTTTTATCTGTAATTAAGGCTCATGGATCCCGTGAGATAATACAAGGCAAAAGACGGGCATATAGGACATTGTTGGCAAATGCCAAAGCCGAATGGGACCAAAAGCATTGGGAGGACCTATTTGAGGCATTAGCCAACAAAGACTCTCGCAAATTTTGGCGAGTGGTTAACCACGGGTCAGAGGATCTCCCCTCTGCAATTGAACCTAACATTACTCCTGCCCTATGGCAGGAGCACTATCAATCCCTATACTCAACTGAGGACATGCCCCTTATCAATTCTAACAGTATTGGCATGATAGGCCAAGTGGACGAACCATTCGTGTTAAAAGAAGTTCGCGCCGCAATTAAGGGGCTGGCAGGAGGCAAAGCACCGGGATTGGACGGGGTCCCTGGAGACCTGTACAAACAGGAACCAGAGATATGGGCACCATATCTATTGCTGATATTTAACGTGGTCCTTGGGGGTATGGAGGTCCCAGATACTTGGCTGGGCGCAGAGGTGGTCCCTATATTTAAAAAGGGATCCCCCCTGCTCCCAGCCAACTATCGCCCCATAAGCCTCATTGATGTCTCGCAAAAGCTCTTTGGCAGACTAATCCTGAATCGCCTGCAGAATTGGCTGGAGGAAACAGACATACTCAGCCCATATCAGGCTGGATTCAGGAGGGGTGTCTCCACAATTGATCAAGTATTCAGACTAAATCTCATATACTCGAGACGGGCACTTATCGAGGGCGGCACCTTATACACGGTCTTTGTGGACCTGCGTGCCGCCTTCGACTTAGTGCCAAGAGCAAAATTGTGGGAGGTAATGATAGAACTGGGCGTCCCAAAAGATATCCTTGCGATTTTGTTTAAATTACACCACAACAACTTCGCGAGGGTCAGATGCGGGAGAAGTGGGAAGTTGACTGAAAGATTCCCCGTTCGCAGAGGGGTGAGGCAGGGTTGTGTGCTTGCACCGACCCTGTTCTGCCACTTTGTGAACGGGGTAATCTCACACCTGACTGGGATCGCCAATACCGACGCCTCAAAATTGACCGGCAGCAGGGTGCCCGCCATTATGTTCGCGGATGACACCCTGCTGCTATCTAAAACCCCAATGGACATACAGAGGGTGATTGATGGATTCCAGGACTTCTGTACAGAAAGGGGCCTCGAAATAAACCCCCAAAAAACTAAATTCATGATTATGAATCCTAAGTCCCAAAAGCGCCCAAATCCCTTACTTGGCACTGTGCGGCTGGAAAGGGTATACACTATTGAGTATTTGGGGATAACGCTAAATGAAAACTTAACATGGGGGGCCCACCGGATAAAAGCCAATATGAGGTTAGCTCAGAAGGCAGGGGGCATCATGAGAATCGCGTCAAAATCAACCTTTCGCCCTTTGTCCCCGGCTATCCAAATCTATAAAATGCAGGCTCGGGGTGGTGTTACCTATGGGGGAGAGATGTGGGGTCACACGTCATCTTCCAATCTACAGATGACGGAAAATAAATTCATAAGACAACTAACAGCCCTACCAATAAGTACCCCACTCATGCCCTTGAGACTGGATTTGGCTCTGAGGCCCATTACAGAAGAACTAGGGTTAAAGCCCCTGACGTTTTGGCGTCGCATTTGGAGCAGTCAGGACCTTACTTCCTATCGATTTGAGTTGCAGGAATTTTTAACCTTACCCAACGCCACCAAGATACCTTGGCTAAATTATATAAAGACAACATGCGAGACCCTCGGATTAACAGAACTGTGGTTACACCCAGAAAGTACCAGCACCAGGATCTCAAGGAAAGCACTCTCTAGAGTGTATTACGAAAAAATGCTCACCCGAGCTCCGGCTACTGCCCGAGAAGGATCCCTGACGCATGCCTTCATGATAATTAAAGACTTATACAACTTTGAAAACGTGTTGGATGGCATGGCTCCTGCTCTGACAAGGAAACTTTTCTTGCAATGGAGGTATGGGACTCTTCCCCTAAAGTCCTTCACTAAAGCGTGGGCGGGACTGTTGCCGAATGAGTTGTGTCCTGCTTGTGCCAAAACTAGAGAAAGTGAAGTTCATGTTATCTTCTTCTGCCCAGCCTATCTTAAAAGCAGACGATATTGGCTGGCCCCACTACTGAGAACCCTGGGATTCAGAACCTTCCTTCCTGCATTTAGAGTTTTAAAAACAGATCTATCACCGTCAACGGTGTTTGTCCTGGCTAAATTTTTAACAGCAATGTGGTATGCTAGAACCCGACATGTAAAGATGGCAGAGGACCATTGAAAACTTGCTGTTTTGATACACTCTAAATTCTGTTTTAATAGTCCTTTTAAATTTTTATGATGATGAATTGTTGTATATCTTTTATGATCAAATGATCGAAATAAAGATTTGAAATTTGAATATGAACCAATGAAAATGGTGGACAGGTTGGTCATAGGAAACGTGGATGAGCAGAGAGAAAATGTGATCTAATGGAGATGTTTGAGAAATGATTCAGGTCCAAAGCGATTTGGTCTAGTTGTGATAGACAAGTTGAGGCCATGGAAGAAGTGAGTAAAGAAAGGAGAGATGGGGAGGATTAAGAGGTGAAAAGGCGAGGGTGGGGAATGCTCAGTGAGCGGAGATTGGGATTTTAGGAGAGAAGAAGTAGACAGGGAAGAGGTGGGGAAGGTCGGAGAAATTGTGTTTCAGGTGATATCTCAGTCAGAAGAGGCAAGGCAGGCTAATGGAAATTTGACAAAAGGGAGATAGCATATAAATAAAAGAGAGGTGACCTAGGGTAGAAATGACCAAGGGATATAAAAAGATGGGCTATTGGAAATGTGAGCAACGAGATATTGTTCAGGAGAAATGTGTGGGGAAAAGCATTGCAGGACCCTGGCGAGGAGATGTGCACTGCAGAAAGGATATCTGAGCTATAAGACAGCAAGAGTTGAGTAGAAATGTACCAGTATACAAAACTCTTGTAGGGACAGAGTTGCCAGAGTGTGTGAGACAGCATGGAGGGCCTTTTCAAAGGTTCTGGGATGAAAAGCCACTACCAAAATCGAACCTTGTGATAGACATCTTGTTCCTCTTTGGTTGCAGTAGGCATCCCTTTGGGTACATGTTCAAATTCCTTTCTCTTTTCCCTCTCTTTCCCCTCCAGTCTGTAGTCCAGACCTTTGTAAGGCCGGATTCTAAGTATGACAATAATAGGGGGCTCTATTTCCTGCATCAGGTAAATAATGATTAATCAGGGTGAGTGATTTACTGGGCGTGGGAAATACTTCGGATTCAAACTTTCCCAATGAAATATTAGAAATCACAACATGAAAGAGGTGCTTTCCACAGGTGCTTCCACATGTATCAGTTTTCCACACATTTTCCTGCAAAACATGTTGGCAGATTTGACCTGCTGAAATTTGTCAAGGGAAAATTGCAGGGTTGTTATGTTTACCGAAAAACATGGAATTCCTATCCCTACAGAAAACCTGTTTCCCCAGGGATCAGAATTCACCATTCAATACGGAATCAGGACCGAAGTGGGCACAAACATGTTTTGTGTAACACGAAGAAGGCAGCAGCGTCGAGGCTCAAAATAGTAGCGGCCCTTAGTTGAAATAAATGACTCAAAATGTACCTTTTATCAATTCTGTCTTATGCCATTCCTAAGTAAAATGTCATAACCTAAGGGCATAGAAGTGTCAGTGTGATGACCTGAACAATGAATGGGGCGCCAGCAATGTGACCGATAAAACATCTCTTTCAGGTGGAATCGGAGGACAGTATCCGGTTCAAGATAAACAGGGTACGGAATAAGTGAATTAAATTAGCACTATTTTAATTAACTGGTTCTCACACTGTTCAATAATAGTGAATACTTTCCAAGCAAATATCAGCAAATGGCTGCTGGTCAGAGAATATTAGAAGAAAACATTTGACTGACAGCTATTTAAGGATAAATATGCTGATTTGTAGTCGCACTGCATGAACCATTCCTTTTCTAGTGGTAAAGAAACATCAGTAGCATTTGCATTCTTTGAAGTATCACTAGTTGTGCGACTTCAAATGTAGGGCATTCATTAGCTTGAGCGTTTTGACTATAAATATTTACAAGGAGTAGCAATTCTACTGCATAATGAATATAACGTTTTTCTCATTTTTCTAGTGATAACAAGCCCAGTACCGTAGTTATAAAACTAAATATTCAGGATAAAGCATAATATATTTTGCTTTAATTTATTTTAGAAACAGTTTTGTAGTCTAGACCTTCTAAACAGCACAGTAAAAAAATAGAGTTTATGTACCTTGACTTTTATTTTGCATTTGATTTTTTTAATGAGAAAAAAGGCTTTGCTTGACACTAATGACTGCAAAGGATGTAGGACAGTTTCTAGCTGGAAATAAAGTTTTTAAAAAACCTATAATAACAGCACGAATTCGGTGGTCGAAATCATTAGTGAGTAAACTATATTACAGCTTCAACATTTTATTAAGTGTGATGAAGTGCACTGCACTGCCTGGCCCTGCAAAGAAGGGAATATTTCGCAACAGTTTTGTTGTCATATTTCCGTCCTTCACACTTAGAAATAAGCATCTAGCTTTAAACTCGTTGGACCCTTATGTCTTGAACTTTTTAACTCAGTTAATAATTTATCTGCCTTCAAAAGAAAACGGTTATTCCAGCTGTTTTGGCTTATATATGTTTTAGCTTATATTTTGTATATCGAAAACATTTTCACCTTGGGTAATGCCAGGAAGATACAGCACATGTTCAGCAGGAGCGGATGCTTGTTTTCCTAAATTAATAATGTACGGACGGTTGTTGCCCATTCTGAACGTGAATGTGGTGAGGGCATTTTCACTCTATTATCCAAGAGGATTGCACTCCTGGGTAGGAGCTGGTGTTGTGAGAGCTGTTAATCTATTAGGCATGAGAATCTACTTAATCGGCGATATATTATTAACATCCAAAATAACCCCCTCTATATCCGTGGTGAGGTGTAGTATCTCTAATGCCTGTCCATCTGCATCACAACTCTTTTTGTGAACACAATAGGGTTCCTGGGATGATTTGACGTCCCGGTTGATCGAGTGTACGATTGATACAACAATCTACATTAGTGCTGAGTTACCCCCCGCCAGCTGGTATGAGAGGACGTGGCTGGTTGAGGTTTCCAAAATTAAGATGTCCTAAATTGGTGTGGTGACCGATTATAGAACCCTGATGAATCTGCCAGAAAACAGTTAAGGCAGTGAAACATGTCGGGTACAGGTAGTGGTATGCGACAGTAAGCTACCAGCCTTTTTACTTCACCAGCATAAACCAGATTTATTAATAAAGATGTATAATTGGTGTGGCTGTTGATTTTAATCACTGTGTTTGTGGTTCTGAAAAATCTGGATCCATATAAAAGTACTGCACCCGAGAATAAAAACTTTGTCGAAATAGGGCGAATTTGGTATCAAAAGACCGAGAATGACGAGTACATCAAGTACATGTATTTTCGGCGTATTCGAGTGACGATTTCACCTCGAAATCGTCATTTACATTCTAAACCCTTAGCTACATGTTGCCCTTTACATAGGCCTTAATCCAGTTGAATTTGATTCCACAAGGACACATACTCCTTAATCGACTTCTCCCTGACCCCAGTACAAGTTAGAACCATTGCCCCAGGCCGAACTCATTAGGTCAGTTCCCTCCCAGTGGCCGAGCAAGATAGCATCTAGGGTCAACCAGCCATAAAACCATTTCAGCGCGCACACCTGCCATATCTCGCTCACATCTTTCTCCACTCCTTTTCTTCACTTTATGATGGGGAGGTGACCGTTTTTATTAGGGGTCCAGCGATATCTGATGAAATGTTGGGCCTTGCCGGATGATTTGTTATGGGCAGCACGACGTGAAATATGTACATGTCATCATGACTCTGCTTTTCTTTTGTAATCAGTAACTATAAATGAAATACCACGAATCCAAGGAATGTTTTGCCCAAGGCTGAAAATTACGTATAAGAAGAGAAGCCTGACTTCGTGAAAGTGTGCAGTCTCCTGAGAATATACCGTGTTGTACTTCTAGGACCCTGTTACCTTGGTTGCAGCCAATAAACTAATCTTTGACTTCACCTAGAAGACTCTGAGTTTCTGTAGGTCTGACTCAGGAGAACCCGAGGTCTCTGGGTGTTGATCCCCTGGCACCGCTGGGTTACCGGTTCTGTGCCGGTTCTTAAAAACCCAGTACCTCAATTGGCGCCCAGCGTTTGGGGCGATTCCAGTGGTACCAGTCAGCCTGAAGATCGTGAGGAGCTTCGTGTGGAAATTCCGGAGGAGGGCCCACCACCTCATCGACCCCTGCATGTCGACGTGGTCCGAAGGTCTTTGCTGCGAGGTTCCCCGCTTCCCGACGGCTACAAGGACTGCTGCCCTGGCTATCGCCCTGATGTTGGATCCTTGAAGTTTTCGGTAGAGCGAAACGCTGAGACGAGTCTTCTGGTGACGCCATCGATATTTTCAGTTAAGTATAAGTGGAGCGTCTCCCAGTCCTTAGTTGGACTTACTTTGTGGTATCTTGGAGATACAAAAGGTTTTTATTGGTTCTTGCAAGCACCATAACCGAAGGACTCGTGTATTCACGAGAAATATCGTAATCGATAAATCCTTTGAAGTTTTGGAACTAGACTAGAGAGCGAGGATGCCTAGTCTTGGACTCGGGAATTGGTTTTGTCTTGGTAGTAATAATAGGGACTCCCGATTGGAGGACTCATGTCCGGTTCCTCCAGTTGGAACTCCGACTTACGAGCTATACGTTAAACATGGGGTAGGCCCCATCGTTTACAACGAGGTATGGATTAAATACACTAGGAAAGATGGTGTTTTAAAATGGCCCCAATATGGTAGCTTTGATTCTGAAATCTTAGACAACCTTGAAGTTAAACTCTTCAAAAAGAAAGCCCGGCCGGCGATGTTTGACTCTTTCCGCTTATGGCGCAAAGAAGCCAAACAAAAAGAAATTAAATTAGCTAAGAAAAATAAGAGAGAAGGGGGACTTTCAGTTATGCAAGCTGCCGTGCAGTTTAAAGATAATGAGGAAGAGCAGATAAATGAGCAGTTGCACAGGCAACGTAAAATGGCAATAGATAAGTGTTATCCAGTTTTGCCGTCTCTTCAGCAAGGGACAACAAAAGAGCGTGAAAAAGACCCATTAATGTCGCAATTATTAACTTCACCACCCCCCTATGCGCAGAATGCCACAGCACCCCCGCAACCTTTAGTTGCACAAGCTGCGCCTCCGGCTCTTCCACAGCACCCACCAGCTGTTCTTCAGCTGGCTCCTACTTCTTCGGTGCAGCCTCCTCCAGGCCCACCGACCACTTCTGTTTCACCTATGTTTTCTACGATTTTGCCTACTGTACTTTCTACATCTCCTAATGCCCCCTCTATGATTTTGCCTAGTACCACATCTATTATTCCTGATACCTCTTCTGCCATCTCTACCCCCGCCTTATCTCACCCCGTTTTTTCATCTGTTTGTCCTTCAGTTTCACCTTCCATTCGTCAGAAAATGGCCAGCACTGTTACTAATCTTCTTTTACCTCTTTTCGGGTCGCCTGCTACAACCCCTAACATAGGAAGAAGACAGTTGCGAAGTCAACTGCCTGATTATCAAGAGAGAGATTCCCTGAATAGTTTAGCTCGGAAATGGGTCATGGACACTGCAAAATATGATGTACAGTCTGTCATGGAAGTCTTCCATCAATGGGAAGCAGCGACACAGAGATATGTGTTCGAACAGATGTGTGTCTTTCTTGGCGAGGATTTAGAAGACAATGATCAAGAATGCATCCCGCGAGATATGTGTCGTGTACGATTTAAGTTTGGAGAGGGTATGATTGTAGGTCCCGATGTGGAAAAGGCAGTTGAAATGCTATTATCATATCGAAGTAAGGGAAACAGTTCTGGGTCACCATCGGAATCTAGTGCATCTAGTAGGAAAAAGGCATGACAATACCCTATGAGAGAAGTTCCCCCACAATGGAGAGAGGGTGACGCGACAGCTGTCCCACCTGGCTTGCCCCACTTTCACCGCGTATGGGTACATGTCCCATGGAAGCGAGCTGAAGTTTTAGCACTCAAACAAACACTACCAGATCCGCGTAAAAATCCTGCAGGGTACTATAAAGAATTGTCGCAAACTGCTGGGTCATGTATAATGAATTTGGCCGATATCGATATGTTATTCGGGAACGTTGTTCCACAGCCTTTATGGGGAAAAATTCGCCATGTAGATCATGACCAGGAATTAGGTGACACGTGGGTTAATATTACTGCTGCAGATGCACGACAAGTTGGTGGTGCCAAGCCTGAGCCTCTGATAGCGGAACTACCTGGTAGAATAGTAGATTACATGAAAACGATAATGCCTGCAATACGCGTAAATTGGGATAAGTTATCTGCATGCAAGCAAAAGAAAGAAGAAACTGTTTCAGATTTCTTCACCAGATTTGAAGAAACATTCATTGACCACAGCGGTCAAGATATGACCACAGAAGGTGGTCAGAGATTGTTTGTCGATAAATTTGTGCACAATCTGCTTCCAGATTTGTGTAGGAAATTAAAAGATTCGGAAAGTTCTTGGGCAGTCTCATCTTCAGCCCAGATATTAGCTACCGCACAGTACTACGAGAATAGAGACAAAGATGAGAAAGATAAAGTAGAAAAGAAAACTAGAGAACTCAAAACGAAGGTTTTGCTACAGCAAGCCTATCCGCCACGTGGTGGTGGTAATCAAAATAATAATGGTCAGAATCACTACCAGAACACTTTTCAGCAGCCTCAACAATATCAGAGAAACTTGCAAAGATTCGATTACAATCAAAACCGCGTAGGTCCCAACCAGTGTTTATATTGCAAACAAGAGGGTCATTACAAATATAACTGTCCTGCCCTACCACAACGTGCAAATGGAATTTCTGCCGTAAGAGGTCGTGGCAGTCAGCAAGCGCCTAGAGGTAGAGGGCATGGAAACGCCCCTCAGGAAGCACGTCCCCTTCCACCACAAAACTCTATGAACAGGTTTGACCAGCAAAATAACGTATCTGACAGGACAGCTCAATACTACGTTGATGAGTATTACACAGAAAATGAGCAGTGGGAGAATAATGATTGCTAGGACAGCCTTAGACAAGGAGAGGGAGTTGTTTCAGTTCCAGTAGATCAGAGTGGACCTTACGTTGAGGTGATTACATCGGGTGTGTCAGAACCTTTTCTGTTGGATACTGGTGCTACAAAGAGTTCTATTATGCACTCCAAACTCCCTGGCGCACCTTTGTCTGGCGAAATGAACGTTTCCGTAGGTTTTTCTGGCGCCCCGGTTAGAAATCCGATTTCTGACCCTTTATCTCTTTCTGTTGGTCCTTGTGAATTCGAAGCACCCCTTATTTTGACAACAGGTTGTGGTGAAAATTTGCTAGGATTAGATTTGCTAAAAAGATTGTATGCGACTTTGTACTGTTCTCCCTCAGGAGTACAACTTACTTTAGGTAAGAAAGTGGTTTCTCCCATGTATTTATCGAGAAATGCACTTCCAGCAGAATTGGCACTTCTCCCAGATATTCTTTGGGCTACTGGTCCGAATGATGTAGGTCTTTTAGAAATTCCACCATATGTTGTAACATTGAAGTCGAATGTCAAAATGCCACGATTTCCCCAATACAGAATATCCAATGAGGGCGAAAAAGCTTTGCTAGCGATTGTTTACGAATTGATTGAAAAAGACGTAATTGAAGAAACACGAGGCAATGTTTGCAATAGTCCTGTTCTGCCTGTTTTAAAACAAACTGACCCTTCTCAGCCACCTGTGTATAGATTCGTGATTGATCTTAGAGAAGTAAATAAGATAGTGGTGCCACAATTCCCAGTTGTCCCCGACATTACAACATTATTGACTATGATTCCAGCCTCTGCCTCCTGGTTTTCGGTGATTGATCTGAAGAATGCTTTCTTCAGTATCCCGATTGCTGAGGAAAGCAGGGATATTTTTTTCCTTTAGTTTAGGAGGTCGCAGCTTCCACTTTAAACGCGCTCCTCAAGGCTACTGTGAAAGCCCCTCCATATACAGTCAAGCTCTGAAAAGTCAGCTTGACACAATGGTTTTGCCCAAAGGTGCCACTCTCGTACAGTACGTGGACGATTTGCTCATCGCTGCGGATACTGAGAAAATCTGTAAAATGGCCACGTTGACATTACTGCGTCATCTATGTGATCTGCATCACAAGGTGTCACTTTCCAAGCTTCAATATTGCCGACAAGAAGTGACCTACTTAGGTCATCTCTTATCGAAGGAGGGAAGGAAACTGACCCCAGAAAGAATTCAGGCAATAGCTAAATTGAATGTGCCAAGAACGCAGAGAGAAGTACGCGCTTTCTTGGGCATTACATCGTACTGTAGACAGTGGATTCCAAATTTTTCGTTATTAGCCAAACCCTTATTGGCACTAACGTGTAAAAATACACCCAATCCCATTCCTTGGTCTGATGAGTGTCAGAAAAGTTTTCTCGAATTACGCACAGCATTATGTTCGGCCCCTGTGTTAGGTAACCCCAACTACAGTAAGTCTTTCACATTATATGTCCACGAGAAGGAGGGCTGTGCATTGTCTGTGCTGACTCAGTTATACAGAAAATAGACAGCAGCCATGCGCCTATTTTTCGTCAACTTTGGATCCGGTAGCACGAGCATTGCCAAGTTGTTTAAGGGCCACAGCAGCAGCAGCTGTTTCTATTCGACAGTCTGCAGGTCTAGTAATGAATAATACACTAATCGTGATGGTCCCGCATGCAGTAGACATGTTGTTAAATAGGACCAAGACACAGCACTTAACTAGTGCTCGACTATCCAGTTATGAATTGACACTACTAGCGAGCCATGTGCACATAAAAAGGTGCAGTACCTTGAACATAGCCACATTGTTACCAATTGCAGAGGAATCGGATGCTTCAGAACAGCACGACTGTTTCCTTAGAACAGAGGAAGAGACGAAAGGGAGAGTTGATTTGTTCGACACTCCTCTTGCTGAATGTGATGGTACCTTATGGGTGGATGGTTCATGCTTTAAACTCCCAAATGGTAACGTGACTACAGCATATGCTGTCACAACTTTGCACACAGTCATTGAAACTGCGCGAATACCACATGGTTCAGCTCAAGCCGCTGAACTCGTGGCACTGACGAGAGCATGTGTGTTATCTAAAGGAATGAAAGTGACTGTCTATACCGACAGCCAGTATGCTTTTGGAGTGGCTCACAGTTTTGGACGATTGTGGAGGGAACGTGGGTTCCTGACTTCGCATGGAGCTAAGATTCAGCATGGTCAGTTGGTGAATGAGCTTCTTGAATCACTGACGTTGCCCCTGAAATTAGCGATCGTGAAATGTAGTGCTCACAAGAAAGTGATTGATGATGTTGGTCGTGGAAACGCATTTGCTGATGAAACTGCTAAGGAAACTGCAAAGAATATGATGAGCCGAATGTATGTTGCGAGCCCAGAAAGATGGACTGGTGATGTTGGAATATGTGAAGACACGATAGAAAGTGTGAAGTCCATCCAAGCTGAGGCCACGGAGAAAGAGTTAAGCATGTGGAGAGAAAGTACAGGGAGAATGGATGCAAATGGTTGTTGGATCGAATCGACAGAGCAACAGAGATGGTTGTTACCCGATGCATATGTGCCTGCAGTGGTTACAATGGCTCATGGGATGGCCCATATCAGCGCGAAAGGGATTTGCAAGTTGTTGGCCCCAGTGTGGAAGAATTCAGGGATTCCCAAGTGTGCAGAGAATGTTGTCAAGAATTGCATGGTATGTCTGAAACACAATCCTGGTAGGGGAACCCCAACTCCAGCTGGTCATTTTGCACCTCCTACGTATCCGTTCGAGGTTTTGCAGCTAGATTTCATATACATGGAGAGGTGCAACAACTTAAAATACGTGCTCGTGGTTGTTTGTGCCTTCTCGAGATGGGTAGAAGTCTATCCCCTAAGGGACAATACTGCCTTGTCCACAGCGAAAGCACTTGTGAAAGAGTTCTTCCCCAGGTTCGGAATGCCTAGAATGGTCTGGTCTGACAACGGAAGTGAATTTGTGGGCTGTGTGATGAAAAGAGTGTGTGAAGGGCTAGGCATTAGGCAGAAGTTCCACGCTGCAAATCACCCCCAATCAGCTGGATTAGTGGAATGTTACAATGGCACGCTTAAACTTAAATTGGCCAAAATCCAAGCGAGCTCAGGTCTTAAATGGCCTGACGCTCTACCCTTAGCACTCCTATCCACCAGAATGACTGTGCATTCGCGAGTGAAACTCAGCCCCTATGAAATAATCTTTGGTCGGCCAGCCAACATATGGGGAGAGCCTAGGCCCACGAAGTTTAGCGAGCTGCAACACCCCATTTTGCTTGACTATTTGTATGAATTGACGGCTAAATTGCGTGTTTTATATCAACAGGTCCACAACACCTTGCCTCCGGTCTCTGAGACACCGGGTCACTCCATTGACCCCGGTTCCTGGGTGCTTGTCCGAAACTTCCAAAGAACAAGAAACGACCAGCCCAGATGGACCGGGCCTCACCTCGTCCTCCTGTCTACAAGGTCGGCTGTTAGGGTGGAGGGGAAGGCCAATTGGGTCCACGGGATCCATTGTAAGAAGATACCCTTCCCTCTGCCACATGACCAATGGGTCCAGAAAGGAGGCACTGACTCAGAACGTACAACTGATGAACGTGTAAAAGAAGCCAATCCTGATTGTGAAAGTGGGAACATTTTTCAAGAAACTGCGCCACCACCAGAACAATTGAACTCTGTGGAACCTGAGCTACTATTTCTGGACCAGACAGTACCCGGGAAAAGACGCTACAATTTGCGACCAAGAAAAACAGACTAAAGTAAAAGTGATTTATTTTATGATCCGAGAGAAAAACCTGTGGACTAATAAAAAAATGTGTGTTTTTCCCCAAATCCTATTTTTGAAAGTGCAGATTCTCCCATCTAGGTAACTTGCTTATTTTCTTTTTTTTTTTTTCGAACCGCCATCCGGGTTCCGCTGCTAGGGTCGCGGTTGATTAAAGACTTTTGGGTGCAGCTGACGACGTTAGGTCGCTGGTTCCGGTTGGTCCAAGGGAGCTGCCCTAGACTGACGGAAGCATCCTTTAGCAGAAACAACCTACCACCGCGGGCAGCACCTTAGAGAGGATGGAGTTTCCTGATGTGGAGAGGCCTGCCAAACAAATGAACTTTAAGCAGAGACTTTTGAACACGATGACGAAGAAAATTTTTATAATAGTGTGTATTTTTATGCTATTCAGCGTAATGGTCTTTTTGATAAGCTATGTTTTATTCTCTCTTCATGTGACATTTGCGCCCACTACATCACCCATACCTCCTCCTACTGTTTCCTCTCATTCTTTCCACCCTCTGCCTGACCACGAATCAAAAAGGAGTTTAGAGTTCATTAATAACTCCTTCGTTCAGTTATTACACCAACATCAACTTGTAATGAACACAACCAACTGTTGGGTGTGTGGTCTCATGCCCCACACCACGGATAGAGGTATCCCCTATTTGGTCCTGCCATTTAGTCACAATGGGTCAGCATGGGCATATAGGACAATATTCATATATGCACGAGAAATCCAACCCCTACGTTCTGTAAAAGACAACCTCAAGACTAGCGCCCTAGTCAAGGGTATAGTTGACATGATCAAGGAAGTAACTTCTTACGAAGATACCCCGGATGATGAGATACTAGCATATGTAGGTTGGAATGTGACCGGATATGGCACTACATTAAGTGAGAAACAGCAAGCCAAAAGATCGTCCCCTATCTGGATCGTACCCCATCAAGGTCACCTGTGTCTGCAAGGTATTGGCAGGAATCCCAGAGCTCAGCTAGGGAAGAGTGTCTGTACAGAAACGTACGTTTTTGGATCTCAGACTTCCCCTGCCTTTTTAGCCGCTAAGGGTACTTATTTCATCTGCCATGATAGAGCCTATACATGGTTGCCCCCTGACTTCTCGGGCTCATGTTTTGTTTCATTCCTGTTACCTCCCACCTACACAGCAGCGGCGGATTATCATCGGACAAGGGTAGTTAGAGGTGTTTTGAGTAAAGAAGACACTGCAGGTCAAGAATTTGGTGACTTTGCAATGGGTTTTCTGCCGTTCTGGGGAGCCATGGCTAACAGCAGAAACATAAGGCAATTGACAAGGGTAGTTGAATCCACCGTGATTGAAACTGCTGGTGCCCTTAGTAACCTGACTGCTGAGCTCCAGTCGGATCGACTTATGACCCTTCAGAACCGGGTCGCTTTGGATGTAATACTTGCGGACCGAGGTGGAGTATGCAAATTGATCCAGTCCAGTTGTTGCATTTTTATTCCAGATAATGCTCCGACAGTGTACGGGGCCATCTCCAAACTACATAAGATTTCCGAATCTATTCATGTGGATAAAGGAGATTGGTCGTTAATGGGATGGTTCTGGGAACTGATATCTGCCTGGGGATGGAAAGTTCTGATGGTCATTGGGATGGTCTTAGCCATTCTTCTCCTGTTCTGTCTATGCATACAGTGTGCTCCTGCAATATGTGGCCTCTGCGCTACATTATGTGTAAGGAAGCCTGTGTCAAGACATGAGCTCAGCACTAGAATGATGTTGCAGCAACATCTCAATGACCTTAGGAATATAGATCTGGACTCAGATTAACATGAGGATAGATTAATTGCCTATGTAAGGGCAAAAGGAGGGTCTGTGGTTCTGAAAAATCTGGATCCATATAAAAGTACTGGACCCGAGAATAAAAACTTTGTCGAAATAGGACGAATTTGGTATCAAAAGACCGAGAATGACGAGTACATCAAGTACATGTATTTTCGGCGTATTCGAGTGACGATTTCACCTCGAAATCGTCATTTACATTCTAAACCCTTAGCTACATGTTGCCCTTTACATAGGCCTTAATCCAGTTGAATTTGATTCCACAAGGACACATACTCCTTAATCGACTTCTCCCTGACCCCAGTACAAGTTAGAACCATTGACCCAGGCCGAACTCGTTAGGTCAGTTCCCTCCCAGTGGCCGAGCAAGATAGCATCTAGGCTCAACCAGCCATAAAACCATTTCAGCGCGCACACCTGCCATATCTCGCTCACATCTTTCTCCACTCCTTTTCTTCACTTACTTTATGATGGGGAGGTGACCGTTTTTATTAGGGGTCCAGCGATATCTGATGAAATGTTGGGCCTTGCCGGATGATTTGTTATGGGCAGCACGACGTAAAATATGTACATGTCATCATGACTCTGCTTTTTTTTTAATCATTAACTATAAATGAAATACCACGAATCCAAGGAATGTTTTGCCCAAGGCTGAAAATTACGTATAAGAAGAGAAGCCTGACTTCGTGAAAGTGTGCAGTCTCCTGAGAATATACCCGTGTTGTACTTCTAGGACCCTGTTACCTTGGTTGCAGCCAATAAACTAATCTTTGACTTCACCTAGAAGACTCTGAGTTTCTGTAGGTCTGACTCAGGAGAACCCGAGGTCTCTGGGTGTTGATCCCCTGGTTACCGGTTCTGTGCCGGTTCTTAAAAACCCAGTACCTCATGTTTGGTCACAATTAAGGAGTTATTACTTCCTGTTCAGCACCTTGTTTTGCACTTTATGCTTTTGGACATTATTATTTTCTTTCCGAAAAGGAACGGCAACCGATGATGAGAAAGGGGCATAGAATTGGTAACATCTGCCAAGTTCCCCGAGGGTTGTTCGCCCGTGAGGTGCCTTCCTTTTCACCACACATTTTTTGTCTAATTAAATTTCATTTACGTGTGGGTGGATGTATTGTCTGAGTAGGCAGACATCATTGGTTGTGTCGAGTTGAACTACGCCCGGAAACTCCTATTTTGCAGTTCACAAAAAGAGTTGTAATGCAGATGGACAGGCATTAGAGATACTACACCTCACCACGGATATAGAGGGGGTTATTTTGGATGTTAATAATATATCTCCGATTAAGTAGATTCTCATGCCTAATAGATTAACACTAACCATCGCTTATGGACTGGGAGTTGTGTATTGAATCTAGTTGAGTGGAGGGCTTTCCCAGTGTTATCCATATTCCCTCTTGGCTCCTTTGTGTATTATATGTTGCGAGAGCTGTGCCAATTCCAAGGGAGAGTGAGCAGTGCATCTGTGAGTGTAGGGCACAGTGCTTGGTGTTTGATGGGGCCAGGGCCATACTGAGGACCCAAAGCAGCCCTGGCAATGTTGACGGATCAGCCCCCCTGCTGCTATTGTTACTGGGGTCCAATATACCAGCACCGATGCAAAACAAGCCCCCACCACGGCAAAATCGGCCCTCACCCTTCCAGCCTCCGGGGAAACGCCTGATGCCCACTCGGCCAGTCGGTCCCTGGTTGGGGCACTGGGGTTCAACAGTACATGAACCGGGGCATGATCTGAGGGCAGTAGGTGATAAGTGCATGGTCCAAATGTGGAAGCATAGGGTTTTGGGAGAGGTGGGGCAGCAATGCAGTGTCTATTGGGAGGCGCAAAGCAGAGTTTGGGGGGATGGAGAGGTGGAGAGTCCCAGTAGAAGGTGGGGACCTCCGTAGCAGGAGTGTAGGAGGGAAAAGCGAAACATCCGGTAATTGAACATTATCGTCTAGGTAAACACATAAATAGGTAGGTTATTCACCAGAATTAGCAACTGTTAGCTCCTCCTGCTTGTTGACTGTGCATTTTCTGTATGACCATATATGTGCCTAAAACCTACTTCTTGTACTTGTACCACCTTCTTTTGAGCCCATGTGTGGGTATAAAAGTACAAAAAATTTAGAGAGGTCGCCTAACTAATCCAATCAGGGACTAGGGGTAAGTAAATAAGAAAAAATGGACTGTCCCAAACACTATCCTTTTTTTTTTTTTTTTTTAATTGAACACTATCCAATCATTAAAGAGCAAAAGAAACCAATGATAATATATACAACAATAATAATACCACTGCCATACTAAAATAATATACCACTGTGAACAAAACTGGGTTATATAAAAAAGTTGTGTAAACCAGAAATAAAAATATTTGCTTCTTATGTCAAAGTATATTTGTTCATTTTATTAAAAAACAGTACATAAACAATCAATATTGACTTCACAATTAATTGGTACTTTGAAAGAACATAGTTAAAAACAGATATTTACAATACATCACAAAGAATAAAAACAATTTTTTATGTATGATACAGGTTACGTTGTTTGAGAAAAGTAGTTGTCGACGCAGCGCTTCGGTATATGTTAAAATTCTTACACCTTCATCAGGACAATATTCTCAGCCATAGGCTTTAAGCAAGATGAGTATGTTCAATACACCACAAGGGTTTTTTTATAACATGGACCCTTGGTTTAGATGTGCCAGCTTAATCCTGCTGCTCGCATCAAAAATGATTCTTTCCTTGGGATACGAATGTATTTTCGCTTCACGTCATACACAGGGGCCACCGATTTTTGTAGGTTATGTTGGCTCAGGCTTATGGTCCACCTTCTAGAGGCAATGATAGAGGTGGACGTGGATCTTATGGTTCGTCCTTTTCTTCTTATGCTCGTTCAAATTTGTCTTTTGACCAGTGTGCGTATTGTAAAAAATTTGGACATTGGGCTTCTGATTGTCCGGCACTATGTGCTCAGCAGTATCCACGTGGTCGGGGACAAATGCAAAATTGTTCAGGATATTCAGGGTCTAGAGGAAGCACGGATGATCGTGCTAGGTTTGATTCTAAAATGCGTGGACAGGATGGGTTTAATGCTTTTGACAGAAGAAATCAATATCAAATGTCTGATTATGTGCCGTCTGATTTGAAAGATACTGCTTATGCATAGGATTGCCTAGGATGGGGTAAGGAATGAGTTGAAGTTCCAGTAGATCAGAAGGGTCCCTATGTTACAGCACATGTTTTGGGTTCTACTGATCAGTTTCTGGTTGATACAGGAGCTACTCGTAGCGCCTTATCTAAACACTTGGTTCCAAGGGCTCCCCTGTCTGGCTTAACTCTTACATTGATAGGTTTCGATGGAACACCTTCCCTTAGCCCACTATCACAACCACTTGCATTTCATGTTGACAAGTTTTCTGCTCCATGTCCATTTTTGCTTTCTCCAAACACACCAGATAAAATTGTGGGTGTTGATATGCTTAAATATTTCAGGGCTACGATACGATGTTCTCCAGAAGTACGGGTTATTTTGAATGACAACTACCCTGTGATGGAGAGATCCTGTATTGTTAAAGAGGACATTGCATTAGCTTCACTCCCTAGTACTTTGTGGGCTACTTCAGACACCTATGTAGGGCAAATGGTTATTCCGCTAGTGCATATTAGTGTCAAGGAGGGTGCTTCATTGCCCCGATTGCTCAATATAAAATTTCTCGAGAAGGTGAAGAAGCACTTATACGGATTGCTCATGATTTGATTAAAGTGGGGGTTGTGTCCTTACAATGTTTGCAACAGTCCTATTCTTCCTATCTTGAAAAAAGATACTGACACTAGGATTTACAAATTCATCATTGATTTACGAGAAGTCAACAAGATTGTAGTACCGCAGTACCCTTTGGTTTTGGACATAACGACATTGCTTACCCTAGTTCCACCAACAGCAACTACATTTTCTGTGATTTACTTGAAGAATGCTTTCTTCTCAATTCCTAATCATCCTGATAGCCGATATTTGTTCGGTTTCACTTTGAATAATAAATCGTCCAGATTTTGTAGAATTCCTCAAGGGTTCACTGAGAGTCTGAGCATTTATAGTCAAGCGTTGAATCAACAACTTGATTCCTTTACTTTGTCTGAAGGAGTGGCGCTCATACAATATGTCGATGACATCTTGTTGGCAGCAGATACACCTGAGCAGTGTAAAAAAGTGTCTCTACTTTCTTTTCTTGCTACACACAACCATAAAGTGTCACAGAAGAAATTTCAATATTGTAGACCGAAGGTAACCTATTTAGGTCACCTTCTGTCTAAGGAGGGCCGTGCACTCACACCAGATCACATTCAAGCAATTTTAGATACACCAGTACCTTCTACTCAGAAAGATGTCCGTGCATTCATTGTTTTTTTTTGTTCTGCAGGCAATGGATGTTAGGATTTTCACACATTGTTAAACCCCTGCTAGCGCTTTTGACTAAAGACACTCCAATGCCCCTTCCATGGACAGATGAATGCCAGGATGCTTTTCGTCAGTTACGACAAGCTCTTTGTTCGGCACCAGTGTTAGGCCCTCCAGATTACACAAAGGCTTTTACACTCTATGTACATGAGAAAGATGGGTATACATTGTCAGCTTTAGTACAGGCACACGGTGACAAGCAGCGTCCCTGTGCATATTTTTCAGCAGTTCTTGATCCTGTTGCTCGAGCATTGCCTGGGTGCTTCCGTTCAGTTGCAGCAACAGCTGTGTCGCTATGTCAGAGTGAAGGGATAGTTTTGTCACATAAACTGTTGGGGCTAGTACCCCATGCAGTAGATGTGCTTTTGATTCAGACCAAGATGCGCCATATCTGATTAGTGCTTGTTTAACAGGATACGAGTTGACACTGTTGGCCCCTCACATTACTTTAAAGAGATGTGTGACACTGAATGCAGCTACTTTGTTGCCATATCCAGTGACGCAGGCTCAGTCACAAGAATCTCACGATTGTATCTTCCTTACTGAGGAACAGACAAAGGGTCGCGTCGACTTGCAAGATACGCCCCTTTCAGATGTAGATGGGAAACTGTGGGTTGATGGGTCCTGTTTGAAGTTACCAGATGGTACAACCTCAGCTGCATATGCAATTACGACACTTAAGACAGTAGTGGAGACAGCTCGCATACCACAGAAGTCGGCTCAAGCAGCTGATCTAATAGCTTTAACACGAGCGTGTGAACTTAGCACTGACTTGCATGTGAATATCTATACAGACAGCCGCTATGCTTTTGGAGTGGCCCATGATTTTGGCCTACTTTGGAAGAGGCTTTCTTAAATCCCACGGGATGCAGATAATGCACGGAGAACTAGTGCATAATCTTTTGACTGCACTTACATATCCAAAGAAAATTGTTATTATTAAGTGTAGCGCGCACAAGAAAGTAATTGATAAGATAGGACAAGGCAACGCCTTTGCAGATCGTGTAGCTCGTGAGACTGCGATGCAACGAAGCACTACATCCATGTACGTAGTGAAATCACAAGCTGAACTTTGCCATAATGCTAGAGAAGAAGTATTAGATATACAGAGATCTGCCTCTGTGAAAGAGCTGGAGCAATGGTCTAAAGAAGGAATATTAGACGATGAGGGCTGTTGGCGTAACAAAGAAATGGATAAGTGGAAATTGCCTGCTGTTTATTTACAGCCTATGGTTCAAATGGCACATGAGCCAGCACATGTTGGAGCTCTAGCAATAACGAAATTGACCACACAAGTCTGGGAGTATCCAGAGATTGCCAGTACAGCTAAAAGAATAGTACAGTCCTGTTTGATCTGTTGGCAGTATAATCCTGGTAAAGGGACACAAACTCCTACAGGAGGGTTTGCTACACCGACTGCACCTTTTGAAGTTTTGCAGATGGATTACATCCAACTTGAACGCTGCAATAACTTAAAGTATGTCCTAGTGGTGGTATGTGCCTTCAGTAAATGGATAGACGCTTACCCTACAAAGGATAATACAGCTCTCACTGCAGCGAAGGTGCTTCTAAAGGAGTTTTTCCCTTGATATGGTGTTTGCAAACTTTTGTGGTGTGACAACGGACCTCATTTTATTGGGCAAGTTGTTGAGCATGTCCTGAAAGGATTAGGGATCCAACAGAAATTCCATGCAGTCTTCCACCCGCAATCAGCAGGATTAGTGGAGAGGTACAATGCTACACTCAAGCTGAAATTAGCGAAAATACTTGCTTCTACATCTTTGAAATGGTCAGACGCACTACCCCTGGCATTGTTGTTCATAAGATTGGTGCCAAATTCACGATCTGGACTTACACCATATGAAATAGTATTTTGGAGACCGATGAACATTTAGGGAGTTCCTAAGCCACGCCCTGTACATGATGTACCATGTGTTCTGATGAATGATTATTTGGCACAGTTAATGGACAGTTTGATCTCTGTTCATCAACAGGTTCGAGAAGCTCTTCCAGACAGATCTACAGGTGAGGCCCATGAACTCTGTCCTGGAGACCATGTGATGGCCAAGGTCTTCGAGCGGTTGAACAGTTTGGAGCCAAGGTGGCGAGGACCAGAGCAAGTGCTCCTTGCAACAAGGACAGCAGTTCGAGTGACGAACAGGAAGAACTGGGTCCATAGCACTCACTGTAAGCGAGTGTCGCCTACCTTGGTGGAACCTGCTGTGCTGACCGACCTCGAGAGATTCTGGATACTGAGAAAAACCAAGTCTTCACGGACCACACGATTTCTGGAGCATCCCGATACCAACTGAGACCAAGGAAAGAGCCTGCATTGTCGAAAAGGACTGGTTGAGCTACCACCCTGGGTTGGTGAAACGGAGTGCCGATGTGGCAAAGGGGGGGATCAGTCTTGCGAAGTGACACCCGTCTTGACCCTCAGCGAAGAAATCAACAGCTGCCCTGGGATAAGAGCTCCAACGAATGTTCTTTTTTTATGACCAAATAATCATGTATGCTGAAAGATCAAAAGTAGCTAAGATCTGCAATAAGAAAATCATTTGTTCTATAGGGTTTGTTGTTGCTATGGTGGCTACGGCAGCAATAACTTTGTTTGTTGAGAAAGTGGCTCCTGCTCGACAATTGGTGATTACCACTACTTCTGCACCAGTTGAGCATCACTATTTCACGCTTCCCTATCATGAGCAGAAGCATCGACAATCCTACCTAAACAATACATTTATCAAGATGTTGCATCATACACATAATGCCACGAACACTACAGACGGTTGGGTGTGTGAAATGATATCTGTGCACCAAAAGAAAGGAGGAACACCTTTTATTTCTCTTCTGTTCTCTCATAACGGTTCTTCTCAAGCCTGGTTTGCGCTTTTGTTTGCCTCTGAAAGGGCAAATATTACAGAGATGACAGTAGGACAGATCAATTATCACCTTAATAAAGAATGTTATCCTGATGAGATTGGTTAGCTAGAGGAACAAAATGGGAATGGAAGGAGCACCAACCTGACAATATTTCTATGCCACATGTCTTCACAAATACAAGGACTATGAAGAACAATGGACCTTTTGTGATTTCTGTGACAAGAGCTAAAGCAGACTTATGTATTAGTGGTGTTGGGAGAATTCCAGTGGGGAGAAGTGAATGTGTTGTAATTCTAACAATTGAAGGTACCAATAACAGCAGTTTTACGTCTTCCATAATACAAACTTCGTTTGTGGTAATAAGGGATACTACCAACTACCTGTGGGGTGGTCTGGGGTGTGCTACGTGTCCTTTCTGTTGCCCCCTGTGTTTCTGGCACCTGCATCGTATCATCTCAACTTCAAGTAATACAATGACATTTCCAAGAACAGAAATGAGAGGACAATAAGTATGGATGAAGTTGACCAAACTGACACTGCTTTGCAACAATATGTCGAATTTAACTTGGGTTTATTCTTTTTTGTGGGTGCTGCATTGAACAGCAGAAAGATAAGGCGATTGACTCGTGTTATGGAAGGTGTTACCAATCAGACAGCAATGGCACTTGGGAACATTAGAGAAGAGCTACAAGTTGTGAGGATGGTAGCACTCCAGAATCGTACGGTACCTGATGTGATTTTGGCTGATTGAGGTGGTGCATGTCGTATCCTCGTCAGCAGCTGCTGTGTTTTCATTCCGGATCACTTGCCTTCAGTATATGATGCAATC
This sequence comes from Lissotriton helveticus, assembly GCF_964261635.1. Lineage (NCBI taxonomy): Eukaryota > Metazoa > Chordata > Amphibia > Caudata > Salamandridae > Lissotriton > Lissotriton helveticus. Next base: position 892,559,122 of record NC_136071.1, on the reverse strand, counting down.
TCTAAACTACATAAGATTGCTGCGGAGATTCACCCAGAGACTGGTACATGGACTTTTTCGAACTGGTTGTGGACACTCTTTATTACTTGGGGCTGGAAGCTACTGAATATGCTATGTATACTATTGGTGATACTATTTACATGCTGTATATGTATACAATGTGGTCCAGAGCTTTGCTCTATTTGCATCACTGCTTGTACACCTGCTAAAAGAAATGTTGCAGAAATGAAAGCACAACAAATGCTAAATAAAGAGGTCACTGAACTGATGAGCATTGATGTACAGGATGCATATCTAGATTACCCCAGATGAACGAATGTCTTCAGCTAATGCTAAAAGGGTTGTCTGTTGTAATATGGCAGCAATTGGGTTAGCATTAGCAGGAGCCATCCTGTATTTAAAGGCTATCTTGTCCGTTTTGTGGAATCCATTTTGTATTTCTGGCAGCCATTTTGTTTGCCATCTGCTACCACGTGTATGCCATGTGGTCTGTCCTACCTTGCTGTTGTCTGCTCTTGAAATCTGCCTAGAGACAGGTTATATTTAGCCTATTCCACTTTGCACATTCTCAGTTGAGCTTGCAGCTGTCCATACAGCTGCTGTTAGTCTGTAAATGTCAGGATGTGTTCACCAGAATTAGCAACTGTTAGCTCCTCCCACTTGTTGACTGTGCATTTTCTGTATGACCTTATATGTGCCTAAAACCTACTTCTTGTACTTGTACCACCTTCTTTTGAGCCCCTGTGTGGGTATAAAAGGACCAAGCTCCTTCCATTCAGTGTGCTACTTCATACATTGCCGAAGGGTGTTGTGTGAATGTAGTTCCACCTCATGAGGTTAATAAACTTTGTATTTTCTATTCCAGTTTCTGTGCCAATTTCAATCTTATTGGTCTGAGGACTTGTGCAGAGAAGGGTGAACCCCTTGCACTGGTATGCCTTGCTGAGGCTCACCACCAAACTACGAACCCCAACAGTGACCTCCCAACGGTCGCCATCAACAACAACGTGCCAGTCTCTGCCTAAATTCCGCTTGATAACCAGTATCACTGTAACCTGTAACCTGCCTGTGAGTCCGTGGAGCACTGCTTTGCCACCATGTGAGTGCGCAATTGAATCAAGCATTTCTGTCTACCTGCTCCTTTTGCTTACAACGCTACTACCTACAGTTCCAGTGTGCCAATTTACTGCCTACCTGCTGTAATCTGCCTTGGGATACTACAGTGCCAAGTACTTCTGTGCTTGCTACCTGTTGTGCTGCCTTTTCGCCTTGCTGCATAGTTGTCCTGCCACTTTCTGGCTGCCGTAATGTGATGCCTTCCCACAATGTTTCATCATTACAGACTGCTGCGTTTGTGGAGAAGGTGCCATTTCCCTTGCTGCCTTCATTGTGCATTTTATCTGCCTGCTGTAACCTGGTCGATGTACTCTTCTGCTTTATTTTAGTGTTTATGCTTTAATTGTTAGTCTGCTTATTAATTCCATTGTTTTATTGCACAATCCTCTATCATAATATTTGCAATATGTTCTCATTTAGTCACTTTAGTTATTGATTTTCTGACTGCTTGCTTCTTCCTTGTATTGTCGTTTGTATGCTTATTTCTTGCATTTTCAATTTTTGAGTTTTTATTGAAGGGTGAAGAAGTGTGGTATCTGCACCAGCTGGCTGCTCAGCCTGTGGATGTGTGTAGAATGTTAGCATGAGTGTATGATGTCATAGAGTGTTGTATGCGTGGGTGAATGTCAGTTGAGAGTAGGGCTGAGCAGCAAGGAGGCTGCTCCTGTTGGGGTTCGTTCATTGTATACCTTACTTCTACTTAATAAACTACATGAAGTTACTACATGGATCCGGTTATTCTTCCATTGCAAAATGTTTTCTTTTGCTGACTGGATGGAATACTTTGTGTTTTATCTCAAGGCATCGCGTGGACATAACAAGCATTTACTGTTATTTAATTTAAACAGGTAACAGATTAGTTGCGTTTCTTCAAATATTGTAGAAGTTCTTAAATATAAATTGAAAGTAACAGTCAAATAAAACCAGATCACAAATAGTGGTCGCAAACTGACCACTGCCTATAGGCAACCTGTCTCTAATTTTGTCATGCAATCTATAAACTAGTAAATCATGTTACTGCCAAAGACGCTGATCACGGTCCTGTGCTAAAAACAGAGATATGGTAGCCCGCAATGAAGAGCAGACGGCCAACCCTCTGTTTGTATCTAAGAATGGGAAACTTTTTTCAAAGCGGTCCATGTTCCTTAATGGGACTAATAATGATTTTTAAAATAAAATGATTCCCATTTTGGAAGATATTGGATGGAGCAAACAGTTTTTCCCTGGACCACTGCCTGCGCTGCACAACGGGGGCAGATTAGCCTTATCAAATATAGTACCCCCTACTTTATGGAGTCCAAAACAGTTCAAAGCTTTGTGACCACAATTATCATTGATGATTCTCTTGGAAATTTGCAATTTGGAGAATATGCCACTTTTCACCCTATTTCCTAATTGTGATTCGTAACAAGTATTTTCCAACTAGAATGTATTTTGCACTTAAAACAATGTGATTTTGTGAATCTCAGAGTTTATGGCCGCTGCATACATTAGTATATCTGGCCCTAAATCCTTAGGGGCAGATTTACAAGAAAGTGATGCATCTGTAGAGAAGCATCACTTTCCCTGCGCCACCCTGAGAAACCCCTGTGCCATCCTGGATGCGCTGTATATACAATACGGCGCACCAAGGCTCAAGGATTGACAGATGCGTCAGAAATTCTAACTCACCTGTTGAGGCAAAAGTCACGCATTCCTGGAGTCATGTCGCAAGCACGACGCAAATCCAGCAATGCATGTTGTGGACAATTCCCACCTACACTGCATCACTCCTTACGCCTGCTTCAAGTAGGTGTAAGGTTTTGACGCAGTGGCGTCCTAGAAGTGACACAGTGAAATCTTGTAGATTTCATGTCATCACTTTTATGAGGCTTTCCTGCGTGGGAACGTCCACCCTGCATACATTACACCTGACGCAGGTATAATGTGAGGCAGGGCTTTACAATGTGACACATCTCCCTAGATGTGTCAAGTTGTAAATTGGCTGCATTTGGGTGACTTTGGGGGCCACTGTCAGGCTCCCTTCATCCTGCGGCCTCTGGTTGGTGGCCGAGGGGGTACCTAAGGTAAAACCCTGCACTGTATGGCAGGCACAATGGGGTGCCTGAGACAGGGTGCAGAGGTTTCTGCACACCCCCCATTTTCCCATAGAAGGCCGGTTGTCGGGAGGAAAATGGGCGGACCGCAAGTTGGTTGTTCCCGGTTCCAATACGGTGTCAGGCTGAAGGTTTCCGCATGACATCCATAATCGGCCCCTACGTTTTACCTTCACATTCCTTGCATACCACCATAAACTGCAAGCCATCTTCACACTTTTCCAAGCTTGACTATACCAACAGCCTATACCTTGGTGGACCAACATTCATCATATTCAAAACATAAGTCATCCAAATGCTGCTGTGAGGCTTTTTCTCTGCCTTCATCCAAAAGAATATATGACCCCAGTGCAGCAGTCACTCTACTAGGAAATGTAATGTTTAAGGCACTCTGAATTGTCCACAGAAATTCCAGAGGAAAAGGACCACTATACCTACAAGTTAAATGCATGCAATACAAACCAAACAGTATACTGTGCTCCATGCTTGTACCACTTATCATCATACCACCTTACCATGTACCAGTACAAGCAGCCATGCTCAGGAACTCACTACCAGCCAGCATTAGAAGCACCAAGGAGCATATACACTTCCAAAGACAGTTGAATACAGCCATATTTTCAAGGAAACTGTACCACCCAACATCTCGGCAACAGAGCATAGAAAGACAGTCACACCCTCTAGAACAATCTTCAGCTTACAACACACACAGTGGAAACAACCCAACCAGCAAACTGCTTTCGATATGCAGGTAAGCCAAAAAGAACTGGCCTATGGTTCGGCAGAGCATTATATAATTATGTATTTTATATATAACATTTAAGATCCACAATAATACAAGATCATAATACTCAGCGGTCAGCAGCCAATTGTAACTTATACATCTAGACTTTAAATATGACATATCTGCTACGAGAATTGTCCATCACCAGTACACTACAGTCCAAAAAATAGACATCGCCAAATGGACTGGCAGGCAATAATTGAAGAGATCTGTCACATACTGCTGGACAATTGTGTCATCACAGTAGATCGCTCCACTTCCCTCTACCTCCAACCATGTCACCTCAATCAACAACTACACAAAAAATCTCAAATTAGACAGCCCAGTGCAGTAGCTAAGCAGACTATAATAGGAAATACCATACACAAACCTGCAGAACTATTCAGAGATGCCAGTATACTGAAAACCATTAAACTTTCTTTCCGTCTCTCACACTTTATCATCCACCGTTCTGTATGTGCTGAATCGATATCACGATAACCGCACTTTGATGGTCATCACGCACGACGTGGAAGACTTCCCACATATAACTACAACACAAGGATAAACCCTTTCAACTGCACATCCTACATGGCATAGCTAGCTACACATATAGATAAGCGCTTCAGTGCCCCACATAAGAGTAGTAAGAGCTTTATAAATGCTGCAATAGAATACAATTCAATAGTGCAAAACAATAGTAAGTGCATCACTACAGATGGCCAACCACTGGGACTGCAACACCTTCCTATAGAAAGTAATGGAGGAGGAACCTCTGAATAATGCTCTCTATATTATTTACTTATAAAATATTTTGGCAACCTATTGTGACTGGAAACATTAATGTAAAACTTTTTGTAATGGAAATATAATTAAATTACTTGGAATTAATTCTGTACAACTCTTTTAATCATTATTCCAGCATAATAAGTATGTTGTTTTCTTTAGGTGGGAATTTATTATTTAATTTAAACGTGATGAAAAGAATTTTATATTTAAAGTAATTCAATAAAATTACAAAATAAAGTTAATAGGGCCTTAGCATTTTTTCTTTCATTTAGCATTTAAAATAAACATATAAAAAAACGTTACATTAATATTCAACATAAACCTATTTGTATATGCTTTTACAGTTAAAAAGAGCAATTTCGTTTCCCCTATACTTTACTATAGGCAGACTATGCAGTCGCAGCAGAGATCTCTGTATAGAAAAATATAGGAAATTTGTTTAAATGTAAAATACTTTATAAATAAATAATAAATATGTACTATTTCTAGATTTTGCTTAACATTAACATGAATTTGTTTATATTTTAAACAATTTTAAATAATTGAATTTAAAGTAACTTTATTTGCTATTTGGTTTTTTAAAGGTCTACCGCCATTATTTTCAGTGTGAGGGTGTTGTAGTGTGCTGGACTTACTACTGTTTTGCAGTAGTACTTTAGCAGTGCATTTTGTGAATAGCATTGTATTAATAGTACTAGGATGTGCAGATTGTGAATCATCCCTAAGTGTTTATGTTCATCTTGCTAAGGTGAAAAGTACAGAAATTTTATTTTAGCCAGTCTTATTCAAGTATAGTGGTCTTCAAAGTGTAGGGCATGTTCCCGAGGTGGTGAGGCCTCACTCTAGGTTGGGGGCATCCATTCTAACAACATTAATCACAAACAATTTTTTACTTGTTGCTGTAGCCGACCTAACTACCAGTAAAAAATATTCCAAAAATGTGCGAGACACACAATGGCAGGTAAGGTATATCATAATCATTCTGTGGATTAATTTTGTTTTGGGCCTCGTTCCTGTAGCCTTTGGGCTTGTTTTAAGAGATGGATCCCTAGCTCTAGAGTGCAGATTGCTGTGGCTGAATTTGAGGATAGGTCGGTGATGGAGTGGCATCAGGCTAGACTATTCAGAATTTCAGCTTATAAAATAAAAATCTTTAGAGTGAAAGGAGAGCACCCTGGGAGAAACATGGTACTGTAAAAAGTCTTGTCTCTCCCCAGGCCTCTGCCCCGTAGTGCTAGGGAAGAGTCAGTCACATGGTAGGCTGAATCTACGCAAGCACTATCAGCTTGTTAAAGGTATCAGCTAGAAGGCTGTGGTGACAGAAAGATCTGTGGCTTACAAGGGGACAGAGTGGCACGAATGATGGGCAGTAGGAGAGAGGGGCAATGAAGGGAAGAGCCTCAATGATAGGGAATACTGGCAATGAATGTGGAGGTTCACTGACGGTGAGAAGGATACTGATGGGAAGGGTCTGTGACAGAAGGTGGGTGACAGAAGATGGGTAAGAGCTCAGAATGCTGCGCTCATGTAGTCATACACAATAGGAATGCCTTTGCAGAAGCACAGAAAAATATGCACGCATATAAGTAAAAGGAATAAATGATGGACGGAATGCTGAACAATGCAAGCATTCACCCCCAGTCACAAAGGTCTGGGTTTAATCTATCGTTGTTTTGCTCACCAGGAAACCCCAGTTTGGACCCAGCCATATGAAAATAGTCTTGGCCCTGTTCCTCATGGGAACAGTCCAGCCCGAACTGCCAAGCCAGGTCCTCAATGGACGCGAAACAAGCATCCTTGGACTGGTTTCGGGCATCACCCCTCATCAGCCAGGCTAGCTTGTATCCAGATTCACAGTGGGCACAGGACTGACTTCTGGGCATACCCTTCCCACTAAAGGCGACAAAAGAAAAAGGAACAAATGAAGGACGGAATGCTGAACGATCCAATCATTCACTCCCAGTCACAGAGTATCTGGGTTTAATCCATCATTCTTTTGCTCACCACGCCACCCCAGTTTGGACCCAGTCATATGCATGTCAGTCTTGACCCTGTTCCTCATGGCAATAGTTCGGCCCAAACTGCCTATAAAGAGGAAACAGCTCTTCAGGTCACCTTCAAAAACACTGAATCAGGGTGAAATTCACTCATACACAGAATATGTGCTGCATTAGAGTACAAAAGGCAAGCCTCAATCATAAATAGGTAGATCAGGGCAAACAACAAGAACATCTATTTCCATCCATAGAACAGATGCAGCAGGGTGAAAGTCTACCTCAAACAAAATAGTCGTCCTACGGTGGAATGGTTACACTCCATGAAGTGCGATACCATAGGTGACGACAGTTTTGCTGTACGTATTGCAGATCTATGTTCAGTTAGTCTGGCATTCAAAGATCTAGACGTTTCTCCCACATAGCCCTTGTTACAAGGGCATATGAGCAAATAGATTATATTTTTTGTATTGCAATTATTAATGCCTTTGCTTGACAGAATTTGCCCATTGATGTGTAATTCCTTGGTTTCAATAGCAAACGGACATACGATGCATGTCCCACATCTGTAGTTCCCCATTACTGGTGTAAGACCTGTAAGGCTACATTGTATCTTTTCTTTTTTCTTATCTGGCATGCGGGATCTAACGATCAGATCCTTCATATTGCGATTTTTTTCTATATGCAAACATTGGCCTCTGTATGTGTTGGTCTTTAGTATTATTAACATTTAACAGGTGCCAACTGGAGCAGATTGTTTGTCTGATCTGTTCATTCATGATTGAATCCAGAGTAACAAAGACCAGATTATCATTCTTTGTTTTATTGGAGCCTAAGAGAATATGTTGTCGGTCATAGAATCTTGCATGTTTTTATGCATTTCGAACCAGACGATGGGGATAGCCTCTGTTGATAAATTTGGCTTTCATCTCAATGGATCTAGTGTCATATAATCATCTAATTTGGTACAGTTTCTTCGAAGACGAAGAAACTGCCCGAATGGGATGCTGCTTTTTTGATTGGTGGGATGAAAACTGTCAAAATGCAGCAATGTATTGCGTGCAGTTGACTTCGTGAATAGGTCTACAAAAAGTTGCCCCTCATCATGCTTGATCATAATGTCCAAAAATTCAATTTGTACATTGCTGACTTTAGGAGTAAATTTTAGGTTTACGTCACATAGATTTAGCCGGATGAGGAATTCTTTAAGGATATCCTCATTGTCGTCCCAGATGAAAATGATATCGTCAATATATATAGACCAGTTAAGGATTGACTCATAGAATGGGGCCACTACGTTAAAGATGAATTGCTGTTCGAAGTGGGCAACGTAGATATTTGCTACAGTAGGAGCGCAAGAGGCACCCATACTGACTCCTTTCGTTTGTTTGTATATATCCCCTCGAAATTCAAATATATTGTCTTCTAGAATGATTTTCAGACAATCCATAATGAAATCTTTGTCACATTCTACCTCATACATGTTTGTAAACCATTCAACTGCTGTGATAGCTCCATTTCCAGGAATATTTGAATATAGGCTTTCTACATCCAGTGTAACGAGCCATTGCCTGTGTTGATTGAAAGGAGCACCTTCTATCAAGTTGATAATTTTACAGGTGTCTTTAACATAGCCCGGAATTTTATGAATGGATGGCCGCAATATTGCATCCAAATATTTTGAAATTGGTTCTGTTACAGACCCAATCGTAGTAACAATTGGTCTTAGAGGGGGGTTCAATAGATTTTTATGTACTTTGGAAGTTCCATATAAGCTCGCTAATTATGGATTCTCAATATTCATATATTGGAACTCCTTCTTAAGATGACATAATTCTGTAACACTTTTGTTGTCAATCTATGAATTTTGGACTTAATCCTCTGTGTTGGATTTTTGTTGATCTTACAGTAATATCTTTCATCACTGAGCATGTCCTCAATTTTCTCAATATAGGTTTGTTTATCCAGAATAGCAATCCCACCGCCTTTATCACAGCTTTTAACTATTATATCAGGCGAATCTTTCAGACTTTGTAGGGCTGCATGTTCGCTCATAGAGATGTTACATGGTGTCTTTGGTACATATTTTGTCACATTAAGTAATTTACTGTAGACAACTTGTTACATTTTTTTTATTTCAGAGGCAATTTGTTCCACCATAGGGGTGAATGTAGATTTTGGCGATAGGCCTGATCTGTTGATCTCATCATTACTCATCTCCTTATCACGAAAAAACCATTTTAAGCGGATTTTCCTAAAGAATGCCATCAAGTCATTAAATAATTCAAATTTATTTAAACCGGCATGAGGTACATATGATAACCCCTTTGACAGGAGAGAGTATGTAGCCTCAACAAAAGTGAATGAACTTAAATTAAAAATAGGGATTTCTTTTATTGTCTCCTGTATCTGGCATTAATTGTTTCCATATACTGGTTCATGTTTGCTTGTGGATGGTTCTGATATTGGGTTTGGTATTAGGCACAAGGTTGGTATTGTGCTTGAAATGGAGGTTGAAATGAAGGTTGAAATTGGGGTTGATATGCTTGACGCCAATTGCCTTTGTTCTGATAGCGCCTCCCTAAAAAAGGACGGTAACTTTGATTTTGTCGGCGTGGAGTGTACCTATTTTCTCTCTGGTCAAAAGTTGTCATACCATTATCACCATCTGAATCCGATGAATCAGAAAAGGTATTCACTTTTTTGGGGTATGATCTTATCGGTTGTTGATAGGTTATAGTATCGTGTCCACTCGCGTCGGTTTGATTATAAAATCTCTCTGCGAGATAGGGATAAGTATGTTCCTTACTGTAATATTTTAAGTCTTTTTGGAGTTTATCAGACTTTTTTTAGTTAGGTAGCCACTGTAAGAATTCAGTTCAGTGTCTAAATCTTCTAGAGCTTTTTTTGCATCATCCACTGCTGTGGAGGTTTTTATTTTCTCTTCTAACTCAAGAATTTCACTTAAGAGTTGTTATAACAATTGTTTAGCTGTTTCAACAATAAGCATCATTAGGTCCCTCGAGCACCTATTAGCAATGAGGGACCATTTCTCCAAAAATTCTTTAATATGGACAAAAAGCCCAGGTATATTCTTAATGTGCAGGCCCTGTGGTATTATCCCAGCACGTAAGTACTGTAGCATAAAGTGTCCATGCAGCTCAATTCTCTTTGTTTTTTTCTTTAACGCGAGTCATTTTATCAATTTATCATTTGGGCCAGATTGTGCCATATTTCTATTGTCAAAATTGACTGTTGACCCAACCATTGATAAAAAATCATCATCGGTAAAGCCGAAAGTCTTTAAGTTAGCCATATGTATCTATTATACTTGGAGTCACAGATCTCTAATAATCAATTTCTATTTCAACCACAATTTGATGTCTAGGGGTAAAGGATATATGCACAGCTAAGCGTATACAGACAGGAGGGATTTAAAACCTAAAATCCAAAAAATATACATAGATATTTGGTGACACCCTGACAGACCACAAAAATTGAAATAAATAGTAGGTAATAAGTGAACGTACTCTAATAGTACATATCTAATATCCCCTCATAGAAAGGCTATGAGATATGTTATTTAGGAAGCAAGGGACTCCTATATATACCAACTAGCTAAACATAGGGAAATTAACCAATAAGAAAAGAGTCTTAGCTAGACATAAATTTAACCAGACATTAAATAATATATATCTCTGAAGTGAAAAAAGGTTTTAAAACAGGCAAACCACCATATTAAGACAGAAGAATGACTATGCACTCATATATATATCAAAACCTTTGTATTTTATTATTCTGTATATAACATATTTTTATCTGTTTTTCATTTTTATATATAGTTCATTTACACCAAAGAGGTTGTATATCCAGATTCAATGATAGACATTAAGATGATGGAGGCAGTGCGGCAGGTGTCAACTACGCGCGTTTCGGCATACATGCCTTCATCAGGTAGCCGTCTATTGCACTAAAACAAACATGCAATCAAAATAATAAATCATTGTTTCATTATTTTCAGTGGTTTCATATAACAAAAAAATTATATATATACTCCAGAGATAGTTGCAACATGAGCTTATACGTTGCAATTTAAACTGTCAGTTTTAGAGTTCCTTATTACTCTATATTGGGTCGCCAAACCATATATCATGTATTTACATAGATTCTTACCAATTGATTCACTATTTGAAAATGTCATCTTTTTACATGGTTATTTGTATATATAAAGAATGTATAACAAAGAGAACACACAATCATAACTCCAACAAACAGTGTAAACAATAAATATCAGAGAAAAAGATATAAATGAAGATAGTTATAATACACAATTACTAAAGAGCCAAACCTAATTACATTATGCCTAATATATACAACATATATTCGGTATCATTATATACATACTGACTCCTCTATATACATATCGCAAATATCAAATATAAATGTAAACAATCTAATAAATTGCCCATGATAGATCATATTAGTGGGAGATTGTGAATGGAGACTCAGTAAGAAAAAAGAGTTTGCCAAGTCTTACCAATAAAGAACTAATTGAAGATGGTATTGGATTTCACCGAAGCGATTCTGAAACACTTGATACTAGAGACTGGGCGAATAGCGCTAAAAAACAGACAAATATATGTAATGTTAGCCTGTACCCTTGCATTTGATAGTCGATTAACAAATAGGATGGATATAGACATGTCTGTGTTGTATAGACGGCAGTTTATTCTGCAATAGATACTTGATAGTATATATTCATGTCGTCATGAATATATAGTAGTATCTACAAACCACCATGCCTCATAAAGATTGTAAAACACGGTACATACTAGTTTCGAATAATAAGATCACGTACAGCCAAATAATACTAAAATGGAACTAAAAAGTGTATATACATGTTCCCGTTAATATATATAGTAACACTTGTCTGAATTAATAAGGTCACGTAACAAGTCAAGGTTATTGCCTCCATGTTTTCTACTTACTATTTGATTATGAGGCTGAATAGATGATTTTCCATCAGCAAATATAACACTCTGTAGCTTGTAGGCGCCAATAGTTAATTCTCAATGATATAGATCCTGAGTAAATTGACCTAATGACATAAACACAATCACATTAGTTCTGAAAGAAACTCAAAGATAGAGAATTAGCTATACTGTCTTTTCCTTCCTAAATAATATGGCCATAGTCAAACGTTGTATTAGTGAGGTTGATATCCTTTACTGCTCGCAACGCATATATCCATCTCCCCTCATTATCTGCTGTGTAGCATAGACAAATCTATTGCCTGAATAAGAATACGGCAAGAAAATAAATAAAGGCATATCCCTGATTCACTTCGCTATTAAAATCTCATTTAACAAATAAACGGTTAGGAGATGTACTATTCACTACTTACTGGTCTATTTCAATGTATAGGATGGCACGCTACAAGATGTTCACGTTAATTCATGAAAGCAGTTATTTCCAGCTTTTTGGGAGGAAGGAGTATTACCCTATCGAGAAAAATAAATGCAAACCATATAACTATGGTCTGTTGATATTATTCTTAGGCCATAATGACGATCTTAAATGAAGAAACGGTCCGATTAGATCGTTACCTGTTCGAGATAAAACTGCATACATCTCTCTTCCTTCGCGCCAAATATGCAAACAGGAGTAGAAAACTGGCATCCAATCTGATGCACGGTTCTGCAGCGTTTTTAAATGGTAGTGCAGAAACGTGCAAAAACCAGAAGACTAATAATAACTTCTCTAACAAGGTATATAGAATTCCTTGTGAAAAGACCAAGATTCATATTGGCCAGAAAAGATGTCAGTAACTAACGAGTGTTCTAATAGGTGCATTCCTACATTCACCGATATAATGCTCGCAGCGATGGACTCACGTTATGAGAAAATAAACGAAAGCAAAAAATAATATGAAGATCGGCTACAAATGGCCCTAAATGAAAATACTTATGTCCGAAGGTTAAACAGACAGGTACCGCGTCTTACATTAAATGAATCCCCTGGTATGCGCATCATATTGCTTAATGAGTCTGCATCCACTATTAAGTCCCAGTAGATCTAATTTGTTCAAATTACATGATACACGATCATCGGTTATGTGTATGGGACAGAAAAAGAAAACAATGGATTTAAAACATACATATATACATGCAAAACTTCAATATATACATATCTCATTTACACATAAACTGGAAATACTTTGGGTTGTATCTCCTTCCATTATCTAAATTTACAATTTAAAATAGTCATACATAACTCAAGCTTGAGTTGTATAGTCATCCTGTTATATTGTCAGACCATCAGACTGTCCATATGCATTATACTTCCTAGCATAGATATATTTAAGTGACATTATATATACATTTAGATACAGTGTAGTATTGCTGAGCTCAAACTTGCATCTCATATATTAAATTATATGATCGCTTGTTCCCATGGTATTTCTCAGTTAAGGCCATGTTTTACTGTGTCCAACAGAAAGATATAGAACACTTCTCGTTTTTTTCTTAATTTGTCTGTGTCAATACCTTCTTTGGGAATGATTCTTTCAAGGATGAACCACTTAACATCTTCAGTGGAATGGTTACACTCCATGAAGTGCGATACCATAGGTGACGACAGTTTTGCTGTACGTATTGCAAAGGATGCCAGGCAGACTCAACCTGCTGCACTTGGCATCAATGACCGGTGAGAAGGACCTGAAGAGATTGGGCCCACATCCACTTGAAATCCAAAGACAGTATGATCTATAAAGATCATAAGGCTGATCTCCTGGATAAAAAAGCTGAAGAAGAAATTACTGTGAAGAATCCCAATGGAACAGTGACGATTTCTCTTCGTGTGGACATTGGTGTTGGCCTCTGCCTGACACCATGACAGACTCAGGGCCCATACGTATCAATGTTTTGCGTGACCCCTGCGCCACAAAAGGTGACAAAGGGTGTCATAAAACCTAGAATAAGATTTATCCAAGCCATTCAAGGCCACCATGCATGGCCCTATGTGACTTGGTAAAGCTGGAGTAACGCAGGGCAGCACAAGGCATTGCCTTGTGTTACTGTGTTCTGGGAAGGAGTTCAATGGGTGAAGGCATAGATTTTGGTGCATTCTCAGATTTACCATGACTGGTAAACCTAGGAATGCATTAAGATGCAAGATCTTCCCTGGGATGATGCAATGAGAAGAAATTAAATTGGTGTTTGCCAATTCAAATTTGGATCCGGCCCAGTGGTCTAGTACACCAAGACACTCTGTAAAACCTATCTATCCGGCAGTTCCACAGAGTTAGATTTCATTTCAGCTATGCCCAGCATGGATGTCTCTGCACCTCCAAAAAACAACCAAGTCCTAGTCTGAATGGGAACTGTTATAAATTGGGTTACTGGTTGACTGGGGTGTGAGCTCTGGTTAAGCAGTCACCACAATCCTAGTCAGGGTAGGACACCAGCAATCCCCAAATTAACCTGTGCTCACCCCTGGTAGCTTGGCACAGAGTACTTAGGGTTAACTTGAAGGCAATGAGTGAAGTATTTGTGCAATGTTTAAAACAGTAAAACTGCTAATACCACACAGGTACAGGACTAGTCGACACAACTCTAAAAAAGATTTGGCACAGCGGGGCACCTGGCCCCAACGGGCTGCCTCACTCCCTCTTCAGGGAAGATACAGTCTTTTGGATGGAACATTTGGCTCAGTTATACGCCGAATGCAGGCTCCTGGGGGATGTTCCAGATTCCTGGAGGGGATCACTGCTGCACCTGATATACAAAAAAGGGCTTAACACTGACCCCAGGAACTACCGCATGATTGCCTTGTTGGACATCATCGCCCTGTCATACTTAGCCCAACAAACAGTTGCGCATCAAACCCTGCAAATGTTCGCCTGCTTTACTGACTACTCAGCAGCCTTCGATGGGGTAGATCGCACCATCCTCTGGCAAAAATTGGCTCTCTAGAATATCAGTCCATCTTTACTACAAGCCATTAGATTGCTGTATTCACGAGCCTGGGTAAGGGTCAAACTCTCGAGCGAGTTTGCCACAGAGAAAATCGCCACGGATCAGTGGCTAAATCAGGGCTGCGTCCTGGCCCTGATGCTTTACAATTTATATACAGCCGATATGGGCCAAGCCCTGCACGAAGCCACTTTAGCCACCCCTGGGATCGGGCACACAGAGATCCAACTGATGCAATACGCTGATGACCTGATTCTTTTGGATCACACCAAAATTGGCCTACAAAAAGCACTCACAGCCCTCACAGTCTACAACGCCAAAAATAAATCGGTTGCTAACCCAACCAAATCTAAAATAGTGATTTTTGGCCAATACCCCCAAAAAAAAGTGGCCAGGTGGAGGCTGGGTCTGCTGTCTTTGGACTGTGTACAACATTATAACTATCTGGGGAATGGCTTAGCGAAACAGGCCTCCCACGGATCCACCTCCACAAACTCCAGCAGCAAGGGAAAAAGGTCACCAGCGCCCTCTGCAAATTACACGCTACCCTAGATAGTCCAACAACAATGGCCATTCAAAGAGTACTGAGGGCAAAACTACTACCATCCCTCAACTATGCGCAATAGGCTTTTACAGGAAAATTTGCGAATGACCTAGAAAAAATACACTGCACAGCCTACAAAAAGCTATTTTGTCTACCAACCTGCACCAGGAACAACTTAATCCATCTAGAATTTAATCTTAATCAACAAAAACTGGAAGAGATGGTGATCCCCTGAGCAAATACTTTTATCAAACAATGGCGGCGCCAGAGAACTCTATGAAGGCCGTTCTAAAGAGCATCTTCCAACAACCTGGCAATCCTTGGTTTGCTTGCCTCACTTCTGCCAAAGAACTCCTGCAACTTGCAATAGAAAACTGGGACCCAAGCATAATCAAGAATTCCACTATTAAAAGGACAATAAAAAATCAAGTACATTTACGTTCTCGCACTTTGGATATGGAATCCTTGGTAGCAAGAGGCTTTCACAAGACCCAAAGCCTCCCCCACACACTGCCCAGCCTCAAACTTCATCTTACGCAGGCTGTGGGGAGACAAGCCCTACATAGAATTCTAGCTACCAGACTACATCCTCTCCCTCCTAAAGAACTACATCCAACTGGGAAAGTAAGGTCAGCCATCATGGAGTGCCGCCTTTGCAACTACAAACAAGAGTCCTTGGCACATATTTTACTGTGCTGCCCTGCGCTGCGTCTAGTCAGCAGAATCTACCTCAGACCAATCCTCCTCCAACTGGGCAATCGAACAGCAAAGGAGGCAGTCCATCGCCTTTACACTTTGGACACAGTGAAGCATATGGGCAACTTTGGCAAATTTATCCGTCTCACTCATATAAAACTGATGGATACCGCCCCCCTAGGCTGCTAGGCGGGCACTGCTGGGACTGCCGTCTGGCCACTTTTTCACAACAGAATTATTTAATATAAAAGACTGATTATTACTTGATTAGTTTTTATCTAAGATAGCAACGGGGAATTTTAACATTGTTGTGCACATACACTGTTCTTTTAGATTTTTTAGATTTTTACTCTGTCATCATATAACCTGTATTTTTGTAAAGGTTTTAAGTAACCACACAAATAAAGAATTTGTTCATTCATTCACACAAAAAGATTCCACACCAAATTAGAAAACATAATTTAATTAATAAAACAAGACCAAAATAAAAACAATCCAATAAGAAGAACCAGAGATATTGATTTTTAAAGAATTAAGTGTAAATAGCGCTAAAATGCGCCAGGCGCCAACAATGGATTTCTGATGATGCTGGATCACGTCAAAGTCAAAAGTTCAGGCCAACCGTGATGGAGCGTGGGCCGACTACAGGGACCAGGTATGCCCACTGAGAAAAAGTACCATAGTCCAGTTTGAGTCAACATCGAGGATGCGCAGAGAGGGCGATGTGCCATATTGATCCACGTGGCTATTCACTTGGCCTTGTCACACAACAGCAGTGATGCGTCAGCTCTGATGAATGGGTTACTGTGGTGCGGCGTTACCACATCTTCAGTGAGACTGTTGTTGACAGAGATGCAAGGACTTTGCTTTATTAGAGCATCATGCAGTGGTGGTTTCGAAGGCGGAGCAGGGTCTTCGAGCCACACAGCAGCAGTGATTCACCGGTTCTAGTCCAGTCAACAGGGATGATGTGCCAGTTCCGATCTGTGCAGTAGTGGTGATGCATTGCTGCTGACCCACACATTAGTGATGAATCACTGGTTCTGGTCTCTGGAGTAATGTGAGATGCATTGGTTCTACTGAGCATGCACTTTAGGCCCACTTCCAAAAGTCCAGGACTGGGGTGGCACAACTTGGCATGGTAGACTCTCAGATGGCAGAGTCCAGGTGGAGAAACAGGATAGTGGTAAGTCTTTTATGTCTTTGAGACTTCAGATCAGGCGGCGAGCCAATTAGCCCTAGGAGTCACTCTGTGTTCTGGGGGTCTAATTATGCAGGTCCAGTCCTTCTCACCCAGAACAGGAGGGCAGCACGTCAGCAGTGTACAGTAAGAAAGTAGTTATTCCAGAGCAGTGGTCCAGTATCCCAGCAGATTGGCAGCTCTTTAGCAACACAGCAGTCCTTCTTCCTTGCAGAGTATCCACAGGTCTAGAAGTGTGCTGAAGAGGTAGGGTCAGATGTCCAGTTGGTGTCTTTGAAGTGGGAAGACTTCAAAGAAAGGTCTTTGAAGTGCACAGGGGTCCTCCCTTCCTGCACTGGCTGAAGAGTCACTACAGGAGGCTATGCAGTCCTTTTGGTGGGGACTGGATTCAGCCTATTCAGGTATAAATGTGAGGCTGTGCCCAGCTCCTTCCTTCCATCCGCACAGGATGGCCAATCAAGTCACACCTATGCTCCAATTGTTTGCAGCTGTCTAAGGGGAATTACACAAAGTCCAACTTCGTTTTTGTTGGTTTATGTACTGTGGGCACTTTACCACTGCTAGTCAGTGCTAAAGTGCAAGTGCTCCCTCTAGACATTTTCATTCTGATTGGTTATCCATGATTGGCATATTTGATTTACTGGTAAGTCCTGAGTAAAGTGCACTGTGTGTGCCCAGGGCCTGTAAATTAAATGCTACTAGTGGACCTGCAGCCTGGCTGTGCTACACACATAAGCAGCCCTGCAAACTTGTCTCAGGCCTGCCATTGCAGTGCCTGTGAGTGAAGTTTTAAACTGCCATGTACACCTGGCAAGTGCACCCACTTGCAGGCCCTAACCTGCACTTTTTCTACATGTAAAGCACCCCTAAGGTAGGCCCAAGGTACCCCCATGGGCAGGGTGTAGTGTATTGTAAAGGTAGGACATGTACTGGTGTGTTTGTGTTCTACATGTCTTGATAGTGAAATACGGCAAATTTCAGTTTCACTATTGCAAGGCCTGTCTCTCCCTTAGGTTACCATTGGAGCTGCCTTGTAACAAATTACAAGTGTAACTCTGAGCTCAGAATTTAAAAATGCATATTTTAATGAAGTTGTTTTTTAAATTATGTGTTTGAAAATGCCACTTTTAGAAAGTGATTCATATAAGGGGGTGGTGATGGACAGAGTATCTGAATTAAGCAGAATACTCCTACCCAGTCAAAAGATCAGGGCTTGATCCATCACTGTTTTTTTAGCTCACTGCATCACCCCAGTTCAGAACCTGGCTATATGCAAATTAGTCTGACCCCATGCCTCATGGGAACAGGGCAGACCAAACTACCAAGCCAATTCTTCACTGGAAAGGAGACAAGCTTCCGGGGACCGGTTTCTGGCATTACAGCCGTCTTTGGCCCGGCTTGCTTGAATCCTGGTGGTGCAGTGAGCAAGCACCATCAGGATTCAAGCAAGCCGGGCCGAAGACGGCTGTAATGCCAGAAACCGGTCCCCGGAAGCTTGTTTCCTTTCCAGTAAAGAATTGGCTTGGTAGTTTGGTCTGCCCTGTTCCCATGATGCACTGGGCCAGGACAGACTAATTTGCATATAGCCAGGTTCTGAACTGGGATGGTGCAGTGAGCTAAAAAACGGTGATGGATCAAGCCCTGATCTGTTGACTGGGTAGGAGTGTTCTGATTAACTCAGATACTCTGTCCATCACCACCCCCTTTTTTAAATTATTTTGGCCACCATAAGTGTGGAAGGGTATGCTCAGATGTGAGTCCCTTGCTCACTGCACCATCAGGATTCAAGCAAGCCGGGCCGAAGACGGCTGTAATGCCAGAAACCGGTCCCCGGAAGCTTGTTTCCTTTCCAGTAAAGAATTGGCTTGGTAGTTTGGTCTGCCCCGTTCCCATGATGCACTGGGCCAGGGACAGACTAATTTGCATATAGCCAGGTTCTGAACTGGGATGGTGCAGTGAGCTAAAAAACGGTGATGGATCAAGCCCTGATCTGTTGACTGGGTAGGAGTGTTCTGATTAACTCAGATACTCTGTCCATCACCACCCCCTTTTTGAAATTATTTTGGCTACCATAAGTGTGGAAGGGTATGCTCAGATGTGAGTCCCTTGCTCACTGCACCATCAGGATTCAAGCAAGCCGGGCCGAAGACGGCTGTAATGCCAGAAACCGGTCCCCGGAAGCTTGTTTCCTTTCCAGTAAAGAATTGGCTTGGTAGTTTGGTCTGCCCTGTTCCCATGATGCACTGGGCCAGGGACAAACTAATTTGCATATAGCCAGGTTCTGAACTGGGATGGTGCAGTGAGCTAAAAAACGGTGATGGATCAAGCCCTGATCTGTTGACTGGGTAGGAAAGTTCTGATTAACTCAGATACTCTGTCCATCACCACCCCCTTTTTGAAATTATTTTGGCCACCATAAGTGTGGAAGGGTATGCTCAGATGTGAGTCCCTTGCTCACTGCACCATCAGGATTCAAGCAAGCCGGGCCGAAGACGGCTGTAATGCCAGAAACCGGTCCCTGGAAGCTTGTTTCCTTTCCAGTAAAGAATTGGCTTGGTAGTTTGGTCTGCCCTGTTCCCATGATGCACTGGGCCAGGGACAGACTAATTTGCATATAGCCAGGTTCTGAACTGGGATGGTGCAGTGAGCTAAAAAACGGTGATGGATCAAGCCCTGATCTGTTGACTGGGTAGGAGTGTTCTGATTAACTCAGATACTCTGTCCATCACCACCCCCTTTTTTAAATTATTTTGGCCACCATAAGTGTGGAAGGGTTTGCTCAGATGTGAGTCCCTTGCTCACTGCACCATCAGGATTCAAGCAAGCCGGGCCGAAGACGGCTGTAATGCCAGAAACCGGTCCCCGGAAGCTTGTTTCCTTTCCAGTAAAGAATTGGCTTGGTAGTTTGGTCTGCCCTGTTCCCATGATGCACTGGGCCAGGGACAGACTAATTTGCATATAGCCAGGTTCTGAACTGGGATGGTGCAGTGAGCTAAAAAACGGTGATGGATCAAGCCCTGATCTGTTGACTGGGTAGGAGTGTTCTGATTAACTCAGGTACTCTGTCCATCACCACCCCCTTTTTTAAATTACTTTTAGAAAGTGGGCATTTTCAAGTGATGGGTCTTCCTGAGCTAGAGTGGTGGGAGGAGTTGTCACTAACAACTAAACAGGGCTGTGCCTTGCCTGTCACAATGCTGTCTCCACACCCTGGAGTGTGTCTGGAGCCATGGCTGGGCAAGGCAGGAACTTGTAAACAATAATGTTTTTCTTTTGAAATATGCCTACTTAAAAGGCCAAAAGGGGTATTTGTATTAGACCTAAAACCCCAAACTTTTAGAACACTTATGGATCAAGAAGAATGTCTGCCAAGTAGAAGAGCTGACGAGCTGTGAGGAGAACTAGTTGCCCTTGCTGTGTGTTGCTTTGCTGGGTTGGCCTGCAACTGCTGCTTCTGCTTTGGAGAGGAAATGGACTGGACTTTCCTGTGTGTTCTGCTTGTTAAGTTTCTCCAAGGGTTTGTGTGTGTTTGCGTCCTGTTAAGAAGTCTCAAGGCTATCAAAGACTTCATCTGCAGCATTCCTTGAACTACACTGCTGGGAGTTGTCACCTGCATTGTGGTGCCAACTCTAGTTCTGGGGCCCTTGGACTTTGTTTTGCTGCATCAAAATTGATACATTGCCCTTCCACCACCTATTTTTCCAATGCAGCACCGCAGTGCGGGAAGAATTATCATGCACCAGCCCTGTGCTGCTGAAGAAATCGATGCAGCACCTGCTCACTGCCGAAGAAGCTGCCACAGCCCAAGTTTAGCTCATCATGTCTCAAAAGTCAGAGAACACTGCACTGACTCCGACGCAGGCCCTGCTGAGTGGCTGAAAGAATCCACGCATCGTTAGACTGTGGCTGAAGAAATAGACACAGCACCTGTTTTCCACCACCACATCGACCTCCAGCACATCCAGGTTTCTATGCATCGCATCAGTGCAGCACGTTTATCTGACGCATCAGCCCAGACCAGAACCGTCTTGGATTTAGATTCATCTCTTCCCCCTAACAGTCTGGATTTGACGCAACACTTCTCCTGTGTGCAACAAAACTGAGGACTCAGGAATCGATGCATACCTATGTTTTCCCACGCTTCCCTCCTCTGCAGCTGTTTTGTCTTGTGAATTTTGATGCACCTATGGTACTTTGCATAAAGTCTACACATCCATAGAGTTAAATGGACAGAATTGCTTGAAACGTTCTAAAAGTCATATTTTGAGTTGTGTGTGTTGGGTTTTTGTCATTTTTGTCTTGTTTGGTTTAGAAAAAGATACTCTATTTTTCTAACCTGGTGTAGTGTCCATTTCTAGTGTTTTCATTGTATTACTGTGTGTGTTATGTACAAATACTTTACACATTGCCGCTGAGATATGACTGACTCCTCGTGCCAAGTTACCAGGGGGGTGGTAAGGGTCAATCCGGGTATGTAACTCCCTTACCATGACTAGAGGTAAGGATCCCTACTTGGACAGGGTGCATACCACTGCAAACTAGAGATACCTATTTCTAATGCACTGCATTCAGGCAGCAATGGCAGGCCTGAGACATGTTTTAGAGTGCTACTATAGTGGGTGGCACAATAAGGGGCTGCAGTCCACAGGTAGCATTTAATTTACAGGCCCTAAGAATATGGTATACCCCTCTACAAAGGACTTAGAAGTAAATTAAATATGCCAATTAGGTATATGCCAAAAGAAACACGTTTAGGGAAGTGACTAAAAGCACTTTAGCACTTGGTACCAGTGGTAAAGTGCCCAGAGTCGAAAGGCCAACAATAAATAATTCAGAAAAATTGGAGGAAGAAGGCAAAAAGTTTAGGGGAAGATCACTCTATGGTCTAATGGGAACTTAAGCAAATTTCAGCTAGAAACCTAAAATGCTATTGAGCACCAGTGGGACCAACCTGCTTCAGATATCACACCTTCAGTTTTATGGAGGTGGCTACAGTTTCAGCAGTTTTTTGCTCAGGGAGGATTTTTCTTTTCAAAAAGTGACCAAGTCCCATTCTACGTTGATATGACCCTTCGAAGTTGGACTTAGTAGCATTTCTTAAATTATTAACTACAGACTTTCACCAGAACCAATAGACTTGGTATATCTGACCTGGGCTCTATCGCGGTCAGCCTCAAATTACACCTTGACTACATCTACATCACCGTGGACTACATTCACTGGTTTATTTTTCCTGATTGTTCTTTCACTTTAATTCTTTATAAATTATGTCGCAGAGGGGCATATTATCAAGGACCAGTGTTAAAATTATCGCTGTTTTATCGTCAGGAAATTGCCGATAAAACGGCGATAATGGGCTTGATAATACGCCCTTGTTAATTCCCAAAGAAGCCCATGTTCTTGTGTTAACATGGGCTTCTTTGGGAATTAACAAGGGCGAATTATCAAGCCCATTATCGCCGTTTTATCAGCAGTTTCCTGCCGATAAAAAGGCGATCATTTTAACACCGGTCCTTGATAATATGCCCCCATGTACCCTTGTTGGACTTTTGACATTTTGCACTTATTTCACTCAGATTCTTTTCTCTCTTTTTATAATTGATTAAGGAGTTTTATTATGTTGTGTGTGGCATTTTCTATTGTTTATGCACTGCAAGTTTATTTTATTTAACCTCATTGATGCTCATGACGAGCTGAGCTCGTCATGAGGCACGGCGCTCCGGTGCTCATGACGAGCTCAGCTCGTCATGAGCTGTGGAACGCTCGCATGTGGGGATAATTCCCCTGCTGTGCTGAGCGTTCCACGGGAACGGGTGTGGTCATGACGAGCTGAGCTTGTCATGAGCACACGAGCGCCGTGCCTCAGCATGGGGGTGCTGTGCGCGCCCCCCCCGCCCCCAGCACCGCGGGGGAATTACCCCCGCACAGAAGGGGCTAGGTTGTGTGACATCCAGCAGGTGGTGGCCTTATCAATTGAGATGGACACTTGCCTAATCCAAATAATATTCTACTTTCTTGCATTGCAAATTAACAAAAATCTGTCTTTGTTGTGTTGAGTTTCAATTTGGTGTTGGACATTCAGATTTGGATGAGGTACAAGCAGGGCTTGAGGCATAAGCAGGGCTTGAGGCATAGGTTATGTTTGGAGCAGAGGTGACTTTCAAGTAGACTTGTGTGTAATTGGCATACTAGTGAATAGTTATGCTGCTATCAATGAGTAAGGACCCAGGGGCCCCATTTAGTTGTTGACAATTACAAGAAATGAGACGGAACATCAAAAGACTTTGAAAACGCTATGGTCCTTCCGGAACCTAGACATGCTTGTGAAAGCGAATGAAATATCAATTCAAACTTCAATCCTAAAATGGTTAGAGACGGGATGTTCCCAGGTTTTAACTAAAATCTATTGTTGTGGATTTTGTTCCCCAGTCTATATATTACATACATAGGAAATTATTAAAAAAATATTCATCTGCAGTTATTTCAGGATTAGTTTGGATCATTCCTTTTTTCCCTTAACCTGGGTGAATACAGAGGTCAGCGGGTTGGTGACTCCCTAATGTGTTTGCCTCAAATGTATGGATTGGATGACATAATAATGATGTGCTTGAGTATAGCTGAATATATGTATGAGGCCAGAGATAGAGATGCTTGAGATTCTCTCTCCAAACTTGATCCACTTTGTTTGCTTTCAATGATATTTTACATCTCCTCTCTGTGACTCCTCTTAATCATGCAATAGCCTAAAAACCCACCATACTTTGGGATAGGTGAGCTTAGTAAGACTAAAAATCCGATATGTGGATTCTGTGTGTAGATTGGCAATTCAATATTTTTTGCTATGACCAACAGATACCATGCAATGTTGTCAATCTGTTAGTGTTGGTTCATTTTCTTTCTTCTCTAATGTTAATAAAGCTAGTTTACCTCCTTAGAGCTAGGATATGATATTCATTCTACTGGAGAAAAGTGGGTAATCAGAGAAAATTCAGAAACCCAACAGCATCTAACCAGGGTTCCTGCTCAAAGCAATGTGGAACACTATTTTCACATTACTAATCACTTCTGAAAAGTTTACAATGTTTGGACATTCCTACAAGATATGCACACTTTTAATCTGCTCGCCCTTCATTGCAATCTAATCAGCTGTTATCCATCATTTTTATGCAATTTGAAAATAATGTTATGTTTACATCCTCTGCCATGCACGGTCACTTTTACAGAAATACTCAGCTAGTCGCCTTCTCCAAATTAAAGGACAGATTTCACCTTGCAAGCTTTCTGAAATTTCCAGATTAGCTGGCAGTTCAATGAGATTAGACTAATCTATCATTGACTCCAACTGTGCCGATCCCACAGTATTCTACAATACCATCTAAAAGGGCATTATCTATCTTGAGAATCATTTCGTATCGTCAGAATCGATTCCACATAAGCGCTATTGCTATTGCAGAGTACCACAATAGGAATTATACAATTCTGACTACTAACATTATGCTCTCTTTTACCTGTTTAAACATTTTACAAACTCGTTATGCCACTTTATGACCATTTCACAAAAATATTTATGAGTATCGGAAGTAATATTAAAGGAGTAGTATTTTAAATCCCCCTACATGCCTTTGTGAATTGGCATGAAACGCCCAACCCTCTGTTAGCAAAAATGCAAAGAGGGCACAGTACTTTCTATTTCTACTAACTGTGTATGAATATTTCCAGAATATTCCAATTGTATTACTATTATTGGTGATTCTGGTCTACACAGGAATGTAAGAGTATGTAAAAAAGCAACACAGGTACTACAGTAGTACTACTTATGCACCCCAACATAGTATTGTGAATAAGTTATAGTTTTAAACATGTGTTTGACCATAGATAGCTTTAGCTGTTTACAAAACCTAATGCCATCAACACGAACACCATACACAGAGAGGGGTTTTGCATCTGTCTCATTCATCCATAAATTCATTGAAGTTAGCCCCTTTTCAACCATTTGTTTGAAGAAAGGAATATTCACATTTTGTATTCAAGAGGAGCATTTGAGCCTCAGAGCTAGGTGTTAGCTGGTAGATGTGTAGGACCACCTACCTAAAGGCTGCTTTTGATTGCTGTGAATAAAAGTGAATCAACGTATCCATGCACCGCAGTAGAAACACATATGTGCTACTAATGAGGTTTACACACCTCTGTTGATGCTACATCAATGTAGATTATGCACCGAATAGCAATGTTGCAGCTCAATGTGATTGACACCACACTCTTGCGATGATGCTTCAAAGATAATTGTATACCTTAGTGGACTGTCAACCAAATGATATATGATGCTGAGGCACATGTTTCAGAGCTAATGTTAGTTAGTTAAATAGCTTTATTGTGTAGAATATAAAATGATGCACAAAATAGCACTATATTAATCAAACCAGTAAAATGTAAATTGTTAAATTGCACTGTAAAGAAAGCGTGTTACATTTAATGTAGATTCACCTATCATTCTTCGGATACTAAAGCGCATTCATAAATGGAACATAAAATGTGTAGTCCTGCCTTTACAGGCCACTTATTTAATGTCTTTTGACATGAGTCTTTTATACGTTATGTCTGTAAATCATATTGGTTTCCCAATAAAAGCATTTGATTGTGTCAAAAAAGAGGGTAAAGTTGCCTTCTTTATAGGTTGCAAAGATAACTTCCTGAAGAAAGGAGTAAGTACTTGCTGTAAATATTACTTAGCCAGGGACTAAGACAGATGATATGGTTAAACGATTCCTCACAGTTTGCAAAGTCTGTAATTGGGGACACTAGATATAGAATTCCAGACACCTTCAAACCCTATTAGGTGAATATAAAAGAGACAGAATCTTAAAAAGTCTGTTTTGCTAGAGCCACTAAACTTTTTATTAATACACTGCTCATTCGGCTGGACATTAGATTCCATGAGACTCTCCAAGTGTTTGTATTGTGAAGCTTCTAATAGATCTCTTAGTCGAAAGGACTCCAGTAATCTTGGTCTGATAACTCTTTTGTGATTAGATACTGTCATTTGCAGAAGATCCTGTATGAATGGAGAGATATGATCCTGAAGAAAGATATTCATTTCATTGCAAGAGATACTCGAGCTGGACACAGACTCTTTGTTAGCTCTTGATATATCAGACCTCTCAGGGAATCTGTTTATGCAGAGGTACAATCACAAAAGTAGTTGATTTTCCTCCAGGCTCACTGAGCCATCTCCACTATTTGAAGGCTTAATTCAAGTCTGGTTACACGAGTGGAGTAGATCTTCACAAACTGAAGTGTGTTGGATAAACTTTGCACTTATTTGATTAATCTTTTCATCTAGTATTTTTGAAGCTTAGCTCAGAAGAAGAATTAGTTTGGCCCAAAAGGTTATGAAAGTTGCTCTGACATCGCCCCTCTGTATATTTGTGAGAAACTTTTCACAGGCTTTTGTAACATTGATAGCCTTTGCTTTTGGTGAATTTAAGTGAAGATCTGCAGTTAGCTTTATGCCAGCTGGAAATCCAGATAGACATATAAATTTACTGACTCCGCTGAATTGTTGCTAAATGTCCATTTGAATTTACGTAGACCCCTCCCAAACGTACATATTTTTGTTTGGCATATATTAGCAGATACACCATTAATCTGGATATACCCATTAAGTGCTGTGAGCTGGCATTATAATTCGATTGGGGTCTGAGAGCAGAACACAAGGTCGTCTGTGTATGCCACATAACTGACTGGACAGTTTCCCTCATTTGGTGGCAGGAATTCTGATTTTGAATATAATGGCCCAAGTCATAAATATATATCATGAAAAAAGAGATGGCGCAAGTAAGCAGTCCTGATCTAGCCCATTATTAATTGTAATTTTAGGGGACATATACTGCTTGGTTGACAACTTGATTTGTATCCAAGAGTTGGTGGGTAGGGCTATTACCAGGTGTAACAGGTTAGATTGTGTTATGATGTCATTGTGATGTATATGTTCTTGGATTAGAATGTAAGGTGGAAGGACATTCCAGGGAAGCCAGTTGCTCCTAGACTCCTTGGTGTAGACTGACACCAGATTGTGTCTCTATTAAACTTTATCTAGTTATACCTCAAGTTGGTGTAACAGTGTCTTCTTTCCTCCTAACATTTTGGCGACAACTAGAAGCATGTAGAAGGCAGCTGGTGAAACTTGTAACGGAAGCGACACAATCTGGGTGGTCCTGGATATCCCTACTGAAGAGTACTGTTTCATCCCTAATTATTGAATGGAACTACTAATTCGCAACTTCAAGATCGAGCACAGGGATAAGTATTTTCAGGTTTTAGGGTGAATTACATATCCTTACCGTTGGTGGATCGCGCTCAAGCTCAGTCTTGTGAGGATTCTTTACATCCATTGTTCTCCGTGCACTTCTGTGCGGCAACGGAGTTCATCGGCTAACCCTCATGCACAATATTTCAGAGTATATTTGTGGGGCTTGTCGTTTACCATGCGTACGGATTATAAGCCCTTGACAAAGATCTTGTCATCAGGTGGTGCAGGCAAAGGCTCTCCCAGACTGGCTAGATTGGCAGTACGTCTGCAGGAATATTCCTATGTGTTAGAGTTTGTACAGGGTTGGAGGAATGCCTTCGGAAGTTGCGGACAGTGAGGCAATGATTAATTGTCAGTCTGAAGGGGCAGAAGCCTATGTACAGGATGCCCTCGTTAGTGGTTTTGGTGCGTTTACCATGGCTCAGTGGGAAATGAAGTGGAATTGGATAAGGTTCTGAAAGGCGTTTTCAGTTTTATTCAACATGGAGCAAAAGGGACTGCTCTTAATCTGTGTCTGTGCGGCCATATATTTTAAGGAGCTGGATGAGGTGTTAGCTTGTGGTTTGGGTATCATCATGAGAGGGCATAGGTTATTTGACTTGGTGCATGAGAGAGATTTGGGGCAGGGTTTGACTAGCAGGAGACTCAAGAAAGAGTTTTGTTGGACAGGTCTAATTGATCAGGTTAAGAGATGGGTGGAGTCTTGTGTTAGTTGTTAAGAGAGTGAAAAGAAATTGAGAGTAGGATGCAAGAATGAAGAGAGGCATATTACTGACCCTGGTAAACCATGGCACACCATTTGTTTGGATTTTATTGGTCCCATGGCGGATTTGTCAGAAGGGTTCAGATTTGCTGTTATTGTGGTGGATGTGTTTTTGAAGTGGATTGCTGTCAGGTTTTTGAGAGATGTCACTAGAAGAAGTACTTTTCTAGTGTTAAATTACATTTTCAGGAAGAAGGGGTACCTGTTGTATTGATGATAGAAAATGGGACTCAGTTAATTTCACATGAGATGACTGCATTTCTGCAACAGTGTGGGATTCGACACTCTCGTAATTTGCTGTATAACCCTGGTAAACAATGGTTTTGCGGAGGGAGTCAACAGATTGGTGAAGGGCACCATGCAATTGGCCCTTGCCAATAGGGAGTATATGGAACTCATGGTTAATGATATGGTCCAAGCATATAGTGTGACACAGAGGATTCCTGTTAGAACTGGGGGTCTCTAGTTGGCAATGGTTTGCACCTTTGACCAAATAGGGACCTTTGCTTCTAGTCAGGGAAAGGGGATTACATCCTGGATAACCCCTGCTCACCCCAGTGGTAGCTTGGCACGAGCAGACAGGCTTATCTCAGAGGCAGTGTGTTAAGAATTTGTGAACACATACAGTTATACAGTGAAAACACTACAGATGGACACCACACATGTTTTATAAAAATTAAGTATGCTTTATATAGACTTAACACAAGACCTCAAACAACAAAAATCCACAATACTGTAATCGAAAATAATACTTCAAGATGGTACAGGCAGTTCAAAAATAGGTTATTGACTTAAAAGCAGTCTTTAGCAACAGATAACCCCAACTGGAGTTATCACGAGGTCAAGGTCGAAGGATTCCTAAAGTACTGCGCCGACCGCGAAGTGAGCGGCATCGGGCCCGAAATCAAAACAGACCCACACAAAAAAGTACCATGGAAAAGCAAAAACAAATACAGCTCACGGCGTCGAGGAGATGTGGCATCGTTGGCTCTATGCGGTGTCGGTTCCTTACTTCGGGGGGCGATGCTTCGGGTCCTCGATGCTTGCGCAAAGCAGGGGAGGAGTCGGTACCTTACTGGAGAGGAGGTGACATCACCATGATGCCAAAACCACGGTTCCGTACGATGTCACGGTGTCAATGCATCTAAAAGAAGCTATTAGTTGGAAATGTGCAGGGTTGTTTCTGCTTCCCTTTCTATGAGGTGGTTGGATCATTAACCCTTGTCATGAAACTGGTACCTCACCTAACTGTATAACATGATTGAACAAAGGCTTCAGTATTTTACCCTACATCATTGGATTTTGTTTTATTACATCAATTGGACTCCCATTGTGGCCTAATGGTCGGGAGGACTTGATTTTTGTTATTAGTGATGCGAGCTGTATTTCTCATAATTCCATCCATTTATTGACTTACTGACTTAGTATACACGGTGGGAAATATTGCCTTACATAATGAGACTTGAAAAATATTTCCCAGGTGTCTAATTCAGATTCAGATTTATTTTATTAATTGTATAGTTACATAAAACCGTTGCAATAAAATACGACTTAATACACAAAATACAATTTCTGTAATGACTAGTAGTAGCCACCTCAAATTAATTAAATTAAGTTAAAAGAACCATGCAAAAGCAAACAGACCCCATGCGTAAAATAGATAGTAAGAAGGTTAAGTGTGCCGCAGACGATAAAATCCTTAAACGTTTGACTATACAGGTGTGGTGATAAAACAATTTAAAACTCAGCCCACAGGTGCATCCAGTGTTGTCCATCTCCTGTTCAAAATAGCGACATGGCAAGAGATCAAAACATCCCCTGAATTTAAAGTGGAAAGTGCAGTGACAGAAAGTGTGCAACCGTGGGGCCAACAGCATGTAGATGGGGATGACAGGCTTCCGAGGGTCGCCCTCACATGGTGAGCAAGCTGAGCAACTCTTCACCCTTGATCTCAGTGGAACAATACACCTGATTAGTTTGCTGCTGGCCCCAATTTGGCCATCCCCCTGAGAGATGACAAGCTGCTCTGGCTTAAGTCCTTGCTGGCACCCACGCGGCAATGTGATTAGGTGTGTTATAAGGCATTTTCCCCCAAAGAATTTAACAAAACGGCAGTTCAGCTGTGGGTCCCGTGGATCAAAGCAGGCCAGCACCGCCTGCCTCAGCATGTGTATGCCTCTTTGGTTAAAGGGGACTTTTAACAGCTGTCTCCTTTCAACCAGCAGCCCTACACAAGAGCAGACCAGGTGGAGCCTGTGCCACATAGTCTACAAGTGTCAGGGAAGCCCTCCCACAGCCGGAGGGTGGGGGGGAGATGAAAGTTTAAGTGCAGCAACTCCAACCGGTACCTTAAAATCTGCTCCTTGACAAAGGCTGGCTACCCATTGTTAAAATACTTTTGTGGCTCAAGAGTCTTATAATTATCTGGTGTCATCCAACTGTGGGCTCTACATGTCATTGAAGTCTTACCTTTGGTAAGCACGTGGATTGTTGATGATTTCTTGAAGACCTGATGACTAGTAGACACATCCCAAAGCTGCATAAGTTCATTGGTTGTTAGTGATTCCTGAAGGTAGGCCTTTGCCAGCAACAATTCACGATCCTGTAGCACCTTCCATAGGAGGCAATACAGTGTGTTAAGCTGTGCTTTCCTGATTTTGTTCCAGCATATTAGGTAGGCTCCCCATCTGTACTGGGGAGGCAATGAATAGAAGTGAAGATATTCTTTATGAGAATGCCATAATGTTATCCCATAGGCTGGCGCTCCATTAGAGCGGAGGAGCGCCGCCCCCCGCCACCAACAGCAAATAAAACAATAATAAAATGGGTTTAAAACCTGTTTATTATCATTTTACTTTAATCCCCTGGACCTATTCCCAGGACATCGACCAGTCTTGGGGGAGGGTCCAGGGGATGACGGGCACTGCCTTCACTGCGCATGAGGGTTTAGTCAGCTGTCTCAGACTGTCCAAACCCTCATGCACAGTGAAGCTCCTTCCTGCCCCAGCTAGTTTGCTGGGGCATGGAGAGCAGGCACAGGCTCCCAGTTTGCCTGGGAGCGAAAGCTGCCAGCACTCAGGCCAATCCTGACGCTGCTTTCATGTAGCTCAAGTTGGGGCAGTGCAGTCTGGGAGCATGTGCCCAGAAGCAGGAAGAGCACAATGTGGCAGGATTAAGCTAAGGTTCTATTATTTATTTCTTTATTTCTTTATTGTCTATTGAATTCTTCCCCCACCCCACCTCCCTCCTTCAGCCCAGCCTCCTCACAACTTTAGCAGGGGCAGGCCGCTACTGTGTTATCCAAAATTCTAGCATCTCTCAGGTAGATTCATCAAAGACCCGTTTTGCGAGTCTTTAATAGCGATTCATAAGGAATCGCTATTAAGGACTTGCAAAACGGGATTCATGTAGGAATTGCAAAAAATATTGCGATTCCTACATGTTCCTTATTTGCGATTAGCAAATTGCTAATCGCAAATAAGGAATAACTCCCCATGCATTCCTATGGGCCTACAGGCCTATAGGAATGCATGGGGAGTTATTCCTTATTTGCGATTAGCAATTTGCTAATCGCAAATAAGGATGCGATTTCAAAGGTGCCAGGGGTGTCCAAAGGACACCCTGTAACACCCCTGAAATGCAACATTTCACAGGTGTTGCGCACACACATGTCCAAAGGACATCTGTGTGTGTAACATGCAACAGAGAATAATGCACTAAAGTGCTTTTTTCTATTTTTTTCGCTATTTACCACGAAGTCTGACTTCGTGGTAAATAGCGGCCAAATATTGCGAATTCGCAATTTAAAATTGGTTAATGAATTGCATTTAAGGAATCTCAAATAGAGATTCCTTAAATGCAATTCCTCGCAAATGTGCGAATTCTTTACTAGCGAATTTTGCATTTGGGATGATGAATCCCAAATGCAAAAATTGCACTCGCAAAGGGCCAGATTCTCAGAATCTGGCCCTTTGCAAGCGCAATTAAGCTTGATGAATCTGGCTGTCTGTCTCTTAGTAGTTCGTAAACAGGATTGGGGTAGTAGTGGCCCAAAATAGGGAAATTATTGCACCTTGTATTAATATTTGTATCCAAAGGCAACTTAACAGTGGGAAACACTACATGTTAATGCTTAATGTATATACAGAAAGGCAAAAAGGTAGTACAGCAGTCCTGGCACCCTACTATTCAAGGTTGCCCCTGCATATTAGCCGTGCTAAATGCTAATGTGTAAAATATGAGCCTTTAGGGGAAGCAGATCTTAGTATGGACTTGTATGTACTCACATGCACCAACTGTGTTCTAATAATATAGTAATAGAACAAGAATGATGTAAAGCACATTGTCATATGAACAAGTATCCACTATTGTTCTGGATTAAGTAACTTTTTTGGAAAGTGCTTATTGCAGTGCCTCTATATGCCATTAGTAGTTTGCTCCCGTATGAAATCATTGGTATATATATGGCTTGTAGTACTCGAGAAGGGGTGCCAGTGACAGCCCTGCCAATTTCCTTTCGAGGTTTTCCGGTGTTACAACAAGAGTCATGACTTTCCTCTTGATAGCTTCTTTCTGAAATATTGTTATCCTTTGATGGCCTGTATGAAGAAGCCTGTCCCCACTAAGTACCAGAATTTTGTTTCGTCTTTCGTTGTAATGGTTTTATATATTTTGGCCCATTGTGTATCTGCTGCCAAAACTTTGTTTTCATTTATGATCTTCCTGTGGATGGCTTTTGACTCCTTGATTGAATTTGATCATGGTGTACGGTGATGAAAGGTGAGTTCATGAATGAAGGACTTACTGTATGTGGTATGCGCTCTAGTCTATGCGCGTATACGCGATGACGCGGCACGCACTAGACTAGAGCGGATAGGCGCGCATGCGCAGTAAAGGAAAAAGGAAAGGCGCGAACGCTAGGAACGGAGTTGGCGACCGGAGCTTGACATAGTTAGACGCTCGGCGCCCTTAGCTCTCAACCTATTGCAATGATTTAATAAACCTGAGTTACATACACTAACCTGTCTCTGCGTGTCCTGTGGGAGAACTACAAACATTACAGTGGCGACGAGGGTGGGATCCGGACACCACCAGGTGCAGTGGACGACAGCAAACACCCCCACAGCCACACTCACGAGTCAGCAAGGCAAATCACCTGCAAGGAAGAGCAAAGGGCGTGGCAGCAGCGCAGCAGCACGGCACGAAACCGAACACCAACCTTACAAGCCAGGTTAGTGTGGCCCAAGACTCCAGGAGCCCCCAGGCAGCAACCTGGCAACCAAGGGAGACTCCCCCAAGCCAGAGGAAGGGGGGGAGAGTGCACAGACTGCGCACAGTGCGAGGGATAATACCCCAGGGAGCCCAAGGGGCCAAGGCGACACGGCAGAGAGCGCAGGAGCGTCTGGTGAACCCACCCAACGAAGGGCCCAGGAAGGTGAACCTAGAGGTGAAGGCAAAATGGCGAATCAAGCGTCAGCCCTAATGGCACCAGTCCCGTTCCTACCCAGACCAGGTGAACCCCAACTAAAATGGGAAGACTGGAAAGATTATTTCCTCAATTACATTGAGGCTCTTGGAGATGAGAGTGAAGGTGAATACACGCCGGAAAGGAAAAAGAGACTGTTGCTCCACAATTTAGGCCCAGAGGGGGTGAGGGTGTTTAAGAACCTGGTGCCCAAGGAGAGGGGTGCAACGGAGACGGATGTTTTTGTGAATGCCCTGGACGACCTGGACAGCCATTACCGCCCAGCGGTCTGCGTCTCGATAGACCGCTATAACTTCCAACAGCGAAAACAAGAGGCGGGAGAGTCCATTGATGACTATGTGGCAGCTAAGCATGGGCGGATTTTGCGGATCCACGATTCACGAATTTGCGGATTCACGGATCGTGGATCCGCAAAATCCGCGGATTTTGCGGATCGGCGGATTTGGGGGCGGGGCTTCCTCGAGTGTGTGGGCGGGGCCAAACGGAAGGGGCTTCCATGCGAGCGCACATGCCTCTTGTGTATACAAAAGGTCAGAGACCGATCAGAGCAGCAGATTAAGAGACAGAAGCCCCTGGTCACAGGAACAGCAGGGGGATTGCGCACGTGAAAGCCAAAGATGCAAATGCCTCTGGCCAGCATCACAGCGGATTTCCGATGGTATATTTGGGAAGAAGGCACATCTGCCCAGCCTCCCAACGCTCACGATTTTTTTTGGGCTGATGAATGAGTCACTGCATTTGCGCTTCAACTAGTTCCAGCGACCAAGTGTGTGTTCTTACTACTATGCAATCGCGCCGAAGTGCGCAGGGGTCCCTTGAGTGAAATGTCCATCATAGTGGGTAAATGGCGGGAAGACGGGCGGGTGCACACCTCGAGTGTGTGGGTGGGGCCAAACGGACGGGGCTTCCATGCGAGCGAACATGCCCCTTGTGTGTATACAAAAGGTCAGAGACCGATCAGAGCAGCAGATTAAGAGACAGAAGCCCCTGGTCACAGGAACAGCAGGGGTATTGCGCACGTGAAAGCCAAAGATGCAAATGCCTCTGGCCAGCATCACAGCGGATTTCCCATGGTATATTTGGGAACAAGGCACACCTGCCCAGCCTCCAGAACGCTCACGATTATTTTTGGGCTAATGAATGAGTCACTGAATTTAAGCTTCAACTAGGGCACATATTTATTCAAGAAGACACACCATGTAAATAATTTACGATGGCGCCGGCAAGCTGCCAGCGCCATCCTGCAAAAGTTACTTAATTAGCTTCAACAGGAAGCTCCAACTGATAAAATAAAGCAGGCGCTCGAGCCCCTGCTTTATCTTATCTGTTAGAGCTTCCTGTCGAAGCTAATTAAGTAACCATTTGAGGATGGCGCTGGCAGCTTGCCGGCGCCATCGTAAATTATGTTAGGCTTGAACTTTTGACCGCAAAATCCGCTCCGATCGCGGATTGCGGATTCTCGGTAAATTCGCGAGAGTTCGCGGATCGCGGATTTACCGAAAATCCGCAAAATCCGCGATCGGAGCGGATTTTGCGCTCATGCTTAGTGGCAGCCCTCCGTCGGCTAGCAATCACGTGTAGGTATGGGAATCTGCAGGATGAATACATCAAGGACCAAATTGTAATGCACACCACCAGCAGAGCAGTTCAAGACAAGCTATGGGCGATGAATGAGACAACCCTGAAAGAAGTTGTGGCGATGGTCAAAAAGGCGGAAATGTCGAAGAGAGGCGCAGACGCGGCGAAAAGGGAAAGTGGGCCGAGACAGATGATCAA
The DNA here is from genome assembly GCF_964261635.1 of Lissotriton helveticus. Lineage (NCBI taxonomy): Eukaryota > Metazoa > Chordata > Amphibia > Caudata > Salamandridae > Lissotriton > Lissotriton helveticus. The sequence continues at coordinate 892,523,617 of NC_136071.1, read as the reverse complement.
CAAGATTGATGAGGCACCACAATCCAGCAAACCCAAAAGCAATTACGGAGACCCGAGGAAGGATATAAGAGGGTCTGGGAAACAGATGGCTCGTTCCGGCCCGGGGACAAAATTCGCGTGCTACAGATGCGGCAGTGCAGCGCACGCGGCCCAGGACAGGCGTTGTCCCGCGTTCCGCGCCAGGTGCTCGTTCTGTGGGTTGACCGGTCACTTCGAAAAGGTCTGCTGGAAGAAAGGGACGAAGTCCACTGTTAAGTGCATCGATGAGGCCACGGCCAACGTAAGTGAGGAAGACGATTTGGATGAGGATGATCTGGTTCTGTGCATTGAGGATCAAGTGCTGGACGTGTCCGGGAAGCGAAGAGATAAGCCCCGCACCGACATGCTCATCGGGGGCGTCAAAGTACATGTGGCCGTGGATTCAGGGTCCCCCTGGACCATCGTACAAAGGTCGATATGGGAAGAGGACTTCGCGCCAGTCATAGGACCTGACCTAATGCCGCCGGACATCAGACCCATCTCGTATACCGAGAATGCCATCCCCCTGGTTGGGTGCAGGGACCTGGAGTTCGAATTCAGAGGACGGTCAGCCACGTGCACCCTGTATGTAGCGGAAAAAGGCCCGTCGGTACTGGGATGGAGAGACGCAGGTGATCTCGGCATCATACTCAATCCTGGGGGGAAAGAACAGATTTTGCTAACAGACGAATGGCCCCTCTCGAAGGAGGAAGACTGGAAGGCAGCATACCCCAAGGTCTTTGAGGGCACGGTTGGCAAACTGGACAAATTCGTGCATAAAATGGTCCTCAAGGAGGGAGCAGTACCAGTGGTGCATAAGGTCCGGAACATACCGATGTCCACGAGTGAGGCGGTGCGCCAGGAACTACTGAAGCTAGAAGAACAAGACATCATCGAGCCAGTGGACAGTGCGGAATGGCTATCGCCCTTGGTAGTGGTCAAGAAGCCCAATGGCAAGGTCAGACTCTGCGTGGACCTAAGGGAGCTCAACAAAAACCTCATAGTGGAGAGGTTCCCGCTCCCTAGAATAGAGGAGATGCTGGCAAGGACAAAAGGCATCACCCACTTCTCCACCATAGACCTGACGTCTGCGTATTACCAGATAGAACTGCATCCGTCGAGTAGGAAGTACACAGCCTTCATAACGCCCTTTGGATGCTACCAATTCAGGAGAATGCCGTTCGGCCTAGCATCCGCTGCGGCCGTGTTCCAGAAGCTGATGCACAGGTTGTTTAAGGACATCTCGGGAGTGCAATATTTCCAAGACGACATCCTAGTGATGGGCTCCGACAAAGGTGAGCACGATAAGAAACTACATCGAGTGCTGGGAGTGCTGCAAGGCAAAGGATTGACGGCGGAATGGAGTAAGTGTAGAATAGGGTCCCGCTCTGTGACCTACCTGGGGCACGAGATAGGAACGCATGGCATCTCGCCGAAAGAGCAAAATGTGAAGGCAATAAGGGACGCCAAGGCCCCAACTACCAAAGAGGAAGTGCGGTCATTCCTCGGAATGGCCGAGTATTACAGCCGGTTTGTCAGACATTTTGCCACTAGAACGTACAGGATGAGACAACTAATCAGAAACAATGCAAAATTCGAATGGGACGCAGAAGCCCAATCCGAATTCGAGTCCATTAAAGACTGTATCAGCCATGCCATCCCATTGCAAGGGTATGTCCCCACCGGCAAGACTGTTGTGACAACAGACGCAAGCGACAAGGGCTTGGGGGCTGTCTTGGCGCAGGAAAGGGAAAATGGAGCCAAGGAAACGATCAGTTTTGCATCCCGGGCGCTGTCCCCGACGGAACAAAGGTACAGCGTAATTGAAAAGGAGATGCTGGCGGTCACGTGGGCGTTGAGCAAGTTTCGTCAGTTCATATGGGGCACGAGATTCAGACTTCAAACGGATCACAAGCCACTCATCAAAGTGTTGACATCATCGGGCCATGACACCGCCACCCCGAGAATAGCGAAAATGACCTTGAAGTTGCTAGACTATACATATGATGTAGAATATCTTCCAGGAACGCAGAACAAGGTAGCTGATTACCTCAGCCGGGCAGCGGCAATGGAGGAGGCGCCGGGTGAGACCCCGGACACAGAGGAGATGGTTGCCAGCATGGAGGATCACGAAATGTCGATCAGTGCACAGGAATGGCAGGCGGCTTACGAGCTCGATGAGGAAAAGATGGAAGTAAGGAAACACCTTACCGTGGGGTGGCCGGACAAGAAGAAGCTCACGGAGGGTGTGCGACGATTCTATGAAATAAGAGAAGAATTGTCCCTGAGTGACTCGGGGATATTCTTGTACAGAGGAGAGAAAGTGGTGCCCCCAGTGACACTGATACCCAGGCTGCTGAAATTGCTCCATGAGGGGCATTTGGGCATTGTGAAAACCAAGGCGTTGGTCAAGCAGATGTATTGGTGGCCAGGAATGGATACCCACATTGAGAGGCAAGTGCGGGAGTGCGGGCAGTGCCAAGGAGCGGATAAGGTGCTCCGCCCACTCAGACCAGCTCTGGGGAAGTTCGACACCCCGCAAGGCCCCTGGGAAGAGGTGGCCATAGACATTCTGGGGCCTGTGCTGGACAGCAGAGGTGTGAATAAGTACATCTGTGTGATAATTGACAAGTATTCCAAATGGCCGGAAGTGGACATACAAGAGTCGATGGACACGGAGACGATCCTTAAGTTCCTAACCTCGGTGTTCCTCAGAGAGGGAATACCCAAATCCATTCTCAGTGACAATGGACCGCAATTTGTATCGGACAAGTGGAGGAGATACATGAAGAGGAATGGGATCGAGGTGAAACACACGGCTGTGTACCATCCAGCTTGCAACGGCCAGGTCGAGAGGTTTAACAGGGTGCTCATGGGCTCCATTCAGGCAGCCATATCGCAAGGAAAAGACTGGGAGGTGGAAGTAATGAACATGCTATGGGCCTACCGGATAACGCCCTCGGTGGTGGGGTATAGTCCGTTCCAAGTGCTAAGGGGACGATATCCCTTCACCCGGGACAATGTAGCATGGAGGGAGAAGACCATCACCAGCAAGTGGTCCCCAGCGGTGGTGCAACACAATCTGGAGAAGGCCCAGAAGATCTATGCAGCCCACTATGACAAGCGACGCAGCACGAAGGAAACGGCGTTGGAAGAAGGGGAGTGGGTTAGGATCAAACTCCCCACTCTGCAAAAGAAAGGCAAAAGTAAATTCAGCCAGCCGCTACAAGTCAAGGAGGTGCGCGGTAGGGCGGCTCTCCTCAGTGACGGAAAGGTCTGGTCGCAAGACCGCATGGCCAGAGTCAACAAAATATTAGTCTGGCCCAAGGCTGAGGAGGGAGAGAGTTGCATGAATCACCAGGAGGCCAGAGCCCTCTCGGAGCACGGCACAGACAACCACGAAGAAGGTGCAGGTGATGACCGTGAAGCGGAGGTCCGGGGAGCCAGGACCTCCGACGGCGGTGATGTACAGGCGAATGCAGAGCAGAGAGCAGATGCGAGAGAAGCTGGGGTGTCCCGAGGAGAGACAGAAGAGGGAGAGAACATGCCGGTAAGACACACCCGCAGCGGAAGGGCAGTTATCGTGCCCTCTCGTTATAGAGACTTTGAGATGGAAGGACACTAGTTTGTTTCTGCCCCCCATGGTGCCCCACTAAGACACTTTCACAGTAGGAGGACACTCAACCTGTCGGGGGGGAACGTCATAACCTTGTTTCCATTAAAGGGGGGAGATATGTGGTATGCGCTCTAGTCTATGCGCGTATACGCGATGACGCGGCACGCACTAGACTAGAGCGGATAGGCGCGCATGCGCAGTAAAGGAAAAAGGAAAGGCGCGAACGCTAGGAACGGAGTTGGCGACCGGAGCTTGACATAGTTAGACGCTCGGCGCCCTTAGCTCTCAACCTATTGCAATGATTTAATAAACCTGAGTTACATACACTAACCTGTCTCTGCGTGTCCTGTGGGAGAACTACAAACATTACACTGTGCTTCATCTTTATAATAAATACTTGATTGGGAGGCTTAAAAAGCTATCCTCCCGAGAGTGTCAATTAGTTTTAATCCACATCCTTTCCATCAAAATTACTGAGATCGTTCAATGCTTCTCCAAGCTGTGTATTTTTCACGAAAAAAGCTGACTTCTCTGGTAATTTCCATCTATCGAATCTTTTTGGTATTTGGGGCTGTTGGAGAGACTGGCATTGATAATAGTGTCTGGCAATGAGACACAGCATATTTTATGGTTATTGCCTGTGGATTGTGGTTGCTTCCCCCCTTGAAATAACTGTAATTTTTACACACTTGGAAATATGAGAAATCAATCAGTAAATCGGAGTAAAATAAATTGTAGAGCTTGCATTTGAAGAGATAAATGTTGTTCTTGTGATTTGATTATTTTATAAATGATCATTGAGACAATGGAGCTCCGATTTCACAATGAACATTTTAAGTAGTTTCAATTTCCGGGAGTATCTCTGCGTTTTTCTTTGAAACATCAGCAGGGGAAATAAGACAGCTTCATCAGGCTTTTCATTGGAAATGTTTAGTTCTGAGATTGCTACGAGAAGGTCTTCATTAGATTCTCCAGTAAAGACACCGGGGAAATCTCTGCAATGCTCAGTTAGATGCTCTAATTCATCAAATATTCCTGTGCAATTGATCAGGTTTGTCCTTGAGGTAGGTAAGTAGATGTTTATAATGTATAACCGTTCCTTTCTGGAGTTGGACATCTTTACATCCAGAATTTGGTTGGAAAGAGTTGAGATCTCAGTGTAGTTAAGTTGGTATTGGGTGTTAATTAATATAAGTGACTTCCAGATGAATGGCCAAATCTAGCCTGATTGCCTTTTTCTCTCACGCTATAAAGTTAGGAAGACTGAAAAAATAATTTCCCCATTTTTCCCAGGACTCTTACAGACAGATCATGTAAAACCTGTTTTAAAAAAAGTGCAAATCTGTAGGAATTGTTATCGTTGGTGTGTGCTGTAGGAATATGGGTGGATATCTTGCTTTGTATACTTGTGTTAGTGATATGCCCAACTTCCCCAGCTCTTCTTTACTGGCCCACATTTTATATACCATCGCCTCTGTAGACCAGGTTGCGTGAGTTGACACAGTGATCCTGTTTTTATCTGCAAGAAAGCAAGGAGAGCTGACGTTACTGAACGGATGTACGTCGTTACAACGCATGCTTTTACAACGTATGCCTTTACGACGCAAGTTTTACAACGCAAGTCGTTACAACGACTTGCGTTGGGGGGTGCTGGATAGTGAATAGTTTAATTTACTATTCCAACTCCAGTCCCCGTGGATAGTAGGGAAGGTGTTGGATAGTAAATTAAAACTATTCCCTATCCTAGAGCGCCCCCCAGCGCAAGTGATTGTAAAAGTTGCGTTGTAATGGTTGCGTCGTAAAGGTACTTAGTTGTAAAAGTTGCGTTGTAAACGCTGTTTCCCTACTGAACTGAGGTCTGGAAAGGACCTTATTATTTTTATCAGATTCTGCCTACGTAGTACATCGTGGAACCCCCTTGATTGGTGTAGTGGTGTGAAAACCAGACTTTGGTTGGCAGATGCTGGTTTAATATTTATTTTTTTAACGTGAGCACATTGATTTTAACTACCTTGGTTAAAATTCTCGAAAAGCTTTTTTCCTGAGATAGTTTCTGGAACTAGGTCATTTGTCAAGAACTTTATAGTAATTTGAGATACTGAACAGTCCTTCATCCATGATTGACATGAAGAAGATACACCGTTTGTTACCAGTGAGTTGATCTCCATTGGACTTGGTGCTCAGATCATATTAACTAGAGTTGAGAACTAATCTCCCATCTGGTGAATGAATCCATCACAGGAGGTGTAGGTTCTTGATTAGGTAAGTGCTCCATTCTTTGGATTTAAATAGCATTTTTGCTATTGTCTGAACTTCAGTACTCCTTACGGGGAAATACTTCTGAGCTAGATGGTCCTCAAATGTTGCTGAGTGATTGTGTCCACAGAAGGACTTGCAATGTTTTCCAGAATTTTGTGATGCTCTGTCAGGAGGATTTCATCCTGTGTGGATGGTTCACCTGCATAATGCTTTACTGGTAATACTTTCAATGAGGTTTGTATGGCTAGGATTGAAGTGTTTCCCATCTACCACCTGTCTGTAAGTTGGGGCTTTGTTACAATCGGAACTAAGAGTTCCTGTTAAGGAAGGTGTAGTCTTGATGATAGGCTAAACATTAGCCGGTTTAGATATCACCACAGAGGACGCTGAGTGAGCTGTTGATACATTCCTAAAAACTGGAAAGACTTTTGCTTCCTGTGTGTTTTGCTTGTGGGAGCATTGCATGCTACTTATATTTCTCTTTGTGTACGTTTTTATTTAATTTCTTTCAAGTTTTTCAGTTGTCATTTTATTTTATAAGTCTCAAAGGGTTGTTTTGAACAATCTAAATTGGTGCTTTGAGCCTCATTGTTTCTTGGGGCACTCCCTATGACTAGCATTGTTCCTGAATGAGCCAGATTGGATTCTACATAATCAGTATGAACTTCTATTGTGATTGTATCGTAATTGCATTGATATAGTGCTTACTACCCTTGACGAGGCAACAACTTCCTTTATTCTGGGGAATTCATCTTGGTTCTTTACATCCAGTCCTTTTCTTTTGGATTGGGAATCCTTTGTGGAGATTCTATTAATGTTGTAGAGTTGTTAGAAACTCTGTTGCAGATAATGTGTAATAAAAAAAGATTCTATGCCATTCAACCCCTTTTTTCTATATTCAAAACGTAATTTAATACGAATTCTGATTTTAAATTTGAACACATTTTTGTAGGACGAAGTTGTAATAAACTCAGTAAGTCACCCATTTTTCCCACATTAGAGGTACTCTCCATTAATATTGTCAGTTTTGTCTCCACCCCTGTTAGGGTCGAATGTTCTTGCATTGTTCTAAGTAGTGTACCCTGTTCAGCGCCAAGAACTGGTTGAAATTCCAGGTTTCCAAAATTTCTGTGAGAGTGGAGTTAATTGCATCCATTGCACAGAGCACCGAATGAGCTGGAGGGATTTCTTGATCCTCTTTAAATGGGTGGTCTTGATTGTCCAAGACTGAAGGTCCGCCTATTCCCTCTGTCATTGGGGGAGGATGAATTGTTTGTGATATTGGTAATAATTCCAGTTACCACAAACAGTAAATCCGAATAATCCAAGGAGCTCACTAGCTCATTTTGATGTCTTGTATCCTGATTTAGAATGCCTGTATTAGCAAACTTAACTTGGCTATAGTTTTGTTTTAGATGTGTTGGTGGGGCCTGTAGTGTTTGCTAGGGGTAGGGGGCGCCTATGCCTCAAAGTGGGGCCTAACGTACACTTTGCAAATAATGACACTGGAGCCTGGCCCATTTATTTATACCTGAGGGCTCGACCAGCCCCCAGGCTGTGTGGGTGCGTGTGTGCATGTGTGGACGGGCCGGGTGGCTCCGTCAGTACATCCCTCCAAACTCACAGTTATTTAGTCCCGGCTACTTGTATGTTTCAGCGGCACGGAGACCCCATGCGTAGTCCTTGAGTCTCTGACTGGGGGTCAGATTTGGTCGGAGATTGTACCTCCTGCTTTGCTGCCCTCCGGCCAGTTCTTCTCTCATGGGTTCTTCGGTGTCGCGTGCGGAACGTGCCTGGGTGACACTTGGCTCCTTTGCTGGCCTGGGCAACGACAGTTCCTGGTCTTGTTGGTTCACCGGTGTCCCAAGGAGAGTTGCGTCTTCGTCACCGCCCTCCATATCCTCCGGCGTCGGTTCCCTCGGAGCTCCTTCAGGGGAGACATGCTTAAACCACGACACATTCCTTGTTACGGCTCTCGTGCCGTGGGAGGCTGACACCATGGTGCCGTGGATGTTCAGGATCTCCCACACCTCGGGTTCGAACATTGTCTGATACTTCCAGTTAAGGTGCCGGGTCTTCAGCACCACATGGTCTCCGACCGCTAGGGGTCTGACTCGGGCCCCTCGTGCCCGGCTTGCTCTTTCGTTAGTGTGTCTCCTTCTGTCTTGAGTTGCCTCGTGGTTTAGTTCTGGGGACTGCCACGCCGGGCTCGTCGGTATACAATCTCGTGGTGTTCTCCGAAACATGACATGAGCCGGAGCACATTTGGTGGTGCAGTGTGGTGTTTGCCTGTAGGCACTTAGAAACTGCGCCAGACACTCTTCTGGTGCTTCCCCATGTTCCACGCCGATCTGTAGTGCCCGGTTCATTGTTCGCATGAACCTTTCGACCTCGCCGTTGGCTTGAGGCAACTGTAGCATGATCACCGATGGTTTATTCCTCGCCTGCTTAGAAAGGCCCTGAAGTCACTGCCCTGAAAGGGTGGCCCATTGTCTGACCTTATCTCATCAGGAAAACCTAGCATGGCAAATGTCCGGTCCAGCGCTGGCTTCACGTGACTGAATGCGGTGGAAGGTACCACCTCCACCACCGGGAATCTGGAGCATGAGTCGATAAGTACCAGGGCTTGTCGTCCATCGGGAAAAGAGCCAAAATCGATGCTTATCTTCGACCATGGAATGTTACACAGGTCCTCTGTGATATTGATATTGATATTGATATGTATTTATTGAGCGCTCGTACGCCCGGGGGCTTCATGGCGCTATAGACAGGAACGCAACGCGCCAATCAAAGATAGAGATAGGGAGCTCAGCAAAACGCATGGGAAAATAGCCAGGTTTTAAGAGAATGTCTGAAACTAAGGATGTTGTCACAAAGTTTTAAATGAAGAGGAAGAGAATTCCAGAAGGTGGCTGCAAGATGGTCAAAGCAGCAACCTCCGAGACGTTTCTTCTTGTAAGAGGGGACAACCAAAAGATATTTGTGTATGGACCGGAGATTGCGGGAAGGGTTGTATCTTTTAAACAAATCTCCAATGAATAGAGGGCCAGTATCATGTAGAGACTTAAATAGAATACACCCGGTTTTAAAAGCTACCCGCTGCTCAACAGGCAGCCAGTGTAGCTGTTTTAGCCCTGATCTAACAGACTGCCTTTTTGATAGTTTAAGAATGAGTCTGGCCGCCTGGTTCTGAACCAGCTGGAGACGCTTTAGCTCTCCAGCCTGGAGCCCAAGATAGAGACTATTGGAAAAGTCCAATCTAGACAGGACCAGGGAAATGACGATCAGTGTTAGGGCTTCCAGGGAGAAAAAGCAGGCAATCTTCTTAATTTTCTTCAGCTGAAAAAAGCTGGATGACACAACTGCGCCAACCTGCCTTTTCAAGGAGAGATCCTCACTGATAAAAATTCCTAAGCTCTTAACTGAAGATGACTTAGACGGAGGAGCTCCCATGCTGGGTGGCCAGAAGCTAGGATTCCAACTAAGTGCGCTCTGCCCGGGCAAGACCAATTCAGTCTTGCCCGGGTTAAGTTTCAGGTGATTGCAGCTCATCCAACTCAGGATATGAGACATGGTGTTTTGAAACTCTTCCACTGAGTCCTTGGTGTTTAAGGGAAAGATGAGCTGCAAATCATCTGCATAGTTGAAGATGGTAACTCTAGCTTTCCTAAGAGAATATAGAAGGGGGTGTAGGTACAAATTAAAAAGCAGAGGCGACAAAGATGAGCCCTGAGGTACTCCACAGATGGTAGATGTAGTGGGAGCTGTGAAAGTACCCAATCTAACAGACTGTGATGACGGGGTGCGGTGCCAGCTCCTGGCTTGTGATGACACACGAGTGGCAGTTGCGGATTTCCTCCTCCACAGCACCGTCGATGCCGGGGAAAGTCACCCAGCCATGCAAGCGAGCCTTCGTCTTGGCCACTCCCTGATGACCTTGATGAGCGAGGCGAACTACCTCCCGCTGTAGGCTTGAGGGGATGACAATGGTGGCACCACGCAGGACCACCCCGTGGGGTCCCGTGCAAAGCTCACTTTGGGCTCGCCACATCTGTTGTCGAAAGGTCTGTTCATCCTGAGTTAGTGCGCTGGCTCCGTCCAGGAAACGCCTCCAGTTGCGATTCTCGAGCGTGGCCTTCACCCGGCTGAGACATTTATCCCGGTCCGTGGCTGCCCCAATTTTTTCCAGTGTAAGGGCCTTCGGGCATGCATCTTGCGATAGCACCCTGACAAACTCCTCCACGTCTTCCAGGTCATCCAGCTCTGATGCGAGAGAGGGGTGTCCCGGATGGAGCGACAGGAAGCCCGCCGGGTTGTCTGCTCCTGGGCGGAAAACGACTTCGAATCTGTAGGTTTGAAGTTGGACAGCTCACTTTTCGATCCGGGGTGGCGCAAGCCTGGCCGATCCCCCGAACAGCGGCACTAGTGGTTTGTGGTCCGTGACGACTTTGAACTCGTAACCGAAAAGGTACAAATGAAAATGCTGACAAGCCCATTTAATGGCGAGCGCCTCCCTTTCTATCTGCGCATAGCGCATCTCCGTCGGCGTCAGTGCTCGGCTGGCGTAGGCCGTGGGTACCCACTCTTGGTCTTCCATTTTCTGCATCAGGACCGCCCCCAGCCCTACCGGGCTAGCATCCACGACAACCTCCGTCTGTCTGTGAGGTCTGAAATACGCCATGACCTTGTCGTCTATGAGCGCGTCCTTTACGGCACGGAATGCCTCATCCTCTTTCACGGAACACCTCCATGGGTGGCCCGACTTGGTGAGTGCGCACAGGGGCTCTGATAGGGACGCCAGGTTGGGGATGAAGCGGCCACAGTACGTGGCCATCCCTAAGAAGCTGCGAACTTCAGTTGCAGATGTCGGCTTGGGTGTCGCCCGGATGGCGTCAGCCTTCTTCGGGTCCACTCTCAGGCCGTCGCGGGAGAATATGTATCCAAAGAACTCCACCGACTTATTGTAGAACGAGCATTTCTCGCGGTGTAGTGTAAGTCCGTGGTCAGACATACTCCGAAGTGTGGCCCGAAGGTGTCCATGATGCTCTTCCAGCGTCTTAGAGAAGACCAGAATATCGTCACTTAACTTGATGACCCCTGGAAGCCCCGACAGCGTCTCCCTAATTGCATTTTGGAACACTTCGGCGGCCGAGGAGACGCCGAAGCTCAGACGTTTATACCTGCGGAGACCAACGTGGGTCGAAAAAGTTGTGATGTTCCGGCTGTCGGGGTGTAGCTCAAGCTGGTGGTACCCTGCGTTTAAGTCCAGTTTGGAGAACCACCGGGCCCCATTCAAATCCGCCACTATATCGTCCATTGTTGGCGTGAGATGTCGCTCCCTCTTGACTGCCTTGTTAGGGAGGCGCATGTCCACACAGAGTCTTATGGCGCCCGGTTGTTTGGGCTTGGGGGCCACTACTAGAGGCGACACCCAGGGTGTAGGGCCTGACACTTTTTCGATTACCCCGAGTTCCTCTAGCTTTTTCAGTTCTTCTTCTACCTGCGGCCACAGGTGGAAAGGTACTCTCCTGTGTCGCAATGCTGTCGGCTTCACCGTGTGGTCGATGTGTAGCTTGAACATCTTCCCTCTGAGGCAGCCTAGTCCTTGGAAAAGCGTCGGGAACTCATTCAACATGGCGTCTGCATGCCGTTCATGTATTTGGTTGGCGAAAAATACTAGCCAGAGTTCCTCCGCTGTGTACCAGCTGAGGAGCGTGCCTCGCTTGCCTCCCGTCACGTGAAATTTCGTATTCACCTCTTCGCCGTTGCAAGCCACCATCACATCGATTACCCCGCGTAGGGGCAAGGGATCATCACTGTCGTACGTGTATATTCTGACTTTTGAGGGTGACAGCGGTGGGCGGGGGGACAGTTGTTCATACTGTGAGTTGTCCATCACATTCACGGACGCCCCCGTGTCAATCATTGCTTGTACTGGGGATCCTTCGATCTGGACTTCGCACATTGGCGGGGGTCGTCTTCTCGATCCATCCCGACCCACGAACGAGACAAAGAATACGTCGTCGTCATCCTCCTCGTCCATTCGGAATGCTGTTTGCGGGGCATCGCCACAGGGACCGGGGTCTTCGAGCGAGATTTGGCGCACTCCTTGGCTGACGTTCCTTCTACTCGGACCAGCACGTCGACTGCCGTTGCTGCGGCACACTTTTGCGAAATGATTCATTTTCCCGCAGATGGAGCATGTTTTTCCCCGTGCGAAGCACCTGCCATTCGAAGGGTGGTCCATACCGCAGTTCCCGCATGCGGAGCGCGAGGCTGCCGGCTGCGGGCCTTTCTGAGCGGCCGGAAATGGTCTTCTGCGGATGACGTCGATATGCTCCTCTTTAACAGACACGTGTTTGGCCGGCATCGCAGGTCTGTCTAGTGCTGCTTGCATCGCTTCCGCTCGGGCATTCGAGAGTTCGTGCGACCTGGCCAATACCAGAATTTCGTCCAGGCTTATCCGGGGCTGCCGTAGGATGAGACGCCTCAGCTGAACAGACCGACAGCCTTGGATGAGTTGCGCTCTGATTTCCAGTGTTCTGTCCGGCAATTCACAGGAGGTTGCCAGCTTGCGAAGCCTCGCGTAGTAGACGTCGATCGACTCGCCTTCCCCCTTTGCGGGCCTGACGCAGCTTAAACCACTCATAATCCGGGTTTGCGCAGGGGTCAAAGTGGCGATTGAGCGCTGTGATCGCGGCTGTGTAGTCGTTTGCGTCCCCTCTGTCTGGCAGGGTCTCGAACAGTTCGTATAGCTCGTCACCTCCGTAGCACATGAGCAGCGAGCGCTTGACCTTTGCGTCAGTTTCTCTTACCCCTACGAAGTAATGTTCTAGCCGGCCTAGCCAGAGGCGCCACCACACGGCGGCCGTGGGCGGGTCCGACAGCTCACTGAATGGTGGGAGTGGAGCTGCCATGGCGTGTCCCGGCAGAGCTAGCGTGGCGTTGGCGACAGGGGCAGGAGCCTGCGCATTTTGCGGTACCACCGGCTGTTGAGCCGGAGCTTGCAGGGTCGGGTCGGGTGCAGCATTGCCTGCGGCTGCCTGTAGACTCATGCCTGGCACGTGGTGGCGCGTGAGCAATGCGCTGACGTAAGCCTGTGGCGACGGTACCTGGCTAGCTGCTGTGGCGGCGGTGTGGTGGGCCTCTTGCCGTCGCTCTGGGGTTGCCATCTGCGCTTTAGCCATGTGTTGTCTTCCCACTGGGCCTTATGTTCCCCGTGTCGGTGCGTCTGCAGCTCCGAAGCAGCACCTCCCTCCTTAATAGGGGAGAATCAGGCCTCCGCGAGATGCGTGAGGAATTGCAGGGTGAGGTACTCGCGTCCTTGTGATGCATGCGCGGAGGCGGAGTGAGCGTCGAGGGCCGATACAGTCCCTCCGACTGACGCCTGGTGAGCTGCTGCATGATCCCCTCCCCAGGCACAGGAGTTCGGGCTGCCGGGCCGTCAGGGAGGTGGGGCTGGGTCTCTGCAGTAAGCGCTACTCGCACGGATCGTCCCTCGCAGCGAGTTGCGGATGCAGTGCCCCGGGGGGGCTCACCTGAGCGCCAATGCAGGCGCACTGAGGAAGCAGATGACCAGGTAGGGCCGGACTGGCCAAGGCGGCGGGAAGGCACCCGCGAGGGGTACAGGCCGCAGCCACGGGCTCGAGCGCAGGTAGCGCGAGCGCGGCACCCAGAACACCGCAGGACACGGCAAGCGCGTCCGCGGGGGCGAGGCGTGGGCAAAGTACCCGCCTCCTCGCCAGTGTAGTGTTCGCTAGGGGTAGGGGGCGCCTATGCCTCAAAGTGGGACCAAACGTACACTTTGCAAATAATGACACTGGAGCCTGGCTACGTACTAGGGGCCGAAGACCACAAGACGGTCTCGTGCCCATTTATTTATACCTGAGGACTCGACCCGCCCCCAGGCTGTGTGCGTGCGTGTGTGCGTGTGTGGACGGGCCGGGTGGCTCCGTCAGTACAGGGCCAATGAGGCCTCAGATGTAAACTCCTCAAACTCTTCTCTCCCATAAAATGAGCCACTTTCAGAAACTGAGAGGTTCAGATCTGGTATTTGCAGCACTCTGTGAACCCCAGCCCGGGTTACAAATGGTGTTTGATGCTTTGAACGGCTCACTGGTGGAGTTTTGAAGTTTGAATGTGATCCTGAGGCTTGGAACAGATTGGTTCCTTCGACTGGCCCAGGCGAGGGGACAATTTCATTATTTGGCAATTCCTTCAAATTATGGGAATTTAGCGGTGTAATAAGCCAGGTGCTAATAATTTTCTGTTTTAGACAGTTAGACAGGCAGATATTCCTTGTAAGCCAGTCTGTAACTGGTGTAGAAGAAAGGAGTCCTTTTGTTGGTATTCTCCTAAGTTTAATTTAATCAGCGACAAATGGTTACTGTTTATAGGTGTGGTAGGATGCTTACTTGAGTCTATCTCTGGGTCACAGTCTCACTTAGATCCTGCCAAACCTGTGGTGAAACCTGCATAGAGACCGGTCTATGCTCTGGTGATGCTGCCACAGCTGACATTTGTAGGCCCTCAACTGGACTGAATAGCTTGTCCTTTATGAGGGATCTGGTCTCCTGTGGCTTTTGTAGGCTGAGGTTGCTGTCTTACACTGTTGGCAAGGACCAATTTGTTATGTTTCTACAGTTTTCGCTGGTGCGTCTTCATTCCTGTAGAAGCAAATTGTTTTAATTGGTATTATTTTTGGCTGATGTTAATCACTGAGTCACTCAATACTCTTTGGCAAATATTCGGTGTGATAAATTGTTATATTTTGTTTTCCACAATTGTGCTTCTGTAATAATGAGATGGTGATCAGTGGAAAGAGTTGAAGAATTGAAAAGATCCGATCCACTGGACCATGTAGAAAAAGACGATCACATACGAGGTTTGACAGCACTTAGAGAGAATTGGTGCCCAATTTTCCAGGTCACTCTGTGGTCTTCTGAGTTACAAAAGAACTTGCTTTGCCCCACAACTTCTGATTTTCCTTCCCAAAGTCTGGTTGAGGAGTGGTTTGAGTGCAATTACGGAGTGCAGGGGACTATGCTGATACTGATGGCAGGAATGCTGTTTGTCTACCCTGCAAGAGACCTCTAAAACTCTTGCACGCTGTACCGGTGGCCGCCTTATGGAGGAGAACTAGCAGAACAGAGCTGAACCAAGCTCATTTCCCACCAATGCCCGCCACTTTGACAGAGCACTAATATACAGTCTTGCTCACAGCCGCCACCCACCCCTACCTGCCCCTACAGCTTCCTGCTAACCCTGCGACACAACGCTGCCCTGCCGTGCTCACCGCTCAGTCTCCACTTAGCAGGGGTCCCAAAACAGGATCAATGATGGTTGCAACCCCCAAGTAGGAGCTGCTCGAAGCCCCGGACAGAGAGACAAAGGAGGGTGGGCTGTGGTGGGAGCTTTGCACTCGGTGCCTTTGGTTTTGGCATGGGGGAATGGCAAGGTAATCATAGGGTGACCAGATCTTGAAATGAAAAACCGGGACATTTAGCCAAAATAGAAGGACTACAATTTTACGTCAGTGGTACTGCGCAGAATGACAACTCTTATCAACATAGGAACACAGAAGAAACACTAAGAAAATAAATAAAATATAATTTCAAAAACCAGCATCATACCTGTTAATTAAATTGCTTACTTATAACAGCTGCTAACTAGAACAACTTTAGAACACCCAATTAGTGCCCCTCACTGGTTTCAATGGACCCCTGTAAAATCTGGGACATGAGCCAAAATTGCCGAAATCTGCCGGGACAGCTGGTGAAGACCCAGGACTTCACTGGCAAATCCAGGATGCCTGGTCGCCCTAGGCAATCAGCAGCCGGCAGCCTCTAGGCACGAGCATGCTCTGGTTGCTTCTGTAGGAGCTGAAGAGGATGCATGTGCACATACCGTCTTTCTGCCATCCGAGAGAGTGCTTGCTCCCTCTTTGCACCGCATCCTCCGGCTTTAGTGCCCGAGTCTCATCTCGTCTCATCAATTAAGTCTATCCAGCTAATGTGACATATTATTATCACATTTTCTCTCTATGGTGTACCTAAATGTCATACCATACTCATGCTCACTTTGCACCAAACTGTGTTTGCACATCTAAATTAGATTTTTTCTCTGAATTATCATTTTGCACCTACAAGTGTTTCCAAACTCCTGCTGTTATAGCACAAATCCTGATTTGGTGCATAAATTTGATTTTGCTTCTAAGTGGGACTTACCCATATCACAAGGTTCCCAAACTATATTGCTGCTGCACCATAGGTTATTTTACCCCAAAATTTGATTTTGCACCTAAATGTGATTTGTGTATCTAAGGGTTTTCATACTTCTAATTTTGGTTGTTTCTCCAAAACATGTTCCTCACTCTTGCAGATTTTGGAGCAATGCCATTGGCATTTACATTTGATTTTGGTCCTAAAAGGAATACCACAATCCTGCTTACTTTCCACCAATGATAATTTTACATTACAAAGATTTTTGCACTTATATTTACACATAAATGTGACTTTTACCCCTAAAAGCTTTATACGTTGATGCTGACATTGAAACAAATCTGGATTTTGCACCTTAATGAGGTTTTAAGAGAAAATTGTCTATTTCTCTGGCCATCTCCATTTTTTTGCTGGATTTTATTACTGGTTCTTAACCTTTGCATACAGGCACATTGCTGTCCAGGGCCCAGTGTATCCACTCTGTAAAAATTGTCTAATCTCTGATTGGCATATTTAGCTCTCCTATAAGGTCATAGTATATGGTGGAGAAATATTACCTATGGAATAGAAAGATAAATGTCACGTGTGGACTGCAACATTTATTGTGCCATTCGCTACTATGGCTTTAGGCCTACCATTTTAGCCTGACTGCCGCATTATAAACCTGATGTGTGACCTACTAACATTCTACTAAGGAGTAAGTAGTATTTATTGATTGATTATTTAAAATCATTACAAAAATAATTGCGAAATTATGGACATTTCAATTAAGATACCTCATTAAAATGGTTTTTAAATAGCAGTAAACCTTTAAAATTATACACATGCGTTATAAAACTCTTTTATATTTCGATAGTTCCTATGTTTAAAAGATTGGCAGAGAGTACAGTCAATTTAAAGATTAAGACTATATCATTCTAATTTTTTCCATGCAACCTTTAAAAATTTTGTAAAAGCAGAATTAATGAGTACATCGTCCGGGCAAAGACAATAAAGCAGTGCTTGTCTACAAGTCCTTATCGCTCTTTCATTAAAAAGCCTTTTTAATAGAGTTAGTCTTTCATTTTTCAGTTCTGGACAAAGGCACAGAAGATGTATAATATTTTCCTCTCCAGCTTTGCACAACCGACATAATATGTTATTATCAAGTTTTTTCCAAGGTAGTGCATGGGATTCTCCTGGCAAAATTCCGAAACGTGCTTTCATGAATATATTTTTATTTACCCACGACCATGCTGTGTCCAGATACTGCTGAGGCCTCTTCTTTTTGTAATTGTTTATTATGGACCAAGCGTGTTTCCTTTTCGCAAAGGTCTCTTTATCACTTATCAATGATAGGTGATCTGTTGTTTTGTTCACAACTTTTTTGAAGGATTCCTGGTTTATGGTAGTATTCCAAACACTCCTGACCCCAAATTCGTCCAGCGCCTTGTTCAGATATTTCCAGACAGAAGATTTAGTGTTGCCATCAATTTCTTTCCATAAGAGCTGAGATATTAAGTTCTCCTCATCGTTTTTTACTCTGTTCCATACTTTGATTGTATGAGCCATTCTTGCATATAGTTGGTTATTCAAGCCGAATTCCAATCTGACTTGGGCTTGTGAGGCATTTTTTGGTAAAAGAAAGAGGGACCTATACGTTTTTGAAACAGCTTTATTTATGATTGTTGCATCTTTTCCATTTAACGCCTCACTTCCATAGATTAATGAAGGTAGCAATTTCGCCGATATCACCTTAAGTAGCGGTCCATAAGTTAAGTTGCTAGTAGATTTTTTAATGATCCCAAATGCACCTGTAAGTGCATTTGCTTTCCTGGTGATATCCAGTTTTTGAGGGTTAAAGTTACCATTATCGTTAAATATAACTCCTAGGTATCTGTAGGTTTTAACTTGCTCCAAATTTTCCTCTCCCAAGAACCATTTTGAGTTGTACTTATTCCTTAGGTTTTTTGTAACAACCATAATTTAGGATTTTGACTTATTTATGACCATTTTGTTTTCTGTCGCATATTCCTGTATGCGTGTTATTAACCGTTGGAGACCCACCTTTGTGTTGCTTAGAAGAATGACGTCATCTGCATACAGTAGGTTAGATATATGTTTATCAGCAATCTTCGGTGGGTGTGCATTTATGTTGTTTAAGGCCTCGGTTAAGTCAGCTAAAAACAGATTAAATAATAAGGGAACCAGTACACATCCTTGTTTCACTCCACCTAACGTTGGTATTTCTTTGGTTAATGAGTGGCCATTGCCAATGCGTACCTTAGCCCAAGTTTTTGTGTGAAGAAGCCGGATTAGGTATAATAGCAGCGGGGGAATACCTTGAGCATGTAGTTTTCCCCATAGGCATTCTCTGTTTACACAGTCAAAGGCTGACTTAAAATCAATAAAGCATAAGTATAAGGTTTGGCCATTTATGAGTGTTTTGTCGATTAAAACCGATAGGGCTAGGATGTTGGTAGTTTTTCCTAGTCCTTTTATGAAGCCGGTTTGATTTGGCGGGAGAATGTTATTAGTCTTTACCCAGTCAGATAGAGTTGTTAGAAGATGACTTGCGAATATTTTTGCATCGGTATCCTGTAAGGTTATTAAGCGATAATTTTCTGGGGACATCCAATCTCCTTTTTTATATATGGGGGATATTAAAGAACCTCTCCAACTTTCTGGTATCTCCCCTTTCCTAACGACTTCTTTAAAAACCCTTACAAGATGTTCTGCCCATGCTTCCGGATTTTCTTTATATAGGGCAAAAGGTATACCGTTTGGCCCTGGTGCTCCATCTTTCTGTTTTTTTATTAGCTTGGCAACTTGTTCTTGAGTTATTTCTAAATCAAATTCTCGTAATATTTCAAGGTCAAGTTCTGGTCTTGTAAATTGAATTTCCTTCCTTGAATAATGTTCTTCGGTTCCAGGTTTAGTAGAATTTGGGTTTAGATGGTGCCCCAAAAAATTCACCCATTCCATCTCAGTTAGTACTGATGAGACTATGGATTTATCGGATCTGGTTAGGCTATTTATCATTTTCCAGAACTCCCTTGAGTTTCCTTGGTTACTGGCATAAAAGATTCGAGTCCAAAGAACGTTATTAGCTGCCATTTTTTCATTCCAGATTAATTTCCTTAAGTTTTGATTTAGCTCCTTTAGGGTTGTTTTAATTTCTTCATTATTTGGGAAGTTAGTCAACTCTTTCCTTAATCGATTTCTTGTTCGTTTCATTTTCTGTACTGCATATGGAAGGTTAATATGGGTAACCCTTTTTAATTCACGAGTCACACAACTATCTCTAGGTTTATTATAATTCCCATTGTATGCACATAGTTTAGAAATGAAACTAGCCCATTGGTCAATTATAGATATAGGTGCTGTTTCATCAAGGCATTCCCTAGCCTGTTTTAAGGCCAGCTCACTAGTCAATCTTATGTCTTGTGACTGTGTCTCCCAGTTTAGTTTCCGATAGTTGATGGTTCCGATTTGGCCTTGAGTTGTTAAGTAAATTTGATGTCCCCTATTTATAAATGATGTGGTGATAATTTGCTGACTGTGATCACTCTCCAGGACCTTCTTTAGATAGTATGAGGTGCAGTAGTTGAAAATGTTCAATGATACCATGGTATAATCGATGCGAGATTTACTGTTATGGTTGTAGAAGGACCATGATGGAGGCGTATCCATTGGAAATCTGCCATTTAGTATGCGTAGCCCCAAAGCTTCTATATCTTTAAGAAAATTCATACCTATTTGATTTTGTCCTGGTTTAGCTGAGGGTTCTAATACTTGGGCCGGAATTAACCATTGGTGGTCTTGTGACTGCGTCACCTCATCTCTTATGAAAGGTATTAACAGATTGAGATTTAAATCACCTGTAATTATAAAATCCATAAAGGGGTCCTCTATCCTTTGTTCTACTAAATAAGCAGAAAGAGTAGCACACATGGTTTTCCTAGAAATAGATGTAGGTTGAATATAGATATTAACCAACTTCAGTGATCTTTTTTGTTTGTGAATGCTATATTTTAGCAATACTGATTGATCATTACAGTTGTTTGTAACTAATTCAACATGTTCCGCATCTAAATCAATTGATATAAAAATTGCTAGACCTCCTGAAGGGCATCCAAAATTACTTAGCTTAGTAGCAGGTTGATAGTATCCTTTATAGCCATTGATTTTGAACGGGGCTGTAGCCCAAGTCTCCTGTAGGAGAACTATCTGATAATTCTTCAGTGAGTCAGTGATTTTATCCATTTTATTACTGTTAGAACCGGGGTCTCTAGTTGGCAGGGGTATGTACCCTAGTCCAAGTAGGGACCACCGCTTCCGACCTGGTAGCTTGGCGCAGAGCAGCAAAGGCGTAACTTCAGAGGCAATGTGTAAAGTATTTGTGCAACACACAACGGCGATGACACAGTAAAAACACTCACAAGAGGAACACCACACCAGTTTGGTATAAGAATAAGAATTTCTTTATCTAGAAACTATGCGAGAACCAAAAGCAGGTAAATCCAGCTCCAGGCAAGATCAATAATAAAAAGGATTCCAATTTCCAAGCAAGATCAATAATCAATAAAAATGAATCCAGTTCCCAGGCCTGATCAAATCACCAAAAGCTCATGTGTCCCAAGGGCTCCTGATGGTAATGTCTTTCTCACAGTGTCCTTGAATGGCAAAAGTTCACTTGAGGTAGGTTCCTATGGTCAAAATTCACTGTGGGAAGGTTCGTAGGCTAAAGTTCCCTTGTAGCGTAATAAGTGTGCCTCTCATAGAAATGATGTTACCAGCCAAGCACAAAGCTCACACTCCAGGTACCCGGCCAACCCGCACCCCGCCCCCTCACGGCAGCCTGGTTGCACTGAGGCGTTACCTGGGGTGGTGGTTGCGGGCACGGGTGCGAGGCTCCTCTCCCCCTGGGGCCTCGGGCTCAGCAGGCGCTGCACGGGTGGGGGTCACGGCCACACAGCGCTCCTTTAGCCCAGCGCTTAACAGTGCCTCCAAGTCCGGGGCAACGACGGAGCCTCCTGCCACACAGCGCTTCGTTTCTCAGCGCTACACAGCGCGCTCCGGTCCCAGTGGCGGTGACCTCAGAGCCAGGTTCAGTAGGCTTGCGCCAGAAGCAGAGGCCATCACAGAGCCCTCGGGAGGATCACGGGGCAAGCAGTGCTGAGGGCAGGCACAGCGTTGCAGGGCAAATCTTGAGAGTGTTGTTGCTGTTCCAAAGGGCAGACTTTAAAACGCTGTGGTCCAAGGACAGGTAGTTTCCTTTAGCTTAAAAAGGGTGCAGTCCCAAAAAGGCAATATTTAAAAGGTTGAAGATTCTTTAAAATGTGGTTCAAAGAAAAGTAGTTCCTTTGGGATGTTGTGGAGACACTCTGGTGGTGATGTCGCAGTCTCCCATGCAGGGCAGGATCAGCAGACAGTAGGGCAGCTCAGCAGGTTGTGGGGCAGCAGTTCCTTGGAGCAGTCAGCCTCCTTCCTAGTGGCAATCCTCTTGCGCAGCAGTCCTCACTCCAGCAGGGATTCTTCCAGGTCCAGCAGTGTAACCAAGAAGTGAGGCCAGGACCCTCCCTTATATATCTTTCACTCTAAGGGCTAGAAAGTGGTGGAAGTCTCTGGAAGGGTCTGGGGGCAGGGGCTTCTGGAAGAGTCCAGGGAGGTATGTTCCCTGCCTTCCCTGACCTAGCTGTCACAGTGACGAGAGACAGGCCGTTAAGGCTACAGTGGGCAGCCCATCACAGCTCATCCCAGGGAAGAAGGTGTGAATCACCACTCCCACCTCCCAACCCAGGCAGGCTATCAGTATGCAGAGGGGAGGGGGGAGTCTGCAGCCTAATCTAAGTGTAGGCAGGAAAAGGTCCCCTTTATAAAAGTGGGATCCCTAGCGTAGTAATGCCCAAACCCTATATATCATTGGAAAGGGTTCCCCGCCCCGAATCCAACAAGACCAAACATGATAGACTTATTAGGTCCCTGTCAGAAGTTATTCCATAAGGAGAGGTTCCCAATATTAGCCTATGGAGGATTAGCCTTACTGCAGTAGCAGTGGCTTGTGGCAGATATGCCAGCCTCACGAGGTTTTAGGGGAGAGCACCTGCACCTCAGCACTGTTTAGCAGTGTTGAGGCGCCCAGAGTCCTAAGTCCAACAAAATATAGGATAAAAATGGGAGGCAAAAAGGGCAAAAATGTAGGGGAGACCACCCTAAGGTTGACAGGTCTAACACGTGTCCCCCCCAGCTGAAAGTGGGGAGAACTACCCAACCTCCAGGGAGTTCTCATCACTAAGGCGGAAAAACCGAGAGAGACCGTCAGCATTGGCGTGGTCTACTCCGGGTCTGTGTTCCACCCTGAAGTCCATCCCCTGTAGAGAAATGGACCACCTCAACAATTTGGGATTCTCGCCCCTCATTTGCATGAGCCACCTGAGGGGCCGGTGGTCAGTCTGAATCAGGAAGTGGGAGCCAAACAAGTATGGCCTCAGCTTCTTCACAGCCCAGACCACCGCGAAGGCTTCTCTCTCTATCGCACTCCACCGCTGTTCTCGGGGGAGCAGCCTCCTGGAGATGAAGGCTACTGGTTGGTCCCTTCCCTCCTCATTGAGTTGCGAAAGTACCGCCCCTATGCCATGCTCTGAGGCGTCCGTTTGGACAATGAACTCTTTGGAGAAGTCAGGGGCCCTGAGCACAGGAGCTGTGCACATGGCCTGCTTTAGAGAGTCAAAGGCTTTTTGGCAAGCCTCTGTCCAAATGACTTTTCTAGGGTATTCCTTAGAGGTTAGCTCAGTCAAGGGGGCCACAATGGTGCCATAGCCCTTGACAAATCTGCGGTAGTAACCTGTGAGGCCCAGGAATGCCCTGACCTCAGTTTGTGTTTTGGGAGGCTCCCAGGCCAGGATGGTTTCTATCTTGGCCTGTAGGGGTTGCACTTTGCCCCCGCCCACCAAGTGTCCTAGGTAGACCACCGACCCCTGCCCTATCTGGCATTTGCTAGCTTTGATAGTCAGGCCTGCCTGCTGCAGAGCCTGAAGCACTTCCTGGAGGTGACCCAGATGGTCCTCCCAGCTGCTACTGAAGACCGCTATGTCGTCCAGGTAGGCAGCAGAGAAGGCCTCTAAACCGGAGAGGACCCGGTTCACCAGCCGCTGGAAGGTGGCAGGAGCATTTTTCAGTCCAAAGGGCATCACTCTGAACTGGTAGTGGCCCTCTGGGGTGGAAAAGGCGGACCTCTCTTTAGCTCCATCTGTTAGGGCGATCTGCCAGTACCCCGACGTGAGGTCAAAGGTACTCAGGTATCGGGCAGCCCCCAGCCTGTCAATGAGCTCATCCGCCCTCGGGATAGGATGAGCGTCAGTCTTGGTCACAGAGTTCAGTCCCCTGTAATCCACCCAGAACCTAAGTTCTGGTGTGGTGCCCAGTGGGGCAGCTTTTGGTACCAGAACCACCGGACTGGACCAAGGGCTGTTGGAGGGCTCTATCACCCCCAACTCCAGCATCTTAGTGACCTCACTCTGGATGCTGGCCTTCACCTTATCTGACAGCCTGTAAGATTTGGACTTGACAGGGGGGCTGTCTCCTGTGTCCACATCATGGGTACACAGGTGGGTAATCCCAGGGATAAGGGAGAACACTGAGGAGAACTGCCCCAGGACCTGGCAGCAGTCCCTCTGTTGCTCAGGAGTTAAGGATGGGGAGAGGACCACTCCCTCCACCGATCCATCCTTCTCTTTGGAAGCGAAGAGGTCCGGGAGAGGTTCACTTTCCTCTTCCTCGGCCCCATCAGTCACCATCAGTAAGGTGAGCTCAGACCTCTCATGGTGGGTTTTGAGGCGGTTGGCGTGTAGCACCCTGTGGGGTTGCCTGGGGGTCTTAAGGTCCACTAGGTAAGTGGCCTTGCCCTTCTTCTCCAATATCTCATAAGGGCCTGTCCAGCGATCCTGGAGGGCACTAAGCTCTCCAGGCTCCATGACCCACACCTTCTGTCCAGGTTTTAGCTCCACAGGGTGAGAATTCTGGTCGTACCATTCCTTCATTACCGCCTGGCTGGCCTCTAAGTTGTCAGAAGCTTGTTTCCACAACTTAGCCATTTGGCTACGGAAGGCCAGCATGTAGCTCACTACATCCTGGGGAAGCCTCCTTGGAGTCTTCTCCCACCCATCCTTCACTAAACTGAGAGGTCCTCTAACAGGGTGACCGTACAAAAGCTCAAATGGGCTGAAGCCCACTCCCTTCTGCGGTACCTCCCTGTAGGAAAACAACAAACAGGGCAAGAGGATGTCCCACTTTTTCCTCAGGCCCTCAGGCAGACTCCTGATCATGCCCTTTAGGGTCTTGTTAAATCTCTCCACGAGACCATTGGTCTGTGGGTGGTAAGGGGTGGAGAACTTATAAGTAACCCCACACTCCTTCCACATGGCTTGCATGTAGGCAGACATAAAATTGGTACCCCTGTCGGACACCACCTCTTTGGGAAAACCCACTCTGGTAAAAATCCCCATCAGGGCCTGTGCCACTGCAGGTGCAGTGATGGTTCTCAGAGGAATAGCCTCTGGGTACCGGGTGGCATGGTCCACCAGAACCAGGATAAACCTGTGACCATAAGAAGTCGGTGGATCCATAGGCCCCACAATGTCGATGCCCACCCTCTCAAAGGGGGTGCTAACGACAGGTAGTGGTTCCAGGGGAGCCTTCAGCTTAGCCCCTGTTTTCCCACTGGCTTGGCAGGTCAGACAGGTCCTGCAGAAGGTATCTGAGGCGACCCTCATCTGTGGCCAATAAAAATGTGGGACAAGCCTAGCAAAGGTCTTGTCTTGGCCCAAGTGTCCTGCCAAAGGGATCTCATGGGCCAGTTCCAAAAGAAAGGCCCTGTAGCACTGGGGGACCACTAAGGCCCTTGATGACCCATGCACAGGAGCCTTGGGCTCACTTTAAAGGAGCCCATCCTCCCAGTAAATATGATACTTCGCGGAGGCATTGCCTGCTGCGTGGGCTTCGGCCTGTCGCCTCATGCCCTCAAGGGTAGGACACTCCTTCTGTGCCTGGCAAAACTCCTCCCTGGTGGGCCCTCCTTCCACCTGCCACTCTGCAGGGGTAGGTAGGTCCCCCAAGGGAGCAACGTCCCCCTCTGTGGACTCCGGTGCAACCTCCTCAGGTGCCCCATCCATCTCACGGGGTGACTGCCCCGGGGCGGGCTTCCCACGCCCTCGGGCTCCTCCCTTCTTAGCAGCTGGCTGGGCCATTTTTCCAGGCTCCAGCCCTGGCTGACTCCCTTTCCGGGCAGCCATAGACCGTGTGGTAGCACAAATCCACTCCGGCAACCCCAGCATCTCCACATGCGCTTTGAGCTCTACCTCCTTCCAGGCAGTATGCTCTAGGTCATTCCCTAACAGACAGTCCACTGGCATGGCAGGGCTCACAGCAACTCTTAAAAGGCCTGAAACCCCTCCCCACTCAAATGGAACCTGTGCTATGGGATAGTGACCCCCCCGGTTGTCCGCCATCACAACTGGATGGACTGCGTCGGGAATTATTTGCTCTGGGGACACCAGCTGACTCCTTACCATAGTCATGCTGGCACCTGTGTCCCTCAGGGCCTCCACCACCCAACCATTGAGGGTGACCCACTGCCTATACTTAGTAGTATTGGAGGGCACGTGGACCTTAGGAACCATCCCACTGTCTCCCAGAGACACTAGGACAAGCCCGGCCCCCTCACTCCCATCATCTAGGGACAGCTCCTCCCCAAGCGCTACACTAGCCACCCCGGGGGTTTTACCTCCAGAGGCCTGTGGTGCTCTCTTGCGACACTTGGGATCCCCCTTGTAGTGTCCAAGTTCACCACACTCATAGCACCGGACAATTCTGGGCTGCTGACTTTTGTCAGGATAAGTGGGCTTCTGGTGGCCAGATTGGGGCTGGGACCCAGACCCTTTCCCTTGTGAATTATTTTGGGGGCCTTTGGAGAAATCTTTCTTTTTATCTCCCCCCTCTTTCTTCTGGTGGGAACCCTGACCACCCCTTTGGGAGTCCCCCCCAGAACCCTTGTTGGACACCCTGGTACTGACCCAGGTGTCCGCCTCCTCCGCAAGCTTCCTAGGATTGGTCAACTTGCGGTCAACCAGGTGTTGGCGCAGCTCTGGAAAACATTTCTCTAGAAGGTGCTCTCTTAAAAACAAGTTATACAATCCTTCATAGTCATGCACATTGCTGCCCCGCACCCAGCCCTCTAAAGCTTTACTAGAGTAGTCCAGGAAATCTACCCAGTTCTGTGTGGGAAGTTTGTGGCTATTCCTAAACCTCTGCCTATACCTCTCAGGGGTAAGACCGAACCTCTTAAGCAATGCTTCTTTCATAACAGAATAGTTGGTCTGGTCTTCCTTTTCTAGGCTAAGGAGTGTGTCCCTAACTTCCGGAGGTATGTACTTGTACAGACCACCCCCCCAGTGACTCTCTGGGACCCCATGGGCTCTTAGTGACACCTCATAGGCAGCTAACCACTTATCAATATTATCCCCCACCTTAAAACTGGCCATCACATCTTTAGGCATAAAGACCCTGGACTCACGTGAAGCTTCCGTAGGTATGCTGCCACCACTCTTGATGCTGTTCGTCCCTGCTTGTAGGGCTTGAATTTCCAGTTCCTTCAGGTTGATCTCATGGGTAAGTTTCCTCTCCTCCATGGCCCACCTTTCTTTCTCACGCTCCCTTTCCAATTTGGAGAGTTCCAATTTAAACTGTCTCTCCTCTCTCCTGTCCTCCAATTCCTCTGAGGACAGGGTCCTTACTGACACACTACTGCCTGCCCTGGAAGGTACCCCTGTACCTGGTAACAAGTTGCCATTTTCCACCAAGGGCAGTAGGTCAAGTTCTCCTGTGGCCCCTTGCTCCGCTCCCTGCCCGTCCCCTTCTCCATCTCCTTCTGGGTGGGCCGTTACCCATGCCCTCAAGGCTTTCTGAAGCTCTGTCTTCTTAGCGCCTCGCTTAAAGGGCACACTTTTCTCCTCGCAGAATTCCTTGAGTTGTGCCACTGTATAAACTTCCAGATTGGCCAGCTCGAATTCCATCTTGCTAGGTAGGGCCTCAGACGTTTGTAGAGAAAACCAAATAGGACTTAGGCACAAGGACTTTTAAAAAGAGCAGCCAGTCAGGGAGAATTTAAAATTTTAAAAAAAATTCAAAAATGCCAATTGGAGAGGGTAGACAAAAATTCAGTAGAGTCAGGTGTAGGGTTGCAGTGTACACTGCGTCGCTGCGTGGTGTTACACAAGCACAAGTCCTATCCCACCGCTCGATCACCAATGTTAGAACCGGGGTCTCTAGTTGGCAGGGGTATGTACCCTAGTCCAAGTAGGGACCACCGCTTCCGACCTGGTAGCTTGGCGCAGAGCAGCAAAGGCGTAACTTCAGAGGCAATGTGTAAAGTATTTGTGCAACACACAACGGCGATGACACAGTAAAAACACTCACAAGAGGAACACCACACCAGTTTGGTATAAGAATAAGAATTTCTTTATCTAAAAACTATGCGAGAACCAAAAGCAGGTAAATCCAGCTCCAGGCAAGATCAATAATAAAAAGGATTCCAATTTCCAAGCAAGATCAATAATCAATAAAAATGAATCCAGTTCCCAGGCCTGGTCAAATCACCAAAAGCTCATGTGTCCCAAGGGCTCCTGATGGTAATGTCTTTCTCACAGTGTCCTTGAATGGCAAAAGTTCACTTGAGGTAGGTTCTTATGGTCAAAATTCACTGTGGGAAGGTTCGTAGGCTAAAGTTCCCTTGTAGCGTAATAAGTGTGCCTCTCGTAGAAATGATGTTACCAGCCAAGCACAAAGCTCACACTCCAGGTACCCGGCCAACCCGCACCCCGCCCCCTCACGGCAGCCTGGTTGCACTGAGGCGTTACCTGGGGTGGTGGTTGCGGGCGCGGGTGCGAGGCTCCTCTCCCCCTGGGGCCTCGGGCTCAGCAGGCGCTGCACTGGTGGGGGTCACGGCCACACAGCGCTCCTTTAGCCCAGCGCTTAACAGTGCCTCCAAGTCCGGGGCAACGACGGAGCCTCCTGCCACACAGCGCTTCGCTTCTCAGCGCTACACAGCGCGCTCCGGTCCCAGTGGCGGTGACCTCAGAGCCAGGTTCAGTAGGCTTGCGCCAGAAGCAGAGGCAATCACAGAGCCCTCGGGAGGATCACGGGGCAAGCAGTGCTGAGGGCAGGCACAGCGTTGCAGGGCAAATCTTGAGAGTGTTGTTGCTGTTCCAAAGGGCAGTCTTTAAAATGCTGTGGTCCAAGGACAGGTAGTTTCCTTTAGCTTAAAAAGGGTGCAGTCCCAAAAAGGCAATATTTAAAAGGTTGAAGATTCTTTAAAATGTGGTTCAAAGAAAAGTAGTTCCTTTGGAATGTTGTGGAGACACTCTGGTGGTGATGTCGCAGTCTCCCATGCAGGGCAGGATCAGCAGACAGTAGGGCAGCTCAGCAGGTTGTGGGGCAGCAGTTCCTTGGAGCAGTCAGCCTCCTTCCTAGTGGCAATCCTCTTGCGCAGCAGTCCTCACTCCAGCAGGGATTCTTCCAGGTCCAGCAGTGTAACCAAGAAGTGGGGCCAGGACCCTCCCTTATATATCTTTCACTCTAAGGGCTAGAAAGTGGTGGAAGTCTCTGGAAGGGTCTGGGGGCAGGGGCTTCTGGAAGAGTCCAGGGAGGTATGTTCCCTGCCTTCCCTGACCTAGCTGTCACAGTGACGAGAGACAGGCCGTTAAGGCTACAGTGGGCAGCCCATCACAGCTCATCCCAGGGAAGAAGGTGTGAATCACCACTCCCACCTCCCAACCCAGGCAGGCTATCAGTATGCAGAGGGGAGGGGGGAGTCTGCAGCCTAATCTAAGTGTAGGCAGGAAAAGGTCCCCTTTATAAAAGTGGGATCCCTAGCGTAGTAATGCCCAAACCTTATATATCATTGGAAAGGGTTCCCGGCCCCGAATCCAACAAGACCAAACATGATAGACTTATTAGGTCCCTGTCAGATGTTATTCCATAAGGAGAGGTTCCCAATATTAGCCTATGGAGGATTAGCCTTACTGCAGTAGCAGTGGCTTGTGGCAGATATGCCAGCCTCACGAGGTTTTAGGGGAGAGCACCTGCACCTCAGCACTGTTTAGCAGTGGTGAGGCGCCCAGAGTCCTAAGTCCAACAAAATATAGGATAAAAATGGGAGGCAAAAAGGGCAAAAATGTAGGGGAGACCACCCTAAGGTTGACAGGTCTAACAATTACCTATACCATTAATGTTCCAAGAGCACATTGTTATTGCCTTTTCAATATTACATGAATTTTCATATGTTGTTTCCTGATTTACTTGTCATTGTACGTTGTTTCCATGTAAGGCACTTTTAATCCATGAGTCATTTATCCCGTTCTCATTGTCTACTCTATTATCTTCCGATTGATTTACAACTCCTCTATCTATTTGTTGTATTGGATTTTTTAGCACGGAGAATGATGATTGCCCCTTTTTTCCTTTCTCAGAGCTTGGTAAATTTTGAGCTTTTAAGAGTGGTGTGGGATATTGTTTTGGCTTGATTTTACTGATCATTATTCCCCAACTGCAGAAGGTATCCTCTTCCTTCATAATTTGTTCTGCTACAGCAGGGGATGTGACTGTTAGAACTGTTAGTGGCAGTAATCCATCTGGGTTTTGTATGAAGCTGACAGAGTCTATTACTTTAGACGTAAGATTTACCAAGGATGGAACTGATTTAAATAGACGCAGGAGGTTACCTCTATTTAGTGTATCTTAATGTCCTCTGGACTCATATACCGGTTTAGATGTGTGACCTGTTAAAAAACATTTTGAAAGCTAAAAACCACCCTTTTAAATATTAATAAGTCACCCCTCTTAAGGTCTAGGAGCGCACAAGGGAGGTGCATGGTATTTAGAAGAGGGAAGGGGGTGAGGCAGAACAAAGAAAGGTGGTGTGCACTTGAATTGAAAGCTCCTGCCTCACCAACAAAACTCAACCTTTATCCTGGCCCATGCACCTGCCTGTGCTGCTAAAAGTTGCGGGTGGGTCTATCCCCCTTTTTGGGCAAAGGAGAAAGCTCCACCACAGATTTTCAGAGCTGGGGGCTCACACTTGGAAGACCCAAAAGAATGGTGAGAAGGTCGAAGATGGTACCAACTGCTGTGAACTAACCTGTACCCCTGTGAAGATGCCAGTGAGTGTCTGGACAGTGGGGATATTACTGATGCACCTAGAGAAGAGAAACAACTGCCTGAGAACATCAAATAAAGGATCAAGAGAAGTACATTGTGACCTCTTCGAGGAGAAGGCATGCCAGTGCGGCCGGAGCATATGGCGACTATCTGGTCTGAGGCGACACTATAGACATTATCAGGTGGCTCTTGCCCCCCTCCCACAGCCTACCCTTGTTGTGACTACTGTCCCCTTCCCAATGACACTGGGGGTCATGGAGTGCTGATGAGAAGATAGGGAATAGCATCTCTCCTATGGTAGCGGGCCTAAAGAAGTGCTGTGACATTTGAAGGTTTCTGGCAGGCTAGGTTCTCCTGCTCTAGGCCAGCACATGAACTTTGGGGTCCATACTTGCGGCTGACTGCACAGGTTGTATCACTAACTATGGGAATAGTGCCTACCGCAGGCATTATTAGGAGCCTTCTGACCAGCATTGTGGCCTCATACAACCACCAGTTGTACCTACTGCCCCCCTCCCCCAAATGATACAGTTGACTGCAGTTCGTGGCTGGGAGTTTGTTGATTACCTGCCCATCAGTGATAATGGGGCTCTTAATGGATGGCGGCATATGTGGACTCTCTGGGGGCTGAGTTCACCTGCATTTGGTCGTTTGCAAATGATTATAGCAAACCCCAGGATGTGACTGCCTGTGCACAATGCAAACATGGGTAGCTGTAGCTACCTGCATGACTTTGATGCTACTAGTTAACTCATATAGAGCTTGGCTAAGCTTATTCACCCTCTAGTGGTTATTTACCAATGCAGCAGCTGGTATAATGTTGCACTCAGTGGATCATCTAATTGAGTTACCAGTCAAACCACCTTACGTTTGTCAATTTCTGCTGATGTGATGTTATGAGGGGCCTATCAAAGCCATACTCGGTGTAGCCATCTGTGACTTCAGTTGGTAAAGCCAATGCACATTCCCATTTATCCTCAAATGTCCCAAACACTGGAGACTGCGGCAGTGTTGTAAGTTGGTGAAATGAAGCAGACACCACATCAAGATAAGGGAAAAAGTACCAATAAAAACACCACCAGAAGTGCAGCAATGAGGAAGGATTGGATGGTTGAGAAGGCTGAGAATGGATTACAAGTAAGATGACAACTACAATTGAAGTGCCTTCCGAGTCCAGCTTGCCAGTAACATTTGACACCATTTTCCACGCAATTCTGGAATCACGTACTGTTAGACCTGGTACCATTGGCGTGAATCTGCCTTCCATTTTTTGCTGTTGCCTCCTCTGTGTTTGTTATGTTTTTTCTGGTTTAGATGCTTTGGGCACTGTACAACTGTTATTCAGTGCCACAGCGCAAGTGGTCCCTATTGTAAATTGTAATGTATTAGCGACTCCGTGATTGGCTTATTTGATTTACTGTAAGACCCGGGTACAGTGCACCATTTGTGCCCATGGCCTCTAGATCAAATGCTGCTAGTGGGCAAGCATCACTGATTGTGCCACCCACAGAAGCAGCTTGTAAAGTGTGACTCTGGCCTGCCATTGCAGAGCCTGTGTGCAGTCTAGTACTGCCATGTTGACTTGGTAGGTGCACCCACTTACCAGTCCCTTAACCTTCCCTTTTCTACATGTTAGCCACCCCTAAGGTAGGCCCGAGGGCAGGGTGCATTGTAAGTAAAAGGCAGGACATGCCCTGGTGTGTTTGGCATGTCCTGATAGTGAATTACAGCGAATTTCGTTTTTCACTATTGCAAGGCTACCTGTCACCATAGGCCAGAATGGGCAGTTTGATTATAACATCTTATACTCCTAACTATCCCAGGGAACATGGCAGAAAAACGAATGTAGTATGCCTGAACTCAGAATGTTAAAATACATGTTTTAGTGAAGGTGATTTTTACATTCTGTGTTTGAAAATACCACTTTTAGAAAGTAGGTATTTTCTTGCCTAACCATTCAGCCTGTCTCTGCTAGGTTGTGTATTGCATGTCTGGTTTGTGAGTGAGAGGAGGGCTTGGGCTCCAGCAGTCTGATGAGTTAGGGCTGGGCTGAATAGGACCTTGGCTGCATAGAAAGTTGGGCCGGAGATTTCCTTTCACTCCCCTGGGCCCTCATAGAATAGAGTAGGGCAGTGTTTCCCAAACTGTGGTCCGCGGACCCCCAGGGGTCCGTGACACATTCCCAGGGGGTCCGTAGGCAACAGTTTTAAAAGCACAGAAACATTTCTTGTATAATTAGCAGCATTCCAGCAACAATAAAAGTGTCAAGATAATACCAGTGATTAATGTACCTGCTGGAGAGCGAGGAGAGTTTTGTTCAGTGGCAGCTTTGATTTTACTAATGTAGCACAGAGGGTTAATGTTCCTACTGCAAAGAACGTGTAACATACATCCTAAAAAGCAGCATTTTATGTGCCTAGGTTTGTGGTTACTACTTTTGTCACACTGATTCTTTTGTTACTGTGCACTTCATAAGTGACAATCGTAATCTAGCAGATGGACCTATAAACTGTCATCAAGGAGTTGCTTGCAAACTGCATGGTACCAGTTAGTAACTTATATTTTGTCCCAGTTATTCATTATCCTGATGCTGCTAAAAATATATATTTGGGTGGAAATACATTTTTAATGTTAAAGTCAATGCTAGCCACTGTGTTATGCTCTGAATCCCGAGTTTGTGCTTTTCCCGACCAAGCATTCTTTAAACATTTTATATACACACTGATTTACATGTATGATTCAATGTCTCTATATTTGTGTGATGTAAATTGCTCTGACATCCTACAATGGTATGAGAGATGCTACAAAACAAATGAAATACATGTGACAGAGGGGCTATTACTTCAATATAAAATACTAAGGGCCAGATGTATGATCTGTTTTTATATGCGCGAACGGGTTCGCGAACCCGTTTGCGCATGCAAAAACCTATTGGGCCATGTACATAGCCTATTTCGCGAGTCGCAATTTGTTTGCGACTCTCTAAATAAGTTTTGAAACTTACTATTTGGAGGGGGTATTCCTTTCCAAATAGCGAGTCTCAAAACCATGTACAAATGTTTTGCGGTCGCAAAACAGTCACAATTACCATCTACTTCAAGTTGATGGTAATGCATTCGCAAATGGGAAGGGGTCCCCAGGGGACCCCTTCCCCTTTGCAAATGCATACAAAATAATTTTTTAAGGTCAGGCAGTGGTCCCAGGGACCTCTGCATGCCCTTAGAAAATGAAACGAAAACGTTTTTTTTAAATGCATGGTAAACAGGCAGCATTTTTCTTTTTTAATTGCTTTATTTAAAAGCAGTCCGAGACATGGTGGCCTGCAGAGCCCAGCAGGCCACCATCGCTGGGAGGGCTGGCATTCCCAATGGGCTCGCAAATTGCGAGAGGCTCATTAATATTAATGAACCTCGCAATTTGCGACCCCATTGGGAATCCCAAACAGTGTTAAACACACTGTTGTACATTTCCTTTAGCGATTCGCAATTTGCCACTCGCAATGTGTCGCCAATTGCGAGGCGCTAAATTCAATGGTCGTACATCTGGCCCCAAAATCGTTAGTGCTTTGAGTATTTGTTTTGTGTGCACTTGTGTGTATTTTTTTAGAATTACTGTTTTAATGTTTGAAATTTAACTCATACAAATTGCTTGGGGGTCCCCGGCTTCCAGTGGTGACTCAATGGGGGTCCTCAGAAGTTTTTTGGAACAACTGGAGTAGGGGGAGGAGATTTCCTTTCAGCTACCTGGGCCAGGTCTGCTTTCAACAATGCTGTCTTCACCTCCTGCCAGGAAGCTGCACAGAACTGGTTTTGGCCAGGCACAGGCACCCTCTGCCTTTAGAGGACAAAGGATTTACTATTATAAAAATTGGGGCCCAGACCCCAAGACTTTAGATCACTTCTGGGAATCAAGACGGACCTTTGCCAAGGAGAAGAAACCAATGAAGCTGAAGGATTTGACTGCCTCTTTGCCAGTGTGCTATTTTCTGGGGTTGGCCTGCAGTGATTACTTAATTGCCAAGGAAAGGGAAAAGAACTTTTATTGAACTTTCATCATCTTGAAGAAGAATCTGCAAGGGCTTGAACTATGCTTGCCCCCTGCTGAAGTCTCAGGGATACAAGACTTCACCACCAGCTCCCCCTGAATTTCCTTGCTGGGAATTCTGTCTGCAGAAGCCTGCATATTGTTTGGAGCTGGAAGCGCGACTCAACGAGAAGAAGCGTGTCCCACCCGCAGCTGTTGCTGTCGCATCAACGGAGAAGCATGTCGCCACGGCAAGGGTCGCCGTCACATCACCGGAGAAGCATGTTGCAGGGCCTGTTGCTGCTCAGAAGTTCCAGAGTCGCCGCATGGCTGCCGGGCATGCACGCATCACCTTCATGTTGTCGCATCGTATCAAAGACGCCATCTTGTTTCATCACATCGAGGCAACATCTTGTTGCAACGCAACAGGAACGGAACACGAGATTGACGCATCACCTCCTCTACGGTAAGGAACAGACGCATTGCCTACTTTGAACAAGCACTGAGGAACAGACGCATCACCTCCCTCGAAGCCAGGACGCAACGTTCTCCCTGCGAGCCTTTTGTTTAACTTGCGTGACGCATCCAAAGGTACTTTGTGAGAAACGTGACGCATTTACCATCATCTTTGAACTAAGCTATTTCTACCATCTAAAAGTCATTTTTCTTAATACTGTATTGTGGATTTTTGTCATTTGGGTCTTGTGTTAAGTCTATATAAGGAATATTTATTTTTATAAAACCTGTGTTTTGTCCATCTGTAGTGTTTTCACTGTATTACTGTATGTGTTCACAAATGCTTTACACACTGCCTCTGAGATAAGCCTTCCTGCTCATGCCAAACTACCACGCGGTTGAGCAGGGGTTATTTTAGGAATGTTGCCCCCTTACCCTGACTAGAAGCAAGGGTCCCTATTTGGACAAAGGTGCAAACCATTGCCAACTAGAGACTCCCAGCTCTAACACATACCATTCTAGAACAGAAGATTGATGCTGTTGCACTTGATCTGGGGCTGCTTCATGCTGACTCCAGGAAACTCTCAGATAGGAAGGAAAATGTATCTGCAGTTACAACAATGAGACCCTTAGTCTCTGACCTGCAATGGCAAATGAGTTCACAATGTAAAGAACTCCTGACACTCCATGGCGGAGCTGAAGATGCAGAAAGGCAGTCTCTCCAAAATAATATTCAGACCACAGGGTTCCTGAAAGGATCAAGGTCCAATCCGCAGAGACAGTCAATGAAGAATGACTATTAGAGACAGTACTCCCCAGACACACACTCCAAATTCTTTTCAATTGAAAGAGTGCACAGGGTTTCAATGTGCCATCCGCCCCCTGGAGCACCCCATTGACCGATAACCAATGGCGGCAAAGCTGCTAAACTATTGTGATAGAGACAATGTGTTACAAATTGCTCATAAATATGGCCATGGGAGACTGGAGGAAGAAATAAGTTCTGAAATCACTAGATATGCCCTGTGGCCTAATGTATCCAGTGAAACTTAGAGAAGTAGCAAATGATACATTTTTGTTTTTACATCTCCAGATGACCTTTCCAGCAGAGACAATGGAAGTCTGGCCCACATTACCTGGGCTGTCATAATCCTTTCTGCACTCCCCTTGTTTCTTACAAGGTGCTTTTTTCAACACTTACAAACCATATTATTCAGGCTGATACGGACTTGCACAGGAGACATATTTAAGTAGAATAGGTTATGAGTCCACAGGATAAACGGTCTGGAGCACTCAATATGAAAATATATTATTTGGTTGCCTATTTGACTTGGTTGTCGAGATGGCTGATGTGAGAGGCGGGCCCCAATAGAATAGATTTGATTAACTCTACAGGGAGGATTAACCTGAGTTCACTACATACAGTTGAAGCCTGCTAGTTAAGTACATGAAGAGGGAGAGGGCTTCTACATTGTACTCAACAGACTTGTCCATAAGTTCCACACAAAACTGGTGAGTGGGGCTAAAGTTCACAGCATTCAAATGTGGACACAGTCTGAAGATACCACTATAAGGGTTTTATATAATGATGGTACACAGACTACATTTGAGATCCTTCAAGATATTTACGGACTTGATGCTGGTCAATTTTCAACATATGATGCCAAGATTAAAACAATCAAATCACAAGGGAGAGAAGCTGGAGAAGACATTCCTGTGAAGTATCCCAGCTGACCACTAGCAACTGAACCTCTATTTGACTTTGCTGTTGTCCTCTGCCTGACACCTTGAGAGTCTCTAAGTGCTCACCCTGAGGTCATGGGGGCCATGGAAGTGTAGTCCTATGGTAGTTTGGGCATCAAAAGAAATGTGGGAATTTTTCAAAACTTGTGCTCCAGTGCTTCAAGGAGACTGACTGTGACAATTAATGGAACAGTAGTTCCATAGCGTAAGACTGAATTTGAGGTTTGTTCCATGTGGAGAATAGTTTTTCAACAGAAAAATCAGAAAGTCCTTTTTTAGATTCGGTCTTACAAACTTGTTTGAACTTCCCTACTTCCAGGCACTAGATAGGCCAATCTATTTGGTGTCTCTGACCGTCGCTCCGTAGCTGTTGCTCCAAATTGCACCTAGGTTCTAGTCTACCACGACCATTTAGTACGATTGGCACTTTGTGCTTCTTAGCGTCTTTTTTGCTTAAATGTTTAAAAAATATATAACCGGTTCCCCTTATTGGATTTTTTTGTTTTTGAGGTCATTTTGATTATTAAATTGTTCTCTCTTTGATAAATTAGAACAGGATTTTGTAGTGTTGTGCTTTTAACTTTTTAACTGTTTTGGTACTTCTAAATGCTTTAAAACGTATCTTTCAGTAATGCCTAGCTGCTCTGTACCATAGTTATCAATTGAGCTCATGTTTAAATTGTTGTAATCTTGGAATGGACCTAACACAATAGTGACTTAACCAGCGAATAAACTACTTTCTCACAACAATAAAACTACTAATGAGAACAACACACCCACACATGCCTCCAATCTTTCTTATTGGACATCAGCCTACTACAACAGAATGCATTCCCTATCCACTATAATGGCTCCACCTGGGATTCGATTTTCGTAATCACACATTCCATACAAATCTCTTACCTCTCAAATTGTTTGCCAGGCCACACCTTCATTTCTTTTAAAGAATAACCTTTAACTCACCTTGTCTAATCAAAATTGGAGTCCACAATGTTAAAATCTAGAGACTAAGCATGGGTGAATTTTGCGGATTCGCAATCCGCGAAATTGCATATTTACGGATTCGCAATCCGCAAAATCCGCGAATTCTCGCGAATTTAGCGGATTTTTTTTTTTTGGTTTCGCAAGTGTTTCTGCCGTTTTGCAAGGGTTTTTTACCAGTTCGCAAACGCGAACTTACTTGTCGGGTAGCAACGGTCGCGACCATGTTGTTTCTACATCTGGTTCATCACAGCACCCTCTTTTTCACCACTGCCACCCTCGGTTTCACCACTGCCACCCTCTGGCTCACCCATACCACCCTCTGTTTCATCACTGTAGATTATGGGGGGAAAAGCACACCTGCCCTGCCTCAACTGACATGAATGAATTAGGGGCTGATTGATTAATGTGTCACTGAATTTGAACTTCCAGTCTGGCACCTGCTTCCTTACCTGTAATTGCTTTCTGTTGCAGTCTAATTTTTTTTAGCAGGACCTTTGGCATACTTGTAGCTATTCTCTGAGCCTGCTGTGAGGGTCAGAGCAGGGTCATAGAATAGTTGCAAGTAGGCAACTGAACTCTGGAGGGGCCCCTCAGGAAGCACTAGAGGGAATTGTTACTAATGTTAAGATTGAACTTTTGCACCTGCTGAGTGCTTTCAATTTTGCAAAAATCGTTTTTCTGCAATTTCGCGCGATTCGCGGGACGCGAATTCGTGCGAGATCGATTTCGGAAGCCACGAATTCGTGCAACTACACGATTTGTTTTTTTTGCAGCGTGTTTGTTCGCGTGATTTTTTGCGTGTTCGCAAGCCGCTTGTAGCGCAACGTTTGCGAAGTTACCCTAGCGGTCGTACATGGGCGCGGCCATCTTGTTTGCGTGACGTAATTCCGTTTCCGGGCGCTATGTGTAATCTCGCAAAGTGTGCGGCTCGCTAGTACATGTTCGCGTGTGATCGCGGGGAAAATCTCGCGCAAACTTACCCACGGGGTCGTCAACGGGCGCGGCCATCTTGTTTTTCATTCATTGCTATGGTTCTGGGCATGCTTTCTGTATCCTCTGTCAATCTCTGCCATCCTTTGCTTGTTTGAAGTTTTTTTGTTCTATTTTACTTATCAGCTATCCCTCTATTTTTCTAGCTCTATATTTTTGTGTTTTCTGCTACTTTGGGTTAATTTTAAACTACTTTTTTTAACTCTTTTCTTTTCTTCTTCCCTATTCTATTTCTTCTTTATTATTTACCTTCCTTTCTGCCCAGACCATGGTAAAGGGAGCCGGGAAGCAGCCACAAAGGGGAAGGGTCCCGCACCACGTGCGCGGCTCCCGTGCGGGCGTTTGAGGGGGGAGCAAGTTATAGCTCGGGAGATTTTTAGTGCGGAGGAGGTGGCCGCACTAGTCTTTCATGTCCAGCGCCGCCTCCCCAAGACCATCATGGGAGGCGGCAAGATCACTACCGGCTACGGGATCCGGGAGCGCCGGAAGCGATGCGCGAAGGTGTGCCGGGCCATGTTTGAACACTCTGGGGTCCGGCGCACCTACAACCAGGCCACCCACCGCTGGACGGATCTCATGGACCGGGAACGCGACTTGCTGGACGTGCTTGGCGTCGAGATCCCCGGGCTTGGTGAGTAGTAGTAGCTATTTCTAGCTCTTTCATCACTACTCTGTTTTCTCCCGCTCTGTGTGTTATTATATTGCAAATTTTTGCTTTTTACCAAGAGCAATAATGCTGCCGATTACATTGTAGGTAAATTATATTTCAAAATCTTCTGTGCATTTCAGGTGCACTTCTCTCCTTCTCAGTAGCCTTGCTACTATGCTTATTTGTTTTCTATTTTGTGTTCATTTCATTGGACTGAGAAATTATGTATGAGTGTAGTGTAAAGAACTGCGTAATGCTAGACACTAAGGGTCAGATTTTCAATTACCGGCGCATCCCTGCAAAGTAGCAGGAATGTGCCAGTAATTGTGCGCCACGCCACCACCACCCATGGTGCGCCGTATTTACAATGCGACGCACCATGGGCCCAAAACGTCACAGAAGCCTTACGCATCTGTGCCGTAAAGGCGGCGCATTGCTGGAGTTGCGTGACAACGATGGCGCAGCTCCAGCAATGCTCTGGGGTGCCCTATCTCCCCAACGCTGCGTCAAGCCGTACTTCTGCTTCAAGCAGGCGCAGGGTTTGAGTCACGCATCATTGTCCTAAAAGTGACTGATTGACATCTTGTAGATTTCCCTCAGCCACTTTTAGGACGCGTTCCTGCGCAGGAACGCCCTCCCTTGCGCCGGAACGCCCCTGATGACGCAGGGCTTTACAACGTGATGCATCTCCCATATGCGTCAGGTTGTTAATATACGCCGTACCATGGCGCCTCTTTTGTTATGCCTCTGCGTCACAAAAGTCACGCAACAATGGAGCAAAAGAGCCGCAAGGGGCTTGTAAATCTGCCCCTACAGACTCCAGTCCAGTCCTTCCTTTGTACACCTGGCAATAAGAAGAAATAGTGGTGGTGGATTGATAGTTTGAGTATTTTCATGACTGTTTAATGTAGTAGGAAACTTTTTAGTGTTGTCCCTGATCTGCAATCATGATGGAGTTTGTCTGTCACTTCGCGTGCTGCGGACTGCTGCCTGCCAGTCCTAGGCGAACCTTTTTAGTAGTTTGTTTAGTGAGTTGCATAACTTTCCAAGTCGACGGTCCGAAAATCAAGCAATACTAATATCGTAGTAGACCACATGAGATAGGTCAATATATCCCGTTCAATAGTTGTCTATTTGCTATTTCGCCAAAAGATTTTGTTATTGTTCTTTTGAAATGTTTGATTGGGTTGACAACAATCATCCATGTTTTTGGGTCTTTCTTTCTTTCATTTTGTACATCAGCTCCCCCTATGGGCAAGAGGACATTGGAGGAGGCTGCTGCTGCTGAACCAGGCCAGGATCGGTCAGGCGAGGGCTCCTTTGCTGGCCCCGGTAAGTTTTAATTTTAATATAGAGTACCTATTTTTTCCTAGCGTTCCTCATTCGATTTTTTCTAAATCGTCTTTGATCTTCTTGTAGACTGTATCTAAATTCTTATCCTGCCTCGACTATGACTCCCTGTAGTATTACTAGATTATTCTTATTTGTCTGTCTGTGTAGCTAACTAAGATTGAAAATTTGGCAAAAGGTGTAAAACGAAACTCCCATTCTAGTCAGCAATAGCTCTATGCTCTGAGTGCAGTCCTCTGGGATTGTCCATAATGTCTTTTCAAGTCTTCTAAATGTTTATGCTTTGACAATTACCAACAATAAAAAGGTGAATGACCACCAAGAAAGAATAAGATACTACTTTACTTTTGGTTTGGATAGGAGGACAATCCATACTACTACTGTTGCAGGGACAAATCTGTACAAACAGAACTATGGACACTAAAGTGCATTGTTTATCAATTATAATAGGCACAGGTCGACTTTCCACATACCTCCGTGATATCAGACTTTGAAGAACCCCCAATCTCCTTACTGACTAGATAGTGTGGCAGAGTCATTTAGCTCCCGAATTCATCGATGATTGATCCCCAATGATGATTATCCAACGCAGGACAAGAGTACGGAGTCAGAGTCCAGAAGTGTCAGAGGCATGGGCTCATGCATTGCAAATTGCAAAACCTTTTGCTCATTCACTCATGACCAAAAACCACAGAGTCTATTTAGGTTTTTTTAAAGCTTTATTAAAAGTAAAAATATTTATTGAAATCAAGCTTGTCATAAAACATAAACGGTTGATTAAAAATGGAAAAGTGCTTATAGTGATTTATTTCACACATTTATTGTGGGTGAGACGAGCCCTCACCTGGTTTGAACTTTAATTTTTCTTTTTGGTGCTGAATCGTTGGTCCCTCCGTCCTAGTGATGATAATTTGTTCTTAGAAGTGAAGATTCTGTCTGTTATGAGACAAATGGTGCGTGTTAAAAAGAAAGCATTCATCAGTTGTGCCAAAAAGTGCAGCAAGACAACACCCTTCTCTGGAAAAAGGGACATTTTTACTTTAGAGTAGACAGTCACAAATTATTAGCTTGTTTTCGGTTTTCACATTTCTTCATTCCTAGACAAAATACTAGTGATTGGTGTATGTCTAGGATATCTAACATTCTTAAATGTACTTCGTAGGTGGAACATCTGGTGCTGGGCCCAGCGCGGAGGTGGAGGAGGAAAGTTCTGGGGAGGAGGCGGTGCAAGTGCCGGACCAAACTGCTGTGCGGGTTGCCACGGTAGTGGCGGGCAGTGGTAAGCTCTTATATTCCTTACTTATTGAGATTGCAGACTGCATAGTGTGCTCCCCGTGAGAAAACGTAAGGTTTGTCCAGATGAGAGACATGAAGAGGAAGGATTGACATATAGTTTGAATGGAT
Source organism: Lissotriton helveticus (assembly GCF_964261635.1). Lineage (NCBI taxonomy): Eukaryota > Metazoa > Chordata > Amphibia > Caudata > Salamandridae > Lissotriton > Lissotriton helveticus. The sequence continues at coordinate 892,481,712 of NC_136071.1, read as the reverse complement.
GGATGCCTGGATCATGGTACTATCTGACTCTTAGATAGCATATGTGTATCTCGAGAGAGTAGGCGGTCACTGGATGAACTAAGTGTTACTTTGAAGAGGATGTATGACATTACAACGCATGCATTTACATTGCATGCCTTTACAACGCATTTATTACAAAGCAGTCCATTACAACGCATAGTGCTTTGGGGGCTGGATAGTGAATAGTTTAATTTACTATTCCAACTCCAGTCCCCGTGGACACTAGGGAAGGTTATTGGATAGTAAATTAACCTATTTCCTATCCTAGAGCGCCCCCCAGAGCAATGCGTTGTAATAGTTTTCGTTGTAATGGTTGCGTTGTAAAGGCTCTGCGATGTAAAAGTTGCATTGTAAGTGTTGTTCACCCTTTGAAGAGCATGTAACACCGCACCCGCACGTCCGTCCCAGTGTAGGAAAGGCAAGGAAAAGAAGTTGTAATTTTGTCCGAATACTACCATGAATAGTAGCAGTAGTTTGTATTGCAAGCACAGCATATATCCGGTTATTACGATGGCCGCTCACTACATCTGTTAATAAGTTTAGTAGAACTCGGTCATTCTTGTGTGGATGTATCACTGTTCACTCAATAAAAAGCAAAGCACCTAAAGTCATCCCATATGTAAGCAAATACATACCATGTGCAGTGATAGATAATCAGATTATTTATCTTCTTCATTTTCCTTTTCTAGTATCTATTCATTGGCACTGTAGGGTGAAAGTTAAATTAATTAAGCAGTAGCCCTTGTAACAGAGTATTCTCAGTGCCACCCGTAATAGAAAAGTAAGAGCATCACCACCTGCATGTACTGGACTCGTACAGTAACGCAAGTCTGTCTCACTCATCATGGCGGGCGTCTGTTTTTCTCGGGTGCAAGTTGACTGCGCTGGCATTATGCCGGCTTGCAGAAGTTAAGGTACCAATTTTGCTAAACAAGTGAGAAGAAGAAGAATAAGACTGGTGTACTGTCATAATCAACTCTAATGGAGTGAGTCCATAGTGCTCGTAGAATTGATTCCTTAAACTCCCACTAATGTTAGAGCAAGGATGAAGAAGTGGGAGGTTAGATAGATACTGGCCACAACAGTTATGTACTGCGCTTCCAAGTTGCTAGTTCTACTGTGACACAACTTTCTGCTGAATCATTTTGTGTTCATCTTAAAGAGCATTGGTTACAGACTATGTCTTTCTTTCTTCATATAGATGCTCCTTCCAAACCAACAAGGAAGGAGCTGGCTGAAAGGGCCCGGCAACGGAGGCTGGAGGCGACTGTCGCCGAATATCGGCGGCTGGGGGCCCAGGAGGAGGAGGACACGCAGAGTATGTAAACAACATCCACGGCGACACCTGCATCCTCCTCGCCGCTCCCTGGGTCAGCCAGTCAGCGCAGGTCTCCAGCGGTACGGAGCCGGGGTACCGCAGCCACCCGCCACCACCGAGCAGCAAAGAAATCAGCTGCCCCCCACAGCAGTTGCAAAAAAAGGATGCACCACCTTTCCCTGAGGGTTTCCTACCTCGAGCAGGAGCTCCTCAACACCAAGACCCTGCTCGAGACCCTCCGCAAGGAGCATGCTGACCTGGCCCAAAAAGTCAACAGCAGCCAGTAGGAAGAGACTGTCCCTTGCCCCTTTTTAAAAGACTTCTGGGGGGTGGGAATTGGGAGTTGGGTTTTCTACTTTTTTGGACTTCGTTTTCAGGGACATTCGTTGGGATTTGGGGGGGGGTTGGGTCTTGCGGGAGATTTATGTTACTGGATATATAAATATACTTTAAACTTTATCTTAGCATACGTGTTTTTTACTGCTTTTGAGGCTCGTGGGTGGGGGTTTAACAGTCCTGAAACTTAAGTGGCATCTTGATTCAAGTTGTGTAAGTACTAATGGCCCAAATATTTTCAAAACTAAGTGCCTCTCACAGAGTAAGTGAATTCAATAGTCCTAGGACTAGCGTCAGTCTCTCATCTCTCCTAATACTTCATTATACTACCTCCCCCCAAACGCTTATCTTACCTGTAATTTGTGTTTGGAAATAGGGCTAGGCACAGGGCTGGCTGCACGCGAAATGGCGATTAAGGTTGGCAATCCTGGGCGGATGAAATGTCATCATTGCGGTGGTACTTGTGGTGTTACACAGTGGCAGTTGCAGCATCTGAAAAAAAAGAAAATTAAACCTTGTTTGTCCTTACCGTAGCATTAGAACGGTACGATAGAGAATATAGCAGGTGACAGTACACTAGAACAGTGCCACAATGTAGCCTAACAAATGGTAAAGTATTTAAAGTATAACTACTACTTGCGTTGAATTTCTTTGACATTGGCTACTATTACAAGAAATAGTACTGAAGGTGAAGGACACAGCAGCGTAATAATTTCATTTGCCACGTCTAGGAGGAGGATGTTCTTGATGACCAATCAAGTTGATGGCGCACATGAAAATCTGCTTTCATTTGCTAATAGTGACTCGGTGTCAAGCTGAGTAAGAATTTATCCTCGGATTCCTTCACCATCCTGTTGCTATGACCTTATCCTCCCCAGCAAGTGTGTGGAATTATTGCTGTCATTTAGTCACACATCAATCAAAACCACACACCCCGGGGAAGAGGGTTAGGGTTTGGAAAATGGATGGGAATGGGGGTTTTTGGGAAAGTTTTTTTGAGAGAAGAAAAAAAAAGCACAGCATGGACAAACAATAATTGAAGATAAACACATCTTTGGGTACAAAGCTAACCATGAATCTTTTAAGTGACATGAAGGAAGTGCATGCACTACTGCATGCATGGTTACTGAAAAGTAACTAGTACTTTCGACAACCGTGAATGAAAGAATGCGACAGTACAGGGCTGCAGTAATAATTATGCGTTTTCACTTGCCTATCTCTGCACTCAGAGAAACACTTCGTACATTAAATTAGGTTTGAAAAATAGCAGAAGTAAAACCTATCCAATGGCTGTAGGGATGAATTTAGAAGCAGAGATCAAAGAAATGCAGAGTCACACTCATAGAAGTCCACAGCAATAACATTACTTAAAAGATAATTAGAAAAGAACGGATACTGTATCTGTATGTTGTTGTAGTTGTCCTGTTGAATTTGGGAAGTTGTAAGATGCATCCAACCATTCCTCTTATTAGCGGGACTCCTCCATTCCATCTGACGCTCCGTCCATCAATGTTGGTGACCAGAAGACACCCTGTCCACTGCCTGCCGGATGCTGAATTGCGGCTCGCTAATGTGAAGCCTGACTTCATCCTTTTTTTCCCATTGCACAGGCTGAAACCCGGCCTGTAATTATTGATGGAAAAACAGGAAGTGATATTAGAACACCACTGACAAATAAATATAAGGTATGTACGCTGTGTAGTGCAAAAAGTCACACTTTGAGATTCTTAATAGACAGTACAATATTTTTGAAAGTGCCTACTCTGTCTGAGTCTCCTTTTGAAGGATAAATAAGTATCGGCGAATTAATTTAGCGGATCCTTCCCCTCAAGCTAGGTGTACTGTAAACTGTGTTTTAGAACAAAATTAGACCTTCCCAGCAGTGCTCCCAGACCCTTACTAAACCCAGTCGCTAAAATGTAGAAGACCCTAAGAAGACCCCCAATCAGATCTCAAAAAACGAGGCCTAGTAGAAAATGGTGACAAAACGTACTTTGAAAGTAAAGTAGGCCCAAATCCCCCCTTACCCACCGTGGATTGTATTCAAACCACTTGCAAGCAAGCAAAAGTATCCATACCCTGCATCGCTCCAAGACTCGCAAACACCCCCACAAACAGCCCCCCGCCCAAACACATGCAATACAATACTGCTAACCCTAACGAGCCCTAAGTTAAGAATAGTGGCAAACGCTTTCTTTAACTAGGCCAAATCCCCCTTCCCCACCATGGATTTTCTACAAACCACTTGCAACCAAAATTACACATTCTAAGACCCCAGAACTCAGTTGCAAAAATCTAGAACACCCCGAAACACATGCAACCCTGCTGCTAGTGCTAACCCTAACGAGCCCTAAGTTAATGTGCAAAAAAGGCTTTTCCTCATGGATTTTCTCCAAACCACTTTAATCCGGTACTAGACCTTCCCAGGAATGGCCCCAGAGCCGTCAACCCAGGCGGAAACAAGTAGAAGACCCCCAAACAGCCAAAAAGCAAAACTACAAAAATGGGGACTTAGTAATTTTCCTGCCAAATTCCCAACATCACTCCACGCGCGCTCTGCAGCTAGGCCCTAACTCCCCTTTGCCACCACGGATTTTCTTCAAACCACTTGCAATGAAAAGTATCCATACCCAGCGTTGCTCAAAGACCCCAAAACCCACCCAGAAACACCAGGAAGCCCCCAAACAGGCCCCCAAAAACACTGTAGTGAGCGAAATGTCAGAAAATGCAAAAACGTTTTCCTCATGGATTTTCTCCAAAACACTTTTATCCTGTATTAGACCTTCCCAGCAAAGCCCCAAGACCCGCCAACCCACCCGCAAAAAAGCACAACACCCCCAAACAGGCAAAAAGCAAAAATGGAAAATCTCATACTTAGAATTATTTTTCGGCCTTCTTTCAATTCTGTCCAAACGCGCTGTGCAGCAAGGTCATAACTCGACTTTTCCACCATGGATGTCCTGGAAAACAAATGCAATCAAAATTAGTCTCTGCCAGCGTTGCTCCCAGACCCCTAAACCCACCCACAAACACCAGGAACCCCCCAAACAGGCCACCGAAAACATGATAGTGAGCAAAAAGGCAAAAACTTTTTTTGCTCCGATTTTCTCCAAACCACTTTTATCCGGTACTAGACCTTCCCAGCAATGGCCCCAGAGCCGTCAACCCAGGCGGAAACAAGTAGAAGACCCCCAAACAGCCAAAAAGCAAAACTACAAAAGTGGGTACTTAGTAATTTTCCTGGCAAATTTCCAACATCACTCCACGCACGCTCTGCAGCTAGGCCCTAACTCCCCTTTGCCACCATGGATTTTCTTCAAACCACTTGCAATGAAAAGTATCCATACCCAGCGTTGCTCATAGACCCCAAAACCCACCCACAAACACCAGGAACCCCCCCAAACAGGCCACCGAAAACATGATAGTGAGCAAAAAGGCAAAAACTTTTTTTGCTCCGATTTTCTCCAAACCACTTTTATCCGGTACTAGACCTTCCCATCAATGGCCCCAGAGCCGTCAACCCAGGCGGAAACAAGTAGAAGACCCCCAAACAGCCAAAGAGCAAAACTACAAAAAGGGGGACATAGTAATTTTCCTGGCAAATTTCCAACATCACTCCACGCACGCTCTGCAGCTAGGCCCTAACTCCCCTTTGCCACCATGGATTTTCTTCAAACCACTTGCAATGAAAAGTATCCATACCCAGCGTTGCTCAAAGACCCCAAAACCCACCCACAAACACCAGGAACACCCCCAAACAGGCCACCGAAAACATGATAGAGAGCAAAAAGGCAAAAACTTTTTTTGCTCCGATTTTCTCCAAACCACTTTTATCCGGTACTAGACCTTCCCAGCAATGGCCCCAGAGCCGTCAACCCAGGCGGAAACAAGTAGAAGACCCCCAAACAGCCAAAAAGCAAAACTACAAAAAGGGGGACTTAGTAATTTTCCTGGCAAATTCCCAACATCACTCCACGCGCGCTCTGCAGCTAGGCCCTAACTCCCCTTTGCCACCACGGATTTTCTTCAAACCACTTGCAATGAAGAGTATCCATACCCAGCGTTGCTCAAAGACCCAAAAACCCACCCACAAACACCAGGAAGCCCCCCAAACAGGCCCCCAAAAACGCTGTAGTGAGCGAAATGTCAGAAAATGCAAAAACGTTTTCCTCATGGAGTTTCTCCAAAACACTTTTATCCGGTATTAGACCTTCCCAGCAATGCCCCAAGACCCGCCAACCCACCCGCAAAAACGCACAACACCCCCAAACAGGCAAAAAGCAAAAATGGAAAATCTCATACTTAGAATTATTTTTCGTTCTTCTTTCAATTCTGTCCAAACGCGCTGTGCAGCAAGGTCATAACTCGACTTTTCCACCATGGATGTCCTGCAAAACAAATGCAATCAAAATTAGACTGTGCCAGCGTTGCTCCCAGACCCCAAAACCCACCCACAAACACCAGGAACCCCCCCCAAACAGGCCACCGAAAACATGATAGTGAGCAAAAAAGCAAAAACTTTTTTGCTCCGATTTTCTCCAAAACACTTTTATCCGGTACTAGACCTTCCCAGCAATGGCCCCAGAGCCGTCTACTCACCCGCAAAGAAGTAGAACACCCCCACAAGTGCAGAGTCTTTCTTCATTGGGCGTTATCCAGCCATCTGCTTTGAGGGAAATAGGAGTCTGGAGGAGGAGGATAGAGGAGCATGTTCTTGTGAACTTGTGAACCTGAGGAATGCAGACTGCGGCACCTTCAAATCAATAAGCAAATAAGTGAAGACAGTTCTGCAGATGGGCTTGTTTTTTGTGATTAGGTGATTAAAGTTTTTGTTATATAGATTTTGCAAAACAAAGAAAGAGACACACAGGAATAAAAGTGAATAAGGACGAAACAGAAAGTTAGTGATTCATTGACTCATTTATTTTCAAGGCTCGGTGTCAGGGAAGAAGAGCTCGTCCTCAAACTCTGCGAATTCATACGGGAGTAGGTCACTTAACAGAGAAGAACTTCCCTCATCTAAGTTGGTGTCCTCCTCGTCTTCTTCCTGCGTGCATTCTTGTATTTTGTAATCTGGTGGTATGAGGTGCTGATTCATCTTGATCATTGTTAACTTCTCCACATTTTTGGGCGAGAGGCGGGTCCTTTTGGAAGTTACAATGCCACCAGCAGCACTGAAAACACGTTCAGAAGACTCACTTGCAAGTGGGCAAGACAAGTAATTTATAGCCAGGTTGGTGATCTCTGGCCAAGCAACTGTTTTCCCATGCCAATACGCCAATGGGTCATGAGAAAGATGGACCTCTGTTGAGTCATTCAGATAGGCCTGCACCATCAACTCAAGGTTCTCCCGGGTTCCTCCACTTTGCTTACTTTTTTCTGGGACCATTTCAGAAGCAAACCCAAGCTCAGTTAGCCAATCCTCTTCATCACCCGATATTACTGTTGTGTTTGGTGCAGATGATACGGTTGCTGGTGTCGTTAACGGCTGAGAGGGAAAATCACTCACTTCTGCCACAGCCACAAATGCAGAAGGGGATTTTTTTGACTGCGGACGGCCTGATGATGCTGATGTACTGCCTTTTCCTTCAATTTCCTGCCGTTCTCTTTCAAACCGAGTGGCTGACACAGCTAGCCAATGTTTGTACTTTGTAACATCTGCGTCATCAAAAGGAAACAATAATCTGCCTGCCACTGCCTTTTTGTACCGTGGATCCAGAATAGTAGCACAAATGTAATGCTGTTCTGTCTTGATCATTTCAAGACGATCATCGCCAAGTAGGCGGTGTAATAACTTCTCCGCCAACTCTAATGCTTCTTCCTTTCCATCTTTTTCAAACTTAGAACACACCGCCTTCAGTCGGTGGTCTAGCATGCTCAACAATGGGATAGCTTTTCCCAAATTACAGTCCTCCCTGCTGACTGCACGCGTGAAGACCTCAAAAGGACGAAGCATGTCTGTCAGGCTTTTAACTAGGTGCCATTGCTCCACCTGTATCCTCATGTCCATCATAGGTGTACCCAGTTTAAAGAAATACTGATCGACTACCGCATACTGCTCATACAGACGCTCAAGCGTGTAGAAGGTTGAGTTCCAACGTGTTGCCACCTCCTGGATGAGTGCTTTCACTGGCAATTTACGTTCATATTGCAGGCACCTCAGCTGCTTCCGGGCCTTAAAAGAATGGTTGAAATGTGTGCACATTCTTCGGCAGGTGGTCAGTAACTCGGAGACTGGACTTTCTTCACTCAAGAATTTTTTAACAACCAGGTTTATACAGTGCGCCAGACACGGCACTCTGAAATAGTTACCCATATCCATGTCCTTAACTACATTGGCGCCATTATCCGTGGAAACATGACCAATCATGCGTTTTCTTGGGGACAGCCATTGAAAGACCTTTGTGTTAAACTCATGCAAAATGTTTTCTGCTGTATGACTTTTCTCCATGGCAAACATGGCTATTGTTGCATGTTTCCGAGCAGCTTTATAAACTTTGTCCTCATCAACACCTGCATTTATCTTGCCTTTAACCCCTGAAAAAGAGACCCAGTGTGCAGTGATGCACATGTAATCAGTGGCTGCAAACTGCTCCACATGTCTGTTGTCAGATGTATAGTGTGAACAGCACTCTTCTGCAAAGCCGCCCCAATCACCTCAAGCACATCTTCATCTAGTGCTGGAATCGCAACTCTGGCAAAATAGAACCGGCTAGGAACCTTCCATTTAGGGCAGAGCGTTGCCACCATTTCAAGAAAACCCACCCCTTCCACAAAAGAAAAAGGGAGAAGGTCCAGCGCTAGCATTTTAGCCAGCTTACTGTTATACAGACGCGCCATTGGGTGGTTGCGTTCATATGGCGCTTCTGAAAACAACATGCTTCTAATGGTGGGCTGAACCAATTTACGGGAATGATGACTTCTGCGACCCAGTTACGCTCCGTGATTAACTTTTTCGCGTTGGTGTCTCACTCTCTCCCACACTCTTAGTGTGGCTCATAGATCTGCTGCTGACAGGGGTACTGGGTGTAAGTGAAGAAATGTCTGACGCTTCTTCTTCCTCCTCGTCATCAGCAGATGAAACATCAACGGATACAATTTGTTGACTTGCAATTCGGGCATCCTTGATCTCCCTTAGGTGCGCCAGCCATTTGACAGTGTGCTGTCTCTCAGGATGACCTCTCTGGCCTCCAGTACCATAGTTGGTACCAAGCTTACCACGACTAACTCGAACCTTACAAATGGTACAAATGGCTATGTTTTCCCTTGTTGGGCTAACACTAAAGAAGTCCCAAACTGCGGACTTCAAATGTCTGTGGGGAGCGGAGGAGGCGATACTGGGAATGCTGCTAATGCCAGATGAACTGGAGGATGTGTGTTGCCGAAATTTAGTATGTTGTGCACTTACAGCACCACTAATTGAGGACATGGAGGTCGAGGTGGATGGAGGTCCCTTCTGGCGAGAAAATATGGAAGCTGTAGGTGGTGGTGTTGGTGTACTAGTTAACTGCATTCGTGGTGTTCCCATTCCCACGTCGCCATTATCATCATTACGCTCAGCAGCATTTCGGGCTAGGGTGAAAATGTCTGTGTGCTGCATGCCCGCTGAGGCTGGAGTGACGCCTATGATGACTGCGTCGTCGTTGTGAGAGTCTTCATCAGCAGGAGCAGTATACGCCCCTTCTTGTTCAGCGTCATCATCACACTCCATGACTCTGAGACTTTCGGGGACCTTCCTTTTACGCTTAGCTACCTTTGTCAGATCATGGTGTGCCTCACTCTCAGACGGCCGTGGTGGTTCCCAAGTTTTATCCATATCATCAGAAGGAAGGGGGCTTGAAGAAGAAGTAGACACCATCCTTGATCTTTTCCTTGCTGGGGATCTGGAAGACAATGAATCATCAGGAGGAGTGGCTTCCTCATGTGATACCTCGGCTTGAATGTCGATTTCCTGATGTGCCCCTACTTCGGGAGGAACAACTATTGTGGGCACTTGTGCCGCTCCATGCACCTCTGCTTGCTCCTCTCCTTGCACCGCCTCTCTTTCCACATGTACTTTGGCTTGTACTTGCACATGTGGTTGTTGTTGCGGCTGTGGTTGTTCAACACTCGTCAGATGAGTTACAACAACCTGTGTTGATTGAGGGATGCTGCTACTTTCTTGCGATGAGCCAACATCACTGGTCGATGGTGATTGAACAACTATACTGGCTGCCTCTGCAGCACTCAAGGGCTTGGACCTAAGTTGGCGTGGTGGTGGTGGCACTGAGCCCAATGGAGCGGAGGTGCTGCTCCCAGCTTGGTCCCCAGCAGACCCCGCTGCTGCTGCAGGCGTACTTTTTTTATCCCAAAAAATGTGGCGGTCGTCACACCAGTCTCCTTGGTAAGTGGCGCCAGTTGCTTCTTCTGCTCCTTACTGGCAACTTTCTTGCTAGAGGAGCTACGGGCAACTTTTTTTGGGGCCATCTTCTTCAGATTTCAGAACAGCAGGCCGCAGTTGCACAAGTTGCAGAGTTGTCTGTGGCCACACGTGACGTTGTGCTGCAAACACCGCAGCAGGACTTCTTCCTGGCACTGATGAGGAACGATGAGGCTGATGATTCGTCTTTCTGCACCTAAAAGCAAACGAAGCCAGAGGAACATCAGTTAAATAAATGTTGCATATGTAGCGCTTCAATTAATAGTTTGCAAGTAAGCATTTTTATTATACCCACCCCCCAAAATGGAAAGACCAATAAAATGCACCACTGACAGAGTACCCCTGGGCATAATGGATGAAAGCATGGCAGACTGGGTGCAGGCCGATGACACAACAAAGCACACTGCCTGCCTTCAAAATGGCCCCTTGCACCCCAAGCACATGGCCAGGGCCTGCCTGTACCAGCAGTCAAAATGGCCCCCACCCACATGGCCAGTCCCTATCAACAGTACACCCCAAAAAAAACGAACAACACACAAAAATCACCATATTCCAATGCCATCCATGCCCTCCATGATGTTTACATGAAGGAGACCCCACAGAAAGACTCAGTCCATGCACCACTGGGTACCCCTGGGCAAAAGGCCCCAACAACAGCCAACAAAATCGAAAAAAACACAAAAATCAGCACAATCCATGCCATCAATGATCTTTAAATTCAAGACACCCCACAGAAAGACTAGGCCCATGCACCACTCACTACCCCTGGGCATAATGGATGAAAGCTAGGCAAAAAAGGTGCAGGTCTATGACACAACAAAGCACACTGCCTGCCTTCAAAATGGCCCCTTGCACCCCAAGCACATGGCCAGGGCCTGCCTGTACCAGCAGTCAAAATGGCCCCCACCAACATGGCCAGTCCCCATCAACAGTACACCCCAAAAAAATTAAAAACACACAAAAATCACCACAATCCAATGCCATCCATGCCCTCCATGATGTTTACATGAAAGAGACCCCACAGAAAAACTCAGTCCATGCACCACTGAGTACCCCTGGGCAAAAGGCCCCAACAGCAGCCAAAAAAATCGAAAAAACACACAAAAATCAGCACAATCCCATGCCATCAATGATGTTTAAATTCAAGACACCCCACAGAAAGACTAGGCCCATGCACCACTCACTACCCCTGGGCATAATGGATGAAAGCTAGGCAAAATGGGTGCAGGCCTATGACACAGCAAAGCACACTGCCTGCCTTCAAAATGGCCCCTTGCACCCCAAGCACATGGCCAGGGCCTGCCTGTACCAGCAGTCAAAATGGCCCCCACCCACATGGCCAGTCCCCATCAACAGTACACCCCAAAAAAACGAAAAACACACATAAATCACCACAATCCAATGCCATCCATGCCCTCCATGATGTTTACATGAAGGAGACCCCACAGAAAGACTCAGTCCATGCACCACTGGGTACCCCTGGGCAAAAGGCCCCAACAGCAGCTAAAAAAATCGAAAAAACCCCAAAAATCAGCACAATCCCATGCCATCAATGATGTTTAAATTCAAGACACCCCACAGAAAGACTAGGCCCATGCACCACTCACTACCCCTGGGCATAATGGATGAAAGCTAGGCAAAATGGGTGCAGGCCTATGACACAACAAAGCACACTGCCTGCCTTCAAAATGGCCCCTTGCACCCCAAGCACATGGCCAGGGCCTGCCTGTACCAGCAGTTAAAATGGCCCCCACCCACATGGCCAGTCCCCATCAACAGTACACCCCAAAAAAACTAAAAACACACAAAAATCACCACAATCCAATGCCATCCATGCCCTCCATGATGTTTAAATGAAAGAGACCCCACAGAAAGACTCAGTCCATGCACCACTGGGTACCCCTGGGCAAAAGGCCCCAACAGCAGCCCAAAAAATTGAAAAAACAAAAAAATCAGCACAATCCCATGCCATCAATGATGTTTAAATTCAAGACACCCCCCAGAAAGACTAGGCCCATGCACCACTCTCTACCCCTGGGCATAATGGATGAAAGCTAGGCAAAATGGGTGCAGGCCTATGACACAACAAAGCACACTGCCTGCCTTCAAAATGGCCCCTTGCACCCCAAGCAAATGGCCAGGGCCTGCCTGTACCAGCAGTCAAAATGGCCCCCACCCACATGGCCAGTCCCCATCAACAGTACAGCCCAAAAAAACGAAAAACACACATAAATCATCACAATCCAATGCCATCCATGCCCTCCATGATGTTTACATGAAAGAGACCCCACAGAAAGACTCAGTTCATGCACCACTGGGTACCCCTGGGCAAAAGGCCCCAACAGCAGCCACAAAAATTGAAAAAAACAGAAAAATCAGCACAATCCCATGCCATCAATGATGTTTAAATTCAAGACACCCCACTGAAAGACAAGGCCCATGCACCACTCACTACCCCTGGGCATAATGGATGAAAGCTAGGCAAAATGGGTGCAGGCCTGAGAACACTGCCTGCCTTCAAAATGGCCCCTTGCACCCCAAGCACATGGCCAGGGCCTGCCTGTACCAGCACTCAAAATGGCCCCCACCACATGGCCAGTCCCCATCAACAGTACACCACAAAAAAACGAAAAACACACAAAAATCACCACAATCCAATGCCATCTATGCCCTCCATGATGTTTACATTAAAGAGACCCCACAGAAAGACTCAGTCCATGCACCACTCACTACCCCTAGGCAAAAGGCCCCCACAGCAGCCCCAAAAATCGAAAAACACAAAAATCAGCACAATCCCATGCCATCCATGCCCTCAATGATTTTTAAATTCAACAAAACAGTTGTACCATGCACCCATAACTAACCCTGGTCCTACTGGATACTGTGGCTACCCACTATATATGTTATTTATTGTTCTGAAAAAGTTCCAAAATTGTAGTTGCAGCAACTGTAATGCCCCAAACAAACGTACTTGTGAAAGTTGATTTCTAATCCAAAAGTGATCCAAAGAAAGTCAAAAAGGGCTCAAATCCAAATATCCAGCAGCATCCACAAAAAGTAATCCTTCCAGGTCAAGATCCAAATGAAAGTGACCAGCACATGAAGAAAGCACTGGGAGGAGCCTGCTGTACAGGAACAGGAAGTTGGAGACTGTGGGGCACTTCCTTCCTCCCCCCCCCAAAAATGGACTCCTTGCAAAAAAAGTGCAGGCACATGTCAACCTTAGGAGTTATTCTGATAAAAATAATCATTTTTAGAAGGTTTATGCTGCTTGCTGGTGGATTCTTGTGCAAAATTGCAAATTTTGAAATTTCGCGAGTGCGAGATTGTTGCTGCTCGCCGTATCTACGTGTTCGCAATTGCGAACTCTCGCGATGCGTGCTGTGCAAGGTGGCAAGCCGCGATGACGTAATCGCGGTCGCCAAACTCCCGCGGGATCCTGCAGCAAGATCCAAAATGGCGCAGCACACGCAAAATATGGAGAAAAACAACTCTGCAAACGCTGAATGACGGTAAGTGAACGCCGCGCGCCGCAAAATTGTATCACCAAGCAAGAAAATCCGCTGCGTGCGAATTTGCGGATTTTTGGCAAATTCGCGCGAGTTCGCGGCTTGCGAATTTGCCGAAAATCCGCAAAATCGGCGAGCGGAACGGATTTTACGCCCATGCTTACTAGAGACCTCAAGCACATTTACAACAAGCATTGGCAAAGCCAATAGGTCTGTTTTTAATTAAATAACATGTTAAAGTACATGCATGTACAAATATGCACATACTTTTGGTCCAGTCTTTGTAAAGTCTTTCTCTTTCCCTGTTACCTATGTATGTGCTTTTTAATTTCCCAGTCATGATGGTTGCACACAGACACACATCACTCATAGCTTTTACACAGTTGGGTGTGCCTGCTTTTGAAAGCATTAGCGCATTCAACCGAGGCATTTTGGATTTTCCAATGAATATTTGAAGAGAAAATTGTGTAACTATATCACGCCAATGGCCACTGAGATAGAATTTTTTTTTCTTTTGTAGGAATGTATTCATTGGGTATGATTGACAGCTAACTGTTTGATCATGTTTGCATGTTCTCCATTTTTAGCATAGTTTTCCCCATGGCTTGTCATTCTCTGGGGCTTCTTTAAACTGTTTGAATAAGAATGCAGCAGTGGCAGAATTAGGCTATATGTGACACAAGTATCTCATTAATGAATAATGGCTGGAGGTGAGTGTGACCTATTTTGCTCACGAACCTGAGAGTGCCTGAGGTGATTTGACTTCTGAGTAGTATCAGTGCCTGCTTGCAACCTATTTCATGGTTTTGTGTATTTATTGTGAATGAGAGAGTGTCTGATGATAGGCAGACTTCTGGATAATGAGCTGTGGGTCTGATTCATGTTTTTTTCTGTTTTCGTATTAGCCCAGTTCACACCGAAATGTTTATACAGTGCCACACTGGACTTCAATTTCCAGCCTTGAACCTTATATGACGTATTTCCCCAAGTTGCAAGAGCGGCTCTATCATGTTGGCATCCTGAAGGTAAAGTGAACGAACATGACCCTGCAGTTGGAATCCAAATATTCCTGAAACTGAGGATACATCAATTTAGTTACCAGTCCTATATTTTCATATGATGTTAATTCACTTGAAGTGTGAGTTATTTTCGGCAGGAAATTAACTGCAATTCGCTGCTTGAGTTATTTTGTGACAAGTCTGTAGTAGCCTGTCCTTGTGCCTCCTGCGCGTGGACACACTGTGCTGTCACAGCCCTCGCTGCCCTTTGGCTCGCGCCATGACACCCAGTTAAAATGACCATTGGCATTGGACCATTGAGGAGAGTTCGTTGGCGCTGTGCTCGCAGGCATGGCTCGCTGTCTGTGAGATCTATGGAACTAATAATAAATCACTTCTGACCTTACACTTTGGATAGCATTGTTACTACACTACGTGGTGACAAGTTGATCCCACAAAAAACCCACGTAGGGAAACAACTACTCACCGGAATCGTTACGACGAGCCGCTTGGTGGATGCTTGGTGGATGCCACTGTGACCTGTTTTAGGAAATGCTGGTGTCCGTAGTAACGGTCTGGGCACACGAAAGTCGCAGGTGACAACCGGAGGAGGACACGCTGTCCCACCATGGCTGTGAACAATCTCCATTGAGCTTTACCATCTGCATGGAGGATCTGGTAGCCGGGGTAGGTGGCGTTGCGCGCAACATAAGGGGAAAAAGGCAATGGTGTTCAACCCCTGTTTTTATCTCCTTCGGTGCACCTGGCTACTCTGTGGTGAGGACGGCAGGAGCAGAAGCACCGCCACGAGATGAACGCTCTCCTTACTCCAGCCTGTCTGCTATTGTCAGCTTGCAGGAAGCAAAGGAAGAGGAGGTGACACACGTAGCCAGAACCATTGATGAGTCTCTCCCCACCCTGTGAGGTGTAGTCTAAGATGAGGCACCAGACATACACGGAACCCAAGACAAAGCTCTCCCCACCCAGTGAGGCGGACACTGGCTCGGTCAAGATACCCCGTGAGGTGGAGCCTCCTTTCAACATTGAGTCAGCGACTGAGGTAAAACTGATCGAGAGTGGCCCAACTGGTACATATTTAATCAACATCGACGTGGGAAGAAGTCTCAAGTAATCGTCGTGTGAAGAGCAATCCCCGCACTCACCGACGCGGAGTGCGAGAATATTTCTGGTGGCCCCAAATGGACAAAGACATTGACACTATGGCTCATGACTGTGCAATTTGTGCCAACAGTGACAAAGCCCTATGGATTTCCAATCCGCCATTAACACCTATTCCCCTTACTGACAATCCTTGGGAAAAATTGGGTATTGACTTTCTGGGCACCTTTCATGCTTTGCCCCACCAGTGTCATTTTGCTATAGTTATGATTGATTACTACACAAAGTGGCCAGAGGTAAAATTTGTAACCAAGGCTGACTCTAAAGAAATTGTAGAATTCATGAAAGAGGTGTTCATGCGGGAGGGTTTTCCCAAAACCATAGTATCCGACAATGGGGTACAATTTATATCCGCTGATGTTGAACTATTTCTGAAGAAAACTTGCATTAACCACCTTAAGAGTTCACTCTATCACCCACAAACTAAGGGTTTAGTGGAGAGGCTAAACTGAGTAATTGGTGATTGCATACGGTGGGCTCTCACATAACAAAGTCATACCTGTTGCGATGTTGTGGTTCTGCAGAACCACACCCCACTCCTCTACCGGGGCGTCACCATTTGAAATGCTTAAAGGCAGGAAGGCATGTTCTGAATTCAGACCAGCATGGATGTCAAAATGGTTTAAACACAGGGTCTCTGCACAAGAGCTAGATGAGATGGTAAGAAACAAAGTTGTAACTACTCAAACTAAACAAAAGGCTTACTTTGACAGGATGAAACATGTTACAACTAAGTATGGGTGAATTTTGCAGATTTGCGGTCCGCAAATTCACACGAAATCGCAAAAAAATCCGCGAGTTCACGAAAAAATTTGCAAACTCGCGGATTTGCACAAATAGACTGTTTCTGGCTAATCAGTAAGTGTTAGCTCGTTGGGTAAATGTATAGTGCTTTTTCTACACTGCAGCTGCGTAAAGGGACAGAAAAGTTGCCTCCAGTGACCTCCACCTCCAGACCCGAAGCCTGCCTCAACCACTTGCTGGAGGCTGCACCTTGCCTGGGGATACCCTGTATTCCTTCACAGTCCGCAATGCTGTGTTTGTTTGCCCACCTGTTTTGTTTTGCTCCCTCAGAGCTCTGATGAGAATTACTGAGGTATCATGTATGAGCGAGCTAGGGGCTGCAGATGTGGTTAACTTTGTGCAGGGTGGGGAGCAGAGAGCGTGGGATGAGAATTTTCAGAGGTGGGTGGTGATGTCATGAGTCCAGTTAGGGTGGGTAACTTACTTGTGGCAGAAAGCAGCATGCGAAAGGGAGGAGAGTTTGTTTCACTAGAATCTTTTCAAATATTCAAACTAACATCCACGCTAGGCAGACACCAGGACCTGCGGCTGCGTTGTGCCATCTATGGATGAGGGGGACTGGGGGGTATTTTTTCACGTTTTGTCCATAGTTTCAACTCTCGGGCATGTGCAAATCCGCCCGCGAGCGGATTTGCAGATTTTTCTGCAATTTTGCGAGATTCGCGGATCGCATAATTGCCAAAAATCCGCAAATTTCACAAGCGGAACGGATTTTCGGTCCAACTTTAGTTACTACCAAGAAATTCACAGTGGGTGATCTACTTAAGATAAAGAAATCTGGCTTTGTATGAAAAGGTGACTCTAAATTCAGTGAACCGGTACTCATTGATAAAATCTATTGGAGAGCTGTTTGTGTCAATGATTGCAACTGGTAGAACATGAATAAAGTTGTAAGGATTGATACCCAGGTACATGACAACACCCCACAAGGTATGGATACTGAAGCCAGAAAATCACTAGATGTAAAACGCATTATTAATGGTGTTGATGAAGTTCCTCATTGCACTCCGAGGAGAAGTGTGAGGGACATTAGAATGCCCTCAGGTAGCCCTCTCTCTCTCTCTCTCTCTCTCTCTCTCTCTCTCTCTCTCTCTTTCCCTCTCGCTTCCTCTCTTTTGTCCTTGCCTTCCTCCTCCATCTTTCTCCCTCTTTCCCTGGTTTTCTCTGTAAGGTAAAGAGATGTGTAGTAGCCTATGCTTGCTCCTCCTGCACCTGGACACACTGTGCTGCCCTTTGGCTCACGCCGTGACACCCAGGGTAAAATGACCATTGGCATTGGACCGAGGAGGTCTGTTCGTTGGCGATGTGCTTGCAGGCACAGCTCACTGTCTGTGGAATCTATGGAACTATGGATTATTCACCTCTAACCTTAAACTTTGGTTAGGGTTGATACTACAAAGTCCTTGTCTAAAGACAAGGTAATTAAAAAAGCAAGAATTTGAACAATAGGACTGCCTGCCCATTTACTACTGCTGGTACAGGGGTGAGTAACCAGTTGATGATTTTAAATGTCATGATCAGTTTACCCTCTATTTTGGCTCCAAAGGTAGGAGGTCAAGTTCAGGCACTGGGTGCTGGGAATATCCTAAATTTTATGGAAAAGCCTAATCTGCAAACCAGATATGGTGGTACCATAATCAGAATTTGCCGATGTCGAAAATAAAGTGATGTTGAAGTTAACAATTTGATGGGGAATTCCACTTAGGATTTACATATATGTTGTGTTTTACCGAGTCCATTTTCTTTTAAAAATGTTAAGGTCATGAGTGTAGGGATGGGCGGAATTCACAGAGTTTCACTTTGTAGAATTCCACAGATTTACATGAAATCTTTACAAGATTCCGTGGAGTTCTGTAAATGGGTGGAAATCAGCACATCACTCTGTTCACACTGATTTTTTTGCACCAGGAGTTTGTTTGCTGTTTTACAGAGACAAGGGAACCCAATTGATAGTCAGGGACCTTAGGTAGAAACGGCTTTAAGAAACAAGGGCCATAACAAAAAAACATTTGCAGAAATTCATATAACTAGAGATGCAATGATGTCTATATTTTGGCTGTCCAACTGGACATCATCATATAGTGAAAAAGTAAAAGAAAACATACAAGTGGGGACATATATATCCATAGAAACAGAAAAAGGCTCACGTAATACAGGAAGGCAGGGGCAAAAAGATTAAAGCTATTAGCCCAACAGAGAATACATTAGAGTACCCCAGCACATATTAATACAAAATATACATTCATGTCAGAGTGCAAAACGTTGATGACTTTTTGATCCCTTTAACTTAATGATAATGATGATAATGAAGTTCGCAGTGATGAGGAGTTACCTGGGACTCAAATTGGAGTCATACAGGAAGGCAAGGTCTAGGTTGATCTAAGAATGATTGAGATTCAATTGGAAGTGCTGTGGAGGCAAAAATAATTCCTTTAAAATTGAAAAGAGTAGGTGTGATTGGGGTAAAGATAATTACAAACCAAGATAGCCCTGCGGAGATGAGGGAGTTCATCGAACCGCAAATTATTACAGCCACTTAATGTCCTGCGGGAATTGGGGAATTCCATTGTATAGTCCTGGGGAGATGAGGGAGTTCAGCAAACCGCAAATTATTACAGCCGATGGAAGGTCCTGGGAGAGTTGGGGAATTCCATGGTTCATTTAGGCAAACCGGACCAGCCAATTGCTGGAAGTAAGGCTGTGGGAGAAGAGTTGTGCAAGTGTGATAGCTCGTACAATTAATGTTAGCTCCAATAGGGTTGGGTGAAGGATGCAATTTTCAAAGTGATGTCGCTGGAAGTAGAGGACCTGGAAGTGTGGGAGAAAGATTGAAGAAAAACATAGTGAGTGGAATCGGCGCAACGACGTTACGATAGTGTTCTGTAGTTCCAATAGTACCCTTCATGAAGGACCTACGCATTTACGGAGAAAATATACTGTGGGCTTGGTAGCCAACTGACTCCGTACATCCACACCGAATACGTCAGCCTGCTTTCACATTAGCTAGCACGCAGTGCTACTAGAATCTCCTGTTATCAGAGAGATTCGTTTGTGCAACTTTCAGAACAAAATAACATGGACACGTGAAAACAATATACTACTTTTCACCCAGTCACTTGTGCTTGCTTGTTTTGCTCTCAGAGAGATACACAGAAGAAACAGTCGAGTGTGTTTACAAGAAGAATTCATTGAACTGTTGTTCTCAAGTAAAATAAGTGCGCTGCTATAACTGTAACACAGTAGCAGAGATATAGTATCAGCAGCAGTACAGTGAATAAAAAGGAACAGTACAGCTTCACCATTTTTCAATAGTCATGAACCTATACATGAACCTATACATTAATATAAAATGCATTGATAAAATAGAGTGCATACTCCTAAGATGCCTGTCTAGATGTGCCTGAGTGTACCTAGCATGTGAGGAGGTGCTAAAGAGCTAATAAGCCTAAGAGCCTTTATAGTCTAAGAGCCTAGAATCTAAGAGCCAAGAATCCCGCTAGGATTTAGCCGAACCCCCATACCTGAATAGTGAGAGTGTGGGACTCCGTCCTGGACTAGAGTTGGACACCCCGCAAGGGATGGTTAGACCACTGTCAGCTGGAGCGATGGCATGCCGGAGCCGCACCGTCTCTGGTCAGTGTGTCGGCCTTGAAGTCTTGGTTCCCTCCTGCTTACTGATAGCAAGAGGTGCTGTATTTATACAGTCTATGTACATGTGTTACCCATTATTCAGTATGAGGATGACGTTGGGGAATAAACCTTTGAGCGTAGATAGGAGAGGTGAAGTATGCCCCCCTGGAGAGTGTACTCATAAATTAGTCACATGTGCTAAGGATGAAGTCTTAGCAATATCGAATGGGCAAAACCCACCCTCGCCATGAACTAGGTGAAAGGTTTAGTCCTTAAAAGGCATCAGTCCTTATAAGGCGTTCAGTCCCTATAAGGCATTCTGTCCTTATTTGGAGTTATGTCCTTATAAGGCTTGTTGATATGAAATGAAGGGGAGATGATGTAGGGAAAGAGTACGATTTTCTCTAATCCTATGTCAAGGTACCAATGTGAAATATAAGAATAGATGGCTGTGATGATGCAGTGTCAGTTCTATTAGGAGAGTTGCAGAGTGAAGATAGAAAAGGGCGGTGTAAACTTGGCATCTTTTGGCGTGTTTCCCCTGTCTTTTTGCTTTCTGACCTCTCGATTTTGACTCTGATTTTGCTGGTTTAGTGTCTCGGCGCACTTTCTCCCTGGTGTTCAGTGTTAAAATGAAAGTGCTTCTGTTGTAAATTATGTTATGGATTGGTGTTTCCATGATTGGCAAATTTGATTTACTGGTGAGGCCTTAGTAAAGTGCACTGAGAGTTCCTGTGCTGGTAAATCAAATGCTACTGGTGGGTTTGCAGCATTGGTTGTGCCACCCACAGAAGTAGCCCTGAAAAGGTAACTCAGACCTGCCACTGCAGGGTCTGTGTGAAGTTTGTAACTGCCATGTCAAACTGACAAGTGCACCCACTTGCAAGGTCCCAACCTACACTTTATCCACATGTCAGTCACCCCTAAGGTAGGCCCAAGGTACCCCTGTGGGCAGGGTTCTGTGTATGTTAGAGGTAGGACATGTACTGCTGTAGTGAATTACAGTGTATTTCTTTTTTTCACCATTGCAAGGATGTCTGTTCCCATAGGAAAGAATGGGGAGTTTGTTTATTACATCTTTTAAACATAACTGGCCCTGGGAACAAGGTAGGAAAATAAAGTTTAGTATGCCTGAACTAAGACTGTTAAAATGCATCTTTTAGTGAGGGTAATTTTTACATTCTGTGTTTGAAAATACCACTTTTAGAAAACAAGTATTTTCTTGCCGAACCATCCAGGTTGCCTCTGCTAGGTTTGTGTATTGTATATCTGGCTTTTGGAAGACAGGGGCTGGAGAGGGGCAGCGGCTCCAGAAGTCTTATGGGTCAGGGCTGAGCTGAATAGACCTGGTTTGCATTTAGAGTAGTGGGAGGAGATTTCCTTGCACCTGAATGGGTCTGGTCTGCCTTGCACAATGCCGTCTCCATCCCATGCCAGGAAGCTGCACCAGTGAGGACAGAACTGGTTTTGGCTGAGTACAGACACTCTCTGCCTTCAGAGAACAATCCGCTGCGTGCAAATTTGCGGATTTTTGGCAAATTCGCGCGAGTTCGCGGCTTGCGAATTTGCCGAAAATCCGCAAAATCCGCGAGCGGAACGGATTTTACGCCCATGCTTACTAGAGACCTCAAGCACATTTACAACAAGCATTGGCAAAGCCAATAGGTCTGTTTTTAATTAAATAACATGTTAAAGTACATGCATGTACAAATATGCACATACTTTTGGTCCAGTCTTTGTAAAGTCTTTCTCTTTCCCTGTTACCTATGTATGTGCTTTTTAATTTCCCAGTCATGATGGTTGCACACAGACACACATCACTCATAGCTTTTACACAGTTGGGTGTGCCTGCTTTTGAAAGCATTAGCGCATTCAACCGAGGCATTTTGGATTTTCCAATGAATATTTGAAGAGAAAATTGTGTAACTATATCACGCCAATGGCCACTGAGATAGAATTTTTTTTTCTTTTGTAGGAATGTATTCATTGGGTATGATTGACAGCTAACTGTTTGATCATGTTTGCATGTTCTCCATTTTTAGCATAGTTTTCCCCATGGCTTGTCATTCTCTGGGGCTTCTTTAAACTGTTTGAATAAGAATGCAGCAGTGGCAGAATTAGGCTATATGTGACACAAGTATCTCATTAATGAATAATGGCTGGAGGTGAGTGTGACCTATTTTGCTCACGAACCTGAGAGTGCCTGAGGTGATTTGACTTCTGAGTAGTATCAGTGCCTGCTTGCAACCTATTTCATGGTTTTGTGTATTTATTGTGAATCAGAGAGTGTCTGATGATAGGCAGACTTCTGGATAATGAGCTGTGGGTCTGATTCATGTTTTTTTCTGTTTTCGTATTAGCCCAGTTCACACAGAAATGTTTATACAGTGCCACACTGGACTTCAATTTCCAGCCTTGAACCTTATATGACGTATTTCCCCAAGTTGCAAGAGCGGCTCTATCATGTTGGCATCCTGAAGGTAAAGTGAACGAACATGACCCTGCAGTTGGAATCCAAATATTCCTGAAACTGAGGATACATCAATTTAGTTACCAGTCCTATATTTTCATATGATGTTAATTCACTTGAAGTGTGAGTTATTTTCGGCAGGAAATTAACTGCAATTCGCTGCTTGAGTTATTTTGTGACAAGTCTGTAGTAGCCTGTCCTTGTGCCTCCTGCGCGTGGACACACTGTGCTGTCACAGCCCTCGCTGCCCTTTGGCTCGCGCCATGACATCCAGTTACAATGACCATTGGCATTGGACCATTGAGGAGAGTTCGTTGGCGCTGTGCTAGCAGGCATGGCTCGCTGTCTGTGAGATCTATGGAACTAATAATAAATCACTTCTGACCTTACACTTTGGATAGCATTGTTACTACACTACGTGGTGACAAGTTGATCCCACAAAAAACCCACGTAGGGAAACAACTACTCACCGGAATCGTTACGACGAGCCGCTTGGTGATGCCACTGTGACCTGTTTTAGGAAATGCTGGTGTCCGTAGTAACGGTCTGGGCACACGAAAGTCGCAGGTGACAACCGGAGGAGGACACGCTGTCCGACCATGGCTGTGAACAATCTCCATTGAGCTTTACCATCTGCATGGAGGATCTGGTAGCCGGGGTAGGCGGCGTTGCGCGCAACATAAGGGGAAAAAGGCAATGGTGTTCAACCCCTGTTTTTATCTCCTTCGGTGCACCTGGCTACTCTGTGGTGAGGACGGCAGGAGCAGAAGCACCGCCACGAGATGAACGCTCTCCTCACTCCAGCCTGTCTGCTATTGTCAGCTTGCAGGAAGCAAAGGAAGAGGAGGTGACACACGTAGCCAGAACCATTGATGAGTCTCTCCCCACCCTGTGAGGTGTAGTCTAAGATGAGGCACCAGACATACACGGAACCCAAGACAAAGCTCTCCCCACCCAGTGAGGCGGACACTGGCTCGGTCAAGATACCCCGTGAGGTGGAGCCTCCTTTCAACATTGAGTCAGCGACTGAGGTAAAACTGATCGAGAGTGGCCCAACTGGTACATATTTAATCAACATCGACGTGGGAAGAAGTCTCAAGTAATCATCGTGTGAAGAGCAATCCCCGCACTCACCGACGCGGAGTGCGAGAATATTTCTGGTGGCCCCAAATGGACAAAGACATTGACACTATGGCTCATGACTGTGCAATTTGTGCCAACAGTGACAAAGCCCTATGGATTTCCAATCCGCCATTAACACCTATTCCCCTTACTGACAATCCTTGGGAAAAATTGGGTATTGACTTTCTGGGCACCTTTCATGCTTTGCCCCACCAGTGTCATTTTGCTATAGTTATGATTGATTACTACACAAAGTGGCCAGAGGTAAAATTTGTAACCAAGGCTGACTCTAAAGAAATTGTAGAATTCATGAAAGAGGTGTTCATGCGGGAGGGTTTTCCCAAAACCATAGTATCCGACAATGGGGTACAATTTATATCCGCTGATGTTGAACTATTTCTGAAGAAAACTTGCATTAACCACCTTAAGAGTTCACTCTATCACCCACAAACTAAGGGTTTAGTGGAGAGGCTAAACTGAGTAATTGGTGATTGCATACGGTGGGCTCTCACATAACAAAGTCATACCTGTTGCGATGTTGTGGTTCTGCAGAACCACACCCCACTCCTCTACCGGGGCGTCACCATTTGAAATGCTTAAAAGCAGGAAGGCATGTTCTGAATTCAGACCAGCATGGATGTCAAAATGGTTTAAACACAGGGTCTCTGCACAAGAGCTAGATGAGATGGTAAGAAACAAAGGAGCTAGATGAGATGGTAAGAAACAAAGTTGTAACTACTCAAACTAAACAAAAGGCTTACTTTGACAGGATGAAACATGTTACAACTAAGTATGGGTGAATTTTGCAGATTTGCGGTCCGCAAATTCACACGAAATCGCAAAAAAATCCGCGAGTTCACGAAAAAATTTGCAAACTCGCGGATTTGCACAAATAGACTGTTTCTGGCTAATCAGTAAGTGTTAGCTCGTTGGGTAAATGTATAGTGCTTTTTCTACACTGCAGCTGCGTAAAGGGACAGAAAAGTTGCCTCCAGTGACCTCCACCTCCAGACCCGAAGCCTGCCTCAACCACTTGCTGGAGGCTGCACCTTGCCTGGGGATACCCTGTATTCCTTCACAGTCCGCAATGCTGTGTTTGTTTGCCCACCTGTTTTGTTTTGCTCCCTCAGAGCTCTGATGAGAATTACTGAGGTATCATGTATGAGCGAGCTAGGGGCTGCAGATGTGGTTAACTTTGTGCAGGGTGGGGAGCAGAGAGCGTGGGATGAGAATTTTCAGAGGCGGGTGGTGATGTCATGAGTCCAGTTAGGGTGGATAACTTACTTCTGGCAGAAAGCTGCACGCGAAAGGGAGGAGAGTTTGTTTCACTAGAATCTTTTCAAATATTCAAACTAACATCCACGCTAGGCAGACACCAGGACCTGCGGCTGCGTTGTGCCATCTATGGATGAGGGGGACTGGGGGGTATTTTTTCACGTTTTGTCCATAGTTTCAACTCTCGGGCATGTGCAAATCCGCCCGCGAGCGGATTTGCAGATTTTTCTGCAATTTTGCGAGATTCGCGGATCGCATAATTGCCAAAAATCCACAAATTTCACAAGCGGAACGGATTTTCGGTCCAACTTTAGTTACTACCAAGAAATTCACAGTGGGTGATCTACTTAAGATAAAGAAATCTGGCTTTGTATGAAAAGGTGACTCTAAATTCAGTGAACCGGTACTCATTGATAAAATCTATTGGAGAGCTGTTTGTGTCAATGATTGCAACTGGTAGAACATGAATAAAGTTGTAAGGATTGATACCCAGGTACATGACAACACCCCACAAGGTATGGATACTGAAGCCAGAAAATCACTAGATGTAAAACGCATTATTAATGGTGTTGATGAAGTTCCTCATTGCACTCCGAGGAGAAGTGTGAGGGACATTAGAATGCCCTCAGGTAGCCCTCTCTCTCTCTCTCTCTCTCTCTCTCTCTCTCTCTCTCTCTCTCTCTCTCTCTTTCCCTCTCGCTTCCTCTCTTTTGTCCTTGCCTTCCTCCTCCATCTTTCTCCCTCTTTCCCTGGTTTTCTCTGTAAGGTAAAGAGATGTGTAGTAGCCTATCCTTGCTCCTCCTGCACCTGGACACACTGTGCTGCCCTTTGGCTCACGCCGTGACACCCAGGGTAAAATGACCATTGGCATTGGACCGAGGAGGTCTGTTCGTTGGCGATGTGCTTGCAGGCACACCTCACTGTCTGTGGAATCTATGGAACTATGGATTATTCACCTCTAACCTTAAACTTTGGTTAGCGTTGATACTACAAAGTCCTTGTCTAAAGACAAGGTAATTAAAAAAGCAAGAATTTGAACAATAGGACTGCCTGCCCATTTACTACTGCTGGTTCAGGGGTGAGTAACCAGTTGATGATTTTAAATGTCATGATCAGTTTACCCTCTATTTTGGCTCCAAAGGTAGGAGGTCAAGTTCAGGCACTGGGTGCTGGGAATATCCTAAATTTTATGGAAAAGCCTAATCTGCAAACCAGATATGGTGGTACCATGATCAGAATTTGCCGATGTCGAAAATAAAGTGGATGTTGAAGTTAACAATTTGATGGGGAATTCCACTTAGGATTTACATATATGTTGTGTTTTACCGAGTCCATTTTCTTTTAAAAATGTTAAGGTCATGAGTGTAGGGATGGGCGGAATTCACAGAGTTTCACTTTGTAGAATTCCACAGATTTACATGAAATCTTTACAAGATTACGTGGAGTTCTGTAAATGGGTGGAAATCAGCACATCACTCTGTTCACACTGATTTTTTTGCACCAGGAGTTTGTTTGCTGTTTTACAGAGACAAGGGAACCCAATTGATAGTCAGGGACCTTGGGTAGAAACGGCTTTAAGGAACACGGGCCATAACAAAAAAACATTTGCAGAAATTCATATAACTAGAGATGCAATGATGTCTAAATTTTGGCTGTCCAACTGGACATCATCATATAGTGAAAAAGTAAAAGAAAACATACAAGTGGGGACATATATATCCATAAAAACAGAAAAAGGCTCACGTAATACAGGAAGGCATGGGCAAAAAGATTAAAGCTATTAGCCCAACAGAGAATACATTAGAGTACCCCAGCACATATTAATACAAAATATACATTCATGTCAGAGTGCAAAACGTTGATGACGTTTTGATCCCTTTAACTTAATGATAATGATGATAATGAAGTTCGCAGTGATGAGGAGTTACCTGGGACTCAAATTGGAGTCATACAGGAAGGCAAGGTCTAGGTTGATCTAAGAATGATTGAGATTCAATTGGAAGTGCTGTGGAGGCAAAAATAATTCCTTTAAAATTGAAAAGAGTAGGTGTGATTGGGGTAAAGATAATTACAAACCAAGATAGCCCTGCGGAGATGAGGGAGTTCAGCGAACCGCAAATTATTACAGCCACTTAATGTCCTGCGGGAATTGGGGAATTCCATTGTATAGTCCTGGGTAGATGAGGGAGTTCAGCAAACCGCAAATTATTACAGCCGATGGAAGGTCCTGGGAGAGTTGGGGAATTCCATGGTTCATTTAGGCAAACCGGACCAGCCAATTGCTGGAAGTAAGGCTGTGGGAGAAGAGTTGTGCCAGTGTGATAGCTCGTACAATTAATGTTAGCTCCAATATAGGGTTGGGTGAAGGATGCAATTTTCAAAGTGATGTCGCTGGAAGTAGAGGACCTGGAAGTGTGGGAGAAAGATTGAAGAAAAACATAGTGAGTGGAATCGGCGCAACGACGTTACGATAGTGTTCTGTAGTTCCAATAGTACCCTTCATGAAGGACCTACGCATTTACGGAGAAAATATACTGTGGGCTTGGTAGCCAACTGACTCCGTACATCCACACCGAATACGTCAGCCTGCTTTCACATTAGCTAGCACGCAGTGCTACTAGAATCTCCTGTTATCAGAGAGATTCGTTTGTGCAACTTTCAGAACAAAATAACATGGACACGTGAAAACAATATACTACTTTTCACCCAGTCACTTGTGCTTGCTTGTTTTGCTCTCAGAGAGATACACAGAAGAAACAGTCGAGTGTGTTTACAAGAAGAATTCATTGAACTGTTGTTCTCAAGTAAAATAAGTGCGCTGCTATAACTGTAAAACAGTAGCAGAGATATAGTATCAGCAGCAGTACAGTGAATAAAAAGGAACAGTACAGCTTCACCATTTTTCAATAGTCATGAACCTATACATGAACCTATACATTAATATAAAATGCATTGATAAAATAGAGTGCATACTCCTAAGATGCCTGTCTAGATGTGCCTGAGTGTACCTAGCATGTGAGGAGGTGCTAAAGAGCTAATAAGCCTAAGAGCCTTTATAGTCTAAGAGCCTAGAATCTAAGAGCCAAGAATCCCGCTAGGATTTAGCCGAACCCCCATACCTGAATAGTGAGAGTGTGGGACTCCGTCCTGGACTAGAGTTGGACACCCCGCAAGGGATGGTTAGACCACTGTCAGCTGGAGCGATGGCATGCCGGAGCCGCACCGTCTCTGGTCAGTGTGTCGGCCTTGAAGTCTTGGTTCCCTCCTGCTTACTGATAGCAAGAGGTGCTGTATTTATGCAGTCTATGTACATGTGTTACCCATTATTCAGTATGAGGATGACGTTGGGGAATAAACCTTTGAGCGTAGATAGGAGAGGTGAAGTATGCCCCCCTGGAGAGTGTACTCATAAATTAGTCACATGTGCTAAGGATGAAGTCTTAGCAATATCGAATGGGCAAAACCCACCCTCGCCATGAACTAGGTGAAAGGTTTAGTCCTTAAAAGGCATCAGTCCTTATAAGGCGTTCAGTCCCTATAAGGCATTCTGTCCTTATTTGGAGTTATGTCCTTATAAGGCTTGTTGATATGAAATGAAGGGGAGATGATGTAGGGAAAGAGTACGATGTTCTCTAATCCTATGTCAAGGTACCAATGTGAAATATAAGAATAGATGGCTGTGATGATGCAGTGTCAGTTCTATTAGGAGAGTTGCAGAGTGAAGATAGAAAAGGGCGGTGTAAACTTGGCATCTTTTGGCGTGTTTCCCCTGTCTTTTTGCTTTCTGACCTCTCGATTTTGACTCTGATTTTGCTGGTTTAGTGTCTCGGCGCACTTTCTCCCTGGTGTTCAGTGTTAACATGAAAGTGCTTCTGTTGTAAATTATGTTATGGATTGGTGTTTCCATGATTGGCAAATTTGATTTACTGGTGAGGCCTTAGTA
Source organism: Lissotriton helveticus (assembly GCF_964261635.1). Taxonomy (NCBI): domain Eukaryota; kingdom Metazoa; phylum Chordata; class Amphibia; order Caudata; family Salamandridae; genus Lissotriton; species Lissotriton helveticus. The sequence goes on along the minus strand of NC_136071.1, from coordinate 892,452,688 downwards.
AAGTGCACTGAGAGTTCCTGTGCTGGTAAATCAAATGCTACTGGTGGGTTTGCAGCATTGGTTGTGCCACCCACAGAAGTAGCCCTGAAAAGGTAACTCAGACCTGCCACTGCAGGGTCTGTGCGAAGTTTGTAACTGCCATGTCAAACTGACAAGTGCACCCACTTGCAAGGTCCCAACCTACACTTTATCCACATGTCAGTCACCCCTAAGGTAGGCCCAAGGTACCCCTGTGGGCAGGGTTCTGTGTATGTTAGAGGTAGGACATGTACTGCTGTAGTGAACTACAGTGTATTTCTTTTTTTCACCATTGCAAGGATGTCTGTTCCCATAGGAAAGAATGGGGAGTTTGTTTATTACATCTTTTAAACATAACTGGCCCTGGGAACAAGGTAGGAAAATAAAGTTTAGTATGCCTGAACTAAGACTGTTAAAATGCATCTTTTAGTGAGGGTAATTTTTACATTCTGTGTTTGAAAATACCACTTTTAGAAAACAAGTATTTTCTTGCCGAACCATCCAGGTTGCCTCTGCTAGGTTTGTGTATTGTATATCTGGCTTTTGGAAGACAGGGGCTGGAGAGGGGCAGCGGCTCCAGAAGTCTTATGGGTCAGGGCTGAGCTGAATAGACCTGGTTTGCATTTAGAGTAGTGGGAGGAGATTTCCTTGCACCTGAATGGGTCTGGTCTGCCTTGCACAATGCCGTCTCCATCCCATGCCAGGAAGCTGCACCAGTGAGGACAGAACTGGTTTTGGCTGAGTACAGACACTCTCTGCCTTCAGAGAACAATCCGCTGCATGCGAATTTGCGGATTTTTGGCAAATTCGCGCGAGTTCGCGGATTGCGAATTTGCCGAAAATCCGCAAAATCCGGGAGCGGAACGGATTTTACGCCCATGCTTACTAGAGACCTCAAGCACATTTACAACAAGCATTGGCAAAGCCAATAGGTCTGTTTTTAATTAAATAACATGTTAAAGTACATGAATGTACAAATATGCACATACTTTTGGTCCAGTCTTTGTAAAGTCTTTCTCTTTCCCTGTTACCTATGTATGTGCTTTTTAATTTCCCAGTCATGATGGTTGCACACAGACACACATCACTCATAGCTTTTACACAGTTGGGTGTGCCTGCTTTTGAAAGCATTAGCGCATTCAACCGAGGCATTTTGGATTTTCCAATGAATATTTGAAGAGAAAATTGTGTAACTATATCACGCCAATGGCCACTGAGATAGAATTTTTTTTTCTTTTGTAGGAATGTATTCATTGGGTATGATTGACAGCTAACTGTTTGATCATGTTTGCATGTTCTCCATTTTTAGCATAGTTTTCCCCATGGCTTGTCATTCTCTGGGGCTTCTTTAAACTGTTTGAATAAGAATGCAGCAGTGGCAGAATTAGGCTATATGTGACACAAGTATCTCATTAATGAATAATGGCTGGAGGTGAGTGTGACCTATTTTGCTCACGAACCTGAGAGTGCCTGAGGTGATTTGACTTCTGAGTAGTATCAGTGCCTGCTTGCAACCTATTTCATGGTTTTGTGTATTTATTGTGAATCAGAGAGTGTCTGATGATAGGCAGACTTCTGGATAATGAGCTGTGGGTCTGATTCATGTTTTTTTCTGTTTTCGTATTAGCCCAGTTCACACAGAAATGTTTATACAGTGCCACACTGGACTTCAATTTCCAGCCTTGAACCTTATATGACGTATTTCCCCAAGTTGCAAGAGCGGCTCTATCATGTTGGCATCCTGAAGGTAAAGTGAACGAACATGACCCTGCAGTTGGAATCCAAATATTCCTGAAACTGAGGATACATCAATTTAGTTACCAGTCCTATATTTTCATATGATGTTAATTCACTTGAAGTGTGAGTTATTTTCGGCAGGAAATTAACTGCAATTCGCTGCTTGAGTTATTTTGTGACAAGTCTGTAGTAGCCTGTCCTTGTGCCTCCTGCGCGTGGACACACTGTGCTGTCACAGCCCTCGCTGCCCTTTGGCTCGCGCCATGACACCCAGTTAAAATGACCATTGGCATTGGACCATTGAGGAGAGTTCGTTGGCGCTGTGCTAGCAGGCATGGCTCGCTGTCTGTGAGATCTATGGAACTAATAATAAATCACTTCTGACCTTACACTTTGGATAGCATTGTTACTACACTACGTGGTGACAAGTTGATCCCACAAAAAACCCACGTAGGGAAACAACTACTCACCGGAATCGTTACGACGAGCCGCTTGGTGATGCCACTGTGACCTGTTTTAGGAAATGCTGGTGTCCGTAGTAACGGTCTGGGCACACGAAAGTCGCTGGTGACAACCGGAGGAGGACACGCTGTCCCACCATGGCTGTGAACAATCTCCATTGAGCTTTACCATCTGCATGGAGGATCTGGTAGCCGGGGTAGGCGGCGTTGCGCGCAACATAAGGGGAAAAAGGCAATGGTGTTCAACACCTGTTTTTATCTCCTTCGGTGCACCTGGCTACTCTGTGGTGAGGACGGCAGGAGCAGAAGCACCGCCACGAGATGAACGCTCTCCTCACTCCAGCCTGTCTGCTATTGTCAGCTTGCAGGAAGCAAAGGAAGAGGAGGTGACACACGTAGCCAGAACCATTGATGAGTCTCTCCCCACCCTGTGAGGTGTAGTCTAAGATGAGGCACCAGACATACACGGAACCCAAGACAAAGCTCTCCCCACCCAGTGAGGCGGACACTGGCTCGGTCAAGATACCCCGTGAGGTGGAGCCTCCTTTCAACATTGAGTCAGCGACTGAGGTAAAACTGATCGAGAGTGGCCCAACTGGTACATATTTAATCAACATCGACATGGGAAGAAGTCTCAAGTAATCGTCGTGTGAAGAGCAATCCCCGCACTCACCGACGCGGAGTGCGAGAATATTTCTGGTGGCCCCAAATGGACAAAGACATTGACACTATGGCTCATGACTGTGCAATTTGTGCCAACAGTGACAAAGCCCTATGGATTTCCAATCCGCCATTAACACCTATTCCCCTTACTGACAATCCTTGGGAAAAATTGGGTATTGACTTTCTGGGCACCTTTCATGCTTTGCCCCACCAGTGTCATTTTGCTATAGTTATGATTGATTACTACACAAAGTGGCCAGAGGTAAAATTTGTAACCAAGGCTGACTCTAAAGAAATTGTAGAATTCATGAAAGAGGTGTTCATGCGGGAGGGTTTTCCCAAAACCATAGTATCCGACAATGGGGTACAATTTATATCCACTGATGTTGAACTATTTCTGAAGAAAACTTGCATTAACCACCTTAAGAGTTCACTCTATCACCCACAAACTAAGTGTTTAGTGGAGAGGCTAAACTGAGTAATTGGTGATTGCATACGGTGGGCTCTCACATAACAAAGTCATACCTGTTGCGATGTTGTGGTTCTGCAGAACCACACCCCACTCCTCTACCGGGGCGTCACCATTTGAAATGCTTAAAGGCAGGAAGGCATGTTCTGAATTCAGACCAGCATGGATGTCAAAATGGTTTAAACACAGGGTCTCTGCACAAGAGCTAGATGAGATGGTAAGAAACAAAGTTGTAACTACTCAAACTAAACAAAAGGCTTACTTTGACAGGATGAAACATGTTACAACTAAGTATGGGTGAATTTTGCAGATTTGCGGTCCGCAAATTCACACGAAATCGCAAAAAAATCCGCGAGTTCACGAAAAAATTTGCAAACTCGCGGATTTGCACAAATAGACTGTTTCTGGCTAATCAGTAAGTGTTAGCTCGTTGGGTAAATGTATAGTGCTTTTTCTACACTGCAGCTGCGTAAAGGGACAGAAAAGTTGCCTCCAGTGACCTCCACCTCCAGACCCGAAGCCTGCCTCAACCACTTGCTGGAGGCTGCACCTTGCCTGGGGATACCCTGTATTCCTTCACAGTCCGCAATGCTGTGTTTGTTTGCCCACCTGTTTTGTTTTGCTCCCTCAGAGCTCTGATGAGAATTACTGAGGTATCATGTATGAGCGAGCTAGGGGCTGCAGATGTGGTTAACTTTGTGCAGGGTGGGGAGCAGAGAGCGTGGGATGAGAATTTTCAGAGGCGGGTGGTGATGTCATGAGTCCAGTTAGGGTGGATAACTTACTTCTGGCAGAAAGCAGCACGCAAAAGGGAGGAGAGTTTGTTTCACTAGAATCTTTTCAAATATTCAAACTAACATCCACGCTAGGCAGACACCAGGACCTGCGGCTGCGTTGTGCCATCTATGGATGAGGGGGACTGGGGGGTATTTTTTCACGTTTTGTCCATAGTTTCAACTCTCGGGCATGTGCAAATCCGCCCGCGAGCGGATTTGCAGATTTTTCTGCAATTTTGCGAGATTCGCGGATCGCATAATTGCCAAAAATCCGCAAATTTCACAAGCGGAACGGATTTTCGGTCCAACTTTAGTTACTACCAAGAAATTCACAGTGGGTGATCTACTTAAGATAAAGAAATCTGGCTTTGTATGAAAAGGTGACTCTAAATTCAGTGAACCGGTACTCATTGATAAAATCTATTGGAGAGCTGTTTGTGTCAATGATTGCAACTGGTAGAACATGAATAAAGTTGTAAGGATTGATACCCAGGTACATGACAACACCCCACAAGGTATGGATACTGAAGCCAGAAAATCACTAGATGTAAAACGCATTATTAATGGTGTTGATGAAGTTCCTCATTGCACTCCGAGGAGAAGTGTGAGGGACATTAGAATGCCCTCAGGTAGCCCTCTCTCTCTCTCTCTCTCTCTCTCTCTCTTTCTCTCTCTCTCTCTCTCTCTCTCTCTCTCTTTCCCTCTTGCTTCCTCTCTTTTGTCCTTGCCTTCCTCCTCCATCTTTCTCCCTCTTTCCCTGGTTTTCTCTGTAAGGTAAAGAGATGTGTAGTAGCCTATCCTTGCTCCTCCTGCACCTGGACACACTGTGCTGCCCTTTGGCTCACGCCGTGACACCCAGGGTAAAATGACCATTGGCATTGGACCGAGGAGGTCTGTTCGTTGGCGATGTGCTTGCAGGCACAGCTCACTGTCTGTGGAATCTATGGAACTATGGATTATTCACCTCTAACCTTAAACTTTGGTTAGCGTTGATACTACAAAGTCCTTGTCTAAAGACAAGGTAATTAAAAAAGCAAGAATTTGAACAATAGGACTGCCTGCCCATTTACTACTGCTGGTTCAGGGGTGAGTAACCAGTTGATGATTTTAAATGTCATGATCAGTTTACCCTCTATTTTGGCTCCAAAGGTAGGAGGTCAAGTTCAGGCACTGGGTGCTGGGAATATCCTAAATTTTATGGAAAAGCCTGATCTGCAAACCAGATATGGTGGTACCATGATCAGAATTTGCCGATGTCGAAAATAAAGTGGATGTTGAAGTTAACAATTTGATGGGGAATTCCACTTAGGATTTACATATATGTTGTGTTTTACCGAGTCCATTTTCTTTTAAAAATGTTAAGGTCATGAGTGTAGGGATGGGCGGAATTCACAGAGTTTCACTTTGTAGAATTCCACAGATTTACATGAAATCTTTACAAGATTCCGTGGAGTTCTGTAAATGGGTGGAAATCAGCACATCACTCTGTTCACGCTGATTTTTTTGCACCAGGAGTTTGTTTGCTGTTTTACAGAGACAAGGGAACCCAATTGATAGTCAGGGTCCTTGGGTAGAAACGGCTTTAAGGAACACGGGCCATAACAAAAAAACATTTGCAGAAATTCATATAACTAGAGATGCAATGATGTCTATATTTTGGCTGTCCAACTGGACATCATCATATAGTGAAAAAGTAAAAGAAAACATACAAGTGGGGACATATATATCCATAGAAACAGAAAAAGGCTCACGTAATACAGGAAGGCATGGGCAAAAAGATTAAAGCTATTAGCCCAACAGAGAATACATTAGAGTACCCCAGCACATATTAATACAAAATATACATTCATGTCAGAGTGCAAAACGTTGATGACTTTTTGATCCCTTTAACTTAATGATAATGATGATAATGAAGTTCGCAGTGATGAGGAGTTACCTGGGACTCAAATTGGAGTCATACAGGAAGGCAAGGTCTAGGTTGATCTAAGAATGATTGAGATTCAATTGGAAGTGCTGTGGAGGCAAAAATAATTCCTTTAAAATTGAAAAGAGTAGGTGTGATTGGGGTAAAGATAATTACAAACCAAGATAGCCCTGCGGAGATGAGGGAGTTCAGCGAACCGCAAATTATTACAGCCACTTAATGTCCTGCGGGAATTGGGGAATTCCATTGTATAGTCCTGGGGAGATGAGGGAGTTCAGCAAACCGCAAATTATTACAGCCAATGGAAGGTCCTGGGAGAGTTGGGGAATTCCATGGTTCATTTAGGCAAACCGGACCAGCCAATTGCTGGAAGTAAGGCTGTGGGAGAAGAGTTGTGCAAGTGTGATAGCTCGTACAATTAATGTTAGCTCCAATATAGGGTTGGGTGAAGGATGCAATTTTCAAAGTGATGTCGCTGGAAGTAGAGGACCTGGAAGTGTGGGAGAAAGATTGAAGAAAAACATAGTGAGTGGAATCGGCGCAACGACGTTACGATAGTGTTCTGTAGTTCCAATAGTACCCTTCATGAAGGACCTACGCATTTACGGAGAAAATATACTGTGGGCTTGGTAGCCAACTGACTCCGTACATCCACACCGAATACGTCAGCCTGCTTTCACATTAGCTAGTACGCAGTGCTACTAGAATCTCCTGTTATCAGAGAGATTCGTTTGTGCAACTTTCAGAACAAAATAACATGGACACGTGAAAACAATATACTACTTTTCACCCAGTCACTTGTGCTTGCTTGTTTTGCTCTCAGAGAGATACACAGAAGAAACAGTCGAGTGTGGTTACAAGAAGAATTCATTGTACTGTTGTTCTCAAGTAAAATAAGTGCGCTGCTATAACTGTAACACAGTAGCAGAGATATAGTATCAGCAGCAGTACAGTGAATAAAAAGGAACAGTACAGCTTCACCATTTTTCAATAGTCATGAACCTATACATGAACCTATACATTAATATAAAATGCATTGATAAAATAGAGTGCATACTCCTAAGATGCCTGTCTAGATGTGCCTGAGTGTACCTAGCATGTGAGGAGGTGCTAAAGAGCTAATAAGCCTAAGAGCCTTTATAGTCTAAGAGCCTAGAATCTAAGAGCCAAGAATCCCGCTAGGATTTAGCCGAACCCCCATACCTGAATAGTGAGAGTGTGGGACTCCGTCCTGGACTAGAGTTGGACACCCCGCAAGGGATGGTTAGACCACTGTCAGCTGGAGCGATGGCATGCCGGAGCCGCACCGTCTCTGGTCAGTGTGTCGGCCTTGAAGTCTTGGTTCCCTCCTGCTTACTGATAGCAAGAGGTGCTGTATTTATACAGTCTATGCACATGTGTTACCCATTATTCAGTATGAGGATGACATTGGGGAATAAATCTTTGAGCGTAGATAGGAGAGGTGAAGTATGCCCCCCTGGAGAGTGTACTCATAAATTAGTCACATGTGCTAAGGATGAAGTCTTAGCAATATCGAATGGGCAAAACCCACCCTCGCCATGAACTAGGTGAAAGGTTTAGTCCTTAAAAGGCATCAGTCCTTATAAGGCGTTCAGTCCCTATAAGGCATTCTGTCCTTATTTGGAGTTATGTCCTTATAAGGCTTGTTGATATGAAATGAAGGGGAGATGATGTAGGGAAAGAGTACGATGTTCTCTAATCCTATGTCAAGGTACCAATGTGAAATATAAGAATAGATGGCTGTGATGATGCAGTGTCAGTTCTATTAGGAGAGTTGCAGAGTGAAGATAGAAAAGGGCGGTGTAAACTTGGCATCTTTTGGCGTGTTTCCCCTGTCTTTTTGCTTTCTGACCTCTCGATTTTGACTCTGATTTTGCTGGTTTAGTGTCTCGGCGCACTTTCTCCCTGGTGTTCAGTGTTAAAATGAAAGTGCTTCTGTTGTAAATTATGTTATGGATTGGTGTTTCCATGATTGGCAAATTTGATTTACTGGTGAGGCCTTAGTAAAGTGCACTGAGAGTTCCCGTGCTGGTAAATCAAATGCTACTGGTGGGTTTGCAGCATTGGTTGTGCCACCCACAGAAGTAGCCCTGAAAAGGTAACTCAGACCTGCCACTGCAGGGTCTGTGTGAAGTTTGTAACTGCCATGTCAAACTGACAAGTGCACCCACTTGCAAGGTCCCAACCTACACTTTATCCACATGTCAGTCACCCCTAAGGTAGGCCCAAGGTACCCCTGTGGGCAGGGTTCTGTGTATGTTAGAGGTAGGACATGTACTGCTGTAGTGAATTACAGTGTATTTCTTTTTTTCACCATTGCAAGGATGTCTGTTCCCATAGGAAAGAATGGGGAGTTTGTTTATTACATCTTTTAAACATAACTGGCCCTGGGAACAAGGTAGGAAAATAAAGTTTAGTATGCCTGAACTAAGACTGTTAAAATGCATCTTTTAGTGAGGGTAATTTTTACATTCTGTGTTTGAAAATACCACTTTTAGAAAACAAGTATTTTCTTGCCGAACCATCCAGGTTGCCTCTGCTAGGTTTGTGTATTGTATATCTGGCTTTTGGAAGACAGGGGCTGGAGAGGGGCAGCGGCTCCAGAAGTCTTATGGGTCAGGGCTGAGCTGAATAGACCTGGTTTGCATTTAGAGTAGTGGGAGGAGATTTCCTTGCACCTGAATGGGTCTGGTCTGCCTTGCACAATGCCGTCTCCATCCCATGCCAGGAAGCTGCACCAGTGAGGACAGAACTGGTTTTGGCTGAGTACAGACACTCTCTGCCTTCAGAGAACAAAGGATTTGGTGGTATAAATATTGGGGCCTGGACCCCAGAACTTTAAAACTCTTTTGGACCAGGAAGACTGCCAAGAAGAAGAGCTGGAGAAGCTGTGAGGAGGAACTTCCACTTTGCTGTGTGCTTTGCTGTGTTGGCCTGCAGTGGCGGCTTCTGTCTGGGCAATGAAAGGACTAGACTTGAACTTTCTGCAATCTCTTTTTGTTAGTTTCTCCAAGGGCTTGAGGTAGAGCTTGCCCCCTGTTCAAGAAGTCCCAGGACCAGCAAAGACTTCAAGTTCTTCTGTCCTCAGCACGGGGGCTGTGTGTTTTATGCTGCAACAGAAGAAAAAGCAACCCCGCGCCACATATGACGGCGCTGCCGACTTCGTGTCCTGAAGGCACCGCAGAGGGCACTGGTGCAATGCCGCACAGCAACCGTAATCTAACCAACGACGCCTGCTTATGCCACCACTGGGCCGCTGCTTGCTGCTGCTTGCACTGGGACCTGTGGGCACCGCACTCCGCACCACCTTGCTTCACATCGTCGCCACTACATGCCTACATCACTGCCACTGCTTGCACCGTGGTTGGAGGGCACTGCTCATAAAGTTACACGATGCACCGACCTTAACCCTGCACGCCAGCCTTGGCCTACCAACGCCGGCGCCATCAACTCCAGTTCACCAGCCGAGGACTGCGCTTTAGCAACGTTGACAACGCTGCTTGCACTGTGACATGCCAGCACTGTGACAAGCACTGCATTCCGCACTGATACACTTCGCACCGCAGCACCCAACGCCAGCCGGTGCCGGCGCTCCCGACTTCAACCACGAGGAGATCAATCTGCAATGCGTGTGACTTCAAGGGACAGACTACTCCTGCACCAACTTCCAGAACCGACGCCTGCAGACGCCGTGCTTTCAGAGCTTAACAAGAGGTTGCCAACGCCGTACATTTCTAAAGGTACTGTTTTGCGGCTCTCCCCGACACCATAGTTGTCCTGTGATGCCGTGGGCAGCCAGAACTGTTTGGATTTCTTGATCACGATGCCGTGATAGCCCCAGACGGAGCTATTGACTTCAAGGACTGTTTTTCAAGTTTATTTTGATAATTGAAGATTTCTAAGTAGTGTATTGTAGATTTTTTTCATTTTTGGTCTTGTATATAAAAATATTGGATATTTTTCTAAATGGGTGTGGTGTCATTTTGTAGTGCTTACACTGTATTACTATTGGTTATGTGCATATGCTTAACAGACTGCCTCTAAGATAAGCCTGACTGCTCGTGCCAAGCTACCAAGGGGGTGAGCAAGGGTTATTTTAGGAGTGTAACTCCCTTATCCTGACTAGAAGGAAGGGTCCCTACATGGACAAGGTGCAAACCATTGCCCACTAGAGACCCCTATTTCTAACAGGTGGCCATGTTGGAATGGAGTCCGAAGTGAAAGATAGGGTGAAGGGTAGTTACAGAGTCAGCTGTAATGTGTATATATAACGATTATTGACATTTAACATCGTGAAAGGGAGGCAATAGATATCAATAATAAATCAAACAGAAGAGTAATGCACCAAGTATAGGATTGAAAGAGGGGCACATATTACTAGACAAAATACAGGAATCATGTTTTGCATGGAAAAACAACTGATCAACGTATAATATACATGGTGGATGAGGAACATCAAGTGCTTCTACTAACTGTATAAGTAGACATTAATATAAGTTATTATTGTAGGGCCAATCAGGATTCAGGGGTTAGTTTACAGTATAAAAGCACAAAATGTTAGTGACTCGGGGTGCAGCATTCACTCATATAGGATAAGGCAACGTTAATCTGGAAACAGTTATTAATTTTTTATATCGGGGTAGAGAAGGGCAATCCTCCATTCAGTTTAGGCCTGTGTACAGCCTGTTTGTATGAAAAATCCATTTCAGTTCCTCCTTAATCAAGATCTGAGTTGTTGCTTGACCACATTGATAATTTGATATCATCCTCTGGATGTACTTTTAAGGAAAAATGATCCACTAGGGAGGCGCCTTAAACCTTGCACCAAATGTGACTCCGGTGTTCGCAGATGCGGATCCTTACTTTTTGAGTTGTTTGGCTAATATAAATCATGTTACATGGACATATGAAGGCATGAATCACATTTGAAGTGTTACAATTGGAAAATGTTCAAAAAAAAATCTGATAGCATCAAATACAAATTCTTTACTCTCAATAGTGTACTGGCATACAACACAGTTGCCGCATTTCGAGCGGCCCATTAGAGGGCGAAGGGCCCAGAGATCGTTTAGTGTCCGTGTAGTTTTCTTAGGGGGCGACTAGCTCAGTTCAAGTGATCTTTAATGTATTTATTTTTGCGGAGTGAAAAAAGAGGTCATTCCAAATTATAGTCACTGGCCTTTAGTACTACCCAGTGCTTGAGAATGCTTTTCCTCACTTTGTTGGATAAAGGGGAAAAAGTGGTGACGCAAACTAAGCGGTTCTGTCTTTTGTTTTGGGTGTAAGGATGCTTTCACGTGGGCAGTACCAAGCTATCTTGATAGATCTGCGGGCTAATTTCGTGGGCATCCTCAGGCCTGTAGTTTGTCTGCTAAGGTGTTTCCTTCACGGTAGGAGTCTTCCTTGAATGAGCAGTTTCTCCTATTTCGGAAAAACTGTGAGCACGGGAGTGAATTCCATAGGGCGCGAGTATGATGGCTTGTGTAGAGCAGTAGAGTGATTTTTTTCATAGAGTACCTCTAGAGTGCAGTGGAAAGTTCCCCTTGTCTGTGTTTAATCATCAGGTCTAAGAAAGAGATTTCTGTCTTACTGTGTGTTAGTGTGAATCGTAGACCATCGCTGTTGGTATTTAGCCATTCTAGGAAGTTTAGAAGTGTTGTCTCATCACATTGCCAGATTAGGAAAATATTGTCAATATAGCGCTTCCAAGTGATTATGTTGTTCAGGTGCGGTTAGTCTGGGCCAGTATTTTGGTAGTGTCTAGGTCATCCATATAGACTATTGCAAAATTTGGGGAAAAAACTGCACCCATCAATGTTCCCTTGATCCGTTGATAAAATTGATCATTAAAGAGGAAAAAGTTCCTGGTGGGGCATAGGGTTAGTAACTGTAAAATGTAGGCAGTCAGGACAGCATGTGGGCGTATTCTATTATTGCCTACATTTTTAAAGACTGTCAAACCCTCCATTTGAGGAATGTTGGTGTAGAGTGATTCTAAGTCCAAGGTGCAGAGAATATCTGTTTGTGGGTTGAATAAGTGATGTTCCACTTTGTTTTTGAGATCCATGCTATCCCTTATGTAGCAACGAGTCTTGGGCACAAAGTCTTTTATAAAGAAGGCAACATATTGTTCAAGGGGTTCTAAAATAGAGCCACAACCAGAAATGATGGGACGTACAGACAGAGTCTCAATGTTTTTATGAAGCAGATAGTCAATGACTGGTGTTCTCTGGAAATTAGTGTTGAGGAACAAGAATTCATTGTGAGTGAGGTAGCCTGCAGTTTTGCCTACTTCTGTAATATTAAAGATGATATCTCGAATTTCCTTTGTCGAGTCAGCAGTAAGATTTTGGTAGTAACTTGTGTTAGACAGTTGTCTGAGGATCTCTGCTTTATATGGATCAATATCTTGAATCACATTTCCACTGCCTTTATCGGGTGGTTTGATGATAACTGTGTCGTTTGCTATGAGGCTGGCAAGGGCCTGCTTTTCAAGAAAAGTTAAAGGCATTGAAATGTCGTCAACATTTTGCACTATGACATGAATTTATATTTTTTATTAATAAGTGCTCGGGTTCTCTAATATATTCTCTGTATAATCCTTTTTGGCCACGCCTTCCTGTATTGCTTGAGCCTTTTTCCGTTCTAAGGATATATATGTCCCACTTGTATGTTTTCTTTTACCTTTTTTATTAAAAGATGATGTCCAGTGGACAGCCAAAATATAGACATCATTGCATCTCTATATATATGAATCTCCGCAAATGTTTTTTTGTTAGAGACCGTTGTTCCTTAAAACAGGAGTTTGTTTGCAGCATGAATGGCATATACTGAGACTCAGCTTTCTCACGGCGATGGTTGTGACCGCCCCATGGCCCCCCACGTTAAGAAAATCACCCTCGGTGCTCTCCCTGTACCCAAAAATTCCACTGGGGACTTCAATTCTTGCTCGCGCCTGCCAATGTACCATTGGCAAGCTGCGCACAATAAAAACCTCAGCCACACAGAGGTTGGCGGAATTTGGTAGGAACTCCAAGTGGTCAAAATTCCACCTGCATCGCCAGCGGAGAGGAATTTATTACCAACCACTAGTCATGACAGTGAGTCCATGTAAACTAAACTGTGGCAGTACAGATGATACACAAAATAGCTTTTTTATGGCATTGAAAAGGATCCAGGTCTATCATTCTCCTTTTAGTTTTAGAAGAAAGCTAGTAGTTGGTGGCCAGGAAAAAGATTTTTGTGGGCATGAAGATCCCTCCTTTGAGCCAACTGTGTATCACTTTTCTACATGAATGAGTCTTTACAATGATCCAGAAAGACTTTGTGCACTGCATCTTTGAACTGTGGTTAACAAGGCCTGTCAGGGAAGTGAGGAATTACTGGGGTTTATACCATGGTCCCCCCCTTTCTCAGAACAAGAGAACTCAGCCCATCAGAGTCGTGAAACAAGACGCCTGCCAATTAGACCTGGTCCCTATAAAAATGCCTTGTCCATTTGTCAGGGGGCGTGACCAGCAGGTGGAGCCAAGAGCAATCTGGACATCAAAAACCAGAGTGAGGAAGAGGTCAGTGTCTTCAGTTCCCATGAGGAAGGAGCCTGGATTCTTCAGAAGTAACCGCTCACTAGGAAGAGCCTTCACCACCAAAAGCTGAGGATTCGAAGCAGCAGTTCAGAGTAGAAAGACCTGTAGCCGAGGAAGGGAGACACTGACAGTTGAAAGCTATTTTCAGCAGCACTCCAGGAGGAGTGTCGCTCTTTCAGGTGCGTAACCACATGCGAGCCTGGGGAGGGGGAGAAAAAGCAGGAGAAAAGCCACCTTAGAGTTGCTATGTGGAAATGGAGTGAGCATGTTCTATGTACATACCGTTGGACATGCTCAAGTGAAAGGGTTCACTAAGCAAGAAAATGAGCTGGGGAGTGAGCACATAGAAAGATTAATCCACAGGAAAAATCTACAAAACCCTCTTTTGAGTACAGATGGAGATGTTTCTTGGTTAAGGTAACATGCATGATATTCCCCAAACATAATCATGTAGTTTATGGTTTAGAGTCACTGCTGGCAAAAGCCCTTCTTTACCTGCCCTTTATATCTTTAACACTGAGGAGGACCAGGCTGAAGACAAGACACCCTACGAAGACTTCCAGTACACCGGGGGACCAGGATCTCCAGTTGTTCCTCTCATATCTGTCCTGTCATCAATAAATCTCAAAGTACAAAAAAAATCAAAGGTCTCTGAGGCTTTTCCATTTCCAAGGGCAACCACTGTCTCACAGTCCTCATTAACTGTGTATATTCCTTCTGTTGTTACAACCCTGTATTGCCTACATCAAGGGGAGGTGGAAGTAGCTGTAGCAAAATTATTTTTTGTATTTATATAGCACAAACATTGCCAAAGGACATTGGAGCCCTCTACATGAACACCAGATTACGTTATACAAGGTTAGATTTTTTTTTTACATTCGGCAGTGGGAAATGAAGTGATCTGTCCAGAATCACAGGATGTTGAGCCAACACTTGAACTCAAACCTGATTTCCCAATTCCAATGTTGGTAGCTCTGCCCATTAGGCCACATTGCCTCCCCAAAACATTATTGTCTTGAATTAAAGGAAGTGGGGAGCTTAATATTTTCATTCTTGATATCCAACACTAATGTGATGCCAATGGTCAGATCCAATAGTAAAACAACTTTCTTGATCAAGACATTCAGTTACCTAAAGTCATGGCAAGGTTTGGTCTAATGTATCGATTTGTCCTTTAATAAACTTTCGAAACCCATATGGCTTAATTTAAGACATAAGCACAGAAACTACAGATACTGTGGGTTAATATGGTTACATATTCAAAAGGCCGCCAGCAACCAGTAGACAATACGAGACAAAAGAATGTAAAAAGATAAGATTTACACTTATTGAGGAGATGTCCATTTGTAACTTGTTCTTCCATTGGCCACTGCGACAGTGCCAAAAGTTTAAAGAATGAGTACCCAGTCAATTGTCTACAGCAGCCAGCAATTTAAAACCCATATGTGGTACTTAGTATGCCAAGATTTTAATGAGCTTCATTCACAAAGATACCCAGCTACAAGAGTGGAACATGATGGTTTACTATTGTGCAATCTAACACATAAAGCTCTTTTGATGGTGATGTAGCCCACACTTTACATAAAGACACAAATGGTGATGGGAGGAATGCTTGCAAAATGTCTAACTACTGTCATTTGCTCGAGGTAGGATTTCAACACATCATTTTGTACCCACTACGCCACCTCATTTTGGACAGAGCTATATACAAATCATTCTTGGCCCTATTCCAGTAGAAACAGTACAGCCCAATCTGCCAAGCCTGGTTTTCCCGCAAGCGAGCTTGAGAAACCCGAAGCTGGTTTTGCTCTAATTGGGGTTCGTCAGTCACATGGAGCTTGGTTTAAGTGACACAACCAGCAAGGGACTCACATCTGGATATACCCTTGGCCTACTAGGGTGTTACATACAATACTCAAAAGGTGATTAGAGGAAAGCTTTCAATACGTCTAATCACTGGCAATCAATTGGGGTACCTTTCCAACCCATCATTCTTCTGCCCATTTTGCCATCTCAGTTTGGAACCAGACATATGCAAATGAGTCTTGACCCAGCTCAAATAGAAACAGTCCAGCCGGAAATGCTATCTAGGTTCTCACTGCATCAGAATACAAGCAAACTAAGACTGGTTTTGCCTTGATTGGGGCTCATACGCTGGGTACAGCTTGGTTTCAGTGGCACAGTGAGCAAGGGGCCCAAGTCTGGGCATAACTTTTATCACTTAGATCATCACATAAAACGTGCAAAAGACGATGGGAGAAATGCTTGCAATAAATCTAACTACTTGCAATCACTTGGGGTAGCATTCCACCCCATCAATCTTTTGTCCACTATGCTTCTTCAGCTTGAACTCAGACATCAGCAAACCAGTATTACCTGAACTTCCTCCTATAGAAACAGACCAGCCCAAAGTGCCCAAACTCCCTGACCCTATACACAAGCAACCCAAGAGTCTTCTTGCCCAGACTTGGGCGCATTAGTCGGGTAAAGCTTGGTCCTAGTAGCACTTTGTTCCAGTAGCACAGTGAGCAAGGGACCCCCGTCTGAGCCACACTTGGACACTTAGGGAGTTACAGAAAACACAAAACGTGAAAGGTGGAATGTTTACATTAAGTGTAACTCATGGTATTCGCTTGGGTATGCATTGTACTCCATCATTATTTTTCCCACTCTGACACCTTAGTTTAGAGCCAGCCATATGCAAATCAGTCTTGAACCTGCTCCAATGAAAATAGTCTAACCCAAACTACCATTCCAGGTGCTCCCTGAATTGGAACACAGGCAACCCAAGACCAGTTTCGCCCTGATTCAGGCTCGTCAGTTGTGTTCGGCTTGGGACCAGTAACACAGTGAGTAAGGGATCTCTGCCTGGGCATTACATAAAACTCACAACAAGTGGTATCATGGCTGTTTCTGTTGGAGTGCCCTCTTTGATGGACATTACACATCAACCATAAATTCTATGTGAAGGAATAGTTCTGTCCTTTGCATGCTAGAACTCAATTTGTTGCCAAGTTAGTTCAAGCCAACTACATTTTTGTCAGTTCTTTAGTCCTTGTGGCTTCCTCCATGGATGTAGCAGAGTCATCTCAAATGAACTGCTCAATTTGGAGTGCTAACAACAACTATTGTGGTTTAATTTAGAATAGCACAGATTGGAGGAGGAGCTACGCGCGCATCCAGGATGGCCGCGTGAGCACAGGGCTCCCGAGTCCCTCGCTGCCCTCTGCATATATCCTGAAAGATATCCTGACTTTGACCACGGGTTCTTGCTGATGAACCTCAGCTGATACCTTAGTTGTTTTCAAAATTCCATTTGGACTTCGGGAACCGCAGATACGCCGATCGGAGTTTTGGAGGCCCGCCCCACGGCGACACCGGGAGCTGGCACACCAAGACGCCGGGGAGTAATTGAACAACAGCGGCCTGAGGGGTTTTCCCTGTTGCCCTGAGTTGACTTTCGGTTTCGTTTCTGGGCCGCTGCCTTCTCCGACTGCGTGCGTGCCTCGCTCCCCCATCGGAATCCAGCCTAACTCTGCTACCTGACTATACGCCAACTGTTCTGAGGGTTTGGGTGTTGGGCTGAGCTGTTGCCTCTGCCCTTTCAGCCCACTTTCGTTCTTTGCAGTGGTCTGTGGGTGAGCGGCCATTTTCACCAGGTCTCGCGGGCCCCCTCGGGGCTCACCATTCAACATGACCACCAGGCCTGACAACGAGAAGCGGAAGACTAAAACGCCTCTACGCGGGGGACCGATTCAAACCAACGTCATGAATCGCTATACCCAACCCAAGGGGTCCCCCGGTGGTGCCAGTTGAGCTTTTGAGGGCCCCACTGACGACCCGACTACGTTGGCCGAATTGACTTTGCAGGACGTCATGGGCGCCATTGCCAACATGCAGACTTCAATTGGTCAGCAATATGAGGCTCTCGCTCTCAAAATAGACACTGTAGCAGTTGATGTTACTTTCATCAGAGCTGATTTGTCGAAGACCAACGAAAGGGTCAAGTCTCTGGACCTGAAGACTTCTAGCCTCACGACCGATGTATCTGATCTGCAGACGGAAGTTGGACGCTTGCGCTCCTCCAACGATCTCATGGTCCATCGCCTGGAGGATTTTGAAAATAGGGCCCGGCGCAACAACATACGCCTTGTCGGGGTCCCTGAAACCTCTGGTGCCTCGGCTACTGATCTTCTCGTGGAGGACATCGTCTTGAATCACCTGGCCCCCACAGGCCTGAGTAAATTCTTTGCTGTGGAGCGTGCCCATCGAGTGCCGGGCGGAAAGCCGAAGTCAGGCGCCACGCCGAGACCTATCATCGCCAGGATCTTCAATTTTAGGGACAGAGACACCATCCTGCAGGCCTCGAGAGTAAGTGGCCCCGTTAAATTCGAGAACACGATGGTGAGTTTCTACCCGGACTTCACACAGCTTGTTCAGAGACAACGGATGGGGTTTCAGGGAGTGAAACGAAGGCTGAGAGACTTGGGCCTGAAATACGCAATGCTCTTTCCAACCAGGCTGCGTGTCGAATATGAAGACCGGACTTTCTTCTTTGATCGTCCTGACGGAGTTAGTGACTGGCTGGATATCCTCCGCAAACAGACTGACTCAACCGGGCATCCGGGTGAAGCCGAGGGCGGCGTATCGGAACAAGAGTGACATTATGTTTCCTGATTTCTGAACATTCACGTACTATTCGGCTGGGTTCGATATTTCTTCTATTACTGCGTCCTATTGCTATGTACCCAAGGGTGGCGGGGGGGGGGACTCTTTCCTCCTCAGGGGTTTCTTTTCGTAGACTAGTTTAATGATGGGGCGACAGGCACACTGCAAGTTGGGGTGGCTTTTGAGTCTAACGCAGGGGTGCAGGGTGGGGGGCGTTATAACGGGTTCTCATTGGGGGGTGGTAGGGGTTTTTTGGGTGTTTGTGGGTTTCTTTCAAGGCAACGTATCGTATTTTTTCTTGAATAGGTCATTGTGTTCGTTGTGGGGTGGACTCTGCACATCCTTTTGGGATGGGGATTAGTGGGTTGAAATTAATGTGTTGGAATGTCAATGGGTTGGGGGAAAGGATAAAGCGGGGTTTGGTGTTGCAGCTACTGCGGCGCCTCTCCCCCAATATTGTGTTGTTGCAGGAAATGCATCTGATTGGGAACACGTGCCATGCCATGAATCGGCGAGGGTATCGTCTGGTGGCACACTCTGGCTTCACCTCTGGTTCTAGGGGTGTGGGTATCCTCGTCAGGTCCTCCCTCCCCTTGGCAATCGATGATGTGCTTCTTGACGATAGGGGGCGCTATGCCGCTCTCACTGGTAGATGGGAGGGGAGGACGGTCTCATTTGTCACTGTCTATGTTCCGCCGGGTCTACAGACCTCGACTTTTGCTGATCTTGGGCGTGTAGTACTGGGGCTCCCTGAGGGCACTTTGGTGATAGGCGGAGACTTTGATTCGGTTGTCTCCGGTGACATGGATCGCTACCCCCCCCAGGGATCTCCCCAAGTCGCAATCCTGGTTAAGTGGGTTCCTGGAGACACTTGGTCTGGTGGACTGTTGGAGGTTGCTACACCCGAATCAGGCGCAATACACCTTTCACTCTGGAGCCCATGGCAGTCTGTCCAGGCTCGACTATATTCTGTTGCCGGCGGCGCTGTCCTCCTCCGTTGCGGAGGTGAGGCACCTCGACAGGGGCATATCCGACCACTCCCCAGTCTGGCTTAGCATGGATACTACCATGAGTAATGAGGGACGGGTAGCCCCTATAAACCCCTGGTTTCTTCGCAATCCCAAGACCCGTACCGAATTGGTGAAACCCCTTGATCATTATTTTGTAGAAAATGTGGGGTCTGTGTCATCTGCTGTATCTTTGTGGGAGGCGTTTAAGACTGTGATACGTGGGCAGACTCTATCTTTGATCGCCATCGCCAAGAAAAGTAAGCATGAAGAGGTGGTCCGTCTGGAGGCGGAGATAACCGCACTGGAGAGTGACTTGGAGCGCGGAGTGTCCCGTGCCAAACTCCATTCCCTCAGCCTCAAACAATTAGATTATAAGGCCCTGGTTACTGATGCCACGAAGGTCATGAGCAGGGAACAGCAGGGCAGACTGTATGATGTCGGGGATAAGGCGGGTAAATTGATCGCGTGGCTGGACAAGAAAGAAAGGGCGAGTCGTGTAGTTCCTGTGATTGAGAACCTTGATGGAGTGTGCGTGACTGACCCGGCTGCGATTGTTGAATGTTTTGCGGAACACTTCTGAACTGTGTATGCTCCGGTCTCCGACAGACCGGAGGCTGACTCTCTTTTGTTGCTTCGCGATATTACTTTGCCCTGCCTGTCTGCGGCTGACAGAGACCTGATGGACGCGGTGCTGTCGGCTGACGAGGTGGCTACCGCCACTCGTTCAATCCGCTCTGGTAAGGCCATGGGCCCTAATGGTCTGCCCATTGAACTGTATAAATTGTGCCCAGACAAACTGGCACCATATCTTCGTGATATGTTTCTAGAGTCCCGCGACTCTGGCTCCCTCACCCGTGACCAGCGTCTTGCTACTATCGTAGTGATTCACATGGAAGGGAAGCCACGGGATCGCTGTTCATCTTATAGACCGATCTCGCTTCTAAACGCTGAACCGAAGATTCTGGCTAAGGTATTAGCTAACCGCCTGACGAACGTTATCAGCGACCTGGTCCATCCGGATCAGTCCGGTTTTATCCCGCATCGTAACACGGCGCTCAACCTGCGGCGCTTGGATGGTGTTCTCGCGAGGGTGGCGTCACTTAATGAACCGGCCATCTTGGCTTCCTTGGATGCTACGATGGCCTTCGATACTCTTGAGTGGCCTTATCTCTGGGCCGCTCTTGTGAAATTCGGATTCGGCCCCGGGTTCATCGCTGGGTGAAACTTTTGTATGCAGAGCCACTGGCGCAGGTGGTTGTGAATGGTCGGGTCTCAGCGTCTTTTGTTCTCGGGAGAGGCACGCGGCAGGGCTGCCCGTTGTCACCACTGCTTTTCGCACTTGCCCTTGAGCCGCTGGCTGCCTGGCTGCGCTGGGAGCCCTCGCTTAAGGGGATCCGGTTGTCCCCGGACTGTGAGGATCGCGTCTCGCTCTATGCGATGATATTTTATTGTACCTTACGTCCCCTCAAAAATCTCTGAATGTTTTGTTCGATGTGCTCACTTCGTTTGGGAAAAATTCGGGCCTTGTTATCAACTGGGTTAAATCCTGTGTATACGTGCTCTCGGGCGGTCCCCCTCCCTTGCCTCGCAGATGCCCCATTCGGGTCTCTCCGACGGGCTTTAAGTACCTGGGGATCTTTATATCTTTAAACCCTGCGGCTCGCTACGCACATAATCTGCTCCCCCCCTTCAAAGATTGAGACTTGACGTTGAGCGCTGGCTCGGGTTGCCGCTGTCACCGCTCGGGCGCGCAGCCCTTTTTAAAATGATGGCCCTGCCGAGGTTTTTGTACGCGCTTCAGAATACGTTCGATATTATTCCGGCAAGCTACTTTAGAGAGATTGAGAGCCTGTAGAGACAGTTAATTTGGGATGGACGTTCGATTATTTCCCTCGCTAAACTCACTCTTCCCTGGTATGATGGGGGTATAGCGTTGCTGGATATTAGGCGTTACTATTGGGCCTTGCAACTGAGTGCGATCAATCATGCGACATATGCGCCTGCTCCTAACCCGGCGTTCGAGATGGATAAGTATTTGCTACCGGGCGGGGATTACAGGAGGGCGCTCTACTCCAAGGCGGCGGGCAAGGATTTATCTGGACCTACCAAGATTGCTGTACGAGTGTGGCATGCTGCGAATGCGTCTGTGGGTTGGGAAGATCGATTGACTCGTGCGACCCCCTTGTATGAAAGGCTGGGATGTCTCTGTAAAACGAAAGGGTTTGAAAACTGGGATATGATTGGTATTAGCTGCGTGGGCGATCTTTGGGTCAAGGGCAAAATCAAGACCTTTGCGGCACTAAAGACAGAATATGAATTGAGTGACAGGGAATTCTTCCGATACACACAGATTCACCATGCCTTGAGTTCGGTTCTTCCTGCGGGTACTGTCGTCCCCGAGTCCTCCCCCCTTGAAGATAGGCTCCTTGACGGCCACGTCCCCGACAGTACCATTTCCCTGATATATAAGAGGTTGATCAACACCCGAGTGGATCTGTTAGTGCGTCTTAGGGAGGTCTGGACCGGCGACGGTTTGGAGCTGGATGACGAGGATTGGCAAGCTGCATTGTCCTTGCCTAAGGAAGTCGCGATTCCTGCCCGTCTCGGTTTCGTTCAGCTCAAAATCTTACATCATGTATATATCACTGGTCCGCACTTGATTCGCATGGGTTATTCCTCGGACGGGTTATGTAAGCGTGGTTGTGGGATGCTTGGTACTTTCCTGCATATACTTTGGGAGTGCCCGGAGGTGGTGCAGTTCTGGAATAATGTGCATGCAGTGATGGGTAGAGTCACGGGGGTGGTGCTGCAGCCCGAGGCCAGGCGGTGCCTGTTGAATGTGTGGGATCCGAATGATTATAGTGTGGCCCAGACGCTTTGGGCGACCCTTGGGAATATGATTGCTAAAAGGGATGTTGCGCAGTTGTGGGGTTCCCAGCGCCCGCCCACGATATCGGTATGGAAGTAGAATATGGACTGGTGTATGTTCAGAGAGAAGACTGTGTATGTGGCGCCGGGAAAACCTAGAAAATGGAATAGTATCTGGAGCCAATGGAACGCGTACCGTGGAAATCTATGTGCGCCTCCGTTCGTGCACAACCCCGAAGTCCCTCTGTCCCCCTAATCCGGCATTCCATGTATTGTGTGTTTTTTGTTATCCTTAATTTTGTTTTCCCTGCTGGCCCCCTCCCCACAATGTGTACTATTGATCTGTTGTATAATATTGTGCCTAGGTGTCCTCCTATGTGAACACATGTCCATGTATACTGTCTTTTTTGCCTTGTACTTTGTTTTCATTCTTTTAATAAAAAAAATTATTTAAAAAATTAAATAAAAAAAAAAGAATAGCACAGATTCCTTGCAACATAATTAACAAGTGGGAATATTGCCAAATGATTGACACTCACTTATTCAATCTCAGGAGGAATGGAAGATGCATTCTGAATCATACCCAAGACTTGCCAGTCACACATCTCAAAAGTTGTGTTAACCCAATAAGTTCAATATGCAGAGGCTAATACGTGTGCAGCCTCAAATAAGCATATGTTGCAATGTTCGCTAAGCAGATGTAAAATGCTCCTTTAATAAACAGTTAGGCAGTAACATCTTTTTAAAGATGGAATAAAAAATAGTACATGAGTCTGTCATTTCATAGAAGGAAATTTTCACAGAATTGGTAACAAATACAGCGCAATTTATTTTAAAGTGTTTTGGACTGAAATCTGTAGAAGCTGTTTTTTGATTGTCAAATCACCCATTCCCCTTTTTAAACATTTCTGCCAGTGGCCTATAAATATTGTCAAATTCACCAAAACATGCTTTTTATAATCAATATGTTTCACATGCACAATTTATCACTCTATTTTCTTGCATTGGCTCTAAGGATAGCGCCACCCCATTGTTTAAAGTGTTAGCCCCACCTTCATTGTTTGACACTGTTAGCCCCTCACATGAAGTGCAGGTCTAGTTGCACCCCTGAGCAGAGCTTTGTTTAGGGAAAGGTGGAAAAGTGCTCACACCCAGCTGCTCTCCATCACAGCTCCTCACAGCTTCGGGAATGGTTTGCCAATGTTTTTTTATTCGTTTATGAGCATTGCACTTCTCAAAACCTGCAAAGTATATCAAATGAGAACAAGACAAGGCGCGAGTCACTGCCCTTCATAGTTCTGGAAAACGTATGTGCAGATCCAGACTTTCCACTGAGAACTCCACAGTGCTGTGGTTATTCAAAAAGTAAGGCATCTCCCTCAATTTGTTCACCAACTCCAGGCTCCCGCCACTGACCCTAATTGGACACCATGGGCACCTACCTTTTAGGTGAATGGCATACCTGATCCTTTCATGGGTGTCGTGCTTTGTTGTATGACACTGTAGCTTGTTTTATGGTGCTCAGTGCACAAAAACGCTTTGCATATGCAGTTGTGTGATTACATATGCGAAGTAATGATTGAAGTTCAGTTGAAATAGTTTCACTTTGTGTAATGAATATAAATATGATGAATGTACTATTTATTTGATATTTGATAATATTTTATATTTCTTTTTATGAGGCGGCTTGGCACTAGCGCCTGCAAAAGGAGAGAAATGGTGCAAATAATAAATGACCCACAACTATATAGGGAGTGGAAAAAGCCATGTTTTGAGATCCTTTCTGGAAGTCCTCAGATTCTCCTGGCATCTGAGGTGCCAAGGTAGCCAATTCCAGAGCTTGCATGTGGAGTATACAAAGCTTCTGCTGCCCTACGAGGCAGTATGGATTCTGGGTACCCTGAATGTCTTAGAAGTTGCTGATCAAAGGCCTCTTTTTGGGGAGCACCAAGAAAATGTGTTCTAAGTTTATGAGGGCCATTGAGACAGAACGCTTTGCGGCTGTACACAGCACCTTGAAAGCCACTCCTTTTTTTTATCAGGAGGCAGTGAAGTTCATCCAGAGCCTTTGAGACTGGATCGAATTTCTTGATATTTTTGATGATCCATGCAGCAGTGTTTTACGCTCACTGCAGTTTCTTAAGAGAGCTTTGTGGCATGCACAAATAAAGGATATTACAGTAATCTAATCTTGATAAGGCCAGGAAAAGATGGCATTCTTCTGTAAATCTGTTGGAATGAAGGGTGTTTCTCAATGTTTTTTGCTGGTAAAAGCAAGTGGAGATATGTTTATTAGTCTGATCCAAGAAAGCAAGTTTTTAGTCAAGAAATTACCCTGAAGTTTCTCACTTTAGGATCTGGGGAGGGAAGAAGTCCCAAGGTCTGTGGCCACCAGGAATGGCTCCAGGAAGAGGTTTCCCTACCGAAAAGGAGTACCTCTGCTTTTTCAGAGTTCAATTTGAGGCAGGGCCTGCTCATTGTGCTGACCACCGCCTGCATACAGTTATTAAACCGATGCTCCACATCCTTGATGCTACTGGTGATGGACACTACAATTTGCCTATCATCAGCATAAGAGATTGTTGAGAACCCAAAAGATCTCGAAGTTTCACAAGGGGGGCCATGTAAATATTAAACAGGGTTTGGCTGAGTGATGACCCTTGTAGGACACCACAAGGCAAGGAGAAATAATTAGAGAGGAAGTCACCAAACAAGAACGATTGAGGAAGGAGCAAAGGAGATCACATGTTTGCCCAGTGATTGCTATCCCCACTAATCAAAGCTTCAGGACAGAGTAGCTCACCATGCCAATGGCTGCAAATAGGTCTAATAGGACAATCGCAGCCTTACCTCCATTGTTCATAATGTTCTGCATCTCCTCTGAGGCTACTATCAATGCCGTCTCTGTACTGTAAGGCAGTGGTTCCCAAACATTTGACTCCCGAGGAACCCCATTGAGTCACTAATAGATGCTGCGGACCCTAAGCAATTTGTACTATATAAATTTCAAACATTAAAACAGCAAATCACAAAAAATACACAAACAAGTGCACAATAAACAAATACTCGGTTTACTAAAGATTTTATTATTTTATATTGAAAAAATTAGCAAAAATCCAAAAAATGTAATGGGAAGTTTGGTGCTGTATCTCGGCGCCCTACTTTTCAATGTTTGGTTTTATTACATGGTACAAGGCTCCTGGTCTTGTCAGGGCTGGACTGGAAGCCCAGAGCAACCCTGGCAAATGTTGTCAGACCAGTCCTGGTACGGTGCACACCAAGTGCAGTGAGTAGGGGTGGGCGGACATTTCCGTTCCGCCCATGGAATGGGTGGAAATTTCCACTTTCCGCCTTCCACAAAGAAAGCGGAAAAACGGGGCAAATTTCTTCCTATTTGCGGGCGGAACGGAAGTTGGCCACCCGCCTGCCTCCCGTCCGCCTCCTGCCCAGCTTATTACATTAAATAAAAAGGCTAATTATAACTTAAAAGCAAACTTACCTTACTGCGCAGCAATCTTCCCAATGCGCAGGCTCCCTTGCATGCGCAGTTTCCAAAGATGATGCCGCGATTGGGAAGATTGCGGGGCAGTAAGGTAAGTTTGCTTTTAAGTTATATTTAGCCTTTTAATTTAATGTAATAAGGCGGGCGGGAGGTGGGCGGGAGGCAGGCAGACGGGAAGCGGGAGCCGGGCGGGCGCGGGCGGCCTCGCGAAACGGAAATATCGTGGAGAGGCACGGAGATTGCTTCAATCTCCGTGCCTCTCCGCGATAGTCCCTTCCGCGACTTCCGCCCACCCCTGGCAGTGAGTGACCCTGACCACTAGAAAAGGGGCTTTACAAGCTCTACCCCTGAGAAAATTAGGGAAACAATTCTACAACACATTTGTCATTATATATTGAATTGCATTAGCTTTTAAAGCATAGTAAATGATGAACTAACTGTGCAACAGGACACAACAATCTCTGTTGGGGCTTGTCGATGATTCCCTCACTATCACACTATAACAGTGCCTCTTATCTCTCCATAGCCCCTCCGTCAAATGTATTTGATTTATATTATAACACCTCTCATACTAGTATAGGATGTCAGAGCACTTTACACCACACACATACTGACACAATGAATCATACGTGTGTAATTCAGTGTATAGAAAATGTTACAGAAGGCAAAGGGGACTACAAGGTGTAGGATTCACATGTCATTCATACTGGTAGGCAGTTTTTAGGAGTGTTTGGACCCAAGAACACGCAAACCCAGGACTCAAAACATAACAGTGGTTAGCATTGACTTTAATAATAAGAATGTAATTCTACCCAACCAAACCTTTTTTAGCAGCATCGGGATAATGAAAGACTGGGAAATAAACATAACTTACTAACTTGTACCATGCAGTTTGCATACAGCTCTTTGAAGGCAGTTCATAGCTCACTGTGCAAGATTATGACAAAAGCAGTAACCCACTGAACTATTCACATTAAATAGTGGCTTTTTTTAAATGCATGGTACACGTTCCCCTGGGGGTCCCTGGACCACAGTTTGGGAACCACCGAGTAAGGCATATACAAAAAATTGAACATGTGGGAATGGATAGAATGGTGACTCTGCTAGTGAATATATTAATTACTCTCTAGTACTGTTGTCACTATACAACACGACATTTATTGATATGACTTCAATCACAAGCAAAGACAATCTCAAAGTACCGGGTGTGTTTTATCAGACAAATGGTACATAGACAGAACAAAACAAAACAAAACTTGTTATTTCACACATCCGACAACAATATAATACAACACATACCAAAAACATATAAATGTACTTAATCTCTGTTCCAAGTAGTTCATCAATATCGCTGCAATACTCATCAGTAGTAGTCCAGATCAGAGGTAAATCAGTACAGATACACACAGGAGGGAAAAAAGGGCCCTTGAAAAACAATGGTGTACATCACAATCTTTAAATGGTTAGATGCTTTTATGCTTAATTGGACTCCTCCAAATTCATGAAGTGGACATGTTTCGGCCCATTATTTCACACTTCATTTGATCAGGAGAGCGATCACGCACTTCTAGATGCGGTGTCTCTCAATTTAAGGGCGATATATAGCCGCTACAGGTCTGACGAGATCCTAAAGGCAATATTTGGCTATTTTCCATGTTCTTTTTCTTCTTCCCTTGTGCTCAAGAGGCCTGAATGGATGGGCTGAAACATGTCGATTTTCTTGATTTGGAGGAGTCTGATTAGGCATAGGAAAGTCCATAGCACAGGGAAGAGGTGTGGCGCAGCTGCCAGGCAGCCTCACTCCGGACCATTGGGTTCACGGTTCGATCCCGGCACCGGTGGCAGATCAGCCCAGCACCATGTGACTCTGGGCAATAGCTTGCTTAATCTTCTCAATGGCCCCCAGCGCCGGGAAACCACTTTGGAGGTAGCTGCACAAATTACAAAATTTTAAATTACAAGCATATTAGCGTCTAACTATTTCAAGACTGTGATACACACCATTGTTTGTCGAGGGACCTTTGTTCCCTCTTGTGTGTATATGTACTGGACTACCTTCCCTATGGACTGCTACTGACTAATAAGTATTGCAGCCACATTGACAATTTGAAAGAGAGATTAAGTACATTTATATGTTTTTGACTTGTGTTGTACTATTGTTATTGTTGGATGTGTGAAATAACAAGTTTTGTTTTGTTCTATTAACACACCATGTGTTTGTTTGTCTGATAAAACACAGCCCGTACTTGAAGATGGCCTTTGCCTGTGATTGAAGTCATATAGATAAATGCTGTTTTGTATAGTGAAATACAGCACTAGAGATTAATTAATATTTTCACTTGCAGAGTCATGATCGTGTCCGTTCCCACATATTACCATTTTTGGTATATGCCATGCCTCATTTCCAGGTTGAGGAGGAATTAAGCCCCTAGATTGTTGAGCGTCTCTGCACTTTAAACCCTTCTGAAACAAAACTGGGCTCCATCCAGAATCTCGTTCTGATTGAGTTATTCTGAGAGAGCAAAGTTGTTGTGTTTCTCTAAAATGTTTGTGAGTAGGGGGAGATGTGAGATGGAATGATAGCTCTTTACTTCGTTAGCGTCCAATGAGTGATTTTTAAGCAGTGGCAGGTTGGGAGCTTTTTTCCAGTCTAACAGGAAGATGCCATGTTAATAAAGCTATTTAATAATGGGGTAAGTGGAGGAGTCACAGGACCTACAATCTCCTGGAGAATTGTAGGCGGGCAGGAGTTCGATGGGATTCCTTATTTGGTATGTTTTATTAGATCTGACACTCTCTAAGCAGTGAGAGGGAAAACCGAGGAGCTTAATGGTGGTTAAGCTTCAAAAGAGCGTTCTCTGCGTCGGGGGTTTTGATATTTGCAGTGTCATCGAAATCCCTGTATACGGTCTCAACCTTGTTTTTAAAGAGTTCACCTAGTTTGTTACAAAGATTTTGATCATATTTCTTTCTATATCCTTTTTTCACTATATAGTCTATCATCATCAATGTGCTTGCAGACAAATAGACATTCATCCTATTAGCTGCTGTAGGATTTCTTATTTTCAAATGTCATTTTTATTCTGATGTTTTGTTAAATGGTATACAAACTGGTAATTGAAAACTATACAAAGCGTGCACTATGTACTTTTTATTCCTTTTCTTAGAATACCATTCGGGGAGCTAATCCTTTTATCACGGAGAAAACACTTTATTTTATGAGAGGGATGAGTAATGAGGTGCACGCACTGAAATAACACATCTATCTCAAAATATTGCCCTTCTTTTTCGCATTAACGCTTCTTGTTTTATTGACAATTGCATTACTGCATGTGCTACTCTGTAATAAATATTTTACTGCAATATACTATCGGTATTATGTTTGAGGTATCATTTTGTTTTCATTGTAATATATAACCTGGGTTGTTAACCAAAGGTATTTCTTTATTGCGCCTTTTTCATTCAGTGTTTTGCACTCTCTAAAACGGCTTTTGCGGAATTATTGACTCAGGGCCCGATTCACAGAACTAACTTAAGACAAAATCCTAAACTTACTACTTTTGGTATTCACAGAAGTTAGGATTTTGTCTTAAGACAAACTTAAGACAAATTTAAGACAGATTTAAGACAGACTTAAGTTAGGATTTTGTCTTCAGTCTGTCTTAAGTCTGTCTTAAGTTTGTCTTAAGACAAAATCCTAACTTCCGTGAATACCAAAAGTAGTAAGTTTAGGATTTTGTCTTAAGTTAGTTCTGTGAATCGGGTCCTCAGGGTTGTCAAAGATAGAAGCAAAACATTAAAATTGTATACACATTGAAAGTAAATTATGTTACTCTACTTATACCGAATTCACTGCTTTCTGTGCATGCTCTCCAGTGAGGGGTCTTATGAACTTCTACAAATGGTGCCCTTCATTTCTCTATCCCCCTTGTCTCATCTCGCTGTGTGTCATGCACAAATTCCTGTTTTCTTCTATTATGCAGGTATGTGAATCTCATATTCAAGAATTGGCTCACAAAGAAAAGGTCTGCTGAGAATTATGAAAAGGGAAGTGCTGGATGGATGTATCAATCTTTTTGTCACTGCACACTTTTATTATTTAGTTTTGTTGCAGTTTTAACCCACACGCAATGTTCAGGCCATTCAGGGACTTTAATATGCAATTGCAAAGGGGGGTGGATGCCCAAGTGTGCACTGCTGCTTTTTTTTCTGTGCGTCGATATTGCAGTGCTGCTGCAAACCAGCCCCCAGTAAAAAAAACTAGCCCCCACTGCTGAAAAAATCGGCCCCCACCCTTCCAGCCTCCCGGGGAAATGCTATGTTGGCTACGGCCAACCCGGTCCTGATTGAAGGAGAGCCCTCATTTGATTGAAGATTAATTAGGCAAATATTATGCAGTCTCTTTTATTGCTTAATATTGTATGGAACTTAAAAATACACTACAACTCCCATAATACCACTCGCCTTGGCAGGAAGTTATTAACACAAACAAAAGATATCCCACTATGAAGCACTAACACCCACAGCTATGTTCCCGGTCACCGTCATACCCCTGCTCTAGGAACCATCCGCTGACCCAGCTACGCTTTCCATCTACAGACCCATCATCAATCTTCTACCATACCTGACAAAGGTCTTCAAGAAACTAATCAGCCAATGACTTATGATCCTTGACAGAGGAGACCTCATTCTCCTGGTCTTCTCTGCAGCATTTGATGAAGTCTCAAACCCCTTTTGCATCAAGCGTCTGCATGAGATTGTCCTCCAAGGACCCATTCTCTGCTGGATCTGATTCTTCTTAATGGATAAATCACAAGGTGTCAGCCTGGCACGCACCTTACTCCTAGGACGCCCACAAACTCATCTGTGGAGACCCTCAAAGTTCATCGCTCAGCCTCACCCTCTTCAATGCATACATGAGTCCTTTGGTCAATGTCATCTGAGCACGACATCAACATCCTCTCCTATGCATACAGGCAGCTCATACTATTCTTCACAGACAAAATTCCCAACACAAAAAACAAGTTGAGTGGAGTGCCTGCATTACTAAAATCATGAACTAGAACAAAGTCAGTTCTCTCAAGCTCCATACAGACAAGACAGAAGTTGTAATCTTCAGCAAGAAATACTCATGATGGGACACCAACTGGTGGCAAGCTGAACTCGGACCCACACCCAGAACCAATGCCAGGAGCCTCAAAATAATAATCAACAGCAAACTAGACATGGCTCCACAAGTCAATGCCGTCACTGCATTCTGCTTCCCCACTCTGAAGATGCTGAGGAAGTTCTTCAAATGGCTGTCAAGCAACGCAAGAAAAACTGTCACTCACACCGTATTCACCAGCAAGTTGAACTATGGAAACCCCCACCACGCTGGGATCACTAAACAAATCCCTAGAAGACTACAGACTGTTCGCTAAGTCTGTGGTGATTGTTGGGGGCCTTTTCAGAGACTTACCTGCCTTTTTCCGACTCCTGGGGATCTCGCTGCCATTCCCGGTCTCCCTCCCGCCGCCGCAGCTTGACATCCAGCGGCTGCCGAGTGGAGGGAGACTACATCTCCCAGGCTGCTCTGCTTCGCGGCGGAAGCCGCCATCGTCATTTCCTCGCCTGGCGGCGCTTTATACGAACGGCAGCCCCGGTGGAGCGGGCGCTGTTCGCTAAGTCTGTGGTGATTGTTGGGGGCCTTTTCAGAGACTTACCTGCCTTTTTACGACTCCTGGGGATCTCGCTGCCATTCCCGGTCTCCCTCCCGCCACCGCAACTTGACATCCAGCGGCTGCCGAGTGGAGGGAGACTACATCTCGTAGGCTGCTCTGCTTCGCGGCGGAAGCCGCCATTGTCATTTCCGCGCCCGGAGGCGCTTTAAACGAACGGCAGCCCCGGTGGAGCGGGCGCTGTTCGCTAAGTCTGTGGTGAATGTTGAGGGCCTTTTCAGAGATGTACCTGCCTTTTTCCGACTCCTGGGGATCTCGCTGCCATTCCCGGTCTCCCTCCCGCCGCCGCAGCTTGACATCCAGCGGCTGCCGAGTGGAGGGAGACTACATCTCCCAGGCTACTCTGCTTCACGGCGGAAGCCGCCATCGTCATTTCCTCGCCTGGAGGCGCTTTAAACGAACGGCAGCCCCGGTGGAGCAGGAGCTGTTCGCTAAGTCTGTGGTGATTGTTGGGGGCATTTTCAGAGACTTACCTGCCTTTTTCCGACTCCTGGGGATCTCGCTGCAATTCCCGGTCTCCCTCCCCCCGCCGCAGCTTGACATCCAGCGGCTGCCGAGTGGAGGGAGACTACATCTCCCGGGCTGCTCTGCTTCACAGCGGAAGCTGCCATCGCCATTTCCGCGCCCGGAGGCGCTTTAAACGAACGGCAGCCCCCTTGTCGCAGGATCGCGCGCGGGTTGCGGCGGGAGAAGCCCGGGCCAAGAGCGGGCCCGTTTGAGCCTGTTCGAGGCCTGAGAGGCTGGGCTGGGCCACCCCCCTAACATCTGGGTGGATCAACAAACTGAGTAAGTGCATAAATTGAAACATACATATACTCATCGTGTTTCACTTATCTTACCATGGCCGAACTCCCCGCAAAACAGAACGCCGGCTTTCTACGGATCCGTTATTTAACAAACGGTCCTCTCTGGGCGAAATTGCCACGTCTAACAGCCCTGAAAGAAATGTAGTGATCAATACAACTAATGATTCAGTTGCCATGGACTTAATTAGTGACATAGCTGATGATCTCACTAGTATTAGTACCAATGAAATCACAAACACGCAGCTATTATACGCACAAACCCCTGTAACAATTTTATCTGAAGGAGTATCAACCAGGGCACAATCAATGGCTGAGAGAGGGGGTCTTACTCCTTCAAAAAGCATTACATCAGGAGCAATACCCAAACAGAAGAGGGCAGGGGCAACAAAAAGGGGCAGGCAACCCAAGATTACACCACCAGCTAAAAATGATCTCATACTCATCACTGAATCTACTGCTGAGAAACACACAGTGGGATCTGACATTACCCCTGCAAACATGATAGCTTCTCCTTCTGTGCTTCTAGTGGAAAGCTTTTGGGTAAAACTGAGTGAGATCTTGACATCCTCTATAAGACCTTTAAATGATAGATTAAAACATATGGAGGAGCGTTTAAAAAAGCTTGAGCAGCTGACCCTAACAAACCTTGAGTTAAATAAAAAATTTAACTCAACACATCCATCAGCGACTAAAGAGCCGCCTGCTGCATCAAAATAATTAAGAAAAAAGACGGTTACACCTGCAACATCAAATCGACCAGGATGTGACCTAATAACAAGCTTGTCACAAACAAGGACGGAAATCACCCAGTGTACACTGTTGATGTAGAACCTTGTTTATTACCAACTATAGATTTGTCCCCAGAATCCACACCCTACGTCGTCAGTCTGACAGGAGTCCCTGAATTAGGGCCAGGCAATATAGAATCCTTTGCAGAATTAAAAAACAAGATGACACATTGGCTTAATATTAATAGGCCATTACCTCCACACACTCGCAGTAAGATCCTGTATGTACGAAGAGTTAGCTGGGTAGGGAGAAGCAGAAAAAATATTTAGGGAGACTGCATCATTATAAACTTTGGAGACAGGCAAGCCCCTAGATGTATATGTGATGAGTGGAATCATACTATAAGTACTAGGATACAGCCACTTGATCTCACACACTTTTACAGTTTAGAAATGGGTATACCAAACTATCCCTTTCAGAGAAACCATCTGGCGGTAAATCCTGGAACTAGATATCCCACAAACCTAAAAACTAGTGAAGATCCAGGTCAAGTAATGGGCTTCCCAACTAGCAACAGATACAGTACACTTGAAATGGTGGACTAACTGCCCACAAATATTGTTTTCCCAAATAATCTGGGTAAAATGTGCATAGAGAATCATGATAACACCCCCAGTAACCATTCCTCTGATAATAGTATTAAAATTATTAGTACCGAGGTTGAGCTGGAAACGCGATTGGTAGAGTTCAAGACCACGGAAATAGAAAATGTAGGAAATCTTGTTAAAACTCCCACGCAAAAGGTCAGATCATATAATAAAAATGTGGAAACGATTAATAGCATT
Source organism: Lissotriton helveticus (assembly GCF_964261635.1). Lineage (NCBI taxonomy): Eukaryota > Metazoa > Chordata > Amphibia > Caudata > Salamandridae > Lissotriton > Lissotriton helveticus. The sequence continues at coordinate 892,418,885 of NC_136071.1, read as the reverse complement.
AGCCTGATGTCATGGAATATAGCGGGACTTGCGGGTAGGACTGATGATATGGACTGTCTAACCCTCTTCCAACAATATTCAATTATATGCTTACAGGAGACTTGGGCCTTGGATGCCATCCACATAAATGGCTACCGTAATTTTCATACACCAGCCACTCACACGATAAGGGGCAGGAATCAGGGGGGTCTCTGTACCTACATGTCAAACCTCTTAGATGGAGTTTCTGTAAAATTTGAACCAACGTCTGAATATTATCAGCTATTTCAATGACCGATGGGAGAAATAAAAAAATAGTCCTGGTGAATTTCTATAATAACATCCCTAAACCAGAGATTATTAATATCTTATAGGATCTACTCCAAACCCTGAGTAGTATTGAAGAGAAACAGTCAGGTGACAACTGCGTCATATTGGCAGGGGACTTTAATTCCCCGTTATGCCCACATAGTCACCTGAACATTTGTGGTCTGGGTTTTGATAGAGAGGATGTTAGCGCACACTTTCCCCATACAACCTTGGGAAATTGTTTTAATGACATAATTGACCAATTAGACTTGGGGTTCATAAATGAATTATGTTCCCCGCCGGTCCCTTTTAAGCCAACCTTTATCGGGAGGGGTTGTCAATCCATCATAGACTATGCTTTAATATCTAAGCGGCATTCCTGTCGCATACTTAACTATAGACCATGTGTAGTAGGTATACAACCTTTCCAACGAAACTTTTACAACGAACTACCATTACAACGCAACTTTTACAACGCAAACTATTACAACGCATTGTTCTGGGGGGCGCTCTAGGATAGGAAATAGGTTAATTTACTATCCAATAACCTTCCCTAGTGTCCACGGGGACTGGAGTTGGAATAGTAAATTAAACTATTCACTATCCAACACCCAAAAGCGTTATGCGTTGTAATGGTATGCGATGTAAAAGTATGCGTTGTAACGTCATACATCCTGTGTAGTAGCCATGAGTGACCATTATCCATGTGGCTTATCCCTCTTCTTTGCAAGGACACGGGGCAAAACAAATATTTTAACTGAAAGTTTGTACAATTATAAATTAACCCTGGCAAAGACAAAGGGTTACTCCTTCAAATGGAATAAAATAGAACCAGCAACCTTCCTCTCAAACCTTATTAACATTAAACAGAGCGAGTTTGAGATATGTCTCTCTGAGGAAAAAACTGATTCTCGAGTATGCGAGGCTTTTCTCAAAATCAGTGAAGAAATTCAAAATCTTCTTCTCAGGCCGCAGAAATCTGATAGGGGCACTGAAAAAAGATGGTTTAATTCAGAGTGCAGTAAAACACACGCACATCTTCTGTCATCCTTAAAAAGCTTGCCACGTTACCAAATAGCTATAAGATCTGCTGAAACTGCTTATCATCTGGCAATAAAAAATCGTAAAAGAGAGCTGAAGCAGGAGGCCTGGGAGGCGTTACATAAAGCCTGCTTGACAAAAGACAACATCGGATTTTGGAAGGCTGTAAACTCCCCCTTTTTTGTAGATAAAGCCGCTAATACAATAGAAATAGCAATCACAGAAGATACATGGGTAACACATTTCAGTGAGCTCTATAAGATCCCCCAAATGAGAATGAGGTTGAGAGCACAGAACAAATACCTGGTGCCCTGGAAATGACTCAAAAAACCTTCCCTTTAAACGTTAAATTTTCTTTACCTGCGGTACAACTGGCAATTATTAATAGTGCCTCTGGTAAAGCTCCGGGACCAGACGGGGGTCAATAGATGTATATAAATCTAATACAGAATTATGGGCCCCACTCTTAACGAAAGTCTTAAACAGCTGTAATTATAATGGGTTTTTTAACACTTGGCAAGAGGCCATAGTGATACCAATTTTTAAAAAAGGCGACCGTGGCGATCCAAAATGCTACCGACCAATATCTTTATTGGATTCGCTAATGAAGGTCGCTGGGAGAGTCATACTAAACAGTTTGGAGACCTGGGCGGAAGACCAAGGTGTCCTCTCGAAATTCCAGTATGGGTTTAGGGCTGGACTTGGCACTATAGAGCAAGGCTTGAATTTAGCATTGATAATTGCCAAGTATACTATGGCCAAAAAGGAAAACTTATTTTTGTGTTTTGTAGATTTAAGTTCGGCGTTTGACTGTTTGAACCACGATAAACTGTGGTCCATACTAGTACAATTGGGAGTTGAACCTGAACTGCTAAACTTTATAAAGGAATTATAGAGGGGAGCTGGGGCAAGGGTGAGGTTCGGAAACAAGGGTGAATGTACCACTAAATTTGACATCCAAAAGGGTGTAAGGCAGGGATGCATACTAGCACCCTTTTTATTTAATTTGTATATAAATAGTGTAGCATCCCACCTTATGGAAGATCAGTACGACTATCCCAGAATTAAGAACTCCCCAGTACCCAACCTTTTATACGCATATGATGCAGTAATCATGTCCAGAACACAAATTGGCCTTCAAAGATCAATGACTAAATGTTCTAAGTACATGAGTGATAGAGGCCTCAAGATAAATATAAGTAAGACCTTCACCATGTGCTGTACTACCAAGAAGACGTTAAGATGTAAGATTTTTCTTTTAGGCTCCAAAATAGCCACAGCAGAAACATTCTCATATTTGGGAATTAATTTCAACAATAAGGGGACTTGGTCCTCGGGAGTAGAGTCAAGAAAAATGGCGTTTGGTAGAGCAATCGGGGCCGTCCGATATTTTGCAAATAAATTGGGGGGACGTCCGATCCCAGCATTACTGGACATTTTTAAAATGAAATGTGTGTCCACTGCAATGTATGGCGCAGACCTATGGGTAATAACTAATTCTAGTACTATACAGCTCGGAGAAAATAAATGTATTCGCTACTTATTGGCTGTTCCCCGCAATAACGTTTGTGTGCCGTCAAGAACTAGGCATACACCATATTTCAGACTTAAGAAAAGTTAACCCCATTTTATTGTGGCACAAAGTATGGTCAACTGAGGAGACAGGCCTGAACAGGGATGTACTATTGGATTGTTTACATTTAGAAGGGGTTATTAGGATACCCTGGATCAGTTATGTTAAGGGTTTTTTGACCGACATCGGGCATATAGAATATTTTGACCACCCGGAATGTTTAGTGTCAGTCCCAAGGAAGAAGCTTAAGCACCTATGTTTGCACTTTTTGGAGTGTAAACGCTGGATGACCGAGAAAAGTAAAACATCGGTCATGGAGAGCCATTTGATTCTCCAAGGGCAGACCACCCAGCAATATTTGATCAAGGTGCTAAGCTGCTATTCGCGCATGCTATTGACTAGATTTAGGGGGGCACCTTTTTTAGAATGATAACATTCCCGGATCTATGCCCCTGTGACAATGTGTCAAAACAGTCCACTCTACATTGTACCCTTTTTTGCAAATTCTACACCTTGCCAAGGAAAACATTTTTGATATCACTTTTAAGGCAATGTAGGACCGCTCTGATGAAACTACAAATGCTGGAAGATGAACTAATTATGTATCTTGTCTCATCCTTTTTAAAATCCATCATTAAATCCAGAAAAACAATGAATTAACTAAAATATAATTATGTGATTGTTACTGTGACTCTTCCCCACTTATATGTCTCTTATTGTATTTTTAATTGTATTTTTAAACTCAATCAATTACATTCATGGAAAGCCCAACGTTGTAAATGTATATTTATATTTTTATTGTGCTTTTATGATTGTTCTTATCAAATCGAATAAAGCTGTTTTTGACTTTGACTTTGACTTTGACTACAGACCATCCAGAACTCGGCAGCCAGACTCTTTCTCAACCTCCCACATAGAACTCACATTACACCACTCCTCAGGAAACAACACTAGCTTCCAATAAACAAACATGCTCAATCCAAACTACTCACACACACATTCAAGGTACTTCACAACTCAGGCCCCACCTACCTGCATAATTGGTTTACCTTCCACCAACCATCAAGACACATCCACATCCACTCTGCAGGGCTCCTCCTTGCCAACATCCCACACATGCACAGAACCAGATCAGGAGTATGAGGATTCTCTTAATTTTTAACCACCTGAGTACCTTGTAGAATGGTAAAAGGATGAAGAAGACCTTGGTAATAAGGTCCGAGGATGTAGAACAGCTAATTCCGTACTTCTATTTTCAAAATATTAAAGAAACTATCCGATCTTTAAAACTAACTAAAGCCATAGAGTCAGATAACCTACCAGCAATTGTAATTATTTATTATTTATTTATTTATTTTAGTGTTTTATAGAGCGCGAACTTGACCCGTTAGGATATCAGAGCACTTTACAGAGTCACAAAGTAAACAATAGGAAGGATAACACAAGAATACTGTACATTAGGGGGGAGGGGGTACTGGGTACAAGAGGGAAAACCCTAAACAAAGATAGTCAATATTACAATTGTTAAGGACGGACTCCGGTTCTTGATACAGACTGGTGGGCAAGCTTTCTAAATATGACCTTCCAAAATATTTTAACTTCTGGGTTTTTCCCAGAAAGTTGGAAGGGGGACATTGTCAGACCAATATATAAAAAAGGAGGGCGCCACATTGCCCCAGAAGTATCGCCTTATAAGCTTGCAAGATGTGCTGGAGAAACTATACTCCAAGATATTGTTATGTGTATTGAAGTCCTGGGCAGAACAGTACAATTTGATACCAATAGAGCAAGGTGGTTACAAAGAAGCCAATCCAACTATAGACCACTACCTTAGTTTATGGGCAGTGGAAGTGTGAGGAAATCTGTTCTGCTGTTTTCTTAATTTCCGAGCTGCCTTCGACTCAGTAGACCGTAGTCTACTGTAGATTATGCTAGCAAAGCTCGGAATCAACATGATAGTACTATCATTAATACAGGAAATGCATTCACAGAATTGGGCCAGGCTAATCTTGGATACCCTTGGAACTTTATCTAAGAAAATTCAGATAAAGAATGGATTGCATCAGGGCTGTGTTTTGGCTTCACTGTTATTCTCTTTGTTTCTTTCCGACTTACCAAATATACTGAGTAAGGATGGTGGATTAAGCCCTAAAATGGGGGACACCCATATATTAAGTCTGTTATATGCTGACAATCTAGTGATAACGGACATGACAGAGCTGGGTTTGCAAAAAAAAAGATTTTTTTAATGATAATTGTTTAAAGAAACGCCTCACGGTTAACCTAGAAAAGACTAAAATAATGCTGCTGGGTAAAAGAAAGAGCTCTTTTTACTGGAAACTGGGAGAGGTCAGAGTCGAAGAAGTGGACAAATATAAATATTTGGGTATGTGGTTCGACAGCAAGTTAAATTGGAGGAACTACATACAGTCATTAACCTCATCAATGCTACAACAATTCCCCCTGAGCGCTGTTACTCCAGATTTCCCATTGTTCATGACGAGCTCAGCTCGTCATGAGCACACGAGCAGTGTACTGCATGACGAGCTGAGCTCGTCATGAGCATGGAAGGGGTTAAAATCAAAGCCTCTCTCTTCAGTATGGGGCCTTAAACAACTTAACCAGAAGTATGGAGGCCCTTCCATGAGGCCAATTGTGTCAGCTTTTAACGGAATGGTTCACTCACAGTTCAAATATGGTTAAAGGTTTTATCCATAGGTGGCAAATTGGACTGGAATCTAGAGGAGGGTAAATGCATGAAACTGCTCCTTGCCCTCCCTCCGGCAACTATGATACAGGCTGTGAGAGTGGAATGTCATTTATTTATTTATTTATTTATTTTAGCGATTTGTATAGCGCCTGGTGACCCAAGGGCATCCCCGCGCTGTAAATCTCACAGCCTGGAATTTTCTGGGAATGCAAGCATCATTGAATTTCTGGCAGAGATTGAATAGAGAAGGGCCTCCCAAAATATCAAATCTTTGTAATAAAAGAAATAGAGGAAAGTGAACTTAACTGGGCATCCCACGTTAGACATAAGTTAGATAAGCTATGGGCTAAACTTTCCTTAGAACCAGATCAATGGAAATCAGGGCAGCAGATCCCCAAGCAGGAGCTACGTCATATTATCAACACTAAGGCCCGAGAAGAAGATTTGCATTATCTGGGGAGCAAATTGTCCACCCAATTCTTGGTAAATGGGTAGACTAACGATCAGATGTTCCCCTATATCGAGGATGTGCCAAACTCGAAGCTCAGAAATATAGAATTGAAATTTAGAGTTGGCCTGAATCCATGTAATGCTGATTGGAAGATAAAATCAGCAATGACAAATATACAGGGTCTGTGCACATGTTGATTACAAGTAGAATGCAGTGGCCAACATATTTTGCTGGATTGTTTGTGGTTCCTGGAAGAACGGAAAGAACTTTTAAAACCTCATTTTATTGCCTATAAAACTGATAGTAGGGATCAAGCACTTAGCCTATTGATAAATATGAGATTTTTAAACGTGACATGTGCAATAGGAAGATTTTTAATTGCAATACAGGAATTGTTGAATTAATTGGAAATATACTCTGAAATGGACTTGGCGTTGAAATACAACTTTACCCATGACCTGGGAAAATCTCTGATCCTTGGAAGTCCGTATGTATGTAGAAATGTATATTTAATGTACAGGTAAGCTTTTTTCTATTCGGTGAAGAATTAAGAGCTTTTTTTAGAGTGGTACAGCTTCCTTTGCATATTTTAGTAGGATTTTATTGAGTTTTATACAGTTTTTACTGTCGCACTGTTTGCATAATTTGTATTTTAACTGTACGCTAACGGAGACAAGCTAACCCTTGCATTAGCGGCTCGGGTTGGCAGATAATAACGGCAGCGTGAACCCTTTTCTTTTAAAAATAACAATTCATTATTTTATGACTGTGATTGAGTGTTTTTAAAATTGACCGTGACCAATGTAATTTTCTGCTTGCTTATTTGCACTGTTGGAGGAAGGAGCTGTATTCAATGCTCCGGGACACCATATCTGCTAAATTTGCACGTACGTCGAATTGGGAGTGAGGAGCTCTGTTTAATGCTCCTGGGGGGACCTCAGGTGGAATCTCTTCACTTTGGAGGTGGCAGTCTAGTTGCGACGCCCTCCACGCTCACCACTCCTCCTAAGGAGCAAGTGATGCGCCCGCGCAGCAGACGCGTGTAGCGGGCGCGGCAAAGGCAAGCCCATCTGCGCCCATCCACTACCGACCGGGACCCGGGGCTAGACCCCCTGGTTCTTCCTCCTCAGGTAAACTAGCGTACCCCTCTACCTTCTAAATACTGGCATACATTACTACCAGCTGCCAGCTATAGCAAATGTCCTCACTGCCCCTTTGAGTTTAACTCATTAAACATTACCCCAGCGGGAAAAACCACCAATAAAAATCTCAAGATGCTTCTCTTGAATTGCCGTTGACTACCCAAGTACAGCATTGAACTCCATCTACTCCTGGAGGAACATACTCCTGATGCCATGTTTCTTACAGAAACATGCCTCTCCAGTACCGCAGACCCAGCGATTGTCCAAGCTCTGCCTCCCGGGTTCTTGATCCAGAGACAAGATCGAAAACTGGGCAGAGGAGGGGGTATAGCTGTCATCTATAAAGATATATTTCACTGTAAGCTCTCAGCAAGCCCGATTCCCGACTGTGAAAGCTATTTTTTCACACTCGTTTTTTTGCCCACATGCACCTTTTCCGGAGTACTTATCTATCGTCCCTCCGGCCCAATTAGCCTTTTTAGCAGAGAGCTTCCAGAAATTATAGCTAATCCACTGAGCACCTTCGCCAACTTCTCGGTGCTAGGGGACCTGAATGTCTATTTTGACCTGACATCCTCACCAGAGGCAGAGGCTATAACAGATTACCTAGATGCTTTGGCCCTGAAGCTTAAAGTGACAGACCCTACCCATCAAAAGAGTCACCTTTTTGACCCTCTTTTCTCCAATATTGATAGTCTGACAGTGGAAAAACATATTCCCCTGCCATGGTCAGATCACTTTTTAGTTCCTTTTGTCTGGGCCCTTTCGGAGGATTGCCAGCCACGGGAAAGGGTAAAAACGTGGAATAGGAACTGGGCCAAATTATCCCCAGAGTCCTGGGCAGCGTCTCTAAATAATACGAGGCCGGCTCTCAGGAGTGACCCGGAATCTGCTAGCATTAAGGTCAATCAGTGGTTGGAGACCTCCTTAGATACCCTAATTCCCAAAAAATGGATATCAAGCAAAAAAGTAGAACATAGTGCGCCATGGTACTCTCCCAAACTTAGGGGAATGAAACAGGTGTGTAAGCGTTTGGAGAGAAATTGGAGAAGGGGTTTCTCCGCAACAGAAAAAATTAAATATAGAGCTGCCTTGAGAGCCTACAAGACAGAAATCAGAGCTGCTCAATCGGACTACTATGGAAAGAAAATTCTTTCTGCTGCCAATTCCCCTCGAGAAAATTTTAAAACCACTATGTCCCTCTTAAAACCACCAGCACCCCCTCTACCCCCAGAGGATAAAGATGAAAGATGCAAAAATCTGGCACTGTTCTTTCATAGGAAAATTGAAGACATTTATTCCACCTTTCCCCCTTGGGCAATGCCAACATGGCCCGATGTGTCTGAACACTTTACCGAACTCCCTGTCCCCGCTATCGACATAATCCCCCCCATGGATATAAAAACTTTAAAAATCTACTTTGCCCAATTGAAATCGGGCTCCCCACGTGACAGCGCCCCCCCCACTATCCTTATTAGGGTTTTCGATGCTATTGCTCCTGTTATCCTGGAACGTATTAATACCTCATTTTCGACCGGGAAGGTTCCTTCTTCTTGGAAAAGGGGTATGGTCAGAGCCCTGCTGAAAAAAACATCCATGGACCCCGAGGTCCTTATGAACTACCGCCCAATCTCACTCTTGCCTGGGATAGCCAAAATTACATACATTCTGTTCTTTCTACATTTCTTGAACAAAACAACTGTTTACACCCCTCACAAACTGGCTTCCGACCCTCCCAAGGCACAGAGACGGCCTTACTAATGGTCATTGAGGAGTCACGGAAAATTCTTGATGCCGGAGGGTCCGCAGCTATTATACTACTCGACCTTAGCGCAGACTTCGACACGGTCAACCACCAACTCCTGGTATTAAGATTAAGAGAATGCGGGGTGACGGGTACGCTCCTGAACTGGCTGGAGTCAATCCTTTCAGAAAGATCCTTCCAGGTCTTTGAGGATAATGTCGTGTCAGATAGGATGCCTTTGAGATGTGGGGTGCCTCAGGGCTTCTCTCTAAGCCCTATGCTTTTTAATGTTTATGGGCCAGATGTAGGTAATTCTATTTTACCGATTCATAAATACCGAATTTTACCGATTCGGTATTTATGAATCGGTAAAATAGAAGGGGGGAGATGTAGGAAGAATCGGTAATTGAATTACCAATTCTGTAACAATCGGTATTTACCGAATCGGTAAATACCGATTCGGTAATGCCCATTGATTCCTATGGGCATTGAAGCCCATAGGAATCAATGGGCATTACCGAATTGGTATTTACCGATTCGGTAAATATCGATTCCAGCAAGGGTGCAGGGGGTGTCACTTTGACACCCTCTAGCACCCCAAATACTGGCATGTGTTCCATGTGGCAGACAGACATGCCCTAAGGGCATGTCTGTGTGTCACATGGCATAGGTGGGCATGCACACATGTGCATGCACACCTGGATTCGGTATTTTACCACCCAATTGAATTGGGTGGTAAAATACCGAATCTGTAAGCCCTTAGCGACTCTGAAGAGTTCCACCTACATCCCGAAATTACCAAATCGGTAAAATTACCGATTCGGTATTTTACCGATTCGGTAAATTTACCGATTCGGTAAATTTACCAAATCGGTAAATGTAGCCCCCTACATACCAAAAACCCATTTACCGGTCGGTAACGGCCGAAATCGGCCGTTACCGATCGGTAAACGGCCACCTACATCTGGCCCCATATGTGCCCCTTGGCCGACGTAGTCAAGCCCTTTGGAGTGGGGATTGTTACCTATGCTGACGATACTCAGCTGGTGGTGTCCCTTAACCCCTCAAACAATAATTCTGCCAGCCAGGTAAATTGCCTGGAAAGAGTGTCCGCATGGATGGATAGCTCCTTTTTAAAACTGAATGCTGCTAAAACGGAGCTTATGTTTTTGGGGAAACCTATCAACTTGGACCCCAACGCCTTTTGGCCAAACTGACTAGGCTCTATGCCTCCCTCAAAGACCATATCAAAAGTCTTGGGGTTTGGTTGGACAACAACTTGAATTTTGGGATACAGGCGAGTAAAGTAGCAGGCGCCTGCTATGGTATCCTCAAAATGATAAGAAAGGCTTTACCACTTCTGCCTTTCAATGCTGGTAAACTGCTGGTACAAGCCTTGATTCTTTCTCGGCTGGAATACGCCAATGTGATCTATTTGGGCGCCCCGGCTACGACCATCAGCAAACTCCAAATAGTTCAAAATTGTGCCGCACGTCTTCTGATGCAGGTCCATAACCGGGAATCTGCTAAACCACACATCTCCTCTCTGCACTGGTTGCCCGTTGCCGAAAGGATTCAATTCAAGTCACTGTGCATTGCTCACAAATCTCTCTCGGATACTGCTCCTCCGATCCTTCGTGCCATCAATCCCCGTAATCTCCCCACGAGGTCACTGCGCTCTGAGAAGAAACATCTTTCCATCATTCCCAGAGTGAACCGAGTGCGGAGTGGGGGCCAGCGTTTCACCGTCATTGCTGCAAGATGCTGGAACCTATTGCCGGACCACATCAGGCTTGAGACCAACCACTTACGGTTCCGCAAACTTCTAAAGACTATGCTGTTCCCCTGAGTCAGCTGCCTGCCTTGGTTTTGGCTTGTCTTCAGCGCTGGGAGGCCTTTGGTAGCCATGCGCTTTACAAGTATACACTCACTCACTCACTCACTCACGCTGTATTGTGAAATTTTTCTTTTTATGGCTATTTGCTGACTAAAAAATAATATTAACAGCAAACAAATTATCTTGATTTGCTCCTAAAGCATAGAATGACCTATCTCTCCACATGAGAGCCTCCTCCTCTCTTCTTGAATTCTGCCAAAAGCTGAAGACCTGGCTTTTCAATAAACTATCCCAACATAGGTGGGGCTAGCCACATTTGTGTATTGCTTCACCCTCCCAAATAATAGAAAATACCACCCTCCCACAAGCAGGCACAAACACAGTGAAGCAATAAAAACACAAGGAAAGGGATGTCACTCTTATAAAATGAGACACATCAAACGACTATTCTCAGAATAAGGCATGGGGTTTTATTTGTGCAACAATCTCTAACAAAAAAGCTTTCACAGATATCAAATGAGAAACATTCAAATGTATATATATATATATGTGTGTGTGTGTGTGTGTGTGTGTGTGCAAGCAATAAACACACTTATAAGTTGGCAAATGCATCTGTTACATGCATGGAATAAAATACATGGAATAAAATACAAGCAGATAACATTGATAATAATACTGGACGTACATTGCAAGAAATCAGAAAGAAACATACACTAAATACATCAGATGATTATAACCACTGGAGACTTGAATGTGAACACAGACACACTCACACATCACAATGTCAATAATCAAAGAAAACACATCACCCGCTGCAAACACTTCATCTTAGCCCACTCCAGACTGAGGGATTCACAGCCGGGATCAAGAGACTCAGCAAGGAGGGTTCCTACACTGAAGTAGAAGGGTCCGCCTCCATTCAGGTCCAAAATCCAGAACAGTTTTATAATCCCAAAGCACTAGGCGTTTCTGAGAGGACGTCCTCTACGCCAAGGAAACTTATTGGACTTGGCCTCTCTCCATGCAAATATTCCAAAGGCAAAACAGTTCTACCATATCCTTCTGCACTCATGTTCCAGCCCCTTATCTAAACGAAGCTTGAGAAAGTAGCAAACAATCTCCAAAAGAACAGAAAACAACCCTGAATGTGAATAGCCGGATATATGACGTTACCACGCGGTCTTTTACCACACAGACCATTACCACGCATTTTTTACAACGCAGGATCCTTTACCACGCAGACCATTACAACGCTGGTATTTACAACGCAGGTACTATTACAACGCATACCATTACAACGTAATTATAGGTAAGTAAATAATATGGTAAAAGAATTTAATTATTAATAATATTTTTTCAAATTAATAAATTATTATTTTAATATTTAATATTTTAATTATTTATATTAATATTTATTTATTAATTTTTAAATATATATGTTAAAAATACCCCTGTACCCCAAAACCCAAACCCAGCCCTAAAACCTAAAAATACCCCTGAACCCCAAAACCCAAACTCAGCCCTGAACCCTAAAAATACCCCTGTACCCCAAAAACTGAAAACTGACCCTGAACCCTAAAAATACCCCATGCACCCCAAAAACTGAAAACTGACCCTGAACCCTAAAAATACCCCTGTACCCCAAAAACTGAAAACTGACCCTGAACCCTAAAAATACCCCTGCACCCCAAAAACTGAAAACTGACCCTGAACCCTAAAAATACCCCTGTACCCCAAAAACTGAAAACTGACCCTGAACCCTAAAAATACCCCTGCACCCAAAAACTGAAAACTGACCCTGAACCCTAAAAATACCCCTTTACCCAAAAACTGAAAACTGACCCTAAACCCTAAAAATACCCATTTACCCAAAAACTGAAAACTGACCCTGAACCCTAAAAATACCCATTTACCCAAAACCCAAACCTAAAATATTTTAAATAAAATTATATACTTACCAATACTTACGTTGTAATGGTATGCGTTGTAAAGGTACCTGCGTTGTAAATACCAGCGTTGTAATGGTATGCGTGGTAAAGGGTCCTGCGTTGTAAAAGTTGCGTGGTAAAGGTAGGTCGTGGTAAAAGTTGCGTGGTAAAGGTTGTATACCGAATAGCCTAACCAACTTGAGTAATCTGGGGCTGCCTGTGTGCCCAAAGCTCAAGATGGACAGACTCAGAACTCAAAATGGCATACGGGCATATCAAAGCCAATAGTAAGAACTTCATAATGCTTTCCAATGCACTAAATAATGCACATTTAGGCACCACTGCTATTTACACTACACTTCGAGACCAAGAAGTACATGCCACACCTCTCTCTTCCATGCCTTAAAATGTAAATCTCACACGTTCTGTTCCTAGCAGGGTTGTAAGAAATAAAGACTCCCCCCCCCCCCCCACCCGGCAACTACAAGGAGACACAAAAGAAATCTTCAAGGTAAAGTGCACATGCAGGATAAATGATTTTTTCACATTCAAGAAACACAGAAATTCAGTTAAAGCACTGGTAGTCAAAGGTCACGGGTCGCAATATGTGGGAGTGCAATACAATATGTCTACTCCGTGCCAGGATACCCTGTTGGGTGATAGCATGATTTATAAATATAGATAACATAACAAAGCACCCCCCCCCTATTAATAGCAGTAGTTCCTACAACATTTCCGGATGAGTCAGAATCAATAGCTAATGAAAAAAATGAAAAACAGTAACAAAAAAATACCAAGCAGCCAAAGAACTTCTTTCTTTTGGTCATCTTTCTCCCAGTACAAGTGTTCAACTTGTATCACATTCCATTATCCAGTCAGAATATGGATATGGTTAAATGGTTGAGTCTGTGGCTTGGCTTGTCCAGTTTAACCCTAGCAGGAATCACACAGATATATTAATATCAGACAAAGGGAGAGCTTGCAGATAGCAAAGGTAGGATATTATTCACCTTCTTTGTATTTAATAGAATCAGGACTCGCTTTCAATATTTTTTACGACAATCTGTCATTTTAATGGAAGACAGGAAGCTCTAATATGCAGGTTAAAAGGCTTTGCCCATCTGCTACCACTCTATAGGTTTGCAAAGGAAGGTTTTAAATGTAGATACCTTTGTACAAGCTGGAGATTTTAATTTATCCTTCCATATTGTCCCCACCCAAAAAGTATTGGAAGTCATTGCATCCCTTGTTTGGTCAACCGCAAAGCAATCTGTGTCTATCCCTACTATGATCATTCTCCTTTTAACCCATGAACAAGGGTAGGTAGTAGAAGACATAGGATTAAATGGCTTGGGCAAAGTTACTAAAAAGTGTGTGTCAGACATCCTCAAACACTCTGTTACATGTTCACACATTTTGAGACATCTGACCACACGCAAATTAAGTTGTAGAGGAAAGGCAGGGAGCTCGATGGAAGTGAATTTTAGGTATGTCATGATATGTCAAAATGATCATCCACACGAGAAAAAAACATGACAGAATATCTAGTGCTCCAACATGTAATACCCATTGAAAAGGAGCCAAAGATAACAACTTTACCAATTTTACTAACAAACGTTTTAAGGATCTCCTGTCATTGTCTACCTAAGATAAAAAAGCTGGAGAGCCACATCTGCATCCGATAAAGTAAAATACCTAGGCTTAGGGAGATGGGTATATTCCCTTCAATACTCTAAAAAGCAGCGGGTCACCAACCGATTTGCCCTCAACTTTCTGATGTCCCGCTGAAATGGCTGGTCTATATCCATTAACAGTTCTATAAGCCTTCTTTCCCACTGCTAACAGTGCCAGAAAATGTAGAACATTAGTGACATTAGACAAAATGGGATTGATGATACCTCTTCCCACACACCATCTAAGGTTCCATGTTACCAGAGTGAACCTGCTCTCTAAAACCAGGTTGCGAAACTGCCCCAGAACATTACTCAATAGTTAAGAAAAGGTTTGATGAAGGGTTGGACAATTGACTGAAAATTCTAGAAGTGAAGAAAACCAAGGCTGTGCCCTCCACAATATTTACCAATGTGATCTTTGCCAACTGTCTACAGATCCAGGAAATACATCTTGGAATCATGATAAATGGTGGGAAAGCGCAGAGATTCCCACTGAACCAATACTGAAGAAATTCATCTATTGCTAGACCTTCAAGGTCCAATTTCCAGCTGGAAAATACTCCTAACTGAACTGTCAACCTGGATGCAAAGAGGTATATGCTGAAAATACTCTTGTTCAGAATCTGAAATACTTGGAGATCCAGACACCACTTGTGTATTGTGTTCCTTCAATACCAATTCACCAATGCATGGTTCAGTTCTGGAAGGGTTTGTGCCATCAGAGATATTTTCCTTTGCAGACAAAATAACAAAAGGAACCTGGCTAAACTCAGTAATACCTTTGACTTTGTTCCTCCAAGTCTGTTTATGTATCTGTCATGTTGGTCATTCAAAGGAAATTTGCACATTTGACTCTTTTTTTCTCTGGATTGCTTGCGAAGCTCTGAACAATTTACAAGCATTAATGAGTCTTTGTACCATCCCCCCCCCCCAAATGAGTAACTGCCTCATCTTGCACACCAGGCAAGCATATGATTCTAAGACTAAATCTGGGGACATAGGGAAGATGCCTTGCCCATTCCATTCATTCAAATTACTAGGGGCCATATGTATCAAAATGTTGTTTTGCGATTCTCAAATTGCGATTTTCAGCGAATAATATTTGAGAATCGCAAAATGCAATGTTTGTGGGATTTGCTAATAATTTTGCAAATCCAACATATTTCTTATTTGTGAATCGCAAATTGAGATTCGCAAATAAGGAATACCTTCCGATTCAATCCTATGGGCTAGGAGGCCCATAGGAATGAATAGGAAGGCATTCTCAATTTTCGATCAGCAATTAGAGAATCATAAATTGAGAATGCAATTTCAAGGGTGGCAGGGTGTCAAAAGGACACCCTGTTGCACCCCTGAAATGTGCATGTGTGCACAAGTGGCACACATACATGCCCTGAGGGCATTTATGTGTGCCACATGGCACTTTAAAAAATACGAAATAGTGCATTTTTAAGTGAAATCGCAATTTACCACCAACTGGAAGTTGGTGGTAATTTGCGATTCCTTAAGGCCAAATCGCACTTTCTTTTGTGCTTCTTACATTGCATTTAAGGAATCGCAATTTGAGATTCCTTAAATGCAAACGCAAAATAAGGAATCGCAAATTGGCTTCATACATATGGCCCAGACCTCTAAAAATCTTCCCGGGACGCCGTGAGGACATCTCGCCTGCTCCTACCTGAACCTGCATCAGTGCTACTTCTTGCCGCTCCCGCTCCGCGGGAGCCGCTACGTGGAAGCTTTGCCCACCAACGCTGCCTGTTAGCCCTGTGCTTGCTGAGGTGCTGAGAGGCTGCAGGGGAGCCGCGCGGCAGGGACTCACTCTCCTAGGAGTCCCTGCGTGACCAACCAACATCCGGTCAGCGGCCCCTGCGTGCCCCGCCCCAGCCGGCAAACAGGTGAAAAGGACCCCGGACCAGCCTACCAGTGAGACCTCTAAAAATCTTCCC
The DNA here is from genome assembly GCF_964261635.1 of Lissotriton helveticus. Lineage (NCBI taxonomy): Eukaryota > Metazoa > Chordata > Amphibia > Caudata > Salamandridae > Lissotriton > Lissotriton helveticus. The sequence goes on along the minus strand of NC_136071.1, from coordinate 892,402,549 downwards.
GGGACGCCGTGAGGACATCTCGCCTGCTCCTACCTGAACCTGCATCAGTGCTACTTCTTGCCGCTCCCGCTCCGCGGGAGCCGCTACGTGGAAGCTTTGCCCACCAACGCTGCCTGTTTGCCCTGTGCTTGCTGAGGTGCTGAGAGGCTGCAGGGGAGCCGCGCGGCAGGGACTCACTCTCCCAGGAGTCCCTGCGTGACCAACCAACATCCGGTCAGCGGCCCCTGCGTGCCCCGCCCACAGCCGCCCTCCCACCAATAAAATCAGAAGAGGAATCGGCTCGCGGGACGCCAGCGGGACGCCGGGCTAAGCCCGGGCAAAGGGCGGGCCCTCTACGGCCCTCATCGGCAGGAAGAGACAGGGACAGGGCCTGGAACGCTGGCCAAAAAAATCATTCGTGAGTTTTCAGTTTTTCATACCCATTTTTGTAACTACAGGAAAGTTATCCTGTGCAAAAGCACTGTATGATATAACTTGGGGGACATTAGCGTTACAGACCCCCATTATGTCTAAGTCAAAATCGACTCAAGCTGTTAATACCATTGACAATTATATGGTTCAAGTTGTTGCGAAAATAAACAGTGATAGGAGATCTTCACTGGGATTGAGCCTTTCCCCCGTACTGCCAGCACTTGTTAATATGTCTTTTGACACACCTGTCCTGGACACTAGCAATGAGGTCTTTTTGCAACCTGAGAACAACCCTTTAACCCAGCTATTAGTAGCCATAGCCGACTCTGCCACTGAGAGTATACCTGACGAAGATATTGTACTGCTAGAAGAGGAGCCCCCGGCACCGGTACCAGCTTCAAGAGCAGCCAAGGGGGTGGGGAAAGAGTCTTTCAAAACGGGGCGGGCTTTGCTCAGGTAAAAAACGCCTAGATATATCCCCACCAAAAAGCACTGGAGAAGATGCAAGGGGAATCTCTGGGGGGAAGTTACTTTTGGACGAAGACCAATTTAAGAAACTGTTAAACGCCCTAGATAGTAAAATCAAGACCATAACCAAACCTCTCCTATGCAAAATAGATCACCTCACTGATGAGGTGAACAGGTTGGGGGGACTTTTGCAAAAATCATTAGAGGAATCAGCAAAAATTGCTAAACAGGGGACACTTAGAGTCGAGTCAAAAAATACACAGACAACCCCCAGGCTAGAACCCTTGGAAAATACTCCCCTCATCCCTATGCTGTTTAATGATATAGGGGGGGCCCTAGGGGACTGGATAATAATAACAGTGATTTCGAAAGGCTAAGACAAGGGGACAGGCTATTAGATTCTAACATAGAGAAGGGACCAGTAGAACTAATCGTAGAGGCATCCCCCCTGGTATTGGTCCTGGCGAATGTTCCCCATTTAGAATCTGGGCAAGTAGAGAACCCACCATCACTAATAAATAAATCATTGCATTGGCTATCAAGGAACATGGCCTTTTCTCCGGGGGGGATGGAGCAGTTGGCACAAGAAGTTGTGAAGGCTAGAAGAGTAGAATGGATCGGGGGTAGTAGCAAAAAATTCAGAGGGGATTGTGTGGTGTTACACTTTTCTGATCCTGAAGTGCTGCCAAACATTCTAGCAAACATTTACCCTCCCCAGCGTAGATCCACAGAGATAGTTCCTCTAACGCTAGATTTTTTCTATGCAAAGAAAGGGAACATTTTAAATCCCACAGTACTCAGAACAAAATGGAATTCTGTGGTAAGAAATGGCAAACCCCTTGGTAAAAGATGTAATTGGGGCATACCGACGGATAATAGATACTCTGCCCTTTCCGATCTCAATGAGTGTGATTGACTGAAAGGGCGGATGAGCATAGTTAAGGGTAACATAGCTGGGATTCAAGAGAGGGGTACTGGAACTGGTAAGAAGCTTATTGCCACTAACTCTAGTAACTTGAGGATACCTTGCTGTAACAGGGATTATTTTCACAACAAGGGGTATTTGACTCCTACTCCCCGCATCTTTGGAAACTGCAGGGTATCGAGCCCCCCACCCATTCTGGCTCAACTCCCGCAAGCCCAATATGTATTACCATTGAATGAGAGGGCCAGTCCGCCGAAGGAAGGTCTTAAATTCCTATCCTGGAATTTGGCGGGAATTTCCCATAAATTAGAGTCCCCAGAATGGGGCAAATTTGTTGACAACCACGATGTAATTATGTTTCAGGAAACTTGGGCAGTGAATCCTGTTCATCGTCAGGGTTTTTTTAATTTCTTTGTTCCCGCGAAAAAGAACCCAAAAGGGCGGCCCTCAGGGGGACTAACTACATGAGTACGTCAATCACTTCAATGTACTATTAGAGCGAGACCCGCTAACAATTGTGACTTACTCCCAATTGTGATAACCTGGGCTGATGGTCACGAGATGGCCCTCTATAACATTTATGCTAGGGGAACATTAGGGGGCAAAGTCTCAGAGGTGGTAGTAGCACTAGATAATGATAGCGGGCCCGATTCACAGAACTAACTTAAGACAAAATCCTAAACTTACTACTTTTGGTATTCACAGAAGTTAGGATTTTGTCTTAAGTTTGTCTTAAGACAGACTTAAGACAGACTTAAGACAAAATCCTAACTTAAGTCTGTCTTAAGTCTGTCTTAAGTCTGTCTTAAGACAAACTTCTAACTTCTGTGAATACCAAAAGTAGTAAGTTTAGGATTTTGTCTTAAGTTAGTTCTGTGAATCGGGCCCCTAGAGAATCTTCCAACGCATGCCACCATTCTAGTGGGGGGGTGACATGAATACAACGTTCGAACCACTAGGCCAGGAGGATAATGAAATATCTTCAGAGGAAGACACTAAATGGGGAATCCCTCAACTGGATTTACCTATGGTAAAGAAATGGTCCGAAGTGGCAGTACAAATAAAGAGTTTGTGTTTGGCTAGGGGGTTGAGGGCAGCAAATGGCCGCACCCCCTCAGACCTCCAGGGTGTTCATACTTTTGACAACACAAGGGCAACCAGTAGGATAAATTACTTCCTTGTAGATGTCAGAGATTGGCATAAGACGATAGACATGAAAGTGATACCAAGATTGGAGAGTGACCACAATCCGTTGTCCTTGCTCTTCAAATTGGACCAAGGAGTAATATTACCAAATTCTGTGAGGGGTGTCATGCCACTAGATATTATTTCAACTAATAACCTTCGCCACGTTAAATGGGCAACTTTGTTGGATAAGCCAGGGGAAATGCAGGCTCTATTGGAGGTTGTTGTAAAAGAGGTTAGCAGATTGCAGGATCATTGCCATGAACCTAATTTTAATAAACTAATTGAAGAGTCTCACTCCAAATTCTTTCTTAACATACAGGGGTTCTTCTTAAAAAAAGCTCAGCAGAGAAAGGGTGCCTGTCCACAGAGAAATAAAGGATGGTATGACCATTCGTGTAGAAAGGCACGGCAGATCCTCAGCCTGGCGCTGAGGAGTAAAGATGGAGTGTTGAAGGCCAGGGACGATTATAGAAAGGTTCAAGCTAGGGCAAAAAGGCTGTGGGATGAAAATCAATGGTTAGATCTTAAAAAAGCCTGTGCAGCCAAACAGCAGAAAGAGTTTTGGGCCATCTTAAAATGGGGCAGGGGGGGAATTGCAGAGTGTCCAAAACATCATGTGGCCAAGGAAGCTTGGGTAGATTTCTTTAAACCGCAATATGCTGAAAATTGGCCTGCGGGCTTCCACCCGCCCCCCAAAATGGTATTTTACAGCCATGAAGTATTCACATGTGGGGATGTAAATGTAGCATTGGACGGGGTGACAAGAGGTAGGGCCCCAGGAATTGATGGAATACCGGCAGACGTATTTTTATCTGACCGGGCAAAATGGTGCCAATATTTTGCTTGGCTTGCAAATTCCATCGCTCAAGGAGCTGAGTTACCAGCCTCATGGAAGGGTGCGGAGATCATTCCAGTTTTTAAAAAAGGGGAAAAGGCTTTACCCAGTAATTATAGACCCATCAGCCTTATCTATTCAGCGCAAAAACTGATGGGTAGAATGATACAAAATAAAATTCAAGCCTGGATAGAAGATAAGGATATCTTTTCCCCGTACCAAGCTGGCTTCCGCCCCCTAACTAGCTCCGTCGACCAGGTATTCCATTTTTTAACCCTTTACTGGAAAAACGTGACCTTGACAAATGGCCCATTATACGCTGTTTTTGTCGACCTAAAGTCTGCATTTGACTTAGTACCTCGACAAAAACTATGGATTGTTCTTAGCGAGCTTGGAATTAGCCCCGAATTATTGACACTGTTAGTGCGTATGCACGAAAACAACTATGCCAGGATTCGGTGGGGTGAACAGGGGGACATCACAGATTCCTTCCCTGTGGATCGAGGTGTGAGGCAGGGATGCGTCCTGGCCCCCACCTTATTCTCTCTTTATATCAACGGCGTTGTAGACTATCTAAAGAAATCACCAACTGATGCTCCTACGCTAGATGGGGAGCGGGTCCCAGTACTAATGTTTGCTGATGACACTCTACTGATCTCGCGGACCCCTAGCGGATTACAAAAGACAATTGATGCATTTGGAGATTTCTGTCGGATTCGTGGCCTGGAATTAAACACCACAAAGACCACGTTTATGAATTTGAACCCTGCTAAGCAATTCAAGGGAAAAATACATTTTAATGGGTCTGCTTTGGAAGAGGTGAACGCTTTCACCTACCTTGGAATTTCCCTGCAGGGCAGTATGAATTGGAAATCACACATTGATACTGTGGTTTTAAAGCACCACCAGCTGGCTGGGGCCATAGCACAAAAACATAGATCTTCATTAACAAAACCCATCCAGCCTATTATGGAGATTTATAGTATGAAAGTGCTGGGCGCCGATCTGGGGGTCTTGGCTATTGCAGAGAACAAATTTCTTCGCCGGTTGGTTGGGGTCCCGCAGAGCACTCCATTGATTCCTCTCCTATAAGATCTTGGGAGGAAAAAGATCGTGGATATAGCTCGATTGCGCACACTTTTATTCTGGAGGCGCATAAAGACTACACCTGAATTGGGCCATTATGCATCTGCTCTTATGGATATTATTAGCTCTGATCGGTTCCATAAAATATCCTGGCTTAAAGAAATCAGGAACCTGCTACAAAAACTGCATCTAGACCATTTATGGACTACTACTGACCCTTCCGCCTTTCCATCTAAGGCGTCGTTGAAAAAAATGTATTGGGACATGGTACATGAATCTGTCTTAATTTCCAATCAACCCTCTATATTGACAGCCCAGTATTTGGAGTCCAAATTAACCCCAAATTGTGAACAGTATTGGGATTTGATCACAAAACCCCTGGACAGAAAGCTGTATTTCCAGTTCAGAGTTGGCTGCCTACCTCTAAATGCTTTTACTCTAAAGAGGTCACCAAGTAATGTAAACACATGTTGTTACTGCAAGGTTCACGTTGAAGATATTCCTCACTTTTTGTTTGTATGCCCCTTGTATGCTGCTCCAAGAAGTAGATGGCTAAAACCAGTCTGCAAGAATTTGGGTTTAAGAAAATATCTAGAAGCACTAAGAATAATAAGATCAAATTGTGCTCCCAATCTTGCAATTGCCCTAGCCAAATATTTGGGATGGGCCTGGATTATTCGCACTCGCACTTTAACTGCAATTAATTAAGAATGAAGAAAAGTATGTCGTTTTAAGCGAGACTTACTCTTATGTACCAGGCATAGATATCCTGTTTTTTATATTGTATAAATCCTTTTTAGCTCAAAGAATTCGCCAGCAATATGTATCTTAAATTGATCTTAAACTTAGTATAGTATTTATTTTTGTTTAGAATAGGGATAGAATGCTTTTATGACAATGCTGTCGAATAAAGTATTGAAACTATAAAAAAAAAACATATGGCCCATAGCCACCAGCTTATCTCCTCTTTTGACTCATTATCAAAGGGATCATTTTTGAATATTCTAGACCTCTATAAAGTTGTCTCATCTTCATGCACTGGAGAACCCTGTAAGAAAGGGCTCATGGAAAATTCAAATCAACTGAGGAGCAGAGCAGGCCCACCAGCCTTGCCAAATTGTGGCGAGAAATCCGATAATATGACAGCATCATCCTCAATTATTATTTTTTTAGCACCTTTATATTTGCTTCTGTACAAAGAAGAATAGTCTTTTCAGAATTCACAAGAATTCTCACTAATTCTATTCTTCTTAGGGGGACCAACTCTGATTTCCCACATTGATAATGAAACACAAGGACTGAATCAATGCTATGTTCCAGTGAACTTTCTTCACTAACCTCCCTTTCTTCTGTCTCAGAAATATTATGAGGACAGTACTCAGTCCTTGTGCTCTGAGTGCCATTGCAAAGACCTCATCTACTTAGTAAAGCACCAAGGAGTGGCGGATAGATTGAATGGGAGGGACTTGAATCTGAACATCAGCCCTTGCCACAGAAACTCCAATTACTTCCTTTGCTTTTGACATATTGGTGCTGTCAGGTAGGTGTCTTTTAAATTCAGACACGCCATCCAATGCCCCGAACAAGGATGTCCCTCAGGCATTCAATGCTCCCTATTTTGAAATGGGAGTATAGAATGAATCGGTTGAGCTACCTCAAATGTATTAATGGCCGATATTTGTTGTTGTTGTTGTTCTACACCCAGAAAATGTTGCTGGCAAAACTCTTGAGGGGTAAGCATCATGGATCAGTTGCCCCTTTCCTCAACATTTGTTTCCTCTGTAGTGAACAGATCCCAACCTTTCTGAGAAAACTATCCTAGTAAAATCCACCTGGCCAAATTGGGGTTTCATTGAAGTAAATTTAATACCCACTCACTGTCTGTAATACTCTTGGATATTTTGATCTTAAACCCCACTGATGAACAAAAAGAGCCAATCTGCCTCCCACTGTCTAAAAGAGAGAGGACACTACACATACCTTGGGTAACCCCTCCCCTTGCTTGTCCTCTGCTAATGACAAAGCGCTCTCACATTGTTCTTTGTGGGAACTATGTTGACATTTAGTGTTCATAATGTTAGCAGTTGTAGGGTCTGCAGAAGGTCCCTGGGTTGATGAAGCGACCCCCATCTCCACCAGCCCTAGGAGAGACCTTTCCAAAAGCATGGGACCTGATGTGACTGTGCCTTGTCCAGAGAAGTGTGGTCTGAGTCTTCCATACAATTTCTTTATTAAATATATATACCCAAAAGAGATCCTTGAGAATTTCCCTCTATAGTAAAGCCTACTAGCTCCTCAGGTTTATGATCAATACACAACAGTCTCTTGCATCTCTCAAAAGATAGCTCTGTGTTTGCGTTCCTAAGAAAGCAGATCACTTTTGGGCCAATCCAGACCTTGTATCCATGCCTAATTGACCCTCTGGGTTCTTTGCCAGTAGGAAACAAAATATGGTGAGCAGAACCCAGGGCATCCAAATACTTATCTAGGTACGGGGACCATTCCTAGGGGTGGGCGATATATTCGGCTTCACTGGCGGTGTTGGGGAAGTTTTGGCCACTCTGTATTATGCTTGTAATGCAACGTTTTGGCCAAATATCACCAGCCTCCGCATGGCAGAGTTTTTTCTCACACATTACTTGTTAACCGTAAGTTGGTGTGCGCAAGCAAGATTTGGTATCCCCTAGCACCTGTAGATGTCTCCAATGCTGGTGGTAGTCACCGTTTCTTGGTCAGAAAGCTGCCCCTCAAGTAGAAAATTTACATGAGCAGCAGTTTCCATGGATTCTCACGGAGTTTCCTTGTAACTCCGCGGAGTTCCACCCAGGCCTAACCATGACCTATTTTTTCAAGGGTCCTTCCCACCTTTGCTTAAAAATCTAACAATTTAACAATTTTAACATCCACTCCCAGAGTTATGGCTGCTATGTCAGAATGTATTGGTCTTGGGCACCCTTAAAATCATGTTAGATCTAATACTGCCCACAGAACTTTCTATCTTGGACCTAATTTATTCATCAACAAATGGCAAAGGATATCACACCACTAAGGGGCCGATTCTGATCTCGTTGGGAAAGTCCTCCGTCCGAGTGGTATTTGCAGTGCTTTTCGACCGACTCGCAGTCCGGGACTCCGAACACCCGAGTACAATGCGAACACACACTTACGGACATGGGTCGCTCGTAGCCCCATTGAAGTCAATGGGAGCCTGTTGTACGACTAGTACATAGGCTCCCATAGAAGAAAAAGGTATGTTGAGCAACCTGGCATCCCCTGCAGTGGGGAGGCATCTGTGCCACCCGCACCGTACATGGACGTGTAGAGGGGACCCTTGGGTCCCCCCCTGTGACCAACTCATAAGGCTACGGGTAAAGGGGAGGGTCTGGTGCAGACCCCCGAAGTCCACATCCCAGAGCTTTTACAAGTCAGAAAGTCCGTCTCAATCCGGCTGGCCGAATTGTGCATCCTACTGGCTTGGTCGGAAATCGCCTCTATTGCATGGCACGGTTCGCTTACGACCGACACGTACGGAGTGATCCGGACCCGGAAACGAGTTGGTCGGCGATTTCACTTTTCCCGCATTGTACTTGCTCGCTCGTACAGTTGTAAGAGTCGGTCGGGAAACACACGTCCGGCTAGTACTTTTCCGTCCGGATCGCATTCGGAGCCATTCTGATCGAGATCGGAATCGGCCCCTAAATATGGATGCTTAATGAGCCTAGGCTCAAACAGGAAAGTACCTCCCCCATCCAAAATACCAATAGGAGACTTTACTCCAGTTAGAATGTTTCTGGATATTAGAACCATCTTCAACATCATTGTAATAATTCTCGTTGCTTTAGTAGGTATTTTAATTCTCTGAACACATATCATTATAAGATCTCTTATTTGGGCTTCCAATTACTCACAACAGGGATTTTCCACATTGACATCTCATCAGTCTCTCTCAGCTGAATAGAACTACGAAAAAGTTCATCCCCTTCAAACCCATTAGGGGGAAAAAATGTCATTCATTATTTTGCTGCAATAGCTACATAATTCCCCCAGCTGAAAGTGTGACCCGCCATCAGCAGAAAATAAAGATATTTTTAATAGCATTTGCTACATAATTTCCTATATCAGTGACCATTCTTCTAAATGATTAAGATGCTTGTTTATAATTGGAATGTCCAAAACATTTCAAAACCTTTATCTTATAAAGCTCACCCTCCCCTTACGTAACTTTGTGTTCAACCATTTTAATCAACAAGCAGGGAATTGAACCACACAATATTTTTGAACTTATATAAAATATATTAAAACAAGCGGACACAAAAAAGAGTGTGCCTTTAAATGAAATTCCCTAACACCCATCCACCAGCTTGCATAAACACTTCCCCAGGCAAGTGCATGCCTTGCAACATGTCTCTGATCATGAAATAAATGGAGGCAAAACTGCCCAGCAGCCTTGCACTGCTACAATGTAATTTTTCACAAGTGAGCCTTGAAACCAATTCAACCTTAACTAAACAAATCCAGCCAACCGCAGCAGTATGAAACAATGCGACAATTCCACGCATAAACTTGAAAAGCAGGCTGGCCGGTATAAATTGACCCAACACAAAGTAGCAATTTCGCACAAGGGTCCTGAAATCATGCACCTGCGTGACATTGGCCTAAGAAAATCAAAAACAGTTTAAACATGAGCATAAACCTAACAATAAATGAATTAACAGTAAATCACATTACAATGGTAGCACACAGGGTCTTGTAATGCACTTAGCTCTAGCAGCAGAAAAGAGCAAATGGTGTATGGGCTATTACAGGTTAAAAATGTTCTCTGTTAGTGTTAATAACTTCCTGCTCAAGGAGAGCAGGATTATGGGAGGTTGAGTGTTCTCTTAAGTGATGTGCAAAATAAAGGACGAAGAGAGCCTGCTTTCTCCTAATAGAATGCCATTTCTATTTTTAATTATAGAAGCACCATTGAGAATACTTTAGAAGCCTCCTCTTCCAGTCCTCCAAACTCAACACTGATGGTTGTTGACTCCGTGGTCATTTCAGTTTGGATACTAGAGAGAATCCATCACGCATGCTTTCTTTGCATCATCAAGGAAACTCAATTAAGTTATTTGTAAGATATTGCCACCCTAGAAGATCTTATAGATAGATACTCTGCACAATCACATATAATTGTAGCAGGTGATTTTAACACGACTTTTGAGCCGTTGCTAAGTGGCGATTGGAACTTTACAGAGGAACAAGAAAAGCAGTGGGGAGTCCCTAAAATAGAGCTGGAGCCACTAAAGAGGTGGACCGAACTGGCGATCCAGATTAATTTAATTTGCTAGATTTGGTTGCTGATAAGAGTATTTCGAAGGGAAACCCTGAGGAGAAGCAGTTCCCTCCCTCGTAGCAGCCACCGCTGCCAGAATATCATTATCTATTTTAGTCATGGACTTTGTAACTGCTGCTATGGAACACGTGGCTGCTGCAGATTTGGACGCTTCGTCAGCCAAAGAATTACCAGGAGCATGTGCTCCCACACGCTGATGGCCAAGAGTATGTATAACATGTGTGAGGGGCCGACGTTGTTTAAGGTCTGCCACTCGAACCTAAAGCGTTTTATGCTTAATTGCGCTGTCTTTAGAGTCTCGATGGCCGTTTTGAGACCAAAAGAATATGTTAAAAGACTGAACACAGTAATAAGAATTTCATTCAATAAGAGTATTCACATTAGGATCAGCAAATTTGAGAGCAAGAACAAGAGCACGCAGCTCTGTCAATTGTGCCGTTCAGTCCCCAAGTGCCTGAGTATGCACTATGGAAGACTTAAATTCTCCATTGACAATTAAACCGGCCACAATAGCGCAATCCGCTGAATAAGCGTGTTTTGAGCCGGTGACTGGTTGAGCCGAGCCATCGCTATAAATGATGCATTCGTACTCATATAAAGCAAGCAACGGCAACGGAGGAGGATGAAAATGTTCATACTATAAAAGATCCTGTGTCTATAGGGCAGGGTCAAATATAAATTTGACATCAGAGGATGTCAAAGACGTAGCCCATTGTATCCAACATTGATGTAGCGCCTTAGAGTTAGGTACACTTGCCTTAGTCATGGCCTCCAACGCAAGGAAGAGTGTGACCATAAGAATGCGTTTACCTTGCACCAGTGAGCGTTCCTTCAGAACTGCCATCTGGACCGCTGTAAAATAAAAATAAACATTTGAAAAGCGCATTTCCGCTGCAGTGTACAAACATGATTTGTATGCAATAGGAACTGTGTCTCCCTCAATGAAAGTCAAATAAGTGAAACCCACTGCCCCTGGAACTATATGTATCACCATGTTTGTGGTGTTGTTACACGTCAACAAATAGTTATTTGCAAGCATGTCAGATTTGAAAGAATGTAGGATAGAGGTATGTTCCGGAAGCCAGCTGACAGGAGAATATGTTGGTTGTATCAATGCATAAAGCAGTTTGTTTTACTGAGCATAATTGGGAATGTATGTCCTCACGAAATTCAAAAATCCCAGCAAAGACTGAAGCTTCTTCAATGTAGAAGGGGGTTGCAATAGTGCACATTTCTCCAGGAATTGGGGGCTAACCTCTTACGTTCATTGTTGAGTTCATAGCCCAAAAAGAGCACCACCAAATGTGCGAAATGCGATTTTGCAAAATTGAAATTGCATCCATAGTCGGCAAACGATAAAATGATCCTGCCGACTTAGACAAGATGCGGCATAAGTTTGTTGTCTGTCAGATAAATGTTATCAAAGTACGAGAATGCATCTTGATCTATGTCGTGCAGCAAAGGCGCAACACGTGCCGCAAATGCCCCAGGGGCTATTCCTATACCCCATAGGCAAACGCGTAAATGTTTCTGTTTTCCAACAGCGATAAATGCTGTAAAGTCACGACTCTCAGGAGTGAGATTATTACTATAGAAACCATTGGAAAAGTCCAGTGTAGTTTTGTATTTCTTACGAACAAGATTGTTCAGCAGCGCAGAGCTGTGTGTGTTTTGCACTGCAAAAGTGGGACAATGACTATTCAAATTTCGGTAATCCAATACAATGCTATGTGAACTGTCAGGTTTTGATTCCGTAAAGAGGGGATTATTCATCGGTAATGTACATGATTCAATCACTCCTTGATACTCTAATTGTGTTATAATGTCACAAATGTGAGACTTAGCATCACGTCATATTGGATATTGCGGTTGTGGCTTTGGCATAGAACGTAAAGATATCTCATGAGCTGGTGAATCAACATCTCAGCCTACCTGATTACGGTACACCGCCGGGGCTAGGGCCAAAGCCCACTCAGCTGCGAAAGCCACCACATGGTCCTGAGGAACGTAAAGTGAAAAACTTGGAAGTATCACGTCCTCCCCTCGAGAAGCAGCTAACACAAAGGGTGGAGGTCAATCTGCCTCAGTTAACAAAATGTCACACGAGGAGGTTAGATTCTCCCAGAAAACCAATTTGATTGGACGTGGTATAACACCTTCAATTTGGAAAATAATCTCATAGAGTCTATCTGAGGGGGCAACCTGGGTATCTGCTGTTTCTACTGCAATGAATGTATCGGTTTCTGTCGCCTCCAGACATTGACGCAGTGCCTCCCGCACTATGGTAACCTCCGCTGCGCTGTCGAGCAGAGTCACTGCCCATGTCCAGTCCATCTGAGGCATATCTCGCTGTTAAAACTGCAACTTTTTTCTTCTGATACGGAGGTCACAAACGAGGCAGGTCCTCTAGTTTGGCTTTAACATCAAACTATCGCGGTTGATCCCATCCCTGTTGATTATTTGGACCTTTTCCACGATCATGGTGCTCCCTTCCACCGACTTGAGAGTCTGATGTGTCCTGTAAAGAACGAGGAGAGTGCTGATCAGGGACCTGAAATCTATCATGAGTCTTAATTTTTGCACAGTCGTGCAAATCATAAGTACGCTCTGACGACTCGGGTGTCGGTGAAACAGCACGCAAACCTTGCTTCTGCTGTTGCTGCCCCTGTTTTTTATTTTTCTAGTTCTTCTTAGGAAAGAACGGGCACCCGTCTCTATCAGACTGGGCTTTCTGTTGAGATTGAGATTGCATTTGCGGTTGAGTAAAAGGCAACTTTCAGACTATTGCGGCCTATGGTTTTGTAAGCCTTTGCAATGATCTTTGGTAATTCGCTTGGCTTGTCTGCGTCTGCGACAGCCTCCAAGTGGTTTGACACTTGAAAGCTCGCAGCATCACCCTTGACATTAGCAAAGATCATGTCAGCAACCATGTTGAACACCCCCACCAGTCTCATTCCCAACTCTACAGCCGGTCATGGAGGGAGTGCCGAAACCCTTCGAATACACCGCCGCAAATATTTTGCCCCAGGTGTTAAAATCAGCCAGTTCAGGAATTAAGTCCTTAGGTAATCTTATATTAAATATCCTGAGTTTCTCTACAGGAGTGGTCTTTGGAAAAACAGCCTGTAGTTGTCCGAATTTTTCAGCAAGCCAATAAGGGAACTCATCCTTATTCTGTGGACGCTTGCCCATCACTGAATGATCCATAAGTGGACTGATGGTCCCACCTGAAAGTTGTGAGACATGAACTGTTTAACAGCCCTATGTACACGTATCAAGGATGTATGTAATACAAGGAGTTCTGCAAGTGTTGTAGTTGTCAGATAACGTGGGTGTAGGGTATACCCGTCAAAAATGGGCCATGTGGCCCCATCTATTGATAAAGGGCCTAAACAGACCAGCATTATTTGGTGTTGTCAAGCCGTTAGCGGAACTTCAAGAGCCCTATAAGGCTGATAAACTTGAGGAAGGGCCGTGGCAGTATATTCGTGAAATAAATTATCTGTTTCATCCACCACCGGAAAGGTGACCCAGGAATAAAATACCTCAAAACGGTAAGCTACATCTGCTTCTACAACAAAAATTAGCTCAACACAAGTATAAGTGCCTCCATATTCAGTCAAATATGCTGTGACGGCCGCTCGATTAGGCGGTGTATTATCAACCGCCATAACAAATAACAATGAACAACAACCTAATGTGTGTGCAGCGCAAACAATTTCAAGCTTGAAAGAACCTACAAAACATCAATATAGGAGGTTACACTGTCATAGCTGTCTCCGGGTACATAAGTGAGGGTTTTGTGGACAGCAGAAGCACTACTCAAGAGTATCGTAGATAAGAACCAGACCAAACGTTGGAGGCGCCACGTTGCGGGCAATCTTCACCTACAGAGAACTATGTACAGGAATACAGGACCTCGGTGTATAGGGGTGTACCAACCTATCCCCTTAGTACCCAAAATCCCAAAACTGACTAGCTATATTGTCTCATTCGTTCTCATTCAAAAATCACGAAGCTACAAATGATTAGACAACCCAGAACACAACAGGACAGGACACAACAAACAGGAATCGCGGTAGCAAGACATACCGTTTTTCTCGCTCACTCGTACTTGTCCACAACAAGAATTGGCAAAGTCACTGTAATAGTTCAAAATGTTTTTTTTAACCATCGTGCTGTACAGTACAGTATACAAGCCATTACCAGCAGCAAAATGCATAAACTCAAAACAGTTAGTATTGTTACAATTCCATAGAGTACAAAGGTAGAAGTTATTTTATAAAGACAGTGAAAAAATGACTATAAGGCCTAACCACCCTCCCCTTGACTGGAAGAAGTTTATTTATATATAGGAAGATCTCTGGGCTTTGACAGCAGACCCCATACCTTAAAGCCTAGATGTAAGGTTTACATCACAGGAACAGCATAGCTCTTCTCCATGAAAGGCTCTCTCCAAGTGTGTGTTAAAACAACATGCATCCCCATAATATCAAAGCACGAGTCTCCAGCATTGCAGCTGTGTTTAGCATGTTATGTCTAGGTACTAGGGACTGACCACAACAGAATAACAAGGGGCATTGTTTATCGACCTTGTACAACGTGTTCAGACTAAACTCCAAGAACTCAGCCGAGAACTTGAAAAGCAGACGGTTCGCATGTCTAAGGCTTCAACAGAGTCTTGCAAAAATAAAGTTTTCTAGTAGCCTGCGCAAAAGTAGCATCACAGCAACAAAGCTCATGCTAACTTAGCAATGTTGACAATGTCCCTAAGGGCCATATAACTCTATATTGTTTACAGCTCTAAAAGGCAGAGGCTTTATATGTGAAATGTGGTTGTGCGATGTATGCTAGAGAGTAGGTAGATTGCCCATGTCCAACCTGTGCTACTCCCACTAATCCATTTCTCAGTCCTAGGGCAGGGCTTTTATAGGAAGCTCCCCATCCAACCAGATGGGTGGAATGGGTCATGAATTGACAGGGCTGGATCCGCTTCTTGATTATGGCAATGTGAAGTCATTTGAAGTTTTGAGGCTCAAATTTAGTCTCAAGCAGTCACAAAAGTGGCAAGATAAGCAGTTGGCACATTGTTAACACACCTAATTGTAAAACACCTCGATAAACGCTCATCAGTCCTCTGTGAGACGTTATCTTTAAATGCCCTGACAATTCAGAGAAGTAATTTTAGGGTTCGATTATAAATCATGTTTAGTTTACTATTTTAGAACTGTCGTGCAGAATTATGGGGCAAATAGCATTGAACAGCAACTATACAACAGAAGTCTGGAATGAGGTATTAAGTACACGCAATAAAGTCCTGTGAGAGTAAAGTATGAAGTTCTCATACTTAAGGTTGTTCCACAATCATTATATATATATATATTTTTTTTAAACCTTTATTATATCGTTCAACACAAAATACAGAAGTAGCCCTGCATCGACAGGGGCCGGTCACCACATGTATGCAGAACGTATCAGGAAATCCAATAACACAGCTCTTCAGCCGACAACCCATGGGTCCGGCAGCGGTAGAGGACAGACGATGTATTGAAAACATTTCGAGATCAAGGATATGCCTAAGGTTCATTTTATAATTAACCCCCCCCCCCAAGAACAAGATAAAGAAGAAGATACAGGATATCCGGAGCTACACACTGGAGGTATAAAAATGCGGGTAGGCGTTAAAAGGCAGTCATGGATCAAGATAGACCAACAGTAGAAATGCAAGCGCCAGTATGTTCACTAAGGGAGAAGAACAAAGCTACCAATCTATCATCATAACCACCCACCCCAAACCCTGCCCACTCATATGCTGCAGGATGAGATCGAAAGTATCGCTACCGGACCCTGCGAGAAAAAAGAAAAGGGGCCATAGAACACAACGATGGCAAAATAACAAACCCCCCCCGCACCCCTCACCCTGCACCCCTGCAATGGCTACGGCCTACCCCACTAGCAGCGTGCCTGTCGCCCAGAGGAATACCCTAAAGAGAGAGAAAGAGAAGAAAGAAGGGGCCATAGAACAAAACAAAGGCAAAATAACAAACCACCCTGCACCCCTGCAATGGCTACGGCCTAACCCACTAGCAGCGTGCCTGTCGCCCAGAAACGTCCCTAAAAGAGAGAAAGAAGCGGAGGAGGAGAGACAAAAAAACACACTCCCGGACTACCTTACCCTCCACCAGACGCGACCACCCGGAAACAAGTGCAAAATAAATGTAGCGAGATGCACAATCAATCCGGGTAAGTACGAAACATACCACCCGACTCCCGCATTTCACAGGTCACAATCCCAGCAGCAGATTAAATTATTTTCCCGTATCCTAAAAAGTCCCACAAGTTAACCCTGGCCAGTACGAATGTCCACTGGAGCACTTATAACCCAGGCCACTGCAACAATGAGAGAGGTAAAGGTTTCATGAAAGTTCAAGTCAGTATGGGCAAGCCAAATAAAGGATAAAAGTTCACGATCTCCACAGAACAAGCAAGGAAAAGCGTGGAAGGATGGTAAAACTTTCCAATAGTCACAGGTGATCTTGTTAAAGCAGTCAAGGTTGTCCATAGTGATTTTCGGCGAGATAGGGTTCAAGCAAGGGACGCTGACAATATCCACGGGCGCACGATCTGTCTCATAGGAATCAGCAGCGGGAAAGGGATCCGGCGTCTGCACAGGGACCTCGAAGTTGGATACACGATGTTTCGTTGGTGGCACCGCTGGCTGCGATGATGGCAAAAAGCCGCTGTCTGGTCTCCGGCAAAGATCATCCATTGTTACCGTCAGTGCCTGGTAGTTGACGATGATCTGTGAGTGGAGCGCTCTAATGGCCGCCATTACGGCGCGCAGCGGTGGTGTGTCTTTCGTCCCCTCCATCTCCTCTCGTAAGCAACAGATCAGGATGCAGACCCCGGAGGCCGGCTACTCCGGGGAAGCAGGCAAATCTGGAGCGGACACCAACCACGGGCGCTCTCACCTCACAATTTTGCACCTTCGCCGCTGGTCGGGGCTCCCGTCCGCACCCCCCCCCCCCCGACAAGCTTACTATGTCTCCGGGCGTCGGGTACAGGGCCGCAGCAAACGATGTGTCACGCTGTGGCGTGTGCATTGCAGGCAGGATACGAAATCGACGTTTAAAACAGATAGATTATGTCCCCGTTTGGGAGACCGGACAAAGCACAAGGTTCACAGCCCATGTTGTTCAATTCCAGCCCGGATTGGTTGGAAATCGAGGCCCCGGCTTCCACTCCCAGTTAGGCCAAAAATGAAACACGGCGTATCTCCGTCATCCGGTGTGATAAAAAGTTCGGGATTGCGCCTTCAGAGTCAGTCACTCCTCATATATACGGGAGTCCGGTTGGAAAACAGGATAACTTGCAGGATATACGAGCCGCTGGCGGAGGTCGGCGGAGCCGGGAGCTTATGCGGCCATCTTGCTTGCTAGCGTAGCTCCTCCCCCCCACAATCATTATTGGTCTCCAGCTCTGCTCAACAAAATGACCAGATAGGTCATTGAGTCTGCTGGGGATGTTCACAACCAAATAGTGATTTTCTTGATATAATATGAAAATGTTATAACACTAAACCGTACTGCAGTACCATTTAAAATACACTGGACACTATTCCTGTTATCACATTCGCTCCATCCATAAATCAGGCCCTCCCTGCATGCATGAAAGTTAGTACAGCTCCCATCAATTGCAGATGCAGATGGCTCATGGCTGGCCACTTTGTTGGCCGTAGAGAAAACCTGTAAACTGCACCATTGCGGTGACCTAAAGCCCAAACACTTGAAAAATGGTTGAATGAAATGAGCAAGAAAGCAGCATATTTTGAGCTTAAAGGGGAACCTGTTCCGCGGCCCCGGTTGCAGTATCAATGATCATTAGATGTCTCGCTGGATATGTGGCTGGAGGGTCAGTGATGAAACAAGGAAGATATAGTTGAAGGAACTGGCAGATGATGTATTTATTCTGTTTCTGATATTCTTCTTCACTGTATATTCGGTAACCATGGACATAGAATTATAATATAATAAAATGAGGTGTGGTATTAGTTGGGTGTGTGTCCTGTTACAACTCCTATGTGGAGAATAGGGTAGGACACTCCTTAAATGATTCGCGGGTGAAAATGCGCTTTACAAACACCTATAACATAATATACTTGATTTGTCTGAAGAGAAGGTAGAGATGTCGATTTTTGGTTATATTTGGTACATAAATGACCTGGCGATTATTTAAAGCAATGAGCATTGATGATTAGATGAGGCTGAACCATGCTGCAGTTTATTTCCTGTTATTTATTTATTTATTAATGACACTTATAGAGCGCGTACAATTACCCGTGGGCGTCTCAGCGCTAATATGCAATGATGTCTCTCCCTGATCAGTATGTTTAGAAACTTGATTTACTGATTAAATAACCATGTTTTCAGTTTTTTCCTAAACTGCAGCAGTGAGGAGCTTGTTTTTATGTGGTTTGGTAGGGTGTTCCAGAGTTTAGGGGCCGCGATTGAAAAGCGGCGGTCGCCCCAAGAAACTGTTCTGCTGCGTTGGACCACTAGTTGGTTAAGTGAAGTAGATCGAAGTGTTCTGGACGGATTGTAGGGAATTAATTGCTCTTTGAGAAAGCGCGGGCCTTGATCCTGCAGGGTTTTGTAAACTATGCACAATGATTTGAATGTTGCCCTATTTTGGATAGTTAACCAATGGTAACTTTTCAGAGTATGTGAAATGGGTGCAAATTTAGGTTTTTTGGACAGCACGCGTGCCGCTGCGTTCTGCACGGTCTGTAATTTTTTGGTAACTCTGTTTTGTGCATTAAGCAGAAGACCATTGCAGTAATCTAGCGATGATAGGACAAGGGAGGTGACTAGCGTCTTGGCTGCTGAGTCTGGTAGAAACGGTGTGATTTTTTAAATCATTTTAAGCTTAAAATGGGCATTAGCAGCCACCTTATTTGCGTGGGCCATGAAGTTGAGCTGGTCATCGAATGTCACTCCTAAGTTTCTGACCTTAACAGTGGGGGAGGGAGGAGTTCCTAGAGCCGATGGCCACCAGGCTGCAGACCAAGCTGGCATAAGGTTACCATAGATAACCACCTCCGTTTTATCGGAGTTGAGCTTCAGGCAATTTTTTGCCATCCACTCACCGATGGCATTCATCCCGTTTTGGAATCTCACTGCCACCTCCTGTCCGTCGCCCTTTATGGCCAACACTAGTTGAGTGTCATCAGCGTATGTATGAGGTTAGGCCCATCCCGTATGCTTTGATGACACTAGCAAGGTCCGACACATATATATTAAATAGTGTCGGACTTAGGGATGAGCCTTGGGGGACCCCACACGGTAATGACAAGTCAGCTGATTGAAAAAGGCCCAGTGTAACCACCTGGGTTCTGTTGGCCAAGAAGGAGGCAAGTAGGTCCCTAGCAGTACGCTGAATACCCAACTTTTCGACACGATCGACCAAGATCTTATGGTCGACCGTGTCGAAAGCTGCTGAGAGATCCAGAAGGACAAGCAGAGCTGTTCCTCCTTGATCGCGGATGACTCTTATGTCATCAGCTGCTTTGATGAGAGCGGTTTCCGTACCATGATGTTTACGGAAACCGAACTGAGTGTCATCCAGCAGGTTATGACTTTCTATATATTCCGACAGCTGCTGATTCATAGCTTTTTCGGTAACCTTAGCTAGAAAAGGGAGACTCGCTATAGGGCGGTAATTTTTTAGCTCACCTTTATCTAGACCAGGTTTTTTCAGCAGGGGTTTAATCAGCGTGTTTTTTAATGAGTCAGGGTAGGTTCCGGAAGTCAGTATGGTGTTACAGACATGAGTAATAATAGGGATGACTGTGTCTGGTACAGTTGCGATCACAGAAGTTGGGCATGGATCCAGAGCTGATCCAGCTTTGATCGATTTTACTATGCCCTCAACTTGGCCAGTGGTAAGGGGTTTAAAACTGGTCATGGTATTCTTAGGGGTAATCATGGGGGTGATAGCATTACTGATGCTCCGGTCTGATTTGAAGGCTTGGTAAATGTCATTTACCTTCACGAAGAAGAATTTGGATAAGGCATCACATAATGCTTGTGATGGCGGTGGATTAAGATCCGGTGAATTTCCAGAGAGAGTTTTGGCGATGTCATATAGCTGTTTGCTAGAGTTTTTCGCAGTCTCTATATGGAGTGTGAAAAAATGTTTCTTAGCCGCAATTATCATTGCTTTATAAGAGGCAAGAGCTTTTTTGTACTTTTCCTTATTTTCGCTGTCATAAGTTCTTCGCCAATGCCTTTCCCTGTTCCTAGTTAATTGTTTTTGGATTTTTAGCTCTTGTGTATACCACTGAGCTCTAGGCAGATTTCTGTTTCTTGAGAGGGTTTTGGTAGGTGCCAGCTGAGACGTGGCATCGCCCAACCATTTCTGGAATTGGTTGGTTGCGATATTGGGATCGGTGGATAGATCCGGGCTGGTGTTGTTTAAAAGCAACGTTAGGTAGTTGGAATTAATGCCTTCCATGCTTTGAAAGTGCCAGTTTTCGAGTGAACAGCCTTTTTCTTCAGCGAGCCTTTGATAGTAAGGCTGCTGAGAATGACTGAGTGGTCTGTCCATGTCATGGGGAGAACTGAGGTTATACAGAGACCCTCCGCATTTGTAAAAATTCCATCCAACGTGTGGCCTGCCTGATGGGTGGGGGTCATGACCAATTGTTTGAGGCCCATTGTTTCTAAATCAGATATAAGGGAATTAGAATCCCTGTCACCGATTTGCTCCAGATAGAAGTTGAAGTCACCCATAATTGTGGTGGACTCTTCTGTGGCTATGGACTCAGTGATGTTACTTAAATTAGTTAGGAACGCCGATCTGGTCCCAGGGGGTCTATAGAGAAGTACTCCCTTGAAGTTATACGTGGAAGACAATTTTATATTAAAATGCATGGCTTCACATGAAGTAATGGGAATAGGTGAGAAGCGAACCTCAAATTGGTCTCTGGCTAAGATGGCTAGCCCACCTCCATTCCCTTTGGGCCTATCCTGCCGATAGGCGCTAAAGCCTGGGGGAACTGCCGTTACATAGTCGGGGGCAGATGCCTCATTGGACCATGTCTCTGTAATATAGAGGACATCTAAGTTAAGGTCGCTAATGAGATCAGCTATTTCCTGGCAGTGTTTACTCAGAGAGCGCGCGTTTATAAGTGCCATAGTCACGTGTGAGTCTTTCTCAGACACTGAAGATTTAGCAGCGATAGTAGAGTTAACAGACGCGGGCACGATGTTGCAGTGTGGGCATTGTGTTTGTTTCTCCAGAGGCATGAGAGATAGATCATATTTGGTGCAGAGAGGGGCATGGGAGGGACAGATCTCCAACAGCGTACTGCGATTATACGTAAGCGGAGGGACAGGGGTTGTGGCCCTGGGCCCGGTCCCGGCGCGGACGGGCGCAGACGGGCTTGCCTTTGGCGCGCCCGCTGCGCCCGCCCGCTGCACGGTCGGGCGATACTGTTGTTAATATACATCTGTTGGGCGGGAAGAGGGTGGGAGGGGCGCAGAGCTATCAGGCCAGCCTTTCCAATGGAAGATGGCGGCCAAAAATGCTGCAGAAAGCTTCCCTGCGCCTGGCAACAGCGACGCCGTGGGAAGCGATGAATAGGGGCCTCGGCGAAGTAATCTAGCCTTAGGGTAAGGTCACAATATTAAAACGCACCAATTAAGATATATTACAGGGTTTTAAAAACAAATTCGCAAATCAATCGTTTTTAAATGGCAATAGCTGCAAGGGAGCAGAGAGACCTCCGGCTTCCGCCTCAGAGGGAAAAATACATCAGCAAGTACTGGCGGCGTGAGAAAACGCCCATTAAATACCCTGGGAGGGCGGGAGGGGCGCAGAGCTATCAGGCCAGCCTTCCCAATGGAAGATGGCGGCCAAAAATGCTGCTGTTACTGTTTTATTCCTCACTATGGAGTGATTGCTCTCATGGTGACTCGCCTTATATAGGAATTCTCTAACTATTGTACAGTTCACTTTGTTTAACTTTGCTCTGTTGGCACAGATTGACGTCAGGAATGGGCGGAATAGAAATTGCACAACTTTATTATATTTCTTTTTATATACTATTTTATATAGACAGAGGGGTGATTTACCCCGATGAAGACTATCATCTGGGAGCCTAACGTTTTCAATAAAAGATTATTGCAACAACAAAAAAATAAACCATGGCCCCCTTGCTACTCTCAAACTCTTAAAAACACGAGGCATGCTGACAACCAGAACAATTTATAAAGTGTTTGCAGTATAGAAAATGACTACAAAAGACATAAACGCAAATTAACTGAATCACCAATTAGTGGAATAAAATCTAGAGCAGAGAATTCCGGCATCCAACTTGAACAAAAGTAAACAGCCGTAGTAATTGCCAAAGGTCATCGAATGCGCACCAAAAACAAAGAGATACTTAATTGAGTGAAATGGCGGCATTTCTCTTGCCACAGGAGTGAACAGCGGCACATTGGTATCAACGAGTGCGAACTTTAACACTCTATTATGGAGCCGAGACAATGAGGGAAATTAGACTTCTGTAGAAAGTGAGGTCGCCCGTGCCACAGATTCACACTGTACATAAAAAAGACATCCTGACGCACGTTCACGGTAGCATGAAAGTGGCAATCAGCTCCAGAGACAAATCACTTGTTCGTGTAATGGGGGCCAGTGGGGAGATCGATCCTGCCACAGACCCCATTACACAGAAAAAGAGCGCTTCACTCTCGTTCAGCAGCTCAAATGGCATTAGGCCTCTGATTCACAATTCTCTTTGTTCCAAAACTGTGACCTTCTGGCAGGCTCAAACTGACTCCTTCATGCAAAACATACCCAAAAGGCTGATTATGGGACGTGAGCTTTTGAATTTTATCTCCTGCTTTGCTCCCAAGTTTTTAGTCTTTTTTTCATCTCGTCATGATTTTGGAAACAAATGGCAAATATGACAAGATGATGGATAGAGTGTTGAAACTTTTCACACACTCACCCCCGGTCAAGGTTAAATCCATCTTTCTTTTGTTCACCTAGCCTCCCCAGTTTGGACCCTCCCGTATGCAAATCAGGCTTGAGCCGTGCCTCATGGGAAGTGTCCAGCCTAAACTGCCAGGCCAAGTCTTCCCTGAACTGGAAACAAGCCTCCTGGGACCGGTTTTGGGGTAACACCCATCATCAGCCAGGCTAGCTTGCATCCAGTGGCACAGCGAGCAATGGACCCACACCTGGGCATACCCTGCCAACTAGGGCGAACAAAGCAAACACAAGGAGATGATGGATGGAGTGCTGACACTTTTCAAACAATCACCCCCAGTCAAGAGATCTGGGTTAGACCCATTGTTCTTTTGCTCACCATGCCATCCCAGTTTGGACCAAGCCAATGGATTTAGGCTCAGATCTCTGTACTAGGGGTGAGTGTTTGACATTGTTCAGTATTCCGTCTTTCAATAGTTGTTTTTGCATTTGTCACCCTAAGTGGGACGGGGATGTCCAGACCTGGAACCTGTGCTCGCCATGCCACTGGATTCAAGCTGTCCTGGCTGATGAGGTGTGATACCCTGAAACCTGTCCAAGGATGCTTGTTTCCGGTCCACAGAGTACAGGGCTTGGCAGTTCAGCCTGAACTGATCCCATGGAGAGCAGGGTTAAAACTGATTTGCATATGACTGGAATGGCATGGAGAGCAAAATACACAATGGATTTAAGCCCAGATCCCTGCACTGGGGTGAATGTTTAACATTGTTCAACATTCCGTCTATCAATTGTTTTTTTAAGCATTTGTAAACAAATGGGACACATACCAAACAGTGTCACATTGCTTTCGGTCTCCCCCTTTCAACCATTTGCAACCTGTGATTCAGCTGGCTTTGGGATTTTGCAGACAGGGTTGTGTATCAGCATTGTGATCAGCCCTTGGCATTACTGTCTCATTCCCTGGCTCTATATTTCAGTTTGCACTCTCTCTGGACCATCCCCATCGCCCTGCCAATGTCTGTGTCCTATTGGGGGCCCGCTGTCTAGTCTCACATTATTTTTTAACTTTCTTACCTATTTATATGGACCAGCAGCTGATAAGAGCGACTAGGGTGCTAGCAACACTTTTAAGTGCTCCATATACTTAAATATTTTATTTCTAGTTCACTGTCCTGATTTCGCCGTCAGCCTACTGGAAAGCTGAATTAAACGTCATGATGGTCGGGGGGCGCTAGAGGGCGCACACGCGGAATGGCTGCTTAACGCTGCAGCTCCCGCACCTTGGCCACTGATCCTCCACTATCCTTCACCACAGACGACCGGCATCGCTCCTGACCCAGCCACTCGAAGCGTAGTACTGTCCCCCGCACTCGTCCCGGAGCCTGAACCGTTACCAGCATCAGAGGCGGAGATCTGGCCAGGTGAAATCGAGCCGGCGGTAACCCTGGTGACTGCCGGACGAATAGACCGGCTACGAGGCCCCACGCAGGGTCGGTGCTCGCCATGCGGCGTTAGGCCTGGTCTGCCCCGGAGTTTGCGGTTTCTGTCCGGAGCCCGCCCGGACTTTGGTTCACTGTGCAGCCTTGAAGTCCGCTGCTTGACCACTAGCCTCCTACTGCGGGCGGGTGCCGGGAGTGCCCACATCGAAAAGTCTGACTGCTGAGCCCGCCGAGGAGTTGCAGGGCCGGGCGGTGCGGAAACCTACTGCTGGCGGCTGCCGGAGGCTGCTGCTGCGACCTCGAGCGCGGTGAGTGGCGCTCTCCCCTCGGCAAATTGCCTCCCGAGATTGCCCTTCGCATACTGGCTACTGCGGCTGGTGTGGAACGCGGGGCCCCGCGCCACTACTGAGCCGGTCTGCGTGGGCCCTGGTGCCTGCCTGCCCACCTGATTGCCCCCGGGCGCTTGCGGGGACCCCTGGACGCTTGCACCCGCACCGCTACACAGAGCCTGCCGCTGCTGCCTGATACTCTGGCTTGGCCTGCCTGGTACTTACGCTACGGCAGCCCGCATCCCTGCTGCGGTCCTACTGGCTGCGCATTCTACCCTGCACGCTGAACCGGCGCTGGGCCTACCTCCCTGGGGGGCCCCCACGCCGTGGCGGTCCTGCCTGCGCCCACTGGTGCTTCTGCTCCTTCGGATCTGTGTGGCTACTTACTGGGACTGCCTGCCTGAACCCTCCTGCTAGGTACCATCGTGGGCACGAGTGCTGCACTGCCTTCCTGTACTGCGGCTGGACACCTCTGTGCAGAAGTACTTGTGGCTGGTTTCTCTAATCGCGTGCATAGTCCTGCTAGTTGACTGGACCCGGCTGGTGCCACACTGGTGAGGACTGGGCGGGCAGCGGCGCCGGTCTGGGAGGCCAGGATGGTGCGTCCTGAAAACCGCCAAACAAAAATCAGCTTCGAACTCAAAATTGCACTAGAGCGGCTTCCCCTCAAAGAACAGACACTAAAACTCCTTGGTTACGTTTCTTTCCAAATATTCTACTATTTTTTAATCCACAAAGGCAGTCCCTACTGACCCTGGCCCCGGTGCTGCTTCCACCTCCACTGTTTCCTCCCCTGCCAAGGAACTCGACCTGCACCACCTGTTTCAGGAAATGCGACAGGGGTTTGCCACCGTGGTGGAAAAGGTGGATGGTGTGACCGCTAGACTAGACGCTTTGGCCCATAGGGTGGACCGGCATGAGGAACGACTCACGGCCACGGAGCAACGTATCTCCGATGCAGACGACGTCGCTTCAACTCACACCACTCAATTAGCCCGCATGGACAATCTACTCAGGGTTATAGCGGCAAAGAACAAAGATTTGAAAGCCCGTAGCCGACGCAACAACATCCGCGTCACGGGCATTCCGGAGTCCACCAACACAGGCAGGATGGAGCTCTATGTCGAGAAGATCCTCAAGGGGTCCATAGGCGAGGATGCCTTCTCTCCTCAATTCATTGTTGAGCGAGCACACCGGTCGCTAGCACCTGTCCCTAAACCCGGCTTGCCGCCCAGACCAACCATCGCTAAACTGTTAAACTATCGCGACCGTGATGTAGCCCTGAGAGCTGCTCGCACTCAACGATCCCTTCAATATGATGGCGTCACTTTCTCCATCTATCCGGATTTCACCCCAATGGTACAGGAGGAGCGGCGTAAATTTATCCCTGTGAATAAGAAACTACGCGAAGCGCAACTAGACTATGCCCTACTCTACCCAGCGAAACTACGGATTACGCATCAGGGGAAACAACGTTTTTTCACTAACCCCCAAACAGCCGAAGACTATTTGAAATCACTCCGCAGGGCCAGAGGAGGCGATCACGCTGCTGCTGCTGACATGGGGGATGATGATCCTTCTGCTGCGGGGAACGAACACTGACTATGAGCGCTTACCTGAACTGAACCTTTGACTACCTAGCGCCGGTGTACTACCTGTTTGACCTGCGAACTCTGAAGTGGCTGCCTCTTCAACATGACATGGCTGTGTCTGGTCGTTTCTGTGGTAATGTATACCAAGATCCGCTTGCCTAGCCCTGGCCTCCACCGAGGGCGGTACAGTTTTGGAGGCCATTGGCGGGTAAAGTGGCTGTGCGCCCTTGATGCTGTTACCCTATCGGGTGTACCCCACACTAACTGTTAACATGTTAGAATTGGATGTTGGGGGAGGGGGTGGGGGGGGAACCGAGGGCGGGATTGGATGGCTGCAGACATGTTTGGGGTGCTGTAGTGGGTGGGGGGGGTTCGTTGGGGGGGAGAGGCCTACACGCCGAATGTTGCTTTGGACTATATCGTATTGTGTTGCTTTCATGGACTCGAGTCATTTGAGAATGGCTGACTCATTCTGCTCAGGAAGTTATGTTCCATTACTCTACACTCCATGGCGGTCTTAGGGTCTGCAGTACAGCTACACTGTCTGTCGTGGAATGTCCGTGGGCTCAATGATGCTAGGAAGTGTCGTGATGTCCTCGCTTACCTTACCAGGCATAATGTACATGTTGCCATGCTCCAAGAAACACACCTGTCACCACAGGTGCGGACCACATTTGCATGTAAGTGGGCTGGCACTCGCACTTTCTCATCCTATTCTACGTATGCCAGGGGGGTTGCCATCCTACTTCGGGGTACTGTCCCGTTTCACAAATGCGGGGACCTGATAGATGGGGGTGGCCGCTACGCACTACTTTGGGGGAGAATGGGTCACGACACTATCTCCTTTGTGAACTGCTATGCACCTAACATAGACACGCCTACCTTCTTCACTACTCTTTGGGGTAAAATTCTTGACGTGGGCTCCCGCCATATTATCTGGGGTGGGGACTTCAATTTAGCATTGGTACCCAGCATGGATAGAGCAGATGGGGCTAACCATTACAAACCCAAGGCAAGGGAGGCCATTGAAGGCATTGTCGCTGAGGGGGCCCTTATAGACATATGGCGGTCCCTACAGCCGGCCAGACAGGAAGGCACTCATTTCACTTCACAAACGGGCACATGGGCACGACTAGACTACTTCCTTGTCACCCCTGGATTCGCACCGGGAGTATCGACAGTCACACACCTACCGAGGACGTACTCTGATCACAGCCCTGTCCTGATGCATACACGAATACCTGGGTGGGATTGCCTTAGACCTCATTGGCGCCTACAACTGGCAGCCTTGTTGGATGCCTTGTTCCGTTCTGAGCTGGGGGAGGAAATCGCGGACTTCTTTCCGAGGAACAAGGGGTCGGTTGATTCAGTGGAACATATCTGGGAAGCATTCAAGGTCACTGTCAGGGGATATTGTATAGCTAAAAGTTTTGGGGTCCTTCGGGACATACAGGCCACTATCCATAGACTACATGGGGAGCTGCGAGCATTGGAGAATCGCATGGTCACAGAGGATAATCCTGCATTACATGCTGAGTTCAGGGTCACATTGACCAAATATGAAGAGGAAGCTGACAGGGAGGCGAAGTTGAAGGGAAAGCACTGGCAGGCTCGGAGATATTGTGAGGGGGATCGCCCGGGTAAGGCTCTGGCAGTGTTGATGCGGGTTCCGCGTGATCCCAATGTCATTCTGGAGCTCACTGATGACCAGGGACACACTGTCAGGGATTCGGAGGCGCTACTTGCCACCTTCACCTCACATTACCACACTCTATACACCACAAATGCTTCAGCGGATGTACCTTACACTGACTACCTGGGTGATGTGGCACTCTGTTGGCTCAGCGATGGTGACAGCGCCTTCCTGGCGGCTCTGTTTGAACTAGACGAAATCCGTGAAGCCATTATGTCCCTTAAGAATGGCAAGGCGCCCGGGCTGGACAGTCTACCGGCCGAATTCTATAAAACATACATAGACATTATGGCCCCGGTCCTTCGTGAAGTCTATGAGGAATCGCTCGCTGATGGCATCCTCCCAGGCTCTATGCGCGAGGTAGTTATCACCTCCCTCCTTAAACCCGGTAAAGACCCTGGCTCCTGTGGTTCCTATCGCCCTCTTTCCCTTCTGAATTGCGACGTAAAAATACTAGCCAAGGTTCTAGCTACTAGGCTGTCCCTACTCATGACCAGGATTGTACTGCCTGACCAGTCGGGGTTTGTCCCTGGTCGCTCCACCTCTCATAACCTGCGCACCTTATTTTCGCTCCTCCGCACGGTTCATCCTGACCTCCCAGTCGCTGCTGTATTTTTGGATGCTACTAAAGCATTCGACTCGGTCGAATGGCCCTACTTATTTTCAGTACTGTCGAGCATGGGTTTCCCCAAACTTTTTCTCTCCTGGATACAGCTCCTCTACACGCAGCCGACGGCGAGGGTCCTCATCAATGGTCGCCTCTCTCACTCGGTAGCCATCACGAGAGGTACACGTCAGGGGTGTCCTCTGTCCCCCCTCCTTTTCGCGATTGCGGTTGAGCCTCTGGCTTGTCGGCTCCGTCAGCTACATCGAGGGAGTGCCGTGCCTACAACACCAAATAGATGTGTCCCTATACGCAGACGACATCACCCTTTATGTCAAGTACCCTCACCTTCACCTCAACCCTTTATTGAGAGAATTTGTGGCCTTTGGGGGCATGTCGGGGATACACATAAATTGGTCCAAGTCGCAGTTCTTCCCCCTCACCGACTCCGTGGTCGACTTTCCCCTTGACTATCCACTCGAATGGTGCCGTTCGGACCTCCGTTACCTAGGCATACAAATCTCGCGGGATCGGGAGGAGACAATTCGCTCCAACTACGGAGTAGCAATCACAACCCTTACAGCCACGGTCGACCTCTGGATCGCACTACCGCTCTCCATGGCTGGTAGGGCTTCCCTCATCAAGATGGTAGTGTTGCCCCGCTTCCTCTACCTCTTTCTGAACATCCCGTATTACCCGGGTGCTTTCTTCTTCGAGACCCTGAAGTCGGAGCTCTATCGCCTGTTCTGGGGGGGCAAGGCCCCACGGTTGAAATGGGCTACACTCATATTACCTTACGAGGCTGGAGGCTTTGATGTCCCCGACCTTGAAGCCTACTACCTTTGCGCACAGGCCCACTATGCATTTCACTGGATGGCTCCCACGCCTTTTATGCCGCAGCTCGCGGTGGAGCACTGGATAGTACACCCCATACCGCTTAATGGCTTACTCCATTGTCCGGAGTCGATGATCCAGACTCCAAACACGTCTGTCTCCTGCACCTTGGATACTTGGCGCCGCCTGGCCAGGAGGCTCTCCTGCTCTTTCCCTTACTCCCCCCTCCTCCCCCTGGCATTCCATCCCTCGCTCGCACTATTGCAGGAACGTGGCTTCCGGCTGCTTTGCGAACGGTTACATTTTGGCACCTGGGGTGATCTTTTCGCAAATAAAGTTTTCAAATCCATGGAAATCTTCTTTGCCACTCACGACCATTCCCCACTCGACGTATTCTATTACCTTCGCCTCTGACAGGGGATGAAGGATATCCTTCCAGATTATCCTAATGAACCAGAACTCTTGTGCCCTTTGCATTTTCTGCTTAACTCGCAAGATGGGGCGCATTTGGTCTCTGGCCTGTACCGCCAGCTTCGGTCAAACATTGACCCTCTTGAGACGGGTGCTAGGGCGTCCTGGAGCGCGGATCTGCCTTCTGCACTCACTGATGAACAATGGCAATACTGCTGCACCCTCACAGCCAGGATATCAGCCAGTAGCAGACTTAAGATGATCCACTATAAGTTCCTCCAACGGCTATATTACACTCCGGTCAAAAAATACAGGTTCCATCTTGCCGATACTGACAAATGCAAACGCTGTCGAGCTGATCATGCAGGCTTCTTGCACCTTGCTTGGGAGTGCCCGGCAGTTCGGGCGTACTGGCAGCAGGTGACTGATGCTCTCACAGCGATGACTAAGGTCACTGTTGACGCGGAGCCACGTATCACACTGTTGGGACACACGCCGCATATTCCGAAACCCAGCAGGAAATTCATTGATACTGCTCTGCTCCTGGCTAAACGACGTGTGGCATGTCGTTGGGGCCGGGGCAGGGCACCGAAGTTTAAGGACTGGCTCTCGGATATGACTTATTGTCAGGTCCAACATATCACTTATTCAGAACTGTTGCCGCTCCCAAGCAGGCCCAAAGACATCTGGGAACCACTGGTTTCCTACCTGCTGGCTCAGGCTGACGACGACACAGCCTCGGAATGATAGCGGGAGGGTGACCGATCGGGCTATCTACCCCGGTGACTAAGAAGCCTTAGTTCCTGGCGCACGCATGTCCTGAGCCCCCGATCTAACGCATGCTTCCCTCCTGTTACACTGCTTACGCTGCTATGACACATAGTGCGAGTGGCTGATTTTCCACAACCCACTCCGCATCACATTCCCACATTTTCTTATAACTAACACTTCCCTTGGGACACAACACACGACCCCTACCCTATTATTGTACGTGCCTAACTGATGCCACGACCGCTACCACAGTGCCATGTTGCGACCTATGAATATTATTCCATGAGCAACCGTATAGATCTGAACTCTTTTTTCTCACTTGGACATGTGTATAAGGCCTCTTTTTTCTTATTGTTTACTGTTAAGGGTTGATAAGAATTGGGGGGAAAGCAATGAAAAACCTGTTCTACTGCTGTAAATCCTGAAATGTGCATACTTCTCCTCCTTTCTCCCTCCCCTCCCCCCTCATCCTCTCTTCCTTTTTTTTTCTTTCTTTTTTTCTCCCCTCCCGTTCCGGTCCACTCCTTTGCTCTCCCCTCCCTCGCCAGGCACCCCTTTCTAAATACGATTTGTCGCCGCCGGGCCTCCGGGATGCCGGTAACAAGGCTGTGTCTATCACTGTCAGCTTTTGTTCCTTATTGCTTTGACTCTGACGCTGCCGGCCTCTGGGATGTGGGCGTGCACAGCAGTGTAATTTCCTAATTATGCAATAAAGCAGTTTGAACACCAAAAAAAAAAAAAAAACGTCATGATGGTCGTCCACATATCACAATGCCTGTGTTACAATGCATACACATGCAGGGGTTTAAGTGAGATGCAAATAGTGGGGGGAGGGGTCTCTGAAAAGGGTGTGGCCTGTGCAATTGAGGGTGTGGTTTACACAAGTAAAATACATTACTGTGATCCCTATAGAGTGCCACTCGACTGGTGGCGGGCTGGATTATGGTGCGGTGGGGCTGGTGGCTCAGGAAGAAGGAGTGGACTGTGCACACTAAATGCGCTGCACACGACTGCTTGGCCGGCTGTCTTGGCCCAGCCAAACAGTCATGCGCAATCTGCATATTTCCCACCAGGTTGTAATGGACAACCCGGTAGGGAATATGCACAGGTTACCTGTCCCATCTGAGCGCCGATCAACGGCGCTCAGACCAATCAATACGCTGCATTGCAGCCTTGTGATTGACTACAGGGAGCCTGGGTGCTTCCTGGTTCCTGGACTGCAGAGGAGAGATGCAGCAGGTGACTGGAGATAAGTGATTTAAAAAATATATATTTTTCAACCCCCTGCCTACCCACCTCACCACCCCGTTTCCTACAAGCTGCCATGTGGTCCATGACCCAGAGCAAAACCGCCTACTTAAAGCCCTGTATGCATGCCTATTATGCAAGTTCAGCATTGCATACATGGTGGCTGCCTTGGGATGGGAATGATGACTATTGCATCGTAGTTGCCTTGCATACACACACAATGGATGTATGTCGTTAGCACGCATGCTTTTACAACGCATGCCTTTACCACGCAACCTTTACAACGCAAGTCGTTACAACGACTTGCGTTGGGGGGCGCTGAAGAGTAAATAGTTTAATTTACTATTCCAACTCCAGTCCCCGTGGATAGAAGGGAAGGTGTTGGATAGTAAATTAAACTATTCCCTATCCTAGAGCGCCCCCCAGCGCAAGTCGTTGTAACGATTTGCGTTGTAAAAGTTGCGTGGTAAAGGTAGTTCGTTGTAAAAGTTGCGTTGTAAATGCTGTTCACCCACACAATTGTATGCATCAAAATACATAGGTGCGCATGCATCATGCAACACATGCAGTCAAAAGTTTATCATTTGCCTTCCAAAGGGAAGACCTATAGGCTTTGCTAAACGTTGGCTGCATTACAAGTATTCATTAATCCACTAAATATGTCTATATTTTTTGTCATATCCAATACTTGTCAACATAAACCTCCCATTTTTGGGGGCTTACTACTCGTGGTGTATGATTGTTTAGTATGTTTTTATTGATTTTTAATGAGTATCAATTCATTGATTATGTGCTTATAACAATGTTTAAAAGCTGACACTATACATTTCTGTTGGAGTACTAATGTTATATTTCAAAAAATAAGTGCAGTTTCAACAGAATATTTTTATTTAGGCCCTGGTATTAAGGGGAGAGACAGATGTTTTGGAACTCAAAGTTGTACTTAGCCGTATAGACACAATACATAACATTTGGTATATTTGTGGACTAAGTCACATTACTGAAATAATGTGTTGTGAGCGCTGGATACTTTTGAGCTACTGTACTTGTGTATTGACATTCCTTGACACGTCTAACTTGCAACAGTCTTTCATTATGAATAGAGAAGGTATATGGTATATCTATGGTAGATAAAATGAGATTGTTTCCAAGCATATTATTTTTTCAGTATATCAGAAACTTAAGGAATGATTGGCAAGGCCACCGCTAAAAGTGAGCTAGCTGTTGAATGTGCACAGTTGTGAAAAGAGACATTTAGCCACTAAGCAATTTTATTCCAAGATTGGAGTTGAAGTTTGATGATGAGCGATATGGGAGACTGTCTCCCCCATGTAATGTTGTTATTTTTATTGTTTTGATGCCTTGTGTTAATAAACAGAAATATTTGTTTTAAAAAGATTGAAGTTGAATATTATTGTTATGTTATGTGAATTTGTAGAGCGCGGCTGGTCACGAGTGAGGGTACCCAGACAGAGAGAAGGGCAGGTCTGAGGGGGGAGGAGGAGATAATTCCTGTTTTGTCCAGAAAAGCCATGTCTTGGGGTTCCTTTGGAAGTCAATGAGAGATGAGGAGGGTCTGAGATGTCTCAGGAGATAGTTCCAAGTCTGGACTGTGAAGTATGCGGAGGAGCATCCTCCGCTTCTGGTCTTTTTGATGTGAGGGAGGTGTGCTCTTGCCAGAGAGCAAGATTGAAGGTGTCTGATGGGTTGGAAGAAGTTGAGGCAGTGGTTGAGGTAAGCTGGACAGGTATTGTGGAGAGCTTTTTAGTCGTGGGTGAGTTGCTTGACCTTACCTCTTTCCTGAACTGGGAGTCATTGGAAATTGTTGAGGTGTGGAGAGATGGGATTATTTTGAGTTTGAGTTTGAGTTTGAGTAGGGATTTGTAGAGAGCATAGCTACCCTCGGGCATCCCAGCGCTAACAAGACCAAGTATTCCAAGGGGAGGGGGGTGAGGAGAAGGATTTAAGGGAAGAGCAAGGTTTTTAATTGTTTACGAAAGGAGAGGAGGTTGTGTTCTCTCCTCATGGCTACTGGGAGGGTGTTCCATAGTTTTGGTGGGTTGTATGCAAACAAGCGGCCGCCGGATCTTGACTTTTTTATTCTAGGGATACTGGCAAGGGCGAGAGAGTCAGATCTCAGGTTTTTGATGGACTGGTGGGGTTTCATCAGGGGTCGGAGGATTGGGGGGCCTTTGTCGTGCATTATCTTGTGGGAGATGCACAGCGTTTTAAAGGCAATTCGCTCTTTCACTGGAAGCCAGTGAAGGCTTTTGAGAGCTGGTTTCGCCGAGCATCTAGCTTTGGCTCCCGTTAGGATTCTAGCTGCCGCGTTCTGAGCCACCTGCAGTCTCTGAACGACTGATGCCGGGGCTCCCAGGTACACGACGTTACCGTAGTCTAACCTGGAGTTAACTAGGCCCTGCATCAGTAGCTTCCTGGACTGGAAGGGGATCAGGTGGAGGATCTTCCGGGACATGCGAATAAGGGCAAGGCAGGTCCCTGAAGTTTTTCTGGCCTGGGTTTTAAAGTTAAGGTCCTGGTCAAGCCAAATGCCTAGACTTTTGACCTCGGTTTTTGGGGTTGGGTGAGTTCCCATGCAGGGTGGCCAAGAGAGGTTAGTTGGGAGTTTGTTAGGATTACCCAGGAGAAGGATCTCCGATTTGTCTCCATTCAGTTTAAGTCGGGAGTCACACATCCATTGGGAGACTCTTTCTAGACACCTGGAGAGATTTCCTAGGCTGGTGTTTGATTGGTTGATGGAGACCACCAGCTGTGTGTCGTCAGCGTACATTACTGTTTTGACACCGAAGGGAGTGATAATGTCCTCAAGGGGGACATATAAACGTTAAAAAGCGTGGGGCTCAGGGAGGAGCCCTGAGGAACCCCACACTGCATAGGTAGAGCCTTGGACGTGGCAGTGCCGTCTGACACCTGAAAGGTTCTTTCCTCCAGGAAGGATTTAATCCAGGCAAGGGCAGAGTCGGTGACTCCAACTAGACTTAACCGGTGGACCAGGATATCGTGGTCCACCGTGTCAAAGGCGGCGCTCAGGTCGAGGAGGATCACTGCCACTGATCCTCCTGCGTCTATGATGCTTCTCGCCTCTTCGACCACTGCCAGTAGGGCAGTGTCGGTGCCTTGCCCCGGTCTGAAACCGGTCTGAGAGTCACGTAGTAGATGATTCGTCTCCAGAAAATTGGAAAGTTGCTGGTTTGCTATCCGTTCGGCCACTTTGCTGATCCCAGGGAGGAGCAAAATGGGTCTGAAGTTGGAGGGGTCGGTGGGGTCTAGGTGGGGTTTTTTCAGGAGAGCTTTGACGGTAGCTTTCTTCCAGTTAGCCGGAACGGAGCCCTCTTTAAAGGAGGCATTGATTAGGTTGGTGATAGTAGGGGCTACAGTGGGGGCTACCAGTTTTAACTTACTGATGGGAGCTGGGTCCGATGGGGAGCCACTTTTCACAGTTTGCAGGGTGGCTAGGAAAGTCTCCGTAGTGATCAGAGTAAAGGCTCGTAGGTGTGGAGCTTCTGGATGGAGGGGTGGTGAGATGTCATAGTGAGGGGAAGTGGGGATCGGGAGTGAGGTCAGGATTTTCTCGATTTTTGCAGAGAAAAAATCGGCCATCTGATTACATCTGACGCCCTCTGGGTCCGGAGGGGGTAGGGGGTCTTGGATTTTTGTGAGGAGACGTACAATGCGATAGGTTTCCTGCGCAGAATTTGCTGCTGCTGCTATCTTTCCTTCAAAGAAGGTAGCCTGTGTTATTTTTATGGCATTTTTATAGAGCTTAATGGCTGCTCTGTACTCATTTTTGGATTCCGGCGACCAAGTTTTTCTCCATAAGCGTTCAAGTTTTTTGCATGTCTTTTTTTGGTTTCGTAACTCTTGAGTGAACCATGTTGATTTAGACATTTTCTTGGTGCTGGGGAGGTGTTTGAGTGGCAAGGTAGTTTCTAGGGATTTGTTGATCCACTCCTGTAGTTGAACGTCTGCTTTAGAGGGGTCTTGGTCAAGTACGGGTATAGAGGAGGATAGGGCTTGGACCCAGGAATTTATGTCCAGTTTATTCCATGGGCGAAAGGGGGGTTGGGGTGGAAGTCTGTCAGGGGCCTTAGTCGCTAGATGTAATTTGAAAGGGACCAGGAAGTGGTCTGACCAGGGAAGGGGGATGGGAGATTGAGTTGTTAGTCTCGGGAGGTTGGAAAATACGGGGTCCAGCAGGTGTCCCTTGATATGGGTGGGTAGGTTGTTTAATAATTCGAGACTAAGGGAGCTCAGATGATGTTTAGGATGAGTTTGGTGGCAGGGTTCTGAGTGGTTTGAAGTGTGCAAGGGACTTGGACTGGGATTCCAATATAGACGGTGTTTCCATAATCAAGACTACTTTTGATAACAACCTGGGTGACTGTTCGTCTGGTATTCAGTGGGATCCATTTGAAAATCTTGCGTAGCATTTGCATGATGTGGAAGCATGATGAAGAGATGGCATTGATCTGTCAATTCCTGGAGAGGTTGGTGTCTAGGATGATCCCAAGGTTCTTGGGATGGTCCACAGGGGTGGGGGGCCGTGTTCAGAGAGCCTCCATGAGGCGTCCCAGGGGAAAAGTTGTTGCTAATGATTAGGACTTCGGTTTTGTCTATGTTAATCTAGAGGTAGTTTTTTTTCATCGAAGCAGCAATGTTGCTCATGCAGTTCGCGAAGTTTGCTTTGGTGGTGCTGGTTGAGTTTGAAACGGAGAGGATGAGCTGTGTGTCATCGGCATAGGATACTATGAAGATGCCATGGGTTCTGATAATGTCCAAGATGAGTGTCATGTAGACATTAACACATGCTGGGCGGAGCGCGATCCTTGAGGGATTCTACAGATGAGTTTCTTGGGTTCTGAGGTGTAGGGGTGAAATCTAGCTCACTGAGGTCTGTACACAAGGAAGGAGGATATCCACTTTGGGGCCGGTCTGAAGATACCCAAGTGCTGAAGCTTTCTGATGAGTGACTTCCGGGGGACCGTATCGAAAGCTGTAGAGAGGTGGAGAAGGATGAGTGTGGCAATTTCGTCTCGGTC
This sequence comes from Lissotriton helveticus, assembly GCF_964261635.1. Taxonomy (NCBI): domain Eukaryota; kingdom Metazoa; phylum Chordata; class Amphibia; order Caudata; family Salamandridae; genus Lissotriton; species Lissotriton helveticus. Next base: position 892,365,324 of record NC_136071.1, on the reverse strand, counting down.
CATGATGCTTCTAATGTCATTGGCGGCTGCAATGAGGGCTGTCTCTGTGCTGTGGTTGGTGTGAAAGCCTGATTGCGAGAGCTGTTTAGGAGTTAATGGAGTTCTAGGTGGTCTTCTAGTTGAGTATTGATAGCTTTCTACCTGACTTTAGCTGGAAAAGGCAAGAGCAACATGGGTCTGTAGCTGCTGATGGTGTTGGGGTCTGCTTTGAGTTTCTTCAATAGAGCGTTGACTTCTGCATTTTTCCAGCAAGACTGGAAGGTGGCGATGGTTATGGAAGTGTTGATGATATCAGTGAGCGTGGGGGAGATGATGGTTCCTCCAAGGTTGTACATGAAGTGGGGGAATGGTTCTGAGGGTGCTCCTGAGTGCATCGTATTCATCAGGTTGGTGGTTTCTTCGTCCAAGAGGAGCTTTCAGTTGCTTAGCTGCTGATTGGTGATGGAGGAGGTGTTCAGCAGGTATGGGGAGTTTGTATCTGTTTAATGTGGGTCAAATGTGTTGTGAAAAACAGAGCCCAAGGTATTGGGTCCTAAGACCTAGCTTGTGACAAGGCTACCGGCCATTGTGGTCAGAAAATGCCTAAAAGAAAGAAAAATGTATTTTTTGAGTCCCCTCCCTCACCAGGGTTTCCCCATGGTGACATGCTTTATCATACATAGGAGCACTATGTTGTGAAGGGCTATGTGTGGTGCAATGTGAGGTGGATTGGATGTTGGTAATTTAAAAATACCGTGCTAGTGGGCGTAAACAATTTTATTCCTGCTCCTAGGTTGATATGGTTAAAAATGGGGTGGAACACTGTGTACCAGTCTATAATGGAAATGGAATCAGTGTTTGGTCGACATGTTTCAAGGTTCCCCTAGCTTTTCTTCAGGACAACACAGGGACCAGCCCTGTGTTTGCCACTCCTGTTTGAACCCTAATAGGAAAACACATTTTTAAGGATAAAGAAAAGGTGAACGCTGTGACTAGTCAGCTGCAGACAAACTGCCTGCCAGGGTGCTATAGTGTAGAGTTGCTGCATGTTGAGGTTTCATTATTATGTAATGTAGAACTTGGAATGAGGGATATAATGTTTTCCTATGAATGGAGTTGGAGAGAAAGCCAGAGAGGGTTGATACTGGAGGTGAATACATGCATGGAATAAACTCTTGGATATACCATGGACGCTGTTGAGGGATCCTTACACATAGTGTTGTTACATGATTCAAAAGTGTAAGCGATAAGGGACTAACACAAACCAAATCACGGTGTCCATTCTCAAATCATTGGGCACCATCTTGGAGTGTGTTCCGATTGATGGTACATTCGTTAATAATCATGAGGATTAAGTCATATTTACATGAAACTTGCTGATAAGTGTTCAGATAGAAAAAAATTGATACTGCAATCATAGGACCCATAGATCTCAATCAATCAGGGTATTTTAAGAGCGCAACTCATCCATGGGGGTCTCAAAGTGCTGAGGGGGGGGGGTCAGCAGATCTGTTTAGTCGAAGAGCCAGGTCTTGAGAGTCTTCCTAAAGGTGCTCAGGGAGGGGGCGCGTCTGATGTCTGCCGGGAGCTCGTTCCAGGTCTTGGCTGTGAAGGAGCGAGATTTAGAAATATATTTATTTCAACTCGCAAAGTTAAACTTCCATAATGAATAATAATGTGTGAAGTGAGAATTATTAACCAACTTACATTAAAATTGCAGATCATTACACGCGGGAAACTAATATGTGTGCTCATATATGTGCTTTATGTGCAAATGCATGTTTGTTTAAAAATAATAAACTAATCTTGTTTATTGTTTTGTCAGAATTAAATGCGGCTGTTTTATTAATGCCATGTGCTTATTTCTGTGAGCTCATGTTTTGTCTTTTTCGTTTTAAATGTTGCACAATTCTGTTTGTTGCTTTATTTGCTTCTGCTAGGTAACATTTATTAATGGGTTAATAATTAGCAAAGGTGGGTGGGTAACAGAATGATTTCTAATTCTTGCATTAATTATTCTTTTGTGTTTGTTTGAATACTACTTACTGAGAAAGAGGTTTGAGGCCTACCACGTCTTTAATATGGAGTTGGCAAAGTCCTGCTCAGAGAAAGCAAGAGCCCAATGTGGAAAGTTTCTGTCACATTTAAAAAAAAAAAGCAAACTTAATTGAACAATGAACTATTCGTGCTCTTGGTCGGACTAGTCAAGGTCGGAAACCGGCAGAGAGATTGTCAAGCTAAGGAAGTCACGGACTGTCTATTAAAAATGTTTCAAATTGGAGGAAGCTGCGTGACTTGAGAATAAGGGACAAAAGACTCTAAGAGAGAGTCGGAACTGGGCTTCGAATATGCGATGACATTATGTGGTCTGACGTTTTTCAGCCAATCAGAATTTTGGATGGCAGGGAAAAGTATTCATTTTAGTTAGATTAGTTAGCGAAAAAGGTATAAAAACTGACCCCTTTGGAGGGACGGCGCTTCTCGCTTTCCGTATCCAGAAGGTCATGACGTGCAGACGGACTCTTTGGAGCACGTAAGGATCAATAGGGCTAAATGACTTTATTCTTTATTTCTTTTAGGCAAAGTGAGTTTTAGACAGGGAAATAGGGTCTAGGTGATGGAAAAACGGTTTATTCTTCTTTAAACATGCTTTTTGATTCTGCTTGAACCTGACTGTCTAATTTGCAATTCCTCAAACCATGCTGCTTGGAAAATAAAGATTCTAATTAAAATGCACTCTTCTTTGAATAAATAGTTAATAAATAAGATTTTTGAAAATACAAGCTGGCCTTGTTATTTCATGAGTTTTAGGTTACCATCAGCAGATCCATTTGCCTAAGTGGCTTAATTAAATGCAGTATTTTACAAAAACCATGGTAAAGTCATTATACCGCAGTTGTATATAAATGTGTATATAATTTGTGAATAGGTTTTATTAATTAGGTCACATGATTCAGTTGCTCAAAATTATGTCATGTTAGTTTATGGGCCTTGTGAGTGATTTATGATTAATGGTGAGTATTGTGGAGTTGGGTAGTGTTGCTATGACATATTTTCTTTAGGGGCGCTGGATCAATTTTCTGGTAGCAGAGGATGGTTGCTATGGTAACTGACATGCTACATGGTAATTAAATAAGATTGATGTTTAACATATGTTGAGTTTGTTCACATCTTACATGTAGTCGAAAGGTTTTTTCCAGCAGCATGAAAATTCCTAGTTTGCCGGCATTTGTGTGGTGTAACAAGAAGTGAAGTTGCACAGTGCATTTGTTCTGTTTCAAAATAGTGGTATTATTATCACTATTGTTGTGGGCGTACAACACAAGTTTAGGGATTCTAGGTGTGCATGAAAGAATGTATAGTGAGGATTGTCTATGAAATCGTAGCTTTCGAGTATAGGGACTTAGAGCCTGTTTTAAAACTCACTGTGAAAAGAGTAATAGAATGTTATCCAAACTTGAGTGAAGGGTAAGGTAGCGTCGTCTATTCTTACTAGCAAATGTGGATTTCTATGGTTGGTTAAATTCCTGCCAGGATTTCATGTATGTGAGGTTAGGGAAACTTTCCGTTTGAAAGTGCGTAAATGGTTTTGTAATTTCGTCCGAGTCAAACTTTGAATTGCTACTTTATGTGCATTCAGAGGGAAACGAGTTCGATATTACCCGTTTGAAGGGTAGAGTAGTCATACTTTATCAACGAATGTATATTCTGTGAGAATAGCGTTGTCTATTCCACGCAAAAGAATACTTGTATGATTGTAAAAGCTGTCACTTTATTTAGCTAAACAGACAAATGGTTTGTTTTTCTGTTGTCATTCATAATAATTCATTGAAAAGTTTTCTTAAAATGGCGCTGTGAAAAGATTTTGTGAAGGAGGGGTAAGCGCTAGGAGCGAGAGACGAGAAGCTGCAGTGGCTGTGTACGTCACAGGGTCCGCGCAGTGATTGGCTAGCATACGTCACAGCTAGCGCACTGATTGGCTCACGTAACTCTGACGAGCTGTAAGCTGATTGGTTTTTCCAGAAAGCGACAATTCTATTGGTTGAGCAAGGTGGTGACGTAGCTTAACCTGATTGGCTTGTTGGTGTGTTTCAGGCACGGATTGGCTGATTTTGTGGAACAACCAGGAAACATTTACGATCATTCTAAATTAAGCGAATTTGATTAGAACATGAGTTATTATTACAGAAAAGAGGAAAAGAAGCTTACATGGCTTCAGAAATTAAAAAATATACTTTCACCTGATAAGAAAATTGAGACGCGAGGTGGATAATTACTCCATAAGTACAAAACACCCGCAGCCTATATGGAAGGTGAATATGGTTATCATACTTGCCTTTGGTTTGACGTTTGGATGGATTATACCAAGAATGATGGTGTTTTAGCTTGGCCGGAGGATGGCTCATTTAATATGAGAATTTTGAAAAACTTCAGAGAAAAAATGATGGCTCTTGTGCCGAAGCCTAGACCTACACAATTTGAAGCTTTAGTTGAATGGCAGGATGAGATGTTTGAACTACAGCGGGAAAGCTGTGGTATAAAAAGGCCTCCAAAATCACATTTTAAACGAGAAACTCATGAAGATAGAATGCCTCGTTGGAGACAGGCAGACATGTGTGATGGTCTTTACCCAGTGAGGGTAATGATTACTGAAATACCAGGTCAAAAGAATACCCAAAAGAAAAATAACATTGAAGAAAGTGAATTGGAAGATCCGGTTTTAGAAGAAATGTATTTGACTAATAAAAAACAGACTCCTTTAAAACCAGCTTGTTCATGGTCTACTCCGATGGTTTCTACAGGAACCACACCAAGTGCACCTCTAATAAATGAGGAATCACCCAGATTTTACCCAAATAATACAGAAACTCCTGAAAGATTAGAAACAAGAACTAATTCTAGTGTATATGGTGAAGGTAGAAATTTCCCTGAAACTCCAGTTTCTAGAAATGAGATTCCTTCCAGAAGTCTAATGGGTGCTGGAAGAGATGAGGAAACTCCAAGCACTTCAGAATATTTACGATCAAAGGAAGAATTAATTCGACAATTAACTAAAGGCATGGAAGCAGTAACAATTCCAGTAACGATTGGTCCTGTTCAGCCTGTTTTTGATAAAGGAGAAATTAAGCAGCCAGGTTTAGCAATTCCATTAAATGCAGAAATTCAGAAAGTGGCTCAAACATTGTAGTCAGAATTAACTGAAATACATCGAGAGAAAACAATGATGCCTGATTTAACTTTTAATCCAGGTTCATTATGCAGAACACCAATGGGTGCAGAGTCAGATACTGAATCTCCAGAAAAAAGTGTTGAGAAAACAGATTATACCTCAAAGCTTGATGTAGCGAGACTAAAAGCAGATTTAGAGGAATTCATTATTGGCACAATTGGTCCTGACAGTTTGAAGCATTATCAAGATGATGAATTGTTATTCATTTTCAAAAGTGTAGAGTGGAAAACGAAAAACAAATATGATCAATTAGAAGAAGTGGCTACAGAATTAGAAATCGATTTGAGCAAACAGAAAAATTTGGGAAAACATTACAGATTGGATTTCACTGAAAGAGACATTGATAATTTCAATGCGATGGGAATAATTATGCATATAAAAGATTTGATTGTGTACATTAAGAAATTGGGTGACTTGAGCAAATGGAGAGTGAAGTGGACTAAGAAAAGAGAGGAAGAAAAAAGAGAAAGACTGGCTAATCAGTACCAATGAGAGAAATAGCAGGTGGTGGTTATGTTCATGTTCCGTGGTCTAGACAAGACATTCTGTTGTTCACAAATGATTTTCCTCGGCTGAGAGAAAAGCCCGTAGAGTGGTATCGACAGATGAACAGATATTTAAAAGTGTTGAAGGTTCTGTGGATTGATCTTGATGGATTCTTTGACATTGTTGTCCCATCAGATCTTTGGACAGAATGTAAAATTGCTGTAAGTTGGCCAAAGGTAGAACCAGCTCGAGATACAGGGGCAGGTGCTCCATAATCAGAGGTCATGGGATTGTATGACAAAGTGATTTACTGGTTGAAAAATAAGATTCCCCCAAAGGAAGTTGATTGGGTTAAAATTGACAGAACAAATCAGGAGCCAAAAGAATCATTTCATTCATTTTATGAAAGATTACTGTTGGTCTTTAAACAGTACAGTGGCTATGAAAAATTAAGCGAAAAGGACATGAGCCATTTTATTTACAGATTCGTTTATGGTCTGAGACCTGGAATTGGTGAGATGATTAGAAATGGTATTGTTGGTTGGCAATCTCTCTCAGTTGATGATATACTGAGAAAGGCAAAATACTGCAGTGATGAGATAGATGCCAGACAGAAGAAGTTAAAGGAAAAGGCAATGTGGGCACAAGTGAAGGTAGCTGAACAGCAAATTGCAAATTTGGAGAATAAAAATGTAAATTTTAATCAGAATCAGGGTCAGGGAAAATGTAAAGGGAATTTTAACAAGGCAAAATTTAATGTTAATATTAAAGAGCTGAAACAAAAATTACCTTGTTATAATTGCGGGGAAATTGGACACTGGAAGCGTGAATGTAAAAATCCACCCAGAAATTTAAAAAATGCATCATTAAATCCACAGATGCAGAATGATGTAAATCTGCAGCAACAGCTACAGCAACAACTAAATGAGTTGAATCTGCAGCAACAGCTACAGCAACAGTAAGCGAATCAGCAGAGTCAGATTCCACAACCTCCTCTCCCAAACTGTGTGAATGGTCAAAGGTATAATTTGGAAACAGGATTCAGCGGAGGTGATCAGGTAACTAGACCAAAAAGAGTGAATGTGCAAAATGTTTCTGGACAATTTTTGATGACAGAAAATGGAGGAAGCGATTCAGAGGATTACTTATGACGGTGCCTGAGAGAGGGGGAAGAGTGTGTACTTGGAGCCACTCTTGAGGTTGACCAGTCTGGTCCATTTGTAAATGGTAAAGTAAATGATGTAGAAATCACTTTTCTTGTGGACACTGGTGCTACCCGTTCTACTGTTAGATCAGTGGAAATTGAAAACCTGCCTCTCTCTGGTGACACCATCTAAGTAGTTGGCGTAGCTAATCAGCAAATGAAAACAGATTTGACAGAGCCTGTAAAAATAGAAATTGGTAAATTCAAAGAAAAACACAGGTTTGTAGTTTGTAACAGCAGTCCTGTAAACTTGCTGGGAAGAGACATCCTATGCAAGATGAACTGCAAAATATATTGCTCACCGGAGGGTATTGAGCTTCAGACTTTAGAGGAAGATGGGCTTTATAAATTGACAATGTTAATGGTTGAGGCAGAAGAAAGTAAATTGTTTCCTGCTTTTGACAAAGATAATCTCCCAGAAGAGTTGAAAAGACAGTCAAAGCTGAAATTTGGGATTTGACTGGAAGTGAGATGAGTTTGATGAAACATGTTGATCCAGTCAAAATCACAAAGAAACAAGGAATGGAATTTCCAAACATACCTCAGTACAAAATGAAAGCAGAAACAATTGAAGGTGTCATTCCTGTAATTGACAAATTCATAAAGCAAGGTGTTTTAAAAGAAATTGAAAGCAGTCCTTGTAATTCACCAATCATGGGGATCAAAAAGCCAAATGGAAGGAACAGAATAGTTCAAGACCTGAGAAGGGTTAACCAGATAGTTGTTCCATGTTGCCCAGTTGTTCCAAACCCAGCAGTAATTCTTTACCAAATTCCGCATGATGCAGAATGGTATACTGTTATTGACCTTTGCAATGCATTCTTTACTGTTCCATTGCATCCAGACAGCCAGGAAATCTTTGCGTTCAGGTTCCAAGGTCGCACATTAGCATGGTGTTGTATCCCTCAAGGGTATACAGAGAGTCCATCTATCTTTAATGAGTTGTTAAAGAAGTCTTTGGAGAACCTAAATTTACCTAGAAAATCAACATTGGTTCAGTACATTGACGATCTCCTAGTAGCAGGTAAAACACGAGATAACTGTGTCACAGATACAATTACTCTTTTGAATCACTTGGCAGATGAGGGACATAAAGTGTCACCTGCAAAATTACAGTTTGTAAACAAGAGGTAAAATACCTTGGTCACAGAATTGCAAAGGGAATCAGACAAGTGACAATTGAAAGAATCAAAATGATTCAGGGAATGCAACCTCCAAAAACACAGAGACAGGTCAGAATGTTTCTAGGAATGGTGGGTTATTGTCGTCAATGGATTAGTGGATTTTCGGTAATTGCGAAACCACTGCAGAGACTAACAAAATCAGATATAAAAGACCCAATTGTACTCACAGAAATTGAAATGGAAGCTTTTGAGAAGCTAAAAAGAAGCTTGTGTGAAGCTCCAGCCTTAGGCATGCCAGACTATGAAAAAGATTTTGAGCTGTATTGCAGTGAGAGAGAAGGGTGTGCATTGTCTGTGCTAATTCAGAGACATGGAAAACTGAGAAAGCCAATTGCATACTTCTCAGCAGTGCTTGATCCTGTTGCAAAAGTTTTACCAGGCTGTTTAAAAGCAGTAGCTGCAACAAGTGTGAGTCTTGAGCAAAGTGAAGGAATCATCATGGGATTTCCTGTAAAAGTCTATGTACCCCATTCAGTTGAAATTCTCCTTACCAGAAGTAAAACGCAGCACCTAACAAATAACAGGCTTACCAAATACGAGAAAATTATTCTGGGATCAGATAATGTCTCAATAGCAAGGTGTGTGAATTTAAATCCTTCCACATTATTGCCTGATGGTACTGTAACTGAAATCAGAAATGAAAATGACATCGACCATGAGTGCTTAGATGTCTTGGAATATTGCACCAAGCCTAGGCAGGACATTAAGGATGTTCCTTTGCCTGTGTCAGATTTTGTTTACTTTGTTGATGGCTCTTGTTTAAGAACAGAAGAAGGTTTTCTGAGAGCAGCATATTCTGTCTGTACAGTTGCTACTGTGATTGAAGCATTATGTCTCGAAGGAATTCGTTCAGCTCAAGTAGCAGAATTGATTGCTTTGATTTGTGCTTGTGAAAGAGCAATACATTTAAAAATCACCATAGTGACTGACAGCCAATATGGATACGGAGTTGTGCATGATTATGGACAGCTTTGGTCCCAAAGAGGTTACTTAACATCTGCAGGTACTCCCATCAGAAATGCAAAACTGATTAAAAGACTGATTGATGGCATTCAGTTACCAGAAAAGATTGCTGTCGTGAAATGTTCAGCTCACAGAAAGGGCGAAGATTTTATTACCAAAGGAAATGCCTATGCAGACGAAATAGCAAAGTACTGCGCGAAAAACAATTTTTCAATTAATCGGGAAAAGAATGATGAACATGTCTTGAGCTCACTTATGCTAACATCTGTAGTGGCAGGGAGTTAAAGATTTACAAGACGAAGCAAGTGATGAGGAGAAAAACACTTGGTTAAAAGCTGAATGTAGACAGCGAGATGAGGATGGAATTTGGGCTTACAAAGATGACAGACCAGTTTTACCAAATAGCATGATTGCTGACATGGCTAGGATGTATCATGGTCAAGGACATGTTGGAAGGGATTCTATGATCAGGCTTTTCAGACAGACTTGGTTCAATCCAAAGTTCAGAATTATTGCTGTCTCTCTGTCAACGGTGCTTAGTTTGCCAACAAATGAACCCCAACAGAAAAACAGTTGTGAGTTTGGGAACCATAGGACGGGAGGGTGGTCCCTTTACTAGGTTACAAATGGATTTCATTGACATGCCACCACACAACAAGTTGCGTTATGTCCTTGTGATAATCTGTCTGTTTTCGAGATGGGTTGAAGCGTTTCCCACACGTCACAATGATTCAATTACTGTTGCAAAATTGCTTTTAAGGGAAATTATACCTAGGTACGGTTTTCCGGTGACTGTGGAAAGTGATCGTGGAAGACATTTTGAAAACAGATTGTTACAATTGGTTTGTGAAGCTTTAAACATAGAACAGAAACTTCATTGTGCATACAGACCAGAAGCATCAGGTGTTGTGGAGCAAGTGAATGGAACTATTAAGAATAGGATTGGGAAAATGTGTCTAGCTACAGGTATGAAGTGGACAGATACACTTCCACTTGTTTTGATGTCTCTGAGAAGTACACCTGATAAAAAGACAGGTTTAAGCCCACATGACATTCGTATGGGCAGAGTTATGAGACAGGCATTTATTCCTGTAGGAAAGTTGATAACTTTTAATGATAGCGTCATTTTGGAGTACTGCAGGAACTTGTCTGACGTCGCGACTTCTGTGTCCAATCAGGTGGGAACTGAAGTGCAAACAAGAGAAAAAGAGCAAGCACATGATCTGTTACCAGGTGACTGGGTGAGGACAAAAGTTCATCGAAGAAGAAACTTTCTAGTACCCAGGTGGCAGAAACCAAGACAGGTTATTCTTGTCACAACAAATGCAGTGAAGTGCAAGGGTTTAAAGAGGTGGATACACGCAAGTCACACCATTCATGTACCTACACCTGCAAATTCTGATGAAGAGAGTGATACCACTGCTGATTCAGATTCTGAAGAAGAACCTGAAAGAAATCGAGATCCCGAAGATCGACAAGAAGGTCGACATCTAGGGAGTTTGAATGGAAATCAAGCGCTGAATGAAAATGATTTGGAAATTGTGATACAAGACTCAGAAAATGATGAAGTTCTGCTAGAAGAAGAAGCAGAAGAAGAGTCTGATCAAGTTGTGATTCAAGACCAGGAGAGTATTGAAAAGCAGAAAAGAAACTCTGAAAGCAGGAACAGGAAATCTGAAACTGGGAAGTTGAAGGTAATTGAAGAAGAAGAGGAAAACGAATTGCCAAGTACCAGCTATAAGGATGATGTTCCTAACGAAGTGAGGCTGCCAAGTAAAGAAGTACCTGAGTCCAGAATTCAAATTTCTGACAGTGAAACTGATGAGAGTGATGAAGATTCTCAAATAAGAAATTTCAGAAAAAGAGCTTGGAGAACAGAGTGTAATGTGACCGAGCCAAAAAAGAAATTACTAAGCAAAGGTGATAACTGGCCTAAAGAAAATGAAGCCCTGAAATTCAAATTGGTACACAGATCAAAGGAGCAAATTAACGAGATATCAAGTCAAAAGGATCCTGAAAAGAAAAGTGAGGCAGGAAAGAAAATAGAAGTCATTAATAGAAGGGCAAAAAGAATTGTGAAACCGAACCAAAAATATAAGTCACCTGAATGGACTTATATAATTATTCCACCTGTAGTGGAGATCAACAGTAGCAGTCAGGAAGAGATAGATGACAATAGTGACAACAATTGAAGTATTTTCTGTTAAAATTTAGGGTTTTCGTTTTTGGCATAAGGCTGAAGAAATTGTGTTAGGTGACACAAGGTCGAAGAAATTGTATTAGCTGGAAAATAATTGTGACGCAAGGTAGAAGAAAAGCTGTTAGAAAGTGGGGTTTTCTAAAAAAAAAAAAAAAATTTAAAAAGGGGGTGTTAGAATTTAGAAAATTTAGAAATTTTAAAATTTTTGTTTTTGTTTTCCTTTGCAAATCTTAGTGAAAATGCCTTACGTTTTTGTAAATAACAGTTCAAGATGCTCCATCTTTAAGAGATGCTGTAAGATGTCTTTGATTTGTGTGGTCCTAATAATCTTGCTTTGGTTAGTTCTAGCTGTCATTTTCCCTTTTGGAATTGACAAGGAGACGTATAAGGTCAACATGACGAGCAAAGCTTCAGTTTAACAAGACAAACATAGAGCGACAGGCAAAACTAACCGGGTTATTGATCATAATCCTGAGATTCATCAAGATAGATCGGTTGGTGATTTTTCTAGCAATACTTTTTCAAGACTCCTGGCTGAATATGTAAAGGTCATGGAAGTCAAAGACTGTTATATTTGTGTGAAATTGCCTGCTTCTGTTTCGGAGGGAGTCACTTATAATATGCTTACTCTTACTTATGGCATAACTTGCAGTGTGATAGCTAGCTTATTTTATCAAACTGGTCCTATAGAGTATTATTATTCCAATTATGATGAAATCTTTGCAAATCTGAAAATTGAGAAAAGTCTGAATAAGCACAAGCAAGCTAAACAGATGAGGGAATTCTTTATTATGACAAATGAACTCACCTATGAGTATGCTTTTAGAAATAATCTGACATGTAAATTGAGATCTGAGGAAAAATCTTTCCTGAATTTAGTTGAGGAGAGAAGAGCAATTTATAAAAGGAACGAGATGCTTAAACAGACCAAATCCAAGTTCTGGCAGAAAGAGGAAGAAAAACTTAATGGCAAATCTTTTGAGAATGCTGCTATACACATAGATAAACCAATTAGTTGTATATTTTGCATTAGGAGAGACAATACTTTATTTGACAACTATTTTGTAGGTGCGAGTCATTGTGAGGACACTTATCAGATCATGGGGGGTTGGGGATTCAAAGGTGGCAAGGATCCAATTTTTCCTGGGATTTATTTTGTTTGTGGAGATAAAGCTTATTACAACCTCCCTGATCACTGGTATGGGACGTGTTTTGTAGGATTGGTTTTCCCAAAAATATTTCATGTTGACAGAAATGCAGAAGGTTCATTTGAAATCAGCAAACATTTAAACAGATACAAAAGAGAAAGTTTCTCAGAAATTTTGGGACACATCTTTGAAGCAGTGATACCTTTAGTGGGTATAACCCTGAATGCAGGTAGAATCAGAAAATTGTCTACAATTGTTGACAGATTGTCAAATGACACAGCTAGTGGTTTCCAATTAGTGGATACTGAGCTTATTGCTATTCGGTCCATGGTAATGCAGAATCGTCTTGCTTTGGACATTCTGCTAGCAAAAGAGGGAGGAGTCTGTGGCATTTTACATGTCCAACACTGCTGTACCTATATCCCAGATAAGAGTCAGGGTATTGAGATGTATATCAAAAATATCACTGCGTTGCAATCAGAAATTGTTCCTTTAGAAGAGGATGATTTTTCAGAACGTCTGTCCAAAAGATTTCAGGCAATCAAAACCTGGTTTCAAGAGATTGGTGGTTCAATTCTTGGCAAAATACTGACACCTTTATTAGTTATAGTTTTTGTGATAATGCTGTTGAACATCAGTTGTATGTTACACAAGAGAAAGAAATACCTGAGGGAAAAGAAGAGAATATACAAGATCAGAAATGAACAAGAGAGAGAGATAGAACTGGAGGAGTTTCATAGAACTCAATATGAGAATTGCAGACAAACTGATGAGACAAGTCTTTAGAAATACTAACACAGTGTAGATCAAACATGTTCATCTATGGGATAACATTTTGCTAAATTTTGGGTGTGGTTTGGTGATTTTGAAATCACCAGATGAGGGAGTTGATGGAGCGAGATTTAGAAATATATTTATTTCAACTCGCAAAGTTAAACTTTTATAATGAATAATAATATTAACATGTGTGAAGTGAGAATTATTAACCAACTTAAATTAAAATTGCAGATCATTACACGCGGGAAACTAATATGTGTGCTCATATATGTGCTTTATGTGCAAATGCATGTTTGTTTCAAAACAATAAACTAATCTTGTTTATTGTTTTGTCAGAATTAAATGTGGCTGTTTTATTAATGGCATGTGCTTATTTCTGTGTGCTCATGTTTTGTCTTTATCGTTTTAAATGTTGCACAATTCTGTTTGTTGCTTTATTTGCTTCTGCTAGGTAACATTTATTAATGGGTTAATAATTAGCAAAGGTGGGTGGGTAACAGAATGATTTCTAATTCTTGCATTAATTATTCTTTTGTGTTTGTTTGAATACTAGTTACTGAGAAAGAGGTTTGAGGCCTAGCACGTCTTTAATATGGAGTTGGCAAAGTCCTGCTCAGAGAAAGCAAGAGCCCAATGTGGAAAGTTTCTGTCACGTTTAAAAAAAATGCAAACTTAATTGAACAATGAACTATTCGTGCTCTTGGTCGGACTAGTCAAGGTCGGAAACCGGCAGAGAGATTGTCAAGCTAAGGAAGTCACGGACTGTCTATTACAAATGTTTCAAATTGGAGGAAGCTGCGTGACTTGAGAATAAGGGACAAAAGACTCTAAGAGAGAGTCAGAACTGGGCTTCGAATATGCGATGACATTATGTGGTCTGACGTTTGTCAGCCAATCAGAATTTTGGATGGCAGGGAAAAGTATTCATTTTAGTTAGATTAGTTAGGGAAAAAGGTATAAAAACTGACCCCTTTGGAGGGACGGCGCTTCTCGCTTTCCGTATCCAGAAGGGCATGACGTGCAGACGGACTCTTTGGAGCACGTAAGGATCAATAGGGCTAAATGACTTTATTCTTTATTTCTTTTAGGCAAAGTGAGTTTTAGACAGGGAAATAGGGTCTAGGTGATGGAAAAACTGTTTATTCTTCTTTAAACATGCTTTTTGATTCTGCTTGAGACTGACTGTCTAATTTGCAATTCCTCAAACCATGCTGCTTGGAAAATAAAGATTCTAATTAAAATGCACTCTTCTTTGAATAAATAGTTAATAAATAAGATTTTTGAAAATACAAGCTGGCCTTGTTATTTCATGAGTTTTAGGTTACCATCAGCAGATCCATTTGCCTAAGTGGCTTAATTAAATGCAGTATTTTACAAAAACCATGGTAAAGTCATTATACCGCAGTTGTATATAAATGTGTATATAATTTGTGAATAGGTTTTATTAATTAGGTCACATGATTCAGTTAATTAATAAAAACCTATTCACAAATTATATACACATTTATATTCAACTGCGAAAATTATGTCATGTTGAGGGGCGTGGCCAGCAGCATGGCCGACTAGACGTGCCTGCACAGAGCTCCGGCCGAGCCGCATAAATATCCGACTACACATATCCCCCACAATCCAGAAAAGACACCAAATGTGAGAGCCGACGCCCGGGTACCTGACACGAACAGCTGCGGTGGCGGTCCGGCGTTGATCTCGCCTGTGAGCCTTGAAATACGACAGCTCCAGTGACTCTCGGCGACCATGATGGCGGCTGCGGCGTTTGGCGGAGGGATGCGCGCCTCAAGACCCGGATGTGCCCTATATCGCAGGATCTAGCGGACAGAGGCTCCGCTACCTGCCTGGCCGCTGAGCAGAACCGCACCGTCCCCGCCGGAGAGAAGGAGGTAGACCGCGGTGCCCGCCGACCGCCTTTCCCAAGATGGCCGCCGGCGTTATCGGCGGAGGTCAGTGACGACGGAGTGCCCCCTGCTGCCTCCCACACAGGACGAGGTGTGACCGGGAGCCGACTCTGAAGCAGCGCGACGGTGAGGACGGGACGGAGGAGGCGGGAACCAAACCTGTGCGGCACCGGGAGCCGGGACCCAGCCCACACGTGGCGCCCGCCTTTACCAACATGGCGGCCGCGCGCTAGAGACGCCTGGGGAGACGGGGACCGGCGGGAGAAGAGTAGCGGTGCGCTGAGACCTACTGGGGTCGAGAGGACCCGGGCCTGCTCTGCTGGAAGCCCCGGTGCCCGCAGTGGGACAGAGACGGCACCGCCCATGGTTACAACTTGGGGCTCGGGGCTGAGGCGGTAGAAACTTTGGAGGAGGCCGCAAAGAGACACAAGTGGAAGGTGATACCCAGAAGGGCTGCCACTGTCCCCGGCGCGCTCCCAAGCTCCGCGGCCGCGCAGAGGAAGGAAACTCGTACCAGGAGCCTCTGGCTTATAGGCTGAGCAACCATGGGAAAGAGAGACACGGCCCCCAAGACCACGAGACAGGGCCCAATGGACAACTTCGCGGCACCACGTCCTGTAGTGGAACAACAGTCAATGCAGCCTGGCGCGCGCACAGATACTACCATGTTACTGGAGGCCATCCAGGCGTCCAGGACGGACATCCAAGCTTCACGAGCGGCCCTGGAGACGAAAATTGGGGAGGTAGGGTCCGAGGTGACGCTACTGCGGCAGGACTTCCGAAACTTGACCGACAGGGTCACGGCGGCCGAATCGAGGTTGACCGACAATGAGGAATCGATTACCACACTTAAGAAGGACATGGCGGAGCTGCAGGCCTCTCACCGTCAACTGCTGTGGAAGGTTGATGACGCCGAAAATAGGTCGAGGCGCAACAACCTACGCTTTGTGGGCTTTAGAGAAGGGATCGAGGAAAGGAGCATGTCCGCCTTCCTCCTCGACTGGTTGAAAACTACCTTCCCAACGGCGCGGTACTCCCCGTGCTTCATTATCGAGAGGGCACACAGGGCACTCCTGGCCAAACCACCGGAGGGAGCAAGACCGAGACCCGTTATAGCGCGCTTCCTGAACTTTGCTGATAGAGATCTGATTCTACGAGAAGCCAGGAAAATGGGAGAGATCCGCTTTGAAAATGCTACCATACTGATCTTTCCAGACTACAGTCAGGAAGACTCCAAACAACGCCGCTCCTTTGACGCTGTTAACGATTCAGAAAAGGGGGTGGCGATGAACAGAGTGTCTGAATTAAGCAGACCACTCTTACCCAGTCCAAAGATCAGGGCTTGATCCATCACCGTTATTTAGCTCACTGCCCCACCCCAGCTCAGAACCTGGCTATATGCAAATTAGTCTGTCCCTGGCCCAGTGCATCATGGGAACAGGGCAGACCAAACTACCAAGCCAATTCTTCACCAGAAAGGAGACAAGCTTCCGGGGACCGGTTTCTGCCATTTCAGGCGTCGTCGGCCCGGCTTGCTTGAATCCTGATGGAGCAGTGAGCAAGGCAAAGCTGAGGTCCCTGAACATTAAGTATATGCTCCTCTTCCCAGCCAAACTCAAGGTAATCTATCAGGACAAATCCATATTTTTTTCACACCCGGAAGACGCGTGGCAGTGGCTCGAGGAGCGCGCCATCCTGAATAGTAGAGAATCAGCGGGCAGGGATGCACTGGACAGAGCGCTACGAGAACGGCCGAGGTGGGAGATGCCGAAACCACAGCGACGGAGAACGCGGAGTACGCAACAGAAGACACCGGCGACTCCCTACAGAACACGAGGTATGGAGGACAGGAGAGGAGCCAGATCGGCTTCCCCTGGTAACGACTCCGTGGCGGGCTCGAGGTTCAGCTGCTTGAGGAATGGAATCCGTTCTGAGGAAGAAGACATGGAGGAATCGGAGAGCCGCGCGTCCGGAGGAGAGGAGGAAGACAAAAGGAGTGATTCGTTGCACCCGCTGGCCAAAGAAATCCAGCAGCTGGAGCAGGACTCTGCAGGTCAAGGGCTACATATGGACACACAAGACTCACTTTCGTGAACATTGGTGCACAGGGATCGGGAAAAGATGGCGGCTCGGCGATGCGGAGCAAGCAAGTTGACATACCCCCCCTACTGTTCGTTGGGTTCCTAGCGCTGCTTCTCGCTTAGTGGGGGTGGGATGTGTGGGAGGGCGACAGGCCTTCTCCCGTGGATAGTTTGGTCCCAGGTTGGGATGCGACTGGAAGGGGAGGGAGGTGGGGTGGGGGGTGGGGGGGTGAATTGGCTCCTGTATTACTTCATGTTGGGGTTGTTGAGGATAACGGGGGGGAGTTAGTCAGAAAACAGCAGAGTCATGCCAGCCCATGCCGAGGGTCTATCCTGCTCCAAGGTCCCACAGGGGGGAGAAGCTGTGATACGCAATGGCAAGTACACTAGATACTACACACAGGAATGACGCAGGGGTCACGGTGCTAACGTGGAATGTGAACGGCCTGGGGTCAAAAATCAAGAGAGGTCTAGTTAATGCCTATCTCAAAAGATTGGCACCTGATATTATCCTCCTCCAGGAAACTCACCTTAGAGGGAATCACTGCGCTTTCATAGCAAGAGGGCGATACGCTGTCCTAGCGCATGCAGGCTACACAACGGACTCCAGGGGAGTGGCGATCCTCATAAAAAAAGCAGCGCCATTCACGGTTACACGCACCTGGTTAGACCCACAGGGCACATATGCGGGAGTGCAGGGGGTATGGAGAAGACGTAGATACACATTATTGTCAGTCTATGCCCCACCCAAGCTACAACCACGCACACTGAAGGCAGTCACTACCATCCTGTTAGACACAGCCGACACGACACAGGTAGTGGGAGGGGACTTTAACGATGTGATGTGCACCATGCAAGATAGGTCGGGGTCACCACATTCAGGGGGACACACAACAGCCTTAGCACGGCTCATGACTACCATCGGCCTCACTGACGTATGGAGATGGCTTCATCCTACGCAAGAAACCTATTCATTTTACTCGGGGGCACACAAGGTCTTCTCCAGGTTGGACTATGTCTTTATATCCAGGCAGGAGATCTCGACGGAGTATCTAGCGGAATACAAGGCGAGAGGGATATCTGATCACTCCCCGCTATATGTACACTTGGGGCGTGCGAGGGGAGACAGGCGGGCTCAATGGAGATTAGCGGCGTGGGACATCCAAACGCCCAAAATACTCCGGGGCATGCGAGCGGACATACGGGTCTACATGGCTGAAAATGAATGATCAGTAGACTCTGGAGTTACCCTCTGGGAGGCGATGAAAACAGTACTCCGAGACCGCATCCAGAGTAGGCTGGGAGAAGCCAGGCGGGCGCAACAGGGCAAGATAGCGAGTGAGGAGGCGAACATCCTGACATTAGAAGCAGACTACCTCCAGCAGAAAGGGGAGGCGCGCCTCAGAAAACTGCTCGACACGCAGAGACACTATAGGGAACTCGCCACAGACGAGGCACGCACCCAGGCACTGGCAACACTACACAGATTATATGATGTAGGAGATAAGTCGGGTAGACTTTTAGCTTGGCTGAGCAGGAAGGAACACGCGACACGATGGGTGGACCAGATCACGTTAACAGGGAACAGAGGGGTAAACACAGATGAAGACATAGCGGAAGCCTTTGCGACCTATTATGAGGACTTCTATAGGGCCAGGGAGCTGGGCGACAGCGAGGACGCCCAATGTTACCTGGGCGGCATGGAGGTGCCTACTCTATCCACGGAAGCTAGTGTAGCCCTGGAGGTGGACTTAACGCTGGAGGAGCTATCGGAAGCCACAGCGGCGCTGAAGCCAGGGAAAACACCGGGACCTAATGGCTTCCCGGCGGAATTCTTTAAACGAACTGCGGACTTGCTGCTGCGGCACATGAAGGTCCTATTTACCGAATCATGCCGGGCGGGGAGTCTCCCTCCTGACCTGGACTTAGCCATTATTGTACCAATCTACAAAGAGGGTAAACCTAGAGATGATTGTTCCTCCTACCGCCCAATCTCCCTCCTAAATATAGAGACGAAAATCCTGGCCACTGTCCTAGCCAGGCGCATGCGACAGGTCATCACAGAGCTAGTACATATGGACCAATCCGGCTTTCTTCCTGACAGGGCGACCAAACTAAATCTCCGTCGCACACACAATTGACTGCAAGAGGTCCGTGGGAGAAGTGAACCCCACTGGTTCCTCTCCGTGGATGCGGAGAAGGCATTCGACGCAGTCCACTGGCCTTTCCTGATGGCGACCCTCCGACGGTTTGGGTTTGGACCTAAATACTTGAAATGGGTCCAACTTCTCTACTCAGACCCGAGGGCGAGGGTGCGGGTTATTGGGAGGCTGTCCCGCGAGTTCCCCATCGGGCGGGGCACGCGACAGGGCTGCCCACTGTCCCCCCTTCTATTCACCCTTACCATAGAAATTTGAGCGATAAAGATTAGGCAGAATCAGATAATCAGAGGCTTTACTTGGGGAGCTTCAGATGCCACACAGGAAAAAATATCCCTGTATGCCGACGACGTACTACTGTTCGTGACAGACCCAGATAAGACTATCCCAGCACTGTTCAGAGAGCTCGGCGAATTCGGGGCGCGAGCAGGACACACAATAAATTGGCAAAAATCGGTCCTCTACGATCCACAAGGCAAGGAACGGGGAGAATGCCTGCCAGAGCTACTAATACACACTAAAGATGGCTTTCAATACCTAGGAATCTTTATAACACTGGACAGGACACGCTCTTTCACTAACAACCTAGCCCGAATACTGCTAGAAGCTAAGACTGAGATGGACAGGTGGAGACAGCTCCCGCTCACCATCTTGGGTCGCGCCGCGCTATATAAAATGGTCCCACTGCCTAAGTTTCTTTATGCACTCCAGAATGAATACTACCCTCTGCCGAATAAGACCCTGAATAAAATCCATGCTGACCTGCGCACTTTTTTGTGGCTGGGGAAACAGCCGAGAGTGGCGCTCTCCACCCTACAGCGACACCAGTACAGTGGGGGATCTCGCTCCCCAACCTAGAGGCCTACTACTGGGCGGAACACCTCACCCCCATTAACGAATGGCTGCATGCGGCAGCCGACCACCCCACCTATGCCTTGGAAAGATCTAAATGGTCAAGTAAGACTATATTACACTATCTCTATGGGGAAACGATGGGACAGCAGTTCCTTCCGGCCACCAGGATTACGTTAATGGCTTGGCATAGAGCGTCAAAAAGAATGGGGTGGGACAAAAGGCCCACTCGACAGACACCACTATGGTGCTGCAACTGGCTGGGAGAGCTTCGCAAGCTGAAATGCTTTAGAAGGTGGGACGATATTGGCATTTCCACAGTGGGGGACGTGGTAGCAAGAGGGGACCTAAAAACCTTCCAGGCACTCCAAGATGAATTTGGCCTACTCAACACCCAGTACTATAAATACGTTCAACTGAAACACGCATGGAGGGCACAAAACATTACACTCGCGGATCTCCCAGAATACGCTCCATTAGAGGGTAGACTACTGCAGGAACAGATAGGGAGGGGGGCAGTATCCCTCACGTATAAAACCCTGACCAACAACATGCTAGGGGACCTCCAGGGCCTACGTGACAAATGGGAGGCAGACGTGGGTAACATGGAGGATCTGGACTGGGAGCTCGCCCTCATGCACCCTCGGGAGGTAGCGGTTAAGTCAAGGCTGCGTCTTATTGAATTTAAGGTACTACACAGATCATACTTCGACAGGGTGAGACTATTTAGAATGGGCAGGGTACCTGACACGGCATGCCTTAGATGCCGCCAGCCGAATGCAGATTTTTTTCACATAATCTGGGGATGCGAAGCCATTCAAGAATACTGGGAGGGTGTGTTACAGGAACTGGAGGAGGTACTGGGGGTGGACCTACCGCGAGACCCTAGATTAGCGCTGCTGGGCACGATCACAGAAGTGGACCTATCCCGCCCCTTGATCATCTTTCTGGTATTAGCGTTAGTAGTGGCGAAAAGGGATATCGCACGACACTGGGGGGCGCCTGAAAAACCAGATCTGGAGGAATGGAGGCGAGGGCTGGATCTGTACATGGCGGCGGAGAGAGTGACTTACAAAGCTAGGGGTTGCCCCAAAAAGTTTCGGAGAGTGTGGGCTAAGTGGAGGCAATACCACGGACTAGAATGAGACATTGCGAACTGGAAACATGGGGTCAAGGTGCCCCTGGCCGAGAATGATTGCACACCGGTATTCCATGCTTGAAATATGTGTACCTTACTGCCCAGTTCCCATTCATGGGACTGACGGGAGCTCCTGAGCGGGAGGGAGAGGAGACTAGAAGGGGGGAGGTGGGAGGGAGGGGATGGGGGCCTGCTGTCTAGGGGACTATTATGGTTTATTGTTTCCTTTTTATGTTGCTTGTTTAAAAGTGAAGAGATATACTGAGGGGTACTACGTTTAGTACCACAAGAAAAGTTGCGTAGTTGACGGCCAGAGCAGAATGTTGACGCTCTACCGTATGCTGATTCTTTGCATTTGTGATACTTCTGATGCAACAATAAAAAGAATTTAAAAAAATAAAAATAAATTATGTCATGTTAGTTTATGGGCCTTGTGAGTGATTTATGATTAATGGTGAGTATTGTGGAGTTGGGTAGTGTTGCTATGACATATTTTCTTTAGGGTTGCTGGATCAGCTGCATTGTGGGAGAAGGATCTTCCACCTGCTTTTGTTCTGTGGATGTGAGGGGTTTCAGCCAGTGCGAGGTTGGAAGATCTGAGGTTCCTTTTAGGTATGTGGAAGTTGGTTCTGTTGTTGAGGTATCCAGGTCCGGTGTTGTGCAAGCATTTGTAGGCATGGGTAAGGATTTTGAAAGTGATTCTTTTCTCCACGGGGAGCCAGTGGAGTCTTCGTAGGTTTTGGCTGATGTGTTTGTGCCGGGGTATGCTGAGGACGAGTCTAGTGGCGGTGTTCTGTATCGTCTGGAGTTTGCAGAGAAGGGACTTGTTTATGCCGGTGTAGAGTGCATTTCCATAGTCCAGTCTGCTGGTGATGAGTGTGTGGGTGACTGTCTTCCTTGACTCAGGGGGGATCCACTTGAAAGTCTGTTGGAGAGTGCGGAGAGTGTTAAAGCAGCTGGAGGTGACAGCTTTGACCTGTCGGTTCATGGTGAAGTATGAGTCACGTACAATGCAGAGGTTTTTGGCGTGGTCCGTGGGGGTCGGTGGGCTTCCGAGGGCGTTCGGCCACCAGGTGTTGTCCCATGCTGACTTCTGATTTATCTTCGTTGAGTTTTAGGCAGCTGTTGGTCGTCCAGAATGCAACGTCCTGCATCCCTTTCTGGAAGTTGAGTCTGACGGTGGTGGGGTCTTTGGTGAGGGAGAGGATGAGCTGGGTGTCGGCAGCGTATGATAAGATGTTGAAGCCGTGTTGTCAGACGATTGCGGCGAGGGGGCCATGTAGACGTTGAAGAGGGTCGGGCTCAGTGAAGACCACTGTGGGACTCCCCAGGTGATATTCGTGGGATCGGAGAGTAAAGGTGGCAGTCTGATTCTTTGGCTTCTTCCGGTGAAGAATGATCAGATACAATCTAGGGCTGTTCCTTGTATGCCGGCCTTGTGTAGTCCGGCGACAAGTGTGCAGTGGGAGACGGTGTCAAAGGCTGCTGATAGGTCGAGTAGGATGAGGACTGAGGAGTGTCCGTGGTCCAGGAGGGTACGGATGTCATCTGTGGCAGTGAGTAGGGCGGTCTCGGTGCTGTGGTTGCTCTGAAATCCCGATTGGGATGGGTCGATGTCGGCGTTGCCTTCAATGAATCATGTCAGTTCTCTGTTCACTATTTTCGCTGCGACTTTGACCGCAAAGGGGAGCAGCAAGATTGGCCGGTAGTTATTGAGGTCAGCGGGGACAGCCGTGGGCTTCTTGAGCAGGGGCCTGACTTCTGCACATTTCCAGATGTCTGGGAAGGTGCGTGTTTTGAAGGTGGTGTTGATGGTGCGTTGTACTTCGGGTGGGATGGTGGTGACAGCTTTGTGGTAGATATGTGGGGGGCAGGAGTCTGTGGGGGCCCCTGAGTGGATGCCTTTCATGGTCGAGGTGATGTCTTGAGCCGTGATTGGCGTCCAGGTGTAGATGGTAGTCTGGCTTGTGTGTCTGGGGTCAGGACCAATGTGGCGTCTGGTGGATGGTCAACAAAGTTGTTGTAGAGGATTTTGATCTTGAGGTCGAAGAAGGCTCCAAGCTTGTCGCAGAGGTCTTGGGACGGGCTGATGTCTGCAGCTTCGCTGCAGGGGTTGGTGAATTCTTGAATGACCTTTAAGAGTTCCTTGGAGTTGGTGGAGCTGACGAGGATTTTGTTGTGGATGAAGGTCCGTTTGGTGTTCTGAATTGGTTGTGGTAGTCAGTCATAGCGGTGTAGTTTTGGGGTGTCTTGGTGTTTCTCCAGTTTTTCTCCAGGCGTCTGCAGGTGGGTCTGGCTTCTTGGAGATCTGTGGTGAATCAGGCGGCTTTCCTGGGGTGCTGGTTGCCGGTGTTACGTAGCGGGATGAGCTCTTCTACGCAGTTGGAGATCCAAGTGGGGAATTCTCTGGCTGTGACATTGGCATCGTATGCCAAGATTTGGTTGTCTCAGGTGAGGGTGGAGTTGAGTTGCTCGTTGGTGACCTTGCTCCAGTTCCTTCATGGTGGGCGTAGGGGTGGTCTGGGCGCTTTGGGTTTGTCAAAGGTAAAGTGTATGCAGTGGTGGTTAGTCCATGGGGGTTCTGTTGTGTGGCTGAAGTGGACACTGTTTCCTGCTATGAAGATGGGGGCAAGGGTGTGACCTGCTCTGTGTGTCGCTGTAGTGACCAGTTTTTTGAGTCTGGTGTTGGTGAGGTTGTCACGAAGGGTGGTGGAGTTGGGATCCCGAGGGTTGTTGAGATGGAAGTTCCGGTCTCCAATGAGTATGTAGTTCATTGAGGCTATGGCATGGGGTGCGATGAGGCCGGTGATGGTGGCAGCAAAAGGGGCCTGGGGACCAGGGGGTCTGTAGATCTGAGTTTCAAGGAGCGTGGAGTTGGGGCTGGTCTGGGTCTGGAAGTACAGGTGTTTGGCAGAGGGGAGAGTGTTGCTGGAGGTGGTGAGGCAGAGGGTGCTCTTGTGGGCGATGGCGAGACCCCCTCCCGGGTGGTGTGGGCGGTCCTTCCTCTGGATCTTGTATCCTTCTGGGATGGTGGTGTTGATGTCAGGGCCGGAGGAGGCGTTGGTCCTGGTCTCCGTAAAGAATGCAATGTCTGGCGAGAGGGTGTGAGGTAGGTTCCAGATCTCAACGATGTGTTTGCACACGGAGCGCACGTTGAGGAGGATGCATCTTAGTGCGTTGCCAGTGTTTGCTTCGGCAGTGTTGGAGGCTGAGTTGGTGGTGAAGGTCTGGCGGCAGTGGAAGCAGAACTGGCAGTGGGTCATATTTGGCATGGCCTGTCTATGAATCTTTCGGGGTTGAGTGCGTGGATGGCAGCTGTGTTGTAGCTGTGCGTAGGCCGAGATGCAGGTTGCCTGGCGCAGGTCGCGGTCGGGTCGCTGACGGGCGGAGACGGGCTTGCCTTAGGCGAACCAGCACTATGGCTGCCATAAACTAGGGGAGGGGGCGGGACGCGGTCCTGGGAGGCAGGAGCTGGGCTGCCCAAGGAGGAGGGGCAGCAGGGGCAGCAAAGGCAGGGAAAAAATGGCCCAAAATGCCGCAAATACAATCAGAGTGCAATAAAAATAATTAATTAAATAATCAAAGCAAAGTCACCTAGCGGGGCAGGGAAATACTGTGTCCCAGCTGGCTGGCTGGCTGGCTGAGGCTGGAACAGCGCAGGGCAGGAGACTGGTAGCAGGTGCAAACCCTCAAGGGAGGAGGTCTCGCTACTGCTACTGCTACTGCGGCGATGGAACTGTGGAGCTGCTGGGAAGAGAGTTGGCACCAGACTGGAGGTCAGTGTCCTACTCCATTATTTTAAATCCATAAAATAAATGAGAGATAATAATATGCTCCATAATAATGAATGCAAGATGGTAAGACTCTATTAAATGAATTCAATATTCACATTCAATGTTTATGTTGAGTTGTGAATTAATAAAACTCATCAGATAATGAGAATTAAGCATGTATTTGTTAATGAAAATATTTTGTCAAGACATGCAAACCAATTTTAATATTCAAGTACCAGGAAAATAGGGGCACTGACGGTGTGCGATATTTATCCCCCAGTTTAAATGAAGTTATGCAAAATCAAATATTTAAATATCCTAGCAATAAGGTACCCATACAGGTTCGTCCTGTATGATGTGTATCGACCAGTGGAATATTGTTTCTGAAGGGAAATTAGCCGGACCATTACAACCATGAGTAATGATGTATGTTATGTGAGTTCAGTCACCTAACAAATATTGTCATTCGTGATCAATGTTTAATCTCTCTTCAACTGTTCTAAAACACATAATCCAACGTCAAAAGAGTAAGGCCATTGATACTCGCAATCTGCACTTCTTTAGTGACTACATGGCCAAGTAATTGTAGGGCAATAACCTCCCATAGAAAATAATGGATGCAGTGACATAAAAAAAATCACAGTGCAAATGTTATATTTAATTTATTCTAAAAGGTAATGTAAAATATTAAATTAATGCGTTTCATATTTTTTGTATATATGTATATATTTTCTTACTATAATTCCTTAAACTAATTACAACTTAAAATACATCATAATTTATATATACATTATAATTATTTTTTTGATTTAAATGTATTGATCACTAGAGTTTTTTTTTAATGTTCAACAATTTATATTTATTTAAAATGTAAAATGTAACTTGAAGAGTGTATACATATGTTCTGGAGATATATGGCAATGATTTCAGCACTTGCAACATACATGTAATAAAATGAGTGCTTGTTCTTATCCCTACCACCCATAAGTAAATGTTGAAGATAAACATAGCAATGGTTTCAACACATGCAACCCACCTGGGAATGTAATGAGTGACTGGTCCCAACTCCAATACATGTCTCTACCAGAAGTTCATTACAACAATAACTAATCACAGCCAGGCAGCTATGCTATGCTCAAGCAAAGTTGTCTGTTATAGTTCAACTAAATTGTTACACTAATCCACATCTACACACAACCACTTCATTGCATATGTTACACTTTTTTTCAATGAAAACATAAAAAAAGCTTTACAAAAATATAATAGGTATGTCATCCTTCTCTGATCTCAATTTGTTTTAGAATTATAAAAGGGTGAATTTAAATACATGTTGGGAGTCTCTCCACCACGTGTGTAGCCTCTGCCCTATGTACAGAGTTCCTCTTCCGTCCCATGTGTGGAATTTATCCTCTGCACACGGTGTAGAGTCTTCATCTGGTGGATGGAGATCTGATCCTCCCACTAATAAACAGGAAATGAGACATAGGAAGAGGAACTCAGTCATGTGAGGCTCATTATGAGCTATACTCACCTCCAAGAAGCTTCCTCGTCCATACTGCACCCCCAACATGCCTGAGGGACTTAAAAAGAAGGACCTCTCTTTTTCTGAGACGCAATTAAATATCATTATTGAGGAGGTCATAGCCAAGGACACTAACTTTATGTGGGAGCTGATACCCAGTTAATCAATGCAGCACAGCCCAAATCTGGAATTACATCGCAACAAGCTACAGTGCATTTGGTTCCCACCACCGCCAGGGAACACTGTGCCATAAGCGCTGGGCAGTACTTAATTTGTAAAATATGAAGTCCAGGTGCTCAAATGTTTGTTGGAGGTCACACCCACTTTCCCCGGCTCCACCCACATCCTCCACTGGCCCCACCAACTTACTCTATTGACTCCACCAGGAATTTAACGGAACTCGCAGGCCTAAGATCTGCATTTTCCTAGTAATAACGCAGAGAAAATTAATGCATATTTTCACAAGGAAGCAGGACCACTATTCAAAAGGACACTTTGTTATATTTCATATCGGTACCCTGATATAGATCCACGGAACATCGTACACTTTCCCTACATCATCTCCCTGTTTTTTCATATGAACGAGCCTTATAAGGACATAACTCCACATAAGGACAGATTGCCTTATAGGGACATAACTCCTTATAAGGACTGCAGCCTTTTATGGGCTAAACCTTTCACCTAGTTCCATGTAGAGGGTAGGTTTTTCCCAATCGACATTGCTAAGACGTCATCCTGAGCACATATGAATAACTTATGAGTACAGTCTCCAGGACGTATACTTTACCTTTCCCATTGACGCACAATGTTTAATCCTTAAACGTCATCCTCATACTGAACAACGGGTAACACACGTGCATAGACTATAAATACAGCGCCTCTTGCTATCAGTAGTCAGGAGGGAACCGAGACTTTCAGACCGACACACTGACCAGAGATGTCGAGGCTCCAACATGCAATCGCTCCAGCTGACAGTGGTCTGACTGTCCCTTGCGTGGCGTCTAGCTCAAGTCCAGGATGAAGTCCCACGCTCTCACTATTCAGGTAATGGGGTTTGACTAAATCTTAGTGGGATTCTTGGCTCTTAGACTCTTGACTCTTAGGCTTAAGCTCTTTTCGCACCTACTCACATGCTAGGTACATTTAGGTACATCTAGACAGGCATCTTAGGAGTACGCACTTTATTGTTTAAATGCATTTTATATTCATGTATGTGTTCATGACTATTGAAAAATGGTAGAACAATACTATTCCTTTTTATTCACTGTATATCTCTGCTACTGTGTCACAGTTGTAGCAGCACATTTAATTTACATGAGAAGAACAACGGTACAATAAATTCTTATTGTAAACATGCCCACTGTTTCTTCTGTGTATCTCTCTGAGAGCAAAACAAGCAAGCACGAGTGACTGGGTGAAAAGTAGTATATTGTTTCCATGAGTCTTTGGAATCAGGGTTTGTTGTGTTCTATGGTTGCCAAAAACGAATCTCTACGATAATATGAGAAGCTAGTGGCACTGCGAGCTACCTAATGCAAAACATAGGCTAACATATTTGGCGGGGGTGTACAGAGTCAGTCTACCACTAGACCCTCAGTAGATGTTATCTGTAAACAGTGCAGGTCCTGCATGAAGGAACTACACTACATGGCGTCCAACGCGGTTTAATGGCACCCAACTGTTTTGTTTGGTACTTATTTAACAGTAGAATTTGAGTAGCTCAGTAGTGCTTTTTTCTCAGAGACCCTACTTACAAAACCCAGAGACGCCTGGAGTTGGTAGGCAAAAAACTCCGCCATAGCTGAGTAGGCGAGATATCCTATTTATTGGCTGTTGGTTTATCAAGCTTGAAGGACAATTTTCCATATATTGCGCATAAAACCTTTTCTAAATTTCCTTGGACAATTATTCCATGTCTTAAACACGATGTCTATTGAGAATGAAGATCTAAACCCAATAGACCAGGTACTTAATCACTCAGAGGGTGAGGAAGATACCGATGCAATACAGTTTGCACCCAATGTAAGACATACTCTGACAGTTAGGCTACTCAAACATGGGATAGCACCCAGAGGAGGTGTAGTAATATTCATGATAGAGGCACACAAAGGTTTAAAAATTGAGGTATTCTACTCATGGATTACATTCCCAGCAGCGAATGCCGTAACAAAAACTTTTTATTATTATAAACATGAAGAAGTTCCAGGGGTCTACAATCCGTTTGAGGAGATTGAGATTCCGCTTACTTACCAGGAACATATTTTCTGGTTTAATGGCGCCCTACTCTATACAAGAATAAGAGCAAGGTTTGGTCCTTTAGGAAGACCAGGAGCAACATGGCCGATATTAGCGACCTATGCACCACATCCAGACATTGATACAATGCCAGGTGATGAACTGCTTGTTCAACACAAAGAGTTGATAAAACTCTACAGGAACATAACATACTTCCTCTTATGGACACTAGCGGCCGAACCAAAAGTAATTACACCTACTACAGCTCCTACACAGAGCACAGCTACTAAAATTACTCCACAAACATTACACACAGTAATGGGCAAAGTGCCCACAAAACGTGAACAAATTCCTTTCTGTGGAAAAGTAAATTTTGTCATGTTCTATGTCCCTACGTGTCATCCATCATATGTTATGTGTGCATGATTAAATATGCATATGTACTCCCCATGTCTGATTAATGACGCAATTACAGTTGTGTCCACCTCTGGTATGTCATTTCCCAGTCCTCATGAGTAATATGAGTATCAGGCCTATGTAAAGTTATGTTGCCACGTTTCTCAGTGTGCACGTTAATTCATTGAAAGTCCCCGTTTCTAGGCCTCAACAGGGCCCGGACACCAGATTCAGCTCCTGTCTCCTGAAGCCTCGCTGAGGAGCGATACAGCCCCCACCTGTATCCTCGACCTTTCACTTACTTCCTGCCTCGCAGTGCCCGGTGCAGCTTGGCTCTGCCTCTGAGTCTGCCAAGACTATGTTATGATTCCAGCTATCAGTTTAGTCCTCCTTCTCTGCATTCCCAAGCTACTGAACTGCATCAATAGTTTCCGTCATTGTCTAGCCTATTCAGCCCCATGTTAAGAGAAATACTGTATTTAATGGTCATTTAATATTCTTCATCACGCACTACATGTAGAATAAATGCATGCTCTAGCCTTAGAGTCTGTTAGCTTTTCCCCTCATGACTTCTAGTTTATATCAACATGTTCCCTAAACATTAGATACCAGATAGGGTTTAGGTACATGTCGCTCCGACCCTCCAGACTTTAGTCTCTGCTCCTAGCACAGAGTTCATAGCCCCCAGCTTCTCCTAGTAACACGTCATTGCCAGTTTGCGCGCACCATCAGATTAGAGGTCCCGGCTCCTTAGGTAGCCCCCTCCATGGTTTCCGCCCCATTCATGACATATTCCGTTACGTTTGCATCACATGTCTATGTATACGCCCAGTTACACCTACTTTTCCCCCTTATCTTTCGCGACTGCTACGCGTCACGCCTTCTGCTCCACCCACTGCTACGCCTACTGCAATGTAATGCTATGTGTTTGCGTTATGTATATATGCTCATGTATTGTTATTAAAGGTCAGCGCGCTCATCCCAGATCCAGCCCCAGCAGCTGCTGGGCCCTGTCATCCTATTCCCATGCAGGTTGTCCTGTTCCTGTCCTTATGCTGTATTAAACCTGCAAAACTCCTACTACCTCGAATCTTGACTCTTATTTATTGAGCTATCTGTTATGATATATGTCGAGTCAAAAATAGGGTATTATTTATTTATTTACCACATAATGGCGCCCGAATAGGGACTTGCCCTTTCCCCACGCGTCGGTGAAGCCACGCCGACCCCCTGACCCTCTGCAGTCGTGACGGAACTCTTCTGCGCAGTGACAGTTTTTTTGCTCAAGTATCCCTCAGGCCCACGGAGGAGACGGAGGAGGCGGTCCAGCATCCAGACGAGACGGTGGAGGAACGCGGCGAGTCCCGACCAGAGCCCAAGTCAAGAGTCCAAGGTCCGAGGTATCCGGAGGTCCACCCGTAACTGAAGTCCGAAGTCCGAAGTTCGTCGTCCGTCGTCGTAGCAGTCCAGTCCAGTCTGAGGCCTTCCGTTCTTGCTGCCCGGTGAGTACCGTTACTGGGGTGGTATCTAGACAAGGTCAATTTAATTGACTCTGGTCTGTGGGTTGGTGGTACACAGTCCCACAAACGAAGTGTCCACTTCGGTGGATGCGGGTGCTGACGTGTCTCTTTACGAGACCGGTAAGTTTCGTACTGTTTCAGCAGTGCATCTAGTTTCTGTTCTAGTCAGTTTCTGTTCTCGAGAAAATTTATGTGTCTGTTCTCAGTATTTCCAGGTAGTATTCTGTTCGAACTGTTATTTTTTTAAATGTTTTTCATGTATTTTAATGTCGTGGTATGAATGGGGATTAAGTATCGTGTTTATTGTGTATTGTATTGTGTCTAGATTACAGTTCAGTCATGCCCATATTTTCCAAGTTACGTCAGTTAAAAACTAGAAAGGGTCTGCTGGAAGCAGCAGTTCCCGTCCCGCCCAGGGACAGTCCAGGTCACTTTATGTATCAGAAACATGGCATAAGTGCCATATTGTATCTAGATTTATGGGTAGAGTATACCAAACAGTTAGAAGAAAAGTATAGATGGCCCGTATCGGGTACATGGGATGCCGAATGCATCATGCGAGTAGAAGAAGCATTATGGAAAAAGAAAGCCAGACAGTCACAGAAAGATGCCATCGAGTTATGGCGCAAAGAAGCTCATAAAAGAACCGAAAAAGAAATCAGAAAATCAGAATTAAGTAGAGAATCTTTAGAGCGAGCCCAAGAAAAAGAATTAATCGAGATAGGTGAACAAGTCAAAGCCGAACAGTCAGACAGACAGAGGAATGCCCTTATTAAGGGTATGTATCCTCTTCTTGCCGAGGGCTTGCCAAAAGCGACCCCAGAGGCATCCAGTAATTTCCCGCCACCACTAGTTCCGACCAAGCTACGTCACAAACCGACCGCAGCTGATATTTTTATTTCGTCCTATCTGGACGACACAGTCCCTGAATATGCAAATCCTGTCCGCGCTCCGCCAGTCCCTGTAAATCAGGTAATTCCTACTCCCCCAGACACCGGGGTGCCCTTAACAGCCCCCCCGGGTCAGCCCGCCATACAAGTCCAGCCCACGTTACAATTACCCACCCTGCCAGGACGAAAAGCATCAGTTGATGATTCTAGTTTAGGGGCTGCAGGAGGAGGTCTTCCTCAAACCCCGCCGCCACGCAAGCGTTTATCAGCACTCGAATTACATGCTCAAGCATCACAGCGTACTCCCAAGAGTAATAAGTCCGTTGCAGAAATCAGGCAAGCCCTTGGCGAATGTGCCTATGACCCAGTTCCAGGCGAGTTTAATATGGTTTTATATTCCGTACGCGTAAGGAGAGTGACCGAGTATCTAGTCACCCTACCGAATATGAAAGAAGATCTAGACAGGATATATCGTTTCATCCGTACAGGGGATGACCCACAAAGTATTAGTGATGCCATGTCTCAAAGGAAAGCCGAGATTCAGCGCATGATATTAAAGTTCTTAATTAACTGTCTAATAAGAGAACAGGATCATCCGTCTAAAGACCCGGAAGAAATGAAAACTCTAACAAAGTGGAGTGATAATATAGCCGAAGGAAAGCACAATACCATTGGTGCCATGGAAAGTATGTACAAGAAAATCCGTAGAGAGATAATAAAGATACACGAACAGCGTAAAGCAGCACAAGTAAGCGAGAAAGAAAGTACCTCTGATCCTGAAGAAGAAGACGATGAGAATCCCGCCAGAATAGCGTATGTAGGAAAATCTAGATTTCCAGATCGCCATTTACGCCTAGAACACAAGTCTATTTTCCATCATTCAGCACCAGAACAAGGTTCCCTAGAACAAGTATTCCAAGCTACCGATCACATTCTGAAATCACGAATCGGTTATAGTGAGTTAAGTACTATGCATGAACAAGAAATAGTTCGGTCAGCAGTCCGATGGATTACTGATTCTACCACTTTTCCAGACGAAATAGTGGCACAAATGTTTCTGAAAATGCCCCCAGCCGAGCAGCGACTGGTGGGTATGTATATGATTCAGCACCTCATTACTCTGTATGAGGGTCAACATTCTGATCCAGGCCCGTTACATGATATCCTGAACGAGTTACTCCAGTACAGATGGAGAGGTCTAGGTACCGATTTAATTAGTGTCATTCTAGAACAGCGCCACAAATATAGAACGTTCTTGAACCCGCATTTCGTTCATGTCTCACCCCCAGAAAGTAAATCATTCTACATAGACAAACAGAATCCGTTACGAGAAGTCCACCCAGTCAGAGGAGCGGGTGGCGAAATGCAGCGAGTGTTTGTATACACTCCAATCACAAAGATGGAACTTCTAGAGATGAAGAAATTAATTCCCTGTCATGACAAAGATCCAGCAGGGTTCCATAGAGAATTAAAAGACATGCTCCGTATGGGAGAATACACTTACCCAGATATCATTAAAATGTTAAAAGTCCTGTTGCCCGCCGGGGTGTATGAAAAGCTCAAAGAGAAAGAATGGGAGGTGGGAGAGAAAAAGATAGATTGGGCAGTCCTAGAAGCAGAAGATAAGATACGTGTACCAGGTACTGGTCTAGGAGAGAAATGTAAAGAATTACCAGAATTATTGATTCAAGTTTTACCCAGATTATTGACAACTAGAAAAGAAGACTGGGATGCAATCTCAGCCTGTAAACAGAAACAAGATGAAGATATTAGTGATTTTTATTCTAGGTTTGAAAAGTGCTTTAGTATCAACAGTGGTCTCAAGACAAGTAGTGAGTCGTACCCTCACCTTTTCGTTACTAAATTAGTCGAGAATTCAAGTCCACCAATTAAAAACCGAGTTCTGAAAGTCGAAAGTACCTGGCAAGCTAATACTCCGTCCCAGATGCTCCAGATGCTCCAGTATCACCAGAATAGAATCAGAGAAGAACAAGAACACGAAAGAAAACGTATGAAAGACACGAAAATGAAAGTGCTAGTTGCACAATCTGTTCCTCACGACAGTCAAAAGAGGGGTCCGAATCAAGCCAGTCATCCTGCAGCACCCGTTAAAGGGAACTGCAATTATTGTAAACAGCCAGGTCATTTCATAAACGAGTGTACAGTTCTGAAACATAACATAGCTACTGGTAAGACTAAAGAAAGACCACGTCCGCCTAGACAAGAACAAGTTTCACAGACTCCTCAGTCACAGAATGCACCACAGACAGTTACAGCACCGCAGCCTATTGCTGCAACACAGCATGTTACATCGCAGATGTACCAGTATGCACAGTCTGAGTATCCAGAGTATCAGCAGTATTCATGAAACAGCCTAGAGAGGGAGGTAGGCTTGCCTCTCATCGAGATACCTGTAGATCAAGAAGGTCCCTATGTTCACAGTCAAGTATTAGGGAAAGACAGAAAGTTTTTGATTGATACAGGGGCAAGTAGGACCACAATTAGTCACGCCGAAGTTCCAGGGGCTCCGCTCTCAGGCTCAAGAAATGTTTCCCTTGGATTTTCAGGAAAGCCTATCGTAAATGAGATTTCAAAGCCAGTCACTCTAGAAGTAGGTCCATTGTCCCGCACTACTGATCTGTTACTTACTAAGTCATGTCCAGAAAATCTGTTAGGCATTAAGACATTGAAAGAGTTAGGTGCAGTTATATGTTGTTCCCCCGAGGGAATACGATTGTTCCTACGTGACTTTAAGGGTCACTATGTATTACGTGATTTTGATCCAAGACTGTCTAATGTCCCACAGCATTTATGGGCGCAAGGTCCAACTGATGTAGGTTACATGCAAATCACACCCCATCGTGTGACTCTCAAACCAGGTGTAGTGTTACCACGAATCAGGCAGTATAGATTGCCACCTGAGGCTGTAGCAGCCTTATCCAAAATTATAGACGAGCTCATGGCTCAAGGAGTAGTTGTAGAAACTGACTCCAATGTATGTAACTCTCCGATCATTCCAGTCATGAAACGTACTGATCCAAATGCACCCCCAGTATATCGATTAGTGATTGATTTACGAGAACTTAACAAATGTATTATTCCTCAGTACCCAGTTGTCCCAGATATCTCTTCCCTATTGACAGCCATTGATTCCGAAGCCATGTTCTTTACAGTAATCGATCTTAAGAATGCATTTTTTAGTGTTCCCATCCATCCAGACAGCCAGTTTCTTTTCGGATTTTGTTTAAATGGAAGGAGCTATATGTTTACACGAGCTCCTCAAGGTTTCACAGAAAGTCCTAGTATTTACAGTCAAGCACTTAAGAGACAACTAGACAATATTCACATGCCAACTGACACTGCCCTGCTCCAGTATGTCGATGATCTATTGATCACAGCCCGTTCTGAACGTGACTGCGAGCGAGCGTCACTGACGGTTCTGTATTTCCTAGCCGAGATGGGGCACAAGGTGTCCCCTTCGAAGCTTCAATTCTGTGTCCAGCAAGTGGTTTACTTAGGACACTTGCTGTCCAAGAGGGGTAGGCAGTTGACACCCGATCGCATCCAGTTGATAGCGAGTCTTCCTCAGCCCAGGACCCAGAAGGAGGTACGTGCCTTTATTGGCCTTACTTCTTACTGCAGACAATGGATTCCTCAGTATGCGTTTCTAGCCAAGCCACTGATACAGTTAACGACACAGGAGGCAGCCGTATCGACTGTCCTCCCTTGGACATCTGAACATACACTTAGTTTCAACGAGTTAAAGAAAGCTTTATGTCAAGCTCCAGTTCTAGCTACACCGAACTACAGTAAGCCTTTTACACTTTTCGTCACAGAACGTGAAGGTACAGCATTATCTGTTCTCACACAAGATCAAGCAGGACAGTACAAGCCGTGTGCTTATTTTTCTAGCACATTAGATCCAGTCGCCCAGGCTTTGCCTGCGTGCCTCAAGTCAGTTGCAGCCACAGCACTAGCTATCAGACAAAGTGATTCCATAGTTTTAGGACATACCTTGACAGTACAAGTTCCACATTCCGTGGAAGTTCTTTTGAACAGAACACAAACACAGCACTTGACAATTGCACGTTTAACGGGTTATGAATTGACACTGTTCCAGCCACACATAGAAATCAGACGCTGCAACATCCTGAATCCTGCTACACTGTTACCATCAGTTAATTCAAATTCTGCCGCACACAATTGTGTGGAAGTAGTCAACATTACGACAAAGCCAAGACAAGACCTGACAGACATTCCGTTACTAGATCCCGACCTGACACTTTATGTGGATGGGTCATGTATGAGAACTAGTACAGGAGATTTAGTTGCCGCGTATGCAGTGACTACTGACACTGAAGTTATTGAGACACACCGCATTGACACTCTGTCCGCTCAAGCAGCAGAGCTAGTTGCTCTGACACAAGCTTGTATACACGCCAAGGAAAAGAAAGTTAATATTTACACAGATTCACGCTACGCATTTGGAGTCGTTCACGACTTTGGAGTGCTCTGGCAGGAGAGAGGTTTCATGACTTCTCATGGAACCAAAATTCAGCATGGTTTCCTTATCCAAGCTCTGTTAGATGCAATACATTTACCGACATCCATTGCTATTATGAAATGCAAAGCACATACGAAAGTT
Organism: Lissotriton helveticus; assembly: GCF_964261635.1. Lineage (NCBI taxonomy): Eukaryota > Metazoa > Chordata > Amphibia > Caudata > Salamandridae > Lissotriton > Lissotriton helveticus. The sequence goes on along the minus strand of NC_136071.1, from coordinate 892,329,029 downwards.
ACTGACATTATTTCCCAAGGTAATGATCTAGCAGATCGCACAGCCAAGCTTACAGCACAGACTCCAGACATTCCAGTTAACATGACACATACTCCAGATCCGACTACATGCATGACAGTTAAGGACCCCACCCAGGATGTCATAGATATCCAGTTACATGCTACTCCCGATGAAATCAAGAAATGGTCTGAACAAGGAGGGGTCCAGACAGATCAAGGATGGGTGACGAAGGGAAGAACCACATGGTTTCTCCCCGACTCTATGGTTCAAGTTATCATTAATACCGCACATAGTCCAGCACATTTAGGAGAAAAAGCAATGTTAGATTGTATCCAGAACATTTGGTTCAACAAGCATTTACGAGCTGCAGCCAAGCAGAAAGTCCGTACCTGTATGATATGTTGTCAGTTTAATCCAGGTAAAAGTGTCCCGGTGGAACAAGGGGGATTCCAGCCTCCTGACCACCCTTTTGAGGTCCTCCAGATGGATTATATTCAGATGGAGCGATGTCGAGGTTTCAAGTATATTCTTGTAGTTGTATGCGCTTTGTCCAGATGGACAGAAGCATATCCAGTCCCAGATTACACAGCCGCGACCACTGCCAAGCAGTTGGTTCGTGAGTTTTTCCCTCGATATGGACTCCCTAGAGTCGTATATTCTGATAACGGTCAGCCATTCTCCTCAGAGTTAATGAAGCACGTTTCCCTGTTGTTAGGGTACCAGTGGAAGTTTCATTGTGTACGCCATCCTGAAGCAGCCGGTCTCGTTGAGAGACATAATCAAACCCTGAAAATCCGCATCGCCAAAGTCTGTCAAGAGAAAGGTGTGGACTGGCTAGTAGCTCTGCCAGTTGCTTTGTTTTATATGCGCATGGTCGCACATTCCAGATCAGGTCTGTCCCCGTATGAGGTCGTTTTCGGCCGCCCCCCTAACATGTGGGGTACTCCTAGACCCCGAAGTATTACTGATATTTCATGTAATATGCTGACCGATTACCTAGCTTCCTTGATGTCTGCCCTCAACTCATGTCGTTCACAGGTTGCCGCCGCATTTCCAGACAATACCGAGGTGGCCCCGCATGAAATCGTTCCAGGTTCAATGGTCCTCGTACGTAACTTCGACAGATCAAGTCCGCTGGAGCCACGTTGGAAGGAGCCCCGTCAGGTCCTCCTCACCACCCGTACAGCCGTGAAATTGGAAGGACGCCGCGGCTGGGTACACCTTTCGCACGTCAAGAAATTCTACGGATTAAAGCCGGTCTCCAAGAACATTTCCCAGGATTTAAAAACTTGTCAAAACATTGTTCCTAAGGACTGTCCCGCAAATGACATTGACACAACCCCTCCCCTGTTAGAGAAAACTCCGCAGCAGGAGTATAAGCAAAAGCTACGGTCTAGTAAAATAAGTCAGCCAGTTTGATTGTATAAGTCCTCCCCTAGGTGAAACGGTTAGACTGTTTCTGACATGTATAAAATAGACCCCCATAGTGAGAGAGTCAGTCAAAACTCAATCCGATGTATCGTTTTTCTAAGTTTCATATTATTTCTCAGCCTTTTGACTTCCTGCACTAGTTACGCATTTTATCTGTGTTTTCCAGTTCCTCATGTAAATAAGCATTCTAATATTACAGTAGAGCACACGTTTAGTGATCTGCCTCCTCATGAATATTCATACCGCCTCGCTATGCGTAACAATACTTTTATCCGCATGTTGCATTATTCACACCAGACCAGCAATGCCACTAATTGTTGGGTGTGTGGTCAACTCCCCCCTTTCCAGACGTCAAAGGGAGTTCTGCCACTTTTTCCTTATCCTTTTTCCCATAATGGTTCGTGTGGAGCATGGTCCACGTTAATGTCATCCTCAACAGATATGTCTTTTCTTAACAGCACATGTTTCCCAGACAAGCATGGTCCCCCCCACAGAACAGGTTTAGATCTAGAAAATGAAGTGTACAATTTAGGTAACTATTCGTCGAATTTCATGGTCCTGAATGTTCAGTCTGATACTACTCCAGACTCACCTGCTATTTCAGTATTACCAGTCAAAGGCGAATTATGTGTCCGAAATAATGGTTCTGTACATGTAGGACATAGTGATTGTACTACTATTGTCAAGTATAGTGACAGTGGGAAATCTATTTTTAAAGCTTCACGTCATTCTTATTTTGTTTGTGGTCAAACTGCATATGTTCGTCTGCCCCTCGATTGGGAGGGAACCTGTTACATTGCCTTCCTACTGCCACCTGTTTTTCTAGCCCCCACCTGACTACCATAGGAATTCCTACCTAGTACATACTAGACACAAGAGAAATCTCCCGATTGCCGACTATACTGAAACTGCTGCAGAGCAATTCATTGATATTGATAAAGGTGTTTTCCCTTATTTAGGTACAGTTGTAAATAGTAAGCTAATCCGTAGGTTAACAAGAACCCTTGAAGCTGTAGTAGATGAGACTGCCTCCGCTCTAGGTAACTTAACCGAAGAGCAATCCTTTATGAGAATTGTTGTGCTCCAGAATCGTCTCGTCCTTGACGTCATACTGGCCGATAGGGGCGGGGCCTGTAGACTCATCGGATCCAGTTGCTGCATTTTCATTCCAAATAACGCGCCGTCTGTTTATTCAGCTATAACCAGACTTCATAAAATTGCCCATCTGTTACACCAAGATCCAGGCACCTGGACATGGTCCGGTTGGTTCTGGAATATAATTTCCGCCTGGGGATGGAAAGTCCTGTCCTTTCTAGGTATCGCAGTAGCGATCATATTCAGCTGCTGCCTCTGTATACAATGTGGCCCTGCGATTTGCGGCATGTGTGCTACCTCTTGTATTCCTAGTCCCAAGCCCCGTTCTAAATCTCGTTCCAAGACAATTCGAGATGAACAAATGGTACTGTATGAAATGATAGATGGTATCATGAATATTGATGTTTCCTGATGGAAACGTAGTGACAAGGAGGGAATGTGGAAAAGTAAATTTTGTCATGTTCTATGTCCCTACGTGTCATCCATCATATGTTATGTGTGCATGATTAAATATGCATATGTACTCCCCATGTCTGATTAATGACGCAATTACAGTTGTGTCCACCTCTGGTATGTCATTTCCCAGTCCTCATGAGTAATATGAGTATCAGGCCTATGTAAAGTTATGTTGCCACGTTTCTCAGTGTGCACGTTAATTCATTGAAAGTCCCCGTTTCTAGGCCTCAACAGGGCCCGGACACCAGATTCAGCTCCTGTCTCCTGAAGCCTCGCTGAGGAGCGATACAGCCCCCACCTGTATCCTCGACCTTTCACTTACTTCCTGCCTCGCAGTGCCCGGTGCAGCTTGGCTCTGCCTCTGAGTCTGCCAAGACTATGTTATGATTCCAGCTATCAGTTTAGTCCTCCTTCTCTGCATTCCCAAGCTACTGAACTGCATCAATAGTTTCCGTCATTGTCTAGCCTATTCAGCCCCATGTTAAGAGAAATACTGTATTTAATGGTCATTTAATATTCTTCATCACGCACTACATGTAGAATAAATGCATGCTCTAGCCTTAGAGTCTGTTAGCTTTTCCCCTCATGACTTCTAGTTTATATCAACATGTTCCCTAAACATTAGATACCAGATAGGGTTTAGGTACATGTCGCTCCGACCCTCCAGACTTTAGTCTCTGCTCCTAGCACAGAGTTCATAGCCCCCAGCTTCTCCTAGTAACACGTCATTGCCAGTTTGCGCGCACCATCAGATTAGAGGTCCCGGCTCCTTAGGTAGCCCCCTCCATGGTTTCCGCCCCATTCATGACATATTCCGTTACGTTTGCATCACATGTCTATGTATACGCCCAGTTACACCTACTTTTCCCCCTTATCTTTCGCGACTGCTACGCGTCACGCCTTCTGCTCCACCCACTGCTACGCCTACTGCAATGTAATGCTATGTGTTTGCGTTATGTATATATGCTCATGTATTGTTATTAAAGGTCAGCGCGCTCATCCCAGATCCAGCCCCAGCAGCTGCTGGGCCCTGTCATCCTATTCCCATGCAGGTTGTCCTGTTCCTGTCCTTATGCTGTATTAAACCTGCAAAACTCCTACTACCTCGAATCTTGACTCTTATTTATTGAGCTATCTGTTATGATATATGTCTAGTCAAAAATAGGGTATTATTTATTTATTTACCACAGTAGCTCAGAAAATAACCCAGTTAGAATCAGTATTCTCAAATACAACACTGTTTTAAAAACACAGAATGTTAACAATCTGCTTGCCCATGGGGATTACACCGCAGCTAGAGGACTGCACCTCTTGGGGTACAGCCTTTGCTGCCATATATACCAAAACTCATAGTATTCCTTCATTAGCAGTAAAAACCAGATGTATTAAGACAAATACAAGATGAGTACGGAGCAGAACCTGCCCTAAACTTAGGGATGAAGTTATTAAATAACTACGACCAGATAATAGCCATAATACTAGCTAATATTTAAGGGGCAGAAACATCAGTGTCAATCCGCTAACACCTACGGGAGTTCTCTCCATTAGAACAGGTGAATGAACTACCCAAAATAATTAAAACTGCATATGAGGAATTAGACAGGGATAGTTTGGGGGGGAAGAGCTTTAAAATCTCAACTACATGGCAGTCCTGTAAAGGACATTTCTAAGAAGATACCTACTTCTTCTAAAAAGAAGTGGGATAATAAAAACGAAAACTCTAAAGACCAGAGATCTCAGTCTCAAGGTAGGTCTCCTCCACAGGAGCCCTCTGAAAAGATGTACAACCTTGGGAATAGGGATAATATTAGGAAACCTGACAGGTATCAGGATACTGATTCATGTTCCTCGAGTTCCTTTCAGGGCTTGAAGAAAAGTTCAGAAAGAGAAGGGCGGTCAGAAAATAGAGAGGAGCACACACAGTCCAGAGACAAGCAGCACACTCAAGACTTTACTTCTAAAAAAGAAGACAATCAAAATCCCAAAACTCAATTTAAGAAAAATATACTTGCTGGTCTGAAAATCAGACATGCCCATAATTCTGAGGACACAACTTCTGAACAGGGAATGGTCTCTGACAATGCTAGACAGTGTGGCAGAAGTAACAATAGTTCACCTGTACCTGAAGGAATTTCTGGTGACAGCGGAGTTGAATGATTACATCACAGTGGAAACATCAGACACCAGGGTGAGTGATCCACATAGGTTATATGAAATAACCCTTCGGTTGGAGGGGGACGAGCCAAGGAAAGTAAAAGGTATTTTTTGGAAGAACTTATCATCTGGTTATGACATCCTGTTAGCAGAACAAGATTGGCCACCTGCATTCGTAATGGAGTGCCCCAGGGAGGAAAGTATAACTTTTCCTGCATTTTCCAACCACTTTCCCGTTCACCTTAAACATACTTATGCACAGGAGTGGGCAGTAGCCCAAGCTCTGGCGTTGTACATAAATCACCAGGGTGGGATGAGAACTCAACCTACCAGGTGATCCCATTAAAAGTTCCACCTAATGCTCAGAGGCAATATCCAATAAAGCATGAAGCTAAAAAAACAGGTCAGGGAGATCTTAGATCACCTTTAATACCAGGGGGTCCTTGAAAAATGCACCTCTCCAATGAACAATCCTTTGTTTCCTGTCTCTAAACCCGACAGTACATACCGTCTAGTTTTAGATTACAAACATTTAAACTCATGCGCAAAGACATTTGCTGTCCAAAATGCACATAGTTCCGCATTAATGAATAACATTGTGCGCAAAAAATATAAAACCACACTTGATATCATGAATGGATTTTTCTGCAAAAATATAGCGCCTGAAAGCAGACATATGACCCTATTCAGTGTGTTAGGGTCACAGCGACAATTTTGTCGACTAGCACAAGGGTATAAGAATATTTTCAGCAAGAGTAACAGAGTTACTTCAAAAATTTGATAAAGAAGCGTTGTCCTATGTGGATGATATATATCTAACAGACGACTTAGAGAGCCACTTAACCAGGGTAAACCCCATTATTATGGGATTTGCCAGAGAGGGCTACAAATTCAACTTTAAACAATAAAAATTAGCCCACCTCAATATCCTATTTTGACGTGAAGGCAAAAGTCTGGCAGCTAACGTTTTAGAAAAGTGTGCTCTGCTTCAGCCTCCAAAATCATTAACAAAATTACAGTCAATACTAGGATTCCTAAATTTCGGCAGGACATACATTTTAGATTACTCACAAACGTTAAAACCTTTCTATGACTTAATAAAACCAGACTTTTCAGCCAGAGATTGGATACAAGAACATACTAATATTCTTTGTTTACTCCAGGAAGACATGATTGCTTACAAACACTTACAAACGCGCCTAAACGTACGCCACTTAGTGATCCGAATAATTGCGGGTCAATGTGAGTACACTTATTTAGCCTTTAATGAAGGAGAAACTATACCAATCGCTTACAAATCACGCATGTACACAAATGCAGAAATGTGTTTCACTTCAACAGAAAAAATACTGACAGCCGTTCAAACTGCTGTAGCAAAAGAAAGAGCACTGGCTCAGGGAAAACGCATTATTGTCGTAACTCCCGTACCAAATTCAGAAGCAGTTACAAAGGCCAGCATCCCAAATGCGAAAGCGTTACATCCAAGATGAATACAATGGGCTAATTCTCTTACTGCAACAGATGTTGAACACAGATTTGATCCAAGTTTAAAAACACAAGCATTCCCGCAATATGAACAAGAATATCCTCTACCTAATGAAATCTTGCCTCTAGAACGATATGAATATATTATTTATACTGACGGATCTGCGCAATTGGCCATAGGAAGCAAGCAACAATATTTTTCACTGTGTACTATCGTAAAAGGTTTCATGCGTGATGGCAAGTTCCATTCTAGTTGTGCAAAAATGCAATCTCTAGGGGACTGCAGGGCTCAGTTGGCAGAATTAAAAGCACTAATACTGGCACTTGTAAATACAGATCACAAATTCCCAACACTAATCGTGGGTGATTCTTTTTACTGTGTACAGTCGTACAATGAGTACTTACAGCATTGGGAGCAACGCAGATGTAAAGACGCCAAAGGAGGCACAATTAAGCACAAAATGCTATGGGAACAGGTGGCAGAATTGAAAGCCAAGCTACCAAGGACTCACGTGACAGCAAGGACTCACGTGATCCGTACACTAAGTAATCAATGTGATGGCGTTCACATTGAAGGGAATTCATTGGCTGATGAAGCCGCAAAGGGGGCCGTTTTCACGGCGTCCGTAGCTGCGTTAACTTGTTCAAACAGAAGAATAGACGGAGATATTATGGTAGCTGTCATCGCCTCACACAAAGGCAGCACAGCAGTACCTAAAAACTTTCCACTCAAATACTCCTTCAAGTTAGTTGCACAAAACATTCCATAAGCTCAGATTCCTGGAGTGGGGGATAGAGTAATACCAAATATGGATCCTAGGCAAGGTTTAATACTAGCTGCACATGAGGGTTTGGGCTCTACGCACACAGGCGTTACAGCGACTATTTCTTTACTGAAACAGCGCTATTGGTAGCCAGGCTTAACTGGGCAAACTAAAGACTATGTCTTGAAATGTGACATCTGCCAGCAGATGAAAGGCTCCACTGTTGCACGACCAATACAGACGCCATTACTAAAATCTGACAAACCACTCACATCTGTGTACTTGGACGACTGCGGCCCCCTTACAAATGGACGTGGCTTACAGATATATCATGGTTGCAGTGGTTTCATGCTCGAGATTCCAATGGGTATGGCCTCAGCGTTTGGCTGATGCTCGAACAGTTATAAAAGATTTGCGAGTCTTTATCGGCACATACACAGGTAGCACATTACATTCTGACTGCGGCCCTGCGTTTAGCTCTCGGGCTTACAAAGAGGCCATGGAAGGAATGGGCGTAGCATTGCGGTTCTCATCTCGGTACCATCCTGAGGGAACTTCGGTTGTGGAGAGAAAAAAAACATGACTTAAAGCAATCTTTAACAGCTAGGGTATTAGGAAAGGGTGGTAGTTGGGTCACACATCTTTATGGGGTACAGCGGGCATAAACAACCAGCCAAAAAGCTCTCTACGGGGTTTCACTCCATATGAGGTCCTCTTTGGGACACAAATGTGGATACCTGATCTTGATTGTGAAGGCACAGTGGTGGATGGAAAACCATTTGATATCCATGATCATTTGGCTGTCTTACAGGATCTGAATGAATCCAGGACAAAACAAAGCAATGTCCATCTAAAGCAGACCGCCACTGAGGAAGTCAAGGTAGTCACGGCAAGACATTTCTGGATACCAAAAGTCAGGGATCTGGTCAAAGAGAACATTTCAGACAAAAAGGAATTTGGACCCTATTACAGAAAACCTGTACCAGTACACAGAACAAGAAATGTGCTGCTCACGCCTCTTGCCGGAAAAAAGGAACAACGATTTGTCTCAATCGACGTAATAAAACCACACTATGTGGCTGATACTAAACAGTAGGCTTAGTGGACTCTGCTGTAGCAGACGCCCTCCTCTAGCTACAATCCAAGAAGTTCAAACAGAAAGACTCATCACGTTTGAAGATCCACCTGTAAGGAATGAAGTTAGTCCTTCATTCCATAGCAACAATGCTATGGAACTTGTTCCACTTGAACCAGACTTTCAAATTCAAAATGAAAATCAGAACAATTCACAAGTTGCAATTAGACTGAAAACAGATGTCTACATCAACTTGCCTCATCGAGAGGAAAATAGCATTTCAACTAATCCTGATGCAATTTCCACAATTGATCGAACAGCTTCTGGCTATTTCATTAACTTTAATACATTTTCTCTGGATCCAAGTGAGCCGGAAACGACACCAGACAAAACACCATTCAAGCAAGAATTAAAGAGCTTCCTTCTCTTTCTTCAAAAGACATACCCGGTATCACCTTGGATTGAACTCTGGGTAATTTCTGGGATATTGTTTTTTTCTTTTCTGGCTAAGCTTAATATTGACTTTTAGTATGATTATCAATGGACACTATCTACAAAAAGGTTCCACAGCCCAAAAGGTCAACATCCTAATGAAGCCACATCCATCATCACATTGTGAACAAAAAGACTTGCCATCAGTGAACATTACAGCTGGTCCTAATGGTATAGTATAGGACAAAGTTGATTTCAACATTTTCGGCCCAACCAAACTTTTAAAAATTAATCATATATTTAAAATCTCATTAAGGGATTTCATAACCTCCAGTACATTTTCTGATGATTGGGACACTGAAACAGTGAATAGCTTGTTGTCTGATATAGGGAAAATTGCTGCATTTTCTAATAATGAAATGTTAGAGGGTTTTTCAGACTATGACAAATTGTACTGTTACCAACATTATGGTCATCATTTCCAGCACAAATCCATTTCGGCTAGTAATGTTTTTGAGTACCATCAGTGTGAATATTGGCCAACACCACTGAAAACTAATTCACAAACGTTTGCACAGAAATTTGCATACTTTTCAGGGTTTAACACCACAGACTCAGACTAATTTTAATATAAGGTTGTACCAACATCAGCACTGAAAATTATGTTGACGAACACTAAACAGATTTACTCTGCTTCCTTTTTGGCCCAATTGTCTGAACAGGGTTTCAACCTATGGAAAGACAAAATTGACTCAAAATCGATTTGGGGTTTAAGGGACTGGCAAGTCCAGGGTACAGAGGCACTATTTAGAGCATGCCTCATTCCACAGCAGATGATCTTTTAAATTATACTGTGCAACAGACGCCTTGTCTTTAAATAGCCAAGATAAAGGACCTGAACACTCCAAAGCTTCCTACACCAACACAGGGGTGGCAGAATTCTTCTACAAAGGAAGGGGCAATAGTTGATGACTTAGTAAAGTACAATAGATCAGACCCAAATTGGAAGGGGTGGGTGGGTTGGCCCTTAGAGACAAACACATGTCATAAACAGTTCCTGCACATCACCAAGGGACTCAGTATGCATAGGCCAGACCCACAATATGCACAGAGAGAGCATCTAGGAGTAGTAACATTCTATTAGAGGTGGGAGGAATTTGCGTAGTTGCGCTACGCAAAGTTCCGCCAAACGGTAAAAAATCTCCACGAGCATGCAGAATTCCGCGAGCTCACGGAATTGCTTTTGCCCCCAGAAGAATTGTTGTCTCCAGCAGTGACCATGTGTGTCTGTAACTTTGCCAATGCGCCGAAACGCGCCGGAGTCCCTTGAGTGAGCTGTCCATCATAGTGGGTAAAGGTTGGGAAGATGTTGCATACCGCTAGTGTGTGTGCGTCGGGGCTTCTATGCGAGTTCACATGCCTCTTGTTTATAAAAGGTCGGAGACCGATCAGAGCAGCAAATGAGGAGAGAGAACCTTCTGGTCACAGGAACTACAGGGGGATTGCGTTTGACAAAGTCATGGATGCAAAGACCTCCATCAAGGATCACAGCTAATTTCTGATGGTAGATATGTGGAGAAAGCACATCTGCCCAGCTTCGACCATGCTCACAAGTTTTTTGTGCTGATTAATGCGTTATTGAATTTGAGCTTCAACTCGGGCACCTTTATTTATCCTCCTAACAACTACGGACACCCCATCTCCCATGGACCAGGATCACACTACCAAAGCATACTCAAAGTGGCTAGAAGAGGCAGGGAATAAGCTAGCCCCCTTAAAAACAGTTTGCCTCCATAGGAACACAACCTTCCACACCTTGGTACTCACGGGAGCTCAAAGACCAGAAACTTATCTGTAAACACCTTGAAAGAAACTGGAGAAAGGGATACGAGGACAGAGACAAAAAGGAATATAAAGAAAGTTTAGCTCAATATAAACAGCTGCTGCAAAACACTAAACAAAAGTACTATAGGGACAAGATCCAAGAGGTCAAAAACTCGCCCAAAGTACTCTTCAAAACCGTGAAATCCCTTGCCCAACCCAGAACCCCAGCTATCCCGGCAAGCCAAAACCTATGCAATAAAATAGCCACATTTTTCTATTGAGGAAAATTGAATTTTGCCTTGTCATGTGTCCCTACGTGTTCCCCATTATATGTCATATGTGCATGATCGATATGCATATGTTCCCCCTTGACCGACTAAAGACGCAATTATAGTTGTGTCCAACGTTAGTATGCCAGTTTCCAGTCCTCGTGAAAACAACGAGTATTAGGCCTATGTTGCCAACGTTTTACATTGTGCATGTTAATTCATCGAGTTGTCCCCGTTTCTAGGCCTCAAAGGGCCCGGACACCAGATTCAAGCTCCAGTCTCCTGAAACCACTCCGAGGAGCGATACAGCCCCTCCCGCATCCCTGACCCTTCGCTTACTTTCTGCCAAGCAGCGCGGTGCCCGGCCTGGCCTGCCTGCCTGTCTGCCAAGAATATGTTATGCTTCTAGTTATCAGTTCAGCTCCCCAGCTTCACATTCCTAAGCTAACGAACCGCATAAACATCTTCAGCTATAGTCTAGTCTTCCTGTCTCCATGCAAGAGAATTACTGAATTAATATCCATAGAAGATTCATAGCACACGCAATACATGTAGAATATATGCATGCACCAGCCTTAGTGTCAAGTAGCCTCTGCCCTGATGACTTTTAGATTCTATCAACATGTACTCCAAACACAAGATATCAGATATGCTATAGGTACATGTCGTCCTGACATCCCAGACTTTAGTCTCCTCTTCTAGTTCAGAAGTCAGAGCCCCAGCTCTCCCCAGTTACACGTCATGGCCCGTTTGCGCGCACCAGTAGGTTAAAGGTTCCCGCTGCCCAGGTAGCCCCCTCCATGTATCCACCCATTTATGACACTTCTGTGATGTTTTCATCACGTCTACGTGCACGCCCTGTGCACGCCTCCTTTGTACGCCCATATGTTCTTATCTTACGTTTGTCACTTGTTACGCCTACTGTATGCAATGCAATTGTACTATTTTACTATATATACTGTGTAATGATAATGAGACGTTGCAGCTGCCATTCGATTCCATTGCATGCCGCTTCATGGTCTTTAAGCTCGAGCCATCCGATTAAAGCCCATTCTGACTCAGATATCACGGATCCTGCCTCTTATTTATTGAGCTATCTGTTTTAGTTAATGTATAGAAAAATAGTACCGGTAATTAATTATTTATTTACCACACTATGACAAAGTTAACGTCATCTTCTCAACATTCTCAGATTCATTCAATGGAATGACATCTGACCCTGCCACCTGCCCTAGGACAGACTCAAATTAAAAGTCTAATTTCGAACTTACCAGTTTCAGCCCTCTCTCTGAAGGGGACACTTACAATCTTCTGGTTAAAACTAAATCAGGTTCACCCGTGTCCGATAGAGGTATTAAAACTAGCAGGATACACTGTGGCAAGTAAACTTACTTCCATCTTTAACCTTATGTTTAAAGACGGATACTTCCCAAGGGAATTGAATCAGGCTTCCATTCTACCACTACTAAAAAAAACGAATTTGGACTTCAATGATCCAAATAACTGCAGGACCATATCCAGACTTCCTCTCCCAGCAAAATTAATAGAGAAAGATATTAATAACCAACTTAACCAGTTTCTTAAACTTGCTCAGGTGCTTGACCCCACCCAATATGGATTTAGAGAAGGCCATAGTATGGAAACGGCTCTTATCAAGCCAACGGAAGAGATCAGAGCTATTCTAGATCAAGGAGGCAAGGCCACCCTGATCATGTTGGACCTGTGGGCAGCTATTGATACGGTCCACCACGCAGGACTGGTGGACCGTTTAGATGAGATAGGAGTTAAGGGCAAAGCCCAAAAACTTCTGAAAACCTTTCTCTTAGAAAGAACTCACACTGTCAAATTAGACAAATTTGAGGCGGATGCCTTCTCCCTACCATGTGGAGTCCAGCAGGGGTCTTCATTGAGCCTGACGCTCTTTAACATTTAAGTGTCCTCTCTTGCTCCTCTATTGAATCCTATGGTTTTAATTTGACATCATACGCCGATGACACCCAAATCGTAGTGACTATTCAACCAGTACGACCACAAGACACCGCGGCCAAATTTCAGGACCGTATGTACGCAATAGGAAACTGGATGGCACTAAACTGTTTGAAGTTAAATTCCAGTAAGACCGAGGTTGTGCTATTTGGGAACAACCCCACTTTCTGGACGCCCAACTGCTGGCCAAACTCACTAGGAGTACTGCCAGTCCCGACTAGGAAGGTGAAAGACCTGGGAATCTGGATCGATGACACTCTTAGTTTCAAGGACCAGGTGAACTCAGTGGCATCTTCTACCTTGTTCACCCTTAGAGCGGGCAAAAAAAATCATGCCTCTAATTCCTAAACAAACACAACAAACGGTAGTAACTGCACTAGTAATGTCTAAATTAGACTACTGTAACAGTCTCTACCTCAAGTTACAAGAAGGCTTAATGAACAAACTACAGATTCTCCAGAACGCAGCTGCCAGACTCCTTACTGGAACGCCTAAATACGCATCTATCACAGGATCAATCAAAAAACTTCACTGGCTGCCTAAGAGGAAGCGTACTGAGTTCAAGGCCTTGTGTCTGGTATTCATGGCACTGCATGGAACAGGACCAGAATTCCTAAAACAACACTTCTGATGATACTCCCTAAAAGAATACTCCGATCTTCGGATGCCAAATTGGTGGTTACGCCCTGGACAAAAAAAGCCAACTGGGGCGGTAGAAGTTTTATCGATAATGCAGCCAAAGCCTGGAACTCCCTCCCTCCGCATCTAAGACACATGACCAACTAGATGGCATTCAGGAAGGCCTTAAAAACATGGCTTTTTACCAATTAGGTTGCATTTATAATCAATTTGCAGCTTCCTTCAGTAGGCACTTCACCCTAGTGCCAGGACACCTTTTGGTAGCAGAAGCGCTTTACAAATGCAATTAACATTAACATTAACATTAATATCTGTATGTGCTTTCTGTTGAGGTTTAATTTTTGTGACAGGAGCGACGTGCCAGAATGAATCCTGCCAAGCATATTTATCCAAGAAGATGCCACCGTTTTGTGCAATACCTCTACTCAACTGGAGTACTACTGGCTAATCAGTAAGTGCTACCTCATTGGATAAATGACAATGTATAGTGCCTTTCCTACACTACAGCTGCGTAAAGAGTCAGAGAAGAGTTGTCTCCGGTGACCATGTGGGTCTGTAATTTGGCCACGACGCCGTGGTCCCTTGAGTGGGCTGTTCATCATAGTGAGAAAAGGGCAGGAAGAAGTTGCATACCGTTAGTGTGTGTGGGACAGGGCCAAATGGGCAGGGCATCTATGCGAGTTCACATGCCTCATGTTTATAAAAGGTCAGAGACCGATCAGAGCAGCAGATGAGGAGAAAGAACCTCCTGGTCAGTGGTCACAGGAACTACAAGGGGATTGCGCTCGAGAAAGTCATGGATGCAAAGACCTTCATCAAGGCTCACTGCTAATATCTGATGGTAGATATAGGGAGAAAGCACACCTGCCCAGCCTCGACCGTACTCACGAATTGTTTGGGCTGATTAATGCATTACTGAATTTGAGCTTCATCTTGGGCACCTTTATTTATATCTGTATGTGCTTCCCGTTGAGGTTTAATTTTTGTGACAGGAGCGACGTGCCAGAATGAATCCTGCATATTTATCCAAGAAGATGTCACCGTTTTGTGCAATACCTCTACTCAACTAGAGTACTACTGGCTAATCAGTAAGTGCTGCCTCGTTGGGTAAATGACAATGTATAGTGCCTTTCCTACACTACAGCTGTGTAAAGGGCCAGAAGAGTTGTCTCCATTGACTATGTGTGTCTGTAACTTTGCCACCGTGCCGAAGGGCGCCGGGGTACCTTGAGTTAGCTGTCCATCATAGGGGGAAAAGGTCGGGAAGAAGTTGCATACTGCTAGTGTGTGTGGAGTCGGGCCAAATGGGCAGGGCATCTATGCGAGTTCACAGGCCTCTTGTTGATAAAAGGTCAGAGACCGATCAGAGCAGCAGATGAGGAAAAAGAACCTCCTGGTCAGTGGTCACAGGAACTACACAGGGATTGCGCTCAAGAAAGTCATGGACGCAAAGACCTCCATCAAGGATCACAGCTAGTTTCTGATGTTAGATATGGGGAGAAAGCACACCTGCCCATCCTCAACCGTGCTCACAAATTTTTTACTGAATTTGAGCGTCAACTCGGGCACCTGCTTTATTTATATTTGCATGTGCTTCCTGTTGAGGTTTAATTTTTGTGACAGGAGCAGTGTGCCAGAATGAATCCTGCCCAGCATATTTATCCAATAAGATGCCACAGTTTTGTGCAAAACCTCATCATGCCCACAAATTCCGGTATGCCGTGTATCGTGGATTTTTTGGCAATTCCGTGTTTTACACCGAACGCGGAATTGCCGAAATTTTGCAAATTTCACGAGCAGTACGGAATTTACCGCCCACCCTTACATCCTATAGTGTTTGGAAGTTGTGCCTAGAATGGTAGAAATTTCAACACTTGCAAAAGTGAAACAACACTTATCTTTACTCTCACAAGACATGGATCTTAGGGACTTTTTACTAGGGCCTAGGAAATAAAGTCAAAAACTTTTTATATATGCAGGCATTTATGCTGCCTATACTAAAATCTGGAAGATTTCCCAACAAGAAGCCGCAGAGAGAATAGACCGTATAAACTTAGAAAAAGCATTAGCTGAGGTGGATAATGGGTTAACAAATTTGACCTTCAGAGTATATTCATTGGGCAACAATGTATCTTCTGCTATTGACATACTGGAACAGGATTTAGCCATATTACAATACAGCCAATCACAGTTACGTTCTATTATGGTATTAAGCTGGGGGCTGCAATCTTTGCGTACAGGTTTTGTGCCATGGCGTTTTATAAACAGTACGTCTCAGTTTTCAGAATACAATCTAACTGATACACAGATAGAAATGGCACAAACAGGAGTAAAATATACAATGCTGCAAATTGAAAAACTGGACAGGCTGCATTTCACAGTGGCCAAATTACCATCCACTGAGTAGCTAATCCATGGCCAAATCACTCTCCCAGTCACTACCTTTCAGTTTCACCATTGCCTTGAGCAAAAGCAGGCAGGCAAATATCAAAAGTTTGGTAAAGAATACATTAGGAAATCCTGGGATTTACCATATAGATTTCGATGCCGGAGTGGGGATCGAGAAGTGTTTCTTAGTGGTACCAACTGCAAGAGCACTTTAAGCGGTTATCTTATTTGCCAAGATATTGTTTTGCACGGGCCTGTAATGGTTCAGTTTCGAATCTCTCTTGCCACATGAAAGGAACTCCAGCTGCTGTGATCACACCAGCGTTTGAGTTACTTTCGAATGGGAGTTACTTTATGCTGAACGATCAAGGTTGTTGTGGGATGCTCCCAGGCATTGCCTATCTGGTCACAGTGAACACCAGGGTTACTTGCTGTATGCAAGTATTGTTTCCTCTGACAAATACAGTCAGAGAGGTGCCGCTATGGCCTTCACTGAATGTTTCTTTTAAACAGTTTGATGCTTTGAGCAGAATGAAAGCCATGCTTTTACAGCAAACCGTGCCGTTAACCTCCGCTCGAGAAACCTTTGAACTTCAAGTTGCAAGGACCTCGACAGAGATACAGGCACTAATGCCTACTAACTGCCCCGATATTTCGTCGAAACAATGGGTTGTATTGTTAATATGTCAGATACGAGGTTTATTGAACACCTATTTAAGACCATAGGGTCAGGATTCCTTAACACCTTCTAGACCATCCTCGGAGTTATTCCTAACTTGATACACTCCGTATTTGGAAGCATTTTAGGGGGTCTACCTCTGGTGCTGCTTGCTATTGTTGGAATCCTGATTATCATTTACCTGCTACGCAATGGGCGGACCATCCACCAGCGAGATTGCAAAAGCTCTCCTGGAAAGATATTACTGTGAGCGCATGGTACAACATCTGGGTGCACCTCGCATTCGAGAACTAAGTGCTTCTTGGTTCCTGTCATTCAGACCAGTCTTCGAAGACTGGCTCGTAACTGTTTTCCGATGCTTGTTTTGCAAAAGAGAAAGCGAGTTGGACATCTGTCTGACACCTCTAACGGAGACGCCAGTGAACTTAGACTCCAGGCTGGAACCACTGCAGTCCCATGCTTGTTTCTGTCCTCAGCGTATTCCCATCTTAACACATGCATTCCTCGCGGATCCGCAGGTGCCCTTAACTGAGTTGGACTAAAGAGAAAGACCTGTTGAAGCACACCCATTAGTACATATAACAGTCCAAATACAGTATCTGATAAGTAGCAAATGAGTTCAAATTCCTGATGTAGTCCTTAGCAGAAGTTCACATGAACATAACAATGAGACCACAGGTGTAAAAGGCATGGAAGCAGTCCAAAGTCGTCATCTGATAATTTTCATCAATTCTTTATTATTTTTCTCAAAATAATGCAGCCCGTTTTCCTTAAAGGAAAACGGGCTGCATTTAAAAACAGAAAAACGGGTAGGCAGTGGTCCCTGGGACCACTGCCTGCCTTTAAAAAATATTTTCCCCAGCTTTTACAAAGGGGGACCCCTTCCCTTTTGCGACCCCATTACCACCCTCTTGAAGAGGGTGGTAATTTGCGAGTGTTTTGCGCCCGCAATTGCGGACACAAAACATTCTTACATAGGGTTGCACTCGCTATTAGGAAGGGAATGCCCCTTCCTAATACAAAAATGGCTGTACATCTGGCCCTTAGTCAATCTTAATAATTCTTCTTAAACACAAAGACAGAGATTTTATTGAGACATATACAGGAGCTTGGACACCACCATCAATGCATTTAGACAGTTTATAAATAGCTTATCATATGAAAAGAAAGAGTTATTGATTGTATTAAATTATGAGATGTAGAAGTTAAGATCATAGGTTCCCAGACTTCCCTGCTGAACGGATAGGAGAGGGCCTAATCCCTGCTGCCAGGATGTCCCCTTATGTTGGAAATGATAATGTCCTCAAGGCTGACACCAGGGGAGATTTATGACAGAAGCTGAAAGGAGAGAGAGAGAGACATACATAGTGGAATATGCCATTGTGCAAATTGAAACAAAAAGATGCTAGGTACATATTTTCACTACGGTTTTTGAGACACATGCTTAATGATATTATGCTAGTTTGAACAAGTTGTTATAACATAACTTATATTCATACTCTTACAATGTTAAAATTCTGTAAAAATTTAAAAGCAGCACACATATGTGAACCAGTAGCCTGGCCTTTTGAGCATGTCGACAACAGAGATGTGTGATACAAGACATACAGCCACCCTGACAAAATTAAAGGCAAGTCATTAAAGTCTTATCGGAAAGAGCTGATATAGAACTTACCAGCTCAAACATCCGTTTGCTGTGTGGTGACAGGTCTAGTGTGAGAGCACTGCTAGGAGCAGAAGTTACTCTTGTCGTGAATAGTGTAGGAGGCAACAACATAAGGGTAAACAAACAAACAAAATAATACATGAACATATATTAGTGTATCTGTATACATGGAAAGGTTAGTTTTTACTCCACTTTTAAGACATAGCTAAACATGTATTGACATTTGTTTTTAAGACAGAACAGACATGTAACATGTTAGCATAGGTACATACTACCCTTTGTAGGTGTTTTTTTGTTGCAAGACCTGCCCTGCGTGTTCGCCTGCTTCAGTTCCACTGGCTTCTGCCCCAGCTGAAGTATTCGCTCTGGCTGTATAAAATATAGAAAACAAAACATTAGCGCATTGTTAAGAAAAGTATTAATACTTGTGTTGGAGAATGTTTATAAGGTGTATATATAGTGTCCAACAGGGAATATAAGCATAAGTGAAGTACACATATGAATCAGTGCTTGTGGGATCATTTATAGATTGATTGAGTCATTGCTGTCACATTATCAAGGTGCATCCTGGACTACTTAGGCTATTCAATTTTTTTATGAGAATTCTGACACTTTCATTGTATATAAACATATTTTAAATTAGCACGCTATGCAAAAATATGAAAATGGACTGACTAACAAAGTTACACATGAAACGGAGAAAGGGTATAATTTATAATTAAGTAAAGTATGGGGTGTTTGTTGTAAATTCTTACTTGTCACTACTTCCGTGTTGTCTGGAAAGAGGCAGGTTGGGTGCATGGTGGAGGGGACATCTTTCTGGAGTGGGACCAGGCAAAGAAGGGCTCAAATTCGTCCTCCCGGAAGAATCTCTCCTGAGGAACTTCTGCTTCACCTGCTTCCTCTCATCCTGCAATTTTGCCTTTATATCCCCCATGATATAGACCTCCTCTCACAGGTGCATACTGCATCGTTCACCTCATGCCATAAGGCTGCCTTCTGGGCTATAGTGTGGTATAATAGAGGCAGCCCATGTAATTGTTTGTAGTGTTTCACCAAAAATGAAACTATAAGGGCTGTCTCCTCCTCAGTGGAATGTTATTCCTCCTCAGCACAGGCAGCACCTTTGTTGGTATAAGGGTCTCAAAGTGATCTGCACACATGGGAGCAGGAAACAAATTCCAATTAGGAAAGAAACATACCCTAGGTTGTGGGCAGTACGTATATGGTTGTAAGTGAATGTGGGTAAGGTGTGCCTGATTGATTTCAAGTGTACACTATTTTCCTAATATTTGAGATATTTAGGTCTCCTATTCATGTGAAGTTCAATTCCATTTATGATTGATCTCTAAGGACTACATCCCCAGAACGAAGTTAGCAAGGAATTGAGTGATTCCTGCATTAGTACCCAAAGTCAGAGACTTTACCAGTGAGGTAAAATCCTCAACTAAGGGGACAGAAGGAGTACTTACAAACATACAGACCAATGACTCAGGTTATTCTAGTCGACTAGCTGATGTAAATGTTACCAGTAACAAGATCTTCATTACTTCATTAAAAGGAACCTAATGTCCACTCCAGCAGGCTCAAAGGAAGGATCCCGTAATGAGTGAAGAGCAACTGGAAGGTCTTACGGTGGCATCCACGGTATTTTAGCGAGTCATGTCAATCTTTATTCTCAGAAGAGATTCAGAGTAGTTTTTTTTATTGAAAGTGTGTATATATATATATATATATATATATGCTTGCTTCTCCCACAAGAATGGAGCCAGGAGAGGGTCGAGAGTTTCTTCACTACATATAGACTGTCAAAGTTGTTGTTACACAGGGTAAGATGCTGCTTGAACAGGTGCATCATAAGCTCTCTGTAGACCTGTAGGAGTAAGGAACGTGTTAGATCTCAATGTAGATGGAGTTCCATATAATCCATGCCCAGCAGGAGCTGGCCTTTTGGCTTATTCTTTGTATTTCTAGCCTAGTGATGGTATTATTACAGGTGCAGGGGCATAACACAGGCACCTGCAGCCCCTGTGGCACAGGATGGCCCTCAAATATCCGGGGGGGGAGAGGGGACTCAGAACTTCTAGGGGGCCCAGTTCAGCTCAGGCTAAAACATATCTGTGAGAAACAGGAATCTTAGGGGCCTTGCATCATATTTTGCGGGGGGCATCCATTTGTGTTATGCCACTGTACAGTTGTTGGGATGGCCACTGTAGATCTTCATTGTTCTTTCCAGGTTGCTGGTGTGCTGAGTTGACTAATTTATGGTGATGCAGGAGAGCAGAGAGTATCAGTGGTGGTTTCTGAACATGTTGAAGATCATGTTCAGTTTCTTAACTTTAGGTTTTTTATTAGTAGCAGAATGAGGGTACCCATTTGGGGGACACTGCTGTAACTGGAATGGTAGCGAGCAGAACATTGACTCTGTCAAGATCGAAAAAGGATCAAGGTTTGGGATCTGAAGTGTTAATCTTGAAAAATTCTTCACTCTAAAAAGAAAGGTGAGATCGTGCCAGGTGGTTAGAAAAGTCTTTGCTATGTGGGTCTTGAAGGTGATGCTCATATAAATGAACGATCCTAGACATTTGATGCTCTTGGTGATTTGTGTGCTAAAGCCATCGAAAGACATTGCACTCAGCCATGCTTACAATCGCTCTTTCTTTCTGTCATTGATAATGTACGCAGACTTAGAGGTCCATTAGGATGGCGGACTGACGAAGTCCGTCCGCCATCCTGTCGGGGGCCGGTACCGTCTGCCACAAGGGCGGAGGAACCGTGCCCCCAATTAGGATGCATCCGCCACAATGGCGGGTGCATCCCGCATTTTTTACATTGCGGCGGACGGTTCTTGAAGCACCGGCCGCCGCAATGCAAAAAATGCATGTTCTACATTTCAATGCACAACATGACAGGTACCGTGCGGTGCCTGTCATGGTGTACATTGAAATACCATAGGTACCCCCCATGTGCACCCCCCACCCCCCTTCACCCTGGGGGCCCGCAACGGGCCCCCGAAACAAAGACCGTATGCCTTTCAGTGGCGGCATTGCCGCCACGAAAAGGCATTCCTTACCGGCCATCCTAATATGGCTGGCGGTGTCTGATAGACACCGCCACCATATCAGGCCTTTTCCGCTGCGGTCGCAAGCCGACCGCAGCGGAAAAGCGGTGGCCGGTCTTCCCCTCTGCCACGGTCCCCCCCCAGCCATTGTAATATGGCGGGGGAAGAAAGGTGGCGGACGGCCAGGCATTGTGGACGGATCACACGGACTGCATGGCGGTGGCGATACGTCCGCCATCCTAATGAACCCCCTAATCTTTAAGCTGTCCTTTGAAATTGATTGTGAAAAGCAGTTTTCCAGATGGTCAGTGTCACTTCAGGAATGCCACAGATGATAGAAAAATGCTAGAGATATGCTAGTATTTGGAAGAGTTTGTCAGGGTGGTGTATTTTCAGACAGGAGGTAAATGAATAAATGACAATACTACTCAAACCAATTGGAAAGTGAGGGTATTAAGTGAGGTTTGTTGGTTGAGGGTTTCAAATGTTTCTGAGAGTTTGAGAAAGACCAGGTGACAGGAATCACCATAGTCTTTAGCGCTGAGACACCGTTTTTGGTATTTGTGCGCTTTATAAATAACATTGACATTGACATTGACATTGACATAGTCCATGAACTGCAGTTCGTTATCAATCACTAAGGTGGTTGCAATCACTGTGCTCTACTGTGGACTAAATCTAGATTGCTATTTTTAATCAAGAAAATTGTTCTTGATTTTCACACGGTGATGGCCAATGACAGTTTTTTCAATCATATTACCTAGGAACAGGCGGATAATGGGAAGGTTGTTTGTAGGAATGTCAAGGTTGACCGTCGTCATTAATGGAAGGTCTCTATGGTTTTGAGATTCCTTGAAAGATGCCTTGGGGAAGTTCTTCTTATACGTTGTGGTCTTCAATGTCCCAAGACTTCTAAATTCTATCAGTGTAGAGCATGCTGCAGTTGGTTCATTTGAAAGCATTGCAGGGAGGTACCAGGGTGATGGTTGTTTCTTCTTTAATGCTGATGGTAGTCAGAATTTTGAGATTTTCTCCTTTAAAAATTGCAAAGAGGACAGTGCACCCTCCTCACTTAATGGAAGGTACAGCCACCTGATTTTTTCAGTAGTGCGAACCTTTAGTGTGTCAGTGACGGAACCTACACCAACTCAGTGGATGACATACTCCTCAGACAGCTAGATGGAGTAAGGGCCATCAGAGGTTTGGCCATTCGATGGGCCAAGGCATTTAGAGAAGGTGAGTGGGTGGACAAACCCATTGTTTTTACAATCATTGACCGCCATGAAAAACCTGGCAGTAAGGGGCAGCAAAAATATTTTAAAACCCTCACACCAGGGGAGAAAGTTCCCATGGCGTGGGGGTTATTGTTTTTTTTTTTCTAAACACAAATCTCGCCTCAAGAGTAAATGCCTTTGTCTGTAGTAAATTTCCAACCTTTTCCAGTATGGAAAGAAATTGGAGAGGATTTGCTGAATACCTTTATACCTGTCAGATTGTGAGTGTGCACAGCCTCACAGGCATTCCAACCCTGGAACAACCCACACAGGCCCAATTTGTAGATTTGCTCAAATCCTGATATATATATATATATATATATATATATGAGCCCTAACAAATTAAAGAGACTGTTACCAGAGGTCTGGCATAATGAGAATGCTAAGCGATACAAAAGGGGATGATGAACGGAGCGTTTGAACAAATCAAACACTCACCCCCAGTCAACTAATCTGGGTTTAATCCATCACCATTCTTTAGTTCACTCAGCCACCCCAGTTCAGACATGGCTATATGCAAATCAGTCTGACCCTGTGCCTTGTGGGAACAGTCCAGCCCGAACTGCCAAGCCATGTCTTCCCTGGACCGGAAACAAGCATCCTGGGACCGGTTTCGGATTCATAATCCTCATCAGCCAGGCTATCTTGAATCCAGTGGCCAAGTGAACAATAATGCTGCCATAATTTGTGAAAGTCACAAGAGGATATTTTTACTGGACAGGTAGATTCCTGAAGCATCGAGAGCCACGTCATTTGGACAAATATTTTTTTTTTTAACTCCACACACCCATGGGCATTTCAATCTGGGGCTGGAACTATCAGTGTAAAAGTCTTTTTTTTAATTTCTAGAAATCAGGGACTATTTTCCAAACTACAGCCTTCATAAAAAGATCGAATGTTATTTACTTTCCTACCTTTAGCCTCTTTGTACAAAGAGATATTACCATATTCACACAAACATATCAATGTTGACAGAGAGTAAACTGGAAGATTAAATCAGGTGGGCAGGCTGAAGGGCACATTAGTTTAACAATCCAGAAACACAATTTATTTCAAGGGAGCCCTTGAGAGCATTCACAGTATCCTTACATTTGTGCCTCTGAGGACCCAGCTGTAGCATACATTTTTTTTACTCTATCATCAATGTGATTTTTCACCCACAGAGAGATTACGTTTGTTTGCATTGTTTCCCACACTCAACATCTGCTGATAAGGCATTTTCAAAGTATTTGCTTAAATGACTAGGGAAAGCTTGGCCTCCAGATCCTAGAATGGTTTTCTTCCAATGAGCAAGATAGAATTGTTTTTTATGCTGTCACGGTTTTTAGGAACCTGATAGTCAAAGGCTGGAAGAAGTGCCATCATTCTTGGAGTGGTGAAGGGACTTCAGTACATCACAGACATTCGAGCTCGAGGTATCAGATCCAAAAGGGGGACTGAAGATATATTAAAATGATGCAGGCTTCTTTTTTTTAACAAGATTGTGTGTTCCACACCTTCAGTAGTCAAAGTTGAGCTTTGAGGCTGAGCGTATTCTAGGGCTGTAGATCAAATATATACATGTTGCATTAGGATATGTCTTATATATACATAGTTTTGTATGACATATAAGCAACATATTTTGATAGACATGGGTTAGTACCTAATACATATTATTTAAATTTTCAAAAAAAACTTTAAAAACCCTTATATTAAAAAATAAAGACAAAATCGACTTGCTAGGAGAGTGATTGAAGATATGCTGGAGACATCTATACATTTTGTTGCTGGTGACTGAGAAGCAGGATCTGAAATGTCAAGGGTTCACGCATTGGTCTGCTTTATGTAGTTGAATGAAGCCTTTAAACCAAACCACAAAAAAACGTATTTCTTGAACTAAGCGACGTCTTTGAGGAAGTCCCGAGAAAGAACTTTACGAAAACATCATCAGTGGCTGGAATGGATTCAAAGATGAGTGGCACCTTGACAGATTGTCAAAGGGAGTCCTGCTTTAAAGACTCTACATCGCAGTTATGTGCACTCCAAATATGTTTATGTAGAGATGAATGCTTTATGTTTCTCTTAAGCAGAATAATATTGTGAATGAACGAAGTGGATTTATTTATAGTAAGTCTTACACAAATGATTGTGAAATGTTTACCTCTTTCAAGAGATTTTGTCCCACTAAAGTAGCAAAACATATTATGGTTAATGAGCAGCTCATATGTATGTTTCTCTACCCGTCCTTTGTGTCTCCTATTAACAAGTGCCACCTTTTAAATGACACCTGGCTATGACTGCTTGTCACACAGGTAGATGCTGAACTCATGGTGGGGAGACAGAAGGGCATTAAAACGTAATGCGTGCGCCATTTATTACTGAAGCAGAGCCTTATGCTGAAGGAAGTGCACATGGCGCCAAGACAAGCAATAAAAATATGAACTTGTGGAGAGAATGAATCCGAACAGCCAAATTCGGATGTTATTTTTTCTTATTGCTGATTATCAGATTATCACTGAGTATAATTAAATGTTCATCGTAGAAAACAAGTTTAGTTAAGATGGATAGGATTTAAAATGTGATCATTGATGGAGGATGCTTGGAAGGATGTGCTGTGGTACCCAGAGACAATTAGCATGACAGGATCTCAAGCGACAATTTGCTGATATACCTTCTTTACACCATAATGCTTTGAAACGTAAATGGCTGATGTTCCAGACTAAGCAAGTCAGCTGAAAAGGAAAATAGGCTTGTGTGGATTTTGCGATCCGCGAATCGTGCGAAATTGCTCAAAAATACGCAATTCGTGAGTTGGCGGATTTTTTTTTCTTGTTCGGGCTTCAAAAATACAATCTCGCGCACGCGGCATTGACTTACCATGATTCTGCGTTCGCTGATGAGTTTTCCTCCCTGTTCGGGTGCGCTGCAAGATTTTGGTAGCTGGCCGAGCGACGCCGCGATAGCGAACACGTCATTACTACCAGAAACAGGAAATTGCGAGCGCGAACTCGTCATTACGATCCGAAACAGGAAATTGCTAACGCGAACATGTCATTCCGACCCGAAACAGGAAAAAGGCATTGGAAACATGTTTGCGACAGTTGCGACCGCATGCGCAAGTTCTCGTTCCCTAACTGGTCAAAAAAATCTAACGAACTCGCAAATTTTTTTTTTCGCAAGCTCGCTGAATTTGCCGGATTTTTGCCAGTGGCAATTACGAATTCGCGCGAATTTGCGTATGGCGAATTTGCAAACTCTGCCCATGCTTAGAGAATTGTTCATCGAGCTCACGTAATTTTCTTGATTCGCTAAATGTTGCATTACATGAATTATGCCATGCAGGACTAGTTCAAACAGAAAAAGGCTCATAGGAGACATTTTCCACGAAGCAAATCTCTTGCTGGTACCTCGGTTGACTTTTTAAAAGTGGCAAAACTGCAAGCTCAAGTGGCTGCTGCTGGGGAGGGTGAACACAATGGGGATAATGGCAGATAGCGCAGATAGTTTAAGAAGGACATTCATGCATAAAAGGCTTAAGACCCTATATGGAATCATTCCTGAAAAGCTTGATCAAGACAAGAATACAGATGAAAGGCATTGTAAGAAATTGGTTTATTTGCTGAAGGATAATCACAGTCCTTGTCAGGGTGAACCACAAAGGTTACTAAATAAACCTGGGCTTAACCCTTTAGTAGATTGTCAGAAAGCAGTCACGCTCAACTTAGAGGCACTATGTACATTATTTATGCAGTACTTAAATAGTAATACAGTGAAACACAACACAGGAAGAATTTCTATTTAGATCAATTGAGGATATTTTCATAAATAAAATGACATCAAAACAACAAAATTCAAATCAGTAGACCCGAAGTTATTTGTTTTAAAATGTTTTAGGAAAAATACAAGCAAAAGTTGCAAAGCGCCAACTCCAGGTATCTGGTTGCTCCAAACCAAGGCAAAGTTATACGTTCAGGCTGACCACAATGGAATGCGTGCTGGATACAGGGCCAGTTTCACCCTATTGGAGGTTTTTCTTTCTGATTTTGGTAAAAGGGGCTGTGTGGCTCTGTTTTGTGAAGTTCAGCGTCACTCTGCATCGGATGCAGCAATGCTTTCTGCTTTGCTGTAGTGTGGTGAGTCACTGCTTCAAATCCGATAAAGCTTTCAGTCGAGATGTGTGTGTCGTAGCTCTGTGGGGCTCTGCCTGATATGATGAAGCTTTCAGTCAGGGATCTGTGTGGTGTAACTCTGCAGGGTTCTGAGCCGGCCGATTTTGGGTTCAGAGTAGCCCTCAATGAGAAGCAGTGCAGCTCCCCGTGGCTTTTGCATCACTTCACATTGGGTACGATGAAACCTTCATTCACTCTCACCTTTGCTAAGGGTCCAGGACCTTGAGGAGAGCAGTTAGGGGCAGGACTCACTCCTGCAGAGGCAAGCAGAGGGGACCAGGTCAGGTCCAGTTGGGTTTGATCAGCTGGAAAGCAGGATAGGAAGCTTGTTCTGCCCCTTTAGCTCAAGCAGGGGGTCAGCCAACTAAGCATTTGGCGTCCCTTCTGGGTCATGGGTTCCAGGCAAGAATGTCCAGTCTTCCTTCTTTAGGCAGTTCTTCTTCTGAATCTCCTCAGGTCCATCAGTGTTCTGATGGGAGGTTCTAAGATTGCCACTTTTATTGCTAGTGCCATCCTTTGTTTGGGAACACCCACTTTGTCTATTCCTAAATTGGTTCTGGTTAGTTATTTTCTTTCCCCTGGGTTGGCTCTTACCTGGCTAGGCTAGTGAAACAGAGGACAGAAAAGCCCATGTGTGTGTTGCATCTGCCAGTGTATGGGTAGGCTTCTTCTGAAGGGCTAGGTACAGTCCCAAGGCTACTCTTTGAAGTGCAATCAGGGCAGGGACACAACCCATCTCCAGCAATACTGTCAGGAAGATCCACTAACCTCTACTTACAGGAACCTTTGTCTACTGTCAGGCCCCAATGTACACTTCACAAGAGGGGAGGAATCACCAGCCTCTAAGCAACTTGCTAACCATAGGAAGGCCCTTGAAGCTTTAGGTAGAGACATGCCAACTTTATAAAAGTGAATGAGGATGCACTCCTTCCCTTGTAATTTCAGTTGTTTAGTGTCATTCGTATTTTTTATGCGTGCGGACAGATGCTGCAAAACATCCCAAAATCCCAGCTCCTTACTAAAATGGTGCCAAATAGCATGTGACTTCCGCGCCAATCTGACGCACTGCAAAATTGAGGAGTTTTTCCTTTACAATAATCCACTCAATGCCGTTTTAACTATGTTTGTCATCAATACACCAATAGTTATCCATTGATTTACTTGATGCTTTCCGTTGAAAAATCACTGTGATGGAAGGGATGAGTTGCCATTTTTGGGTTTAATTTAAATAGATTGAACATTTAGCAGAGAGTTGAGCTGTTTCTTTTGTTGTGTTTCAGTGACCCCTGACGAAGAGCCACAGGGCTCGAAATGCATTGGGTGGAAATACACGCGCTTACTGTGATGAATTATTCATTTGAAACATGATGCTACAGAAGGCCTGGATGGGTACTGGGTATTCATTTGAAATCACAGAATAAGGAATCATGGTAGCACTATGCTGTCTCCGCAGTGATTTTTCAATGGGAAGCATCAAGTAAATCCATGGATAACTATTGGTGTATTGATGACAAACATAGTTAAAACGGTATTGAGCGGATTATTGTAAAGGAAAAACTCCTCAATTTTGCAGTGTGTCAGGTTGTCGCGGAAGTCACGTGCTATTTGGTACCAACTTTATAAAAGTGGCATTTCCAAAGTAATAACTTAGAAATCTGACTTTACTAATAAAGGAGATTTTAAATTCTGATTAAAATGAGTGGAAAAAGTTACTTCCTAGCTGCTCCCAAACTGAATTTAGCATGTACTAAATGTAACAATGTAAAGCAGTGTTAGTCTATGGGAGAGATAGCCTTGCTGCAGTGCAAAACACGAAATCTACTTGTCCTACTTTTTAAATTCCATGTATTGTACCCTATGACCTGTTAGAACCTACCCTGGGAGTGTCTTACTGGTATTAAAAAGGAGGTTGAAGGCCTGGAAAAACGTTAATTTGGCACTGGATTCAAGCTACCCTGGCTGATGATGGCTGATTAGCCAGAAACCAGTCCCAGGTTGCTTGTTTCCGGTTCAGGGAAGATATGGCTTGGCAGTTCGGACTGGACTATTCCCATGACGCACAGGGTCAGACGGATTTGCATATGGCCATGTCTGAACTGGGGTGGCATAAGTATTCTCTATTTTTCCAAACCTGTTTGGAGCCCTTTTGTAGTGTATTCACTTTGTTACTATTTGTGTGTGTGTGTTCTACAAATACTTTACACATTGCTCCTTTAGATAACCCTGCCTGCTCTGTGCCAAGCTACCAAAGGGTGAGCATAGGTTATCTTCTAGTGTGTATCTAGCTTACCGTGACTAGGATTGGTGTCCCTCCTTGGACAGGGTGCAAACGTCTGACAACTAGAGACCCAAATTCTAACACTGGAGATCAGCGGTAAGGAGAGCACTTATGTTTGTGCAAACCATATAGTAATTCATTGTTCACTGCTATTCTATACTCAAGACCAATTCTACCTTTTTTAATTCTCGCTGATTGATATCTTTGATTTTTCCAAAAGTCTTTTTCACCCATGCTCTACAATATCTGTGGTCCTACCTGGTATTATGAAATTGGAGTTGGAGGTAAACACAGTGACCCAGCTCATGGAGTTCTGCCAGGAGAGAAATATGTTCCATGAGGGATATGCCAAGAAGGCAGAGCTCCAGAAATCCTTAAAAGCATGGGCAGCTGCACACCAAGAAGGATTAGTGGATGAAGTGGAGGCGTCAGAGTCCTATGAAGAAGGATTGAAGCAGGACCAGGATGGAGGTCTTGTTTTGCAGCATTTTGATGCGGGGGTAACATCCAGCCAACAGCAGACCAAGCAGCAGTGTGTAATCAAGGAACCTATCCCCAGAGGAGCTGGCAGACAGGAGGGAGAAGAGGAAACTAAAATTGGATCTTGCTAAACTGGACAAAGAGAAGGCCCTTGCTAAATTAGAGAAAGAACAGGCTTTGGAGGAGAGAAGGCTGGCCAAGGAAGAAAGTAAAATAGTCTGTGAGCTCAGCATGAGAGAACTGGACATCAGAGCCCTGAGCAACAGCAATGGTGGCAGCATACCTGCAGTATCCACTGGTGAGCCCGGAGGCAGTATCCCTAAGGATTTGATGCCCACTTGTGTGGTGGGAGATGACATAGACAAATGGTTTGCAGCCTATGAAGGGATTCTGAGAGTGTGCAAGGTCCCAGAGGAGTTCTGGGGTGGTAGCTTCTGGAGTTATATGCCCACGGTGGGGAGGTACACACTCCTTACACTAGAGGTAGAGGACCAGACATGCTACACTACAACGAAGGCCGTCCAAGTCAGCAAGTTTGCACTGACCCCAGAGAGGTCTAGGCTCAAATTCTGGGGCAGCTGCAAGATCTGATCACAAAAATGGGTGTAGTTCTTGGATTATGCCAGCAAGGCACTGAAGGGCTGGATGAGGGGCAGCAAGGTTGATGATTATTCAGGGCTGTACAACGTGATTTTGAAGGAGAACATGCTTGATATTATTTTCCAGAGCTGCACCAACACCTAGTGGATAATAAGCTAACTGACCCCAGGATACTTTCTGAGTAGGCAGACTTCTGGATCAGCACCAGAGTGGCAAGAAGGCCGGGAGAAGCTGGCTTGACAGTTTCGGCTGGACTGTTTCTATGGGGATCAAGGTCAAGACCGATTTTCATATGGCTGGGTCCAAACTGGTGTGGCATAGTGATCAAAAGAACAATGGATTTGACCCACATCTATTGACTGGGGGTGAATATTTAATTTATTCAGCATTCTGTCCATCATTTGTTGCTGCACCACTTTTTGCCCTAGGTGGGATGGGTATAACCAGGCGTGGGTCCCTTGCTCGCTGTGCCACTGGATTCAAGCTAACCTGGCTGATGAGGCATGATACACTGAAACAGGTCCCAAGATGCTTGTTTCATGTCCAGGGAGAACCTGGCTTGGCCGTTCAGGCTGGACTGTTTCTATGAGGAGCAGGTTCAAGACTGATTTGCATATGGCTGGGTCCAAACTGGGGTGACATCGTGAGCAAAAGAACAATGGATTTAACCCATATCTCTTGGCGAGGGGTGAATGTTTGATTTATTCAGCATTTCGTTCATCATTTGTTGCCTCAACTTTTTTCACCCTAAGTGGGATATTTATGGCCAAATGTGGGTCCCTTGCTTGCTGTGCCACTGGAATCAAGCTAGCACATGTCTAGATGACAGCGGTTGCCACTTTGAACTTTTGCGAGCTAGTTTTTACTAAGAATTTTTAAATTCATAACTTCAGTTCGACTGATTGGATTTTTGTCATTTTGGTGTCGAACAGTTTATTAAACTTTTCTCATTTTTTCTAAATTCATATGGGATTTTTCTGGTTTTATGTTTTCACTTTATTACTGTTTGTGTGCTGCATAAATATTTAACACGGCACCTCTAAGTTAAGTCTGACTACTTCTGTGCCAAGCTACCAGAGGGTTAACCACTAATTAATGTTGTAACTTTTTGGGATCACCCTGACAAGGATTGTGGTTGCTGTTTGTGAGGGGATTTCTAACAAATGGAACATCAATATAGTATTTGATACTGCTTAAATTGAGGCATTATTGAAAAAGGCAGTGTGGGTGGGGGTTGTAAATAAGCAAATAGCCACTTTGGAATCCTTCATCCTTTATAATATCAATACCCATGACACATAATCTATCTATCAATATAGGGAAGGAGCTGGGACAGATGTCCTGACCTGGAATCATAGCAATAAGGCTGGAACTGTCTTTTCAAGTAACTGAAAAGTTCCTTTAGTGGATATAGCATTAGGGGACTCGGATTCTCTGATTTCTTTTTCTTGAATTTAGCTTGTACCATTGAAGAAATAAAAACCTTCTATAGGGTTCACTGATACACATGGTCCTTAAAACCAACAAAGAAGAGATTGGCACAGAAGCTGTAATATTAAAACAATGCATTTATTAACCTCACATGAGGGAGACTGCATCATACGGTACCCTCAGGCTACTGTAGGAGGAGTCCAGAGAACAGGGGCTTTTTATGCCCAATTTATTGCTGAGTGAGCATGAGGGCTCAAAAGAGGCAGTACAAGTGTGCACATGAATAGCTAGTTACATATAAGATACTAACAGAGAATACTTGGTCGACAAAGTAGGAGGAGTAACAGAGTTGCTGACATCAGTTAGAATAGCCTGACAGTTATTCACTAAGAGCAGGTGCATTCTAGAAGCTAGGCCTTTCTGAGCATGTACAAGGCTCTGGCTTAGTGCTGAAGGAGTTAACTAAAATAGATGACACAAGCAGAATACAAGGGCAGTCAACAGTGAAGAGGAGAAAGCACATAGCGAGCACATGGCTAACTAAAATGGCTGCCAAGTACAAAATGGCTTTCAGCTCATGCTAACAGCGATTCTTGCAATCGTTAACACCATTTGTGGACATGCCTGTCAGCAGCACTTTCTCTGGCATCAACATGTTTTCATTCACTTCAGCCAATTGTAATGTGTTTTCCATTCACCTAATGCTGTGAGTGATGGAAACGGGTGACTTTGAAACTGGAATGTAAAAACAAATGTGTAAAACCTCTAACCACTCTAACATATATAAGGAGGGGGCTATGTTTGAGAACACTCCCTCTCAATCCATGATGGCTCCCATGTTATGTCCCTCACCTACTGCCTCTGGAGGTAACATTATTGATTCCATGTATTGCCTCCTTCCCTGGATAATTAATAAAATAACTATTGAGTCAAGAAAGTAAGGGGTGTGTGAGGGTTTAGCTTCTCAGTTCCCTATAGGTTCAGGGACCTCCCTCTCTTTGCCTTCACAGGCCATACCTTATGTAGTAGTCAATGAAATATGTTCAGAATCAGTCTTTCCACTCAAAGTATTATGGGTGATTGTATTATTATGTTGTTAAGGTATTCTTAGTACTTTCAGAAGTAGGCCTGGTGAACCAGTCTAATGACACTGGTGAAGTCCTCTTGAGTATTTTCTATAAAGTGCAAGTGGGACTCCCTCAATTTGCTACTTCTGTGGAACCAAGGAGACTGAATGAAGCTTGCATGATCTAATGTTACACTGTCTCCTTGCTCATGGGTTTTTGAGGTGGAGGGTATTATGGGGACTCACCACCAGTGAATTATGTTAGCCAGGAAAGCTACATGTATAATAATACCTTGATTAGTCAAAGAGGGAAGTTAACAATTATTGCAATGGCAAAGTCTCAACCTGATTCCCTTTCTCCGGGAAGTTTGTCCTACAATATACTTTTGCAGACTAGGCATGATTTGTTGTCCTCTTTGAATAATAATGATTAACTGCAACATATGACGAGCACGAAGGATATATGCCCAATCACCCAGAGTGAAATCAGGGAGGACAGCTATATTTGGCGAATAGCATAGAGATAACTTTCCTTCTGGTTTTGGAAAGGGATATTGCAGACCGGAAAATTCAATTGGAAAATACAGCTTGCATGTTATTTATTTTAAACACATAAAATAATAGGGGGAATCTTTAACAACAGACGAGAATGGATGCCTGTGAGAGGAGCTCTGATGCAGGCCCATAGAAATGGGAAATGAACCACCATAATATGACCAATAAATCAAGACTGTTGAGGATGAATCCATAAACAAAGTGGAATCCACTCAGGTGATAGTGATCCCTAAGGTGATGGGGAACACACAATGTTGTTTAAATGCCCCTCACACACCAACAGGCCCCTTGGTGTCATGCTTCATCATCGGGGCCTTCGCACCCCTCTACGGGATGCGGCGTGCTACGACTCGCGAATACGCAGGAGCACTTGACGTGAACTATGTGTGGGGGTGTGTATTTTTAACGAGGATGTGAGTGAGGTGAGGTGAAAAAAGTGGGTGGTTAAAAAATACCTGGCACGTGGGAAGAAAAAAACTTTATTAAATCCCCGGCTGGTATTATTAAAATTTAAAGTGCAGGGCGTGGTTATAAAAAGATACGTATTAGGGTATCAAACCACTGTATTAAAAGTCAACATGTTTCGGAGGTCAGAGCCCCCTTCTTCAGGACAAGGGTGTATGCACTTACCCTCCCCTTACTCACATGTAAAATGTAAAAGTGAAAAATAAAATTACCACAATGTGTAATGTTCCTCACAATGTTATATGTAAGTGAGTGTAGTGGCGCCCAGTTGGCGTAAGAACCTGTGGAAACAAAATCATATATAAACAGACAGTTTATCACAGTTTTAGAGGAGAAGGATAATGCTTCTCTGAAAAAACATCAGGTGAAACCAAAAAATAATTGGAACCTGGAAGAAGAAAGAAAAAAGACACTACACACATATACACACGCATACCAACACAAATTGCTGCTCAGATGGAATATGAGCAGAACAAAGAGAACAAAAGATCTTACTTAAAGTTCACAACTAGAGGACTTCATGAGCCTTTAACGTATATTGGGGAATCCTTTCCTAATCAGAAACCTAGGAAATCAAAGGTTCAGCAAATCAGTGGAAGAACTCAAGCATCTGAGCGCCACAAGAACAATGTACAACTGCTTCTCAAAATGGTCTCATAACTCACGGTTACAGCAACAACAAATCGCCTGCCATCCCTCAACGCGGCTCCGATGAAGTGAGCAGCAGAGGGATTCGGGCCTTTAAATACGCTTGTCTGGGGGTAATTAGTGAGGGTTAATTGATTAATGCAAAACGGTACAAGCCCAAATACGGAAAGATATCACCAAATACCCGGTAATGCGCTAACGTCCTACACTGATCCTTCGTGCATGCGCACAACAGAGTACAGCCGGCGCATGCGCGATAGACTGATCTAATGCGCATGCGCACATGCAAACGCTTTGTAAAAGACGCGAAGCTAGCGGTATCATATTGAAATGCTTGGAAGTGGATGGCAAGATCTAATGCGCATGCGCACCTGCAAATGCTTCGTGAAGGACGCGAGGCTAGCGGTATCTATTGGAATGCTTGGAAATGAATGGAAAATGGCCTATTTAAACCCAAAAAAAAACAAAAATAAGGCAGGGATAAGGTGTTATGGCCAGTAGACAAAAAGAGGATTACCCTATTTCAGGGGTGTGCCTACCATTTCCGTAGTAGCTCTCACGGGTGTATTTCACATATAATAATTCTTAAGAGGAAATTTTTAAGAAAGACTGTGGTGAGAGAGGTTAAGGTCAGCTCCAGAAAGGGTTCAACATCCATCAAAAATCGATGGTACCACGTTGAGCTGATGTGTATAACCCTATTGGTCCACAAACAATTATTAAGTAACCATATGAGTATATTGACCAAAGCTCATTGTAAAGGGTGGGCAGATCGAGTGTTTATCTAAGAAGGTTCCATGGAATGGAATCATTCAGTCCAGTGGTGTCGGTCCCCAACCGAAACACCCACCGTTGTTCTTTTTCCAGCAGACCTGTCTCTGAGGGCAATTGTTCAATAACTGTCCACTGCAGCTCATTCACACAGTGTTGATTTTCAATATAATGGGTTGACATTTTGGTAGTTTGTTTCTTGCACCTGATGTTGCTCTTGTGTTCATTTAACCTGACCCTAACAGGTCTGGTGGTCATGCCCACATATTCCTTTCCACATGGGCAGGTAATTAAGTAAACTACATTTTTGCTGTTGCAGTTAGTAAATGCCCGCTGTTCCCATGTGGTGCCATTGGAAAAGATTAGGTTCTGCGTCTTTTTTGTGAGGTGGCAGTTATTACAGTTTCCACATGGGTAGTGCCCATGTATGCCTTGCAACCTCGTCTGATCCTTGACCGGGGGGGGCGGTCGAGTGTGGACAAGTATGTCCCTCAAGTTCCTACCTCTTCTGTGTGCAAAGAGGGGTTTCTCCAAAGACAAGCCACCACTCGTTAAAGTGCGCCAATGTTTGTGGACCAATTTAGTCACTTGGTTGCTGACCGGGCTGTACGTGGTAACACAAACCGTCCTGTTGGCGGCTTTCTCCCTTGGTGGATTGTCCTCCAAAAGGGCATCCCGGTTATTGTTACGTGCTCTGGTACAGGCTTTTTGGATCACCCTTTCCGGATATTTTCTCTGTCTTAACTTTGCACTCAGATCTTTGGCTTGAGTTTTGTATCTGGCTACATCGGTACAGTTCCGCCGTAGGCGGAGGAACTGCCCATAAGGGAGGTTCTCTCTCAGATGACGAGGGTGAAAACTGTCAAATCTGAGGAGACAGTTCTTAGCCGTTGGTTTAAAATGTGT
The DNA here is from genome assembly GCF_964261635.1 of Lissotriton helveticus. Lineage (NCBI taxonomy): Eukaryota > Metazoa > Chordata > Amphibia > Caudata > Salamandridae > Lissotriton > Lissotriton helveticus. Next base: position 892,293,003 of record NC_136071.1, on the reverse strand, counting down.
TTCAGTTTTTAACATGCCAGCTTCGTGGTAGATATTCAAATCTAAGAAAACCATGTTGGTATTGGATGCCTGGTAAGTGAATTTCAAAAAGGCATTCTGATTGTTGAGCCAGTCGATGAAATCCGTTATCATGGTTGCATCCCCATCCCAGATAACCAGGACATCATCTATATACCTTCGCCAGGAACGAATCCTCGCCCTGTGTGGATTGTCTTGGTGCAGGATTATGGTCGATTCCAAATGGTGGACATAAAGTCCAGCTAGGTTCGGGGCAAAAGTGCTGCCCATACTGGTCCCATGCTTCTGCCAGAAAAGAGTGCCCTCATATTCGAAAACATTTTTCGTAAGTGCCAGGGAAATGCACTCCATCACTACATTCCGTGGGGTGTGATATTCCCAAACTGTAGAATGTAGTACCTCCTCAATGATTTGAATGGTCTCATCGTGGGGGAGACTCGTATAGAGGCTCTCCACATCCAGGCTTAGCAACATTTGCGAGGTTGGGTCAAATGGCTGATTGTTCAGCAGTTGTAATACTGCTTTCGTGTCACGTAAATAGGTGTCAGTGGCCTGTACCAGAGGTCTCAAGAAGGCATCAGCAAACTTGGATAAAGGTTCCAGGATAGATGAAATTCCCGAAACAATGGGGCGACCAGGTGGGTTCGCCAGGTCTTTATGCACCTTCGGGATGGTGTAAAAGTAAGGAATACGAGGGTTCTTCTGGGTCAGAAATTCTGACTCCTTTTTCGTAATCCAGTCATGTGTGAGTGCCTCTTCCACCATACCACCAATCTGAACTCTTAGAGATTCTGTCGGATCCTCAGTAAGGATCTGGTAGTTCCTGTTGTCGGAAAGAAGCCGTCTGCATTCTTTATCATAGGCTATGGTCGTTTGAATGACCACTGCACCCCCCTTGTCTGCTGGTTTTATAATCAGGTTTTTGTTCATCGCCAGTTCTTTTATGGCCTCATTTTCTGTTCTACTCATATTCTGAAAGACCTTCTGTCTGGTTTCTAGGCCCTTCAATTCCTGCATCATGGCCTTTTCAAAGGCCAGGACTTCCACAGGAAGCTGGTTATCAAGTGGAGTGAATGTTGACTTGGGTCTCAGACCAGTGTCAGAAGACTCCGTTGGTAGGTCCTTATCTTTGAAGAATGCTCGCAACTTTATAGTTCTTATAAACTCCTGCATTTCCTTATGTAGTTGGAAAATGAATGGAAGATGAATCCAGCCATGTGACCCTGAACCATCGGATGCACAAAGAAAACAAACGGCGGTGCCCTCCGAGGACCTTCAGTGCGGTCGCCTGTATTTCTCGCTCCTCACGCGGAGACTCCCAAAATGGTGCAGCGCATGAAGAAACACCTCAGCATTCTGAGCAGCTTCTCCTGTAATTCATAAAAACTCTTTTCTGCTTCTTATACTGCAGCCAATTGCCCACGTTTTTTAAACTTTCTGTACCACTTGTTATGGTTCACCGGCACAGCTCTTGCACTGTGCTTGAGAAATCTATTGTCTTTAATGAGAAACTTAATAGTACTTAATAGAAAAACTTACATCCCGCCTCCTCTCTTTCCTGGCTTCTCATTGGTTCCTGTGCGGGCTACTTACTTTTCCTCCATTTCTATTGGCTGTCGTATATTTTCCTGCATTTACCAACACTTGTCCCTCATCTGCTTCTCTTATCAGTTTCTCGTCACTGAAATACTGTTAACATCCGCTTTGGTGGAACTATTTTTTCATTAAGTTTTGCCTTTTCCTCTTGTAGCCTATTTAACAATTTATCTCCCAGGGAGATAAAGTCATTTTCATAGAATCACAGGATGTTGTGCTGCAGAAAATCAAACCAGGATTGCCAGCTCTCAAGTCAGCAGCTTTGGCTGCTGTGCCACATTCTCTCCACTCCTGTGTTATTTGCCAGGAAGCTCTTTGCTTCTCCTGTAGGATGATTGATAGAAACAGTACTTTATTCATCATATAGGGGAAACCGATGCATTACCAATGCTTGTTAATTTACGCACCACCCTTCATGCGTTACTGTGAGAGTTGTGTTGCCCTGACAGATATTCCTGTACTTAAACTTTGTACATCTAGCACCTCTGTATGCTAATTTAAGAACAATTTTTACTATACTTGCAAATATATACAAGGTTCTAAGAGCATTTTTTGCACTGTGGCGCCGCGGCCAGGGCGACTGACGCTGGAATCTGGGGACCACGGTTCGATCCCCGGCTCCGGCGGCAGGTTAGCCCAGCACCATGTGACTCTGGGCAATAGCTCGCTTAATCTTCCCGACGGCCCCCAGCGCCTAGAGACCCTTACGGGTGATTGTGCGCTTTACAAATGTGGACTTTACTTTTTACTTTACTTTGTTAACAGCTGTCACACATCGGATGGGTGTCCACCTCTCTCTTCTCTTCATCTCATCACCTGGAGGCCATATTAAATTCGCTGTGCACAGCGTTCTGGCTAACCATCTGGCTTCAACTTACTTTCTCTCTCTTTGAAATGATCAACATACAGCTACCACCAGGTTCAAACTCACCTACAGGGCAATGGGGTAGTGCTGGTTTTTAGCAGGTTTTGGGCCTGTTTAAGGCCAAGTGGGACAGATTTTTCTGTTGATTTTCCTGGTCTCACCACAAATATTGCCTGCACTACACACCAAGGTATGCAGTCTCCTATACCTTGAAAAATAACACATATCACAAGCTATAAATTGGCCAGATTCACAAATGTTTACCAGTTTTCTAGCCATATTGGTCGGTAATTCTAGCAACTTTTATTTTGATTCCCAGACTATTTGTTTTGCCCAGTCCGACCCTGGCTACCTCTCCTGTCTTGCTCCCTTGTGCTATTGCCACTGACAGTGGAAAAAATTCTTCCATCTCTAATACAACCTTCCCAGACAGTTTTATTTAAAAGGGAGACTTGCTGCAAATAAAATGTGTACTTTCTGTCATGTATTAGAAAAAGCAAAATTGATCCGTATCCATGGCCCTAGATGCAGAGAAGGCGTTTGATAAGGTGCCGTGGCCCCTCCTCAACACAGTGCTCCAAAAATGTACTTAGGTGAAAGGTTTTGCCCTTTATTATAAACCGTTAGCCCACATTAAGATCACTGTTCAACTGTCCAAAGAATTCCTTCTTGTACCTGGCACTAAACAAGGACGATGCCCCTTGTCCCCTTTATTGTTTCTTCGAGCAATAGAACACTACTGCAGGCCATAGGAACCAACAATGAGTAAAATGTTTTCCTTTCACCCTTGAAATCCGGAAATTGGCTGCCTATGCAGACGATGTCCTGATTTTTTCCAACGAGGCGAACACAGCTGTACCCGAAATCCTTAATGGAATTATTCAAAACGCTGTAGTATCGAGCTGCTCTCTAAATATGGAAAACACTAGAAATATTTCCACTCGACAAGCTTTGTCGCCGGAACAGAGCTACACAATTCAACTTAAAATGGCTGCCCTTCAAATTAAAATACTTGGGTATTACATTTAAACATAATATTGAAGACACCAGAGCACGTAGAGAGGATACTAAATTATATTTTAACAAAGCCAAAGGAGTCCTGGGCCTCCCAAATTTCACACACTTTACACACTATCAAACTGCCTTCCTGGCTAGACACGTTACTTGGTGGCTAAACACAGCACCCCTTCTCATCCTTCCTGGGTCCGACACTGAAGTTGACCTTGCCAGCCCCCACTTCCTGATAAGTAGTTATCCATAAAGCAAATGTAAGTCCCTCACTCTTTTATGATTGTTAAAGACACACTGTCAGCTAGCAAAACTTTGGCTACATGGCTTAATGATAAAATACAGAGATCAGACCTAACTTCATTGTGAGTCAACCCGTGCCTTAAAATGGATTGGAATTCACTAAGACCTTCGAGAAAGACTGGGCTGCCCCTGGTATTCATTATTTTAAAGATTTCGGTGATAAAAAAACACTCTTTTTCGCTATGCTATCAGATAGATTGTGACACCTACCTTTCATAGAGCTCGTTGCCGTGGTCGCTCATTTCAAGTGCAAGCTGCCCATGCATGGAATTTCCTGCCATTACCACTCAGGCAGGCCACGACCCTGCTGGCCTTTAGGAAACAGCTGAAAACCTGGATGTTCCAACAATTACCCTAAATGAACAGGCCCCCTCCGGACTCGGAGTCTGATAGATCACCTCTCTCTCCTGTCTTAGCTCCAGGACACTCTGTTGAGTATCTGTGCGCTCTATAAATCCTTGTTTAACATAACATAACATAGATATCAACTACAACCTTGTGACTTTCATAACTACTTGAAGATAAAAGATGCCAGAGTAAATTTGGCAAAATCCATTCAGCAGACTGCCTTAAATTCCGGTAGTTATTAACATATAAACCTCACACTGCGGCAGAAATATATAAAACTATGCAAATTAATTCTATACCAAATAACAAAAACTACCAGAACAAAAGGACTTAATCTTGATCCCGCGATAACTTTACCCCTCTCTCACCCACTGCACAGGATGAAATCCGGGCCTTGCTATAAAGATACAAGATGGCTCCTGTTATATACCAATGAAGTACTTGACCATACACAGGTCCTTCTGGTTCCCTACGCAACTATACAAATTGGGGTTGATCGACTTAGACTTATGCTGACATTGTGAAGTCTCGCTGGGTGACATGGATAATTTAATCTTCTATTGCAAATAAATCAAACCCTTCTGGTTACAAATAGAAGAGACTTTAAAAAAAATATTTAACATTAAAATTACACCGACTCATTGTCTTCTCAGGTCTATTTGTCAGCACGGCTATTCAAAATATGAACCCATTGGTCCAATATGTTATGGAGCTCTTACCCACGATTGGGATCGAAACTATTTTAACTAATTGAAAAAGTCTCAACACATATCACATCATTCTTGGTGGGCTTGGGTATGCTTTACTAGGCGCTCAGACAATATTATGCATAAAAGCGCTTTCAACTGCAAATTATCGCATCTCTTATGGTCCAAACAAGACCTTTCTCAACACAATAATCAAAGTGCTGTGAACAATGACATTTGCAGGTGTCTTTGCCTGTTTTTTTCCCTCCTTTATTACTGATCATTTCATGCCATCTTTCTCCTACACTCCTATGACGTTTCTTTTGCTGTTCTCCTCTTTATTGTGCTTCTCTGCTTTCTAGATTGTACCTTCTATTTTACAGAATCTACTTTGACATAGTGATTTATCTTGATTGATACAGTAATACCTGATCTACCTCTTGCTTATGTTATACAATTATCTGATGGCATGTGTCACTGTGTGTAATTTCTGCAACGGTTCTACCTTTTTTCTCCAATAACAAAGCTTAATTACGAAATTTTTGAAAAACACAACATAATAAATACTCTGAAGATTGAGTTTTACTGGTAGAGGTAATTTTGGCCTGTTTCGTCATTATATTCTGGGTGGGTATCATACTCCTAGGTCATTTCAAATTCAAACTAGAGTCAGGGTATGGTTGGATGATTTCTAAGGAGTAGGACCATGTTACAGGAATCCTGGTGGCAATTGTAGATGACCTTAGGAAGGTCCACCAAACTAGCTCTTATGTTATAAATGTTATGTTATGTTATGTTATGTTATAAATTGTTTATATAGCGCCTATCACCGCCGGTCTCTAAGCGCTTAACAGAAGAACATAACACACTGTTACCCCAAACTCTCAGCTATCCCCCCAATTAAGCTGGAGTCATTGCCTTTCTGAATAGGTGGGTTTTCAGATTTTTTCTGAAGGGTAGTAGCTGTGATTCTTCCTTCAGAGTGGCCGGGAGCTCATTCCTCAGTTGCGGGAGAAGCACAGGGCCCTGCCTCCTCTGGAGAAGTTCTTCTGTTCCTATGATTTGTTTAGCTACACTGGTGATTTTGTAGAAATCAAACTGCCCAACCAACATTTAGGAGAAAAGATGTGCTTACGAACATAATCAACATTATAATAAATGGATTTTTCTTCACCTATGTAAAATCTTTCTAGTTAGTTAGCTATGATGAAAGTGATCATAACCCTTTGGTGTTAGAAATATGTTTGCCAACAAGAGGTATCTCAAACTATTGCTTCTGTGGTGTGCCTTTGGACCGAAAGTATATTTTATAGTGGAAAGATTCTCCTTTGAGTTCAGATACACTAATTTGTTTGACTGAGAGGCTGGTCAGAACAGCCGTCACTGAGATATTACACCACATGAATATCAGGCTTCAGTTGACTTCTCAGTTCCAGGAGATTAAAAGGCAGAGAGTTAAGTAACTTTTGTATGGCATAATGGGCGGAGAAGGAAAGCAAAGGGAGAACTATGTTGAGCTATTAAAGTTTATTAAACGTTTAGATCATCCGGTTGAAAGTGTAATGTTTTAGACATACTGCTATTGGGTAAAAGTAGATTGGAAGCTGTTATACTTGTCCCTGCTGCCCAGCTTAGAATGTGTGATGCAAGAGCCTGCTAGAATGTTCAGTGTGGATATCTGGCAGTTGAATGTGGGCTGAGTGGCAGGAGGCCACTCCTGGTGGGGTTTCCCTTGTATATATCTTACCTATCAACTTACCTGAATAAAGGAGCATCAAGAAAGTACCTGGACTACCTGGCATTATTTACAACATTTATGGCGACATTTTTGGCGAGACAGAAGAGCCAACAGCGTGCAGAAACCTAAACTTTTCAAAACTGAAGAATCCACAGACAGAAAGAAGTGTTGAACTTATGAAGAAGTAACCCAGGAAGTACAAAACAGAAACAGAAGATTTTAAAAAGGTAAAAGACTTTCTATGTTTGCATGTGTTTAGCCAACTGGCACTAGGAAACCCCACCAGTGACCAAGAGATCGGTCGCCCCAAGAATCAATAGTACCAGATCAAGCCAAATAACTAAATTGCCACCTTGATATAAACTTTCATGGCATTTGAAAAACGCCTTTAAATTACAGCGTTTTAACAAAAGAATTACCAATTCTTTCATCGTGAGCTCGTGTGTGTTTCAAGCGTTTGTAAATCAAATTGCCATCTGTTAACTGTCAAGCACTTGGTCTACGACCTGCACTCAAGAAAAGTTTCCGTTTTAAAACAAAATAACTGTATAGTGATTACTGAAGTGAATTAATACTGAAGTCAATTAATTGACACCAACTGCGCGTCCTTGAACCAAAGGGAAATGTCTTTGTTGACTCTGCATGAACTTTCAGCGTTAAGCAAAATGATTAAGACCAGCAGCACTGTTTGAAAGGAAAGATTAATTCACGGAGAATTATTCGGGGGCATAAAATCGAGCCTCTGTGGAGTGTAATGGGTTTTTGACAGTTGATGTTTAGCAGCAACGTGGTTTGTTTATCTTCGGTGGGAAAAGACAATTAATCGAGTCTATTTCGACTCAAAGTGAAATGCTAATATAAGCGCATGAGGTGACAACAGCTTATATGTCACGCAATGGGAAATGCGTGTTTGAAGGCGGTAAATGCGCTACTGAAAATGCGCCACATATACATTTAAATTTGCCATTTCAAACACTACAGGCGAACTGCGCAATGCGTAACTGTCACTTTCTAAGGAGAAGGGCTCGAGGAACACGAGCAACCTACCTCTCCTTGTGACGTGCTGCCTCCTTGGTCTGCGCTTGCACGTTTAGAAGCAGTGACGTGCCGAGAGCCGCTCAGTCCTGCGGAATATACGTGCCTCCATTTCAGAACTATCTTTGTTTGGGAGCGTTACCACGGCTACATCTCTTGTACTTTACGAGTTCGTGAAGAAGTTTTAATGGCTATAGGACCTCGGGTGAGACATCGCTCACCGGAGCTTATTAATTGCTTTTTTTCTTCAATATGTACAATTTACTTCTGTTTAAATGATTCTTTGAAGGTGGCGGTGGGGGTTGCGATTGAAACTAAGTACTCTGTGTTTAAGTTATGTGCCCTGTGTTTTGTGGGGTTGAGAGGAGCTAAGTACTCTGTGTTTAGTTAAGTGCCATGTATTTTGTTCCTAGGATGAGCTCATTCTTTAAGGTTATAGGAACTATGTACTTAAAATGTCCCAGAGTGCTCTATTTCTTTTAGGTTATGTAGTGATAAGTTTAATACTTACTTGATGTTAATGGAGCTTCCAGTTTTCAAATATTTTACATGGAGTTTCTGGGAGTTTAGAGTTCCACCCTTATACATGTTTTTATTGAGTTTCTGGGAACTTAGAGTTCCACTTTTAAATGTTTTATTGGGATTTGAGGGAACATGGGGTTCCACTTTCAAATGTTTTATGCAGCTTGAGGGAACTTGGAGTTCCACTTTAAAAAATTTAATTTTGAGGAGTTCTGTGGGAATTTGGAGTTCCACTTTGAAATATTCTAATTTTGTGGAGTTTTGTGGGAACTTGGAGTTCCACTTTGAAATATTTTATTTTTGTGGAGTTTTGTGGGAACTAGGAGTTCCACTTTGAAATATTTTATTTTGTGGAGTTTTGTGGGAACTTGGAGTTCCACTGTACTGTTACGCCGTAAGTGGGGACCTTTTTGCCTCTTACTGACCTGGCCAGTTGGTTTGTTTGGTTTTTTGGGTTGAGTATGTGATGCGTGGGCGTAATAGTGTGTTGGTTGTTTCTTTGTGTCAGTAATGTTTGTTTAAGGAAGGGAGAAGGTGGTATGAATGTTATTTATCAGTTTGCATGATTGGTTTGTGAGGATGTTAAATTGCTAATCTTATCTTGTTTTACATTTATGTGGAAATTGCGTGATGTGACTTGCTATCTCATTTACTCTCCGCAATTTCTATTCATCTCTCTCGTTCATCAAATCAAAGAAGGGAGATGTGTTATACTTGTCCCTGCTGCCCAGCTTAGAATGTGTGATGCAAGAGCCTGCTAGAATGTTCAGTGTGGATATCTGGCAGTTGAATGTGGGCTGAGTGGCAGGAGGCCACTCCTGGTGGGGTTTCCCTTGTATATATCTTACCTATCAACTTACCTGAATAAAGGAGCATCAAGAAAGTACCTGGACTACCTGGCATTATTTACAACAGAAGCATTGTCTGATTTCAATGCTGTATGTAAGAAGAATGATTTTCAACAGCTTCGGAAAAAACAATAGCAGAATAGAAAAAGGACTTTGATCCAGTTTTTACAAACTGTGCTGATAACTTACTACAACATTTCAAGACTGTCTATCTCTTCAGTAGGGCCCAAAAACACATAAAGAAGTCAATTAGAGTCAATAATGTGGTTTTATTAAATGTCAAATTGTTTGCCTAGTTGGACATCACATCTCATATATATTTTTAACAGAGGACTGACACTTCGATCCAGACGTGTGACATTTTTCAGTGCAAATGGGGTATTCTTAGTTTTGCAATGAATAATGGGGGCTCATTTACCCACCATACTGAAAATTTATGTAGCCAAGAGCATCTCTTTAGCAAACAAGAGTTCAGCCATTTGTATGTAAGGAGTAGGATTCTCTTTTTTTTAAATATATTTTTGTTATTTAGCAACACAAAAACATTTGTACATAAAAAAACATATTCTTAAGCATAAATTATGCATGTATCAACATAAATACTTCTTATTGTTAATACAGGTCGTATAACATGGAGAGAAAAAAAAAGTGCATGAAGGTTATAACAAAAGATAGATAGAAATAAAGAATTGTTATTTTATTGTAATTATCTGATCATATTATTCCAGCCCTCAATTGGCTCCCAAATTCTTTCCCCTTGCATCCAGGCCTTTTTCCCTCTACATGCATAAATTGCCTTTTCTTGATTATAGATCCCTAGGTATCGTGTCAGCCATATTTGGAAATTAGGGGGATCTGCCTCCTTCCATCGCGCTACTAGGATTATTCTGTACACCGCCATCCCCGGAAAGAGGCATGTTTCCTCCTCTTTACTGTGCATAGGAGTATTGTCATATCCTAGTAGATATAGAGTGGGTGACTGAGCTATGGGATGGCCGAACACTTCTTGCCAAAATCCCGCTATCATTTGTCTAAACGGTGTTAATTTTTCACATTCATAGAACATATGTATCAGATGCGCTGGACTAACACCGCAGCGAGGACATTCGGGGTTTGCTCTTTTCCCCCAAGGATACAGTTTGGCAGGTGTATAATATAGATTATATATTGTCTTATGCAACTGGGCCTTTACGTTAGAAGAAATAAACAATTTGGATAAGAGCTGTGGTGACATGTCAATATCGACATTAGGATTGTTAAGTTTATTTGCCCATGTAGATTCGTAATGCTCTAGGTCATCCTTCTGAATTTAAAGCAACATATCATAGAGTGTGCCTATCCTGGATTCTGGTTTCCCTATACAATCCAATAAGGGGATATTTAACAGAGATATATATTCGGGATTTTTATATTGAGGATAGTATTGACTTGGATAAACTTGAAAATATCTGTGTTCGGAATTAAAAATTTGTCCTGAAGGTACAGAATCCTAGTTTCTTAGACGCCATGAAGGAAATCTCCTAGAGTTAAGACCCTCCAGTTTTCCCATCGCCTGGAGATATCGTCATTAGCTTGTCTTGGTACCACGGATGAGTTCCATAGCGGTGTGTACTTGTTGAATTTTTGGATATCAAGTTGCTTCGTTGTTTTCTTCCAGATTCTCCAGGCACTATTAATAATCTTGAACTTAACCTTTGTATAATATGAGGGTTCTACTTTTTTTAGCAGCAAGCCTTTTGCCTTGTTTCCTAGGGCTAGTTCATATATCGATGGTATAGCACGTTCTTCTAATGTTGGATCTGCTGTATATATATTGAACAGGGGTGACATTTGCTGGAGCATAGTGGCCTATAGGTAGAGCATTATATTGGGGATTGCTAGCCCACCTCTGTGTACCGGGAGGGATAGGTAATTTAGGGCCCTCTTGATTTTCCCATAATTCCAAATAAACTTGCTTGTTTGATATTCTATTGCTTTAACAGCTTTATCTTCAACTATTAGGGGAATAGCGCGAAACAGATATAACAGCCTAGGTAGGATGTTCATTTTCAGAAAATTTCCTTTCCCGATAATTGAGAGGTGGAGACTGTCAACCCTCTTTAGATCTTTCTTGATGTTTTTTAGTAGGGGTTCATAATTTAGATCATTGATGATCTCTACATTAGGTTATTTACATATACCTAAATATACCGCATTATCTACCTTCTTTGGGTCGTCAAACTGAATATTGTCTGTGCAAAGTACCATAGTTTTATCCCGATTGAGAGAATATCCTGAGATCTGACCGAAGGCTTGTGTAATAACCTCAATTTCGTCTATAGCCTCCGAGGGGTAAGGTGTTATTACCGCGACGTCATCAGCATATGCCAGAACCTTAGTGTCGTAGGAGCCTACCGTGACAGGTATAATTACATCGCTTGCTATTAATTTGAGGATCAGTGGATTGATGTACATAGCGAACAGGATCGGAGAACACGGACAGCCTTGTCTTGTTCCTCTTAATATTTCAAACGGCCTAAATTCCTGTCCCATCACTAGGACCCTGGCCTTTGGTTCGTGGTACATTGCTTTAATTGATTTAGAGAGGCAGGGCCCAAAGTTGTTTTTCTCGAGTACCGCCCATAAGAAACCCCAGGAAACACAATCGAACTCCTTCTCGGCATCGAGTATGATCATCGACATTCGGCCCCCGTCGCATTCATGATATCGAATAGCGATATAGCCCTACGAGTGTGATCCGTGGTAGACTTACTGGGAATAAAGCCATGTTGCCACGGGGAGACAAGGTTTTCTATGACTCTCCTGAGCCGATTAGCCAAGATTTTTGAATATATCTTTGAGTCCGAATTTATTAAGGAGATTGGACGATACGATGAGGGTGAATTTGGGGGCTTTCCCTTTTTAGGGAAGATAACTATATTTCTTACCTTCCATGAGTCAGGAGGGATTCCGCTTCCTTGAATCCCTACAAATAGATCCAGTAAATATGGTGTTATATATTCTCCAAGTATTTTGTAGAGTTCTAATGGGATTTTATCAGGGCCCGCAGCCTTTTCCAAGGCTAGCTCGGACAAGGCCAGCACTACCTCTGTGTGTGTGATATTCTTTTCGAGATTTTCCCTAGTATTGTCGTCGACAATCTTATTTGATCCAATCTCGGTTAGCCATATATTAAGGGCATCTCTTACTGCTTCTTGGTCTGCCTTGTCCTCATTTTGGTATAGTTTCTGGTAATATTGTCTAAAAATGTCTAATATGTCTTCTGGTGTTGTATATTCCTTTCCCTCTACTTCAATACTAGTGATTGTGTTATGAGATTGCTTCTGGCGGGCTCGTAAAGCTAGCTGCTTCCCAACTCTCTCCCCATCTTCATAGATTTTGTTACGATTTGCCTGGAAGATCTCAGCTGCTTTCTGAGTAAGCCTACTATTTAACGTGGTTTTTAGAATCAACATTTTCCTTAGAGTAGGTCCCCCATCCTCTCCCCTCGCTATTAAATTGGTGTGCTCCTCCTCGATACTAGCTAACTCTTGCATCTGTAGCTTGTTGTCATTGTCAGCATCTTTCCTGCGTTTAGCTACAAAGCTAATTGTTTCTCCCCTTAGGGCAGCTATGAAGCAATCCCAGATTGTGCCCCTGGAGGCACTATATCGGTTACAGTAAAAAAAAGCCTTGAGTCCATGTTTTTATATATTCAACATAATCTTTATTTACCAGTAACTTTCTGTCAAAAGTCCAACTTGAGCGTGGTCTATTGAGATTTGCAGTATCAAGTGTGAGGGCCAGCGGATTGTGATCCGAGATCGTTTTAGGGAGTTTGGTTATTTGTGCTTTGTCAGAGTAGTCTCTGGTTATCCAAATGTAATCGATCCGGACGTACTTGTTGTGCGGGAGTGCAAAGTAGGTGTAGCCGGGATCAGTTTGTTGTTTTGAGTCCCAGATATCAATTAGGGCTAAGCTTTCCTTAAGTTGAGAGATGGCTTTAAACATTTTTGGTTTTCGTCCGATATATGTATAAGAGTCCTGGTTTGGTCGCAATACATTATGCCCCAAAGAGATATTAAAATCTCCACAAAATATTAATATTCCGGGCCAAGAAACTAGTTCCATTTCCAGTTCCTCAAATATCAAGGCGTCATCTTGGTTAGATGCGTATACTGTACAGATCATAATACCTATTTTTAGCTCTCTAATAGCCCATCTACCTAAGAAATCAACTGACTTACGTATTGCCTGTCCCAAAAAAGATCTGGCTAAAATAGCAACACCCCGGATTCTAGATGTCTGAGTTGTGGCTGCCAATATATTGTATCCAGGTATCTTTAGAAAGTCTCTTTTGCCCCAGGGAATATGGGTCTCCTGAAGACACAGTACATCAAATGAGTTTTGATTGATTATCCCAGATAGCCGGGCCCTTTTGTTCCTATCATTGAGTCCAGCCACATTCCAAGAATATATTTTCAGTTTATCCATAATCTATTTTTTTCATTTTGGCTTCGGTGAGAACATGCTAATATGTATTTTTTCTGGTTTTTACCTTTGTTGAATTTATGCCTAACATAGAGATATTTCATTTTATTTGTTGTACCAAGTTGGTTGCTTGTTTTAGTGATTTTTCCCCACCCCTTGCACCCCCCACTCCCCCTCGCCCACTCCTCCCGCCTCCCCCCTCCCCTTCCCCCAAAGTGAGGTGCATATATTCCATTAGAGTCCGGTTGGTGATGTTACCTGGTTCAGGCGGAACCAGGTTGTGGGCACCCGTGTAATCAGTAGCCCCAGGCGGCTGATAGCCCGACCCCTGTGGCTGCCTGTGGAAGTGAAGCTTTTTAATTCACGCTGTGTAGGGTTGTCAAAGAATTATCTTATTTATATACATAGCAGTAATAGCCCCTCTCACTTCACTTCCGTGCTTTTCATTGACATATATTGCCTGTTGCATATTATCACATTTTAGACATTTTACTTATGAATTTTTATGATTGTTACTAACTAAATACATTATTTTCTAGTCCTGTTTTTGTCTGAGTTTGTGAGTTTGTTTAGGTACGCTTCTGCTTGTATCTCGCTAGTAACGCTTCTTGTAGTGCCGTTGATGATGACCTTTAATCGAGCCGGGTTCTGCAAGTAAACGGTGGCACCAATTTTTTCAAAGGGTGTAAATAACTGTCTCATCCTCCACCTTCTTTCCACTGTTGCATGGGCGTAGTCTGGTCTACAGAAGAACGATAAGCCTTTATATTCTTTTTTTTATTTGTAGGTCGAGTAAGGTAAAAAATCGCGTCAGGGGAAAGCGGTGGGCCCGTTGTATTTCTTTGGCAAAGTCTCAGGTATGTAGCTCTGGGAACGTTTCTTTCAACAACGAAATTATGTAGCCCCTTGGATCATTCCCCTCTACGTTCTCGGGAATCCCCAGGAAGCGTAGGTTGCTGCGTCTTGCTCGATTTTCGTGGTCTTCGACCTTCATCATTAAATCTTTAACTATACCCTCCTGCTCTTTCCCTAGTGTTTGTAAAGTGGAGACATCTTTCTCGAGGTTTTCCGTACGTATTTCAACAGAGGTCATTCCTTCTGAGAGCTCAAGACACGTCACCCCGACCCTTGGAGTTTCTGGATGGCGATATGGTTTTTCCTGTTGTCGTGTTTGACATCTTCTTGAAAGCTCTTGATCGATTTAAGCACGTCGATCAGGGAGGGTTCTGATTGTATGATGCAGGAGAGGCAAGATGGCGTCAGTGTGATTGGGGCTTGAAGCGGAGAGGTGCTGGTCCAGACCTCTGCTCCCCTGTCTGTGCTCAACGATCTGCTGCGGATGCTGTTTGGTGACATGGAGCTATTGTAAGGCATTTGAAAGAAGCATTGAAAAGAAGCCTAATGGCCCGATGGCCTGAGGGTGAGCCTTGTGAGATTGCGAGCTATGGAATATCTTGGACAGTCTGAGTAACCACGCAGAGTTTATGCTCAACTTACAGCAGCAGCAGCAGCTACAGCGGTCGGTCGGATGCTAGCGCTACCTCATGAGTGAGAGGTGAAGCCTAGAGACAGCTGTCGATCCCGATCCCGATGCCGGACCCAGTGCAGAGGCTGGCCTATGGCCTATGACCTATGGAGGTGCCGATATGGTGTGCGAGAGTACGGAGTGCGGAACTCTGTTGTATCCCCCCCCAACACACGCAGCTGAGCTTAGAGAGGGGGAAATCAAAAATTAAAACTAGAAATGTAACTTGACATTACGGAGCTGTGTCAAAAGGACTGTTGGAGTAGCTGCTGCTGATCAGTGCCTCCTCTTTCCTCTTCCCTCCCTCGCTAAACAAAGAGACAAAGAGACAAACCCGGACAGAAGGCTGCTACAACTGTGCTACAACTGTGCCGCAGCCGATCAATCTGCCTACCTGTGACAGCCAGTTATTCATCGTCTGTATCGTCTGTTGGGGTATGCTGGAGTTTGCATCAGCCTCAGCGTCAGCAGCGGCAGCCCACTCCATCCCCAATCCGACCTCGAGGAGGACTACTCTCGACAATCCTCAGCATCCGGGCTCGGCGGTCCGGAATCTCCGCTCTGCGCCCTGTGGCCACGCACAGCCGCGCTCACGGTCCCGGTGTTAAGGTGCTAAGGAGCAGGAAAACAGGGACAACAGGAGACCTAGAGGAGACCTGGAGGTGGTTGATAATACCCGATGCTGCTTGCCGCCTTCTGTTTCTCCCGCTTCCAAGGTCTTACGCTGCTCGTGGCTGAAGTGGGGAGAGCGCTCCGTGAGGGCATTCGGAAGTGGAGGAAGAAATCCACGCAACCCAGCAGAGGTGAGCCACGGCAGTGGGGGGCACGGAGGGCTGGAAAAACAGGTTGCAGAACAGAAACAAAGATAAGTATGGAGAGTGGAGGCTGGTCTGAAGTGTGTAGGTGCAGGCAAGAACATTTTAGCAAAGCCAGGGGGGCAAGACAACACTGGCACTGGAGGGGGCCGAGCCGCACAGAGCTCCCAGGGTTCCCAGGGTGCAGTAGACCAACCGGACAGCTGACCTGACACTAAAGGCTCAAGGATCAAGGCTGAAAAGGAGAGGGATAAGGACAAGAAAAAGGGGAAAACCAAACCCTCAGAGAAGGTGAACGAGAAGAAAAAGCATACTGACTGTGATATAACTAGAGATATAGATGGCCACATACAAAACCCAGATAACCCAGATAACCCGCAGGATACTGGGGATACCACAGATAAAACAGATAAGACGGAGAAAACAGACTTGATGGCAAAAAAAGCAAGAAGGCTTCAAGCGATAAAAAATTTAAAGTGTGCCGCAAAAACCAGTGGGCAAAACACTGACGCTCAATCTCAGATTTCAAGTATATTTAGCTCTCTACCCAAAGAACTATCGGGGGAGATGGTGGGCCCATTGTCACGGATAAAAAGTCAACTAATAAAACAAAAATTCCCATTGCCCATGGAAGTAACCCCCCCGCAAAAGCAGGAAGTCAAACCAACGAGAAAATTAAGGATAGAGAGGCACCATTGAACAACACGAGCGAGCCAAACTCATTAAATGGAAAGATCAGCTCAAACCCAACTCCAATACCTACACAAATAGCCACGCCAGTAGGGGAGGCGAAGGAAGCGAAGGAGGCAGCCACGACATCAGGAATGGATGGGATGGCCAGCCACAGAATGATCACAAAAATCGATTCCAGTTTAGGCCCACTTGTCAAAAAAAACGGACACACGATCAAGCATGACACAGGCAATATACAACAGGCCCAACAGATGCAACAAATGCCTGAGCTAACGGCTGAGCTAACGGCTGATAGTGGCACTGGGGAAGATGTCAATGCAGAACAAAAGCCATCCTCACGCAACCGCTCTCAATGTCTTGTTCAGGCCAATGATCATTCTCCCGAGTCTAACTCTGGTTCTGATTCGGAAATCTATGAAACTGGTGCCTCAACTTCAAGTGAGCTACAAAGGCTGGGACAGACAAGTGTTGGAACTCCTGAACCCTCAGACCTCGAATTATCAGAAGCCGAATTACCGGAACCAGAGTTAAAGAAACTGAATGTGGCGCTAAAGGACAGTGCTTCAAGAAAAAAACAAGAAAGGAAAAAAAAAGGCAAAAGAGACAGAATAAACTTATATTTGACAACACTACTGACCAGGGGAGTAACACAGATCAGACAGGTCATAGGCCTAGGACCACTTCATCACATGATTTCATCGAATCAAACTCTAACCTATGTCTCGCAGCTGAATCAAAAGCATCTAAGACTCCACAATCATATACCAGGGATGGAAGGAAAATACAATCAGGAGTAGGATTTTCAAAGGTTTTGGAAAGTGATAACAGAAGAGAAATAGTGCTCTGAGCTAGATATTACGAGGCGTGCTGACAGATGACTACAATATCTGAAGACTGTAACTTTTCAGTTGGCACAAAAATCATAAATAAATCTATTAGGGTCAATCCTGTGGTTGTGGGAATCGGCAACCTGTTTGTTTGGACATCAGAGGACTGATGTTTTGATCCAGAACTGTGACATTTTCCAATGCCAATGTGCGTATTTTTAGTTTTGCAATGTGTGATGGAGGCTCATTTACCCTCACTGCTGAATGTTGATGAAGCCATGAGCATCTCTTTAGCAACCAATGGTGCAGGTGTTTGAAGACTTGTCCTGTATAGAGGGAGGAGACCTGGTTTATTAGTTTGAGACTTGGTCACCCTCAAGCCCTGCATGTAACATTCAGCAAGAAACAGGGTTACCTTATGAATGTAATATCTGTGCAGAACTTTAAGGCTACTGTGCTGTTAGGACAGTTTGAAGCACAGTCGGGATTTAATCTGATCACAAAAGTAAGATATTTACTCATTTGTAAGCTCCTCATGTCAGTAAAATCAGGCGCCCCATATGACCCCTGTCCAGTAGCAGTGGCAAAACTGGCTCTACATCCGATCGCCACGTCACTTACCTTCCTATTTAATTCCATGTTTGAGGAAGGACATTTTCCCACATATGGAAAATTGCATCAGTCATGCCGCTTCTAAAAAAGACAAGTCTGGACCCAAAGGACGCAAATAGTTTCTGACCTATCTCACGTCTTCCATTCCTAACTTAAATGACTGAGAGACGTATGAACATACAATTAAGTACCTCTCTTCATGATGCCAAAGTTCTGGACCCCACGCAGTACGGGCTCAGACAAGGGCATAGCACAGAAACTGCGCTCCTTAAATCTACTGAAGAGATTAGGGTGGCTTTGGACAAGGGAGGAAAGGCTGTCATGATCATGCTCGACCTCTCTGCAGCCTTTGATACGGTCCATCATGGATTATTGTTGGACCGTTTACTGGCCTGCGGAGTTTAGGATAAAGCATGGACTCTTTTGAAATCCTTCCTCTCAGATAGACGACATTAGGCGATTTCTACTCTAGACCTTTCTCGTTGCCCTGTGGAGTGCCGCAAGGGTCATCTTTGAGCCCCGCACTTTTTAATGTGTATTTGTCATCTCTAGCCCCCTTGATTGAGTCCTTTGGCGTTTGCCTTACCACTTACGCGTACGACACTCAAATTCTGGTGTCTTTTCATCCAGCGCAAGAAAAGGCAACCGGTAAGAGGCTCCAGGATTGTATAGAAGCAGTTGGAAGCTGGATGTCCAGAAATTGCCTAAAGCTCAACTCAAGTAAAACTGAGGTCATCCTGTTTAGGAATTACTCTTATTTCTGGACTCCCAGCTGGTGGCCAGACACTATGGGGTCTCTCCCGACTCCCTCTGGGAAAGTGAAAAACTTGGAAGTACTATTAGATGACCTGCTTGTTCTGGGCAAGAAAGTTGATGCAGTAGTCTCTGCTACAACATACATTCTCAGAACAATGAAGAAAATTTAGCCTTTTCTGCCGAAAGACAGCCAGCGCACAGTAGTGACAGCATTAATTATGTCAAGATTAGACTACTGTAACAGTCTATACCTGAATATGCAGGAGCGCTATTTGCACAAACTACAAATGTTGCAGAATGCGGCCACTAGATTGCTCACTGGGATTCCAAAATTTGCACCAATATCAAGTGAAATAAAAAGACTTCACCGGTTGCCCGTCAGGAAATGGGTGCAGTTCAAGTCCCCGTGATTCGTTTTTAGAGCCTTACAAGGTACCGGTCCTGTCCATCTGCAACAACAATTTCAGTGGTATGTGCTCAAAAGACCACTTCGCTCCTAAGGATCAAAACTAGTGATAGTACCACCGGTAAAAAAAGCTAGGTGGGGAGGCAGAAGCATTGCCGTTGGTGCAGCAAAGGCTTGGAATCAGTTCCCTTTTCATTTGAGGAACGCTAATGGTTTACTTGTCTTCAGGAAGGCCCTCAAAACATGGCTGTTTTAAACTACACTGTGCATAAAAGGCTTGGCTCTCGGAGGACTGCAGTAAGCATCCGAACACCTTAGGGTAACCGCTGCGATGTAATCGTTGCGCTTTATAAGCATTCATAACATCACATATTCTGCTGGTCCCTGTAGCCTGGTCGGACCACTACCTCCTGCCTTTTAGTATACTGATGCCAAGTCAGTCCCTGCACTCACAGGGTAGGTGCTCCAAACCTATATTGGTCCAGAAATGGGCAGCATTACCCAGGATGCTTTTGAAGAGGCACTGGCTGACAGTCCTCCTGAGTTAGGGGACAACATCCAGAGAGCTGATAACTTAAAATGAAGTTGGATGATGGAAGCTGTGGACTCCCTGATACCGCTGAAACAATGTAAAAGTGGGCGTGTATCTGCCTCTGCGAAGTGGTTCATGGGAGAACTGGCGCAAATGAAATCCATCTGTAAGCATCTTGAGCGCCAGTGGATGAAGAGCTATCAGATGTAAACAGACAGAAATATTTAGAGGCTCTGAAGCTCTACCATTGTCAGATCAGGAATGTGCAGAGGGAATACTATACAGAGCAAATTGAGCTAGCTAAACATTCTACTAAGAACATCTTTCAGGTAGTGAAACAACTATCCTCTATGGAATGGGTGAAAGCTGTGCTCCCTGCTTCTACGGATTATTGTAATAAGGTCGCTGACTATTTCATTGATAAGTTTGATAAGATATATGCCACCTTTCCAGAAAGTAGTAGGAGGCATGTTCCTGCGCCTGGTATGGAGGCACCGTAGACCGAGGATAAGTTTGCCCTCTGTCCTCTAGTGGAAAACGAGGTCCTTGGGCTGATGGAGGCTATGAAATCTGGGTCACCTCTGGATCCGGCCCCTCCAAAATTTCTGCAACTAGGGAGGAAAATTACTGCCCCTGTTCTCACCTCGCTACGGAACCTGTCCTTTAGCACGGGGCAGGTCCCCAGCAACTGGAAACATGCCATGGTGGTCCCACTGTTGAAGAAACCTTCATTGGACCCCGCGCTCCCTGAAAATTTAAGACCCATATCTCTACTCCCTTATGTAGCATAAATTACAGAGAACCATCTAAATGGTCAACTCTCCTGGTTTTTGGAAGAGAGCCGGGTTCTTCATGATACCCCGCCTGTCTTGTTTCGGTGGGGATCCACCTGTAGATCTTGCGGAGCATGCGGAGGGTGTTGAAGCAGGAAGACGAGACAGCATTGACTTTCTTGGTCATGGAGAGTGTTGAGTCGAAGATGAACCCTAGGTTGCGTGCGTGGTCGGAGGATTTTGGTGCTGCTCCCAGTGCGGTCGGCCACCTGGAGTCGTCCCACGCCAAGGGAGTGGAGCCAAGGATGAGGACTTCCCTCTTGTCTGAGTTCAGCTTCAGGCAGCTGATCTTCATCCACTCGGCGACGGCTTTATTTCCTTCGTGAAGGTTGGTTTTGGGGGTGAGGGGTCCTTGATGAGAGAGAGGATCAGCTGGGTGTCGGCGGCATAGGAGATGATGTTGAGGCTGGGCAGTTGGGCGACGTAGGCGAGTGGTGCCATGTAGGTGTTGAACAATGTCGGACTGAGGGATGATCCTTGGCGTACGCCGCAGATGATCTTGGTGGCTCTGGATTAGAAATAGGGGAGGCAGACGCTCTGGGTTCTGCCGAAGAGGAAGGAGGTGGTCCAATCCAGTGCTTTGCTTCGGATCCCAGCATTGTGGAGGCGTGTGCATAGGGTGCGGTGGCAGACAGTGTTGAAGGCGGCTGACAGGTCCAGGAGGATGAGGGCCGCGGTTTCGCCGTTGTCCAGTGGGATGCTGATGTCATTATTGGTGGCGATGAGGGCAGTTTCGGGGCTGTGTTTGCTGCGGAGCCCAGACTGAGACGGATCCAGGATGACGCTCTCCTCGAGGTAGCGGGTCAGTTGTCTGTTTACGGTCTTCTCAATGACCTTCGCTGGGAACTGGAGCAGGGAGATGGGTTGGAAGTTCTTGAGGTCCTTGGGATCCGCCTTGGATTTTTTGAGTAAGGCATTGATCTCGGCGTGCTTCCAGCTTTCCGTGATGGTTGCAGTCTCAAAGGAGATGTTGATGGCCATGCGGAGATGGGGCGCGATGGTGGAGCTGGCTTTGTTGAAGATGTTGTGTGGGTATGGGTCTGATGGAGAGCCGGAGTCAATCAATCAATCAATCAATCAATCAAATAATTTGTAAAGCACACTACATACCCGCAAGGGTTTCAAGGCGCTGAGGGGTGGGGAGGAAGGGGGTGCTGTTGCTACTGGTCGAACAGCCAGGTCTTGAGCTGTCTCCTGAAGGTTAGAAGGTCATCGGTTTGTCGTTGGATGAGGGGGCGGGTGTTCCTGGTCTTGGCGGCGGAAAGATTTGCCTCCAGCTGTGGTTCTACGGATGCGTGGGACGGTAGCCAGGGAGAGGTCTGCAGAGTGGAGTTTCCTGTTGGGTACGTAGAAGGAGAGTCGACTATTGAGATTGGCTGGGCGGGTCTTGTGGAGTGCCTTGTGTGCGTGGATCAGGAGCTTGAAGGAGATTCTTTTGTCGACAGGGAGCCAGTACAGATACCTCAGGTGGGGGGTGATGTGGTCGCAGAGCGGGACATCAAGAATCAGGCGTGCATAGGCATTCTGGATTCTTTCCAGTCTGTTGATGAGCTTGGTCGGGGCTCTGGCGTAGAGGGCGTTTCCGTAGTCTAATCTGCTGCTGACTAGGGCATGGGTGACTGTTTTCCTTGTGTTTGTCGGGATCCATCTGTAGATTTTGCGGAGCATACGGAGGGTGTGGAAGCAGGAGGAGGAGACAGCGTTGATTTGTTTGGTCATGGTAAGTTTCGAGTCGAGGATGACTCCCAGGTTGCATGCGTGGTTGGTGGGTGCGGGGGGTGTCCCCAGCGATGCAGGCCACCAGGAGTCGTCCCAAGCTGAGGGGTTGGGCCTGAGGATGAGGATCTTCATCTTGTCTGTGTTCAGTTTAAGGCGGCTATCCTCCATCCAGTCGGCGACGGCCTTCATTCCCTGTTGGAGGTTGGATTTGGCGGTGAGGGGGTCCTTGGTGAGGGAGAGGATCAGTTGCGTGTCGTCGGCATAGGAGATTATGTTGAGGTCATGATGTCGGGTGATGCATGCGAGAGGCGCAATGTAGATGTTGAACAGCGTCAGGCTGAGGGAGGATCCCTGTGGGACGCCGCAGATGATCTCGGAGGCTTCGGATCAGAAAGGGGGAGGCGGACTCTCTGGGTTCTGCCGGAGAGGAAGGAGGAGGTCCAGTCCAGGGCCTTGTCTCGGATACCTGCATCATGAAGTCGTGTGAGTAGTGTGCGGTGGCAGACAATGTCGAAGGCGGCAAAGAGGTCAAGGAAGAAGAGGGCCACCGTCTCGCCGTTGTCCAGTAGTATCCTGATGAAATCTGTGGCGGCGATGAGGGCGGACTCCATGCTGTGGTTGCTGCGGAAACCTGACTGGGAGGGCTCAGGATGCTGTTGTTTTCCAGGTAGCGGGTGAGCTGGATGTTGACTATCTTCTCGATGACCTTAGCTGGGAACGGAAGCAGGGAGATGGGCTGGAAGTTTTTCAGTTCGCTCGGGTCCGCCTTGGGTTTCTTTAGTAGGGCGTTGATCTCAGCGTGTTTTCAGCTTTCAGGGATGGTCGTGGTCTCGAAGGAGAGGTTGATGATGTTGCATAGGTGGGGTGCAATGGAGCTGCCGGCTTTGTTGAAGATGTGGTGTGGAAAAGAGTCAGACAGCGAGCCGGAGTGGATTGTGCCCTTGGTCTTGATTGTGTCTTCGATGCTCACGTTGGCCCAGGTTGTCAGGGTGTCGTAGTCGGTGGGGTGAGGTGGTTCCGGCGTGTTGGGGTCTGTTAGGGTCATCCGGGTGTTGAAGCTATCGAGGATGTCGGCGATCTTCCGGTGGAAGAAGGTGGCGAGGGAGTTGCACAGGGCTTGCGACGGTGGGATATCGTTGGCGTTGGAGCTGGGGTTGGAGAGTTCCTTCATGATGTTGAAGAGCTCCTTGCTGTTGTGTGCGTTGTTGTCGAGGTGATCTTTGAAGGAGGTCCTCTTGGCAGTCCTGATGAGGTGGTGGTGGTTGCGGATGGCATCTTTGTGGGCTGCGCGGCTGCCTGGCGACTTCTCGCTGTGCCATATGTTCTCCAACTTCCGGCAGGTGCGCTTTGATGCTAGGAGTTCCGGGGTGACGTTAGGAGTTCCGGAGTGGATGGTGCTCATGATTTTGATGGTGTCGTCTTTGTTTATGTTGGTCCAGGTGAGCAGGGGATCGGTGAGGATGGTGGCCGTAAGGTCGGAAGTCTCAGTGATTGTCAGGGCGGTCAGGGTTTTGAAGCTGTCGTGGATGTCTGCGACCTTGAGATGGAAGAAGGTGGCAAGGGCGTCACACAGGTCTTGCAAAGGTGGGATGTCATTGGTGTTGGAGCTGGGGTTGGAGAGCTCCTTCATGATGTTGAAGAGCTCTTTGCTGCCTTGATTTTTCTAGACCGAAGTGCTGCATTTTACACGGTGTCCCACGGCCTCTTTCTTGAGAGGTCACAGGAGGTCGGGGTCAGAGGTGTCATGTGGATTTGGTTGAAGGACTTTCTGGAGAATAGATACTTCCAGGTCCTGCAACACCCTTTTAGCTCTAGAGTCTGTCCTCTGAACCAGGGGGTGCCGCAGGGATCAGCTCTCAGGCCCGCCTAGTTTAACATTTATATGCATCTGTTTGCAAATATTATTTTGAGACATGGAATTAAGCTGGTGTCATACACTGATGACAATCAGCTGGTTGTGATCCTGGAACAAAAGGAATCTGGAAGGGCTGCCGATTTCGAAACTTGCCTGTGGGAGCTTATGGACTGGATGAGACTGAGTTGCCTCCAGCTGAAAACAGGGAAGACAGAGGTGATGGTTTTTGGAAAACAGCCCTCTCTGTGGTCGCAGCATTGATGGCCGGAGGAACTAGGACCTAGTCCAGTACCGAAAGCCAAGGTGAAAAATTTAGGAGTGTGGTTCGAGAAAAATCTCTACTTCTCTAAGCAAATTTCTGCTGTGGCCGGTACATGTTTCAGCATTCTTAAAATGCTACGTAAGATTCTTGACCTCCTCCCCCTGGATGCTGAGAGAACTATTGTACAGGCTCTGGTCACGTCTTGCCTTGATTATTGCAATGTTCTGTATCTAGGGGTGACTACAAAAAACCTGAACATCTTGCAGAAGGTCCAAAATGCTGCAGCCCGGCTTATCTTGAATATCCTGAGGAGTGCCTCGGTGGGAGAATCTTTAAAGGAACTGCATTGACTCCCAATCCAGGCCAGAATCACCTTTAAGGCCTTATGCTTCAGTCATAGGATCCTTAGGAAAAGGGGACCGCGTTTTCTACTCCCACTCCTGATGGTCTACCAGCCCGCATGAGATTTGAGATCATTCAGCAGTGCTAGAATTACCAGGTCCAGGGTGATGAAGGCTCGGGTTGGTGGAAGATACTTTGGTTTCCTGGCTTCCAAGGCATGGAATGAGCTTCCTGTGGAGCTGAGGACATCTAAGTCGGAGTCTATGTTCCGTAAGAAACTGAAAATCTGGCTCTTCCATCACCCTTTGGGAGGTCTAAAGCAACTCTGTGCCTCCTCTGTTTGAAGTTCTTCGTAGGAAGTTGGTTAGCATGGGAGGGTTGCTGGGTTTCATTAATGTCCGAGCGCGGGGACACTCCATTTGGAGTAACCATATCGCTTTACAAGCTTCCTAATAATAATAATAATATTCAAATTTAAACACAAGGGGAGTTTATTAGCACTCACTAGATTAAGTTTCTGAAAAGCCCCCCCCCGAGAAATGTGCCATGTTGCCCTTGTGATATGATCTCCAAGCAAGAATGTATGTACTTTTTTACTCTACTGAGCTATGTTTAACAACTTAAGAAGGATAATTCCGTAGCTCTTACTCATCTCCTCTGGATAATATGCTGATAGTCCAAAATGTGTCAATATATTGCTGCTAAATTCTTTCTTCCTACCTTTGAGTGGGTAAATTCATAAAAGGGCTACTGAAAATAAGAAAAAGAAACAAAAGAAAAAAAGCTAATAAGCAGCATAAGCGGGTGAGCTACTGTTTGTACTGTTTTAGCCTTGTTAGGGCAATTATATCCCTTTGGGTGCAGTGTTTCTTAGTTGGTATATGTACATATATGTTTTAGTTTAAGCATTGCTTCTAAAACCAAAGCAGAAGCAATGCTAAAACAAAAAAAAATGGGGCTGTTTGTAAGATGTGTGATATATTGTGTTTTTATGAACTACACAAACAAAATAACGTATTGCCTGTTGGATTCAATAAAAATGAAAGTATAAAAAGGAGTTAAAAAATTGGAGTTCAATTTCACCTAAATTTCAGAGTAGATAAGGAAGTCTGACAAGAGAGCTGAGCATCAAAGGGTGCTGAAGAAACTAGAAATATTTAACATGTTGTTCAGCAGATCAGGAATTTGTTGTTATAGGCTGGAATCTTGTCGGCCTAATTCACAAATTTTGTAGTATGTAAAGTAATACTACAGTAGTCAGTATTACTACTAACGTACTACAAAATACAATTCCCAAACCACTAAGGGGAAATCTCCCCTTCCTCCTGCCCTATCTTTGCAATGGGAGGATCTTCACACATGTAAAATAACTATGTAGTAGCAAATGTAGCAGGGACCAGGGAAGTGCCTGGAAAAAAGGGAATCCTTACTACTAAATGGGAGGGGTTTAATGTCATGTAATGTAATGTAAAAAGATTCGTAGAGTGGGAACTAATCACTCATGAGGGTCTCCAGGTGCTGAGTTGGTGCGCAAAGGCTGGAGCATCAGTCGAAGAGCCAGGTCTTGAGTTTCTTGTCAAATGTTCTGAGCTAGGTGGCTGCTCCAATGTCCTAGGGGAGGGCATTCCAAGTCTTTACTGCTTGATAGGTGAATGAGTGGCCTCCTGCCCAGCAGCTGCAAAGGCAGCAAATGTGTGCAAGGGTTAGGGAGGCAAACTGTTGGTTGTAGGTTGGCTGGTGGAAGTGCAGATGTCAGTAGTGGTAGGCAGGTCTATTTTGATGCAGCACTTTGCAGGCGAGGGAGAGTATCTTGAAGTGGCAGCGTTTCTGGATGGGGAGCAGGTGGAGTTCCTAGAGATGAGGTGTGATGTGGGTGTGGCCGGGTCGGTTGAGAACCAGTCTGGCTGCAGCATTTTAGAAGGTTTGGAACTCATTTGTGAGGTGAGAAGGTATTCCGTAATAGAGCGCATTGCTGTAATCTAACCTGCTTGTTATCAAAGCCTGGGTGATGCTCTAACTGGTGTATTTCTGAGCATTGAGAGGATGCGTATATGATGCCGTGGATTTGGGGTGTCATTAAGAGCTCGGTGTTCATGATGATTCTCAGGTTTCCAAATTCAGTGGGCCACCAGGTGGTGTCCCAGTGGGAGTTGTTGGGTCTGAAAATCGGGACTTCTATTTTCCCAGCGCTGAGTTTCAGGCAGTTTGTGCAAATCCAGGTAGCAAAGTCCATCATGCAGCATTTTTGCTGCTGATAGGGTCTTCTGGGAGGTACAAGATGAGTTGCGTGTCATTGGCATACAAGATGATGCTGAGTCCGTGGGAACTGGATATCATTCTTCACTAGGGGCACAAGGCAACTGTTAAAGAGTGAAGGGCTGAGGGGTGACCCCTGTGGGACTCCGCTGATGACGTCTTTTGGTTCAGAAGTGAAAGTTAATGGAGCGAGGTTCAGAATGAAATTTCGTTCAAACTCGCAAAGTCAAACTTCCATAAAATATGTAACCGTTTAGTATGTGAAGAAAAGTACTAATCAACTTAGTTTTAAAAATGCATTTACATCAGAAACACGAGGGACTAACTCGTGTGCTCTTTGTTGCAAAAGCAAGTGCGTATAAAATAATAAACTAACCTTGTATATTGTCTTTGTCAGTATTAAATGTGGCTGTTTAACTAATGGCATGTGCTTATTATGTATGCTTATGTTATGTCTTTACGTCTTTTCTGTGGCAAAAGCTCGTGGAGGATTCTGCGGCCTAAAAGAAGAAGGTAGATAAAATGCTGCTTTGTGTGCTTAGCCAGGTAACATAAATTAATGGATTAATAATTAGCAAAGGGGGTGGGTAACAGAATGGGTCTCAATTCTCTAATTAATTGATGTCTTGTGTTTGTTTAAACAATAGTTTTTGAGTGAGGCCTAAAAGGCACATTGAAAAGATGGCATTTTCGAGTCCTGTCCAGAAAGAGCCCTGCATGGAAGTGGAAACTTTTACCACGTTGACAAGTTTTTGCAAATTCAAATAAACTGTGCTAAATGTGCTCTTGGAGAGAAAGATTCAAGGACAGGAAGCGGCAAGTTTGCCAAGCCAAGGAAGTCATGTACTGTAGCTCAAATGAAAGCAACATTTTTAAGGAAGCTGCGTGACTTGAAAAGCCCGATCTAGGCTTGGAGAAAGGTGATGACACCATATGAGCTGACAAAAGTCAGCCAATGAGGACACTGGATGGCAAAGAAATGTGTTCATTTTAGAAAAGATTAGCTAGTCAAAAAGGTATAAAACCTGGCCCCATGGGCAGGAGGGCGCTTCTCGCTTTCCGATTCCTGAAGGGCGTGTCGTGCTGTCGGACTTTGACTCACGTAAGGACAGCAGTCTTAATTTGATTTTCCTTTTCAGGTGAAGCAAGAATAGTTAGGGAAATAGATTGAGGGAATGGAAACTGTCATTTTGCTTTAATTCATGCTTACTGATTTGTTTTGAAGATGTCGGTCAAATAAATCATTTTCCTTGAAACGCTGCTTTAATTGCTAATAAAAAGATTTCTTATTAAAATGCTCCTTCTATGAATAATAAAGTTAATAAAATTAGATTTTGAAATGACAAGCTAGTCTTGTTTATTCATGCTCTAGTTGCCATTAGCTGATCCATTTGCCTTAGTGACTTAATTAAATGATATAAGTTTGAAAAACCATGGTAAGAAATGATAAACTGCAGTTATATATAAATGTGTAAATAGATTGTGAATAGTTCTGATTAATTAGGTCACATGATTCAGTTGCCCAAAAATTGTCTCGTTGGTTTATGGGCCTTGTGTGTGACTTATGATTAATGGTGAGTATTATGGTGTTGGGTAGCGTTGGTGAGACAGTTTTCCTATAGGGGCGCTGGATCAATTCCTTGGTAGCAGATGATGGTTGCTATGGTAACTGTCATGCTACATGGTAATTACATAGGATCGATATTTAACATATGTTGAGTTTGTTCAGTTGTTATATGCAGTCGAAAGGTTTTTTCCAGCAGTGTGAAAATTCCTAGTTGTGCTGGCAAGAGTAGTGTAACAGGTGAAGTTGCACAGTGCATTTGTTCTGTTTTAAAATAGTGGTATTATCATATATCACTAGTGTTGTGGTCGTACAGCACAAGTTTAGGGATTTTAGGTGTGCAAGGTAAAATGTATAGTGAGGATTGTCTATGAAATTGTAGCTTTCGAGTTTAGGGACTTGGAGCCTGTTTTAAAACTCACTGTGAAAAGAGTAGTAGAATTTATCCAAGCTTGAGTGAAGGGTAAGGGAGTGTTGTCTACCTTACTGACGAGTGAGGTTTTTTAGTGTGGGTTAAAGTCCTACCAAGATTCATGTATGCATGGTTAGGGATTTTTCCGTTTGAATGTGCGTAAATGATTTTGTGATATATGATCGAGTGAAACTTTGAATTGTTACTTTGTGTGCATTCAGAGAAAAACGAGTTTGTTATTACCTGCTAGAAGGGTAGATTAGCCTTACTTTATCAACGAAACTAAATATTCTGTGAAATAGCGTTGTCTATTTCACGCAAAAGAATACTTGAGTGACTTTAAAAGCTATCACTTTATTTTACCGAAACAGACAAATGGTTTGTTTTTCTGGAGTTACTAACTGAATTCCATTGAAAAGATTTGTTAAAAATGGCGCTGTGAAAATATTTTGTAAAGGAGGGGTTAGTTCTAGGAGCGAGGGACAGAGAAGCTGCAGCGGCAGTGTACGTCACAGGGTCCGCGCTGTGATTGGCTAACATACGTCACAGGAAGCGCGCTGATTGGTTCACGTGACCAAGACGAGCTGACAGCTGATTGTCTCTTTCTGAAAAGCAGTATTTCTATTGGTTGAGCAAGGTGGTGACGTAGCTTAACCTGATTGGCTTTTTAGTAAGTTTCGCGCATGGATTGGTTGGTGCGGCGGAATATCAACTTCCTTGTTACGATCTTTACTGAAGTAAGGGAAACAGTTTTAAAACATGGATTATTATTACATGAAAGAGAAAAAGAAGCTTTCATGGTTTCAGAAATTGAAAAATAAATTGAAACCTGACAAGAAAATAGAAACGCGAGGTTGAAGATTACTTCATAAGTACAAAACACCTGCAGCTTATATATTAGGTGAATATGGTTATCATACTTGCCTTTGGATTGAGAATTGGATGGATTATACCAAAAATGATGGTGTTTTAGCATGGCCGGAAGATGGATCGTTTAACATTAAGGTTATGAAAAACTTAAGAGAAAAAATGATGACTCTTGAACCAAAGCCTAGACCTACACAATTTGGGGCTTTAGCTGAATGGGAGGATGAGATGTTTGAACTGGAACGAGAGAATAGATGTATAACAAGAGGTACCAGATTGGACATAAATAGGGAAACTCATGAGGATAGAATGCGTCGATGGAGACGTAATGCATGTGATTGTCTGTAACCAGCAAGAATTGGTGAGGTAACTAGTCAGAATAATGCCCAAAAGAAAAATAATAATGCTGAAGAAAGGGAATTAGAAGATTCAGTTTTATAAGAAATTTATATTACAAAACCGAAACGGCCTCCTCCTTATCAACCAGCTTGTACATGGACTTCCTCGATGGTTCCTCCAAGAACTTCTCCAAGTGCTCCTCCTAGAGAAATTATTGATGAGACATCACCCAGATTAAATCCGAATAATGCAAAAACTCCTGAGAGAGTAGAAACAAGATCTAATTCCAGTATATCTGGTGAAAACAGAAATTATGCTGAAACTCCAGTTCATAGGAATGAAACCCCAAGAAATGTAATGAGAACAGAAAGATGTGAGGAAATGCCAAATACTTCAGAATATTTCCGAACAAAAGATGAATTAATACAGCAATTAACTAAAAGCATGGAAGCAGTAACGGTACCAGTAACAATTGGACCTGTTCAACCAGTATTTGATCAAAGAGGAATTAGACATTCAGCTTTAACTATTCCATTAAATGCAGAAATTCAGAAAGTGGCTGAAAAATTTTATTCAGATTTATCAGAAATTCACCGAGAGAAAACAATGATGCCTGACTTAACTTTCAATCAAAGCTTTTCGAATAAAACTCTATCTGGTGCAGAATCTGATTCTGGAACTCCGGAAAAGAGCACTAATAAAATAGATTTAACGCATTCTCCACAAAGCTCAGAATTTAAATTACTTGATGTTGCAAAACTGAAAGCAGATTTGGAGGAATTAATTATTGGCACAATTGGACCTGACAGTTTAAAGCTATATCAGGATGATGAATTATTGTTTATTTGCAAAAGCATACAATGGAAAACGAAAACAAAGTATGATCAATTAGAGGAAATGGCTGCTAAATTAGAAATTGATTTAAGCAGGCAGAAAAATTTGCAGAAACATTACAGTGTGGATTTCTCTGAAAAAGACATTGAGAGTATGAATACCACAGGAAGAATTATTCATATAAAAGAATTAATTGTGTTTCTAAAAAGATTAGGTGAATTAAGTAAGTGGAGAGTAAAATGGACAAAGAAAAGAGAGGAAGAAAGACGAGAAAGAGGAGAAGTAGCAAATGAGTTTCCAATGAGAGAAATAGCTGGAGGTGGATATGTGCATGTTCCTTGGTCAAGACAGGATATTTTACTGATTACAAATGATTTTCCTCGGCTGAGAGAAAAACCTGTGGAATGGTATCGACAGGTAGACAGATTTGTTAAGGTTTCAAAAGTTCTGTGGATTGACCTTGATGGATTCTTTGACATTGTTGTCCCATCGGATCTTTGGACAGAATGTAAAATTTCTATAGATTGGCCCAAAGAAGAACCTGCTAGAGATAAGGTGACAGGTGCTCCTTCAGCAGATGTTATCAATCTGTATGATAAAGTAATTGTATGGTTGAAAAACAAGATTCCCCCGAAAGAAGTAGATTGGGTTAAAATAGATAGAACAAATCAAGAGCCAAAAGAATCAGTACATTCATTTTACGAAAGATTACTGCTGGTATTTAAACAATACAGTGGTTATGAAAGATTGAGTGAGAAAGATATGAGCCACTTCATTTACAGATTTGTTTATGGCGTAAGACCTGAAATTGGTGAAATGATAAGGTCTGGAATAGTTGACTGGCAATCACTCTCAGTTGATGACATTTTCAGAAAAGCAAAATATTGCAGTGATGAAATAGATGCAAAACAGAAAAAGCTAAAAGAGAAAGCTATGTGGGCACAGGTGAAGGTAGCTGAACAGCAGATACCAACCCTAGAAAACAAAAATGTTAATCAGAATCAAGGGAAATTTAAAGGTCATTTTAATAAGCAAAAAATGATGGGAAATATTGAAGAGTTAAAGCAAAAACTCCCATGTTTTAAATGCGGCGAAATTGGACACCGGAAGCGCAAGTGTAAGAATCCGCCCAGAAATTTTAAAAATGAGTCATTAAATCCACAGATGCAGAATGAGATAAATCTTCAGCAACAGCGAAAGCGACAGGTAGTGAATCAGCAGAGTCAGATTCCACAACCGCCACTTCCAAATTGTGTGAATGTGCAGAGATACAATACAGAAACAGGATTCTGTGGAGGTGAACAGGTAAACAGATCGCAAAGAGTGAATGTGTCAAATGTTTCTCAACAGTATTTGTTGAATGAAAATGGAGGGAGTGATTCTGAGCATTACTTATGACGGTGCCTGAGAGAGGAGGAAGAGTGTGTGCTTGGAGCCACTCTTGAGGTAGATCAGGCTGGTCCATTTATAAATGGTGAAGTGAATGATGTAGAAATCACTTTTCTAGGGGACACTGGTGCTACTCGTTCTACTGTTAGATCAGTGGAAATAAAAAACCTGCCTCTCTCGGGTGAAAAGATTCAAGTAGTAGGTGTAGCTAATCAACAAATTAAAACAGATTTAACAGAACCAGTTAAAGTTGAAATTGGCAAATTTAAAGACAAGCATAGATTTGTAGTCTGTAACAGCAGTCCTGTAAACCTGTTAGGAAGGGATATGCTGTGTAAGATGAATTGTAAAATATATTGCTCACCGGATGGTATAGAGCTCCAAACTCAAGAAGAAGATGGGCTTTACAGATTAACGATGTTAATGGTTGAGGCAGAGGAAAGTAAATTATTTCCTGCATTTGATAAAAATAATCTACCTGAAGAATTAAAAGAGACAGTCAATGCTAAAATCTGGGATCTTACAGGAAGTGAAATGGTTTTGATGAAAAATGTAGACCCAGTTAAAATTACAGTAAAACAAGGAGTAGATTTTCCAAACATTCCTCAGTATAAGATGAAGGCAGAAACTATTGAAGGTGTTATACCTGTAATTGACAAATTCATAAAACAAGGTGTACTAAAGGAAATTGAGAGTAGTCCATGTAATTCACCGATTATGGGAATTAAAAAAGCCAAACGGAACTTTCAGGATTGTTCAAGACCTGAGAAAAGTTAATCAAATAGTTGTTCCATGTTGCCCAGTTGTACCTAACCCAGCGGTAATTCTTTAATAGATTCCGCATGATGCAGAATGGTATACAGTTATAGACCTTTGTAACGCATTCTTTACTGTTCCATTGCATCCAGAAAACCAACAAATTTTTGCGTTCAGGTTCCAAGACCGTATCCTAGCATGGTGTCGTATCCCTCAAGGGTATACAGAAAGTCCATCTATTTTTAATCAGTTGATAAAGAAATCCTTGGAAAATCTAGATTTACCTGGAAAATCGACATTAGTGCAGTATATTGATGATCTCCTTGTGGCTGCAAAAACACAAGATAACTGTGTAACAGATACCATTACTGTCTTAAATCATCTGGCAGATGAGGGACATAAAGTATCTCCTGTAAAATTACAGTTTTGCAAACAAGAAGTGAAATATCTTGGTCACAGAATTGCAAAAGGAATCAGGCATGTGACAATTGAGAGAATTAAAATGATTCAGGGAATGCAACCTCCAAAAACACAGAGACAGGTCAGAATGTTTCTAGGAATGGTAGGTTATTGTCGCCAATGGATTAGTGGATTTTAAGTAATTGCAAAGCCACTGCAGAGATTAACAAAAGCAGACATAAAAGACCTGATTACCTTAACAGAAACTGAGTTAGAAGCTTTTGAACTGTTAAAGAAAAGTTTATGTGAAGCACCTGCTTAAGGCATGCCGGATTATGAGAAGGAATTTGAGCTGTATTGCAGTGAAAGGGAAGGATGTGCATTATCAGTTCTGATTCAAAGACATGGAAGACTGAGAAAGCCAATAGCTTATTTCTCAGCAGTTCTTGATCCTGTTGCAAAAGCATTACCAGGTTGCTTAAAAGCAGTAGCTGCAACAAGTGTAAGCCTTGAACAAAGTGAAGGAATAATAATGGGATTTCCTGTGAAAGTATATGTAGCCCATTCAGTTGAGATTCTTCTTACCAGAAGCAAAACACAGCACTTGACAAGTAACAGATTAACAAAATATGAAAAAGTTATTCTGCGATCAGATAACGTTTCGATTGCAAGATGTGTGAATTTAAATCCTTCCACATTATTGCCTGATGGTACTGTAACAGAAATCAGAAATGAAAATGATATTGATCATGAATGCTTGGATGTTTTAGAATATTGCACCAAACCTAGGCAGGACATTAAAGATGTCCCATTAGCTGAATCAGATTTTGTTTATTTTGTTGATGGTTCATGCTTAAGAACAGATGAAGGTGTTCTGAGTGCAGCATATTCAGTCTGCACAGTTGCAGATGTAGTTGAAGCCTCTTGTCTCAAAGGAATTCGTTCAGCTCAAGTAGCAGAATTGATTGCTTTGATTCGTGCATGTGAAAGGGCAAAAGAATTAAAGGTTACCATAGTGACTGATAGTCAGTATGGATATGGCGTAGTCTATGACCATGGCCATCTCTGGTCTCAAAGAGGTTATTTAACTTCTGCGGGAACTCCTATCAGAAACGCAAAATTGATAAAAAGTCTGATCGACGGTATTCAGCTACCAGAGAAAATTGCTGTTGTAAAATGTACAACGCACAAAAAGGGTAATGATTACATGAAAAAGGAAATGCATATGCTGAGGAGATTGCGAAATTCTGCGCAAAGAACAATATGTCAATCAATCGGGAAAAAGACAAGGAACATGTTTTGAACTCACTTATGCTAACATCTGTAGTTGAGACATGGCAAGGAGTTAAAGATTTACAAGATGAGGCAGATGATGAGGAAAAAGACACATGGTTAAAAGCAGGTTGCAGACAGCGAGAGGAAGATGAAATTTGGGTTTACAAAGATGACAGACCAGTTATGCCAGATAGCATGATTGCTGACATGGCTCGAATGTATCAATGTCCAGGACACATTGGAAGAGATTCAATGATCAGAATATTTAGGCAAACATGGTACAATCCAAAATTCAGACTAATTGCAGAATCTTTTTGTCAGAGATGCTTGATCTGCCAGCAGATCAAGCCAAACAGAAAAACAGTTGTGAGTATGGGAACCATAGGACGGGAGGGTGGTCCTTTTACCAGATTGCAGATGGATTTCATTGACATGCCACCCCATAACAAATTTAGATACGTTCTAGTGATAATCTGTCTGTTTTCAAGATGGGTGGAAGCATTCCCAACACGTCACAATGATTCAGTTACTGTGGCAAAATTGCTTTTAAGAGAAATCATACCTAGGTATGGATTTCCGGTGACGGTCGAGACTGATCGTGGAACACATTTTGAAAACAGATTGCTAAAATTGATTTGTGAAGCACTGAACATAAAGCAAAAGCTTCATTGTGCTTACAGACCAGAAGCATCAGGTGTTGTTGAGCAAGTGAATGGCACAATCAAAAATAGAATAGCCAAAATGTGTTTAGCTACAGGAATGAAGTGGACTGATGCACTTCCACTTGTTTTGATGTCTTTAAGAAGTACTCCAGATAAAAAGACAGGTCTAAGCCCCCATGAGATTCTCATGGGCAGAGTCATGAGACAAGCATTTGTACCAGTTGGTAAACTTATGAGCATTAATGATAGCGTCATTTTGGAGTACTGCAAGAACCTTGCTGACGTGGTGACTTCTGTGTTCCATCAGGTGGGAACTGATGTGATTACCAAAGAGAAGGAACAAGCTCATGATCTGTTACCAGGAGACTGGGTGAGAACAAAAGTTCACCGGAGAAGAAACTGCCTAGTACCCAGGTGGCAAAAGGCAAGACAGGTGATACTTGTCACAACAAATGCAGTAAAGTGCAGAGGTTTGAAGAGATGGATTCATGCTAGTCACACCATTCGTGTAGAACCACCCGAAAATCTTGACGAGGGTAATACTACAGCTGATTCAGATTCTGAAGAAGAACCTGAAAGAGAGCCAGATCCTGAAGATCGACAAGAAGGTCGACATCTGGAAAATTCAATTGCGAATGAGGCGTTGAATGAAGATAATGAAGAAATTGTGATACAAGACTCTGAAAATGATGAAGATCTGCTAGACAAAGAAGCAGAAGAAGAGTCTGATCAAGTGATGATTCAAGATCAGGAGAGTACTGAAAAGCAGATTGGAAGCTTTGAAGGCAGGAACGGAAGTTCTGAATCTGGGAAGTTGGAAGTAATTGAAGAAGAAGAAGAAGACGAAATTCCGAGTACCAGTTATAGGGATGATGTTCCTAACAGAGTGAAACTGCCGAGTAAAGAAGTACCTGAATCTAGAATTCAAATCTCAGAAAGCGAGTCAGATGAAAGTGACGATGAATCCAAATTGAGAAGTTCAAGGAAAAGAGCTTGGAGAGCAGAGTGTAACCTGACTGAACCAAAGAAGAAATTATCAAGAAAAGGAGATAATTGGCCAAATGAACACGAGAGTCTAAAATTTAAATTAGTAAACAGATCAAAAGAGCAGGTTAATGAAGTCTCAAGTCAAAAAGGAGACTTAGATAAGAAAAATCAAGCAGGAAAGAAAATAGAAGTGATTAGCAGTAGAGCAAAGAGAGTAGTAAAGCCTAACCAAAAGTACAAGTCCCCTAAGTGGACGTACATTATAATCCCACCAGTAGTGGAAGTAAATAGCAGTAGTCAGGAGGATTTAGATGATACAAGTGACAATGATTGATTTTATTCCAATATAAAGTTGAAATCTGTATTTGGCATAAGGCTGAAGAAATTGTGTTAGGTGACACAAGGTCGAAGAAATTGTGTCAGCTGGAAAAACACATTTGATGTAAGTCGCAAGGTCGAAGAAAAGCTGTTAGAAAGTAGGGTTTTCTTTAAAAAAATTAAAAAAAACAGGGGGGTGTATATTGTATATTAATTTTTGATTTTTGATTCTTTTTGTAAGGCTCTTGTTACAGAGTAAAGATGCCTTCTACTAATAATAATTCGAGAAGTTCTATCTTAAGGAGATGTTGCAAAATGTCTTCTATATGTGTGATCTTAATAATCCTGGTTTGGTTAATTTTGGCTGTCATTTTTCCTTTTGGTATTGACAAGTAAGAGTACAAAACTAATATGACTAGTAAAGTTGTGCCTAAACAAGATAACTATGATGTAGTAGGCAAGACTAACAGAGTTAGTGAGCACAAACCAGAGATCCACCAAGATAGATCTGTTGGTGATTTTTCTAGTAATACTTTTTCAAGACTTTTATCTGAATATGTTAAAATAATGGATGTGAAGGATTGTTACATTTGTGTGAAACTACCCGCTTCTGTTTCTGAGGGGGTCACCTATAATATGCTTCCCCTTACTTAGGGAGTAACTTGTAGCGTAATAGCTAGTTTATTTTATCAGACAGGTCGTTTGGAGTATTACTACTCCAACTATGATGAAATTTTTGCAAACATAAAGGTTGATAAAAGCTTGAATAAACATAAACATGCTAAACAGATGAGGGAATTTTTCATTGTAACTAATGAACTTACT
This sequence comes from Lissotriton helveticus, assembly GCF_964261635.1. Lineage (NCBI taxonomy): Eukaryota > Metazoa > Chordata > Amphibia > Caudata > Salamandridae > Lissotriton > Lissotriton helveticus. The sequence goes on along the minus strand of NC_136071.1, from coordinate 892,255,506 downwards.
TATGAGTATGCATTTAGAAATATTTTAACTTGTAAATTAAGAACGAAAGAGAAATCTTTCTTAAACTTGGTTGAACAGAAGAAAAGGGCAATTTATAAAAGAAATGAAATGCTGAAACAAACTAAATCTAAGTTTTGGCAGACTGAGGATGAGAAGCTTAATGGTAGACCTGAAAATGTTGCTATTCACATAGATAAACCTGTTAGTGGAAATCTTTGTATTAGAAGAGATAATACTCAATTTGATAATTACTTTGTTGGTGCTAGTCAGTGTGAAGACACTTATCAAATTTTGGGTGGATGGGGATTTAAAGGTGGTAAAGATCCAATGTGTCCTGGAATTTATTTGTCTGTGGAAACAAGGCTTACTCCAATCTTCCCGATCTCTGGTATGGCACTTGCTATATTGGTTTAGTTTTTCCCAAAAATTTTCATGTAGATAGAATTGTAAAGGGTTCATTTGAAATTAACAATCATCTTAGTATATTCAGAAGAGAAAGTTTTTCAGAAATTTTGGGAGATATTTTTGGTGCAGTAATACCTTTGGTGGGTATAACCCTGAATGCAGTTAAAATCAGAAAAATGTCTACAATTGTTGACAGATTGTCTACTGATACAACAACACTACACAATGCGGTAGAGTCACCTATTTATAAGCACTTCACGAGATCAATATTCCAATGTATATACTTAATCAGACTTATTTAGACACTCAACTTGGAGTAGTCCACCGCCAGGACCACTATGACAATAATACAAACACGGAACCAAGGAGTATTGAGCCGGAGAGCCGCCAATTGGACGGATCATATACTTTTCTGGGGTTGCTTTATAGACGACATTTTAATCCTTTGGAGAGGGACTGAGAACCAGATGAAAGAATACCTATCCTTCTTGAACAATAATTTGTTCAATGTGACACTGACCATGAACTTTCAACATGAAAGGATAGAGTATCTAGACGTGGAACTCTTTGTAGTGGGAGATTCGGTTAAAAGTAAACTGTACAGGAAAGAGACAGCAACCAACTCTATTCTGAGGGCTGACAGCTCACATCCAGCATCAGTTATCAAGGGCATACCATTTGGTGAAATGGTTAGACTTAGGAGAAATTGCAGTGATGATGGAGATTTCAAAGTAGAAATTAATAAGCTTCAGAACAGGCTTACAAGTCAAGGCTATTCTAAGGAGCTATTAGATGCCGCTAGTAAGAAAGTAAGCCAGATAAACAGACACACCACATTGATACCTAAAAGAAAAGATAAAGAGATAAGGAGGCCAGTGGCATTTGTAACAACGTACAATACTGATAAAGACAAAATTTTCAAGATTCTTAAAAAGAATTGGCATTTATTGATGGGTGTACCGGGTCTTTTGGGACAAATTGGACCTACACCAAAAATAGTATATAGACGCAGTCCGACCATCAGTAATCTCATCACCAGAAACTATGTTGAACCTATAAAACAAGTCAGACCAAACTGGATGCCTGTCACCCCAAATGGGTTCTTCACATGTGGGGGTTGCAACATGTGTCCTTGGGGTCTTAATAGGACCAAGGAATTTCGATACAACAGTACTCAACACATATCAGATCAAACAGTTCATTAACTGTAACAGTACAGGAGTTGTATATGCAATTATCTGTGCATGCGATAAAATATACATTGGAAGCACTAAAAGAGCTCTCAAGATTCGCATGCAGGAGCATAGAAGGGCTATCCTTAATGAAGATGTTAAATCGCCCATTTTTGTTCATATAAAAAGATGTCATGAGGGACAGAAAGACTGCAAGTTTCATGGTCTCCAAAAAATAGAACCTAGTGTGAGAGGGGGAGACTGGGAACTGTATATCAGGAAAGAGGAAGCAAGGTGGATAAGTCGCTGTAGAACAGTGAAACTTGGGCTGAACAGTGATTCAGAAATGCACCATTTTTTGTAGGACTTCCCCCACAGTTGATGTCATAAATGTTGGTACAATGGTGATCTCTTTATGGGAAAATTCCACAAATGCGATTGTTTTAATGTCTATGTATCTAACATTATAATGGAAATAAGATGGGTACTATTGCTATTATAGGTTTCCCCGTTTTGATCCAAAATTATTTTTGCTGTTTTCGTATTAGCAAGACAAGTGGACCTTATCAGGGGTGCTGTTGAACTTAACCTACAACCTATATTGGAATTGGCTTTGCCTGTAATGTTATCGGAAAAATACATGTTCACCGGATAGAGAACTTAGATATCGAATGGTTCTGCCGTAAATGGGCCTAAGCCTTGATGGGCCATTATTATATTATTGCAACATTATCAGCAGTATTGCTTTGAGCGAATGTCCAATTAAAAGCTTATTCATACTATTGATTTGCCAAACATATGAGATCAGATGAACCAATCATGACAGTTTGCCCTAAACATACTAAACCAATGGTGCCAAGCATTAATGGACCAATTTCACATCACAACAACACTTGTTTTTATTAATTCGTAATATCACTTACATTGTGAGTGTGAACCCATGTAAAAGTCTATCCGTACGATTGATCGGCGAAAATACATGAGATTAGATGATCCAACCGTAGTGATTTATACACAAACCGGAAAGACTATTCCGGTTTCCGCAGTAGGAACACGTTACGATTTAGAGCAAGCATTATTGTTTGGCACAAACATACTAGAGTATCCGAGCCTACCATAGGTAGTTATTCTGCAACCGGAAAGACTACTCCGGTTTCCGCAGTAGGAACACGTCGAGTAAGCATGATTGATTGGCCCAAAAACACTAGAGCATGTGAGCCTATCACAGTTAGCTATTTCGTAACCGGAAACATATCCTCGGTTTCCGCTTTAGGCAAAGCGTTACGGACGTATAAACATGCGGACCTTGTAGGGAACAAATGTACAATAATCAAGTAGGAATTTTTTGCGCGAATTTCAAAGGTCCTGATTGGTCAACGACCAGTTTAAATTAAGCAAACCCTCGACAGTAAATTGTCGACTTTTTACCAGGCGAGTCGTCATAACGTACGGATGCGTGCGAAGCTGATCATCTTAGACTGAGGTAGGCGCATACCAGAACCCCTCGTGGGAAGTCTTATAGGAAGTTAAAAGACTTGTGTTTTATTTTTAATTGTAGGGGACTCTTTCAGTAAGATATGTTTTCACTTTCCCTTTTTTCAGAACTGCCATTTGAAATTTCCATTTCTGATTAGGGACGATTTTTTATGAAAAGAAGACTGAACCTATAGCAGTGGTTGATGTTTAAATGGTAGGATCCGTGTTTTAGTTCTGGGCCCCATGGAACCAATGTGGTTTTCCTATTTTTTAGACAACATAGTTATACTGGGGCTATACAACATTACTAAATAGGTTCCTTATACGACATAAATTATCAGAAACTATAAGATAGATACATAAATTTCCTTTTTTCTCTGTTTAGATTATTGGATTTTAAGGAAGTACCAGCTATTAGTGCTAAGGACTTATTGATTCGCATCCGTTGTCATAACTTGATTCTATTGGAAGATTTCCGCTTCTATAATTTAGGTGAGCATTCTCAATCACTCCAGATAATAAAGATTGTTCGTGTTCATCAAAACAGGGGTTAACACAAAATTGGTTAGACACAAAAATTATATTTAATTTTTTATTTATTTCTTGGTAAAAAACATTAGGACCATGTAAAACAGTTGTACTGTTACCACATGTGAGTAGGAGATCTGTCGCATATTCTCATAGGAATGTGGTATTGCTGATCAGTATGTTATATAGGCAGGTTTTTCCAAAATACTTGTTTAGATTGTTAAATAGGCAGCATGAAGAATATTTCATATTAGTGAATTACGATATTTTGTCATTTAGACTGGCTAGCAGAGTCTGGAAACTAGGAATACAATTGATTTATTTTGCAAGTAATGGATAGTCATAGAATGTCTTCTTTTTATTTCTTACAGCCCTGATGATGTCCCTGTGAGGACGAAACGCGTAGGCTGTATGGAAATACATGTGATCATCATTTGAATTGGCCTGTATTGGAAGAATTTTTGTTTTGAAACATTTTTGAACAATTGAAGTAAAGAGAAAAATAAAAAAGAAGAAGCAAAACCTGCCATCAAGAGTTTCTTTTGAACATGAACTTTTGTCTACATATGACGTGAAAAATATGTTTTTTTTAAATTTGAGATACTCCTTGGTTCCGTGTTTGTAAGATTGTCTACTGATACTGCAAGTGGATTCCAATTAGTTGATACTGAACTTATTGCCATGAGATCGATGGTTATGCAGAACCGTCTTGCCCTTGACATTCTATTAGCTAAAGAGGGAGGAGTTTGTGGAATTTTACATGTCCAGCATTGCTGGACATATATTCCAGATAAGAGTCAAAACATTGAGATGTATATTAAAAATATTGCCGAATTACATACAGAAGTTGTACCTTTAGAAGATGAAGATTTTTTCAGAACGTTTGAGCAAAAGATTTGCAGCAATCAAAAACTGGTTTCAAGAGATTGGTAGTTCAATTTTAGGTAAAATATTGTGTTATAATTTTTGTGATACTTTTTCTAAAAATTAGTTGCATGTTACACAAAAGAAAGAAGTATCTAAGGGAAATGAAAAGAATTTACGCTTAGAAAAGAGCAAGAAAAAGAAATAGAATTAGAAGAGTTTCGTAGGTCACAATATGAGAGTTACAAACAAACAGCTGAATCGAAAGTTTAGAAATACTAATCCTGTGATTGTCCAAAACATGTTCAAGGGTTTAAACTTTTTTGCTAAAAATTTTGGGTGTCGTTTGGTGATTTTGAAATCACCAGATGAGGGAGTTGATGGAGCGAGGTTCAGAATGAAATTTCGTTCAAACTCGCAAAGTCAAACTTCCATAAAATATGTAACCATATTAACTAGTATGTGAAGAAAAGTACTAATCAACTTAGTTTAAAAAATGCATTTACATCAGAAACACGAGGGACTAACTCATGTGCTCTTTGTTGCAAAAGCAAGTGCGTATAAAATAATAAACTAACCTTGTCTATTGTCTTTGTCAGTATTAAATGCGGCTGTTTAACTAATGGCATGAGCTTATTATGGGTGCTTATGTTATGTCTTTACGTCTTTTCTGTGGCAAAAGCTCGTGGAGGATTCTGCGGCCTAAAAGAAGAAGGTAGATAAAACGCTGCTTTTGTGTGCTTAGCCAGGTAACATAAATTAATGGATTAATAATTAGCAAAGGGGGTGGGTAACAGAATGGGTCTCAATTCTCTAATTAATTGATGTCTTCTGTTTGTTTAAATAATAGTTTTCGACTGAGGCCTAAAAGGCACATTGAAAAGATGGCGTTTTCGAGTCCTGTCCAGAAAGAGCCCTTCATGGAAGTGGAAACTTTTACCATGTTGACAAGTTTTTGCAAATTCAAATAAACTGTGCTAAATGTGCTCTTGGAGAGAAAGATTCAAGGACAGGAAGCGGCAAGTTTGCCAAGCCAAGGAAGTTATGTACTGTAGCTCAAATGAAAGCAACATTTTTAAGGAAGCTGCGTGACTTGAAAGTGAGAGACAATGGACTCTAAGAAAAGCCGATCTAGTCTTGGAGAAAGGTGATGACATGATATGAGCTGACAAAAGTCAGCCAATGAGGACACTGGATGGCAAAGAAATGTGTTCATTTTAGAAAAGATTAGCTAGTCAAAAAGGTATAAAACCTGGCCCCATGGGCAGGAGGGCGCTTCTCGCTTTCTGATTCCTGAAGGGCGTGTCGTGCTGTCGGACTTTGACTCACGTAAGGACAGCAGTCTTAATTTGATTTTTCTTTTCAGGTGAAGCAAGAATAGTTAGGGAAATAACTTGAGGGAATGGAAACTGTCATTTTGCTTTAATTCATTCTTACTGATTTGTTTTGAAGATGTCAGTCACATAAATCATTTTCCTTGAAACGCTGCTTTAATTGCTAATAAAAACATTTCTTATTAAAATGCTCCTTCTATGAATAATAAAGTTAATAAAATTAGATTTTGAAACGACAAGCTGGTCTTGTTTATTCATGGTCTAGTTACCATTAGCTGATCCATTTGCCTTAGTGACTTAATTAAATTATATAAGTTTGAAAAACCATGGTAAGAAATGATAAACTGCAGTTATCTATAAATATGTAAATAGATTGTGAATAGTTCTGTTTAATTAGGTCACATGATTCAGTTGCCCAAAAATTGTCTCGTTGGTTTATGGGCCTTGTGTGTGACTTATGATTAATGGTGAGTATTATGGTGTTGGGTAGCGTTGGTGAGACAGTTTTCCTATAGGGGCGCTGGATCAAAGGTGACAGCCTGATGCATTGCACTCTTCTTGACAGGAAGGAGCGCATCCATTAAAGGATTGGTCCTTGGATTCCTGCATCGTAGAGTCTGATGATGAGTGTGTGGTGGGAGACCGTGTCAAACTGGTGGAGAGGTCGAGCAGAATTAGGGATGTGGAGTCCATGATAGTGTGAATATCGTCTGTTGAATCTAGGTTCAATGGTTGCTGCGAAATTCTGATTGTGAGATGTCAAAAATAATTGGTGCTGTTTTATATAGTGGGAACGCTGGCTGTTGAGGACTTTTTCCAAGATTTTTCCGGGGAAGGGAAGCAGATAAATGGGTTGATAGTTGCTGAGCACCTCCAGGCCTGCAGATTGTTTCTTGAGTAGAGGGGTGACATCTGTGTGTTTCCAAGCATCTGGGAATGTGGCCGTGGTGTTGGATGGGATTATAATGGACTGCAGCACTAAGCTTAAAGTGATGTTGCCAAGGTTGCAGAGGTAGTGCGGACATGGATTTATGTGGGCACTTGAGCTGGTGGATGCCATGATCATTGTGGTTTCTTCAGTGGCCAGTGGTGTCCAGTTGGAGAGATTTAGTGTTCCTGCATAGATGGGCCTTGAGAAGAGTTGGAGGGTCAACATTCTTGTATATCTTGAAGATGTTGTCCTGGAATAAGGTAGAGAGTTGATTGCAGAAGTCCTGTGATGGTGTGATGGAGTTGTATAAGGCTGCAGGTGGGTGAATTTGTTGGCCATTGTCAGGAGTTCTTTAGGTTTGTTGTTGCTGACTTCAATGTTCTAAGACAAGGCCCTCTATTTGACATTTACCAGCCCCTGGTAGTAGGATCTGAGCACGTCCTTGTAGGTGCTCCTGTCTGTGGGGTTTGCCACATCCTTTCCAGCTGTCTGCAATGTCTCTTAGAGCTCCTGAGGGTGTCTGTGTACCAGTTTGCAGGTTTTTGGATTTTCCTGGGTTTGTTGGGCTTGCGGGGAGTGAGGCTGTTGGTGCAGGTGGTGAACGATTCCCTGAGTCATTAGGCATTTCTGTCAGCGGCGTCGGAGAGGGTGGGATGGTGCAGGTTGAGGGTGTTGATCCACACTTGTTGTGTGATGTTTTTCCAGTTGTGGTTTTGGGAGGAGGCATTACTGTCAGCGTGTGTGGGGGGGTGAAGATGCTGAAATGGGTTATGAAGTGGTCCATCCATGTGAGTGGGAGGGTGTGATTGACGTTGGTTTTGTTGCAAATGGAGAAGATGGGATCCAATGTGTGCCCTGCTGTGTGCGTGTGGACAGTCATGAGCTGCATGAGGCTGACATTGAGTAGGCTGTCCAGGAGGTCCGTGATGTTGGGGTTGGTGGAGTTGCCCAGATGGAAGTTGAGGTCTCTTACAAGGAGAAGGTTTTTGGAGTTGAGGGCATCAGTGGTGATGAGGTCAGTGATGAGGTTGCTGAAATCCTGTTGTGGGTCAAAGGAGAGGATTCTCTAGTGGTTGACTTGCTGTCTGTGTGGATCTTGAAGTTGAGCTACGCTATGAAGGTGATATCTGTGTCATTAGTGGCGGTGAACTTTATGATGTTGTTGTGGCTTCGTGGGTTTGAAAGCTCTGTCTTGGTGCAGTATGTTGTAGCCTGCTGGGATGGCATTGGTGATGTCTGGAGCAGATGATGGGTTGAGCCATGTTTTTGTGAGGAAGGGAAGGTCCAGTGCATGTGTCCAGGTGGGATCCCAAACCTCTGTGGCATGTTTGTTGAGGGACCGGGTGTTGAGTAGGATGCATGCCAGTGGTTGGTGGTGCATGGTGGGTGTGTGGAGTGGTGGTCCGGAGTAGAGCTGGGTGCTTGTGGGTAGCTGGGGAGTGGATGAGATAAGAAGTGACAGTGTGAGCACGAGAAAGGTCCAACCATGGTGTTGTGTGTGTGGGTGCAGCATGAAAACAGTGGTTAGCTCTACATCCGGGGTTCAGGTTATAGAGTTCTGCAGAGGGGTGACTGTGGGTGGTGAGGGGACCAAGGTTTCTGTCACTGGGCACGGTCGAGGTGCGGACGGGCACAGACAGGTTTGCCTTTGGCACACCCTCGGCCCATAGGCAAGCACAATCACACTGCAGCTGCCATTATGTTGGTCATGGGGGGGGATGAAACTTGGGAGGCGGAGACAAAAACAGCAGTCAGCAGCTGTGCGCATGCAGGCAGCACCCGACACCAAAAGTGAGAATTTCTTTTTTTAAAAACAGATGGGATGAGCGCTAGGAGCCAGGCAGGCAAGCTGGACAGTGGGTGGCAGAAGAGCAGACCTAAGCTGACTGGGGCACCAGGCACCTAAAAAGGGCTAAGGAGGGAATTCGTAAGGGCCAGACACCCACTGATAAAACAGTAAGCCCATTGCTATTCTCAAACTGCACTTCTAAAGTTACTACAGCAAAAAATCACCTCAAAACAGTAGTGAGCTCACTCCAGCTCAGACCACTGGTATTGCAAAACACTGTCATGGAAAATAATGGAGGTGGGGATTTAAAACAGTGGGATTTGAAATACAACCTCATAGGAACCCCATAGGAAATAATGTTAAAATGCATTCAATTATTTTGACTCTTTAAAAATATACATAAATGTAATTATGCCATTATGTGATATGTATATATATCTATCTATATATATATTCACTAAAAAAACATAGGTTTCAGCCATGTTATAGTTCAAAATTAGCATTTAAAAAACCTTAGAAATTCACAGAAAAACCATAGGTTTCACACACGTTATAGTTAGGAATTAGCATTTAAAAACCTAAGAAATTCACTGAAAAAACCATAGGTTTCACACATGTTAAAGTTAGCTGGACATTTCACTCATACAAAACCATTGAAATTTCCCTGTTATAGTAAATTCAGCTAAAGATAACTTGCGCGCCCGCAATGCACTGCTGATGACGTCACATATTACATCACTCATGACATGGTCAGTGACATCACTCATGACATTACTCATGACATCTCAGGGGCATGTTTGCACTCGCATCACCTCAAGACCCACCCCCTACCTTCACCACTGTGCTAACGCGCCCTGTAGAGTGTTCTAAGTTGGGGGATTAAGTCCCCTTGCATACTGGGGGTCCCTGGGGGCCAACTAGCTCACCAGTAAGCTCCAGTATGCACCAGGGGGATGCATTGCAGGGAGGTGTAATGAGGCCACGCCCCTTTTTACACCTCTCTGCAATTCAGCCCCCGGGCGCGTTTGCAGAGGGGGAACTAATTCCCCTTGCATACTGGGGGTCCATGGGGGCCAACTAGCCCACCAGGAACCTCCAGTATGCGCCAGGGGGCTTCATTGCAGAGAGGTGTAATGAGGCCACCCTCCTTTTTACACCTCTCTGCAACGCAGCCCCCTGGCGCGTTTGCAGAGGGGGAAACAATTCCCCTTGCATACTGTGGATCCATGGGGGCAAACTAGCCCACCTGGAACCTACAGTATGCGCCAGGGGGCTGCGTTGCTTTGCCCCGGGGGTGGTGTTCCCCGGGGCAGTGTGGGGGGATTGGGCCCCCACACTTCTTTTTCACTATGCCCCCGGGATTTGTTCTCCCTGGGGGGTAATTTGAAAAAAAGCAGACCAGGTTTAAAAAAAAAAAATTGGGGCCTTGGGGGTCAAGCTGTTTCTACCCTGCCCCCTTTTTGCGTTCTACACGTTTGTTTTTCTGCTTTCTTGTGCCTCGGTCTACCGAGCACAAGATGGCTTCCAACACTTCCTGGTTTGGAGTGTTCACAGCCAATGAGCATGCAGCTTGTACTCTCAAAGGTATGCGTATGGTACTCGTCTGGTACTCGTGCGGTGCTCGTACCACGCGATTTTTGTAAAAAAAACAATTTGGGGGGCCTTGAGGGTCCTTGTGGGACCCCATGAGTAGGCCTAGGGGGTCAGGGGGTCTCTACCCTGCCCCCTTTTTGCGTTCTACACGTTTGTTTTTCTGCTTTCTTGTGCCTCGGTCTTCCAAGCACAAGATGGCTGCCAACACTTTCTGGTTTTGAGTGTTGACAGACAGTTGACAGCCAATTAGCATTCAGCTCATGCTTGGGAAGGTACAGAGTACAGTAAGCTTACAGTAAGCTTACCGTACTCGTACGGTACTCGTACCCCACGATTTTTGTCAAAAAATAAAATGGGGGGGGGCTTGGGGGTGCTTGTGGGACCCCCTGAGCAGGCCTAGGGGGTCAGGGTGTTTCTACCCTGCCCCCTTTTTGCGTTCTACACGTTTGTTTTTCTGCTTTCTTGTGCCTCAGTCTACCGAGGCACAAGATGGCTGCCAACACTTTCTGGTTTGGAGTGTTGACAGACAGTTGACAGCCAATTAGCATTCAGCTCGTGCTCGGGAAGGTACAGAGTACAGTAAGCTTACAGTAAGCTTACCGTAACACCTTCAATATATATCTATGATTTTACTTTTGATTTTCTCAGGAACTACTGAACGGATTTACACCATTTAACAAAAAGGCCCATCTGCGAACAGAACTCTACCTTTTTGCCAAGTTTGGTGTAATTCCTTTCAGCCGTTCGGGCTGTATCCCCGGCTAAAGGTCCTATTGAAAATTGCAAGAGGAAAACACGTTTTGGGACCCCCCTTTTTCTCGGGCCCCGCTTCACGAATCACCCCCAAACTTTCAGGGAAGGAGCGGAGCAGGCCTTCTTCTTGGAGAAACTCGCGAAGATTCGTCCACCGGCGCCAAAGTTATTCCAAATAGAATGTTGCGGATTTCCTATGGAAACTAGGTTTTAACAATAACTACCTACTGGCGACCGCCAGTAGGTAATATATATATATTTATATATATATACATATATATATAATATTTTATGATAACATTTGTAATAACCTTTTTTAATTTAAAAATAAATTTAACTTTATTCTTGAAAAAATTACATTTATTTAAATTAATTATATACATAATTTGTTGTACTTAATAAATAGTGGGACCCACAAAAACTAAAATCATGTTGTCCTTGTCAATGCTGAATATCATATAAAGGTTCTCCGTACAATTATGGCCAGTACATCCACAGTTTGTTCATTACACTGGTATATGGTGATTATGAACCCACAAGTTTTAATTTTTTGAGACTATTCATTCCAGTGAATAGGGTCATATAATGTGAATTAGAGTATGCAGTGGCCTTTCTGAATCCTGAATAAGAGAACCTCTATGAGATGCTGAAATGAATAAACATTACATTTGATCCACCGTGGATTTTTCAACTGTATAATAATTCCACTTCAAGGTTCAAATAGAAAAAGTGATATTGTACTTCTAAGAGAAGCAGCTGCCATATGCAATGTTGGTTTAACGCCTGATTTTGTTTAGAATGGTATGGAGCCACTTGCCTACCTAATTAAAGGCATTCGGGAATTGGTGCACAACAGGAGTAAAGTGTAATCATATAATTTCACTTTATGCAAATGATTTACTGCTATGTTAGTAAAGAGGGTTGTGGAAGTGCCAACTTTATTGCAAGAGGTGGAAACTATTGCACAGTCAACGTTCCTATACATTGGAGGAAATCATGTTTTTCACTCTGGTTGTACCTCGAGACAGGGACATGACAACACTACCATTGATAGGGCTGCAAAGATTAAGGGGGTCATACCAATTTATGTTTATACAGATAGGTCGCCCATACGTGGGTATTTTGACTCACAACACATAGAGAACATTGACAGCTCTAAGAGTTCTTATTCTGGTCCCATGTCTCTTTCTGAGCACCCTGGCACAAAAGACTCTCATAGAGATGGATGGTAAAAAGTGATAACTTTGGAGGAGAATCAAGCACTGGCATTACCGCCAAAATATGTGTAAGACACGATTTCACCAGGGGAGTCTTCTCTGGATTTTGTCCTATCACCAACATTTGGAGGATTCTCCATTACCAACAATTCTAATTCAGGCTTTATATTGTTTTAAGGTCCAGTCCTCAAATATGAGTATGTGCAACCACAGGCAGAAATTAAGCACAGGCCACATCCTATAAGTTATTTTGCCACAATAGGAATCTAGAAGGATATAGAAGGAAAATATATGTAAATATTGGGCATGATTCACAAAGATGTAATTATATACCACTATTGGCTTGTTCATGCATCTAGCATTAAGCCAGGAGTTTTTAAAAAGTAACTTACTCCTACTAATTGCAAACTCTTTGTAAATCAGGCCATATGCCTTTTGCAGACTCCTTCTGAGTAAAACACATTTTATGCTGGCAGTTTCAATTATACAGTACCAAGCTGGGGCTTGTGTTGTCGACCTCTCTAGACTTCACTCACAAAGGCATTGCTGCCTGTAAATATATTTCTATGGTAAAAAATGGAAAAAAAAGAGAAAGGCACACAAACCTACTTGTTGTATTTCTCCAGTGTGTAATTGTACAGTATGTACAGTTAACCACTGGCAAATGGGAGCACAAGGAATATGTGACAAGACATTTCCAGTAGCAGTTCCTCAGATGGTTGTGAATTGTAAAAAAGTGTAAAAGTACATGCAAACAGAGATTTCAATTTCTCAACCTAATTTTTTTTTTTATTATTGTGAATCGGGGCCATCATGTTCTAAGTGGTATCTACAGCTTGTGCTCCTTGTCTCAGAAAGAAATGTTAACTGAAAAAAGGGTTCACATCCCATTTATCAGTGCATGTGTTCAACTCCTGAATGTTCCTTTACATATGGACGACGGCCACACGGCCTGTTAGGACGTCTGTTTCATGATAGTCATGGCTTGTTACTTATCATTTGACTCCTTCCTAACCTCTTACCCATCTGCATTGTAGAGTAACACTCCCTTTCTCTCTCTGGGCCGGCCCATTAATGTATGCATATTGAGCGGGGCAGCGGGCCTGAGCAGAAGCTACCTCACTTGAGAAAACATGCCTCTTCTTTTTATGAATGAATGAATGAATGAATAGCATTTTTATACCGCGCAAACTTAGCCCCAAGGGCCATCAAGGCGCAGAACAAACAAACATAGAAGTCCAAAATACCAGATAACTGAACCAGGAAGCCACTAGGAGCGCAGCCCCTAATCTGCCTGAGAGAAAAGCCAGGTCTTCAGGTGTTTCCTGAAGACCACCAGGGAAGATTGACTAGTGAGCTCTAAAGGGAGGGAGTTCCAAAGTTTAGGAGCCAAGACTGAAAAGGCTCTGCCTCCCAACCTTATCTTCGCAAACCTGGGAACCACTAGCATGTTCTTTGATGATGACCGGAGGGTTCTACTGGGAGTATAAACACACAGAAGAGCCCTAATACCTTCTGATCCTGAGCCGTGAATAGCACCGTTAGCTAGGCAGAGAAGTTTAAAAGAAATCCTAGAGGGAATCGGAAGCCAGTGGAGGTCCTTTCTGGCCATTGTTACAGAAGCTCGCCTAGGGAGAATTAAGACCATTCTGGCCGCGGCATTCTGTACCATTTGGAGACGGTAAATGGAGGCTTTGCTAATGCCACCATAAAGGGCATTGCAATAGTCTAGCCTCGATAATACCAAGGCAACTGTTGCTTGTTTCCGAGCTGCCGGGGACAGGTAGGGGGCAATCTTCCTAAGAATTCTGATAATGCCGCAGCAGGTTGACACCGTCCTGTTTACCTGAGAGTCAAAAGATAAGGCAGGGTCGATTAAGACACCAAGGTTCCTGGCAGTGAGAGTAGGGACGGAGGCCACCAGTCCTTAGACCAAAGATCCTTGCTACCTCCAAAGACCATAATTTCGGTCTTTTCGCCGTTTAGTTTTAAAAAATTACGCATCATCCATTTGGAGACTGCTTCCATACAGGCTCTAAACTTAGGGGCAATCTCACTGGCCGGCTGAGTGATAGATACCAGGATTTGAGTGTCATCGGCGTACGATAGCACATCTAGACCAAAGGATCTTATCACCTTGGCAAGTGGGGTAACATAGATGTTGAATAATAGAGGACTCAATGAAGAGCCCTGAGGAACCCCACATTGCACTTCTTGTGAATCGGAGAGGAAGTTGCCCTCTCTGCTCCCTATGATGGAGAAAGGAGGAGAGTAGACTAAGGGCAGAGCCCCAAACTCCGATATCCTTGAGCCTGGAGATCAGTATTGACGGGGACAAGGTGTCAAACGCTGCTGTGAGATCTAATAACACTAGCAGCTAGGAGTGTCCCCTGTCAACCTCAGATCGGATTCTATTAATCACGACCGTGAGAGCAGACTCAGTACTGTGAGCTGATTGAAACCCATGCTGGGAGATGTCTAACAAGTTGGAACTCTCAATGAATACAGACAGGTTACGATTTATGTGGGACTCCAGGATCTTGGCTGGGGCCGGAAGCAGGGAGATAGGGCGATAATTTTTTAGTATTCCTGGGTTCAAGGAGGGCTTTTTCAGCAAAGGTCTAACAACGGCAGTCTTCCAGGGGGAGGGAAAGATCCCCTCACGAATCGCCAAGTTCATAACCTCTAATAGAGGAGGAAGAACAGACCCTCTGCAGGTCTTCAGAGTTCTTAAAGGACATGGGTCAAGGGGCGAACAAAACTTAGTGGCATTGAGAAGGAGATTGAGATCTTCCAAGGACAGAAGGGGAAAGCCTATAAGCTGGGGTTTAGGCAGGGCATCAACCTTCTCAACAATACAGGGGGTTGAAAAGGAAGATCCTACTGCATTGGCATCAAGTTCTTGATTGCTGATTTCAAGAGCGCTGTAAATATCCGCAATCTTAGAATGAAAGAAACTTGCTATGTTGTTACACAGTTCCTGAGTTTCAATGGTAGGATCGGTTGATCTAGGTGTTGACAGAAAGTCGAGTATGTTGAAGAAATCTCTAGGGGATTTAAGAGAAGTTGTAAGGTTAGTAAAGTAGCACCTTTTTTCCTCCATAATCGCCTTCTTATAATCTCTGAGCAGAGATTTATGCAGGGCTTTCCCCCGTAGATCAGGATGAGCAGTCCAGGACCTCTCTTGTTGCCTGCATTGCTGACGCATAGATCTTAAACGGTCAGAGAACCAGGGTTGAGTAGGGCTCTTGCGGGCTGAGTAGTAACGTTTTGCCAGAGCCAGAGAGTCTATAGCACTGGCTAGGGCATTTGAGAGGTCAGAGGCAGCCCTATTGGGATCACCCAGGGGAGAGCAGCTGAAGGCATTCAGGAAAGGTGACACCGTGTCATCATTGATTGCCTTATAATTCCTTCTGGTTTCCCATGTACTACTCTTGGGTTTATTAAATCGAGAGGAAATGAATTTAAAGTGGAAGGGGACTACCAGATGGTCGGACCAAGAAAGAGGAATGGAAGTGCCAGTCAGAAGTGTAGCATCATTTGAAAAGATGCCATCCAACGTATGGCCGGCCAGATGTGTAGGGCCATTGACCAGTTGACCCAATCCACATGCCGCTAAGCCATCAACAAGTGCTAGCGTATCCTTGGTTTCTATGGCCTCTAAATGGAAATTAAAATCGCCCAGAATGCTAAATTGAGGCTTATCAACATAGGGCTCTATAAGTTTAAAAATATCATGAGCAAAGGTCGTTCTGGGGCCTGGAGGACTGTAGCAAAGAATACCCGAAAAAGAAGCAGGAGGGAGACAATTAATAGAAAAATACAGTGCCTCAAACTTGTCTGAGGGCAAGGAAAGAGGCTTAGTACAGCAAGTGAAGGTATCTCTGAACAGGATTCCCAGGCCACCCCCCTTTCGTCCAGTCCTATCCATTCTGGCCAGAGTATAGCCCTCAAGAACTGCCTCCACAAAATCTGGGCCAGAGGTTTCAGAACCCCAAGTTTCGGTGATAAAAACCCAGGGGGGGGGGGGGGTTTGAGAGACAAAGTCATTGAATGCAACATTATTACAGGCCAACGACCTAGCGTTTAGGAGCAAGCCAGCGTCACTTAAAAAGTTACGGACGGGTAACTGACTTCCAGGTCTAGTAAGTTTTTTATGATAATGATAGCGAGGGCGTATAGATCTTAGAGCCCCTTTGCAGCATTGGATATTAGCAAGATTATCAGGGATTGAGGTAAAGTGACATGATTTAAACACGGGTCTGAGTGCAAGAAGTGCAGAATGGGAATACAACTCACAATTTTCTTTGAGAGTGAAGCGAGGCCCAGCCCAACTGGCCCCTGGCACGTCCTCAGCGCGGACGGGCGCAGACGGGCTTAACTTTGGCGCAACTTCGGCGCACGCCCGCTGCGCGCGTCCGCTGTGCGCGGAGAGAAACATCCCGGTTATAAAACTTTGCCAAAGCAGTGTGTTGCGGCCAGGCAATATGCAAATGTGGGCCACTTTTTTGGGTATGCACAGGCAGATTTTTAATCTCAATCCAATCCTGAAACATTGTAATTGTAATTGCACTTATCTAGCGCTTACTGCCCCTGACTAGGCCTCAAAGCGCAGGGAAATCTATGTGCAGTGCCTATCTGCAGGGTCCTGTGCCAGGTGCCGCATACAACACCCCCTTACTGGGAAAGTTGCTTTGAAGAGCAATATAAGGCGTGGTTACTTTAATAAACGTAATGTACTTACCATTAAGTTCATAATAATGGCCGGCCCCCGACAGTGCTGGATGGCATAAGAACTCCTTCTTCTTTGCATTCCTTACTGACCGGAACTACGAATCTTGGCTTGCACGGCATTACACCTATATTCCTCCAGTGTTCCAAGCCACTCTAGGCAGATGCAGAAACAGAAAAATTGTCCACAGTTCTGCATCCCTTTATCACGGATGTATAACAGGAAATTTCGACCGAGCCTAGTTAGCACCCTTCAACTTTTGCTTGCCTATCTGTACTCATTTCCGAACAAATTTAAGGGTGCTAAAGTGGGAGACAAATAATGTAATTTGTCATTGACTACGCCTAATAACGGAAGTCTAATTGTGTCACGCAAAGCAAAAAAATATTCATTTTGTTTCGTAAAGAATAAAAAGCAATGGCGTAAATGGAAACATTTGACCTCGCATATATTGACTCTACCTGGTAATTCCAAAGATCCAAAACATCATCTTTAGCTGTAAAACCGAAAAAAAGACATTAGTGACTTTGAAAAATGTTGCGAGTTGCTCCGTACCTTTAGATTTTTTTCAGTTGTTCAATGAATGACCATGTCATATGGTCAACAGAGCTCTTACCTTTCCCAATTTCATGCGTAAGTGCATCATCCAAACCAGGATCCTACCTTGTAGTGTGGTTATTGTTGTCCTGAATTTATAATTGGATAACCACATCTGAAAGTACCACAAGGCAACAAAAAAAATAAACAAAATAAAAAACCTGCACGGGATGAGCTCCTTAACCACAGAGTTTGGGAACCTTAGATTCCTGTTCACGTACAGTAATAATTATTGAATTCAAATATATAAGCTAAACACTTTAATACAGTGTGCAAAAAAGTTTCAAGAAGTGACTGTCCAAAGGAAAACGTGTTTTAATACAATGCCAGGAGTAGTTTGGTGGGGACAATGAAGCGATCTGCCTACTCGACGAACAAATCTTTGCAGTGGATGTTGTAAACTCGAAAAGGTAGTCGTATATAAAAAAAGCTCTCCTTTTGAACATTAAATTAATAAAATCCATCACGTGTTTTTTTCTTTAAATGCCTACAAGTACTTCACACAATTTGACAGCATTGTGCGGCTGTCAAAAGTAAAATGTCATACATTGCAGCTACCGTACTTTTAGAACAATCATTTATCCTCTTGCTTCTTACATAGCATGGCGTACAATAAGAAAATAAAAGGATGTGAAGAATGAGGGGAAAAAAAACGAAAAGTAAAGTTCATTCCAACAAAAAAAGGAAAACACTGCTATCTGATCAATTACTTGAAGTAACTACTCAATAAAACTATGCAGCATGAATCAACATGCATTATTATCCATTAATGAAGACAAAGGATCTGAGAAATAAAACTGATACATTATACAAAGGACTTTCGTCTCTAAAACTGTTTTTTAAACTTTTTAATTGATTATTATTAAAAGAGAAGTGGTCTTGCATGAAAGAAAAGATATGAGAAAAATGCTCACATGCATTTTATTTAGCTAACACTTTGGTACGGTGTGAGGAAATGAAGTGTATTAATTCGTGTGGTTGTGCAACCTCATGGTGTAATATACTTACCAACCTCATTGGGACCCTTAGGTTTTGTCTGTTAAACCGACAGCTTAAACAGGGGTACTGGTGGCACTGAGCAGCAAGGCTTCCCACCTAGGAAGAAGTGAATAGCTTTTGGAGGAGCAACTAAACAATTGAAGAAGAAATAGACTTGGCACTCAAGAAAGCCAACACCAATTTATATAATAGAGTGCATTTTTATAGGAATTTAGACACTAGAACGAACAAGTTGCACAGGAGGATTACGGAGATATTAATTTTGCAAGCAATATTAAATCAAAATCGTTTTACTTAACTGTGAACAAGCCTTGGCAAATTAAACAAATTTGACACTTAGAAACTTTTTCAAAGAAAACTTAGGTAAGTGTCAATGTGGTAGGTTAGAAGTACTTGAGACACCCAACTCCAGCAGGGAATTAGTCAGAGGGAACAGCAAGGTCCTCAAGAACAGTCACCTCCATAGAAGAAACAGTCTTCAAGCAGTTCCAGGCAATTTATCCTCGTGTCAATTAATTCCTATGGAGTGGTCCTGATGTACGGGATGAAGGAATGCTAAAGATGCTCCAAGGATGCGATGCAGTTCACATTAGTCTTGCTGTGAATACTTGTTGGTCCCTGAGCCGGGTGAGGTGGTCCTGGTCACAGGAATGACATCTCACAAAGTTTCACAAAGTCCTTGTCTGACAGACGTGCAGTTGCCATTGGACTACTAGTCTCCTTGTGTCGTGGTTACAGCAGGATCCTTCCATGGGTGATAACTTGCTTTCTGGGTGAACAGGAGACACTCTGATGGCTCTTCTGGGTCCAGCAGGCTTAAGTGCAACTTTGAGCAATGTGTCCTGGTACTGGATACCACACAGCGGCAAGGAATGATGATCCGGCAATCTGGGCTACCAACTCACCCCAGCAGGCTTCAGGCTCTGTTGTGAGCCTGTAGGGCATACGGGGGTCAGCCAACTGACCCTTGAAGTCTCTAGCTTTGACTGGCATTGGAAGATGACTTCTCCTGAAACAGAACACAGAAGCCACAGTCCCTTCTCTCACTAGTCACCCAGTGTAGCAGGTGTAGTCCACAACGGTGCAGCCTCTTTTAGCAAGTTTCACAGTGCAACAATCCTCCTATGGTCCTTTTTCCAGTTGTAGACATCTGGGTTCTTGATGCCATATTTATCTTCAGAAAGTGCCCTGAGGGCAAGATGTAGTTGGTAGCCAATGGGCTACCAGGTATCCTCCCTCCTGATGACCACTTTCTGGAATGTGTGGCATCTGGCTATCCCAGGATGCACTATTCTGCCCGCTCTCAACATGGTGAGACCCCTCTCTCGATTACCAAAAGGGGGAACTTGGGAGGCTAGTTTAACGAGGTCCAACGTACAAGCCCCATAGGTACTGAATGCAAAGAAAGTACGAGGTTCCTCTGAAGTAGAAGACAGGGAGAGGAGATTCTAATGAGGTATGGGTTGTCAAAGGTGACCACACACCTGATCAAGTGTAAGCAAAAGGGGAATTCCCTTTGTTGGAACTAGGGCTCTCACACACCCAGCAAATTAGACGTCATGCTTCATCATTTGAGCCTGGCCCTCGTCAGGTCGGAGCTGCAATACTTGACGGGCTTTCAAACCGGGGCTCTTTGGTGGGGATCTTCTGTTCCTGCTGGTTGGTGCAGTGGGGGTGAAGGGCCTAGTGTGTGCAGATGTCGGAGGAAATGGATTTAGAACAGGTCAGTTAGTCCTAACCTTTATTTTATTCATATGGTAAACTGTCTGATTAAAAATGATATAAAGAGTGGCAATAAGCTAGATGCAATGTGTCTAGTTGTGTATGCCCTACTCTAAATTGATCGACATGTTTCGTGCCTCTAATGTCAGGGGGATCTGGGCACTTCTTCAGGATCAAAAGAGGACACTATCTACACTACACGGTCAAGTGAAATCTACATTCCAAGTTTCCCAGGTCAATGACCTAAAATGCAAACAAAAGTGAAAATAAAGTAACCCGAGGTGTCTCCAATCATGTCGTATCTCATCAACCTACAAAAAATCTTTAAAATAGCCATTATTTAAGGTGCTCCCGGAGACATACATTGTGTTCTCCACGAGGCCCAAAATCAATGCTGTAATAGTAATCACATATGAATGCTGCAAAAGTAATCATACATTCCTTACACCACATTGTGGTCATACGTAGTGTTTAGAAAACTCATTTTCCAATATATTTAAAAACTCATGGGGGTGGGTGGGGCCTGAGAACAACAACAGCAGAGAGGACAGTTACAGGACTCACCTCTACTGTTGTAAAGCACTGCTTGCAACAGTTATGGCTGTTTAAAAATGGACACCGATGTGGGTCCTGAAAATAAAAGTCAAACGTGGTAATGATTTACAGGGTTCCTGACTGGTAAGATGTGCTAAACATATGCGGGAAGCAAATGTACCAACTCGAGGTTGGAAAAGTATGAGGGTGCGACAAGGAAATCAAACGCACCTCGTGGAGTCAGCCATGGTCCCGGGTAAGTGGAAAAACACCGGACAGCACAAATCTCAGTGGTCACAGCGGGGCACACAGCCAAATCTATACCCAATCTGTGTGCCGGTGTGCAACCTAAAACTTCGGTGGCTGCGGTCCACGCGGGGCAGCAGAATTCAAGGTCGACAGCCAAATGTGCCTTGTTAGGAAGGCTTACCTCTGTCATGGTGCGATGAGATCCGCTTTTCGTGCTGGAACAAGGAAATTACTCACCCGCGTGTTGACACGCTGAGCTTGCGACCTACCCTACCGCCGTAACCGGGATGGTGCATGGTGTCCGGGCTGACAGGCAGATATAATCGTCGCCAGCTCCGTTGTGGGCGGAGTAGCGTGCACACTCTCTCCCATGTAGGGAACACTCTCTCCCATGCAGGTCCCTATTGCGTTCTTTCTTTGGAGTCAAGTCAAGTCAAGTATACCTGTGTTCGATTTATGCCAGTAAACCATAAAAGCATCACTTCAATACATATTCATAATTACATAAAAGAATAAAACATCTGTGTTCACAATATAAGATAAAATAATAAAAATGCCAAATCATCATGTTAACATACCATTGCTGAAATGTAACTGTTAAGGCTCCTTTTCCTTTCAATGCATTACAAAAACCTTATTTCAGCAAGAAACAAACAGGGTTTGTAAAGAGTGCTTATTCCATAGGGCACGTTTGTTAAATGAATTAACTTTCCATGGCATTCAAATGGATCTAGTGCCAAGCACCTTGGATAAACACAAAGCAATCCAATGGCATGAGGATAAACAACTCTTTCTTTTAAAAAGAGTGGTTCAAAGTAAAGTTTTCTGTGTGCCAAATAGAACCTTTTAAAAAACTGCTCTGACTTACGATCACATGGGCATTTCAGAATGAGTGCACCCCACCCTTCCTTCCTAGGAAATTAACCCATAAGGTGGAAGATGAGGAGACAAAAGCGAGTCAGATGTCTTGGATGAGTGTTGTTTGTTAATTTGAGGAATAGTTTACAACTGGACTGCTCATTCAGTGTGATGAATCTTTCCACTGACATCTTATGAATATCTGGGCCCTACTGTCATGATAAGCTTTGAGTACATATTCCCTTAGGTCTTTTTTAGAGTAACCAGTGATGACCTCCTGGTGTCCCTCTCTGTCTGTCCTAGGCCCCTCAACTTATGTTTGACGTGTCACAACCATGGTATTTTGATAGCATGATCAAGTAATATATAGTCCATGATGATTAATCTAGTGAAGTGTGTCCCTTAATTAGACCATACGGGTCGCCAAATAAAAAGGGGGTTATATTCCAGAATGTCTATTAGAAAATCAACTCACAGTTCCCAGTGGATTTTGGAGTATGACGTTAATTGGAGTCTCCTAAGAAACTTGTACTCTTGCTTCTACATAATTTTATTATCTCACACACCCCAAATGCCTGCTCCATATTTGGCTGCTGAGATCGTTTTAGCATTATATAAAAGGTTCACTGCCACAACATTGATGTAAAAATATTGAGTATAAAATATAGACAACAAAAATATCGACTTGCATACTTAAACAGATAAGTACAAAAATATCAACTAAAAATATTGATGTAAAAATATAGATGTATAAAATATTGACTTGTATATAAATATGAAATAAAATATTATATATTAAATATATAAAATATAAAATATAATGTTAACATCAAATACATTTAATATACATGTTGTTAAAATATAACAAATAAACGTAATAAAAAAATGAACACACAAACATAATAATTTATACATATTACTTTAAAACAAATTATAAACTAGTATTGTTAATTTCACAATACAATCAGTACAACAGAAGGGAAAGTGTTGGATAGCAAAGGGGTAAAAATAACTATTTCCACTCCAGTGAGTGCAAAAGTAGGGTAAGTGTTGGATAGCAGAGGAATTACATTTACTATTCCAACTCCAGTGAGTGCAACAGTAGGGAAATTGTTGGATAGAGGAGGTGTGGGACATGGCCCTATTTTGCTAAAGTTCCCCAAACTTTTTGCTTTTCCCCTAGACCTTTTTTCTGACATATGTTGCCAACTTAGATGTTTTGGACACTTTGCCACTGTTCCCTGAATAAAGTAATGGTAAATGGTTGTCCATGATTCGTATGTTTGCCTTACTAAGTGAAGTTCCTAGAAAGTGCACTATGTGTACCAGGGCTGGTAATGCAAATGCTACTAGTGGGCCTGCAGCCCTATTTGTGCCACCCACACAAGTAGCCTTAAAAAGGGAACTCACGCCTGCCATTGCAGGGCCTGTGTGCAGTTTGTGAAAGGCCTTTTGCCCATAGGATAGAATGGGAAGGCTGTGTAATATGTTTTCCAGCCGATCTTCCCAAAGGCTTAAGATGGAAAGGTGAAGTTTAGTATGCATGAACTCACCGTGCAATAACACATCTTTTTATGAAGATGGTTTTTGCATTATGCGTTTGTAAGCTACTCTTTCAGAAGTGGCTGGGTTTTTGTGCTTTAAACATGTCTGTGTGTCTCTGCCTGGTTGTGGATTGACTGGCTGGATTTGAAAGTGAAAAGATCTTGGGAATGTCTTGACCCAGGGGAGGAGGAGAGACAGCACAGGCTGACCAGCATCTGGAGTGTAGGGGGAGGAGAAGCCCCTAGAGGTGAAGAGGCCTGGGCTGGTGCTATAGAACAATTGTCCCATCTCTTGATGAGTGATTATTTATTTATTTTTATTTATTTATTATTTAAGTTTGTAGAGCGCGACAGCTACCCCTAAGGGTTTCCCGGCGCTAAGATTGTGCAGCTAATAGAGTCAGGTAGAGGCGGATGCAATTATTGGTCAAAGAGCCAGGTCTTAACGGCTTTGCGGAAACAAAAATGATTGTCCTCCGACCGAATGATCAGAGGGAGAGAGTTCCATAACTTAGGCCCCAGATAGGCAAAAGAACGGCCTCCCATTCTTGAAAGTTTGACCCTCGGCACAGAAAAGAGGATTTGGGAGGAGGATCGGAGGGAGCGGGTAGGAGAATACGATTTCACCAAGGTCTGAAGATAGCTTGGGGCCACCTTCTGCCTGATCTTGTGCATATAGGTAAGTGCCTTGAACTTCACACGGTTTTCCACCTTCAGCCAATGAAGTTTACGAAGGTGGCTGGATACATGGTCGGTTTTACGGCATCCGCTGAGCAGGCGCGCTGCGGCGTTTTGTGCCAACTGGAGGCGGCGTGTGACAGCCTTGGCCGCCCCCAGGTAAAGTATGTTACCATAATCCAACCGGGAGGTGACCAAGGCACTCACAACCGAACGCCGGGTATCCACAGGCAACATCCACAAGATCTTTCTCAACCAACGTATAATGGTGAAGCATGTGGATGATACCTTGTTTACTTGGCATTGCATTGTCAGATCCCTGTCAATGACAACACCGAGATTACGAACCTGTTCCACAGGTGCTGGAAGGGGGCCGAGTTCGATGGGCCAGTGCCTCGAAGTCCATAGGTCAGGTTTATGACCCAGGACAAGGACCTCGGTCTTACCCCCATTCAACTTAAGAAGGTTATGGTCTATCCATTTGGCAATTTCACTAAGCCCAACTGAGAGGAGAGAAGTGGAGGCCTTGTCATATTTGGTGAGCGAAAAGACAATCTGCGAGTCGTCAGCATACGTAAATAAAGTAAGACCAACGCTGTCTGCTATGTGGGCTAGAGGGGTGACATACAGATTGAAAAGAAGAGGGCTAAGGATGGAACCTTGAGGGACACCGTGAGGTTGGGGATAAACATTGGAAGTGTCGGATTGGGAAAAGACTTGAAAGGTGCGATCAGCAAGAAAAGAGGCCAACCAGCCCAGGGCCAATCCTTCAACGCCCATGCTGGCTAAGGCGTCCAGGAGGATTTTGTGGGAAATGGTGTCGAATGCCACGCTGGGATCAAGTAATATCAGCGCGGCCGTCTCCCCTCTGTCTAGCAACGAACGGAGATTCTCTGTAACACCTAGGAGCGTCGTTTCTGTTGAGAAACCTGACCGGAATCCTGACTGCGAAGGATGGAGTAAGATGTTAGAGGTCACAAACTGGGTCAGGTGGCAATGAATGTGGCGTTCGAGCACCTTAGAAAAAGCAGGTAACAGTGAAATAGGGCAGTAGTTTGAAAGAAGTTCGGGGTCTGCAGAAGGCTTTTTCAAGAGTGGCGTGACCATAGCGTGTTTCCAGATGGCCCGAACTGTGGCAGTCTTAAGCGATAGGTTCAAAGTAGAGCAGATTGCTGACAATTGCTGGGGGTCGAGGGACCTAAGTACGGCAATGGGTAAAGGATCCAGAGGGGAACCTGATTTAATTTTGCAGAGAGTATCAAGGAGGCCATCAGGCTCTAGATCAGGCCAAGTTAGTAACGGACAAGGGATATGGGCCGGGTGACGAGTGGCCTCCTTGAAGAGAGTCGGTTGTACCGTAGGATTCTGTCCCAGCTTACAAATGGAGATGTCCTGGTGGATCTTGTCCACCTTACTTATAAAGAACTGGGCAATGTCGTTGCATCTTTGGCTCGACAAGGGGGGAGCTTTAACTATAGAGAGAGACCCTGCCAGGTTTTTGACTAGGCCAAACAAAACTTTGGATTTGTCAAGGGCCTCTTCTATAGATTTCGCCACAAAATTGGCCCTAGTAGAGGCACAGGCTGTGTGGTAGATTTTTAAAGCACTTTTGTAGGCAAGAGCTGATGGCTTAGAATAATCTTTCCGCCAAACGCGTTCCAGCTTCTTACAGCGGGATTTCTCGGCCTTTAGCGCCTCTGTATACCAAGGAGCAGGAGTCTTGTGAGGCACACCCTTCTTTAACGAAGCAGGGAGACAAATATCAATGGCAGTTTTTAGCCAGGCATCCATAGAGGAAGCTGCGGTTTCCGCATCCACTGACATAAGCAGTTCTGCAGGGAGGTGGGATGCTAACACTTTGTTCAAAGAACAAATGTCCAGTTGTTTCCAAGCCCTCTTACTTTCCACATGGGTATCGTTGGGAGAAACTCGAGCAGTCCTGGACGTAATCCTGAAGCTGACCAAGAAATGATCGGACCAGAGGACGGGCAAGGCCGGGTAACATATCAAGTCAGGCAAATTCGAAAAGATGGGGTCTAATAGGTGTCCACCTTTATGAGTGGGGCCGGAATTGAGAAGAGTGACATTCATTGCCTGACAGTCGGCAATCAGGGTTCTGGCTGCACTGTTGCTAGGGTCGTCTAAGTGAATGTTGAGATCACCTACCACTAGAAGAGAACTGGGTTTAATCAAAAGTGAAGCAATAAGATCGGACAGATGGGGAACCCAGTCGTTAGCAGGTCCCGGAGGGCGGTAAATTAATAAGCCGGACAGCGAAGTTTTGGGGTGAAGAACAAGTTTGAAAGATGCGGCTTCACAATTGTGCAGGACAATGCCATCCAATTGGCATTGATATATATTTTTTAAAACGATGGCGATGCCGCCACCAACTTGTAACCCTCTGTCACACCTAACAATGGCATAATTGGCTGGCAGTGCCTCCGCGATGTCTGGACCAGAACCATTGTGAAGCCAAAATTCAGTGACAAAGAGGGCATCAGGCTGTTCGTCGTTAAGGAGATCAAAGATCTCGCGTCTGTGCTTGGGTATGGACCGACAGTTCATACTATAAAAGTTATAAACAGTTACAGGATTAATCGACGATTGAGAATCCAGACCCCACTAATCAAAGGAAGAAGGTGTCACTGGTAGGGAGGCACCTAGAACTGGTATGAGCAGGGGTCAGTGCCCCCTGTAACACAAATTCTTCAAAGCCATTGAAGGGTATAACTCAGTGAGCTGAAGCCCCGGAACTTTGGAGAATGGCTTGATCAAGTGTGAACAAGAGTGGAGCTACTTCGTAGTCAAGAGGACCTTTGCCATGGAAGAAACTACTGAAGAGACTGATGCATAGGACTGCTCTGTGTGATCTGAGACTGGCCTGCAGTTTGCTGTTTCAACCAAGGAGAGGCTAAAGGGATTTTGCTGTGTGCTGTGTCCCCCTGCTTGAAGGACTTTGCTGTGTGCTGTGTCCTGAAGTAACTGTCCCCAAGGGCCTCAGGTGAGCTGGCTCCCTGTTCGGAAACACAGGAACACAAACACTTTCAGAAAAGACTCTCAGAGATGCTGTGTGCATGTGCTCTGTCTAACCTGAGACCTTCATAAGTTGTACCCTGTGATCATGTCCACCAGAAGATCAAGTGTGTCTCAGCGACACTGCATGCGTGTATCGTGTGCAGCCTGAGACCCTCGTGAGGAGTTGTCTGGTTATCGTGCACCTGGAGTCCAGTGAGTCTCATTGACTCTGAGTGTGGGTTTAGTGTGCAGCCTGGGATCTACGCAATTGTCGGAAATTCAGAGAGATTGCATTCGAGGCCCAAGACGCAGGACAAGGAGAGGATAGTGGGTTTGCGCCCCCCAGGTAATGTGTGTCGACTCCTGGGGCGGGCGCAGGCTCAGAGGGAGAATCTCTCGGCCTCTTTATCTGTCCTGCAGCGTGAGCCTCTGCTTCAGCTCAGATCGCGGCCCGTGTGCCAAGTGAGTGGCAGCACCGGGGCCGGAGTGCGAAGCTGCATTTAGTGTGTTATATCCTACCTATGTGGGGGGGGGGGCAACTGCGGCTGGAGACTAACCGCAAGCCAGCACGAGTGGCGGAGAGACTGCTGGAGGCACCGTGAATGGTACCAGAGTAATTTATGTATTGCATTATTCCTGCATAATGGAGTATCTTATGATTGTATGACGCATTGTCTTATTCCTGCACAACAAACTGCCTGTTTGTCATATTCCCCATTGCATTGGTTTTGCATAACGAACTGCCTGATAAGTGTGTTACGCATTGCACTAGGTTTGCATAACGAATTGCCTGATAGATGTGTTACGCCTTGTCTTAGTCTTGCATCACAAACTGCCGGATTGTCGTTTTATACATTGCATTAGTGTTGCATACCGAACTGCCTAATGCATGTGTTCTGCATTGCATTAGTTTCGCATAACGAACTGCCTGATAACTGTATTACACGTTGCATTGCTTTGTCCTAACAGAGTATCTGAAGGGCACTGTACGCATTGCATTATTAGGGCATAACAGTTTACAACGTTATTCCCAGACAGCCGTATTACGATCTGCATTATTCTTATGTTGTAAAATACCTGATTGTTGCATATTGAGCTGCATATTACTACTTTAGGAGTACATAGGATTGTTTAGTTTATCCCAATAGTAAATAAAGCGAGGGGGAGCTTTACCACAAGGCATATGTTGGTCCAGTATTGTGTGGTCGCATCGTATATCTTTTTAAAAACATATACTTGTTTTTCTATGAAACTTGTGTGGAGTCTATTTGTGGCGTCATCATTGGGTTGCTGTGAAAGGAATTGCAAATACTTTTCACATTGGCCTTGAAGATAAGCTTGCTGCTCGTGTCAAGCTACCAAGGGGATGGTGCGGGGGCTATCACTAGAGGCGACCTGTCTTTCCCCAACTTTGGGGGCTCGTGGGCCCCTGTTTGGCCTACGGTACCTACCTCAGCCAACCAGGGATCCGGGGATTCTAACAGGAGGGGTAAAAATTACTGTTCCCACTCCAGTGAGAGCAACAGTAGGGAAGTAGGGAAAGTGTTGGATAATAGAGGGGTAAAATTTACTATTCACACTCCAGTGAGAGCAACAGTAGGGAAAATGTTGGATAGCATATGGGCAACAATGACTATTCCCACTCCAAAGAGTGCAACAGTAGGGAAGGTGTTGGATAGCGGAGGGGTAAACATTTCTATTCCCACTCCACTGAATGCAACAGTAGGATTAGTGATGGATAGCGGAGGGGTCAAAAAAAGTATTCCCACTCCAGTGAGTGCAATAGTAGGGAAAGTGTTGGATAGCGGAGGGGTAAACATTTCTATTCTAACTCCAGTGAGTACAACAGTAGGGAAAGTGCTGGATAGTGGAGAAGTAAAAATGACTATTCCCCATATAGTGAGTGCAACATTAGGAAAAGTGTTGGATAGCGAAGAGACAAAAATTACTATTCACACTTAAACAGTTAAAACGAAAAATATTAAACATTTAAGAAAATTATAAAATAAATAAACAATATTAAAAAAAGGAAAACTATCCCACTCCAGTGAGTGCAACAGTAGAGAAAGTGTTGGATAGCAGAAGGGTTAAAAATTACTATTCCAACTCCCGTGAGTGCAACAGTAGGAAAAGTGTTGACAGCGGAGGGGTAAAAATTACTATTCTAACTCCGATGAGTACAACAGTAGGGAAAGTGCTGGATAGTGAAGAGGTAAAAATGACTATTCTCACTCCAGTGAGTGCAACATTAAAAAAAAGTGTTGGATAGTGGAGAGACAAAAATTACTATTCACACTTAAACAGTTAAAACAAAAAAGATACAAAATTTAAGAAAATAAATTAACAATATTTAAAAAAAATGAAAACTATTCACACTCCAGTGAGCGCAACAGTAGGTAAAGTGTTGGATAATGGAGGGGTAAAATGTACTATTCCCACTCCAGCGAGAGCAACAGTAGGGAAAGTGTTGGATAGCGGATGGGCAAAAATTACATTCCCACTCCAAAGAGTGCAACAGTTGAGAAGGTGCTGGAGAGCGGAGGGGTAAAACTATTCCCACTCCACTGAATGCAACAGTAGGATAAGTGATTGATAGCGGAGGGGTAAAAAAAATTATTCCCACGGTGAGTGCAACAGTAGGGAAAGTGTTGGATAGTGGAGGGGTAAAAATTACTATTCCCACCCCAGTGAGTGCAACAGTAGAGAAAGTGTTGGATAGCTGAAGGAATAAAAATTACTATTCCACTATTCACACTTAAACAGTTCAAACTAAAAATATAAAAAATTTAAGAAAATCATAAAATAAATAAACAATATATAAAAAATGAAAAATCAAATATAATAAATATATAAAAAGAAAACATATATTATTAATTCCATTCAACAAAAACCTACAAATATTACATAAACTAAAATAATAAATGAATTAATAAAAAATAATTATTTTAAACTAGAAAATATTTACAAACAAAACAAAAAAGTAATTAATACATACATGTATTTATTTTATTTCCAACCCTATAACACCACACCAATAACAAAACACTTCAACATTTTTATTTAAATGTACTTCTATAATTAACATAATTAATAATCAATTTAAACAATAATATTCATATTATTAATAAACAAAACTAATAAACACTAATTGACTACACACCTGTTAACACTATAATATCCACAACATACACATATAGTAAACTATAAAATATTAAAACTTTTTAAAAAATATATTTTTATTTGCATTTATAATCAACATAAACACAATTGGCAAGTCACAGTTAGTTATGCACACTCCCAAGCATCCCCCTGCCCCCTCCCACCATCCGTAGTGACCACGTCATGAACAGCAAATCAACAAGATCCAGCCCTCTCCCACAACACATAATTCTGCCACCCACTGTCAATCCCCAAGAGTGCTCCAGAGGTCTCGGTCCCACAGTCGTCTTTCCAACAATACGAAACATAGCCTCAAACAACAGGACTCTCAGTACGTCAACCTGGTCCCAGACCCTTCTTTGAAACCATGATACTTTCTCCATTTTCCCCATAGTCTGCGGAATTTCCAGGGACAACCCCTGGCTTTGTAGGTGACCCTTTCAGCCACCATGTACATATCCAACCCCCTCCTCCAGTCTCCCACTAGGGGAGACGATGGTGCCCCCCACGCTCATGCTAGGTCCCTCTTCGCCACCACCAGGGCCAGCATTGCAAAAATCAGATGTGGGCGGCTCAAATCCACATCGGTAGTTATCCGCAATAAAACAAATGTTGGGTCCACCGCGAGCGTTGCCTCTAACACTATACTCAGTTCTCCCAGTATCTGTGTCCAATAAGTGTGAATAATGGGTCAGTCCCAGATGATATGATAGAAGGTCCCCTGTAAATGGCCACATCTGAGACAACAGGAGTCACTGGCTCTGCCCATGCAATGCAGTCTGGTCCTGTCATAGTAGATCCTGTGTAGTATCTTATATTGAATGAGGCGCAGCCGGGATTTAATCGCGACTTCTCTATGGTACATCAGGGCTTCTTGCCAATCTATTGTGTCCATCTCGCCCAGGTCCTGTTCCCACACTGCTCTCAGTTTCCCTAATATATCCGGCGTGGTATTATTTAGGGTTGGTGGACCTGGCCCTTTTTGGCAGGTTTACCCCGAAACTTTTTGCTTTTTCCTAGCCTGTTTCTGGAACCTGGTGTTGGTGATTTTAGGCCTCTGCGCACTTTTCCACTGTGGTACAGGGTAAAGTGCGTGAGCTCTCTGTGTATGTGTGGTGAGTGACCTGCCCTCCCATAGGAATGCATGGGTAATATGTGTGACCATGGTAGTTCCTGATGTGTGGGGAGTGCAGGGTCGAGTTTGGTATGTGCGAACTCGTGAGATTAAATGCTGCGTGATGATGTATGCGGCATGAATGTGTCTAGTGCGGAAGTGCCACTTGTAGACATGTGTGTGCATGTGTAGTGAGTCTGCTGGCATGTGAGTGGCTGGAGCCTGGCCCCAGGAGTGCCTGGGCCTGCTTGTGAATTGACTGTCTGGTTTGAGGATGACAGGGGCTGGGGAGCACCCAGGAGGTTGTCTGAGTCAGCCCCTGGTTGAATGACTGCATCTGCAACTAGAGTGGTGGGCGGAGATAGCACCTGGGAGTGAATAGGGCTGTGCCTGCCTGCCACAATGCTGGCTCCACATCCCGCTGGGCGACTGTCACCTCTGCCCCTCACACTGAAAGGAGTTCCCTATAACCAGTTCTAGCTGGTTCTCACACTGCCTGAACCCTTTAGAAAAAGGATTTTATAGTATAAAAAGGGGCTGTGTCCCCTTACAAAATGTTCTTGTTTCTGACTTGAATCCTACCAGGGGCGTGCTGCTGCTTGGGCCCAGGGGAAGGCTTGCCTCCCTGGGACCTGCCCAGACCCTGGATATCTCATGGACTTGGAGCCTGATGGACTTTCCTTTTCTGGGAGCTGCTGTGCTTCACCTTATGTCCTGGACTATTGAGGTCCTGGACTCCTGAAGAACTTTGCTGGAGGATTTCTCTTATTAGGAGCTGCTGGGCTGCCTCCTTGATGCCTCAGGACTCCTGGGACCCTTCTTGATGTAGGGGTCATCTCTGGGGGCTTGTGGGGCTGTCAGTGCCCCCAGCACGATGGAAGCGCTTTATTTTTGGGCAGAGCGCTGTGGTTTTCCCTGAGGGGAGCGCTCCTGCCCTTTGTGTGCCCCGAGTGCTTCGTGTGCACTTTATTTTTATATTTACGGGTATTCTCCCGTTTATAGGCCCCTTTGCGAGTGCCCACCTCGCTGGTATGTTTTATTGTAATACCGAGGGTGCCCACCCCTCCTTTCTGCCCTTCGTTTCACCGCCGCGGCACCGGGAAGGAAAATGGCAGCAAAAAAGGAAGTTCGGCCCGCGTCCGCCTGACTGTGGGCGGGGCTGAGATTGATTTACTTCCGCTTCCCCCCTGCCTGGGGGAAGCCATGCCTGCCTTGCTGGTCTCCCGTAGGGAGAGGGAGACCGGAGATCCTTTCCGCCATCTGGGAGAAGCTGGGACTGCGTGGGGAGGCTGGGAGCCTACCCCGCCTTCCCGAGTGGCCGCGGGAAGTCCCGCCCCCTTGTGCCACGCTGCAAGGAGAGCCCCGAGAGGATCCGGTGACGCGCTGGTCGGCGCCGGGCTCCTATGATTGAGGAAGAGCCCCGCATACCGCCACCCAAGTGGAGAGGAGGAGCCTCTGCCCCCGCAACAGCCGGTGAGTGTTAGAGAGCTGGGGGGGCTCCGGGTGGCCCAGTGGTATGGCCCATTGAAGGCCCAGGATGCTCATGATAGTTAGGGCGGCCCCGGATGGCAGTGGGCTGCCCTACCGTTCTTCCCGAGCCAGAGTGCTCCGATGGGCATGATTGTTTGAGGAGCCTGAGTGCTGTAACGGGCATAATTGATGTCTCGAGCCCGAAGGCTCCAACGAGGCCCACAGTGATTTTAGGGTCCCCACGAGGGACGTGTGCATGTGTTGCTTAAGGCCCCCATCGCTCCAACCTACAGGGGCATATTTGTTTTAGAGCCTGTGTGGCTCCAACGGTTGGGGGCATGTGTTAGGTCAGAGCCTGTGTGGCTCCAACTTGTGCAGAGTGTCAGAGTCTGTGGGGCTCCAACAGATGGCGCAGATTTGTTCCAGGGGCTAGAGAGAGCCCCTGTCGCCGTTTGTCTCAACTGCCCAGCAATTAGTGGGCAGCTGCACCGTTTAGGTGCAAATTTGAGAGTCCCTGGGAAGTACAGAGATGGCGCAGTGGTGCCAGGCCTTCCACAGCTGCGCAGCACTTAGTGCCAACTGCAGCGTTTAGGTCCTTGTGATTGTTCTCAGCTGCCCAGCTTTGTGGGCAGCTGCCACGTTTAGGCCCCAGACATTGGGACACAGGGCGTCCTAGCCCCAACAAGGCCAGTTGGCCTAGGGACCTCCACAGGTGGTGGCTTATGTAAGTTTTGCGCAATTGTGTGGTTTTATTTCACCTCTGAATGTGTTTTCATGCATCATGTGTTTTTGCGCTATTGAGTTATGTTCTGGCACCTCTGAATGTTTTTATGCATCATGTGTCTTCCTTGTTCTTACACCTCTGAATGTGTTGGTTATACATCATGTGTTTTTGCTGTGTGCTTACCTAAGTGTGTTTAGATTAGTGAGGAGATTGCCTGCTGTAGTTTTTACTGGTTAGGCCTAGATATGATTTCTGCGCTAATATGCTTTATGTGCTGGTATGATTTATGCTATTATGCATTATGTGTCTTACCTACACCTCTGAATGTTTTAGGCATCATGTGTTTTCTTTCCTTACACCTCTGAATGTGTTTTTATGTATCATGTGTTTTCCTTCCTTACACCTCTAAATGTGGTGATGCATCATGTGTAATGTGTTCTTACCTATAATTGTTCTTTTGTGCTACACGTATTACTAGTTCTAAAAGTGCTGATTCTGACAGTGACCCATGTGGCCCTGTCTTGTACATAATCCCTTGTGAATATTGCCCGTGCCAGTTGGCACAATGTACATGTGTGATTTCTATCTGATGTGTTTTGACAATACAGAAGTTATTTTCATATAACCTTGTGTGGAGTTCCTTTTGTGGTGTGCCTAGGATGTTGTTGCTGTTGTGTGCTGGTGCAAATGCTTTACACATTGCCTCTGGGATAAGCCTGTCTGCTTGTGCCAAGCTACCAAGGGGGTGAGCATGGGTTATCTTTGCGTGTGACTCCCTTGCCCTGACTAGAATAGTGGTTTCTGCCTGGCTTTGGCGTCAGCCTTAGCCTACCAGAAATAGCCAGTTCTAACAAGGGTCTTATATGTCAGGGATACCAATTTATTAGGGACCCGTTCTTGTAACAAACGACCCTCTAGCAGGGCATATTCTGGCAATGAGGAGGTGAGCACTGCCTCAGCATTCCAGGCATGGTGCAGCTGCGCATATTTGAGGAACTGCGCCGGTCTTAGTCCATACTCCGCCGCCAGGGTCCCATATGTTTTAAGCTCTCCCCTCGCCATCAGGTCCCCCAGCGTTCCTGATATCATCCCACCCTTTAAAACCTGTAAGTTTGTGGAGCTCCTTCAACCATGTGCAGGTCCATATTGGTGTCTGTTTGGTCGGCTTGTGCGACCACCCCATCATCCTCGTCACCCTATCCCAGACCTCTGTAGTTATCTGCGTGGCCGGGAGTAGCAGCCTCTTTCCGACCCCCTCCCATATAAATAGTGTAGGCTGGTATGGCGTGCCATGGTGGCCCTTTCCAGTCTATACGTCGGGTGATCCGTAAGCACATGGAGCCATTCATTTATCGGCACCAAGTGCTCAGCCTAATAATATACCTCAACATCCGGTAGGGAGATCCCTCCATTGTATTGATTTCTCTGAAGTGCACCCAGAGCTATTCTTGGTTGTTTCCCCAAACACAGCAAAGCGCGTAGTTCTGCAATGATTGCCTTAAACATCTGTCTGGGAAGGGGGAAGTATTCATTCTGTAGGGCTTACAGGAAGTGGGGCAGTGTGATCATCTTAAACATTGCGGCTTGGCCTAATATCGTGAGGGGGAGGGTCTTCCACCTAAGGGCATCATCTATAAAAATTTCTAAGCACTCGTTGGATGTTTTTTTGCTAGGAGGTGTGTTTGTCTGTAGTCAGGTAGATTCCCAGGTATGTGAACCCCGCCTGAGTGAATTGGAGGGTGCCCGGTAGGGGGGCCATTCCTCCTCCCGGCTTCGGCTTTATAGGACTGATTTTTGCCAATTGATCATGTACCCCGAAAAGGAGTCATACCTGTCCAGGAGTTTGAAGGGTGGGGGACTGCATTGTGTTGTAAACTTATTGTATTACTTTTCTCTTGTCTCTATGATCTTCTTCCCTCTCTGTGACTTTCTTGTTTTCTAGAATGGTTATGCTTGCTTGTAAGACTCAGGTTCTGCTGTGACAGTTGAGTACTGGTCAGCAGGCGTTGAGTCCACATACTGCTGTGCTCTGCAATAAATCTCCTATACTACAACAACTGGTTAGAGATTACTTACAACATTTTGGCGACTTGTGCCTGCTGTCCAGAGAGTGGTGATTCTGTGCCTCTCATTTCCTGGCATATATCGACGAGCAGAAGCACTTCAGCGGTAGGACTCAGCGAAAAAACGAACCCGGCGATGTCTCTCATGAATTCTGCATGAAGACGGAGACATCCGATCGAAATTCCGAGCGGAATTCGAGGTTTTTGGAGGTTTTGGCTGTCGGAAAAGACTTTCAACCGAAATCAAGTAAGCGAAGCATTGCTCCCTAGCAACGTGTCTGAGTTCCAACACCATTTTCTAGACCGGGCAAGTTTGTCAGTGAGCGGATGTGACACATTACGCTAGCGTGCAGCGCTGCGTTTCAAGCCTCACTTTCATCCCGGCGGCCATCTTGATTTTGTTTTGTTTACCACGGAGGAACACTGGTATTCACATCGCGTTGTTGTACAACGGTTGAACTTGTCTTTTCGAGATTAGAGCTGTGAGGGATCGATAAAGCTCTATTTTCTAGCGGATCATCTTATCAAGGTATTTCAATGTATATGTGACTTTTTGCCAACTTTGCAACAAATTTGTTCTGTGTCCATCACTTTTATTTCAAGGATTTTCAACAGTTGATCTAAGTTGTTCACAGACTCAATATTGGATTATTTTTAAATTTAAATATGGCACAGCAAGTTGTAGTAGCTCTTCCTCCTTCATTTTTATCTGAACCAGGGAATCCCAACATTCAATGGGAAGACTGGTTTATAATGTTTGACAATTATTTAGAGGCACTTGATGGCCAAGAATTTTCGTCAAAAAGAAAGAAAGCAATCCTATTGAGTACCTTGGGCAAGGAAGGACAAAGGGTTTTTAGATTCTTACCGATTGCTTTACAAGGTAATGGCCAAGCAATTCCTGACGAGTTTATAGAAGCTGTATCAAGGCTAGAAGTCAGGTTTGCCAAGGCGGAGAACCTTGTTATGAACCGCTACAAATTTTATACCCAGAAACAGAAGCCGGATGAGTCTATAGATGATTTTGTCACACGCTTAAGGGAACTCTCCATAAAATGCAAGTTTGGGGCTATGTGTGACGAACTTATACGTGATCAGCTCATTGTTCAGTGTAGCAGGAAAGACTCTGGGCGGCAAAGAATCCCACACTCAAGGTGGCGATAGATCTCGCTCAGGTCATTGAGGAATCAGAAAAGTGTATAAAAGTTATTGAAAATTCAAAAAAGAAGAGTGCGGAGCAAGAGGTCTCAGAAGTCTCAGAAAAAGCATCAGATCACGAATCGGACTACTCAGTGGATGAGTCAGTTGCGGTGGTGAAAAACAAGTTCAGGCCTAATGTCAAGAAAAATTCGCCTTCCATTAAGCTTTGCACAAGATGTGGTAGCACCTGTCACACCTCAGAGGCGAGGTTCTGTTTTGCTGCCAATAAAGAATGCTTAAGATGTGGCCGCATTGGACACTTTTCGAAAATGTGCCAAGCAAAGGGGAAACAGAAGATTGCTGTAGTTGAGGATTACAGTAGTGATGTCTCGTCTGTTAGGAACAGATTACTAGTTGTCAATGACACAGATATTGCGAGCATTGACGACAGAAGGCAGAATAGACCAAAGGCTGAGTTTAGAATTGATGGACGTGAAGTATCACTTATGGTGGACACTGGGTCACGTTACACAATCATTCCCCAATCCACATTTAACATGTTGTGGGGTGAAAAACCTCTTTTACAGAGTGACATTTCTCCAAAAGTGTTTCAGGGAGAGATTATAGACATTGTGGGATATTTCGAGTCTGACATATTGTTAAAAAATAGATCCACAAAGGGTAAAGTTTATGTATCTCTTGATGGTCCTCCTATTTTGAGTTGGGTACACCAATTATTTGTACATCATTATTAATCCAAGAGCGCCTGACCAAGTTATGGTGTTGGAAGATGACTCTATAGAGTCTATTTTGAATGACTTTGGCTCTGTGTTTAATGGTGATCTGGGTGAGCTCAAGGGGTACTCTCATCTCATCAAATTGAAAGATGACTCTGTACCTATTCAACATAAATTGAGGAGGATTCTTTTAGCCATTAGGAGTGATGTTAAGTCTTTATTGGAAGAGATGTTGCAAAGTGGGGTCATTGAGCCGGTGGAGGTGTCACAATGGGTTTCTCCGGTGGTCATTTCTAAAAAATCAGATGGGAAACTGAGATTTTGTGTGGATCTCAGGTCATTAAATAAGTGTGTAATTGCTGACACTTTCCCTCTACCCAACATTGGGGAATTGGTTTCCACTCTTGATGGTGCAAGATATTTTTCTAAGCTAGACCTCAAGAGTGCCTACCATCAGGTAAAATTACATGAGAGTTGTAAACATCTCACCGCCTTTATCACCACTGAGGGTGTCTTCCAGTTTACCAGGCTACCATTTGGTCTCATTTCAGCCGCTAGTGTTTTTCAAAGAATGGTGGATGAAATAATCAAGGGGCTGGAAAAAGTAGTCTACTTCCAAGACAATATTTTGGTGTTTGGAAGTTCGGTTTTTGAGCACAATCAGATACTCAGGAAAGTGTTGAACAGGATTTCTGATGCGGGTCTTACCCTGCGTAAAGAGAAGTGAGTTTTTCTCGTGGAACAAATTGAGTATTTGGCCCATGAGATTTCAGCTTCTGGAATTAAGCCAAAGAAGGATTTGTTATCAGCGATAAAATCGAATCTGCTTCCCACGGATAAGGACCAACTTAGGTTGTTTATGGGACTCATAGAGTATTACTCTAAGTTTGTTAAGAGTTTTTCAGAAAAGACAATATGTCTGAGGTCCTTACTTAAGAAGGGGTGCATGTTTGTGTGGGGATCTGAACAGGAGTCAGCTTTTTGTCAGATAAAAAGTGGCATATGTACGGCTGGTATTTTGGCACTATTTGACACAAGACGTGTTCCCATACTCATGGTTGATGCTAGTGCATCTGGGTTAGGTGCAGTACTTCTTCAGAAGCATGAAGGGGGTGAACGTCCGATCGCTTTTGCCTCCGGGACCTTGTCTGAATCTGAGGTCAATTATAGTGTGATTGAGAAAGAAGCTTTGGAGGCTGTCTGGGGCGCACACTATTTTCGGACTTATCTTTGGGGAATATGTTTCAAAGTAAAGACAGATCACAAGCCTCTGATTTGAATTTTGGCTCCTGGGGGGGCTGTCCGAGGGTCTCCTAGATTAGCAAGGCTAGCAGCCAAATTGCAAGATTTTCATTTTGAGATACAGCATGTACGGGGTTGGAGGAATCTTCAAGCTGATTGTTTTTCAAGGTTACTGTTAGAGGGGCGATCCCAGGGGAGGGCAGACTTGCACCTGACCACCCTGTGACCCACCTCTCCTAGGAAGACAGCCGAGTAATGGCGGGAGATCCTCAGGGAGAGGACCTCGAATCTAGGATCATACGCGCTGCGCTAGTACCACTCGACAAAGGGACACCACACCGTAGTATTAAGAGAACGTATTCTTTATTTTTAAGTAAAAATTGATCTTTATGATCCGCAGATTCTTATGTACAGGCGAGAAAGGGCTCAAAGAGTCTCGGCAGGGGTAGGGTAGTGAGACAGTCTCAAGGTTCAAAGTCACTTGCGGGTGCGTATCCGGCGCACAGCTCTCAATCCTCGAGCCGGGGGATACGGGGTGATCTTGGGTCCAGCTGGACCAGGATAGTCTCTGAGCCGGGATCGAATCAGCAGGGCTCGAGTTTCTCAAGGTGTAGGGGAGCCGCGACAGCGTCAGCAGGGCTCAGGTGGTCTCGGGCAGAAGTCCTTCTCTGCCAGGTAGGAGCCGCGACAGCGTCAGCAGGGCTCAGGTGGTTCTTCAGTTCGCAGGAGAGCCGCGACAGCATCAGCAGGGCTCAGGTGGTCGTCGAGTAGAAGTCCTTCTCTGCTCGGTAGGAGCCACGAAAGGTCAGCAGGGCTCACGTAGTCCAGGATACAACTGCCTTGGTAATCCAGAGCAACCCTTGATATAGGACTCCTTGCCTTTGATGTCTGGAGTCCTCGCAGGCGGAGGTCTTAGCACCTGGGGGTCGGTTGTTGTGGGTCCCGCCTCGGCGGCTCCTTTCATCCTTCCAAGGAGGGTCTGGAGGGATCCCAGACACTCAGCAGGCCTGGAGCCAGGCCTCAGGGAGGCCGGATGGGTGATCGAAACTCATCTCTCAAGGGGAGGTGGGAGGTGTGATCGAGCTACTCCTCCCTCTCTCGCTCACAGGGAGCGCTCTACCCCCTGGCCGGGTATGACGCCGAAGGCCGAGGTCGGGCTGGGGCCGGGGCGGCCATCTTAGGTGCAGGGACATGGGCATCCGCCTCGGGTACCAGGGAAAATGGAGGGAGAGGACGGGGAAGCCCAGTGTCGGGGATGTGGGTCATGGAGGGAATGGTCGGGTGAATCAGGGCCATGGGGATCACTACGGGTCAATGAGGACCACGCCAGAAGGCCTGGTCGAACACGCGTCCCCCCCAGCTGAAGGTCGGGGAGAACTACCCATCCTCTTTGGGGTTCTCTTAGCTGAGGCGGAAGAACCTGGAGAGGCCGTCAGCATTGGCGTGGTCGGTACCAGGGCGATGCTCTACTGTGAAATCTACCCCCTGGAGGGAGATTGACCATCGCAGCAGTTTGGGGTTTTCTCCTCTCATCTGCATGAGCCTCCTCAAGGGTCGATGGTCTGTTTGGACTCGGAAGTGGGTTCCGAACAGGTAGGGTCGGAGTTTCTTGAGGGCCCAGACTACTGCGAACGCTCCTCGTTCGATGGTGCTCCATCTCTGTTCTCGGGGCAGTAACCTTCTGCTGATGAAGGCTACGGGCTGATCTATGCCTTCCTCATTGAGCTGGGACAGTACGACTCCGATGGCATGCTCGGAGGTGTCCGTCTGGACCACAAACTCCTTAGAGTGGTCCGGGGCTTGAAGCACGGGGGCAGTACACATGGCGGTCTTCAAGGCGTCGAACGCCTTTTGACAGGAGGGGGTCCACTGCACGCGCTTGCGCTGATTTTTGGACATCAGCTTTGTGAGGGGACCTACTATGCTGCCGTAATTCTTTATAAACCTCCGGTAGTAGCCGGTGAGGCCCAGGAAGGCTCGGACCTCGGTTTGGGTGGTGGGCGGTTCCCAGGCCAGGATGGCATCGATCTTCGGCTGGAGAGGGGCGACCTGCCCGCTTCCAACCTAATGGCCTAGGTAGGTCACTGACCCCTGCCCAATCTGGCACTTGCTGGCTATCACCGTCAAGCCTGCCTGGCGCAGGGCTAGCAACACCCTCCGGAGGTGCCGGAGGTGCTCGTCCCAGTGTGAACTGAACACCGCAATATCGTCCAGATATGCGGCGCTGAACTCTTCCAGCCCGGCCAGGACTCGGTTCAACAGTCTCTGAAAGGTGGCCGGGGCGGGGTGGAGAAGGCGGACCGCTCCTTGGCTCCCTCTGTGAGCGCAATTTGCCAGTAGCCACAGTTCAGATCGAAGGTACTCAGGTAGCGAGCAAACCCCAGGCGGTCCATGAGCTCATCCGCGCGAGGAATGGGGTGGGCGTCTGCTCGTGTGACTGAGCTCCCGGTAGTCCACACAAAACCGAAATTCGGTGACAGACCCAGGGGCCGCGGCTTTCGGGACCAGTACCACTGGGCTGGCCCAGGGACTGTCGGAGGGCTCGACCACTCCTAGGGTGAGCATTTTCGAGACTTCGGCCTGGATACAGGTCCGGACTTGGTCAGGCACTCGGTAGGCTCGGTGTCGCACCGGCGGGCTGTCTCCGGTGTCCACGTCATGGACACACCAGTCGGTGATTTTGGGGACCAAGGAAAACAAATCAGGGAACTGCCCCAAGAGCTGGCGGCAATCCTCACGCTGCTGAGGAGTGAGGGAGGAAGAGAGGCTCACTCCGTCTACGGAGCCGTCCTTCTCTTTGGCACACAGGAGGTCAGGGAGAGGCTCCGTTTCCTCTTCCGCTCCGTCGTCGATGGCCAAGAGCAAGCTCAACTCCGTCCGCACGAAGTGAGGCTTTAGGCGGTTCACGTGGAGGACCCGAAGGGGGTTCCGCGGGGACTGGACGTCCACCAAGTAGGTCACTTGGCTTTTCCTCTCCACGACCTTAAAGGGGCCGGTCCATTTGTCTTGGAGGGCGCAGGGTTTCACCGGGGACATCACCCAGACCTGCTGGCCCGGTTGAAACTCGACCAGAGTGGCATTCTGGTCATACCAGCGCTTCATCTCCTCCTGACTTGCTTCGAGGTTGGCTTCGGCCAGCACTCGGAATTTCCATGTCTGGTTTCTGAGGGTGAGAATGTAGCGGAACACATCTAGAGGTGGTTCTCGGGGGGCCGTCTCCCATCCCTCCTTGACCAAGCTGAGAGGCCCCCGGACGGGGTGCCCGTACAGCAGCTCAAACGGGCTGAACCCCAGGGACTTCTGGGGGACCTCCCGGTAGGCGAACAAGAGGCAGAGGAGGAGGACGTCCCACTTGCGCCGGAGGGGCTCTTCTAGGCCCATGATCATCCCCTTCAGTGTCCGGTTAAACCGCTCCACTAGGCCATTTCCTTGGGGATGATACGGGGTGGTGAATTTGTAGGTCACTCCACATTGTTGCCACAGGGACATCATGTATTTGGAGATAAAGTTTGTGCCGTGGTCGCTCACGACCTCACGGGGAAAACCCACTCAGGAGAAGATCCCCATTAACGCTCGGCCCACCACTGGGGCCGTTATGGTGCGGAGGGGGATGACCTCGGGGTATCGGGTGGCGTGATCCACCAGGACTAGGATGAATCGGTGACCTTGGGAGGTTCTAGGGTCCAGGGGCCCTACTATGTCAATCCCGACCCGCTCAAAGGGGGTACTGACGACGGGGAAGGGTTGGAGGGGAGCCTTGCGCATTCCTCCACTTTTTCCACTAGCCTGGCACGTGAGACAGGACTTACAGTGGGCTTCTACGTTCGCTCGTATCTTGGGCCAATAGAAGTGCGTAACTAGGCGGTCATAGATCTTGTCCTGGCCCAAGTGTCCCGCCAGAGGTACATCGTGGGCCAGGCCCAGGAGGAAGTCTCGGAAGCGTAGGGGTACCACCAGCACTCGGGCTGACCCTAGCTCGGCAGACTTCTGCTCACTGTACAGGAGGTCATTCTCCCAATACACGGAATGGGTTCCAGTTTGGTCGCCCGCAGCTTGGGCCGCGGCCTGTTGCCGGCGTCCGACCAGGGATGGGCAAGTGGCTTGCTCTCGGCAGAACTCCTCTCGGGAGGGGCCCCCCTCATGACGCCACTGCGCCAACTCGGGCAGATCATCTAGCTCCGGGATCTGTGCGGGCTCGGGATGCAAGGGTTCATTGTCGGTGACGGGCTCTCCTCCTGGGGAGAGGCCGGTGGGCTCAGTTCGGTCATCCCTATCTTCTTCTACAGGGCGGTGGCTGGGAGGCTCGGCATCGACCGCCCCGAGGGGGGGTAGTCGGGCGGACATGGATCGGGTGGTGGCGCACACCCACTCGGGTAGGCCCATCATGCCCAGGTGGGTCTTGCGCTCCACCTGTCTTCACAGGGAACTTTCTAGGTCGTTGCCCAGGAGACAGTCTACAGGTTGGGAGGTTCGGACTCTTAACTTTCCTATCACTCCCCCCCATTCGAACGGTACTAGGGCCATTCTAACACACACTCTCGGTGTTGTCAGCGGACAGTACTGGGCACAGGACATTCAGAAGGATCTGATCCTCTCTGACTAGGTGGCTGAGGATACCGGTGATACTCACCCCAGTGTCGCAAAGGGCCTCCACTCGGTGGCCGTTCACCGTCACCAGTTGCCGGTATTTCTTGGTATTATCCGGTAGGGGGGCCCCGGGGATCATCTCTCGGTCTCCTAGGGAGAATAGGGCCATGGCAGCGGGTTCCCACTCTTCGGTGTCCTCCATCTCCTCCCCTAGGGCTACGTTGGCTACCTGTCGGGCTGGGGGAGCTGTCGTGGAGGGTTTCGGGCCCAGGGGACACTGGGGGTCACTGGCGTTGTGCCCTGGCTTTAGGCAACGGAAACAGGATATTGTGACCCGGTGCCCACGGTTACCCGGGGGAGCGGGGTTGGCTGGCGGGGGTGCGGGTAAGGTCTGGGGTTGGCTTCGGGGGGGCTACGCTGGGGTCCTGATTGGGAATCCCTCTGTCTTCCTTGGTTCCCCCCTCCCCTCTGGCGGGGAGATCCCTGACTGCTTCGAGGGTAGTCTCCTACGGGGCCCCGGGGGACCCGGGTGTTCACCCAGCGATCCGCCTCCACGGCCAGCTTCCTTGGGTCTGCCAGCTTGCTGTCTAGCAAATGCTGGCGTAGGTCCACAAAACAGTTCGCAGACAAGTGCTCCCATGCAATGAGGTCGATAAGGTGGTAACTTTGCTGCCCTTGATCCACCCTTCTAATGCTCGACTATAGAAGTTCACGTACTCCACCCACGTGGTGCCAGGGATCTTCTTTCACTCTTGGAACCGCTGGCGATACATCTTGGGGGTGAGTTCGTACCTCGTGAGGAGGGCTTCTTTCATGTGGCTGTAGGAGGTCTGCACTGAGGACAGCAGATCGAGCAGGGTGTCTCTCCCCTCGCTCAGGAATCGACCCCACATCCCAGCTCCCCAATCCTTCTGCGGAACTCGGTGGGAGGTCATGGCGACTTCGTAGGCCATGAACCATTGCTGGATATCGTCGTTCTTATAGTAATCTC
Organism: Lissotriton helveticus; assembly: GCF_964261635.1. Lineage (NCBI taxonomy): Eukaryota > Metazoa > Chordata > Amphibia > Caudata > Salamandridae > Lissotriton > Lissotriton helveticus. The sequence continues at coordinate 892,211,289 of NC_136071.1, read as the reverse complement.
TCACCACATCCTTGGGGATGTGGACTTTCGGTTCTACCGGGGGAACAGCTTCTCGGTTCCCCGGGGGTCGGGTTTCTTCGCTCCGGGCATTTAGCTCGACCCCCTTCAGGCAGCGCTCATGCTCCAGCTGAAGTCTCTTGTCTTCGTGCTCCCGTTGGAGTTTCTTCTCCTCCAACTCTCCTTGCACTCATAGCTGCTCTACCACTAGCCTCTTCTCCGCTAGTTTCAACTCGCATTCAATTTTAAGTTTTGCCAGTTCAAGTTCATGATTTCGGTTTCTTTCTCTGTCCGCGAGCTCTTCTGGGGAGAGGCCCCCATCTGGTGCGCTGCTCCGCACCGGAGCGCTGCTGCCCACTCTTGGGCTGGGGTCGGGTTCGGTCGGCTGCTCTGCTTCTCCTCCTGACGGGGGAGGGTTTTCCTCGGACTCGACCCAAGCTTGTAGGGCGTTCTGCATAGCTTCCTTCGTATTCAGGCCTGTGGTAGCGATGCCTCGTGCTTTGCAAAATTCTTTCAGTTCTTTGTGCGTGTACTCTTCCAGCCGTTCCGCACGGAACGTGGTACTCGCGTCGTCTTCAGTGGAACTCTTGGTGTTCTTTTCCGTCATCTTTGTTTGGTAGTGCGTCAGCCGCTTACTGTCCGATCTCTAGATTGTGAACTCGGATCCCACCGCTGCCACCAATGTTAGAGGGGCGATCCCAGGGGAGGGCAGACTTGCACCTGACCACCCTGTGACCCACCTCTCCTAGGAACACAGCCGAGTAATGGCGGGAGATCATCAGGGAGAGGACCTCGAATCTAGGATCGCACGCGCTGCGCTAGTACCACTCGACAAAGGGACACCACACCGTAGTATTAAGAGAACGTATTCTTTATCTTTAAGTAAAAATTGATCTTTATGATCCGCAGATTCCTATGTACACGCGAGCAAGGGCTCAAAGAGTCTCGGCAGGGGTAGGGTAGCGGGACAGTCTCAAGGTTCAAAGTCACTTGCGGGTGCGTATCCGGCGCACAGCTCTCAATCCTCGATCCGGGGGATACGGGGTGATATTGGGTCCAGCCGGACTAGGATAGTCTCTGAGCCGCGATCGAATCAGCAGGGCTTGAGTTTCTCAAGGTTGCAGGGGAGCCACGACAGCGTCAGCAGGGCTCAGGTGGTCGTCGAGTAGAAGTCCTTCTCTGCTTCGGTAGGAGCCGCGACGAGGTCAGCAGGACTCACGTAGTCCAGGATACAACTGCCTTGGTCATCCAGAGCAACCCTTGATATAGGACTCCTTGCCTTTGATGTCCGGAGTCCTCGCAGGCGGAAGTCTTAGCACCTGGGGGTCGGTATTTGTGGGTCCCGCCTCGGCGGCTCCTTTCATCTTTCCACGGAGGGTCTAGAGGGATCCCAGACACTCAGCAGGTCTGGAGCCAGCCCTCAGGGAGGCCGGATGGGTGATCGAAACTCTTTTCTCAAGGGGAGGTGGGAGGTGTGATCGAGCTACTCCTCCCTCTCTCGCTCACAGGGAGCGCTCTACCCCCTGGCCGGGTATGGCGCCAAAGGCCGAGGTCGGGCTGGGGCCGGGGCGGCCATCTTAGGTGCAGGGACATGGGCATCGGCCTCGGGTACCAGGGAAAATGGAGGGAGAGGACGGGGAAGCCCAGTTTCGGGGATGTGGGTCATGGAGGGAATGGTCGGGTGAATCAGGGCCATGGGGAGCTGCACGGGTCAGGAGGGATCACTACGGGTCAATGAGGACCACGCCACGAGGCCGGGTCCAACAGTTACCGAGTAAAGCAGGTCAAGAGGATTTGAGTGGAGATATGTTGGATGAGAGTGTTGCGTGGGTCCAAGATGTGGTTTCTATTGGTGAGGGTCATTTTCACAAGAGCAATGGCTTGCAGCCATGGAAAAGGATTGTGTTTTAAAGAAAGTTATATACATGATCAAACATGCTCCAAAGAGGGAGAGCTGTTTGCAAGTTCCAGTTCGTCCTTATGTTAAAGTGTTGGATGAATTATCGACTTGTGGCAAGGACATTTTGATGCGGAATGATACATTTATTCCTCCTTTTGAATTTAGGAGTAAGCTTATTTCCATTGCACATGAGAGACACCTCGGTCAGACCATGACTCAACAGTGGCTTAAAGCAAACTTTTGGTGGCCTGGGATTGATGCTCAGGTTTCGACATGGGTTGAGCGGTGTGTGACTTGTAAAGATGGGGACAAAAGGTTGAAAGTTGCTGTTGGGTCGAGTCTGGGGCACATTTTATCATCAAATGTACCGTGGCATACTGTGTACCTAACTTTTATTGGGCCAATGGTAGAACTCAATGTGAATCAACGTTCTGCAATTGTTTGTGTTGATGCTTACACCTAATGGGTTGTGGTTGAGTTTGTCAAGGATGTCACCACAGAGACCACAATTGAGTTTTTGAAGTCTCTCTTTCAAGTGGAAGGTTTCCCCAGTGTTATTGTCACCGACAATGGGACACAATTGACCTCGCACAATATGCGGTCCTTTATGTCTCACTGTGGTGTGTCTCATCATAGGACCTCTCTATATAATCCACAGGGTAATGGCCTTTGTGAGAGGATTAACAGATTGGTTGAGGGCACTATACAACTTGCCTTATCTGGAATGGGGAATGTTTTGGAACTTGTGCAAGAAATGCTCTCTGCGTATCGTACCACAGTTCATGGGGGTAAGACCAAGTCTCCGTTTGAACTTATGCGAGGCAGGGTTCCTGGGACAAAACTGGTTCCTTCTTGGATTAAAAATTTGTTTGGTAAGACTCAGGAGATGCAGTCTACATATGTGAGGAACTATATTTCAAAAGGGGATCTTGTAAAAGTCAAACCGGGAGGGGTTTCTAGGGGCTTAACGAATTTTAGGGGTCCTTTCCATGTCAAGGATGTATTTCCACGTTATATTGTTCTTGCAAATTGAGAAAAATGGAATTTGAGGAGGGTTGCTTTGTACCAGAAAGATGTTTCTCTGTCTTCTCACATCATTCAAAATTATTCCATTGGTGATTTTCATGAAGACAGGGGTAGTGGTTATATGTTAACTTCTCCTCAAGGAGAATGTGCTTCTTTCTCTTCTCCTTCTGACAGGATTTCTGATGGTGGTGGAGATGTCTCGGATTCTGGTTTTCCTAGTCTTCGAAGCACCATCACTGATTCTTCTTCTTCTCAAGTACCTTTCTCTCTTCCCAGTCCCAAGATTCCAAGGTATCGCAAACTACCTGTTTATTTAAATGATTACATTTGCAACTAATGTTATTTCTCTGTTTTGTAAAGAAGGTAGATTTTGCCTAGTCGCCCTGTCTGGTAGGAATCCCGTCTGGTCCTGGTGTACCAGGCCTGAAATCACCTGGCGGAGGCGGAGGGCCAAGACCATGGCCAGAAGCTTAGCCTCCACATTCAGGAGGGAGATTGGTCTATAAGATGAGCAGTCCTCAGGGGGCCTGCCCTGTATATATATGGGCACGATCGTGGCCATCCGTAGGTCAGATGGGAGGATACCTTCTTGGGCGGCTCCCTTAAAGAGTGTCAGGAGGTGGGACGTCAACAGATCAGCACCTTTTTTAAAGAATTCTGCCGGGAGTCCATTTGAACTCGGGTACCTCCCTGGCCGGAGCCTGGTTATCGCTTTTCTAATTTCCATGGCCGATATGTCAGCCTCGAGGGTCTCCTTGTCATCGTTCGCTAAGGTCGGGGTGTGAACATTAGACAAGTAGGTAGCAATTTCGACCGAGCCGCCCAGTTCCCTGTCATTATAGAATTCCTGGTAGTAGGAAGCAAACGCCTGGACGATCTGGAGATCCCCCCTCTGCAACTGACCCGGTCCGTCAACCACACCTTCTATCCATCTGGCGTCCCTTTCCTTTCGGCTCAGTCATGCCAATAGCTTTCCGGACTTATCCTCAACATCATACAACCTATGCAGGGTTGCAAGTGCCTGTGCTTTTGCTTCGTTCGTCACTAAGGCTTTACACTGCTGTTTAATATCAGTCAGGCGCCGTAGCACCTGCGGCTCCCTTCCTGAGAGATACCGCCATTCTAGGTCTAGTATTTGGGTTTCTAGGGTATGAAGTTCCTCTTGGGCTTTCTATTTCCCCCAAGGATATGCGATTTTGGGCCCTATCTCGGAGCACTGTCTTGTATGCTTCCCATACGACTACTCCCGACTGCACTGAGCCTATATTTTCTGCAAAGTATACTTTCGTGTCTGCTCTTAAGCCCTGCAGTATTTCATTATTCTGTAGGTCCCATGTCATTAGTCTCCAACCTCCACTATAGGCTTGAGGCCTCCCACCAAGCCGGACCAGTAGGGGCAAATGATCCAAATTAACCCTTGCCAAATACTCAGCTTCGTCAGTAACCCCAAGTGCATGTCGTGGGAGGAAGACATAATGCAGTCTGGAGTGTACCCTATGAGCCCTGGAGAAATATGAGTAGCTTCTTGTGTCTGGGTGCAGCCATCTCCACACATCTGTCATGTCTAGCATAGTCATAACCCTTGCCAGATGCGTAGTCGGGGAGTCATCACCGCGGGGCCCTGACCTGTCCATGGGGGTAGACATAACGTCATTAAAGTTACCAGCTATGATGTGTAACATGTCCGGTGTGTCCAGCAGGATATCGGTCATTCCTGAGAGGGACCTGGCTTGTAGCTTTGGGGGAGCGTAGAATAAGGCTATTGTGACCCTCTGTCGCACCCATGTCCCTGTTACCACTACATAAGTCCCTTGAGGGTCCGTCCAGGTCCTGGTCACCTTGAAGGGAGGGGATTTTTTAATCAAGATAGCTTCCCCCGTGAGCTTGCCATGTATCCCGCATAAGCCAGCACTTTGTAAGCTCTCCTTCCCAGAAAACCACATTTCATACCTTTAAGGTGGGTCACCTGGAGGAGAACTACATCAGGGTGTAATCTTTTAATATGCACCGTCAACAGTCCTCTTTTAATTTTGTCTCCTAGACCATTCACGTTCCACATGAGAACCTTACAGGGGCCAATCACCAATCCATCCTCAGAGGTCCTATGAGCAGTCACGGAGGCTATGGAGTGGCATAGACCAAGTTCATCCCTAGCGTGGGGCAGAGGGTATGAGTGTCTAGCAGTGTGGGTCTGTGATCAGTCTGCCAAACAAACCTGGTACAAAAATCTAAACCAAAACCTTCCCAACTAGAAAACTAGTGCCACCCCCTCCACCTCCCCTCCCACCCCACCTCCCCCTCCTCCATGACTCCTCCCCAGCAGTATGTCAGGGAGCTGACCTTAGGGCAGGCAGAGGTCTGTCACCCTCCCTCGTCCAACTTACGCCACAAGTTCAAACTCCCGTGGGTGTCCCAGAACCCTCAGAGCAGAGTCCAACAAAGGTATTGTCAGAGACTCCGATACAAAAAGAGAAAGAAAGAATAGTAGGAAAAAAGTTGAGACCAACAGAGTGAATCTAGAAAGAAAAGGGAGTGCCTGTCCAGCTTGTCAGCATCGGCCTAATAGTCCTACCACAGTCGATCCTGCAGGCCCCTGTGCAGGAGTTAGAGTCAGGCGGGTCATCCTGGGATGCCCCGGCCCCAGGCTGAGTTGCTTGTTCCATTGCCAGTATTTCCACCGCCAGGGGGTACATCGAGGGGTCCAGCACCTCCTCTCCTCCGGAGGAAGAGTGGCCGCTTTCTGTGTCAACGTCCTTTTCCGGAGGAGCGAAGTGCACGCGCACTCCCTGATAGCCTGGAGTCGAGTGAACCAGCGGTGCGCTGGCTTCTTCTGCTGGAACCCTTCTGGCCATACAGGGTGGCTCCCAGGGTGCGACCCTTTCATAGCTGTTGGGGTTGGAGTGAGCGTTGCGAGTCCATGGGCCGGCCGCCAGTTCCACCTGCAGGTGCTGCTCTGCCTGCCTGTGTTTCTAGATGCCCCAGGGGGGGCGCTCCTCAAACCATCGCCAAGACTCCTGTGGAGTCTGGAAGAAGTGAGATTTACCCAGGAATAGGACCTTCAGTTTTGCAGGGAAGAGCAACATGTATTGTATTTTGCGTTCTCTTAGTTTAGCTTTGACAGAGTCAAATGTGCGTCTCTGCTTCTGCACTTCCCTACAATAGTCCGGGAAGATCATGATGCGGGTATTTTCATGTCTTATTTCCCCTAGCTTCCCGGCCTCCCGGAGGATCATATCCCGATCCAATAATTTCAGAAAACGTGCTGTCACAGGCCTGGGCTGCGCTCCTACAGGCGGTCGGGCCAGTAGCGCCCGGTGAGCTCTTTCTATGACGAAACAAGAGGAGAACTTGTCCGCCGAAAAGGTGTTCCGAAGCCAGGTGTGTAAAAACTCCGGCATGTTTGTCCCTTCAATTCCTTCCCTAAAGCCCACAAAGCGGAGGTTGTTACGTCGGGCCCTGTTTACCGCATCGTCCACCCTCCACAACAGGTCCCTATGAGAGGATTGGAGTTCCTGCATACATGAGAGGTCATGCACCGAGTCTTCCACCTCACCCAGTCGCGTCTCTGCCTCGGTGACCCTCCCCTCTAGGTTCCTGAGGTCTTGTCGTAGGAGCACCACCTCCATCCCCACCACGCCAATCTGGCCTTTTAACGCCCTCCGGGATGCCTGGATCTCCTGGAGGAGGGTGTCCATGTCCGATCAGGTGCCCAGGCACTCCTCCTGCAGGGGGGTGATGACCTTCGCATACTGGTCCATTTTGCCTTGTCTAGGTGGTCTTGGTTCCCTATCCTTGCCCATGCTGGGGTCTCTTAGGTCAGGTTATGGTCAGCCTCCACTTCCCTGCACCCCGTGGTCAAATTATCCTCAGCTGGTGACGTAGGCAGTGCCCACCTAATGTTTCCGTGAATGGGGTGTAGTGTCGCAGGGGAAGGGCGCAACCCAGACCAAGCAGGGTCCCAAATACTTGGAAAACAGCACGCTAGTCAGCCGTCAAGCACCACCTCAAAAGTCCGGAGACACAATCCTCGAGCAGCCGCCCCCTCCTCTCGCAACCAGGGTGGCTCCCACTCAACGTCCGCAACCACCCGCGGGCGCTACCCCCAGAAATACCCACGCAATGCCGGGCTTATTTCCGCCCGTCACACGGGCACTGCAGCTGCAAGTAGGCTGTTCCGATCCCTGGAGATCCGGCCTCGCTCCTAGGCCTGATCCAGCGTGTTGAGACGTTGATGCAAGTCCCACTGCGTGGTCGTCAAGAAGGGGGGGGGAACGGCCTGGGGGGGCCTGGCCGCAGGTCTCTGCCGTCTCTAATGCCATGATTCTTCTCAGCATCTTGACCCTGTCACTCCCTCAGTAGCAACCCCCAGCGCAGGCCATTGCGAGCTACATCAAAAAAAGGGGGGGTGGAAGGTGCTCACTCCACCAATACCATGCCCCCACCGTGCCTCGATCTAAGCACCGGATGTCTGCTCCTCGTAGCCCCTCACCGACACTGCATCCTCTTGCTACTTCCTCGTAAACGGGGGTGTGGGTTCATATATGTCGCGGGTGGGGAGGTCCCACTGCTGCTGCCACTCACCGTCCCGCTGCGCTACATCAAGTCGCGGGTCCAGTGCGGGGGGCCAACTTCCTACGCCTCTGGTCAGGCCTCTCTCTCTCTATGCGGCCTCGCTCTCCCGGCAGTCCTCTCGCACGCAGTCGGCCACTCTTACACGGCCCCAGACTGCTTCGCTCTGCTTCGCTGTGGAGCTCACCTACTCTCACCGTAGGGAGACTCCTGCACTGCTCAGCGGCCCTCCGGGTGTCTCTGCCTCCAGGCCCGCCTCCGCTGCTCAGTTCTCGGCCGCCGTCGCAACTCTCAGTCTCTATGAGGGAGGGGGCTCTTTCCTCGGGACCGCCACTTCCTTCCTGTCCCGGTCTACTCTCCGGCGTTAACCGTCCTTCCTAGGTGCTTCAATGGTCAGGCCGACGGGCACAGCATGTCAGGGCCGCCCTCGATCTCCACAGTCCCGCAGCCCCGGATCGCGGGCCATGCAGTAGGGCCTCCATCCTTCAGACTCCAGGCAGCACCATCTTAGGATCTCCCAGCTTGTCCGGGTAAGTCCGGTTGCCTGCCGCCAGGGCACCAACAGAGACGCCTGCCCCACGGTTGCAGCCGCAAATAACCTTAGGGCATGACTTCAGTTAGTTTAACGCTGTTCTCCAGGTCCGCAAGGCACTGGAATCAATGGCGTATAAAGGTTTCGGCCGGAGCTCGGCAAAAGAACGTCCTACTCGGCCATGCTGCTGGCCACACCCCCATTAAAACTTATTTTTAAATTAAAATCTATTACCATTAACAACTAATAATAAAGTAATTAAAATGTATTTAATACCCACCCTTTATCCCTTTAAAGGTAAAAACAACACACACAAAAGGAAACAATTACACAAAATAAATAGCAAATAATTAACATTAATTAACAACTATATATTAATTAATTAAACACAAATTAATTCCCACCCTTTACTCCTATAAACACCAGAACACACACCTAAAATTAACTATACAATTACCATAACTAATTAGGAATTAATTAATTAAAATTAAAATCCAATTATTAATTCATCAATCAAAAGTACATTACTTCCTAACCTTTACACCTATAAATACCACAGCACACACCTAAAATTAATTACTCAATTACCATAATTAATAACCAATTAAAATTAATTAACAACCAATTAGTAATTACCTAATAATAAATTACTTTACACATTTAACACTATAACTTCTCAATTAAACAAGTATTAATAAATGAAAAGTAATCAATACATTTAATATAATTAAAATACTTCCCACCCTATTACCCTATAAACCCACAACACTCTACGGAACTAAAACCGCAAAATTCAAATTAAAATAAATGAATAACTACTAAATATTTAAAACATATATTAAAAATACAAACAATTCTTATACAAAACACTTACACCACAAACACATATAAAATATATACTAAAATACATAATATTTTTTAAAACGATATTTTTAACAACTATATTTTTGCCAACGATATTAAACACTTTGATATGTTTAAAATCGCGATTACTCACCTTAAGTCGATATTTTAAAAAAACAAACATTTTTATTGTTCTTTTACATAAGTTGGTACTGATTACATAGATCTGAAATTATGGGCGAGTACAGAGTACATAGTTGTGCCAGTACTTAAATAACGCCCTTAGCAATTTCGCATAGCAGTTGTCCCACACATGCACCAACATCATGACCACAGTAATAACAAATGTCCCAGAACAGCTCTGATCATGTCCATTATTCGCTCAGCTCCGGTTCTGACTCCTCAGATGGCGGGGTACATATCTTCCCTCTAAATGCATTCCACTTCCCTCACACCCGTGTCCATTTCATGGGGCATCCTCTGCGGATATAGATCACTTTCTCTACCACCATTGCGCTATCCATATCGTTAGACCACTGTCGATGTGTGCTCTCCCTAGTGTTGAGCTATGTTTCATTTAGCCAGCATCATACCTAATGTCGCCCAATCTTGAGCCGCATGATTAAGATCTGTCAGCTCCCAGATGTTGAGGAGACATCTCTTGGGTTCCGGGTGGACACTAGGTCCACAAACCTGTGAGATTGTGCCCATGACAGCCTAGGAGTGTGTAATTTTGGGGCATTCCCACAATGTGTGGTAGAAAGTGCCTGGCATCCCACAACCCCGCAGACAGAGTGGTGTGTCGGTTCTTCCGATTTTATACATTGTCATCCTTGTGTAGTAGGTTTGGTGTAGTATTTTGAGTTGCACTAATTTTACTTTGGAGTGTATTGCCACTTCGCGTGGGACGCCAGCACCTCATGCCTCCGTTTCGTCCAGCTCCCCTAGTTCTGCCTGCCATTTCTCGCGAAGAGTTTTTGTGGGGTCTTGTTGGTTATTTACAATTTTAGGATATGTCAGGGAGATGACTTTTTAGTCATGTGGTCCGTCATCAGTCTGTCCTCTAGCGGTGAGGTCTCCGGGAGATCAGTGCCTGGTGGAAAAGCATTGTGAGCGCATGTTTTATCTGTAGGTAACGGAAAATTTCCGTTGATGCCATCTCATATGTTTCTTGGAGCTGGGAGAATGCAATGAACTCGCCTTTACTCCACAGGTCCCGCACCCTTGAAATGCCTATGAGGACCCATTGCCTGAAGCCTTTACTGTGGTGGAGCCTGCCTAGTCGTCATGTGTCCCGGAGTGGTGTGTGTTGTTAAAACCCCTTCCCAGCCAAGTGCATGGAGTGCAGTGAACCATATGTGTACTGTGTGTGCAGTCGGTCCCGATAGTGTACTTCTATGGGATTTATTATATAGTGCCCCCAGAACGCCCTCTGCACCGCGAATATGCCTATCTATGAGAAGTGCCGGTTCCTCTTGTGGGGCGGGGAGCCACTGATTTATCACAATGAGCTGTGAGACCCAGTGGTCCTGTTTTGATATTTGGGAGGGCACTTCCACCGTCATACCAGCCCCTCACCAAATTCTGCATGGCTGTGCGGGCAGGTTTTCCATCCCAGAGGAGATGACTCACTTCTGCATCGATCACTTTGAAGTAGGAGTGAGGAAACGGAAATGGAATGTTTTGCAGGGCGTACAGGAATCTGGGGAGTTCCATCATTTTAAACAGAGCAGTTCATCCTAAAAGTGTCAGTGGTAGGGAGTGCCAATGTTTATCGTCACGGTGGAGTCTTTTTAGGGGCTCTAAAAGGTTTTTATCAATAAATTGCGTGGGTTGGGAAGTAATGTATAGTCCTAGATATTTGAATCCTCCGTCTGTGATCTGTATCATGCAGTCTTGAGTAGGCGCGGAGGGGGGCATTAAGCACATAAAGAACAGACTTGCCCAAGTTCATAGTATATCCTGAGACTACCATATGACGCGCAGATATCTCTAGGGGATGCCATATATAGTAAAACGTCGTCTGCAAATAAGGAGATGCGATCCTCCCGTCCCTCCGTCCACTTAAGCCCACGTATTATCAGATCCCTCCTTATCCAGGCCACCAAGGGCTCCAATACCAGGGCAAACAGGAGCAGAGACAACGGACAGCCTTGTCTTGTCCCGTGACCTAAAGGATAATCGGCAGAAACACGCCCATTTACCACCACATGTGCCAGAGGCTTTTGTGTATAGGAGTTGAACCCAGGTGCAAAATTTGGGGCTGAAACCCAGATGTCTTAGGACTGCAAAAAGAAAGGGCCATTCAACTAGATGGACTAGATCGAAGGAAGGGCCATTCGACTAGATTGAAGGCCATACGCGCGTCCAAGGAGAGAATGACAGCCTCTTCCTGGATAGTTGGTATGTGGGCCATTACACTATTTAGTCGTCTCAAATTAAGTGCCGTATTCCGACCCGGCATGAAACCTGATTGGTCCTGGTGTACTAGCGTTGTAAGGTACGGTTGGAGCCTCGTGGTCAGTGCCTTTGCTAGTATTTTAGCTTCTGCATTCAGCAGCAAGATTGGTCGATAAGATGAGCATTCATGCAGTGGCTTAACAGGTTTTGGAATTGCTACTATTGTCACTGTGCGCTGACCCCTGGGGAGTTCTCCTGCTTCAAGACTGGCCTCATACATTTCGAGCAAATGTGGCGTAAGTTTGCACGCTGCTTCTTTGTAGAGTTCGATGGGAATGCCGTTGGTACAGAGAGCTTTCTCAGTCTGGGGCCCACCTATGGCTAGTGATAGTGCGTCTGATATCAAGTCTGCCTCCAGGGCTTGAACTTCATGAGGTGCAAGTGTGGGCATCTGTTTATCTTTTAGAAATGCGAGATTCTGCTCTAATGTGGCCATGGCTTTAGGAGTATATATTTTCTCGTAATAAAGTGGAAATGTGTTTACTATCTGTTGCGGGTCTGTAATGGCCACCCCGGTATTGAAGTTCAATTGTGCCAACCAGCGACTAGCTTGCTCCCTTTTGTCTAACCAGGCTAGAAACTTGCCAGCCTTATCTCCCACTTCATAAATAGTGTGCTGTGTTTTGGTGAATCTGGCCTTTGCCTCCTCCCACATATAGTCCCTGTATTCTTGCTTTGCCAGGTTCAGCTTATGAGTTGTGGTGTCGTTAGGATCTGAGGAGTGTTTGTCTTCGGCTTGGCCTATTGCCTGCTCAAGGGCCTGCACCTGTTGTATTGAATCACGCTTATGAGATGTGATTAATGACATTGCTTGGCCATGCAGTACTGCCTTATACCCTTCCCACAGATATTCTTTCTCTGCACCATATAAAGTTAGCAGTTCTTTGATTGGTTTAGAGCCTGACGTGGTAGCAAACTTCAACAGGCCTTCATTATTCCAACCATGTTGGATATGCATGACTCCCTGTTGTTTCCAGTCTGAGTTTGAGGATAGGTGTATTCCTAGTTAGTTAAAGGTTTTAGTGGTTTTTACCATACCCCAGTTGATATGGAAAATATTGGGCCAACCCTTTATTTGACCACAGCTCATAGTGAAGGTTTTGCTATATTCATTTTCGTATCTCTCACTTCCACAAAGTTAGAAAGGCAATTAATCAAATTAAGGAGGCTTCTTGGGGTTAGGGCTATGATGGCTGCATCATCGGCATAAAGAGGTATAGGAATTTGCTGCTTCCCACCTCTAGGAGTGTCTTCTGCACCGGCTGCCTGCAGTGCTTCTTCCACTCCGTCTGTACATAGGGAGAAGAGGAAGGGAGCTAGTTTGCACCCCGGCCGAACCCCTCTTCCTATGTCAAACTGTGGTGTGGTGTCAGGCTTCCCTTGTCCCGTAGTGGACTATAGCTGTAAGATTGGTGTACAGGTGACCTAAGAGAGAGAGTATCTTTTTTGGGGTCTCCAATTTTTCCAGGCAGAGGGAGTTAAATTAAAGTTGTAGTGTTGCTAAGAAACACTTCAAGGTTGGAGGAGTGGTTACTAACGTTTAAAATAGTCATGCAATATCATGAAAAGATTGCATACTTAGATGTGCGAATCAGCATATAAAAGTAACATGTGATCGCACTGTGGAATTTTAGTCACAGCAGAGACAAATGAAGGGTGTAATGTTGCTATGCAATGCCTCCAGAGTTGACGGAGAGCGTGCTGATGTTTCTTGGCAACGGAGAAAGACACCAAACGCCTGTAGGCCGTACGTGGTGACATAAGTGATAATGTAAGATTGCAGTGACTTATGGTTGTCTGGGAATTAAAGTCAGGAAGAAAGAAAGAAAAAAAATCCAAAGGAAGCGGAAGTATTCAAACTATGAATAATCTCCCCTTACGTGATCACAAAATCCAGTTACACAATATCTCTGCCCAAGACGAAATAGAGAATGCAGTCTTCTTCACAACGAGCCGCAGGTCGGCATAACGCTGAACTTGAACTTGACGGGGAGGCAATATGAAGAATGCGTGGGTGAGATCACTGCCTGGTCGCTAAATCATTGCCATAAACGTGTGGTAAAGACGCTACACTTAGGCAAGTTTAAAAGTCTTTATTAGTAACCAGACACGCAGTAGGAACGTCAGCTACTAAGAGCAACTGTCAACTGTCCGTTCCTAGCTGCGTGAACCTAGTCTCCTAGGAGGCAATCATTAATGAGTAAGAACTTCAACATTCTACACCATAACTAAAAGCCTATGGAAAGGCGGGATTTTTCTTCTAGAGTCTGCTTACCATTCTCCAGAATCCCGACACAGGTCGACTGAACCTTTTTACCTGTCATAGAATGAATTAGGCAATCTATCTCCCAATAATCATGCAAGTCTCAATGATCTCAATACTTCCCCCAAAGGACCACTGACCAAGGACTAAGTTTTGAAGGTTTATTACATAACCAAAAACAACTGAAGGTACAAACACCTCAGCAAAAGGTTCAAAAGATAAACAGGTACTAATACAAACATAATCCTACGGAAAAGTCTCAAACGACTGATGAATAATACGAGAATCAATTCTAGAATCATCAGACTAAACAGAATTGCTATAACCTGTGATCTGGTATGCATTGGAAAAAGCATAAATTCAGATTAATCTGTCCCTACACTACACTAAGTGACATCCCTACTCAGCCATAACCCAACCTAACAAAGGTGTCAGCAGTGGTGAATTCCAAAGAAGTTCGACCACCTCTCTCTTAGATTAGAGTTCCTCATTCAAGCTATGTTCTTTGCCAATCGAACTGCTCTCTCTAGCTCCTCAACCCATCTGCTCTGCTTCCACCCTCGGGTGATGTCCCTAATACGAAACCCCACAATGTGAATGACATGCCTTCAGGTACGCCCCTCTCGAAGGTGTTAGCTTCCAAAATTTTCCATCATGGCACTCTTCCATCCTTGTCCGTGCAGATGTCCTTGGGTCCCAGACTCTCCATCGTTTCAAGTTGCTTCTATTGAATTCCTCGTCTACTCCTCCATGTCTGAGTCTAGCATCCTAACACTCTTACACAATGGACCCTTCTACTCTACTGTCTATATAGCGATGCACCTGCAAGGAAATACATGCAAAACGGCTCACATTCCAGTAATGTTGCAATATTCCCTTCCATGACATCTTTTACCACTATTCTACAATTTAACGTTAAGCAAGACATTTTCAATCGGGCCTGCACAATTTCCATGAAATAGGCCTATGCTTTTTTATAGGCCCAACATCTTACATGAGCAATCCCCTTGTTCTCTAGGCCTCCAACCTTAATAGCAAATGCATTTCTACTTTTAAGCTAATTATCGAGTATAAAAAGACACAGTTATATATTTCAATAAAGCAGATCTAGATGCACAATAGTGCTTGTTTAAACACGTTCTCATTAGTGAAAGCTTTCATTTCAACGACATTTCTAGGTTAAACAACAATTGTGGATTTGCAACCTTAACATTGGCTCTTCAGGTTCTGGTACCAATTACATTAGTTCTCTATCCCACATTGCATCTAAACATAATTGGTTGGTTGGTTGATTGCTTTATTTCGATATGCATATATCATAAAAGCATTACAAAAGATAAAACAGCATGTCGAGAAAGGGAGACTGTACATTTAGATTTAAAAAGAATAAGATCACAGTTAAGTAGAATAAATGATCTAAAACAGCATTAAATTGATACGGCCAGTCTTTTAAGTCGAATCAACCAAGCCCATTTTAAAAATTTAGAGACAGCACAAACAATGTTGGGGGCTGTATTAGTTAAAAGTATCCGAAGGGCGACTGTGTACTGGCGGGTGCCCAATTCTCTGCAAATTGGTTTGAGCCATCGTGATCTAGGGCGCCCATAATCCGGACATTCAAATAGAAGATGTGGCACAGTCTCTGGTTTGTCAGGGCATAGGGCACAGTAACGTGATGCAGGCTCTGACTTGTTCCACCTGGAGCAAAGGTCGGCGAGGGGTAGAGTTCCTAATCGGAATTTAATGTACAAGGACCGGTCCATGGCGATGGTGATTAGGTCCATGTAAGGCTCAAGCGCAGCAACATCTTTTATGAGCAGAAAGGCTGCAGTGGCTTTGCAGTGCTGCTGGTTACTGGTGCGCTTCGCCGAGACCCATTCCCAATACAGTTTTTTTAGAGAGTCCTTTGGGGGGGCTGAGCGGGTAAGCCAGCAGGATTCCAAGCCTAGGTCCCTTAAAAGTTGGTTGGTAGCCCTGAGCCATTTGATCTTCCGCCAACCAGTGGAGCGCATCACCTCTGCTAACCCATCAGCGTAGGGTTTTAGATCCGGAACCCTCCACAGGCGGGCCCAAAGCAGGAGAGGACGAAGTCGTGCCTGATCCCCAATTGCTTTGCAGCCTACATCCATTAGCACCGGAACTGTTGGAGTGCTCGACGGGATAGCAAGGAGGTCTTTGATAAATTTGTTCTCGGCCTTGCTCAGGGAGTCCAGTTTGCCTTGACCCCACAGTTCAGCTCCGTAGAGTGACGCGGAAACAGCTCGTGCTTTATAGATGTCGATCAGTGGGGCAACGCAGTGTTTGGTAGAACTGCTGTACTCCTTGAGTAGGGCCCCTCCAACCCTTTTGTGGCCAATTATCATTTTGTTGATGTGTGCGGTCCAGTTCATTGAGTCACTTAGACGGATTCCCAGATAGTCAAATTCAGCCACTCTTTCAAGGGGGGTTGAGTTCAGGACAGGGGGACGGCCCAGTTTGCGGGGGGGGTGCATGACTAAATACTTAGTCTTGTCCACGTTAATGACAAGGCCTCTGGTGGTGCAAAAGTGCTGGAAGCGATCCAAGAGTTTCTGAAGGCCTTGGGGCGTCTTTGAGATGAGGAGGGTGTCGTCCGCGAACAGTAGTGTTGGAATTTTTACGCCTCCCAGAGTGGGAGCGTCTGCTGGTTCGCCTAGCAGGTGCTCTACCACCCCATTAATATAAAGGGAAAATAGGGTGGGAGCCAACACATAGCCCTGCCGCACTCCCCTCTCGACCCTGATCTTATCGGTCATTTCCCCGTGTAGGCCCCATCTAACCTGGGCAAAGGTGGCATTATGCAATTTGATAAGCAGGTTAAGTATGTACGGGGGCATCCCTAAGCCGTGCAACACCCTCCAGAGTTCCTCCCTCGGAACCAGGTCAAAGGCAGTCTTTAGGTCTATAAAGGCCAGGTAAAGACTGCCTTTGCCTAGCTCCACCACCTTCCAATACAATACCATAAGCCTAAACACTTGTTCTATAGTTCCGGTACCTGACCGAAAACCGGCTTGCATATCGGACAAGATGTGGTTGTCATCCACCCATTCTAAAATTCTCCCCAAGATAGCTTTCCCTGCCAGTTTCTGACTCGAGTCTATTAGGCTTATGGGCCTATAGTTCCCAGGAAGGTCCCTGCACCCCTTTTTAAAAATTGGTACTACCACGGCCCCTTTCCAGGAGTCTGGGACAGCACCTCCCATAATAATTGCATTGAGAAGGTCCGAAATCAGTATCCCCCATTCATCTGCATAGGCTCGAAGGATATCTCCTGGGAGGCCGTCCGGGCCAGCAGCTTTTAGTGGCACCAGGGTTTTAATCTGGTTAGTAACATCCCGTACAGAGAACAAGGCCAGGTCTCTGTCTAGGGTGTATGGCGGGAGAATGAAGGGATCATTGAGCTGGCCTTCGATGGCTGAATAGAGTGCTTGAAAATGGGTGAGCCAGGTCTGGGGATTAATGCTACAGGTCCTGTGTGTATCATCAGGACGACTCCTATTTCCCACCAAGTCCCAGAAGCCTTTGGCGTCTCTCCTTTTACTGGCTGCCAAAAGGTCCTGCCAGTAATTGTCCTCCCACTCCTTCTTTGCATTTTTTTGGCAAAGGGAATAGTGTCTTCTGGCCACCCTGGTCCTGATGGGCTTTTTGGATTTAACTGCTTCGATAAGAAGCGACTTCGCCTCCCTACACTTATCGTTAAACCAGCCCTGTCTAGCCCTTAAACGGGGATTCCTCCTATTGGTATTAACCGGGACTATAAAGAGGTCACTGATAGCCTGCGTTAGGGCACAGAACCTAGTAGTCACATTCGACAAACATCCGGCCTCGCAAGGCACAGGGTTGTCTAAAGCTGTGGTGAGAAGTTGCCTTATGGCATTAGTCTTCTCCTCTGAGAGGGACAGTTTTGCCCATTTGAGTCGTCGACCGCAATTGGAAACTGCTGTCGAGTCCGGGATGGAATTACAGAGAGTTCAACTCTCAGTGCCAGGTAGCCATCTATCAGACAAAGTGAGTGAGAGGAGATTGTGATCACTCTCTACGGAGGGTGAAATCACCATGTCTTTAACCATGCTCCACAGGTTAACGTCAAGAAGAAAGTAATCAATTCTAGACGAGTGTCCAGGCCTGTTGTATGTATGGGCTCCTGCTTTATCTGATCCTGTCCTGCCATTAGCGGCCCTTAGTCCAAACTCCATGGTTATGGAGTTTAACTGGAGGGCCACCTCTGTCCACTTTTTAATGGGGCTGAGTTCTAAGGGCGGTATCCCCCACCTATTGTCATATGCCTCTTGGTCTTCCGAAATTTCGAGGCCTAGGGGCTCAAACGTACAGTTAAAATCGCCTGCCACCAGAGTGCAATGCTTATAAGGGGACGAACGCAGCAGGGCTTCCAGGCAAGCTATAACTGGGGATTCTCTTCCCCCCTTTGTACCTCGGGCATAGATATTGAAAATATTTAAAATGACTCGACCCTGAGGGTTTTTCAGGGAAATATTAAGCAAGTCCGGGCATTTGGTGTCCCGCACCACCACCCTGCAATTAAGTTCAGAGGCCACCCAGATGAGGAGCCCGCCAGAGGGGCGCCCCCTACCAGATGCCGAGAGGACAGCTGGTGAGTAGTGGGTAGAATATCCTGCCTTGTGTAGAGGCTCCTTGCTCCATGTTTCCTGGAACAGGCATATGGAGTGTTGCTCCACAAGCGAGTCCCAGTTGGGCAGTGCCAACTTTCTCTCAAGGCCTGCTACGTTCCAACTGAGGACCCTAATAAGTGGGTCCATCACAGCCGCAATGCCGCAGGTCTCGACAGGAGCTGGTGATCCTATGGCACCCTCGAGTGATAACCCGACTAAGAGGTCGGATGGCACCCTCACCTCCCCAGATTCCCCTAAAGTTTCGTCATCAACCTGGTCTCCTAATACTGACAAGGGGCTATGAATTTTAGCAGAAACAGGGGGAGCGACTCCGGCCCTCCTATTCGCAAAAAACTCGTGGGCAGCGTCACGAAGTCAACAACCCCCCGCGCCCCAAAACGGTGGGAGGGGGCGTGTGCACGCCTGCGTTACAGTATTACCAAAGAAGAATTGGCCCTGAATAGTGCTATTATGGGGGAGTTGTCCAGAATGGGTGGAAAGAGTGGTCGGGACAGTCCGTGGGTAGAAGAATGTTAAGTCGACTGCGTCAACACCCGTTCCAGCCACGGATCGCCCTTGAGAGCATATCGAGTGGGCAACTCTTGCGTCTTGGAAATTAACCACCACACATTCCCCTGAACCTTTTTACCTGTCATAGAATGAATTAGGCAATCTATCTCCCAATAATCATGCAAGTGTCAATGATCTCAATACTTCCCCCAAAGGACCACTGACCAAGGACTAAGTTTTGAAGGTTTATTACATAACCAAAAACAACTGAAGGTACAAACACCTCAGCAAAAGGTTCAAAAGATAAACAGGTACTAATACAAACATAATCCTACGGAAAAGTCTCAAACGACTGATGAATAATACGAGAATCAATTCTAGAATCATCAGACTAAACAGAATTGCTATAACCTGTGATCTGGTATGCATTGGAAAAAGCATAAATTCAGATTAATCTGTCCCTACACTACACTAAGTGACATCCCTACTCAGCCATAACCCAACCTAACAAAGGTGTCAGCAGTGGTGAATTCCAAAGAAGTTCGACCACCTCTCTCTTAGATTAGAGTTCCTCATTCAAGCTATGTTCTTTGCCAATCGAACTGCTCTCTCTAGCTCCTCAACCCATCTGCTCTGCTTCCACCCTCGGGTGCTGTCCCTAATACGAAACCCCACAATGTGAATGACATGCCTTCAGGTACGCCCCTCTCGAAGGTGTTAGCTTCCAAAATTTTCCATCATGGCACTCTTCCATCTTTGTCCGTGCAGATGTCCTTGGGTCCCAGACTCTCCATCGTTTCAAGTTGCTTCTTTTGAATTCCTCGTCTACTCCTCCATGTCTGAGTCTAGCATCCTAACACTCTTACACAATGGACCCTTCTACTCTACTAAAAAAAAAAAAAAAAAAAAAAAAAAACAGCAGGAATTTGTTTCGGGTTACTTAGAGCCTGCAGGAAGATCTTCCCCTTGCTCCCCGACACCGCAAGAAGGCTTCTCATTCAGGGTCTAATCCTGGCAAGACTAGATTACTGCAACGCCATCTACTTGGGAGCTCCTGAAGCCACCATGAACACACTGCAAAAAGTCCAAAATACCGCCGCCCGCCTACTCACAGGAACACCAGGAAGATCATCCGCCAAACCGGCTCTTAAATCCCTCCACTGGCTCCCAGTGAGAGAGAGGGTCATCTTTAAGGCGCTCTGCTTGGCCCATAAGACCCTCAACAACAACGGCCCCCCTCTTCTCAAAGAAATCTTAAATCCCTATAAAACGAAAAGAGACCTTCGATCCAGTACAGAAAATTTCATCTCGGCTCCCAGAGTCAAAAAAGCTAAGACTGGCGGCCGTCGGTTTTCGGTCCACACTGCTAAATATTGGAACCTTCTCCCACGAAGACTCAGGACAGAACCGAACTATCTCCAGTTCAGAAAAACCCTTAAGACCTCCCTTTTTCCCCAAACATAATCACACCAGACGGCAGAAACCCCGGAAGAAGCAGGTCAGCGCTGGGATGCTCTTTCGAGTTACTACGCGCTTAACAAAACCATTAAATAAATAAATAAATACTGTCTATATAGCGATGCACCTGCAAGGAAATACATGCAAAACGGCTCACATTCCAGTAATGTTGCAATATTCCCTTCCATGACATCTTTTACCACTATTCTACAATTTAACGTTAAGCAAGACATTTTCAACCAGGCCTGCACAATTTCCATGAAATAGGCCTATGCTTTTTTATAGGCCCAACATCTTACATGAGCAATCCCCTTGTTCTCTAGGCCTCCAACCTTAATAGCAAATGCATTTCTACTTTTAAGCTAATTATCGAGTATAAAAAGACACAGTTATATATTTCAATAAAGCAGATCTAGATGCACAATAGTGCTTGTTTAAACACGTTCTCATTAGTGAAAGCTTTCATTTCAACGACATTTCTAGGTTAAACAACAATTGTGGATTTGCAACCTTAACATTGGCTCTTCAGGTTCTCGTACCAATTACATTAGTTCTCTATCCCACATTGCATCTAAACATAATTAGAAAGTCCTCTATATATACGGGTGCTGACTACTTGTACATATGATGCACCCCAACAAAATTTCAATGTAAATGGCGCTCTCTCAGTTCCCCCCTTTGATGACCCGTGTCATCACCACCCTTACACCATCCTCAGGGTAAGAACCGAACTAAACAGAGCTTGTTGCCACTTTCTCCCGCTTGAGCATCTCCAACGCTCTCAAGCTGCGATATTGACTGTCTTGCAGCCTCTCCATTCGCTGCTCTTGCATTCTCATCGATCTTGCCAATCTAGTTGACCTGTACCACTTGTACATTCTTACCAAACCCCACAATCCAATCACACACGCCACTGCTATGATGAGGGGTTTCAGTACAAACCCAAGGAAACTTCTTCCTAGATTTGCAAACCAGTTTCCAACCTTTCCAAATCCCTTGCCAACCGTCTCCCACGCATTCTCTTGAGTCAAATCTTCAATCTCATAATGGATTGCAGTAATGTTGCTTATATATTGCTCCAGATCTTTAGAGTTGTCTGGAATATAAGTGCAACATTCCTGTACCTTCAAACGTTTACAGACTGCTCCCTCTTTTGCCAGGATGACGTCTATCGCAAGACGGTTCTGTAAAACCATTGTCCTTATCGACAACATTTCACCCTCAACCAACACTAATGACTTAGCCGTATTCATTGACAGCTCATCCACCACGGTTGCCAATCATCGTATCTTCACATCGTTCAAAATAACACCCAACATAGGTATCGCTGCTCCAAACACATCTCCAACTATCGCACCAGCACCTTCCCCTCGCTTCACCCTCTTCGGCTGCCCTCCCTCCAAAAGAGCAAAATCCTCATTATGGTAAATCTTGGGAAAAATAATCGCTAGATAGCACGTTCCATACCATTTCTCAGGCAGTCTCACATACGCATTCCTTCCACAGACGAAATACACAGTAGGGATCACCTGCACCACACTCTTCAGGAAATCTTTCGTGTAATACTCCAATGTGAAAGTGTGTTCACATGTAGTATGACCCACATACACATTTTCATAATACGTCTGTGGTCTGTGAATGCACAACTTCCCTTTCTGCACTTCATCTAGAGCTATTGGACCATAACTCTCTCTTGACCTGTGCTGTTTCTCTTATTCCGTCCAATCTACTTTGCCTTGCCCTGAATCTCACAACCGTTTTTGCTTCGTGTACCTATCTTCCACCTGCTCAATGAACTTCTTCTCTGTCTCAGATAATAAACATGTCAAATTGTGTTGGTGAGCATACGGGGTGTCTAATTCTTGTGTGGGGATGAAGAAATATTCAAGTCCGTCCTCTGACTTATAATAATCCCACTTATTCAAGTGCTTATAAGCAGGGACTTCTGGTAACACAGCATCATAATTCGAAAAGAAATATTCAAAATGGTTTCGCCCATAAAATATGCTAAGCAGAAGACTACATGAAATTCCATATGTCAATGGAAGGTGATGGTATCTAATACCCTCATCTACTGAAGCCGGCAATTGCATACACACATAACAGTCTTTCGCATCCATTGCATCAATGTATTCATACAACAACTTTGCATACGCATTCTGTCCAAAATTTCCTTTAGACAGATCTGTATGTAACCTACGACTCTCTGCAGCCAGCAAAGCCTTCTCTGCTCTTGCTCTGCCTTCCTTCTTGCTAGGGGTGGTAGGTGTCGGTGTCCCCTCAACTTTCACTACCTGCTCGTGTGGTGCAAAGTAGGAAACTAGAACTACTACGGCTATAAGGAGTATCACTCCTCCTAAAAGGGTGCCTACTATGCATTTAGCTCTACGAGTCGGGTTTCCAGCCTCCATGGTCTCAGCACAATGTAGTTCGTTCTCAGCAACCACTCAAAGTCTCTTTCAGTGTTATTTGAGTCTCTCGAACCACACCTGAAAGCAGAAATCCCCGTTTCAGTTCTTCTTTTGCTTCGACAACAGACAACCCTAACCCTTCTCCGTCCTCTGTGGAAAGTCCCTAAATTTCTTCTTCTTGGGCTCTAGGTTAGTTCATCAGCTATTTACAAAAGTCTTTAATAATCAATGATGATATTTGCTCCAACTGCACATAGCACATAATCCAAAAGTTCCATGCGAAGTACAACTGCTTCGTATGCTGGTATTTCAAGGCCAAATGTAGGAAAAATCAGTCTATCCAGAATTAAATCACGTATCTTGCTTAGGTAAGGGGGATTAGGAATTGTGAGTGTCAGTACGCCTTCAATTTCAAGTCCAGGTACCAACAGTATCACTTCCAGCTTAACGTTTCGGATCGTACTGGTCACAATCACTGACTTCACCCTCCCGGACCTCATTACACCTGGCATTTGTCAAAGGGTAGGTCCACTCAGGAGTGGCATATCTTCGACAAGGTACTCTCACCCTCCTTGACCTTCTCGGACCTCCTTGCTCTGCTTCTTGTTCTCCCTCTTCTGGGTCTGATTCTTCGGACACAGGGGCAAGATCTCTTTCGGAAGCCAATCTCACATTCAATCGCCTCCGTCTCTCGGGCCAATGAGCCTCTGCACTCCTTGCCCTTCTGCTTCTCGTTTGCACACCCTGTTCGTCCTCACTTTCAGCTTCTTCTGCGCTCAGATCACCTTCATCGCCACTTCCCCCTTCAGAGGCAGACTCAGTGTAACTGTTCTCGTGATCGCTTCCTGCTCGATCAGGAGAGTCACCAACTTCCACCGGCACCCCCACAGCTTGACTTGTCCCCTCTTGTGGATCTTCTTCCTCGTCCAGATTTTCCCCTACGAGAGGAGCTGTATCTTCCAGGGGTGCTGGGACTCTCCGGGTTTGAGAAGCATGGATCCAATTTGGCAATCCACCACACTTCACAGCAGTTGTTGTCACCAAAACGACCTGGAAAGGTCCTCTCCAGCGCACATCCAGGCAGCTTTTTCGGACGTGCTTCCGCACCAGGACCCAGTCGCCCGGACACAGGTCGTGACAAAGGTCGCTAGAAGCCGGGATTTCAGCAGCCTGCACCTGAAGAGACACAGAACGGATGACATCAGAAAGTCCCCTACAGTAATCAAGAATCAGATCATCTGTGATATTTAGCAAGGCAGTTGTAGGGATAGATGGCAGTCTCATAGCCCTCCCCATCAATACTTCGTGAGGTGAGAGTCCTGTCCTCCTATCTGGGGTACTACACATGATCATCAGTACCAACGGCAATGCATCGGGCCACTTCAGGGATGTGGACTAGCACACTTTTGACATTCGAGCCTTCAGAGTTCCATTTATTTGCTCCACTATGCCAGAAGCGTCCGGTCGGTAGCTACAATGCAGTCTTTGGTCAATGTTCAGGGCAGAGCAGAGCATCTTCACAATTTCACTATTAAAATGCTTCCCCCTGTCCGATTCCAAAGAGGTCGGAACCCCGAATCGTGGCACCAATTCCCTCAACAACAATTTTGCTACTGTGAGTGTATCGCACCTACGAGTGGGATATGCCTCAACCCATCTAGAGAACACACACACAATCACCAAGACATACCTGAGGCGATTGCACCTCGGCATCTCAATGAAATCCAGTTGCATCCTATAGAAAGGTCCACCGGACCTTCCAATGTGACTCAATGTGACTGGTGTTCTTTTCCCAACATTCAACTGTTGACATGTAACACATCTCTGACATACTGCTTCCGCAGCCGTTCGGAATTTCGGGTTGTACCAAGTTTGTCTGAACACACGCATTATTGCATCTCTCCCCAGATGTACGGGACCATGTATCTGACGTGCCATCGAACTCACCAGCTCATTCGGCAACACCGCTCTCCCATCAGCCGAAACCCACAAGTCCAACTCTCCTCTGACACAACCAGCCAATTCCCACACCCTCTTCTCATAGTCTGACGCCTGGTCCTGCATGCCCTTCAACTCTTCCCAGGTATCCGCCACCTCAAGCATCATGCTTAGCTCGGTTCTTTCCTGTGCCCCTTCGACTGTTTGTTCAGTAAATGAATATCCCTGCTCCGCACAGTAACGTGCGACTTCATCAGCATAATGATTTCCCATGGACACAAAATCCGCACCTTTGGTGTGCGCCGTACACTTTACGTCAGCTATCTCTGCAGGGCCCTGCAAGGCCTCCAGCAGTAATCTGATAAATTCTCCATTCCTGATTGGGGAACCCGAAGATGTCATGTAACCCCTTTGGGACCACAACTGTCCGAAGTCATGAACCACACCGAACCCATATTGGCTGTCAGTATATATGGTGATCCGAATCTTGTTGGCTGCCAAACAGGCACGCGTCAACGCGATTATCTCAGCCACCTGAGCGGAGTGTACTCCTTCCAGGCAGGTCGCTTCAACTATTCCAGAAATCGTACAGACAGCAAAAGCTGCTCTCAACTGACCAGTATTGTCTCTTACACATGAGCCATCCACAAAGAAAATTTCATCAGGGTCCACCAGTGGCTCATCAACAATATCTGGTCGGGGTTTGGTGCATAGTTCAGTTACATCGAGACAATCATGGTCTTCCCAATCATCGTCCAAGTCATTTGGCAATGGCATCAAAGTAGCAGAATTCAAGACCGAACACCTCCTTAGGGTCACATTCTCCGCATCAAGTATAACCTGCTCGTAGCGTGTGAGCCTGTTGTTGGTCAGGTGTTGTGTCTTGGTCCTGGTCATCAACAATTCCACTGAGTGGGGCACATGTACTGTCAGTGGATGACCCATTACAATACTTTCACATCTTTCAATGCTGACACCCGTTGCAGCAACGGATTTGAGACATCCGGGCAACGCTACGGCTGCTGGATCTAAGGTAGCCGAGAAGTAAGCAACTGGTCTACGGACTCCTCCATGATCTTGCACTAGGACTGCCAAAGCACACCCCTCCCTCTCACAACAGAACAGTGAAAATGATTTGGTGTAATCGGGCATTCCCAGGGCCGAAGCGCGACACAAGTCCTCTTGCAACTCCAGGAAAGCCATCATACAATCCTTGTCCCATGGTACCGGATCACTTACGTCCTTGTGCGTCAGTTTCTGCAACGGTTTCGCCTTCAGGGAAAAGTTGGCTATCCACTGGCGGCAATAGCCAACCATGCCCAGGAACATCGAAACCTCTCTTTGGGTCGAAGGCACCATCATTCTCATGATTGACTCAATCCTGTCAGGCGACACCTTTCTCCTGCCCTTCTCTATTCTGTGACCTAGATACTGCACTTCGGACAAGCAGTACTGTAACTTGTTGGGGGATACCTTGTGTCCGTTCTCTGCCAAATGGTTCAGCAAGGCAATGGTGTCAATTCTACATGCATCTTCGGTGTCTGACGCAACAAGGAGGTCGTCTATGTACTGTACGAGAACGGAGTTCTGCGGCAGTACCAGACTCTCAAGATTCCTTTTCAGCAACTGATTAAAGATCGATGGGCTCTCTGTATACCCCTGAGGGGTACGACACCACGTTAGGACGCGGTTCTCTATTTTGAACGCAAAAAGAAATTGGCTCTCCTCATGCAATGGAATTGAAAAGAAAGCCTGACACAAATCGATTACATAAAACCATTCAGCTTGGAACGGTATCTGAAATAGTATCACTGATGGATTCGGTACCACTGGACAGCATGGAACGACTATGTTGTTCACCTTTCGCAAATCCTGCACTATCCTGAACTTCCCACTTGGCTTCTGTAAACCCATGATTGGGGAGTTACATGGACTGCCCATGACCTCCTTCAGAATTCCCTGCCTAATCATGGACTCAATCACGGGTTTTATCCCTGCAATTTTTTCCGGGGTCAACTTGTACTGGGGTGTTCTCGGGAACTCAGCATTCGGCCTTATTTGAATTCTGACTGGCTCTACTCCTCTGATCAATCCGATCTCCTCCCCTGTAAAGTCCCACACCTCCGGTGAGACCGAATCCCTTAAATCCCATGGGAGTTCTTCCACAGTTAAAGCAGAGTACAATTCAATGCATACCTGTGGATTGGCAACTTTAAAGTCGGCATCATCATCATTTGTCTGCAATTCAACACCCTTGGGGGTACAATAGATGGTACAATTGAGTTTACACAACAGGTCTCTCCCTAACAGACACACAGGGCTGGAATCACATACTACAAATTGGTGCCTGTCCCTGAAACTTCCGATCTTTACTGGGACTGGCTCAGTCAGGGGGTTTGTCATTATTCTGTTTGGGACCCCTACCACTTGGATTGTCTGTCCTGACAGGGGCAAATTGGGGACTACTGCAGACCGCACAGTAGAGCGGGAAGCCCCAGTGTCAACCAAAAAGGTGGTGGGGTGTCCAGCTACATCGGCTTCTACGAATGGTCCCCTCTGATCTACCTCCAGGACTGCCCCTAGGGTGCAGTCCTCCTCCCCACTCAGGCACCGTCCTGTCACTGGGTCAAAGTAATAATACTCGTCCCCTTCAACTATGAAGGGCATCTGCTTGTAAACCTTGTTCCCTGTTGTAATCTTCGGTGGCTGGGGAACCGGAGCCCTAGGGGCTGAAGCCCCCCCTTTTGCCGCCTTGTATTTGGTTACTGTTACTCTCGGTTCCGGAGGGGCTTGTACCTCCTCCTCCTCCTCTTCTTGTACCTGATTGTCTGGGTTATGGGGACACTCGCGTCTCCAATGTCCGACCTCATGACACTGGTGACACTTGGTCGTCTTTTTCAGAGTCGCCAGGTCTATCCTTGGCTTTGGTCTCTCCTCATTGTCCCTTTTCTGTCCCCCTGATTATCTCCCTAATGTTCCGTTGCCTGACTGACCCTGTCCTCCCGATTGCATCTGTACTAGCATCAGTTTATCCTTAAGCTTCTTTGTCTTGGAGTCTATCTCGTAACTGCAATACCGCGCGTATCTCAAGATCTCATCGAGAGGCTTGTTCTGCCAGCAAATTAAATGTTGCTGTATCATGAGACAGATATCAGGTCTCAGTCCCAGAACAAACTTGGATACAAACTGTCCCATGTCCTTTGGATCCATCACATCCAATCCACTGTATTGCTTAAAAATCTGCAAGAGCCGCTCATAATACTCATGGACTGTCTCCTTCGGTTCTTGCCTAGTCCGATCTATCTTCACCCAGTCAATGTCTTGTGGTGGTACCTTACTCTTCAACCATGTGATCGCCTGGTCATACTTTACCATTACCTTGGGTGAGGCTCCATTCGTGGCAGCATCTCTATCTGGCTCCACTGTGGGCCATTCAACACTGACCTTACATGCTATCCACAGGTCTCCTGGGACCACAATGTCAAACAATGTGTTCAAATCAATCCACAGTACCTTTGAAATTTTAACAAACCTCTCTACCTGTTTGTACCATTCCACTGGACTTTCACGCAACTTTGGAAATGAGTTTGTAAAGGCAGCCAGGTCTCCCCTACTCCAGGGTACATGTACATATCCCCATGAGCCACCTCCCGCAAGGGGTACGCTTCTGCATGCATCAGCCCTCCTCCCGGAGATGTCTCAATAGCACTCCGTCTAACACTCTTTTTCCTTGACCACCTTTCTTCCCATTTATCCAAGTGGGACCACGTTCGGATTCCCACAACCAGTTCCCTGATGTGGGTTTTTAATCCGATCACTCTCTTCTCTTCTAGATCTTGGTCCGAGTACTACAACCTATGGCCACCCTGTAGTGCTTTTGTCTTTGCCAAATCCACCGCATACTTGTTTGCTAATTCAGAGAGTTTCTCATGAGCTGTCCTAGCCCTCCGGGTAACATCTTTCGCTACAAACAACAGCTCATCTAGTTCATAAAGTTCGATACTTTCTAGTGGCAATGTACCTTCCACTATTTCCTCCACTTCTGACTTTAGTCTCAGCACATCTAACCTTCTAGCCTTTATTGCCGCCCTCAATGTGCCTTGACTAGAAGTTCTGTTAGGGTCCCTCCCGCCACCGTCCTGATCCTCTCTTCTGTTTTCTTCTGGTGTGTTAGGGGGAACCCTCCTGTTCGCCCAACCTTCTTTGTCCCACTCCTGTCTCCTATCGTCCGAGGTGTGGTGGGATATCCCCTTACTTCCCACACTCCCGCGATCCCATTCCTGCCTGCTTTCGCTAGGGGTACAGTGAGACACCCCCCTACTCCCCTGACTTCCGGAGCCATAGTCATTCATCGATCTGTTGCTCTGAGTGTCCACAATTGTTTCCCAAGTTCTCAAATCTGGCCTCAACTCTCTCATCGACCTCGGCCGTGGTCTCCTCAAATCCATCGGTCCCCTAAAACCCCCCTGCTCTTCCGAGGAGTCTGCCGATGCTGCCAAAAAAGTGCTCCTTTACACAGGCCTTGGTAAATGCCTCCATCCATCCACCACATTACTCCTGTCCTCACTGGGAATTCTCTCACTCTGCATTCGTGGCGGGCTCTCGTCTGGTCTCTGTTCTGGATTGTACACTGATACAATGGGACCTATGGTAACAGGTACCGTAAGAGCATCTGGCAGTTTCTGAGAATTTACCCCTTCTTCTACCCGTACCCTTTGTACTGTAAATCTTCCCACTACTCTCGTCATTGGAGAAGGTGGAGGTTCTTTTTCTCCCTCCACTGGGCCAAACTTGTCCCCTGATGTGCTCAAACCACTCACCATTGGGACCCCACCGTCCCCAACTGAGGATTCCCGGCTCATTGCTGAAGGTGGCGTTCCCCCCCCCCCCTCAGGATTATATGGAGGTGGTCTCTCTGACAATAGTCTCTATATCAGGCTGTCGTCTGTCTCACTGTCATCATCCTCCGTATTTTTTCTCTGCGCATCCCCTGTATTTTCCAGCAACAGGTACAACCTATCCCCTTCAATGGTCTGTACTTTCCATCTTTTGGCCAGTGCATCCCACCTCGCATCTTGAACCGCCCTAACTGATCGTTTCACTCTTTCTTGTCTCCTATCTCTGTTCTTTTCATGGGCTGCCCTGATCCATGCATTTAGCGCTTCAAACTGTGTTGGTCTGGGCAAAGGTCGCAACGCAGCCATAACCGCTTTCAATTAATACAACACCTCTAGTCTAAACGTTCCATATTTAGGAAAGGTCAATTCCTCGTTACCATCTGTCATCTTGCACCAATTGTCAAGCCACAATATGCTATGCAACCCAACATTCATAACCATATAATGGGCTGGAGTATCCTCGGGTGGAGCCTCCTCCCCACCCCGAGGTTCTAACTTCTTTTCACCTTTGAAACAATTCCGCAGCACTTTAAAACATTTCATAATGAAACCGCAACGTTTTCCTTGTTTACAGCACTCGTTTATTTCCTGATGACAATCCACCAATCCCAGCGCGGCTGTACACTAACCGCCCTATCCCAGCGCGGCTTCGTCTGATGTCACTCGCCCCCGTTTCGCAGCAGTTCCCCTCCTCTGACCCCCTTAACAATGGTCGACAATTACTATAGGTGTTCGATACACCCGAACCACTTAAGCTCCAGTTGAGCCTAAGATTTTCACTGGTTGCGCACGCTCACAACCTGTTCTCCTTTCACACTACATGCATTCAACTCCGCAAGACAACACAACACAACAGTACAACGTAACACCGCAATCTAACAACGCATGACCCTTTTCATACTCACTCTCTTCCGACCTGCTGCGTTCTGCCGCACTGTCACTCTCCGTCAGTTTCCATGGAACGCCATCCTCCATCCGCGACTCCCTGGACACTCTTCATTGGTTCTCTATGGGCCTCGGGAAGTCTCAACCTACTTCTAGATTACCCTCACTCCAGAAGATAAACCATCCTACTCTGCTACCAACTGGAAAGGCGGGATTTTTCTTCTAGAGTCTGCTTACCATTCTCCAGAATCCCGACACAGGTCGACTGAACCTTTTTACCTGTCATAGAATGAATTAGGCAATCTATCTCCCAATAATCATGCAAGTCTCAATTATCTCAAGACTTCCCCCAAAGGACCACTGACCAAGGACTAAGTTTTGAAGGTTTATTACATAACCAAAAACAACTGAAGGTACAAACACCTCAGCAAAAGGTTCAAAAGATAAACAGGTACTAATACAAACATAATCCTACGGAAAAGTCTCAAACGACTGATGAATAATACGAGAATCAATTCTAGAATCATCAGACTAAACAGAATTGCTATAACCTGAGATCTGGTATGCATTGGAAAAAGCATAAATTCAGATTAATCTGTCCCTACACTTTACTAAGTGACATCCCTACTCAGCCATATCCCAACCTAACAAAGGTGTCAGCAGTGGTGAATTCCAAAGAAGTTCCACCACCTCTCTCTTAGATTAGAGTTCCTCATTCAAGCTAAGTTCTTTGCCAATCGAACTGCTCTCTCTAGCTCCTCAACCCATCTGCTCTGCTTCCACCCTCGGGTGCTGTCCCTAATATGAAACCCCACAATGTGAATGACACGCCTTCAGGTACGCCCCTCTCGAAGGTGTTAGCTTCCAAAAATTTCCATCATGGCATTCTTCCATCCTTGTCCGTGCAGATGTCCTTGGGTCCCAGACTCTCCATCGTTTCAAGTTGCTTCTTTTGAATTCCTCGTCTACTCCTCCATGTCTGAGTCTAGCATCCTAACACTCTTACACAATGGACCCTTCTACTCTACTGTCTATATAGCGATGCACCTGCAAGGAAATACATGCAAAACGGCTCACATTCCAGTAATGTTGCAATATTCCCTTCCATGACATCTTTTACCACTATTCTACAATTTACCGTTAAGCAAGACATTTTCAATCAGGCCTGCACAATTTCCATGAAATAGGCCTCTGCTTGTTTATAGGCCCAACATCTTACATGAGCAATCCCCTTGTTCCCGGTCACGCATGCGTCCCAATCATACACTGGAAATGATCACTTCCAACCAAGCAAACACTTCCTTGACTGTACGGCCACAGTCTAACTGTAATAGTCACCAAACTTGGCAAATGTCTGTCCGCGAACGACCGGACAATCGCCTCAACTGATAGGTTACAACACACGGTAACTTCCGACCAGCGTCCGTTACCCACGCACTCACACACTCGTTCCCCCTATCACGGTCCTGCGGGCGATCAATGGTACCTCATGACCCCCTTAACAATGGTCGACAATTACTATAGGTGTTCGATACACCCGAACCACTTAAGCTCCAGTTGAGCCTAAGATTTTCACTGGTTGCGCGCGCTCACAACCTGTTCTCCTTTCACACTACATGCATTCAACTCCGCAAGACAACACAACACAACAATACAACGTAACACCGCAATCTAACAACGCATGACCCTTTTCATACTCACTCTCTTCCGACCTGCTGCGTTCTGCCGCACTGTCACTCTCCGTCAGTTTCCATGGAACGCCATCCTCCATCCGCGACTCCCTGGACACTCTTCATTGGTTCTCTATGGGCCTCGGGAAGTCTCAACCTACTTCTAGATTACCCTCACTCCAGAAGATAAACCATCCTTCTCTGCTACCAACTGGAAAGGCGGGATTTTTCTTCTAGAGTCTGCTTACCATTCTCCAGAATCCCGACACAGGTCGACTGAACCTTTTTACCTGTCATAGAATGAATTAGGCAATCTATCTCCCAATAATCATGCAAGTCTCAATTATCTCAAGACTTCCCCCAAAGGACCACTGACCAAGGACTAAGTTTTGAAGGTTTATTACATAACCAAAAACAACTGAAGGGACAAACACCTCAGCAAAAGGTTCAAAAGATAAACAGGTACTAATACAAACATAATCCTACGGAAAAGTCTCAAACGACTGATGAATAATACGAGAATCAATTCTAGAATCATCAGACTAAACAGAATTGCTATAACCTGAGATCTGGTATGCATTGGAAAAAGCATAAATTCAGATTAATCTGTCCCTACACTTCACTAAGTGACATCCCTACTCAGCCATAACCCAACCTAACAAAGGTGTCAGCAGTGGTGAATTCCAAAGAAGTTCGACCACCTCTCTCTTAGATTAGAGTTCCTCATTCAAGCTAAGTTCTTTGCCAATCGAACTGCTCTCTCTAGCTCCTCAACCCATCTGCTCTGCTTCCACCCTCGGGTGCTGTCCCTAATACGAAACCCCACAATGTGAATGACACGCCTTCAGGTACGCCCCTCTCGAAGGTGTTAGCTTCCAAAAATTTCCATCATGGCATTCTTCCATCCTTGTCCGTGCAGATGTCCTTGGGTCCCAGACTCTCCATCGTTTCAAGTTGCTTCTTTTGAATTCCTCGTCTACTCCTCCATGTCTGAGTCTAGCATCCTAACACTCTTACACAATGGACCCTTCTACTCTACTGTCTATATAGCGATGCACCTGCAAGGAAATACATGCAAAACGGCTCACATTCCAGTAATGTTGCAATATTCCCTTCCATGACATCTTTTACCACTATTCTACAATTTAACGTTAAGCAAGACATTTTCAATCAGGCCTGCACAATTTCCATGAAATAGGCCTCTGCTTGTTTATAGGCCCAACATCTTACATGAGCAATCCCCTTGTTCTCTAGGCCTCCAACCTTAATAGCAAATGCATTTCTACTTTTAAGCTAATTATCGAGTATAAAAAGACACAGTTATATATTTCAATAAAGCAGATCTAGATGCACAATAGTGCTCGTTTAAACACGTTCTCATTAGTGAAAGCTTTCATTTCAACGACATTTCTAGGTTAAACAACAATTGTGGATTTGCAACCTTAACATTGGCTCTTCAGGTTCTGGTACCAATTACATTAGTTCTCTATCCCACATTGCATCTAAATATAATTAGAAAGTCCTCTATATATACGGGTGCTGACTACTTGTACATATGATGCACCCCAACAAAATTTCAATGTAAATGGCGCTCTCTCACCTACACTGCAACACCCTCCCTGCCTGTCTGGGTAGTTTGGCCAAGAGGACTGGTATTTGGTATTTTAGGAAGTAGCATAGGCAAGTCCCTTTGTATGACTTCCGGAGACGAGAAGCCCAAGTTATGGACTTGATATTTTATAGCCAAGATGGGTAAATACTGTCTGTGTAACAAAGCAGCCTTCATGATATTAGGACGGGGAAACGGAAGGCTAGAACTCAAAGCAATGGACAATGTAAGAATAGCACCTGCATACTAAAGGGTGGAAGGAGCAGAGTGTTGACTCTCACCGCCCTCTGCAGGCTGCTTTGAACACCACTGAGTCTTTCTGTGATAAGTGAACACTCACTCAAAACTTGTGAGAAGTATAACATTACTCCTGCAATGGCAACAATAATTGTTTATAGTGACTTTATGAGACAAAGCGGTAGGTAATAAAGAAAGGGATGAAAACACAGGCATTGCTAAACATTTTAATTGTAACATGAGCCTAAACTTTTATGCTGAGGAGCATTGGCGACCTTCGAGTGCAGCACCTGCAGCATGTTATGCACTTATTCTAGGCAGAAGCAGTTACAGGTGCTCCACCTACATTACACCAAACTCTAGGCTGAGACTAGGCACAGCAAGAGGGGTGTGAACGCAGTGTTTTTCTTATCTCTGTCTCTCTTCAGTCACTAGCTGCTGCTGCCCAGTTGTTCTGGTAAACTGCTCTTAACACGCCCATCTGTTTATCCAAAGAGTGTGAGTGATTCTCGAATCTGACATTGAAAGGATGCCTCTGAAATCCTAGCCCAGCCTGCTTAACCATTGATTGCCTACATCAAAATACAGAAAGTCAGCAACTAAAATGTATTACGCATTTCCAGTCCGTATCATGACGGTTCTGCGTAGTGTCCAAAGCTTATGGTTTTTACACTTGCGGTGTCTAAATTATAAAAACATAACTCTTAATTTAACCGGGCTGATGCATGAACTTTAGAGAGAACAAATTGGAAACAAACAATCCCTGGTCCATGCTTCTGATGCGCTCTGTTCACGTTTCTGCATTACCTCTGAGACAGTCTTGAGTTATGTGTTTGAACCTTAGACCCCTCACATGCAAAAGAGCAGGCTTTTGTCTCTACAATGAGCCACTGTAATATGGTCCCAGACCATTCACACCATGACGTATAATCAGGACTACTGGAATTATGGATTTCTGGGTTTGCAATGTTCACCAAAAGAGAAATGTTGTTTCTAGCTCAAATGGATCAAAAGTACAGATCAAATGTTATTAAACAAAAAAGTGCTATATAAAAATCTGAGGAGCAGTAGCAGATCCTTCACACAGTGTAACTGGTCGCCTTTCAGTTGCTGATTGGTGTATTCTGGTGTTAAGCTGAAACTAATGTGTGACACCTTTGCCTAGATACCTTTAATGGATGTGATGGAGCAGGATTTTTGCGAAATAATAAACCTGCTCGGATCAAACTTCTCATTGTGTGGATTATTAACAAATGTCGTGTGAAAATTAACAGTGAAAAACTAAAACCGGGGAGAACATGAAATTGCGCAAATGCATGCTGGAAGGAGATTAGTATTTCCAGTGCTTTTCTAGTAGGCCGCAAATGTGAATGATTATTGCAGAAATAACTAGGCAGCGAACGTAAATGATTAATGAGGAAATAACAGCCAAAAGAAAATAATGATACAAGACATGAGTTTTAAAAGAGACATTTTTCCTTTGAACTAACTGCCTAAAACTATGTAAATAACGAGTAAAGCAAAGCAAAGCATTATTAAAGGAGTTTTGTTGTGTCATGATATTTACTTATGTATTTGTTTTTCCTAGAGAAAAAGCACACTTTACTGTTCTGCAGAAAAGGACTCAAAAGTCTTTTTAGGTTTAATGTGCTTTCTAAAATGTAGGCTGCAAAGAAATGTATTTTGTCCTTCGAGAGTTCCTGACGATGGCCATGATTGTGCGGAGGAAGTAATGAATGTTATTAATGGAATTTCCTTGCCAACTGGAGAATGTATTCTTGTGGACAATCATACTGAACGTTTCGATACAAAGCTATAAAGCGCCATGTGCAAACTGCGAAAGAGATTATCTGAGTTTCCTCTGCTGAAGGACAATGACGATGGTTTCCTAAAAAAACAAAGGAACTGTTGAGAGTCAGGTGCACTGGAAAGTGGAGTGATCAGACACCCCTTGGCCTAGTCCCCTAGAAATCGTGGAGTTTTGTGTTTTGTTACATGGGGGGCTGGATCTATAGCGGATAAGGGTAGAATTACTAGTGTTAGAATTTTAAGGAGAGGGCTAGAGACTTTGCAAGAGGAGAGGGCTGTGTTGCTGTGTTCCTTACTTAACTATCTGGCTGTTGTTCTGCTGATCCTGACTCTTTAACTTTGCTCCTCATAACTTCGTGAGGGTGCCCAGCTTACTCTTCCGGACGGAGAGTGGCTTTCTGACTATTAGCATTTCATGCTATTGTTATTCCTAGGTTTGTATGATATTCTGAATTTGCATTTATCTTATTTGCAAATGGTCTTTTGTCTCTTCACATGTCCACTCACTCATGGCTTGTCATGAGATGCTATTATGAATTACTGTATTGATGTTTTTCTTGTGTGATGATCTATAGTTAGAGCTGTATTGTACTTGATGTGCATTTATAATTTCTTTAACTTAGAGAGAAACATGGTGATAAGTAACCAGAATTTTTCATTATTAATGTCATTTTGGTTATAGTGTTTGAGTTATTGCCTGTTTAGGTCCTCATAAGGTAAGGATATCCTTTGCCAATCCCTGACAACTTTCAAATGTCCATCGGAGAGTGAGGACCATAACATATTATGTTTAGGTAACATATTTTAAATTACATAGCGAAAGGGACTGGTAGGTGTTGAAATAGGCTCCTGATGGTAAATTTTGACAAAGCCCCTGTCTGCTACATCAGTTTTTGGTAGCAGAGGATGGTTAAATTGATTAAAGTGGCAATTGATTAGGAAGGAATTGATCATCTTTGTTAATAATATTGTGTATTTTTGTTATATGTTGTGGTCCACCGTTGACCTTAATGCAGTTGAGTAACGGGTCCGAAGTGGCCTAAAATCCCGGGATGATATTTAGCCTAGGGGCATGTCTTAGTGTGGCATACACTAAGTGGTATTGCGCAGTCTGCTGTTGATGTGGTACTAAACAACAGTTGCATTGTTAGTATTGCACAGGGAACTTTGGAGTTAGTATAGTGAGAATGTATTTGGGTACCTTTAGAAAGCACAGCTGAAGAAGTCCCGAAAATTATCACCTGATTGAGGGTAGAATAACGCTAGTCGATATTCTGGTGGTAGCAAAATAATTCTTGGAGTTATTGAATCTATTTTTCTTTTAGTGGAGAAGACAAGCAGGTTTGTTTTATGTGTTCTAATCTTGTTTGTCTAATAAGAAACATGTTTAATTTACAACTGATTTTTTCTTGTAAAGGGAGTGTCAGTCGCAGGAGTTATACTGACGTCACAGAGAGCCGTGCTGGCATGGTCGGTTAGTGTTAGTCGTCACAAAAGGGTGCTGTATTCTTATTGGTTGGTTGGTGTGAATCTTGCTGGTATTGGTCATTGTGAACGAATAGCATTTGTGGAAATACAGAAGAGTTTTCTCTGTTTGCTTGAGTTTTAGTGTAACAAACTAAATAAAATGAAGTTATTGAAATTGTAAAGGCATTTTTAGAAAATATGAGCCTATATCTGTTAGAGAGGGGAATCCTGTACTGCTTGAGGGTACGACTGCTTCTTTTATATCCTCAGAAGAGGATATCACATGTGAACATGGTTGGAAAATTGGGTGAAATATACAGAAGGAGTTGGGAATATGGCGTTTCCAGAGTATGGTACTTTTAATGTAAGGATTTTAGAAAACCTGAGACATCAAATGAATGAATTGAGACCAAATCCTAGACCTACACAGTATGAAGCGCTTGAGGAATGGGAACATGGGGCTTACAAAAGAGACAGAGACAGGTATGAGAATAAATACAGAAATACAGTAAGTTGATACTCAGAGGCAAAATGGGATGCTTAAATGAAGAAGTGGAGGAGAGACGGGATAGCAGTAGGCAAATGATTATATCCACTTGTTTGAGTAGAGGAACACAAAGGAGGAAAGTGTAAAGAGAAAAATAAAAATGTTGATGAGATAGGTGACGAGTTGTTGGATGAATTATTGTTAAATAGACCTCCACCATATCAGGAAGAACAAGAAAGAATTACCCCAAGTGCTTCGTTGATTTACGTAGAAGTTTCTCAGTATTCTCAAAGGAAAAATACAAATGTAGTGAGCCAGGTAAAAGATGATTTGACAAAAAAGATTACTAAATTGAATTTAAATGCAGAGGCTTTGTCAGTCCCCGTGACTATTGCTCGTATATTTCCATTTTATAGGGAGGGCCAGAGTATTTCACAAGTGCATGCATTGACAGTACCTGTTAACAATCTGACTAGTGGTAGTGCTGGTGCTGTTGCAGGTGAGTCAGGATCCTTGATTGATATTTCAAAAAGGTCAGTAGAAACCCTAAAGCATAATGTGCAAATAGAACCAAGGACACTAGTGCAAAATGAGAGAGGAGTGACCACAACATCAGGAGGTTCAATAGGGCCATCTCTATAGGAACTGGACGAATGGATTAGAGGGATGGTGTCTAATAAAAATGATATGGACATGGATGTGAGTAGATTCAAAGTGGATTAGGAGAAAATGATTATGGGCACGATTAGTTCTGGAAGACGGAGTAAATATCATGAGGAAGAGTTATTATTTTTGTGTAAGAATATTACAATGAGAGCGAAGAGTCTCCATGAGAGATTTGTTGAAGTTGCACAGACCTATGGTGTTGACATAGAAAAATTGAAAGCTTTACAGAAGACATGTAGATGGGATTTTAGTGATAAGGACTTGGAGAGTTTGAATGCTTCAGGAAAGCATTTGCAAATCTA
The DNA here is from genome assembly GCF_964261635.1 of Lissotriton helveticus. Classification (NCBI taxonomy): domain Eukaryota; kingdom Metazoa; phylum Chordata; class Amphibia; order Caudata; family Salamandridae; genus Lissotriton; species Lissotriton helveticus. The sequence continues at coordinate 892,172,703 of NC_136071.1, read as the reverse complement.
AGAGCTGATTAATACATTAAGACAATGGGGTGAATTGGAATGTTTGAAAGGCAGAAGGGCTAAAAAGAAAGAAGAAATGATTGCAAATCAAGGGGCTTCATTAATGTTTCCGGTGAGAGACAGGTACACAGACAGTGACTGAAGTGATATATCCAATGAGAGAGGTGCCAGGAGGTGGATATGTTCATGTACCTTGGTCAAGGCAGGATATACTGTCGTTTACGAATGAGTTCCCTAGATTGAGAAAAAAACATTTGAGTGGTATAAACAAGTAGAGAGGTTTGTAAAGGTTGCAAAGGTCTTGTGGAATGATTTAGATTGTTTATTTGATATTGTAGTTCTAGCTTGTTTGTGGGTCGAGTGTAAGATTGCTGTAGATTGGCCAAAAGAAGAACATCCCAGAAATGCAAAGACTGGAGAACCATCAGATGAAGTGATGAAAAAATATCATCAGGTCATTACCTATTTGAAGGGAAAGATTTCACTGAAGGAAACAGATTGGGTAAAAATAGATAGAACGACTCAGGCAACGAAAGAAGCAGTGCATGCTTATTATGAAAGACTTCTAAAAGTGTTTAAACAGTACAGTGGTTTTGAGATCATTACAGATAAAAATATGAGACATTTTGTATACAGCTTTGTGTTTGGATTAAAACCGGGGATTAGTAATATGATTCAGCAGCATCAGATTTGTTGGCAAAATAAAGGCATAGACGAGATACTGCGGTATGCAAAATATTGTAGTGATGATATCGAAACAAGACACAAGAAGTTAAAAGAGAAATTAATGTGGGCTCAGATTAAAGCTGCAAAGAAAGCTAGTAATTTTGTAGATTTCTCTCCAACAGGTTTCCAAGGAACACGTCAGAATCAGAATGTTCAGGATAATCAGATTGCTGCCATGGGAGGTGTCATGGTGAACGGTGGTGTTCTTACACAAGGATAAGGAAGAGGTTGAGGTAATAAGGAGGTTATGAAAAAGAAGGATCCATGTTATGCGTGCGGCAAGTTGGGACACTGAAAGTGCGAGTGTAAGGCTTTTTTAGGAAATAATTAGATGAATCAGAACTCTAATAAACAGATGCAGGTCAAAATGAACAAGAATCAACAACAACAACAACAGGTGACAAAACAGGTTTAAATACCACAAGCCCCGATGCTAAATGAAAATGTGAATGCCCAGGTACAAAGGTATGGTGCAAATCTGGGTTTTCATATGGGCGAATCAGTTAATAGAAATGTATAAATGGCTTCACAATATTGGTTGCAGTGCCAGGAGAGGGATTCAGATACATTTCAATGACGGTGCCTGAGGGGTGAGGAGGAGTGCATGCTTGGCGCATTGCTAGAGGTAAATCAGTGTGGTCCATTTGTGGATGGAGAAGTGGAAGGTAATGTGATTACATCTCTTGTAGACACTGATGCTACCCGTTCCACTGCGAGAACTGTGGAAATCTCTAACCTACCCCTCTCGCGAGATACTATCCAAATCGTAGATACTTCAAATCAATTGACCAAATCTCCAGTGACAAACCAATGAAGGTACAAATTGGAGATTTTCGAGACCAGCATCATTTTGTGGTGTGTGATACAAGTAACCCTGGGCGTAGTTTGCAGAGTTTTGCTGGGCCGAACTCCGCGAAGTTAGAAAAAAACTCAGCGAAGTTCCGCGAGTGGCGGAGTGCAGTGCGAACTGCACTTTGTGCTGGTATTTCTGCCGCTTGGGTAGAAATTCTACCCGAGCGGCAGCTCGCGCTCGCAAACTTACTGTTCGTGATCGCAAACTGATGGTTCGCGAAGTGGAGTTTTTTGCACTCCGCGAGTTCCGCGGAGTGCAGAGTGCAGTAAACTCTGCAAACTCTGCCCAGGACTAGATACAAGTCCAGTAAAGAATATAAGGAAGGAGCGTCGTATTCGTAAAAAAGTCTTAGGTTCAAATGTTGAGTTCCAAAGTTTTATTGTTGCAAAGTTCATCCAATATCAGCGACAGAAGTTTTGTTCCAACAATGCAAATAGTCCAAATAAATCCAAATTAATGCGGTGCAGAAAACTCAAAACAGCCAACGCATTTCGTCCGGAGTGAACATCATCAGGGCTCAAAATAACTGTATACAATCATAAAATGCGGTGACCTCTACTCAGTATTAAGATCCAGTGTATTGAGTCCTCCTGGCTTTGATGTAAAATCTCAAAACAACAACTTATATTCCTATTCAGGCCTGGATATAGTCATTTGTGTAATTTCCACATTCAAATCTCCGAAAGAAAGTATCCAATATTATTCACCAAAGAGTTTTTAGGAAAACCATTTGCCTCTATCTGGGCCAGAGCAAAGATTCCTACAAACGAGATCCAGGCCGGCGACACTGGGTATGTGAACATCCACTGCACAAGTCCAGTTAAACTGTTAGGAAGAGATTTACTATGCAAAATGAATTGCACCATCTATTGTACACGGATAATTTGTATCCTTTATTTACAGCAAATGATTTGCCTGTTGAACTGAGAGGCACAGTGTTGACAGATGTGTGGGATTTTTCAGGGAAAGACATTGGAATAATTAAAGGAGTTGATCCTATTCAGATTTCAGTCAAACAAGGTGCAGAATTTCCGAAAACACCACAATACAAAATGAGTCCTGAGAACATTGCGGGAGTAATACCTGTAATAGAATTGATGATTGAACAGGGTAGTCTGAGAGAGATGCTAGGGAGTCTTTGTAATTCACCTATTATTGGGATTAAGAAGCCGAGCAGTAAGTATGGAATAATTCAAGATTTGAGGAACCTTAATAAGATAGTGATACCTTGTTGCCCAATAGTGCCAAACTTTGCAGTGATTCTTTACCAAATTCCATGTGATGCGTAGGGGTTTACAGTGATTGATTTATGACAAGCATTTTTCTCGATACCCTTGCATCCGGATAGACAATATTTATTTGCGATCTAGTTCCGAGATAGTGTTTCGGCATGGTACCGACTTCCAAAAAGGTATAAAGAAAGCCCCTCAATCTTCATCAAATTTTGAAGAGGTGCTTAGAGTCATTGGTAATGCCAGAAGACTCAGTTTTGGTGCAATATACTGATGATTGGCTTGTTGCATCAAAGACTAGAGAAGCATGTGTGACAGATACTTTTGCTCTACTGAACCATTTGTCGGTAGGTGGACATAAGGTGTCACCAGCAAAACTGCAATTCTGTCAAAAAGAAGTTCTATATTTAGGACACAAAATTGAGAAAGGAGTCAGGAAAGTATCACAAGATCGAATAAGTGTGATCTTGCAAATGAATCCACCCAAAACACAGAAAGAAGTCCAAATGTTTTTGGGAATGGTTGGATACTGCAGACAATGGATCCGTGGTTTTTCACTGACGGACAAGCCATTACAAAGATTGACACATAAAGATGTGATCGATCCACTTCAACTGAATGAGGAGTGCATGAAGGCATTTATGGATTTGCGAGACAGCCTTTGTCGAGTGCCCGCATACGGAATGCCAGATTACAACAAGGATTTTGCTTTATTCTGCTGCAAAAGAGACGGTTGTGCACTTCAGTTCTAAAGCAAATGCATGGAACAGCACGTCGTCCAGTAGCATATTTCTCTGCAACACTAGATTCAGTGGCTGCAGCTGTACCAGGATGTTTGAAAGCAGTTGCTGATACTTTTGTAAGTTTGGAACAGAGTGAAATGATTGTGATGGGACATTCTTTGAGAGTGTATGTGCCACATTCGGTTGAGACCTTGTTGACCTGAGCTCGTACACAACACCTTACAAGCAGTCGGTTGACAAAATATGAAAGAGTCATTCTTGGAGCTGAAAATGTGACTGTTACAAGATGAATGATTTTGAATCCAGCTACTTTGTTACTGAGTCTAGGTTGTGAGGAAGTGGTGGATGACGCTGATCATGATTGCCTGGATGTGACTGAGCTGTGTACAAAACCAAGGCCTGATAGAAAAGATATGCTGTTATCAGATTCAGATTGCGTAATGTTTGTGGATGGATCATGCTTGAGAGATGAAAAAAGTATCTTGTGTGCTTCATATGCAGTCTGTACAATAGCCATGGTTCTTGAGGCTTCATGCTTTAAAAAAGTAAGTTCAGCACAAATTTCAGAGTTGGTTGCATTGACAAGGGCATGCATCATTGGCAAATATTTAAGAATAACCATATTCACTGATAGTCAATATGGTTTTGGAGTTGTCCATGACTTTGACAAATTGTGGTTGCAACGTGGGTTTTAAACCTAGGGGCCGATTAGGATGGCGGACGGACTTGCGTCCGTCCGCCATCCCAGAGGTGGAGGGACCGTCCGCATGGGCTGCGGCGGTCCCTCCGTGCAAATTAGGATGTGACCGCCACCCTGGCGGTCACATCCTGGATATTTAACATTGCGGCGGGTGCTGCTTCAAGCAGCACCCGCCGCAATGTTAAAAGTGCATGTTTAACATTTACATGCACAAAGCGGCAGGCACCGCGCGGTGCCTGCCGCTTTGTGCATGTAAATACTGGGGGGTACCATAGGTACCCCCCATGTGCACCCCCCACTCGCCTACACCCTGGGGGCCCGCAACGGGCCCCCAAAATCAAAAGTACACATGCTTTTCCACGGCGGAAAAACCGCCGCGGAAAAGCATGCTTACAAATGCATCCTAATTTGGCTGGCGGTGTCTGATAGACACTGCCAGCCAAATGAGAGCTTTTCCGCCGCGGTTGTAATCCAACCGCATCGGAAAAGCAGCGGACAGAAACCAAGACCCACCAGCCATCGTAATGCAGCGGTGGGTCTTTGGTGACTCCGCAGAGGATTTTCCGCCTCCTCCGGGCCGGAGGTGGCTTCCGCCGGCCCGGAGGAGGCGGAAAATCCTCCATCCTAATCGGCCCCTATGTCTGGTTCACCAATTTGAAATGGAAATTATGTTAAAGAGTTATTGCTTGCACTACAATTGCCCACAGAAATTGGAGTTGTAAAGTGTTCAGCACACCAATCGAGAAATGGATACATTACAAGTGGAAATCGCTATGCAGATCAAGTGGCACGCTTTTGTGCTCAAAATTCAATTTCGATCAACAAAAGTACACAGAAATATGATGTGAATTGTCATCTGATGTTTTCTTCTGTGGAGACATGGGAAGAGATTAGGCAACTGCAGGAGGAAGTTAGTGGGGAAGAAAAAGAAATGTGGATCAAGGCAGGTTGTTCACGTAGGGCAGAAGATGAAGTGTGGGAATATACTGGCTGCAGAACAATAATGCCAGACAGCCTGTTGCCACAAATGGCTAGAATGTACCATGGTCTAACACATGTAGGAAGAGATGCAATGATTAGGTTATTTAAACAAACATGGTACAATCCTAAATTCAGGATCATTGCAGAAAGTCTTTGCCAGAGATGTATTACTTGCCAGCAGCAAAATGCAGGGAGAAATACTGTTGTCAGTTGGGCACAAATTGAAAAAGCAGCAGGTCCATTTACTAGACTGCAGGCCGATTTTATTGAACTGCCTCCATGTAATGGATTAAAATATGTGTTGTTGGTGGTTTTTCTGTTCTCTCGTTGGGTAGAGGCTTATCCAAACAGACGAAATGATAGCCTAACAGTTGCTAAATTGCTGTTAGAGAAATAATACCACCGTTTAGATTTCCAGTCTCTTTAGAAACTGATAGAGGTACACATTTTAACAACAAAATAATACGGATAATTTGTGCAGAATTGCAAATTGAGCAAAAGTTACATTGTGCATATCGACCAGAAGCCTCAGGTGTGGTCAAACAGATAAACGGTGCAATTGAATCACGACTTTTAAAAGTGTGTGCATTGACAGCATTAAGATGGCTTTTATGATTTAAATTAATCGAATAAAGCATAATTTGACTGACTGACAAGACGGCTAGATGCTTTACCCATAGTTCTGATGAGTTTGAGATGTATCGCTGATAAAAAAGACTGGATTATCGCCCCATGAAGTCATTATGGACAGAGCAATGAGACAGCCAATAGTTCCAGCAAATCAACTGATGAATATAACTGATGATCCTGATTATTGCAAAGGATTGGCTGATGTAGTACATTCTGTCTTTCATCAGGTTGAAGAAGTTGCAACCACAACACAGCAAGAACAAACGCACGACCTAAGCCCTGGAGAGTGGGTCTTAGTGAAGAAACATTTGAGAAAGTCTTGTTTGGAACCACGTTGGCCTTGGCCATACCAAGTAATGCTGGTGACAACAACAGCAGTGAAGTGTGGTGGCTTACCTAACTGGTTTCACGCAAGTCACACAAGAAGAGTCCCAAGTCCACTTGAAAGTACGGAAACAAATGAACTAGGTCAAGGAAGAAGAAGACAAAGTGATATAAGAAATCAAGAACAGACTGAGAGACAAAGAAAGTCTGAACAAGATCGAGTAAAGTGGGCACCAGTTACTGGGTCGAAAGAGACTGTTGCCAATGCAATGCAGAAAAGAGCTTGTTTCAAGAGCAAACCAGAAAAGAATGAAACAAAAGAAGTTTTGAGTCAAGTCTTGAATCTAGTGAAAAGGGCAATGAAGGAAGCTATATGGCCAAAAGGAGTGAAAAGACTGAAATACACTCTGAATAAGAAGGTTCCAAATACAATAATCGAAGCATCAAGCCAATCAGAATAAAGTGACTCAGAAGAAGATACAGTTTGGAGAACAAAAAGAGCAAGAGTTCCCGAACAAGAAGTACACAGCACCTTGATGGTCGTATGTGGTGGCAGAAGCAGTTGAACATACAGATCATTGTGAGGGAAAAAACGTTGCAGAATCAAGCTACAGAAACAGTTACGAGCCACTTTAAATGAACTGTGTTAAAAATTTCTGTCCAGAAAATTGAAAGAGCTGTTCTGAAAAGTGCAGGAAATATAAGCTGGAACTCAATTAAAGGTTGTAGTGAAAAAAAAGAAAAGAGAGGCTTTAGAGGTGCTTGGATACAGATACTTTACACATATTTTTTTGTCTTTTTAGTTTTAGTTTTTTGACTTTTCTTTAGTTCTTGGAGAAAATGGCAAGAACAAATTATTAAGAGGCTGGATATCAAAACCAAGGTTTTAAATGTAGATGTAATAATGCTTGCTTTATGATGTTTATTTGGTTAACACTAATTGTTGTTGTGCCTTATTTTATCTATCCTACTTAGAATAATATTACTAGTGATTTGTTGAGTGAGAAATTAGATACAGAAGATCTTAAAGAAAATACACAGACTAACATTAAGAGATTAACCAGTGATAATTTACACCAAGAAAACTGTATAAATGAATTTTCTTTTAATATTTTTACTAAATTATTGTACGAGTATGTGGATACTAAGGATGCGAGAGACTGTTACTTGTGTATGCAATTACCGTTTTCTGTGGTTGAAGAGGTGACCTATCATCACCTACCTTTAACCTATGCAATCTTGTGTAGTGTACTAACAAGTTTGTTTAATGACAAATGTAGTCTACATTATTTTTATTAAAATTTTGATATCGTTTATTCTGAAATATCTATTAGAAAGAATATGAATATGGTGAGTCGTGCGAGAAATGCAGAATCTTCGGGGGAATTGTTTCAATATTCAACTTAACTGAAGGCTGATGGTGCATGGAAGAAACTTGGTAAGGGTTTCGCTTCAGTGAATAACTGGCTTTTAGTAATAGCTTGTTAGGAAGAATACTAACACAAATAATTGCTATTGCTACAGGGATATTAACGCTGGTATTAATACATAAGCGTTGTAAGTGCAAGAGTCAAACATTAGAGACTAAGCGGAGAGCAAGAAAAAGAAAGAGAGATGAAACAGAGTTGGAAGACAGAAGAGGAAATTACTATGAAATAGCACAATATATAGATGGGGTTAGGTTGAAACAGTAGAAAACTACTGCTTTCTAATTATTATCATCTGATGGTAATAATATTTTTGGGTTTTATGATGGCTTAAGTAGCCATCAAAGGGGGGGATTGATGGAGCAGGGTTTTTGCAGAATAAAACCTGTTCCGAGAAAGTCCGAGTTCTGTGTTTGAACCTTAGACCCCTCACATGCAAATGAGCAGGCTTTTGACTCTACAATGAGCCACTGTAATATGCTCCCAGAACATTAACACCATGACATATAATCAAGACCACTGGAATTATGAGTTTCTGGGTTTGCGATGTTCACCAAAAAAGAAATGTTGTTTCTAGCTCAACTGGATCAACAGTACAGATCAACCGTTATTAAACTAAAAGCTCTATATATAAATCTGAGGAGCAGTGGCAGATTCTTCATATAGTTTAACTGCTCGCTTTTCAGTTGCTGATTGCTGAATTCTGGTGTTAAGTGGATACTAATGTGGGGCACCTTTGCCTAGATACCTTTAATAGATGTGATGGAGCAGGGTTTTTTGCGAAATAAAACCTGCGTGGATCAAATTTCTCATTGCGTGGATTATTAACAAAAGTCGTGTGAAAATTAACAGTGAAAAACTAAAAACGGGGAGAACATGAAATTGTGCAAATGCGTGCTGGAAGGAGATTAGTATTTCCAATGCTTTTCTAGCAGGCTGCACACGTGAATGAGTAATGCAGAAATAACTAGGCCGCAAATGTGAATGATTAATAAAAAAATAACAGACAAAAGAAAATAATGATACAAGACACGAGTTTCAAAAGAGGCATTTTTACTTTGCACTAACTGTCTAAAACTATGTACATAATGAGTATAGCAATGAAAAGCATTAATAATGGAGTTTTGTGGTGTCATGATATTTACTTATGTTTGGTTTTTCCTAGAGAAAAAGCACACTTTACTGTTCTGCAGAGAAGGCCTCCAAAGTCTTTTTAGGTTTAATTTGCTTTCTAAAACATAGGCTGCAAAGAAATGTATTTTGTCCTTCAAGAGTTCCTGATGATGGCCATGGTAGGGTGGAGGAAGTAATGAATGTTATTAATGGAATTTCCTTGGCAACCGGAGAATGTATTCTTGTAGACAATTGTACTGAAAGTTTAGTTTTGATACAAAGCTACAGAGCACCATGTGCAAGCTGTGGAAGAGATTATCAGAGTTTCTTCTGCTGAAGGTCGATGATGATGGTTTCCTAAAGACAAAGGAACTGCTGAGAGTGGAGTGATCAGACACCCCATGGCCTAGTCCAATAGAAATTGTGGATTTTTGTGTTTTGTTACATGAGGGGCTGGATCTATAGTGAATAAGGGTATAATTACTAGTGTTAGAATTTTAAGGAGAGGTCTAGAGACTTTGACTTTGCAAGAGGAGAGGGCTGTGTTGCTGTGTTCCTTACTTAACTGGCTGGCTGTTGTTCTGCTGATCCTGAGTCTTTAACTTTGCTCCTCTTATCTACGTGAGGGTGCCCAGCTTACTCTTCTGGCTGGAGAGTGGCTTTCTGACTATTGGCATTTCAGACTATAGTTATTTCTAGGTTCGTATGATATAAGGAATTAGAATTTATCTTCTTTGCAAATTTTCTTTTGTATCTTCACCTATCCACTCAGTCATGGCCTGTGATGAGATGCTATTATGAATTACTGTATTGATGTTATTCTGGTGTGATGATCTATGGTTCGAGCTGTATTGTACTTGCTGAGCATTCACAATTTCTTAAAATTAAATAAAAACACGTTGATAAGTAAGCAGTGTGTCATTATTAATGTCATTTTTGTTATATTGCTTGAATTATTTCCTGTTTTGGTTCTCCTAAGGTTAGGATTCCATCTATCCTATGCCAATCCCTGACAACTTTCAAAGGTTCATCGGAGAGTGAGTACCACAAAATATTATGAATATTGGTGACCTGTTTAGGTATCATATTTTAAATTACACAGAGGAAGAGACTGGTGGGTGTTGAAATTGGTTCCTTGTGGTAAATTTTGGCAAAGCCCCTTTCCGCTGCATCAGATGCAAAATGACAAAATAATGACATTTTACTGCTGCATATTGTGCCACATAATGCAGCATAATTTATCTTTCCTGGATGCATAATTTTGACAACCCTGTGGCATATTTTGGTCCTCCACTGCTGCATAATTCCAGTGGCCCTTCATATAATGCTATCTGCAATTCCTGGCTTCTCAGGAAACAGCATGTTGCATTCTGGGACTTAATAACTTTACTTTGCGTGCTACCCTTATGAGCTCAAAATTCCAGCATGCAAAGTGGTTTTGGCTGTAGTGTCTTAATTGGTTTACTGTTATGCATGACATTAAGCCACTTATCAACTATGCCTTACAGTTTTAAAAAGTCATCTATTTCATTGTTTTTTTACAACGTGTTTGACACACAAAACCAAACTTAACTCTTCACATTTTTTGTGAGGGTTCAGTCTTTAATTAACATCATGACTGAAAACAAGCATTGACAATGTAAATCATCTCATCTTTTGTGTTAGTGGTAAGCTTAAGACAAAGTTTCACTCCACAGCAAATTTCCAATATGGGCTGTAGCAGTGTTACCCTCCCTAACACACAGAATAAGTAAAAGCAGGTTGCAGAAGTAGGAGGAACATCTCTGTATTCTCACACGAACAGATCAAGTACACAACACGACGAAGAAGGAATGTGTGGAGTTGAGGGATTATTGTACGCTCTCCGTAAACAGACAAACATGCAAGAGATACAACTCACCTGGGAGAAAAAGTCAAACTTCCTATGGAATTACCATATATTCATGGGTAGTATGACAAATGTACTCATGGCTAAACCACACGTGCCTCAACAACGCGGTCGCAACAACGAATGCATCTTAACCATGCATTCCTTTACAACGCATGCCTTTAGCACACAAGCCTTTACAAAGAAAGCATGATTGCTAAAGGGATATGTGTGGTAAATTGCATATTCCAGCCCACCTGCCCTGTGCCTTAATACCAGATACCCCTGCACTGTAATCAACCCCGCCCCAGCCCTTAAAACTACCCTGACCCCTCACCATAACACTCAGTCCCTGCCCCGGAAAATACCCTGACCCCCCACCCTGAGCCCTAAAACTGACCCCATCCTGCCCTTAAAACTACCCCTTCCTCCGCTCTGATGCCTAAAACCCTACCCCCTGCCAAAGGCTACCCCAGCCCCCCCCAGCCTGAGCCCTAAAACTGCCCTCTTCACCCTGCCCTTAAAACTTCCCCCCCCCCACCCAATGGCCTAAAAAGCTGCCCCTGCCAAAAACTACCCAAACCTCAGCCCCACCGGCTTCCTGCCTCGTTGCTTCCTGTTCCTCTCCCTGCCCATACAGACATCAAGACCACTGTCAGCCTTAACCACGCACATGCTTGTTTAAGGCAGAACCAAGCAAATGCGTGGTTATGGCAGATGCATGGTTCAGGCAAGCGTTGTTCTGCTTGCGGGGAAATGGCATGTTTGGCTCAGCCTTCGTAGTAAAGGGCATTTTCATATTCATGTTTTCACATAGAATGATGGACCCTTACCTGCCTAGTATACTGTGCGTCAACAATGGTTTTTACATCTGGTACTATGAAGAATTTAAAAGTATTACAGTACTACAGTTCACAGGTTGCACAGTTTCATAATGATGGGTTCCCTAGTTTGGATGAGACTCCTTTCTTAAACTCAGACCTAAATTAAAATTGCGTGTGAGCATGATAACATTTTTACCGGTATCTCCCAACTACATGATTCTAAACAGTAGGGTTGAGCAACCTACTTTTCTTATCTGTCACCATATTACGGCACTGGAATATTGCCCTATGGGGGTCAGGCGACTTTCTCAGGTCTACAGATTTTGGTATCGCACATCAAATATTGCAAAATAATTCCTGTAACACAGGGCACGTTGTGCAAGTGCTTTCAATATATCCTTTGTTAAGTCATAAGTTGGGTCATCAGCAGTAGACACAACCCTTTTTCATAGAACAGACAAATCTTGCGCAGAAACAGTGTAAGCTTTTGTCCATAAGGTGTCATGTACAGCGAGAGCAGCAGCAGTGCAAGCTTTCCACATAACAGGACATTTACAAATGAGATAGGATTGCAAGCTTTGTTTCCTCACAGATGAGGTGCATTATAGGAGTAGCAAAGTAAGATTGCTTTACTCACAGAAGTGAGCAAGTGCAATCTTTCTTTCACCACGGAACAGATTCAGAAGGCAAACTAGTGCAAGATTTCATTACTCACAGATCAAGCACAAGTAAGGCACGAGTGACATGTAGGTTACAGACAAATTTCTGCGCCAAGAGCTTAGCTCACAAGTCAAGTCAAGTCATGTGATCTTTTATAGCGCAACATATCACCGTTAGGTCTCAAGGCGCTTGCAGACACAGTGAGGGTCATCAAAAGCTATTAGTTGAGAAATAGCCAGGTTTTTAATTCCTTACGAAAGGACATGTAATCTGACATGGAAGAAATGTGAGGCGGGAGCTTGTTCCTGAGATGAGGGGCGAGATAAGAAAAACACCGTCCACCTTGTCTCGTAGTGCGCACTCTCAGTGGTGTTAAGAGATATTTAGAACTAGATCTCAGGGATCTGTTCGGTTGGTATTTCCGCAGTTTATTGACTAAGTACAGAGAGGAATATATAGGTAGAGGAGTAAGTGAATATGTAAGATCTTGCATCATTCTCACTAAGATGATATTCGATGTCAGCATCCACAAAGTCCTGCTACTTTCATTCTGAGAACTGCTGTAAGCGCTGTAACTACTGTAAATCATGATGTCATATCCTGCAGTCCTGCTTGTGATACTGCATTTAGATTTTACTGCTACCTTTCACATGCACATTTGTCAAATGCTAGGCCCTTCCTATCCCAATACAGAGACCTTCCCTGCTTGTAGTGTGAAAGGAGAAAGAGGGAGTGACATGCCTAGTATGGTAAAAACAAAAAACACACACCACTGTTGATATTTTTCTGCCCTCCCACCATTGTCTTTTCTGTCTGTATATTTCCCCTTTCTCTATTAGATATTCCTTTCTCTCATCCCAGCTTCGACCACTTTCCATTCTCTTCTTTCCTATCTTTCCGTCTTTCTCATTCAGTTTCCCTCCATATTTGGATTACCTATCTATCTCTTTCAGTCTCTTTCATTTTTTTGTTTCACCTGCAATTGTATTTTCACAATTTTCTCGTACCCTGTACTCTTGCACTCTTCATTCACACTTGCTTATCTCTCAGCCTCTTCTGTGCCAATTTAACCTATCATGTATTCCTCGTTCATACTTTTCTCGCATTTGCCCACTCTTTTACCCCTCTATCACTCACATATCCATTCTTTTTCTAACTTGTCTCTACTCCTTTCATTTTTTCGTTTCTCCTTCATTTTTATTTTTACAATTTTCTCTACCATTAATGATTCAAGACTCTTCATTCACACTTGCTAATCTCTCACCCTCTTATGTGCCAATTAAATCTATTTTATGTACCTCGTTAACACTAGTCTCACCTTTTCCCACCTTTCAACCCCTCCACCACTCGCATACCCCTTCTCTTTCCTACTTGCCTCTATTATGTCTGTATCCATCTGCTCCACCGAGGGGCAGAACATGGATTTTTGCGATCCTTAGTTCAAGGTATATTTTTCTGTACCACCCACTGTAGCAGTTGCGCCACATTTGCTGTTTGATCCTAAAATGTGACATCCCCTGCTGGTGGTTGCCAAAGCATCTACCTAATATTGTCTGGCATGACTCGCGTGTGGGGGGGGGGGGGGATTGAGCAGGGAGGGGTGTCGCTGCCTCCTAATTGGCCAGCAGGTTGGCCAGCATGTTTGCTTACCATTTATTAACATTATTGCCACTTTTCTTTGCTGCCGCCAACTGGGCAGGACATTACTCAGCCGGAAGAGGTATTGGTTAGCATAGGGAGCTTGGAGGCCACCAATTGCTTACCATTCATTGGCTTAATTGTCATTCTTCTTTGCTTCCTCCTAAGTGGCCGTGTTAAACTACAATGGTCCCTAAGAAAACAGTAACAAGGTATGGGATAACAAATAATAATGTAAAATAAAAACTATAGTTTTTAATGTATGAGAATCTATGAACAAATGTGAGGGGAGAAACCTGGTCAGGCAAAGAAATTACTGCAAGTGACAAGAACGTGTAATATTTGTATCACAATGACATTGACAAGAATACATCTCATAAAACAATAGTTTAACAGAAATTGGGTCTGTATGTGATTGTCAATGGCATTTCGATCCAGTTCAATAGTAGGATCATCATCAATTATTGTTAACCAAGTTTGTCCAATGGTTAAATACAAACTGTACGGAACTAAAGATTACATCTCATCAAAGTAAATGAGTATTACCATTTCCTGACCTCTTGCCCACAGCCCACTACAATTTTTCTATATATGTACAAATATTATAATACTGATACACCAAGTCACTATCGTACACAGGTTTTCCCTTGTTTTGTAGATCCTAATTGGACAGAACATTCCAGGTGTCCCTTCCACAGATTTATTAATCTTAATTAGTGTCATCGCCTGCACACTATATGATTTTGGAACTATTTCTTACACTGATGTCCTTTTTATATACATTTGTTTTATATGTGTTGTTTGATTATCACTATAAACGTACTATTTTCAGGAAACTTACTCCGTTTCCATTTCTGATACTGTGTTGGACCTGACATCAGTGGTGTTGTTTTCCCCCAACATTTTGCCTTCCATCCTCCTGTTTTTGCTGACTTCGTTATAGTTGGTTTTAAGACTCTGCCACACTTTACCACTGCTAACCAGTGCTGTAGTGCTTGTGCTCTTTCAATTTAACATACGATGCAGTGCAAAGTTGCTCACTCTTTATACATCCCAATTTCGTCACAACTAAGGTAACAGATACATGACATGAAAGTACACTTAGCACGTTTCTTACATGACTAGATGGTTAATGTAAATTAAGCATGGGCGAATTTTGCGAATTCGCAATTCGTGAATTTGCATATTTGCGTATTCGCAATCCGCAAAATTCGCGAACTCTTGCGAATTTGCGGATTTTTGATTTTTGCGTGTTCGCGGGCGTTCACGGGGCGCTTTGCATGTTCACGGGGTGCTTTGCGTGTTCGCGGGGCGCTTTGCGTGTTCGCGTTTTTTTTTTTGCCTGGTTCATCACTGCCACCCTCTCGTTTTTTATGCCCTTCTGCCCTCTGTACCACTTGTTTTTGTGCTTTTCTGCCCTCTGCCCCACTCTTGTGTGTGCCCTTTTGCCTTCTGCCCCACTGGTTTCTGTGCCCTTCTGCCCTCTGCCTAACTCATGCCCTCTTTCCCACTTTGTGCCCTTCTGCCCTCAGCCATAAGTCAGCTTGAACAGGAAGCACTAATAGATAAAGCAAAGCAGGTGTTCGAGTTGAAGGTCAAATTAAGTTACACAGTCATTAATCACCCCAAGTTTGGTGTGATTAATGATTGTGTAACTGAGTTTGAGCTTCAACTCGAGCACCTGCTTTACTTTATCTATTAGTGCTTCCTGTTCAAGCTGACTTTCGTAACTATTTTCAAGGCTCTGGCAGCTTGCCAGCGCCATTCTAAAATAGTTACAAAAAGTCAGCTTGAACTTTTGACCCAATCCGTTCGGCTCGCGGATTTTGCGGGAAATTCCGCAAAATCCGCAAGCGGAACGGATTTTCCGCCCATGCTTAATGTAAATGTTGCAATCAATGTTACTGTTATAGAGTGCATTTACAGAAGCATTAGAGAATATCCTTATGTGTGTGTTTAATCATGCCAATATACCTATTAATTGAACACTTAACGAATTCTAGAAAACATCCTCTCCTAGTAGATAATGTACTTTCTATGCAGATGAAAATCAACTTTCATAAACATGTGCTAGATTATATTGATAACACTTCATGATTTGAAACTGTGATTGAAACCATCCTCATATATGTAGAATGTTATTTTGCCTGAAATAATATAGTTTATGTATTATGTGCTCTAATGTTACATGTATATACATTTAACTGTAGTTCTTAGCCATACTTACACTTGATGAAATCTAAGATTTACTCTATGCCACACATAATATGAATTTAATAACATGAACTATAAACTTATATTCACTTGTGTTTCAATGTGCACATGAATATTAAATGTGCACCCATTGAGTTAATCACTTAAGCTGTCCTGACTATTTAGGCCTATATTTCACCATGCTGCAATTCATATAATACTGTTTTCCATTTTCTGCTAACACGACATTTCTTGCAGGTATTCACATGCATTGTTAGTTTAGAATAGATACATCACTGTACTAGAGATAGAGTAGAGACCCTGAAAAGAAGACCGTGACAAAAGTACATGGGGAACAGAGTGCAAAGCCTATTCCACAATGTGTCGAACTTTCTTTGAGTGCGAGAAGATGGCGCAACCCCGTTCAACGTGTGATTTTCTCTAAATGTAACAGTCTGCAATGTGAGAACTGATGAGGACAGTGGATCCCTGATGGTGTGATCATGGAGTTGTTACCTATGGACTTTGTGTGATATAATATACTGTTCACCCCATCAGACTTCAGAGACCTTATCGAGATTCCTTCCAAATTTCTGATTCCTGCAGAACTCTTGCAGACACCTTCCCTGATCTCCTACTACCTGAATCGACTTTGTGAGGATTAGACCTTAGTGCTTTCCCCTAATTCTGACCTAAATGTGGCTTAGGCTAACATTTATTCCTGACCCCTTGAAGGCTCTTGGCTGAGCCTCTGAGATGCTAAAACTTTTCTCCTTGATTTGCTTTGCTTTGTACTAAATTCCTTCACGGGAATTCCTTGAAGAAGAGAATTTAGGTTACCTAACCATCCCCTTAACCTGGACTGGATTTAGGAGAATACTAATGTATAGGCGAGAGAGTCTTGGACTATTTTCTCAGCACCAAATATTGATACTGCTATTCTATATTGCCATTACTAAATAGCTTTTTTTTTAATACTAGTCCATCTCAATTTCTTTATGGGGCTGGGATTACCTGTTGTTTTTCTGTAATTTTACAGCATTGTGTTAAGAGTTGTGTATTTAAATCTGATTATTAATTTGTAATAAACCTTTTTAAACTTAGCTACTGATTCCTGGTCCTCATTGTGTAGCCAAATGAGTTGCACTAAAAATTGAAATTTGATTGAAGGAAAAGGCTAACTCCATCACCTCTCAGACGGATCTAAATTGCCCTTCGGAGGACCAAAGGTGAGCAAGTGGGCCTAGAAAATGCTGTATCATATGGTAACATGGACTTACATCTAATTTTAACATTACATTTATTTTTAAGTCTCTATTAAAGTGGTACTACATGTACCTAGGGCCTCTAAATTAAATGCTACTAGTGTGTCTGGAGCACTACTTGGGCCACTCACTTAAGTAGCCTTTTAAACATGTCTCAGGCCTGCCATTGCAGCCTCTGTGTGCAGTTTCAAATTGCCACTTCGACTTGGCAAAATAAACCTATTGCACTGCTTCCCTGCTTCACTGCTGCCTGAGTAAGAACAACTTGACCTGCAGCTAGATCCCTAGACCGCCAGAGTGACTCCAAAGGTTAGTTGGCAAGTCTCCTGATCAGAGCATGAGGGGCAGAAGAGGCTCCAACCACCTTGAACCCAGCTCCTGGACTATGTTTGCCAAGTCCTACTCCCCAAGTGGTGTCACCCCAGTCCTTGACGCTTTGAAGTGGCTTTGAATGTGGTCTGCCACAAACAGGTGTGGTCCTGTGGGCAGAACCAACACAGTGCAATGCATATTTTCGCAGCTCTGCTTCTGAACTGCCGCAGTACAACGCATCCCCGATGCGGGACCTTGCATCTCAGGCCACAGTATCCTCGGAACTACTGTTGCACAACGCACCCTTACTGCAGTTCTTAGCATGGAAAGACCCTCATCAATCACAGGACTCTGAATCGCAGACCTGCAGCTTCTTCCAAACCACTGGTGTGCAAGGCATCCTTAACGCCGGGTCTTGTAATACTCTCCAACCTGGATGTAAGGTACTTTGTTTAGCGGGCCTAACTTGCTCCCTGTATCCAGCCTGCACTCCATCCCAGTCATCCTACTCTTGTGACTTTATCCCGGTTCAGTGCGACCAAATGACCACAGTTGGGGCTTTGTGCTTCTAGCCACTTTCTTTACTTAAAACTTTACTTAGCTCTCATTCTACTGATTAGATCTTTGTCCTTGTGGTCTCAAATAATTTATTACTTTTAATTCTATTTTTCTAAGTTGCAGTGGGATTTTTCTTGTATTTTGTTTTTACTTTATTACAGTTTGAAGTGCTCAATAAATAATGTACACATTGCCTCTAGGTTAAGCGTGACTGCTTTGTACCAGGCCACCAGAGGGTAAAGCATGTTTGTTTGTGTTTCGTCCTAAAAAGAATTGTGGTTACTGCTTGAGAAGGGTTTCACCCCCCTCAACCAGTAATTCAATTTCCTGCATGCTGCTTTCTCTATTCAGTCTGTTTTCAAGCAAATTTGTTTTAATTGTTTACCTATGCATGCATCTTTTGGCTTATTCATACAACTAAAATAAAATTATATTTTATGTGGGTTGGGTTAAGCCATTATATTTGACTGCACAAACTGGCTTAGACATCAAACAACTGACAACAAGTACGATTTGCATAAGTAGCATGAAAAATCAACATAAAACAATTACATCCTTCACGTTTTTCGTACATTCCATTTTGTTTGCAGCACTCTCCATTTGAACCTCATTTTTTTCAAGAAGCCACCAGCAAAAGGAGCACACATGATATGGCTGTTGTCTCTGCTCTTTAGCTCAAATACTCCAGCATATCTGCATGCTGGTTTAACAAGCCTTCACATAATGCTAGTGCCTTTGGGGGGCGGGTGGTCATGCATTAAGAAAGATACAAACACCAGCTCGGTCAAACAATGCATGACCTGTCAGCCATATATTGAATGAAAGGCTATCCTTAAACTGAAGGCCATGTCTGGGTGTTGCCAGCCATTGTAAGGTGGTGGACATGTAGTTACATTGCTCTGCTTAGCGACCCATGATCCATCTAATATCGCCGTGATTCATGCTGAAACAGCCTGAAAGTGAGGCTGTAAGAGTCATGGAATTGTAGCTGTGCCTACTGACCTGTTATCGAAGCAGAGCCGAGATTTGCCTGCCCTGCTCCGAGTGGGGCCTGGGACCATGAGGCAGAAACAAAGACCTAAGGGATATCAGGAAGGCCCTTGTGCCAGATCTAGGGTTCGGCACCGACTGCGTCCGGGGCTGACACAGGCTTTAGGGAAGCAGCCCTGAAGTGCCTTAGTCTAGAGGTGGAGCGGGAGAACAGGGGTGGCACCTAAGCCAGCTGGCTGTGAGAGGACTCACCCTGGGACCTGTGCTCATGCCCAAAGAGCTGGGGAGGCAGAAAGTAACTGAACAGCAGAGCAGGAGGCCCTGGATGTCGCAGATCAGCGGTCCTTCTTATCCTGCCTGGATACGGAAATACACATATGACATCCTCTGTCCTGGCATGGCCAGAGGGGATAATAAATTGGCTTCGATCACACGTGGTCACACTGCCATACTTATTACCAGAGTCGTTGTCAGTCTGTAGGTTCCAGAGAGGTGGATTACTGCACAGCCGACCCCCTAACTTGTGGGACAGCCCCACGACACAGGTGTAATGTCCGTAGACTGTCACGCCGCAGTCTAGTTGATTGCGCACGCAGACGCGCGCAGACGCGGGGGGGTGACGTCACCCCGCGTAGGGTATATTAATAAAGGAGGCGTGGCCCGAGGTTAGTTCGGACCACGCGGACTAGAATAGTGTGTCCTGGGTCTGTGTTACACGCGCAGCGCTAGCGGCCCTGCGCATGTGCTTAGAAAGCACCACAATGGCGACGAGGGTCTGAAACGACTCACGCTCGGCCCCGCCAGCCCTTCCTGTCTGCCCTGCGGCGGCGCTTTGATGCGCGACCTGCATCGGTCACCTAGTGTGCTGTGGGCCTACCCAGGATTGTCCGTCCCACCACGGAGGTCGATGTATGACGGTGCTTCCTGCAAGGAGCCCCACGGCAGTGCCCGAGCTCAGGGGACAGCGGCAAGTGGAGCCCTCGGATATCGGGGAGTACTATGATGATGCCCACATCGAGATAAGTGGAGTAAAGCCAAGCGCGCATCCGGACGGCCTATGAAGCCTCTGCTCCCCGCCCACCGGCCTCAGTGAGCCCCACCCTGTCTGTGGTTCCTATCACCGCTGGCCTGGCCCGGCCCTGGTGCGCTCAGTGACCCATCAGTGAAGGGAGTCAGAGTAGGCCCCGGCACCGGCGTTTTGAAATACACCTTTCACGGCGTAAGCAGACTCCACGTGCTGAAGATGGCGGCAATTCCCCCTATTGAGCCGTTTCTGGTTGACGGTGCGCCGGCGTCCCTGGCGCCACGATGGAAGGACTGGACGGAGCGGCTACAATTCTATTTCGAGGGTGCTGGTACGGCGAGAGAAAGGCGCAGGGCGCTTCTCCTTCATCTAGGTGGGAAAGATATACACAGAATTTACAAGACCCTAGTGGAAGCCACTCCACACACCTACGTCACGCTCCTCAACGCGCTCAACGCTCACTTCGAACCAATGGCCAGTAAGGATTATGAACGTTTCATTTTCAGGCAGGCGCGACAAGAGTCGGAAGAATCCATTGACGCATTCCATGGCAGGCTCAAAGAACTCGCCAGAACCTGCGGTTTCCGCGACGAGCAAGAGGAGATACGGGGCAAGATAATACAAGGCTGCTACTCCTCCAATCTGAGGGTGAAGATCCTACAAGAAGACGGAAAACCGTTGGCAGACATTTTGAAACTAGGGCGATCCAAAGAACTGTCACAGGCGAGAGCGTCACACATGGAAGCGGCGCTCCACAGACCAGTCAAAGTAGAACAAGTGAACACAGCCGAACAGGTCAACGTTGTCCGACCGAAACAACGCCAGTTTGGACAAAGAAAACCACCAGAGCGCAGAAAAGAATGTGGATACTGTGGAGGCGTGCCTCATCGCGCCCAAGACTGTCCAGCACAGGGAAAGAAATGTGGCTCGTGTGGGCGAATGAACCATTTCGCATCAGTTTGCCAGTCGTCCAAGCAGAAACCCGAAGCGGCACATGCCATCAGAGACAGTCCGGACAGTGAAGATATGGACGATGACTCCAATAACTACCCAGTTCACTACGTTTTCGCCATTGACCAGCCCCTGAGGAAAAAGAGGCGTCTCCCAAAGTGCCGAATTAGAATACACAACCAAGAGGTGAGGGCCACGATAGACACGAGAGCCTCGATTGAACTCAGGGCAGCAAACGTCTACAACCAACTGCGGGATAAGCCGACTCTAAAGACAGCCAAGATCCGAGTCTTCGCATACGGACAAAAGACCCCAATCCCTCTGATCGGATGCTTCCAAACGGAAGTACAACACCAGGACCAGAAAGTCCCAACAACCATCTACGTAACCAAAGAGGGCAGTGGCATGCTTCTCAGTGGACAGGCGGCTGAAGACCTCCAACTAATATCATTCGCGATGGCGGTGCTGGAAGAGGAATTGGACACCATCCTCGAAGAATTCGAAGGCACATTCCAAGGCATCGGGTGCCTAAAAGGCAAGGTAGTAGCCCTCCACATTGACCCGTCCATCCAGCCAGTAGCCCTCAGGCACCGGAGAATAGCCTTCCACCTGAGGAAGAAAGTGGAACAAGAACTGGAAGCTCTCGAGCGCCAAGGAATCATCGAGAAAGTCAGTGGGCCCACGCCGTGGGTATCGCCAATCGTGGTGGCGCGAAAACCCAAACAGCCGGGACAGGTCCGTATCTGTGTCGACATGCGTCTACCCAACGCGGCAGTAAAAAGGGAACGACATTTAACGCCCACCATCGACGACATCCTGGGAGAGCTGAACGGAGCGAAGTGGTTCTCCAAAATGGACCTTCGGTCAGGCTACCATCAGCTGCCCCTGCATCCATACTCCCGATACATCACCACTTTCTCTACCCATGTGGGTCTCCGGCGATACCGACGTCTCAACTTTGGGATCTCGAGCGCCACGGAAGTCTTCCAAAACACTATCCGAGAAGTCCTGAGCGGGCTCCCCGGAGTCCTAAATGTCAGCGATGATCTGCTCATCTATGCGAACACAGTCGAGGAACATCACCAAAGACTGAGAGGCGTGTTGCAGAGAATCAAAGACTCTGGCCTAACGTTACACCGCGAGAAGTGCCAATTCCTCCAAAACAAAATCAGCTTCTTCGGATACACGTTCTCGGACCAAGGGATCGCTCCGGACCCAGACAAAGTGAAGGACGTGCAAGAGACACCAGCGCCGACGAACATATCGGAGGTACGGAGCTTCCTGGTGAACTTCTGTGGGAGGTTCATCCCAGATCTGTCCAACCTCACCAGGCCCCTCTGAGAACTCACCAAATCCACCACCCCCTGGCAATGGGGAACGGAACAAGAAATGGAGTTCCAGAACACCAAGACAGCCCTGTCGGCCGAACAGACTTTGTCATACTTTGACCCAGCTAAACCTACCAACATCGCCGTGGATGCCAGCCCATACGGCCTGGGAGCAGTGCTGACACAACGCCGAGGGACCGAAGACTGGGTACCCATCGCCTATGCCAGACGGTCACTAACTGAAACCGAACAGAGATACTCCCAAATCGAGCGAGAAGCGATCGCAATACACTGGGCGTGCAGACACTTCCAAGTGTATGTGTACGGGCATCCTTTCACCGTCTCGACAGACCACAAGCCCCTTCTCCCTCTGTTCCGAAGGTCGGTCTCCAAACCACCACCCAGGATAGAGAAATGGATCCTACAGCTCCAGGAGTATGACTACCAGCTGGAATTCAAACCGGGAGCGACAAACCCGGCAGGCTACCTCTCTAGGAATCCCAGGGCAGCAACCAGCAAAGAAAAGGAAGACGCCGACGAGACAGAGGAATACGTACAGGTGATACTGGAAAGATCAAGACCCCTACCCATGAGCATAGACATGATCATCGAAGCAACCCGCAGCGATGAAGTCCTCCAACTGGTGGTACCTGCAGTGCAGGCAAATGAATGGAAGACCCTCCAGGCATCATTGAGCAGGAGGACACCCCAAGCGAAAAGTTCCCTAGAGACACTTCTAAAAGTACGGGAGGAACTGTCTGTGGACAGCCAAGGATGTCTACTGAGGGGACCACGGATTGTGATGCCAGCGAGCCTTACCCAACAAGCAATCGAGCTGGCTCACCGCGGGCACCAGGGAGTGGTGAAGACCAAGAGCAGACTCCGGGCAAAAGTGTGGTTTCCAAACATGGACACCCGAGTGGAACAAGCTATCAAAGAGTGTCAATGGTGCCAAGCAGCCGGGCAACCCGATTGCCCGCCCCCAGTAATCACAGAGGACAATCCGCAGAGGCCATGGGAACAAGTCAGTGCTGACTTCGGACACCTTCCAGATGGCAGATACATGCTCGTCATAATTGACGACTTCACTAAGTACCTGGAGGTGGAAATAGTAACAACGCTCACTGCTAAAGAGGTCGTAGCCAAATTTGAGAAGGTCATCGCCACCCACGGCATCTTCGAGAGAGTCAAGGCGGACAATGGGCCCCCCTTCCAGGGACAAGAGTTTGCAGATTACCTCAAAGAGTGGGGAATCCAGCACCGGAAATTAACCCCCCGGAGTCGTCAAGCCAATGGGGAGGTGGAGAGGTTTATGCGTACACTCAATAAAGTCCTCCGAATCGCCCCCGCTGAAGAAGCCCCGTTGGAAAGATCGATCTACACGTTTCTGAGAGAGTACCGGCTCACACCCCATCGCACCACGGAAGCAGCCCCAGGCCCTTCAGCAATGGGAAGGATAGTTAGCGACACTCTCCCCAGCCATCACACCTGGACTCCGAACAAAGTGAGCACACGCAAGACTCTGATCAATCGGAGGCGATCAAATGACTATGCCAGCTTCCGACGTTAAGTCAAAGAACCAGCCATTAAGGAAAGCGATCAAGTCTACGTGAAGGACCGATACCCCGGAAGCAAGTTCAGGCTCCCATTTGAACCGAGACCGTGGACAGTCACGCGCCGGACCGGCACTATGGTGACGGCCCAAAGGAGTGGAGAGACAGTCACGCGAAACGTATCGTTCATCAAGAGAGCTGCCCCTCAACCGGGGAATTGCCCATGCCAAGAACCAGACCAAGAGCCACCCTGCTCACAAGAGGGACGTCAGCATCTGCCAGGAAGTGAACACGGAACCCCAGCGAGCAGCCCACCAGCGGGCCCCTGGGCCTCTGCAACACCTACAACTGCCAGCCCCCACTTCCCGACAGAGCCCCAAACGGCCGGAACACCCCAACAAGAGGCCCCACGGAGGGCACTGTTCCGCGGAGAGGCGGCGGGCTATGGGCTGAGAAGGAACCCAGCCCCCTCTTCGCAACTGGATGACTTTGCTGTGGACTGAAGCCCGAGTGATCGGCCACCGGACTGGTAACAGGCCACACGGCCATTTTGTTTTGCTATTATCAACCGAACTGTTGCAGAATGAACCCTATGTGATATTGTCAGTTTTGTTTAATTAAAGGTTAAACGGAATGTAATGTCCGT
This sequence comes from Lissotriton helveticus, assembly GCF_964261635.1. Taxonomy (NCBI): domain Eukaryota; kingdom Metazoa; phylum Chordata; class Amphibia; order Caudata; family Salamandridae; genus Lissotriton; species Lissotriton helveticus. The sequence continues at coordinate 892,148,165 of NC_136071.1, read as the reverse complement.
AGACTGTCACGACACAGTCTAGTTGATCGTGCGCGCAGACGCGCGCATACGCGGGGGTGTGATGTCACCCCGCGTAGGGTATATTAATAAAGGAGGCGTGGCCCAAGGTTAGTTCGGACCACGCGGACTGGAATAGTGTGTCCCGGGTCTGTGTTACAAGGGCTTCAAAAAGGGAGTGGTGATGGACAGAGTGTCTGAGTTAATCAGAACACTCCTACCCAGTCAACAGATCAGGGCTTGATCCATCACCGTTTTTTAGCTCACAGCACCATCCCAGTTCAGAACCTGGCTATATGCAAATTAGTCTGTCCATGGCCCAGTGCATCATGGGAACAGGGCAGACCAAACTACCAAGCCAATTCTTTACTGGAAAGGAAACAAGCTTCCGGGGACTGGTTTCTGGCATTACAGCCGTCTTCGGCCCGGCTTGCTTGAATCCTGATGGTGCAGTGAGCAAGGGACTCACATCTGAGCATACCCTTCCACGCTTGTGGTGGCCAAAACGATTCAAAAAGGGGGTGGTGATGGACAGAGTATCTGAGTTAATCAGAACACTCCTACCCAGTCAACAGATCAGGGCTTGATCCATCACCGTTTTTTAGCTCACTGCACCATCCCAGTTCAGAACCTGGCTATATGCAAATTAGTCTGTCCCTGGCCCAGTGCATCATGGGAACAGGGCAGACCAAACTACCAAGCCAATTCTTTACTGGAAAGGAAACAAGCTTCCGGGGACCAGTTTCTGTCATTACAGCCGTCTTCGGCCCGGCTTGCTTGAATCCTGATGGTGCAGTGAGCAAGGGACTCACATCTGAGCATACCCTTCCACGCTTGTGGTGGCCAAAACGATTCAAAAAGGGGGTGGTGATGGACAGAGTATCTGAGTTAATCAGAACACTCCTACCCAGTCACAGGATCAGGGCTTGATCCATCACCGTTTTTTAGCTCACTGCACCATCCCAGTTCAGAACCTGGCTATATGCAAATTAGTCTGTCCCTGGCCCAGTGCATCATGGGAACAGGGCAGACCAAACTATCAAGCCAATTCTTTACTGGAAAGGAAACAAGCTTCCAGGGACCGGTTTCTGGCATTACAGCCGTCTTCGGCCCGGCTTGCTTGAATCCTGATGGTGAGCAAGTGACTCACATCTGAGCATACCCTTCCACGCTTGTGGTGGCCAAAACGATTCAAAAAGGGGGTGGTGATGGACAGAGTATCTGAGTTAATCAGAACACTCCTACCCAGTCAACAGATCAGGGCTTGATCCATCACCGTTTTTTAGCTCACTGCACCATCCCAGTTCAGAACCTGGCTATATGCAAATTAGTCTGTCCCTGGACCAGTGCATCATGGGAACAGGGCAGACCAAACTACCAAGCCAATTCTTTACTGGAAAGGAAACAAGCTTCCGGGGACCGGTTTCTGGCATTACAGCCGTCTTGGGCCCGGCTTGCTTGAATCCTGATGGTGCAGTGAGCAAGGGACTCACATCTGAGCATACCCTTCCACGCTTGTGGTGGCAAAAACGATTCAAAAAGGGGGTGGTGATGGACAGAGTATCTGAGTTAATCAGAACACTCCTACCCAGTCAACAGATCAGGGCTTGATCCATCACCGGTTTTTAGCTCACTGCACCATCCCAGTTCAGAACCTGGCTATATGCAAATTAGTCTGTCCCTGGCCCAGTGCATCATGGGAACAGGGCAGACCAAACTACCAAGCCAATTCTTTACTGGAAAGGAACCAAGCTTCCGGGGACCGGTTTCTGGCATTACAGCCGTCTTCGGCCCGGCTTTTCTGAATCGTTTTGGCCACTATAGGAGTGGCAGGGTATGCTCAGACATGAGTCCCTTGCTCACTGCACGATCAGGATTCAAGCAAGCCGGGCCGAAGACGGCTGCAATGCCAGAAACCGGTCCCCGGAAGCTTGTTTCCTTTCCAGTAAAAAATTGGCTTGGTAGTTTGGTCTGCCCTGTTCCCATGATGCACTGGGCCAGGGACAGACTAATTTGCATGTAGCCAGGTTCCGAACTGGGATGGTGCAGTGAGCTAAAAAACGGTGATGGATCAAGCCCTGATCTTTTGACTGGGTATGAGTATTCTGTTTAATTCAGATGCTCTGTCCATCACCACCCTCTTTTCTGAATCGTTTTGGCCACTATAGGAGTGGCAGGGTATGCTCAGACATGAGTCCCTTGCTCACTGCACCATCAGGATTCAAGCAAGCCGGGCCGAAGACGGCTGCAATGCCAGAAACCGGTCCCCGGAAGCTTGTTTCCTTTCCAGTAAAGAATTGGCTTGCTAGTTTGGTCTGCCCTGTTCCCATGATGCACTGGGCCAGGGACAGACTAATTTGCATGTAGCCAGGTTCTGAACTGGGATGGTGCAGTGAGCTAAAAAACGGTGATGGATCAAGCCCTGATCTTTTGACTGGCTATGAGTATTCTGTTTAATTCAGATGCTCTGTCCATCACCACCCCCTTTTCTGAATCGTTTTGGCCACTATAGGAGTGACAGGGTATGCTCAGACATGAGTCCCTTGCTCACTGCACCATCAGGATTCAAGCAAGCCGGGCCGAAGATTGCTGCAATGCCAGAAACCGGTCCCCGGAAGCTTGTTTCCTTTCCAGTAAAGAATTGGCTTGCTAGTTTGGTCTGCCCTGTTCCCATGATGCACTGGGCCAGGGACAGACTAATTTGCATGTAGCCAGGTTCTGAACTGGGATGGTGCAGTGAGCTAAAAAACGGTGATGGAGCAAGCCCTGATCTTTTGACTGGGTATGAGTATTCTGTTTAATTCAGATGCTCTGTCCATCACCACCCCCTTTTGTGAATCATTTTGGCCACTATAGGAGTGGCAGGGTATGCTCAGACATGAGTCCCTTTCTCACTGCACCATCAGGATTCAAGCAAGCCGGGCCGAAGACGGCTGCAATGCCAGAAACCGGTCCCCGGAAGCTTGTTTCCTTTCCAGTAAAGAATTGGCTTGGTAGTTTGGTCTGCCCTGTTCCCATGATGCACTGGGCCAGGGACAGACTAATTTGCATGTAGCCAGGTTCTGAACTGGGATGGTGCAGTGAGCTAAAAAACGGTGATGGATCAAGCCCTGATCTTTTGACTGGGTATGAGTATTCTGTTTAATTCAGATGCTCTGTCCATCACCACCCCCTTTTCTGAATTGTGTTACACGCGCAGCTCTAGCGGCCCTGTGCATGTGCTTAGAAAGCACCACAACAGGCAACAAGGGCGGGATCCACCCCGCACACGGTGAAGAAGCTACGCTACGGCTATACTCCGGCACTCTAGCACATGCCAAGAGCAGGATGAAAGATCACCCTGCCCTTCCGCAGGCCCGCTTCCAGTGTGAGGAAAGCCGTAGGGCCAGCCTGAAGGCAGCATGCTACCGCTGCCAGGACATCAACCTAAATGGAGAGGAACCCGTGGCGCGTGCCGCATGGCGCAGGTTCAAAAGGCCACTCCAGACTGGACCGCCTACCACGCCCGTCAAATCCATGAGTACAGAGTCGAGAGCCGCCAGACGCACATGGCCTCTCTCACTGCAGTGGGGGGTGGGGGAGGATTACGGGGCCTTCAGTCCCATCCTGTTCAGACAAACCCCTGAGCCCGATGATTAGGACAGAGAGGGGCTAGAGAGGGCTGCCAGAAAAGAGAGGAAAAGGGGACCTAAATAAAGGTAATTCCTTTGGCTCTGTACAACCAACTGTAGAAAAGAGGCAAATTCCAGGATCCATTACAGATAAACAAGCACTGGCACAACCAGGTCCATATACAAGGACATAACACACGTGGTCACCACCCCACTGGCCAGCGGTGTTCACTATGACCGACGAGGCACAAGATGCCCAACAACAGCATCAATCCACCACACAGCACACACTCACAGGGGTCTTGCAGCAGTCCAGTGAACTGGCAGATCCCACGACTGCATCCCTGCAAGGAAAGACCTGGATAGGACAACTTGATAACTACTTCATCACCACCCGAGAGAATGACAGTGCAGTTAAGAGGTCCCTACTGCTACACTACACAGGGGAAGACATATACAAACTGTTCGAAGACTTACTGAAAACTAGCCCCGCCACAGACTATGACGCAACTAACAATAGAAGTACGGCCTCTCAACAGTAAGGCTAGGCCGATTAAACAAAACAACACTAGAATTGCCAATACTGTTCACTATTTATTCTCTTCCTTTACAAATGGGACACATCCCTGACTCAATGTGACACCGAAGGTTTCACTTCACATCTTTTTATTTTTCTCAAATTTTAAAAAGCGTATTATACTTTTTCTTTGTATCAAAATCCATCAAACAATGTAAACATATCATATATACAACCCACACCCACCTTTTACATTTTTACAAAAAACACAACACTTTTTTGGACATTACCTGGGTACAACATAACGACAAAGAAACTTTAGAAAAAATAATATTACAGACAGTCAAACACATACATAGAAAAATTACTTAATTTCAATTCACTGAATAATAATCATGAAATCAACAGTGCCTATTGTCAATAAACCCTCTGCTCGTACTGCTTGGTCTCTTTACTTAATATGTTTATCAACTACTGCAACGAGACCCGGGGGACTTTTCTTTTTGCTGCACTTGTTGTAATAAAAACTGCGTGGTCGACGGGTTTCAAACCCAATAATAAGTATACAGGGTTCTCATCAGTACCAATAGCTGGAAAAAAAAATGTAACACTATATTACCAACTTTCAATACTATCCTTATTGTCATCACAATGTTCACCTCAATTACCTTTCTATGACGAAATCAGCTGATCTCCTTTTATCCAAATGCTTAGTGTCTCCAAACTGATTTCAACAAAAAAGAGGAGTGAAAAGAGAAAAGAGGAGAGAGCCGTCAAAGTCTTTTTTCAAAAAGTTGACCTCTTCTCACTGGAGTATACTGCTGTACACTTACTTGCTTATTTTTATGGGGAGGCATAGGCAGCCATCCTTGCCATATTTGCAGCTTCTATTAAAAGGAAGAAGACAAAGAGGGGAGGAATGTATTTCACCGTTTATCTTTAAGAATTCCACACAAGTTTCGTAATGCTTCTCGCATACCTTTACTCTTTGTGTTCAGCCGCCTGCGACAAAACGTTGTATTTTGTGACCTAAGGAGAGACCAACGAAAAGCTTGAGGAGACCGTATCTATTATATTAATCCATGCGTAAATACTTTTATAATAATTGGAAAGATTCCGCGCGACTGCTTTTCAGAGTTTCAAATTAGTGAAGTTTAGCCTTTGGAAAGTTTCAACATAGGTATACTTCAGTTGTTTTTTATTATTACTGAATCAGCAAGAGTTAGTTGGAATGAGCAGGCTTTTACATAAAACGCCACATCCAAATCATTTGCGCAAGCATTTGCTTAACGTTGCTCCACAGCTAAACACTTTGCAGGCCACCCCAGGCTTTTCTGGATGATGTCTTAGGTTGCTTGTGCTTGCTTGTTCGAATATTTAGCGAACGCAAGCTTAATGTGAAAAACGACCGCTCACCCACTTACGCTTGCTTTTCATTAGCATGAACCAGCGAACAATGTGCTTACTATGACGCTAGTTGGAGTGCTCACGCTCATTTCGACCTCAATTGAACCCTGACTTCGAATGGTTGAAACTTCATCAAGCTCACCAGCAAGAAGGGGAGTCTATTGATGCATTCTATGTACAGCTGCGTGAGCTGGCAAGTACCTGCACAGCAGATGACCAGCTGAAAGAGATTCGAGCTCAAATAGTTCAAGACTGCCACAGCAAAACCCTATGCAGCCTCATTTTAAGACAACCGAACATCAGTCTAGATGACATCCTGATTTTAGCATGGTCCCATGACCTGTCCCCTGCATGGGCCAACAAGATGGACCTAGCCATTGCCTAAGTGCCCGAGAAGGCCACTACTGGCAAACAAGAGCGGGCCAATGATGTTTGCACGAAGGGCAAGACCAAGGCCACCAGAATACGTGGATCCCCACCCATGAAACCTTGGTGCAGATACTGTGGCCACGAAGAACATCCAGTAGCTGAATGCCCGGTCCAAGGCCGCATCTGCTCCAATTGCGGCATCAGCAACTTTGCCTGTGTATGCCAGAAGAAGACCATGTACAAGAGCACCCGAGGTGGGAAACTGCCAATGAAAGCTCTGCAACAGTCCTTGACGAATGTGGCACCGACAGACAGCACCAAGTCTACACCACAACAGAAATAATGGGTTGAAGACTCGTCTCCTAAAGAAGAGGAGGAAGAGATATTCCTCATTTCATTTGCAAGTGAGCTTAAATGTTGTAGGAAGCCACAGCCCTTGGGGATCGTCATCATCACTGGGTCCGAAGTCAAGGCCCTAATCAACACCAGTACAATCGCCTTCAACCAAAACCATCACTAACCCCCTCACACACCAGGATTTTTGCATATGGGAGCGAGCCACATCCTGCCTCATCGAGAGCGCATGACAGTACAAGTGCACTCCAATGACCAGGAGATCACAGCAACATTTCACATCATAGATAGGGACGCGGACACACTGGTGGGGAGCACCAAAACAACTAGAAAAATCCCTCTTGACCTATAGATACTTTTACCACGAGTGATACCTCTCAATCACAGGGCATACACAAAACATGTCTACACTTATATTTGAATTTTTACTCATTTTATTTCATTTTTCTGTAAAAAACTTTTTTTCTTTTATATCATTTTTTTCTTAGTACTACAGTTATAAAAATGATCATTATTCAAAAATTCAAAAAAACTCCAGGAAAAGTTCTTTCAACACACTGGAGCCATACATATATCATTAATTATTCAAATTCATGTAAAAAACAAAATCAATTGTAGAAAACCAGGTAGAGAACCACACACACATACTCATGCATACTTCCTAAACATACATTCCATTTCCAAACAAACATTAAACATCCTATAACATTGTATCTGTTGTCCAATATGTGACCAAAGTCATTAGATCAAAAGGTGAAGAAAATTGGTCGATGCGTTTCGGTGGAAAACACAGCAGTAGGGACCACCTTTCTCAGGACCAGCCAGAAACAATTCGGTATAAGATCTCTAACCTGGCAATCGAATCTTTTTAAAAAGAGTACGATAAATATCTCATGAAGATATTCTTGATCCTGCTGGATTACACTTCTCAACAGCACGATCTGAAGATATTTACTGAATATGCCAAATGTCAGGAAAAACCGTATTCATACTCCTCTTGTCAGAGTGCAGAGCAGTTATTTGCTGGAGCTATTGAATAGGTGGCAGATCGGGGCGAGGTCAACTTTTCCAAGAATCTAACTATAGCTTACTCTTCATATGGAATGTAGAGGGGACGCCACATTTTCAAATAATCTTTGTCGATACACGTTATGTGTCCTGTACACCACCTTGGTTCTATATCCCTTTAGGATACACATACGTTTGCAGATAATAGAAGTTTCCTAATCCCCATCACAAGCAGCCTCCGCCTCCGACCGCAGTTGGCTCCACAACTGCCACAGCAAAACCTTATGCAGCCTCATTTTAAGACAACCGAACATCAGTCTAGATGACATCCTGATTTTAGCAAGGTCCCATGACCTGTCCTCTGCATGGGCCAACAAGATGGACCTAGCCATTGCCTAAGTGCCCGAGAAGGCCACTACTGGCAAACAAGAGCGGGCCAATGCTGTTTGCACGAAGGGCAAGACCAAGGCCACCAGAATACGTGGATCCCCACCCATGAAACCTTGGTGCAGATACTGTGGCCACGAAGAACATCCAGTAGCTGAATGCCCGGCCCAAGGCCGCATCTGCTCCAATTGCGGCATCAGCAACTTTGCCTGTGTATGCCAGAAGACCATGTACAAGAGCACCTGAGGTGGGAAACTGCCAATGAAAGCTCTCCAACTGTCCTTGACGAATGTGGCACAGACAGACAGCACCAAGTCTACACCACAACAGAAATAATGGGTTGAAGACTCGTCTCCTAAAGAAGAGGAGGAAGAGACATTCCTCATTTCATTTGCAAGTGAGCTTAAATGTTGTAGGAAGCCACAGCCCTTGGGGATCGTCATCATCACTGGGTCCGAAGTCAAGGCCCTAATCAACACCAGTACAATCGCCTTCAACCAAAACCATCACTAACCCCCTCACACACCAGGATTTTTGCATATGGGAGCGAGTCACATCCTGCCTCATCGAGAGCGCATGACAGTACAAGTGCACTCCAATGACCAGGAGATCACAGCAACATTTCACATCATAGATAGGGACGCGGACACACTGGTGGGGAGCCACATGGAGGAAGACTTGGGCCTAGTGTTGTTCGCTAGAAGCGTGAAGTCACACACGGTATATGACCTATTAGGTCAATTTCCCGAACTGTTTAATGGACTAGGATGCCTCAAGTATCTACCATTCAAGCTACACATTGACCCTACCATCGCACCAGTGGCGTCCTGTTCCACCTGCAACCTCTGGTTGAACAAGAGCTTGAAAACCTCGAGAAGCAAGGGGGTGATAGAGAAGATGTTGGGACCAACACCATGCGTCTCCCCAGTGGTGATAGCAGAGAAACTGAAACAACCAGGAAAAATACGCTTATGCACCAACATGCAGCTCCAGAACTGCGCCATCAAGCGTGAGTGTCACATAACACCCACTATGGATGACATCATACCAGATGTGAACGGCTCATGGAGGTTCTCTAAACAGGATCTCTATGCTGGGTACCACCTGGCTGAAGAGAGCAGGTATAGCACCACGTTCAGTGCTCACTTAGGACTGGGCCGATATAACGACTGAACTTCAGCATTTCCTCGGCGCTAAAGGTTTTACAGAACGCGATACGTGAAACACTATCCAGGCTTCCTGGGTCTATGAATGTCAGTGGTGACATTGTTATCCATTCAAAAATAGCAGCCGAGCATCCCAGCACCTCGGAGCTACACTATGACCTCTTTGGAAACACAAAGTTACCCTACATAAGGGGGAAAATAGGCTATTTTCCAACCGTCCAACGAAATCTTTGGCTAAATTATACTTAGCCAAAAAGAGGATAACACATTTCATTAAATCAAGGATGTTCTGCTCAATTACATCACTATGGCATACTTTGATCCGAGCCAGACCACCAAGCTAATCGTTGATGCCAGCCCTGTGGTTCTCAGAGCAGTGCTCCCTCAAGAGCAAGAACCTGGGCTGTGGGCGGCACTAGCGCTTGCCAGGAAGTCACTAACACACACCAAAGCACGTTACGCTAAGATCGAGAGAGAAGTGCGCTGGCGATCGAGTGGGCATGCGGACACTTTCACCTATACCAGAGCGTCCAACCCTTTAAAGTCATCACCAACCATCAGCCTCTTGTCACGCCATTTCATGGGTCTGCTCTGCATCCAATGCCATGAATTGAAAAATGGGCCATCCAGTTTCAGCACTACCAGATGGAGGTAACATACCGACATTGATCAAAAAATCCTGCTGATTTCCTCTCTCGCCACCTGGTACCATTGGACAACCATGTTGCTAGGGGCATCGATGCTATCAAAGACTATGTCAAATTGGTCTGATAAGCAGCATGCTCCCTAGCTTTGAGCCTGGAAGATATCGAAGAAGGTGCAAAAGCAGGTCGAGTCCTGGTGAGAGTTAAAGCTGCAGTCCTCAGTGGCACATGGCAAAACTTCTTACAAGATACCATTGACTGGCCTAGCCAAGACAGGGAGAGGTTAGCAAAAATGTGGGAAATTTAAGGTGAGTTCAGTACCATGCAGGATGGAACCCTCCTGCGAGGATCGCACACTGTTATTCCTGCCGCCCTCTAATGACAAGTGACACTACAGAGGCACGGGGAGCATCAAGCCACCATGAAAATGCAATCTTGCATGAGAGAGAAAGTATGGTTCCCTGGTTTGAAGCCATGGCCGAGAAAGATGTTTGACAGTGACAAGGGTGCCAACTGACAAGTTAACCGGAAAGGCAAGCACCGATAATAACTAAAAGAAGACCAAACTACTGTGCCCTGGTCCAAGCCTAGTCTTGATTTTGGGAGCTTCCCATATGGGAGAGTCACCATGGTTCTAATCTACAGCTACTCGAAATACCCAATTGTAGAAGTAGTAGTATCAACTGTGTTTACACATGTAGCCCCCATCCTGGAAATGATATTTGCTATCTTCGGATTACCTACGGAGATAAAGACAGACAATGGCCCACCCTCTCACGGAACTGAATTCAAAGACCTCCTCGAACAACTGGTGATACATCACTGCTGTATCACCCCCCAGAGGCCTCAGGCCAATAGTGAGGCCAAAAGGTTCATGCGTACATTGAACAAGTCCCTCCGCATCATGGTGGCTGAACAAGCCAACGCTGAGTACCAACTCCAGCTGTTTCTCAGAGACTATCACGGGATGCCTCACAGCCCGACCTGCCAAGGTACTGTGGACCCTGATGTTCAATGGGCCCCGACAAGACACCATACCAGTCAATCCAGAGTGGATGCCCTCACCACTGGACATCAATGGAGGCCAGACTTGACGCTCACAGCACAACACCTGCACGAGCCAAAAAAGTCTAGCCAAGCTACGCTCCGTTTCACCAGGAGATTCAGTGATTATCAGAGACCGGCAGTCTGGATGGAAGTTCCGGAAACCATATGAGCCAGGGGTCTGGATGGTGATGAGAGTTGAGAGAACAATGGTGATAGTCAGGAAAGGTCAAGAAACTATTGCCCGAAATATTTCGTGGTTCAAATAGGTTGACACTCCATCTCAACAGGTGAACCACCCTAGTAACAGTGGAGAAGCCTATTTGCCCAAATCAGAAGAGTACAACGAGACCCTCGGCAATAGCGGGGATCATTACCAAGTGGTCACAGGCGGTGCTCTTGCTGATGACACAAGAGCCCTCCCCGCTGCTAAAGAATTTTCAGGCCGAGCTCAACATCAGATATACAACCTCGGGCCCGATCCTCAACTGAGCCAGAGACTTAAAGACTCTGTATGCTATCTTAAATGAACATTGGTTTTAAACTAAGTTGGGAAGGGATGTAGCAGGTCAGTGGTCCTGCTTATCCTGCCTGGACACAGAAATGCACATATGACATCCTCTGGCCAGGCGTGGCCAGAGGAGATCAAATAAAAGGGTGTGGACAACACGTGATCACACTTTCGTACTTACTACCAGAGTCGTTGTCAGTCTGTAGGTTCCAGGGAGCAGGGTTACTGCACTGCAGACACCCTCACACGTGGAACAGCCCCACTGGTCACAGAGTGGTGGCCTTTCTTATGCCTTGGCCCACCCCCTACTGCTACACAGCGCAGCAGCTTGTGACCGCTCCATACGGGTACCCAAGCTGCAGCCCAGGTTCTGCGCTGGAAGACTACACAGGACTAGCCACAGCTTCACACAGAGCTGAGATGAGCGGATCTGGAACTGAGGCAGCTGATCTGGGCGCTAACCTGCAGCTGGCAGAGACTTGCTTCAAGTTGGCAATAGGCCACTAGGCCTGTTGTTTGGGAGAGGGGGACTCTCTACTTGTGTCCCCTTTACTGTGCCTGGCCTGGTGAGTGCCATGGAAAGAAGGGCGTGTGGCCACCCCCCACTCATCAGGGGGTCGTCTGGGAACCGCTTGGCCCACCACATGTTAGTGTTTGAGGCCTAGGAACACCGCTCAATGGAGGGACGGACACACGCTCCTGGTTGTCATGAACTACTACAGAAGGCACAAACATCGTGCACCCAAAAGTGAGGTTGCACCTTCTGAAGAACCTGAGGCATCTCAAGCAGGGTTCATTGTGCGGGGACCATTTAAGATATCCTGCTCAGCTCTGTGACCTGTAGGAGCCCCCCCCAGTTCAGGAGGAGACCGGGTGGCACCAGAATGTACTAACTGTGTCCTCAAATGGTAGCCCATGAAGTGAAATGTATTGCAGGAAGGGCTGGGATAATTGAAACGGTTTGAGAGTGAGCAACCTTGACTGACTTTCCTGATTTTGCTATTAGATTAGACCGTCCCCGACGTATATATTATTACTAGTCAACAGGGCACAAGTCCTATAACAAGAAGTGGGGGGACTAACCACGTAAGACAATATGCAAATGACCTCATGACGTCACGACGTAGCGATATCAAAGAAATAAAATAGTGCTATTTAAATTAATTGTGTAATTACGACAACTAACCCATCTGACAGTCTTACAGTGTCTGCATTTATATACAGGGACTGTACAAAGGCAAAAGCATGCCTCTCTTAAGTACCTGTGAAGAGAATGCAAGCTGTGTGCCTTAGCTTTCCGTCTGTGGCGTGTACATTTACGGTTCCAGGCGGCCCCCGGTCAGCATATACAAACAAAAGGAGGCGGGATGGCCCCTTTACTTCAGCCCAGCTGGAGGTGAAACAGGCATTTACAATGCAATGGTCTCGGCAATATTATAGGTAGAGCTATTAGAATTGCTCATTATTTTTTTATCTTTTTTGTATCCCTAAATAAATGGCATTGTCATTTGTATTGGGATTAGCTTTGTTTTTTGCATATGTGATACCTATTGCATTAGCAGAGAGAGAGTGAGATAGAGAGAGCGAGTGAGGTATTGAAATAGAGAGAGAGTGAGGTAGTGAGAGAGAGTGAGGTAGTGAGATAGATTGTGAGGTAGTAAAGAGTGAGGTAGTGAGGGAGAGGGTTGTTGTGAGGTAGTGAGATATAAGCATAGAGTGATGTTGTGATGTAGTGAGATAGAGAAAGAGGTAGTGAAAGAGAGAGTGAAAGTGAGTTAGTGAGATACAAAAGAGTGAGGTAGTGAGATAGAGAGTGATTGAGGTAGTGAGTTAGAGAAAGAGAGTGAAGTTGTGAGGTTGTGAGCTAGATAGTGAGGTAGTGAGAGAGTGAGGTAGTGATGTTTTGAGAGAGATAAGTTGTGAGGTAGTGAGATAGAGTGGAGTAGTGAGGTGGAGAGTTATGTAGTGAGAGATAGGTAGATAGAGAGTGAGGTAGTGAGAGACAGAGAAAGTGAGGAAGTGAAAGATTGAGGTAGAGGGATGTTCTGAGGTAGTGAGATAGAAACAGTGAGTGAGTTTGTGAGGTAGTGAGATAGAGAGAGAGTGAGGTAGTGAAAGAGAGTGAAAGTGACTTAGTGAGATAGAAATAGAGAGAGTGAGGTAGTGAGAGTGAGAGTGAGGTAGTGAAAGAGTGAGTTAGTGATGGAGAGTGATTTTTGGTGGTAGTGAGATAGAAACAATGAGTGATGTTGTGACGTAGTGAGATAGAGAAGGATTGAGGTAGTTTAAGAGAGAGTGAAAGTGACTTAGTGAGATAGAAAGAGAGAGAGTGAGTTAGTGAGATACAGAGTGACGTAGTGAGTTGGAGAGAGAGAGTGAACTTGTGAGCTAGTGAGATAGAGAGTTAGTCAGCGAGAGAGTGTTGTAGTTATTTTTTGAGTGAGTGACTTGTGTTATAGTTAGGTAGTGAGAGTGATATCGAAATAGAGTGATGTTATGGAGAGAGTTAGTGAGAGAGAGTGAGATAGTGTTATAGATTTAACTTGAGTAGTGATGTAGTTATTTTTGTTTTGTGGGAGAGTGAAGTAGATATAGAGTGAGGTAGTGAGAGATAGAGTGAGGTAGTGAAGGAATAAGGTAGTGAGGGGGAGAGTTGTTGTGCTGTATTGAGATAGAAACAGAGCGATGTTGTGAAGTAGTGAGCTAGAGTGAGGTAGTGTATGAGAGAGTAAAAGTGAGTTAGTGTATTTGAGAGAGAGTGCTGTAGTGAGATAGAGAGAGAGTGAAGTTGTGGGGTAGTGAGAGAGTGATGTAGTGAACTTTAGAGAGAGTGTGTCGTGATATAGTGAGAGAGAGATAGTGAGATAGAAATAGAGTGAGGTAGTATATAGAGAGAGTGTGAGGTAGTGAGATAGAGAGAGTGAAGCAGTGAGTTAGAGAGAGAGAGTGAAGTTGTGAGGTAGTGAGAGAGTGTTGTGAATTTTTGAGAGAGTGTGTCGTGATATAGTGAGGCAGTGAGAATGAGATAGTGAGATAGTAATAGATAGAGTTAGGTAGTGATGTAGAGAGAGTGAGGTAGTGAGATAGAGAGAGTTAAGTTGTGAAGTAGTGTGTTAGAGAGATAGTTCCTGTGGTAGTGATATTGTGATGCTGTGAGAGAGAGAGTTGAGTAGTGAGGTAGCGATTGAGGTAGAGAGAGAGTGAATGAGAGATAGTGTAGTAGTGTGAGAGATAGTGAGGTAGTGAAAGAGAGAGTGAGGTAGTGATAGAGAGAGTGAGGTAGTGAGAGAGAGAGTTCGAAGGGACAGTATAGTGGAGCTGAGGAGAGAGTGATGGGATGGTGCAGTGAGAGGCTGAGGAGAGTGCATCAGTGAAGGGACGGTACCATAAGAGGCTGAGGAGAAAGTGCAGCAGTGAGTGATGGTGCAGTGGAGGAGTGAGGGCTGCAGCCTGGATGGGGGGCGGTGCTGAGCAGAGAGTGCAGCAATGAAGGGACGATGCAATGGGGGGCTGAGCAGAGAGTGCGTCAGTGAATGGATGGTGCAGGGAGAGGCTGAGGAGAGTGCAGCAGTGAAGGGACGATGCAATGGGGGGCTGAGCAGAGAGTGCATCAGTGAAGGGATGGTGCAAGGAGAGGCTGAGGAGAGTGCAGCAGTGAAGGGACAGTGCAGGGACAGTGCAGGGAGAGGCTGAGGAGAGAGTGCAGCAGTGAAGGGACGGTGCAGGGAGAAGCTGAGAAGAGTGCAGCAGTAAAAGGACGGTGCAGTGGGGGCTGAGCAGAGAGTGCAGCAGTAAAAGGACGGTGCAGTGGGGGGCTGCGCATAGAGTGCAGCAGTGAAGGGACGGTGCAGTGGGACTGAGGAGAGAGTGTAGCAGTGAAGGGATAATGCAGTGAGAGGCTGAGGAGAGTGCAGCAGTGAAGGGACGGTGCAGTGGGGAGGAGGAGGGAGTGCAGCAGTGAAGTGACGGTGCAGTGAGAGGCTGAGGAGAGTGCAGCAGTGAAGGGACGGTGCAAGGAGAGGCTAAGGAGAGAGTGCAGCAATAAACGGACGGTGCAGGGAGAGGCTGAGGAGAGAGTGCATCAGTGAAGGGCCGGTGCAGGGAGAGGCTGAGGAGAGAGTGCATCAGTAAAGGGATGGTGCAGGGAGAGGCTGAGGAGAGAGTGCAGCAGTGAAGGGATGGTGCAGTGAGAGACTGAGGAGAGTGCACCAGTGAAGGGACGGTGCAGGGAGAGGCTGAGGAGAGTGCAGCAGTGAAGGGACAGTGCAGGGAGAGGCTGAGGAGAGAGTGCATCAGTGAAGGGACAGTGCAGGGAGAGGCTGAGCAGAGAGTGCAGCAGTGAAGGGACGGTACAGGGAGAAGCTGAGAAGAGTGCAGCAGTAAAAGGACGGTGCAGTGGGGGGCTGAGCAGAGAGTGCAGCAGTAAAAGGACGGTGCAGTGGGGGGCTGAGCAGAGAGTGCATCAGTGAATGGTGGTGCAGGGAGAGGCTGAGCAGAGAGTGCAGCAGTGAAGGGACGGTGCAGGGAGGGGCTGTGGAGAGAGTGCATCAGTGAAGGGACGGTGCAGGGAGAGGCTGAGGAGAGAGTGCAGCAGTGAAGGGATGGTGCAGTGAGAGACTGAAGAGAGTGCAGCAGTGAAGGGATGGTGCAGTGAGAGGCTGAGGAGAGTGCAGCAGTGAAGGGACAGTACCGTGAGAGGCTGAGAGAGAGTGCAGCAGTGAGTGATGGTGCAGTGGAGGAGTGAGGGCTGCAGCCTGGATGGGGGGGCTGAGCAGAGAGTGAAGCGATAGCGCAGGGAGAGGCTGAGGAGAGAGTGCTGCAGTGAAGCGATGGTGCAGTGAGAGGCTGAGGAAAGTGCAGCAGTGAAGGGACGATGCAATGGGGGGCTGAACAGAGAGTGAATCAGTGAAGGGACGGTGCAGGGAGAGGCTGAGGAGAGTGCAGCAGTGAAGGGACGATGCAATGGGGAGCTGAGCAGAGAGTGCATCAGTGAAGGGACGGTGCAGGGAGAGGCTGAGGAGAGTGCATCAGTGAAGGGACAGTGCAGGGAGAGGCTGAGGAGAGAGTGCATCAGTGAAAGGATGGTGCAGGGAGAGGCTGAGGAGAGAGTGCAGCAGTGAAAGGATGGTGCAGTGAGAGACTGAGGAGAGTGCATCAGTGAAGCGATGGTACCGTGAGAGGCTGAGGAAAGTGCAGCAGTGAAGGGACGATGCAATGGGGGGCTGAACAGAGTGCATCAGTGAAGGGACGGTGCAAGGAGAGGCTGAGGAGAGTGCAGCAGTTAAGGCGACGATGCAATGGGGGGCTGAGCAGAGAGTGCATCAGTGAAGGGACGGTGCAGGGAGAGGCTGAGGAGAATGCATCAGTGAAGTGACAGTGGAGGGAGAGGCTGCGGAGAGAGTGCATCAGTGGAAGGATGGTGCAGGGAGAGGCTGAGGAGAGAGTGCAGCAGTGAAAGGATGGTGCAGTGAGAGACTGAGGAGAGTGCAACAGTGAAGAGACGGTATAGTGGAGCTGAGGAGAGAGTGAAGGGATGGTGCAGTAAGAGGCTGAGGAGAGAGTGCAGCAGTGAGTGATAGAAATAAACATAAGATTAGCAAAATAAACAAAATGCCTTACCTTAACTGAAAAACAGCAGCATACATACCTGTCTGCACCACTTCGTGCACAGCAGTGCACACAGCTGCACGGAGACGACACGGGCCATATTGGACCTGAAAAACAAAGAAATAAACATAAGATTAGCAAAATAAACCAAATGCCTTACCTTAACCGAAAAACAGCAGCATACATACCTGTCTGAACCACTTCGTGCACAGCAGTACACACAGCTGCACGGAGACGCCACGGGCCATGTTGTACCTAGAAAAGAGAGAAAAAAACCTAAGATTAGCAAAATCAAAAAGATAGATTACCTCAAACAGCAAAAGAGCAGCATAACGGGACCAGTTCGTGCACAACGGTGCACACAGCTGCACGGAGACGCCACGGGCCATATTGGACCTGAAAAACAAAGAAATAATCATAAGATTAGCAAAGTAAACAAAATGCCTTACCTTAACTGAAAAACAGCTGCAAACATACCTGTCTGAACCACTTCGTGCACAGCAGTGCACACAGCTGCATGGAGACGACACGGGCCATATTGGAACTGAAAAACAAAGAAATAAACATAAGATTAGCAAAATAAACAAAATGGCTTACCTCTAACAGCAAAACAGCAGCATACATACCTGTCTGAACCACCTCGTGCACAGCAGTGCACACAGCTGCACGGAGACGCCACGGGCCATGTTGTACCTAGAAAAGAGAGAAAAAAACCTAAGATTAGCAAAATCAAAAAAATAGATTACCTCAAACAGCAAAAGAGTAGCATATCGGGACCAGTTCGTGCACAACGGTGCACACAGCTGCACGGAGACAACACGGGCCATATTGGACCTGAAAAACAAAGAAATAAACATAAGATTAGCAAAATAAACAAAATGGCTTACCTCTAACAGCAAAACAGCAGCATACATACCTGTCTGAACCACCTCGTGCACAGCAGTGCACACAGCTGCACGGAGACGCCACGGGCCATATTGGACCTGAAAAACAAAGAAATAAACATAAGATTAGCAAAATAAACAAAATGGCTTACCTCTAACAGCAAAACAGCAGCATACTCGACCTCGTGCAGTCTGCGACCCTTGACCCCATCTGGACGGAGCAGTCTATGACCTCATTCTAGAACTGATTCGGCCTTACTTTCAAGAGCGGTGGCCGCTGCGGGGTTATTAGGTGAGTACCTTTATATCTAACGTGATCTGGTGCAACCAGCGCATGGGGACCACGTCTAGTCTGGGACAGGCCTCACTTATAGTGGAGCTGTGTAAAATCAAGAGAACTGGTTTTGCACTCTGTTACGTCCTAAAGCAACAAGAAATAGACAAGTTACTTTTGTTTAACTTTCTGGCTGTGAAAGATGTCGCTAACTGGGACTGCTGGGTGGGTCGGCGTTTAATTACGTAAGTACACTTTAAAGGCTGAGCTGTCCACATATCACGCGTTACTGACAACCATCTCAGGGATCATCAGACGTGTGTGTGTGGGGGGGGGGGGTAGGTGGGGCGCAGGGGCTGCGATCCGTCAGCGTCTGTGACCTGTAGCTGACAGAGAACGCTCCCGCAGGTGCATTGATCCATCGAGCTTCAAGGGTCACGGGGGAGTGTCACGCATCTACACAGAGAGCACTTCCAGTTGCCTCTTTTACCTTCCGAACCTCCTCTCTGCGTCCCTTCGCCCGTCACAGCCCTCTTAGTGCACATCATCCTGTGTCCCACGTCACAGCTCCGCTCAGCGAGTAGTATAATTTGCCACCTCTCTTGTCTCACCGTAGTCAGTGAGCATCTACAGTTGTCACTTCACCTGTCAGACCCCCCTTCCGTTCCACCCCCACCCCACCACCACTCACACACGTTGAGGGCCTTCAGCTTTTAGTTTACCTGTCACTTCTTTGCCTCGGGGCGGGAGGGGGCAACCAGACTCAAGTGGGCCATTCGTATTCAGACGCCAGCAGGTCACAGGTTTCACGAAAAGGCGAGCTAATCACAGGCACTAGTAAAGATTATCCCCCTATTGTTCGACTAATGGGATTTGGAGATGAGATCCTGGTTAAGGGGTGGGAGGCGGAGGGGGGACTGGCTGGAGAGCTTCTGAGGGTATCACTGGCTGCCACCACCGCTTCCTCTCACAGTGCCTGCGGCCATGCTGACATCGCCTGCCTCTTGTTTCACGATCTCTTTAGAAGGCTGTCCGCTGTATCTTCCTCCCACCGTCCCTGTATTGATACTGCCTTCTCACCTCTGTAGCAGTTCCTGCAGATGTGGGACCCTCTCCCTCTCTCGATTGCAAAAATGTACACACTCTGACCTTCCCATGGTTTACCTGCTGCTACCGAACATGTAACGGTGACGAGGGAGGGGGGAGAGAAGATATGGGTATTACGGGCCAGTTACCGGGAGTTCTTTCAGGCACACCAAATACCTGCTAGACTGCGCCAGCACTGAGGCAGATCACACTACAGAGGAGCGGATGGCGGCCTGCTACAGGGAGAACCCCCTAGCCACCAAGCCCACGTAGTTGGAAGCTGGGCCTGCGCCTAGAGGAGGACGGCCGCACTGGGCCCAGAGAACAGCCGGTAGGCAGAAATACAGGAATAAAAATGGCGGCTGCAAGCTTTTGGATTTTTCGGAATCGGGGGCGTGGTTTTGTGCCCTGAGTGACGGACGACGTCACAGGGCTAAAGAATGCAAAAAATCACCCCCGAATCCGAAAAAGACGGAGCTTCTTTGGAGGGACGGCTCTCTCCTCCAATGGCTGGCCTCTGTTTAGGAAGCCAGCCAATGGAGGACAGACGAAAACAGAGGCGGGGATAAAGCAGCCTACTAAGTAACAATAATTCTCGGACTTCCGGTCTTCAACCGGATATTACCGAGACCTAAAAAGGCACCCTCGCTGCCTGCACGTTGCTGCTGGGTATGGAAAGCAGAGAACGTGCAGGTGCTGCTGAACGCAGAGAACGTGCAGGTGCTGCTGAACGTGTCCTGGTGTCTGAAAATTACACCGGGACAATATCAACATATTTCTGTGGGGCCCAACTTCTTGGCAGGGGAGATAGCATGCACCCCGTGAAAGGGTGGGGGGACGCTGTGTACCTGTGTGTACCCCCGACTCAAGCCCTGCTAGTCAATCAGTAATACATTTGTCATTCACCACACATTACCAGACACTATATGACCCCTCCCCTATAGACTGCTAGGCACATATCCGCAATTTCCTTATCTTCTGGAACTATACCATGCGGCTCTTCGGAGGGCCGACTCCTGTCATCACTCCGCGAATCACTACTAATATCCCTTCCCAAGCCCAATAAAGACCCATTGGAGGTGACCTCATACAATCCATTATCAATGCTTAGAACTGGCTATTATGTTCTATGTAACATCATTGCAGGCCGCCTGCGTGAACACGTGGCCCGCTCCCCACTGTTAACACCTACAGTTTGTAACGGTTTATGTATGCATGTTATGAACCAGTTATTCCTTTCAGACTGCTGACCTTGCCATATGTGTACAGAACCGACGTGGGGTTCAGCACGTTGAAGTATATTATATATATTGTACCACCATGATAAAAACCAATAACATTGATTTTTTTTTTTTTTTAACTGAAGCTCATCTTTTTGATGTTGTATGTTCAGGTACCACATGTGCAATGGGCTTCATTATCCTCGTATAAAGCCCTTCCCTGCATTACATTAACCCCAGCAAGTACCACCACTCCGCAGCGCTCCATACAGCGCTGCAGGCTGGAGCACGGGAAACCGCCAATTCGCTTTTTTTGGTTCCAAGGCGAGGAAAAATGACGCCAGCCCTCTTTTGTTTTGTAACTCACCTTGTAAACGAGAGAGGCCGCGGAGCAGGTCAACTCTCACCCTGCCTGAGCCCCGTTTATTTATCCCTCGCGGGAGTGCTGAGCAAAGCACTGACTTAGGCGATCACCGGCGCCCCCTACCGGCACCGAAGATTCAGGACCAGCAGGCAAGTCTTCAGTACCTTGTACAGTGTGTTCCTCTGTCCAGTGCTTTAAAAAACAACACCAAAATGCAGGGGTGCGAAGTTTTCCCTACGAGCCTGTATCTCATTTTGCTGCTTCTTTTTCATCCTAGTTTTATTTATCTTTTATATTGTTTTTTTCCCTTACTTTTTCTTCCATTTTCTGCCTCATTTTTCTTTTGATCTAGGTCAAATCCTATGATAAAACAAAATAAGCCCTGGTTCCCAAAGAACCTTCTAGCGCCGACCACTCACAACCACCTGCACAAATAATGCAAGCAAGCACTGTGTGTGCGCGAGCACAGAGGCTCAGCGAGAAGCGCGCATGTGCTATTTATTCTCACTCTTCGCATGTCTCAACTTCTGTCAGCGGCTGGCCTGGCCGATGACATCTTCACTGCCTCGCCGCTTTCATGATCTCATGCAGCGGGAGCCCGACACCAAATGAAGCTTTACTGGATATGAAACTGACAAGAAAGCAATCACCCCCCCCCCCCCCCCCATTAACGTTAAAGTTGGCACAAAAAGGTGACTGCCGGGTACAGGAAGACGCAGACCTCACCTGTGATATTGATAAAAATAAAAGTATTGATCAGGCGCGGGAGTGCTTAATAATGAACGCATTGGCGTGAGGAAGTGCACGAGCTAATGCTGGTTTAGTGGCGATGGCTCCGTGTTCAGCAGGGAGGGCGGGAGGGCTGGGGTGAGATCCAGCACGGACATCACAGACGCCAATCAAGCTCAGCTCCCGTACCTGCCAGGGATCGATGGGAGAAGCGGACAGGAGGAAGGGGAGGGGAGATCTGTGATTGGCGGACCATGGATCATAGATCAGGAGAAGGGCTGCGTTCCCACGTCAGCGGTATGGATCTGCTCCGACAGAAGATTGGCCTCTGTTTGTGAAGGGGATTACGCTTGTCTTTCCTGGGTAAGCCACAGTAACGGCAGAGTGGGTCTGGGGCTATTACTGCCGGCCGCGGGCAGAGATAACAAGGCGCTGAACGGGAACATATAGATTTCCTTTATCTGCCAGTGCACATCCTGGGGAGATTTACAGCAGTGGGGAGGACTTCTGCAAACCTGGGTTCACGAAGAGGTGTAAGTGATAGCTGCATACGAGCAATCGACGCGTGCTTCCCAGCAGGGGCACATTCTGGACACAATCCACACAGCTCTCATTTTAACTCAGTTTGTTTTAATATATGTTTACTGAAAATAAAACAGCATAACGATTCCTGCCAGAGATGCTGGACCTTTGTACCCTTGAAAGACCACCCAGATCTCCTTCTCAGCCAGTTAGGAATGGACCTTTGTACCCTTGAAAGACCACCCAGCTCTCCTTCTCAACCAGTTAGGAATGGGCATATGTGCCCTGAAAGACCACCCAGACCCCCTTCTCAGCCAGTTAGGAATGGACATCTGTGTCCTTGAAAGACCACCCAGACCACCTTCTCAACCAGTTAGGCATGGACCTGTGTGCCCTTGAAAGACCACCAGACCCCCTTCTCAACCAGTCAGGAATGGACCTGTGGGCCCTCGAAAGACCACCCAGACCACCTTCTCAACCAGTTAGGAATGGACCTTTGTACCCTTGAAAGACCACCCAGCTCTCCTTCTCAACCAGTTAGGAATGGGCATATGTGCCCTGAAAGACCACCCAGACCCCCTTCTCAACCAGTTAGGAATGGACATATGTGCCCTTGAAAGACCACCAGACCCCCTTCTCAGCCAGTTAGGAATTGACCAGTGTGCCCTT
Source organism: Lissotriton helveticus (assembly GCF_964261635.1). Taxonomy (NCBI): domain Eukaryota; kingdom Metazoa; phylum Chordata; class Amphibia; order Caudata; family Salamandridae; genus Lissotriton; species Lissotriton helveticus. The sequence continues at coordinate 892,125,795 of NC_136071.1, read as the reverse complement.
GAAAGACCACCAGACCCCCTTCTCAACCAGTCAGGAATAGACCTTTGGGCCCTTGAAAGACCACCCAGACCCCCTTCTCAACCAGTTAGGAATGGACATATGTGCCCATGAAAGCCACCAATAAAACATGAGGCAGTATAAACATACCATAAATTATTCTGCAATTTTGGTATAATTGCTGCAAGACTGATGCTGCTCTATTTTCAGAAACTGCACTTATTGGAATGCAGCATTGTATTGTGAGAGACAAGGGTATAAGAGCGATACAATCACACAATACAGCATTGAGATAGATATTTTGACCATTGGAATATCCTGGGCAATGCAATTACAATGAAGGGGCCTTCTGAGTGGATGAAACAATCAAGTCCTTTCAGAGTCCAGCAAAGTTGTTTCAGACCCACGCTGAAATCAACAGTACTGCTGGCTTTTTTTTGTTTGAATATCTGTAAGGACAATCGAGAGAGATTACATGTGTTTTCTTCATCTTTCTGATAGATGTACGGCACCCTTAAGCAGTGCTTAATTTGAGACGGTAGTTTCCGGTGTTTGGCACCGGCACTTAATTGTCAACACTGGCGCTTGGGAAGTTTGCCACAATTTTGCGCTATCTGGCTATTTTAGAGATAACCACAACAGCAGTGAATTATTAGTTCAATATACATTAAAATGACTATTGCCTACTGCCCAAACCATTCTTACAGCTTTCGGGGCCTAAAATAGTCCGAATTGTCACACTTGTAGAGTGTGATGGTTAGTAGCTGTGTTGTTACTTTCTTTGGCAGCATGGCAGGGGTAATGTGTGCTGCAAGTTTCAGTGGCCTCCTGACAAGAGCCCTGGATCTTATTGTTTTACAAATAAAGCACTGTCCTTAAGGCACCCCCCCTACCAAATCATGCTTGAACCCAGACTGAACGTTCTGACTGACGGACCATACTTACGACGCGCACACTAACTCAAAGCCATAGCTGGCCATGTTATTCAAACTCCTAAATGATTATTCAAACAAATGTGTATTGGTTATTTCCTTTTACCAGGGATTAGGGGCTCTTTCTTATTAGTTCCAATTGCACCATCGTTACTGATATAGCTCTACTAATCTTAGATTCGAGGTCTGCTGTTATAACAGGAAGAGGGCGTATTGCTTTGTGCCTGTAATAACAACATGAAAAACAAAATTCAAAATAAATTAATGTTTGTGCTTTTTGATTGCTTTGATATTGACCTGTAAACCAGGAGAACAATTATTTACTGAAAAGTATACTACAACATACAGTGTGTTATATAATATTAAAGACTAATGTGGCCAAACACTGCTAATTCACCTGCATTCGCTTGTGCTTCTAGGAAGAAACAGCCTATCAGCGTTTCGAAAAGTTTCTCCAAAGTCTTAGCTCCTACTGAGTATTAGCTACGGTCGTCCTGTTCATTATGGCTTAACACAAAAGTGGAAAGTTCTTGAACAGACCTCAATCCATCACATATGTCAATTAAATATGAGCGGCACATCAATAAAAGTGACTGAAACCCTAGGTGTTAGAGTCGGTGTTGAGCTCAACAAATAAGCTCGGAACTCCAGTTGTCCAGTATTTTCTTGTAAATTCATCTATGTTGATGACAAATGCACAATGCTTAATTGCCCAGGTCGTGAGAGCACTTCGAAGGAAAGGCCTTCAGCTTAAACTTGGGTGCACAATTTTCAATGCGAAACATGTCACCCTTTTCATTAGGAAGGAGGTAATCTAGGCCTGTGAACTCATTCATTTTTATTTAATCATGTGAGTAATGAAGAAAATGGATTCTAAAGAAAGAGTCAGGTTTTTGGAATTGCAACCATAGCAATTGCATCAAATACAAAAAACAAGCAAGTAGCTTCAACACTTTTGTATAAAGTGAGGGACAAATTATTTTTTGCAGCAAACAACTGAACTAGTTGCGGACTATCAGAACGTACGACAAAAGAGTAACTCTTACCTGCCAGTGACAGGTGGCCATTCCCAGCTTCCTGTGTTTCTCTCACAATCCAAACGAAGGCTTGCATCATGCATAGATGTCATCTAAAGGCAAATCTTTTAAATTAAAAAAGGTAGACCTGTAGTAAGAGAAATTGTCGATTCTCATTCAATCCCAAATCCTACAGATGTTTCTAAGCATATCTTTATGCAAAAATCGGAAGCAAATCCTTTGGATTTCACAGCAGTGTGAGTTGGTCGATCCTAGAGGCATTATCTTCCGGGATCACGGTTCTGGTTCCAATGGCTGTTCAAAGATTACATCTAGTTTATTAAGTTTTGTTTCGACAGAGAGTGTAACCTAGACAATAAGCTAGGTTGTATGAGATGTCATCTATTCTTGTGCTGTGTTAAATGATCTATATTCCCATGTGCCACCTAGCGTAAGAAATGCCACCAGTATGGCAACTTAAGAAGAGGAAATGTTCTTCATCTGAGTTCATGACTTCCTAGGAGCCATGATGTAGATAGATTAACCAATTATTTTCCAATCTCCATCCGCCAATATTTGGTCACGCAACTGTGAAAGTGATCTTTTATCAGCATCAGGGGGTTTTCTGGATGGTGTAGACTTTATTTATGTAACGTAGTCTGGCATTTTTGTTGGCCATGGGATCACACCTGCCCCGATCCATGTAAAGGAGGTCATATTTATGTTCAGGGCCAGCGGCTGGAATTCAACCTTTTGTTGTGTTACGCTGGGCAGAATTTTGTTAAAGCCATAGTAATTGGAATAATTTCGGTAATTCGGCATTACTCTTTGATTTACAGATTATCATGTGATTAGTGCTTCTCGCGTAATTAAGAGTAATTTGGGGGGAAAATTCTAATGCAAGAGCATAATTAGTAAACAAGAGTGGCCACTTACTATTCATGTTCTACTGCATTTAGCAAATTTTTTTAGCACACAACGCATCCTCACATCCATTTTGAACATGAGGGTGCATTTTGAGCTATAAAATACCGCAAAATGGCAGAAGTAAATTGGGGGGAAATTCTACTACAAGAGCACATTGGGTGGGTGTGAGAGGCTAAATCATGTGCTTTTTCATTTAGCACTATGTCCTAGTACAAAATGCATGCTCGCATCCGTTTTGGACACAATGGTGCAGTTTGTGCTAAGAAAACAGCACTAAATGCCAATCGTAAATTGGGGGACAATCCTACCCCAATAGCACATTCAGGCAGCACAAGCAGCTGCTCGCATTTGCTACTCATGTTAGGTTGCATTTAGCACTATTTCTTAGTGCAAAAGGCATCATTGCATCCATTTTTAATGTGAGGGGCCATTTTGGCGCTAATAAATAGCACAAAATTTAAAATTACTTGCGTAATTCAAGCATAATATCGCAGAATTCTTAGCTAATTATTCTTGATTATGCTACACGGAATTATGCCAACTCCTAGTCGTGTTGTGTTTATCTACGATTTTCAATTCTTGTAATGAAAGGGTGCAGTTATAGCTTTGTGGGACTGTACAGTTATTAGAGGATACAAAACACCAAGCAGGGGTATCAGGCCAAACGCTCTGCACGGAACCCTGGTATCGAGTGAGACGGCAGACACAGCGCACAATTGAAAAATGATGGGGTGTGGACATTGAATAGATACGTTCCACATGACCAGAGTTCAGTGCACACGGAAGGATTTGACTGTCATCCTTCTTTGCGAGGCCACTTATGCCTTGTATACCCTTGATGCTGAACAAACTAGAAAACAATAATTAAAGACAGATATTCTTTTTCAAAACCGCTACATATGAAAAGATCATTACTGACAAAACTGAAAACCGTGATGGCAATTTCCCTATAAAAAGATTTGTGTGACAACATTGAAATTCGTAAAAAACTGTCCGCCCTGAAGAAGTCCTACGGACGAAACGCGTTGGCTACGTTTCTTCTTTTTAAATTGGAAAATTGTTAATAAAAGCAAAGAAAAAAAGAACCTCCAGTCCTACTGAAATGTTTCTTCAAAGAATGTACTTAATGTTATTGTAAAAGATATATTGTGTGGGGTGCTGTACCATTGCGTTGCTTTGAACAGTTATTAGAGGAGTTGCCTTCTTGTGGGTCACCAACGTCATACAGGTCTAGGTTACCACAGAGCCCCATACGTTGCATATTGCGTCTATTTCTGTGGGGTTCCACTTTAGTCAGTGTTCTGACAACACTTGTTCAATATGAATGACAGACATATTCTACTATTGTTTTACTACGTGGGTTTTATCAGTGTCTCTTTTCATGGTGGCCAAACACACCTCCAGTGTCCAAAACAAACTTTGGGAAAATGTTTTTTGTGTGGAGATAGACTAGCTTGACTTATTTACAGCAAAGGAAAATAGAAGATCATGAATTCTGAAAGTTACCTGCAACTGAATTATAGGGATTTTAACCTGTCTTTGATTACTGAGACATATCTATATCCCATGACACACGCACAGTCTTGAAGTTCTCTTTGATTACAATTTGAGCATGCGTGCTCAAGTAGCCACAATGGTTAAGACTGAGTTTTTCTATTTGAGTCTGTACCACAAAAACTATTCCTTTCCCCTGGACTAGAGAGGTGGGAGAAACTCCTTTGCCAGCTCGAACAGTGAAAACTGCTGTTGTCTAGTTCGATTCAGAGCTCTCTTTCACACCAAAAAACAGTGATTACTATAAACACAAATCATTAACTCATAACACGGGGAAGGTCACATCTGCTGCTCCAATAAAAAGAACACATAGAAGTTACTAGGACACGTGTTCTTTCTTTTCTCAATTCTGTAAAATGAATCTGTGTAAGGACACCTGAGAAAGAAATAAAGAAGGTTCAGAGATTACGAAGTCAAGCAGCCAGGGTTGGCATCATCCATAATGTATCAGACCACTTGACCTCAGTCTAGAAAAGGCATCACTGCCTCAAATAGATCTAAAGATTTAATTCAAGATGTTGCATACTATTTTCAAAGCCTACAGAGTTAGAGGTTAGGAATATCTATAGAGGTTGGGCCCCTGCCACACTTTGAGCTGGAATCTCAGATCTGGGATGGGAAATCTAATCTCCCAGCCAGTGGCAACCTTAGGAAATGTATTTGGGAACCATCAGAGGCCAATGCACCAACATGAGTAACACTATCTGCCTTCCTCTAGGAAACCACACCAACCTACCAGCTTTCAAAAGAGTTTTTGAAGGCTTACCTGCTCAAGGAAGCTCTCAGCCATCATTCGGCCAACTCCTGTACTATTTCTTTAAAATGGCATTGAAACTCAAGGCTATTAAATCAGAGGATCCAGCATTATCACCAGTTAAAATGTATCTGTTGTGATTCTTCTGTCATTCTGGCACTTTGTTCTCTGCTTGGGTACCCCCTAGCAACCATTTCGCATTACATAACAGCTGGATGATGCTTAAGTGATCAATTCTTTTCCCACATTACTCTGTGAGATTCATGGGGAATAGAGACTTAACAATAAGTGTGGATTGGGGAGATTTAACAGACGTAACAAAGTGAACATTTGGTGAAAAGAAGAAAGAGTAGAATGATATTCTGATTGTCCATGACTACCTGATGGCCTACCCACCAACCAGTGTGACATTTATTAAACCAATTAATATTGATTTGTTTCATCTTCTTGGTCTGGAATTTGTTTGATTTTCAGATGTTGAAGTATGAGTGTCTTAAAGTTATTCACCGTTTAACTTTAAGCTACTCAGAACTTCTTCTCTGTAAGATGCATGCTGTTGGATAGCTCCAAATGTATCTACTTGACTCGTCACATAATCAAAGGAGAATCACTTGACTATGCTGGAAGGGTTTCCTACATTCTGTTATAATTCAAAGGCTGAGTCCAAGTGCTACTTATCTCCTCTAGTTTGTTGTTCAACACCAATTTGAAATAGTCCCAATAAGATAGGGAGCAGTAACAATGCAAATGAGAATAGTGAACCAGTCTGGATTGCACAGCTGTGAAGTGCGTTCAAAATATCTATTCATTTTATAAAGTTAGCTGATTGAGCTATCTCATCACTTACACTCTGAAAGCAGAGTTCATTGCAAGTGCTCCATCCTAATATTCCTGCTGGTGGTTGCAATTGGAGAGGGCTCTGGTAGTATATCTGCATGCATGTAGAAAGGGATGGTAGAAATGTCATTGGAGTTTTCCCTACTCCTATTTTGGATGACGTTAAACAAGATAAATACAGCTTCCAAAGCTTTCCTTGTACTTAATGGTAAATTTACAATATAAAGAGACTGTTCTCATGGATGTGATGCCGGTGAGCTCCCTCAGTGCATATCCTACTAATCATATTCCGCGATGGACCAGTCCAGTTAGTAACCCAATTTTACCTTTTGTAAATCATTCACACTGAATTCAGTTGCAATATGTGGATTTTTGGCCACTGGGCTAGATGCACCGAGCACAAACACAAGGTAAGTTGACAAAAAATTACTGAAATCCATTTTTTTTCACAGTACCCCCAAAATACATTCTGCAAGTAACTGGATCGATTGGACACCATTTGCTAGTGGTCAACCGGATATTCTACCAGGACTCTTGGTGAGCTCCCTCTTGCTGTGACCCACAGCTAACATTAAAAAACCATGGGACTGTAGCTGAGCTCCCTCGGTATTTTAGCAATTCTACAATTTTTGCATTGTTCCTTTTAGTTTTTGCCTTTTGGGGGCCTGTGGATGACACCGCCATTCAAAGTCACAGGGTGTGTTCTCATTCCGTACCAACATAGGGCAACATTTGATCAAGTTGGCTTTCTAACGTTTCTATAAGACCCTGGCACATTGGGCCAAGAAATGCATCTTTTGGTGTGGAAATGGAATGTCATATGTGGGATACATTATATTTTAAACCACCCAAATGCAGGACTAAACTCATAATGCTCCAGGGAATACCATTGTGGCTTGACTGGCTGAAGTAACACGTCAAAGGAAAATGCTCTGGCTGTAGGTAAACTTACTTTTATAGGTTAACTATGTCACCCATTAATGTGTTCTATAAGCCAAGAGTGCTACATTCGTAACGTATAAAATTGAGAAGTGCAAAATATATAAAAAAAAATTATATGTTCCCACAGTAAATGGGTATTAAAAGCTTTGCAGAAATCTGTAGGTGGCAAAGTTGCATTTTCCCATGAGAAAGACAGATTATGAATAAGAGACAGTCACAAAGCGGAAGGGCTTCTTTTGGACACCTTCCAAATTGCAACTGCATTAATACCCTCTTCAAGAGGGGGTAATTTGCGAGTGTTTTGCGACCGCATATGCTGTCACAAAACATTCATACAATGATTTGTGGATGCAGTTAGGAAGGGAATGACCCTTCCTAATTGCGACTCGCAATTCAATTCCTAAATAGCAAATCGCAAATAAATTGTGACTCACTATTTAAGAATTGTGCATGGCCCTGGGCCATTTTGCATGCGCAAACGGGTCGCAAACCAGTTTGCATATGCAATTTAGGGTCGTACATCTGGCTCACTGTTTTTACAATTTCACCTAGGAAAATGAAAGAGATTGGCTTGAAAGTAAATTTTTTCTAAGTTATCGAAAATCTATCTCACTGAAACAATTAGATTGTTTATATCTCCAGTAGAAAACTAACTCTGAAAAAACACACCTTGTACTGTGTAAAAGCCAAGTAGAATTAAACTACTGCTGCTGGCCTGGCTGCCCAATGCGGCAGTAATCTTTCAAATAGGTGTGAAGTGTTGTGCTACTAGGAAATACCAACCTCTAAAGCCAGAAAAACTATTTTGGGGCTATCTATGACTATTTAGTGTGTAAGGCCCATTTGGGAGAAAAAATGAACAGATATCATCACAAAGGACTATAACAACTGGCCTCACTGCCTACATGAAGATGCCACACGCAGGCCCATGTGGCAGACGCCTTTTTTCCAGGAGTGTCTCTTGATCAATAAATCAAACAGCATTAGTAAAGTGCAACATTGTCACCCCTAGGGGTTTATGGGCACTGTGTCTCCATCAAAATTCCAGGTCTTGAATCTCTTTCGGAAGTCTGCCACCGAGACGGCTGTACAGAGCTGGAGGGGAAGGTTGTTCAAGGTCTTGGCAGCAATGTAGGAAAAGGAGCTGCCACCTCTGCGATGGATGCGGAAGCTGTGTGCGAGGGTGAGTGAAGAGGAGCGCAGGTGTCTATCAGGTTGGTGGAAGTCCAGTTGCTGGTTTAGGTCGGCTGGTCCTAGGTCATTGAGGGCTTTGTAGACATGCGTGAGGATCTTGAACTGGCATCTCTTCTGGATGGGGTGCCATTGGAGGTCTCTCAGGTGGGGGGCAATGTGGACTTGTTTGGGGAGGTCAGGATGAGTCTGGCTGCTGTGTTCTGTATCGTCTGAAATCTTCTGAGGAGCTGGGTGGAAATGCTGGCATAGAAGGAGTTGCCGAAGTCAAGGCGGCTGGTGACGAGAGCCTGAGTGACAGTCTTTCTGGTGTTGGTTGGGATTTACCTGAATATTCTGAGGAGCATGCAAAGTGTATGGAGGCAGGAGAAGGTCACTGGATTGACTTGTTGTTTCATGGTCAGTTCACTGTCAAGGATGATGCTGAGGTTGCGAGCATGGTCGTTCAGTGTGGGCATGGGTCCGAGTTCTGCAGGGCACCAGCTGTGGTCCCATGCAGAGGTGTTCTTCCCAAAAATCAGTACTTAAGTTTTGTTGGAGTTGAGTTGGAGGCAGTTGTCTTTCATCCATTTGGCTATGGTGGTCATGGTGTCACAGAAGTTGGTTTCGGCATTGGAGGGGTCCTCCGTGAGTGAGAGGATCAGTTGAATGTCATCAGCGAGGGGTGTCATGTAGATGTTCAATAGAGTGGGGCTGAGGGATGAACTGAATCCTGATTGAGAGGTGTCCAGTAGGTGGTTTTGTTCCAGGAAAATTGTGAGCTGCTGGTTGATGGTTTCCTCAGGTACTTTGACTGGGTGGGGTAGGAGGAAGATTGGTCTGTAATTTTTTATGTCATTGGGGTTGTGGAGGATTTCTTAAGGAGGGGTCTGACATCTGCATGTTTCCATCTGTCCAGGAAGCTTGCTGTGGATATAGAGGTGTTGAGGATGTTGGTGAGTTGCGTGCTGATTGGGTTTGTTGCAAGGTTGTAGATGTGGTAGGGGCAGGGGTTAGTGGGCGCCCGGGAGTGGATGGAAGACATGCCGGTTGAGGTGGTCAGGGCAGGGAGCGGTGACCAGGTGGTATTGGTTTGGTTGGTGTTTGTTGGTTGGTTGAGATCGTCGCGGTGGAGGGTGGCAGGTTGTTGTTCGAAATTGTTGGAGATGTTGGTGATCCTGCTGTGGAAGTAGCCTGATAGGGTGTCGCAGACTTCTTGGGAGGGTTGGATGGTGTTCTCTAAGGTTGTCGGGTTGGAGAATTCTTTGACTATTTGGAAGAATTCCTTTTGTGGTTGGCTGCAGAGTTGATATGGGTGGTGTTGGCTGCTTTCCTGGCTTTGTTGATAGTTACTGAGGGCTGTTTTGTGAGTTGCTCTGTCGGCTGTGTTCTTGGGGGCGCACCATCGTTTGTCCAGTTGGTGGCAGTTACGCTTTGTGGTCCTGAGTTCTGGTGTGTGCCAGCTAACATATTTGGAGGTGTTGTTGGATTTTGTAGGTTTCAGGGGGGCGACTCAGTCGGTGCTGTCAATGATCCAGGTAGCGAAGTTCTGAATGGCGTGGTCGAGGTCTGTTGAGGCCTCTGATTAGGAGGTGGTGAGGGCCAGTGATCACTGAGGTTGGGGACGACGTCACAGAATGTTGCTCGGGCCCCAGGGGTCTGTAGGCGAGGGTGCCTCTTATTGTGGTCTTTGCGTCAGTTTGTAGTAGGAAGTTGAGGTGTTCCATAAGAGGTGTGGGGTTGTCGTTGGTGATGGTGCATCTGATTGTTCCCTTAAAAATGATGGCTATACTTCTACCTTGTTTGTTGGCACGGTCTCGGTGTATCATCTTGTAGCCTTCGCAAGAGGCAGTGGTGATGTCAGGATTTGAGGAGGGGTTGAGCCACATTTCAGTGATGAAGGCAACACCATAGAGAGGGTGGTGATGGTGTCCCAGATTTCCTTGGCATGTTTGCAGAGTGAGTGGGCATTGAGCAGGATACAATGGAGAGGTTGTAGTGTTCTTGGTCTTGTGGGCAAGAGTAGTTTAGAATCTTTTGTAGATTGTGTCGCAGGAGAAGAGGTAATGTCAGCAGGTGAAGGGTCCTTTGGTGGATCGTGGGGAGGATGAGACTCAGCTGTTGTTTCAGCATCTGGATTCCAGGCCCAGGAGTTCCTTGGCAGTGTACCATTGGGTGGCAGGAGGGCCAAGGATCCTGGGGCTGTGCGTTGTCCCATTGGCAGTGTGCTGGTGGTGTGCCCGCTGCATGTATCTGCTGCATGGCAATGCGTGGCCTCAATAGTGGTCCTGGTGGTGTCTTTAGAGGTCTTGGGTGCCAAGTAGGGACCTGGAACGGGCAGCACAGGTCAGGGAAGGCAGACAGCACATGGGCTGGCAGCCCGGGTGAGGGACAGCAGGCAGCCTAGGGACAGCAGAGAGCGCAGGAAAAGCAGGCAGCATAGGGACAGGGACAGTAGGCAGCACAGAGTCAGAGTAACAGCTGGCAGCACAGGGACAGCAGGCAGCGCAGGAGCAGTGTACAAAGCACCTTCAACTGGTGGTCAGGAGAAATAGGGGTGGTCCAACCTAGCCTCCTCTGGGCTCGGGCCAGCGCCGAGGGGCCTGCCCTTGGCCTGGGTTTTGTCCAGGCACCACCCACGCGTGTACCATAATCCATGAGTGGACGCCCTCTAAACAGGGCTGGGGCAGAGAAATGGTGGGAAAACTGAGGTGGTCCTGTTCCCAGTAACGGAGGCTGCTGTGAGATGGAGTCTGCTGGTGGAGGATTAGCATAGTCCCGCAATACTGGAGCCCTCTAAAGAGGGGCTGGTGGCTGAGAAATGGTGGAAAAATTGAGGTGGTCCTTCTCAAAGTAGCAGAGGCTTCAGGGAGATGTGGTCTGCTGTTGAAGGGCCAGTCATTCATCTCTACCCTACAGCAGGAGGGGGAGGTCTTCCCAAATCATGAATCTCAGTGGTGCCTTATTTACACATGACAGTATCTGGGAGTGGAGACTCAGAGATCCTGGTTTCCACCAAGTAAGACACAGGTCTCTGGGAAGGTTTGAAATCAAGTAAGATAGGAAGTGCTAAACAAGAGGGTGAGGTTTGAAGGGAATTCTGTAGATCTGAAGCATAGCGAAATCTCTAGTCACCAGCAACCCACAACCAGTTCCTCCAAACATTGCTAGACCTGAAAGAAACATTTAAAAGACACAGGATCTTATTATGAGTTTGGCAATGTGAGAGCGGGACTGCTCCGCTCCTGCACCACCAAACCCATGTTTGAACCGCACACCATATTAGGAGTTATTTGGCATTTCCAGAGTGGTGCCTATGAAATAGGAAACGCAATGGGAATGACAAAGGCAGTACCTGCAAGGCATGGACTGCTGCAGTCCATGCTGTGCAGGTACTGGGGATGCATGCACACAAAAGGGCACATGACGTGCCACCCTCTGTGCACCTACATTGCATGGGCACAAGGGGGCCCTCTTTTCTTTGTATCCTCACCAACACATTTTTTATGGTGGTCGTACCACCATGAAAAGTGTGGCGGTGAGGAAACTCGTAATATGTTTGGCGGACTGGCAGCAGCCCCGCCAAGCATATTGTGGCCTCTACTCCGCCACAGCACTGAGGTCATATCGCCAGACTCAGAATAAAGCACAAAGAATTTTGACTGGCCTCATGGGAATGGAAGCCTTAGGGCTCTTGCTCTTCTGTTTTACCTTAACCCCACGGGACCTGTGGTAGGGGGCCCCTATAAGTACCCCATTAGCTCCAAAGATAAAAAAAAATATATGGTTTGAGTGCCCTCAGTCAGGGCTCACCTTCTCGGTATTGAGTTTGCAAAATCTGTGGGACCCCAACAAGGCGCTATGAGGCACTAATGTTTTACAGACTTTCAAACACTTCAAAACAAAAAAACAAAAATTAAATAATAATATTGTAATAATAAATAAAGGGACAAAAGGTGGTGCCCAGTTTTTTGTTGGGCACCATCAGGGTCATGGCCGAAGGACGAGCACAGTAGGACAGGGGAACGCGGTCATAGATGTTGAATATAGAATATCATAAAAAGCAATTCACTGACAAAAATACAATTAAAGTGAAGTAAGGAACGCTTGAAAAAACGAAATTAACTGTAACACCACAATTAAGGTACAGTTCCAGTTACGATTTAAACCTGGAAAAACACTGAAATTCTTCGCTTAAGGTTAGCTTCACCTTCCATAACTTGTGAAATAGCCTGGCAAACCATATCTTACACACCAGCTCTGATGATGTCTCAATATTTATACCAGTAAGAAAGGACACCTAAAAGGGCATTGTCATTAAATAAATACAAGTTTTAAAAAAAGCAACATTTCCCCATTTTAATTTCTGAAGTACTTTTTGCTCTCTGCTACAGCTGTCCTCACTTGATAAAACCAAGGGTGGAAAGGGATGAGACGCTGAGGACAGAGGCAATGCCTGCATGCCCATTCCAGCACCACAATAAAGAAAACAATGTTTTTAACAGTGAGGCCACAGACTTCATACCCCACAGATGCAATACCCGCCCCCATCGAACACCACACCCTGCAGATATTTACCACCTGCTCAAAGTAGGTGGTACATATAAGTGTGAAACTATAAAAAAGGAAAGCCGCTGGGTCTTAGAAGACTGCACCACCTGGTCTAGTCACTACGTCAAAAATTGATATTGCCCACCTCAAATGATCTGCTGCTTGTAGACCATAAAAAGTAAATACTTGATATGCAAATGATGGATCCAGCTAACGGGTTTCGCCCAAACATGGGCTTCTTCAGGGCTGTAATGGCATACAATAGGGTATAATTTAGAATGTTGGCTGGTTCCATCATTTGCATATCAAGTATATCTGGAAATAAAAGACCAGAAACGATTCTCTGCTGACGTTCTATTTTTAATGTGCTTTTTTCTGTACAAACTGTGTCTGCATGTCTATTGCCTCTCATCCAACGAGCTTATGTATAAGTGTGAAACTCCCTGGAGTCAGAGAAAAGCTGTGTTAACGGACCAAGTAAATAAAGATATGTCAGGTTATTCCCAAATAAATACTGGAGATTTCAACCTGTTATCCCTGTTAACTCATGGGGAAATACCGTCCAGAATTATTAATTCGGGCCCTGTTGTTTCTCCACAGAGCTAACAGTGAATTTGGAATGCAGTCCTGAGTTTAATGCACTCAACAGATGTTGCCACAGGAGTGAGCTGGACACGTGATGCTAATTACTTTCTTCCCAACTGGGATAAAGTTACAAGTAGCCCATCCAGGTTATTAATAATTAAGGCAGCTGAAACCAAATGGGGAAGGTGGGGTGGGTGGGAGAGACAAGACACAACTTCGGATCCTGGGACCTTCCTGGGATAACTGCTGACTGGAATATTCTGGACGTCACTCCCTAGGCACTTAGGGTACAATTACGAGTTTGGCGGTCATGAAGACCGTCAGAGGTGGCGCAACGGTGGCAAATCCAGCCACCGCCACAACGGCGGTCTGACTGCCTGGTTATGACTTGGGCAGTCGGACCGCCGTGGGACCGCTGGCTCCTTCAGGGAACTGCTGCTCACTGGCATTGAAGCAGCGGTCAGAGGCCGCAATATGCTTGGCGGGACAGCCACTGTCTCACCAAGCATATTACGAGTTTCCTCTCTTCCATGGTTTACATGGAGGTTCTTCCTTCATGTAAACCTTGGAGGAGAGGAGACAAATGCTTTAACCACATGTACACGCCCCCCTGTGTGCAGGCACATAAGTTCCTGCACTGCATTGACTTTCAAGTCCATGCCGTACAGGAACCTTGCAGTGCGGTCCCATTAAAATGCCACTGCAGCCTTTAAAAGAGGCACTGTCATGGGACAGCCACGCTGCCTGCCTGCTAGACTACTGGAAAGTCATACACTGGTGGGCGCGGCAACCTTCAGCAGAGAGGTGGCGCGGTGCACAGCTGAGCCACCGATCTGCCAAAAAGTCGTAATCAGCGCCTAAGTCTATAGTATTTCTATAAATATTCACACTGAAAAAGATAAGTTGCCCATGTCAAATCACAGCCCTAGAGTGCTCTCCTGACTGTTACCTAATTCTTCACGCTTTGAAATGTAATCTGCAGCACAAAGATCTTCGTATATTTTTAGAATTAACACTGTTTTTATCTTCCTGCCTCAACTATTAATCTATGAGTTATGATAACATCATGGAGGCAGCCACCCCACTTACCCCCTTTCAAAATAGAATTATTTCACTTAGTAGCCTAAAGAATTGCCTATTTTTAAAATAGGTTTCCTTCCCTCTATGGTCTATGAATTCTATGAATAGCCTACGAGATTACCTAGACACCTGTTTCCAATTTTTCATGGGAGACAGGTTTGGTTAGGTTATTTGACAGATACGTCATCTTTTCTTTCCCATACTTGACAACATTTAGAACCTCTGTTTTGGCATTTGTTGACTGGACAGACATGTGGACTATGAATCGCTTGTCCCAATGGCAGGAGAACTTTAGAGAGCAAAAAAAGTTGCATGAGATTTTCTTACTTCTGCTTCTGCCAGATGTCCTGATTGCAAATATCAGTATTAAAGGCCAACCTCTTCATGGTTGCGGTCTCTACTGGATGCAGTTCACATGTTGAATTGGGAAAAATTAAGAATCAATTTTCTTGATCTTCTCTCATTTGCCCCCTTCCCGCAGGACCATCCAGAATGGACAGCTAGGTGGGCAAATCTATGTGAACCATAATGGAGACAATCTGGCTAGGACTGTTGTATATAGCTCTCTTCACCTGTCTCTGCAGAGATTCAAGACAGTTTTCTGCTTGCTGTGGCTAGTTGTACATGGATGGAAAATGGTCATTAGGGAAAGCTCATTCAGGACTTCACGTTTTCGGTTCTCTATTGGTGTCTGTTTTTGCATCATTTAGCTAGTGCTTCAAAACTTTATGCACTTTTGGTTTAACCTGTTTATATCTGGGTGGGATGCCATCCTTCCATGCTTTAGTACAAAGAATGTGGCTCCAAAGTCCTGGTGGAAAACTTTCATATCTTTCCAGTGACTACATGAATTAAAAAATGCCCAGTCCATAAACTGCACAATTTTCCAAATGGTATCCTGGCTCTGATTCCATATCACCTCTTGTCATCTTCAACCTCTACATAGGATTACTTGGTGCTCTACTCACTGATATCAGCAATATCAGCATCAAGATTCACTGATATTGTGATGATACACACCTCTACTTGAAAGTTTCTTCTGCTTCAGACATCCAACACCTAAAAAATTGCCCTGCACAACATCCAGACCTGGATGTCGAGTCCTACCTGAAGCTCAACCCAGCCAAGACAGGATTACTATCAAGAAACAGTACAAACCTTGCCCAAAGACATGATCTTTGACAGCTTCAAACTCCAACTTTTACCGAATGCCAAGTCACTACGATTCATCCTGGCCATCAACCTTACCCTAAAAGAACACATTGCTCTGGTACTCTTGCATGTGGAGGGTGACAATGCCCTTGTACATGGTTTTCCAGTCTCCACACTGACATCCCTTAAGTGCATCCTCCATGCTGCAGCTTGCCTCATTCAGGGCCTGAAGAAAAATGATCACATCACCCCCAGTCTGATAGAACTCTATTGAGTCCCCTTGCCTGCTAGCACACCTTCAAAACCAGCTGCATCATTTACAAAGACATGCCAGTCAACACCCATGCCTATCATCGAGACAAACTCACTATCCCTGGTGGCTCCTAGTATAACTGCATCTAGGAAACAATCAGACTTCAGACTAAGAAGTGTAAAAAAGAAAATATAAGACATCAGGTCTTTTCCATTTATGCACATAGGATCTAGAACAACATCCCAGTATTGACCAGGACATTCCCAACGCTGTCCAATTGGGAATGAGTTGAAGTCTCACCTCTTTCAATAATACTACTTCACAATGCATTAACCATCCATAACCTAGCTGTCAATTATTGACTATATACTTGTCTTTGACCCTGCACAGCACTCCTTTGCCTTTTGGTTAGGTTTACTGAACATTTGCATGACATATTCATTAGAATATAAAATTCTATTACAGGATGTGATCAATACAAACATTATTTATTTTACGCACAACATCTGTTCCAAGATTTGTGGCTGTGCAAATTATTTTATAAACATTTTTACCTGTGCAATAAAACAGAGCAAAAACAATGACATACCAGTTACACAATACAAACATAAACATAAAAGATTAATTTCCGAACGCAATCTATTGTGTTACACAAATGCTCATGGGGATTCCCTACAGATGTTACTCAAAGATGCACCATGTGACTCTGCAGTCGGTGCTGCCTTGCCCCTTCGTGAACGAAAAAAAAACATTGGCAATGTCAATAAGTCTGGCTTAACCCCTTCCATGCGTTGGACGGCCCCCGGCCATCCGACGTCACAGTGGGCGTGTGCAGAGGATGGCCGGGGGCCATCCAAACCATGCCCACTCATTAAAACACCAGCAGAGCGTGAAAATTCGCGCAGCGCGGAAGTGGTTAAAAGGAATGTTGTATGGCACTGTGAAGCATTAGAAGTAAACAGCATGGACATAGATGTGCATTTGTGTCGAAGCAAAGAACTGTACAGTAATATTGATGTAGGTTAAAAGGTCAGGTGACACTTAAACTGTCAAGCCAGACCTAAAAATTGTTGTGGGTTAGTGGCTGCCCTTCTCCCATATGTGCTGCTGCCAGAGCAAAACATCATAAATTGTCTAGTATCTAAGACACTTTAATAGCATTGTGATGTAATGTCTGTGCCCCTGAAAGTTCAAACGTAGGCAGCTGGATAAATAATCAAGATGATCACAGCTACATGGAGGGTAAGCACGTCGGTTGTGGAAGCACACACCCTCTGCCCAATCACATCATGCACTCCTGCCTCCCAATATGTGGGTGGAGTCAAAGCCCCTTTTTAGTGATGCCCACATAATTGTCTGGTGCAGCTGTGCTGACAAGCCAGACGATAAAACAATCTTGCCAACTTGGGGGACCTCTGGAACATCTTACTCTTTGTAACCACGGCTGCTCAACCTCTATGCAATCAGGCAAGACTAGCACAGATCAGGAGGTTGAGAGCATTGACCAGAAGCAATAAAACTCGGAAAGCAATGCCACCTGAATCAGCAAAGGCAACGGAGGGCTGAAGAACATTAGCTCCCTCCTCACCTGCTGGATCTTCCATAGAAACCTCAGAATAAGAGGAATTAGGTAAAGAAATATAATAGTCCAAATGACTGTGCCCTGCTTCATCTTCTCAAGATCTTTAGGGAAATCATTCATTTAACTACTGGTTGATAAACGTGTAACTAAAGTTGTATATAGTTGTCATTGTGCAATCTGTGAAGATGTCCTCGATGTTCTTCAATACAAGTTTAAACTGTATTTTCCCAGATTAGCTTTAAAAACTTCTTCTCTTTCTCGGCTGTGGGGAAATTTATTTTTTTCTTAACAATACATACTAGAATAAGTTGCCAATTGTTCTACGCACACGGACTATTAGAATCTTTGTAAAACCCTTCAAAACATGTCTATTCACGACATTCGTGTCATCTGTCAGGCAGACCACACCGGCAGAATGTTTACAGGTGCCCTTTTTGCCCCTTGAGATTAGGTTATTTGCGGGGTAGGCAGAATGAAGTCCTAGCCGTGTCCTATGCGGATCCTCTGCACGGTGTCTGTCGGATGGTGTATGACGTGTGTATGTGCCAAATACCGAGACCTGCCTTCCGCAGCCTTCTTTCCAGTGTGGGCACTAAATTCGATTCATGTGCAATCGCTAGAGGACATGACTCACGATTGTAGTCCAGGCGCAAGTTGCGCATATTTTGGTTTCTTTGCCCACATGATTTTCATAAGTAAAAACTGACACAATTCGTGCAAGCAAATAGCCCGTTTTGGAAGTTCATTGAGCCAACGGACTTTAAAGTACCAGATGGTGTAAGCATATCATCCCTAATTCCAAGATGCTTATATAGTCGAATGGGACGCGAAATGCGCACTCTTATAATACCACAGCGGCAGAAGGTACCGCACCAGGTGCTTTATTTGTGCCCCAGATACTACGTAATTTGCGGGCTACTCGGAATGAAGCGCTAGGAACCATAAACGAAGCAAAAATGGGTTGAAGGCGATTTTTGACTGAGGAAGTTGGGGAATGTCAGAGGGAGTACACTCCCTTTGTTCGTGGGTCACACCAGTAAATTAGGGCAAAGTTGTGTTGCCTGACACCTTGAGCAATATTGACTCATTTCTCATCCGTTTATGTATATATATATGTTTTAGGGTGTAATTCTGGAGCGTGTGTGTTTGTTTATGTGTCCCGAACACTAATCACGTCATATACATTCACAACCTTTACCTGAAATCCTTTAAGTGTGTGCGGGTGCTTCCCTTGCAAAAGCATGTGTGCATTGGGGAAACATCATGACTGAAAGAGGGCAAATTAAAGAGAAAAAAAGCCTTTCCTTTTACGAGGCAAGCCTTCCACCCAACACCTGCTGGCTCCGAAACTCCTGAGACACGGCGGTGATAGTTTATGATTGCTGATAATGGAAAAGTCATGGGGCTTGTGGGAGCAGGCCAGGGGTGAACGGGTTAACAGCAGACGTCTTTGCCGGGAAAGGCTTCGGACCCTTCTTCCCCCGGAGGTGAATGAATTCGTTATGATGTGCTCGCGCTGGGCCGAGCGCGCGAAGATCCCCCGCCTGCGTCAGTGCTGTGCAAACAGATGACAGTTCGACAGCGCCGCGCGCGCCTATTTAAGCAGCTGCAGCGCTGCCAAGTATGGGAACTTCTGACTGCAGCGCGGGCACTCACCTCCCGGAGTTCACCGCGAAACCGGCGCGCACGTTACAGGTAAGGGGCGCTGCTCAGCGGTCTCGCTGTTTGCTGCTGATGCTTGTGCAACCCAGGGCAAGCCATGCCTCAGACCTGCTTTTTATTGCGCTGTTCTGTGCACGCTGCTTTTCTTGCTCTAAGTTCAATACGATGTCTGCCTTCCGACAGGGACCACCTTGCACTGCTCCACAGCAGTTTTCTGTGGTGTTTTCTAACCCTTTGCGTGTCGTCCCGTGACAGGTCATTTTGCTGAATAAATTGCTCGTGTTTTAAGATTTTTTTCAGTGGCATATGTCGTTACAGAAAATAGATGCTTGCACGTGAAGTCTCCTGTTTGCCTTTCTAGATAAATGAAATGTCATGTCACTAGTTCCTCTTTAAAACACTACTTAACGTAGAAAAACACATGGTCCGCAATTATCTGAGTGTAACAGTTGCACTATTTTGTTACAAAAGTATCAAGCAGGCGTTACTTATATGTAAACCCTGCCCTACTCGAGTAGGTAGTACTCCTAGCAGACCATTAACCGGATAGGTTTTAGCTCTTTTTTGAAAATCTTTGTTTGCGCACCGCAAATATTGAAGACATTTTATAGAAATTGCAGTGAAGAGTCACGGAATAGAAAACCTCTCACACGATACTATATACGTTTGGTTAACATACAAGCATGCTTTAATTACTATACATTTGTGTATATTTTCTGTATTTAGCGAGGTAATACAATACCTCATTTATGGAGTTGGACCTGCTGAGATTAGCGCCTGTGACCTACAGGTCACAGAATATGTCAGAAGGGAATACCTAACTCAATGAGAAATAACCACAGCCGTCAGTGACATTTAGAAACTTGGTGCAAAATGTATTGCAATGAAAGCCCCACCCTCTCCCCACACACACACCCTCTTCCCCCCAACACACACTCTTTAATGTATCCGGAGCAGCATGGCACTTGGCATATATATTTTTTTTAATTCAAATACTTTATTGATTTTCACCAGGGCGAACAGAAAGTCAGTAACAGGGTTGTCATAAGGTACTCATCTTTCATTGTTCTAAACTTGCCATATTTTTTGTCTGTTCTCTTGTGTATTGAGAAGGTGTCCACTTGTTGAATAGACTGTCCTAGAACTCCTTATCAGGGTTAAATATGTAAGGGTAATTCGCACAATTATGTTAATTAGTTTCAATTGGAAAGATGTATTAAAAGTGATGTGTTTCCATAGGATTTCCGTCTTTCAAACATCACCAGAAAACTTTTGTCTCCTTGCTCAATTGAAGCTTCTGGGTGAGACTGCAGACTTGCACAAGCTCTATCGTTTCTTGGAGCTTCCCGCCTAAACAGAGAAACCTACTTCCTTGTAATATATATAACACTTAATATTTATGATCAGGTTGTGTTTGTGTGCTTTGGGGTTTGGCAAAGGAGGTATCCGACAGTTACAGTCACTTGCCCAAGATCACAACCTTTAATTCAAATGGGAAAGCCATGATTAGAAACCAGCTTTGTTGGTTTTAAGACATACACTTAGCCCCTAGAATCCATCTCGTCGTCTGCTTTCGACGTTACTTACATTTCTTTAAATGTACTGTTTCAGTAATGCTTATTATACATATATATCCATTTCTAAATGCAATCCGGCACTTGAGAAACACCTGGCCATGTGCATGATCGAGTGTAGTGCTTTTATGTGATTGCTTCACGTAAATGAAACCGGTAGTAACATCCGCGAGTACACTTGTTTGATGTGAAAACGTCATAAAAAGGAAATATGGTCCTTTGCAAGGAAGAGTCCTCCCGCCAATTCTCATTAATTGTATTTCTTTTTGCTCCCTGGGTCCTGTCTGACCTGTGGTGGTGGAGTACTTGTCATGGCAAGAGAAGTGCGAAAAAGAGAGTGAGCAACACATGTTATTTGCTTACAAAGGGTACATAAAATGAGAAGGGTATAGGTTAGCGTATAGTTGAGTTGCACAACTTGACAAATCATAAGAAGGATGTATAGGGTGATGTAAGTTCACAAACAATTGTGGCTACAGGTTTAGGGCATGGGCTTAGTGCAAGTTCATATAAAATGAGAATGGTACAGTGTATTTGAATAGGTTTAGTGTAAGTTCCTATAGAACATAAAGTATAGGATTAGAATATAGGGTTAGTTTAAGCTCACTTAAAATCACAAGGAAAAGGGTTAGCATATAGGTTTAGTGCAAGTTCAGACATAAATGGGCAGATCGCTGCTGTCTACGTTTAGGGTAAGGTCACATACCTTACATGGTAGGGTTGGAGTATACGGTCAGTGTAAGTTCACACACTTAGCAAGGGTTAATATCATGTCACATATACAGAGAAGGGTGTGGGGTCAGTTTATACGGCTAATTTAGGTTCACATAAAATGCATAGCATTACTATAAATGGGCATACATAAGAAGCGTACTGATGACACATACAGGGTTAGAGGAAGTTTGCATAACGTGACAAGGGTTAGATAGACGATGCAGGGCCGGCTCAATACGCACAGGGCTGGCAGAATGTAGATTCGGTGCTCAAGGTCATGATTTCAAACCCTAGTCTCAGTGTGATCAGTGCTCAGTCACCTTCCCTGCACCCTGTGCGCCCCTTGTCAGATTCCTTGCCGCGTCCCTTTTGCGGGCAGTGCAGTCCAAGGCAGCTCACAGAACCCTGTGTGCAACAGTGGAGTAGCCAGTGTGTCATGAGCCCTAGCAAAGGAAGGCGTGAGGTCATGTGGCTGCTGTTATAATTGTAAAATGCAGCAATAACTATGATTTGTTGGGCTCCTCGAGCCTCTGGGCGCCGGTGCCACAGCACCTGCTGCACTAATGGAAGCTAAGCCCCTGATGTGCAACAAACAGGACATTGGGTGTTGGCATGTATGAAGTTCTTTCACGCATGCGCCTACATCCTTTTGCATTCATGCAATTGTATGCGGAGGCGCTGCAGCTGCGAAGGACTGTGGTCAATCAAAGCGTTGCCTAAATGCCGATAGAGCGCACAGCAAAGAGACGCTTCGAGACCAGGGAGGCTAAGCTTCCCTTAAATACCTAGAAATGCAAAGTGAACACTCCCAGTATCAGCTCTCAGGGGCGTAAGCGTGACCTCCGTCACCAGCCTTTAATGAATGGGCCCTCGAGCTGCACTCATTAGACACCTCTGATACCAAATGTCCTATTAAAAATTGATGAAGGGAAGTCAGCGGAGTCCACTTTGGACGCGACTCTCGGGGCTCATTAAAGAAAAGCCAATGCGACCTCAACGGGTTTAAGCAACACCATAATTACTCATTTCGACCTTTAAATACAGAATTTACAGCAAATTTAATTAGTTCATTTAATTTGGCAAATAGTCTTGCACGCCAAGAAGTGCCGTTTTACAGCCGGCGACTTTACAGGAGGCGAAGCAGCAGAAAAGTGCAGATAGTTCGTGTGTTCTTTGGCAGCTCGCTCCAGGGTCACGCGCAATGGTCAGATGGGGTTGTCAGTGTATTGTTTCTAGCCTACCTGGTGCGTGATGAGGACTGTCCCTGCCACATACCCGCACACATAACTAGCATGCACCCACACAGGTGCGCTAGATAGGACACACACAGCCGCAAGCATACTCTAACATTTACACAATCACCTTCACACTCTCCTTTACAGACATGCAGACACACGCACACGCAAACCCACACAAAGGTACACATGCACACACACACAAACAAAAGCCAAACACTTACATTTGCATAAATATGTCCAATATCCATTCATCCACCCACGCGTCCGTCCCTCCGTCCATCCATCCGTTTTATTTGATTTTTTATTAGAAACGACATACACATGTTTAGAATAAAAAACTTTTAATCCAGATTCTGATTTGCTTATAATGAGATCAAAAGCAAACCAATAATCACTGAATGTGCTCGAAGACATTCTGAGCAGGGGCCCTAATGCGGGCTCAATCGGGGGCAGATTGGCTAAAGTAGAATGTGACATAAATACACTCAGCACATCCGCTTGACTGGAGCCACATTGTATGTCTCTGAGGGCCAAGTGCAGGTTGGCAGTGGTGATGTAGTGTCAAACCCCAGCAGCGCACAGAGGCCGCACAGATGGCCACTGTGCCCCAGTCACTAACACAAGACAGAACATCTGTTAACAAGTTAAAGGAGGTGAGAAAATATGATTTTTCCTTTATTTTCCACAGATAAGGTTTGCTTATCTGAAGTGAAGACACAATTACACCAATCAAACACTGTGGAGCCAATATACAATGTCATCGGAATTTTCAAAGTGCGTCATTACTTTTTAAGGGAAAGGTTTGTTTTTTGTGACGACAAGAGTTAGTGCTCTGTTGACAAGGTGTAGAAAAGGAGCGATCTCCGGATTGGAATACATTACCTGCAAATGATGTGAGTTTTAAAATTAAGCAATTTTCAATAGCAATTTTTTAACAAAAAGTCATTACCAGTGGATAAACGGATCACAGTCTGCACCGAGGCATGTCTAAATGAACTGCTGTTCTTATTTCCTCAAATGAAGAGTGTCGTTAAACACAGATAATCAATACCTCACTATGAGGCTTCAGTAAACACTGCTATCCGTACACTGGGCATCATCTTTACTACCATCTCTTTTGGAAACCACACTTTTTTCTATCCATTCCTTTAACGTTTACCAGATTGGCACCCTACTCATTTCCCAAGGCACAAATAATTATTCCCTGTCTTTTCAAATCACACTTCGACTAGGATGCCTGTCTCCATTAAGTCTCAATTTTTGACTCCTTCTCTGCTCCTAATTATTCTGAATGCTTGCTGTCTGTCTGATCCTCAGAATTCGTTACTCCCCTGACTTTACACCCTTCCACATATTCCTTCTGCTGACTCTTTATTTATTTATTTATTTATAAAGCGTGACATTCATCCCATTGGGATATCACAGCGCTAATGTAGCGGGTGGTCAGTTGAGTTGGTCTAATTGAGGTCAGTGGCAGCAGTTCTAAGGAAATAGATAGGTTTTAAGTTTCTTCCTAAATGTCATATTGTCTTCCGTTAACCGTAGTTCCAGGGGAAGCTCGTTCCAATGTAACGCTACAAGGTGCGAAAAGGAGCGTCCACCTGCCCTGCTCCTATTGATTCTTTTAGTCTCCGCTAATGCTAGAGTGTGTGACCTTAAGCACCTGGGCAGAACGCAGAATTTGATTCTATTCTGAAGAATCTTGGGGCCTGTACGATGGAGTGCCCTGTGCGCATGTCCTAAGAGTTTAAATCTTGCTCTTTGGCACATGGCCAGCCAGTGGAGTTGCCTCAGGCATTCCATCACAGAGCTATATCTATCCTGGTTGCACACTAGTTTGGCCGCTGCATTCTGTATCACTTGCAGACGTTTAAAAAGGTATTCTGGCATGCCAACAAACAGTGCATTTCCATAGTCCAGCCTACTGACAAGCAGGGCTTGTGTGACTGTCCTCCTGCTTTCTATTGGAATCCAGGGGAAAAAGTATTTTTAATGGCTTCAGTGTGGCGAAGCTTCTGCCACACAGGATCCGCATGTGGTCCTGCATTGATAGGGTGTCATCAATGGTGATGCCCACATTTTTTACACAATGTTTTGGTGCTGGGGCCACGCCCAGAGAGTGGGGCCACCATGACGCATCCCAGATGTGGTTGGCTCCACCGAGAAGCAGGATTTCAGATTTCTCGGCGTTGAGCTTTAGGCAGTGCATTGACATCCAAGTTGCCATTTCAATGAGACAGTTGTTGAGGTTGGCTCTGATGTCATCACACCTGTTTTCGATGGCTATTGTCAGTTGCGTATCATAGGCATAGGAGCAAATCCCAAAGCGCCATTTTGTACCAATTTTTGCCAAAGATGATACATAGGCATTAAATAGAGTGGGGCTCAGGGATGCTCCCTGCGGGACGCCACAGCTGAGGGTTTTTTGAGGTAAATGAGAAGGCACCTAGTTGCACAGTTTGAGTTCTGTTACACAGAAATTAACTGAGCCATTGAAGGGCTTTTGCATGTATCCCTTTTTGGTGCAAATTTTCCAATAATATTTGGTGAGAGACCGTGTCGAAAGCCGCTGACAGGTCTAGCAGGATCAGGGCTACTGCCTTTCCCTTGTCCATCAATGATCTTATGTTATCTAGGACAGCCAAGAGAGTGTCCTCTGTGCTATTTGTAGCCCTGAAACCTGTTTGTGAGGGGTCCAGCAACTTGTTAGATTTTAAATAGTTAGATAGTTGTCTATTGACTAGATTTTCCAGGACCTTGGAGAGATAGGAAGCTGGTAAATTGGCCTACGGTTGGCTGGGTTGTTTATATCTGAACCTATCTTTTTCAATAAGGGGGTCACTATAGCTTGTTTCCAAATCTCTGGGAAGACTGCTGTCAGAGATTGGTGTCAGAGATTGGTTAAACAGCTGTGTGATATGGGGGCACAGGGTAGGTATGATTTGTGAAAAAATAAAATGTGGGCAGGGGTCGAGAGGGGACCCCTATTTGACTTCCCCCATTGCCTTAGCCACCTCTTTTTTCTGTGAAAGGGACAAAGCTGCCTAGACGTGTGAGGGTGTCGGGGTGAGGGTCCCTGCTTTCCCAGTTGATGAAGTTCACTGGGGTGATGGTGTTAAATGACAAGTAGATTGTGCCTATTTTGTCCATAAAAAATTAGCTGATTTTTTCACAACTTTTTGCTGAAGGATGCAAAGTTTGGGACATACAAGTCGGTTTGCATAGTTCGCGCACTATTTTGTATAACTCGTTTGCTGAGTTTGCATTCTCATGTATTCATTGTGCAAAGTATGCCCTTTTTGCCTTCTTAATCGCGTGAGTGTAGCTCCTAAGTTCTGTTCTATACGCCGATTTATCCAGGTCCGTTCTGGACAATCGCCAGTTGTGTTCCATTGTTTTGCACTTTTTTTTCAGTGCTTTAAGTTCTACTGTATACCACTTTTCGGATACTGTGTTTCTAGATTTAGATTTGAGTTTTGGTGCGCATTGGTCAAGCGTCTTAGTGATCTCTGTTTCAAGGTTTACTGCACCTTTATTAGTGGGTAGTGTTCCCAGAGTTGCTAGATCATTAGAAGCGAAGTGGAGATGAAATGAGTCAGGCGTGACTAATTTCCAGGCTCTATAGGTCCCAAGTGTGGGTTTGGTGACTCTTGCTGATATCGCGGATGCGGAGAATGAGAAGCTAATTAATGAATGGTCAGTCCATGTGACTGGTTTCATCTCCTTAACACCAACGGCGCTGCGCATTTTCCCGCTGTGCGCTGACTTTTTGAAAAACCCGCGGTTCATGACGAGCTCAGCTCATCATCAGCGTACGAGAGGTGTACCTCATGACGAGCTGAGCTCGTCATCAGCGTCGAAGGGGTTAACTAAGGTGGATTCTATGTTGGAAAACATTAGATCCAATGTGTGCCCTGCATTATGATTGGGACCCTTAATCCATTGTTTTAGTTGAAGGATAAGCATGTCATGCTCTAAATGGGTTATCGCCGTGTTGTTGTTTTTTTTCAAAATGCACGTCGAAGTCTCCGATGACCAAGTCATTTTTGTATTTTATGCAGGCTGGAAATAGCTGTGTGATCAGTTTGGCGCTGAATTCTGCCTGATATCCTGGGGGGTTATTTATCTCTCTCTTCTAATCTACTTTTTTGTTTTGTCTTTCAACTACATTCTTGGCCTCACTTCCTTCTCCAAATCTGTGCACCCTCCCAGGCAGTTCTGACAGATCCATTAATTCAACGTATTTCCTTTCCTCTGTGCATTTTCTTTTTTCGCTCAACACACCTATATTTTGAGCATTCTCTAATCCTTGCGTTGCTTAGAGCATCACTTGTTTGGATATTACTGTGCACTGCGTTATCTAATTGGATTATTAGATCATAGTCTTTATTATTTATCTGCTTGAGAGGATCCTTGCACAGTTTCTTAGAGAGACTGTGGTATTTTCACTCTTTGTTTCTCTAAGTAGATAGACTTTTCGGCTTTTCATTTGCCAGAGATGTGTGATAAGTAACTTTAAGAACAAGTCCATTAAGCAACATCATTTGTCAAAAATCGATGAAACAAATTATTAAGCCACATGGAATCATCAAGTTCTTAAAGCGACACTTATTTTAGGGTGGGTGTACTGTAGATCCATTTTCTTCCAGCCATGTGATTTCATGTCTATTACAAGTCTTAAAGTGAGTTGTAAATTGGTTTCTCAACAGTTTCATAATCACTTGAACATATTTAGGAATATCCTATATAATCTACATTTACAACAATTTAAGAAGGTTGCTCCTACATCAACGGTTGCTTTCTGGTTTACCAAAACATTCACCCATATGATTTGTGTACTGGGTATCCTAATATTCTGTGAGCCTAACCCCTGGGTGTCCACTAACAGGACAATTTTGCAGACTGTGCTGGGCTCATCTCAAGGTGGTTTCTAAGTTTCTTTTGAAGGTAGACATTATGCCTCTGACTTCTTTTACAGTCCACGGCTCCATTGGGAGGGAACTTGTAAATACCAGGATGACAGTTAATGGAGATTTAACTAGGTCCCCTTGAATTTCAGAATCCATCTTTCTCATTTAGAGCATGTCTCATTTAGTGAGCGTAAAAAAATCATGGGCTAAGACCTGGGGCACATTTTAAGAGATTTGTAATGCATCCATACGGACATCTCCCTACAAATTTATCCAGCATAATACTTTTTTGTGTTGGATGGTGCATAGTATCCACTTGCCGCACAGATAGCCTGAGCATTATTTCCTTGTAAATATTGTAATAGCTATTTCCAGTAAAATAGTGCAGTTATGTCTGCGCCCAGAATATTTTTTCTTGGACACACTGTTGTCATCCGGTGTTGTGTGTTATATCCTCATGGAGTTAGCATTGTGATGGAGACAACAGACAATGTGTTAGTAGCCTGATTAATTACCAGTAATCTTATTTAGTCCTAGTCCAAGTCTTTATCAGCTCAGTCCTTTGCTTCCCCGTCAGTGGTCCATGCTGGCCTTCCTACCGAGCATATTATAACTTTGGAGCGAGTACAGAGGTTAATTATACCATGTGGGTGTGCCAGAGGCTTTTTAAAGAGGGAGAGACATTAACTCAGGCAAATTACAAGGAATCATGGCTCCCTGAAGAGGAAAGTTGACTTCACAGTTGTCTGCAAGGTGAGGAGTCACTCCCGTGGATAATTAACTGTGATGAAGAAGGCTTAGACTTGATATCATAACGATTACTTGTAAGTAATCAGAGCAATCCTCTGCGGTCCTTCATTATTGCTTTTTCACCAAATGCAAGTATTGTTTCAACAATTCTGACCATCCTTCTGTGCTTTCCTTTGCTCCCTTCAGCCTCACAAGCTCTCCCTCAAATTCCACCTTTGCCTAACATGGCCAAACTAAGCTGAGTGTCCCTTTCACATGCACCTTGGAACTGACTCTTATGTTTAGGTGTTCACTCAGTTCAATATTTGCCTTGTTCCTTTCTAACTGTTTAAAGACACCTCTTTCTTCTCTGTTGTATGAGTCCTTGTTTTAAAAATAAATAAATACTGGAATGTATGTGTTTATCATTTCTGTGCCCTTTACCAATTATTTGTATGTCATATTTCAATGCTTTCTGGCCCCTGAGATCACAAGAGTCACTAAAGTCACATTTCCAGTATCTAAGATCAGTCGAACATGTTCTGTTGGTGGCTGAGCCCTGAGAATCTCAGCTTGGGAATATCATTAAGAAACCTGCTCCAAGTGATCATGTCACACACCAGTGGCCTTAGGTTGGCGCATTGCTCTCGGTTCCAGGGCAGCCTAAGGGCAAAAGCACATGTTACTCAGGTCAAGTCATGAAATGGCTTATTACTCAAATTGAACGGAACTGGCAGAGGGTCTTCAGTGCTATAGGTACATCATTCATTTGATCATGGATTTGAATTTAAAATCCTAGGTAATAGGGCAGTTTACCAGTTTTGGTGCATCACTGATTGCAGAATCCAGTGCAGGTGCCAGGTCGCACATAAGTTAATTAAAGAAGGCCGGGGCTATAACCTACCCTTGTTAGACACCTGGTTAAATTTTTATCTTTTCACAGACTGCTGTAATAATGCCCAGTTTTACTCTGGCCCAAGTGTCCGAGTAAAGTAATTGGATGCCGCGAAGTAATGCGTCAGGGATGTAAATGTATTTTGAGCTTGTAAAGCGCACTGCTACCTGTCCATAGGTCTCCTGGCGCTGTATAACTCCGGGGAACCCGTCCTGGCTTTCCCTGTGGGATGGTCCCTTGCTGGGAGTCCCCAAGGTGGATCCAGGCATCCCCGGAATTGGTGGGGCCGTTGTGGAGATTAGGCAAGCTAATGCCCAGAGTTGCCGAGTGGAACCCCTGATTAGAGTAAGCACCGAAGCGGAAATTATCGAGTCCGCTGACCAAGGTCCACGACCCTGCCGCGTCGGGAATTGAACCCTGGTCCCGGGCCGACTTCTGCTCTCGGGACTGCCGCCTCTAACCAGTGAGCCAAACTACTCCAGTGTCCAAGGCTCTGAGCTTGGACCAGAGCAGCTGGCGGATGACATGATCGAACACCTTTCTATAATCCACCAAGAAACAATAAGGAAGCAGCTTTTTCCTTATCTGCTTTGCCACCAGCATCTTCATGGCCACAAGGTTGTCTGTGGTGCCCAAAATAAGCCTTAAACCGGTTTGGTTGAAAGGAATCAAGTTTTTCCAAGTTGCCCATACTTCCAGATCTTACGGTAGTAGGGAGGCAAAATATTTGGCTTCAACATCCATAAGAGCAATGAGACAATAGCTGTCGGGGCTCACCACTGGTTCCTTTTTGTGGATCAAATGCAGCATCGATCATTGCCAGGACAAGGGGACAGAATTAGTGATGAGGCAGGTTATAAACTATTTTTCCATTAGCAGGGACCAGATCTAAGCGTCTTGTTTATATACTGAGGCAGGGATACAATTTGGACCGGGGGCACCATTGGCTCTGCTTTTCTGGATCAAAGTTACTATTCTTTTGGTCATGATGCTCGGCACATATTGATTGATTTGTGCTTCTGTTGCCTTTGATTTTTCATATTAAAGACTGGACTTGCAGTGGCTGAGTTGTTGGCTGAGGCTTTCTGGTTTAGTTTTATAAAGTGTGCTGATGTGTGTGGTCCAATTTTCAGAAGTGACATTATTCCCATTTAATAATTTCCGTATCACTGCTAAGATGATTGATGATGAGCCAGAACTCCTTTGAGTTTTTAGACTTGATGCCCAGAAAAAGCTCAATCTGCCGTGCTTGCTCGTATCTCGGTTTTGCTTGCCAGAATAGTTTTTTGTAGTTAAGGCATAAGATGTGTAGTTCCACATGAGATAAGTTACTGGACACAGTTTTCAGCAATCTAATCATTTTGTTAGGAGATCTTTTCAACATTTTAAGCTCTTTGAAAACCAAGATTGTGATGGAGCATGTCTGGATGACTTTGAGGTTGGGCGGTAGTGGTAGATGCTGGCAAAGGCAAAGAGAAGGTGTTGCACAAAGGGTTTCCAGATGTGAATAATTTGCCGTAAAGGTGTGCTGTGATTAAGAAAAGTTGTTTTGCAGGAAGTGTGACTCATTGCAAATTCTAATTCCTATTTTATTCATTTGCAATTTAAACTGACAGTTCGTAAAATGTTGTGCTTGTTGCTGCAGTTTTTTTTAAGTAGACTCCGTGGTATAAGATCGCTTTCGCAGTGCACGGTTATAGAGAAAGTCTTAATCGCCTTGAACTATGAAGTTGAGCAGAAGGTGTATTCTAAAAGAGCTGATCTTTTCAGGCAGAAATGAGTGAAATTAAATGGTTGCACTTCCAGAAAGGGTCCAACCAATGCCCATAGGGACCTCCCCTCTAAGGCACCTATCAGAGTGTGTCCAGTGGAGTCTGTTCTTTGTGAATTACGATGAAAACAGCCACAGAGAGTCTGCTATTTCATCAAAGGGGTTGTAAAGAGGGTTGCAAAGCAGATTTAGGTTAAAATCTCTGGTTTGAAGGAGATGGGCTTTGGGGTGATTGAACCTGATGTCTGAAATTAAACGCTCCACCTCCTTCACCTTTTGCTTTTTCCCTAGGGCTGTGCGGTGAATGTACATATTTAGCAAGAACAGGTTGCTCTTTATGAAGTTGTGGTTCCAGTTTTTGACTTCCACACAGAAAAATCCCAACAGGATGGTAGAAAGATGGACAGGGTATCCAATTCTTTTGCCCTTGTTGAACTGTCTAGCGGCAGTTTATCAACTCCATTGAAACTTTGATTTTTTTCCAGGTTAACGGAGGGCTGACAACAGGCTTGCACGGTGTCCTGAGTAGGAGCTGTTGGGTATCGGGGCTTTGTTGGCAGTGTTATTATTATGCCCCACTCTTCTAAATTTTGCAATTTGCACAGATTGTGTTGACTGTGGATTCAGTGGACCAAGTCACTGCAGTTTCTTCCTTGTGGAGCAGTATGTTTGAGGGAATGAAGTGTAAAGCCGTTAAGTTATTAGTTTTTTATTTACAGAGGTTTGGGTGAGAGGCCAAGAGTTCCTCGATTCAGTATATCATTATTGCTTTGGAAGGTTTACCAGATTATGTCATTAAAGTGGAGGCGTCTTGAGATTTATTATTATGCATTGAAGTTTCCCCGGGTGGTTCAAAAGCACCGGAGGCCCATGCAATTGTTAATTGGGGGTCCCAGCTCTTGTCTGGGGGATGGAAGTGTACCCAGCTGCTCTATTGGTCAAGTAGTGGTCTGAGGTGAACACAGCATTGGAATACAGCCTTGACGGTGCTAGCTGTCTGCAGTTTAGTTCTTTTGATGGTAAGGAGCCTGAGTTCCTGGTGGTGTCATACCCATTTGGGGCTTGAGCATAGCCTGTTTCAAGAAAGAACGCAGGAACTGCCTCACTTAGTGGTGAAACTGATTTAGATTGTACTTTCTGTGCAGAATGTGGCTGTAGGCTGGTGGCGTCTGTATTCATGATCTTCGACCTTACAGGACTTTGCATTCTGTTGTTTGTTGAGGAAATGATGAAACACTTAAGAGAGTGTTCCAATGTCTGCATTCTCACGATACAACATTGATTGTGGAAACCTTGTTTGCAGCTCACATGATCTTACCTTGTTTTTTATTCGTTTTCCTGAGTCGCTTTTTCTTGCGCCTGGACTGATGAGGGGGGCAGTGCTAGATGAACTGCAAGTGGCATTCTCAAGATTTATTAGTGAATTAGTTGCAACAATGGGTATCACAATAAAATGTACTGTATTGGGTACTGAGTTGTTATTATACAGTCTTTCGTGGTTCGCTGGAAGGGGATGTATCTGCACATATCATTATTCGGGACCAGGGCTCTTGTAGGGAGCTCTGCTGATGCCAGCATTGGTAGTTGTGCAGTAGTGCATGACCGGGCATTTGAAGACAGAGTGATTTGAGAGTAGGTCTGTGAAGGCTGGGCTTTTCCTATCAGTTTTACTTTCTGGAGTAGGTTGCCCACTATAAAGGGTAAAGCGAGTAGTTTGTCCATCAAGCTTGAGCAGATGCACTCTTGTATGCCTGGCACAGCCGGCCTTGGTGGATGGTGGGCTGGTGGATTATGGGCGGGCGTCTAAAAGTAAGCTGCTCATGGTGGCCTTGAGTGCTCCCCACACCCTCATTACCGTTTTTCATGGTGGCATTGAGGCATTCGAAGAGAGAGTCAATGCATGGCGTGAATTGGGCTAACAAGTGTAATATTGAAATTTGGATGTCAAAACTTGCTTGATTGATATTCCAATGCCTTAGAAGTTGTGTCAAGAGTTTTGATTAGTTGTTGCCGAGTCCTTATATCAATAGGCGTATTTATGCAACAGTTTAGAATTGAAGACTCAACTTAAAAGATGCTGATAAATGTTGATTAATGTGTGGACGACATGCTTACAATGTCTTTGGCAGGTAATGGGGTATGTTGATAACCCCATCCAGATCCGTTGTTTTGTTTTATCTCACAACCTGAGAGAGGGCCCAGAATTTGTGAAGATGTGTCCTGCTTGGGTTGAAGGATTTGATGTTGCGAAATGAGAATGTCTTCAGATGCATCATAGCTGTTGTGCGTTGTACCATTTATGGCTATGAGTGGGACCCGATCTGGTGTTGTACGTAATTTTATCTCCTCTGACAATTTGTCTTGTTCAGTGTTTACTTTTTGCATTGAGAAACCAGGAGAAGACCTAACCTGTTGTTGCTCTGGAAAAGGGCTTGATGAGGTGTAAGTGGGGCTGAGCAAGGGGTGCTGAACGGTCAAGTCATTGAATTGCATTTGCTGGAAAGTGCCTGCATCATTGTCTGACGGGCCAGGTAGAGGATCATGGGGGTTGTGGTGCTGGGACTGCCCCATTAACCTCCTTCAAAGATGGATATCAAATGGCACCTTCATTTTTCATGATTGAAAATTTCGATGTATTGTTTTTACGGACCTTAGGCCATGAGTCGAACATGCTGGTCGAACATGCTGGTCGAATATGAGGTAAACAGTGACACAAATAGGTCGACCGTTGAAGGTGGAGATGAAGAACTGTTTTGAGTGAGGTTAGAGACTTGAAGATCTGTGTCAGTGACTTTTTGGCCTTTATTTTTGGTTTGGACCTAGGTGGGGTTGCCCCTCGGTCTGTCTGACCTCGTTATGTAAGAGATATTGCCGGCGGTTTTTAACACGGTCTCTGTTACAGTGCTAAATAGGGTGGTGTTAATTACAGTTTTGGGGAAGCTGAGGGGAGAGTAGTAAGTAGCTGGGGTGCAGTAGATAGTAAAATCGCTGTAGATAAGACTGAGGCTGCTTGAGGGGGGGCCCACGGACACTCCAAAGGTACACCAGGTGGGGTCAAAATGAGGGCGCAGGAGCACTCGGAGTGATACAAGCCGCACTGCACCACTCCGCTCAACCCTGGGGCAACGGTTCTAATGCCGTAGCCACGCTCACCACTCATCGATCATGCAGGACGCCCACAGTCACTTATCTGCAGCAATTCTTGAAGATTGAAGCGGCGGGCCTCACAGTGCATGTGCCAACTAAATTACTGACAGCCAAGACGCAGGCTTCACTGCTCCTTGGCTCCTATACCTTCTCACCCTATCTTTGAGTAATTCAACAAGCCTACCACTGAGTGCGAAAGACCAAGTTAACTTGAAGAGTTAGTGTGATTTTAAGGTGAGCAAGCAATGTACAGGAGAAATCAAGGTAATTAAGGGCTTAATGGGGAGCCCTGCAGGTAAAAAACCGGGTGTTTTGGAATGTGCAGGCAACAAGGGTACATTGAGGAGGGGGGCCGCAAGAGTGGACGTAGGGCAGATGGGTGGTAAGATAGCAGTGGCGAGCATTCATTCACCGCTCACTTTACACCATGCCTTACCTCCAGCCTCCAATGACGTACAGGTAGCCCGGGAAGATTGCCAGTCGGGCTTCCACCTTGAGTGCTTGAATTACTCGGGCCTCACCCTACTGAGCTCGCCAGCTCTCCGAGAGGCCCGACCTTTCGAGGCATCCGGGCACCCGATTACTGGATTGTACCTAGGTAGATATCTGGCCTCTTTTGCACTTCCGCGTTTCTTCTCTCAATTCTCACGTTTCAAATCCCCCACTTGCTCGAGCTAGTTTTCCATACTCAGCTCCAACGGTGGTCTGATCATGGAGAGGAGGGTGCGAGTTACAATGGACAATGCTGCAACATTGTCATACATCAACCTATTTAGGGAGATGGGAGGCCATCTAAGGCTCCAACCAGCTTGACATCACCAAACGGGTTCTTGAGTAAGAACTATTTGCTAAGCCTACATACATCTCCCATCAGGGGTATTTACTAATTCGGAAATGCTAAAATAAATTACTGAGTGATCTTCCAGAAGAGCTACACAGACAAGGTGCTTCTTCCCTTGTTTATCTGGCTTTCATGATGTGCTAGCTCTTTGTTATTTGATGAGTACACTCACTGTGCAGTCAGAGATTATCAATGCCTTTCTAGTACATTAGCAGGGAATTGAACAAAGTGAGAATCTTGGCTTAGGGAGATTGCATTTTTCCTACACAGTAAGTCCAATGATTAGATCTTTAGTTCCCCCATGTAAGAGTGTATTTCTAGTAACTACAATTTTAAAACAGCTTTCCCGCAAGAATGAAATTCTCTCCTTTGCAGTGAGTTGTTCTTGGTTAGCCATCCAGATGCCTGTACATTTTTTCCAGTTTCAGCCTTCTTATCTAAGTTTAGATCAAACGTAAAAAATTATATGATAATCATTTTTGCACTAAGAAGCTTTTAACAAGGGAAATTAGTAATATTTGCTGGGGATCTGTATGGACGTTTTCCTAAGCATTGTGAGGTCCAGATTATGTAGGCTGTGAGATTTCTAACTTCTTCGGCATCTGGTAGGAGTGGATATGGTTCTAATATGTTCATTACCGGATCCACCTTCACCTTTTCTTTTATTCAGGAACATTCCAGAGGGTTGTAACTGTTTCTTGGGCTGGAATTAAGGAACCTCTCTGTCAGATATCTGCAGTTCTATAAGTTGAACATTTTGCAGCTCATACTTCCACACACAATAGTAGTTAAAAAAGGAAGACCCAAGAGCTTCAGTTTTTTTGGCTAGTGTAATGAAGTTTGTTTCCATGTGAATATCACTGCTTATACAAGTACAATTAAAGGCCTTCTGGTGTTTCAGTATGTCCACCAATAGATTGTCTTCTTCATTTCCCTAATCTAAGTGAAAAAAAGTATTAATGGATTCTCCACAATAGTAAAACTTAAAGAAGGAAAATAATGAATGTAATATTGAGAAAAAGTACCAATATTCTTCATTACTTTTGAACCGGTTCTTTCCTATCACTGTCCTTGTACCCTACCCACCCTTAAACCGTGCCTTTGCCCTAGTGGAGACTTCAGAATGGTCGTGGAGCTCATGAGATACCTTACTCTGTTACAGATCCTATGATAGGTGACCAGGGCTGATCCTTCAGAATGATCAAGAACTGATTATCCTCTCCCAGTGGTAGGATCCACCTCAATAGCAAAGACTGTTATGAGGAAGCACTGGGATAAGAGTAATCAAGATGAGTGATATGTAACTTGGATACTTCATTGCTTCCTTCATTGTGGCTCATTTAGAATCTGGTGCAAATCTCAATGCTCTGCAGAAACTGATTTATGGCCCATTTTGGTGCAGTGCATTTTTTCAGAGCTATGCAAAGAATGTTCAACAATATTTGGAATTCTATAATTCTAGCACTTCCTTAGCATCAGCTAAAAGCAAGTATTTACAATGTGAGAAAAACAAAGCTAAATTGCACTTTAACGAGTGGGCTATTTCTGTATCCCATTCCAGGGGCTCAAAACCTATGGTAGGTGGAAATACTGCAAAGTAAAAATGTTTGCCTCTTGGTATTATCTTCCAATTTAGAGCAAAATGAGAATTGAGAGGCCAATATTTTAGAATGATTGGTGCTCAACTGTGGAACGTTAGGTACACAGCATGCTACTACTGTGGTGTAACATTAGGGCTCAGGTCACACTTTAGATCATGAGGCGTACAGCAGTGTTTGAACTTTTGTCTCGGGCATTCCCAGAGTCACTGGTCCAGTGATACATATTTATAAATAGTAGCACAAAGAGCGGTTGGAAGGTATGATCATATCCAGATTTGCAGAGCTGTATTAATGCAAAAAGAACAGAGAAATTAAAACGTTCTGTTCAACACAGCTCTAGCCCAATGCTCTTCTGAAAAACAGTTTTAAAGATGAATGGTGCAGCAAATTGTGAGAGGTCGTTTCTTGCGCTATACTGGGTACGCTGACACCATTTTATCTACATTTTCTACTTCAAATTAAAGGTGTGGATTCATGAGTAATGATATCAGCACTGATAACATGTAAATGCCATGTCTGTGTTGTGTGGGTTGATCAAATATGTGCTATCTACTGGGCAAACCTACATATTAGACATGTTTGAAATCAGAAGGAAAAACATAACGAGTGAAGGCTGTTATTCCACACTGAAGTATGAGTTTAGCAATTTATTTTTATTAATTATTTCATTAGTTACGTAATAACTTGTTTTGTGTAAGGTAACATTTTGCACAGAATAGAAATGACTGAGGGATATCACCACAATATGGCATAGAACAGTCGTCTTAAAAAATACAGTACTATGACAGGAATAGCGACGGGTAGAAAGCTAGCGCACTTCCACGCATCCCTTTATCGAAGGCAGCTCCTACAATTCTGTGAGTCGCATTACATTAAGGACTATGCTTTGTCCACTACTTTCCTTTTTGTACAATTGAACACAAATTCCATTTGGAGTATTTCACAAAAGTATTAGTCCAACATCTCTGCAATGTTCCAGCCCTCCGGAACAAACACATAGCTCTACTCTATTCATTTGCGCCCCTGAACGCTCTTGAACGCCCCTGAACGCCCCATAGAAGTGGTCTAAGCACATCTTGCTATGTTGCTTGACCTGTAACACAGCTTTCTTTCATAGGGTTTGCTATGGATAACTGACAATACTGGATATCTTAGGCTGATTTTTCATAAACGCTTCTCTTCTCCTATCAAGGTTCAATGTACATGCTTTCGGAGGGGCACTCCAGGAACAGTCAGGGAGGCACAGTAAAACACAGCTATTATTATCCGAAACTTATATCACCCACGTCTTTCCTCTCATTGGGCCTGATTCGCAAAGGGCCACCGCACTCCTGGTGGACGCCCCGCAGTCGTGGGGGAGTCTCCGCACTGGGGCAGAATGTCCACAATGAGGATTCTCGTTGTTTAGATCCGCCCAGAGTGCGGATACTCCCCCACAACGACGGGGCACCAACCACCAGTGCGGAGGCCCTTTGTGAATCAGGCCCAAAGTTTACAATGCATAACACTGATTAATTAAATGGACTAGGGATCTCACAAAGCTCATGTGACCTACTGCAACTGAATAGAAAAGTGAGATTTCAGCCAAGTCAATGGCTCAGATCCACTGAAATCGCACCAGAAAAAAATACATGAGAAAAACATTTTTGGCTGCACCTAGCAGTGGATTATATCAAACCTTCCTTGGAACTCTACAAAAGACTAGAACCACAATTTTCTCTTTGGAGGCAAACCCCTTGCACTGGCCACTGAATCGGACCCAGCACAAACAGTACTAACAAGTGAAACAACAGCTACCCATTTCCCACCAAATCTAGTGAAAGGAGATATGAAGGGAGAGAGAACAAAACCTGGTAGACAACGTTGATAACTTTTCAAAGCAAGAAATCATATTTTGGGAACACTACTAGTGAGAGGTATCTTAATTTGGTCAGCTCATGACTAGACGTACTTGTTAAATTTTAGGTGAGGATCCCATTTGTATTAAGTAACTGATAAGTAATTACTGTGGCTATATTGAGCACCGAATATCACAGTGAATGTTCCTGCCTTGGAGAGGCTGAGAGCATGTTGGGGAGGAAAGAAATGGGTGCAATTGAAGTAGCGGATGTAGAAAAAGGAAGAATACTGATAAATGGAGGAGTTGAAGAGAAGAAGACGATTTGGTTATAATCAGAAGATGGTGTAAGACCACTTTGGAGAATGCCTTAGTACCTTACAAAGAGACATAGTAAAAATATCAGCTGACCCAGGAGTGAACTGTTGTGGATACCCATGCATAGAGGTGAGGACTAAGATATGAACCAAGAATTAGAGAAAGAGCAGTGTGACAGGTACAACGAGCCCATTTCCCTGACTAGACTAATAATGCTGAAAAGGGAAAGGGAGTTAAGTAATATTGTTTTGTTTGTAATATCAAATGTAGCTAAAACATCTATTAAAATGAGTACATATCTCTCTGACAGGAACCTTGCTGCTGAGTAACCTGAAGTCTTGTTTTCAATGTCCATCCCTTCCAGAAGATAGCCTGAAAACACAAGTTTTCAACATTCCCCTGTTCATTCCGATTCTCCCAATGTCCAAAGCCATTTTTCGTTCAGAAATGAGGGTGAGTCGTTAGGACTGTGGCAGGGCAGTGCCCGACTAGGATAACTGAAGATTACAGATATGATCTAATTATTACTCCTCTTGCCCCTTGTTTGTCAACACAAGTGCTACCACTAGCAAAACACTGAAAGATCAGCTCACAGAACCAGAATCTGCTGCTGCAGAATTTGAATTTGTGTAAAATAGAAATACCTATATTTACTTTCTGACGGTTGTAGAACCCTCAATAGCAAAGTGTCACGTTTGACACCATCTATCAATAATGTCAACCAACCTTACCATTTTATAAAGAGGAGCTTGGACAGCAGCTTTGCATGACAATTCATCCTGAGAAACTTGTTTGTCTCTCACTGTGAGTGATTCCCATAATACGAACGATGCTTCTAAAATGATTGAGGTGCTAATCAATCTCGCCAATGTAAAGGTAAAGGTAGAAGCCTTCTAATGATGTGTTATGTCAAAATTGCAAATACACTCAATGTCATCTGTAAACCTTCAGTTCTTCCAAAATATCTCAACAACACTCTGTGCACAGCCAATAAAGGCAATCTTTTCTCTTTAACAACTATAACAAAGAACAATTGTTCCCTAGCATTGATACTGATTTTGGCAATGAAAACCCAGTTTTTATGTTCAAGAATTCGAGTCTCAAAATGGTAACCTTGGAGGGCTGCTGGAACTAGAGGGCGATCTTAGGTGGCTTTATCAGTCTACCTGGTTATTGTTCATTCATAATACCCTTAAAATCTGAAAAATAAGGTGTTTCCTCTAAGAGACCCACCTCCACCCGAGTGTTCCTCAAACACATTTAGCAATACACGCTAAAGACTTAACATTGAAACCGATCACTTCACAGCCAGGGGGCATCTCACAGGGAAAGCCAGGAAGGGTTCCACAGCGGTATACAGCGCCAAGATACCTTTCAGATGATAGTGCGCTTTACAAGTATACACACATTTACATTTACATGTACATCCCTTAAGAACTGCAGAATCACCAATTTGCAGGAGTACATTTACCCCTAGTGACACAACATTTGAAAAAAAGAAAATTGTTTATTGTAGGCCCAGAAGATAGTAGCCTATAACGTGCCTGGACCTCCTAAGCTAGCTCTCTAGACAAACTTGAGTCTTGAAATACATAAAACAGGTTTTTTGTTAGCATCAGCCACATCACACCTGACCCCCACAACATGGGATTCGGGAACCCTGTGATTTTGTGAACTTTACCTTCCTGCTGATTACAGAGTAGATTCACCCTTTGCAACAGAATTATTGAAGCCACATTCTACTAAGCTGTTATTGCACCCCAAAAGATGGATGATGTTTGGCTGTGAAGGATACTTCAACAACTAATGCTGATGCTCTCACTCCATCATGCACTAGGTTGGGCATGAACTAGGGCAGTTTTTTCCATATTCACACAGAGTGCTCAGAATGATACCAAACGATCTTCCAGTATTTTGAATAGTGGCATAAAATAATATAGAAGAGAATACGTGACATAGGCTGCAGATGTATTTACATGTAATGGCTAGCATAACATTTACTTTCAGTTGTTTCATCACTTCTATTTTGTGGACACGGCATCTTCTGCAAGCCTTTGATGGTCTGGACTGGACAGCAATGAATGAACTTCCTGTACCTCTGTCCCCTCCTTTCTCAGTAAGGAATGCAGCATTTACACATATTACGTATATTAATTATATTTTTGCTGCTTTTCTCAATTCCCTTAGGGATCCCTCTTTTACCAGCTCAAGAAGAGGAAGCCTGCACTTTGAGACTGTTGGAACTGGTGTAGGAGAGGCTCCTTAGATGGGTCTGATAGCCCTGAACGAGAATTTTGCTGCTGAAATATGCCTTCAACTGCAGCATTTGATTTTTTTAAATGTATTTCCCCTTTGGTATTGCCGTAACTCCTCCTTGACCTGGGAGCGGGTGATGCTATGTTATCCTCTGATAAAGAATATGATGCTCTGGGTTTTCAAGTTTCTCAATTTGTTTCTTACCCTTCTCTGGACAAGAATTATTCATTGGCAATCGCCATGATCCTGCTTTCCAACATATCAGGATGCCTTGGCATTGACTCCTCATGTAATGTGTGGCCAAGGGTAATTCAAGGAAGAGAAATATTTTCATGAAAAAAGAGGAATGCTGCTTTTTTTCATGCTTCCTCATCATAGTGCTCTTTAATCTTCGCAGAAAAAGTTACAATTGAAGGGTTGACCCAATGGTACTGGGACCTGGGTGTCAAGTGGTACATAGATAAGGGTCCCAGACTATGTAGCATTCGTATGTACAGAGAAATTCACAAAGTCAGACATATTACTCGTACCATGATTTTAAGAGAGATGTTATTTATTCACATCCTCGTTATCATACATTCTATGTATAATGCATATTCAATATT
Source organism: Lissotriton helveticus (assembly GCF_964261635.1). Lineage (NCBI taxonomy): Eukaryota > Metazoa > Chordata > Amphibia > Caudata > Salamandridae > Lissotriton > Lissotriton helveticus. The sequence continues at coordinate 892,084,365 of NC_136071.1, read as the reverse complement.
TACATATGTGCCCGTAAAAGAAAGGAAGAAGGGGGGGAGGGAAATTGGGAGAAGGTTTGTGAGTATCAAGGTAGTGAATTGACAGTTTATAGTAGTTGCATGTGATCAAACAACATTCAACTGGTTGAAATCACATGGGTGCAAAAAAATAATTTGTAACCTCATACATTGATAAACCTACGTTCGGTCCTATCCCATATGTTCTAACACAGTATTAATACATTGTTGAGAATGGGTAGGTTACAAAAAAGACAGTCGATGTTTCGACCCCTGTTTTGTGTAGGTTCGGTAGCATCTTACAGTGGGGTCTTCATCAGGACGTGGTGTGAAAACAAGGGGGCACCAAAAAGGGCTAGGATGGTAAGGATATTGAAGAGAAAGGGCCGTGAGGCTCCTCTTGTGGGTGAGCGTGGGGTAGTATCTCAACACAGCCCGCCAATGACAGTGTAGACGGATGATAATTGGTTGATCCACTGAACAGACAATCAACATGGTTCTCTAGTGGGTAAGAGTGAGGTGTCAGGTTCTACAGATAGGCTGAAACGTTGACCCAGGATACTTGGCGGACTGTGCACAAGAGCATGCATTGAATTCTAGTATCAGGAGCCAATGGAAAGCCTTAAGAGGGAGTTTGATGTGATTCTGCTTCGTGAGAGCGGGTTGTTAAAGAAACATATTGGGTGGGTGAGTTTGGGTACGAGTTAACTACTATATAGCATTCATAAATGTGCAGGTGTAAACTTGTTTGTCACAACACTAACAAGTGTTTCTTCTTGCCCATAGCTATGTACAGAGGAATCTGTGTTTGCGTGTTACTTGCTGTGCTCTCCATGAGCTCTTCGGGGCAGCAGACAGCAAGGTCTAATTATGAGGAGCAAGTGGCAGCTGAAATTGAAAAAAGCCTGACAGACCACCACCGGCCCGTCCGCATGCCCTCCTCTTCCGGTCAGCTGAAACCCTTTCAGAGAATGGACAGAAGCATTGACCAAAAGCCCAACGTTCAGGCTTTAATGGCCAAATATCTGCAGCAGAGGAAAGGTAAAACATAACTCCTTGTGTACAGAGCATGAATTACTATCAGCATCTAAGATCTTCTATCTCTGTTGACTATACTTATTTTTTCAACCTGATATTTATTTTGCAATACTGAATCCAAACCATTGTAATCCGAGATGACAATATTGTGCAATGTCAAGTCCTGAATACACTCCCATGATTTCTAAGCCAAACAGAAGAGTGGTCTCTTAGAAAACACAGCGCCGAACTCAGTCATGCATCTTTTCCTGAAGAAGTAAAAGTCAGCTTCCAAATTCAACCCAAAACTTGCAAATTTGAAGAGAAAGGTACACAATCTAGAATAATGCCGGGTGTAAAAGCAAGCTGAAAGCAAATAAGATATGAAAGTAATAAGTGGGTGGCCAAGTAAGCTCAGTAAATTTGTTATTACATTGAATTCAGATGTCAAACTCAGCTAATGAGAAGTTTATGATTCATCAAATTATTGTGAACCATATAGCCCAAAAAGTGATCTAGAAATTAAATGGTGGAGTGTCCAAGAGGCGATAGGATGCACATGTCACCCCGATTCGATCTTAATGGGTTTTAGTGTACAAATATTCACAAACCATGTAATAAACAAGTCCACTTCTAATATTATCACAGAATTTGAATTGAGTTTACAGTAGCAAGAAACTGAAGTATAAACTAAAAAAAAATGTGAGTTAATGGAAGAGAGCTTCCTCAAAAACAAATTCCTTTAACAGTTGTGACAACACAGCAGCTTGGATGCATAAACCGACTTACCACTAAATGCAGACTCAATCTGGCCCTCATTCAGCAACAAAATTTCCACCCATGGGGTTACAGGAACGTGAACTAAATTGTTTTTTTTGTGTGGCCATTAATAACATTTGACTCTGCTCCGAAATAGCATCAAACTACTGCTAATAAAAAACAGGCAAGCTGTTTATTTTCAAAATGGCAAAGAGGGGCAACATGTATTGTGCTCTACAAAGCACTGATATAAATACCTATAGATTGATAAAACATGTTGGAAGAGATCAATTAACTTAAGAACATGTAAGACAAATTTAAGGGGCTCTTTAGACCGTTACAGATAGACCATTAGCCGTTGGGTAGGCAGTGGTCATGGCCTCCATGCACCAGTATGTGACTGATGCCTTATTTGGAAGTCCCCACTTGTTTGGGTTTGCAGATGAAAGCCAAGCACGCACCATGTTTGTTAGGTCCGTTCAGCATCAAGTTTTACTTCTCTGCAACAAATTCTCAAAGCATAAGCTTGTTTGAGTAACATAAAAATAAAACAATGATCCTGATGCAGAGGGGGGTATTTCTCTTTGTGTCAGAGTCATTGATTGTTTTCCCTACCTGGGTCCACCTTGCCTCATATGACAGACCAGGGCAGAGAATATTAGCAGCGGTAGCCATTCTCTAAATGTGTCAGGCTGAACTTTTGTGAACTTGTGAAATGTACGACATATGGGGGTTAAGATATGGACCTATAAAATATTTCATCCACTATATCAACTACCACTAGAGTAAGCAACAGTAAATATATACTTAGCTATAGACCTTAAAATGATTACTTTGGGAAACATGATTTTAGGACTATAACTTTTTAGGGAGAAGTTAGGAGGGGGGAGGATTTAGGGAAGAGTAAGGCGGGGTTAAGGGATGGAGGGATGTGTATCTACCTACAAAAGAGTAAGCTCATTGCTATTCACCAATTGCCATTCTAAAGTTTCGACCTTCAAATAGAGACCCAGAATGGTTGTAAATTACTCCAGCTCAAGGCTGAAATAAGTCCAGCACCACACAGGACCAACCACTAGTACTTCAACAGCCTGCCACAGTAATAGAGGTAGGGACTTAAAATAAAACCCCAAAGGAAATCATCTTAACTTAAATTAAGTAACATAAAATAGTTAAACATATCACTAAACCTAATTTAATGTTAAAAATATATTTAAAAAGTAAATATTTTTAATTTAATATATAATATTTGCATTTAAAAATTACTCCTTAAACCTGAGATATGTGGCTATTTGATTTTCAAAGTACGCTCAAAACATTGTTCTTAAGTTTAAATTAAAAAATAAATTCACAACTAAAGTAAAAATATATATATATATGCATTAATAAGTATTACAAGTTCTGCATACAGTTAGTTAAAAATAATGTAATTTTATTTTAATAACATTTATTGCTACATTATTTTTTTTAGTAAAAAAGATTATTAAAATATTTATAATTACATTGCTTTTATAAAATATTTTACATAAGGTTGTATTCATTTATATGTGTTTGTTATTTACATTATTTAATTTATTAAACAAAATTCTATAGGGCTCATATTTAAGTATCTGATCTTATTTTTTCTGTGTGAACGTGTTGCAGTACCAGTGGTTGGAAATGTGTGGTGCTGGACTTACTACTGTTTTCCCCTTTAGCAGTAACTTACCCTCATACATTTGGCCCCATAACCCTTTTCAGGGGGTAGAGGCATGTAAGTCTACCCTTTTGAGTAGCTTTACACTCAGATTTTATGACTAGCCAAAAGTAGTAACAGTAATGTTACACCATTAAGTTGCTCACAAGTGTAACTTACATTTGTAAATAGTCATTACCATATTTAGTTTGCTTTTATCATATAAAGTATTCTTCATTTCCTTCAATGGGAAGCTAAGCTAAAGGGGAGCGGTTTACACATTCAACCAATAAAGAAATCAGATTGTATGAGGGAGCTTCACAGCAATCATTACTTGGATTCCAAGTATACAGTGCTTGATCGGTACATTCTGCAAACTTGCTGAAAGTGACATTCAGAATTTTCAGGAAAGCCCAAAAAGAGGCTATACATATTCAGTTATGCATTCGATGCCTTCAGATATTTTGCCAATAACCTTCAGAAAAATTGAACATGCACCAATCGGAAAGTACTCAAAGTTTGCCCTTTGCCGCGTAAGTGAAGTATTAAAAATACTGCTGTGCATGCTTAACTCTATCATGTTCTTGCTAGTAACAAAAACTGTTTAGGAGCAGTACCAAGAGCCTACTTGTTGACACTAGTCACACTATGGGAAAGTTCATTTAGCATAACATCATATATCTTAAAATACCAGAACAACATATCATAACACAGGTAATAATGTCAAACCTCAAATACGGTCAGCAATTTTCTAAGTACAAAAATTGTTGAGCTAAACTCTACAAAAAAAATCAATAATACCATAGAAAACATTACTGCAGCACTAGCCGACCTCAAAACAAATGTAATAGATTATAGCAAATCTAATATATGGGATAAAGTAACCCATGCCATACATTACAAAGATATTGGGAGTCACCAAAGAGTTTACGAGGTGGGAGGCCAAATTCCTTTATAAAGTCACGGAATTTAGAGATGGCTTGCAATATCCTTTTAATGTACAGAAGAGTGTATTTTATTCCTAATAATACATGGCCACATCATCTCCCTTTCCACAAACCCATTAAATCATTGGTGTCTTGCTTTCGTTTTCATTCAAGACATGAATAATAAAAGCAGGATCTGTATTGTGAAATTACACATGCCAAAAAGTAGTTGGTATTTTTGCAAGTAGATATTAGAATGCTTTTTATATAAATCAGACTAAAACATGTATCTCAGAATGTGTAGAAACATGCAGAGTGATTGTGGCTTTCGTTTAATGACCTACAGCATGCAAAAAGTTATCCTGATACCATAAAAATCTCCTTTTTGAGGAACACTGATGTTTTAGAAAAACAGATCAGAACCAGAAAAGGCTAGTTTTCTTGTTTACACTTGAGCTTTAATTATGCTTTGTGGTCTGCCTTTCAACGTTTCTACTGTGGCTCTGATAGCAGGCATTGTAACATGAGAACTAAACAGTACTTAATATAGTTAAGCAGCTATGCCATTTCTTTAATACAGATGACCAAAGATGTCAGAATCCTTCTATAATAAGGATATTGGAGACAGATTTTTAAGCACATATTACTGGCTCGTTTGTATTATAAAATGTTTGCAGCCCTCTTTTTTTTTAAAGCTCACAAGGCTCAATATCTCTTTCAATCTTTAACAACTTTGAAACCCTAACAGTAAAATTCATCACCACACATAAATACATTGAGGTGTTCCCTGTTCCTGCCTATCTTCTTTCTTAAAGAGCAGACTGATAAGATATCTTTAGGATGCTTTTAAGGGTGTTTAGACAGAATATCGAAACGAAAATATTGTGGGACAAAATATTGTGTCAAGAATATCTAGGACAAAAATATTGTGAAGGTGAGTTTCTATAGGTAAGTAAAGTTTTATTATATATATATATATATATATTACTCCACATAAATGTACTATTACAATATATATACCTTCAAGGTATGCAGATGTGGAGTTCAGATTAGTAAATCTATACTTACCTATCTGCACTTACCTTCTTGATATTGTGGTCCTCAATGTGTTTTCGACTATATTCTGGCCACACAATGTTTTTGGTTTCGATATTCTGTTGGTGATCCGCTTTCAAGAGGCTATCAATGGGCATGAGTCGTACACATATATAATAATTAAAATTACATGAAATCAACTAAAAAACAACCATAGTAATTGTGTTACTCATAGCAGCCACAGTACTTAAATCACTAATAGAAACGCCTCTAGTAATAAAGCTATGTATTGTAGCACTGTGGCTTCCACCCATTAAATCCCACTGGGGTTTTTCCTTTTTTATGGCACAATTTTAGACCTTTACTCTTTGCGAGTCTCATCAACTGAGTCTCACTCACGTTAAATTTGTGGAACTGGACTGGCAGTGATGACCACTAGTGTCTGCCGTTTAAGGTAAGGCTACTGCTGCACAGCTAGCCTAAGAGAATCTGGACTGGTTACGTGCCAACACGTGAGCACAGATGTGCCCACATGCCTGTTGTAGAGGGGACCCTTCAGGGAATGGTGCCGGCCTGGTGTAGATCTTATAATGCAAGTAAGCATTCATAGTGTAGGTCTGTAGTGGTTTCTGGAAAGCCTTTGTGCTCACAGCATTATATCTTATGCTCAAAATGTGTGCCCCCACAGTTTCACCATATTTAGGCCTAGACATACCGGTCAGCTTTCAACTTTATAGTTATCATGTATATGGAGTGCAGATCCACTGTCACTTTTGTGATAGATGTACTCCTTATAGTACTTTGAGAATTTTCCATATTTCCCTGACTCAGACGTTGTCATATTCTAGGCCTGTGTCCCCCCTAATGGGCAAGTTAATTAGTCTGCTGGCCAGCAGGATGATCAAAGGCCTCTTTACACAATAGAGCCATTAACAGTGTTTGGCCCAGTTTCTCAGAAAGGGAGGGGTGGGGAGGAACTCTGCATGTGCATCTGACTTGAGCAAGCCACCCAAGCCCACAGAAACAAAGGTCAAAAAGTTTGAAGTTTAATTGGGAAGGGATCTGTCAGCTGTGTCAGTTGTGGATGGAGGGGAGGCCTTTTTACAGACCACTTGAACTCGCAATCTCTAAATGTCCAAGAAGGATGTGCCAGAGGGTTGTGGCAGGGTTGGAGAAATTATGTGACACCCTTGGGCATAGATGTCTACCCCACAGAACCATCCACCCACACTTAAAATCCCCTGCACAAGGGAGAAACACTTAAAAAGACACTGGATCTGGTAGCGATGACCGTAAAAGAATGCCCAGCTCGAAGGAGGAGCCACCAGGCCCCACTGAGAAAATGGACAGATGGACCTTAACTCCAACTGGCACCGGGACTGGGATGTATCTCCCCAGATCCAGTGCTGTTGGCCCTTTGTGCCCCCTGAGTAATAGTTGAGAGAATGGGCCTGCTGGAGGACCCTGGATGGTTCTCCCGTGACATCTGTGAACTGACCTTTGACTCCACTGACACAAAGAGGCCCTTCAAGCAGCCATGAAACTGTAGGGACTGAGAAGTGCAACCCAGGGGGTGTTCAGCTGTTTGCCTGTGGAGGGGCTGTGGAAGATACTCCCAAACAGGAGAGGGCATCAGGAGACCAGGCAAAAGACAGGTCTGGCACAGGAGCAGCAAAACTAAGCTCACCAACAAGAATACCATTTGGAGGCCAGAAGACCTCCTGGCCTCCTGCTCCTGGAGGCTAGATCTCACCATAAGGAGCAAATTGCACACAAATGAAGGAAATTGGTCCTGTAGGGCAGGAGAAACAAGTATCTGCTGCGCATTCTCCCAGGTGGGGAGGGCAAAGAGAGAAATGAAGCAAGTAGCACTCCACTGCAAATATTTGATTTGCACCCTGGCAAGGCTAAGCCCCCGGGGGTCAGCGCAATGTCATTTTTTACTTTTAAATAGGATGGGGGCAGTCATGGAGCTCCCTTCCCATACACTGTGGTCCAACACAAGTGAAACTGTACCAGAGGACCATCCTCCCGCGGCAACAGGAGACACCAAGATGAGCACTACCGCTCTATGACCTCCTGACTGTGCCGCCTCCCACTCCCCTTGTCTGGGTGAAGCTGAGAGGTGCAGCCCTGAACCAACCCACCTGTGGTCAGCACGCAATGGAGAAAGAATGCAACAGCACAGGGTGGACTGAGACGGGAGACAGCTGGGCAGAACGGAGGTGGGTTCCCAGTGATGCCCCAACAAAATGGCAGCACCTGGTTGCCTAGCGGAAATTTGTACCCGGTATTTTTTATTTTTTTAAAAAGTGTGCTGCAAGTCTGAAAAAAGCATTTCTGAAAGAGCAGAGAAGCCACTCATTTCAATCTCAAGTACCAGCTGAAAGAGCCTCCTAAAACCCCAGAGAAGGCCTTAGAATTTTCAAATTCCTTTATTGTGGTGCCCCAGAAATGACAGAAGCACAACCAATGTTTAATGAAATATTTTGGGTGCATCCAGGAGTGCAGAAGCCCTCTCTAGAGTCCCACAAACGCTTTGTCAAAAGGTGCCCTTTGTTTCTTTGGTTGGGTTCATTTTAAGTGCTCCCTGAGCCTGTACTTTTGTACTTGGCCTCTGGAGTGTAGGGATTCCTGTTGGTTGGTTCAAAAGTTCTCAAGCTGCTGTAACAGCATAGAAAAGGTACAATACGACTTTAGGATGTGTTATTGAACACAATGCTGTATTGACAATGCCAAGTTTTATACTAGAATAAATAATAGTTAGTGTTGGTACTATCCTCATTGATTTCAGTTGTTGCAATGGTAGATTATAATGTTTTCTTTTTTAGTAATGTGATGACACCCTGACAAAGTCAGTATACCTACCTTATTCATATTGACACCTCCTTATATTGTCATATATATCTAGTATAGGTGGGGGAATGGTGCTTATGGGTTCAGGGCTAGCTAGGGGTCTGAACTCTTCTGAGATTACTGCCAAATGCTTTCTATCTACCTGATTGTATATATTTACAATTAATTCATGGCATTTGGTATTGTGTGTGTATGATAGACGTAGTTTTCCATTTTATGAGAAAAAGAACTGACTGGATAATTATTTATTGAGAGTTGTTATTGTTCACCAACAAGCTGGGGTTACTAGCTCAAGCCACCTCCCCTAAGAAGGCCTTGAACTGCTCTGCTTCACTACCCTGAGAGAGTCATGTGCTACAACAGAGCACTTATTTCCCAGTAAAGATGGAGTTGCAGACTTTTCAATTTTGAGGGACTCACATCCTTCTCACCTACTAACCCACTTTTTACACTTATATAAAAGAGCTGTCACACCTCATCCAATATATAAACACCTCTTTGTTGTCAAACCACTAAACACTAACCCTATAATGGTTATATTGTGTACTACATATTGTTCACAAAAATATTGTCAATTGGATGTAAGTTTTCTATTATTAGCTCTACTGGCTGATATTTATATGAACAATATTGTAGACACAATATTTTTGTCAGACTTTTTTGTCCACAATATTGTGGTACAATAACATAACAATAAGATCACTTCGAGCAAGGTAGCACACCACAAGACAAACAGAGCAGTGGTAGGCTTATCTAAGAGTCTGCACATACAAATATTGAATGTTAGATATCAATGTTAGTTAACAGACCTGTGGCCCTAGTCTACATAGGTAGTGGTGGTTGTTGGAGCAGATGTGAGTAGGGTTTAAGCTAAGACTGTCCCATTGATTATCACACAATGTAGCCTTCGTGGAAAAAACGGAGACAGTCATCAGTCTTATTCATTTAGTCATCGGTTTTTGTACTGCTTAAGATCCGATGATAACTTCTGCGAAGTGTAGCGTTATAATAGTGAGGCAACCATACTTTCTCAAGAAGTCCAATTGTAATGTGCTAGTTTAATACTTTGAATCTCTTGATGTGTTCAATAAGGAATGGTGAGTTACCAGAATACCGTGGCCAAAATATTGAAGACCCAAATATTGAGGTGGTAAATGCATATAGGTAAAGATAGATTTAAAATTCCTAACTCCACATCTACTCACATTGACAGTACGTATATCATCATGGTAGGTAAATGTGGAGTTTAGTATACTAAACCCATACCAACGCAAATATATATACATCTTGATATTTTGATCTTCAGTTTTTTGGCTATTATATTCTGGTATCTAGATATTTTCTACTCAATATTCATAACTTCAATCTCTTGGCTATGGCTCCTACCAAGCAATTCCATATTTCAACCTTGATGCATAGTGAAGGAACCCTCTTAACTAAGGAATTGTGTACATACTCATTGTCCCAGCGTTAAGATGATAGGGTTGCATACCTGGAGGAGTGAACTCACACTCCATGGATAAGACACTCAAATAGTTTAATTTTTCCATTTGTCTGTCAGAAGCCACATTAGATTGCATGGGAGTAATGATATTTAATACCCTTGTGTACTTTGTCTGTCCATGGACAGGACTGAGTGTTTCATGGAGCAATTTATACCTATGAGGGAAACTGACCCCCACTTGTACCCAGTGTGTTGATTGAGCCTACACCTTTTACCTTCAGGGGATTACATGTCGGAATATCATATAAAAATATTGTTCACAACAATATTGTACTACAGGTGTAGATTTTCTATTACTAATTCAAAGGGGGCAACATTTAGAGCCAGAAGTACTTCAGACAGTATTCTGACTACAATATTCTGGTGCAATATCCCATTCTGGAATGTTTCTTACAGATAAGGCTTATGAGGGTATGTAGTAAAAAGATCACAAACTGTAACTTTCCACAGCTCATTTGACGGATTCCTTAATTTAGTTTACTGAGAGATTGCGTTCAACTTAGTTTCTGCATTTTAAGAATGGGACCAAAGATCTACTATGCACTTGACTTTGTTGCTATGTTATCAAGAGCTGAGGGGATAGGGATATGTTAACTAACATGGATAAGCAACCTGTTAAATATGTATTTGTTTTTTGTTCGTAGCTGTTGCCATTGACTGTACCCTTTTGCCTAACAGTTGATGCCCTATACATCATTAGTATTAATAAATACATTTTATGAAGAGAAAAAAGTGCAGTCACTGCATCGACTGAGATTTGAGGGACTATTTGAATGGGATTCTGGGTTCTGAACATTTGACTTTATTCTCAAAGAATTATTTTTGAGTAGGTGTGACTTACTCTTGTAGTAATCCTTGCTTGCTCATGAATTTCAAAAGTAAGCCAGAATTACTCCTGTTATATTTATACATCCCAAAATTACGACGAGATGTTGACCAGTATCAAATATAATTGAATTATTTTAGATTCACCCTAACTAAACTTCCCAGAATTTGGTGATTTATTATCCAGTTTCCTCTCAAATAAAAAAGACCTGGAGTAGAGATAATGCACCAGTCAAGCTAACTTATTTGATATCCTAATGTTTTCCTGAGGTAGTAATTTTCCCAAGATTTGCATGGCTAAACCTTTTATCAGCAATAAAAACAAATAGATTAAACACCTTTCTTCTACCACCGTGTAATTTATTATATTTAATTAAGATGAAATACAAATTTATGGGTGGTTGCATTTATTTAAAATTTTTCTTCCTCTTTTAAAAATGTATAACAATTTAATGACGAGACGACCCAGGGCATTGCATTAATGAAAACCATAAAGTAGAAAGAACATACCAGCTATTTATGCCCATGCCCCAATACACATGTATACATACACACGTGTCCCTCACTGTATTTGAGGTTTGAAAAAAGTCTATGCCCCTCACTTTTGTGTGGACGTTTTAGCTAATAATCTAATCAACGGAATGCCATACAATGAAACTACCTACAATCATAAAAATAATACTTTTCCATTCTTATGATTTATGCTAAATTAGCTTTATATATTAATGTGCACAAAGGATAGGGGTGCGTCTTGATGTAAAAAGTTGGAGCAGTGGAATTCTGTACTTCAAGACCAGTAGTGATCCTAGGTTCTGGGTGGACTGTTTCCTGAAACCAGAGACTTTCTTGGAGGACAAAAACAGGTGCAGTAGGGCACATGGTCCATGGTTGAAACTCCAGCAGACACCATTAACAAAGGATCTGATTTCTATCAGTATTGGAGCAAAAGATTTCCTAAAAACCATTTTACAGGGATAATTGTACAATAAGTCTGAAACGTTAGTGAAATGCCTTACTAGAGTTTCTTGAAATTCAAACTTGGACTTGATGTAACGTTTGGCAGAGAGGTTACAGACGGATTTCCCACCCACCTTATTTGGAAGTGTATTAACCCTATGGCACTTGTAATAAACAGGACTGGATATCTGTCATGTTTGTGGTGGAATGCTTTCCCCCTAAAAACTCAAAATTAGGGCCATAGTCTTCAACCAAGAAGTTACTAATGGCTGTCTTGACCTCAAATGTTTATTGGCATTGGAATTCAAAGCATGTCTGCCTAAAGACAAATAGGGGGCCTCTTGATACATGCTACAAACGTTTCTCACTGCTAGCCCTCTGTCACAGAGAAGGGCACAATGTGGGCTTGATTTACAAAGATTTTTCTAGGAGTGGGATTAATTTACTTTTGCAGTACTCCTATTTTACAACTGAATTCCAAGAGTAAACCAGGAGTAATCCTGATTTACAAAAGGAGTTTTGATGTATCCCAGGACTAATCAAAGAGTACGTCAAAGCAAATTCTTTGTGAATTGGGCCCAGAGTGTGTTATTTAACAAATTCTGGGACATATTTACAAGGGGATATCGCCACCAGAACATCATTTTTAGCGATGTTCTGGTGGCAATATGCCCCTCTCCATATTTACAAAGCAGCATTAAGCCACTTTTTGCGGCTTAATACCTCCTTGTAAATAATGCCCCTTTATATGCATCACTTAGCATGAAAAGGGCATGCAATGGCTGTTGCTGTGGGCATTCCACCACAACACCCATTATTTGTGATACTGCCCCAGATTTGCAAGGAGGTGTGAATCTGAGGCAGTGCCAAAAACTAACGCCATGCAGGAGCAGGCGTTAGAATGGTGAAACAAGGAGAAATACTTTTATTTCTCCTCTTTCTATTTGTGCTGCATTTTGCAACACGCATAGAAAGAGTAAAATGCCATGAATGATTGTTTATGTGTAGGAAGGTGTCCCTTACAGCACATAAACACTCATTAAATAATGGCGATTTGCTACAGAAGTAAAACATCACCATTAGTGATTGTTTATGCGCAGGAAGAGACACCAGCCTGCACTTAAACAATAATTCCCTGTAACACAGGCACCGTTGCACTATAGTGCTAGGGTGCTTGCATTGGTGCAATGCATTTAAATATACCACCAGTGCCAGGGAAAACACAGGGGTGCACTGTATACTTGTGAAAACTGCGCATCCCTGCATTTTGAAAATGCTGACGCGTGGTGCTACCAAATTTGGCACAGCTCCGCACTCTGACAGTATCTCGTAAATATGACCCTATGTTTTTTTGGGAAATGGCTCTGGAGGTGAATTGAGACATTGTAATCCCTCCATCATCACATAAACATTAGGGAAGACTCATTAAACCAAGATGTCTAACGTAAAACTTTTCCACTAGTCTGGGGCTTGATTTAATTCCTAATCCAAGAGATAAACATGTTGTTTGACATAAACTTGGGGGAACTATTTTTGGAGCAAAGCATTCATGAATACAGGGATATGTCACTGCAGTGTGTTGTGAAGAGATCTCATCGCAAGTCAACAACGTATTCAGGGTAGAGGATTAGGGTAGACTTTGGGGAGACAAGCGTGATGTGGATGCAGTAATTTGAGAGGTTAGCATAATGTAAGCATTTATCCAGACTGTCTGACAATCAATGAGAAATATAAGTTACAGGTCAACATGCAACAGAAGTGTGACCATGATTATTTCTGAAACCGTAGGTAATGATAACCCATGTGCCATGGACACTGTGTGCTGGAATACGAGAGGCATCTAGAAAGGGAGTCTCATTAGCAATGTGGCCATCAGAGGGTTGGAAGTATAGATATCAATATTTGGCTGGTTTGCACCTATGATGTCATTTAAGGTCTCAAGATGGTACATGGCGAGTACCGCGGCCACTGTCATGTTGTGTGACTTTTATCTGGTGCCGAGTCCATGGCTGCATAATATCAGCTTGGAGTATAAAGGGTGCCTAATTGGACTCGTTCTGCTCCAAATTCACATTTCCTCTGAATCCACAGCTTTATTTTTCATTGTAGTGCACTTTTAAGTAGCTTCACCAGGACGTCTAGTGCACTAAAAAACGTCCAATTAAATAAATAAAATATTCAGCAGCAGCCGTCATGTTTTTTGGGGGGAATTTTATATGGCGGGAACTCGACCCGAAGGCATCAGAGCGCTTTACATGAGCACCAGCTGTGTTACAGACAGATACATTTATTTTGTAGGCACAGGTAGAGTAAGTCATTTGCCTAGAATCATAGCATGTTGAGCGTCCCTGCCAAGACTCGAACACCGTTCTCCAGTTTCATGGTCGACCACTCTTGCCGTTAGGCCTCATCCTCATATGATATGTGTATTGGTGGTGATACTGCCAATAAAAGACATATGACTCCTATTATTTGCAAACATCTTTAGGGTGCGTGGATGGATTCCTAACTATTGTGCCTGTTTCACAGACTTCTTGGGTGACTGGAAATATGTCAACATACACTGCATGTTATTTGTGCACAGGTGTGCGCTAGGTTGTTGTTAGGATATGTTTGCAGTGTTAGTTGTTTGTGCTTGGTTTGTTTAAATTGGAGACTGATAAACCCATTCATTTGTTATCATCTGCTTGGGATGAAGGAGACTAACAGGGGTAACTTATTGTACTCATGTTGTTTCTAGCAATGAAAGTCATCACACTGTGTGAAGGACTGCACCATTCTACACCTATTAAGGCTTGTTTGCTTCCCTTATGGTTTTCTTATAGTGGATGTGAAGCTCCCTTGTGGTGTATCACTTGTGTTTGTGTGCTCTTCAAGGAAGTACCAGTCTCTGCTTGAATGGAGTGAATCCAAGTGGACCATCAGCACGCATAATGCAAGATAAGTAATCCCCTCTCACCAAACCATGGGGACAGGCAGCTAGTGGAAACAGATTAAGGACGGAGTGGCACAGGCCTTTAACCTGTACTCCTGGAAGATAATCTACCAATCCCCTCAAGAAATATCAATATAACATAACATAATATATGCATAACATAATATTAGTCTCACATAACAGCGGTCATTCAGTTACCTATAAGTGTATGTTTGTGATTGTGCTTATGCATGTTATGCATCGACACTTTGTACTAGATAACGGTATTATCCGTGAGGTCACATTACATGTCACTCAAGATAATGGTTCCAAGCATCAGAAGTTACTCTCCTATGGGGATGACTCTGGAACATGCACATCAGAGGTCACATTGGAGCTCCACATCTATTTGTTTGTTGGCCTGGAATGCACAATAACCCAGAGCCCTGTCTTGAAACAACAATGCTCTGGCTTAATTAGGTTTTGCTGCCCGGTCTGTTCTCCTCCCGGATATGCCCAGAAACATCTCAAGGGGAGGCTTTCCTGTTTGAAACCGTGGGGCCATTGTGCTGTCCCTCACCTGCTCGCACTCCTCAACCCAGCGACCCTCTGTCCCCGCCATCGCCGAAGCTGCCAGGACACCGCAGCGCGGCCGCCGGGGCAGGGAACTACATTCCCCAGGATCCTTAGCGGCTGGACGCCGCCTCCAGTAACCAGGGAGCGCCCGGAGGCGCTTAAAAAGAAGGACTGCCCTCCGCGTCGCGGGAGCGCCTGGCTAAGCCCGGGCAAAGGGCGGGCCCTCAGAGGCCAGAGGAGGCCGGGACGGGCTACCCCACTGGATCTGTTCACTGGATGAGGTACTGAGATGCACTTTACGTTTACGTTTTGACTTGCCTAGTACTGCTTAGTGTTGTTACTGCAGGGGAACGTATATTAAATATGTCCGTTTGGGAGGAGCTTAACGCCTTGTGTGGTACCAAGTATGTACCGGATGCATCACCCCTCCCAAGCATTACAGTCGCTGCCAATAACTTTGACTATGTAAACGGCACTTCGCGGGACCCACCCTTACCCTTAAACAAAGACCTAAACGAGTCCATTGCTCTGTCTCGGGGTTCCAATAGTAAAAGGAAGCATGATGGGGCAAAGGCCAATGAGAACCCACCTAAAACCCAAAAGTTATACACCAGCCCCATTTCATCCCCCTTTAATCCAACCACACCTAAGGCGGTTATGGATGTGGACATAACAGACGACCCTGTACCAACCACCCAACTGACTTTGCTGGCGCAGCTCGAACAATTGTTTCTATCTGTTATTTCACCTTTGGTTACAAAACTTAATGACTTGGGGGACAGGCTGACTAGTATTGAGAAACAAATGAAAAGGAATTCTTCACCAACCAAGAAGCTGGTATTGCCCATCCACCCTAATCTTCCTATTACCCCGGTTAAGCTCAACTCAACCACTCGCAAGATTGTTCAAACCAACATACTTCCGCCTAATTCACCCACCGTAATAGGCCCCAAAGTGGCATTGAAACCATTGTTAACTAACTATACAGTGGCCAGAGCAGATCCAGCAAGAACGCCACACATTAACCTACCCCCTGATGCAGCCCCATACGTGACTGTCCTCTCTGGGGTTCCCCCACTTAGCCAGGGAAATCTTGAAACATACCAGGACCTGCTAAATAAGACTATTTCATGGCTACAGAATAAAAGACCTTTGCCACCTGATCTAGATGGTGGAATCTTGAGCGTCAGGAGGGTGGGGTGGATGGGCACGTTGCCCAAAAACATCTCTGGGGACCTGGTGTTAATTAAATTTAAGAATAAGAACACCACCCCATATCTACGATCTTACCAGCCCAAGGAAGGAGATTGCCCTATCTGCATTTGTGACTTGCATGACTTTTACCCAAGTACCCTATACTTTCCGTTACCCAGATTAATGACAAAGAAACGCTACCTCTGGGGTAGGGGACCCTGTGCATCTAGCGCCACTAACCACCTAGCCTTTAACAGATTTGTACCTCGGCTTAAAAATTGTATTTTCTGATCACAAATTTTTTTTTTTTTAAGAGGCCACTCATGAGTAAAGCTGATTTGACACGGATGTAAGCAATTAATAAGTAAAACATCGATATAGGTTTACCCAACGCTCTTCCTCTTAACATTAGCTATTCTGTGGCACTGTATACATGACCCGTTTTTTATTTAGACCTCTTATGAAATGTCCTTTTTTGATTAGCTGTTTTGTCATATCCATTTAATCCTGTTTTAATTAATGTTTGTAATGAAATGTTAAGGTATTTATTTTTGTATTGTTGCTGCTTTTATGATTTTTAAACCAAAATCGAATAAAGCTAATCTGACTGAACATCTCAAGCCCATCACAGCTAGTGCTTGTGCTGAACATGTAGCAAAATGGTAATCTGTGTCATGAGACAACTGATAAGTGCTCTGCTTATGAACCTCTCTTTCTCCTAACAAGAAACCTACTGTATCAGCCAATATTGATCCCCAGGGTCTATAAATGAGTGACAGGAGAGTGGTCTGGCGAAGGTGGAATGCTATATTGCCCTCTTCTAAGACCAATAGCAATTTTAAGTTTTCGCCGTTGCACCATTTAGCTGTGCTGTGTGTTCATGGGACTGTATGTGTACTGTGCGGAGAACCTTCGACACCTCTGTTGTATGCCTTACAATTCCTGAGGTATTCTGGTTGGGATGTCTGGTTTCACACCAAAACGAATCTAAGGTCCCTACTGTCCCATGCTGGGCTATAACCAATCCAGTGTGTACATTGAGTCTACCAATGCTTCCCTCGTTACAAAATGTCCCCATTTGACAAGGATCTGAATGAACGTTTTGATCCATATTGCAGCCCCTGAATGTATTCAGACCTTCTGATGTTTAGTGATTTTTCCAAATTGAACTGCTATCAACAGCACAGATCTTGTGTTTTCATAAGTAATACGTCTAATTGGGCTGTGATTTAATCGTGTGTGATTGTTGTGCCTTTCCACAGCACTGAACCTGATTTTGAGGGCTACCAACACCTCCTGCGGTAAGCCTTTAATGTGACCTCAATCTTCTATTATTGAGCATGGAATACAAAGAGAGCTAGCTCTTGGTTATCCAACTGGAGCGCAGTCAGTGCTTCATCTGTAGGAGAATCATTGCTGGTGCCCAAAGCTCTGTTCTGAAGTCCTTGCCGGCGTATTACATGTCTGTGCGGGGAACACCAAGGATGTATAGTCTTCAATCCACTTTATACCTCTTTAATCCACTACCAGACTTCCCCATTACCTAACTTTGCAGGTTCCTTCTTTCTCCCTGTGTGACGGGTTTTCTGTCTTTCTCTTCCTCCTCCCTTCCTTTCTGCCTGTTTTTCTCTCATGCTCTCGGAAACGTACGATCAGGTAAAATAAGTTCCGGTGGTCCCCACTGGCAACCACCTGCTCAAATTAAGCACGGACTGTGCAGCAGTATCTACGGCACTGGGGCTGCAGTTGTACTCATTCCTTATTAAAAGGATGTATTGCGATTAGTTTATGCTTTTAGGAACACCTTCCAACTCAGAATGATGATGTACATTTGGATTAAACGGGGTCTGGATTACTCGTGCGCTAGAAAGAATACAATCTCGATTTAGATGCACTGCACACAATATTGTAATAGCGTAAAAAACTTGGTACGGCTTAGGCAGTGCTTTGAGGAGATATGCGTTTTTGTTTGTTGTTATTATTTCATTGAAAGCATGTCATTTGTTCACCTGTCATGCACGCGCCTCTCGTTTTCCAGGCAGATATTGTTTGCGCTTCACATTTTCCACTTACGCAGACTGCCTGGCACCGTCCGATTTTTGGAGCATATTTATTATTTAGAGATATATTCATGTGAGTGGTTCTCCTGCGTGCATTTTTTCGCCCGAGGCAAAGAGTCTTACTTTCTTTAGTTGAATTTTTTATCCTTCGGCTGATGCAGCGGTGACATGAGCTCTGGTACCGTAAATGCTATATTAGCTGGAAACGTGATTTGAATCCTGATGTGCAGTGTTTTGGTGAATTCCCAAAATGTACTCCAGCGACTATACTCAGGAACGATACATTTTAGTAGAATCAATTTCTTGCATAATTACAACAATTAACTAAGATTAGAATTTCAAAACACGATTCCTTGGTGTTTCATTGCTGTGTTTTCACGTTTCCCTCGGTTCATTCGTGATTTTTTCTATTTTCCGAAAACAAACTTTTATAGTGTAAACTTACAAATCTAGTGTTTTCATTAGATACTTTCCGACTATCTGAAACATTCTACCTTTGTCAGTCCTCCTTTCAACTTATCAAGTGTCCCAGAGACATCATCGTGTGCTTTGATGATAGAACATTTCAGGTAAGCATTTGCATATGTAATTTCGGAGTAAGCTGTGCTAATTCACGTTTCAGGCTAAGTAGATGGTAATTATGAGTGTTTCTGTGTGGCATATAAAGAATAATGGTTTGTAAAAGTATGCGAAATAAATAGAACAATAATTAAAAACTAATACAGTGCATGGGTTCTCAACTCATAAGTGCCCTTTTCTGGGAACAAAACACTATTTGAATATGCCCGTACTTCTGAATACACAAACACTATAGAAGGTCGATCAAAACGTGCGGCGACCAGTTAGTTTTGATTTAATCTATTTTATTTGTTCCTAAGAAGACCCTTTCTCATGTCTCTATATATATGCTTGGGGGGCACTTTTTTTCTCTAAATAATCTTGAATCAACCCCGCCCTGTAGCAAGGTGACGCGATAGTTTTGCTAGCATAGGAACCACGTCTTACTTTCAAATGTTTCACATATCATTTATAGCTGATAAAAAGTGTGCTCGCTCTAGGTGGGATGACGTGTGTATGTGTGTGTGTGCCTAATGATGGAATAGAAGGTACAAATAATGTACTCTTTCATTAAAGGTTGCAGTGGAAATGAATTTGTGGGGGAAATGAATGTCACTGCAAGGTCAAGTAAGCATACATGCTAACCAGCCTAACCATGGCATACCCATAGACATTATTGAGAAATATGGGGGTGTTGCATAGCGCATTGGCAGGAAAAACTAGTTATGTTATGTTTCACAGGAACTACGTAAAATAAACACCAACAAAGTCAATAGGACTGGCTTAAATGTGCCAAGGCACATAAACTCGAGCATTCATATATGCAGTTTACATGTGTTGCATTCACAAAGGCTGTTTATCCCAGTAAAACCTATTCTAGTGACTTTTCCAATGCTGGGGAAAAGTACCAAAATAGATTGCTTTCTGCAGAGAATGCATATAGCAGATGAAGAAAATAATTTAACAATGTGATGATTGAGTGTACTTTTCAGATGTAAAATAGTCCCTCATGCATTCCACGGTCGCTCTTCCTGGAAAGCAGAATGATATAACAAAAAGCCAACAGCACAAGATCAGAGAGGTCAAACCCCCTTTTTGACAATATTATTTAAAGAATGAGTAACACTACACCTTACAGACAGATGCGCTGTCAGGTCAGTTCTAATTCCGACCAGAAAAATGTGTAGAACTAAAATAGGAAAACAAAATACCTTATATTTCAGCAAGGACAGTGACAGTGTTAGGGAAGCCGTCATTAGAAATGTATGATTATTCTACTATGGAGGAGATTGTTTTTTAGTTGTTACATGTATATGATAAGGGAAGTGAGAAGTACATGGGGTGCGAGAGGCTCAGGTAAAGGAGATCATGAGAACGATTCAAGTAATGAGGCACCGCGAAGGTCAAGGAGAAGGGACAGGATGCTTGTTTGTACATCAATAGTGGCACCAGTTCTTAAATGTTTCAGCTATTCTGATGTTTTCCAACATTTACTTCATATGCCTGATAAAAGCAACAAACAATACGATTGTGACACATTCAGGACTCTCAATTGGCATAACCTTCTCTCTTCACTTCTACATATCATTGCATGTTCAATAGAGCCCTGATATCCAACCCTTTTCGATTGCTGGGCGAGTGTGTATGAGAAGCTCGTGATCGAGAGATAGAGTTAAAGGAAATTGGTTAGAAAGCAAACAGAACCTCAAAACGTTAGTTTAATGATGCTGTGAAAACTGAGCAACTAAGCACAAGTAAAACACAGGGAAGACGGGGAAATACATATTCTGCGTCCAAATGCTGCATTTACAAGCAACAATTATAAACCTCCAAAATAGCTCTGAAGGTAGCCAATACCATCTGTATCAATTCATATGTAATCAAAGCCAAAGTTCTGCATGTCAGCTGTTTGAAGTCAACAACTTCCTTAATCTACACTGACATTCAAGTAATGGTCCAATTTTCCAAAGATTGTGTGACTTTCTCGCTAGCTTTTTCATAGATAAACCTAAATCTGTTGTTGCAAGAATAAACCTCAACCATAGTCCTCAGGAAGTAAGACTGCACCCTTCCCTGCTTCCCAGGGTGGGACTGGATTGGCTTGCGTCTACACTCTTTACTGGGGAACGGGTTGGTCTTCTTGTTGCTGTTGTTATTAAATCTTGATCATCAGAAACATTCTATCTGGAGACAGTTTTTGGGTCTTCAACTCTGGCTATTACAGATTAGGTCACCAGGTTTATTATCCTTACTCTCTAGGGTGGTTCCTAAGTGGAAGGAAGAACAATTTGCTCCCTTCACAAACAAATTCAACATGGATGCAGGAGAGGCAAAAACCGATTGCCTTATACGCCTGCGTTCAACTTCTTTCAGAAACTAGTAGCTAAGCAGCTGTCTTACTTCTTCTAAGAAAGCAATGCTCCTGCCAACATGGGCTTTCAGCGAAGTTGGAAGACAGAGACATGTTTTACTCCTATTACTAACTGACAGTCAGGTTTATCCGAGCTTTAACAAACTGGAAGCCAAATACAAGTTTGGTAATTAGGTCTCAGGCAATACATGATATTCCAGAGGTTGCATGGTTAGAATATTGAGTGAAAAAATATCATACTACAAAAATGTAGTAGCCAGAATATTGATTAGCTCCAATAAGGATTCACAGGTAAATACAGATTTTGTATTCTTAAAGCCACATCTGCATAACTAGATATCTCATGTCACAGTTCATATAAGTGGAGTTGAGAATAGTGAATCTATACTTACGTATAGATTCTGACCGCCACAACATTGTGGTGGTTGATGTTCTTGCTACACTATTACTGTAAGATGATATGTAAAAACTGATATTCTTGTAGAATACCCTTTCAGATACCACTGATCACATTGATTTTAATATGGTCTTCTAACCTGGCTCATCCAGCCAACAAACAGCCATATATTTGGAACATGGTTGTGGCCTCTCAGGGTATATACAAATCTAATCAATCTATTTTTTGCACTCAGTTTAACCATTAGTATTTGTGACATATTCAGATATAGAAATGAGCAACAGAAAAGCACAGAGAACATTATTATTTAGATCCATATGATGCAGTGGGTGGTACCAAGCAATGGACACATTTTAGATACGTCATGCAGATAATATCAGGCCTATTACATTGTTACAAAGACTTGCGGACCGAAGACAAACATAACAACAAGTTTCTGCATTATTTTTATACATTCTGAAGCGACCCAGCAATCGCAGTTTTGTTAGCCAATAGGAATAAGTAGTTGTTTGTTATCCACTCTTTTATGGATAATAGGGGGGTTGAAATGGTTGAGTGTCAGCACAGTCTTCTTGGAGATCTAGAATAGTCTTCATATCATCAGCATTTAGTTGATTTATCAGACAATGACCCTTAATGAGCCACATCAGAGGGACCATGAATATCTGGTCTAGAGTATGAGAACATCCGTCCACATTGGATGAGAATCCTGTGCTCACTGTTAGAAATGTGGTACCACACATTGAGAGTAAAAACTGATGTGTCTACTACAGTGTGTAAAGATACCAAGTTTGGGTCTTTAATTTTTTTTATGACACTCATTTTCTGACTTCTACGGTCCACAACACTACCAATAATCCCTAAGATTGGACATTGGTATTATCTCATAAATCATTCTATCCATCATAACATGAATTACCTTTTAAAACTGTATATCCTGAAATTCTTCCTTATCTGTCAAATAAAAAAGCAGACCATCTCAAAGAGAGTTACTAAGCTGATGAAAAAAAGAAGGATAATACATGCAAGTGGTAGTGATCATAGGACAAAACATTTTTTACACTTTAAAGGTGAAAATATTATAATACTTACTGAGACAGGAGAAATTGCAACATATGAGTATAGCTTGTAGCCCACCTTTATAACGCATCCAGATAATGAGAGGCCACTGCATGCCAAGCACTACAACACATTTATTTCTACACCGCAGTAAATTACAATAAAATAAGTTGCAACACATTACAGTTAAAACGTAATTAAGGATTAAGGGTGGGTGGGTTTAATGGTGGTTGGTGGTGTTTAGAGGGGCTTTTAGGGATCAGGCATGGGTAGTGGTAAGGGGTAAAAGGGGTTTTTAGGGTTCAGAGATCTTTAGAGGTAAGAGGTAGTAAAGTTATTTTAGGGTTCAATGAGGGGTAGTATCATTGAGTAGTTGAGGATTTTTTCAGGTTCCTGGATAGGTGGTGGTAAAGGGTATTAGGGGGTTCTAAGGTTTAGGTAAGATAGTGGTAAGAGTTAGTAATGGATTTTCAGGGTTCAGGGATGCGTACTGGTAAGAGGTAGGTAGGAATATTTAAGGTTCATGGATGGGTAGTGATAAGGAATAGTAGGTTTTTTTACTGGCTCAGGGTTGGGTAGTCGAAGAAAATTGGAGTATTACGTGCCGAAGACTGATTTAAGATAATAATCACAATTCTTTTCAGGGTGAATCACTAGTCACAAAATAAACCCATGTTTAAACTCCTGGAAGCTTAGCACAAAGCAGTCAGGGTAAACTTAGAGGCAATGTGTGAAGTATTTATGCAGCACTCAAACATTAATGCAATGAAAACACAACAAAAGAAAAAATTCAAACCAATTTAGAAAAATAGAATACATTTTAATAAATAAAATGACACCAAAATGACAAAATCAAAAATGCGTCGAACCAGAGATGTTAATTCATAAAGTTTGAATTTGAAAATAGCAACACAAAGCACTAATCAAGGTTATTTGGTCAAATCTAGAGCAGGTCAAAGCCTACAGTCAGGCAGACTGCAATGGAACGTTTGTCAGATACAGGAACCAAGTGCATGCCAGTGGAGAGTTTACATTCTAACTTAGTCTAGTTCCACATGTGGAGCCTAAGTCAGATCTTCGCTCTGGTGGTGAGGTCATTGTCGGTGCTAAGAGCTGGGTGTCAGTCGGAGGTTTGAGTTGGTGAGAAACATAGGGTGGTTGTTGTTGATGTGAAGAGCACTGCACAGATGAAGTCCAGAGTCAGTAGCCAAGTAGGATGCGTTTACGCTGGATGCATGTCCACATTGGCCTCCGTTAGGTGCGCACGCCTTTGTTTGGAGAACAGTAGCAGTTCTTTATCTATGCAAAGAGGCCAGAACCTCTGGATTTTCACCTGGAGATCAATTCTTGCAGTTTACAGGTTGGAAGAATACACTTTGGCACCAGTCAAGGGTTGAGGACCTGGGGAGGTGCCTCTTAAGGGTCAGAACTCACTACAGGAGAAGGGCTCAGGCAAGTCCAGTTGGTGCTGGCCAGTTGCAGGCAAAGTCTCTGGAAGATTTTTGTGCCCCTGTAGCTCAAACAGAAGGTCAGCCAACGGACCCTTGGAGTCACTTCTTGGATCCTGAGTTCAAGGCAAGCAAGTCCAGTGTTCCTTCTTCAGACAGCAGAGCAAGTATTCTTCTGAATCTTCTCAGGTCCAGGATTGCTCTGATAAGTGGTTCTGAGGGTGCCACTTTTATAGTCAGTGCCAGCCTGTCTCTGGGTGTCACCCACTTTATCTAACCCTAACTAGTTGTCGTCATTTCTTCCCTTTCACCTGTGTGTGGCTCAAACCTGTCTAGGGTAACAAAGTGCAGACAGGCCCAGGTGTGAACTACATTTGCCAGTGACAGGGCAAGCAGCTACAGAAGTCAGGAATTTGGTGAGCACAACCCTTAGGCTGCTCTTAGAAGCTCAGGAAGGGCTGAAAACAAACCCTCAGGCCATGCTGCTCAGGAGAGGAATGCTCTTCTCCACACCTAAGGCCCTTTTGTCTCCTATCTGAGAGGACTGCACATCACACCACAGAAGAGCAATTAAGTGTAATAAGGTAACACAGTGTTATTGTCTGTGGGAGTTAGGCTTTTTACAGTGAAAAACAACTTTGGGTGTTTTTCACTGCCAATACATAAAATACGTCAGTACACATGCACTACTATTTATATTCCATGCATCCTGCCCTGTGAGCCTTTAGGGCCTACCATAGGGGTAACTTGTCCGTCTTAAAAAGGAAGTTTTAGGCCTGGCAAAAGGTTTTTTTTGGCTCGGCAAAATGGCAGTTTTGCACTGCACTATAGGCTGCAGTGGCAGGCCTGAGACATGTTTTATAGGGCTACTGTAGTGGGTGGCTCAATGAGAGCTGCAGCTCAATAGTAGAATTCTATTTACAGTACTCAATACAGGTGTTACCATATACTAGGGACTTCTAAGTAAATTAAATGTGCTAATTATGGGCAGGCCAACTTTATCATGTTTAAGGGAGAGAGCACAAGCACTTTACCACTGTTTAGCGGCAGTAAAGGGTGTAGATTCCTAATGTCAACAAAAAGGGGTTCAGAAAAAACAGGGTAGTGAAGGCAAAAAGAATACCATGCCAAAGGTGGACAGGTCTAACATTTCCTTTGGCAGGTATTTTCAATATAGTCATCCCTTCAACCATATATTAAAACATTCACTTCCATTGTGTGATGTTAGTTCAAAGCAGATTGTACATTGCCAATGCTTTTTGTAGTGTACTTGAAATCTTAAATGAATGACTACAAAAGGCACAAAACACTGTAGCAGAACCAACTCTAGGGCACATATTAACTAACATTTCCCCCTGGGTTTGAATTACTTTTATAATGTAAACCCAGTGCAAATTATTGTGGCAGTATTTACTTTCAAGCTAAAACCAGTGGGTATTTCATGGGTCGTAGATTGTGTTACAATGTAACCACCCATGCGTTTTCACACAAATCTCTACTTACTAACAATTGGAGACAGCGATTTGCTCCAAAACCTTACATCTCATTGAGGCAGGTATAACAGAGGAAAAATGTTTTCATTTCTTCATATTTTTTAAACATTGCATGTGTGTTGCATTGCACAGCACACATAAAAAGTGCGAACAGTGTTAAACTTAAGTTTTTGTACTGGAAGGTGCCTTTACCAGTACAAAAACTATGCTTGACAGAACGCATACACCCTTGCACAAATGTGCAGGGGTATGCGTTGGTGAATGGCAACCTAAAGTGCACCAGTGCTGGGGAGAACATGTCAGTTACAAATCTTAATATATATGACACTGTCTTTCACTCTCCCTTTGCCAAAACCCAGCGTAGCACCTTTGGTTGTTGTGCTGTGTTGCATCAGATTTCAACAACAACTATCCAGGTTTACAGGATCACTAAAACAGAATCAAATGTAATGTAAAGTGTCCACAAAGTAACTTTGGGTGGAGACCGTGTTACTGCTGCATACTGTGCCCACAGTGTGTCTTGCACTGGATCTGTGAAAAGCTACACAAACACTTGCACGAAACTTGCATAGAGAATGAATATGCACTAGTGAAGTATCATTATTATAATTCAGCATTTTTACGCAACAAGTCTGGCAGTTGGTTTAGATTGCGATGTTTGTTAAATTGTTTCCTTGGAAATAGCAAGACAGGAAACGGTAGCCCAATGTTAACATGGAATTTATAAAATGTCCTAATTCTCGCATGCAGAGACGTCTGATGGTTGTCACAGCAACAGTAATTTTGATCCTTGTTTTATTTTTTCAGTTTAATTGAGATATATTTTATTGTGAAGGCCTATACCTGGAGGGCAGGAAAGTACTTTGCAAAACACTGGGAATACCTAGTGAGACAAACTACAATATCTGCAGAACATCCTGCAGGAATTGCTCATAAACTGAATCGTAAATCTGCACTTGTAAAAGTGCTATTTCTCACAGACCCTGATTTGCGATTTTTCCTTTCTCCCACAAATCAGCAGTACTGCGCATCAACGTCTGTGTTGGTTGCACTTTTTAATATGTATTATTAGGTGAATCATTAGATTTTTTTGAAGGCTGCTGTTTCACCAATGTGTAATTGTACATAGTTTATAATTGAACACTGTGTAAAGGCAATCCAACATGCAAATGAAGATTCATTTTCTTCACACCCAAAACATTTCCCCCCTGTGGATAAAGCCTGTTCACTACAACGCGATAAACTTTGATGGTGTTCTGTTGCCTTCACACACTGGAAAAGGAGTTTCTCCACCTCTTTGTTGGAGTAAATCTATAGCTATTTCCAGGATAGGAAGAGAGAGAAGGATAGTTTGTAAATCATGACAAGCTCTTGCATTTGTGGATGTTCACAAACTCTCAAAGCAGGATTGCCTTGAAACTACCATTTCTCACATTTTGTGTGGGAATTTACTACTGTGTTATTGTACACAGTTTCGGGCATATAGTTTAGCAGTATAAAACCATTTATACCTGTCAGGTATCCTTTGGGGACAGTTGGCAGGCATCAATGGAGCCATTTGCAGCCATAAATGTTGACTCAAAATTGTATATGACTCGGGGAATTAGGCCCAGAGTATTCATTGGCATTCACAAATGACATTGTGACATGCCAGTAGCTTTCATCTTGCTTTGCAATTGTTCATGATGCCTGTCTTTATGTTTCTTAGGTGGCCCATCTGGTAGATATGCAATTGTGCAAAACCGGCCTATCATCGACCCCACCCACCGGATAAATGACAGAGACTACATGGGCTGGATGGATTTTGGACGCCGCAGTGCTGAAGAATATGAATACTCCTCCTGAAAGACCATGCCCCTCACCAACATGCACCACCCTCTCTGTACAGAAAAAACATAATTAGTTGTCTTTAAAAATAAGTGTTCTATAATATATTTATTATGTACTTGATGTAAATTTGTTTGTAAAACTTTACAATGCAATACATATGCAGATTTTCTCATGCAATGTCCCTTTATTCTTGGTTTCTTTTCATGTCATGTTGATGCCATATTAAACCTCTTTATTTCGCCATCCATTGTTCTGTCAACACAAGTTGTTAGAAGTCTCATCATAAACTGCGATAGAAATAATT
Organism: Lissotriton helveticus; assembly: GCF_964261635.1. Classification (NCBI taxonomy): domain Eukaryota; kingdom Metazoa; phylum Chordata; class Amphibia; order Caudata; family Salamandridae; genus Lissotriton; species Lissotriton helveticus. Next base: position 892,056,610 of record NC_136071.1, on the reverse strand, counting down.
ACTGTGTTCTAGAGTGCCACACATGTGTACACATGCATTTTAGAACTTTTGGAGAAACACATCATACTTATCGGTTTCAAGGACTCCAAATGCGGGTCTGTGAAGCAGAAATGGAACTATTGAAATAATCAGATAGTATCACTGGTATCAGAATTGAGAATAAAGACTAGTATTAATTTACTTGTGTTAATTCCATTAATTGTTAACAATGCTTTGTATAAAAATAGAGGCACCTTTTATTGACAACAGTTTGCATCCTAAGAATTGTTCACCTTTAATAAGTGGCTTAGTTAAGAAAAATCTTTTTATTGTTTAAGTATGTGTGAAAATGTTGCCAAGTTCAACTCATCAGAGAATAAACAGAACATCATGCTGTCGTAATGAGTGATACATGTTTCATTCTATGGTAAACCTGAAAGTATGTTTGCACACCAGGGTTTGTAAAATCTTGTAAAAGGTAAGCTTATTTTTGACTAACCCCAGAAGTACTAAAAGTACAATATGCTTTAAGGCATGTCTATTTCTCATTAAATCCTTCTTTTTATGTCTCAACATCTCTTTTTGGCCTACAAATTGCGTATTGTTAAATTTCTTGCAGCCATCATTGAAATGTTTTAAGTTATTTTTCTGCCCATATGAAAGTCTTTCTTTCGCTACATCTCACATGCAATGTTTTAGTGAGGGATGTGTAAAAAATAAAGCACAACACATTGGGAAGCCGAAAGTCCAAATTGTATTTAATTCAAAATAGGCAGCAAAGATAAAGATCAAAAAGACAATTGGCATTACAACTGACCAGGGCTCTTGCTAGAACCATTCACGTGGAGCTAAGGGCCTGATTATGAGTCTGGCGGTCTTGCGACCGCCAGACTCATGGTGGCGCAGGAGTGGAGGTCCACCATATTGCCGATTATGATTTACAAAGCAATATTGGCAGTGGTACGCCTGATGCGCCAGGGAACAGTCACCTCTTGGCGAGGAACAGGAGCGCTACAACGCAGTCCCGCTCTGCATATTTTGAGCCACGCCATGAAATAGCTGGTGGTGCAAGAACAAAGGAGGTCCTACAGGGCCCCCATGTCCCCCTTGCCATGGGGATACATTCAGGGAGGCACAACACAGTTCTAGCATGGCATGGACGTCAACGTCCATGCCGCTCTGGAACCTTTTGGCTGTTCCTATTGCGGTGCTTGTTTTCAAGGCATCGCCATGGAAAAGGCCAAAGGACCGTCAACCGCATTATGAGTTGAAAATTTGCGTAATACGGTCGGTGGTGCTCGCTGGACTTTGGCGCAGCGGAGGTGGCATTGCACCGTCGCCGCTGCCCCAAAGTTGTAATCAGACCCTAAGATCTATAAACATGTAAAATTTGACCTGTTGAATTTGAGTGTTCACGCTGATCCATGTTTCCAGGCACCTTACCTACTCACAGAGTCCAATCAAGCACACTATGACAGTATCGGTATGAAATTGACCTTTTCCCAGTTGGTCATCATTATTTTGGTAGCTAGCTTAGGGACGATATGTTACAATAAATGTATTACTTTGTTCCTTTGTAATTTGTTGCCCTAGCACAGAGGCTTATAGGTACCAGGATATTGTATCCTTAGACCTCAAATATGAGCAGTATCACAAGCTTCAAACAACACCAAACATCTTTGACTGGATCATAAAGACTATTTTGGCAGCAATATTTAAGTGTCAGCGGTACTTTGTGCACTGCTTAATGATGGTTGATGCATTATAATATGTATTATTTATTTTTAATAGTCGTATTTTATTTAACAAAGTTTTATACAATAGCAAGTTGCATACAACAACTTAGGAAAATATTTAGTTACCATCAAAACTGGGTTTTAGCTGTGGAAATAAACACAGAATTGTACTTCATAAACAGAAACGCAGTAATATTTCAGAAATTCAGAAAAGAGAAAACATATTCTGATTTGAAATATAGAAACACTGTAGGTGAATATTTAAGGTTCTGCAATCTATATTATTTCAGAATGTCCAAAATCTGTAAGAATAGCAATGACATGCACGGCATAAAAAACGAAATATAGGGATTTCACAAATGAACAAAAAAGCAGCCTAACCATATCAATATGCATATGAATTACACACAAAAGGCAGATGGTCAGGTGTATTCTCTTTCAAACATTTTGCATACTACAAATGTGTAGCCAAGCACAATGCAGGTTGAGAAATGCAAGGGGGTATGGGCTAAGAGAATCTTGAGCACTAAATACGAAAAGGGTAGATTAGTTTCAGAAACAAATAAAAGAAGTAGAACACTTGCAAGTTATGACTTAAAAACAAGTACCGTACACACTTAAAAATACCAAATACAAAAACACATTAAACATAGCTTAAAATACATATATGAAAAGCTGTAACCCTAATGATGGAAGTGTATTGCATCGTGTGCATTTTAACATAGCAAGATATGCGTTAAATGTTACCTACACTAAAAACAAGAGGGTGGTTCCACTTTTAGGCCTGTCCTTGTTCCCTTAGCTGTGGGAGCACGTCCTATATACCCTGCTCTGAGGCATGCATGTGGACAATTAATTCTTTTGATTAATCAGGGGCCTTGAGGACAGGTGTGCACATGGCCTCCTTCAGGGTATCAAAAGAGTTATGGCACACCTCTGTCCATATCACCTGTTGGGTTGCTTCTTAGAAGTTAGCTCTGTCAAGGATGCAACAGAGGTGCCATACCCTTTGACAAATCTCCTATAATAACTTGTGAGACCTAAGAAGGCTCTCACTTATGTCTGGGTTGTGGTGGTCCCCAAGCCAGAATAGTTTCAATCTTGGCCCGGAGAGGCTGCACCTTGGTGACCCAAGTAGACCACTGAACTCTGCCCTATCAGGCACCTACTGGCCTTGATAGTGAGGCCTGCACTGTAAGAGCCTGAAGCACTTCCTTGAGGTGGCACAAGCAGTGCTCCAAGCTAGAACTGAAGACTGCAATGACATTTACATAGACAACACTACATTTTTCCAACCCAGCTAGGACTTGGTTGACCAATCTCTGAAAGGTGGCAGGGGCGTTCTTCAACCAAAAGGGCATCATCTGGAACTGGAAGTGCCCTTCTGGGGTAGAGAACTCAGACCTCTCTTTGGTTCCCTTGGTCAAGGCAATCTGCCAGTACCCAGACATTAAATCAAATGTGCTGAGGAACCTGAATGCTCCCAACCGATGTATGAGCTCATCAGCTCAGGGAACGGCTGGGTGTCAGTCTGATGACTGCATTGAACTCTTGATAATCCACATCGAACCTAAGTTCTTGGGTGTCACCTGGAGTGGCAGTCTTGGGGACCAACACTGCAGGGCTGGACCAAGGGCTGTTTCAGGGTTCAATAATCCCGAACTCCAGCATCTTGGAGACCTCTTCCTCGATAGAGGATCTCACCTTATCAGACAAACTGTAAAGTTTACTTTGCACAGGTGTACTGTCTCCCAAGTCAATATCATGGGTACAATATGTAGTGAGTCCTGGGATAAGAGAGAATAAAGAGGCAAACTGCCCCAACAACTGGAAGCAGTCTCTCTGTTGTTCTAGGGTTAGTGTAAGTGAGAGTCTGACACATTCCACTGACCCATTCTGCTCCTTGGAAGAAAGGAGGTCAGGGAGAAGTTCACTCTCATCCTCCACTCCTATCATCCGGGACCAGGAGGTTGGTTAACTTAGACATCTCAAAGTGTGGTTTTAGGTGTTTAATGTGTAAAGCCCTAAAGAGTTCCTGGGAATGTTGAGGTCCACCAAGTAGGTAATTTCACTTGTGTGCTCTTTCACCTCATAGTGACCACACCAGAAGTCTTGCAGGGTCTGGGCCTTCACAGGCTCCATCACCCACACTTTTTGGCCAGGCTGAAACTCGACCAGAGTGGCCTTCTGGTCATACCACTGTGTGATGACCTCCTGGCTGGCTTCTGAATATGCCTTAGCTTTCTTTCAGAAGTACTTTATCTGGGTACGGAGTGCCAGCATGCAGCAGAACACATCCTAGGGGCCTTTCTGGGAGCTTGCTCCCACCCCTCCTTGACCTGATTGAAAGGTCATCACAGTCGGTGCTCACACAGAAACCCAAAGGGGCTGAAGTCAACCCCCTTCTGGAGCACCTCCCGATACACAAAAACAGGTATGGCAAGAGATGTCTCTCTTCTGCCTCAAGGGCTCTTCTTAAACCTTTCAACAAGCTCATTGGTTTGGAGGTGGTAAGGAGTGGAGAATTTGTAGGTTACCCCACCTATGGCCTTCATGTTTACCAACATGAAATTGGTATCACTGTCCGACACTACCTCTTTAGGGAACGCACATGGACAAGTATCTCCATCAGTGCCCTGGCTACTGCAGGTGCAATCACTGTCCTCAGAGAAATAGCCTCCAAGTACCAGAATGAGCCTGTGAGCAATGGGGCTGTCTTGGGGTCCGGAGGCCCAACAATGTTGATTCCTCTTCTTTCAAAGGGGGTGCCATTGACAGGGAAAGGTTGCAGGGTAGCCTTGTGCTTCCCTCGTGACTTGCCACTGGCCTTGCAAGTAGAATAGGACCTGCAGAAAGTATCTTAGGACCTCCTCCTTTGAGGCCAATTAAAGTGGATGACATGCCTGTCAAAGGTCTTGTCCTGTCCCAAATGACCTGCCAGGGGTACATCATGAGACAGCTGAAGTAGTAAGGCCTTGTAGCACAGGGGGCACCAACGCATTTGTTACCCCATGCTCAGGAACCCTAGGCTCACTACGCAGGAGACCAATCTCCCAGTAGATCATTTGATCACCAGAGGTGTCATCAACTACCTGGGCTTCAGGAGTCCTGACCCATGGAACTAGTTTGAGGGCTGTTAGGCCTGTCAGCCTTGGGGTGGTCTTCCCTCTAACTTTTTGCACTCCTCCTCCAATTCTTTCTGACCTTGTTTTGCTGACCTAAGGACTGTTCTCTCCTCTAAACATGATAATCTTGGCTCATACCCAATTGGTGTATTTAATATACGTATAAATCTCTAGTAAGGCGCACTACATGTACCCAGGGCCTGTAAATTAAATTTTACCAGAGGACCTGGAGCACTGATTGTACCACCCACTGAAGTAGCCCTCTAGAAGTAGCTCAGGCCTGCAATTGAGGAGTCTTTTTGTGCAGTTTTGAACTGCCACTTCGACCTGGCAAAATAAACCTTTTGCAAGGCCCAAAACCTACTTTTTAGTGCTTGTAAGTTACCCCTATGGTAAGCCCGGGACAGCCCAGAGGGTAGGGTGCTATGTGTTGAAAAAGCAGGACTTGTACTCTTAAGCTTTACATTTCCTGATAGTTAAAAACACTGAAAGTTGTTTTTTCCTACTGCAAGGCATATCTCTCCCATAGGATAACATTGGGATTGCCTTGTAACATTTTATTAGTGCAATTTTCAAATAGGAAGATATGACTGCTTCAAGTTTTGTGCCTCTGGAATCCAAACTTAAAATCCTGACTTATGGTGAAGGTGGATTTTAAATAACAATTCTGAGAATGCCACTTTCAGAAAATTTCAATTTTCTTGTCTAAGCCCTTTGGTGCCTGTAACATGTATCTGGTCACATGACTGGGTGTAGTTGACAGTTGGGCTTTGTGTGGTCCTCCTAGATAGCCACACACACTAGATCAGGTGTGTCTAGATGGGCTATCACTGGCAGTATGGGACGGAGGAGCTGGACCCAGCCTCACATACACCTGAAAGTGCTTTTTCCTGTCTCCACACAAAGGGTTGCATACCCCCTGTAGTTAGTCTGGAGCCAGAGGAGGGAAAGCAGGACACCTGTGCACTTCAAAGGCATGTCTTTAGAAATCTTCCCCTCTTTCAAAGGCCCCTCTGGCTATAATTCCTCCACCCCAGACACCACAACTTCAGTAAACTTCTGGCCCCGTGGATACTCTGCCAGTAAGAAGGACTGCTGTGCTGCTGAAGGACTGCCACTCTGCTGGACTTCTGCTCTGGTGACTGCTGCCCTCTTGCCTGGGTGAGAAGGACTGGATCTGTAAAGCTTGAACCCAGAAGCCAGAGTGACTCCAAGGGTTAGCTGGAAGGCCTCCTAATCTGAAGCCTCAGGGACATAACAGGCTTCCAACCGTCTACACCTGGACTCTACCATCTGTGAGTCTACCCTGCCAAGTGGTGCCACCCCAGTACTGGTCCCTGGGAAGCGGGCCTTAGGTGCTTGTCAGTGGAACTGAAGCATCTTCTCTGCTTAGCAATGCATCCCTGAGCAGAACCGACGCACCTCCTCGATTGAGCAGTGCATCCCTGAGCAGGGACACCACATCGCCACTGCTGCGTGGATTGGACCCGTCACAAAAGACTTGCTTCGTTGCTGTAGCCCACATCTTAGGACCGACGCTTCACCTTGGGAACTGCCACTGCACGACCCTTTCCTTTGATTATTTCATGGCACACACCCATAAAGAGACTGTAAATAAAATGTTACACAAAACAAAGGGGACTGCAAGGTGTATGATTCACATGTCATCCATACTTGTAGGCATCTTTTAAGAGTCCTTGGTCTTGGGAAGTGCAAACTCAGGATTCAGAATGTAACACAGTGTTTAGGGTTGAAGAAGAATTTATTTCTGCCCAAACAAACCCTTTTTAGCACAATTAGAATAATGAAAGACTGGGAAAAAACATGCCTTTCTAGCTTAGATTACGGTTGTCACTTACGAACTGCACAGTGACAAAAGGATCTCTGTGACAAAAGCAGTAATCCACTGAGCTATGCACATAAAATACAGGTCTGTGATATATATAGTACATGCTCTTTGCAGCAGGCACATTAACTCTCTGAGCTACCTTAGATGGTGCGGCACGTTTACTCCGAATCTTTTTTTCTGCGGACTTTCAGTCCGCATACCATTACTCCACGAGGTCTTTGACCTCGCATACCATCACTCCGCATTTTTTCAAAACGCGTGTGCATTTACCACGCATGCCTTTACAACGAATTACGTTGTAAAGGCATGTATGGTAAATGCACATGCTTTGTGAAAAAAATAAACTTCAAGAAGATGGAACCAGGAGGAGTGTGAAACCACAACGACGAGAGAGGTAAGGGGGTTTGGGTTAATTTTTTAGGGGTGGGGGGGTCGTGCTGGGGTAGTGATTGTGTAGTGTATTGTTTGTGTAGTGTAGTGTTGTGGTGGTTGTGTAGTGTAGGGTCGTGCTGGGGGTAGTGTTATAAAGTTTAGGGTAGTGTTGTAGTGTTTGTGTAGTGTAGGGTCAAGCAGGGGGTAGTGTTTTAGGGTTTAGGGTAGTGTTGTAGTGTTTGTGTAGTGTAGGGTCATGCAGGGGTAGTGTTTTTGGGTTTAGGATAGTGGTGTAGTGTTTGTGTAGTGTAGGGTCATGCGGGGGTAGTGTTTTAGGGTTTAGGGTAGTGTTGTAGTGTTTGTGTAGTGGAGGGTCATGCGGGGGGTAGTGTTTTAGGGTTTAGGGAAGTGTTGTAGTGTTTGTGTAGTGTAGGGTCATGCGGGGGGTAGTGTTTTAGGGTTTAGGGAAGTGTTGTGGTGTTTGTGTAGTGGAGGGTCATGCGGGGGGTAGTGTTTTAGGGTTTAGGGAAGTGTTGTAGTGTTTGTGTAGTGTAGGGTCATGCGGGGGTAGTGTTTTAGGGTTTAGGGAAGTGTTGTGGTGTTTGTGTAGTGTAGGGTCATAATGGGGGTAGTGTTTTAGGGTTTAGGGTAGTGGTGTAGTGTTTGTGTAGTGTAGGGTCATCCTAGGGGTAGTGGTTTAGGGTTTAGGGTATTGATGTAGTGTTTGTGTAGTGTAGGGTCATGCTGGGGGTAGTGTTTTAGGGTTTAGGGTAGTGTTGTAGTGTTTGTGTAGTGCAGGGTCATGCTGGGGGTAGTGTTTTAGGGTTTAGGGTAGTGGTGTAGTGTTTGTGTAGAGTCATGCTGGGGGTAGTGCTTTAGGGTAGTGTTTGTGTAGGGTAGTGTTTTAGGGTTTAGCGAAGTATTTGTATAGTGTATGGTAGTGATGTGGTGTTTGTGTAGTGTAGGGTCGTGCAGGGGTAGTGTATTAAGGTAGTGTTGTAGTGTTTGTGTAGGAAAGAAAAGTGGTATATGGTAGTGGTGGGGGTTGTGCTGGGTAGTGTAAATGTAGGAAAAGGACTGTGTCGAGGGTGGGTTGTGCAGGGGTACTACATTAGCGTGTAGGGTAGGGTAGGTGTGGGTACTCATACTTACCTTTAAAACTTTTACAATGAGCATACCTTTAACATGCATGCCTTTGCGTTGTAATGGCATGCGTGGTGAAGGCATATTTGTTGTAAAAGTTTGCGTTGGTTTTTTTTGCGGGGTGTTTGTCCTTGCGGAATTAAAATTACGGAGTGATGGTATGCGGGGTAATTGTTGGCGGAAAAACGTCTCATATTCACCTTAGATGAGTCAAAATGGCACTAGACAAAACTTTGATCTCTCACCAGCAGGCACCTTGATCACCAAAGTTACCTTGGCAGTTTTATTGTTCCCTAAAAACTATGGGATATACAAGGAACTCTGCAGTGCTTTTAAAACTACTGCACCACCACAAAATTGGCCCCAGTTACAAAAGCAACTCCGACCTTCCAGCCTCCCGGCGAAACGCCTGATGCTTGGTATAATCTTTTTGGCCTTGCACATTGCCTCTAAATTTAACCTGACTGCGCTGTGCCAAGATACCAGAGCGTGAGCACAGGTTACTTTTGGGTTTGATTATGCCTTACCCTCACTAGGATTGAGGTTGCTTCTTGACCAGGGCTCCCACCCCAGTCAACCAACAACCCAATTTCTTCCATTGGTGGCAGCGGTGGGATCAGATCTTGCGTTTGTACAGTGCCATACAGTCATTTGGTCTATATTACCATCCTATAAATAAGACTCAATTCAAGTTTAAATTTTCCCTGATTGGTCTTTTTGGTTTTCCAACTTATCTCTCTGACTGCAAGAATGGAGTTTGAGCTGGACCACATAGATGTCTACGCCATGGCCCAGCATAAGGAGTTTTGCAAGGAGAAGGGGCTTCCTGCCAAGAGCACCACCAGGAAGGTGAAATTAGAAAAGGTGCTGAGGGCATGCTCAGAAGCTCACCTCACACTAGTTGAAGCCACAAGTGAGGATGTTGAGATGTAGGGGCCTGAGGAGGACCCCTCTGAGAAGCCACCTGCAGTGGAAGGGGATGATTTGATGCCTGAAATGGAGCCCTCTGCCAGGGCGGGGAGCACTGTCTCTTCCCACCACTTGTACCCGGAGGAACTGGCGGAGAGGAGGGAGAAGACGGAACTCAAGCTTCAGCAGAGCATAAGTAACTAGCCTTAAAGGAAAAGAAAAGCTTGCTGCCTCATGATCTGAGTCTAATGGGGCTGGCAGGGTCCAGCAGTCATGGTAGCAGCATTCTCACAGTGCCTGGAGGAGATAAAGAGTTCACATCCCTAAGGATTTGGTGCCCAAATATGTGATAAAAAATGATATTTGCAAATAGTTTTCTGCCTGTGAGGTATCCCTGAGGGTTCACAAGATCCCAGTAGAGAATTGCTGCTGGAGGAGGAGTTATGGAAACGCATGCATACCGCGGGATGGGACACACTTCTCACTCTAGAGATTGGGGACCAAACCAGACACTCTACAATGAATGCCATTTGAATTGCAAAGTTTGGGCTGACTCCTGAAAAGTATTGCCAAAGGTTGAGGGACAGTCAGAAGCTCCCCACCCAGTCCTGGGTAGATCTTGTGGACTACTCCAGTAAGGCAATGAATGGTTGGATGCGGGACAATAAAGTGATTGATTAAAATGGGCTGTGAAATCTGATTATGACAAAGCATATGCTCAGTACTTGTTTTCCAGAGCTGTGCCAGCAACTAGTTGACAGCAAGCTGACTGACCCGGGAAGATTGCTGAGGAGGCGGACCACTGCCACCAGAGTGTCAAGGAAGATATCTAGGGGGGGCTCCTACAAGAGTGGTCTGAGGTCCCACCAGAAGAAAGAGGCGGGAGAAAAACTTAAAAATAAGGAGTTCTCTAAAGGCCCCCAAAATAATTCCCAAGGGAATAGTGGAAACCAGTCCCAGTCTGAGCCTAAGAAAAAAGGGATCTTTCACAAAGATACAGGGAGGTTTGTACGCCAATACACATGTGCTATAAAGTATGGGCACTTCAAGGGTGACTTTAAATGCCCCAAGAGGGCACAGCCCCCTACCAGTAGGCAGACACCTGCGTTAGCAAGTGTAGCACTCGGGTAGGAGGTAATTTCAGTTAGCTTTAGAGAGCAGACAGAGGAGACCCTAGCTTCCTGTGGCATAAGGAGATGGTACTGAAAGCCCCCATGCCTACCAATACCTCTAAGTACATGCAGTGGGTCCGCATCAATGGGCAATGGCAGGAGGCTCTGAGAGACACAGGAGCCAGCATGACTGCTTTGAAGAATCAGCTGCTGTCCTCAGAGCTGGTGCTCCCTAACACATTCTGCCATGTCATAGTTGCCGACAATTATGAGAGCCATCTTCTCAATTTCTTTGGTTCCCTTCGAGTGGGGGAGTCTCAGGTTCTCTAAAAGTAGCTGTGAGCCCTGCCAAGCTTTCAGATTGTTTGTTGCACAACGACCTGGAGAAAGGTAGAGCTTAGGTCACACTTTGAGATGTTGGGATTGCCTGAATGGGTCGGTATGACCACACGGTCCATGACTTCCTGAGAAGGGACTCAAGGGCGTTTGGTGCCTGGATCAATGGCTCAGACCACCTCAAAAAAGGAGAGGAGCAAGGGGCATGGGGAACCAGCCCCGGAAGTTCCTACGGTCGAGGCTGACGGAGCACCTGAGGAGGATGCGCCTGAGCCAACCGTAGATGATATTGCCACCCTGGGTGACCTACCTCAGCCTGCTGGTTGACAAGTTGATGGTGGGCCCACCAGGGAGGAATTCTGCAAGGCACAGTAACAGTGCCACGCTCTAGAGGGCTTGGGCCTGTAAGCTGAGACCCAGGCAGCAGGTGACACCTCAGGAGATCACCTGATCTATCAGGAGAACAACCTCCTATATAGTGACACTAAGTCTCATGGATCTGGACTAGCTCGTGTGATGGTGGTCCCCCAGTGTTACACGACCTTCCTACTGGGTTTGGCTCATGACATACCCCTGGCAGGACATCTAGGGCAAGACAAAACCTCTGCAAGGATTGTTGCACGCTTCGATTGGCCCTGGATGAAGACAACATCAGATGCATTCTGTATGTATCCTGCCCCACCGGCTAGGCCAGTGAGAAGTCAGGGAGAAAGCTGAAGGCGCCAGTGACTCTATTACCTCTCATTGACACTGCCTTCAAGAGGGTAGGCATCAACATTGTTGGACCTTTATACCCAAAGACAGCTTTAGGAAACAGGCTTGTTCTGGTCTTGGTGAACCATGCCACTCGCCACCCTGAGGCCCTGAGATTGGTGACTCCACCTGTTGCGGCTAGAGCCCTGTTGGGGATTTTTACCTAGGAGGAGTTCCCCAGAGAAGTAGTGCCTGACAGAGGAATTAACTTCATGTCCACATACATGAAGCCCATGTGGGATGAGCGTGGGGTTCTGCACACCCTATCACTCCCAGTCCAACAGTATTTTGAAGACCTTGAAAGGCATGACAATGGGCCTAATTTAGCCCATGAGGCGTAAGTGGGACAATCTCCTTCCATGCCTTATCTCTGCCTTCAGGGAGCTGTCACAGAAGTTAGTGGGGTTTAGCCCCATTGAACTCCTCTATGGCCACCCTGTCAGGGGACCTCTTCTCCTTGTAAAGGAAGGGTGGGAGAAGCAAGCTCTTAGGAAACCCCCTCAGGGTGTGGTCAACAACATGCTGACCCGCTACAACCAGATTCACCTTTTCTGGACAAAGGTGAAAAGCAATCTTGATGCCATTCAAGAGGTTATGAAACTCTGGTAGATACTGGTAGGGTTTCAGCCTGGCCAGAGGTGTGGGTTAAAGAGGCTGTGGAGCTCAGAACTCTCCATGATCACTGGATAGACCCATATGCAGTGAAGGAGCGGAAGGGGGAGTCAACCTACTTGGTGGATCTCAAGACACCTAGAAACCCCTTAAGGTTACTCTACATAAACTGCCTCAAGCCTCCCTTTGAGAAGTCCAAAATGAGCATGCTCCTGGCTACAGATGAGGGAGTGAAAGAGAAGAGCGAGCCTCTCCCTGGCCTCCTGTCCACCCAGGAACATGATGGTTCAGTGAAAGATGTTAACCTCTCCCCTACACTGACCTCAAAACAGCAGAGTGACTATTACCAGTTGCTCTCTATACTTCTTCACCCCTCGACTTGCATACCTGTGCATCCATGACATAGATTCTGCAGACAGTCTACCTGTTGATAACATTATGTACAGTTGTTTGATAAGAAGAGGGCCTGTATCAAGGAGGAAGTCTCTGAGATGCTGCTTTAGGCGGGATTGAGCCCTCCAGCAGTCCCTGGTCCAGCCCTGTGATGTTGGTACCAAAAACTGCCCCACCAGGTGGTACTCCAGAACTCTGGTTTTGTGTGGACTACCGGGATCTCAACTCTGTCACGAAAACTGATGCACACTTCATTCCCGATCTGATGAGCTCAAATACAGGCGGGGCACTGACAAGTTTCTCAATAGCTTTGGTTTAACATCAGGGTGCTGGCAGATCGCTCTGACTAAAGAGGCAAAAGAGAGGTCTGCATACTCAACCCCAAAGGGCCACTTTCAGTTTGGGTGATGCCATTTGGTTTGAAAAACGCCCCTGCCACCTTTCATAGGTTGGTCAATAGAGTCCTACCTGGGAAGGATGCATTCTGTGCTGCCTACCTCGATGACCCGCATGTCCACAGCTCTAACTGAAAGGAACACCTGTACCACCTCCCGGGGGTGTGTCAGGACCTGCAGCAGGTAGGCCTGACTATCAAGGCAAGTAAAAGCCAGATAGGGCAGGGTTCCATGGTTTATATGGGCCACATGGAGGGCAGAGACAAAATGCAGCCCCTCAAGGCCAAGATTGAGACTATCATAGCCTGCCAACCCCCTAAAGCATAGACTGAGGTGAGGGCCTTCCTAGGACTCACAAGATACTATAAGAGGTTTGTTAAGGGGTATGGCACCATGGGTGCCCTTTAACAAAGCTGACTTCTAAGAAGCAGCCCAGACAGATGATCTGGACAGAGGACTGCCAGAAAGCCTTTGAAACAGATCCAGTACGATTTAAAAAAATCACAACACACAACACATTTATACACAGAAGACACAAAAGGCTGAAAGTGCATGTTGCACACAATAGACATACAGGCAGATGCATCAAAGAAAATACCGGTAGCAAACGGGCAGATTCTCAGAATCTGGCCGTTTGCTGCCGGTATTTTTGCATTTGGGATGCATCATCCCAAATGCAGAAATCGCAATTTAAGGAATCTCTAAATAGCGATTCCTTAAATTGCTCTTGCATTTAAGGAATCCCAAAATGAGATTCCTTAAATGCAATGCATGAAACTCAAAAAAATAGCGAATTCGCTAATAGGGGTAGCAAATTACCATGAAGTTGAACTTCGTGGTAATTTGCTTAAACTTTGAAAAATGCACTTTAGTGCATTTTTCAAAGTTACATGTTGCGCACACACATGCCCTTAGGGCATGTGTGTGTGTAACATTTGTGCACAGGTCCATTTCAGGGGTGCAACAGGGTGTCCTTTGGACACCCTGGCACCCTTGAAATAGCAGAACATTAGCGATTCGGTAATAGCTAATCGCTAATAAGGAATGGCTTTCCCATTCATTCCTATGGGCCTATAGGAATGAATGGGAAAGCCATTCCTTATTAGCGATTAGCTATCACCGAATCGCAAATAAGGATTTTGTAGGAATCGCTAATAACATTGCGATTCCTACATGCATCCCGTTTTGCGAGTCTTTAATAGCGATTCCTTAAAAATCGCTATTAAGGACTCGCAAAACATAACTTTGATGCATCTGCCAGATAGTGACATGAGACAGTGACAAATGTAGTAAAAGGCACCAGAAAAACGTTCTTAAAAAGCGAGATAAAGGAAACACATTCAATATAAATACACATAAATGAGATAATAAAGTTGAATGCATATGTTGCTTATAGACGTATATTTATGAGAATTGTTATGCTATGTGAAGTAGCCTAGTGATTTTTATGCTTTTTGTTGAGAATGCACCAGTTAGAGAAGTCGGTGCAAAAATGTGTAGCGATGACGTACAGGCTTGAGATTAGCAAATTGTTACTAGAGACTATTTATAAGCCCTTTGTTGGGAGGAACGGAAGGTAAAGCTCCCCAAAATTGTACATTTGTATGATCATGGAGTTATACAAAATGTACTGCATTTCCTCCTGTTTTGCTTTCCGGCATATTAATTTAGAAAACTATTAACCCTCTGTTCTTATCTGCTCTGGCCTTGCTATGAAGTCCCTCTGCAGCCCAGACCATTCTGTAGTGTGCAATAAGCTTCTTTATTCTTTATTTTTACTAATGCATGGGGGTAATGTGAGAGAGATGTAAAGAGGGGTTGCTATTACTGTTTACCTTTAGTTTACCTTTAGTTGTATAAATGTTTGCGTGCTGAACGTGGAAATTATATATATTGTCAGCTGAGATTTTGGATTGCTAAGGTTTAAGCGTTGGTGTGTTTAGTCATGTATTGAGTTTATAATTAGTGTCTTGCGTGCTTTATTCTTATTATGTATTTTAATTACATACAATAAACGTGATTGATGGCTGATGCATCTCGGGGAATGCTCAGACTGAGAACCACAAGGGAGGTAGCATACTTTTAATGCTCCCACAGGAGCTAATTTGAAAGGAGCATGGAAGATGTCAGGGATCCCCCAGGTACATTTTCAGGGGGTGCAATTACAGGATGCCCCCATCAAGGGGGAAGCACGGTGTCTTTCGGTTAGTAGACCAATGGTGTTTCTGCACTGAAGCTGAAACTTTGGTAACCGCTGAAACTATGGCAGAATCGGCAGTATCTGTATTTGGGCCCTATTCACAAATGTAAGTTTGCAAGTGCAGTTCTCCTGACGTTTAACCCTCTACCTAAAATTGGATGTAAATGTCCTCATGGACAGAATTCACGAGTTCCATGTGTAGATTTACACCTAGAAATAGATTTAACTTAGCTCATTGAGACTCCTACACCTGAATTTAAGATTGAAAAGTTACAAATAGTAACTTTTCACCCATTTGATGAGATCTTTGACTCTGTAGTGAAGATCTTCCTTAACAAAGTAACACAAAATTTTCAGAAAATTAATTTTCAATTTTAAATATATATGGTGTTTATTTATAATTACAAAAATATTCAAACACATTTCCCTAACTCTTATTCACATAGGAGTAGCACTGTAACAAGGGACTGTACTAAACCGTAACATATTATTGAATGTTAACCAAATAATTTTTTTTAAATTCAATTAATAAAAAAAATTAAATAAATGTAATTAAATGTTAATTGTTTCCTCACTCCTTATAGCATCATTGTGTTGAAGGTGTCAAAATATCGGTTGCAAGTTATTGTGATTTGTTTAAAAAAAAATAAGTGATATGCAACATATTTTATCAATATTTTAATGCATTGCAAATTTAATATTTACATTTTTTTTTTTGTTTAAGAAATTTTTATTAAGCATTGAAAAGTGATACAAGAAGCATGTCATGAAAAATTAGAAAAAAGTACATATGAATATAATAATAAAAGGACATCAATCTATAGGAATTTATATATAGAAAAGAAGGGTAGGAAGAAAGAGATAGAAGAAAGAAGGAAAAAGAAAGAAAGAGAGGAAAGCAGAAGGAAAGGAAAGAGAAGAGGGGAGAAAGAGGGGGAGAAGGAAGTAAAACAAAGGGATCATAGGGGACAAGGAGCACGTGGTAAGGGAGAGGGGTTAGATGAAAGATAGGAAGTGAAGGGAAGCCATAATAAATCAGATTTGATTTTCAAAGGAACAGAGGTAGAAGAGGCTATAGAAATTCTGTGTTCATCACAAATATAATTCCACCATGTGTGGACCGAGAGTTTTGAATTATCTTTCCAACACGATAAAATAACTTTAAATGCAAGTGCAATAAATAGGTCTAACAACTTAGCAGAAGAGGGTGTAATAATATCAATATCATCAGATAAAGAACCTAAAAAGTTTGGAATATATGTATGAAAATGTTATCTCTTTCTTCTCAGTTATCTTTTTTACGCATATTAATATTTACATTTTGTGTGTTAAAAATATTTCATAATAAAGCTACAAATAACAATGTGAATTTTAAAATGTTATTTTATTTAGTCTATTTTATGCATTTCTCCAAGTGTTAGTGGTTTTGCGTACCACCTTTGATTTCAATGGGAGTAGTAGTGGTTGGCAAAGTGCAATGTTTATTTTACTCCAAGGCTGGACTGCAGTACATTTGAGCCTATTGTGTCAGCAGTACTACTGCAGTGGATTTAAATATGTATTTTGAGAATTTAAATTGTCTTACTCTCATGTCAGTGTGTTTTATTTTAACACGCCTCTCCCTAAACCCGTCCTTCGATTTAACAGAAGTTTTTGCCCATTTTCCAACCACTCCCCTTTCCCTCCCACATGTACTACCGAATCCTATACCTACCTCTACAGAGATGTCCTGCCCCAGTGGAGCTCTCCATACAGCCAAGATAGGAGAGGCCGAGGCTGAAATCTCTGTCATGAGATTTGTGAGTTGCATTTTGGAATACATATAATAGAACAACTTTTTATACTCATAAATAGCTTTACTGAATTGACCTCTAGATCTAGTGTAGAATGTTCATTAAAGAATTTTGTATAACACATCGTGCCTTATTCATTCATTAGACAATGCATACAATCGCATACCCACTGACATCATAGTCCCCATTATGAGGCAACATAGGTGAAAAAACAGTATCACAATGAAATGGGCACTGACTCTACAGTGGCACCTACCCTAGGTACATCACCTCAGCCATCAGTGCAAGCCACACTGAACAACACAGCATTGCCCACAAGATGTTACACACAAATCCCCAATAGCACATGTGGCAGCAATCATCAACACTGTTGCACCTTATAACATGGTGTTGCTTACAGACTCTGCCGGTTCTATTACTAAATGAGGATGAAACGTAGATGGAAGATGAGCCAGAGGTGGAAGAATGGGAGAACCTCAGCACAGCCTACACTTCTATAGACCCCAACCTGCTGCTTTCCACATTTTAAAGATCTTCGACGTGCACAGACTTCCAGCTCGGATCTTCAAAGGAGTCTGGAAAGACTGCCATTATATATAATGAGGCCAAAACTGTTATTTCTTCACTAACGTTCCCCGACTAGAGAGGCTTTTCGTTCATCCTTCTGAAATATCCTCCTGCAAATATTTCTCATGTTATGAGTAAAGTGGTGTCGCTGTAATCTTTTGCGTGTTGTTGCCAAACCTTCTTCCATTAAGCTTGCATATTCACAAGTCGCGAGCTTGCCTGACCCTAGCGTTACCGACATGTTGCAAAGTAGTAGGTAGTCTAAATAGCAAACACCATACTCTGCGCATGTGCGCACCCGCTGTGTAAATTTGGTAAATGTTATTTGAATTATAGGTACTCTGGTGTTTCTCTTGCATGTAAGCTTTAGTCTCATTAAAGCTCATTGAGTGCTGTGGAACATGGACCAGGATTTGTTAGTGACACTGTACATGCAGGCGGGGGAGGAGGAGGTGGCGCATAGTGCAACATATTTGCTCTCTCTGCCGCTACACAGAGCCATTATCGCCACTACCCCCAAGAAAGTGCTGTCCTTGGTGGGTCCATCTTGGGAGCTGCTGAATCCCAGTACAGACAATAGTGGCCTGTTCTTGCACTTCAACCAGCTCTTCTTGGGGAAACTGGCGGTGTTGAAGTGAAGTGGCATTCCCACATGACACTGAGTACCGGCACCCATTGTAGTCTTGTGTCCTTTAAGTGTCCTTTAAGCGTCTATATAATGCGCAATCTAACAGTTTTTTTAATGATGATTCAATAGATTCAATAGCTTTCAAATACTAGTACGATTTGATGCTAGTTCCCATACAAATTTATGAACTAGTAGTATGTGGTAATTAGAGGTGCGTGGAACTGTGTAGAATTGAGTTTTAATGTTAGTCCGCAGAATTCCAACTCCACAAGTCCTGCCCACCCCTAGACATAATCGCCTTCAGCAGTTGACATATTTGCATGCTAATGTCAACCTTTTGGTGAGTGCCCTCCTAGATGGGTCCCATGATAGCATGATTTATGTCCACGCCCAAGGTCTACATTGATAATGAATGTTTGCCAATCATGTTCAAAGGTGGGACAATGGTATGGTATACAGGGATAGGCATACTGCTATATCCCTTACACTGCATCACAATGCACTAAAAGTACACTTCTGCTCTCAGAACCATGTTACCCTCCAACCACACATTGACTGTGCCTTTGCCTTGGCCACGGCACATATCTCTGCAGCCTTTCACCTAGGTTTGTGCTGTACAAATTCTAGATATATACATAGGTACATACTTGGCAAAACCACAACACATTTTTGGCAGGTGCGATTGCATGTTCTGGGTGTTTATTAAGGCAGTTCTTAGTGCAAAAATGTTTTACCACCATATTATAGAAAGAGATTGGGGAAGGGTCTCATTTTGTTTTTTGTGGTGATCTGCCATGGTGGTTTTGGTGCTGTTTTGTGTTTGTGCTACTCTATTGCACTGTGTTATTCCTTTTTACCCCTGTATTGTGCACATTTGTAATTAATTTATTTTTATATCAGAGGTTCATGTTAACACATCATTGAAAGTAAAATAAAAAGGAAGAGAAACAATTGTACAACTAATTCTATATGGGCTAACCTATTATTAACATCCTCATTCAGCCAACAACAATCTAATTCACACTTCAAAAGGGGAGATCATTTAACACCATATGCACTCTACTGCTTACAATAATTTCTTGATGCCTTGAGTGATCTATTTTAAGATAACTTTACAAAGCATAAATATTCTTCCCCCTTTAATACAATAACATTAAATTATTACACTCCCCAAAGAGTAAGCATCTTTGTATTCGTCCCTATGCATTAAACCCTACCAAGCTGAGCCTCTAGCAAACCATGAAAAGGCTGATGTTTTGTTAAACCACATAGTACTTCCACAGTAAGTGGCATATATAGATTATTTCTCCCTTACTTGCTTCATCCTCCCGATCCACTCTCCAAAAGAAGGAATTAATTGCGATTTGCACCTCTGTAATATCATAGCTGGACCCCCAGCACTGAAATGCAAATCAGTTTTGATATCTTTGGGTCAGTTTTAATATAGGGTCATACCTTATTAGCACACAGGGGAGACTGGGGACAGTCTGTATTTGCAGGTTCACCTGCAAATGCTGAAATATCGCATCCCAAAAATCACATAGAGGTGCAGTGCCACATTACCAGAGGCAAATTTCTATTTCTGTTGATTCAAATCTAAAACATTGGGCTAACAATCCTGGATTAATCTTGTGAAGAAATTTAGGGGTTCCATAAATCAACCATTTTGCACAAAACTGCATTCACCACTAGTAAAGTGTCTCTAAGCACTGAGAAATTGAATTTATTAACTTTACCCCAAACCTCTGTAAAAAATTTAGGGCCATATTATCAAGGGATTTATCTCCGCTTTTTTGTCTTTAAAAGCCAAGAAAGTGGAGATAAAATTATCTCCCTATTACCTAGCTGTCGCTAACACCAGTTAGCGACAGCTAGTAGGAGATAGCGACCATCTTGGGCCCCGCTTTGCATGTCAGAGATATTTATCACTAATGACATGCAAAGTGGGCGTGCCAAGATGTTAGCGACTGGAAACCGTCGCTAACATCGCTTTCTCCTATTACCAACATTTGGAGATATTTGCGCTAAGCGCGAATATCTCCAAAAGCTAACACCTGCCCTGAGCAGTTCTTAGCCATGTTATCCAATGGGAGGTGGATAACATGGCTAAGAGCATTAGCTCGGTAATGCATGAATATGGCTGACTTTACAGTGATATTCATGCATTTTGGCCGATTTTTATCGCTTAGGAGATAAACCTTGATAATAGCAAGGCTCCTAAGCGATAAAAATCGCCGCAACACGGCGATAAAATTATTGCCGCTAAGCCAACATAGCGATAATTATCGCTAGTTGTTGGTAATAATCCCCCAAAATCCTTCATTTTTCTCCCATTTTCTTGCAGCTTTTTGATAAATATCAATGCCTTTACTTTGAGGAATATATTTTTTCCAACCACCTGGTCGTTTTGGCACTGAGGTTTCAATTACATTAGCAACCAGATCGTTGCTCTTAAATAGCTAAAATATATCAATTGATTTTAGCCTAGGGAGTAAAATACTATATGACCACTGGAGCCAGTAACTGTCCCCTATATGTGCCTTTAATGCGGACTAAGTTTTCCATATATCTCCTACAATTCAACCTGCCAACTTTTGTAAATCCTTTGCCCTCAATTTTAATAAATTGTGTTGGTCTATCCTTTCCCTTAACCCTACACTAAATCGGTGGGGTCCTATAGAGCAGTATCTGCTTTTAAAAAAAAAAAAAAACATTGAAAAATGTTATATCGAATCTAGTCAATCTTAAAATATCAATTATATTATTTTCATTTACACACATATTCACCAGGTCACTCTTAAAAATCAAACATGGTTAAAGTTTCTTTCAAAATGTAAAAATATATTTTACAAAATAAGCACAGCAATATTCTTTCAAGTTAGGGAGGGCTAACCACCTTCTTCCACACCTCCATTTAAAGTGCTAAGTGCTAATCTAGCACTTGTGTCCTGCCAAATAAAAGATGAAAACATGGATTCCGTTCTTCTGAAAAATGCAGCATTTAACACTCAAGGTATAGCTGAGAAGAAAAAAATTAAACAAGGGGAGAATCGCCATGTTTATTAATGCAACTCTCTAGGGTATGGGGGAGTGGTTTCGGCCTTGGAGGAGGATGCTTCTGCCCATGCGTGTCCTCTGACTTCCAACTTCTCTGATCCTACCCCTCTCCTTCGCTTGCAGGAAGATGGTAGTTTGATGGTGGTACACGAGGTGAGAAAAACACTTTAAGCTTTCCTTGTCCTGTACTTTGTCACCTTCAAAGGGCGATCCATCCTCCTCCTTTGCTGCAATTTAATGGTGGCTCCATGGCGGCTATTCAGCTCTGCAGTTTGAGGACAGATGCATTTTAAATCTTTGTGCCCGTGTCCCGCTCCTTGTGGTTACTGGTGGTGGAGTATGAGTGAGTGCACAGAGCTATTTCCTTCATGAGGGGCCGGCTGAACATCGCAGAGCCAGGTGGAGAGTGGCTCTTCTACAATCACTAATTAATACACAACAGGCAGGATTCCTCACATTTGTTCGACTGAGTGCAATGGGAGCCCCATGCAGAAAAGATGAGTGGGCTACTGGCGGCCATTAAGAGATGACAGAAAAGATACAGTGCTCATGTTTCTACTTTTGCTGCTCGCGATATGTGGCACTAAATGAGCTGCTATGTATAAGTCAACTTAATTCAAAATCCCCTAATATAAAAAAACATAATGTGACTGCCCCCCTCCCTCGAGTGATATATGAGTGATACAGCAGTCAAGAACTTTATAGCAGGTTGGATCTAGCCTATATGGCTCAGAACGGAGGAGAACGCCAGAAGGCCTTTTATGTCACCAGTTCCCACCAAGTCCAAGTGGCAAGGAAGCCCAATAATAACAATCCCAGCTAAAGTCTTAAAATCACAGAATGAGAGGAGAAAAGCCGTTCTGGGCAATTCAGGGTGGAAGCAGCAGCTGTTTCTATAACAGGGTTTGACCTTGTAGAAAACAGTGGAGTATGCTCTACTAATACATTGACTATAGCCTCAGCTTTGCCTATTTCAGTTCAAGATAATCGCAGAAAGGTTTTCGGGACAATATCCCTTTGAAGCCCAGGGGCTAGTGGGCCAACAATTGAGACAACAGGTACACAACAAGCACTGGTACAGTTGGGATAACCGGAGCAAGTCACAGAGAGAGTAATAGAGATCACTGAATAATCTAATAATTATCATCAGGGAGATGGCGAGCTAGAAGACCACCCCCTGTTTGGCACAAAAGGAGGAGGTGGGGCAAGTCAGATCTATCCACTGTTTCAAGCCAGTAAGGCTGGTGTTAAAAGTGGCGCCAAAGATGGTGGTAAAAGTCAGGATGATGATGCCCCAGTTGAAGAAGTCTTGTCCATGAAGGACAGCTTTGAGAACGATTCTAATGAAGCACAACCTACTTTGACTTAGGAAGAACAGCAGAAGTCTTCTCATTTAAGAAAGGATATTAACCCAACTGTGTCAGCCCCGGCCGTAGATGCATTGGCCGGCTAAGTATGCTTGAGAAGGTGCTGAGGGATGTTAAAATAATAAAAAAACACTCAGAAAGGGATGAATGATAAGATAAATATATGGCTGGATAATGTATGCACACAGCTGGGTACCTCCCATCTAGAATTGATTAAATGGAGCAGCGGGTATCTGAGTGTGAGGATAAGGTAAACTCACTAATAGATGATAATGAACATTTAGAGAAGGATATTATGTGTCTCAAAGATAAACTAGAGTAGACGGAGAATCATTCAAGAAGCTCCAATTTACATATAAAAGGAATCTCAGAACACTAGGAGGACAGTGTGGGGAGTGTCTCTTTTGTTAAAGGATTAATAAATCATAGGTAATTCTTGTTATGCTCAGGATTTGACAATCATGCGTGCACATAGAGTTCCAGCCCAAGGTTTCAGTCAAGCTAAATACCCTAGGACCATGCTGGTGAACTTTGCAGACTATCAGTTTAAAGAAATTATACTGGCAAGAGCTATTAAGGAGAAGTCATTAACAACAGAAAATAATTTCACCTTCCAGCAGAAACATCTCCAAGGTGAAAAAGAGTTCAAGAGCATGTTTTTGTGGTTTCAAGTGGCCAGTGCTCAGAAATCGATCATTCAACATTATACTGTGTATGGGCAAATTTCGCACTTTCAGTATGGCTAAAGAAGTCTCCATCTTTCTGAAATGAAGATTGAATTGTTTCATTGATTTTTGATGTTGAGAGGTGGGGGCCAGAGGGAGAGGTGGGAGATCTGGCTCTTATTCATGGTGCCAAAGCATCTATGGGAAAGGGGGTAGTGGGAGGAGTGGAAGAGGGGGCGTGGCTCCTGCAGGTCAATAAAGAAGGTCAGATTGGGAAGGAGTGGTCAGGGCAGGAGAATGTGGTGCACTTAAAATTAGTTCCAGAGGAGTTAACCAGGTGAATGTTGGTTGCAGGCTATCTAAATTAAGTGTACATTGGTAAGTATTGTAGGCACATTAGAAATGGTGAAATTCGTTTTGTTATGTATTGATATGGTTTGCACAGAGTAGCAAACTGCACAGGTATATCAATAGGTACAGTAAGCAAAGAAGCCTTTTAGTGAATGGGATGCAGAAGATTTGGTGAGGGTTGTGATGTTTGCACTAAGGAATGTTTAAGGGAGGCTGCTAAGCAGAATGCGCACAATTTTTAAAGCAAGCTTTGCACACAAGGGGTATAATTGTTGAGTCATGGATTTCTATCTTGCTATTTGGGGGTGTTAGAAATGGGGGTCTCTAGTTGGCAAGGGCTTGCACCTTTGTCCAAGTAGGGACCCTTCTTCCTAGTCAGGATAAGGGAGTTATACTCTTTAAAAAAACCTTGCTCACCCCCTTGGTAGCTTGGCACGAGCAGTCAGGCTTATCTCAGAGGCAGTGTGTGAAGCATTTGCACATAACCAACAGTAATACAGTGTAAGCACTACAAAAGGACACCACACCAGTTTTAGAAAAATAGCCAATATTTTTATATACAAGACCAAAAACGATAAGAATCCACAATACAGTACAGTTATCAAAATACGCTTTAAGAACAGTTCCTTGATGTCGATAGTTCCGCCCGGGGCTATCACGGCATCGTGAGCAAACAAATCCAAACAGTTTAGGCTGGTCGTGGCGTCGCGGACCAGCTACGGTGTCAGGATGACCCGCAAACAGTACCTGTTAGAGATGCAGGGTGCCGAGGCCCTTGAAGTCACTCGCGTTGCAGGTCGAGCTCCGCTTTGTTGGGATCAGGAGTGCTGGCGTCAGCAGGCGTTGGGTGCTGTGGCACGAAGTGCAGCGGTGCGGCGTGCGGTGCCGTCAGATCGCGGTGCGAGCAGTGGCTCGGTGTCGGTATCAGGTAGCATCGTCTGTGAGACCCGGGCTGCGGTGCGAGATGAAGGCAGTACTCGTCACTGTGCTGGCAGGTCACGGTGCAAGCAGCTGACGAACAAGAGTTGATGGGGCCGGCATCAGTAGGCAAGGCTGCAGTGCGGGATGAGGGCGGTGTGTCGTGTAACTTTACGACAGTGCCCTAGAACCAAGGTGCAAGCAGCGACGTCGATTTCGGCATGGAGTGGCGTTGTCGGGAAGGCCAAGGCGTCGCCGTGAAGCAAGGTGGTGCGGAGTGCCGTGCCCATAGGTCATGGTGTGTGCAGCGGCTCGGTGGCGGCATCTTGGGTGAGACCAGGGCTGCTGTGCGAGGTTAAGGCGGTGCTCGTCAAGGTGCTGGCAGGTCACGGTGCAAGCAGCGGCGTCGCCGTTGCTGAAGAGCTGTCGTCGGCTGACGAACGGGAGTTGATGGGGCCGGCGTCCTTAGGCCAAGGCTACGGTGCGGGATGAGGGCGGTGTGTCGTGTAACTTTACGAGCATTGCCCTCGAACCACAGTGCAAGCAGTGGCGCCAATTTCAGCGTGGAGCGTCATCAACAGGCCAAGGCGTCGCCGTGAAGCGAGGTGGTGCGGAGTGTCGTGCCCATAGGTCACGGTGTGTGCAGCGGCTCGGTGATGGCATCAGCAGGCGTCGTCGGTGAGACCAGGGTCGCCGTGCGGTATTGCGGCGATGCCCTCAGCGGGGCCAATGCTTCATCGTGTGGCGAGGCGGTGCGGAGTGCGGTGTCCACAGGTCGCAGTACGAGCAGCGGCTCGGTGACGGTGTCAGCAGGTGGCTTCGGTGAGACCAGGGTGGCGGTACGGGGTAGCGGGGGTGCTCTCTATGGTGCCTTCGGGACACGGAGTCGGCAGCGTTGTCGTAGACTTCGTCGAGTTGCTTTTCTTCTGTTGCAGCACAAAACACAGAGTCCCCAGTGCTGAGGGCAGACAAACGTGAAGTCTTTCCTGTTCCTGAGACTTTTTGAATAGGGGGCAAGCTCTACCTCAAGCCCTTGGAGAAACTCATGAAGTAGATTGCAGAAAGTTCAGTCCAGTCCTTTCACTACCAAGACAGAATCAGCCACTGCAGGCCAACACAGCAAAGCAGACAGCAAAGTGGTAGTTCCTCCTCACAGCTTCTCCAGCTCTTCTTCTTGGTAGTCTTCTTGATCCAAAAGAGTTCTAAAGTTCAGGGGTCTGGACCCCAGTATTTGTATCCAAAAATCCTTTGATCCTCTAGGCAGAGGGTGTCTGTGCCCAGCCAGGACCAGTTCTGCCTTCTCTGGTATGATTTCCTGGCAGGGGGTGGAGACGGTATTGTCAGAGGCAGACCAGGCCCTTTGAGGTGCAAGGAAATCTCCTCCCTCTTCCCCCATCGCAGACCAGGTCTATTCGGCCCTTTCCTGACCTACCTAGACTATTGTGAGCCACCCTTGCTTTCTAGCCATCTGTCATCCAAAACCCAGACAGGCAATCCACATTCCAGCAGACGCACATGGGTTGACTGAGCAAGAAAATATCTACTTCCTAAAAGTGGTATTTTCAAACACAGAATGTAAAAGTCACCTTTACTAAAGGATGCATCGTTAGATTCTGAGTTCCGGCATGCCAAATTTTATTTTCACACCTAGTTCCCAGGGCCAGTTATGCTTATAAGGTGTTATAAACAAAATTTCCCATTCTGTCCTGAGGGGAACAGTTAGCATTGCAATATTGAAAAACTAAATGGGCTGTAATTCACTATCAGGACATGCCACACACACCAGGGCATGTCCTACCTTTGACATACACTGCACCCTGCCCAAGGGGTACTTCTGGCCTACCCTAGGGGTGCCTGACATGTAAGAAAAGGGAATATTAGGGACTGGCCAGTGTGTGCACGGCCAGTCTTTGCCTTTTTTATTGTACCTCTGGCAACTTCAAGATGAAACGATGGAAGGATTCAGCCACTAATACCGCATATGGTTAGGGTAAAACTTAATGCTGGTAACATAATGCTGATTTTATGCATGGAAAGATAACACACGAAAGAGTTTTTGAGTTTTACTGTGCTTCAAGCATCAGGTTATTAGCAAAATGAAAACTAAAATTATGTTGTGTAACAATGGAACAGACATTTTATTAGCAGAACTACAGGCTTGGCAGAGTGAATCTTGTCAAAATGATCATTCTTCCCAAGGTTACGTTTTTGTTTAATTCTATTCCCTTAGTTTTCAGTAGAAAAGATATTCTTAATTTGCAAGGTAGAATAGGGTCGTTTATTTGGGCGACAAAATCTCCAAGGATAGCTTGGAAGAAGCTAAGGAGAGGATTAAAATTAGGTGGTTTAGCTCTCCCCGACTTATTATTTTACTGTTATGCTTTCCAGCTTAAAAACTTTAGGATACTAGCTAATAAATTGGATTTTACTTCAAATAGTTTACTATTCCAGGCTATGCTGCAGGATCTCCCGTTTGGTACTGATTATTTTCTGTTTAAATTTGGTGACAAAATTTTTTTCAAAAAAGTCAGGCTGAAAGTTCTAAAGGCTGCTTTATACTATTGGTCGCAGATGTGTAGGTTGCTGTGTATTCAATATTACCACCAATACTCCCCAATTTGGGACTCACCAGGCACCCCGGAATGTTTAATGGATCAATTGGCTCTCCCCTTAAAAAGAGCAGGTCTCCTGAAATGGGGGGACTTATGTGATGAATCGAAAGCTTTAAAGTGGGAATTTCTAGAGGGCATAACTGGAGGGACGTTAACGAGGTTTAAGTTTTATCAACTATCAGCCTGGTGGGGAAGTCAAAATTGGGACATAAATGATGAGGAACCGTTCCTAGAACTATTTAGTAAGCCTATAGAAATGAAAAGGGAAACGGCACAATGGTATAATATATTATTGAATAATAAAGACAACTTGGAAATAGAGATTGCAAAAATATGGGACCCCTCTACAGTTCAGATAGCCGAGGATGTAGAGAAATTATGGATTGATTCTTTTTCACTATCCCAAAAGATAATCAAACCTTCTAATCTAAGAAGAAATCACTTATACACATTGCACAGAGTGTACTGGACCCCAGCGAAACTCTCTAGGATCTCTGGGGCGCAATATTTTTGCCCTAGGTGTAATCTAATAAGCGCAAATGACATTCATATGTTTCTTGAATGTCCTAACATAGCTAATTTCTGGGAACAATTGTGTAAATTCTTAGAAGAGGTATTGTCGGTCCCAATTCAATGTACACCCAGATTGGTTTTCTTCGGCCTATTGCCTGATTATGTGTTTAACAGTAATTTGTCACAGTTTATTTTCTATGTAATGACCATTGCTAGAAGAGAGATCTGCAAAGCATGGAAGTCTGTATCCCCCCCCGAAATTTGCAGAGTGTCTTAAATACATCGTCGCGGTGAGTAAATTTGATATTTTATGTGGGGGTGATAAAGCTGTCAGGTTGTGGTCAGCATTGAATGCCTGGATCGACAAGTAACAATAGTCCAATGATTATGCCAGAGGTAAGTGGTCCTGTCCTTCCTTAGCAGCAAGTACCAATCCGAAAGGAAGTTGGACGGGTAACGACCATTCCTCTGGGCAATCTTCTACAGCTATCCACAAACACGAGGGCTGGAAAGGACAGTTTGTGACAGTGGCTTGAAGAGCGCCTACTATAGAGCAGTCATTAACTGGTGGCATATATGAGGACACAAAAAAAAAAAAGAACTACAGGCTTGCATTCATAATCAACCTAATTCTTACCCGAGGTTTTAGCTATACAAATAATATTGAAGATCTGTATGAGCTAATTGACAGTCCTAAGCTATTTAAAGTGAAAGCACTAATAATGTGATGGAAACCGCTCCCCCTCCTATGTTGTACTCTGGGGGATGTTGTGTCCTGTTTTGACTCTTTTTACTGTGCTGTGCACTGGTACATCTTTTTGTGTTGTAATTTCACTTTGTGTTCTGGTATTGTGTTATGTTCTATTGTATCCTGCATTTACATTTCTTTAGTGATTTCAAGAAATGCTTCTCCATTTACAGCCAAACGCAGCATATAGTTTTAAGCTACCAGTGTTAAACATCTATTCACCACTGCATAAGGTAGTAAAATACCACTGCTTCGGCTCTTCAATAGTTTAATATATCAGCCATCCCAAAAGTGTGGCGGAAACTAAGGACCACAATTATCAACACTTTGGAGGTGATTTAAATGGCACGAAGTGTTGATTTGGGAATTACTTTGAGCCTAATACTTTGTTTGCAATGTAAAGTTGGCTAGTATAACGCAAAGTGTGTACCACTTTGCATCAAGAGGTATTCCAGGCCGCCATCCACGGTTTTTAATGCATAGCCCAATCTACTAACATTTGTAGACTGTGCTTTTCGCAAAACATATGCCTCCTTGAGGCAGGTGCAAAGTAGGAGAAAAGTCTTTTACCCACACTTTTCCTAATTTACATGTACGCACACTGTACAGCGCACATAAAAAGTAGGAAATACACTATAGCTAGTCTAAACATACTGTTTTGTATTGGAAGTGGAGATTTCCAGTGTAAAGTCATTGCTATATGGAGTTATGGAGCAAAGGTATGTACACATTTGCACAAAGGTGTAAGTGTGTGTGACTGGTGCAGAGCAGCCAGAAAATGCCCCAAGATCCTTTGGGAGGAGAGCACCTGAGTCACAGGTATGGCCTTGTCCTGCTTTCTCCGTTTCATGCAACGCAATGCAGCCAGTTCCAGTTCTCACGTTAGGTGATACAGCCCACTATGTGAAAGTTCCTAATTCTCCTGCTGCTGTGGAAATAAGGGTGATATTTGGTGCAGTGCAAAGAGGTCTGCTGCAGCTAGCTATATGTAGATTTGTATTCATAGTGGATTAGTGCATGCATGCAGAGACGTTTTAAGGCATGGGCAACGTAGGCTCTGAGGCAGGGGGACCCTGATAGAGTCAGCACTGTTCTGCAGAGAGTCTGGCCCCGATGACCTTGACTAATTCAAAAACAGATTGTTTTAAATTCCATTTCCCTTTAGTTTATTTTCAGTGTGGGTGATGTGTGAGAGCCATCTACAGACATTTTGCAGAGAAATTATGGCCTTATGTTTCATGCAACATCCATAAAAAAAGTTTTTTTAGATCAATACAGGACCTAACATATGAGAAATGTGAGGGAATCCCAGAGATAATTTGTAGACATATTAGTGAGCTGCAGCTGTGTTACAAATTTGAAAACACAGGTAACTATCCCTCAATATTAGATATAACCACATTTAGAATGTTGACGAGTGTGCCTGCACCTGGCCAAAGAGGTGTCAGAAAGAGCTGAATCTGGATCATCAATTCAAAGCTGGTCCGAACAGGGGTCCCCAAAAAATCCTTAAAATATCCCTGTATGCATGAATGATAAGACCTATTTCAGAGAGCAGCAGTGGAATGTCACATTTTACCATCATATTATGAAAGGAGGTTTCTGGGGGTGGCAATGTGTGACAAAACGTTTGTGTATATCTGTTGTGTGGCATTATTTATGCTGGTGATGTGCTCTTGTGTTTAGTGCAGCCGTGGTTTTGTGCTGCATTATTGCAATGTGAAGTTATTGTAATGTATGGTGTTATGTTATGTTAATAACCACTTATAGAGCGCACGGTCACCCGTAGGTTTCATGGCACTGGACATGAAGAATGTTGAGGAAAAGTTATTGAGCATAGGCTTGCTCGAACAGCCTTGTTTTCAGAGCTTTCCTGAAGCCCAGAAGGTTGTCACAGCTTCTGAGTGCCAGGGGGAAAGAATTCCAGAGTCTGGGGACTAGGTGGGAGAAGCGACAGCCTCCTTGCCGTTTCCGTCTAAAGGAAGGAGTGATTAGCAGATAGAGGTGGGCTGACCGGAGACTGTACCAAGGTGTGTACTTTGTGATCATGCTACTAATGAATCTGGGGCTGTTGCCGTGCAAAGCCTTGAAGGCTAAGCATCCAGTCTTAAAGGCTACCCGTTGGGCTATCGGGAGCCAGTGGAGTTTCACCAGTCCAGGTCTGACTGACAGCCATTTAGGCTGTTTATGGATAAGTCTTGCTGCCTGGTACTGGACAATTTGAAATCTTTTTTGTACACCAGCTGGCAGGCCAAGGTAGACTGAGTTCGAGAAGTCGAGCCGTGAGAGTACCAGGGCTATCACCACCTGTATTAAAGCTGAGTGAGTCAGCAAGTGGCCCATTTTCTTGATTTTCTGTATCTGGTAAAAGCTGGAGGAGATCACTGCTCCCACCTGTCCTCTAAGCGAGAGATTGGCATTGAGAGTAAGCCTAGGCTTTTCACCGAGGGGGAGGGGTTGGGGGGAGGCCCCAGTTCCACTAGCCAGTAATGCAGGCCCCAGCTAATCACGCTCTTCCCAGGCAGTACCAACTCCGTCTTGCCCCAACTCAACCTCGGAGTCAGGAGAGCCAAGTGGGAATATAAGCTGAAGATCATCGGCATAGTTAAAAATGGTGATATTTCTGTTTTTTAATGAATAAATCAGGGGCCGAAGATATAAATTAAAAAGCAGCGGGGACAGAGAGGAACCCTGTGGAACCCCACATGCGGAGGTGAGCTTGGGGGCAGTGAGAGTTCCAAGCCTTACTGCTTGATTGCGGTCAGCAAGGAAGGATTCGATCCAGCAGAGTGCGGGTCCTCGCAGGCCAGCCTGCGCGACACGGTTCAACAGAATGGTATGGTTGACCGTGTTGAACGCGGCCGACAAGTCCAGGAGCACCAGAGCTTGGTGGTCACCCCTCTCTGCGTTTGCTCTGACAGTGTCCAGGACTGCAAGGATCACGTCCTCAGTTGAGAGAGCTGGTCGGAAGCCGCCTTGATTTGGCATTAAGTAGTCCGAGCGTTCAATGAAGCTTGACAAACACCTAGCCACATGGGCCTCTAGTATTTTGGAGAGGAAGGGGAGGAAGTGGGGTGGTAATTAACGGGGTTTGTGGGGTTGGCCCCTGTTTTTTTAATAAGGGGAACCATTGTCGCATTCTTAAAGGTACTAGGGACCTTTCCTTGGGCAAGTGACTCATTGAGGAAGGGGAGTACGCTCTGAGGCATGACGGAGAAGATGTCTTTTAAGACGTGAGGTGGACAGCAATCGTTAGGTGACCCAGATTTAACCTGGGTCATTAGCTCTGACAGTATTTTAGGACAGATAGGTTGAAGGGTGTCTATTGTGGATTGGTTGCTTGATATATTATCCAGTGGTTCCCAGCTAGTGGTGTTAGGGAGGCTGGCTTTGATGGAGGAGATTTTGTCCAGAAAAAAGTTATTCAGGGAATTGCAAAATTCTTGGGTGGGGGTCTGAGTAAGCGAAGTTCTCTCATCATTACACAAGTCGTTCACTATCTTAAAGATTTCTTTAGATTTGTTGTGGGCATTTAGTATTTTGGTAGAGAAGTAAGCAGCTTTAGTAGTCAGGATGGCTTTTTTAAACTCTCTGCTGGCATTAGAGAATTGCTCCCCGTCTTCGGTGGAGTATCTTAATCTCCATTTTCTCTCTATTTGGCGCAGCTCAAGTTTTTGTTTTTTGAGATCGGTGGTGAACCATTCATGGGCATCTGAGTGGCAAGCACAAGAACATTTGGCGATTGGTGGGTGAGTGTTGCTTGCCGACGATAGCCACTCAGTGATCTTTTCCTCCATGGAATTGACGTCCGGGCAGAAGGGGGGTTGGATAGAAGTTCGGAGAGTTCGGCCACATGGGGTCCACCCGAGACATCAATGAACCAATAGTTCAGGTCCCCGATGAGGAGCACCTAAGCATGATTTACCACTAGGGTGGCCATTTGTTCACTTAGGGAGATAGGGAAGGTGGGCATTGCCTGAGAGAGTCGGTAGATGAGTACTAGCACCAAGGACCCTGTGTCTGTGTCAAGTTTGATGACCATGTTCTCGATCTCCGGGAGAATGAGGGAAGTCATAGTGGTGAACTTGTAATTTTTGTGAATTATGGCAGCGACCCCACCTCCCCAGGAGTTGGGTTGACCGACAGGATGTAGTAGTCGGAAGGGAGTGCTGCTAGGATGTTGGGGTAAAGAGTCCTGGGTTAACCAGGTTTCGGTGATTAGGAGGACATCCGGTTTATCAGTGGTAAGCAGCAAGAAGATTTTCAAGTTGGTGCTTTACCAGGGAACGTGTATTAGGGTAATGGAGGCGGAGGACAGTTTGCTTAGTTGTTGTGGACTTGATATCTGTAGGAGAGTATGATCTGGAAGCGGTGGGGAGGGCGTGCTCTTTCTGGGGTAGTGAAATGCCGTTAGTTAAAATGCAACTGTAGGTAGTGGGGTTCAAGGGGGGACAAACTTTTACTGATAATTTTAGTGATCTTAGTTTCCTCGATGAATAACTAATAATTTGGCCAGAATCTGTGGCCCCTGGGCGCGGACGGGCTTGCATTTGGTGCGCCGTCAGCGCGCCGCCGGCGTGCCCGCTGCGCGTCCCTGACATTACGCCGATTTTATACCAGGCGAAGGCTAGCGTCTGGGGGGGCGTGTCTTGCTCTGCCGGTCCGCCCTCCACTCAAACAGCCAGCAGCTGCGGTGGACAGGGGTCGGAGCGGGAGGCGTGCGGCGCAGTAAGTATCCCAGGAATGATTTAAGCAGCAAAGTCCCCTGGTTTGAAATGAAATAATAATTTTTAAAAGAGCAGAAAAACAACACAGCGCAGAGCGCAGCCAACAGTAACATGACTCACAAAGCTTCAATCACGCGTTTCTGAGACTGCAGCCCTTATGTGCAGTTTGGGAGGCTAGCGTCAGGGGGGGCGTGTCTCGCTCTGCCGGTCCGCCCTCCACACAAACAGCCAGCAGCTGCGGTGGACCAGGGTCGGAGCGGGAGGCGTGCGGCGCAGTGAGCATCCCAGGAATGATTTAAGCAGCAAAGTGCTCTGGTTAAAATGGTTTTGAAAATGAAATAATTTTTTTCAAAAGAGCAGGAAAACAACACACAGCACAGAGTGCAGCCTACAGTAACGCGACTCGCAAAGGTGGTTGTTGTGTTGCATTCTGTTTTGAGTGTTTGATTGTGCTTGTGTTTGCTATATTTTAATTCTGCTTTTATGTTTGTGTATGCTATTTTCCTATGTTCTGTTGTTTACTTTAGATAATGTAGATATGAAAACAAATGCTGCTACATTTGCAGTCTAAAGCAATATCTCTTTAAAGCTCCTATGGCGTACAGCCATTTACTACTGTCTACAGTGGTGAAATAGCACTGCCACAGCTCTTGAACTGTTTATGACTCCAGTCTGCCCACAACAATGGCAGTGAACTGCTTTAAAATTATTAGCACTTGCAGCCCTCACGTCATATGATACGACCCAGGGTGATTTAATAATGACATTAAACATCATAATGTAAGCCACCAATCGTAGCCATTAAGCACCAGTTTTCTGCGGCACAAGCAACATCTCTACTTGTAGCTTCTACACATGTTAATTGCAGAGCCGCTGTGGCTAAACAGAAAAATAAATGGTTTAAGTGGTAAACTGTTTCAATAAGGAAAAACACAAGTAAAGTTTCAGATTTTTATTTTATAGGTTAATGGTTTTTAACACAAATGATTTCTGTTACCATTCATTGCTGTTCTGCTCGACATTTTTTTTTCTTATGGGCTCGCCTGAAACGATCTTTTTAAAGTTTATTGTAAATAATGATTACTGCTGTATCGGTATTAATGATGACTTGGCTGTCAAAGGGCAAAAGGAGGTTTTCAGGCAAGTTCATTGAATAATACACAGAAAGGCAGCAGTTGGATTCCAGAACGTGTGCCTTTTCTTTCTAAGAGAACAGGAGATAGAGTGAATAAGCTGCTTGTGTTGTTCATTGAAAATGGGCACTCCTTGGGGAACCCAGATTTTGTATGGCGTGGGCTCAGTGAGGCTCCAGCCTGAGGGTCCAGCAGGCGAATAATTCCTGGAAGATGCTAATTCCTTGGTCTGATTCAGAGCATTTCTAAAAGTGTTGCTTGATTTCAAATGCACATACATTAACCCAAAGCATAGCCTAATTGTGTGTTGGATAATAGCCAGTTGGCTAATTGTTCTTGAGCTCAATTCCCTTGGGCTAAAAACAAATGGGCTAACTACATTTGGCTACACAATTCTGCAATAAATTCCGCTTGCTTGCAACAATTTTCCACCCTATTTATGGCGTTGCGCAAGAAATTGGAAATAACACTTTATAAAATGTATTTTTTCCTGTTGCACATCTTATTTACTAACTTTTCTCGTTTTTCATGCACACCAGTCGCTAAGGGCAACTGTGAAATGTGGATGCTAAAGAAGAGCAAATACAATTTGCACTTACCTCCGAATAAGATGTTGTGCAAAATTAGTGTTCCTGCTTTTTTACTAGCAGGGTTTAAATGGGCTAGTTGCGAATGAGCCGAGGACCATGGGCTTTTTGCGTGCTATGACTCGCTTGCTCACCATGTCAAAATATGTTTTATAATATAAAACTGTTCAACTGGGTTAATAATACATATTAGACTAGTCAGCCTTAGGGTGGTCTTCACTCAAATGTTTTGCCTTCCTCCTCCACTTTTGTTGATCTCGTTTTTGCTATCCTTATCACTGATAACCAGTGCTAAAGTGCATGTGCTCACACATTAAAATATGGTGACATTGGTGTATCCCCAATAGAAATATTTAATTTACTTGTACCTCCCTAGTAAATTGAATCTACTTGTGCCCAGGGTCTGTAAATTAAATGCTACTAGTGGGCTTGCAACACTGATTGCGCCACCCACTTAAGTAGCTCTCTAAACATGTCTCAGTCCTACTCTTGCAGCCTGTGTGCTGTTTTTAAACTGCCATTTTGACCTGGCAAAATAAACCTTTTGCCCGGCCCAACCCTTCCCTTTTAATGCATATAAGTCACCCCTAGGGTAGGTCCTCAGCAGC
The DNA here is from genome assembly GCF_964261635.1 of Lissotriton helveticus. NCBI lineage: Eukaryota > Metazoa > Chordata > Amphibia > Caudata > Salamandridae > Lissotriton > Lissotriton helveticus. The sequence goes on along the minus strand of NC_136071.1, from coordinate 892,021,422 downwards.
CTTCAGGGCAAGGTGCAATATATTTCAAAGGTAAGATGTGTAATTTTAAAGTTTATGTGTCCTGGTAGTGAAAAACTCTAACATTAGTTTTTCACTACTGCAATGCCTACCTCTCCAATAGACTAACATTGGAGTTACCTTATTATATTTAATACGTTGGAATTTCCAAAAGGGAACAGGTAAAAAGTTTGGAAATGCAATTAAAAATCCTAACGCATGGTGAAGTTGGATTTTAAATTACAATTTTAAAAATGACACTTTTGGAAAGTAGGTATTTGCCTGCCTTTGCCATATAGTGGCTGTAGCTTGAATCTGGGTCACATGACTGATTGAAGCTTAAATATGAGCTTTGTGTATTCCTTCTAGACAGCCACACACAATAGGGAGCTTAGGTTTGCCTGGATGGGCCATCATGAGCAAGGTGGGAGGGAGGAGCTGGGAGCAGCCACACTTACACCTGAACAGGCTGTGTCCTGCCTCCACACAAAGGGCTGCATATCACCTGTAGCGTGCCTGGCTCCAGGGCAAGAAAAGCAGGATTCCCGTGGACTTGAAAGGGAAACCTGTGGAAGCTTCACTCCCATTTCAAAGGCACAACTGGGTATAAATAGTGAATCTCAAACACAAACTCTTAAGTACACGTCTGGACCTGTGGGTACTTATATTGCTTCGCCCTCCCAAGTAATATTAGATACAGCTCTCCCACACAGAGGCACACACGGCGAAGCAATAAAATCCCACCTGGAAAGGGATTTAACGCAAAAACAAGCATTTGCAATGTAATCAGTCTTGCCTTTGGGACCTTATATGTATTTAGCTATGCAGCATATTAGCCTGGGTGATGAAACAACTACTGTTCTTTAACATGGAGGTAAAGTAAGCACCAAACTGCATGACACGCCAGGTAGGGGAACACATGGAGATAAATATTACCTTTCAGCTGGAAATGGTATAGTCCAAAAGCTCTGTTTTTAATATACAAGCAGAGCCTTCGGTGGTCATATCACTGAAAATACAAGATTTGAAAAAAATATTATTGTCTACGGGTGGTTGTGGAAGACAATTTCTATGGACTGGAAGCTAGAGAATGCTAAAGTGGTCCTGGTATTTTACTGACCTATGCTGGTTGTTTTCTATCAAGAAAGTTAAATAGAGGCAGTTGCCAGAAAAAAAAGAAAAGAAAGTCCCTCAGCAGAATGCAATTCTGGTATTTTTCTGACCTTTGCTGGTCGTTTTCTATCAAGACAGTTACATAGAGGCAGTTGAACAGAAAAGAAGTCCCTAAGCGGAAGCAGGCACGTCCTAGGGCTGATCTCCAGAGCCCGCAAAGTACATATACATATAAGTATATACTAAAGTGTATGTATCAAAGTATATACAAGAGGTATTGAGTGCTCAACCTAATGAGGCACATCAAAAGACAGTTTTCAGAATAAAGCGTGAGGTTTTATTTGTGCAACACTTTCTAACAGAAAGGCTTTCCCAGATGTCAAATGAAGCAATAAATACATGTATTTGATAGCAATAATAACACACTTACAAGTAGGCAAATGCAATGTTAAATGCATTGAATAAAATTCATGGACAAAATACAAGAATGATAATGACAATGCTGGATGTCCACGGCAAGAAATAATCACTGCTAAATGCAAATAATCAGACACAAGGAATAAACCCTGTTGAAGGATAGCTTGAAAGATATATATATATATATATATATATATATATATATATATATATATATATATATATATATATATTACCTACTGGCGGTCGCCAGTAGGTATATATAGTTAGGATTTTTTCTCTATGGGATTTTTGAAAATTCTATGTCTAATAACTTTGGTGTTTGTGGACGGAATTGGCTGAAATTTTCAGGAAAATGGCACATTTTGTTTCTGAGTAGCCCTTGAAAATTTGGGGGGGGGGTTCGTCAAGGGGGGGCCGAGAAAAAAGGGGGGTCCCAAAACGTGTTTTTATCATTGAGTTTTCCATAGGGCGGTTGGCCTCACTTTTAGCCCGAACGGCTGAATGGATTTGCACGAAACTTGGCAAAATTGTAGGGACTGGTAGCCCGATGTGCCCTTTGTAGGTCTCAATATATGTGCTACAGTGGATTTTGAGAAATTAGCGTTTAAAAAAAGATATATATCTGTAACAGCGGACCGGGCAGCGCTCCAGGACGCGTACTTTTCGCGCAACGGAGCTTTGTGAAGCGAAGCTGATTGGTTCTCCGGTGTCTGTAAACATTCCAAACAGTCCGTAGCGGCCGCCATCTTGTCTCTCGGTAGGATCGAGAGACAAGCGGAGGCCAAACCGAAGGGGCAAATGACCATAAGGGGGCATAGTAGATCCTCCCTGACCGTTTAGGTTTGATGTGGAGGTTTTAAAAGGGCCCCGCGGGGCAAAAAAAAAATAAAATAATAATAATCGAACAGCTGAATGGATTTGCACGAAACTTGGCAAAATTGTAGGGACTGGTAGCCCGATGTGCCTTTGCTAGATCTCAATATATGTGCTCCAGTGGATTTTGAGAAATTAACGTTCAAAAAAAGATATATATCTGTAACAGCGCACCGCTTCGCGTACTTTTCGCGTTACGGAGCTTTGCGAAGCGAAGCTGATTGGCTCTCCGGTGTCTGTAAACATTCCAAACAGTCCGTAGCGGCCGCCATCTTGTCTCTCGGTAGGATCGAACAGCTGAATGGATTTGCACGAAACTTGGCAAAATTGTAGGGACTGGTAGCCCGATGTGCCTTTGCTAGGTCTCAATATATGTGCTTCAGTGCATTTTGAGAAATTAACGTTCAAAAACAAGATATATATCTGTAACAGCGCTCCGCTTCGCGGAGATAAAATTATATGTGTATTACCTAGCTGTAGCTAACACCAGTTAGCGACGGCTAGTAGAAGATAGCGACCATCTTGGGCCCCACTTTGCATGTGAGTGATATTTATCACTAATGACATGCAAAGTGGGCATGCCAAGATGTTAGCGACTGGAAACAGTCGCTAACATCGCTATCTCCTATTATCAACTTTTGGAAATATTCGAGATAAGGGCGAATATCTCCAAAAGCTACCACCTGCCCTGAGCAGTTCTTAGCCATGTTATCCAATGGGAGGTGGATAACATGGCTAAGAGCATTAGCTCGGTAATGCATGAATATCGCTGAGTTTTCAGCGATATTAATGCATTGCGGTCGTTTTTTATCGTATTTGCGATAAACCTTGATAATAGCAAGGTTTATCTGCGATAATTTCTGACGGTAAAAAAATCGTTGCTAAGCATCGTTAGGGATAAATATCGCTTAACTTTGGTAATATGCCCCAACGTCTGTTAACGTTCGATTCGAAGGAAATCAGGAAGTGTTGAAAAACATTGTCTGCGCCATCTTGTCTTTTTTCAAATGCCACACTTTTGTCGTGCACGGCAGCCATTTTAGATGCCTTGACCAGACCCACTCTGTGCACGCTGTCGATCCTTAGCATGGCTCCCCACCCTCGCAAGCATCTCCCCCAGGCAGTGGTCACCCCCGCTCTCTGTCTTATGCATGGGTAATAAACCTCCCCCCATCTGCGCTGCTCTTCCCTGAGAATCACACCCTGTGCCCGCCCGACACCTCCCTTTCGCCCTATTCACTACCGCACCCTCTGACACTCCTTTTCCTCTGTGTCCGATTGTCCAGGCTGGTCCTAGGGTATCAGCTAGCCCTGCAGATGTAGTTTATGGCCACAGCTGTAAAGAATCACCCCTCTTCAAAGGAGTTATAGTAGATCAAGGCCCACACTCGATGAGATCCGTCACAGCAGAAGCGTTGCTATTATCTGAAAACCATCCTGTATTGTGATTGGGGAGGGGACCGAGCCTGAAGCGGAAGATTCCAGGGATGACTCTTTGTACATCAAAGTTTTTACAATTATGTGTCACATTAAAAATATATAGCACTCCGACAAAGTAGTAAGATTATAAAACTTTAATAATTTATAAATATATACAAGAAAACAAAAATAGTAATAACATATAAACATTTTTAGGGAAAAACAACGAAGTAGCGGTCGGCTGTGCGAATAGTCCCAACGCAGCACAACGTCCAGATTTCCGGCGTGGGGCGTCGCGGGGGGTGGGTCATCAGTAGCAAACTGTTGTGCGAATAGTTCCAAGGCAGCAGAACACGCTGAAATCTAGATGACACGAAAGTGATGTCTAGTAAGTTGCCACCCAGCAAATAACGGCGTGGGGCGTCGCGGGGGTTGGGTCATCAGTAGCAAACTGTTGTGCGAATAGTTCCAAGGCAGCAGAACGATGGCACCAAGGTGATGTCCAGTAAGTTGCCGCACTGGTTTTGGTATCCTACAATGCTGCTCCGAATAACGGCGTGGGGCGCCCCGGGGGAGGCGGCGTGAACGGGCCTCTCCAGGTGGAGTGTCATCTGTTGTAGTGGGGCGCCCCTTTACCGTTTCAGTTGCCATTCCGTCCGTTTTTGGTCCACTGTGTCAAAAGCCGCAATTCAGCTGAGTTGCGCCCACTCTTGCTATGCAGCGATAGGCGGCTGTCACAGGACTCTCAAAATGGCGGCAGGCTGTTTCCTTTTTGGGCCTGGTCCACTGAAATGGCCCTGGGACACCTTGGAAATCGGACGCTTGTCTGCTAGGTCTTGGACCCCATTCTCGAAAGCGTCCCCTCCGCCTTGAGAATTCATCAAAAGTTTTGGGGGCCCCGACTCCTGCAGGCTTCTGGTGGGGAGCGGCTGCCATGATTGCTCGCGGAATGACCACGACTGAGCTACGAGATGGTGGTGCTCTCATGCTGACGCCAGCTTCAGTCTGAAACATCCAGAAACAAGGTGGGGCTTTCATCGTTTGGGAAAAAAAAAAAGTTTTCATCCAATGAAAAGTGTTGTTTTTAGGTCATATGATCAAGCCTTCCATCATTAGGAAACCAAAAGTAAAATGAACCAATGAAAAGTTTTATAAACAAGTCACATGACCTGTTATGCGGCATAGGGTATAAAATGCGGAGAAAATACGTTGGCACGTGAGGCGGCGTCAGTAGCGGACCGATGTGCGAATAGGCCGAAGGCAATACAACGCGCCAAGATCCGGATGGCACCGAGGTGGTGTCATAGTTGAGAGTTCTGAGCAGCGGTTGTAACACTGTCTGAAGCTTATTTGCAGCTGCTGCAGCTTCACTACGCGCCAAGATCCGGATGGCACCGAGGTGGTGTCTAGTAAGGTGCACTGGTGTGGCCATCCTACAATGCTGAAAGTCGGCGTGGGGCGCCCCGTTGGCCTGTGAGTTTGCGTCAGTAGCGGACCGATGTGCGAATAGGCCGAAGGCAGCACAACGCGCCAAGATCCGGATGGCACCGAGGTGGTGTCTAGTAAGTTGCCGCACTGGTGTGGCCATCCAACAATGCTGAAAGTCGGCGTGGGGCGCCCCGTTGGCCTGTGAGTTTGCGTCAGTAGCGGACCGATGTGCGAATAGGCCGAAGGCAGCACAACGCGCCAAGATCCGGATGGCACCGAGGTGGTGTCTAGTAAGTTGCCGCACTGGTGTGGCCATCCTACAATGCTGAAAGTCGGCGTGGGGCGCCCCGTTGGCCTGTGAGATGGCGTCAGTAGCGGGCCGATGTGTGAATGGGGCCGAAGGCAGCGCAACAATATTTTCGGAATAGAAGACACCACTAGGCGCTGAGATGCCAAGATCCGGATGGCACCGAGGTGGTGTGTAGCAAGTTGCCGCACTGGTGTGGCCATCCTACAATGCTGAAAGTCGGCGTGGGGCGCCCCGTTGGCCTGTGAGTTTGCGTCAGTAGCGGACCGATGTGCGAATAGGCCGAAGGCAGCACAACGCACCAAGATCCGGATGGCACCGAGGTGGTGTCTAGTAAGTTGTCGCACTTCTGTGGCCATCCTACAATGTTGAAAGTCGGCGTGGGGCGCCCCGTTGGCCTGTGAGATGGCGTCAGTAGCGGACTGATGTGCGAATGGGGCCAAAGGCAGCGCAACAATATTTTCTGATTTGAAGACACCACAAGGCGCTGAGATGCCAAGATCCGGATGGCACCGAGGTGGTGTCTAGCAAGTTGTGGCACTGGTGTGGCCATCCTACAATGGTAAAAGTCGGCGTGGGGCGCCCTGTTGGCCTGTGAGATGGTGTCAGTAGCGGACTGATGTGCGAATGGGGCCAAAGGCAGCGCAACAATATTTTCTACAATATTTTCGGAGTAGAAGACACCACAAGGCGCTGAGATGCCAAGATCCGGATGGCACCGAGGTGATGTCTAAGTTGCGGACCGATGTGCGAATGGGGCCAAAGGCAGCGCAACAATATTTTCTGAAGAGAATACACCACAAGGCGCTGAGATGCCAAGATCCGGATGGCACCGAGGTGATGTCTAAGTTGCGGACCGATGTGCGAATCGGGCCAAAGGCAGCGTAACAATATTTTCTGTATGGAAGATACCAGTAGGCGTTGAGATGCCAAGATTCGGATGCCACCGAGGTGATGTCTAGCAAGTTGCTGTACTGGTGTGGTCATCCTACAATGCTGAAACTCGGCGTGGGTCGCCCCATTAGCCTGTGAGATGGCGTCAGTAGCGGACCGATGTGCGAATAGGCCGAAGGCAGCACAACGCGCCAAGATCCGGATGTCACCGTGGTGGTTTCATAGTTGAGAGGCACTTCATCTGCAGTGGGGCGCCGAGATCCGGATGGCACCGAGGTGATGTCTAGCAAGTTGCTGTACTGGTGTGGCTATCCTACAATGCTGATAGTCGGCGTGGGGCGCCCCGTTGGCCTGTGAGATGGCGTCAGTAGCGGACCGATGTGCGAATGGGGCCAAAGGCAGCGCAACAATATATTCTGAATTGAAGACACCACAAGGCGCTGAGATGCCAAGTTCCAGATGGCACCGAGGTGGTGTCTAGCAAGTTGTGGCACTGGTGTGGCCATCCTACAATGGTAAAAGTCGGCGTGGGGCGCCCTGTTGGCCTGTGAGATGGTGTCAGTAGCGGACTGATGTGCGAATGGGGCCAAAGGCAGCGCAACAATATTTTCTGACTGACACCACAAGGCGCTGAGATGCCAAGATCCGGATGGCACCGAGGTGATGTCTAAGTTGCGGACCGATGTGCGAATGGGGCCAAAGGCAGCGCAACAATATTTTCTGAAGAGAAGACACCAAAAGGCGCTGACATTCCAAGATCCGGATGGCACCGAGGTGGTGTCTAGCAAGCTATGCAGTTGAGTTGTGTGCGCACTTGCGGCGAATAGGTCGAAGGCAGCATAACAATGTTTTCTGAATAGAAGACACCACAAGGCGTTGAGATTCGGTTACCACCGGGGTGATGTCTAGCAAGTTGCCGCACTGGTGTGGCCATCCTACAATACTGCTCCGAATAACGGCGTGGGGTGCCCGAAGGGGGGGGGGGAGCCAGCGTGAATGGGCCTTCCTAGGTGGAGGCTCGTCTGCTGTAGTGGGGCGCCCCTTTACCGTTTCAGTTGCCATTCAGCTGAGTTTCGGCTGCTGTTGATGCTACAGCGACAGGCGGCTGCAAGAGGACTCTCAAAATGGCGGCCTGTTCTTTGGATTTGGGCCTGGTCCACTAAAATGGCCCTGGGACACCTTAGAACTCGGACGCTCGATTTTTTTTTCCTTTCCTGTACATGCAAAAAAAGGTAAATGCCCGGTACGTTACACGCTTCATCTGCCACGATGAACTCTCCAGAGGAACCGAAAAAAAATATAGTTGTGGTAACTATACCATGCATCGTCATATGGAGAGGTGGCACCAATTAATTATAGTGCTGCATAAAAGAGAGATTTGGAGGAGAACCCCTGACCTGCTAGTACATTCATCAAAGAAGTGGCACTGAGAGCTTCAGAGGCAAGTGAAACGGTCCCAAATATTTAGAAGAACTTTGGAAAGATTAAAATGACATGTTTAGATTGTGGTAAATTAATTTTATGTGGACAGATGAGTGTTACTCTAATAAATACAGCATATGAACATCATCATAGTCGATGGTTGGTAGAGACATTTTGACTATATCCTGGACCTGCCCGTCCTCGCCCAAAATGGCGCCGGAATAAATGGGACTCGTAACTCCTTGTTGTGTACTGGTTGCAGAACCTTGAAATCACGAGATACGTATGCAGTTTTGAAGCACATGGCGGGCGGGGACGAGAATTGATTGAATATTTCGACATCCCTATTGATATTAAGTTCTGATGTGTTATTGATTACTGTACTGTTGAAAGTTCGAATTAACGTCACCCATGGTACTTGCCCGCAAATGTATATCTAGATAATTTTATTGTAACTGGCCCTGTCGTATTTTAATTATAAAATGTACGTCCACCGATTCCGTAACTGTTAGACACCTTAGTTCTTGCAACCTAATGGCCCGCCCGTTACGTTCCTCTACAGTGTAAATGTCTATTCATCATATACGATTACAGTTTGCTCCGTGGCAGGCCCACGTGGTTATAGGCTCGTATTTGTATAATGAAATTTTCACAATAAAGGTTTTTAAAAGAAAACATGGTAGTAGTATATACATTGGTAAAGTTTTTAATAATAGTCACTGTTTTAGAATCATTAAAAGGCAAGTGAAATAAAGCAGACCAATTACATGAAGGGTAAAAGGTATAATACGAAGGAACGCAGTAAAGATAAATGGTCAAGGGCTGTTGTGTTTTCTATTCCTGCAACATAAAGTGATCGATAAGAATCTCATATTCAGGCGTATCGGCGACTAAGACAGCAGGTCGACCCTCTTTTGCTCAACGGCTCCGTCATGGGACGAAGAAACGCTCTTTTTCTCGAAAAAAGAATATATTTTACTTGCAGGACAGTTGTAAAATTTCCGGGAAAGTACATTAGCCTGGAACATTATAACATATATTTAAGAAAAAATAATGTTCGGAAGTAATGAAAAGCGTAATTTTTAGGTGATATGACCAAGCCTTTCATCATTACAATAAGAAAAGTAAAATGAACCAATGAAACGTTTTATTAACAAGTCACATGACTTGTTATGCTTACGTTACGCGCTGCGCGCCCCGGATGACTTCCGGATGCGCTAACGCGGCGCGTCATATGACGCATTACGCGACAACGCAGGTCCAGAATATAGTCAAAATGTCTCCACCAACCAGCGGTCGGAACACAACCCCTTTCAGCAGGCTAAATAGTTCTGTTAAATGACAACAGAATGGACAGGCAACAAGAACCATCAGTCAAAGAGGGGAGGGCTAGTTCTTCTCTACCGGGTTACATTGGGGCGCTACCGGAACTGATCGAATTGGTAGTCTACAGTGTTTCTGGATGTTTCAGACTGAAGCTGGGGTTAGCATGAGAGCAGCACCATTTCGTAGCTCCGTTGTGGCCATTCCGCAACCAATCATGGCAGCCGCTCTTTATCGTTATTTTGGGCGGGGTGGGTGGCGGAGCCGAGCTGTTTTGCAGCCATCATTGTGTGGAGTTCAGTTCATCTCACTAGTTTTCTATTTGTCATGAGGGGTTGTTCCTAATGTTTCTATTTTAGCGAGGTCAAAAAGAGATCCCATTAGTGGCCTACTGATTTTACTCGATTCCTTTTCTTTTTTTTTACACGATTTTTCGTTATCTGCAAAGACTAAACAGAGTATTGCGACTCTGTGTTTGTTTGTAAATAGAGAATGAACCAAAGAGATCTAATTCTAAAACAGTAAATACTTGGATAACAATCAATCAAATGGAGAGAGAAGCAGGCACGACGGATTACAACGGGGGCAAAGGCCTGCGTTAACTACCTTTCACTATCTGCAAAGAGAGAGTACTCCTAATAGAAATGAGGGGGGGGGCACCATTCAAAGCAGATCAGTGTGCATAAACACGAAAATGTTTTCACTTACCACGTACTTGACATTCGACAGCTTATGATATTTGCTATTAAAAAACCATTGAAATTCACTGAAAAAACCATAGGTTATAGACCATATATAGTTAGGAATTAGCATTTACAAAACCTTGAAAATTCACTGAAAAAACCATAGGTTATAGACCATATATAGTTAGGAATTAGCATTTAAAAAACCTTATTTTACTCACACAAAACCATTGAAATTCCATATATAGTTAGTTGCACTAACTATATATCGCGCACCCGCAATCCACTGCTGATCATGTCACATATTACATCATTCATGACATGGTCAGTGACATCACTGATGACATCACTGATGACATCTCAAATGACATCACTGATGACATCACTGATGACATCTCAAATGACATCACTGATGACATCACTGATGACATCTCAAATGACATCACTGATGACATCTCATTTGACATTACTGATCACATCACTGATGACATCATTCATGTGATAATACGATGAACCTCTTCAGACTCTAATATAACCTTAGATACACTCAGTGTAAACAGACACTCACAGACTGTCACTCATCCATGGAGTTACTCACACACCTAGTCAGTCATGCAAAGAATCAATCACACCTCCATTTCCTCAACTATACAGTTATACACACCTCACTTATTCAAACATATACTAACACATATTTACTCTATTATACAATCCCTGATACAAGTTCACAGTGATCCATACAGCCACTGACACATTCACTGGCTCTTATGCACAGTTATTTATATATGTCAACTCTCACATGTACTGTGTTTTACATATGTACTTACTTTGACATGCAGCACTGAGATATCCATTCACTCACCAATACACTCATGCACACAGTCAACCGCCCATACAGCTGTTTCCACATGCACTTTTGAACCCATACATCTAGTGAATCAACTGCTCACACATCTATGCACAGAGTCATACACCTCCCAGCCACCCACACACACACTCAGTCTCCCATACAAATACTTGGGCAACCAATCAATAACCCATATAGTTACTCATATAGCTACTGATCAACACATGCAGCAGTTTACAGAACAACAGACATAATGATGCACAAATTAAGACAGTTTAGTCACTAACCCATGCACCTAGTGAGACACATTTAATCACTCACTCATACAGTCAGGCATGCACCTACTAAATCCTTCATCCAGACACTTATACATCCACTCATTCTTCAATATGTAAGACATATTTTAACTTTACAGAAACATAGTCACTGGATGTTGTCATCAGTGATGTCATCAGTGATGTCATTTGAGATGTCATCAGTGATGTCATCAGTGATGTCACTGACCATGTCATGAATGATGTAATATGTGACATGATCAGCAGTGGATTGCGGGTGCGCGATATATAGTTAGTGCAACTAACTATATATGGAATTTCAATGGTTTTGTGTGAGTAAAATAAGGTTTTTTAAATGCTAATTCCTAACTATATATGGTCTATAACCTATGGTTTTTTCAGTGAATTTTCAAGGTTTTGTAAATGCTAATTCCTAACTATATATGGTCTATAAACTATGGTTTTTTCAGTGAATATATATATATACATATATATATATATCACTGAAAAAACCATAGGTTTTACACACGTTATAGTTAGGAAATAGCATTTACAAAACCTATGAAATTCACTGAAAAAAACATAGGTTTGACACCAGTTATAGTTAGCTGTAAATTTTACTCGCATAAAACCAATGAAATTCCCACGTTATAGTTAGTTGGACTCACTATAACTTGCGCGTGCAATGCACTGCTGATGACGTCACATATTACATCACTCATGACATGGTCAGTGACATCAGTCATGACATCACTGATGACACCATCCTTGTGACATGGGAATTTCATTGGTTTTATGCAAGTAAAATTTCCAGCTAACTATAACTGGTGTCAAACCTATGGTTTTTTCAGTGAATTTCATAGGTTTTGTAAATGCTATTTCCTAACTATAACGTGTGTAAAACCTATGTTTTTTTCAGTGAATTTCATAGGTTTTTTAAATGCTACTTCCTAACTATAACGTGTTTAAAACCTATGGTTTTTTCAGTGAATATATATATATATAACATTTCTATGGCAAAATGAAACCCCTCATTTTGTTCCTTTTCAAATTAAATGTATTAAGTGTTACCACTTTATTCCAATCAAGATGACTTCAGGTGTGCCATACTTTTGTCATTAGTAAGACTGTTAGCGTTCTAGTTGTTCTTTAGAACACTCTGGGACATTCTGTCATTGGGCTATAGTTGGGCTACATCTGGCTGATATTTGGGCTACATTTGGGCTCTTTTGTCTCTGGTGGCCATCTTGGGAGACTGCATATCAGAATTTTTTTAATGAAATATAAGAGGATTTGAGAAGTCACTCATAATGTGCCCTAATTTTTCTTTCTTCAGCACTAATGATAATTTCTATGGCAAAATGAACCCCCTCATTTTGTTCCTTTGCAAATTAAATGTTTTAAGTGTGAACACTTTATTCCAATCAAGATGACTTCAGGTGTGCCATACTTTTGCCATGAGTAAGACTGTTAGTGCTCTAGTTGTTCTTTAGAACACTCTGGGACATTCTGTCATTGGGCTATAGTTGGGCTACATCTGGCTGATATTTGGGCTACATTTGTTTTTTTTTGTCTCTGGTGGCCATCTTTGGGCTACATTGGGCTACATTGGGCTACATTGGGCTACATTGGGCTACATTTGGGCTCTAACATTTTCTCAGCAACTACTGAACAGATTTACACCATTCAAAGAAAAGCGTAATCTGCGAGCCGGACTCTACCTTTCTACCAAATTTCTTATACATCCATTCAGCCGTTCGAGCTGTAGCCGTGTCTAAACGTCCTATGGAAAATAACATGGGGAAAACACGTTTTGGGACCCCCTTTTATCTCAGCCCCCACTTGACGAATCCCCCCCAAACTTTCAGGGAAGGAGCGGAGCGGAGCAGGCCATCTTCTTTGAGAAATTCGCAAAGATTCGTCCACCGGCGCCAAAGTTATTCTCAATAGAATGTTGCGGATTTCCTATGGAAACTAGGTACTAACTATAACTACCTACTGGCGACCGCCAGTAGGTAATATATATATATATCCCAACCAACTGCAGAGACCCATTTAGATGCAGCCACACACGAACTCAATTCTGAACTCCTTTATTCAACAGCCTGCCAGCAGGTTTACAAAGGTGACGCTCTTCAGGTAATCAGACGCCAAATGCATTTCGAGAGTCTCCGCTCTCTTCCTCAGTGGCAAGGTCATCATGTGCTGGCCCACTCCCTCTTCCTTAGTATATAGTCCCCGCCTCTTGGGCGTTAGCAGTCAGAGGCGTTTCTGGGATCCGTAGTTTTAGTGTTCAATGGAGTGATCCCCAGCGAAATGGATGCAAATATTAAAACCAAGTGGGTTGAAGGCACATCTTGTTTGCTTGCCTGCCATGCTTTGTTGCCATTGATGGAGCGTTTTCAGGGGATACCTCTGCAGTACTCCTCAAAACGTTTGTGTCCGCTTTTCCCTCCGTGGTATAGCAACAAAGCATGGCAGGCAAGCAAACAAGATGTGCCTTCAACCCACTTGGTTTTAATATTTGCATCCATTTGGATTGTGGATTTCTATATATATATATATATATATATATATATATATATATATATATATATATATATATATATATATGGTAGCGTTTGCGGGAAAATATCCGGCGTTTGGATTTCTGAGACGCCAACTGTGGGTCCCACACTTTTGACCCTGACAGGTTACTGCCTAAAACAAATGGAAATTGTGCATCATACTGAGAATATAGAAGATATCTTTTAAGGGTAGTACCCTTATGAAAAACATCTAATACTATCAAGAACGAAGATGGAGAGATAGGAATAATTTCTGAGGAATACACCCTTCAAAATCATAAGGTGTATTTTGTACTATAAATATATTTGGCGAAACAATTGGAAAGAGATTTTCCGATATATCAATAAGAGAGCAAACATCTCTGAATCTGGATCAAGCCCGCATACAAATTACATATATTGAGGGTACCAACCCGTGTCTGAATCGTGATATTGTGATTTGGAAGATCAAGACGCCTGACTACACTCATTGCGCCCTGAAGAAGTTCCGCTTGACGGAACGAAACGCGTTGGCTGGCATTTCAATTGGATCAATAAAGGAATCTTGAACTTTTTTGCATTTACGGATACAGCGTTTTTTGATTTGAAACATTTACTGCTCCTAGACTTTACAAACCATACATGGTGGAGACTTTAAATTTGTTGGCGGTGCTTTTCAAAGTTTTCAAAAAATATATATATATATATATTCACTGAAAAAACCATAGGTTTCACACACGTTATAGTTAGGAATTTGCATTTCAAAAACCTTGCAAATTCACTGAAAAAACCATAGGTTTCACACATGTTATAGTTAGCTGGACATTTCACAGGGCTTTAGTCACAGGTCAGAGGTCGGGGGCGGGAATAACCCTGTTGGAACACCATTTAAACGGTTATGTGTTCGTATTTTTTAACGCTGCTCCTGCTTTTATTTGTTTTTAAATTACTGTGAGCTCACCTTCACCTCTTTGACGCCCGCTGTCCTGTCCGCTGGCTCCCCGTTCCACCACGGGTTCTCCCGCTTGACGTGGAGGGAGCGAAGGTGGGACAGGGCTTCAGTCACGGGTCAGAGGCCGGGGGGCGGGAATAACCCTGTTGGAGCACTATTTAGTTGTGGGCTCCACAGGCACTCGCTGGATCTGTTGTTTAACTGGGGTGGCGAAGTGGCGGGTATGACTAACAATATTTGCTGTTTTGCACACTCTCGTTTGCACTGAACCTTTTAAAAGTACTTACTGTGGAACTGCTATTTTTTAACGCTGCTCCTGCTTTTATTTGTTTTTAAATTACTGTGAGCTCACCTTCACCTCTTTGACGCCCGCTGTCCTGTCCGCCGGCTCCCCGTTCCACCACGGGTTTTCCCGCTTGACGTGGAGGGAGCAAAGGCAGGACATGGCTTCAGTCACGGGTCAGAGGTCGGGGGGCGGGAATAACCCTGTTAGAACACTATTTAAACGGTTATGTGTTCGTCGCACAGCGGACGAGCGAATCGGGAGCACCGGTGGCGCGCCGAAGGCACGCCAAAGGCAAGCCCACGCTCGGACGGGGCCAGGGGCCACCCCCCTGCCCTAAATTCTACAGCTTACAGTTATTCCTGTGATAACCTACTTAGACTCAGGCCCAAACGCTATGCCAACTGTGAGACGCTGCTGTTAGATGATTCTTCAATCGGCTGCCCTGATTGTAAGTTCTCCGCTTCCCATATCCATTTAGGAATAACGGGGGAGAATGGAGAAGGCAGGAATAAGATCTCAGATATGAATATAGCTCATGACAGACAGTTCAATTTCCTCAGTACGAACTGCAGATCACTGCCCAAACTTAAAGAGGATATTTTTAATCTTTTAACTGATGAACAGCCGGATGCATTATTTTTAACTGATACATGGTTAAATGCTAGTTCAGGGCCAGATATTGCCCCAGCCCTCCCCCCAAATTATGCCATAGTTAGGAAAGATCGATTGAACCAAGGTGGGGGTGGCATAGGGATAATCTTTAAAAAAACATTTAAATGCAAATGGGAAGATCTTAATCTGGCCAACTGTGAAGCTCGTCTTTTTAAACTTACTTTGACTCCCCAAACTACATTCACTGGAATCCTGATTTATCGGCCACCTGGGGTGGCTGGGGATTGGGTGGCTGCTTTGTCAGAGCTGAGTGCTCCATTTTTAATGGAAGCTTCTATGTTTTCTATTTTTGGGGATCTCAATTTGCACTTGGAGGATCGTAGTTGCCCTATGATCCTCAATCTTCTTTCTGACCTAGAAGCACTTAATGTTCAATTGTGGAACAATGGCCCCACTCATTCTGCAGGTCATTTATTAGATCCGATTTTTGCAAATTTCGATCGTATAATCTGTGAGCCCGCTTCCCCTATTTTATGGTCTGATCATTTTCTTATCCATTTTAAAATTTGGGTTCCTAGTATCAAAAATCTGATTACATCGGACGTCTGGTTTAGGAATTGGCAAAAACTTAGTATAAATGATCTCAACGCACAGCTAATCCATTCAAGCCCTGACACTGTTTTTAAGGAGCTTGAAATTAGTGACCACAAAGTGATCAATAGCTGGCTAGCCAGTGCCGTACAGACCACAGCCCCGCTTACTTTGAGCAAACGCAAATCATGTAATCCCCCTGTCCCGTGTATTACTGAGAAATTAAGAGAAGAAAAAAGTAATTGTAAAAAATTAGAGAGGCAGTGGAGAAGAGATTATAACCTAGCCACTAAGGAAGTATATAAACAAGCGCTTAATGCCTACCATTTGTCCTGTAAAATAGCTAAGGGTAATTACACTAAAGATACCATCTTAGCCGCACAGAGCAATCCTGGCACCCTTTTAAAGTTTTGAAAAATCTGGCAGGATCGGTCTATGTCACAAGCCAAATTTGTTGTCCCCAGGTTCAAACGAGCATGCTTGGGCGGACGCTCGTTCACTTATTTGGCCCCAGTTTTGTGGAATTCTCTTCCACTCAAACTACGTCTGGAACCTAGTTACCTCCAATACCGGAGGGGAGTCAAAGCCTGGATTTTAATCAGTAGCGTCCACAGTACTCTTTGTTCAGTTAAACAGATCCAAAGCACCGGGAAACCCTCAGGGTAGCTGTTGCACCATACAAATGTAATAAATAAATAAATAAATAAAATAATTTCACTCACACAAAACCTTTGAAATTCCCCCATTATAAATAGTTCAGCTAACTATAACTCGCACGCCCACAATGCACTGCTGATGACGTCACCTATTACATCACTCATGACATGGTCAGTGACATCACTCATGACATCACTGATGACATCTCAAATGACATCACTGATGACATCATCCAGTGAATGTGTCTTGCTGAAAAATAAATATTTTTTATATATGTATATCTAAAGGTCGATGGAAGAATAAATGGGTAAATAAGTGTCTAAATGGATTTTTTTTGTAAAATTGATTGTATAACTGACTTATTAAGTGTATCTTAGTGAATACATGTATTAGCAAGTAATATTTAAATATGTAAATATCTGTATCATTGTCTCACTTTGTGTATAAGTGGCTGCATGGGTTAGTGAGTAGCTACATGAGTGTCTATATGGGTTATTAGTTGGTTTTTTCAGTATCAGTATGAGTGTTTGTATGGTTTGGTGGGGGTATTACTTACCACATAGATTCATGAATGAGTGACTCACTGATTCTATGTCTTTTGAAGACAGCATGTGTGCAGGACTGTAGAGGTGAATGAGTGTGTATATGGGTGTGTTAGTGAGTGAATGACTGTCTCAATAGTGTCTTTATGAGTACCTACATATGTTTTAAACTAGTTTATGTGAGTATTGATGATTATAATTGAGTATATGTGAGAGTGAGAGTTTAGAAGAGTTCCTGTATAAATAAGTATGTGTTTCTATAAGTGATTGTTTAAGAGAGTAAATATGTGTACGTTTCTGTAGAAGTAAGTGTAGTGGTGTGTGTATAGCAGTAAAATCAAGTAAATGGATTTTTGATAGTTTATTTGCATGTGTGAATATGTGTGTGAGTAACTATATGGATGAGTATTAATTTGTAACAGGATGTATAGGTGTATGAGTACATATGATGAGTGAGTACATGTATGAGTGACTATATAGCATTGTTGGTGAATGAGTGGATGTGTATGTAGATGTTGGAATTTCTGAATAGGTTGTTGTAATTGGCATTGGTATCTCCATTTTTTAGAAAATGTTAGTTTCTATTTTTAATGTGTGTGTCAAAGGTTATTTTACGCTGAGAGGGCTGCCACTCTGTCACAAGGATGATGTCATCAGTGATGTCATTTGAGATGTCATCAGTGATGTCATGAGTGATGTAATATGTGACATCATCAGCAGTGCATTGTGGGCGCGCAAGTTATAGTTAGTTGAACTAACTATAACGGGGGAATTTCAAAGGTTTTGTATGAGTGAAATGTCCAGGTAACTTTTCAGTGAATTTGCAAGGTTTTTTAAATGCTAATTCCTAACTATACCGTGTGTGAAACCTATGTTTTTTTTCAGTGAATTTGCCAGGTTTTTTAAATGCTAATTCCTAACTATAACGTGTGTGAAACCTATGGTTTTTTTAGTGAATTTCTAAGGTTTTTTTAAATGCTAATTCCTAACTATAACGTGTGTGAAACCTATGGTTTTTTCAGTGAATTTAAAAGGTTTTGTAAAAGATAATTCTTAAATATACTAATTATTAAATTTATTTCTATTTATACTAATTATCCTCTTTTTATAATAAATATTTACATATTATTTTTCCCTTATTTATATTTTTATGTAAAATAATTATAAAACTAAATACAAAAATATTTTTTTCTTATTATTATTATTTTTTTTTTACAAGCATATTTTTTGGGGGGGGATAAACACACGGTATGTGTACGGTAATCGCTCCGGTATTTGTACTGTTAATCATCCTCTGTGCGAACCCCCAAAAAGTTTTATAATCTTAAAAACGTTATATCTATGTATTTATTGTAAATTTTAAAGGTAGACATTATCTGGGATAATCAAGAAAATGGTTTTTTAAATCTTTTAAGAAACGTGTATTACTTTTTAAAGTAGTTACGAATCTCGTCAGGGTATGTCGCATGTAAACGCGCCATAAGAGCGCCGTTAGCGCACCTTAAGACCTTCGTGCGCATACCCCCGAAAGTTTTAAAATCTTAAAAACGTTATATATATGTATTTATTGTAAATTTTAAAGGTAGACATTATCTGGGTTATTCAAGAAAATGGTTTTTTTAAAACTTTTAAGAACCGTATATTACTTTTTAAAGTAATTACGAATCTCGCGTGGGTATGTCGCACGTAAACGCACCATAAGAGCACCTTAAGACCTTCGAGCGCATACCCCCGAAAGATTTATAATCTTAAAAACGTTATATCTAAGTATTTATTGTAAATTTTAAAGGTAGGCATTATCTGGGATAATGAAGAAAATGTTTTTTTTAAACTTTTAAGAACCGTATATTACTTTTAAAGTAATTACGAATCTCGTGAGGGTACGTCGCACGTAAACTCTCCGTAAATGCAACGGAAGCGCATCATAAGAATACGTAAGCGCTCCGTAAGCGCACCGTAAGATTATGTACAGTCATGTGACTTTAAAACAAGAGATTCTATTGGTTTATAATACTTCTTACTCCAATTGTTGAAAGACCCCTCCCATTTTAATCATTCTTCTTTGACTTTCACAGAAGAACCATCTTTTTTCTTCAGCTCCTTTGCTTTAGAGAAAGACTTTGAAATGGCTGGACTTCCAGAAGAAAATTCTGATCATTCTTCATTTGAAGAATTTGTGGATGAAGACCCTCAGCCCAAGAAAAAAGAAGCCATTGTGTGGAAATTTTTAACCCTGGGCGTAGTAGGCGTAGTGGGGCTACGCGAAGCTATGCGAAGTGGGCAAGAAACTACGTACACCTACGCACTTCGCATAGCACCACTACGCGCCACCTGCCTCCCTCCCGCCCTCCCTAAATACTACCCGCCTCCCTCCCGCTCTCCCTAAATACTTAAATAACGTTTTTAAAAAGAATAAAAACCACTTACCTTGTCCGCTGCATTTCCGGGGCTCCCTCTCGTAATCGCGCCGCCATCTTGGATACTAATGCGCATGCGCGGCCGCTCGCGCATGCGCATTTCTCATGAGAACTGCGCATGCGCGGGCGGCCGCGCATGCACATTAGTGTCCGAGATGGCGGCGCGATTACGAGAGGGAGCCCCTGGGACGCAGCCGACAAGGTAAGTGGTTTTTATTCTTTTTAAAAATGTTATTTAAGTATTTAGGGAGGGCGGGAGGGAGGCGGGTGGCGGGCAACTTCGCTACGCCCACGGAGTGGGCGTAGTGTTGCCTGCTACGCCTACTTTGCAAATGGCGAAGTAGGCAACACTACGCCCACTCCGTGGGCGTAGCGAAGTACTACGCCCAGGGTTAGAAATTTTTTACCTTCCCTGACGCTGAAAAAAAGTGAATGCCCCAAAAGTTACATGTAAAATATGTAACACTGTTTTATCTAGGGCCAATGCCAATAAAAAATATTCTTTTGGCACAGCAAGCATGGTTCGCCATGTAAATAACCTTCATCCTAATAATTGGGCAAGAGCCGTTGTGAGAAGATCGGAGGAGGAGCAGGGCTCTGTTGCTCCAAGCACTTCAAGGGCACCACCACCACCACCACTACCATCAACTATGATTCCTTCTTTGGAGCTGGAATTCAGTAATTTAATGGTTCGCTGCATACATTGCAACCAACTGATTTCTTATGGACAACAGTCCATAGAAATAATCCTACAAAAGAACAGGAGCCACAACTGCTCCCAATAATATATATATTTTTTTAGTTCTTTGTTCCTGTTGAACAGTTGTTTCGTTTGAAAAGTTAATTTTTTTCTCCTTTTTTCAAGAAAAGAAAAAAAAAACAGTTATTTTCAGAACTACCTCCACTGGTCAAAAAAAGAACTATATTTCTATGTTTGTATGTAAAGGATGTGGTACAGCATAAATCTATAGGGTGTTTACCTATAGTATACTGTAGTACTTCCAAAGCACTTAAATGTAACATATGTATATAAATATGTTACAACTCTATGCTTCAATTTGCACTATTAGTGAAAGTGCGTGGATGAATTTGTATGTATTAAGGGCGGTTTTATAATCCCCTTGTGTCTCTTTTACACAACCGTTGCATCACATTTGTGATGCAGCGGTGGTGCAAAAGATGCGCCATGAAGTATGGTTTTTACAATCTGACGTACTTGGAAGGTGCATCATATTGTAAAGCCGTGCACCAAAAGGAGGCTTTCCTGCATACATGGGGAATGTTCTGGTGCAGGAACGCCTCCTAAAAGTGAATAAGTGAAATGTATAATATTTCATTCAGGCACTTTTGGACTTATACTGCGTCAAAATCCTGCACCTGTTTGAAACAGAGAGCGAGGGGGAGTGAAGGAAAGGGAGCAGGAAAGGGAAGGGGTGTGAGATACATACAGGAGGACGTTGAGTGGGGGAAGGGGAGTGACAGTGCGTGTAGGGCAGTGACAGTTAGGGAAGGGGTATGAAGGTGAGGGATGGGGAATGAGGGAGAAGAAAGAAAATTAAGAGAGAGGGAAAATGAGTGAGGGAGAGAGGAGGAGTGGTAGAAAGAGAGAGGAGAGGAGATTAAGGGTAAGTGAGAGAGGGAGAGAGTGAGAGAGAGGGAGAGCAAGGGACTGAGAGGGAGTGAGGCAGTTAGAGTAAGTGAGACAGAGGGAGACAGGGAAAGAAACATGGAGGAAAAAAAGTGAGAGAGGGAGAGAACAAAGGGGAGTAAGTGAGATGAAGTGTGGGAGTGATGAAAGAGGAGTGAAGGAAGGGGAGTGAGGGAAAGTTGTGAGGGTGAATGAAAGGCAGTAACAGTGAGAGAATGGGTATGTGGGTGACGAAAGGGGAATGAGAGAGAAGGAAGGAGATTAAGAGAGAGGAAAGGGGACTGAGGGTTAAAGTAGGAGTGAAGGAAACAGAAAGGGAAAGAGAGGAATGGTGAGGGAGAGAGAGGGGGAGAGAGGGAGAGAGTGAGAGAGAAAGAGAGAGAGAGCAAGTGACTGAGAGGGAGTGAGGTGGTTAGACTGAGTGAGACAGAGGGAGAGAGGGAGAGAGAAATGGAGTGATGGGGAGTGAGGGAGTAAAGGAAGGGGAGTAAGCAAAAGGGAGTGAGGAAAGGGGAGTGAGGGAAGGGGACTGACGGATGGAGTGAGGGAAAGGGAGTGAGGGGGAGTGAGAGAATGGGAGCAGGAGAAAGGGAATGGGAGTGAGGCACAGAGAGGAGAACATGAAGTGGGGAAAGAGGAGTGAGATTGAGTGAAGGGCAGTGACAGTGAGGGAAGGGATATGAGCATGAGGGAAGGGGAGTGAGGGAAAAAGAAGCATATTAAGAGAGAAGAAAAAGGAGTGAGTGAGAGAGAAAGATTTATGGAAAGAGAGTCAATAAAAGGAAGAGTGGTAGAGAGAGAGGGAGACATTGAGAGAGAGAAAGAGAGGGAGAGTGAGGGACTGTAAGGGAGTGAGGCAGTTATAGTGACTGAGACAGAAGAAGAGACTTAGAGATGGATGGAGGAAAGGGGAGTGAGGGAGGGAATAAAGGAAGGGGAGTGAGCAAAATGGAGTGAGGGAGTGAGAGAAGGGGAGTGAGTGAAAGTGAGTGAGGGATGGTGTGAAGGAAAGAGAGTGAGGGGGAGTGAGAAGAGAGTGAGGGATAGAGCAAGACAAGGGTAGTGATGGAGGAAGAAAGGAAAGAGAAGGGAGGGACATAGAGGGGAAAGAGGGAGCAGGAGAAGGCGAGTGAGGGTGAGGGGATGGTACTGATGGTGAGAGAAGGAGTGTAAAGGTGAATGAAGGGGAGTAAGGAGAGTGAGGGAAGGGTACTAAGATGAGTAAAGGAAGGGGAGTAAGGGAGAGAGTGAAGAAAGGGAAAAAGGGAAAGAGAAGTAAGAGAGTGATGAAAAAGTATTTTTTGTTTGTCATACTTACCTTATAAGTAATGAAAAGTTAATAAAAAATTTTTTTTCAAATATAGTATCTGTGGAAAAGAAGAAAAAATTGAGTTTTAATATATATTTCACAATACAAAATAATTTGTACAATATGTTATGTATCTTATTTTGCTTTTCTCAGAATATATTGAATTTCACTGAAAACAGTGAGTTTAATACTACTCATCATATAACAGCGGGCAAAAAAAAGACAATCAATAAGATTGTCTTTCAAAAACCCATTCAACATTTTCATTAATAATGTAAAAATTAGAAAAAACATATCTTAGTTTCTTACGTAAATATGGGACATCTCCAACAATCACAAAGTAACAAAACATTATTACTTCTTTTTTATACACTCTAAATAAAGGTATGTACAAACATATGCTAACAACATTTACCCGAAATAGTCCTTTTTTGTTTCAGCTATCATTCCTCATGGCCAAATAGTATGTGTGAAATCCTTAGTTTGGAAGTTACTTAATAGTACTCTTAAGCGTCCGTTTCCCAACCTTCTGAATCAAAAGCACCAACATCTTTTGTACCATCTAACAATGGTTATACCTCCACCCGATGCTATTTATCATGTACATAGAACCTTAAACAACTAGCATGCTATCAGAATCTCAACATCATCTGGTATGCCGATGACACTCTGCTCATCCTTTATCTTAGCAAGGAGCTCTATAACATTAAAAGAAACCTCTACAAGGGAATAAAAAATGTCACCTACATTTACGACAACTACTACAAATCTAAAACACCTCTGCCTCACTGATGATCAACATCTCTTGTGATAGCCACATCACCCACTATCTGATACACTTAGACTACCTCTACGTCAACTACACAATTTTTTTAACCTAATCACCCTCACTCACAAAGTACTTTTCAACACCATACTACCCTCTCTTAACAGCAGTAATTTTCCCAGGCCAATTATTTTCCCTAAAATTTGGGTTGTAAAAACATTAGGTAAGAATTTGGTAAGTTATAAGGTAAACGCTGTTTAAAAATCAATTGAGTATCATTACAATGTGTCCAGCCTTTTGTACATTTTAAATAAGCTGTGTAATGTCCTGATGTTGTAGAAGGACCATCATGGAAAATAATTGCTACAGTTACAAAAGTTCTCCCTGATATTGATAGTTGGGAAGGCACAAAATCTTTGATTAAAGTTGTCAGTTTTCTTCCAGCAGGTCTGCATCGTTGCAGCATTAAAATTACATACTGTCCATATCTTTGTATAAATAATGTTGATAATATTTGTGAGTTACATTGGGTGCAGACCATGTTTTGATTTGCTTCTCTAACTAGATTATTAAAAAACACTGATTTGCAGTCTGGTAAAGTCAAATATATAAATCCTTCAGTGTCTAGTACTACTTGAAAACGAACAATTGTCACAGTCATGTTGCCATTTATAAGGCCAGAAAGATTTTCAATATCTATACCTTCATCTTGCAATACAACAAGCATATACATTAGAAATTCCTGACACTCTTGCTGAATATTCTGTGAAAATTGATTTAAACCAGAACATATGTCTAAAACATTTCGAATATCAGAAACACTTTCTATTTTAGTTTTATCACTACTACATTTCTCAAACACAGAATTCAACAAACAACAACATTTTTCGTCCCAATTTTCAACAATTTGTTGTTGTAAAGTTTGAAGAAAAAAAACAACATTAACCACTACATTAGCATAGCAGTTGACACCAGAACGGTTTTCAAACTGAAAACCAACAACCTCTTCAATAGAATCCATTTTCTTTTTGCTTACTATTACTGGTTCATCTAGTTTTTTTCTTTTCTCTGCAACCTCGCTACAATTTTTCTCATATCTTCTTTTTCGACCTACCACACGCTTTTCAAATAAAGGATATTGAGGTAAATTGGGAGCATGTTCTCTTCTTAACCTATTATACTCTTTTACACAATTTACATCTGCACTAATCTTTGTCTCATCAAAATCAATCAAGTATAATCCAGATAAAGTTCTGACTCAAAATAAAGCAACATATGCCATACCCTCTTTAAACACAGTACTTCCAATATTCACCAAAGCAGTATCTACACTTAAACCTTAAGATTTATGAATAGTCACCGCATATGGCAAACAAACAGGAAACTGTTTTCGGCGGACATATAAATCTTTTAGAAGCAAAAAGCGAGCTGAACAACGACTCAATTGTTGTACTTCTTCAATTTCATCAAATTTGATTTTCAAAAATTCAATGTTATCTCTATTTGGGTAATTCACAAAATCAACAACATTACCCATTGCTCCATTTACTAAACCTCTTTCCACATGTAAATTACGTCGTAAAATTATCTGACAATTTATCCATGCATATAGATTCTTTTCTAAGCCAGCAGTTTTAGATATTCATTTCTCTAAAGAATCCAATTTTGACTTCAACTTTTGTGACAAAATAATAGTAGCTCCTTCATGCTCTATTCTATCAATAGCTTCCAGTTTTATAATTTCTTGATTTTCTAACTTTAACATTTTTTCATTGAATATTGAACATTCTTGCAGAGTGGGCATCAAGCATATGACTGATTTCTTTTCTGCAATTTTTCTATATATTCTCTGGAACAATATTTTCATTTGGAAACAAATTTGTAAGTAATCGTGCCTGTAAAGCTTCTTTGCCATGTGCACTCACTTTTCCAATTCTTATATCTTCAAGAATACTTTTATAATCAGCGTCCTTTGACTGTCGCATATTTGTAATGAGTTCTGAATATTCGAAATATGACCAAATATTAACATTTCCTATGCTATCCAGGCACTTTCTGGGGTCTTCATGTGTAACTGTTTTAAATACTGGTTGTCCTTTCACAAGAGTTAGTTGATGTAGATCTCCAAAATCTATGACGTGTTTGCCTCCAAATAACACATCATACTCTGTTTTAAGGATTTGTTGCATTCTTAAATGCACAAAGGCAAGCATTAAATTTGATACCATGCTTACCTCATCAATAATGAGAAGTTTCATTTTTTTCAAGACTCTAGAAACTTCACAACAAGCTTCTCCAGATAGCTTGTGGTATTCTAATTTATTTTCATGCTCTACTGGCAGCATCAATAAACGATATAAAGTAATCCCTTTAATGTTATGTGCTGCCAACCCAGTTGGAGCAGTAAAAACACAAGAGAGTGACGACTCAGTTCTTTTCTGTAGATAAGTTGCAATTCCTTTAATTAGAAAACTTATTCCAGTTCCTGCTTCTCCACTCACATACAGTCGGACAGGTACATGAGCACTCTTTTTTCTCATTATATAAACCATGCTCAATCTGCTCTGTCACTTGATCATATATTTGTTTTTGCTCAACATTTAGTTGTTTTTCCAATTCTTCTAAGTTTATTACAACCTCTTGAGCTTGTTGCATTGCTGTTTCCATCTCATCCATGGCAGTTGCTGCATCATTTTGGATAATTGGCTTTCCTAGTGGATCCTGGCTCAAGGAAGCAGAACTTTCACTGTCTTGAGAACTGTCTCTAGCAATCTCTGCTGCAATTGTAGATTCTTGCTGTATTTCGTTGTTCAACATTTTCAGATAATTATTAAAAACAGGACATTCTATAGTATTTTTTGTTGCATTGAATGAATCTTCATAACTGTGAAAATCTCCAAGTAGTTCCAGTTCTGTATGCCATGGCTGAAAGAGTTGCAAAAGAGCTAAATAGTAAAATTCCCTTTTGTCAGGAGTTTCGCAACTCAGTTTTCGGTGATTAATCAAATGTCCTTTTCTTTGTTTCACTAAACATCCTTCAGATCCAATCACAGCATATACTCCTTTATTCATATCTTCTGTAATATTCCTCTTAAAAGTATAGCTTTGCAGTACTTCATAGAGACAAACGTTCTCAAGATGATTACTTCTATTTGGATAGTATGTATCCAACATATTTGTCTTCAAAATATCTGTACTGTCTGGTTCTCTCTCTGCTAAATACTCAATTTCTTGTACATATTTCAAAACTCGGTTTCATGTTCTTGCAAGACCTAAACTCACCCAAATGATTGTTCTAGATTTAGAGTATAGACTTGCAGATGATAAGCGATCTGAACATTCATATGCTCCGATTTCTCGATGAGACAACATCTTCAAACTGTAGCTATACAATTTCTTACTTAGGCTCTTTTCATGAGAAATTTCTTCCCACGTTTCCTTTAGTTCCGTCTTTTCAGATTTAGTAATGTAAGACGTTACATATCGAGCCACAGCAATGGAGTTGTCTGCAACATATTGAATATCCATGTTAGCATTCCACATAGACAAAATGACTGGGTTATAGTCATTTATGTATTTTGACTCTTCATTTCTTCTTAAGTTGTAGGTATTTTTTGGTGACTTTCTTGTGACAGTATGTCGCAAAGATGACATAAAATTGTTCACTCTTCCTTTTGAAATTACTGGACGTGGAAATGCAAAACGACATTTTGTGTAGTACTTATCCTTATATTTGTACTTTCACCAACAGTATTTTCCACAACGATGGGTTTGAAATCGTATGACTTGATGTCTTAAATTCTTTTGTTCTGTACGGTTTGGTACAGTACATGTAGAATATTGTTCAATAAAACTCATCATGTGTCATCTGAATCTGTTCCAAATTTGGGGGCATCTTTGATCCATAGCAGCATATGTATGTGAGGAGCCACTCTTGCTTGATACTCCTTTCTCCAAAAGAAATCCAGAACCTCTCCAAGAGGAGGATTTTTGTTTGTTTGTGATAAAAGACATCATAGCTTCAAATCTATGATTGAAATACCTGCATACATTAACTGGATCCAAAGAGCACAGTTCTCCAGGTGTCTTGTATTCTATCTTTTCTATGTTTGCATTTGCCTCGCGAAGAAATTGAAGTAAATCTTCCCAAGCATAGTCAGCACAGCTTAGAGTAAGGAACCATGTAGGAGTTCCTAAGTTTCTTAGCATACATTTCAATTCCCGATGATGACAGTACCAATACTCATTAGTACCACGCTGACATGCCATGAGATTAATTAGCTGAGATTCCAAAACAGTATCTTTCTGTTGGACTTTATCCATAAAGTCCTTTGCCGAAACATTTTGCAGATGTACTCCACTTTTTAGTATATGGTTCACTGCATCAGAAAGTCCAGACAAGTCACTCTCAAACAGAAGATGAAACAAATATGGAATACATTGGCGAAACTTTGGATCTTCTGCAAATAATCTTGATGTCCGGTATTCAGATGCAGGAATCTGCACAGGTCGTTCATCATATCGTCCACCTTTGCCTGTTGGAAATAACTGAGGGAAACAACGAGCTTCCAAGCTGTCTTCCCATACATCAATGGGACTTCCTTTCGCTTCTGTCATTTGGAATAACTCAATAGTTTTCCCCATCGCTTCTTTAGAGTGAAGTGGATGCACACTATAATGTTCATAAATTTCTTCAGTTCTGGACACATCCACTTTTTCAATTTGTCCAGTTGACAAATCACTGTCCTCTTCTATAGTTGTTTCCTCTTCTCCTACATATACATTTTTATAGTATTGATTATTTTTTACCAAATACAACGTTGCCTTTTTCACTTTCCTAACATCCACTAATTCTTGCCAGATTTTCGTACTCTTCGTAGGAACGCCATTAACTAGAATAACTAGAGGTTCCTCTTCCACATTTTCTACACCAATTGTTTCAATATTTTTCTTTAAATCTAGAGGCAAATATACAACTCTTCCCTTTAATCCTCTCTGTAAATCTGAAGGAGGCAATTTCCCTGTCTTAGGCTCCATACGAAAAATAGCATGAAAAGGATGCACACATTGAATAAGAATAGACTCATAAGTATTTAAATCCATCAGTTCAGAAGGAATATTTACCAGCTCAAGATTATCATGTACAGATCTAGCAGGCATTTTGTTTTCATTTAATTTATTATAACAATATTTACAAATATGTTGATCAGAACCCAAATCAAAACAATTCTCTACCAACAAATAAGTTGCTAATTCCTTCCACTCATTATTATTCTGCTTTTTACTTTTTAAATATAGATCAACTAATCTGGTCTGATTTTTATAATGAATTTGTCTGCAACAAATACAGGAAAAGTTTGGCCGTTCTCCTGAAATGACCTTAAACCTTGTAATTTCTTGCTCAACATTTTCTGTACTAAAATTCTGTACATTTTCTTCCACATTTCCTTCTATTAATGTATCAGTTTCTGCACTGTCTTCTTCAGGACGAAAGTAACTAACCTCAATTTCTTCACAAATGTTGATTACATCTAATACAGATCCATGCAAAATAGCACTGTTTAACTGTTTTAGCCTAAGTGCTGGACTTTTTGCATAATACAACCTTCTCACTCATTTCTTCACTTCAGTATGATGCACTGCTAACATCCTAAAATGGTGAAAAACACTCTGACATACTTTTTTAGAAAGACAAGCCAGAGAATGACCTTGCAAACCCATTTTTTCTCTCACTCTGCAAGGGTCTAATTCTTGCAACACCTTAATCTTTTGTTTAGCACTTTTCTTAGTATACTTACGTAAGAAATTGCAAAAAAAATCAATTGAATCCTGTCGTACACTACAAATACTACTACAATTCCAAGTGTACACTGGAGCCTTAGGACGTCTCCCTAAAACTTCATCAGCTAACACCTCTTCTGCATTTCTAGGGACAATTTTCTCTTTTTCAATCAGACAACCATTCTTAACCTCATAAGCTCGACCACTGGTGTCAACTGCATGCAACAAATCATTACTCTGAAAGTAACTCTCTTCATTGAAACGGCTCACAACTTGAACTATGTTTCCATCCTCCGGAAAAAACATTACAAAAATTAGTTCTATTAATTAGTCTTTTCCACTTACTTTTGGCCTTCATAACATTGATTGGCTTATCTAGTGTTCGAATTCTATTGATTACTAAAATAAACAACTTCTTTTTTAATTTTAAAGCCTTCTCAACAATACTTTTAAAAAAAACAATTCTCATAAAAAGCTGTTTTTCTTTTACAATTCTTTATATTTTTTAATAAATTTAAAACAACTCTGTTGTAAAACATTCGCTTGCAAATTTCAACAAACTGATTTTTTCGTCTTTTACTATACACAATTTCTTTACCACATACTTTTCCATCATTTTTCTTTTTTGTCTGGTTTTTCTTTGTAGTTACAGATCATTTTTTTTTCAGATTCTCCACACTTTTTTAGTTTGTGTTATTTTCCGTATAAAATCCTTTGTTGTCTTACCAGGAGCTTTCTTCTTTTTCTCCACACATTGCGTTTAGATAAATCTTGTACTTGTTTTTTCTTGGAAAAGTAAGCCTGTTTATATGTTTTTCTTTTCTCACTCTTTGAAGAAATAATGTTTTTTCTTTCTGTAGATAATTAAAATCTGTTGTTAAGAAAAAAAAACATGGCACTGTAGGGGGTCATGGTGGGATTGATATTTCTGAGTTTAGAGCAATACAGTTGTGTTTGGGCAGTGTACGTTATCATGCACGGGCTAGGAGTATAAAGCACTGCATGTCCTAAAGCCTAACTCACTCCAAGAGTACAAGTATTCCCATGTCTGCCAACACATGCACAGAGCAAATGATTCTGTCACAATATTCCCAAAAACACACTGACTCACATTGTGATTCTAGACAAATAAAAATATCCCTTGCAATTCACTAAAATGATTACTACCTGCTACAGAGAGGGTTGCTATGGCATTTGTACAGCACACCCAGGATCTTTACTACACAGCATAGAGACTATTTGAGAATTAAGAGGCCTGACAGACATACTGCATAGGACTTTCTAGCACTACATGTCCAAAAGTCTGACTCACTTCATAAGTACATGTATTCCCATATTTTTTAACACATCAACTAAGCAAATTATTGTGCCACAATTTTCTGAATTAAATACTGACTCACACTGTGATTTTAGACAAATGACAGTATCCCTTGCAATTCAGTAAAACGATGACTACAGTGAAAGAGGGTCTTGCTGGGAGTGCTGTTTCAGGGTTTAGAAAACTACAGTAGTATTCACCCAGTGTAGGGGGTATAGCAGGGGGTGTTTTTTCAGAGTTTAAGGCACAGCAGCAGTGTTCGGGCAGTGTAGGAGATCATGCATGGAGTACTGTTTCAGGGTTTACGGCAGTGCAGTGGTGTTTTAACATTATAGGGGCATTCGCTGTGAATGGTGTTTCAGGTTTTAGAGCAGTGCAGTAGTATTGAAAGAGTTTAGCAAGTTTTGCTAGGGATGGTTTTTTCAGGGTTTAGGACAGTGCAGTGGTGTTCAGGCACTGTAGGGGGTCATGGTGGGATTGATATTTCTGAGTTTAGAGCAATACAGTTGTGTTTGGGCAATGTATGGTATCATGCGTGGGCTAGGAGTATAAATGACAGTATCCCTTGCAATTCAGTAAAGTGATTACTATCTGCTACTGATAGATTTTCTATGGAATTTGTAGAGCACACCCAGAATGTTTACTAGACTGCAAGGAGACTATCTAAGAATTCTAACCCTGATATACTCTTCATTTTTAACAACAGCACTGTACTGCAAACAAATATCTCCTCAAACACATTAACATACCAAATGCTCCTATGACAATGTTTTTCCCAAAGCAGACAAATTCAGAATCAGACTCTATATAAATAAACTCCTGCTTCCACATTAGAACACATTTTTCTTATTAACTTAAAGTGCTCAACATTGATCCCCTTACAAATTAACATCTCACCTTTAAAAATGCTTTTGTAGATTTAGAACAGTGTTAATCACACACCAGATTTTCTTAAGCAGAATCTCTGAATTGTGCACCAGTCACTGGAACCATAGAATGGCATAGCTTCCCTCTCATTTTCCACACATATTCATGTAGATAACCAATGAAATAACTTCCCACACAAATTCAAAACCAAACTAACATTTTAATTGGTTCTACATTTCAACACTTTCAAACTCACATAATATTCAACCTTCCCCCACTGTTCTCTCTGCCTGTTACCATGGTAACACTCCATAGATCACCTAACTGAACATGAAACAATACAGAATTTCCTGAATTTGCACATTCTATAATTATCCAAGTTTTATACTTTGCAAGTTTCTGATGTAATATACTAACCATATCTCATTGTTAGTACTCACGGGGGCATACCTTAATCACTACTTCTACATAATGTTTATTCTAGGCAATCGTCTCCTTCTTGCTTAATATTTTGATTGGGACTGTAATATCGAGATAAATCATGCATTATACCTCAGTTTTCTGTTTATTGATAGTTTATTACCTGCATTTTCTAACTGGCTTGTATGGCAATCCTCAATCTTATTTAATAAAACAATTTATTGAATAGATGACAACTATATAATTGTTGTCTAATTTCAACTACATAAGCTAACCAAATTACCATTTTTTCTTTATATCCAGATTTTATTCCCAGAATGCCGTGCTTCACATTTCCCTTCTAGCTTGTTTCATGGCGTGTATCGCTCATACTATTTACTGCAATACAAAGAGTTCTCTTCTAAGTGTGTCCAGATAATACTTTAACCTTTGATTATAATACATCCATGCGCTCATAGCGCTGCCCAACTATTTCATATTCTATTACTTGAACCCTGAAAGCACAATTAACCGTTCTAGTTCTGCAAAAGACCTTCTTGTTAAGAACCTTATTATATTAACCAAACGCCAAATATCATCTTCTCACCGTTCAAAAGTTCTATATGCTGTTTCACTGAACTGCCGGTCCGATAAATCTCGCCATTCAGAAACATCGGTAAATTTGTTGTAATTAAACATGTTAACCGACTATCAAGTTAAAGTTCCAAATAATTCCCAAATAATTCTCTCACCAATCAAATTCATTCTATTCAAAATTGTTATTCTTAGTCCCGCATAAGGTTTACTTTTTGGTCCGCTATTGTTCTCAACCAATCAGCAGTGTCAGTTTTGTTGTGTTAAAAACGCGTTACCAGCTTCTCAGGTTGAAATTCTAAATCGTTCTCCAGCCAATCAACATCATCCCTTGCATGTTTCCTATTTAGTTCGCTAGCTATATCAACCAATCCGCACCATCAGTATTCTTTTGCCTGCCCGAATCACGTTATCTCCTTACATTCATTCCGTGCTACCTAGTTACCAATGTTATGGTCTCATCCTATTGGTGTACATTTTTCACAATTAATGCCTATTGTTCCAAAGACGTGACCAATGTTATACTCCCTTTCTCAACTCAGCAGTTTTCTATATAGCCAACTTACGTGTACTGCTACTCCTATGTTACGTATTTTAAAAGTCTAACCAGTAAAAAACTTCCAATATGATCATTAAACACACTGTGATTCAAGTTCTGTCCCGACTTTTCTAACACCACACTGTGAGCTATTCTTATCCATCTCTTTCCGATCGTTATTTCGGCTTCTAAAATTTTTGGGCCTACACATTTTTTTTCCCTTGTGACCACCATGGCCAATAAGTAAAAGAAAGTAAATTTCAAATTTTGGGAAATTATGCTTATTTTATAATGTAAACTGTTCATTACCAGTCACGTTCCTATCATGATTTAGCGTGCAATTGTATTGAAACGAACATGAACGATACGCTTTTCTCTAGAGCAGTGTATTAAAAATACCTATTTTACCTACACAATAAATCATGCAATTATACCTCAGTTTTTTATTTATTGATAGTTTCTTACCTGAATTTTCTAACTGGCTTGATATTATAGATCCATAGTCCATGACTTTTTTTTATCAAACTTCTTGTATTGCAGGCCTCAATTGTATCTTCATAAAACTTATGATCTATTACGACTAATGGCCCGCTCTTATCCGCCTTAGTGTAAAAAAAGAGAGAGTAGCATTGAAGTCCCTACAGTTAAACCATGCTTTACATTTCACTAAGGCGGAAAAGGGCGGGGTATTAGTCGTAATGGATGGTAAGTTTTATGAAGATAAAATTTAGGCCATTCTGCAAGACACTGCTATGTATCTACCTTTGCCTGAAGATCCCACTGAGTCATTTCAAACTCTACTTGGTTCCATTTTGTCCCATGATTTGGAGGTGAAATGGATAACCAGAGAATTTTTGCTAACTTGTTATCCCTGTAGACCGGGGTTATATATGCTACCCAAGATACACAAAAGTCTATTGATCCCCCCCTTGAGACCAATAGTATCTGGCTGTGGATCAATCATGAACCATTGGGTCAGTATCTTGATGTCTTTCTTCAACCAATTGTGCAAGCAAGCCCTTCGTACTTGCAAGACACAACGCACTTGCTGAATATGCATATATACGTTCACATTCCAGACATTGGAGGAATTTGGCTATGCACTGTAGATGTGGTGGCATTTTATACTTCGATTACCCACCTTGAAGGCATTGAATCCATTGATAGGGCACCATTGAGACAAGAGGATTTACAAGCCAACAAGGTTTTTCTCCTTGAACTTCTACATTTCTGCTTATTCCATAGCTATTTTAAATGGAAGGATTGTTTTATTCTTCAAGCTATCGGTCCCTCCATGGGCTTTTCAGGAGCCCCCAGCTATCCAAATATGTTCATGTTGAAGTTTGAGACAGAACACATTCTCTCAGATATCAATTGGACTAGAAACATGATTTTATATCATCATTCTATAGACGATTTTGTTTATCATTTGGCATGGGTCCCGCACTGATCTGGAAAATCAGATCATGAAATTGAATGCCAAAAATCCCAGAATTCAGTTTACTTTTCAGATTGATTCCCAGAGTATAGCCTTTTTGGACATTTTGGGATTGGGGAGTGAAAAGTAAAGCCTGTGTCCCTGGGGCGATGGGCTCTCCAGGTATCTTCCCATCCCACCAAGTCTACAAGGGTCTTCAGTCGAGCCTCTCGGGTCCCTATCACAACACCAGATGCCTGCCACCTATCCCTCTCAGAACACATCACATCATTCCAGTCTCCGCCAATCACCACCAGTCCCTCGGGCAGAGATCCCCACACATCCACCAAGTGGTCTACGTATGTCCAGACTAGGGGCAGAGGAGCGTAAAGGCTACCCTGTACTATGTGTTCCCCTAATATGATCCCATGGAAAAATATGTATCAGCTGTGTGTGTCTGCCCACTTCTGTACAAGAGTGAATGGGATCCTATGGTGTATCAGAATGGAAAATCCTCTGGAGCCTCGCGCAAAGCCAGCATGAAATGTATGTATTGTATGCATTGTGGGCCAAACAAGGGGTCTTAGTGCCCAGCATGTGTGTTTCTTGCAGGAATATGATGTCTGCTCCAATATGTTTGGCCTGACGGAGGACCGCACCACATTTAACCTTATCAAGCATTCATTGGACATTTCAACTAACAATACATAACAGTCCAGAGGCGGTCACTTTGTCATGTTCTGCCATACAACTGTCTGGGGGTAGATCACCGCTAAGTAGAACAAAGGATCTAAAGTGTGAGGTCATCCAGACATCGCAGCTGATGTAAGAACAAACAATGACATTATGATAATTAACAACACCAAATCTGCCACCCTTCCCACCCCAACACCTCAAAACTGCAGAAGTATCTATCACAGGAAATACCCCATCGAGTCTACAATGGGAGGACGGCATGCTGTCTCACCAATGGATCTCCAAAATCCCCATGTTGCCTCACGAGCTGAAGGGGTCGAAGTGTACCCTTCTGGGCAGTCAGTAATGAGCCGAGATACTACCATATTACTTCCATAAAGAGTAGGGTCTGCCAGGCTGGGGGGCCGGACAGCTTATTTGCTGGTGTTCAACGTCTTTTTGGCAGACCACGTCAACCTGGATCAGTGCCTGCAATTATCCAATGGTTTGTTTTGTAGACGGTTAGTGTAAGAAATGGTATCTCTGATTGGCTAAGGCTTGCACCAAAGCCAGGCAGAGACCACCACTCTAGTCAGGGCTTGGGAGTCACTCGCCAAAGATAACCCCTGCTCACCCCCCTTGGTAGCTTGGCACGAGTAGTCAGGCTTATCCCGAAGGCCATGTGTAAAGCATTTGCGCACGCACACAGCAACAACATCCCAGGCACACTGCAAAAGGAAATCCACACAAGGTTATATCAAAAATAGCCTTTGTATTCTCAAAACACATTAGAATAGTAAACACATAACATACACTGTGCCAACTGGCACAGGCAATATTCACAAGGGATTATATACACATGACAGGGCCACATGGACTACTGTCAGAACCATCACAAAGCGAACTTGGTAAAGGTAAAACAGATCATAAACGTACAACTAGTAAACACTGGTAATCACAGTACTTAGCATCAGCCTGTAACATAAACTACATTTTGCACAGTCTCACATCAGGCGCGAATTACATTCTGCGCCAACCTCACCAGAATGAACACATTATGCAATCATCTCTCAAGTCTAAACACATTAGACCCTAACCTCCTAAGTATAACTCACATTAGGGGCGTAAATCACACAGTGAAACATCATCTCACTAGCATAAACCATGATATGCAGAACAAGCTCCTAAACAGAAACCACATTTAGAGGTATCAGACAGAGTGCATAAAACATACTACACACATTACATTTCCTAGCACAACAATCATATTAGGGCCTGGTGCCCTATAAATCTAACCGTCCCCCTGGCCAACTGGCCATCCAAAAAGGGGCTCAAATACCCTGTGTCCAGGATGTCAGGGCGCGCTGCCAATGCAGCGAAAGTCAAGGATGCGCCACTGCGCAAACCTAAACGTTGCAGCTGCCCACTACTTGCTGGGCAGCTGTGAATGTCAGGGTCCAAGGAGTGCATCTCACTCCTGACACAGGCATGTCCCTAAACAAAGAAATACCTAAACGGTGCAGCTGCCCGCTACTTGTTGGGCAGCTGGGAAAGTATGGGGCAAAGGAGTGCATCTCACTTCTCACTTCACAAGACATGCCCCCAAAGAACTGTGCGCCTAAACGGTGCAGCTGCCCACTACTTGCTGGGCAGCTGGGAAATAATGGGGAAGGCCTGGCACCTCTGTGCCACTTCTGTCCCACTCAGGGACTCTCTCAAGAACTGCAAAAAACGCGGCAGCTGCCCGCGCTGGTGCAGCACAGCTGGGGATAGAACAAAGGGGGCCCAGGCACAACTGTACCCTCTGGGCCTTGGTGGGGCTCTTGACACAATATTGCCCCTGTTGGAGCCACGCACGGGCTCTGAGAATAATCATGTCCCCTAACGTTGGAGCCACAAAGGGCTCTGTACACGATATGCAAAACAGTGGAGCCACACAGGCTCTGGAATTAAATGTGAGGAACGTTGGCGCCATCTAGGCTCTGTGAATAAACTATGCCACACCTCTGGCCCTGGAAACAAATATGCCCCCTTTAAGCGCACTGGCACTGTAACACCAACATACCCATGACTTTGCAGCAGCCCGCAACTGCGGCGCCGCTGTGGAAATTAGCCTAACACTGCGGGCGGGCACCTGAACATGTGCCCCAGCACCCCCAGAACATTGCATGATTCAGCCCCACTCAAGGCCTGTTGTGTCGCGCTGCTCTGGTCTCCTCTTCACCCGGTTCCGCTCCTGGGGGCTGGGTCTCCTCACAGGCGGTGGGCGGGGCTCTCTCACTCATGAGAGCCTCGCTGGGGGATCCGACGGCGTCTCCCTTGCAGCACAAGGCTGTCCCTTGCTCCTGGGAGCCCTGCGCTGCCGTCTGCGGCCTCAGCTGTCCTTCAAACTTTACCTGGGCCCCTCCTGGAACCCGCGGCTTAACTCCTCACAACTTGCGGAGGCGGGGTGGGTACCCGTCCTCTCGGCACGCCGCCATTCTCGTTCTACTGCACTTCCACCTGCTCAGGCCGTGGCGGTGAAATGAGGGGTAGGCTCCCTCCAAAATTAAAATAAAGAACGGGGTAGGCACCCTCATACTCACATAACAGCAACGTCGTGGGGTGGGCACCGGCGCAATTAAAACAAACTCGGAAGGCCACAATCACGGGGTGGGCACCTGCTAATCCCAGCAATTTCGGGGGAATCCCAATGCTGAGGATTCCCTCAGGGCAACATGCTGCTCAGCACTGCCAAGCTTCAGGTCCAAATCTCAGCGCTCCAAGGGTGCAAAAAGGCAGCATCAATCCTTGGCAAAGTAAAAGAAAAATCAAAAGGTCCTAGATGTCTGAGGTTGTCACTTTGATCTTTTAGGAACTCGTTTTTACTAAAACTTTTATCATTATTAACTCCGGTTCTACTGATTGGATTTTTGTGGTGTTGATGTCAAATAATTTATTCAAATGTACTCTATTTTTCTAAATTGGTGTGTGGTTTTACTTGTGCTGTGTTTATACTTTATTACAGTTTGTGTGCTACATAAACACGTTTCACATTCCTCTAAGTTAAGCCTGCCTGCTTTTTCTGCCAAGCAGAGTTAAGCACAGGTTAATTTAGTGACTTTTTGTGGTTCAACCTGCCAAAGATTGTGGCTGTCGCTTGTCTAGGGCTCACACACTCGTTAACCAACAACCCAATTTCTCACAACACCTATATGTATGTGTCAGGATTCAGTACAGATACACTTTCAGGCATAAGATGTACAGGGGGTGGAGACTTTGGAAGATGGGTCAGTGAAAACTGAACTTGTCGGGAACACTAGCTAGCTCGCTGACAGATAATGAGCCTACCAACTTCCCAGTTTTGTGGCACTTCCTAGTAACTAGTAGCCAGAGCCATTTTAAGGTACTATATGGCACATAGCCTTTTCCTGGCAGGATCTTGATAGTTGTGGCTTTTCACTTTCATACTAATGTGCACTTGTTACCGGTCCATCACATTTACTTTGTGTTGCTGTGTTTGTGTGCTTCTTCTCTTGGTTGCAATCTTGCTTAGGAGTGTGCAGTGACATCCCAGAGCTCTCACTTGGACTCCTGGTCTGCTTATGGCATGTCAATGCAACACTTAAATCGGAAACTGGTAAGCCATTCAAATGCTAGTATAATGTAAATGTTCAAACTGACTGGTTGTGAACTGTAATCCTCAGTCGCCAATGCAGCTGGTTCAGTAAGCTCTTCTCCATAACATTGAGTTGGAGTTGTTCCGTTTCTCGACTGACAACATTTCCTTACTGAAAAGGTGAGATCCAGTGAGCTGTGTCTCAAGCTCTAATGCCCTTTCTGTGTTTTTCCCAGATCCCTATCATAGTAGCAGTTCCATCTGACTTGCATGTGTACGCATTCATGGATGGCAAGGGCTTTCAGTTGGTCCACATTCAAGGAACCTGACTGTATAGAACAACATATTGTAAAGACTGTGAAACTTTCATAATATTTTCCTGCAACATATTACTTCCACATTCCACACTCTGCTTTGTGTCTGGCCATGGTTGAATAGGACACCCTTGATAATGCAAGCTTTTCATGACATGATGGGTGGACAGTAGCGTCTGATAGTAAATGAAGCCCCCAATATTCAATTTTAATTTTATGATAGGTTATTTAAATATTTGGTTACATGGTGCAGGGATAGGGTAGAGCCTGTAAAAATGTTATGGACATTTTTATCAGCAATTGCATTTGAGTGAAACAATATATGTATTAACTGTTCTAGGGCATTTATGTATTTACTGACAGAAAAGATAAGTTGAGGTCAGGAAATTTAGGGATATATTTTTGTTTATATATGTTTTAATTTAGGATGGGGGTGGGCATTCTTGGCATGGAAGCCACTAATAGAGATGCCAGGTAGGTCTGAAATTGTTGGATACTCTTTTTGCTATATTCATTTTAAGAATAATTGTGGAATTCTAGGTGTGTCATGTAGGTGGGGCACATATGTTTTTCACTGCAGGCAAGAGAGTTTCCAGTGGATAAATGGCAGCTGTGCAGTAGGTGTATACAGGAATGGTCCTGTTTCTATTTGTAAGAGCATATCTCTGTATAGGCATTGTGTTAGAGCTGACATCCTTCGGCTGGTGTCCCCCAAACGTTTTGTCTTCTCTTTCTGAATTTTGTCTGAACTCATTTTGTTGGCATTAGGGCTATGTGCACTTTACCCATGCTAACCAGAGTTAATGTGCCTGTGCTCTCTCTTTAAAACATGGTGACATTGGCCCACCCCTAATTAGCATGTTTAATTTACTAGTAAGTCCCTATTAAATTTGAATTGAATTTGAAGACGTGGCTTTTTAATCTCTCTGCTTAGACGGTTTTCTTTTTCCTTTTCTTTCGGGGTCTGCTTTTACCTGTTATGTTGATCTTACACTGTAAGTTGCCTGTGAAAAGCGCCGGGACACTCTTTTAGAGTAGCCGAGCGCTATAAAAAATGCCTGATAACATAACATAACATAACATAACAAATGGCACTCCAACTAAAGCAGCACAGTAATACATTTCTCAGGCCTGTCACTGCAGCCTTGTGAAGCCTAGTGTAGTTTTACACTGCCTGGCTAAATACACCTTTTGCCAGACCTAAACCTTTCTTTTTAAAACCTATAAGTCACCCCTGAGGTAGGTCCTAACCACCACTAAGTCATAGAGCGTGGAATTTAAAAAATAGGACACATGAGTCTATTTACATGTCCTGACGGTGAAACGCTCCTAGAGTCATTGCCCTCCTATGGACTAGCATTGGGTTACCTTATTACATTTAATAAATACTAATTTCACATTGGGAGGAGAAAGAGATATGATGTATACCCTCAAATGAATTGCAATTTTAAATCCTCTATAATGGTGAAGTCAGGTTTTAATTAAAAATTGTAAATATTCCACTTTTAGAAATGTCTAATTTATTTTGTCCCAACCAACTGTGCCTTCTTGCCAGTGTCCTCAGTCATATGCCTCTGAATGGCTCTGCTGTTGGGCCTTGTATATTGCTTCCAGGCAGTAAGTCAAATGAAGCTTAGGTGTGAGGAGAGAGAGTATTGCTGACAGGATGGCTGTCCCATGCTCAGATTAAATTTCAAAGGGCCCTACCTGCATCACACACAAAGGAACCTGATACCAGGCCTCCAATGCCTTTTGTCACCCTAGATTGTTTAGAGACAGGACTCGGGAGAGGGTAAAAACTGACCAGAACCAGTGTTTGGGGTAGGCAGTGAATCCCATACTCACAAAGGTTGGCACCAGGTATACAAATAGGACTTTCAGAACCAGTCATCACAACACACCTTGACCCCTGAAAAAGGGCAGATAGCATGTAACCCCTCAGGTCTCACAGTTGTTCCATTGATTTGATCCCCGGTGTCTCATTCCGCAGGATCATATTTATGCCTTCACAGGACATGAGGAAAAAGAACTGAAGAAATAGATTGAATATTCATCTTTGCACACCCCCTGGTGGGATACCTATCGTCTTCATCCGTGAACCTCATAGATTACCAAGATCTTGCATAGACTATCATAAAACCTCTAAATTTTGTCTTAGTGGATCAACTACAACAAGCAAAATTGTGCACAACTCTGGATCTTCGGGGTGCTTTCCATTTGCCATGGATCAAGGTGAAGCTTTCATTGGCAACTTTTTAAGTGCTAAACTGTAGAAATGCATGTTTTAAACACAATCAGTAATCTTCCTGGGATATGTGATTGCTTTGCAAGTACAGAAATGGATCCCAACAAAGGGCAAGTGGTACATCAGTGACATGTTCCTAGCACCATCAAACAAGTGCAAAGGTTCTCGGACTAATTTTTATTATCTATTTATTAAGTTTGTTCTGTAGTGATGTACCTATAGTATCACTTGTTAAAAAGTACCCCTTTGGGGTGGTTTACAACAAAATAAGACTTTGGTCCTTTCGTGTGTCCCAATCCCAAGGATTTCAGATCTTTCTTTACCTTTCATTGTAAAGACAGGTGCTTCTCCTGGAGCCATCAGAATCCATCTATCACAATAAAATGTCTATATCCAGCAGTCGCATTCCATTGTTATTATTATCTTTCTTGAACTTTATAAACAACCGAACTGTGTTATAATATCTACAACTGAGAATTACTTGCCGTTAAAGACTGATTAGGACATTAGCATCATTATCTGTAGGAGGCTCTACATCAAGTGAGTGTGTGAACTAATTACAAGAATTTATGATTCTTGAGATCCAAGAGATGTGAAAATCACTGCCATGCATGCTGGATAATTTCTTTTCACTCTTCCATTTTTCCTTTATTACCTCCTTGAAAAATGACATGAAAAGGCAGATGCTTTATCTCTTACTGAAGAAAGTCCTAAACAGACACTCAGCTTCTCTCAATCACACTGCTATTTCCACATCAGCATCCACTAGTAGAACCTGTTTACAGTTAGTCAAAATACAACAAAAAATCAATAGCAATATATTGATACAAGAGCATCCAAACAAAAGGCAACACATGCCAGAAATACTGTTCCTTAAAAATATACTATATTTGCCTACCAAGTATTGCAAACAATACTCTTACATTGGTGTCAAGATACCATTATAGACGGTCATCCTGGAGTCGCATGGACCAAAGATCTTGTTGCACGATTTGCATGTTGGCCTGATTTGGATAAGGATGTTCTTCGAAAATTACTTTCTCCAGCAGTTTGTTTACATGCCAAACCTTTTCCTTCCAATACAACTACTTTTCTTCTGCTGTTCGCATCTCCCACAAGATCATGGATGTCTGTTTCTGTGGATTTCATAGAGGAATTACCAAGGTCAGATTGGAACTCTGTCATTGGCGGCTGGAGGACTGTTCTATTAGGGTGAGCCACTTCATACCCCTGCATAGTCTGTTCTCTCTCAATTGGCTAGTGTTTTTTAAAATAGATTGTGAGGTTTATCACCTCATCAGTTCAAAGCAGATTATTGATCATTGATCATCAAGCATTCCTTGCTGTGTTCAGCATGGAGGAAACCTACACCCCTGCTAACCTTTGTCAGGAGTCAACACAAAAGTCTTAGAAAGGCGTACACCAAGGGTTTTGTAACTTAGCTATACTGCATTTGACAACTACATTAACATGCTATGTGTGCTGTATCATGGTGAGTACTTCCTCATGCCATGTTTCACATTGCCTGAACCTAGATGTGAAGACTTCCTCAAAAATTAGAAAATATTCATGATCTATTTACCATCAGCTACAATATATGTATATTTAAACATTTTAAAGGCCTGAACAGGTTAAGGAGGGAACTGAAACATCCTGATCTTTTACTGCAAGACATTTTATTTTAAAGAGTTTTTTTTAGAAGAACAATGTGTGGCTTTGATGTGTAGTAAATGTCCTCACTACTTTTCCGGCCATTGAGCCCTCTGTACTAAACAATGGTCAAAAAACTACAAGTCACAATTTGTGACCAGTATTTTTGCAACCAGCGTGGCGTTTTGTGAATTGGCCTATGTTCTAATAGGTCTGGTCACAATAAAGTAAATTCTAGTAGTCAGCAATTCGACCTAACTTATGAATATTAATGAGGCAGGCTGCAAATTGCGACTCACTATGATTCACTGCCATCACAGGGATGAAGACTTGTAGCATTCAAACGAAAGGCAGCAAATGCCAGAAATACTGTTCGGAGTCCACCATGTCTGTGATTGATTCTATTAAAGAAAACTTTTTTTTAAATGCACTCTGTTTTCCTGAAAGGAAACAGGACTGTGTTTAAAAAGAAAAGTTTTCCTTTATTTGTTTGTTTAAGATGAGGCAGTAGCCCTGCGTCGTCCTGTGCACCACTTTCTCAATTTCAACAACACTTTTTTACATTCCCTTTTGTGAATGGGGTACTACCTCCTTTGAGGTGTCCGTAACATATCAATGTTTTGTGACCAGGATTCAGTCACAAAACATTGGTTCATAGCATACCAATTCTGTATTTGGAAGGGAAGCTTGCACCATCCCTTTCCAAATACTAAATAATATCTATTCCTAAACACATTTAGCAATTCAGAAACACTTTTCCGAAACTCTAAGTA
Source organism: Lissotriton helveticus (assembly GCF_964261635.1). Taxonomy (NCBI): domain Eukaryota; kingdom Metazoa; phylum Chordata; class Amphibia; order Caudata; family Salamandridae; genus Lissotriton; species Lissotriton helveticus. The sequence continues at coordinate 891,977,926 of NC_136071.1, read as the reverse complement.
CATTTTGCATATATAAAAAGGAGCTTTAGCATTTGCAAACTCTCTGATTTACCAATCCAGCAAGACTCCAGAGAGGCTTCTTGCTTCTGTGACTACATCTGTAAATAGTGCTGCAGCAACAAAGGATGGTTGGAATGACAAAATGAATCAAACATTCTCCCCCAGTCAAGAGATCTGGATTAAATCCATCATTCTTTTGCTAACTACATCACCTCAGTTTGGACCCAGCCATATGCAAATCAGTCTTGACCCTGCCCCTCATGGAAATGAAGAAATATAAACCTCCTAGGGAGTTCACAGATACACCTGGTCCTTTTAACCAACAAAGAAGACATTGGCACAGAAACTGTAATATAAAAACAATTCATTTAGTAAGCTCAGATGAGGGAGACTGCATCATACAGTACCCTCAGGCCACTGTAGGAGGCATTCTAAGGAGTACAGAGAACAGGGGCCTTATATATGCATAGGCTACATTAGTCAGTATAAAACCAAGGGTCGGTCCTGACACATAACAGCATGCAAATTGACTAATATGGGTATACTCAATTTGCTTGCTCAACAAAGTGGGAGGAGAGACATTTCTGCTTACATCAGCAAGAATAGCCTGACAGTTCTATACTTGGTGCGGGTGCATTCTGACAGCTAGGCCTTTCTGAGCATGTGCAAGGCTCTGGAAGAGGGAGAAAGCACATGGCAGGCGCATGGCTAACTAAAATGGCTGCCAAGTACAAAATGGCTTTCAGTTCATGCGAATAGTGATTCTTGCAATCTTTAACAGAAACAGTCCAGCCCGAACTGTCAAGCCTGGTCGTCCCTGGACTGGAAACAAGCAGACCGGTTTTGGGGTATATCACACCTCATCTGCCAGGCTAGCATGAATCCAATGCCCCAGCAAGCAAGGGACTCACGTCTAGGCATACCGATTCCACTTCGGGCGACAAGTGCTGCAGCAACAAATGATGGACGGAATAAATCATATATTCTCCCCTGGTCGAAATATCTGGGTTAAATCCATTGTTCTTGGGGGCGTGGCTTGGCCGTTGAACATGGCGGTCGTGTAGAGCCTGTGCTCCGACCAGCCTAATCATATCCTGCTAATATATCCTTGCCCTAGGCTTCCGCGGGGCTCCTTGACACGGATCCCTGCTGCTGGACCGGTGTACCACACTCGGTAGCGAGATCGGCCGAATTGGGGCGCCGAGGACGCTGACACCGATCCGGACGCGCCGCCGGCCCCGAGCGAGCAGGAGGGGCCTACACAGCCGGGGCCTCGATTTTGGTGACGCCCGATCCGGGCGCGGCTGTGGGCGGCGGCGCTGAGAGGAGCTGGGAGCCGGAGCGCGACCGGGGGCCGGGCTGCCTCGGGGGGGCTTCCCCCCACCTGGTGGAGAGTGTGCTGCTGGCCCCTGAGGCAGAGCCTGGTCCTGCACTTGTTGGACACGCATCGGAGGCGCTATCCTTGAGGCACGGCCGCCATCTTGGGACGCCCGGCGAGCGGTGGAGCCCTCAGCCGGGAGACTGCCGGCGGGTGCGGAGAGAGATCTACGAGGCCTGGCCGTGGCTGATGGGAGCTGGAGGGCGCCACTTGGACCTCGTATCGTGGGGACCCCGGACGAGGGGACGCCAGACCTAGCCGGCCTGAAGGGGGAGCCGTTGTGAAGGCGGTGAGTGTGCTTGCCCGGAGTCCTGGTGCCTCGGGGGCTAGATCTGGCCCCGGTGGAGAGGTCGGGTGGGACCTGACGCGACTGGGGGCTGCGGGTGCTGGACGCCCTGTGGTGACTCGGAGGTGTCTTTCGCTGGCCGGCTGGGAGCGTGCCCCGACCTACGCCTGGCGCACACGGCCGGTTGGGGCTGAGCACCCATCGCGGTGGAGAGCCTCGGTGGAAAGGGGGGCACCTGCTGGTGCCCCGCCGGTGGCCGCCTGAGAGTGGGGATCGGTGGAACCATGTGCGACTGCGGCCTGGCCCTGGCGGAGAGAGGCGCCTGAGCGAAGAGCCCCGGAGCGCCTGAACACGTGGCCGGCGGTGGGCCCCGTCTGCCGCGGGGTCTTCCGATCTCCTGACCCTGATCTGTGGCAAACAATATTTGAACCACCAGTGGGATTCATAACCGGTACGGCACCACCAGCGAGCCATGACACGAGGAGGGGCCGGTGGTGGACAGGGTAAACAGGGGTCCATGGACAAATTTACAGAGGCGGCCGGATCTGGTGGCCCCTTGACACCCGCACCGGATAATGCAGCGTTGCTGGCCACAATTACGCAATCGAGAGACATGCTCGACACCAAGATAGGGGCCGTCAGGGCGGATGTCACCCTTCTCCGACAGGATTTGAGAAATGCGGTGGAGCGAATAACCAGCGCTGATACCCGAATATCCGGCGTTGAGGACGATGTGTCTACCCTTAAATGGAAGGTCGCAGCGATGGAAAAGGTACAGAAGGGCCTGGCCCTAAGAGTGGAGGACGCGGAAGGACGGGCCCGGCGCAACAACCTGCGCTTTGTTGGCTTCCCGGAAGGGTGTGAGAAGGGCAGCGCGGAGGCCTTCCTGGCGCAGTGGTTGGCGGGTTGGATCCCGGCAGAGGCCCTGTCCGGGTGCTTCGTGGTGGAGAGGGCACACCGAGCACTGACGCAGAAACCTCCGGTAGGTGAGCGCCCGAGACCTATGATTGCCAAATTCTTGAATTATGCAGATCGGGACACAATTCTACGACAGGCGAGACTTAAGGGCACTCTTACATACGATAACTGTACCATCATGATCTTCCCAGACTATACGAGACTGGTACAGCAGCAGCGCCAATCCTTCCACGTGGCGAAGGCCCGCCTACGGGACCTGAAGCTTCAGTATGCGCTACTCTTCCGGGCGCGGCTGCGAGTCATCTATAAGTCCCGCTCCTTGTTCTTTGACACGCCGGAGGAAGTGTTTCAGTGGACAGACGAAACGGTCAAAATTCGGATGAACACTGCCAGGGAGGGGGAGTCGGACTCTTCCTCGAGCAGATTCGCTAGGCAGGGCTTGCAGAGCCAGCGTCAACGCCATAGAGGATCGCGATCAAGAAGGAGCTCGCGCACGGGCTCGGCCAACCCGACACAGGACCAGCAATCCGATGTGCCTTGATGATAAGGGGGCATACTGCTGCTAAATGACTATGTTCCTAGCGGGAACCCAGGTGCACAGTAACTATAGGCTGGAGGCCCGTCCTATTCAACCTGGTAGGGTGGGAGTAATGGCCTAGTCTTCATGGGTAGTTGTTTGGGGATCTATTGGAGGGCGCGGCGCTTGCTCCCCAGTTGGGAGCCTGGCCGCCAATCGTCCGTGACAGGTACTTCCATGTTTGGGAGGTGCGGGTAGGGGGTGGTTGGGGGGAAGGGAGTTTGTGGGAAGTTGGGGAGGGGGGGCCTTGCTTGCGTGCGCTATGTTGCGTAATGACTGCCATGTACCATGCCGACTGGATGCTGGAATTGCTAGTCCTAAACTTGTAGTATGGCTCAGATGTCTATTGGTAGGGAGGCGGGGCGGGCAGGCCCTGGGTTACTGCGGGTCATGAGTTGGAATGTGAGAGGGATGCTGGACAAAATCAAGCGGGGTGCGATATTCCAATATGCCGGGAGGGTGGGGGTGGATGTTCTTCTGTTGCAGGAAACCTATTTGCTCGGCACCAAAACACTGTGTCTGCAGCGCTTAGGGTATACACAGACATTTCACTCCGGCTTTACGAGGGGCTCTAGGGGGGTCGCGGTCCTTATACACCGCAGAGTGCCATACACTCACACACGCACCTGGACAGACATGCAGGGTAGGTACGTGGTGGTGCAAGGGGAGATAGGCGGGGATAGGGTGACCTTTGGTAGTGTGTATGCCCCTCCGCCGCTCCAGTGGCCACTGGTTGAAAGGCTCATGTCCCTATGGGGCGAAATTTCAGACTCTTTGTCCATTGTAGGGGTGGATTGGAACGATGTGGCAGATAAAAGCTTGGACAGGTGGCGGAGTGGGGCAGTTGACCGGGTTCTGGGAAGTGAGGGTGCTGCTACCAAGCTATCGGAACTGATCACTGGGCTGGACTGGTTGGACACTTGGCGGTACAAACACGGCGCGCGTAGGGAATACACTTATTTCTCGGCGGCACAAGACTCCTTCTCCCGGGTGGATTATGTGCTTATCCCCAGGGGATCTGCATCTCGTATAGCCTCAGCTGAAATCTTACCGCGTGCCCTGTCGGACCACTCGCCGGTGCTGGCTGTGCTGCGTGTGGGCCCGGCTAAACAGCCGTTCCGTGGCGGATGTCGACTTGGCACCTGCACCAAGGCAAATATGCAGCGCACCTTACAGTGGAGATCGATCATTATTTGTCTACTAATAGGGGGTCCGTTAAATCACCATCTACTCTCTGGGAGGCCTTGAAGCCTACGGTGAGAGGTGTGGACATTTCCTGGTGCGCGGCGGAAAAAAAGAGAGACGTCGAGACTTAGTGCAGCGGGAGGCAGATCTGGTAGCCCTGGAACGCAGAGCCCGGGAGGCGGATGGCGGGCTGGCGCGGCGACAGTTGGCCCTGCTGCAGCATCAACACGCGTCGGTCTTGCTAGATGAGGCGCGGCAGGCCTGGTTGGCGACCCGTAGCCGAGTGTACCAGTGGGGCGATAAGTCCTGCAAAATGCTGCACCGCCTCTGCCAAGGCATCGTGTATGCGCAGCCATTGCCCCGGATAACTACCCCGGCTGGGGAGCCGATGTTGGACCCTGTGGAGATTGCAGAGAGTTTCACCGGGCACTACTAGGCCCTTTACGCCCCCAGGGAATGCTTAGAGGCAGACACAGTCCAGCGGTTTATAGATGATCTCCCACCAAAAACAGTCTCAGATGAGGTTAGGGACCTGCTAGATCAGCCCTTGACAGATATAGAACTGGATGCTGCCCTGGGCGAATCGAGCCCGGGCAAGGCGCCGGGTCCGGATGGATTCCCGAGTAAATTCTTCCGAAAATTCTCGACTCAGCTTGGCCCGCTTCTTCGACCAGTGGTTGAGGAGTCACGCGAGAGCGGGTCGCTTCCCCCGGATTGGCGCCATGCTGAGGTGGTGGTGTTCCTGAAACCCGGGAGGCCCCCGGAGAGCCACGCGTCCTTCCGCCCGATATCGCTCCTAAACACTGAGATCAAAATTCGGGCGAAGGCGCTGGCCACCAGGCTCAGGTCGCACGTATCGGATCTGATACATCCGGATCAGGCTGGGTTCATGCCGCAGCGGGCCACCCGCCATAACATCAGGCGGGCACAGGTGGCGGTGTCGGCCTGGAGAGACCTGGGGGAGCCGGCCGCACTGTTCTTGGCAGACATGGACAGGGCCTTTGATTCCCTCAGCTGGACGTACCTATTCGCCCTGCTGGGCCGCTTGAATCTGGGCCCGCGATTTTTGGCGTACGTACGCCTGCTATACACGGGTCTCAGGGCATCGGTACGCGTTGGGGGAGCGGCATCTCGCTCGTTCCCTGTCTGGAGGGGGACCCGACAGGGCTGCCTTCTTTCCCCGTATCTGTTCGCGCTCGCCATGGAGCCCCTGGCAGCGTGGGTGCGCATCGATGCTCAACTCTGGGGTTTCCGATGGGCGCCGGGGCTTACGGACAAAATAGCCCTGTATGCTGACTATGTCCTATTTTTTCTTACCGCTCTGGATCGCTCGGGCCCACGACTACTGCGCATCCTACAGATTTTTGGCGAGTCCTCTGGCCTATACATGAATCCGGGCAAATCCACGCTGTGGCTGCTGGGTGACCAGCGGAGCGTTGGAGACTGGGCGTTGGGACTCCGGCTGGTGACGGATGGTATGAAGTACCTGGGAGTCTTTCTATCGGAAGATGCGGATCTGTCCCGAGAGCGCAACATCACCCCGGTGTGGGATCGTGTACATGAGGACCTGAAGGTTTGGGCGCAGATGCCGCTGTCTATACACGGACGGTCTGCGATTTTTAAAATGGTGGCGCTCCCATGCTTGGTTTACCAATTACAGAACCACCCACATGTGATTTCCCCTCGCTGGTTTCGGCTGCTTAACTCAGCTCTGAGCGGCTTCCTGTGGGAGGGGGGAGTGGCTCGCATGGCTCTACGGACGTGCTTTTTGTCAACTTACACAGGTGGCCTGGCTACATCGGATGTAATCTCGTACTATCAGGCGGCGCATCTCCTGGTACTGAACGACTGGTGGTACGGTGACCAGGGGACCCGGCCTACGCCGTCGAACGACACTTAATGGGCTTGGCGTCCGTACATACACTGCTGTATGCGGCACCCCTCCGGAGGTCCCTCCCGTCGGCCACGCAGGTGGTCTTCCAGGTGTGGAGGCAGGCGCTGAGGACAGGATGGTGGAAAATCCTTACTCGGGAGACCCCCCTCTTGCGTAATGGGCGGCTTCCGCAGTTGGACGCTCTGATGGGCTTTAGGGGCTGGGATGCCATCGACGTGTTGTCCGGCGACACCCTCAAATCCTTTGCGAACTTACAGCAGGACTTTGGGATGCCGCGCACCCAGTTTTATAAATACCTTCAATTCCGCCATGCTGTGACGCCCTCCTTGGCGGACCTGGACCAGATTCCCGACTTCAGTCCAATAGAAGCAAAAAATGTTATGGGGGAGCTGCCCGATAAAAAGTTATCGCGGATCTACCAAACGCTGGTGCGCCATTGCTCCACAGATTTGAGTGGCCTTAGAGCCCACTGGGAACGAGACGTCGGAGAATTAGACAAGGAGGATTGGGTTGAGGCTCTTGAGAGTCCCAGGGGGGCAGCCATATCCACGCGCCTGCGCCTCATTCAGTTTAGATACTTGCACCGCACATACTACACTAGGCAGCGGCTCTGGAAGGCGGGCATGGTGGCATCTCCCGAATGCCTTCGCTGTGGGTCAGAGGTGGGTACACTGCTACACACGGTGTGGGACTGGGTATCGTTGCCTCTGGTCTAACTAACAAATCGACTTTCACCCCTTCACCGCACATGATGCCCAAACAAGTCATTGCTTTCGAGCAAGCAGTTTTGTCCTCAATTTGTAATCTCGAGAAACAGAAACAATTTTCCAAAATGAACATCACGAAACAACAACATGAAGCAATAAAGAGTCTACGAAAAGAAGACTCCGTCATAATAAAACCTGCCGATAAGGGCGGAGCCCTAGTAATGTGGGCCAGACACCTGTATGTAGCGGAAGCAAACAAACACATTTTGAATAAGGAATGGTACCGACAATTGAGCGAAGATCCCACGCCTCAAATCGAAGAGGAAATAAAAGAAAAACTCCAATGGGGACTGGAGGAAGGAATCTTGGGACCCAAAGAATACGATTTTTTGAACAAGTCAAACCCCAGGACCCCAGTGATTTATTTTGTACCGAAAATTCATAAGAACATGAGAGACCCACCGGGGAGACTGATCGTCTCCGGGTGTGAATTATTGCTAGAGCTGATCGCCAAATACGTTGACATTTTTCTAAAGTCGTTTGTTAATCAAGTACCATCTTATTTACGTGACACCACCGACTTCTTAAATAAAATAGAAGGACAGACATTCAATGCAAACACACAGTGGTTAGTGTCCTTTGTTGTAACATCATTATACACACAAATTCCTCAAGACGAAGCCTTGGAAGCCATGGAGGTTTACCTTGAGACTCGCACAAGACCACAAAGAGTGCCAACCGAATTCATTTTAGATCCGGATCGCATTGCACTGAAACGGAACTATTTCAGATTTGAAAGTACATTCTACGTGCAGGTCAAAAGCTCAGCTATGGGGTGTCCTTTTGCACCTGAAATGGCCATTTTGTTTATGGCACTATTCGGGAAAAGATTATTTGATAATGACACTCCCTTCAGTGAATGTATCATACAGTGGTATAGATACATTGACGACATCTGGTGTGTATGGAGTGGGTTGGAAAATCGATTAGTACAGTTCTACGAATGGGTAAATATAAGACACCCAGACATCAAGTTCACCATGACGAAAGGTCGATCAAAACTCACATTTTTTGATGTAGAAATTTTTGAAGAAGACCAAAAATTGCCAACAACTTTACATCGCAAACGGACAGACAGAAAAAACACCATATTACATTATCTGAGTTTTCACCCCAGCAACTTAAAAAATAACTTACCATTCGGACGGCTATTGAGAATCAGACGCAATTGCGCACGCAAAGAAGACTTTATGGCAAATGCAACCATCTTCTGCGACCAAATAAGAGACTGGGGTTACCCCCACAAGCTGTTGAAACATGCCATCAAAAGAGCATGGTATACCCCGCGGGAAACACTGTTACCCATGGAGAAATTAGTATGTGTATCTACATTTGGCCCTCAAACTAATAAATACAAGAAAATAATTCTATCAAATTGGAATCTCCTAACGGAGTTGGAAAGCTCAATGGAAAAAACCTTATTTGCCATGCGCAAGAACAAAAGCATTGGACAAAAGATAATTCAAGCAGATATGGTCACAGCATCACCCAAAGCTAATTACTTACGGGCACAATGGATTTTACCTCCAATCCAAGGTCCCCGCAAGTGCGGAAATTGCTCAGTCTGCAGCATGACAATTGAGGGCCATGAGTTTGCACATGATTCCATTAAGTGGACCCACACTGAATTTACCAACTGCAAAACGAGAAACACCATCTATGCAATCAAATGTCCCTGCCCTAAGTTATACATTGGGAAAACAACACAAAAAGTGAATCAGAGAATTGTGCACCACAGATCACGCATTAAAAATCGAGTCCTGACTGCCCCGATGGTCCAACATTTCGCACAACACAACCATTCTGAAAGAGACTTTGAATGGACCGTTCTATCCGGTGTCAAGTCGCCCCCACGTGGAGGGTACTTAGAAAGTCTGCTGGCAAAAAAAGAAGCTTACCTAATTCTAAAGTTTCATTGTACCACGAATGGGTTAAATGACTTAACCAAGTTGAACCAGGTGCTAATATGATGTAAACAGAAGCGAAATGGCGCATCGAAGCAGCGACCGCATGAATAATTCCTCTAAAGCCATATTTCACAGATAGAGATGTGCAGTAACACGCACGCCGCGCAAGTAAGAAAGGGGGCCCACGCAACATTACACGCACGCATGATTGCCTGCAATAAATGTAACATGGAATTAAGATTATGAGAAACATTCAAGTGACATAAGGTTTTATCGTTCTTGTCAGGCCGTCAAGATTACACTTTAAAACAACAGATGTAGGAAGCACGTGCAAACTATAACCAACCATTGAAGAAAGAGGAACTATCTTTTCAAGTAACAGAAACGCCGTAATAAGCTTGTTCTATGCCAAAAACAGATGGGTATATAAATCAGTCAATTAAATACAATGCATCTGTTACAGGGCGGAGATACAAGTCCTCCAAAAAAAGCCCCAGTTTATTTTGACCAGGAACAAGAAAACACGTTGGCATTTATCGATACAGACGTGTGAAGACATCGAGTAAGTCCATAAACAAAGACATAACTGTGTCAATAATTGGCAGCAATTTATAGACTCGTACACTCATACAATTAATTAGAATATGTTTAGGTACACATCCACCACAGAAGAAGAAATATCTATTGAAACAGCCAGTGAATCACGTTGAAAAATACAAGGTACCTAAAAAGTATTCCCCAAACTAACCGTTAGATATAGAGAAAGAAGAGTTGAGATTCATAATTTATGATGTTTAGTTTGTTAATTATATAGATTACCCAGTGGTCTAAGCCCTGATGATAATCCCCTAAGGCAGAGGGTTATTGGAAATGCCTCGGCTCGCCCATATTCGCCTACGAGGGATCCACATCAATTGGGACTCTAGTGAGGGTGTCATCACATGAAACATACCCCGAGAGAGAACCCCCAAAATAGGTTTATCCCCGTATTCTGTCTGTCTTTGTGCCCCATATACAATGAAAATAGCCTTAGCGCTGGCAGGCGACCCACAGTTTTGACTGCTGTAATTCAATGATGTGATCTTATTGTCTATTCCTTTTTTTTATGAGTTTATGAATATATGTTTGTTATGAGTTCACAAAGGTACACAATGCAGAATGATATGTGTATTCCTTCAATGGAGCAAAAATGAAGAATTGTTGCTTTAAAATGATTTGAATCAAATACAATTGTTAAAGTATAATACAATGACTAAATGTGTTGTATGCTGCATCTGCTGAATAAATTGGCAGTACACAAATTGGTGGCCAGGTAATTCCTTTCGATTACACTTCTTATATGAGGCAGTGGTACAGGCCTGCATGATATGAATCAGGCTATTGTCCAGGACAAGCGAACTGTGGTGAAGAGAAGACCTCTGCGTATGTTGTTAAGATATGGCTGTTTTGTGTGATGGGACAATAGGTTGATTGCAGAAATGGGTATGTGCTTGCCCCTAATACCTGCATTGCATTGAGGTGCATTTCTGTACTCCAAATTGTCAAACTACCTGATGCTCTCCAGTGCCAATGGTATTTGTCAACTAAATAAAAATGGAAATTGTGGAATCTTGAAGTACTTCCTGTCAGGTGATGCCACGGAGCAATGCCTGCTTGGTTACATCAACGCAGTAGTGCTGTCATAAGGCGCTGGATTGAACATTGAACATAATCAGGTTCAGAAATATTTTTAGAAATGTAATTGGACCCGCCAATACTGCGGCAAATTTAAGAGGCTTCTAAGAAATCAGTATATCAAAATCAAGCACTACAGTATATTAAACGTAGAGTTTGTTGTAGAGTCTGTAATTGTAGCTGGCTATAATATAGCAATGGAAGTCTCTAGAGCACTGAGTGTAATGCACTTTCATAAGAAGACTGTTCAATTACATTCCTAAGCAGTCCTAAGAACACTGTCAGCTTCAGGATGCCACTTTGATGCATCAGGATGAGAAATGTGATGCCTTCATGGGGACTAAACGCAGTCCTTGCAACAACGTTCAAAGCAGCCCCATTCACCTCTCTCTCTCTCTCTCTCTCTCTCTCTCTCTCTCTCTCTCTCTTCCTTACTCTCTTTCTCTCTTCCTTTCTCTCTTTCTCTCTTACTTTCTCTCTCTCTCTCTTTCTTCTTTGTCTCTCCTAAAGCATCTGCTGTGTCCACTCTAACTTCCTAGTGGATCTGAAGAAAGTGTTACGTTTTGGAAGCTCCTGCAGCGGCCCTCTGCCTTCAAAACCAGACTCAAATGCCTCCAGTCCATGGTGGAAATGCCAGGTGGAATAAATGGGCAGTCTATCCCTGTCCTTTGTGAATAAACACATGGATATTTGCACTTTGCTTAAACCAAATGATTTAGCTTATGAAATATTAAGGCTTCTGTGTATTTTTAAATACAGTGTGCTATTTGAGCCACAATAAAACAAGTAATAATATAAAGCATTACTTTAAATATCTTGCTCATGACCTATAGCGGTAGTCTTTCCATTGGGTCATATAGCTTAAACCAAGCACTGGCAGGGCTACTTAAAGACATTTTTCTGCCACATTTTGGGCTAACTGGTGTCTTAAATAGTTGAAGAGCCAGAGGCGTGGTATTTTGCCACTTTCGACATTGGTGCGAGAAATTGGCCTGGCATATGCTGTCCACTATTCTAGTGGGCAATTTGCACCAGTCCAAATTACCCTTATTGATGGTAGGTTTAAAGACAACCTATATAGAAAGCTATCATAGTGGTAGCTGTGGAGAGCAGCCTTCAGGCTAAGTCTTGAAGGAATGTAAAGCAGCTTGTTTTACAAGTCTCAGGAAAGACCAAATGAAAGGAGAACCACATAAGGTATATATATATAAAATATATGTATTTATTCTAAACACATCCCTCTAGTCTCTTTATGAGGCTATAGGCAAAAGTACATACATTAAACTTATTTAGCACACAGTAAATTAGCACAATATACGTTGAGCCCTAGGGGCGTACCAAACCATATATTAAGAAAGTGGTATAAGAACCACGACTGACATAGATAGAGCCTTTAGAACCACTGGGGCCACCAGGAACCACCCAAGGTAGTATGTATGTATGTATGTATAAACCATTTTATAACGCGTCTGATACTTGGGAGTGTCCTGGCGCGATGGGGAAAAGCAGAGGAAGACATGGCAGAGACCAACTTAAACCAGCCCAGTGAAGAAATACGTTTTAAAGTTTTTCTTAAACTGGGCTACACCCTGAGTGGAGCGCAGCTGGAGGGGAAGGGCGTTCCAGGCCCGGTCAGCCGCCACAGATATGGACTGACCCCCTAGCCTAGATCGCCTAAAGCGGGGGAGAGTCATCTTAAACTGAGAGGATGATCTAAGAGCTCGAGTGGGGACATAGAGAATGAATCGTTTCTTCAGATAGACAGGCCCTTGATCGTGAATTGCTCTAAACAAGAGCACCAGGGATAAAGGTAGTGACACAGGGGACCGACGGGGGATGCGTGCAGTGTCTAAACACAGCCACGAATCACGATTAACTTCTATGGGGAAAGTCACGGTTGGAATTTTAAAGATTAAGGACACTTGGAAGACGACATGGAGCAAACTCCTTAAGAAATAGGCAGTTCTAGAGTCAATACCCACGGGAGCACCGGAGTACTCGAGTTACCTCACCTAGGGAAGCCGGGTGCATAGGTGTCTTTTGATGTCGGGTTTCGTCATCATTTTCAATGGTGATCTGCTGCAAAGTGCTGCTGGCGACCAAGTCGAAAGTGTCTGGGTGGATCCAAGGGTGGATCAGAGATGTGAAGAACCTGAAAGCAGAGGGGACAGAGTCTGGGTCACTTGCCAGTGACCAGGAAGGCGATGAGAAGATGCCAACCAATGTCGGGTGATTTCAGGTGAAGAAGGTGAAGCTTGACTCTTCAGCCACGAGGACCAGAAGGCGTCAACAACAACCAGGAGCTGGATTTGAGCTGTACCAAGGATGTCAAGTGCTGCTGTATCGGTATCTGGATTGGACCCAACAAGCCTTGGCAACAGCAACCCACGCAGAAAGCAAAGATTGGCTTTGGTGCAGACCAGCAAGGTCTGAGGGACTCACCCTTCAGTGGGAAGTCAGGGCACATCTGGAGCAAACAGGAAAGCCCAAGAAACAGAAGAGTTACCTTCATGGGGACCCACCAGTCAATGAACCAGGGATCGCAAAGGAGCCTCAAGAGGAAATGCTATAAGTGGGCCCACGGAACACTCGTGGAGTGTAGCCCCACAATCTTTGGTGCAAATGGTGCTCGGGGCTTGGGCTACAAGTATTCTAATGCACAACTTTGGAAAAGCTCGGGAAGTGGGTGCACTTGCATATGTGCACGGTGTCCAGGAGTTCCGGTTCCACGTCACTCGTGAGGGCTGCGGGTCTCAGCTTTGCTGTGATCTTGTGTCGGCCTCTGAGAAATCTGGAATTCTGGAAGTCTATGTCTTGAGTCACAAATCCGTTGGGATACGGCAGGAGCCTTGAAAATGCAGACCGGCAAGATGCTTTGTTGGTGCCTGTTTGAACAGGGGAGTCACTCCTTGACCCCCAAGGGAGATTCTTCAGTCTTCTAGTCTAAATAGAATATCGAAGTTACAGGATATATGTGTCAGAGTTTCATCCAGGTATAAAGCTGAAGTCCTAAGGACTGAGGTCTCATACTTATAATAAGTTAGGGGGTTGTGGACATACTCTGGGGACCCACCTATGGGAGGGTCAGGGAAGAGGGGGGGTTACACCCATTCCCTTTGTCCAGTTTCATGCCAGAGCAAGGGCTGAGTACCCCTGCAACTGGTTTGAACTGGGGTATGCAGAGGGACACCAAGTGTGCCCCCAGCACTGTCTGAAAAGCATTCTATGAATGCACCCACCCAGCCCCAATACACTACAGCCTGTCTGGGAGGTGGTTACACCTCCCTGTGACAGGAAACCTATTTTCCAGGTCTCCCCTGCCAGAGTTTCGTCCAGCATTAGGAGGTCAGACTTGTGTCTGTGGCTTCAGCATCCATTTTGTGATGCTGGGGCTCTTTTAAACTATTACCGGTTAGGTTAGTGTGTACATGTCTCCTCCCTCTAGAAGGGTGGAATTCTACCCCTGCAGCCAGGACTGGCGGGGGTAGGATTCCAAAGTGTTTGACACCAAACGTTGACATGCTTCCATGCAGCCATTCCAAAGTTAGCATTTACCGCGAGGTTATAATGCACTTAGGAGTATATGGTCTGGCTGCATCACAGAACAGTGTCAGAGAATAGATTCCGAAACCTGCAGAGGGGTCCTGCTCATGCATGGGCAACCTCTCACACAAAACCAAGCACTCTGCCTTCAGGATTGATAAGGCCTGCCATAGGAGTGGCTTATAGGTTTATATGTGTCAGTGATTAAAGGTAGATATAGGTACCCTATATCTTAGTAAGGTGTGCATGCACCACCTTACCCAGGCTGCAGTAGCAGACCTGTGGTGTCATTTTGGAAGGCTTCCCAGGGGTGGCATATTACGTGTTTCAGCCCCTGGTAAGCCTCTGGAGTACCTATGCCCTTAGTACCTAAGGTACCATATACTAGGGACTCACAAGGGTAACCCAGTAACCAATCTGGAGTGTACCTAAAGTGCATGCAATCAATTTAAAGAGGAAGCAGCATAGCTGGGGTCCTGGTTAGCAGGGCCCCAGCCAGACTAAAGTCAAAAAACAGTGAAACGGGAAACATCCTTTACAATGCAACTTTTACCACGCAGTGCTATTACAGCGCAGGTTTTACAATGAAAACCATTAGAACGCATTGTGCTGGGGGGCGCTCTAGGATAGGGAATAGATTTAATTTACTATCCAACACCTTCCCTAGTGTCCACGGGGACTGGAGTTGGAATAGTAAATTAAACTATTCACTATCCAGCACCCCAAAGCGATATGCGTTGTAATGGTATGCGTTGTAAAAACTGCGTTGTAACAGCATGCGTGGTAGAAGCATGTGTTGTAACGTCATACATCCCAGTGAAACACCAGCAAAAAGTGGGGGTAACCATAGTAAGCAGATCCTACTCTCCTACAATTGCTAAATGGTTGTTTGCTATTGGAACATTTATGGAATATGTTGCTTTCAGCAGGAAACGCACCAGCTTTTGTGAACCTCTAATAGGTAGGGAGCACAACACAATAGCAGAATACAGAGCAAAATATAAATCCAGCCAAGACATTATTAGTCACAACACAACAAAACTGCTTAAGCAGATTGCAACACAACCACAACAGGACAACAAAACATCATATTGTAATAATGCAATAGAGAAACACAGCAGCAAAAACACAATAGAACAAATCACCATATCAACACAATGCCACCCAACAAATATGCACAAACACTCTTGTCACACATTAGCACTTTCAGAAACCTGATTTCATAGTATGGTGTATTTTTTACCAATCACTACCTTACCTTACTACCAAGGAAATGAAATAACACCAGTCCAAACGTTTTTTTGATCCACTCGAGATAATAATATATATTTGCCCAATTAAATATTTTTATTTCATGAATAAAGCTCAAATTAGAAATACGTTTACACCCATTATCACAATACAGTGTCCTTATCTTCATAACCACCAATACCTTTGCATCCCTAAAGCTTCAAGTTGGAGTTCCTACCATGTTCTTTCCTCTAGTAGTCAGTTTATCCTTATTGTACCTCATATGTATTTATCAGCTTGAGCAGTCACTGCCTACAGACACAATTGGCCAGATTTATTAAGGAGTTGTGTTGACCCTGAGTCACACTAGCTGATGCAGGCTGTGCAATTCCTTAATTCAGTTACAAAAGCCAAGTAAGGGACGTTTTGTGTCACCTTGGGAGACTTTATAGAGAAACATAAGGCAGCGCAGCAGCTTGTGCTGTGTTACATTTTATTTTGAGCTGGGAGTTGTTCCATTGATGGAGTGAATACACCCATGAATTTGACACAATTCCAATTTTACAAAAGTTAATAACCTTGAGATTGAACTACATCAGTACGCCTCCCCGATGACAGAGAACCATGGAGAAAAATATTTTGTTCTCCTCATTCTTTCCACTTTGGATTGTTTTTGTGCGGGAAGGTACCCCTTCCTGCACAAAAATAATCCTTCCTGCAATGCAGGCACTCTTGCACTATGGTATAAGGGTGCTTGTGTTGGCCCTAGGCAGCATGCAATGCACTGTGCAGGGAGAGAGCAGAAATGCTTCATATCTTTGTAAATCTAGCATTTCTTCTCCTTCCCTTTCATGTAAAACAGAACAGTGCGTTCCCTTGCTCTGCCACGTTCAGAGCAATAATCTATACTACTATAATAAAGGAAGACCTTTCAGCCTTTGAGGCGGGTAAACTCGGGAACCACAGCGGCAATCCACACACCCGATACACCGTTGGAATCGTCAGGGTGTGTAGATGGTTATAGGCTATATAATGTTTTAAAAAAAAGTTATTTAAAAATTTACAGTAAAAAAAAGTAGTCCCTCCGAAGTAGCGCCGGCCGCGACGTGCGTGCTCACGTCAGGAGCGCGGGGAGGAGCGGCGTCCAGGAGCGCGACGAGGAGCGGCGGACATGGCGTGGGGGAGGAGCAGTGACGTGAGGAGCAGCGGACAGGCCAGCGGCGGTGCGAGCAGCGGACAGGCGAGAGGAGCGGCGGCTGAGGTAAGGGGACCCATATCGGGGCAGGCGGGGGACGGGCTGGGCGGGTGCCCGGGCTGCAGGAGAAAAGAGAATGATCCCGTGTTTTTATGGTGAAACAGCATTCATTAACACACCTCTATGCCAAAAAGATTAGCTATGATGTAAGCTTTCCCAGCCAATGTACACTCTGTAGAACGGATTGGTCAGCTGTACACCTCTGCAAAGAGGAACAGACATATTTAAAGTAGTATATCAGCAGCGGACAGGCGGGAGGAGCGGCGGCTAAGGTAAGGGGACCCATGTTGGGGCGGTCGGGGCAGGTGGGGGTCGGGGCAGGCGGGGGATGGGCCTGGCGGGGGCCGGGCTGCTGGACAATGTCGGGGCAGGCAGGGGTCAGGGAAGCCTGTTGCTCCCGGACAACGTCGGGACGGGCTGCTAGTAGTAAATATTCCCCAATATTCAGGAAGTGAGATCATGTTATACAAATGTGAGGTGTTTCAATGCCAAATAAAACTTCTAGAGCTTGAGCTCAAATTTGTATTTATCGTTTTTAAGAAGCAAGTTCTTCAGAATTGTTTTCTGGCGTTTAAATGTTTTGCAAATATACATGCACGGGGTTCAGCATTGTATCAGTATGATTCAGACTATGATTATATTCAAAATATTTCATAGAGCTGCCGGTTCTCACAAATTCGTAGAACGGTAAAATCCCTAAGCACATTCTCGAAAGAACTCGGCATATAATGCAACAAGACACCCGACTTAAGTTGGAGCTCATGTGGTGTTCAACTTAATGAGTGTGCAGCATACTTGGGCCTTTAGGTCTGGCCTGACAGTGGAGACCTACTGTCACCAATTCTTTAGCATATGCATAAAGTGCTCATTGTCTCCACCCAGAGGAGTATTTCTTTCTCCCCTCATGCTATTTGCTGTTTGGTGAATCATTCTGCCTCCTCTGTGGCGCTTTCCTTGAACTGCAAGGAGGGCTGTTTTACATCTCAAAAGTACACTGATTCATCAAATATTGCATTCTTAATCTCATAGATGCAGTTTATACAGAAAACAATCACTTTTTCAAGCCAGACTTATTTGCTTTGCTAATGCTTGTTTCTCATTGTAATCTCTATTGGCAGGAAAGGCTCTCCTTTTAAATGGGGGTTCATACCCTTCTGTGTTGCTGCTAAGTTCATTAAGGAGACCACAATAACTATTTAGATTTGAAGTGATCGGTGTTTGTTTGTCCTTCTCTGGCCACATCACAGATACTCTCACTGAGAAACATCTAATTGTTGCAGCCCACTGCAAAATGTTTAGGTAAATACCACATTATTTTATGTATTTTCTATTTCTTGTATAGCTCATGGCTACCCAGACATGGGCTTCTCAGCTCTTGGATAACTAATTAACATAAACACAGTTCTATGTGATTGACAGAGTGAAAGACTACTTTCAAAATGTTTCCCTTCTAACGAATCTTTGTGAAACTTCAGTCCTGATGTGCACAGGAAATACCGTCCGTCCCACTTTGCCTTTCTATGCTCTTTAGACTCGAACCATGATAAAGCGCTTTAGGCAGACCCTCCAGGATATCGCGATTTCGCGATTTGCCGCGAAATCGGCACTTTCGTGAAAATGCCGCGATTTTTTCAAAAGTGCCCGCGAAATCGGCACTTTTGTAAAAATGGCGGGATTTTTACTAAAGTGCCCGCGAAATCTTGACATCCAGACCCCTTTCAAGGGGGCGGGGCCGGCTGCGGAGGGGTGAGGGCTCTAGTGGAAAGAGCCATCTGGGGAGGGGCCGCTCTGTGAGACCCTCCAGGGGTGCTCTCTGCTGATCCCATGATCGAGGGGAGAGGGCCGAGTTGCTCAATAAACTTTCCACTCCCTGTATATAGTGGTCGGTGGATAAATAGAAGCTGTGGTGGTTTCCATGTGGCAGTGAAGTGAAAGCAGATTAAAGTCTGTAAGCTAAAGAAATGGAAAACACAGTGCCATAAAAATATCCCGATTCCAGCAGATGCGAAAACCTAAAACCCCGCCTTTGTCCATAAAAAAACTCGCTGACCACAGGCATTAGAGTTTTGCTGTCTACGGAGGCGAGACACAATTAGAAGCCTGGGAAAATGACACTTTCACTGCCGCTGGAGATCAGCAGGGGGCGCCATGTGCCTGGTGTGTAATTTCTGGCGCACTTTGGGGCAGTAGCACTGTAATAACGCCAAACAGTACTTATACAGATGCAGATTAGGCCGTTGGCACCATTTTTTTATTATTGAAAATGTGCTTCAGTTCTTTCTTCTGGGTTGGCGCCAGGGACAATATGTTTAATGTTGTGATCCATGCTAATTCTTTTTTCACATCCTTTTAGAGCATTTTCGATGACCGCTTCAAAAGGAAGGAATTTCCTTTTTTACTCCTGCAAGTAAATATGACGATTTCCACTTGGCATCTGTTATTACTTGCATAAATAAAAACCTGCATTGCATGCTAGGAATATTATTTGTATTTACTTGGCGAAAGTGAAACATGGTTCGTACATTTGCCAAGCTAAAACAATTTGCCAAAGTGATCACAAAGCATCAACCCAACAATCTCAGGTGCCATCTGAAGCCCTCGTTAGGAACTGCAGGATGGAAACTCCACACCCGTAATTATCACACACAGACCACAAACACACTGGAGCCCAGCACACACAGACCACAAACACACCAGGGACCAACACACACAGACCACAAACACACCAGCGACCAACACACACAGACCACAAACACACCAGCGACTAACACACACAGACCACAAACACACCAGGGACCAACATACACAGACCACAAACACACTGGAGCCCAGCACACACAGACCATAAACACACTGAGAACAACACACACAGACCATAAAACACACCAGGGACCAACACACACAGACCACAGACACACCAGGGACCAACACACACAGATATCTGTGTTTGTTGTAGGAAAAACCGCCAAATAAAATGCCGCTAAATTGCCGCTAAATTTCCATATTTGTGCCGCTAAATTTGCATTTTTGTGCCGCTAAATTTGCTAATCCGTGCCGCTATATCCTGGGGGGTCTGTTTAGGGCACGTAACACGCAAAGGACAGAGCAACTTCTAAAGTAAAGGCCCGGTTTAGAGTAAAGGCAGTCAGGGTGGCAGAGGCCTTTATATTCGCCACCCTGCTTTTACTCCATCCGCCAAATGTAAAGCTTACCACTGGGCCTACGGTGAACTATATGGGTTGGTATGCAGTGCCATCACAGTAGTTCATACAAAGCCATGTAAAAGTTTGGTGTGCATCCATCATTGGTGGCAAATGCTTACATCAACTTTCAGAAGTTTTTACCTTTCCAAAAACAAAGTCCAAAATTGGGAGTTTATTGGGGAAAAAATAGATCTTAATGGCCCAAACATAAGGTGAGTTTTCTGGGGTCTTGAGGGGATGGAGTCATTTATTAGGTTGAGCCTAGGCAGCGCACACACGCTGTCTGCAAGACCTGAAGTATTCGCTAAAAATTACATTATTCCCACCTGCTGCTCACCATAGGGTAACTCCAGCTTTGCTCTTCATTGCTGCCTTCTTACTCGTTCCCTGCAGCCACTACCTCACTTCTGTTGAAGGCCGAGGAGCACCAGCCAAGTACAGTCTGCTTACGCTTTCAGTGCATTTCTTTTGTTTGGGAGAACTTGTTTTCTTTTAATTTCCTGCACGTCCGTGTGTCTGCCCTGGTTTTTTAAATGTCGCTCTACTTTCTCTGCTTCCAGGTGTCTCTTCTGGACTATGGCGTCAGATGAACTGTGCTTGTTTTAATTGCTGTTCTAGAATGCAGCAGGCATGGAGTGTCTGTAAGTGTCTCATGTGACAACTTTCAAAAAGGCCGACTTGTCTCATAAATTAAAAAATACAGTGTCTGTTGTAAGAAAATGCAACTAGCTAATGAGTTTTCAGAAAGAAAAACGAGTCGCCTCACTGGGTCTGAAATGATATTCAAGTGTATTTTTGATAATAAATTGCAAATCAGTAATTGAAATGGCCAAATTCATCTGTCTCTACACAGCAAAAAGTTTGCTGAAAGTTCATTGGTTACCACTTCAATATGGCCGCTATTCTTGTTTTGCTTCTATAGCAGTAAGCACAATCCCAGAATGACTCTGCCTGCAGCCGGCCCACCTTAAAGGTAGCTTTGTCAGCCTTTGGTAGGGAACAGATTTAAGGCTTGTGGCCTACCGTAAACAGGAAAGAAATACTTAGGGTTTATATCATGCAGGGGCAGGGCTCATGTCCTTAATTAGCTGCAATTGAAAGCACTATTGTATCCCTTCACTACAGTCAGTACTGTCGCCCTTTGTTTCCCTGATCTTTGCAACACTCGAGGCCTTACACTTTCTGTTGTCACCAGTGTCCCGTTGCATAGGAACTTTTATAAACTGTTCTGCCAATTGCATGTTAGACAAATGAAACAGCCAGGGTTAAATACAATGTCGATGACATTCATATAGTTCATGCAACATTGTATTTTTAACTCTAACATAAGACAGTTTTATAAAACAGCTGTATGAAAAATGTAAAAAGAATCCTCGGAATTTAAGGAATTTTGAAGTAAGATTATTATTTATTTAAGAAAGGTGAGCGTGGCTTCTTCTTTAGGCGAAATCCCCACACCCTAGTTATGATTCAGAACACATTCAATTGTGCTGTAATGATTTTAATACATCACAAACCTTGTTGGAGATCAACAGAGCGCTGTACATTATTACATCTTAGAATTAAGCAATTAAATTACATTTAACAGAATTTGTCGAAGGGAGATAAAGTGATTTGCCTTCAATCACTAGATTTAGAGCCAAGTGAAGAGACTGGATTTCACCCTCAGTCAAAGTCAAAACAAGCTTTATTCGGATCATACAAAATGTCACAAAAGCATACTATACAAGAATCTAAAATCCATTTAAAATTCAAAAGAAGCACATCTAAATTTAAAGGAAAACATCAGGAAACATCAATTCATCACTTAAATTTAAATAAGCACAATGCTAAACCAGCATGCTTACGTTGCTTCATAATTCAGTCTTTCCAAATGAACAAGTTCATTCCTTTGTTTCATTGCCATCAATTTGTAACAGATAACAGCGTTACAGACTGAAACGTTATCCAGGTACCGTAAATAATTAAAAGCAGTTTTATAGGAAAACAGGCAATTAGTTTTAAAAATAGGACGGAAATAAATGTTTCTAATTTCAATATAAAACTTACAATACAATAAAAAGTGAAGGGTACTTTGTTTGGACCTGCCATCGCACAGACAATTCGGCATGATGGCGCACCACTTAACCCTTTTAGGAAATGCAAACAAGAAATGCAGGGAGCACAATCTTAATCTGGTTAGGTAGAATCTATGTTGCACATTGGTTACAAAAACGAGGTATGGTTGTAAACCTGAAACCGTGGGACCCTCGAGATAACAAGTAACTGTTTTCTTATAGTTTGAAGTCTCGTCTCTACGAGCAGCCCTTACACTCAGCAATCTCCCTTTTAATTCAGCCTTACTGGGATATTGAGCAACTCCCAAAGTAAAATTGTTTACAGTTAAATCGCAGTCCTCTAAAAGACCAGCAATGTAGCTTAACCAGGGAATTTTTTTACAACCATCTTGAGACATGCAATCTAAAATAATATCCCTCGTAAAATGAGTCTCTTCCCTAACCCAGATTCGATGCCACAAATTTAATGCGGCCATACTAATTAAGTCACATATATACGGAGATCCAGTTTCCCTGTGCACAATAATAGAGGGTGTGGCACTAGTGACAGCTAGCAAGCGTTCTAGGAAGTTGTTTTCAAGAGTTTGTAATGGAGAAGTATCAATCTGACCCCAGAGGGCCTCCCCATAACAACTCCCTGCGATACACTTTGCTCCGTACAATTTAAGAATCTCCCGAACAGGTTTATTACCAATTTTTTGGGAGAATCTAAAAATGGCCTCCACTGTTTTCACAAATTTCAGCTTGCTTAGGGTTATATGCTTATTCCAATTTCCCTTACTATTAAACTGGATCCCCAAGTAAGAAAACATAAAGGTTCTCTCTATTTGTGTCCCGTTGATAAAATGGGATTTCGTTTTAATATTCTTTTTACCACAGGACATTACCAGCGTCTTACTTAGATTAATTTTCAAATGTTTCTCCGTCATAAAACTATTAAAATTATCCATCAGGGTCTGTAAGCCATTTGCCGTCCTAGAAATCAAGACTGCATCATCGGCGTACAATAATAGGGGTGTTGCCCGCTTACCCATCATTGGGACATCTACCCCACTATTCTGTAATAAAGTGTCAACCCCATTTATATAAAGTGAAAACAGTAGGGGGGCAAGAGTACAGCCCTGTCTTACTCCACGGGTAATTTTAAAGTGCTTCGTGCTTTCCCCATGTATTCCATATCATATCCTTGCCGATAACCGAGCGTAAATCTGTGATAGGAAGCTAACAATATCGTCCGGGGCGCCCATTCCCCTTAGTGTCTCCCATAGCTTTGAATGGTTCACCAAGTCAAAAGCGCTTGATAAATCCACAAAGCAGAGATGAAGGGAGCCCTCCCTTGCAAGGGTATATTTTCCTATTATTAGATCCAAGTTCAGGCACTGCTCAATTGTACCAATGCCCCGTCTGAAGCCATACTGTGCCTTTGATAATATATTGTTTTCAATTGACCATTGCTCTAACCTGGCCAACAATATACGTCCCATGACTTTAGACGTTGAATCAAGAAAGGATATTGGGCGATAGCTACTCGCACAACTTCTGTCACCCTTTTTAAAAATGGGGACTATCAAGCTCTCTGCCCATGTAGCCGGTATCACTCCGACAATTGTTGCGTTGAAGAATTTAAACAAAACAGGTATCCAAAGGTCCATGTTGTGCTTAAATATATCAATAGGGACACCGTTAGGGCCGGCAGCCTTACCACTGGAGCTATTCTTAAGGGCTGTTCTAATTTCATCTTGGGTTATGCACCCTACGTTAGTATTATATGTGGTTATGACAACATTATCCTGAACATTTAAAAGACCCTGTTTGGATTCGTTAAAAATTGCTTCGAAATGAGTTAACCAGTCCTCAGGGGCCACTACTGTATCAATCTTTACTGATTGCACATCTTTAAAGAAAGGTTGATCCAGAGTTTTCCAAAAAAGAACCAAATCTTTAAGCTCGGCAGCTTTGTTTAAAGATTCCCATGCCTTTTCCCTTATCTCAATTTTTCTCAGCTTAAGGGCATCTTTATATAGTTTTCGTAATATACTGATCCCCTCCCTATTGCGTGGGATCATTTTAAGCGCCGACTTTAATTCTCTATTTAGTTTGGAACAAAGGTTATCAAACCACCTCGGGGAATTTGATATAATTTTCTTGCTTTTACTTTGTAAGTTATCTGAAATTACAGCGGAGATAAGTTGAAAGGCCTTAACAGTATCAAGACTACTTGTTGAATCATCCAAACAAGTGCCAATATAATTTGATATTTTTGATAAAATTCGATTTGTAAATGCTTCTGGATCCACGCCTGCCCATTTGATTGAGATCCCATTTTCCCCAAGTGTTTTTATATCTGCTTCGCGGGTGCCTGCTTGTAGTGGTTTTCTAAGCGGAGTTCTTACAATTATCAGTACTGGGTGATGGTCACTCAATAGGCTAGGAGCAATGAAGCATTCTAATATTAAGGACCTTAAGTTTATTGAAGTAATAACATGGTTGATGCATGAGGATGACCTTGCACCTTCAAAGGTAAATATATTATCTCTATCATCCCATGTACTACCTTGTAAAATCGTTTCTGTAATTTCCAAGTTATGTTTGAACATAACAAGATTGATGTTTTACCCCGTAATTGTTATGTGGGAAATATGCGAGAGCACCACCTAGTCCTTCTTCGTAACCACATTGAATTTCGGCTATACGGTCCCATGGTTCTAAATTAAAATCTGCCGCCCAAATTATGGAGCAATCCCGTCCTACATTCTTCATGAAGTCCGTCAACTCATTATCCAAAGAAACGATAACCTCATGTCTCGAAGCATTAAAGATATTTTTATAAAAATTGATAAATATTATATCCTGAATTCCTTCTGTAGAAAAAAAATTAAAACTGAAAATACGGTGACTTGTTATAATATTTCTTTAGAATCAACCTAGAAGCCAATGAAATAGGTACTGCTAAACCACCACTAGCCCTACCTGCCTGTGATGGGATAGCATTGGTTGCAATAGTCTTGAAACCATTTACAAAGAAAGCATCTGTAAGCCAAGTCTCCTGTATTAAAACCACATCGCAATGCTCAAAGGTTTTGTACCAGTTTACATCCTGTAGTTTATTCCTAGCCCCTGCCACGTTCCATGTCATTATCTGTAAGCAATCAGACTGTAGCTGGCTCACGGAATTTAAGTCACACTCTGGTAAAGACCTACTCTTGTGTGTCACTATGCTAACTTTACTCAGGATCCTCCCCACAACCTCTGGAATATCCAGCTGCGTGGACAGGATAGTCACTAAGGACACTGGCAGCTGAATGACAGAACTCTCCAAAGGTATTGAGCTTAAAGAATGTAGTCAATCACAACAGTCTAAGCCTGACAATGGAGCAAATCTATTTAATAGATTTTAAAAAGGTAATCTTTGGCTGGGATCCTGTTGTGTTCTACAATTGTTTTGTTCCCGAGGCATCCGCCAACCATTCTGGGTAAAGTATGGTCTATAAAAAAAAAACAGTGTTAGAAGATCAATTTTATCAGGACTAAGATCTAAATTAGTACTCCCCAGGCAATTCAAGAGAAATCCCACAACTCACTTATTGTTAAAGTTTGCAACTATGCAATCTCCTCCTCCTGCTTTCCTTGATTGCCCAATCCAAGCACATCGTCTAGCCATTATCATATCCTTGCAAATGTCCGGTCCCACCGCCCCCATATTCTTCAGTTGATTAGAGAGCCAATGTATAGTTTTGGCCATCAGTTGGTCAGTGTTTTCTATCTGGCCCTCTCGAAGGGCTGGGACGTTCTGTAATACCACTACCAACGGGTTGGCTGCCGGGGGGAGATGTAAAACCTGAGGGCCCACTAAAGCCTCCCTGTAATCCTGGCCCCCGACATCTGATGCAATTTCTGTGGCCGAGCCCCTAATGCTGAACCTGGTGAGACCGCACCTCTAGGCCTCACACTTGGTCCACTTATCCTTCTTCCCTGACCACATACGTCTACAGTACCATTTACTCTGTCGGTGTTATCTATATCCCCAACATCTACATTCCTTCCTGTCACACTTGATGTAACGGGTAGTTGCCTTACTGCAAGGGAGTTGGGGGGGGGAGGATTTCCAGGTACCGCGTTACAAGGCCCGTTAACCGCTGACCTTATTCTCGGTTCCTCCAAGTCCCCACCATTCTGTGTAACCTTTAATTCAGAGGCAATTAATCTTTCCTCTATTTTGGACAGCCTATGCAAAATTGGGGACAAAGACGATGTTATTAAGTTTTCCCATTTACACCACATAGCATTAAGAGTTTTTACATGGGGATCGCCTAAAGAAGTTGAATTCAAAGTTCTGGACATGTTCGGCCTTATTGACTCTGAGTCCTCCATTGCAAGTGGTTGAGGTGCTATGACACCTCCGTCTTTGTTTGGCTTCTTTAGTTTAACCGGTTTCTGTCTCTGTGGCCCTCCGCCCGCTTCCTTTTTTGCGAAGAATCTTGATTAATTGCAGGAACGCATGGTTTACCATGTTGGGCAGATCTGGTAGCTATGCGTGATGGGGAAAGTTTTGAGTATTTTCAATAACCACTACAACCGGATATACGGGTGGCAATATAATTTGGGTACCCTGTCCACCTTGTACCTCCACTGATATATTAATAGGCAAACCCAAGTCGCCATCTTCATCAATCAGCACAATATCGGTGCGATCTGGGGTGCCTGCAGAGCCTATAGCACCCAAATATGACTGCTTTGCAGATTGGATATACAGGGATAGACGCCGTTCAGTCAGTGCAATCTCGTGGGCAAGGACTGAGACTGCTCTGATTAAGAACTGGTCCAAAGTCCCCACAATACTACCAATGGGCTGTGCAGATCTTCCCTTCCCTTCTCAAGCATTCATTCTCTCTATAGTACTTAGAACAAGTCCAATAGGCTTAAGGTTAATAACAGATGTGGAGCCCTGGTTAATTTCACTTTACCTGTATTCAGACGTGCTACAAGAGTACACTAACCTTCTTCAATTTGATGGCTTTAAGGAGGGGCCCGGCCTGGCCTCGTCCGGTCTCGAACAGGCTCAAACGGGTCCGCCCTTGGCCCGGGCTTCGTCCGTGCACGTCCCGCGTCGCGGGAGCGGCGAGGCGCTATGTAGGCGCGTCAATCAGGGCTCTCCCCTTGCGCCCCCTGGGACTTGAAGTCCAGTACCAGAGTCCTCCTCCAAAAACAAAGAGCAAAGCGAGGCGCTATGTAGGCACATCAATCAGGGTCAGGTGCGGGCTCTCTCCTTGCGCCCCCTGGGACTTGAAGTCCGGTACCAGCGTCCTCCTCCAAAAACAAACAGTGATGCGGAGGCGCTATGTAGGCGCGACAATCAGGGTCAGGTGCGGGCTCTCTCCTTGCGCCCCCTGGGACTTGAAGTCTGGTACCAGCGTCCTCTTCCAAAAATAAACAGCGATGCGGCTCCCTCAGTCACTAAGTTTCGAAGTCAGCCGCTTTGCCCTTGACTGCAACCTCTGCTTTGTTTATCATACTACTCATAGTCCTAAAGAAAACAGATTAAATACATGAAATCTCAGGAGCGTAGCATCGGGGGGGTGCTTAAGGTGTTACACCGCCCTAATGTATTTTCTGATTAATAGTTGGGTACAGGTGCATTCATTCAGGTATGATGAGGTGTCTGCTGGATTTCACCTGGGATTTTTGCATGCACACACTGACACAAACACACACACTCTCTCTCATCTCTGTTTTGAAAGCCCTAAAAATTTTAATTATTTTACAAAATATTGTGTTTCTCTCAGTTATTTCTCCTGCCAATCTGTATTCCTCTCCTTTGTAAATGCCTCTTAAGCCCCTCTTATGCTCCCTGCTTATACTATAATGTATTTTAACATTATCTGCAACCATGATTGTTGGGAAATCTGAAGCTAACAACCCCGCCTCCCCCTGACTCTAACTGACCAAGCTACGCTCCTGTGAAACCAGTATTTCAATATTCAAATTCAAATAATAGAAGTATTTCTCTATGTCCAAAGTTCTTTAATTTACAATGAATGTGGGTACTTGTCAGAGGGTGAATGTGAGCAATTGTGGATGGGTGAGTGGGTTACAAGTGCAGGGAAAGATGAATGGGGGAGTTGATTGTTCATCTACTGTGAGAGTGGAGATTAGCCCACTGGTATCAACAACATGACTGTAGCTGCTCATGAACTCACTGATCATCATATCCCTTCCAAACCTATTTATTCAGCCAGCCATTTCATTTTTAGGCATTCACAAACCAGTAATTTCATCCATCTTATTGCTGCAGTCTCACCCGTTCACCCACCCTGCTGTGCATCCAATTACTTACTCATACATCTACCCTCTCACACACTTCCACATTAACATTCACCCACTCAACAATCTGAACAGCATTCAATGAAGGATTGCCTTGATTTTAAACAACATCAGCCCAGTATATATATTTGTTTCTTCATGTTCATAACAAAAGGTCTGTAGGTAAGAAATAAAATCAGAGTCATAAATTCAACCGAGTGAAGGGATCAACATGTTTCACGGCAGTAAACAGTATTTGACAATGTCTCATGGCCATGGAGTCTCCAAATGCCAGTTGCAAAAGCCTGCGGTCCCTAGACAATCAGAATGATGTAAGTAAATATAGATTCAATCAGTGCTATATTCTTTGTCCAGCCGGACAGGTTTTTAATATACAGTAAATGCATGACAAAAAATAAGAAAAGAATCCAAGTGCGACACAACTTGCGTCCTGCTGACATAAACAAACAGACAACATTAAGGGAAGGGTTCAGGCAAAGGGGATGTGTCTGTATATAGGTGTGAGAATATACCAGACGAAATAACGTGGAAACACAATTACATATTAGGCATCACAACATAGTATATGCATGTGGTGTACATTATGTAGACGGCATTTTGATCCTTTAAATAAATAGTGGGATCATCATAAGGACATTGTGAATTATCATGCCTGTGCACATATATCAGTTATTGCTGTAATTGTATAAACCATGGAAATAATGAAAAAATAGGAAGAAATAAAAAAGCGACATTAGATTACAAGGGGCATTTCCTGATCCATACAGTTCTGATATAAGTTAATACTGTTTGTGAAGTGCAAATTATGCGAAGGGTCGAG
This sequence comes from Lissotriton helveticus, assembly GCF_964261635.1. Taxonomy (NCBI): domain Eukaryota; kingdom Metazoa; phylum Chordata; class Amphibia; order Caudata; family Salamandridae; genus Lissotriton; species Lissotriton helveticus. Next base: position 891,948,911 of record NC_136071.1, on the reverse strand, counting down.
TGATTACCTTGGCCATGTAAAGAAAGGAGGAAATTGATGGGGACAGGGTAGAGCCAAGGAGCAGGTGGTCTGCTTTGGCGAAGACAGGGTATAAAGTGAATGAGGGAAGAAATGGCCTTGCTGTGCAGTTTAGGATCAACGATGATGTTGATGTAGCTGACCATGGTGCATAAGTTAAGGCTGTACCAAGGATGACTGGAAAAAGGGGAAGAGCTAGCTTACCCGATTTGGTCAGGAAATAAGCACGCAAATCGTTCTCTTGCCATTGACAAAAGTGCGCGAAGGTGGCTATAGCAGTCACTCCAATGAGTGAGAATTAACTTGAACCAAGGAAACGGAGCTCCAAAGGGGTTCAGGCGAGGTTAGTCATACACCTGGCAAATGCCTAGAAGAAGAAAGTGTGACTGATGATCCTACCACTGAAGTAAAGTGGGCTACCATGTGTTAAGCTCAATGGCTGCTTATCATAGGCGACCAAGTGAAGTCGGAGTGATTGCCGGGATCGCTGGTGGAGGATTGGTAATCTGTGGGGGAAGGCGTATGCTAAGGGAATAGAAACAAGTCGCTACCATCCGTGAATGTCATCTTTTAACAAGGACAGGCCCATATCCAACATTCCACTCCTAGCCAAAGTTCTGGAAAAATATGTGCAACAGCAGCTGAGCCTACACATCAACAACTTCCACTTTCTAGATGCCTTCCAATCCGGGTTCAGACCTAGACACAGCACGGAAACCACCCTCCTCCGCATTGTGGATGGTGCCCTCCAAGCCCTGGACCAAGGTAAAACCTGTCTCCTAATCTTCCAAGGCCTATCTTCTGCCTATGTTACGGTTAGCCACGAAATTCTCCTTGAACGTCTCAACCTCAGGATGGGTTTGGATGGCACCGTTTTTTAATGGTTTAGATCCTTCCTCCAAAATCGATCACAGAGAGTCCTCATCAACGGTAATCTATCCGCTCCCTCTACGGATATGGTTGGGGTCCCCCAAGAATCAACCCTCTCCAGAACCATCTTCAATCTTTACCTTGAACCACTAACTGAGGTACTACGTGCAGCAATATCGCCTACATTAAGTACGCCGACGATACACAGATCTACATCAAAATCTCTTCCCCTGAGGACATTTTCTCCCTGAATGAGACCCTGAAGCTGACAGTCCACTGGCTCACAGCCAACCAGCTTAAACTTAACGCAAATAAAATTGAATCTACCCACCCAAAACAAACCCAGCCACCCAGGAATGGATAAAGACCATCACAGCACTAAACTGCCCTCCTACCATTGTTGACTCTGCGTAATCCCTTGGAATAACCCTTGATGGCAGCCTGAACATGCGTGGCCACATAAACTCGATGGCCAAAACGGACAGATTCCACCTGAGTTACCTAAGAAACCTAAAACCCTTCCTCGATGTTTCCAACCTTAATACGACATTCCAGGCATTAGTCATTTCCAGACTAGAATATGGATGCTCTACTCTCGCAGGGCTACCCAAGAACTCTCTGGCCCCATTGAAACCTGCCTCAACGCTGCCGCCAGACTCCTAACTGGCTCAAATAAATTCAACCACATCTCTCCCCACCTCAAAGTTCTGAACTGACTTCCCCTAGAGGCCAGAATCCAACTTAAACTGGCCTGCATTACTCAGAAAGCTCTTTACTCCAATCCCCCTGCATTTGTCGCCCAAAAACTTGTGTTATCCAAAGGAGCCAGAATCTCTAGAGCTCCCAAAACCTGTGGCTGCAACCAGCACGCGTCCGGAAGAAAAAAAACTACAATTTGGCCTTCTCTCGGGCCGCTCCAAGAATTTGGAATCACCATCAGAAGTCTTCCGTCCTTGGCACACTTTAAAAAAAAGATCAAAACCTTCTTAATGGGTAAATACCTTGTTTAACGATAACATTACAATTACCTCAGCGACATGTTCCACCCTCCACCTCAGCATTATCCACGGCTTCTACGGATGATACCTATTCCTGCACTCCTGGGCATCTCACCCAAGAGTTGAGACTGCGTGCCTTCTTTTATATTTACCTGTTTTAATTTGTATCCCCTATGTAGCCGGGACCTTAGACTGCATGCTTTTTTTCTTGTATAATGTATCCACCTATTTTACCCAAGTGGTCCCTCCCTTCCTAACGCTTTGTATACCAACCTTAATTCTGTAAAGCGCGCTGATACCCTCACAGGTCTGGTTCGCACTCTATAAAACTATAAAATAAATAAATAAATGAGTACAGAGTGGTAATCCATATGTAGTCGCGGTCGTGGTCTCTGAATAGAGGAATTCCTAGAGGAGAGGTATGGGGCTGTGATTAGCGAGGGAAAGCAGGGCAGGAAAGCTAATGAACAGCAGCGGGGGTAGGTATTGAACTTACCGACGGTGTCTCGGTTCCTATTGGAGATACGCGGTCCCGGCGGTGAATGCCCGGTGCTGTTTGATTAAGTGCTGTGTAACCACATACAAATAAGCTCTAAGATGGTCATGTGACGTGTGTCATATGACCTGTGTTAAGGCAGCGCGGGGGCTGGGTCAACTTGTCAACCATGGTGGCCAAATTGGAAGGTGCAACGTGTGTGGGGAGTGTGCTGATGGTGCCAGAGATAGAAAGAGAGACAGCAATTGAAGTAATTTAAAAACATGGAGAGACATTTTCAAACAGAATAAAGCCTTTTTGGTTCCTTATACATAAAGAATATTTTAAAATCAGTTAAATTCCTTATTTATGTGGGGAGCAAGGAACAGTAAGAATAAAGAAGTCCAATCTTTAAGGCGGCTCAGGCCAGTATGTATACTGCCAGTTTTCAGTATCCATTTTAGTTCCTCTTTGTTGAGCAGCTGGTGGATATCAGCACCTCTTGAGGATGGTTTAATCACATTGATCACTGTCCATTTTATGTCTTTTTCAGTGTGTCCAGTTGCGTTGAAGTGATCTACCAGTGGTGCATTTGGGGTATTGCAACGTATCCTGCTGCTGTGCTGGCAGATCCTTATGTGTGCTTTCTGTATAGTCTGGTCAATATATATCTTGTTACATGGACACAAAATTGCGTATATAACATTGCAGGTGTTACAATTTGAGAAATGTTTCCTTTCAAACTTTATTTTGTCATATACAAAGTCCTTACCCTCTATTGTGGTCTCACATACAATACAATCCCCACATTTTGCATGGCCAGTAAGACACAGTAGTCCCCAGAGATCATTCAAGGTGCCTTTTGCCTCCGTGAAGGGTAGCGCAGCACGAACCAGGTGGTCAAAATGTTTTTAGCTTTTCGAAAGGCAAACAACGGGCGTTCAAGACTAAGTACTCCAGCATTGAGTACTTTTCAGTGTTTGATGACACTTTTTCTTATGGCATGTGATGCCGGTGAAAAGGTTGTTACACATACCAGCCGGTTCTGTGTATTTTTGGTCTTGGGCTCTAAGAGCACGTCTCTGGGATACTACCAGGCCCTCTTGAGGGAATTACGAATTAGTCTTCGTGAGTATCCTCGAGTGCAGAGTTTATCACTCAGGATATGTGCTTCCTTAAAGTAATCTTCTTTCAGATAACAGTTTTTCCTAATACGGAGTAACTGGGAGTAGGGAAGTGATTCTCTGAGGGCGCGGGGTGGTGGCTATCGTATCTAAGCAGTGTTACGCTCTGTGGGTTTTATGAATAAGCTTGTTATAAGTTTGCCCTCCTTTTATTGGATGTTTAAGTCAAGGAGTGGTTTAGTCAGTTTGTTGTGTGAGAGAGTAAAAGTCAGTCCGCCAAAATTATTATTCAGCCAGTGGAGGAATTGCTCCACAGAATCATGGGAATCACGCCAGATCATGAAAATGTCATCTATGTACCACTTCCACATGGCAAAGCTACTGTGGAAAGGGTTTGTTGGTGTGAGGATATGCCCTGTCTCTAGGGCATCCATGTGCAAGATCGCTAAGTTTGGAGCAAATACTGCTCCCATAGATGTACCTCTGACTTCCCCATAGCAATGGTCATTAAAAATAAATACGTTTTTGATAAGACAAATCTCTAGGAGTTGCAGTATAAAAATGGTTGGAACTTCATGTGGGCATGGACGTCTGTTCAAAACTTGTTCAATAACGAACATGGAATCAATTTGAGGAATATTGGTGTAAAGTGACTCTACATCTAACGTGCACACTTGTCAGATGCAAGGTAAAAAGGGTATTCCTCAATTAAGTTTATCATGGCCATACTATCATGTATGTAGCTTTCTGTCTCTGGTACAAAGTCCTTGATAAAGTGATCGACGTACTGGCCCAAAAGCTCCAGAATGGACCCACAACCTAAAACTGTAGGGCGGCCAGGTGGTTTGTCTTCATATTTATGAATTTGGGAAGGGTGTATTTCACAGTTGTTGTAGGTGATTTGGTGTTTAGGAATAGATGTTCTTTTTTGCTGAGGAACCCTGCTTCTAATCCTTCATTGGTGGCTTGGACAATGAGTTTATGGATCTCTTTGGTCGGATTTGTTTAGAGTCTGCAATAATGGTCAGTATTGCCCAGTTGTCTTACGATTTTATTTTGATACTCTTCCTTTTCTTGTAGCACAATTTCACCTCCTTGTCAGCAGGTTTTATGACACGGGAGGGGTTCATTTTTAAGCAGAGTGCCTTTTTTTCATCACGTGATATGTTGTAAGGTACAAATGCCTTTTGGTTTTCCAACCGTGTCACATCGCTAAGGACCAATTTCTCAAAGGTCAGGATTTCTCCTGGAACCATATTTGAAGAGGGCAAGAAGGTGGAGGGAGGTCTAAAAGGGGTATTAGTGTTATAGCTGGGTTTGGGATGGAGGAGGAAATAGCAGTGCAGCCTTATTTTCCTGAAGAATCTAAGTAGTTCTGTTTGTAAATCCTGAAATTTGGGCCAAATAGTTGGCACAAAAGAAAGACCTTTACTTAATAAGGACTGTTCACACATTGGTGAGTGGTGAGCTAAAACTAGGTAATGTAGAACTAGATGACAGTTCAACATTGTGTGCTACCATTGGTAGTGCTGGCGGCATATGTACCGTTCGCCTAGAGGATTGGGCCATCGCTGCTGCTGCTATACTTTTCCACTCTTCGGTGGTTCTGCTTGGCCCCCCCTAAAAGAGGAATCCTGTTAGATGTGCTAGGGCCTTCTCCTTGATCTGAGCTATCCGAAGATTTGGCCGATGTGTCGGAGAACCCAACTAGATTTTGGCATTTGTTGAAACGACCCCAGGGTCTTTGGTTTTGGGGAGTACTGTAAGACCTATTAATAGAAAAGTCTTTAGCCAGATAGGGGTATGCCCGTTCCTGGGTAAAGGCTTTGATATCCTTCCTCACTTTATTCGATTTTTTTGTTTTGCTCCAGTCTATGGAACTTGTCTATGGTCTTCTGCACCTCTTCTAGAAGCTTTTTGCCCTCACTTGTCAAAATATACATGAGTGTTTCTGAAATATTCCTGGGTGTTAACAATTTTTTTTTTAAGTGCAAGACGGCAGTGAAGGGAAATGGCCGCTTGTTTCCAGTCTGTCTGATGCACCAGAGATTTCCCCCGCACGGAGGGTGTTTTTTTTCAACACGGTGCCGGCATACTGACACAGAGGTGAGCGGCGGAGGACACTGGGAGCAGTTGGGTACGTTTATAGACCTTGTAATGGTCTACTTGCCCTAATTTCACCTTTTTCTTGCCGCCTCTGTTGTGCCCCGTCCCGTGGCCACCATTTTAAGTGCTTCACCTGATTCTCCTCAGGAGCTGGTGCCCCTTCAATTTTCCTCCTCATGCAATCATCACTGGACACTAATTCTAATGGGGATTTTTTCCTAATTTGAGGAGCTTGCTTTGTTTAAAAAATCTGAAAACCTTTTATGGCAGATACTCTTGCAGCACTTCAGAGAATTGAAGATAAGTGGTCTCATTTGGATTCTCGGCTTACAGAGGTAGAACAAAGGGTTAGTGATGCCCAGGATGTCACTACAAAGGTCGATACCCTATCCAAAGAAGTTACACAATTAAAGAAATTAACTGAGGATCTTGAGAACCACAATCGGCGCAATAATCTACATATTTATGGCAAACCGGAATGTTAAGAAGGTCCCGATATGATCAACTTCTTGAAGATTTACATACCAAAAATTGTTGGCATACTGACTCCTGTCGATTTTAACATCCAAAGGGCTCACAAATCTGGTCCATTGGGTGCTTCAACCTCACAAAGACCACGAGGAATCACTGCCTATTTTCTTCAATACACAGACTTGATGTCAATTCTCTCTGCAGCTAAAATAACGCAAACAAATGCTGTGGTCTGGCCCAAAAAGTTTCTTCGGTCAGAATGTTTCTAGAGCAATGGCACAATGTTGAAAGGAATTCTTAGGTCTCAGACCTATGTTGAGATTCATGAATGCGCGCTATGGTCTTATTCATCCATGTTTCTTCAGAGTCACCTACAAGGACTTTCGCAGATCCAGCAGAACTAAAAAAAATCATACATATGCACAAGGGAGAAGACAGGGAACCTAGTAATTCCTGAAATGTTGTCACTCTAACGCTTTTCTCTTTTGCGGAACTAAAAAAAATTCATACATATGCAGAAGGGAGAAGTCATGGAACTTAGTAATCCCTGAAATGTTGTCACTCTAACTCTTTTCTCTTTTGCAGGTCCCTGGATCCCTCTTGTTTGATGTTGGTGTCCGTGTTCTATAATGACATATAGTCTACCAACTTTGTCCTACTTTGTTTCGCTGTTTTCCTTACTGTTCGGTAAGTCATAATGGCACGTGATTGTCTTTTTTTCCATCCTAGCTGGGTGATTTTTGTTTACCTATTTCTGGTGTTTTGTTCTCTTCGAGTGGTATCTTTGTTCTCTTCGTCCCCCCTCTCGGTATTATTGTCCCTTCTGTTCTTCATTTTTATGACTAAAGTCTCTTGGCTTTTTGTCATCTCTTCCTTCAATATACATTGGGATGAATCTTGTTCTTCCCAATTTCTCCCATTCTCTGTATTCTTCTTTCTCTTTTTTTCTTTCCTCTCTTTCCTCTTTCCCCTTTCTCTGTCATGTAACAAACTCTCCTTATTTAATTTTTATTTGTGGTTTTCATTCTGTTTCATTGGATTCTTTACAGATGTTTACATTTCATTTTTAATGTCCTATCTTCCTTCTTCTCCTCTTCTTTGTATATTATAATGATCTTTGTTTTACTCACTTCTATTTCAATAACTCGCTATTATTTTCTATCTGACATTTTGTTGACTATATTGTTTGTTTTTCCTCTAGCTCTTATCTTATTTCCTCACAATTCTTCTGCTTTAATACCTCTCCCTTTTTTACCGATATTTATATATATATATATATATATATTTGGTTTGGTATTATTCTCTTCTATTGGTGTCTCTGTTGATTGTATCCTTTACTTATTTTGAGCCCAATTTATGCTTGTTATTTTATTTATATATTTTGTTTGCTCTTTCCCATGAGTAACTTACATATTGTGACATGGAACATTAAAGGTCTAAGTAATCCGATTAAAAACAAAGTGTATTATCTCATTTATCAGAATTAAAATGCCATATAGCCTTATTACAAGAAGCTCATCTTAAAGAGCAAGACTTAAATTCTTTAAAAAAACAGTGGGTGGGTAATGTATCTAGTTTGCCTGCAGTAAATAAGAAAAAACGGGGTGCTTATACTGTTTCATAAGTTATTAAATGTTCAGTTATTAAATGAATTTAAGGATGATACCCGTAGATGGCTTTTAATAGATGTTAAGATTAATAATATACAATTTTCAATTTGTAATGTATATTGCCCAAATGGGGTGGATCTTTTATTCTGGAATAATTTTTCTACTATGCTATCCTCACATTCTTCTAAAAACCTAATAGTTGGTGGGAATTGTAACCCACTTATGGATCCCTTTTTGGACCGTAGATCTAAAACCAGATTTGTTCCCACAAAAATGCACAGAACTTTTCAGAAAGCAATATCCGCCAGAGGATTGGTTGATGTATGGAGAATATCAAGCCAGGATGTCTTGGAATTCACCTTTTTCTACCTTGTTCATTGTTCCCATTCTAGATTAGATTACGTATTTTTTACTCAACATACACTTACATTTTTAACACACACAGAAATAAGTTAAATTCTTATTTCAGATCATGCTCCAGTTATTGTAGACCTTGATAATCCCAGCTCTATTTCTCCCACTCACAGATGGAGATTTAACAACACGCTTTTTTTGTATCAACAATTCACAGAACAATTTTCAGTTTTCCTACAGAAGTTTTTCACAATTAATCTTCCCTCAGATTCTCAGATGAATATTATCTGGGATGCTTTTAAAGCGACTGCAAGAGGATATATAATTGAATATGTAGCAAAAAAAAAGAAAAGGGCTCTAAAAAACTCCCCACAGCTCTTAGATCAGATTAAGACTTTGGAACATGAAAACTTCTCTTCTAAAGGTAATGATATGTTAACTAAACGTATTAAAACCAAGTTGCAGTATAACAGGCAATCCTTGATCAATGCTTGAGATACATTGCTTCATTTTAATGCAAAAATATACGGGAGCCGCAACAAAGTTGGTAGGTCCTCGGCAAATTATCGTAAAATTAAAAAACTAAAATCCAAGACTGTTGCCATAACAGATTCAGCTGGGGTCCGCCATGTTAGTGACTCAAAAATCTTAGAATGTCACTTGGATCCGGTTACTATACACGGACCCTGTAGCGCGAGTGGTGGCAAATGGTCACATGTCGCGAGACATACAATTGGCACAGGGAACCAGGCAGGGATGCCCACTCTCGCCCATCCTTTTCGCATTGGTTTTGGAACCTCTTGCGATCACTATTCGGAACACGCCATTACTGAAGGGGATTAGGTGGGATCTTAGCTGGGAGGACAGAGTGTCTTTATACGCTGATGATATGTTGATATATCTCACGGATCTGGACAGCAGCGTCCCTAACCTCCTATCCATCTGCAACTCACATGGACGGGTGTCAGGATACACCATTAATTGGTCGAAATCGACCATCTATGAACTTAAGGGCCCACTCCCGACCCTGCCGGACTCATGCACACTGGAAGTGGCCACCACGTCCTTTAAATACCTGGGAATATATGTCACCCGAGATGCGGCAGAGTTCTCTAGTCGTAATCTACAACCCCCCCCTCATCAGACTGCGTAATGACGTACAACACTGGCAAAGACTTCCACTGACGCTGCTGGGCGGAGCAGCATTGTTCAAAATGATGGCACTGCCGCGTTTTCTGTACGTGCTCGAAAATACACCGACACTAATACCTCCCAGTTACTTTCAGAAGGTGACTGCACTGATATCAGGTCTACTGTGGGGGAATCGGCCAGCGAGAATTGCTCACGCGAAACTCAACAGGAGCTGGTACGACGGTGGTATTGCATTACCCAATATGCAGTTGTACTACTGGGCGACACAGCTCAAGATTCTCAACAAATGGATCCACGCCCCACAGGACGACCCAGCGTTTAAGGACGATAGGGCCCAACTGGGTACTAACAGCATGCTAGCGCCTCTGTATCACAAAGGTATTGCAGCGAAACTGATAGGACCCACCAAACACACAGTACAGTTATGGTATAAGGCGCAATCGAAACTACATTGGGACGGAGTCATCACAAAACTTACCCCGTTGTGGGACACTAAGGCGCTGGGTCACTTGAGGCGTACGAAGGGCTTCAACCAGTGGGACACCATTGGGATATCAACTGTGGGTGACATGTGGTCCAGGGAGGGAGTGGTCTCATTCGCCTCCCTTCAACAACAATACGAATTGGGAAACACCGAACAGTATAGATACATACAAATCAGACATGCCCTTCTGGCACTGTTCCCACCGGGCACCACACCCCCAGAGTCCTCCCCACTGGAAGACCGTCTGCTTACGGACTTTATGCAAGGGGGTGCAACTTCCCTAACGTACCGTAAACTACTCAATTATCTACCTGACCCACTGGGAAAACTAAAAGATAAGTGGGAGGAGGACCTCGGGGATTTTGATGAATCTGACTGGAATGCAGCTATTGCATCCCCGCGTGAGGCCGGCATATCAGCCAGGTTCCGCCTGGTACAACTGAAAATCCTACACAGGATTTACTACACAAGAGTGGCTCTCCATAAATTGCAGAGGGCGGATCATCCTTATTGTCTTAGGGGGTGCGGTGAGGAAGGCACTTTCTTGCATACACTTTGGAGCTGCGCACGCCTCGTGGGGTATTGGCAGCGGGTGCTTCGTACCATCGCACAGACACTAAACACCACTGTGGCCTTGACCCCACGTGTATGCCTGTTGAATGTCTGGGGGCCTACTGATTTGACACATTATGGTAAGCTGTGGGTCACGATAGGCTGCATGGTGGCCAAACGAGACATTGCGCAAAAATGGGGGACGGCGGAGTTTCCCACACTGGCGCAATGGAGCAGAAACATGGACACACTCATGATAACGGAAAGTGCAGTGTACAAGATGAGAGACAATCCGCGCAAGTGGAATGGGGTCTGGCTACAATGGAACTCCTATAGAGGGGACATATGCGAGCCATTGCCAGAAGATGATAGCGATAGTTCTGACGATGAGATAGACAATGTTTAATCGTGAGGGGATATGGAATAGCATGCATGAGGGCCTTGTACAGTATGTGACACAGGAAGTACAACAGGAAGGGGTTGGGCACAAGGGGAGGTGGGTTCGAGTGAAGCCTACAGAGGCGATGCCCGATGGAAATGAACAGGCACGGGAACGCAAGAGTACAATTGTGGCTGTTGATATTGAGTCATGTTTTTAGTTCTTTTCATTATTGTTTACGTAAAATATAAAATGCAAGCGGCTGTACTGTCCGTATACTAAAGGTTTTGGAGGTCCACCATGTGTAATGATTCGTAGAAAGCCCACAGCCAGGGGGGATAGGCGCACTTGCTTACATATCGTACGTATGACACACTTTCAGCCGGCCTCCGGGATGTAGGCGCTTGAATGTAATGTTGTTGGATTCATCAATAAAGTCTTGCTTTTCAAAAAAAAAAAAATAATAATAATATTATTATACATAATATATACACATTAAAAAAAATTGACACTTTTTCAGAATAAATTATAATGTACACAGGCAAAAAAAAAAAATTTAAAAAAATCTTAGAATGCTTTTCGGAATGCTACACCAATTAATATACTACTGAAACATCTCCCTCTACAGATCAATTAGATAATTGTTTTCAATCAATCCCTAAAAATCTGACAATATTGTTGACTTATCTTCTCTAGATACTCCTATATCTGAGCCAGAATTGTTAACTGCTGTTAATCAACTCCCCAAAGATAAAACTCCTGGGCCTGATGGATTTACTGTACGCTTTTATTGACATTTTATACAGCTTTTAATTCCCAAATGATTGCCTCTTGTCGGCCATTGTCTGAACTCATGTCAGACTCAAGGCTCGTTCTCTCCGGCCATGCTTTGCCAACTCCCTAAGAAGCATAAGGATGTCTCTCAATGTAGTAACTGTAGGCCTATTTCTTTGATTAACATTGATTGCAAGATCTTTGCTGAATTATTGGCTCTTTGTATTAATTTGGCCATTCCTGATTTGGTTGATATGCATCAATCAGGTTTAGTGAAAGGAAGATGTATCTCAGATAATTCCAGAACTTTCCTTAACATTATTCACTTAGCCGCTAAGTTGAATTTTCCCCTAGCTGCCATAATGCTAGATGCCGAAAAGGCTTTTGATCGTGTGAATTGGGAATTTATGTTTGGTGCACCGAAATGGAATGGTTTTAGTCCCCATTTTATTCAATATATAAGGCTTTTATACATTGCACCCTCTACCTCTATTTGGATTAATGGCAAACAATCCTATTACTTTTCCTTACATAGAGGTACTAGGCAGGGTTGCCCTTTAGCCCCTTCTATTCATTTTAGGATTAAAATCCATCTTGGAAACAATTTGCTGATCCTCTAGATTTTCTGGGTTTCAATTTAAAAAACTAAATAGTAAATATACAGCATATGCCGATGATATTTTAGTATTTACCTCTTATCCCTCTACATATTTACCAGAGCTTTTCTCACTATTGAACACATATTCGGCTGTCTCTGGTTATAAACTTAATATTGATTAAACAGAAGTTTTACCATTGAATAAATATTGTCTCCTGGATATGTTCAAAGATCTTGGTTTCAAATAGAACTCAAAGGGTATTAAATGTTTAGGTGTCATCTATTCCAACAATATTAAAGAAATTATTAAGATTGACCTTAAAGAGATTATGACTAAAGTTAATTCACTTATTGAAGGTTGGTCCCCATTATTTTTGTCCTGGTGGGGTAGACTGGCTACAATTAAAATGATGTTGTCACCTATTGTTAATTTGTATTTGTCAATGCTTCGAATATCCCTTCCTCACACATTCTTTAAAACCATTAATCGTGCTTTGATTCAATTTCAGTGGAACAACCGTAAATCCAGAATTGCTTTGACACGTCTTCAACAACCCAAAGATTCAGGTAGGGTGAATTTCCCTAACCTTAGAGCATACCATTCAGCCTTCACATTAAAACCTAGGGGCTCTTTAGGATGGCGGACGGACGCTAGAGGAGGAGGGACCGTCCGCAGGGGCAGCAGCGGTCCCTCCAGTGCAATTAGGATGTGACCACCAGCCTGGCGGTCACATCCTCAATATTTAACATTGCGGCGGGTGCTGCTTGAAGCAGCACCCGCAGCAAGGTTAAATATGCATGCTTAGTATTTGCATGCACAAAGCTTCGTGCACGCAAATGCAGGGGGGTACCATAGGTACCCCCCATTGTGCACCCCCCACCCCCCAATCACCCTGGGGGCCCGCAACGGGCCCCCAAAGAAATCAATGTATGCCCTTCCACGGCGGAGAATCCGCCGCGGAAAGGCATCTGTTGTCCGCCATCCTAATATGGCTGGCGGTGTCTTATAGACACCGCCAGCCATGTTAGAGCTTTTCCGCCGCGGTCGGAAGGCGACCGCGGCGGAAAAGCTGCGGACCGATTTTGAGACCCACCGCCATTCTAATTTGGCGGTGGGTCTTTTTTGCCTCCCCAGCTGTTTTCCCGCATCCTCCGGGCCGGCGGTGGCTTCCGCCGGCCCGGATGATGCGGGAAAACCGCGATCCTAATGAGCTCCATAGTTGGGTTTCCCTTTCCGATACCCACTCAGACTCATCAACAGTTTGGGGACAACTTGAACAGGCACAACTTTTACCCTTTGCCTTCAAGGATAGGATCCGTATCACCCAACCTCCATAAGTTCTGGACATATGTATGGGGTAAACTATACAAACCTTTGTCCACAAATGTTGCTTTTGATGTACACATTTTCTTGGGGGGTGTTTCCCCTCTCTGGATTTCTAAGTGTATGATTGGGAAACTTGATGATCTGATGTTTGCTTTAGCATTTCAAATAATCACATCTAATTAGAAAGATACAACCAAAATCTCAAATTTGGCATGGTGGAATTTATTGTGTCATCATCAACTGTTTTGATCAAGCTCATGCTACTTCTCTTCCTTCAAAGCTTAAAAAAGATTTACTCTGGTCACCTCTTGCAACATATCTATCTAGAGACATTGCTCGACCCGTACCTATGGTCCGTCACTATGAACCTTCTTAAAGACTTGAATTGTTCAGCCATTGTTTATTTATAAAGGGAAACATCGTTAACAACGCAGTCACTACACGGCAATGCTGTTAACCACGCTATGCCATTACAACGCAAGTCTTTACATCGACTTGCGCTAGATGGCGTGCTAACATTAAAAAAAAGTGTAGTTTACTATCCCAACACCTTCCCTACTGTTAAGTGGACTGGAGTTGGAATAGTAAATTACACTTTTTAATGTTAGCACGCCATCTAGCGCAAGTCGATGTAAAGACTTGCGTTGTAATGGCATAGCGTGGCATAGCGTGGTAACATCGCAGTCGTTGTAACGACTGCGATGTAACGGCACGCGTTGTAATAGCTAGCGTTGTTCCGTCATACATCCATTTATAAACCACATTGCTGTTATGAAATTGCATGTTCAAATTCTAAATACTACCTCATTTCTTCCTCCTTGCTTCCTTCTCCCTTTTCTTATCTTTGCTTTTTCTCTTTCTCTTTCCTTTCCTAATTTCCTTTACTGTTCCTTCTCCCTCATTCTCACAAAATACTTAAAATACACTTGTTTTTTTATGCATCATGGTCATGTATCTCAGTTCAAGCTTATTGGTCCATAATTTTCCTTTTGTTTTAGAATGTTCTGTTAACTACATGCTGTATATTCTTTATTGCTTAGACTGACCTTCAGATGTTGATCCTATCCACTGTAATTGCCTTTTGTTTTCTAAATTCTTTAATAAAGCATTTTAAACTTAAAACAATTTTATTTTAAAATGCTGCTAAAATATTGCTGATGATACTGATAACTGGATGTTCAATGGGTCAAACTGCAATGCTGCTAGTCAACTATGCCAGATTTGTGCTCAAAGAGCCTGAGTGTCAGGAGTGATCACCAGTGCTCACTTAAGACAAGGCTGCTCATTGTGCTGGGTGTCTGTTCAATGTGGATAGAAAAAAGTGGAGAATGTATTGCTAAGAAGGCCAGATTGTAAAGCACCATCACCACATAGTTTTCCACTTAGCCATGCTATGTAAAGCTCCATTGTCAACCGCTCACACTACCCCAGCATGGAAAGAACCACTGCCATGCAACTTTTAACATATCCATGATGGGTAAGTCTCCAAAGCTGGTATTGTTGTCCTGCTCCTTCTCTTATCCATCCGACTTTCCCCATTCACCTCCTCTACCTTTCCTCCTTTTTCTTAAACCTCCTCTTACTCCTTCATGTTCTCCTTCTCCTCCCATCCTATGTCCTTTGGCCAAACAGAACATGAGGGAAGGACAGCTGGCGATAGGAGATTTTGAATGCAAAATCGCAGCCTCCAATATTCTTACTGGCACTAATCATAAAGTAGTCATTCCCCGGAAGCACTTGATCTTCCATCTAGTTTACTAATCTAGAGGATCAAGGAGAAGAACTGGGTCTGCTGGGAAATTGAATACTTACTAATTATGGAGAAGAACAGAGGATGGGACCATGCTCATTTATGGTCAGATTTATAAAAGGTGTACTTTACACATCTTAGCCTTACATCAAGAATATGCATAAATATATGCTTTGTGGATATTAAGAAAAAACTAGGTGAGATTGTACCTGAAAACCATGGATTCCGTTAAATATTTACTGTCTTCACCCTATACCTCAGTGGATTATCCCTATAGCTGACTACTTGCTTAAATATGCAGGGAGGAAATGTGCAAAGACTGTGTTTTCTATTTTTTAGGTCGAGCCTGGGCAGGACATGTGCTGCTCTGCGAGGCATTCTGTACTCAGGTATGGACTTAGAGCTCTGACCACTCTTTGCCCATCTTTTCAATTGCCCACTGTTACTGTCTTTTCTAAATAGTTGCTTCTGATTCATTAATAGGCTTCTTAGTCCCTCCTTAGTAATGCCTCGTCTGCATTTGTAACCTCCCATAAGGACTGGGCCTTTTACTTGTGTGGTTACATGGTATGTTTAGTCTGTGAGAACTATTTTCTTTAATTTTTTTTTTCAACCTCAGACACGAATGTGCTTTCCTGCAACAGCTGAGTGCCTTTCTTTCTTTATTTTTCCAGCGCGGTCTGCTTTCAATCATGCAACTGCATGCCTTTCTTTCTTTATTTATCCAGCGCAGTCCGCTTTGAATAGAATGACCACGCTCCTTTCTTTATTTATTAAATGCAATATTTTATTGTTTTTTAAAGCGCCCCACACGGCGCTTTCACTTTCATATCAGCCATGCACCTTTCTTTACATGAGCCCGTCTTAAGAAATGAGCGTGGCTGACATTAAAGTGAAAGCATGGCATGGGGCGTGTTTGTAAAAAAAAGTATTTGTTTGTCAACCTGACAAAAAAATATTTGTTTTTCAACTTGACTAACATGCTTTTTTTTGTAAAAGCTTCCCATGCTGCGCTTTCACTTTAATCTCGGCTACACCATTTCTTTAAATGCAGCTCAGCTGCGCTTTCACTTTAATCTCAGCCACACAATTTCTTTAAATGCAGCTCATCTAAGGAAAAGGGGGCGGCCGACATTAAAGTGAAAGCGCTGCATGGGCGCTTCGACAAACAAGCATTTGCAATGCAATAGGTCTATCATTTACGCGAGTTTCGTAAATGCGAGACCTATTGCATTGCAAATGCATGTTTACTTTTACTGTCCCTCACCACCAGGATGTTTCTGGCACTGACAGATAGAAAAAAAGGCCATCTCACGCCCACTCTAAATAGGAAGAATGGTTGAGTGGCTTTGGACAGATAGCCTGCACTCCTTTGTTCTGTTGAAGGAAGCTTTAGACCAACTGAATACATTTTACTCTGTCAGCGTAAACCTGGTGGTCCACCTGGCTCAAAATTGGAAAGCCATTAGAGAGTTTGACAGGCAGGGTACTTCATTGCCATTTCAATGGAGTACCCAGTCATCCAAACTCTAAATTAGGCCTTAAATGTGTATTGTGCTTGGCAGAGATCATGAACATATTTGTCCTACATACAAGTAGATATCTACTAAATTCATTTTAGTGCCATACAACATCATACATTACTAATAAATATAAGGCTGAAAAACATGATCTGATTTTTACTTCCATTCATTTTTATCAATTGTAACAGGAACACATCAAGAACTCTCTCTGACTTTACAGCCCATCTTCAGCTTGGTGTATAGGATTATCAGTGTACATTAACTTAATATTATATGTCTACCTGGTAATTTAGGAGGAAATCAGTGTGCACCAGACAAAGAAGTAGAGGCACACTAAAAACATGCTGGCCAAAGCACAGATATTCTATGCACTGACTCTCCTAATTGAAATTTTTCAAGCTCACTTGATGGAACGCCTGAAATGGTAGCAATAGTCCACAGGGAATTCCAAACTCCAAAGATCTTGTTGTGTCCTGAGGCGGAAGGCCGGGACTGTTGTTCTTCTTTTTTAAAAACCTTGTGTTCAGATTTACTTCTGTTTTAAAAATATCACTCTTATTCTCACCTGGGCACTGTAGAGCGGCACTTGGCACGGGCAGCAGCCCCTAGCGTAACCTCGCTGCCTTGACCCCCTCCTACGCCCCCAACGATCTCGGCACCGCGTGGACGGTGGCCACGCCCCCTTTAGTTCACGCCCCCTCATGCGCCAGCTTATAACGCTGACTACGAGCACCTGGGCGGAAAGCCGGGACTGTTGTTCTTCTTTTTTAAAAACCTTGTGTTCAGATTTACTTCTGTTTTAAAAATATCACTCTTATTCTCACCTGGGCACTGTAGAGCGGCACTTGGCACGGGCAGCAGCCCCTAGCGTAACCTCGCTGCCTTGACCCCCTCCTATGCCCCTAACGATCTCGGCACCGCGTGGACGGTGGCCACACCCCCTTTAGGCCACGCCCCCCTCAAGCGCCAGCTTGTAACGCTGACTACGAGCACCTGGCGCTTAGATCTTGTTGTGTCCTGAGGCGGAAAGCCGGGACTGTTGTTCTTATTTTTTAAAAACCTTGTGTTCAGATTTACTTCTGTTTTAAAAATATCACTCTTATTCTCACCTGGGCACTGTAGAGCGGCACTTGGCACGGGCAGCAGCCCCTAGCGTAACCTCGCTGCCTTGACCCCCTCCTTAGCCCCCAACGATCTCGGCACCGCGTGGACGGTGGCCACGCCCCCTTTAGGCCACGCCTCCTGGCTGTCCTCCCCAGCAACCAGCCATATAATGTGCCTGGCCAGGAAGCGCAGCGGACGAGCGCAGCGGGAGCGCCGCTTGCGCGCCGAAGGAGCGCCTAAGGCAAGCCCGTCTGCGCCCGTCCGCGCTCGAACGGGCTCAGGGCCAGACCCTATGCCTGGTTCAACCTCCAAGAGGGTGAGTTATTCGCGTCGGGCCCTTCTAAGTCTTAGACCCACTAATAACACATTGTGTAATTATGTTCATGACTCAGATGGACTCTTTACTAATTGCGCACTTTGTCATCCAGTCCATTTACAATCTACCCATGCACCGACCTTACACTCTGGCCTAAAACTAGCAGAACTGAACTGCAGGTCGCTCCCCATGCACGCCCTGCTTATCAATCACCTGCTTGTGGACCACGACCTAGACGTCCTGTTCCTCACGGAAACATGGCTCACTACACACTCGGATTCGGATGTGGTCTTAGCCCTGCCCCCACGTTTCCTCATCCAGTCCCAATTGCGTCCCTCTGGCAGAGGAGGCGGACTATTAACATAAGAATGGGACCCCTCTATATTTACTACAATGGTCAGGGAAAGAGAGGAGAAGCAAAAAACACTATAAGAAATATTCCCCCTCGACCTCTACGGTTCTGTGCTCCTGAATAACTTTTTTGAGTTTGAAGGAAACCTATTCAAGCAAATAAAGGGTACAAGTATGGGCGCATCTTGTGCGCCGTCTGTGGCGAACACCTACATGGGTGAGTGGGAGAGGAAGAACATTTTTAACCCAAATGCCCCCTTTTTCGATAACGTCTCCCTTTGGAGACGGTTTATCGATGATATTTTTTTTATCTGGCATGGTGAGACTACACAATTAGAAGAGTTTATTCTCTGGCTCAATGCTAGCGATGTAAATCTTAAATTTACTTCTAATTATAGTCAGGAAAGAGTCGAGTATTTAGACATTGCGATTGAAGGGAAGGATGGGGTACTGAAAGTAAGTCTCTTTCGCAAGCCAACTGCAAAGAACACTATTCTCCAGTTTGAGAGCTTTCACCCCCATTGTCAGAAGGACTCCATCCCCTTTGGGGAGTTCCTTCGGATCCGACGAAATTGCACATCCCTCACAGACTATGACAACCACAGCAAATCTCTACGAGAACGATTAATAGAAAGGGGTTACCCCCATCGCTTGGTTCGCCAAGCGTTTAAGAGGGCGAGATATTACGACAGAGATGTTTTGCTTAAGAATAAGAGAAATAAGAGTCAAGACAAAATTGTGTGTGTTATAAATCATTCCACACTCAATTACAAGATTAAAAACATAATCAACAAAAACTGGAGAATTCTTGAAGTTGAAAATGAAATGAATTTAGAGAAACCTTTAGTGACATACAGACGCAACCAGAATCTAAGAGACCGGCTGGTCTACACCAGACGCAAAACTGTCTCAGTAGAGAAACAAACAACTTTGACGAATGGAGACACGATTCCTGGTAATCACAGACGTGGCAATTGTCATGCCTGTGATTCCGCGATTATAGGCAATAATCTCCAACATGATGATAAAACGATTACCTTAAGATCATTCACAAATTGTCGCAGTAAAAATATTGTCTATTATATTGTATGCCCATGTGGGCTGGCATACATAGGCGAGACAGGACGCGAATTTAGGCAGAGATTTAGCAAACATAAATCGTCAATAAGAACGAACAAGTTGACAGCACCTCTGACTCAACACTGTATAGATCAAAACCATGATGAGTCAGAATTAAAGTGGTGTATTCTTGAAAGAATTCAATGCAGGAAAGGTGACTACCGGAAAGAACTAGAAAAAAGCGAGAATGTTTTTGGATTTTTTATTTTGATAGTGTCAGAAAGGGCCTTAACGAAAATATATCTTGGTATGTGACAGAATAATTTCAACTTGCAGAGTAAAAACTCGGAAAAGCGTACCTAGACAAGTATTAAGAAATAACGAATACTATGCTTAAATTACATTATACAGAGGATATGCAGGAGACTTTGCACTCTTGACGAAATATTGATATTCGGTCCCCTTTGCAAGTATATGGTACTCAAATACATTTGATTACACACCTTCCATTAAGGGTATTTTAACGATATCAAATTTCAGTGACTTACTTCATGGCAATCCGAATACTAAGCAGGATATATTTTTATTTTCGTATGTCTCCCTTTTTAAACCTGCTACTAGCACTAAAATAGATTCCTTAACAAGATTGTAATTCTTGGTCATTGTAAACTAAGACACAACAAGAGAGGTATATATAATATACCAAAAAGGAGATTAATGAAAAAATATCTATAATAACATCACTTAGTAATGGCTGCCTTGTTCGTGATCACGGGACCATTACCGAGTCGCTATTTAGTGACGACATGTAGCCGACAGAAGAATGGAAAAAACAATCCAACACCACTTAGTAATGGCTGCCATGGTTTGGATCATGTGACCATCTTCTTGGCGCTAAAACACTTCATATATAGCCGAACGAGATCAGTAGTACTTCAGGCTACCGGGGTGTTACGAAGGTATACTGACGGGATACGTACAAAATCCATTGTGAAGATGAAAAAGTGAGTAAAGTCTGGGTGGGGCCGTAACTGCGCAACTAGTTTGGTTAAATTATAGAGAGTAGCTTATTATATAATTAAAAAACTGAACTCTCATGTTGACGTACATCTTATATCGTTTGTTTCAGCTCACGATAAACTACACCAAACCACTCTGAAACAAAATTTTACGGGAGGCGGGTGCGATTCATTTCTTTTAAATTATTCGACGGCAGAAGTCCCTTCCTTGGAGGGCTTTAAAGAACCCAAAGCAGGTCAGTAATAATATCGTTAGTGCACGAAAAATATCGAAGCACTAAATAGTGTCATATGTCGCTTAGACTGGGTCTCACTATTGGTCTTTTCAGATGAATCCTTATTTTATTGAAGGAAGATAACAAACCCTCGTATCAGTAACTGCCCGAAAAATAGCTATCTGACATAATTGGTAAGCGCTCAGAATGAATGTGAACATAGACCTTTTTTAAAAATCTCCAGCTTAACAGACAAGTGATATAAGTTGTTTCTGATCCTACATAGGAACGCCTAAAAGTTAAATCTGAAAAGGTTTTGAACTTGCGATTGAAGCAGGGTTCCAGTCCACTGACAAATCTAAGGTATATTACATGTTGAGACTCTTTTAATTGCTTTGCAAAACCCAACCAGCATTTTTCTCTAGGTGTTAGCTTCTATAAATGGAAATGTGGAAATGTATATATATATTTTTTATCTCAGAAGCCATCTTTGAGAATGATCTAGTTGATGGGCTTATGTATAAAATTACAGAAACCTCTCACATTTAGCTAAATATTTGCTTTTTCCGTCGATAAAATGTTTTTGGTCCATGACGAGAGTCGAGCAGTGATGCGGCCCTGTGGGTTCAGGTCCGGCTTTACAAGATGCGAAATAATTAAATAATAAAATGTGCAAATAAGCAGGTTCTCTTGGTGTACATAGGGCAACTCAATTTATTGAATTGATGTCGAAGTATAATGAAGTTGAAGAAATTAATGATTATAAAAGATGCAAATGTATGTCATTTATCGTTACAGATACCCGACCATGCAGGGGTTATAAAATATTTCTTTGAATATCTGAGTATTCTGCAAGAAAGGTCCTGAGGAAGGTGGTTTTACACCGCCGAAACGCGTCGACCTTGCGTATAAATTCGCACCTCAACCTGCGATCCCTCAGACGCAGAATAAAGAGTGAATGTAGTATGTATGATGAGAGTTTGGTGTATGCAATTGTAAGAATGTTTTCTTTGTTCACATTGTTTTCTCTGCATGGAATGGTTTTTTATTGTCTTTAATGTAGTACTATGTGTTTTATGTAATGAGCTTCTGAAAATGTACAAGTCGAGATGATAAATGATAATTTTGTACTATAAAATATAACTAAAAAAATAATAAAACTATAAATCAAATTTTTTTTGTTGATGTTGCCATTATGTGTTAAAGTATAAAAGTCAAAGTGTTGGAGGCGGACTAGCCATCCTGCACAGGGATCACTTCTCTTGCAGAATCAGCGATGCCCACATCACGGACTCAGAGAGCTGCCATTTTACCATCCAGCTGGCCCCGACAGCCTCTCTGGCAGGCCTCCTAGTGTATCGCCCCCCCGGCCATTTTGGCCCTTCGCTAGCGCTCTACTAGAATCTATATCAGCACTGGCCCATTCAACACCTAACTTCACTGTGCTAGGGGACCTTAATATCCATTTTGATGACCCCCTAGACACAGGGGCTGCCGACCTGATTCTAGACCTGGCTGCCTATGGTCTCCAACTGGCCAACTCCGGAGCCACCCACATCAAGGGCCACTTGCTGGACCCAGTTTTTACGAATGTTCACACCCTCCATGCCAAAGCTTCTTACCCCCTCCCCTGGACGGGCCACTTTTTGGTCCCTCTCTTCTGGCCAGGAGAATTCAGGAAGCCCCATAAACCTGTCACCTATACCCGGGACAGGGCTTGGTCCAGACTCTCTACAGAGGACTGGGCCAGAGCCCTGGAATCTACGACCCCTGCTCCCTCAGAGGATCCTGTCATAGCGGACAGCAATTTCAGGAAGTGGATTTCCAACTCTCTTGATTCTATCCTCCCTATAAAAACCCGCGAAGATAAAAACGGAAAGACAGGGTCAGCCCCATGGTTCAGCCCAAAACTCAGAATCCTCCGCAAGGAATGTAAAAAAGCGGAGCGACTGTGGAGAAAGGATTGGCTCCACTAAGGACGCCTACCGAAGGTCGGTGAGAGCATATAAATCTGCGCTGAAACTTACTAAAGCTTCTTACTACGATGAGAGTATAAAAAATGCCTCCAATTCGGCGAGAGAGTCCTATCTCATTGCCAAAGAGCTCCTGAAAATACCACAACCCCCCTCACTTAACCAGTCCCTTCCGGGCAGGAGCAATGAACTTGCTAACTACTTCGACTCCAAAATCTCCCACATCCTAGCTTCGCTCCCGCAGCCTAGCAAGCCAAACTACAGGGACAACTAGGCGCATGACACTCGCCCAGGAGACACCTCTCACCCACAGCTGACCGCTTTTAGGGCGGTTTCTCTGGACGAAGTGGGAAAGACTCTGGCCAAGATGAAAAGCGGCTCCCCTTGTGACCCCGCTCCCATGAGATTCCTGAAAGCAGTTGCCCCTGCGATCGTGTCCCCTATCATGGAGCTGATCAATACCTCCCTGTCCCAAGGCTCCGTCCCTCCTAGCTGGAAGGGGGCGGTAGTTAAAGCCTTTCTAAAGAAACCCCAATTGGACCCCACCGATCTGGCAAACTACAGGCCGATCTCGCTCCTCCCGGGCATCAGCAAAATGGCCGAAAAACTAGTCAACGTTCAGCTGTCCCAGTTCCTGGAATCCAACAACCTACTGCGTCGGTCCCAAACCGGGTTCCGTCCTGGCCATGGCATGGACACTGCCCTCCTCGCAGTCATCGAGGAGGCAAGGTGCATTTTAGATTCAGGGGGGTCAGTGGCAGTGATCCTCCTGGACCTTAGTGCAGCCTTTGACACGGTGAACCACCGTGTCCTGCTCCACCGGCTGGCCAGGGCGGGACTCGGGGGCACCGCGTTGGCCTGGATAGAGTCATTTCTGTCGGGCCATTCGTTCCAGGTCTGGGATGGCAACTCCCGCTCTGATTCCCTGCCTCTGACTAGCGGGGTGCCCCAGGGGTCTTCACTAAGACCCACCTTGTTTAACGCTTATATGGCCCCTTTAGAGGACATAGTTGCCCCCTTCGGCATCAAGATTGTGAGCTATGCGGACGACACGCAACTGGTCGTCTCGCTCTCACATCTCGACCACTGCCCAGACAATCTGTTGTACTGTCTCCAGGAAATCCACCTCTGGATGTGCGAGTCCTCGCTCAAACTCAACGGGTCTAAAACCGAAGTCATGCTGATGGGCAAGAAATGGTCAGCAATTCCACCATCTGTCTGGCCCGTTGCTTCGGGTGAGGTGCCCGCCCCGAAGAAGGAAATCAAGAGTCTGGGGGTCTGGCTCGAACCAGACCTGTCCATGAAAACCCAGGCAACCAAAACAGCGGGAACTTGCTTCGGACTCATGCGATCAGTCCGCAAGATCCTCCCGCTGCTCCCTCCTCCATCTAGGAAACTCCTGGTTCAAGGTCTGATCCTCGCACGATTGGACTACAGTAATGCCGTCTATTTAGGAGCCCCCGAAACTACCCTGGCCAAGCTACAACGTACCCAAAATGCGGCTGCCCGGATGCTGATGAGTCTTCCCTCTAGAGCCTCTGCCAGACCAGCGCTTAAGGCTCTCCACTGGCTTCCAGTGCGAGAGAGGATAGAGTTTAAGGCAATGTGCACCGCCCATAAACTCCTCAACGGTCAAGGCCCTTCCATCCTGAGAGACATGGTCACCCCGTATAAAGCATCGAGATCCCTGCGCTCGGACAATGAGCGTCTGGCTAATGTCCCCAAATTCAGGAGGGTTCGCACTGGAGGTCGACGCTTTTCAGTAAAAGCATCCTCAGGCTGGAACTCACTCCCCCGCTGTCTGCGGCTGGAACCCTGCTACCTACGCTTCCGCAAACAGCTTAAAACCCTTCTCTTTCCCAAATAGGACCTCTTTCCCTCTTTTGGCCAACGCAAGTTCTTATAGCGCGGGGATGCCTCCGGGTCACCAGGCGCTCTACAAATCGTTAAATAATAATAATAAACACCAAATACTTTTTTGCAGCAAAACTGGCTTTACCTATATAGTCCAACACAGATTTGTTTGTTTTTGCTGGTTTTTGGAACTTAACTGTGAGTAACTCTTCCCACATTAATTTACCAGTTACTGGACTGAGCATGCTTACCACCAATGTCTAAACGATTCATAAAGGGGGTGGTGATGGACAGAGTATCTGAATTATGCAGAACACTCCTACCCAGTCAAAAGATCAGGGCTTGATCCATCACCGTTTTTTAGCTCACTGCACCATCCCAGCTCAGAACCTGGCTACATGCAAATTAGTCTGACCCTGGCCCAGTGCATCATGGGAACAGGGCAGACCAAACTACCAAGCCAATTCTTTACTGGAAAGGAAACAAGCTTCCGGGGACCGGTTTCTGGCATTACAGCCGTCTTCGGCCCAGCTTGCTTGAATCCTGATGGTGCAGTGAGCAAGGGACTCACATCTGAGCATACCCTTCCACACTTGTGGTGGCCAAAACGATTCATAAAGGGGGTGGTGATGGACAGAGTATGTGAATTAAGCAGAACACTCCTACCCAGTCAAAAGATCAGGGCTTGATCCATCACCGTTTTTTAGCTCACTGCACCATCCCAGCTCAGAACCTGGCTACATGCAAATTAGTCTGACCCTGGCCCAGTGCATCATGGGAACAGGGCAGACCAAACTACCAAGCCAATTCTTTACTGGAAAGGAAACAAGCTTCCGGGGACCGGTTTCTGGCATTATAGCCGTCTTCGGCCCGGCTTGCTTGAATCCTGATGGTGCAGTGAGCAAGGGACTCACATCTGAGCATACCCTTCCACACTTGTGGTGGCCAAAACGATTCATAAAGGGGGTGGTGATGGACAGAGTATCTGAATTAAGCAGAACAC
This sequence comes from Lissotriton helveticus, assembly GCF_964261635.1. Classification (NCBI taxonomy): domain Eukaryota; kingdom Metazoa; phylum Chordata; class Amphibia; order Caudata; family Salamandridae; genus Lissotriton; species Lissotriton helveticus. The sequence goes on along the minus strand of NC_136071.1, from coordinate 891,923,452 downwards.
TCCTACCCAGTCAAAAGATCAGGGCTTGATCCATCACCGTTTTTTAGCTCACTGCACCATCCCAGCTCAGAACCTGGCTACATGCAAATTAGTCTGACCCTGGCCCAGTGCATCATGGGAACAGGGCAGACCAAACTACCAAGCCAATTCTTTACTGGAAAGGAAACAAGCTTCCGGGGACCGGTTTCTGGCATTACAGCCGTCTTCGGCCCGGCTTGCTTGAATCCTGATGGTGCAGTGAGCAAGGGACTCACATCTGAGCATACCCTTCCACACTTGTGGTGGCCAAAACGATTCATAAAGGGGGTGGTGATGGACAGAGTATCTGAATTAAGCAGAACACTCCTACCCAGTCAAAAGATCAGGGCTTGATCCATCACCGTTTTTTAGCTCACTGCACCATCCCAGCTCAGAACCTGGCTACATGCAAATTAGTCTGACCCTGGCCCAGTGCATCATGGGAACAGGGCAGACCAAGCTTGTTTCCTTTCCAGTGAAGAATTGGCTTGGTAGTTTGGTCTGCCCTGTTCCCATGATGCACTGGGCCAGGGACAGACTAATTTGCATGTAGCCAGGTTCTGAACTGGGATGGTGCAGTGAGCTAAAAAACGGTGATGGATCAAGCCCTGATCTGTTGACTGGGTAGGAGTGTTCTGATTAACTCAGATACTCTGTCCATCGCCACCCCCTTTTTGAAATTACCACCAATGTCTGTCTTTTCATATAGGATCACTGGAGTGCACCTAGTGTAAGAGGATCCACGTTTGGTTCCACGTGAACATGAATCCTTTACACTTTGTACAACCACTGCTTTGGCAAGGATAAAATAGAATTCAAAATGTGAGACTTCTTCTATATTCTAATTTCAGACAAACTTAGCACGTTTAGGCTTCTGAAGAAATAATTTTAACCATGGTAGAAAACTTCCAATAACTTTTCCTTCATTAGAACAAAGGGGTCTGGCTGTTATGTTTAGCCATGCACTACAGGAAATCAAAAACATATCATTTAGAGGTGTTTAATTTGTGCCAATGGTTGCCAGTTTTCAGCACCATCACTTCTTTGTTGGAACTGGAAATCCTAGGTTGGTGCCCCAGCTTTATTAAGACATTCAAGACACTATCATCAATCATATCCCTCTATCAGTTACCCAGCTCTTCTTGTTGCAGCTGTACAGGAGAGGCCATGCCTCAAGGTGTTTACACCCCTCGCTGCATTCTTACATCTGACCATACAGTGGGTGGTATACCCAAGCACGACGAAAACAGCTTAGTATTGTGACCTGTACCAATTAGCCTACACCCTCACCTCTATGGCAGTTGGCATTGGACATATGGAGCCATCCAGATGCAGAATAATCTTGAGGCTGCTGGATACACCTGCAGTAGTTGAACATCAATTTACAGTAATTTTCTAAACAATTGTTGTAGGTTATAAAGCAATGAATTGCAATTAGTTGTCCAGGTTGGATCCAAATGCATAGCCATAGCAAGTGGCCATCTCACAAGCCTTTTTCTTGTCCCGAGGCGCTGATTACCCACTGCCCACCTTCCATGTGTCGTGTGCCAGAGGAGGAGCATGCACAATCCAAGATGGTGGTAGTACATAAACTCCAATCCTATCTAATCTAAACAACAATTTGTACGGATGAATGATGACATTTTCTGTTTTTGATCCTGAAATCAATTTAGAAACTCTGTTTGCTGGATTTATGATGTTTTTCTTTGTGGCCTGCCTCTGGAAGCTGTTTTCCTGATTGAATGCAGCTGCTGTCAGCTGAGTGTGCTTTGTGTCTAGAGGGGACAGGCCCTTGCAGCTTCCTTGCTTTCTCTTAAAGGGGTTACCTTAAAGTATATTGCTCCTTTCCTTAAAGGTGCTACACAACATTTTCATTTTTGGCAGGATTATAGACAGACTTTTAACATTTCTCTCTAGGACGTGCAGCCTTTGTTTTCCTCACTATATAATTATTTATTGTAAAGCTTGAGAGTCTGCTTTATGACTGAGCTAGCAGAATATAATTCAGCACATTTACTTGTGTTAACTATTTAGCAGTTTCAGAATATGTCCAGTTGTAATTTAGAAATCGAATCTGCACCGTCCAACAATAGGATGTAGACTACTTCACCACTACCTGCCAAACCTAATGAACTGGAATCACATGAAGAGTTAATTGTAAAACATTTAGAAGGAATGTATGCAATTCATAACACCTCTGACACTATATGTTCTGATATCAAACACATTCAAAGAGATATAACAGGTCCAACAATGAACATTTCTGACAATGAGATTAAAATAAAAGATAATAAAGCAGAAATTGAACATTTAGCGCCTCAACTTAGGCACATAGGGTCTATGATGAAAATGTTGTTTTTGTATATGGAATAATAGAAATTGACAATATAACTTATGTATATTCAATTTACCAGAATGCACTTTGAATGTCAAAAGTGTAGAGGTTTCTGGGAAAAACTGCCTCCATATCTACTGAAAAATTACTTTCTTTTTCAGAGTAATTTAAAATTGGCAGGGCTTCTTGTGTATGCTCATATCATACACCTAATCAATTTAAACCATGACAAGTCATATTTAAAGTGCTGCATCATCATCAACTCATATTAATATGTAAGCAATTTTCTGATTATTGTCCCATACTCAAAGAAGATGGTTATAAATAAAGTCTTTTTGATCCGGCAGTCATGAGGATATGGAATAATGATGTATCCAATGTCTTCACTTTATCTGCTTACCTAATTGCCTACTGAGACTTCGAGTTTTCAATTGATATGGATTCTCAAGCATCTATAAACAGTACACGATTTTCTTTTGCCACATAACTTAAATAGTTTCCTTGTTTTATGCAGAGTTCTAATTCTCTCTCTTTTATTGTATCTTTGTACCTATTGTGCACCTGTTAGTGTGTTTCTCCCTTAAGGGCCATATATATCTTGCATGTTCTGTTGTTGTTTTATATGGGCTACTTATTTGTTAAATTATTATATACATATATAGATTCATAACATTCCTTATACTAGTATAGCAACACACTTGATATGGCTAACGGATATCATTTAAAAAATGTCCTCTTTAAATATTTAGGGTTTACATCTCCCAGAAAATAGAAGGAAAAAATTGGATTAGCTGCACAAATAATAAGTTGACAAAGGTTTCTTACATGGAATACATGTAGATGATAACATTTTAGCTTATATGACAAAAACATGCATTTGTATTAAAATGTCCTCACTCATCACAAGGACATCACAAGGATGAAAACATGGTATGGCTTTTCTTTTCTCTTGTGAATTACAATTCACCATTCCAAACCTCAAAAAATATTCTGAAGTGTGTTAAGTTTATGCTCAAATCAAAATTGATAAATGTTTCATTATTTGAATATTATCTATGCTTCCACTCAGGATGAACCCAATTTTTGGAAGTCGATATCTTCAGAAGTACTTAATATTGTGATTGTATCTCTCTTTGTGGGAATAGATTTTGATTTGATATCAGACCCACTGTTCTATAAAATTCCTATAGTTAAATGTCATGCTACAAAGTCACATGCGTTATTTAAAGCATTTTTAGCCAATACTAAATAAATTGATCATTGGAGATTTACTTACACCACAGGTATACATTTGACATTTTCTCCAATGCTCGTTCTACATATTCTTGTATTACTATTATTTTCTCTAGAAATGTATGCCATATGGATTCAAATGCCAAGACAGTGACCATAATTATTTTGAACCACACCTTAATTTCATTCTCTTTAACTCTAGAGGATGTTCCTAAATATTTGTCCAACCTAACACCAATAAATATAGTTATACATTTGCCAATTTGTATATGAATTAAAAATGATAAAAAATATATACATGCTATAAGACACTTGGATGGTGACACACTTCTCTCTGCTATTAAAATAGAAACATTTCAAAGCTTTTATACCGATCCCTACAGCAAACCTCATGATGCTCATGATAATATAATTGATCAATTTCTTCTTAAATGCAAGTAAATCACTATCACACGTTGATGAAAATATTCTTGATGCACCACTGGCTATTGAAGAGATTTAGTATTCCAAAGGAGTTTTATAAAACTTTTATTACTCATGTGTCTCTGTCCTTTTATCCTATTTCAGGATTTTGCTTACATTGCTTCTGTTGAGGGATAGTTAAATAAAGCAATGGGTGTCTTTCTCCCTAAACCAGAGAAAGACCATACAAGGGTTCATAATTATCACCTTCTTTATCGCATTTATAACGATTGTAAAATGTATGCAACATTATGTCAACTAGACTTTCACAAGTTTTAAATCACCTTATTTATGCAGATCAAATAGTCTTCATGAACTGTAGATTTTCATTATCAAAACACAATACTAGATTACTTTGTCACACTCTTGATTCACAAAATAAAATTAAACATTCTGCATGTTTACTGGCTTTAGATGCTGAAAAAGCATTTGTTTAGGTTAATTAGCATTTTTTTTACTAACAACCATGTGAATATTTTATTTTAGTAATGCCTTTATGTCAATGGTCAAAGCATTGTTCTTCCCATCTACAGCAACAATCTATGCTAGGGCTAATAATTCCAAATTAATTTAAATTATTTAGAGGTACTAAGAAGGGGTATTATTTACTCCTTTAATAATGTTATTAGCTATTCAACAATGATTGTGCCTCGTCCAGAACTCTATAAATAATAAAGGCATCACTATAAATAGCTCATCTCTTAAACCTTCTACTCATGCTGATGATATTCAATTATTGTTAGGGTCTGAGGGCTAGTCCTCTCTCAGTGACCATGTACTGGCATCACATGATCTGGGGCAGAGGGATAAAGGTTGGTCCTACCTTTATCTCATTGCTTGATATTGCCCATGTGTGGATTCTGGTATCCTGCTCTCCTGGTTGCTGATGATTGTTGCTGTGGATTCCTGTTGTCTTGAATCCTCTTTACTGCTTTTCTCTCACGGGCTCGTGAGAGACATTTTGTCCCCTGTTTTGCTGCCCTTCCCTGGTCCTTAGTTAGTTAGTTCCTTGTCCCTTCTCCGTGATTCCTTCTCCCTTTATTATTTTGGTTTTTTCCCAGTCCAGCGTTTTTACGCCTGACTCTAGTGTGCGGGGGCTCCCGTTCACTGTGTTTGTTTAATTGTTACCGTGCCCTTGTTTGTTGGTAACTCAAAGAAACGCCAAGGAAAACGAAGCGTTTATCGCGTCTCTTTCTTTGGACGCTTTCTGCATCATTGTTAGGCGGAAGTGACGTTTCGGGTCACTCCGCGAAGGGCCGTGTAGCTAAACGCTGGAAGCCTCGGCGTCTCCGAGGGTCACACACTGGTTCCATTTCCAGGCCCTTTAAAACATAGCAAAGGTTTTTTTTTTTTTTTCTGTGTCTGGTATAGGCTATACCCTGTACCTTGATAAGACCTTATTTTTTCCCCTCATGGCCCCTATGATAAATAACGAAGGACACTGATCTTAATTGCTCCTGATTGGCTATCCGGTAAGAGAGACTTTTTCTATCTTGGATTGCCCAGTGCCTACACGAAGCAAAGCCTGCATTGACCACGGGTAAGAGGGGTTGTGCATGTTGGGGCAGTTCATGGTCACTGGAGTTGGGATACCACAGTATATGAAGGGTTCGTTTTCCTTCTTCTTTCTGTTTGCTGTAGGTGCAGAAGCGTGAAGGAGGGAGCTGTCCTATCGATTCTTATGGGTGGAAGACTTGGTGTCTCTTCAACATACCACCATCTTTTCAAGTCCATTGGTGTACTCATAGTTCTAAGTTTGTGAGTGACCACTGGGCAGGGGAAGGGGACTGGTGCATGCTACGTTCCTGCAGTGCTCGGGCTGGGTGGAATCCAACAGAATATCAAGCCCACGTATATTAGCACTGCCCGGACTAGCATGGATGAAGATGGGAATGTATTGAGTGGGACTATGGGAGGTCCCTCAATGCAAGACATTATGGGGGCGTTGCATGTTTTACAGGCACAGGTGCAGGAGCTACAGCAGGAGAATGTAGGCCTTAAACAGGAATTGGGGGCTGTAAGGGCTAGAAAACAGTCGCAACATAGGGGGACGGTTCCTGTTATTCAGCCCGCTACCTTTCAGTATAGTGGAGGAGTGGGACAAGGTGCGGTCGGTGGTAGCAATCCCATAGCTGTGACCGTGTCATCTCCTGTTGCGGTTCCTTTAGCACCCCCTGAGAGATTTGCTGGGGATAGTGCCAAATTCGGGATGTTCATGACCCAGTGCCAGCTGCATTTCATGTGTAGGCCGAGTGCCTTCCCTGACGACTCTGCTAAAGTCGCCTTCACGATATCGTATTTGGCTGGTAATGCGGCCCAGTGGGCTATTCCATTGGTGGACAGTGACGATCGTGTGCTGTATGATTATGCAGAATTTAAGGATTTGATGCGGGGTTTGTTTGCCAAGCATGCGTTCATGCAGGGGAGCGATGCAGAATTGATGAAACTACGGCAGGGTAGGCAGGATTTGTTGTCTTACATAGCTTCCTTTAATCGGTTAATATCTGAGACTCACTGGCCAACTGAAAAGAGGACGTCCATATTCTATCAGGGCCTTTGCGAAGAGCTCAAGGACATAGTGTCACAGGTGGTGGATCCACCGGAGGACTGTGCGGCGTTCATAGACCTTGTGGTCAAATTGAATCATCGGGTATCAGAACGGCGTGGAGAACACAGTCGATTCCAGGCATCCAGGAGTAGTTATGTGAAAGTTGAGACGAAGGTAGGAGGGGAGAGTAAGACGTCGCCCGAACCCATGGAAATAGGAGGGGTGAGGGGTCCTCTGACCTCGGAGGAAAAGAAAAGAAGAAGAGAGAATAATCTGTGTTTGTATTGTGGTCAGGGAGGACATTTCGCACGGGAATGTGCTGTTAAACCATCCGGTGCAGGTTTTGGCAAAAAAGTAGCCTGTATACAAGTAGAACGTGGGATGAATGTGGAACGAAATAAACAGTATGAGGTTGTTGGCGCTGTAGACCAAGCTCCAAGACATTTTGTCATAAATGCTCAGCTATTGCTTTCAGTACATAACCATGTCCCTGTATCAGTATTGTTGGATTCAGGGGCTACTGGAAACTTTATAGATATTACGATGGCTGAGAAATTGATGATTCCCTGTCAGTTGAAAGAACAACCTGAGCCTGTGAGGGCTATTGATGGGACTGAGCTGACCTCTGGTTGCATTACTCGCCAGACCGCTCCTTTATGCTTGCTATGTGAGAATGGGCACTCAGAAACAGTGGTGTTTGATTTGATCGATGCCCCCTCTTTTGGTTTGGTGTTGGGAGTCCCGTGGCTGCAGAAGCATAACCCCAGGATTGATTGGGTACAGAGATTGGTGACGTTGGATTCGGTGTACTGTTTGGGGAATTGTTACACCATGGCACGTGAGCAGGTTAACCCTTTGTTCTGTGCCGTGGCTGATGTAGGATCTGTCCCGCCACAGTATTCTGCCTTTAAGGATGTGTTTGATAAGGGATGTGCTCAAGACCTACCACCAAACAGATCTTATGATTGTAAGATTGATTTGATACCAGGGGTTTCACTGCCTTGCAGCCGAGTGTATGCACTTTCGGAACCTGAAGAGATTCATTTGAAAGGATACATCAATGAGATGTTGCGGTTGGGGTTTATTCGTCCCTCCTCCTCCCCTGTGTCATCGGCTATATTTTTCATTCCTAAGAAGGAAGGGACGTTGAGGGCTTGTGTGGATTACAGGATATTGAACACGGCTACAGTAAAGAACAGGTACCCTCTTCCACTCATCTCTGTGTTATTGGACCAGCTCCGCAAAGCAACGGTATTTACCAAATTAGTTTTGCGGGGTGCTTACCATCTTATACGGGTTAGACCCGGAGATGAGTGGAAGACGGCATTCAAGACCAAGTACGGCCTGTTTGAGTACACTGTTATGCCGTTTGGCTTGTGTAATGCGCCAGCGGCGTTTCAGTTTTTTTATCAATGAGGTCCTCAGCAAATACCTAGACCGCAGGGTTATCGTCTATTTGGACGATATCCTTGTTTTTTCTGAAGTCAGGGCAGAACATACAGAACACGTGTTGCAAGTGTTACAAACATTACAGGAACATCAACTGTACGCCAAGTTGGAGAAGTGCCAGTTTAGTACTCCTGAGGTGGAGTTCTTGGGCTTCATCATCTCGGCGGAAGGGATCCGGATGGACCCAAAGAAGATACAGGCCATCGTGACCTGGCCTGTGCCGACTTCAGTAAAGCAGATCCAGGTGCTCCTAGGCTTCGCCAATTTTTATCGGCGGTTTATCTCGCATTTCTCCGACATAGTGGCGCCCATGACCCACCTCTTGAGGAAGGGTGTCCCCTTTGAGTGGACCAGTGAGACTCAGGAGGCTTTTCGCTCATTGTTGGAGCAGTTTACCTCGGCACCCGTGCTGGTGCATCCTGATCCTGCCTTGCCGTTTTTTGTAGAAACAGACGCTTCTATGTGTGCCGTGGGTGGGGTGTTGTCCCAACGTGACGAGGCCACTGGTCACATGCATCCCATCGCTTTTTTCTCCAACACATTATTGCCGGCAGAACGAAACTATACGGTGGCTGAACGGGAATTGTTGGCTGTAAAATTGGCTTTCGAGGAGTGGCGCCACTATTTATGGGGCGCTAGGCATGTCATTACCATCTACACTGACCACAAAAACCTAGAATTCTTTCGTTCTGCTAGGGCGTTAACACCTCGACAGATGCGATGGGTTTTATTTTTTAATGAGTATGATTTTATCATCACCTATAGGCCAGCGGCTCAACAGATTAAATCGGATGCTCTTTCTCGGATCCATGGTGACCCTAAGGAAGAAGGCTCCTTGAGTGAGGATAGGGCTATGATAAAGGGAGAAAGGATTATAGGGGCCATGGTTATGGATGATTTCCCTGCATTAGTGAAAGAGCGACTGAATCAGTTGGATTTGGCTCCTTGGTTATCGTTGCCCCTGATTACAGTAAAAGAGGGGTTGTTATATCATGAGAGTAAATTGTTTGTTCCCCCGATGCTGAGGACTATGGTCCTGGAGTGGTGTCATTCCTCCGCCTTGGTAGCGCATCCGGGAATAAGGAAAACAAAGGAATTGTGTATGAGGTGGTTTTGGTGGGATTCCATGACTAGTGACATTCAGGGATACGTGCCTGCCTGTCCTATATGTGCCATCAGTAAGCCTACGCACACTAGGCCATCAGGGCTTCTACACCCCTTGGAGGTACCCCCTGCCCCTTGGCACACCATGAGTATGGATTTTGTGACCGACTTGCCTTCTGCCTCTGGTTATACTGCCATTATGGAGGTGGTGGATTTATTCACCAAAATGGCGCATTTTTTTCCGCTTTCCAAAATCCCTACGGCAAAGGAGATGGCTGTGGTTTTTATGGCCTCAGTCGTGCGATTACATGGGTTGCCGGCTGTAATTATATCTGACCGGGGAGCGCAGTTCGTTTCTCATTTCTGGACGGAACTCTGTTTGGTACTTAAGACTGAGATACGTTTGCCTTCGGCATACCATCCTCAGTCTGATGGTCAGACTGAGCGAACCAATCAGACGATGGAGCAATATCTGAGATGTCTGGTTTCATCATTGTCATGTGACTGGGTGACGGCTCTACCCATAGCGGAGTTTGCCTATAATAACAGCCTCCATTCCGCTCTGGGTATGACCCCCTTTTATTGCTCCTTTGGGTACCATCCTAGAGCTGTGGCTATTCAACCTACGGGACGCGTGCCAGCCATTGATGATGGTGTGGGTGATTGAGTCACATTTGGGGCTTGGCCAGGGAAAGTTTACTGGAGGCCAAGGCTGCTATGAAAATGCAGGCGGACAAACATCGGGCCCCGGCTCCCTCATATAAGGTGGGCGATCTAGTGTGGTTGGCGTCCCGTAATCTGAGATTGCAGGGATCTCGCAAATTGCAGCCTCGGTTTGTGGGTCCGTTTCCGGTAACTCAGATTATTAATCCGGTGGCTTTAAAGCTCCAGTTACCATCAGACTATGGGGTGCATCCTGTGTTTCATACATCATTACTGAAACCCTATGTACCCTCAGCGCAGGTGCTGCCCCCTCCTCCTCCTTTGGTAATAGATGGCCAGGAAGAATTCGAAGTGCAGGCTATCCTCGATTCCAAGCGGATCAGGGGTCGTCTTTTCTATTTGGTGGATCGGAGGGGTTACAAACAGGAGGATAGGACATGGGAGCCAGCTGGGGGGGTGCATGCACCACGATTGGTCTGAATGTTTCATAGGCAACATCCCCTGAAGCCCCGCCCTGTGGGGAGGATTGTAGGGGGGGGTACTGTTAGGGTCTGAGGGCTAGTCCTCTCTCAGTGACCATGTACTGGCATCACATGATCTGGGGCAGAGGGATAAAGGTTGGTCCTACCTTTATCTCATTGCTTGATATTGCCCATGTGTGGATTCTGGTATCCTGCTCTCCTGGTTGCTGATGATTGTTGCTGTGGATTCCTGTTGTCTTGAATCCTCTTTACTGCTTTTCTCTCACGGGCTCGTGAGAGACATTTTGTCCCCTGTTTTGCTGCCCTTCCCTGGTCCTTAGTTAGTTAGTTCCTTGTCCCTTCTCCGTGATTCCTTCTCCCTTTATTATTTTGGTTTTTTCCCAGTCCAGCGTTTTTACGCCTGACTCTAGTGTGCGGGGGCTCCCGTTCACTGTGTTCGTTTAATTGTTACCGTGCCCTTGTTTGTTGGTAACTCAAAGAAACGCCAAGGAAAACGAAGCGTTTATCGCGTCTCTTTATTTGGACGCTTTCTGCATCATTGTTAGGCGGAAGTGACGTTTCGGGTCACTCTGCGAAGGGCCGTGTAGCTAAACGCTGGAAGCCTCGGCGTCTCCGAGGGTCACACACTGGTTCCATTTCCAGGCCCTTTAAAACATAACGAAGTTTTTTTTTTATCTGTGTCTGGTATAGGCTATACCCTGTACCTTGATAAGACCTTATTTTTTCCCCTCATGGCCCCTATGATAAATAACGAAGGACACTGATCTTAATTGCTCCTGATTGGCTATCCGGTAAGAGAGACTTTTTCTATCTTGGATTGCCCAGTGCCTACACGAAGCAAAGCCTGCATTGACCACGGGTAAGAGGGGTTGTGCATGTTGGGGCAGTTCATGGTCACTGGAGTTGGGATACCACAGTATATGAAGGTTTCGTTTTCCTTCTTCTTTCTGTTTGCTGTAGGTGCAGAAGCGTGAAGGAGGGAGCTGTCCTATCGATTCTTATGGGTGGGAGACTTGGTGTCTCTTCAACATACCACCCTCTTTTCAGGTCCATTGGTGTACTCATAGTTCTAAGTTTGTGAGTGACCACTGGGCAGGGGAAGGGGACTGGTGCATGCTACGTTCCTGCAGTGCTCGGGCTGGGCGGAATCCAACAATTATATATTAGTCATCCTATATATACTCCACTGCTTATACTAGATAATATTAATGATTATGTAGTAGTATCTACAGTGAACATTAATAAAACAGATCTTTACCTTTACATTTATTGTGTACTGTGGATATGTTTTATGGTACTAACATTCTACGGAATTCATCTTAAGTATCTTAGTTTTTGTTTACTAAATACAATAAAAAAGTACAGGTGACTGAAATTGAAAGAATTAATATCTAAAGTTATTGGAAAATTAGACAAATGGTCTTCGCTGAACATATCATGGTGGGGGAAATTGCAGCTGGTAAAATGGTATCTCCACAAGTATTACATGTATTATCAGTTACATGTTACCTTCCCTATAACCGTTTTAAAAACATAAATACAATTTTTATTACATTAATTTGGAACAATAAAATTCAGAGGATGCAATAGATGATTTTGAAATTGTCACAATTGGTAGTGGGACTTGGTATTCCTGATTTCAAGAAATGTCACTTTTCTTTTTTAGCTGTGCAAAGTTTATATTGGTTTTCAAACTTGTCAACTTACCTCACACCCAAGTGGGGTTTAATGGAAAACATATAAAACAATATTGTTAAGTTCTTTCTTTTATCATCCATCCTCACTATGGTTATGGGTGTTGTTCTCCAATTCTAAATACAGCCGAATGCCTTATGAAACCTTGATGAAGTATTTTGCAAACAAACTGTTTCATCTAAGAAAGTATCCTTGTGGTATAATCTCATGATTAAATTGAAAATTAGACTAGAGGTGTGACTTGGGGGAACATGGTGGTGGGCAAAACCTCGGCCTCAGGTGTGACGGAATCCCTTTCCATTTGAGCAAATATCATGTAACATTATCCCCTTTCTCCTTTATTTCTGCAGTTCCCAATGGCATAGAAGCCTTTTTTCTTCTCATACCTTTATTAGGGTGAGGTGCCCTTCTCTCGGCTGTTTGCAGCCCGGGATGTTTCAGCAAACGCAGCAAGTCACAGGGACAGCTTGGCAGTTTGAAAGATCCCCTTCCGGGGCCTGAGAGGATGAATCAGCGTTGACCGAGTAGATGGAGGTGGTGGACTCACGTTGGAGCAAAAAGCATGGGCAGCAGAGCTAGCAGGGATGTCCCTGACATGGATACAGATGTTGCACAATGCCACCTCAGGCAAGTGCTCTCCATTAGATAAGGATTTTGCTCTATGTGCTGACTTTACTGATTCTGCTGGGAACATGAGTCACACTAAAACTACCTTGCCGAGCACATGGATGAAAACTCTCTCAGGAGGCTTTATATACTGTAATCGAGTGGATAAAGGGGGGGCGGGCTACAAAAAGCAGCAAGGAGAATATCAGTTTAGGTCAGGTCACAGCCTTATCTTCTTCTGGTAATTCCATTAAAGCGCAGGCAAGAGACTTGCAGGCAGATTTTCAAATGGGGCCTAATACTGGAAGTTTGAAATAGTGGAGGCATGTGTATTGGGCAAAAATAAGAGCCGTTAGCCTTCCAGACCCACTAAACACAGAAACCTACTCCTTTACTATGCTTTTTTTTTCAGAGTATCTCACAAGAGTTACACAATGGCCCCAACAAAAAATGGAGAGCCTAAGGGAGTCTCCACTGACACTGACAAGCCAACCCCATCAATAGCGCTGGGCAGTAATGAGGTCTATACAGTAGTCGTGGAAAGTAGGTTTGACAGGTTGAGCAAGTTGGGAGGGTCAGATGGACTACACGTTAATGGAAAGATAGCACAAGGAATTCAGAGAAATTTAGTACAGCAGAAGAAATACCAGCCTAGGAATTAAAATTCCCGGTATCAATGGTCAACAGTGATAAACCCCCAATGTCGGTCCAGCTATAGGTTCTCTGCCAACACCCCAAATGCCTTTAGTAGGCTCTGGATTACCCCAGACCCTTCAGGTCATGGAGCACATACCTGAGACTGCGGGACTGATACTAGGTCTCGCTGAAGAGGTTAGAAATAGATTTGTCGTATTTGAGAGTAATCAGAGAGGGCCAAGGACCGATACAGATGTCAAAGGCTCTCAGCTAGAGTTGAACAATTGGCTCAAGATCTGTGGTGTTAAAAGGCACAATGACAAAGCTGACTGTGGATGTAGAAAGGAACCACAGAGAGCTGGATCATCTTAAAGCTCTGAACAGGCAAACACAAACAACTTTGGAGAGAGTAGAAAATCAAGAAGGTGAAACAATCTTAAAGTTTTTAATATTCCAGAAGGAGTTGAGGGTTCTGACATCAAATCATTTATCATCAAGCTGTTTAATGAAGGATTATTAGTGGAAACATTCCAAGAGGACTTGGGTGCTAAAATCCAAAGGGTCCACAGGGACGAGTTCAGAGTTAGACCAAAGAGGGAGAAACCCATGGAGATAAGTCTGCGAGTCGGTTTTTTAGTATTCAGAAAATTGGCGCACAACTTGTTACGGTAGGATAATGATTGATAGATTTGTTATAGGTATATTCTGGTAGGTGCTTCTTGGTCAGAGGATTAACCTTAACCTCTGTGGTTGAAAAAGATATCAGAGACCTCCTTTTCGGTGAATTAGGCAACAAGATCCAGAGCACACAATATGTATCTATACCTTAATTTGTCTTAGACTAGTGTTAGTAGGGATAGATCGGACAAAGTGTATAATTTTCAAGGTTTTATTCATCAACAGTGTCCCCTCCTGGGAATCACTGCAAATATCAATCAAGCCTTTTCAAGTTTTTTATTCACCAACAGTGTCCCCTCCTGGGAAGCACTGCTAATATCAATCAAGCCGACACGTGTTTCGTCACAACATGTGGCTGTGACTCTTCAGGGCTGATTTAAATAATCAATTGGCGTGGTCGGTGAACTGGCGTTGATGTCAGTCGGTTGCCGCATTCGGCAACCGACTGACATCAACGCCAGTACTAAGGCTTCACACGGCCTCCGCTCCCAAGAATTTTGTAGATTGAACAAAATTCCCCACCCAAAACTCGGCAACGGCAACCCGACCTGGTGCCCACCGCCCAAAATCTAAAAACCACCCGATTAGGACCGGGTTGGAATTATCACCGGTTCACTGACCACGCCAATTGATTATTTAAATCAGCCCTGAAGAGTCACAGCCACATGTTGTGACGAAACATGTGTCGGCTTGATTGATATTAGCAGTGATTCCCAGGAGGGGACACTGTTGGTGAATAAAAAACTTGAAAAGGCTTGATTGATATTTGCAGTGATTCCCAGGAGGGGACACTGTTGATGAATAAAACCTTGAAAATTATACACTTTGTCCGATCTATCCCTACTAACACTAGTCTAAGACAAATTAAGGTATAGATACATATTGTGTGCTCTGGATCTTGTTGCCAAACCCATGGAGAACCTTGTGAATTTTCAGGAGAAGGAAGCAATCCTGTCTAAAGCTTTGAAAACTAAGTACAGCTCATTTGAGGGTTTAATGTGTTCAATAAAATCACTGCTGTCCCGGGCAACAGAAGAGGGAAGGTGGAATATGGGTGTTAAGAAGGGCAAATTCAGGGGGCTGCGGACGTCGGGCAAGCTAAAATTCCTCGCTTCACTGAAGGTCAAGTGGAACAACAAAATGTATTTTGTCCACAGTGGCATAAAGGCCGATGCTCTGCTGCAGCAAGTCAAGCAAGGGCGATACGTCAGTGATATTCATTTGGCAGAAGGGTTAGCATTTATTACGGTATGGTAGGATTTATAGCTGTAGAATATGTATAAAGGAAAATAAAGAGGTATAGTAGAAATATAGTTGTGTATATTGGAGAGAAGCAGGAGAGAAGGGTGATACAGAGTTTCATTCACTGTTGGGTCAGGGTTTCCTAAGGCAGGAAGCTTTTATAAATTAACCAGGAGATGGAGGCACCATAGCACACCCAAATGTTTATATAGCCCAAAGGAACCTTGGAGAGTTCCTCAGCGTTGTGGTGGGGCACTTGGTTAGAGGGTTGGGTGGGAAGCATGTGGGAAAAATCTGCAAAACAAAATCCTCTTCATCACCAACATGAAGGTGTCTAAAAGGCTGAGTGGCTGCATTAAACAGATGGGGCAGTGTAAGACTATCTAAAATGGGTCATAGGAAATTGATTAAACCTATTTAATGGAACTTAAATGGTCTCTGAATGAAAAAAAGCAGACATGGTAGTTTTGCATGAAATGCCTTTAACAGGCACTGAAATGAAGCAGTTAGAGTCAACACAGAGGTGGATTAAGGAGGCTTTTTTCACAAGTCAATCCTTCTGCCTGTAAACGCTGGGTTGCAGTTTAAAAAACTGGCTTCACCAATTGGAAAACCTGATTAGTGACGCACCAACATATAGTCAGCATGAACTGCTAAACAAGGAAGCAATAGTTGCAAACAAGAATATAGGGATCTTGTGAAAAAGAAATACCAGGAGAAATGGGAATCTAGGCATTTTTACAAAAGGGAGAAGATTGTCAACATGCGAACATGGTGTGCGAGGATGGACACCATTCGCAATATTATTAAATGTATTTCAGTTAACCATATGATATCGACTGGGCAAGAGCAAGAACTAGTACAACCAGAGAAGATCAGAGAGGTTTTTCCAAGATCCATACAAGGATGAGCTGGTTTATGATACACAAAGTATTAGATAGTGGCTAAACTCGACCCAACTGCCTTGTCTCTCAGAGGAATCTAGAGGGGCATTAGCATAGGAGATACCTGAAGAAGAAGTTAAGGAGGCCATTAATTGGATTAGTAAGGGGAAAGCAGCAGGGACAGATGGGATGCTGGGTAAACTTTACAAGGTCATATGTGAGGAGATCTGTCCGATTTCAAAAATGCTATTTAATGGGATATTATTCTCTGGTTGGACACCCACACATTCATAGGATGAGGAAACCATCAAGTGATTTTGAGGCCCAATAAAAACCCCAAGAAATGCGAATTGTACCGCTCCACATCATTGTTAAATGCAGATTATAAGATCTTGGCAAGAATTATGGCAAGGAGGGTATTGGGGTAGTAAATATCCATCAGGGTCAACAAGGTTTCATGACATTCTGTCCACCTATTATTAAGTGTTATTTACTTTGCCGCCTCCAAAAACCTTCCTCTAGCAATACTATCCTTTGATGCTGCTAAAGCTTTTGACCAGGTGCACTGGTCCTATCTGTGGTGTTGCCTAAAATAATTTGGTGTCCCAACCTCATATATAGACACTAAAAGCACTTTAAGTCCTCAACAAGAGTATCAGTCAATGGGGTGTTGACATGCTGCTTTGTCATATCTAGAGGTACTCAGCAAGGATGTCCCCTAGTCCCCTTACTGTTCAACTTACATATTGAGCCTTTAACTCAAAAGGTCAGGGAGGATCAATGCAATATACGTTTTCAAATTCACTGGTTCTCTTAGAAGGTCTCCCTCTACCCTGATGATCTGATGCTTTATAAGTCTGAGGTCAGTACAGCTTTGCACAGGTTTGAGAGTCTGGCAGGCAAGTTCGAGGCTAACTCAGGATATACTTTAAATCAGGTAAAAACTGAGATAATGGCTTGGTATTTGGATGTAAAGAATAACCTGATTAAAGGGGAACTACGCAATTTGGCCGTTTTAACAATCACAAACTTCACTCGAGTGCTGAAATAAATCTGGGAAATTCTGAGCTGGGAAAATCAAAACTCTCAGAAGGTGGCAGAAGTTATGGTTGACAATATATGGTATAGTCAACGTGGTTAAAATGTGTATTCTCCCTCAGCTCACCTTCCTATTTAACTGTATCCTGTTAGCATTTCCAAAGAGGTTAATTCAGAAAATCCAGGGACCTGTTGATAGTTTTATCTGGACATCGAGAGGATTTGGAATATCGTGGAAAAAGCTAAGACAGAAGCTTAGGAAGGGGGGGCTGACAAATGCCAGATATCAATTTGTACTGTAAGGCATTCCAGTGTAAGTTTGTCAGGGTTCTATCAAATAAAATGGTTGATACCGGCAAAGGCAGTACAAAAGGGGGTGGTGATGGACGGAGCATCTGAATCAATCAAACACTCACACCCAGTCAAAAGATCTGGGTTTAATCCATCACCATTCTTTAGCCCACTCTGCCACCCCAGTTCAGACATGGCTATATGCAAATCAGTCTGACCCTGTGCCTCATGGGAACAGTCCAGCCCGAACTGCCAAGCCATGTCTTCCCTGGACCGGAAACAAACTTCCGAGGACCGGTTTCTGGCATTCCAGCCGTCTTCAGCCCGGCTTGCTTGAATCCAGTGGCAAAGTGAGCAAGGGACTCACGTCTGAGCATACCCTGCCACACTTATGGCGGCCAAAAGCGGTACAAAAGGGGGTGGTGATGGACGGAGCATCTGAATCAATCAAACACTCACACCCAGTCAAAAGATCTGGGTTTAATCCATCACCATTCTTTAGCCCACTCTGCCACCCCAGTTCAGACATGGCTATATGCAAATCAGTCTGACCCTGTGCCTCATGGGAACAGTCCAGCCCGAACTGCCAAGCCATGTCTTCCCTGGACCGGAAACAGGCTTCCGAGGACCGTTTTCTGGCATTCCAGCCGTCTTCAGCCCGGCTTGCTTGAATCCAGTGGCAAAGTGAGCAAGGGACTCACGTCTGAGCATACCCTGCCACACTTATGGCGGCCAAAGTGGTACAAAAGGGGGTGGTGATGGACGGAGCATCTGAATCAATCAAACACTCACACCCAGTCAAAAGATCTGGGTTTAATCCATCACCATTCTTTAGCCCACTCTGCCACCCCAGTTCAGACATGGCTATATGCAAATCAGTCTGACCTTGTGCCTCATGGGAACAGTCCAGCCCGAACTGCCAAGCCATGTCTTCCCTGGACCGGAAACAAACTTCCGAGGACCGGTTTCTGGCATTCCAGCCGTCTTCAGCCCGGCTTGCTTGAATCCAGTGGCAAAGTGAGCAAGGGACTCACGTCTGAGCATACCCTGCCACACTTATGGCGGCCAAAAGCGGTACAAAAGGGGGTGGTGATGGACGGAGCATCTGAATCAATCAAACACTCACACCCAGTCAAAAGATCTGGGTTTAATCCATCACCATTCTTTAGCCCACTCTGCCACCCCAGTTCAGACATGGCTATATGCAAATCAGTCTGACCCTGTGCCTCATGGGAACAGTCCAGCCCGAACTGCCAAGCCATGTCTTCCCTGGACCGGAAACAGGCTTCCGAGGACCGTTTTCTGGCATTCCAGCCGTCTTCAGCCCGGCTTGCTTGAATCCAGTGGCAAAGTGAGCAAGGGACTCACGTCTGAGCATACCCTGCCACACTTATGGCGGCCAAAGTGGTACAAAAGGGGGTGGTGATGGACGGAGCATCTGAATCAATCAAACACTCACACCCAGTCAAAAGATCTGGGTTTAATCCATCACCATTCTTTAGCCCACTCTGCCACCCCAGTTCAGACATGGCTATATGCAAATCAGTCTGACCCTGTGCCTCATGGGAACAGTCCAGCCCGAACTGCCAAGCCATGTCTTCCCTGGACCGGAAACAAGCTTCCGAGGACTGGTTTCTGGCATTCCAGCCGCCTTCAGCCGGGCTTGCTTGAATCCAGTGGCAAAGTGAGCAAGGGACTCACGTCTGAGCATACCCTGCCACACTTATGGCGGCCAAAAGCGGTACAAAAGGGGGTGGTGATGGACGGAGCATCTGAATCAATCAAACACTCACACCCAGTCAAAAGATCTGGGTTTAATCCATCACCATTCTTTAGCCCACTCGGTCACCCCAGTTCAGACATGGCTATATGCAAGTCAGTCTGACCCTGTGCCTCATGGGATTAGTCCAGCCCGAACTGCCAAGCCATGTCTTCCCTGGACCGGAAACAAGCTTCCAAGGACCGGTTTCTGGCATTCCAGCTGTCTTCAGCCCGGCTTGCTTGAATCCAGTGGCAAAGTGAGCAAGGGACTCACGTCTGAGCATACCCTGCCACACTTATGGCGGCCAAAAGTGGTACAAAAGGGGGTGGTGATGGACGGAGCATCTGAATCAATCAAACACTCACACCCAGTCAAAAGATCTGGGTTTAATCCATCACCATTCTTTAGCCCACTCTGCCGCCCCAGTTCAGACATGGCTATATGCAAATCAGTCTGACCCTGTGCCTCATGGGAACAGTCCAGCCCGAACTGCCAAGCCATGTCTTCCCTGGACCGGAAACAAGCTTCCGAGGACCGGTTTCTGGCATTCCAGCCATCTTCAGCCTATCTTCCTTGAATCCAGTGGCAAAGTGAGCAAGGGACTCACGTCTGAGCATACCCTGCCATACTTATGGCGGCCAAAAGCGGTACAAAAGGGGGTGGTGATGGACGGAGCATCTGAATCAATCAAACACTCACACCCAGTCAGAAGATCTGGGTTTAATCCATCACTATTCTTTAGCCCACTCTGCCACCCCAGTTCAGACATGGCCATATGCAAATCAGTCTGACCCTGTGCCTCATGGGAACAGTCCAGCCCGAACTGCCAAGCCATGTCTTCCCTGGACTGGAAACAAGCTTCCGCGGACCGGTTTCTGGCATTCCAGCCGTCTTCAGCCCGGCTTGCTTGAATCCAGTGGCAAAGTGAGCAAGGGACTCACGTCTGAGCATACCCTGCCACACTTATGGCGGCCAAAAGCGGTACAAAAGGGGGTGGTGATGGACGGAGCATCTGAATCAATCAAACACTCACACCCAGTCAAAAGATCTGGGTTTAATCCATCACCATTCTTTAGCCCACTCTGCCACCCCAGTTCAGACATGGCTATATGCAAATCAGTCTGACCCTGTGCCTCATGGGAACAGTCCAGCCCGAACTGCCAAGCCATGTCTTCCCTGGACCAGAAACAAGCTTCCGAGGACTGGTTTCTGGCATTCCAGCCGTCTTCAGCCTATCTTGCTTGAATCCAGTGGCAAAGTGAGCAAGGGACTCACGTCTGAGCATACCCTGCCACACTTATGGCGGCCAAAAGCGGTACAAAAGGGGGTGGTGATGGACGGAGCATCTGAATCAATCAAACACTCACACCCAGTCAAAAGATCTGGGTTTAATCCATCACTATTCTTTAGCCCACTCTGCCACCCCAGTTCAGACATGGCCATATGCAAATCAGTCTGACCCTGTGCCTCATGGGAACAGTCCAGCCCGATCTGCCAAGCCATGTCTTCCCTGGACCAGAAACAAGCTTCCGAGGACCGGTTTCTGGCATTCCAGCCGTCTTCAGCCTATCTTGCTTGAATCCAGTGGCAAAGTGAGCAAGGGACTCACGTCTGAGCATACCCTGCCACACTTATGGCGGCCAAAAGCGGTACAAAAGGGGGTGGTGATGGACGGAGCATCTGAATCAATCAAACACTCACACCCAGTCAAAAGATCTGGGTTTAATCCATCACTATTCTTTAGCCCACTCTGCCACCCCAGTTCAGACATGGCCATATGCAAATCAGTCTGACCCTGTGCCTCATGGGAACAGTCCAGCCCGAACTGCCAAGCCATGTCTTTCCTGGACCGGAAACAAGCTTCCGAGGACCGGTTTCTGGCATTCCAGCCGTCTTCAGCCCGGCTTGCTTGAATCCAGTGGCAAAGTGAGCAAGGGACTCACGTCTGAGCATACCCTGCCACACTTATGGCGGCCAAAAGCGGTACAAAAGGGGGTGGTGATGGACGGAGCATCTGAATCAATTAAACACTCACACCCAGTCAAAAGATCTGGGTTTAATCCATCACCATTCTTTAGCCCACTCTGCCACCCCAGTTCAGAAATGGCTATATGCAAATCAGTCTGACCCTGTGCCTCATGGGAACAGTCCAGCCCGAACTGCCAAGCCATGTCTTCCCTGGACCGGAAACAAGCTTCCGAGGACCGGTTTCTGGCATTCCAGCCGTCTTCAGCCTATCTTGCTTGAATCCAGTGGCAAAGTGAGCAAGGGACTCACGTCTGAGCATACCCTGCCACACTTATCGCGGCCAAAAGCGGTACAAAAGGGGGTGGTGATGGACGGAGCATCTGAATCAATCAAACACTCACACCCAGTCAAAAGATCTGGGTTTAATCCATCACTATTCTTTAGCCCACTCTGCCACCCCAGTTCAGACATGGCTATATGCAAATCAGTCTGACCCTGTGCCTCATGGGAACAGTCCAGCCCGAACTGCCAAGCCATGTCTTCCCTGGACCGGAAACAAGCTTCCGAGGACCGGTTTCTGGCATTCCAGCCGTCTTCAGCCCGGCTTGCTTGAATCCAGTGGCAAAGTGAGCAAGGGACTCACGTCTGAGCATACCCTGCCACACTTATGGCAGCCAAAAGCGGTACAAAAGGGGGTGGTGATGGACGGAGCATCTGAATCAATCAAACACTCACACCCAGTCAAACGTTCTGGGTTTAATCCATCACCATTCTTTAGCCCACTCTGCCACCCCAGTTCAGACATGGCTATATGCAAATCAGTCTGACCCTGTGCCTCAATGGAACAGTCCAGCCCGAACTGCCAAGCCATGTCTTCCCTGGACCGGAAACAAGCTTCCGAGGACCGGTTTCTGGCATTCCAGCCGTCTTCAGCCCGGCTTGCTTGAATCCAGTGGCAAAGTGAGCAAGGGACTCACGTCTGAGCATACCCTGCCACACTTATGGCGGCCAAAAGCGGTACAAAAGGGGGTGGTGATGGACGGAGCATCTGAATCAATCAAACACTCACACCCAGTCAAAAGAGCTGGGTTTAATCCATCACCATTCTTTAGCCCACTCTGCCACCCCAGTTCAGACATGGCTATATGCAAATCAGTCTGACCCTGTGCCTCATGGGAACAGTCCAGCCCGAACTGCCAAGCCATGTCTTCCCTGGACCGGAAACAAGCTTCCGAGGACCGTTTTCTGGCATTCCAGCCGTCTTCAGCCCAGCTTGCTTGAATCCAGTGGCAAGGTGAGCAAGGGACTCACGTCTGAGCATACCCTGCCACACTTATGGCTGCCAAAAGCGGTACAAAAGGGGGTGGTGATGAACTGAGCATCTGAATCAATCAAAGGGACATAGATAGGATGTTCCAGTCTATGTTATTATTTCAGGCTAATGAAGAGGGCCTTTTGTATACGTTTGGAGAGCCAAAATAGTTTTTAAAATGTAAAAGTGAGTCTGAAGGTGTTACTGGCAGCTATTACTCTTTGAGCTAGCCTTCAGAGAGTCTGGTCAATTTAATATTTTTCTGCTCATGCATTGATCTGGGGCTCCTCAGGCACCCAGGAATGTCTACAAGATGTCTTAGGTGTCCTGATGCAGATTGGAGGAATCCAAAAATGGGACAAATTGTTAGTAGATGATATTTTAAAATCCTGGTCAGAGCTGACTCAAAGACTGGGGAAATTTGTCTAAATCAAAATATTTGCAATTATCATGCTGGGTAATGGTGTACGAAGATAAGCTGCAAGCTCCAGGGAAGGTCAAGACTTGTTTGCAGCTCCTGATGCTTAAAAAAGGGTCGCAGGTTGGATACAAGCTGCTGTGCCAGGCTGAAGCTCAAAGGTTATCACACCGTACAAAATATGGGATGGATGTCTCCTGAGCGATCAGCTGGAGACTTTAAGGCAAGTATCCATTGGCACCTTATACAATGTTGCTCAACCCACTGCGCTTAAAATAAATCAATTGTTTATATTGCACCAGCATATTGGACCCCCTTTATAATCTTGCAGATTCCTACTATGACTGAGAGGTGCTGAAAAAAGTGCAACCATCCCACGGTGGACACCTTGCACATGTTTTTGGAATGCCCTGGTTTGAAAGCATTCAAGGTTAATGTAAATTAGGCAATGTCAGAAAAAGCTAATAAAGATGTAAAGGTAAGCCCTTGTTTGGTCTTGTTTGGTGTATCGCAGGAGACCGAAGAGGAGCCTACTGACTGAAAGGCAACACATTTAATTTTTTACTTGATACTAATAGCAATGCATGTTATTTGCAAAACAATGGACTGACCCTTACCCTCCAAAGTTGGAGAATTGGTTAGTGCTTGTGAAAGAGATTTGTTCAATGGATTTAAGGACTTGAAATCATAGAGGTAAACCTGGTTTATCACTATAGGTGATTGAATGGTTGAAAGTAAGACACATGTGTATCCTATCTCAGTCAGTCAGTCAGTCAGTCAATTAGCTTTATTCGACTGACAATCTTGCCAGAAAAGCACAATTCGGAAAACATACTAAAAAACATAATTCTGGGGTCTTAGGTTGCTGCACTAAATTAGATGCCAAGAGTTCAAAAGCTTTTCAAAATCATAGGACTCACATGTGACCTCTATGAGTCCTATGATTATGAGCACCTTATGAGCCCTAGGCATTTGGTCTTGAGCAACGATCTAAGACTCCAGGCAAAATTAATAGCCTCTCCCCATGGCTGTATGGCTATTATTGATGACCAGATCAAGAGGGTGTGTTCATCAGGACAAAAATAAAATGATTCAGTTGAGTTCACCTATCTCTTGTTGGGAAAGTTGGATCAATGCTGGAATATTCACATCGCAGATATCTGTGGAACTAACATGTTTTTATAATTTCTTGATATACAAACTAAATTGTTTCTTTCCTCCTCTGAATAACTTAGCTATGCTGTACTATGCAATGCAATTCCTAATGTTTAAAATTGTTCTACTTAACAGTGGCGGCTGGCAAGTATTTAGAGTGGTGGCCAGGTTGTACTAAAATGTAAAACTAAATTACAAAAATGGCACTTACCTTCATGGTTTACCACACGACGGGACCCAGGCAACTGCACTACCCGATCCTGGCACTGCTCTCATGCGGTTTAACAGCATGAGAGCAGCGTCTGGATTGAAAGGAGCAGCCTCTACCCTTGGCTCTCAAGAGCACTGGAGGCCTCTGCAGGCTCTAACACAGCTGTCTAAGACAGCTAGGTTAGAGAAGTGTAAAATGCTCATGTCTGTTTGACAGGCACAAGACGGCTGGCCAAAGAGACATACACACTTTAAACATAAGTGAACAGCTCCCTCATGCTACTCAGCAGCAATTGCCCCATCCCGTCCTGACACTCAGTTCAGGACTGATTGCTGGATAATGAAATGGTAATACATTTTATTACTATTTTATTTAACAGCTTTGGGGGCATTATTTTTGCAGGGCGATGCTCCTCAGCTTTCGTGGAGGAGCCTCTCCTGCTAATGCATATCCTGAATGTTCTGATACTGATTTTTTCTTACACAGAATCTCTGGTTATATTGCCTCTAAAACGTGTAAAATAATTCATTGCTTATAACTCTATAGATTTATTAAAAATGAGCACATTTGGAATCCTATTTTAAATGATAATTTTACCATACAAAACTGGAAGAAAATTTGATTATGTAATATTTCGAGCTGGGTACCATCATCCATCTGTCAGGAAAATGTCTTCTTATTAAATATTTGTTAATGGTCTCCAATTTAATTATATGATGCTATATCTCTTGACAAATCAGATTGTTGGCATTCTAATAAGGTACATGGTACACTGAAAGATGTGCTATTTGATTGTCCAATTATCTCTAAACTATTATCTCTGGTTTGAGGAAATATATTTGCGCATTGCTCATTTTGATGTTCCTTTTTCCTAAGATATGATTGTCGGTGAATCTTCTCATCATTTACTCTCACTATCACATATAGTTTTTTAATGTATTTGATATTCTTGTTTCTTCTGCTATCACATTTATTTGAATACAAATTGGGAAATCTGCTAATGTTTTATCTGCACATGCGTGGTGGGGAGGGATATTCTGCATGGGAAATTGTATTGAAATTTCTTCTAAGAGAAACAATATGACACATTCAATCAAAACTTTAATCTGGAAAACTCTTGATTAATATATATATTGCTTATTGTTGATTTAGTTTATCAAACATCATTTTGTTAGTTGTTAATACTTAAGAAGCCCCATATGATTTTTGTAATTTCTAATAATTTTAAGGTTTTTATTATAAAATTGCATTTTATTACCAACCTTTTTACTAGATAGGTAAGTTTGGATCGACAAACTATGTTGCTGTTATTTTTTGTTTGTCTCTTTGATCCTGTATTAAAGAAATTCAATAAAATAATTTGAACAAAAAAATATAGTCACCATTTTCAGATAAACTGCATGATTACAACGGGCAATAGGAATAACTCAAATGTTAAAAGATTTTTGATGATGTTATGCAATAAATGTCAATCCACTGCAGCATGAGCAAATAAAACAAGCTTCCCATTTACATCTGGGCACCTTTTAAATAGATAAATATGCCTATTACCATCCACTTGTTTCTGGATGAAAGTGTTTATAAAATGAAATAATACATTAATGTAACGTTATGGGCACCAGACATCAAAAGAGATATTAATAATGTGTATGAAGCGCACATCATGCCACAATATTGATGAAAGAGATGAGCATCTCAGACACTCATGGTGAACAATAAATCAAGCGATTTGTGAATATCTATTATTACTATGAAAATGGATTAAAAGGTGAATTGTCAACAAGCTGTACTACCAGAGAATCATGGAGTGAACAGGAATCACCCAGTAAGGATGGATGAACAAGGTGATAGGAAATGAGGTTGTTTGCACGAGCCTATTTTGCCCTGCGGACCCATTTCTGCAGGACCTCTGATGTAAATAGATGAATGTCCCAGTGCCCATACAGCGTGCGACCAAACATATGTTAGGAACCGAGGAAATGAGCCCCAGGAGGAGCTGTTTCTCCCTTTGGGTGGAAGTAATCTGTTAATCTGTTTCGCTGCCTGCTTCAGTGCTGGCAGGGAAACAGATCACAACTCTGCTTAGCTGATGGGAGCATTTTTAAAGCTTCTGCCCGCTGGGAGCAGACTTTGTGTTTGCTCCTGTTTGGTGCGAAGTCTAAAATTGCTCCCATCAGTTGGGAGCAAATACATTTTTCCCTGCCCATGCTGGTGCTGGCAGGGAAACTGCTCTGTCCTGAGGGTGGGCTCCCCAGGAAACGCCAAGTGACCTGGCCATGGGGATGGGTCCCCAGAGCCAAATGAGGCTCTGGGAGGAGGGCCGCGAGTCTCCCACCCCTCAATTAAACAATGCAGCCCCAGGGAACCAATTCTTTGGCGTGGATCCTATAGTAGTGCTGTGGGATCATGGCTAAAATTGATGATTTGAAAAAAAAATTGCCCTGGAGGGGGTCCCTCTGGATCTCTCCCAGGTGGCCTGGATATATAGATATATACTTTTTTTAAAGGTTGACTTTGATGGTATTTTACCAATCCAAAACTTTAATAATGTGCCTGGAGTGGTAAAAGGCTTTGATAATTTTACAGCTCAGCATGTATGGCACTGTGGTAATCCTATGTTAGGACTTTGTTGCAGAAATGGCAAACTACTTTGACCATCATTTACAGGATTTTGGCATTGGGCAGCTCAGCAAGTCACCTTGTTACACTGCCCTATACCAAAGTGAAAGTTCAGGAATGCACCGTATTTATGCAATTCAGTGAATTCCTATCTTTTCTCCCTGCACTGGCACCGTTTCGGCATCTTAGAACCAACATAGGCACCTTTGCACAGCTGCATGGCGTGTTAGGATCCGAGCGAAAATTACCGATTCATGACGTTATATAGGTATAATTCACATTGCCCTTATATTCACATCGAAAACATACCCATATTTAAACATAAACCATCCAGTCCAAATACAGGCATGGCTACTTCCACTAGTTCCAAAAAGCCACAACGATTTCTTGGAAAACTCGGCTTCAGCAGTCAGGGACATCCCCTTACTTGAATATTGATTTGTCCTAGAAATCATGGAGTTTTCAAAGATCTACCATTCCCTTGGGGTTCTTTGATGACGTTATTAAGTCCAACTTTACGTCAAACCGGGCACCTTCAAGGTATAACTATGCCTACACTTGCCCTAGCAAACACACGGTGGTTCGGAGCAGCTTGACTATCCACTTGCCCGACGCAGCTCGCTACAGCAAGTGCCCAAGGAAGCCGACCCTCCAGCTGACCCACTGACAGAGAAGCTGTCCTTTCTCTTGCTGAGAATCTAGCTCCAGTGTTTCCACGCTTCCCTTGCGGGATATTCGGAAATCGAGTCCCGAGACAGAGATACCAGACCTCCTTCATTCTAAAACCATGGTACGGAGCTGATTAGACCCTAAGAGAAATCTTGGTTAGATTCTTGGCAAAGAAAAGTTAAACCTTTGCTACACCTCACTTACTTATTCCCTCGTATTAGACATTAGGGTAGGCGCATTTTAGAAGCACCAGTTGAGTACTTTTAGCCTTTGTTATTTATGTATGTATTTATCTATGGTCTAGGAACCATACAATGCTTTTACAGTATTATTTTATAATACTCTTCTTACTGTACGCATTATACTTTGCAACCTGTATTATGATTGTAGCAGTTCACTTTAATTGCATGAGAAAGAAGACTGTTCAATAAACCCTTTTATTGAAAACGCCTGTCTCTCTATTTCTCTGCACCTCTGATGAAACGAAGCATGCACGTTTGACTGAGTAAAATATCTATCCATTGTTTCCACGACTCTTGGATACACCGCGTGCAGGGGATACTCGCATCCCCGTTCTCCTGTACGCAGACGATGCTGCACTAATAGCTCGGACACATTTAGGCCTGCAGAGACTTTTAAATGCATTTAGTGAGTTCATGTCCTCACTTGACTTAGTGGTAAACAATTCAAAATCCCATGTTATGGCTTTTGGGGCTGTTAAAAACAATTCCAAATCGTTTTATTGTAATGGTGAAGTGATCACTAATGTCAAAATTTTTACTTATCTTGGTGTGATTTTTGATACAAAGGGTAGTTGGTTACCTCAAATTACAGCCAAGACTAAAGCGGTGAGGAGTTCGACAAATGCTATTTTAAGTTTTTCTAGGAGACTGGGAGGAAAGCCGAGCGGTGCTTTACTAAGCTTGTATAGGGCAAAAACTCTGGCAATAGCCAGGTATGGCGCAGGTTTGTGGGGCTATGTGAATACCGAAATCATTCAAAGGGAGAAAAATAAGTTCCTTCGGGCCTTATTAGGACTCCCTCAATCGACAGCTACATTTTCAGTTCACCAGGAGTTAGGTTTAGGGTATATCACTGATATCCTTTTAATGGCACCTATTCTCTTATGGATTAGGACCTGGATTAATAATAACCTAGGCTTAAACCATAAAATACTGTTGGACTGTCTAAAATTGGAGAAATCCAATAACATTGCTTGGCTGTCATATATCCATAGGTGCTCTTTGGAATTAGGACGCCCAGAGATATTTACTGCTCCCACGGGTCTGAAGAAATCTGATTTAAATTGGGTCAAACTCAATTTCTCGAAATTGAAGACCCTGGAGAGAGAGGATCAGCAACTCATTAAGCCCATGGTTAGAGCTCATTACCTAACTATCACCTGCTTAGATATGCAGCCGTACCTTGCTACAGTGAATACCCCTTTTCATAGGTGGCTTCTAGTAAAATTCCGGTTTAACCAGATTTACATGGTTCTGTGCGACAGTCAGGGTTGGTTTAAGCAGGAAGATGCACCTGTATGTAATTGTGATAATTTTTCGCGGCAGGATAACATGCATCTAATGCTGTTTTGCTATTTTTATAACACGCCCAGACAGAAGTACCTGGTACCCTTATTGAAGGATAAAGCTTTTCTCCAGGCAAAACCAGCCCTCCTATATCTCCAACTGTTGGACTCACCTTTGGTCATGTTTAGCGTGGCAAGCTATCTTGTTGCTGCAGTTAGGACTAGGAGGAGGCGATTGAGAATGTAACTTGGGGGTACTCTTTGGAAGATGAAATATGTTCCTTGTATCTGCAATTTTGGCTAATAATTACCTTCTCTTTTTAGCTGTTTTTAAATTGTTTTTAAACCGTGTACATAAATGATAATTCTATATGTAATTTTTATGATATCAAATTGTCCTTTTCTATTGACTGTAGTATGCTTTTATGATTTTTAACTAAATCGAATAAAGTGGTTTTTGACTTGACTTGACTTGCATGAGAAAGAAGACTGTTCAATAAAACCCTTTTATTGAAAACGCCCGTATTTCTCTGCACCTCTGATGAAACGAATCATGCACGAATGACTGAGTAAAATATCTATCTATTGTTTCCACGACTCTGAAGATCAGTTTTATTCTTGGGGAAACAAAGTTGTCATATTTATGTGGTTGTCAGAAACTAATCCCTTCTTGTTTATTCGAGAAAGTTTCTAGTGACCTCTGAACTAGCTGGCACTCACAATTAAGAGACCTAGTAGACATAAGTCCTACGTTAAATCTATAGGATATGGTATTCCAATGCGCAGAGCCTATTGGGAATATAGGAACTACACTACATGGTGCCCAACATTTGGTAAGGCACTAATTTAATGCTAGATACTAGAGTAACTCAGTCGTGCTTTTCACAGAGACCCCTTTTTCCCGTAAAATACTCCAATAGACGCCTGGAGTGGGTAAAGGGATAAAATATCCGCCATTACTGAGTAGGACGAAAATCCTATGTATTCGTTTTTGGTTTGATTCAACGTTGAAGGATACAGTGTTCCAAAATATTGTGCACCTTATCTTTGTTTCCTTGAAACTTGCTCTGCATCTTTCAGCCAACGAAATGACTGAAAGCGAGAACGGTGGGGCTGCAGCCCAACCGGGTTTAAACATTACAGGTTTCCAAGAAACCAATACGGATGCTATAATCATCCCGGAAAACTTAAGGAAAACCATCGCTATAAAGCTAATAACTAATGACCTACCACCTAGAGGTGGTAGGGTAATTTTTATCATAGAGGCACACGATTATCGGCAGACAGAGGTATTCTATTCATGGATAGTCTTACCTGAAGCAAATGCAGTATTGCATGTGTTTCACTTCTACAAAGTAGAGGATAATCCAACGGAATACGTTCCTTTTGAGGACATTGAAATTCCACTAACTTACCAAGAGCATCAGCTCTGGCTTAAAGGCGCCCTACAACATCAAAATCAAATTACCAGGCTCGGTCCACTAGGTTGACCAGGAGCAACATGGCCCGTACTAGCCAGCTATACACCACATCCTGACATTGAAGAAATGTCAAGTGAAGAACTACTAGTTCAACTAAAACAACTAATAAAAATAGATAGACAATTGGTTCAATATGTCATGCGGACTCTAACAGTCCAACCTCCTATAAGGATTCCACAACAAACACCTCACCAGGTGAAGACAAATAAAATTACACCACAGACTATACTATCAGTCATTGGTAAATTGCCCACAAAAAGGGAACAAATTCCATCTGGATGGCTCAAAAAAATTACTCAAATCGAGGCAGTATTCCCTGACAGTACACCTCAGGAGAAACACAGAATTTTAACAATCTGTTTACCAATGGGGATCGCACCACACCAGGAGGACTGCGACACTTGGGGTACAGTCTTTGCTGCAATCTACACAAAAACACATGGTGTTCAATCTATGGCGGTGATACCAGGCGTCCTGAAACAGATTCAAAATAAATACGGGGCAGAGCCTGCTTTAAATCTAGGTATGAAATTACTGAAAGATTTCAAACAGGTCTCAGCTATAATATTAGCTAATATTAAAGGTGAAGCAGCATCCGTGGCGATCCGCCAAAAAATAAGGTAAATTGATATAACTGAGCAACCATACGAACTGGGCAGAATAATTGAAAAATCCTATGAAGAACTAGGTAGAGATAGTTTGGGTGGGAAACCAGTTAAACCCCTACTAACAGAAAGTCCTGAAAAGGCCTTTATTTAAAACACTCTCACTACTCCTAAAAAGAAGTGGGAAAATACTAATCAAACTTCTAATGAGAAGCGTTCTCAGTCCCGAGGAAGGTCTCCTCAAAAGGAGCCCTCTGAAAAGAGGTATAACCTCAGGAACAAGGATAATTTGATAAAACCTGATAGATATCAAGATACTGATACACGTTCCTCTCGTACCTTTCAGACTTCCTCACAGAAATCGGAAAAAAGAGGACGATCAGAACACAAGGAAGAACGCGTGAAGTCCAAAGACGATCAACACGTTCCAAAAAATAAGTAAACACAATTCACCAAAAAGAAGGTAGCAGGTCTAAAAATTAGACATGCAGAGGATCTGGAGGACACAACTCAAGAACGGGGAGTGTGCCCAGACAATGCTGGACTGCGCAGCAGAAGTCACCATAGCTCGCAAGATCTTGAAGGATCATCTGGAGACAGTGGACTTGAATGAGTACATTCAAGTTGAAACTGCAGACACCAGGGTTAGCATACCCCATAAGTTATATGAAGTAATGCTCCGGAAGGAGGGGGACTTAACTAGGAAAATAAGAGCACTCTTTTGGGGAAAGCTCTTCAAGGGTTATGGCATTCTTCTAGCTGAAAAAACTGCCCACCATAATTTGTCAGGGAGTGCCCACATGGCGAAGGCATCATTATGCTAGCCTTCTCTAATCATATTCCAATTCACTTAAAATACACCTATGCTAGAAAATGGGCTGTAGCCCAGGCTCCAGCACTATATAAAAATCATGCAGGATGGGATGAGGATTCCCCTCACCATAAAATCCAGTCAAAAACTCAACCTACTGCACAGAGGCAGTATCCAGTTAAGCAAGAAGCTAAAAAACAGGTCAAGGAGATCTTAGATCAACTTGAATACCAAGAGGTGATTGAAACATGCACCTAGTCAATGAACAATCCTTTGTTTCCTGTCTCCAAACCAGACAATACATATCGTCTAGTTTTAGACTACAGACATTTAAACTCTTGTTGCAAAACATTTGCAGTACAAAATGCACACAGTGCAGCACTGATGAATAACATTGTGCGCGAAAATTATAAAACAACATTAGATATTTCTAACGGTTTCTTCTGTCAAAACATTGCACCTGAAAGCAGGAACTTGACCGCTTTCTCAAACATGGGGACACAGCATAACTTCTGTCGTCTCCCCCAGGGATTCAAGAATAGTCCGGGGTTATTTTCAGCCAGAGTAACAGAGTTAGTACAAACGTATGATGTTGAAGCATTATCTTATGTCGATGACATCTATCTAACAGACGATGACTTGGACAGGCACTTGAACAGAGGGAATACCATTATACTTGGATTTACCTCTGAAGGGTACAAATTTAACTTAAAAAAATCAAGAATTGCCCACCTCAACGTCCTTTTTCTAGGATACGAGTTATCAAGTGAAGGCAAAAGCCTGGCAGCCAATTTTTTAGAAAAATGTGCGCTGCTCCAACCTCCAAAAACGCTGAAAAACTTACAGTCAATTCTAGGTTTCCTGAATTTCGGAAGAACATACATTCTAAACTACGCGGAAAGGGTTAAACCTCTCTACGAATTAATCAAACCTGATTTTAAAACAACAAATTGGACTCACAAACACACAGAAATTTTGCGTTCAGTGCAAACAGATATGTTAGTAACAACACATTTACAGACACGCATAACTGTACACAACCTTGTAATCAGAATAATCCCAGGAAGATGCAGCTTTACGTACTTAACCTTTAATAAAGGTGAAAAAGTACCAATTGCTTACAAATCACACTTGTACACACAAGCTGAAATGAAATTCACTTCAACAGAAAAATTCTGACAGCGGTTCAAACTGCAGTAGCAAAAGAGAGAGCTCTCGCACAGGGTAAATGCATAATGGTCGTTACTCCTGTACCTGCCTTAGAGGCTGTGACAAAAGCAAGAATTCCGAATGCAAAGGCTTTACATTCAAGATGGATACAATGGGTTAACTCTCTTGCTGCAACAGACATTGAATACGTTTTTGACCCCTACTTGAAAACACAAGAATTTCTACAATATGAACAAGAATGTCCTCTGCCCACTGAGATTCTGCCTCTACAACAGTACGAATGTATAATTTATACAGACGGATCAACACAGCCCACAGTTGGGGGTAAACAAGCTTATAGTGCTGCGTGCGCGATCGTTAAAGGTCGCTGGCACAATGGTAAAGTCAGACCTATGGTCACAAAAACACAGTCTCTCGGAGACTGTACAGCCCAGCGAGCTGAACTACAGGCTTTCAAGATGGCGCTTGAAAATGCAGATCGCGAATTCCCCACACTCATAGTATGCGATTCATATTACTGCGTCCAGTCTTACAATGAATACTTGCAGAACTGGGTTCAAAACGGTTGCAAAGATGCAAAAGGTGGCACAATCAAGCATAAGTTGCTTTGGGAACAAGTAGTTCAATTACAGAAAGAACTACAAAAGACTCACATGA
This sequence comes from Lissotriton helveticus, assembly GCF_964261635.1. Taxonomy (NCBI): domain Eukaryota; kingdom Metazoa; phylum Chordata; class Amphibia; order Caudata; family Salamandridae; genus Lissotriton; species Lissotriton helveticus. Next base: position 891,889,722 of record NC_136071.1, on the reverse strand, counting down.
TCCATACACTGAGTCATCAGCTTGATGGCGTTCACGTTGCAGGAAATTCATTGGCTGATGAAGCCGCGAAGGCAGCTGTGCAAATGGCTTCCGTAGCTGTAATCACTCGTCCAAAAACAAAAATAGATGGCGAAACAATGCTAGCTGTCAATGCCACAAGCAAAGGCAGCGGTGCAGCGTTACCTCTAAGCTATCCACTCGAATATGCATATATATTGATGCCAACTCCGTCCCTTTTGCTCAAATCTCTGGAGTGGGGGATACAGTAATTCCAAACAAGAGACGTAGAGGAGCTTTGATACAAGAAGCACATATGGGAGAGGGTCTGATACATCAAGGGGTCTCTAAATCCATTCTAGAATTAAAAGAGACATACTGGTGGCCTGGGAAGAATACCCAAATTTACGAATTTGCAATTAATTGCCCTGACTGCAACAGAGATCGCAGCAGAGAACGCCGCCAGATACCTGACTCCATTGTAGCCAGCCCAGGACAGACACCTTTGCTAGACTGCATTAGACTGTCTACACGCAGACGTCCCTAAGGACAAATGCGATCCCACAACTATTAGGACAGCTTCATTTGGATGTGACCTCAGCGCTCGGCTGACGCCCGAACTGTTATAAAAGATTTGCGAGTCTTTATCGGCACATACGCAGTTGGCACGCTACATTCTGACCAGGGTCCTGTGTTCAGCTCCAAAGCTTACAAGGAGGCCATGGCCAATCTGGGCGTCGCATTGCGGTATTCGAGTCCATTCCATCATGAGGGAAATTCGGTAGTGGAAAGAAAAAAATTGGACATAAAGCAATCTATAACAGCTAGGGTATTAGGCAGGTGACGGGTGGGTCAAACATCTAATAAGGGACCAAAGTAGTTTAAATAATCTGCCAAGAAATTCTCTGGGTGGAATCACTCCATATGAAATCCTTTTTGGTACTAGAATGCTTGTCCAGGATCTCTATTGTCACTCTTCAGTGGTGGAACAAAAACCCTTTGATATCAAAGACCGTTTGGCTGTTTTGCAGGACTTAAACGAGACAAGGAAAAATCAAAGCAACACAATACAGAAGCCAACGACCACTGAAGGAGAACCACCCGTCCCTGCAAGGCCTGTCTGGATTCCAAAGATTGGGGATCTAGTCAGAGAAAAGATCGCGGATAAGAAGGAATATGGGCCTTCTTACAGAAAAACAGTACCTGTACTAGCAATCCACGGATCAAGAACAGTGTTACTGCCGCCCCTTGCTGGAGGAAAAGGGAACAGGTTCGTATCCATCGACCTGGTCAAACCACATCATGTGGCCGATAATAAGTAGTAGGCCCAGTGGACTACAAAGATGTAGCAGAAGACCAAATCTTGCTACTATCCAAAAGGTTCAGACTGAGAGACTTATAACTTTGAAGACTCTGCAGCACAAAACAAAGGACTAAGCAATAAAGCAATGGAACTTGTGCCTCTTGAGACCCAAATAACAGTTTGTCAAGACACTCCTGTCTACAATGATGTAGCATCTGACTATACTAATATGACAAAGGATCCGGTAGCCCCAGTGATTTCAAGTAATCCTGATGCAATTCTAACAATTGACAGAACTGCCTCTGGCTATTTCATCAACTTTGATACATTTTCTGAGGATCCCAGTGAGCTTGAAACAACGCCAGCAAGTAAAACTTTTAAAGATCAAGTAACAGAACTTTTTCAACAACTTGAAAAAACTTATCTGGTTTCACCATGGGTTGAACTTTGGATTGTGCTAGGCGTACTTTTTCTCCTACTTTGGCTAGTCATGGTATTAACTTTGGGAATGCTGATAAATGGGAGATATGGTAAAATGGACACAGTAAGAAAGAACATCAACTTGCTCCTGAAGCCACACAAATCATCTCATTGTGAATAAAGAGACTTGACATCAGTAAACATCACTGCCATCCCTATACCTGGTGGTATAGAATGGGACAGAACTGATTATGACATTTATGGTCCGGCAGAGCTGTTGAAGATTTTACATCAATTTAAAGTTTCCTTGAGTGAATTTGTTTCACCTAGCACGTTTTCTGATAATTGGGACTTTGAGACTTCTAATAATATGATGTCAGATTTAGAGATGTCTGCAAAATTCACAAAATATGAATACTTAGAAGGTTCATCAAATTATGCACAAATGTATTGTTATAATCATCATGGTCACCATTACTTGCACAAATATGAAAACCCTAGAAATGTTTATACTTTCAATCAATAGGAACCTTGTCCAATGCCACCAAAGGGTAGCTCAAAAACATTCTATGAAAAATTTCCATACTTCTCAGGTTTCAATACCACAAATCCGGAAACATTTTTCTTTAAAAATATTAATAAGACAGGAATTAAAATTATGTTAGCCAATACAAAGCAAATGTATTCAGCAGCCTTTTATGCCCAGCTGTCCTCATTAGGTTTCGACTTTTGGAGTGACAACATAGGAACAAAAACTGTCTGGGGCTCAAAAGACTGGCAGGTGGAGGGAATCGATGCTTTATTTTGAGCCTGCATTATCCCTGAACAAATAATGTTTTTAAATTACACTGTTCAACAGACATCCTGCCTTGGCCTAGCCAAGCTCAAAGATTTGAAAAAACCGTCCATACCTACACCTACACCTGATAGTCAAAACACTTCAGATGGAGGGGTAAACGTAAAAACTATTTTACTTAAAACCAGAACTGATCCTGATTGGAAAAATGGTTAATCTGGCCCACAGACACGAATAACTGTCAAGATAGATTCCTGAACAAGACACATGGGTTTACAGTAACTAGGCCAGATTCAAGAGATGTCCGGAGACAACATCCAGGGATAGTAACAACATACAGTGTAGGAAAACTGTGCCTTGAGTGGCTACAAAAATCTACACTTACAGAGGTTAAACAATACTTATCTTTACTTAAAGATGGTGTTGATTTAAAGGACTTCTTACTAGGTCCTGCAAAACAATGTCATAAACGTTTCATATACGCAGGTATATATTTCATTTATAATGAAGCTTGGAAAGTGACACAGGCAGAGACTGCAGAAAGAATACAAGAAATTGATCGTATTATTTAGAGAAAGCACTCTCTGTAGTTAACAATGGGTTAACGACCCTGTCATCCAGAATTTATTCTTTGGACAGCATAGAATCCTCTGCCATAGACATAATGGAACAGGACTTGCTCAAGCTACAGCATGGACAGTCACAATTACGTTCTATAATGCTTTTAGGCTAGACGTTACAAACTCTTCGTTCTGGATATGTGCCATGGTGTCTAATCAACACCATGTCATCGTTTTCTGTATTTAACCTTACAGATAAACAAATCAGTTTGGCACAGAGAGGAGCACACGATAAGGTGCTGAGCATTGAAAAACTGGAAAGATTACCATTAACTGTTTTGGAAAAACCTGCGAAAGAATGACTATTCCCTGGGATAATCACTCTGTCTGTCACAATTTTCAATTTTAAATACTGTTTGAAACATATACCAGTTGCCGTATATGAAAGGTTGGGTAAGGAATACATAAAGTCAACCTGGGAATTACCATACACACACAGATGTTGGAGTGGGGGAATAGAGGTATTTCTTAGTGGTACACAATGTAAAAGCGCACTAAGCGGTACACTTTTATGCCAGGGTATTCATTTACATGGAGCCTATGAAGGTTCTTCAAACAACTTATCCTGCCACCTGCAAGGTTCTCCAGCAGCAGTAATAGATTACATTTTTAGGCAGCTTACTAACAGGAGCTATATAATGTTAAATGATCACAGCTGTTGTGGAATGATGCCAGGAATAGCCTATCTTGTAACTGTGTAAGCCAGGGTCACTTGTTGTATGCAAGTATTGTTTCCTAAAGCTAAGACAGATGGGTGGTCGCCGCTATGGCCTTCACTGAACATCTCTTCTATTCAAATTGATACTTTAAGCAGAATGAAAGCCATTCTTTTACAAAAAACTGTGCCACTGACGTATGAACTACAAGTTGCAAGGTCCTCTGCAAAGATACATGCCCTTTTATCCACAAATTGTCCAATACATATCGTAGAAATGTTGGGTCGTATCTTAAACATGTCTGATACCAGTGGTATTGTACATGTATTTAAGACAGTTTGTTCGGGACTGTTATCGCCTTTTGAAGCAGTCCTCAGCATTTTTCCAAACTTCGTGCACTCTGTGTTTGGCTGCCTGCCTCTCATTTTGGGACTCGTAGCAGGAATACTATTCTTGTTCCTTCTGCTCCGATATGGCAAGTCCTGTCAGCAGCGATACCCAGATTACCATAGAGAACACTCTCCTGGCAATGAAGTGTCGTGAGCGCATGATACAGATCCTAGGTCTGGCTTGTTTAAGAGACCTGAATACCACGTGGTTCCTATCATTCCGACCAATCTGGCAAGATTGCATCTTACCTGTTCTACGATGCCTGCTATGTGGAGAAGAATGTGTGTTGGATGTCTGTCTAACACTTCCATCAGCACTGCCAATGGATGTTGATGCGTTGTTTAGTTCAGTAACGGCCCATGCATCGTGTTGTCCCCAGCAGCTACCAATCCTGATGACGGCAATCATTGAGATCTCACAGAAGCAATCTGCTGACCATGAGATACGTGGATCGACAGGCACACAGGTACCACCTTCATCTCCATCTCTGTCGAACATTGCTGATGCGGCTAATGCTGACGGCGATGCTTCACATTTTTGTGCTATCGGTTTACTTAATTAAGTGGTCCAACTTTCACCTACTGTGGTAGACAATTTCTTTGCCAGCGTAGAAGATTTAATGTTTTCTCCTAACAACGAGAATGATTTTTGAAGTTAGCACACAGCGTTCTATGGGACTCTGTATTCAACCTTCACTTTTCAAAACAAAACTTCCCACTTTAAGAACTCTATTTTCTATTTTTCTACGAATTGATTTTTTCAAAAATTGAACTTTTTGGGGGGGGGCACAAAGTAATCTGCTTAAAGTAGAACTATTCTTAGAGAACAAGAATTCTTTGAAAGACTTCCAAATGACAATATTTGACCTTGTCCACAACCTAAACAGTTTATATATTCTGTCATGGAATGGTCTCGTAAATAATATTTCCTGACTCAGTCTGATAAAGCATTTTCCAATGTCACACTACATGCTTTGAATGAAAATATTGCTTTTTAAAAAATGCGTACAGCACAAATGTTTATCTTTCGTGTACAACCATTTCTAATGCATTTGATGTATTTTGGGAGGGATTTTTTACACATCATGCTTTAGATCTGTTTCACAGTGCTTAGAATTTAGTAATATTGAACATAATAAAGTGGAGTAGGTGTTGTATGGTGTTTTAGGATCCGAGCGAAAATTACAGATTCATGCCTTTATATAGGTATAAATTACATTGCACTTATTTAGACATAGAAATCATACCCATATTTACACATAACCCATCCAGTCCAAATACTGGCATGGCTACTTCCACTAGTTCCAAAAAGCCACAACAATTTCTTGGAAAACTCGGCTTCAGCAGTCAGGGACATCCCCTTACTTGAATATTGATTTGTCCTAGAAATAATGGAGTTTTCAAAGAACTACCATTCCCTTGGGGTTCTTTGATGACGTTATTATGTCGGACATTACGTCAAACCAGGCACCTTCAAGGTATAAATATACCTAGACTTGCCCTAGGAAACAACCGGTGGTTCAGAGCAGCTCGATTATCTATTTGCCCGACGCAGCTCGTTACAGCAAGTGCCGAAGGAAGCTGACCCTCCAGCTGATGCACTGGCAGAGAAGCTGTCCTTTCTCTCCCTGAGAATCCAGCTTCAGTGTTTCTAAGCTACCCTCGCAGGATATTGGGAAATAGAGTCCCGAGACAGAGATACCAGACCTCCTACATTCTAAAACCAAGGTACAGAGCTGATTAGACCCTAAGAGTAATCTTGGTTAGATTCTTGGCAAAGAAAAACTAAACCTATGCTACACCTCACTTACTTCTTCCCTCACACTAGACTTAGGTTAGGTACATTGGGGTAGGCGTATTTTAGAAGCACCAGTTGAGTACTTTTAGCCTTTGTTATTTATGTATGTATTTATCTATGGTCTAGGAACCATACAATGCTTTTACAGTATTATTTTATAATACTCTTCTTACTGTACGCATTATACTTTGCAACCAGTATTACGACTGTAGCAGTTCACTTTACTTGCATGAGAAAGAAGACTGTTCAATAAACCCTTTTATTGAAAACGCCTGTCTCTCTATTTCTCTGCACCTCTGATGAAACGAAGCATGCACGTTTGACTGAGTAAAATATCTATCCATTGTTTCCACGACTCTGAAGATCAGTTTTATTCTTGGGGAAACAAAGTTGACATGTTTTTGCGGTTGTCAGAAACTAATCCCTTCTTGTTTATTCGAGAAAGTTTCTAGTGACCTCTGAGCTAGCTGGCACTCACAATTACATCTAATATACTCGATAGAGACCTAGTAGACATAAGTCCTATGTCAAATCTATATGATATGTTATTCCAATGCGCAGAGCCTATTGGGAATATGGGAACTACTCTACAGCACCATGGTGCAAGGGTGCTTCCATTGCATGGATGATTGTTTTAGTGCAGGAAGGGGCCCCTTTCTGTACAGAAACAATCCTAAGAGATTTCTTTATGTGCTGCAAAATGCAGAACACATAGATGGAGGTCAAAACGAGGAAGAATAAAGCTATTTCTCCTTGTTATGCCTCAGGAGTGCGTGTTATATTTCAGATCATGCAAGTTCCCAAATGCATCAGGTAAGCATAAGTCTCATTGTAATGGCACATATGACAGCGTGCTTCTTCCACATACTTTCTCTTTCTGTGGGCACAATAACTGTGCCCACACAGAGGCACAGAGGTTTCCAGCCCTTACATATCTGGAAAGCATTTCAGGCTCGGGAATGTGCAACACACGGATGCTATAGCGAAGGACTTCGGGATTGTTTCAAGTGCAAGCATCAATCATGCAGAAGGAGAAGGCCGGTTTTAATTGAGCATATTTCATCAAGTAAGTGACTCTGAAATATAACACGCACAGTTATTGTGCCCACAGAAAGAGAAAGTATGTGGAAGAAGCACGCTGTCATATGTGCCATTACAATGAGACTTATGCTTACCTGATGCATTCTGGAACTTGCATGATTGTAACTACGGTGTAATGAAGTAGTCCGACGCTGGCATATAAAGGTCACATGACACGCCGCAAGCAGAATAAGCTCACCTGTGTTCAAGATTGCCTTAGCAGTTGAAACGCGTTAGGTTTGGAGATAAAGGCTGTCTTCCTGGCAAAATAAAGCGCAAGTTACCCCACGAGGTCCTGGTCAAGCGTACTTCTTATCATCAATAGGAGGTTTGTTTGGTATAAATGGAGGTTGCCCAACCCCCAGCGCTGTGACCGCCCTTGAAAGAGGTCCGTTGCTCCCTGTGGGCCGAAAGATGTGGAATTGAGTGAAAAGGAGGAGGACCCACCTGTTATGTTCTAGTAGCAAGGCACAGAGGTTTCCAGTCGTTACATATCTGGAAAGCATTTCTGGCTCGGGAATGTGCAGCACACGGATGCTGTAACAAAGGACTTCGGGATTGTTTCAAGTGCAAGCATCAATCATACATAAGGAAAAAGCCGGTTTTAATTGAGCATATTTCATCAAGTAAATGATTCTGAAATATAACACACACAGTTATTGTGCCCACAGAAAGAGAAAGTATGTGGAAGAAGCACGCTGTCAAATGTGCCATTACAATGAGACTTATGCTTACCTGATGCATTCTGGAACTTGCATTAACGTAACTACGGTGTAATGAAGTAGTCCGACGCTGGCATATAAAGGTCACATGACACGCCGCAAGCAGAATAAGCTCACCTGTGATCAAGACTGCCTCAGCTGTTGAAACACGTTAGGTTTGGAGATAAAGGCTGTCTTCCTGGCAAAATAAAGTGCAAATTACCCCACGAGGTCCTGGTCAAGCCTACTACTTATCGTCGATAGGAGGTTTGTTTGCTATATACACACAGACATGTGTGTGCACACTCACAGACACATCAAACCAAACACCCCCTCACCTCTACACACATACATACCTAAATCACAAGAATATGTCAACTTGAGTAATTTTGGACAAAAATTCTACCTCACGAGCACAGGAATTACAAACTTGGAGAGCACAAGAGGCTGCTAATGTTTGTGTCCTGTTGCATTTACAGCTATTCTCCTAGTTCAAAATGCATCCTCTGGTCCATTTTGGAGATAAGAAAATAGCTCTAGATGCTGCATGAAACTTCTTTCATAATTACATGTAATTTGGTGGTAATTATGCGTAATTTACACTTGAGGCAATTATGTGAGTTACGCACATCAGTAATATATACACACACACATACATTAGCGAGCATGTGCTGATCATTTAGTTTATTGAGTTCATTAAGCACATTATACTTCAGTACAGTATGTGGCTTTCATTTTCTGGAAGTAATTATCATTGTCTTCAGCATTTTCTGAAGCACTTTCTCAACCAACAACACTGATTCAATAATTGAAAAATGTGATCAACCTAAAGCACATTCTCAGTCTCCATCCTGCTATGGAGAGGCTGCAAAAGATTTTCTACCAGGATACTGATATTTTGATCAACCTACCAAAATATCCTGGTCAAAATATCAACCAACATAATATTGAGTAGGTATATATTTATATTTCTTAACATAACATTTATATTTACCTTAAAAATATATAGGTTTAAGGTACTCAGAAGTTGTATTAAGAAAATCAAATGTATACTTCCCTCTAAATACTTACCTCGATACTGCAGTGGTAGTCAATATTTTAGCAAAGATATATTGGGAGCTGAATATTTTTGATTAATTTATTGGCATGAAACACTACAAAAGAGTGGGTTTACTACCGTCCTACTTTGGTATTCTGCTGCACCAGGGGTAGGACTTACCTCAATAAGACCTGGTGGACTTGAAAGGTGGAAAGAATCAGCTAGTAAATGTTCATTTCCACCAATGCATAGATCAATATTTTTTTTAATGATTATCTATTCTCTCAAAGGAAATGAGCATAGCAAGGGAGGCTCTCTCATTAATTTTGTTCTGGGCTGGAGCGAGCTTTTCTTATGAGACCTAGATGGCGAAGTAATTTTTAGTAATAAATTGTATGATGTACCTGGTCACAAAGCATGCAATTTGCAAAATAACAGGTGTTGCTACCACAAAATTAGGAACCACAAACTACTACAGATACTCTGTGTGTCAGTAAAGTCTTTCCAGCTCACAAAGTAACTTTTGTGAGCCAATATAAATTGCAAAGAGCAGGAGATATGGAAAAGTTGTCCGCCAACCCCTCGTTTCAACTTGTAATGCCATCTGCCAATGATGTGTGAGCAGGATTGCAGTAAAAAACTATTGAACAGCTACTGACGCCCACATTACAGTGGTCCTCTATTTCACCAAAGAGAAGTTGTCTGTGAAAGATCTTCCACTTTCTGAATGGTGGTGGGCGTCCTCTAGGGAAGCAGACAGTGATCCAATGGTCATTGTCTTTTTATAGGACATGGACTGTTTTAAAAAATAATTCAAATGAAGGCAATACAAAGCTAGAGATGGAGGTCTGTTGTTCGCAGGGACCCGTCATTCTTTTTTGCTCAGATGGTCATAAAATGCCTTCTGCCTCACAAACAAATGCAAATGTGCAGGTTTCCATGTAACTGACAAGCACATAACTCCCACTGCAACATGAAGCCCAGGTTGCAAACCAGTCAGTATCCAATCATGTCTAGTTTGCAGCCTGGACTCGGTGCATCAAGCACAACCTTTCTTGGAGATTGAGCCAAGATCAATATTTGTAGTCCCAGGTTCAATAAAATGTTTACAGGTCAGCTCCTGTTGTATTTATTCTTCAATGAAGCATTAACGACTCACCTCCATTGTTACCACCCTACTCATTTTCATAGCAGTCTCCATTTTGGATCTCCCCTATCCTTTAATAGGCTAACAGTACTTTAACAATGATGTGTCTCTACTTTCTTTTCCAGCCCTAATATTTCTCACTACCTTTTTCCTTTAAGCACCGAAGATGTGTGATGGAAGAGTCACAAGTCTTTTAAATAACTTAAAAAGAAGAGAACCTTAACTTAGCACATTATAAAACACCAGCAGTCCTGGTTGGCAGTCCACAGTCTGTGAGGATGTCAGTGTCACTATTTGTTCACAGACGCATCACAAGGTTCTGAAATTATGCTTTATTTTGAGAATCTTTAAGGACTTTAGTGGCGAAAGGACAGACTGGTTGCAGGTGGTAGGCAATCTGGTGATAGGTTATTTCTAGAGCCTAAAGAGTACTTGAGAATATGTATTTTTAACCTGCAGAGGCAGAATCTGCAATGAAGACTCTTTATAACAGCCTAGCAGCAATATCAGGTTAAGTGGAGTTGGTTCATTCCCATGGCATTCAGTGTGATGTGATCCCCTCACAATTAATGTGCATAATTCTAAATTATGCCACTTTACAAAATTATACATTGACCGGGTGTCAACTTAACACACATTTTCTTTCATGTTTTGATAGCTCTGGGACTATGTAATTGAATTGAATTGAATTAAAAGAAGCCGAGGATTTTGCAGATCCAGCTGACACTGGCTAATAGATAATAGCAGTCAGATACATCAGAAAGCAAATCTATTAATATTTAAGCCACAATTTTAGTCTAAACGTTTCTGAAAAAATATAAAAATGAAGACACTCATATACTAAAGTATTGTGCAACTGCTTGTGTGACACAGCAATATACAAACTACAGCATCTATTTTCCTACAAATGTAAAGACCCATGTTTAAAGCCCTAAACTGTGTTGCTTAAAACAAGTGCTCACACAAACTGTGGTAAATTGGGGCTGAACTATTAACAATTCTCTTATTTTACAAACAATATAATCATGTCTACTAGCTCTTGCTTTTTCTTTCTGACTCTGTTTTTATTTCTCCATATCTCACCTTTCTATTTTCTGCTGCTCTGATTCTCTTCAGCTCTCTCGTTTTTAGCTAGTGAAGAAAACTTACCGAAACTATTAAGAACCCGTATTGACAAGCACTAGCAATGTCAAGAGGTTTTACTTGTTATTAATGTTCTTGTATGATTTGTTAGAGCTGTAGATAAAGTTGGTGCATAAGCATTCATAAGCATACAACTTTATTAATTTAAAAGTATGCACAATACATTTGAATTGTCATAAAACAGTCTTTTTGAGATAAATAGTGCCATGATTTTCAGAAATCCTGGTCAATTAGCATTTTGTATTCTTAAGTGCTTCCCTGCAGTTTGACATTATGCAGTGTCTCCCCTCAAGCCGTTCCGTCTAGACACATGGCTTACATTAGCCATCCAAAGTGGCAGCTGGAAACAAAAGCACAGCTGTAAGACAATCTCTATGTGGCTATCATGTGGGGTGCAAACAGCAAGGTTTTAGACTCAGCCTATAAGCATCAAATGTTAATACAGCTGAAGAGGAGGGAGTCAGAAAACTGCTCTTCACCATGCATGGTAATGGCCTAGGCTCTAAACAATTTACTAAAATCACTGGTGCTTATTCACTTAACCTCAGAGGGTGAAAATAAATAACAAATACCCCATTACTCATGTGCCTTGAAGTGAATGCACAGATTTATGTGATGAAGTCAGTAGTCAATTCATCAGTCTTGTGAACTAAAGTTGTTACTTTGTACTATTTAATACAATGTTACACATTTCTTTGTAAACCTTACTTGATGCTATGCTGTTATGTAGTGTTCTGATGTATTAGGTTATGCTTTGATCTGATGTGTTATTCTGCGCTGATCTATGGTATGTTATGGTGTGTTGTGTTATAACATGCCACGCTATCATGTGATGTATTTTAGTTTGTTACTTTATATCATGCCATGCAGTGCTAAGTTGTGGTATGTTCTGTTTTTTGTGCCACACTGGGCTATGTTGTGCTATGCTAGAGTGTGCTTTTTGTGTCATTGTTTCCCTTATTGTGTTATGTTATGTTTTGTCATGCAGCGCTATGCTGTGTTATCTATGGCGTTTCGTGTTAATTTGTATCTTAATAAGTTATGCTGTATAATGTTAAGGTGCTTTATTTTGTTACTTTGTGCTCTGCAGTTATCCTATGATGTTTTATTTTTTGTCATACTGTGCAGTGCTGTGCGGTGGAATGCTATGATGGGTTGTGTTAGGATGTTTTATGATGTGCTTTGTGGTGGTATGTTAAGGTCTAATATGTTGTACCCTGCTGTGCTACACAGTGTTATGTCATGTTACAGAGTGTTAGGTCGTGCCATACTATGCTCTGTTGTGTTCAGTCATGCTGTGATGTGTTGTCTTGTGTCATACTGTGGTATGATGTATTGGATTATGCTATCTTGTGTTATGTTGTGTCATATTGTGCTATCTGCTGGGTGATGTTATGGTCTGCTATGTTGTGCTCTGCTGTGTGAAGTTTGGGTGTCGTTTGTTGCCGTTTTGTGTGCTGCGCCATGTTCAGGAGTATTATGGTGTGTACTGCTATGCTTTGTTATGTTATCTTTAATGTGATCAAGACTGCCTCAGCTGTTGAAACACGTTAGGTTTGGAGATAAAGGCTGTCTTCCTGGCAAAATAAAGTGCAAATTACCCCACGAGGTCCTGGTCAAGCCTACTACTTATCGTCGATAGGAGGTTTGTTTGCTATATACACACAGACATGTGTGTGCACACTCACAGACACATCAAACCAAACACCCCCTCACCTCTACACACATACATACCTAAATCACAAGAATATGTCAACTTGAGTAATTTTGGACAAAAATTCTACCTCACGAGCACAGGAATTACAAACTTGGAGAGCACAAGAGGCTGCTAATGTTTGTGTCCTGTTGCATTTACAGCTATTCTCCTAGTTCAAAATGCATCCTCTGGTCCATTTTGGAGATAAGAAAATAGCTCTAGATGCTGCATGAAACTTCTTTCATAATTACATGTAATTTGGTGGTAATTATGCGTAATTTACACTTGAGGCAATTATGTGAGTTACGCACATCAGTAATATATACACACACACATACATTAGCGAGCATGTGCTGATCATTTAGTTTATTGAGTTCATTAAGCACATTATACTTCAGTACAGTATGTGGCTTTCATTTTCTGGAAGTAATTATCATTGTCTTCAGCATTTTCTGAAGCACTTTCTCAACCAACAACACTGATTCAATAATTGAAAAATGTGATCAACCTAAAGCACATTCTCAGTCTCCATCCTGCTATGGAGAGGCTGCAAAAGATTTTCTACCAGGATACTGATATTTTGATCAACCTACCAAAATATCCTGGTCAAAATATCAACCAACATAATATTGAGTAGGTATATATTTATATTTCTTAACATAACATTTATATTTACCTTAAAAATATATAGGTTTAAGGTACTCAGAAGTTGTATTAAGAAAATCAAATGTATACTTCCCTCTAAATACTTACCTCGATACTGCAGTGGTAGTCAATATTTTAGCAAAGATATATTGGGAGCTGAATATTTTTGATTAATTTATTGGCATGAAACACTACAAAAGAGTGGGTTTACTACCGTCCTACTTTGGTATTCTGCTGCACCAGGGGTAGGACTTACCTCAATAAGACCTGGTGGACTTGAAAGGTGGAAAGAATCAGCTAGTAAATGTTCATTTCCACCAATGCATAGATCAATATTTTTTTTAATGATTATCTATTCTCTCAAAGGAAATGAGCATAGCAAGGGAGGCTCTCTCATTAATTTTGTTCTGGGCTGGAGCGAGCTTTTCTTATGAGACCTAGATGGCGAAGTAATTTTTAGTAATAAATTGTATGATGTACCTGGTCACAAAGCATGCAATTTGCAAAATAACAGGTGTTGCTACCACAAAATTAGGAACCACAAACTACTACAGATACTCTGTGTGTCAGTAAAGTCTTTCCAGCTCACAAAGTAACTTTTGTGAGCCAATATAAATTGCAAAGAGCAGGAGATATGGAAAAGTTGTCCGCCAACCCCTCGTTTCAACTTGTAATGCCATCTGCCAATGATGTGTGAGCAGGATTGCAGTAAAAAACTATTGAACAGCTACTGACGCCCACATTACAGTGGTCCTCTATTTCACCAAAGAGAAGTTGTCTGTGAAAGATCTTCCACTTTCTGAATGGTGGTGGGCGTCCTCTAGGGAAGCAGACAGTGATCCAATGGTCATTGTCTTTTTATAGGACATGGACTGTTTTAAAAAATAATTCAAATGAAGGCAATACAAAGCTAGAGATGGAGGTCTGTTGTTCGCAGGGACCCGTCATTCTTTTTTGCTCAGATGGTCATAAAATGCCTTCTGCCTCACAAACAAATGCAAATGTGCAGGTTTCCATGTAACTGACAAGCACATAACTCCCACTGCAACATGAAGCCCAGGTTGCAAACCAGTCAGTATCCAATCATGTCTAGTTTGCAGCCTGGACTCGGTGCATCAAGCACAACCTTTCTTGGAGATTGAGCCAAGATCAATATTTGTAGTCCCAGGTTCAATAAAATGTTTACAGGTCAGCTCCTGTTGTATTTATTCTTCAATGAAGCATTAACGACTCACCTCCATTGTTACCACCCTACTCATTTTCATAGCAGTCTCCATTTTGGATCTCCCCTATCCTTTAATAGGCTAACAGTACTTTAACAATGATGTGTCTCTACTTTCTTTTCCAGCCCTAATATTTCTCACTACCTTTTTCCTTTAAGCACCGAAGATGTGTGATGGAAGAGTCACAAGTCTTTTAAATAACTTAAAAAGAAGAGAACCTTAACTTAGCACATTATAAAACACCAGCAGTCCTGGTTGGCAGTCCACAGTCTGTGAGGATGTCAGTGTCACTATTTGTTCACAGACGCATCACAAGGTTCTGAAATTATGCTTTATTTTGAGAATCTTTAAGGACTTTAGTGGCGAAAGGACAGACTGGTTGCAGGTGGTAGGCAATCTGGTGATAGGTTATTTCTAGAGCCTAAAGAGTACTTGAGAATATGTATTTTTAACCTGCAGAGGCAGAATCTGCAATGAAGACTCTTTATAACAGCCTAGCAGCAATATCAGGTTAAGTGGAGTTGGTTCATTCCCATGGCATTCAGTGTGATGTGATCCCCTCACAATTAATGTGCATAATTCTAAATTATGCCACTTTACAAAATTATACATTGACCGGGTGTCAACTTAACACACATTTTCTTTCATGTTTTGATAGCTCTGGGACTATGTAATTGAATTGAATTGAATTAAAAGAAGCCGAGGATTTTGCAGATCCAGCTGACACTGGCTAATAGATAATAGCAGTCAGATACATCAGAAAGCAAATCTATTAATATTTAAGCCACAATTTTAGTCTAAACGTTTCTGAAAAAATATAAAAATGAAGACACTCATATACTAAAGTATTGTGCAACTGCTTGTGTGACACAGCAATATACAAACTACAGCATCTATTTTCCTACAAATGTAAAGACCCATGTTTAAAGCCCTAAACTGTGTTGCTTAAAACAAGTGCTCACACAAACTGTGGTAAATTGGGGCTGAACTATTAACAATTCTCTTATTTTACAAACAATATAATCATGTCTACTAGCTCTTGCTTTTTCTTTCTGACTCTGTTTTTATTTCTCCATATCTCACCTTTCTATTTTCTGCTGCTCTGATTCTCTTCAGCTCTCTCGTTTTTAGCTAGTGAAGAAAACTTACCGAAACTATTAAGAACCCGTATTGACAAGCACTAGCAATGTCAAGAGGTTTTACTTGTTATTAATGTTCTTGTATGATTTGTTAGAGCTGTAGATAAAGTTGGTGCATAAGCATTCATAAGCATACAACTTTATTAATTTAAAAGTATGCACAATACATTTGAATTGTCATAAAACAGTCTTTTTGAGATAAATAGTGCCATGATTTTCAGAAATCCTGGTCAATTAGCATTTTGTATTCTTAAGTGCTTCCCTGCAGTTTGACATTATGCAGTGTCTCCCCTCAAGCCGTTCCGTCTAGACACATGGCTTACATTAGCCATCCAAAGTGGCAGCTGGAAACAAAAGCACAGCTGTAAGACAATCTCTATGTGGCTATCATGTGGGGTGCAAACAGCAAGGTTTTAGACTCAGCCTATAAGCATCAAATGTTAATACAGCTGAAGAGGAGGGAGTCAGAAAACTGCTCTTCACCATGCATGGTAATGGCCTAGGCTCTAAACAATTTACTAAAATCACTGGTGCTTATTCACTTAACCTCAGAGGGTGAAAATAAATAACAAATACCCCATTACTCATGTGCCTTGAAGTGAATGCACAGATTTATGTGATGAAGTCAGTAGTCAATTCATCAGTCTTGTGAACTAAAGTTGTTACTTTGTACTATTTAATACAATGTTACACATTTCTTTGTAAACCTTACTTGATGCTATGCTGTTATGTAGTGTTCTGATGTATTAGGTTATGCTTTGATCTGATGTGTTATTCTGCGCTGATCTATGGTATGTTATGGTGTGTTGTGTTATAACATGCCACGCTATCATGTGATGTATTTTAGTTTGTTACTTTATATCATGCCATGCAGTGCTAAGTTGTGGTATGTTCTGTTTTTTGTGCCACACTGGGCTATGTTGTGCTATGCTAGAGTGTGCTTTTTGTGTCATTGTTTCCCTTATTGTGTTATGTTATGTTTTGTCATGCAGCGCTATGCTGTGTTATCTATGGCGTTTCGTGTTAATTTGTATCTTAATAAGTTATGCTGTATAATGTTAAGGTGCTTTATTTTGTTACTTTGTGCTCTGCAGTTATCCTATGATGTTTTATTTTTTGTCATACTGTGCAGTGCTGTGCGGTGGAATGCTATGATGGGTTGTGTTAGGATGTTTTATGATGTGCTTTGTGGTGGTATGTTAAGGTCTAATATGTTGTACCCTGCTGTGCTACACAGTGTTATGTCATGTTACAGAGTGTTAGGTCGTGCCATACTATGCTCTGTTGTGTTCAGTCATGCTGTGATGTGTTGTCTTGTGTCATACTGTGGTATGATGTATTGGATTATGCTATCTTGTGTTATGTTGTGTCATATTGTGCTATCTGCTGGGTGATGTTATGGTCTGCTATGTTGTGCTCTGCTGTGTGAAGTTTGGGTGTCGTTTGTTGCCGTTTTGTGTGCTGCGCCATGTTCAGGAGTATTATGGTGTGTACTGCTATGCTTTGTTATGTTATCTTTAATGTGATCAAGACTGCCTCAGCTGTTGAAACACGTTAGGTTTGGAGATAAAGGCTGTCTTCCTGGCAAAATAAAGTGCAAATTACCCCACGAGGTCCTGGTCAAGCCTACTACTTATCGTCGATAGGAGGTTTGTTTGCTATATACACACAGACATGTGTGTGCACACTCACAGACACATCAAACCAAACACCCCCTCACCTCTACACACATACATACCTAAATCACAAGAATATGTCAACTTGAGTAATTTTGGACAAAAATTCTACCTCACGAGCACAGGAATTACAAACTTGGAGAGCACAAGAGGCTGCTAATGTTTGTGTCCTGTTGCATTTACAGCTATTCTCCTAGTTCAAAATGCATCCTCTGGTCCATTTTGGAGATAAGAAAATAGCTCTAGATGCTGCATGAAACTTCTTTCATAATTACATGTAATTTGGTGGTAATTATGCGTAATTTACACTTGAGGCAATTATGTGAGTTACGCACATCAGTAATATATACACACACACATACATTAGCGAGCATGTGCTGATCATTTAGTTTATTGAGTTCATTAAGCACATTATACTTCAGTACAGTATGTGGCTTTCATTTTCTGGAAGTAATTATCATTGTCTTCAGCATTTTCTGAAGCACTTTCTCAACCAACAACACTGATTCAATAATTGAAAAATGTGATCAACCTAAAGCACATTCTCAGTCTCCATCCTGCTATGGAGAGGCTGCAAAAGATTTTCTACCAGGATACTGATATTTTGATCAACCTACCAAAATATCCTGGTCAAAATATCAACCAACATAATATTGAGTAGGTATATATTTATATTTCTTAACATAACATTTATATTTACCTTAAAAATATATAGGTTTAAGGTACTCAGAAGTTGTATTAAGAAAATCAAATGTATACTTCCCTCTAAATACTTACCTCGATACTGCAGTGGTAGTCAATATTTTAGCAAAGATATATTGGGAGCTGAATATTTTTGATTAATTTATTGGCATGAAACACTACAAAAGAGTGGGTTTACTACCGTCCTACTTTGGTATTCTGCTGCACCAGGGGTAGGACTTACCTCAATAAGACCTGGTGGACTTGAAAGGTGGAAAGAATCAGCTAGTAAATGTTCATTTCCACCAATGCATAGATCAATATTTTTTTTAATGATTATCTATTCTCTCAAAGGAAATGAGCATAGCAAGGGAGGCTCTCTCATTAATTTTGTTCTGGGCTGGAGCGAGCTTTTCTTATGAGACCTAGATGGCGAAGTAATTTTTAGTAATAAATTGTATGATGTACCTGGTCACAAAGCATGCAATTTGCAAAATAACAGGTGTTGCTACCACAAAATTAGGAACCACAAACTACTACAGATACTCTGTGTGTCAGTAAAGTCTTTCCAGCTCACAAAGTAACTTTTGTGAGCCAATATAAATTGCAAAGAGCAGGAGATATGGAAAAGTTGTCCGCCAACCCCTCGTTTCAACTTGTAATGCCATCTGCCAATGATGTGTGAGCAGGATTGCAGTAAAAAACTATTGAACAGCTACTGACGCCCACATTACAGTGGTCCTCTATTTCACCAAAGAGAAGTTGTCTGTGAAAGATCTTCCACTTTCTGAATGGTGGTGGGCGTCCTCTAGGGAAGCAGACAGTGATCCAATGGTCATTGTCTTTTTATAGGACATGGACTGTTTTAAAAAATAATTCAAATGAAGGCAATACAAAGCTAGAGATGGAGGTCTGTTGTTCGCAGGGACCCGTCATTCTTTTTTGCTCAGATGGTCATAAAATGCCTTCTGCCTCACAAACAAATGCAAATGTGCAGGTTTCCATGTAACTGACAAGCACATAACTCCCACTGCAACATGAAGCCCAGGTTGCAAACCAGTCAGTATCCAATCATGTCTAGTTTGCAGCCTGGACTCGGTGCATCAAGCACAACCTTTCTTGGAGATTGAGCCAAGATCAATATTTGTAGTCCCAGGTTCAATAAAATGTTTACAGGTCAGCTCCTGTTGTATTTATTCTTCAATGAAGCATTAACGACTCACCTCCATTGTTACCACCCTACTCATTTTCATAGCAGTCTCCATTTTGGATCTCCCCTATCCTTTAATAGGCTAACAGTACTTTAACAATGATGTGTCTCTACTTTCTTTTCCAGCCCTAATATTTCTCACTACCTTTTTCCTTTAAGCACCGAAGATGTGTGATGGAAGAGTCACAAGTCTTTTAAATAACTTAAAAAGAAGAGAACCTTAACTTAGCACATTATAAAACACCAGCAGTCCTGGTTGGCAGTCCACAGTCTGTGAGGATGTCAGTGTCACTATTTGTTCACAGACGCATCACAAGGTTCTGAAATTATGCTTTATTTTGAGAATCTTTAAGGACTTTAGTGGCGAAAGGACAGACTGGTTGCAGGTGGTAGGCAATCTGGTGATAGGTTATTTCTAGAGCCTAAAGAGTACTTGAGAATATGTATTTTTAACCTGCAGAGGCAGAATCTGCAATGAAGACTCTTTATAACAGCCTAGCAGCAATATCAGGTTAAGTGGAGTTGGTTCATTCCCATGGCATTCAGTGTGATGTGATCCCCTCACAATTAATGTGCATAATTCTAAATTATGCCACTTTACAAAATTATACATTGACCGGGTGTCAACTTAACACACATTTTCTTTCATGTTTTGATAGCTCTGGGACTATGTAATTGAATTGAATTGAATTAAAAGAAGCCGAGGATTTTGCAGATCCAGCTGACACTGGCTAATAGATAATAGCAGTCAGATACATCAGAAAGCAAATCTATTAATATTTAAGCCACAATTTTAGTCTAAACGTTTCTGAAAAAATATAAAAATGAAGACACTCATATACTAAAGTATTGTGCAACTGCTTGTGTGACACAGCAATATACAAACTACAGCATCTATTTTCCTACAAATGTAAAGACCCATGTTTAAAGCCCTAAACTGTGTTGCTTAAAACAAGTGCTCACACAAACTGTGGTAAATTGGGGCTGAACTATTAACAATTCTCTTATTTTACAAACAATATAATCATGTCTACTAGCTCTTGCTTTTTCTTTCTGACTCTGTTTTTATTTCTCCATATCTCACCTTTCTATTTTCTGCTGCTCTGATTCTCTTCAGCTCTCTCGTTTTTAGCTAGTGAAGAAAACTTACCGAAACTATTAAGAACCCGTATTGACAAGCACTAGCAATGTCAAGAGGTTTTACTTGTTATTAATGTTCTTGTATGATTTGTTAGAGCTGTAGATAAAGTTGGTGCATAAGCATTCATAAGCATACAACTTTATTAATTTAAAAGTATGCACAATACATTTGAATTGTCATAAAACAGTCTTTTTGAGATAAATAGTGCCATGATTTTCAGAAATCCTGGTCAATTAGCATTTTGTATTCTTAAGTGCTTCCCTGCAGTTTGACATTATGCAGTGTCTCCCCTCAAGCCGTTCCGTCTAGACACATGGCTTACATTAGCCATCCAAAGTGGCAGCTGGAAACAAAAGCACAGCTGTAAGACAATCTCTATGTGGCTATCATGTGGGGTGCAAACAGCAAGGTTTTAGACTCAGCCTATAAGCATCAAATGTTAATACAGCTGAAGAGGAGGGAGTCAGAAAACTGCTCTTCACCATGCATGGTAATGGCCTAGGCTCTAAACAATTTACTAAAATCACTGGTGCTTATTCACTTAACCTCAGAGGGTGAAAATAAATAACAAATACCCCATTACTCATGTGCCTTGAAGTGAATGCACAGATTTATGTGATGAAGTCAGTAGTCAATTCATCAGTCTTGTGAACTAAAGTTGTTACTTTGTACTATTTAATACAATGTTACACATTTCTTTGTAAACCTTACTTGATGCTATGCTGTTATGTAGTGTTCTGATGTATTAGGTTATGCTTTGATCTGATGTGTTATTCTGCGCTGATCTATGGTATGTTATGGTGTGTTGTGTTATAACATGCCACGCTATCATGTGATGTATTTTAGTTTGTTACTTTATATCATGCCATGCAGTGCTAAGTTGTGGTATGTTCTGTTTTTTGTGCCACACTGGGCTATGTTGTGCTATGCTAGAGTGTGCTTTTTGTGTCATTGTTTCCCTTATTGTGTTATGTTATGTTTTGTCATGCAGCGCTATGCTGTGTTATCTATGGCGTTTCGTGTTAATTTGTATCTTAATAAGTTATGCTGTATAATGTTAAGGTGCTTTATTTTGTTACTTTGTGCTCTGCAGTTATCCTATGATGTTTTATTTTTTGTCATACTGTGCAGTGCTGTGCGGTGGAATGCTATGATGGGTTGTGTTAGGATGTTTTATGATGTGCTTTGTGGTGGTATGTTAAGGTCTAATATGTTGTACCCTGCTGTGCTACACAGTGTTATGTCATGTTACAGAGTGTTAGGTCGTGCCATACTATGCTCTGTTGTGTTCAGTCATGCTGTGATGTGTTGTCTTGTGTCATACTGTGGTATGATGTATTGGATTATGCTATCTTGTGTTATGTTGTGTCATATTGTGCTATCTGCTGGGTGATGTTATGGTCTGCTATGTTGTGCTCTGCTGTGTGAAGTTTGGGTGTCGTTTGTTGCCGTTTTGTGTGCTGCGCCATGTTCAGGAGTATTATGGTGTGTACTGCTATGCTTTGTTATGTTATCTTTAATGTGATCTGTTATCGTGCAGTACTATAGTGTGATATATTAGAGTGGGTTATATAATATGCTGTGTTTTGCTTTGTTATATCAAAGTGTGTCATGTCATGATTTGTCAAGGTGTTCAATGCTGTGTTATAGTGCAGTGTATTATGTTGTGTCGAGTTGTGATATGCTGTGTTTTTGTTACGGTGTATTGTGTTATATTGTTCATGCTCTGTTAGGGTAGATTGTGCTATGTCCTGTTGTATTATACGACGCTATATTACAATGTGTTGTGTTATGTTGCACTGTGCAGTGCTACGCTATGCTATGTCAGGATTTAGTACCTTGGGCTATGCTCCGCTAGACCTTGTGGTGCTAGAGTGTGTCATTCTACGCTGCCTTTACCTCCGTTTTTGTTCTCAAACTTCTGACACTTTTTAACTCCTTTATTGCGGATGCTAAAGCATCCGGTTCTTTTATGGACTCCTTAATTATCATAATTCCTGAACCAGATAAAGACCATTCTCTTTGTAAAAATTTCCGTCCCATCTCTTTAATAAATAATGATTGTAAAATATTTGCCAAGATTCTTGAATTCCGTCTTGAAAGCATTATCCCATCATTGATTAAAACTGACCAAGTTGGGTTTGTGAAGGGTAGATTGGCATCGGATAATGCTCGAATGTTTGCAAATATTATTTCATATGGTAAAATATTCAAATCCCCTCTTGCAGCACTATCTTTAGATGCCGAAAAGGCCTTTGATCGTATCAATTGGCAATTTAAGTTTAGAACTCTCCAATGGTTTGGTTTTGGACCTACTTTTATTTCCTATATTAAATTATTGTATTCTTGCCCAGGAGCCAGTATTTTTGTTAATAATCATTTTTCAAGATGTTTTTCTTTATCCAGAGGTACATGACAAGGCTGCCCTCTCTCACCTTTATTATTTGTTTTATGCCTTGAACCATTCCTTGAGCGTATCCGTGTTAATCCACATATTTCTGGCTTCACATATAATTCCATAAAAACCAAAATATCAGCTTATGCCGATGATATAATGATTTACATGTCCAATCCTATTACCTCCCTTCCTCCATTTGTAGATGAGGTTCGCTTATACTCCAGTATTTCTGGATATAAATTAAACCTCTCAAAGACAGAAGTGTTACCTCTAAATCCCTAATGCTACCAATTTATGTTTAATGACACTGATTTCGCTTGGTGCCCTACAAAGATTAAGTACCTTGGTATCTGGTTTTCTGCCTCTTTGTCCACCACAATTAAATACACGTTCAATGCATTAATGACTAGAATCCAAACACTCCTCCTCTTGGACTCCCCTATTTCTCCCCTAGTGGGGTAGGTTAGATACTATCAAAATGATGATTGTGCCTCATGTTCCTTACACATTATCTATGTTACCCCTTCGGATCCCCATTTCCTATTTTTCTCAAATTAATTCCATTTGTATAAAATGTTTATGGAACAAGAGGCATCCTCGAATTGCTCTTACCAAACTCGTCCTAAGAATGAAGGTGGGGTACGTTTTCCAAATTTTAAAGCTTACCACTTGGCCTTTTTGATTAAACAATCCTTTGCTTTACCCTATGATTTTGCAGATATCCCCATTCCCAGATGAATTGTTTTTGAACGCTCATTATTAAAAGACTTTTCTTTTCAGAACATAATATATATGTCCAAGAGTACTTTCATGTTCAATAACCCTATTTTAAAATATTCCCAGAGTCTATTATACAATACATTTTTTAATGGTCTCACCCCATTTCAATGTTTTTTATCCTCCACAATTTGGTATAATAAATCTCTTAAATATAAAGGTAAATCATTCTATTACAAATACTGGAAGGAGAAGGGAATTCTTTTTGTTCACCAATTAATTCACCAAAATCCTGTTATTCCTTTTCATGACCTACAAGTACAATTTCAGTTACCTGACTCTTGTATTAATGAATATACCACAATTTCAATTGCCTTACAATCACAATTAGCTTCTTTTGACCTTCAAACAGATGCACCTTCTCTTATCCCACCCACTCCTTTATATCTTTTATTTTGGTCACATAGAACTAATGCTGCTCTTGTATATGTTATAGTTATCAAACGTTATTGAGAGACCTAAATCCCCTAATGAAACTGCATGGGAAGCTGACTTATCAGTTTCTTATTCTATTACGACCTGGGATAAACTGTGGTCTGAGTTATTTAAAATTTCTGCTGGTGCACGTATAACCCAGTCCTTGTATTTTATTTACAATAGGGCTGTTATCACTCCTGTTTGTATGTCCAAGTTCTGCCCATCCTCTTTTCTATAATGCTGGTCGTGTTCCAATGATACTGGCACTTTGAGACATCAACTTTATGACTGTTCAAATGTATTAACTGTTTGGAAATCTGTTTGGGCTATTTGTATAAAAAATGTTTATTGTGATCTTACATTATCGTTATAAAATGTTTTTCTAGGTTCTTCTTTGCCTGATATTGATGACTCCTCTTCTGTTTCCATGTTATTTGACCTTTTTATTGCAGTAGCCTTCACAGTTATTTTATCTTCCTGGAAAGATAATTCTAAAATATCTGCACTAATTTGGTGGAATTTTATCTGTGATGAACATAGAATTGCTAATGTTTCTTCCATCTCTCTCTCTCAAAAAATGAAATCTGATCTTCTTTGGCTACCGTTTACAACTTATCTCTCTACACATGCTCCCTTACACTAGTTTTTCTCTCCTTTTATCTTTTTTCTTTTCTTTTTCTTTTCTCCTTCTTTCAATTGTTATTCTCATATGGTTTATATAGGCTATTTGTTTTACCTATAATTTATAATATGTTTCATATATTTATGACTGCTTTTGCCTTTTGTTTTTTACTCTCTTTTTTGCTTTTTGTAACTGAAAATCCAATAAAAATTCTTAAACAAAAAAACAAAACATTTGCAATGCAATCGATCCCACATTTGTGAGCGTTAGAGATATTGGTGTTCCGAAACGTGCACACTATGTTTTACTGTGGCTTGATTATTGGATGAAAGCATTTCAGAAAAGAATTCAGGGTTAGGTGGTATGCGTGCTGTGTATAAGCTGTGTATAAGCTTTGGTAAAGTATCAGCTGTATTCAGTTATTTTTTAACCCCTTCCCACCATTTTTTTCCATTTCACATGACCTATCGATGTGGAGAGAATACAGGCTACTCACACAGCCATTTGAAATGCACGCGCTGTTCAAACCGTGAAGCAGACTACTGTTTGATTTATCCACTGAAGACACCTGTAAAAGAAAGCGAAAGTAGGCAAACTAGCAATGTGCTGCACTGCCCATTGGAACATGCTTTTGAGTCAAATTGGATTCGCCATAACAAGAACAAGTTCTGGAAGACCAGACTTTTCTTGTAGAACGAGGTGACATTACAGCACATCTGAGCCAATTAAATGTGGTCTCATTGTGAACACAGACAACAACATTGATACGAGAAGGGAAATAATACACCTCTAGGATACACCTGCCAGGGGATAACAAACACTAGGGCACCTGGTGTACACAAGTTAAGAATCACCATGACACCACACGCAAACAGTCAGAAATCAGTGTAACAAACAGTTACCCTTGCAGCATTTCCTGGAAACCCTGCAGCTATTCCCGCCTACCACATGGATCAACATAGGTGTAAGCCACGACTGTCACATACTTGTTGTGAGTGTGTTCAACCTTGACCTGCAAGTAGAGGCGATGCTCACACTAATAACCACCAGGTGCATGGATAGCACAGATACCCTTCACAGGAGTAAATATCATTCCAACGGGGCTTGCAAACTAAAGGAACAAGAACACATATACAACGTGTGTATGTTACATGTTTGTTTATTTATTATCTTACGGAGTTTTATATAGCGCAAACTTGACCAAACGTAACGAGTATTAGAGCGCTTTACACGAGCACCAGTTGCATTACATGAGGACACATTTGTTTTTGTTGGGCACAGGGAAATTAAGTGGCCACATATAAGTGAGACAATATAATCCCACAGTGTACTATATCATGTGATATTCACCTACAGGCCGGAATTGGTGTGGGATGCTTGCACTGCCACACAGCAGCTGAAATATGGCCAGGTTGCCGTTAGAGTGGACATAGTGGGGCAGGGGCATAACGCAGGCCACTGCAGCGTAGGAGGCCCAATCCTTCAAGGACCCCTAAGCCTTTAGGGGGGGCCAATTCAGGTCAAGGAATATCTGTGAAAAATGGGAGATTTGGAGGCCTCTCTTCGCAGTCTGCGCTCGGATGCCACATAATTTTGTGTTACGTCACTGTAGAGGGAACTGCCACCACCTTAGCGTTTCCCAACTTACACCACAAAAAGACAGTTGTAGGATCTCTTCAGTGTCCTTAACGATAGGTCCAACCTATGAAGCAACTACCACTGCATGGTCTGTGATCCTGGAGGCACAATATACGCATCACTTCCTGGCTACACTTTCAGACTATGGGCTCTGGGTCATTAAATGAGACGGGGCACAGCAGTAACATGACCTCTTCCCTCCCAATAAACCTGACTCTGCCCGAACAAAAAGAAACTGCATAGTCTGATCTTGCTATTCATTTGACAATCCTGAAACGGCAACTCAGAGGGAGAGTAAGTGGGGAAATGTTATGGTCCGGTGCTGTACCAGCAGAGGTGTTTTTTTTAAATTTATATTTTTAACTTCTGCCATCGCCTGTAGGCTCCTTTAAAAGAACAAGCAAGGAACACGGACGGTTGAGAGTGGATGTTGCTTAAGAGGAGAGCTGCGTGATTGGACCTGGGGAACTAGGTTCGAGCTTAGCATGCTGTGATTCTGGGAAAGTTCCTTAAGCTTCCGTACCTACCAAAAACAACTGTGTCCTTGTGTAATGTAACTGGTGCACATGTAAAGCGCTCTAATTGCTTCAGTTCGAGTTTGGGCTGTATTACAAAACGAGTTTAAGCTATTGGCATTGTAAACGGCAATGCCTTTTATTTATGTTTTAAATTAAAAAATAAAAGGCATTGTTATTTACAATGTGAATAGCTTAAACTCGCGTATGAGAAGAATGTTCCTGTGCTCAGTTATCCAGGATCGTATAGGGAAAAGGTTGAGAAGAAGTTTGTGAGTCCCAAGGAGACTAGATGCCAATGACCCACATGCTTTTTTAGATCGGGTCACCGGGTTCTAATTTAGACCCTGTGGAAGAAGGTTCACAAAAAGCATGAGGATGTGCACACACCTGCTATATGTTAAACACGCCATGCCCGCTCTGCTCAGAGAGCCATGCCGGTACGCTTAACTGATGTGGCTGCGAGCAGCGGCTTTGCATTCTAGTAGCCTGCTGCACACCTGAAGCCTGCTCCTTGTGGTGAGACTGCTCCTCTAGCCCTGGGGAGGTGGCGGCGGGAGCAGCCTGCCTTTAACCTCTCTCTCTCAGTTGGTGATGCCCGTATTTGTGTCTCCTTGTTGGCAGCATTCTCCCGTTGCTTTCCACATCCACTGGTTAGTCTACTGTTTTTTTTCACTCACACTGAGACTTCCTCCCTTAGCAGCGAGGGCATTGGTCGCAAGCAGGGAGAGCAGCCCATCCCGCTTCCTCCCTCTGTGTCAGAGGGTGAGCTTTCCTGGAACCGCGGTTACCGGTCGCATTTATCTTCAGAACTATAACCGTGCTGTCTTCAGTTACCATTTTGTGCAACTCTCAGGACACCCATGCATGTAAGATGGCCGGGTGCCTCTCGGACCTCAGACCCAGCCCTGCTCCGGTGTGTGTTTGCGGAAACTTGAGCACAAACTCCCGGTACGGTTGTGGGCCCTGAACCCTGCTTAGTCTAGGAGGCGGAGAGCGTGCCCCAAATGCAGCCGCCATTGAGGTCCTGGTAATGAAGAGCGCTGCGAGCTCTTGCCTGCCGTAGATAAAGCAGGATGGGCATTTGTATTACAGCCGCTATGCTTCCGCTTCCGGCTAATGGAGCAGCAGTGTGAACGAGGGACTGGACAGGTCAGGCAAAAAAGAGTGCAAATCCAGTCAGCCAATGAGAAGAGAAGACAAGCATTTACAAATGCAATAGGACTCGTATTTACGTGAGCCCTATTGCATTGTAAGTAAAACTGCAGTTGTACAAGGAGACAGGAATGGGAGTGGGTGGGTGGGTGTGGGGGGCAGAGAATTGACGAACTGCGGGAGGGAACAGGGGAGTCAGGGGAACGGAAGTATTTTGAAAGTAGAGGGGCTGATAACCACGGAGGGATAAAAATGTCGTCATGGCCGTGAGGAGGCAGGACTAACTTGCCGAACACCAATGAGAAGCAGTATTTACAATTTCGGACAATTAAAAAGATAGCCAGAAAGTGGGCGGAGCTTCATCCACTATACTGTATACAGCATCTCCCAACGAGACAGCGCTTGCGCTGCCTAGTTCGAGACCTGAAAAGGGGTCAGAAAAAGTCACCAAAAAAGCTGGGAAGCTCAATGGATCAGCATCACAGGTAGGTGTGGGGTTGGAAGAGGAGTTGGCATTGACTATTATATCAGCCGCATTGCATCATATCGAGCCAGAGTCCAGTGGTATGCTAAGCAGGGCAAGGTGGAGTCTTCTGTCTTGAGTAAGAAGTGTGCGACTAAGACAAGGAAAAAATAAAAAAATAAGGAAAATTCTTGAACAGAAAACAAAAGAAAATGCAATTCCCTAAGGATTATGATATGAAGAGTCTAAGGGTGAGGCTGCCTACTTTGGCGGTGTGCCTGTTTCCGCCTGCCTGTTTCCCTCATTTTAATTCCTCTGCCCTCATATTCTGCTCTGCCCGCTAGGTGTCTCTTCAGTACAGTAGCCCCTTTAAAGTTTACTTTTTTAATTACTTATATCATCACAGGTTTTTCTGCTGCTGGCCCTGCGGCCCCTACCCCCTGCAAGCCCCCGCTCCCAGTCTCTCGTCCAACCCCCCTCCCATACTTATTAGCGGCCACTGCACGGTCACGCAGCCGGCGCACCATTGGCCAGCCCGTCTGCGCCCGTCCATGACCCGACCATGGCCAGTGCCAGGGACCCTGGATCTACAACCCCCCTGCACTACAACTCCGCTGCTCTCCTCGCATTCAATCCCAGGAGGAACAACTGCCAAAAAATGATGCTGAACACCATCCACGGCCAGTTCTCCTGCCTTCCCTGCCGACAATCCTTCACCACCGACGGCGCCCCCACCTCCGCTGAATCCACGCCGGACGCCTGTATGACCAAAGCTCTGAAGTGCATCCTCCTCAACGTGCGCTTCCTACACAGACACGCCATAGAGATCTGGGACCTGCTCGACACCCTCTCACCAGACGTCGTTTTCTTCAAGGAAACATGGACCAACGCCACTTCCACCCGACATTGCCACCGCCATCCCCGACGGATACAAGATCCAAGAAAGGACCGCCCCCACCACCCAGGAAAAGGACTCGTAATAGTATGCAAGAGCTCCCTCCGACTCTCCATCTCCAGCAAGGGCGACCCCCCTCTCCAACACAGAACACCTCCAATTCCGGATCCAAATCAGCCCCAGAACCACGCTGCCCAGGACCATCGTCTACAAACCCCCCAGACCCTGCGCCTCTGCCGCCACCACCATTGCCAACTTCGCCACACCCCACACCTTCGCCTCCATGGACTACATCCTCACCGGAGAACTGAACTTCCACCTCGACAACCATAGCAACCCCGAATCCACCACCCTCCTTGACAACCTCGCCAACCTCGGACTGAAGCAGCTTGTCCCCAGCCCCACCCACAGAGCCGGATACACACTGGAACCCATCTTCGCAGGAGGGACAAACATCCACTTCAGCCACACCACACAACCCCCCTGGACAGACCACCATTGCATGTGTGAAAAACAAGAACCCCCTGAACAGTAAATTGCTCAATTCCTAGGACAGGGAAAATCAATTCAAGTGAAAAAATAACTCCTAGGCAATCAGTCAATAGAAACAAGTAAATAAGGGAAGGTTCAGGAAACAGAACATATATAAAAAATCATTCATTTTAATGACATCAGTTAAAAACCTTTGCTAAAAAGTTGTATCAATAATGCAAATTGTGACACATTACATACAATTATACACATGGGAATTAATCACATTAAAAAGATATTAAAAAAGAAAATCAATACAAATAGTGGCATAAATCGACGCGCATTTCGGCGTACTCGACGCCTTCTTCAGGAGTAGCCACACAATTACCTGTAAGTAATAACAAATATATATTCAATAATAAATAATAATAATATTCAATAACATAAAATGTTTAACTATTATGATAGAGTCGTGGATATGATATCAGCACCCAGACAACAGAATTTACCGTAGATATGGAAACTTGATTTATTATTAAGGGAGTTCTATGGAATGCAGATTAGGTTTTCTCTCCTTCTTTTTAAAAAAAAGATTTTTTATATAAAAAAGTGTTTGCTGCTTTATGTAAGAATAACACCCAAGAAAACTGTTAATGGATGTATAACATACATGATAAAGAGGTATTATTGAATATATATTTGTTATTACATATGTTGGTTTTTAAATGACATTATTACTATGGATATATAATGGATGCTTTTTCGTCATGCTTTTATGATACATTTCTTATTGAATAAAGCTTTTCTACTACTATTTGTTATTACTTACAGGTAATTGTCTGGCTACACCTGAAGAAGGCGTCGAGTACGCCGAAACGCGCGTCGATTTATGCCACTATTTGTATTGATTTTCTTTTTTAATATCTTTTTATTGTGAATAATTTTCATGTGTATAATTGTATGTAATGTGTCCCAATTTGCATTATTGATACAACTTTTTAGCAAAGGTTTTTAACTGATGTCATTAAAATGAATGTTTTTTTATATATATTCTGTTTCCTGAACCTTCCCTTATTTACTTGTTTCCATTGACTGATTGCCTAGGAGTTATTTTTTTCACTTGAACAGAGCACCATTGCATACATTTCCCCTTCAACACCACTACCCCACCCAAACCCGCCCTGTGCCCGCCACGGAGGAACTGGTGTAAGATCACCGAGGAACACCTCAACACCACCCTCCCCCATGACTGACTCTAACTCCGCAGCCAAAGAACTACACCGCTGGAGCACCTGCTGCACTGACAAGTTCGCACCTCTCCTCCATCCTGCCAAACAACGCCCCCTGAAGGCTTCCTGGTTCACCACCAACCTCCAAGAAGCCAGGCTCTCCTGCAAGTGCCTCGAGAAACTCTGGCAGAACAGGAAAACCACTGAAGACCAGAACAACTACAGGAACGCCATGAATGAATATCACCAGTGCATTAGGGCCATCAAGCGGACTTTATCAAGAACAAGATCCTCGCCAATGCAAGCAAGGCAAAAGAACTCTTCAATGTCATACAGCAGATCACCAAGCCCCCCAATGAAGCCACGGACGCCATTCCTTCTCAAGACCTCTGCAACAGGCTCAGCTCCTACTTCCACCTGAAAATCAAGGCCCTCTACATCAATTTCAGCGAACAGACTCCGGGCACCGCGGCCCTCCCCACCACCGACAACCAGCCGACCATCACCACCTGGAAACCTGCCACCATTGAAGACCATGAAGAACACCCACTCAGAAGCCCCCACAGACTCCTGCCCACCATACATCTACCACAGAGCTGCCATAGCACCCAAACTAGGCCGGACTATCAATGCCTCCCTCGATTCCAGCATCTTCCCTGAAGACTGGAAGTTGGCAGAGGTCAAGACTCTCTTCAAGAAGCCATCGGCTGACCTGACGGACCTAAAAAACTACCAGCCCATCTCGCTCCTTCCCTTTGCAGCCAAAGTCACAAGAGATTCATCAACACCCAACTGTCCACCTTCATTGAAGAAAACGCCATCCTCGACCCCTCCCACTCTGGATTTCGCAGCAACCACAGCACCGAGACCACCCTCCTTGCCACCACCAATGACATCCGCATGCTACTCGACAAGGGCCACAGCTCGGCCTTCATCCTTCTAGACCTTTCCGCAGCCTTTGACACCATCTCCCATCAGACTCTTGGAGCCAGACTCCACGACGCCGGTATATGGGGAACCGCCCTCAACTGGATCCGCTCCTTTCTCTCTGGCAGAACCCAAAGGATGAGACTCCCTCCCTGAACCAACCGAGATCAACTGCAGAGTACCCCAAGGATCCTTGCTCAGCCCAACGCTCTTCAACATCTACATGGCCCCCTCGCCGCCATCGTCAGACAGCATGGGCTCAGCATAGTATCTTACGCAGATGCCACCAAGCTCATCCTCTCCCTCACAAAGAACCCCGAAGACTCCAGACTCAGCTTTCAAGAAGGAATGAAAGACGTCACAGACTGGATGAGCAACAGCTGTCTAAAGATCAACTCGGAGACAACAGAAGTCCTTGTCCTCAGACCCTCCCACACAGCGTGGGACAGCTCCTTGTGGCCCCCTGCCCTTGGAAACCTACCCACCCCGACGGACCACCCCGGCACCTTGGCAATATTTTAAACTCCTCCCTCACCATGACCCGCTAGATCAACGCCGTCCCCTCCACCTGCTTCAACTCCCTCCGCAAGACCCTCAATCGGACCCCCCCCCCCGAATGCAGAAAAACCACCACCCACTCACTCATAACCAGCAGATTGGACTATGGCAACATCCTCAAGGCCGGAATCAACAAAACCCTACTACACAAGCTCCAAACCATCCAAAACACCGCAGCCAGACTTGTCCTCGGAACCCCATGACACAAGCACATGACCCAGCACCTATGAGACCTCCACTGGCTCCTCATTGAGAAGAGAGGGACCTTCAAGCTACTCACCCACGCCTACAAATCCCTCCACAACATCGGGCCCAAATACCTCAATGTAAGACTCTTCTTCCACATACCCAAAAGGAACCTCTGCACCGCCGACCTCGTCCTGGGAGAGACCCCATGCATCCGCAGAACCAGAGCAGGTGTAAGAGCTATCTCCTAAGGCGCAGCGAAGACCTGGAACAAGCTCCCAGTCAGCATCAGACGCTCCCCCACTCTGCACACCTTCAGGAAGTGCCTCCAGACCTGGCTCTTCGATTGATCCTGAGCTGCATCCCCTGCCCCCCCAAGTGCCTTGAGACCCTCTTGGGTGAGTAGCCCGCTTTATAAACCCCTGATTGATTGAGGAGGTTCAGGAAATTTCCCCTTGAAGGCAGTGCCTCGACTGCGCCAACTGCTTAGAATATTCCATATGATGATCATGTGGGGTAGAGGCAAGAACTTGAGCATCGCTGGCTGGTTCCACTCTGCCCTCTCTCCCCTCTCAGGGGGCTTGATTCCTATACTGAATGCTCCCTATGAGAATCTGAGATTGGGTGTGGGAGCGGGAATAGGAAATGGGATCTCTTTTCCCTTGCCAGAGACAGGTTCTAGTGATGTTAGCAAGCTGTTTGAATCACTGACAAAATATCGACCTAGAAAATATCGACCTACAGAAATATTGATGCTGAAATATCGAAGGCAAGAATATCGACATCTTATCTACAACATGGCAAGTACAAAAATATCAAAATTATAATATGGATGTTAAAAATATCGATGTTAAAAATATTGGGGTTTTTCAGTAAAAATATACATGTAAAATAAAGTAAATAACACTAATAAATAAAATAAACATTGTAAAAAATATCTAATAATGGTTAAAATTAATACCTTATACATATATAATAATAATACATTAATTAAACATATACAGAAAATATATCATATATATATACTTAACAATAAGTTTTAATACATATTTTAATAATTTATAAATTAATAAAAAATATTACAAATTACAAATACACTTACAAACATAAAACAAAAACATAAATAAAAAGTACATAATTATGTTTAATAAATTAAAAATATATATACTTTTAATATTAAAAAAATTAATTATATACTACATTATCTAAAATTATACAAAAAATATTAAATAGCTAAATAAATAAAAATACTATTCAAACTCCATAGGTAAACAAAAAACAGTAATAAAAACGTTGAATAGCATAGAACTTAAAATTACCATTCCCACTCCAGAGAGTGCAACAGTAGAGAAACCATTGGATAGCGTAGGGATAAAAAATACTATTCCAACTCCAGAGAGTGCAACAGTAGGGAAAGGGTTGGATAGCGTAGGGGTAAAAAATTGTATTCCAACTCCAGAGAGTGCAACAGTAGGGAAAGCGTTGGATAGCATAGGGGTAAAAATTACTATTCCCACTCCAGAGAGTGCAACAGAAGGGAAAGCGTTGGATAGTGTAGGGTAAAAATTACTATTCCAATTCCAGAGAGTGCAACAGTAGGGAAAGCGTTGGATAGCGTAGGGGTAAAAATTACTATTCCCACTCCAGAGAGTGCAACAGTAGGGAAAGCGTTGGATAGCATAAAGGTCAAAATTACTATCCCACTCCAGAGAGTGCAACAGTAGGGAAAGCATTGGATAGCGTAGGGGTAAAAATTACTATTCCCATGCCAGATTGTGCAACAGTAGGGAAAGCGTTGGATAGCGTAGGGGTAACAATTAGTATTCCAACTCCAGAGAGTGCAACAGTAGGGAAAGCGTTGGATAGCGTAGGGGTAAAAATTACTATTCTAACTCCAGAGAGTGCAACAGTAGGGAAAGCGTTGGATAGCGTAGGGGTAAAAATTACTATGCTAACTCCAGAGAGTGCAACAGTAGGGAAAGCGTTGGATAGCGTAGGGTTAAAAATTACTATTCTCACTCCAGAGAGTGCAACAGTAGGGAAAGCGTTGGATAGCGTAGAAGTTAAATATATCATAATTATAAATAATTGTGTACATAAAATATTTAATAATTTAATTTTTAAATAACTCTACATCATTTGTAAATACCCATTAATAATTATTAAAAACATAATTACCATTGAATAATTAATTAACAATAAATTAACAATAAATACCAATAAATATTAATTAATAACTATTAGTTACCAAATAATAAATATTGAACACTAAAATATTTTTCGAAACAAAAAACATATTAATAATTAAAAATGTATTCACAATTAAAAAATGGTAAACAATACATGTATTATTAAATCAAAAAAATATTTTTATGAAACAATAATTACCAATTAATAAAAATAATGTCCAATTAATAAAACATAATTAACAATTAACAATATGAATTAACAATTAAAAAAAGTAATTACCAATTAAAAAAATTAATTGCCAATTAAAAATGTAATTACCAATTACAAACATTAATTACCAATTAAAATAATTAATTACCAATTAATAATTAATTAAAAATAAAATAATTATCCGCACCAATAAAAACAATATCATTACTTAATTACAATTAAATTACTTCCCACCCAATTCCTCTATAAACCCACAACCCGCTACAGAACTAAAACATAAAATTAACTTAAAAATTATTAATATCTAAAAAATTGTACATATATAATTTAAAACAAATAAAAAACTTAACAAAAAACATATAACACATACATATAAAATACATAACAAACAAATATTGATATTAGTAACATCAAAATTAGTAACATCGATATAGTTGATATCGATATTAATAACTTTGATATTGCTTACATCGATATAAAAAAAATCGATATTACTTACCTTAGGGTCGATATTCTGTCCAACGATATATTTGACCTCGATATTCTTCACCTTCGATATTTCCAACTCGATATTACTGTACGTCGATATTTCAGAATCGATATTTAGACTGTGCACCAAGCTGGTTAGGTGGTCTTGAGGGGAAAGTTACCACTTAGAAGGGTCGAATAAGGGGTAGGAGGTGTTTTACTCACCAAGTACCAAAAATGTTGATCATGGCACTACAGTAGACTCTGTATTGTACCCCCATCCTCCTCTCAACTATGGGGCAAAAACCTTATATCCAATGGTTGGGGAATCTTTACAGATGCCCCAGATAGGTCTGAAACCAAAAACTTCTGTGGAGCAGAGCGCCTTTTCATCTGTTCTGGATTTCATACTGTTATTTGAG
Organism: Lissotriton helveticus; assembly: GCF_964261635.1. Classification (NCBI taxonomy): domain Eukaryota; kingdom Metazoa; phylum Chordata; class Amphibia; order Caudata; family Salamandridae; genus Lissotriton; species Lissotriton helveticus. Next base: position 891,853,681 of record NC_136071.1, on the reverse strand, counting down.
TCTTCCTTGGCGACATTACAAATGTGACTATTCATTTGGTTTGTCCCCGCACTCTAGAGACCCCTGTTATCGCAAATTTGGTTGTCATGAATTGTGAGCATTTTCTAGAGCGAGGGATTGATGTTATCCCAGTTGTTGAGCATTTTAAGCCTCCTATTCAATAATCAAATTGTCCAAAAGTATTCAAGTCAATGTTGATGGATGCAGTTGGCCTGGCTTTGATTTTCTACACTGGAATCCTAATTATTTCTCTAGAAAATAGGGGTTAAGTAATTAATGAGGTGGAGGGGCCCACAATCCTTCCTCGGGCTACTGACTTGAAAGACGATCTCTCTCAGTGGAGTTGGGTGGTGGGTGGTTTGAATATTGATATTACTAAAAGCGAAGTCTGGATATTTAATAACAATGGATCAAGACCTAAGAGGAATTTTAATTGGTGCCCGGGTACTCAAAATTTAGAAACAGTGGGGTCGTATATTTATTAAGCATGGGCTGAAAATTCGTTCCGCTCGCGGAATTTGCGGATATTCCGCGATTTCGCGATCCGCGAATCTCGAGAAATCTCAGTAAAATCCGCGAATCAGCGGGGACGAATTTTCAGCCAAGCACTTACAGGGTTACAGCAGCAGGTGCAAAAGTTGAAGCTAATTATTTGTAAACTTTTACAAAAGGGTTACAAAGAAATTAACTTCAACTTGGGCACCTGCTGCTGTAAGCCTGTAAGTGCTTCCTGGAGCATCGTTGCCTACTTGCAACTATTCTCTGACCCTGCTCTGACCCTTGAAGCAGGGTCAGAGAATAGTTACAAGTAGGCAATGAGGCGCCTGTCACGAAAATTAAACCTCAACAGGAAGCACTGACAGATATAAAAAAAGCATTTGCAATGCAATAGGTCTCGCATTAGGAAAGTTAGAGCTATTGGTCTTCTGAATGACAATTTTTTTATTTATGTGTTGGTTTTGAAAATAGCTAAATTAATAGCTTTGTCATTTACAATGCCAATAGTTATAACTTTCGCAAATGTGACACCTATAGCATTTGTAATGCAACATGTTTTGTATTTACGTGACTTAGCTGTATTGATATTACAAATTACAATAGCTTTTAATTTTTTTAAATATTTAATACTTAAATAAAAGTGATTTTAATTTATAATGGCAATAGCTGAAACTTTTGTAAATAACTTTTGTGAAGATTATGTTCAGTGTATTTTATTGTGACAAAAATCCAATAACAGAAGTGAAATATTAACATCTTTTTGTGACATTTGTAATAAAGTTTGAAACATTGAGAAAACATATTTGAACCAGTTGTTGTTGAATGGTTGCGCAGATTGATGCTGGGGTAGCGCTGAGTGGTGCTGTGGTGGTGCTGAGTGGTGCTGTGGTGATGCTGAGTGGTGCTGTGGTGGTGCTGAGTGATACTGGGATGGTGCTGAGTGATGCAGGGGTGGTGCTGAGTGGTGCTGTGGTGGTGCTGAGTGATGCTGTGGTGGTGCTGAGTGATGCTGTGGTGGTGCTGAGTGGTCCTGTTGTGGTGTTGAGTGATAATGTGGTGGTGCTGAGTGATGCTGTTGTGGTGCTGAGTGATGCTGTTGTGGTGCTGAGTGATGCTGTGGTGGCGCTGAGTGGTGCTGTGGTGGTGCTGAGTGATGCTGTGGGGGTGCTGAGTGGTGCTGTGGTGGTGCTGAGTGATGCTGTGGTGGTGCTGAGTGATGCTGTGGTGGTGCTGAGTGATGCAGCTTCGGCACACCAACCACGCACCCAACCGCCGAACCAACGCCCCCCACCACCACCGTCTGCAACTGGACCCCGGTCAGCACCGAAGACACCGCCCGCACGATGAACACCATCCACTCCGGATCACCAACCGACCCCTGCCCCCACCACGTCTTCAACAAGGCCGACTCCATCATCGCACCCCAACTGCGAGACATCATCAACACATCCTTCCACACCGCCACCTTCCCGGAGAGCTGGAAGCACGCCGAGCTCAGCGCCCTCCTGAAGAAACCAACAACGGACCCCACCGACCTCAAGAACTTTTGCCCCATCTCGCTCCTCCCTTTTCCTGCCAAAGTCATCGAGAAGACCGTCAACAGACCGCTCGCCGCCTTCCTCGAGACAAATGGATCCCTCGACCCCTCGCAGTCCGGTTTCCGAGCCAACCACAGCACCGAGACCGCCCTGATCGGAGCCACCGATGACATCAGATCTCTGCTCGACAACGGGGAAACAGCAGCCCTCATCCTCCTGGACCTCTCCGCAGCGTTCGACACTGTCTGCCACCGCACCCTAGTACATCGCCTCAGCAACATCGGATTTCAAGAGAAGGCACTGGAGTGGATCATCTCGTTCCTCGCCGGAAGAACCCAGAGAGTCCGCCTCCCCCCGTTCAGATCCGAGGCCACCGAAGTCATTTGCGGCGTACCACAAGGATCATCACTCAGCCCAACCCTGTTCAACATCTACATGAGCCCCCTCGCAGCCATCGCACGCCAACACAACCTCAACATCATCTCCTACGCCGATGATACCCAGCTGATCCTCTCCCTGACCATCGACCCCGCCACCGCCAGAACCAGCCTACACAAAGGGATGAAAGACGTCGCCGAGTGGATGAAGAACACCCGCCTGAATCTGAACTCAGACAAGACGGAAGTCCTCATCCTGGGATCATCGCCCTCCGCCTGGGACAACTCCTGGTGGCCCCCTGCCCTGGGCACCACTCCCAAGCCAACGGACCACTCACACAACCTGGGCTTCATCCTGGACTCCTCCCTCTCGATGACCAGACAAGTCAACGCCGTCTCCTCATCGTGCTTCAACACCCTGCGTATGCTCCGTAAGATCTTCCGATGGATCCCCACGAGACCAGGAAGACCGTCACCCAGGCACTCGTCACCAGCCGACTGGACTACGGGAACACCATCTACGCCGGAACCTCAGCCAAACTTCAGAAAAGACTCCAACGCATCCAGAACGCCTCCGCACGACTCATCCTGGACATCCCCCGACAAAGCCAAATCTCCGGCCACCTGAGAGACCTGCGCTGGCTCCCCGTCAGCAAGAGGATCACGTTCAGGCTCCTCACCCATGCACACAAGGCTCTCCACGACCTGGGCCCCAAGTACCTCAACGACCGCCTGACCTTCTACACGCCCACCCGCCAGCTACGATCGACCAGCCTTGCCCTTGCCGCCGTACCACGCATCCGCAGAGCCACCGCCGGAGGAAGATCCTTCTCCTACCTGGCAGCCAAGACTTGGAACTCCCTCCCCATCCACCTTCGGCTGACCCAGGACCATCTCTCCTTCAGGAAACAACTCAAGACCTGGCTGTTCGAGCAGTAACGCACCCCTCTCCCCCAGCCCCTTGAGACCCTTCCGGTTGAGTAGCGCGCTATACAAATGTCATGATTGATTGATTGATGCTGTGGTGGCACTGAGTGGTGCTGTGGTGGTGCTGAGTGGTGCTGTGATGGTGCTGAGTGATGCTGTGGTGGTGCTGAGTGATGTTGTGGTGGTGCTGAGTGGTGCTGTGGTGGTGCTGAGTGATAATGTGGTGGTGCTGAGTGATAATGTGGTGGTGCTGAGTGATGCTGGGGTAGCGCTGAGTGATGAAAGGCACAAAAACGAGTCTAACAGAGGGCAGAAGGGCACAAAAAACGAGTCTAACAGAGGGCAGAAGGGCAGAAAAAGAAGGGAAAAATGAGTCTAACAGAGGGCACAAGGGCACAAAAAACGAGTCTAACAGGGGGCAGAAGGGCGGAAAAACGAGTCTAACAGAGGGCAGAAGGGCACATAAACAAGGGAAAAACGAGTCTAACAGAGGGCAGAAGGGCACAAAAACGAGTCTAACAGGGGGCAGAATGAGTCCTGCCCTGCGTGTTTGTCCACGAAGATGCCACCTTTTTGTGCAATACCTCTACTCAACTGGACTACTTTCTACTGTCTAATCAGTAAGTGCTCCCTCTTTGGCTAAATGTATAGGGGCAGATTTACAATAGTTATTGTGCGCAGCAGCTCCGCCACCCATGCTGCGCCGCATTTACAATGTGGCGCACCATGTGGCAAAAACGGCACAGATGCATCATGCATCTGTGCCGTAAAAGCAGCGCATTGCTGGAGCTCTTGCGACGCAGCTCCAGCAATGCTCTGGGGGGCCCTATCTCCCCAATGCCGCATCAAGCCTTGCGCCTGCTTCAAGCAGGCGCAGGGTTTTGACGCAGCATTGGCCTAAAAGTGACTGAGTGAAATCTTGTAGATTTCACTCAGCCACTTTTAGGAGGCGTTCCTGCGCAGGAACGCCCTCCCCTGTGCCGGAACACCTCCTGATGGCGCAGGGCTTTACAACTTGACGCATCTCTCAGATGCGTCACGTTGTTAATACCTAGCACCATGGCGCATCTTTTGTGCTGCCGCTGCGTCACAAAAGGTCTCGGTAGAGGGTGGCAGTGGTGAACCAGAGGGTGGCAGTGATGAACCAGAGGGTGACAGTGATGAACGAGAGGGTGGCAGGGGTGAACCAGAGGGTGACAGTGCATAACCAGAGGGAGGCAGTGCTGAACCAGAGGGTGGCAGGGGTGAACCAGAGGGTGGTAGGGGTGAACCAGAGGGTGGCAGTGATGAACCAGATGGTGGCAGGGGTGAACCAGAGGGTGGCAGTGGTGAACCAGAGGGTGGCATGGGTGAAACAGAGGGTGGCAGTGGTGAACCAGAGAGTGGCAGTGGTGAACCAGAGGGTGGCAGTGCTGAACCAGTGGGTGACAGTGGTTAACCAGAGGGTGGCAGTGGTGAACCAGAGGTGCTGTGATGAACCAGAGGGTGGCAGTGGTGAACCAGAGGGTGGCAGTGGTGAACCAGAGGGTGACAGTGCTGAACCAGAGGGAGGCAGGGGTGAACCGGGGGGTGCTGTGATGAACCAGAGGGTGGCAGTGGTGAACCAGAGGGTGGCAGTGCTGAACCAGAGGGTGACAGTGGTTAACCAGAGGGTGGCAGTGGTGAACTAGCGGTGCTGTGATGAACCAGAGGGTGGCAGTCATGAACCAGAGGGTGGCAGTGGTGAACCAGAGGGTGACAGTGGTGAACCAGAGGGTGGCAGGGGTGAACCAGAGAGTGGCAGTGCTGAACCAGAGGGTGGCAGTGGTGAACCAGAGGGTGCTGTGATGAACCAGAGGGTGGTAGTGGTGAACCAGAGGGTGGCAGTGCTGAACCAGAGGGTGACAGTGGTTAACCAGAGGGTGGCAGTGGTGAACCAGCGGTGCTGTGATGAACCAGAGGGTGGCAGTCATGAACCAGAGGGTGGCAGTGGTGAACCAGAAGGTGGCAGTGGTGAACCAGAGGGTGGCAGGGGTGAACCAGAGAGTGGCAGTGCTGAACCAGAGGGTGGCAGTGGTGAACCAGAGGGTGGCAGGGGTGAACCAGAGGGTGGCAGTGATGAACCAGATGGTGGCAGGGGTGAACCAGAGGGTGGCAGTGGTGAACCAGAGGGTGGCATGGGTGAACCAGAGGGTGGCAGCGGTGAACCAGAGAGTGGCAGTGGTGAACCAGAGGGTGGCAGTGCTGAACCAGAGGGTGACAGTGGTTAACCAGAGGGTGGCAGTGGTGAACCAGAGGTGCTGTGATGAACCAGAGGGTGGCAGTGGTGAACCAGAGGGTGGCAGTGGTGAACCAGAGGGTGACAGTGCTGAACCAGAGGGTGGCAGGGGTGAACCAGAGGGTGTTGTGATGAACCAGAGGGTGGCAGTGGTGAACCAGAGGGTGGCAGGGATGAACCAGAAGGTGGCAGTGGTGAATCAGAGGGTGGCAGTGCTGAACCAGAGGGTGACAGTGGTTAACCAGAGGGTAGCAGTGGTGAACCAGAGGTGCTGTGATGAACCATAGGGTGGCAGTCGTGAACCAGAGGGTGGCAGTGGTGAACCAGAGGGTGACAGTGCTGAACCAGAGGGTGGCAGGGGTGAACCAGAGAGTGGCAGTGCTGAACCAGAGGGTGGCAGTGGTGAACCAGAGGGTGGCAGGGGTGAACCAGAGGGTGGCAGGGGTGAACCAGAGGGCGGGAGTGGTGAACCAGAGGGTGGCAGTGATGAACCAGAGGGTGGCAGTGGTGAACCAGAGGGTGCTGTGCCCATACACGACCGCATGGGTAACTTCGCCATGCAAGCGGCCCGCGAACACGCAAAAAGCCCGCGAACATGTAAAACACCCCGCGAACACGCAAAAAACCCCGCGAACACGCAAAAAAACAAAAATCTGCAAATTCGCACTAATTCGCGGATTGCGAATTCGATTTCGCGCGAATTCGCAGAACGCGAATTCGCAAATTTTGCCCATACTTAATATTTATCTTGTGAAGGTTTTCTCTACAAATGGGTGGCATACTTATTGCATGAGTAGCTGTTTGAGCAAGGCTCTTTTTTAGGCTAATGTCCCGTACAGATTTGTCAAAACAGACGGGAGATATCATTTTGTCAGTTTATTGGGTAAAATCTCCCTGTGCAATGCGTGCAAAATGTTAGCTATGAGCTACTGACACTCTTTTGAAGGAATTTATGTTCTAATCTTTTGTCTGATGTGTAATTTGAATTCACTTGCTGACCCTAGTGCTTTGCGCCTGTAGTTTTGGTTTATTACCCTCTTTTTCCTTTTCCCTGACTGCTGTGCTGAGGTGGGGAAACGCACTTCTATGCAGAGAGGAGGGAACACTATGGGCAGCCCTAAAGTCTGAGATTTTCTCCCTTCAGAAAGAACAGAGCTCATTTTTAATTCTTATGAGCGGGCTAATGGAATTTTGGGGCTTGACTTGAACATAGATTCTTGTATGCCCAAGTCCTCTCTGAAAAGCCTATTAAAGGGCTCTGTGTTTAAAATAAGTTTGACCAGAGACATTGCCCTAAGCCAATCAAATCTGCATAATTTGGTGGTGCAGGAGAGCAATTTGGGGAACAAACCTCAGCTTTATTTAATGTGGAATGCACCCTTTTGGATAAGAAGGCTGATCCTATTGCTGAGACTAAATCTGCTCTCTTTACTTGTGATTACTGACATCTGGGATAAAATCCAAAAAAGGATAGAAGATGTGAGTTGTGTCAGCTACATATCCAAGATATGAACCACATATATTTTGCGTATCCTGTGTTACAAAATGTTTGTTGTCATTTTTTTAAGCCTTTTTTATCAAATACAACATCCATTCCACCTTGGAGGCTCGTAAATTCGTAGTGTTTTCTATGAATTAAATGATTTGTAATAAGATTCAGTATTTTTTTATTTGAACATCTATTAAGGCCTTAATATACGACTAGCATGTGTTTTAAACATGTTCCAGGTGCTTTTAGAACATCTATTAGTGCCCAGGTGTAGTACTGGTGGATGTTCAAAATGAATGCAATGTATACTTCTTCAGCTTGCATTCACAAGAATGTGTGATGCATTATTTGCTCTTCGCATGTTGCATTATGCACGTCACACTTTTTGAAGGAGTGAAAATGAATTTATTTATCAAGTTTTATATGTTATATTTATTTTCCTTATTCCTTATGGTGTGCAATACTCCCATTTGGAGGTTGGGCACTAGTGATTTGTTTAATCCTGGCGGGTATAGTATACAGTATAAAATATTTTTAGGGTCTTTTGGAGTGATGTTTATACATTTATTATTACACTAGCAGCCCGTCCCGACGTTGTCTGGGTATGAAATAGAATGTGTGTAATGTGTGTATTCAGATACGGTCATTCGCGTTTTTCCCCCGCTTGAGGCCCAGCTGCAGCCCTGGTTGATGTAAGCAGGCGCGTGTCCTCCCGCTTGAGGCCCAGCTGCAGCCCTGGTTCATGTTAGCAGGCGCATGTAATTAGTGTAGTGACCTGCCGCCTGAGCCCGGCTACAGCCCTGGCTGATGTTAGCAGAGGTGTGTAATTTGTTTTAATGTGATAGTTCAGTAACAGCGCACATGAGAGGCTGCAGTAATTGTCCCCGCAGACACGCTCAGTCGTGTGTGCCCCCGCTTGAGGGCCAACGGCGACCGTCTAACAATTAGAATTGTGTGAGTCTTGAATGATTGTTTCCCGCTGTTCTTATTTTTTTATGACCCACACCGACACTCTTCGGCCCGAGTGCTTTTTAGACACACCCAGGCCAAGCCACACACTGCATTCGGCACCCCCAGTATGTGTGAGACAACGGGCAGTCCCCCAAGGGAGTTTTGCGAATGGTTACTTACCACGCTTCGAGGTGAACACCTTTGTAACGCCCCAGCACATGGCCACAGCAGACGATCTGATTAATGTACGACCCAGATGGCATGAAGTGCGGAACGTAGCACACGCCCCCAGCATTTGTCACGCCCCCAGCATGCAATGATGCGGCGCAATTGCGTAATTGGTGCTTCACATGGCATGAAGGGCGGACACACTCCCACAGCGCGGACACACGCCCACAGCGTTTGTCACGGTCCCAGCGTGTCACGCCCCCAGCGTGCCCCTTGATGCGGCGCAATTATGACTCACATGGCATTAAGGGCGGAACTTACCACACACCCCCAGCGTTTGTCACGCCCACAGCAGAACGCAGACACGCCCACAAGGGACTACTTTGCGGGCACGGTTCTTTTACCTTTTAAATGTATATGGTGGCTGTCTGCATAGCCTATGTCCTTCTGCTGCAACTGCCCTTTCCAACGCTGTATTGGGTGTTGTGATTGGTGCTGTGGTTACTGAGATTACCCGCCTCAAAGGTTTGGGCTCTCTCTTTATAATATTAGTATGAATATATATATATATATATATATATATATATATATATATATATATATATATATATATATATATATATATATATATATATTTATATATATGGTAGAAAGGGCTCCCGAACAGAGTTTCTTCCTCCCAGGAACCTCAAAAACGACTCGCACACCAGGGTCCGTGTTAGAAATTGCGTTTATTGGCGACGCATTTCGACCAAACGGTCTTCTTCCAGAGAGAGCGCTGCAAATTCTGGCGAAAAGGAACCGAGGGGTATCAATATATATATATATATATATATATATATATATATATATATATATATATATATATATATATATATATATATATATATATATATATATATTACCTACTGGCAGTCGCCAGTAGGTAGTTATAGTTAGGACCTAGTTTCCATAGGAAATCCGCAACATTCGATTGGGAATAACTTTGGCGCGCGGCTGATGAATCTCCACGAATTTCTCAAAGAAGATGGCCCGCTCCGCTCCTTCCCTGAAAGTTTTGGGAAGATTCGTCAAGCGGGGGCCGAGAAAAAAGGGGGGTCCCAAAACGTGTTTTCCCCATGTTAATTTCCATAGGACGATTATACGCGGCTACAGCCCGAACCGCTGAACGGAATTACACCAAATTTAGGAAAATGGTAGGGTCTGGTACGCAGATCACGCTTTTGTTTAAATGGTGTAAATCCCTCCAGTAGTTGCTGAGAAAATTAAAGTTAAAATCAATTATATATCTATAAGCGCTCACCGTGCGCGCACCTTGCCGTGCACGAGCTTCATGCTGATTGGCTGCCACTGTCTGTCAACACTCCAAAACAGAAATTGATGGCAGCCATCTTGTGCCTCAGTAGACTGAGTCACAAGAAAGCAGAAAAAAAAGTGTAGAACTCAAAAAGGGGGCAGGGTAGAAGCACCCTGACCCCCTAGGCCTGCTGTGGGACCCCCAAGGCGGAAAAGCAAAAAAAATCAAAAAATCGTGGGGTGCGCGCGATTCCCCCCCCATAAAAAAAATGTGTTTTGCCTTGTGGGTCCATGTGGGAACCCCTGAGCAGGCCTAGGGGGTCAGGGTGCTTCTACCCTGCCCCCTTTTTGAGTTCTAAAACTTCTTGAGCACGAGCTGCATGCTCATTGGCTTTCAACACTTCAAACCAGGAAGTGTTGGCAGCCATCTTGTGATCGGTAGACCGAGGCACAAGAAAGCAGAAAAACAAACGTGTAAAACACAAAAAAGGGGGTAGGGTAGAAGCACCCTGACCCCCTAGGCCTGCTCATGGGGTCCCACAAGGACCCCCAAGGCCAAAAATGTTTTTTTATAAAAACCCGGTATGTTTATTTAAAAATTACCCCCCAGGGGGACCAAATTGTGGGGGCATAGTGATAAAGAAGTGTGGGGGGTGCCCAATCCCCCCCACACTACCCCGGGGACCGCCGTGCTCTGGGGCAAAGCAACGCAGCCCCCTGGCACATACTGGAGGCTCCAGGTGGGCTAGTTGGCCCCCAGGGACCCCCAGTATGCAAGGGGAATTAGTTCCCCCTCTGCAAACACGCCCGGGGGCTGCGTTGCAGAGAGGTGTAAAAAGGGGCATAGCCTCATTACACCTCTCTGCAATGCATCCCCCTGGTGCATACTGGAGGTTCCAGGTGGGCTAGTTGGTCCCCAGGGACCCCCAGTATGCAAGGGGAATTAGTTCTCCCTCTGCAAACGCGCCCGTGGGCTGCGCTGCAGAGAGGTGTAAAAAAGGGTGTGGCCTCATTACACCTCTCTGCAATGCAGCCCCCTGGGGAATACTAGAGGTTCCTGGTGGGCTAGTTGCCCCCCAGGGACCCCCAGTATGCAACTGGAATTAGTTCCCCCTCTGCAAACGCGTCAGGGGGCTGCGTTGCAACATTTTTTTTATCAATTTATATTACAAATATGTAATGTAATTTAAAAAATAATATATCTAAAAATAAAAAAATGTATAATAATGTAGTAAATCAGTATACAAACTATAACAATTATTACATTAAAACATTTTTATTTACAAAACCATTGAAATTCACTGAAAAAAACAGGTTACAGCCACGTTATAGTTAGGAATTAGCATGTAAAAAACCTTTGAAATTCACTGAAAAAACCATAGGTTTTACACACGTTATAGTTAGGAATTAGCATTTTAAAAACCTTTGAAATTCACTGAAAAAACCATAGGTTTCACACCAGTTATAGTTAGCTGGTCATTTTACTCATACAAAACCTTTGAAATTCCCCTGTTATAGTTAGTTCAGCTAACTATAACTCGCGCGCCCGCAATGCACTGCTGATGATGTCACATATTACATCACTCATGACATGGTCAGTGACATCACTCATGACATCACTGATGACATCTCAAATGACATCCCTGATGACATCATCCTTGTGGCAGACCTCCTCTCCTTTGATACATACGATCAAAAATAGAAAGTAACATTTTCCAAAAAATGGAGATACCAATTCCAGTTAGAACAACCTATTCAGTATTTCAAAAATCTACATACATATCCAGTCATTCACTAACAGTTCAATATAGGCACTCATACATGTACTCACTCATCATGTGTACTCATACACCTATACATCTTATTACACACCGACACTCATCTATAGAGTTACTCACACATGCAAATAAACTATCAAACATCCATTTACTTGCATATACAGCTATACACCTACCACTACACTAATTTCTACAGAATCGTACACATACTTACTCTCTAAAACAATCACTTATAGAAACACATACTTATTTAAACAGGAACTCTTACAATCTTTCGCTCTCACATATACTCATTTATATACATCAATACTCACCTATACTAGTTTAAAACATATGTAATTACTCATAAAGGTACTTTTGAGACAGTCATTCACTCACTAACACACTCACTAACACACCCATACACACACTCACCCACCTATAAAGTCATGCACACATGCTGTCTCCAAAACACATACGAACAGTGAGTCAGTCATTCATGCAACTGTGCGCTAAGTAATACTCCCCACCGAACCATACAGACACTCATTCTGATACTTAAAAAAACAACTAATAACCCATATACACACTCATGTAGCTACTCACCACCCCATGCAGCCACTTATATACAGAGTGAGACACTGATAGAGATATTTCAATATTTAAAGATTACTCGCTAATACACCTATTCACTAAGATATACTTAATAAGTCAGTTATACAATCAATTTTACAAAAAAACATCCATTTAGAGACTTATTTACCCATTCAATCTTCCATCGACCTTTAGATATACATATATAAAAAATATTTATTTATTTTACAGAAAGAGACACATTCACTGGATGATGTCATCAGTGATGTCATCAGGGATGTCATTTGAGATGTCATCAGTGATGTCATGAGTGATGTCACTGACCATGTCATGAGTGATGTAATATGTGACGTCATCAGCAGCGCATTGCGCGCGTGCGAGTTATAGTTAGCTGAACTAACTATAACAGGGGAATTTCAAAGGTTTTGTATGAGTAAAATGACCAGCTAACTATAACTGGTGTGTAACCTATGGTTTTTTCAGTGAATATATATATATATATATATATATATTCACTGAAAAAACCATAGGTTTTACACCAGTTATAGTTAGCTGGAAGTTTTACTCGCATAAAACCATTGAAATTCCCACGTTATAGTTAGTTGGACTCACTATAACTTGCAATGCACTGCTGATGACGTCACATATTACATCACTCATGACATGGTCAGTGACATCACTCATGACATCACTGATGACACCATCCAGTGAATGTGTCTATTTTTCAAAAATAATTATGTATTATATATGTATATGTAAAAGTTGATGGAAGAATAAATGTTTAAATAAGTGTTTTCATGGATGTTTTTTTAAAATACATATATTGGAGAGTAATGTTTAAATATTTAAATATATGTATTAGTGTTTCACTTTGTGTATAAGTGGCTGCATGGGTTGCTGAGTAGATACATGTGTATGTATATGGGTTATTAGATGTTTTTCTTATTATCAGTATGAGTGTTTGTATGGTTTGGTGGGGGTATTACTTAGCACATAGATGCATGAATGACTGACTTTGTATTTGTTTTGAAGACAGCATATGTGCAGGACTGTATGGGTGGATGAGTGTGTATATGTGTGTGTTAGTGAGTGAATGACTGTCTCACTAGTGTCTTTATCAGTAACTACATATGTTTTAATCTAGTATATGTGAATATTGATGTATATAAGTGAGTATATGTGAGAGTGAGGGATTGTAAGAGTTCCTGTTTAAATTAGTATGTGTTTCTATAAGTGATTGTTTAAGAGAGTAAGTATGTGTAAGTTTCCTTAGAAGTAAAGTCGTAGTGTGTGTATAGCTGTATATGCAAATAAATGGATGTTCAATAGTTTATTTACATGTGTGAGTATGTGTGAGAGTATCTATTGGATGACTGTCGGTGTGTAAGAGGATGTATAGGTGTATCACTACATATGATGAGTGAGTATATGTATGAGTGACTATATAGAACTGTTGGTGAATGAGTGGATGTGTATATAGATGTTGGAATTATTGAATTGGTTGTTGTAACTGGTATGGGTATCTCCATTTTTTTGAAAATTTTAGTTTCTATTTTTGAATATGTGTTTCAAGGGTTACATCACAGTGAAAGGAGGTCTGTCACTCTGTCACAAGGATGGTGTCATCAGTGATGTCACGAGTGATGTTACTGACCATGTCATGAGTGATGTAATATGTGACGTCATCAGCAGTGCATTGCACGCGCAAGTTATAGTGAGTCCAACTAACTATAACGTGGGAATTTCAATGGTTTTATGCGAGTAAAACTTCCAGCTAACTATAACTGGTGTAAAACCTATGGTTTTTTCAGTGAATTTAATAGTTTTTTTTAATGCTAATTCCTAACTATAACTGGTGTGAAACCTATGGTTTTTTCAGTGAATTTCAATGGTTTTTAATAGCAAATCTTTATAGGTATAAAAAATAATACATTTTAAAACGAATTATATATTGTATAATTATGTCAAATTTTTATTTTTTTAAATATTTTTTGCCCGGAGCGCTCCCGGGGCGCGTACCGGTGAACGCACGGGTAAGCGCAATGTTACGGCGCGCCCCGGGGCGCGTACCGGGGAGCGTCCCGTTAGCGCTATTCTCGCCAACGAAAAAAACATCGTGACATTTTGCGTAACCGCGTAATGCGATCGCGCAACGTCCTGACGCGCTTACGCCGCGCGCCCCGAGGCGCGCCCTGGAGCGCGACTACGGGCGCGCCCGGGGCGCATAGCGTCAGCGTGTCGGGTCATGTGACCTGAACATAACACTTTTCATTGGTTGCTAACATTTTTTTTATAAAGAATGAAATCCCCCACCCATTTCCTTCACTTCTTCTTTCACTTTTGTGACTGAAAGACCTGCCTGTTTTGCTGTCGGTTCTTTGTTGGATATCTTGGATTATCATGGCTGCCAGACCATCCAGCAGTGAAGATGACTCCAATGAATTCATCGATGAAGAGCCTCCTCAGCCAAAATACAAAGAACATTTCATCTGGAAATTTGTTTCCATACCTGCTCACCAGAAGAAGGTAAATGCTCCAAAAGTGGAGTGCAGGATCTGTCACACAGTCCTGTCACGGGGTAACCCCAATAAAATATATTCTTTTGGGAACTCAACAATGATTCGCCATGTGGAGAGAAGGCACCCCCAAAATTTTGCCCAAGGAAAGTGTCAGGGCTCTGGCACAAAAGGTTCCCAGTGATGGGGCCTCTACATCAACCGGAGGACGAACACCATCGGTGAGGGGGAGATCACAAGAGCAGGTTCCGAACATTCAGCCTGCATTTAACAAAGGCGCCCTTAAATGCAGATACTGTGATCAGCTACTTTCCTGTGGGGAGCAAAGTGTTCTGCTCATGGTTCGAGCATTGGAGAACCATCACTGCCGTTACCAGCCCTAATTTTTTTTTTTTGCTCCTGTTGAGCAGTTTCCAGTCCCTGTTTTTGTTGTAGTTCTAAAAAAAAGAAAAAAGAAGAAAAAAAAAGTTCTTTTCAGAACTACCTCCAATTCTCATCAAAGTGCTATATTCTTAAAAAAATGAAAAAGAGTAAGTGAAGTGGAGTGCATTGATAAATGAAAGGAAAATGAGTAAGAAAGAACAGAAAAGTATGAGAGGAGAAAGGAAGTGAAGTAGGGGGACTGAAAGAAGGTGAGTGTTGGGAACGAAAGTAAGGAGAAGGAGAGTGAACATGGGGAATGTGGTTATTCAAACAAAATGTAGAAAAGGAACGGGGGTGTGGAAGGGTAAGAAAAGATGCATTGCTGAAGTTGCATCATTTTTGTTACACTCTCCAGCAATGCATCACTTTTGCGCTTACAGATACGTCTGAAATACTGACGTATCTAAAAGTACTTGCGACATATTACGTCATATATTTAATATGACGCATGAGTAGAAGACTGAAGGCCTCATTTATGAGGCCATGCGTCACTTTTACGCCACCAGTGCGTCACTTTTTGTGACGCACCAGTGCTGTTAAAAAGGCACCTTATTCAGTCATATTTACAAAGTGACGCATCTAGGTAGATGCATCACTTTGTAAACCCCTGCGCCACATTATACCTACGTCAGGTGTAATGTATGCAAAAGGGACGTATTGACGCAAGAAAGGGTCGTAGAGGTGACGCAGTAAAATCTATGAGATATCACTACGTCACTTTGATGACGCTGTTGCGTCCAAATCTTGCGCCTGTTTCACAGCAGGCGTAAGACTGGTGCAGGCCCTTTCACATGGGGCCTGGCCCCATGTGAAAGGATGCATTGCTGGAGTTGCATCATTTTTGTGACACACTCCAGCAATGCATCACTTTTGCGCTTACAGATACGTCTGAAATACTGACATATCTAAAAGTACTTGCGACATAATACGTCATATATTTAATATGACGCATGAGTAGAAAACTGAAGGCCTCATTTATGAGGCCATGCGTCACTTTTACGCCACCGGTGCGTCACTTTTTGTGACGCACCAGTGCTGTTAAAAATGCACCTTATTCAGTCATATTTATAAAGTGACACATCTAGGTAGATGCATCACTTTGTAAACCCCTGCACCACATTATACCTACGTCAGGTGTAATGTATGCAAAAGGGACGTATTGACGCAAGAAAGGGTCGAAGAGGTGACGCAGTAAAATCTATGAGATATCACTACGTCACTTTTATGATGCTGTTGCGTCCAAATCTTGCGCCTGTTTCACAGCAGGCGTAAGACTGATGCAGGCCCTGTTTTGCGCTTACAGATACGTCTGAAATACTGACATATTTAAAAGTACTTGCGACATAATACGTCATATATTTAATATGACGCATGAGTAGAAAACTGAAGGCCTCATTTATGAGGCCATGCGTCACTTTTACGCCACCGGTGCGTCACAATGCTGTTAAAAATGCACCTTATTCAGTCATATTTACAAAGTGACACATCTAGGTAGATGCATCACTTTGTAAACCACTGCACCACATTATACCTACGTCAGGTGTAATGTATGCAAAAGGGACGTATTGACGCAAGAAAGCGTCGTAGAGGTGACGCAGTAAAATCTATGAGATATCACTACGTCACTTTTATGACGCTCTTGCGTCCAAATCTTGCGCCTGTTTCACAGCAGGCGTAAGACTGATGCAGGCCCTTTCACATGGGGCCTGGCCCCATGTGAAAGGATGCATTCCTGGAGTTGCATCATTTTTGTGACAGACTCCAGCAATGCATCACTTTTGCGCTTACAGATACGTCAGTATTTCAGACGTATCTAAAAGTACTTGCGACATAATACGTCATATATTTAATATGACGCATGAGTAGAAGACTGAAGGCCTCATTTATGAGGCCATGCGTCACTTTTACGCCACCGGTGCGTCACTTTTTGTGACGCACCAGTGCTGTTAAAAATGCACCTTATTGAGTCATATTTACAAAGTGACGCATCTAGGTAGATGCGTCACTTTGTAAACCCCTGCACCACATTATACCTACGTCAGGTGTAATGTATGCAAAATGGGTATATTGACGCAAGAAAGGGTCGTAGAGGTGACGCAGTGAATGAACGGGGTTTTCCCCATGCTACGCTCCCCGGTACGCTCCCCGGTGCGCGTACCGGGCGCTCCCCCCGCGAAAACCGAAAAAAAAGGATTTTTTTTTTTTTTACCCGAGGGACCCTTTTATGGCCCCCACATCAAACCTAGGGGGTCAGGGGAGGTCTACCCTGCCCCCTTTTGGTTATTTCCCCCTTTGTTTTTACCACCTCTTGTGTCTCGATCCTACCAAGACACAAGATGGCGGCCGCTCCGGACTGTTTCGAATGTTTACAGACACCCGAGAGCCAATCAGCTTTCCGTGCGCAAGTCGCGTGCGCGTACCGGGGCGCGGCTATAGATATATAATTTTTTTTTAACCTAAATTACTCAAAATCCTCTGGAGCACATATCTTGAGACATAGCAAAGGCACATCGGGCTACCAGTCCCTACAATTTTGCCAAGTTTGGTGAAAATCCATTCAGCCGTTCGAGCTAAAAGTGCGACCGACCGCCCTATGGAAATTAACATGGGGAAAACAGGTTTTGGTACCCCCCTTTTATCTCGGCCCCCCGCTTGACGAATCCCCCCCAAACTTTCAAGGAAGGACCGGAGCGTTGCGAAGCAAAGTGGCTGAAAATTTCAGGCAGATTCCTCCACCGGCGCCAAAGTTATTCCAAATAGAATGTTGCGATTTCCCTATGGAAATCAATCCTAACTATAACTACCTACTGGCGACCGCCAGTAGGTAATATATATATATCAAGGCTTTTCAGCCGAAACGTTATGGCGACAGCTGAATAAACGAACTAACCAGCATCCAAGTGTGGTCCGTGTCTGTTTCCAGCGCGATCAGGTCTGAGGTGATTGTGGCAGGAGGACGGAGGTTTTCACATATATATATATATATATATATATATATATATATATATATATTGATACCCCTCGCCAGAATTTGCAGCGCTCTCTCTCCGGTTCGTAAATCCCCGCGGCAGAACCACGCCGCATTTAAATCCACAACCAATTCCCCCAGCTGGGAGAAAAACGGGATGAACTCGTGTTTGTCTTCACTTATGTGCTTTTTTATTTAATTCTCACAGCATGGAGTTTCTCAAGCAGGCAGGCACAAATCTACACGTTTCGGGATAGCATATCCCTTGTTCACGATCAATTTGGCTCGAAGGCTCTCAGTCTCTCAGTCTCAATATAGTGAGTCACATTATTACATCATTTCCTGTTTGATGTTATTTTCGCCCTCGGCCTTCTGGATGATGTAGTTTTTTGCAATTTTTTTAATACATTTCTTATCCGTCTGCATAGCCTATGTCCTTCTGCTGCAACTGCCCTTTCCAACGCTGTATTGGGTGTTGTGATTGGTGCTGTGGTTACTGAGATTACCTGCCTCAAGGGTTCGGGCTCTCTCTTTATAATATTAGTATGGATTGTTTACTGTTTGTTATTGGCTTACAAAAAAAAACACCTGCCACCGCAGAGTCTGTGTGTAGTTTGTAACTGCCATGTCGACCTGGCATGTACACTCACTTGCCAGGCCCCAACCTTCCCTTTTTCTACATGTCAGTCACCCCTGAGGTAGGACCAAGGTACCCCTGTGGGCAGAGTGCTGTCTATGTCACGTATGTGCTTTTTTATTGAATTCTCACAGCATGGAGTTTCTCAAGCAGGCAGGCACAAATCTACACGTTTCGGGATAGCATATACCTTGTTTACGATCAATTTGGCTCCAGACTCTCAGTATTAATATAGTGAGTCACATTATTATATAATTTCCTGTTTGATTTTATTTTTGCCCTCGGCCTTCTGGATGATGTAGTTTTTTGCAATTTATTTTATACATGTTTTTATCCGTCTGCATAGCCTATGTCCTTCTGCTGCAACTGCCCTTTCCAACGCTGTATTGGGTGTTGTGATTGGTGCTGTGGTTACTGAGATTACCCGCCTCAAAGGTTTGGGCTCTCTCTTTATAATATTAGTATGGACTGTGCATGATGCCATGTTGAAAGGTTGCACTTACAGAACTGCAGTCATAAAATATATTTCATATAGAGCTATGCATGTCATTACTTTATAAAGGACAACAATTGATGCTTCTATTTGATGTATGTAACAGACTGGAGGTTTTATACTTTTCAATTGTTGATTTTAATATGTATTATCTATCATTGTTTTATTATTGTGTCATGGTATTTGGACCTCCGTATCATAATAAATTAAACTGAACTGAACTAATGTCTGATGTGGTCACTATTATCACTTCACTTTTACACAACTAGTAATATTAGTAGCTCAGGATGATTTTCATTGAACATAAGTAGCTCTTACTAGAGGAAAGGTTGGAGTCACCTAAACTGAACTGAACTAATGTCTGATGTGATCACTATTATCACTTCACTTTTACACAACTAGTAATATTAGTAGCTCAGGATGATTTTCATTGAACATAAGTAGCTCTTACTAGAGGAAAGGTTGGAGTCACCTGGTGTGGAGTATCATATGATCATTTCTGATGAGCCAGAAACAATTTCCTAGCATTATTCAGTACTGCAGTCATGTGAATTAATTTATCTTAGTCATACTAATTGCCAGATTTTTTTGGGGCCCATGCCTACAAGCCTGTAAACATTCAGTAACCTGCTGCATCACATTAGTTGTGTTGTAGAGATCAATACTCTCTCCTACGGTGCACAGGATTTTCTTTTAGTGCTGACCAGTGATCACAACATCTTTCAGCTCTGCCATTCTGTGGCTTGATGCCAAGTTCATTAAAATAACAAACGAAATTGAATGTTTAGGAGCTTGCAACAATTAGAGATTGGTTGTCATAATGTCTTATCATTAAATATGTGGACAAAACATGAACATATCAGTTAGGCAGAGACACGGATGCTAACCGAGGAACACAGCAAATTGTTGTTCTATCAATTTATATTCCAAAAACATTTTTCCAGTTATGTACATATATTCTTGATAGACTTTATGCTTCCATCTACAGTGCACTTCTTCACCTGAATATGAGCATTTTTTTTATTAAAAGTGAGACTTTACCATTTAAGAGGATTTTGCATTATAATTTAATGGATATCAAACAGTAACTAGTTACCTGGTTCCAATCAAAAGTTAGCACTTATTAAATAAAATAAGGCAACCCAATGTAACTCCACAAGAATTTAAAAAAAGCATTTGGATGTTTTTAACTGCCAGGACATGTAAAACTTAAAAGTACATATCCAACCTTTACTTACAGGCACCCTTCCCTATGGTCTACCTAGGGCCTACCTTTGTGGTGACACAAATGCAATAAAAGTGGAGCTTAAGGCCTGACAAATTGGTAGTTTAAAACTGCCTTCAGGTTGCAATGACAGGCCTGTGACAAGTTTTAAGGTGCTGCATAACTGGGTGGCACAATAATTGCTGCATGCCCACTAGTAACATTTAATTTACAGGTCCTGGGTATATGGTATATACCACTGCAAGGGGGCTATAAGTAAATTAAATGTGCCAATAAGTTGTAAGCCAATTAAACTATGTTTAGGGAAGTAAAGCACAAGCACTTTAGAACTGGTTAGCAGAGGTAAAATCCAGAGTCTGAAGGCCAACACAAACGAATATCAGCACAAAATTACAAGTATGCAAAATGTTTGCGGTAAAACACCCCTAAGGCTGCCAGGCTTAAGAATCGCAACACGTTTTCTTTTCCCAGAATACCCCATAAGCATATGGGTAAAAATATACTTTTTTACATATTTATGTAACGGAAAACTCTGGCGCTTCCAGCCAATGGCCAAAGTCGTACACCCCATGTTCCCATACTTCTCCTGATTGAAACACTGCCTCCCTAATGTAGGTGGACCTAACACTCACATGAGCAGACCAAAACTGCAACCATGAGAAGACCTCATAAACATAACATTGACTCAGTCAAAGTTTGAACCGATTTCTCTGTCAGGTGATAGACCCATCCACACATGGTGAGCACTATTTTTATTGGAAGAAATGTGGGAACATCGAGTGATAGTTAGAAACTTTATGAACCTCTACAGATTTCAGAACATTCCCTTGCAGAAATGTGAGGAAAATCCATGATTTTAGCTAAAGTTTGTGATTTAAAAGAATTCTCAGTTAGGAACTATAATGAGATCTACATATGTCAGAGCACTCTAGGCACCCGAGGGTGTTTAGTTTTTAGAAATGGCTGGGGTTAGTAGGTTTCCCTGGGTTCCGCCGAGCCATAATACTGTAGTCATGCACCTCCCCAGAACGAGTGAATTTGAAAGGAAAAATCTTGATGTCTTTTTGTTACCTTTTGGGGCATTTCCTTTCTCAGGCAGTAGGCCCAGTCACACAAGAGGGACACCATTTTTATCAGGAGAAGTGTTCAATCTTTCTGTGGTATGAATTTAATAGATCCATGATGATTTTAGAACTCTCACAGAAATATGAGGAAATGTATTAGATTGGTAGATTGGGTGCCGGCTGAGTCTGGGCCAAATTACTGTAGCAACTCCTATTACCAGAAAGGAGGGTGAATTTGAAAGAAAAAATCTCTTAGAAAGAAAACATAGTGGGATAAATAAAAGTCAAACTGCCCCTGACTCCCCGGGGTGTTTCATTTTCAAAAATCTATGGGTTGCTAGGTTTCACATTTATGTAAATATTATAGGATCAGGGAATACATACTACTAAATGGGACGGATTAAGAAAGGAATAAAGAGGGGTTGAAAGAGGTTAGGGAAGACTTTTTGGGAGGGGCATTCACCCACTCACAAAAGAGTATTCTTGCGCGAATAACAAACTGCACTCCTATACCAACAATAGCCAAATGGGACCCATAATAGTCGTAAAAGTATTCTAACTCAGACCTGGAGCACATCCAGAAACACACGTCAAACCACTGGTTTTGCAACCTGTCCCCCATAGAAAACAATGGAAGCAGTGACTTAAAATTCAATTCTATAGGGACATTTTTTTAAATAAAGGAATTTATTTCGACTTTTTAAAAAGATGTTTACACTTATTTATTGTATTTATGAATTAATATATTTTATTGTGAAATATTTTAATAACATTTTCTAAATAAATGTAATTAAATTTTTTTCTATAGACAACGTATTACTACATTAGTAATTTGAATGCAAAATAAAGAAATATAAACATTTTACTTGTGACAGAATTACATTTTTAAGACATATTTACAAAATAATTAAATGTAATATATTTCATTAACTATTTCATTTAATGTTAGGTTAATGGTGCAGTGGCATTTTGTTTACTATGTTCTACTCTTAAAAGAAATATATTCATGTATTTTTCTTGAATAAATAAATACCACACAAATATTTTAAGTATTATTTTTAAAGTGTAATGAACATTTATAAATGTCCTTACACTTTACCATAAGGAGATCTCCATTCCAGTTGTGGAGACCTCTATTAAGTTGCAAAATACAGCTGTAAAGTAACGAGTTGTAATTTTACAATCATATTGCATGTTTTTCAGACTCCACCCTTTAAACTGAGGGGATGCAGATATGTAAGTCTGCACTTTGCTGTAATTTTAAAATGATGACAGGCTAAATATAGTAAAGTTATTACAAAGTGTAAGAATAAATGTACACATTTAGAATTATTCACCGGTAAATTCACTTTTGTAAACAACCCCTATTACCTTGGGCACATTCAGTCTATTGTCATTGTGAAGGCGCTCATAGGCAGCTTTGTTCTGGGAGAGTGCTTCCCTTCTTGTCTTTTTACAATAGTAGCAATATCATAGTAAATATGCTATTTGTGTTGCATTTTCACTGCTCTCTATCTACAGTGATCACACACTGCTTTAGTTACTCTTCAAATGTTCCCCTCCTGAGTCTCACTGAGGTAACCCACAGATCTTGGTGTATATACAAAGGAGATTCAAGGTGATTCCTGTGAATTGAAGGATTAATTTGGGATTCACGGAGGACCTGGTCTGGCAGTTTGGTATGAACTGTTCACATTGGACCAAGGTCAAGACAGATTTGCAAATGGCTGGCTGTAAACTAAAATGGCATGGTGAGCAAAAGAACGGTGAGTTGGGATGATACCCGAGCCATTGCCAGTGGTTAGAAAAATTGCAAGCATTCCCCCCATTACCAATTGTGTGTGTGTTGGATTAATTTGTGCACCATACATCTCCCTTAACTTTCCCAGTAATGGAGGGCTAAATGGAATTCCCACATTTCTAACAGTAAAATCAGAGAGAGCTCTACACTAAAGGAGTCTGAGGCAGAGTGCCAGGAGAGTAAAAGAAAAGTGATTATACTAAGAAAGTAGAACATTCATTTTCTCTCAAGATTGTTAACAGCTTTATATTAGAGTTGCAGTTTGTCATAGATCAGTTTGCTCTGTTGGTGGTTTGTATATTCAGCTGTTTGAATTTTAGGCCTTTCTTTTAACTTCCTATTTGAGCTTTGCATTGTTATAATATTTTACTTTACTTTTAGTTGATTTGTTGAAATTTACTAGTTCCAGAGTATTAGCTTTTGTACAGCGTTATATTGTGGGTGCAGGTTATTTGTAAGCATTCAGTATACTTTGCTGATTTTTGGGTATTTTCAGTTATGTGTAATTCAACTTTTAAAATTGTGTTAGTTTTCTATTTGGGCTTCAAACAGGAAGTGTTGGCAGCCATCTTGGGACTCGGTTGAACCGAGTCCGACCATTTAAAAAAAAAAAGGCGGCCAAGGTACAAACACCCTGACACCCTCGGCCTCTTGGGGGGTCAGGGTGAAATTAAAGATTTCGGTAGGATCAGCAGATCCAGCCAGAAAAAAAAGCGAATTGCGGCTTCATTTATTATCAGCCCCCTGGTGGGCCTGTTCCCAGGGCCATTGTTTGCATATGGGAGGGAGGCGCAAAGGCCTTCCTCCTGAGGTTTATTATGCCCAGGGGACCACCCCCTTTCCAGTGCTTCTTAAAGTATTAATGTGGGGGAAGCCTGTATGGCCTTCCCTCCTTAAGCCCTATATGGCCCTGAAGTGTCCAGGGTGTCCACCCCCGGGGCATTGCTGTTTGCTATAGCAGTGCTCCCACCAAGCCATAGCAAATGCTGCTCCGCTTCTAGTAAGCAAGAGCAGAAAATGCTCTTGACTAGAAGAATTGATTTTACACACAAGGAGCTGCATGTTAGCAGCTCCCTGTATGGGGGGCTTTGATTCTCCCCACGGTTTCATGGATGGTACCTTGGCACACACTACATGCTGGGCACTGGAAGATGGAGGTCCTGGCCCGAAATCAGCCCAGGAGGGGGGCTGTTTGGCCCTCATCTCTTTAAGAAAAAAAAATCAAAAAGGGGCAGGCACCCAGGGATGGGGTACTGCCAATGGCCCAGGTGGGGGGGCCGCTCAGCCCCCTCCCTTTAAATAAGTTTAAAAAAAGAAAAAGTAAAGACCAGGTCCCAGGGGGATGGGGTCCCCGGGGCCAAAACCGACCTGCAGAGGAGGGCTTGCAGGCCTCCCCATATCCATTGAAAAAAGGCCTTGGCCCCAGGGGATGGGGTCCCCAGGGCCAGAAACACCCCAGGGTAGGGTGTTTCCCCCCAGCCCCCTCCTTTGAAAAAAGAAAGGTAAAAAAACCTCCTTCACCACCACTCTGCAAATACACCTCCTGGTGCACTGCTGATTGGGGGATTAAGTCCCCTTGGTGCCAAAGGGTCCTTGCGGGCCAACAATCCCTCCTGTTACCTCCAGGAAGTCCCACATAGCGGGATTATTGAGAGGTCTTTGGAGGCTAAGCCCCCTTTCTCCACCAGTTTGCAAACGTGCCTCCTGGTGCACTACTGGTTGGGAGATGAGTTCCCCTTGCCTCCTGAGGGCCTCAGGGCTAAGGTGGACTTCTTCCCCAACCAGGAGTGCACCAGGGTGTTAGACGGGAGAGTAGATGTATCAAGGGCTGATTTCATGGCCACCCTGTCAGGGACAGGCTGTGGTTTTGCCTTATGCTTCAGTCTGAGACTCTGACAGTGACAATATCTACATGAAAAAGGACCCACTATATTGGAAAAGGCACCAGCCATGGCACATGAATTGTTCAGGCAAGTGGCCCTGCTGGAAAGTCTAATACCTGTAAGTTCCTCAGCAAAATAAGAGCATATCTGCAAAGTAACCAGGCGAGGTCGCCCCCACACACCGCTGCTGCTGCCTCGTTTGCCTGCCTTGTGTGTTGTTGCCTTCGTTCCTGCCTCCATTTTGTTTTTCCTTCACTTTGCCTTGTGTGTTGTTGCCTTCGTTTCTGCCTCCACTTTTGTTTTTCCTTCACCTTGCCTTGTGTGTTGTTGCCTTCGTTTCTGCCTCCACTTTTGTTTTTCCTTCACCTTGCCTTGTGTGCTGTTGCCTTCGTTTCTGCCTCCATTTTTTCCTTCGTTTCTCACCCCCCCGGACGACCCAGCCGCCGCTGAGCCGCCCTCAGACCTCCTTTCCCGCCGCTGCCTCCCTGTGGCCCGCCCCTCTCCTGCCCATTCGCCGCCCCGCTCCCGCCACCCAGCTGCTCCTCCCTCCCGGCTCCTTACTTATGACGCCCACGCGTACGCGCAGCATTGACGCGCAGCGGGCGTGCCGATTGTGCACCGAAGGCGTGCCAAAGGCAAGCCCGTCTGCGCCCGTCCATGCCTGGCCTGCGCCCAGCGCCAGGACCCCTGGCCCCCGACGGACCTACGACGCCGCCACCCTAATCGCACTCAAACCCGACCGAACAAGAGCCTGCCACCGAGCCACCCCGAGACGCACCCACGGACCCTTCACCTGTCAAGCCTGCAAGTTCACCTGCCTCCGGACCTGCACCACAGCTACCAAGCCGAGCACCAACAACAGCCACCTCAAGTGCATCCTGCTCAACACCTGCTCCATCCACAGACACGCCATCGAACTTTGGAACCTGCTTGACACAACCTCACCAGATGTCGCCTTCCTCACAGAAACCTGGATGAACGCCTCATCAGCACCCGACATCGCCATCGCCATCCCAGACGGATACAAGATCATCCGGAGAGACCGCGTCAACCAGACTGGAGGAGGCATCACCATCGTACACAAGAACACCATCCGCATCACGACCGAATCCAACGACACCTTCGCCGCCGCCGAGTATCTCCACTTCCAGATACACACCAACCCAAAGACGACCCTCAGAGGCACCCTCATCTACAGACCCCCGGGACCACGTACACAATTCAGCGAAGACATCACGGACTTCATCAGCCCGCACGCCCTCCGCTCCGCTGACTACATCCTCCTAGGGGACCTCAACTTCAACCTGGAGAACAACAAGGACCGCAACACCGCCGCCCTGCTGGACAACCTCGCCAACCTCGGACTCAAGCAACTGGTCAACACCCCCACCCACTACGCCGGCCACACGCTTGATCCTGTCTTCTCATCCAGCAAGCACATCACCTTCAGCCACTCCACCGGACTTCACTGGACCGACCACAGCTGCGTCCACTTCAGCTTCAGAAGAACCACGACCCACCGCCACCCGCAACAGGTTCCTCGCAGAAGCTGGAGCAAGATCACCGCCGAGCAGCTCACCACCTCCCTCAGCCAGAACCTACCCGCCAGCACAACAAACCCCAACGAAGCAGCCACTAAAGAACCCTCCCAGCAGACCCAGAAGCAAGAAAGCCTCCTGGTTCACCGACGAACTCAAGGACTCCAAGGAGAACTGCCGCACCCTCGAGAAAGCCTGGCTCCTCGACCAGACCAGAGACAACATGACCGCCCTCAAAGACGCCACCCGCAAGCACCACCAGCTCATCCGCACCAGCAAGAAGAAATCACTGAAGGAACGACAGGACAACAACGCCCACGACAGCAAGGAACTCTTCAGCATCGTCAAGGAGTTCTCCAACCCCAGCATCGGCAACAACGACATCATTCCTTCACAAGATCTCTGCGACTCTCTCACCTCATACTTCTACCGCAAGATCGCTGACATCCACAACAGCTTCGGCGTACCACCCACGCACCCAACCGTCGAACCAACGCCCCCCACCGCCACCCTCCGCACCTGGACCACGGTGACCACCGAAGACACAGCCCGCACGATGAACACCATCCACTCCGGATCTCCAACCGACCCCTGCCCCCACCTTCAACAAGGCCGACTCCATCATCGCACCCCAACTCCGGGACGTCATCAACTCCTCCTTCAACACCCCCACCTTCCCGGAGAGCTGGAAGCATGCCGAGCTCAACGCCCTACTGAAGAAACAAACAGCGGACCCCACCGACCTCAAGAACTTCTGCCCCATCTCGCTCCTCCCTTTTCCTGCCAAAGTCATCGAGAAGACTGTCAACAGACAGCTTGCAGCCTTCCTCGAGATGAACGGATCCCTCGACCCCTCGCAGTCCGGTTTCCGAGCCAACCACAGCACCGAGACCACCCTCATCGCAGCCACCGACGACATCAGAGCCCTGCTCGACAATGGGGAAACAGCGGCCCTCATCCTCCTGGACCTCTCCGCAGCGTTTGATACGGTCTGCCACCGCACCCTAGTTCAACGCCTCAGCAACATCGGTATCCAAGAAAAGGCACTGGAGTGGATCATCTCGTTCCTCGCCGGAAGAACACAAAGAGTCCGCCTCCCCCCGTTCCGATCCGAGGCCACCGAAGTCATCTGCGGCGTACCGCAAGGATCATCACTCAGCCCCACCTTCTTCAACGTCTAAATGAGACCTCTTGCAGCCATCACACGCCAACACAACCTCAACATCATCTCCTACGCCGACGACACCCAACTGATCCTCTCCCTCACCAGAGACCCCGACACCGCCAGAATGAGCCTACACGAAGGGATGAAAGACGTCGCCGAGTGGATGAAGAACAGCCGCCTGAAACTGAACTCAGACAAGACGGAAGTCCTCATCCTGGGACCATCGCCCTCCGCCTGGGACGACTCCTGGTGGCCTCCCGCCCTGGGCACCGCTCCCAAGCCAACGGACCACGCACGCAACCTGGGCTTCATCCTGGACTCTTCCCTCTCGATGAGCAGACAAGTCAACGCCGTCTCCTCATCGTGCTTCAACACCCTGCGTATGCTCCGAAAGATCTTCCGATGGATCCCGACCGAAACCAGGAAGACGGTCACCCAGGCACTCGTCACCAGCCGATTGGACTACGGGAACACCCTCTACGCGGGAACCACAGCCAAACTACAGAAAAGACTCCAGCGCATACAGAACGCCTCCGCCCGACTCATCTTGGACATCCCCCGACGCAGCCACATCTCCAGCCACCTGAGGGACCTGCACTGGCTCCCCGTCAGCAAAAGGATCACGTTCAGGCTCCTTACCCACGCACACAAGTCTCTCCACGACCTGGGCCCCAAGTACCTCAACGACCGCCTGACCTTCTACACGCCCACCCGCCAGCTACGTTCTACAAGCCTCGCCCTCGCTGCCGTACCACGCATCCGAAGAGCCACCGCTGGAGGAAGATCCTTCTCCTACCTGGCAGCCAAGACATGGAAGTCCCTCCCCATCCACCTCCGGCTGACACAGGACCATCTCGCCTTCAGGAAACAACTCAAGACCTGGCTATTCGAGCAGTAGCGGACCCCTCCCCCAAGCGCCTTGAGACCCTTCCGGGTGAGTAGCGCGCTATACAAATGTTATGATTGATTGATTGATTGAAAGTAACTATGTCTGACATAAGCGTTGCAGGGGTGCTGGCTCCTGTCGACAGCTGGGCGCAGACAGGCTTGCCTTTGCTGCTCCTATAGCATGCCAGCGGCGCGTCCGCTGCACGTCGGCAGTGCCATGCACTTTAAATAAAGGAGCAGCTAACCCGCTGACTCCTGTACTCCCACTGATACTGGAAGTGAATGCTTTTTCATACTCGTTCGCTCTCTCCACACAAATGGGAAACCCCGCACTGGACTAGAGAGCGCGCGAGACATGGAACAGTTAATAGGTAGCAGCAACAATATGGAGCTAAAGCAAAATGAACAAAGTGGCAGTGCGCGAGTAGCCTAAAAGATACATGTAGGTCTGCTAAAGTGCCAGTGCAATGAAAATTCCTAAAAGTAAAAAATTCAAATTGATGAATCAATGAATATGTACTAAAATGTAATTAAAAGACTACTACTAGCCAGTGCTATATAATTAAATATTATGGTTACATTATAATGATAATAATAATAATAAACAATAATAAAAACAAATATATTTAAAAACAAGATACTAATTAGAACAATATTTCAAAAAGTAAAATTTTCTTACCTGTGATTAAATATCCCCTCAATATTAGTGATATTATGATGTTAAAGACTGACTCCATGTTAAGGCAGAGTACCATCAAAAGAATCCTAAGAGGTAATCAGCCATGAAGGGGGCTGTAAGTCGCATTGATTCAAACCTGAATGAAGATCTCTCTGTTTCATTATCAGAAGGAAAATAGGTCTCAAAAGGTTATTTGATATTGGGAAGCAAATGCAGATTATAAGAAGATGGTGATGGCTCAGGGTGAAGGGACAGTCTCTCAGCATGTTTCCGCAGCTAGGATAGATTTATCTGCAATCTCATGCAAGCATGGTTGAAACTGGGTTTCTGCTGAATGCATGAAAAAGGGGTCGAAAAGTTACTAGAATCTATGGAATGAGTACCATGTCTTTTTAGCAAGATCAAAGTAAAAGGTGGGTATAAATTTCTGTTTCTGTTTATTATTTTGGAGAGCACTGAATGCAGATGTCAGTTGAGTTTAGGTGCTTCCAAGACCGACAAGTCAGGTGTCTTGAAGGACAGGGTGTTCTGGTTAAAAGAAACAGCCAAAGAAAGGCATATGGACTGAGGAATCTCAGAAGGACTTTGACACCCGAAGGAGGAGCGTTGTACGACACCTGCACTCAAAGCACCTGATTTCAAAAAGGAGTTTGAGGTCAAAACAGATACTTCAGAACATGGGATTGGTGCAATTTTATCACAGCTAAATTATGGAAGTTCAGGTTCAATCAGCTGGCTCTAACATGATTCCCCCCATTTAGTTGGACTGATGGTGCTGATATGTTGCCTATGTGTACTGGGACTCTGCTAACCAGGCCCGAGTGCATGTACTCTGACCCCTAAACCATGTCAAAATTGGCTATACTTCCTATTTGCACAGTTAACTTACCTATTAGCCCCTGGTATATGGTACAAAGGGTACCCAAGGTCTATAAGTTAAATGTCACTAGTGTCATAAAGCACACATTGTGCCACTACCAGAGTGATAGTGCAAAACATTATTACAGGTGTTCCACTGTAGCATGTCCGGTCAGTTTGGAAAAAAATGCAATCTCAACATGTCAAAATAACTCCTTTTTACAGGGGTAACCTCTCCTTTAAGACATTAACATGTCGCCCCTAGCTATGCCTCAAATACCCATAAGGCAGCGTATATGGTATTTAAAAATTGGACATGTTAAAGATTAATGTTAAGTATTTCCTAACAGTGAAAAGAACATAAATGTTATTACCTCTGTAGCAGAGTTAGCTGTTCCAGGAAACATTGGAATGCAAAATTAAAATTAATAATGTTACCCCCCCTAGGAAACAGCTACAAAGTTCATTCTTGACTTTTTAAAATATTTCTCACAATCCAAAATAACTGGTAAATTTGGATTTGAAATAAATATTTTACAATTGGTACTTTTAAAAAGTCACTTTTTACCAGCCTAAAGCCCATAGAAGCTCATTTGCATTAGCTTCCAACTGTCACCCTAGAGCTGAAAAGCGCCTTGATGGGATGTGAACTTGCTGAGACAAAAGCCATGGGTGTGGGGAGGTGTTCAGTTCCTCTGGGATGTGTCCAGGAACTTAAGTTCAAAGAGGCCTATTCAGTCACTAGTAGATGTAGCTAACACCTGAGCCTCCCCTATCCTTTGACCCCTGTAGTCCGCCAGCTACCATTCCCAGTGGTAGAATAGCTGCCGCCAGGACCACAGAGGAGGGATTGTTCATTTCCATGGCCACACCTCTAGGGAGGGCACAGGAGCACTGAAGAGGGGAAGAAAGGTTGGAATTAGATAGAGAAAGGCACTGTGGAATTGTTTGCAGTAGACCACACATGAATAGTTTCAAAATTGTGTAGGGTTACCCCTTGGAACTTTTTTCCTATTCCTGATGGAGCAAGTAGTCACTTCAACCCACAGGCTAGTGCCAGGCATAAATGTGGCGCCAGCACCCCAGGGCACCATCTTCAGAACACTACTGGCCCCGTAGAATATGGAAGAAAGGGTGGGCCTCCTTTTGAAACCTGTAGAGAGAATTATAAGGGCTGGACCTGCTCCTACTTGTACCCAGAACAAAGTATTAAAGTCCAAGGGTCAATTGGCAGGCCTCCTGTTAAGCTACAGGGCCACAAAAGCTGCACAAAGCCAATTTTGCTGTCCTGGGCGCTCCTGGTGGCTTCTGCTGGAGTGGGCAGTGATCCCCAAGTGCTGTTCCTAAGGATCTGGGGCCATTGGCTTCAACGACTTCCGGGCAGCTGGTATATCCTGGTAAGTCAATATGATGAAATTGCGTTGTTGCTGGGCCAAAGATTGAGGATGCTCCTGCCTGGTGCTTTTCCACAGCAGGAAATCAATTTCATCTAAACATAACGGAGATGCTATTCAGCCTCATTTTATCAGGTTCGGCTATAGCTGGAGGAATATGTGCTGCAAAAGAGTAACTAAGGGCCTGACTTAGATCTCGGCAGACAGGTTACTCCGTCATGGTGTCAGTTATCTCATCTGCTGAAATATGAATCCCATTATATCCTATGGGATTTATGTTTCTGCAGACCAGATATCCGCCACTGCTGTGACCCAAGTCCGAAAGTAGAAATCTTCACATGTGAAGAGGGAGGGCCAAAAGTATGCAGCTAGTGAGGGACTTTCCTTGGGCATGAAGTTTGAATTTCTCCCACTCAGAGATTTCCTGAAAAAAGTCAGCGTCTTCACCGGGACCTGGTCCAATGCCTATCAGGTCTAGTGGAGCTCTTCTAAGCCACACCATGCAGCTTTGCCCCACTGAGGATTTTTGACTTCCATTTCAGAGGTTTGGGAGTTCGGTAGTGGTGGTCTTCTGACTGCCCTATTACGATCAGGGCAGCCCTGGGACCACTGCAACTGCCAAAAATCAGGGAACCCTGGCTGTGGTGTAGCAGTCTTGAGGCTGTATTATGCTTGGTGTGGCTGCTGCGGCCCCTCACTGCCACACTATCATGGTGGTGCAACTGCAATGAAAAGTGTGGCGGTGCGGAAACACCCTACAGGGCCCCTTGTGCCTCTATGCCACGGGGGGGGGGGGAAAGGGGGGCACACGATGTGCTCCCATGTGTGCATGCACCACAGTACCTGGACGACATGAACTGCAGCAGTCCATGCAGTGCAGGTAGTGATTTTAACGTTCCCATCACAGTGCCTATTTTATAGGCACTGCCGTGGGAATACAAAGAACAGCCTGCCAGACAGGAGAAAACTCCTAATTTGGCAAGCGGTTCAAACATGGCTTTGGTGGTTGGGGAGCAGGCAGTCCCGTGCCCGCACCGCCAAACTTATAATGAGGTCCTAAGTCTTCGGACCAGGACGAACAAGGTTTCTGTACTGACTGCACTAGATCCCAGTCAAGTGCAACCAGATTACCGCGATTTGGGAATTTACACCTTTTAGCACTATTTCCATTTAAACCTTTAACAATTCATACCTTCAGTTCCCCTTATTTGCATTTTTGGTGATTTTGTGTCATTGATCATTAGATTATTCTCTATTTTTATTATTGGAGTGCGGGTTTTATTGTGTAGTATTTTCAACTTTTTAACTGTTTTGGTATTTTAAATTCCTTAAACATTTTCTTAAATTAAGTCTGTCTGCTCTGTGTAATAGCTATCAAGGATTGAGCTGAGATTTGAATTACTGACAGCTTCACTAGACCTAACAAGAATCAATCAATCAGCATTTGTTGAGTGCAGCACTGTCACTCCTGGGGGTGTCTGGACAGGGGCGGCTCCTCCACAGTGGCGCAGGAGCGTTGCCTCACTGGCAGAGCAAGCAGCTAAAACATAAAATGATGTTTGATTATCAAGCAGCTGGCTCGGCCAGCATGTGCAGGGAGGGGTGGGAAAAATGTGGGGTAGGAGGAGTGCTATGTGCACTCTCTAAGTGCACATGTGTGTTTGTCCGGCCAGCTCAGGCTGACCAAAACACACATGTGCACTTAGGTTTCTCTAGCACGGCTGTTTTGAGCAACTGAGCTAGGGAAACCCAACAGTCTCCCTGGTCTGAGCAGAGCATCTTTCTAGCCTGCTCAGTCCAAAAAGTGCAGGGATTGGACAGGGAGTCTGATGTAGCCCCAGTGCCTGCTGGTACATGGAAGAAGATGCACTCGGTGCTACGAGGGATGGGACCATCAACTTAAGGTAACTTTTTTCTTTCTTTTTAATTCTTCCTCCCCCCGAGCTCCCCTTCCTGTGCTCCCCGCTCCACTACTTTTTGAATGTGGTGGCCACCACTTTATCTGGGCACTGGGGTGCTTTTGAGGAAACAGAGGGAAGAGGGGAAAAAACTAGCAATAAAAGGCAAAGCAGAGGGCAGAAAAACATGCGAGCAGAAAAGCCAAAACAGAGGGCAGAAAAACAAGCAGAAGGGCAAAACAGAGCAGAAGAGGGCAAAACAGACGGCAAAAAAGCAAAACAGAGAGCAGAAAAAGTAGCAGAAAAGGCAAAACAGAGGACATAAAAACAAGCTCAAAAAGGAACAATAGAGCAGAAGAGGGCAATAAAATAAGGAAAAGGCAAAACGGCAGAAAAATGAGCAGAACCTGCAAAAACTAGGGCAGAAAAATGAGCAGGAGAGGCAAAACAGCAAAAGAAATGAGCAGAGGAGGCACAAACAGAGGGCAGCAGGTAGATAGGCAGCAGAAGTGTATGGAATGCGGGCATGCTGGACAGCCCCTTTTGTACCACTTTGTTCGCCACTGGATTCAAGCAAGCCGGGCTGAAGACGGCTGCAATGCCAGAAACCGGTCCTCGGAAGCTTGTTTCCGGTCCAGGGAAGGCATGGCTTGGCAGTTCGGGCTGGACTGTTCCCATGAGGCACAGGATCAGACTGATTTGCATATGGCCATGTCTGAACTGGGGTGGCAGAGTGGGCTAAAGAACGGTGATGGATTAAACCCAGATCTGTTGACTGGGTGTGAGTGTTAGATTGGTTCAGATGCTCCGTCCATCACCACCCCCTTTTGGACAGGAGAACTGCAGCAGGGAGAGCTGGCACGGGGGCCTGCTCAATGGGATCATGCTGCAGCCTCATTTCAGTAGGTCCTGGGGGGACGGAGGGTGCTGGGTGGGGAGAGGTGGGAAAAGGTGGGAAGAGGGAAAAGCAGGAAGAGAGAAGAAACAAGCAGAAAAAGGCAAAATAGAGGGCAGAAAAACAAGTATAAAAGGCAAAAACAGAACTGAAGAGTGCAAAACAGTGGGAGGAAAAACAAGCAGAAAGCCAAAATAGAGGGCAGACAAATGAGCAGAAAGGGCAAAACAGAGAGCAGAAAATGCAAAATAGAGGGCAGACAAATGAGTAGAAAAGGTAAAAAAGAGGACAGAAAAATGAGCAGAAAGGCAAAACAGAACAGAAGAGGGAAAAACAAAAGGTAGAACAGTGAGCAGAAAAGGCAAAACAGAGGGCAGAAAAATGAGCAGTAAAAGGCAAACAAGAGGGCAGAAAAATGAGCATAAGAGGCAAAACAGAGCAAGAAATGAGCAAAGGAGGCATAAACAGAGAGCAGAAGGTACCTAAGGAGCAGAGGATAGCGGACTGTGGGCAAGCTGGACAGGAAAATTGTCACGGGGAGCTGGCATAAGGCCCTAACAAGAACATTATTACTTGAGATGGACTACCATCCAAACCAACTAATAACCCAATTTCTCACATAAAGTATATATAGTGATACAATAATACACACAAAGGTAGAAAAACTGGAGAACAGGTCAGGGTAGAAGTGCTGGGGTACAGGTAGGCGAAGAGGTGCTGAGTATGAATAGGGACACTAGGGTACAGCTGGAGTAGAAGTTCAAGGCTGTAAACAAAGATATAAATCGAAGTGTAAAATCAGAGATAGAGACTGAGGGTATGGGCAACATTAGGGGACAGGAGCAAAGAAAAGTATTATTGTTCAGTGAATAGTGAGGATCTGGCCAGCATTTCAAAAGAGCTGTGAAGAGAGGATGAAAGGAAAGAGAGAGACGACCATGAGGGGAAAGAAAGAGAATAGACAAGGAGAAGGAAACATTAAATAAACAAAATAGAGGAAAAAGATTGTTCAGAACAGTTTTCTCTTAATGTGTATTCTTACGGAATCACATCCAACTACATACCCTGCTATGTGTGGGCTTTGGTAGGCCATGTATAACAGTACCTCAATTAAATCTACTAGATGTGATTGGCGCATTTAAGTCTTTTTCCGATGTGAAAAAATTAAACATAGCTGTGAATGTTTTAAATGGCAGATACCTATTTTTGAAAAGGAATTTGGAACAAGTACGTTTGTATTCATTAATTTTCTATGCCTGAAACTTAGTCATGCACGTGGTGATTGTTATGCGTTGTCTCTTTCAGTACTGTAGCTAATACGTCTAGAAATAAACCGTGCTTTCTACTTATATTTATCATGACTGTCAACTATGTCCTACATAAAACATGCACAGCATAGATGGAATACTAGGCAGTGATGGATTGCATATGAGCAGCAAGTGGGAATATTAATTTTCTACAATGATTCACTTGATACAATCATTTGGCCAGGAGATTAATAGTTTATGTGGACTGCTCAACACGTTTGCATAGCGGATTGGAAGGGAGCTCATTTATCTTGAAGAGTGCTCAGAGCAGAAAGCATTCAAGACATTATCTTCCACAGAAACTATTATCTGGAAATGTTAATGTTCTGCGTTTAAATTCTCTACAAACAGGATAGATAAACTTGTATGAACAACAAAGCTACTTGGTCTGAGGTGGCTTCGGGCTGATGTTTATATATTTCCGTGACAAGGGGTTGCAGAAAATATGTGTAATCGAGCAGTCTGTGTTTGTGAGCCAAACTTTCTCTGGGGAAGCCTGAGATAAGTGAATATTGATGTATTTTTATATAGGAAAAGCAGGCTTATAATATGAGATTTGCAACATCACCACTGATACTGCCTTGTTTGTGATCTATAAATGTTCTGTATGCTGTGGCACAACAACATAATGACATATAAAGCTGAGCAGTCAAAATTAACTTCCACTTACTTAGAAAGTGGGTTATTTCTCACAGAAGTCGGTAACACTAAATTAAAAATCCACACTATTGTAACTTAAATATTACATCCCTCGTCGGAGCAGTGATTTTGTTA
This sequence comes from Lissotriton helveticus, assembly GCF_964261635.1. Classification (NCBI taxonomy): domain Eukaryota; kingdom Metazoa; phylum Chordata; class Amphibia; order Caudata; family Salamandridae; genus Lissotriton; species Lissotriton helveticus. Next base: position 891,817,423 of record NC_136071.1, on the reverse strand, counting down.
CCTAGGCAGAAAAGCCCAAGTGAAAAGGGATGGCACAGAATAATGTATCTTTCCCCCTGTGGATGGGAAAACATACAAACCAAAATATGCCCCTAACCATACATCCATGTGTTGGTGCTATATGGGGGCTGACACTTGAATTCACCACATTCTAGCAGTTCTCAGCAGCACCTGAAGGTGGTCTACCTGAGAGTGTGGTACAGTTTTACCTTCTTACTCTGTTATGTCAAGTTTGCAATTACAGCTTGTGATGGAAAGGGAAGGCCCTAATTGCATGATGAAGCCTACAATTGAAATCCATGTCCACACACCCATCTGCCCAGGGACGATGGACGGTGGCTCTTGTTGGCTGGAAATTCCTATCAGAGGATGCTAGAATCCGTTAACACCTGGATTTGAATGATGGATGTTGTGTTAAACCTAGCAGAACCCCTCCTCTTCCTAACATTACCATACCATTCAACTAATTAGAATTCAGCTGTTTTGGTTTGCTTATTTCATTTCCTTATATGGTAAATGTAAGCAATGCTTCTTACAGGCTAAGGCCATCATTTACAGGTCTGAATGTAGCCCGACTTGTTGGCTAGGGCTTCGATTCCTGTACGTTTAACTCCTGTCTGCTTTTTAAAGTAATGTTGTGTTTTGTAATGGATAGCATGAGGCCGTTTTGGTCACAAGCAAAAGCAAAATGTTGTTTACCCTTCACAAATAAAGGCTAAAAACTCACAAAAATACCGTTTTGCCAGTTTCCCCCCTTTATAGCTACATTTGCTGTAAATGTATCGAAAAAGTCTACTTGCGCGCCAAAAGGTTAAGAGTGACAAAAGACGTTAATATGTTCTGGCCACGCTCCCTCAACACATTTTCCTGAGGGGTCTTTCAGCGTCAAATCTAACAGCCCCTAAATCTATCAATCAAACAGTTAATTGCGCCTTTATTTCGATACCTTAACGACCCGTCCTTCTATAGAATAAATTAAAAAATAACACTGTTTTTGACTATACATTTTGAGAGAATAGATCCAAATAAGAATGCAAATAAGGAAGCAGTCAATTGTTTGATAAGCATTAGGCCTGTTCAGCTATGCATAAGAAGAGATGCATTGTGGGATCGATCTAATGAAGTTTGCTGTGATTAAGCTCCATGCAAGCAGGACATACCCTCCTCCTAAAGACGTTTGTGTTTTTGTGCTGTTCTTGAAGGATAACGTAGTGAAATAAGCAATACAATTTATGACACGGATTGAATTTACATGATCAAAATACAGAGAATATACGAAAGGGATGTTTCATTCCATTCCCATACGTTTTTTTGCCATTAATTTGCCTATTTTGCCCCTTAAGCCCATAGTAATTTCCACTAACTGACTTTAATAGCAATGGTTAAATCAAATGATCTCTATTTTCTTTAAGTTAACATGCACTTAGTTAATATTTTCATTCTGTGCTTGGACCTTACATTCTTTATTATGTGCCCTGTATTGTTAAACAAAAGGGTTCAGGCAGATCAGGTCGATTACCCCTTTCAAGGTTTGCCCGCCGTCAGCCGCTTCTCACCCAACTCACGATTATCAAATAAAGAGGCAGGCGCTGGAGACTGGAAGGCAGGAAACAGGAGTTTATTTCCGACGGAGCAGAACACATCAGATCAGACAACGAGGTATCGTTTCGAGGTGCTCTAACCGCATCTCTGAGGCCTGGCCTCTTATACACAGTTTTATGGCTTTATTACATTTGTGACATCCGTGGTATTGCTTTGAAGTACGGAAAAGGCATCTTTGGAATCCCCGGTTCAAGCCCGTTCCCACACATATCTACAGTAGGAGTCCCCACCCCTAATCTCAGCATGATGGCTATCGCGCAGCTGGACATTCCGCTGGGAACAGAAATGCGGGTAATCGATCGGATCTGGGGTGTGAGGGCATTGATTAATCCCCGCTCCTTTGAAGTGAGGCGAGGTCCTACTGTAGGGGTAATAAACTGCATCTGCTGGGCTAAGCGATGGCCTGGGATCAGGCCGAACAATCGGGCAAGGAGGAAGAGGTTGTCAAAGGGCCTGTTTTATGAATGAGAAGAAAGGGTGTGGGGGTTCAGCACGGGATGTGGCTCGGAGGCAGGGTCGCGCTGGAGGTGTGTTTAGGGCCCAAGCAGGAGAGGCCGGGGGCTGTCAAGGGGGGGGGTGCTTGCGAGGCCGGGGAGTGAGGGGGTGAGACGCGCTGGCTATCGGCAGTAGGCAGAGAGGCCATGGCACCTAAAATGGCTGCTGTGCATATATGTGCGTGTGTCTGAGGAAATGGACAAGATGGTGCAGATGATGTTCAGCTCACAAACTAGATTTCAACAGTCCTCCCTTTTAACATGTCTCGCCAACTTGTCAATTCGGATCTATCCCCATAAGGCCACGTATTTCTACTTCATAGAGGGGACTCATATGTTCAGTTCCAAAGTCCAAAGTCTTAGGGCACATGCAGTTGGCAATGAGTGAACACAAAGGTGGCAAGCATTGAATACCTAGGCAACACCCAAACAGTACCACGACCGGTATCAAGATAAATGTAAACAACCTCCATCCCCAGTCCTTCAAAGTACCCCAGAACCAGCTCCCAAGCGACCATCCTTCCTGCACCTGGTGAACCTCTGAGGAAAGTCTGTGGAGGTGCTCGATTGCTTTGTAGACTGAGGGCGAGTTATCTGGCACGTAGGTGCAACAGCTAGACCCGATGATGCGGCATGCTCCTCCACGGTCGGCTAGAACCACATCTAGAACAAGGCGGTTCTGAAGAGCCACCAGGCGGACTGCCTGAAGCTCGGCCGTATTGTTAGTGAGGATGCCAGCCGTGATGTTCATGGTCGTTTCTACTGCCGGGGTCAAGTGTCGGATGGCGCGGCTGTTTGCCATTGGGCCCCACAGAGGGACAAGTCCCTTCACTGCATCCAGGAACTGTGCTCCAGTGGAGTCGGCTTGTTCAATGTCTCTTGCGCGCTTCTGCCGGTGATGGTTTGCTGGGGCCACGTACGTTGGAGGGAGAACGAAGGCGATGTAGCAAGTACCCCCCCAACCTTTTGGAAGCCAAGTGTAAGCTTTGGTGCCACAAACAAAGTACATATTCGGAGAAGCAACAAAGGAGGGGGGATCAATCGAGTCCAATGTTCTGGTGATGCGGCAGGAACTGTGGCCCACCAGCTGTGTTCCCAGGCCTTCGAGGCACACGAGGCCCGTGACGTTGATAACAGACAGGGCCACAGTCAGTGTGGCAGCAGTTTGTTTCCGTAGGTAGGAGAAGGTGGGTCTGGCTGGATTATGGAACACCTGCATTTCGACTCGTTCTTTGGCAGGGATGTCCATCTGGAAGGAGGGACCAGAGGTCAAAGGACAGAAGGGAGCAGATGTTCTTCCGGTTTTGTTCAGCCAGAAACCATGGTAGAAGTGTGACACTGTTTGACCTGAAGTGGCGTTGTCCTTGTAGCTCTCTTGCAAGAGAATCAACCAGGCAAGGCAGGAGCCGTGAACTGAGAAAGGGGAAGGGATGAAAGGGATGGAGTGTCCGGTGGCATGCGGGAGCAACCCGCAGATCCAGCAGTTGGTGGAGTTGGCGGCAAGGTTGTGTTGGTGCAACAGTTGCACGAAGGAATTGTTCCCGAACTCCTTACGCCTTTCTCGGAGCTGAGGCGAAAGGGAGATCAGGTGATGCTCTTTCATAGTGGTTGGCTGTGCAGTGGTCAGCAACATCTGATGAGCGGGTGCGCTCTCTTCCACGATCCAGAAGGAAGTCATGAGGAGGAGGCAAAAGAGGAGGACAATGAAAAGGGCAATTGTCTTCGATTTGTGTATACTGTCAGTCTTTGGGTTCCGGTGGTGGGTATTTCTGGTTGCTTCCATCATCTTCTTATCTGGCGCTTCCATCATCTTCGAGGTGCTCGGTAGTGGGCAGAACCGCAGACTTCGTTTAGCTTCTCTCCGGGTAACCCTTGGTTGCGTTTAGGCTACCGTTCTGAGATTCAACTTAGTCTGTGGTCTACTTAGCCGAAGCTCCCTCCTTTCGACGCAGGAAATACCCTTCCCTGGATGGCACAGTGGGATCAGAGATTTTTGCAAGTTCAAGTGCCTCGGTATCAGGATAACAGTTCAGTGATGGCCGGTCTTTGTTCAGGAGCTCTTCTTGGGTGCTGACGTTTTCTGTCGTGGCCAGGGTCGAGGAGACCTTCTTACAGTGGTGTGCATGCAGCCAGTGTCGTTTCCCCTCCACTCGAAGAGCCGTCCGGGTGGTGATCAGTACTTGCCAGGGGCCCGTCCACCAGGGTTCCAGACTCTTTGCCCGTTGGAAATTTCGGATCAGCACATAATCCCCCGGTTGGATATCGTGACCCGGACCCCTGGAAGCATCGGGGATGGCCTGCTGCACCTGCTGATGAATGACAGACAATGTTTTAGTCAATTTGCACAAGTAATCAGACAGTAGGACGTCCGGGACGTCGTGAATGGAGGTCGGTTTAGGGGCAGTCCAGAGGTTCATCGGTCGCCCAAATACAACCTCGTAGGGGGTCAAATGGTGCTTAGTGGGAGTGGAGCGCATCGATAGCAATGCCAGTGGGAGGGCATCTGGCCATTTAAGTCCTGTGGTGGCCACTATCTTCGACAGTTTTAGTTTCAGAGTGGCGTTGTGTCGCTCAACTAAGCCAGCAGATTGGGGGTGAAAGACTGCATGAAACCTCTGTTTTACACCCAACCCTTTCAAGATTAGTTGGATAACTTCAGCGATGAAGTGGGGGCCGTTGTCGCTCCATAGAATTCGACAAAGACCGTAGCGAGGGAAAAACTCTTTCAGCAGTACCTTGGCAGTGGTCATGGCAGTGTTATCACCGGTTGGATAGGCTTCTACCCATTTGCTGAAAGCACACACAATGACTAATACATACTTCAGGCTCTGGCATCTTTCTAGTTGGATGTAGTCCATCTGGAGGACTTCAAAAGGATGGTCGGGGACCCCAAACCCTCCCCGGGGTACCACAGTTCCTTTCCCAGGGTTATGTTGCAGGCAGATAAGGCATTGCTGGACCAGGCGCCTGGCTGAGTCGGGGATTTTGTCGTTGTGCCAGACCTTGGAGACGAGTTCGGTCATGGGGGCAGATCCTATGTGTGCAGGGGAGTGAGCCATAGTCAGTATGGGGATCAGGTATGAATTGGGTAACAACCATTTGTTAGTGTCCTTTGTCCGCCAGCAGCCTTCATCGTCTTTCATTCCCACCCGTGCCCATTCAGTCAATTCGTGTGGTGAGCTGGCCATCTGGATGTCCCTAATCGTTTCCCTAGCGTCAGTCCATTTTTCTGCTTGTGACCTGGTCACATACATGCGTGTCGTCGTCCTATTCTCAGCTGTGGTTCGGGCGGTGATGTCGGCCAGTGCGTTTCCCTGTCCGACTAAGTCTGTCACCTTCCTGTGTGCCTGGCATTTGATTACAGCTAATCGTTTGGGGAGGAGAACTGCTTCAATCAATCAGGGCGGAGACTAGATCTCCGTGGAGGATGGGCGTGCCGTGGGACGTCAGGAATCCCCTTTCTCTCCACAAGAGTCCAAAATGGTGAACCACTCCGAAGGCGTACTGGCTGTCCGTGTAAATGTTTGCCGTAGTCCCTGTCGCTATAATACATGCTCGTGTGAGGGCAATCAGTTCTGCCGCCTGTGCGGATCGTTGCGTGATGCGGGCGGTTTCAACTACAGTTTGGGCTGTGGTAACTGCATATTATTTACAACACGGTGTTGGATCTAGCCCTGATCTCTTGACTGGGTGAGAGTACTCTGCTTAATTCAGAGACTCTGTCCATCACCACCCCTTGTTGTAAATTGTGGTAACTGCATAGGCAGCTGAGGTGGTGCCGTCGGGGAGTTTTATGCAAGAGCCGTCTACCCATAGCTCTCCGTCAGGGTCTGTGAAGGCGGTGTCTCGGAGGTCAACTCTACTCCTAGTCTGTTCGTCTGTGAGGGTCACACAGTCATGTATGGGGGGGACATTTGGGTCGTTTTCGGGCAGGGGCAACAAGGTGGCTGGGTTCAGTGTGATGCATCTTTTCAGCGTGATGTGGGGTGCAAGCAGAGTCAGTTCGTATCCGGTCAGTCGTGCGCTAGTCAGGTGTTGCATCTTAGTCTGGTTTAGGAGGGTGTCAACAGCATGGGGCACTAATACCGTGAGGAGATTCGAGAGTACGATCCCCTCACTTTGTCGGATAGAGACAGCAGCGGCAGCTACGGCTCGAAGGCAGGCAGGCAAGGCTCTCGCTACGGGGTCAAGGGTGGCAGAGAAATAGGCACATGGTCGTTGCTTGGGGCCAATAGTTTGAGTTAGGACAGACAAAGCGCACCCCTCCCTTTCGTGCGTGTAGAGAGAGAAGGGCTTGGTGTAATCGGGGGTTCCTAGGACTGGCGCAGAACAAAGGGCGTCTCGAAGTTCTTTGAAGGAGGATTGGCATTCGGGGGTCCAAGGGAGTGGGAAGGGGACATCTTTGGCTAGCAGGGAAAGTAGTGGCTTAACAATGAGGCTGAACTTTGGCAACCACTGCCGGCAGAAGGAGGTGAGGCCTACCAGGGAGCGGACTTGTTTCTGGGTCTTTGGGACAGGGGTTTCTAGAATGGCCTGAATTAGATCGGGTGTGAGCTTTCTCCCGTCTTTGGACAAGAGGTGGCCTAGGTAGGTGACCTGGGGTTGGCAGAATTGCAACTTCTTCTTGGAGACCTTGTGGTCATTTTCCGCGAGGAAGTGCAGGAGTTGGATGGTGGCTGTGACTGCAAGTGGAGTGGTGTCGGCCGCCAAAAGGATGTCATCGACGTACTGTATCAACACCACTCCCTCCGGTAGCTGAACGGCGTCCAGCTGTCTCTTGAGGGCCTGGCTATAGATGCTGGGACTTTCAGTGTAACCTTGGGGAGCTCTACAAAATCTATATGAGCGGGATTTTAACGTGAAGCCGAAAAGGTAGCGGCTGTCTGGGTGGATGGGGATGGAGAAGAAAGCGTTCTTGAGGTCTATTACAGTGAAGGTGGTGGCTGTGGAAGGAATCAGGGTCAGAATGGTGGCGATATCTGAGACTACGGGGTACTGAGGTACAACTACCTTGTTGACCTCTCGAAGGTCGATGATGAAGCGGTACGCTTTCTCATCTCCCTCGCCCTGCTTGTTCATATTGCTGACTACTTCCTCTACCACTCCTGCCTCTACCAGGGACTGGATTATCATTACCAATGCCTTCTCACCTTCGGGCGATATCCCATACTGTGGGAGTTTTGGGAGTATCGCATCTTGGCGAACAGTTATGCGCACGGGGTCGATCATCATTCGTCCTACATCAGCGTCAGTTTTAGCCCACAGATACAGAGGTAGAGAGTCAAGTAAGGATGCGTCAGTGTCAGAGATGGAGAACATGTGTCGTGCGGGATGAGGTCTGAGCAGAGTCGGGTTATCGTACAGAATGACTCGAACTCCGTCTTGTGAACACCTGATAGTAGCTCGGAAATGTTTCAGTAAGTCAAGTCCCATAATGGCATCGGGGGTATTGGAGGAAAGCAGAAACGTCGTGTCAGTGGGGTTACTGTCCAAGTCGAGGGAGACCGGTGCGGATAAGGGGTTAGTGGAGGGCGTTCCATCAAAGCCTATTGATGTTATGTGTGAGCCAGACAAGGGTGCCCTTGGAATCAGTCGTTTAGATAACACACTACGTGTCGCGCCAGTGTCTACCAGAAATGGAGACTTTGTACCTAGGACCTTAGCGGTGACATAAGGACCTTGCTGGTCAACATAGAGCTCGACTGGATCCCTTCCTTGCCCTTGGCAGTCCTATGCAAAGTCGCGGGCATTGTCGCAGTCAGACTGTTGGCACTGATTCTGTTGGGGACGGTCAAACGTGTTCGGTCTGCCAGGTCTGTCATTGTTGGTGTCGTGGGTGTGCCCTCGTCCCTGCCCTCTAGTCCTGGGGCCATTCGTCATGTCCCTCGTCTCTTTATTTTTAATCATTTCCAGGAGAACCGGACATTGAGACTTCCAATGGCCAAATCCTTTGCAAAACGCACACTGGTTCTCATCGAGGTCTGTTCGTGGAGCGCCGGGTGTGGGTGTGCGGTCTCTAGGGGGTGGATTTCTAGGGGCATTCGACTGGTAGTTTCCTCTATACTGTTCCCTTCCTGTCGTCACTCCTTGCAATTGAGCAATCATCACTCGTTCTTTCAAGTCCTTTTTCTTTTTCTCTGTCGCCCTATCGTTCTCGTTCTTTTGGTGTTCGTAGTACTGAGCCATCTGAAGGATAGCTGCAGGTTTGGAGGCCCCCCAACTACTCTCGCTCGTCTGTAACTTTTGGGAGACCTCTTGCGATAGACCCTTTACGTAGTTTTGCACGAATAGGTGATGTCCGGTTGCAGTGGTCATGTCTTGGCCACTGTAGTCGGAGAACACTGTTTCAAATCGGGAGAAGTATTCTGATACGTCTTCCTGGGGTTTCTGACGGCAAGCCGTGACTATCGACCAGTCTACCTTCTTCTCTGGGATCAATGTCTTTAGCTTCTGAACTATTTTGTCCGGGAGTTCCAGTATGTCTTTTACAGGTTTCTTTCTGGGCTCTCGCTGTCTATCTAGTTCACTGAGTTGATTCCAGGTATGTCCGAACAGATCTGTGTGGTCGGTTTTCCGGATTTGCTTCCACACATCAGCCGGCAGACATAGCCCGAAAAACAAGTCAATGTCCGCTAGAGTCATTATTGTTGAACCCAAGGCTGTACCTAGTTCGGTATAAAATGCTGTCGGGTTCTTTCTTAAATCGGGCAGGGTTTGTCTAAAAGTTAAAATATCTTGCCGATCCCATGGTTGATAAACCCAGTTGTACACAACCCTCCCCTTTGCATCTGCGTGGTTGATATCGTCGTTTGTTCCCTGACCTCGCGGGGGAATCCAGTAGGGGGCGGCTTCTCTGATAGGCATCATAGTGGTGGCTACTTCTGATGTGGACCCAGTCGTGTCAGGGACTGTAATCTTAACTTCTGGTTTCTGTTCCGTGAGGTGGCGGAAGACCTCAAGCGTTTGCATGAAGAGGTCCGTCACGTCATGCTCAGCCTCGTCTCCAACATTGACTTTTCTATATAAAGCTGTCAGCTTAGCAGGACCCTGATTCTGATACCTATCCTAATATGCGTTCAGAGTGTGGTAGCTAAACCGTAAAACGAAATGCCGCCTGTGACTACCGGCATGTGAATTGTGCATATCTATCGTGTATTCTTCGCTCTCCTTCCGTTCTACCAGTGTCTTTATTATCTTGTCAATTCCATCGCGCTCATCTTTGCTCAATCTACTCAGTCTGGCTGGTGGCGGCTTGCTAGTCTCGAGCTCATCTGATGTCGTTACTAATGCGGTCGGTGCGGAGGCCGTTAAGGCTGGGGTACCAGCTCCAAGGTCATTCTCATTTGCACTCGGAGCTGGCAGGTGCTGTACTAGAGGTGGGGAGGGGGCATATGGGGGGGCATGTAGATGATCGGAGGACCTAGCAGTAACTCATCGTTCGCCCGTTGTTTGGAGGGTAGCTCAGGGTAGAGCGTAGAGGGGGTCCTAACAGGGCATTGGCCTGCCGACTCAGATTCCTGCTTTTGTCTGGCCTCCTTTCTTTCTTTTATTTCTTCTTCTAGTTTCTTAGCGGTCAGGTGGGCTGCCTTTCGTAACTCTTTTCCTATTCTTGCTTCTTCTCTTTTCTTTCGTTGTTCTGTTTCTTTGCGCCACATGCCGAAACTATCAAGCATAGTGGGCGTTGTTTTATTGTTACAAAGGGCTGTTTCCAGCACGCTTATTTTTGCGTCATCGAAGGATCCTATCAGTGGCCACTGACTTTCCTGAGCCTTTTTAGTATATTTATGCCATAACTTACTATAAGCTACGGCAACTAGTCCATACTTTAAAAACATGTCCTTATTAGGGGTGCCCTCCAGAGGAGCCGGATGATCCACCTCTAATAAGCGGTCCGGGCTGAACCAACTACTGAACAATGGGGAGAAGATAGGCATGACGGGTTACAATGGGGACAAAAGTCTGCACTACCTATCCTTCACTACTTTGCGAAGACTAGACAGAATATTTCTATTCTACAGTATTCGCAAATAGGGAATACCCAGAGAGAGAGAGAACCAATTCCAAACAGTCAATGTTCGGACAAACAATCAATCAATCAAATGAGGAATAAAATAGGCGGGACGGGTTACAACGGGGGCAAAAGCCTGCGCTACCTACCCTTTCACTGTTTACAAAGACTAGACAGAATATCTCTATTCCACGTTATTTGTAAGCAGAGAATACCTCCACAGAACCAATATCGAACAATCAATGTCCGTTCAATCAAACAATCAGTGGCGAGAAAGAAATAGGCACGACGGGTTACAACGGGGGCAAAAGCCTGCGTTACCTATTCTTCACTATCTGCAAAGGAGGACAGGATACTTTTATCCTTCCCCGTTTGTAGACAGAGAATTCTCGAGAAAGCAATCCTCGAACAAACAATATTCGGGCAACCAATCAATCAGTGGGGGAGAAAGATAGGCACGACGGATTACAACGGGGGCAAAAGCCTGCGTTACCTACCCTTCACTACCTGCAAAGGAAGAGGGAATACTTTCTATTCCTCTCCGTTTGCAGACAGAGAATCTCCAAGAGAACCAACAATTCGGAGAGTAATACTAGTATTTTCCAATCAATCAATCAAATATTTCACAGTTTGTCGTGTTACACGACCTTACCCGGACCGCATGGACAGTTTCCTGTCTTCCGATTCCAGCGACCCGATCGTCCTCTATCTTCTGTCGCGGCACTCCTGATGGTTCCCAGTCAGGACCCTAGATCACTCGAGAGAGAGGTCTGTTCGGAACCAGTGAAGTTCGGATGATCGGCTGCCAGACGAGGGTCTATCGGGCAGGTGCACTTCCCGATCGTTGCAGTCGTTTACTCCGTCGTCAGGACCTCTCCCTCTGGATCCACGTGTCGCTGATGGGCCCCAAGTTTGGGACGCCAATTGTTAAACAAAAGGGTTCAGGCAGATCAGGTCGATTACCCCTTTCAAGGTTTGCCCGGCGTCAGCCGCTTCTCACCCAACTCACGATTATCAAATAAAGAGGCAGGCGCTGGAGACTGGAAGGCAGGAAACAGGAGTTTATTTCCAACGGAGCAGAACACATCAGATCAGACAACGAGGTATCGTTTCAAGGTGCTCTAACCGCATCTCTGAGGCCTGGCTTCTTATACACAGTTTTATGGCTTTATTACATTTGTGACATCCGTGGTATTGCTTTGAAGTACGGAAAAGGCATCTTTGGAATCCCCGGTTCAAGCCCGTTCCCACACATATCTACAGTAGGAGTCCCCACCCCTAATCTCAGCATGATGGCTATCGCGCAGCTGGACATTCCGCTGGGAACAGAAATGCGGATAATCGATCGGATCTGGGGTGTGAGGGCATTGATTAATCCCCGCTCCTTTGAAGTGAGGCGAGGTCCTACTGTAGGGGTAATAAACTGCATCTGCTGGGCTAAGCGATGGCCTGGGATCAGGCCGAACAATCGGGCAAGGAGGAAGAGGTTGTCAAAGGGCCTGTTTTATGAATGAGAAGAAAGGGTGTGGGGGTTCAGCACGGGATGTGGCTCGGAGGCAGGGTCGCGCTGGAGGTGTGTTTAGGGCCCAAGCAGGAGAGGCCGGGGGCTGTCAAGGGGAGGGGGTGTGTGCTTGCGAGGCCGGGGAGTGAGGGGGTGAGACGCGCTGGCTATCGGCAGTAGGCAGAGAGGCCATGGCACCTAAAATGGCTGATGTGCATATTTGTGCGTGTGTCTGAGGAAATGGACAAGATGGCGCAGATGATGTTCAGCTCACAAACTAGATTTCAACAGTATTGCTTCCTTGAGTGGTTCACCCTTTTACGATCAAGGACTTACCACAGGACTGGACAGCAGCCCATTCTTAGTAGGATAATGATAGTTTTAGGCAGCTTTTGAATTGACTCTGAATGGTCCATGTGGCAGGTGTGTTAACAGTGCTTGCTCAAAGATCATATAAAAGTTTTTGATCATATTCCACCTTTTGAACCTTGTAAGAAATTGGGGGGGCTCATTTACAAGTGCCTTGCGCAACAAGTGTGTCACTTTTCACTTGGGAAAAAGTGACGCACCGGTGGAGCAAGGGGCTTGTAAATAAGCCAGTGGGTTGATAGTTGAGAGTGGTGAAATCCGCACTCAGGCAACAACAACAATCCTTGTCAGGGTGAAGCACAAAAATCACTAAATTGGCCAGTACATACTTAACCCTCTGGAAGTGTGTCACAAAACAGTAAGGCTTAACTTAGGGGCAATGCATAAAGCATTTATGCAACACACACACACACATGCGCGCTCACACACACACACACACACGCACACACACACACACACACACACACACACACATACATACAGCATTAAGGTGAAAACATAACACAAGACGAATTCCAAACCAATCGAGAACAGAGAGTAAACCTATGTAAAATGACACAAAAATAATCAAAATCCAACCAGCAGAACCAAAAATATAAGCCTTTAAAATGTCCGTTGAAAATAACTCCAAAAAGTACAATGTGCCAACTGCAGATATCTAGTCGTACTGGAACGGGACAAAGTCGCAAGTTCAGGCCAGCCGCGAAGTAGCGCAGCCTGGTACAGGACCGAGTGTGCCCAGTGGAAGTTGAAAGTTTTTTTGCTGTGGAGGTTGTGGCATATGGTCCTGCGTTGGCCTATGCTGTGCTGCGTCAGTTCCTATGAGCTGTGAGGTACTGCAATAGGAGGACCTGCTTCGGGATGCACCTCATTACACCAGTTCTGATGAAGCAACCAATCAGGAGCCTCAAGGTGCTGCAATGCAAGGTGCTCAGGTAATAGAAGATCCTGCAGTGAGTTGGTGTCACTTTTGCCACATCCGCCCCACCAAGTCTATGATTCATTTATGGTGCAAATTAGGTCCCACCTCAATAAATCACACAGCTCGGGGGAAGAGGGTTAGGGGTTTGCTGAATGGATGGGATAGGGGATTTGGGGAAATGTGTGGCAAAGACAAAAATTACACAGCAACAATATTCAGGGCAATTAGCAGAACATCATCATCAATCTGTTGTGGTAGGAAATGAAGTAATGAGTATGACACAGTTCAGTTCAATGCTTTTCAAACAGTCCTTCAGCACAAGAGACTCACGTTATTATAAATTTAAATGTTCTGTCATCCAAGTTTCGAAAATACAAATAATAAAGAAGTGTAGTCTAGTGTGCTGAGAGGGTTTGTTTGGAATAGTAAGTGCCTGGAGAGGATAGGATTCCCGAGCTCTGTGCTTCCAACCGGCCACTTGAGACTGAACATTGACAGAAGCACCTGGGTTACTAAGAGAATGCAAATGGAGTGCAAATAGAAAGAGTGTTTCTTTGTGGTCAGTCAAAGGATTGAAAATGGGTTGGTGCACTACCGAAGTCGAGGTACCAGAAGGGAACATTTGAGAGGCAATGAGATGGGGATACAGAGAGGTAAAGTTTTTACAGAAACAGAGGTATTGGGATCCTGGTCTCACAGTGAGGGGGGTCAAAAAGCCCCTTTTAAAGCTTGTTGTACAACCCTGGCCAACTTTTAGGCAGACAGACTCCCACAGTAATTATTCAACCCAAATAGTTTTAAAAAATTATAATTGTTAAAAGAAAAATTGTACTGTATACATAATGACAAATTGGGCAGTGCATCTGCTTTCTTCTCTGACTGCCCGCCTTGGGTGGCTGGCTGAACCGGTCCGGTAAGGTAAGCAGGAGTGATATGGAGGTTTCGCCTTTTGTGCAGGAGAAGAAGAGGCCTACAGATTGTAAAACAGAAATGATATTGAATAGTCAAGGAGAAGGGTAAAAGGTAAGCTTCATGAGGAGTTTACTAACTACCAAGACTCGATTAAGTGAGAGCAATTTATAACCAACCACAGACAAGTAGCTGTGTGTACCAGGCTGATCATTCTCACACCTGTCATCATAACATTTAGCTGAGTGCATGCATCATGTGATAATAATGATGATGATGATGTGGCATCACAACACAATTCTGTCTTACAAGCAAAAGCCCCATGTCCACAACCACACAAGAGGTGTTTCACATTTGAGCCAGCACACATACTCAGAAGCATTTCCCAAATCAATGCACTTCTCTGTAGCCCACAGAGCTGAGTAGGCCTCAGAGTCATCATATGAAGCAGCATATTGGCATTTGACAGTCGTGTAAATCAAGTGACCTTTACTAGGGCAGTCCTAATAGGGGATCAAAAAAGGATAGTCAAGGGAGGGAGGCAGGCATTCAATGTCCTTGAATTGAATGGGGAATTTTCTTCACTGTATACTAGTCCATCTCCAATCCTGCTATACATGTGCCTAACAATGTTGGTTCTTTTTGATCATTGGCAATATCTCCAGGTCTTGAGGTGAGAGATTGGTCCTTCTCACTGTGACAACTGTGCCAGCTGCACTGAACACACGCACAGCAGACACACTGGCTACGTAACAAGCCAGATGCTTTGCCAGCCTAGTGTACTATGGCCAATGGCGCATCTTCCTATGCCAATACACCAATGGGTTTTGATCCGCATAAACCTCTCTAGGGTAAATCAGATAGTCCTGGAACATCCCCTCAATGGTCATTGGGGCTGCCACTTGCGCAACCTGTTTTGTCTTTGCCTCTGCGTTGGACTTAAGACCTGCCATTTGAAACCAAGCCAATGCAGAGGTTGAGGTTGATTCCTCTTTGTCTGTTGTTGTCGTTGCTGCTGCTGTTCTTATGGCTGGTGTTCACTGCTGTGAGACAGCAGACCTGCCCTCTCTTGAAGTTGAAGATTACATTCCAGAACTTCTGCCTAGGAGTGAGGCTTTGAAGTCCAGCTGTTCTTCTACCAGGTCTCTGGCTCTCTCAAATATTCACATCTTGTATTGTGAAACATCTCCTTCTAAAAAAGGAATGAAAGTGGCCAGTATTTTTTTTGTACCGTGGATCAAGTATTGTGGCACAGATGTACTCTTTGGATGACACAATGTCTCTTTGCAGCCTTAGATTATCAGCCAAGCGAAGGATTAAACTCTCAACCAAGGTATGTGCATCTTCCCATGTGAAAACCTCAAAAGGAAATAGCATCTCTGTCAGGCATTTGACTAGGGCCCATTTGTCCATCCCAATGATCACACTTTTCCCAGTTGCATCCTCTCCTTTTTGCATGAAACACTCATTGACCCATTTGTACCACTCAGACAGATGTTGCAACATGTAATAGGTTGAGTTTCAAAGTGTTGGTACCTCCTGTGTGAGGGTTGTAAGTGGTACTCTATTAGCCCCCTGAATGATCCTCAGCTGTTTGTGGTCTCTAAAAGAATGGCTTTAATGAGTGCTAATTTCTCTGCAGGTAGTCAGAAAGTTGCTGACTAGGTCTTTTAAAAAATAGAAAAATATTGCACAATGATGTTGATGTAATGCGCCAAACAAAGTACCCTGAAATAGCTACCATCTGCAATTGCCTTAACTAGATTACTGTCATTGTCTGTGGCAATAAATCAAATTCTGGGACCTTTGGGCTGCAGTCATTCATACACCTTGCTGCTAAAGTCTTCCAAGAAGTTTGCAACACTATGGGATTTCTCCATGATGAATCTCGCTACTCCTCCATGCCGCCGAGCACCCTTAAATGTTTCTTCAGCCGCAAGACCTGTAAATAAATTGTTGCCTATCCCCCACAAAAGAGATCCAGTGTACAGTGATACAAATAATCAGTGGATTGACACCTGGTCCACATATCTGTTGTCAGTTGGATAGTATGAACAGCACTCTGCTGCAAAGTTTGTCCAAAAAATTGCAGCACATCATGATGGAGCTCTGGAACAGCAACGTTGGCAAAACAGGTTCAGTTGGGCATCTTCCATTTCAGGCATATAGCCACCACAAATCCTAAAACACCCACTCCTTCCACAAAAGAAAAGGGGAGGAGGTCCAGCACTAACATTTTACCCAGCATCCCATAGTCCAATGGTGCCGTTGGGTTTGTACAGCCCCTCCTGCCTAAACATGCGACCCAGGCTGTGCAGACTACTCGCCTCATTTTATTAAACTTGCCAAGCTGACTAAGAGCTTTCAAAGCGGCTCTCCGCTTTTTTTACATTTGCTTCGTGTGTTTTAAATTTGTGTTTTGTAATTCTACCACGCTTCAGTGCTTCACCATTCTCGCGCTTAGCGAGTGCTGCCTACCTGATTTAATCACGCTCCAGACCCCGGTCCGCCTCGGCTGAGTGCCGCTTGTGCGGAGGGTCGCTTGCAGAGCGCCTTTGACCCGCCTCATTTCCCCACTTCCGCCCTGCCTTACACAGTGCAGGTCAGCGGGCTAGTGGTTAAACGCCCCGCCCACATATAATGCCGGAATGGCGGAAGCGCAGCGGACGAGCGCAGCGGGAGCGCCGACGTCGCGCCGAAGTCAAGCCTAAGTCCTGCCCGTCTGCGCCCGTCTGCGCCCGTCCGCGCCGGGTCGCGCCCAGCGGTATGTCGCTCTGCCCCCACGCTCCGCTACTCTTCAGCGGACCTATGCTCTTTACAACACCCTGTTCCGCTGCCCCCTGAGGCCGTCAGGAGGGCTGATGACTGCAGTATCTCTAACTCTCCCTGCTTGGCGCTTCCTTCCCCGCCCTCCTCACCTGTTCCCGCTTCTTCTGATTTCCTTTCCCCCACTCCCTCTTTTACTACCCTCAATATCCTTTACCTTAATACGCGCTCTATGGTGAAACACCAACTCGAGATTTTCCACCTATTAGACGACACTAAGGCAGACATTCTCTTCCTGTCAGAGACCTGGCTGACGGAAGACTCTGTACCCGATATTCTCGCCGCTCTCCCCATCGGCTATTACATCCTGCATGTCAATCGCCCCGGAGGGCAAGCTGGTGGTGGGGTTGCTGCTATCATCCGCAAAGAACACGCCTTTTCTATGCTAGATTGCACCCCCATCCCTCACTCCCAAACCCTTGTCATTTTACTTCGTTCACCCTCCACCTCTCTTGCCTGTGTTGTCATGTACAGACCTCCCACTTATATGCCTTCCTTTGCTTTGTCAGTCGGGGAACTTCTTTCCCAGCTCCTCATAAACCACTCAAAAATTCTTATTGTGGGTGATTTTAATTATTGGCCCTCTGATCCCCAAGAGAGCCGACTGTCAGAACTGTTTACAGAAACTCTTACCAGCCTGAACTATCAGCAGCTGATTTTCACTCCCACTCACTGCAGGGGCCACATACTTGACCAGGTCTGGTTGGCTAACCTTGACTCTTCGCCCCCCCTGGTCACCCCCTGCACCTGGTCCGATCATTATCTTGTTTCCTTTTCGGTCAACCTGCCCAGTTTTCATCGTCCTCTGCGCCCTGCTGGCACCATGGCCCGTAATTGGAAGAATGCCAACATGACTACTCTCCATTCGCTCCTGGCAGCTTCAACCCCTCCTGTTCTTGAATCTGTCTCCCTCCAAGCTTCTACTCTCGAACGGTGGTTGGAGGCAGCTGTTGATGTTGTAGCCCCTTCAAAGCCCATTAAAATCTCTCGCCCCCACGACGCCCAGCGTTGGTTTTCGGAACAGCTCAAACTTGATAAGCTGGCCCTTCGCCAGGCTGAACGCCGCTGGCGCCAGAAGTACGACCCCGTACTCAAGATCGAATTCATTACTCTATTAAATAAATACAAATCTTCTATCCTTGAGGCCAAGACCTCCTACTTTTCATGCAGGATCCTGGAGTCGGCTTCAAAAGTTAAGGATATCTTTTCTATCGTCAATGAGCTCTCCCTCCCTGATCGTATCACCCTCCCGCCTGCTCCCACCCAGGCTCTGTGCGATGAGCTCAACTCATTTTTTCTAGACAAGATTTCTACTATTAAAAATAACATTCTCCCGCCTTCTTCCCCCAACTCTTTTCCTCTCCCTTCTGAGAATGCTCAGATCTTCAATACCTTCCCTCCCATTTCTACCACGGAATTTCATAGCCTCCTCCACAAAGTTAGCTCTGGCTCCCCCAGGGATTGCTGCCCTCCTCACATCTTTAAAGAAATCTTTGGGCGTTGCCCTGATCCTGCTCTGGCTCTCCTCAACTCTTCGCTGACATCAGGGGTTGTTCCTGAGGCTTTTAAGCAGGCCATTGTGTTACCCATCTTGAAGAAGCCTAGCGCAGACCCTCTTGTGCTGAGTAACTACCGACCCATCTCTCTCCTCCCCTTTTTGGGAAAGATCTTGGAGACATATGTTACCAAGTGCCTCAGCTCCTTTATGGAAACTTCCTCTTTCTTGGATCCTCATCAGGCTGGCTTTCGCCCACTACATTCCACAGAGATGGTGATTGCCGCAGTGATGGACACTCTTAGAACTGGCGCCGACAATAACATCCCCCAGGCTCTTGTCTTGTTAGATCTGTCGGCGGCTTTTGACACGGTCGATCACACCATCTTGATCGACCGTGTCAACAACGCCGGCATTCGTGGGACTGCCCTTGAGTGGGTTCGCTCTTTCTTACACGGCCGCTCCCAGGCTGTTCACCTTTCTACTTTTTCCGCCCCTTTCTCTCCCCTCACCTGTGGTGTCCCCCAAGGTTCAGCCCTCTCCCCGCTTCTCTTTAATTTATATATGCAACCACTTCTGGCGTCCCTCCGTCACTCCCCCGCCACCATTTACAATTATGCAGATGATCTGCAATTGATCTTTCCCCTGGACACTTCCCCTACCTCCGGTCTTAACATTCAAACTACAATGTTACATATTTCTGATTGGATGGCTCACAGCCAACTTAAGCTGAATCCGTCCAAAACGGAACTCGTTCTGGTGGGCGGCTCCACTAACCCCTGGAATGACAGCTTTTGGCCATCTTCCCTTGGCGCCCCCCCCCGTCCAGTCAGTACCGTGAAAAGTCTCGGAGTGATAATCTCGGAGGATCTATCCATGAAATCTCAGATCTCTGCAGTCACATCATCCTGCTTTTTCCAGCTGCGCAGGATTCGCAAGATCTGTAGATTCTTAACCAGAGAGGCACTCATTCTCACCATCTTGGCCCTGGTTATTTCCCGGTTAGACTTTTCTAACATCTTGTATGCGGGTATCCCCGCCTACCAGCTTCAAAAACTTCAGCTTATCCAGAACCAGGCGGCCCGCCTGGTGTATCGTCAACCTAAACACCAGCATGTTTCCCCTCTCTTGATGAATCTTCACTGGCTCCCTGTGGCCAAACGGTGCTCCTTTAAACTTGGCTGCACCGTATTCAAGTCCCTTCACAATCACGCCCCCGAGTTCATTTCCTCCAAACTCAGGCGATACCTTCCATCCCGTAACCTTCGATCATCTGCTGACAATCTTCTTTGCATTCCACCGATTCGCCGAAAAAAACACGGTGGCCTCCGGTTCTCCTTTCTTGGCTCCACCCTTTGGAATTCCCTTCCTGTGTTCTTTCGTCACTGCCCCACTTATGATTTGTTTCGTAAAACCCTGAAAACTCACCTTTTTAAGCTGGCCTTTGAGTAATGCTCCCTGCCTCAGTTTGTTATGTCTGTTTTGAGCGCCAAGAAACTGTCTCGGTGTACGTGCGCGGTATAAATTGTTTTACATAACATTTTACATAACACATGTCTGTTGAGGGGCGTGGCCAAGATGGCGGCGAGGTAAGACGCTCCACTCCATTGCTCTTGCCCCCGCTGGCCTGAAAGCATCATCCGTAATGAAATCTACATGCTAATCCGGAGGTAAAACACCTGGAGCCCTCCCCTCAGGTGTCCTGGTGAAAGCGAAGCTGGTGGGTCCCTCTGTGAGAGCCGGGGCTGGGAAAGACAACGAGGCATACTGAGAAAGATGGCAGCCACCATTTGAGGGGCCGCAGAGGGCGAGCTGAGAGACCCGATGGAGGTCCGGGTTGACATGGCCATCGCTGTAGTCTGGAAGACGGCCAACCCCCGCCGGGCTCAGACTGCTGCCGCCACCAGAGACCCTTGCACAGTGCGGAGCCTTAGCCCAGGAGGTTCCCGAGAAGATAATGTCAACCAGCCACCGGATGAGAGCTCAGGACTGGGCATGCTAGCGGAGCAGCTGCTGTAAGCTAGCAGTCACAATCATCGATCTGAGAAGTCTGACGCTGGTAGGCAATGACGAGCGCAGCGCATGTCTGCCTTCTGA
Source organism: Lissotriton helveticus (assembly GCF_964261635.1). Taxonomy (NCBI): domain Eukaryota; kingdom Metazoa; phylum Chordata; class Amphibia; order Caudata; family Salamandridae; genus Lissotriton; species Lissotriton helveticus. Next base: position 891,797,200 of record NC_136071.1, on the reverse strand, counting down.
TACACCGAACCAGGCAGCCTAGATCAAGCACCGAGTGCACTGCCCCTGAATGATCTGGTACTGAGACTCGCCACCGCAACAGTGGACTGACACATTCCTTGAGATGAGGAGCGTGCTGATTGGGTAGCCTCGGGGGCGTGCGAGGTCTCCTACGTGCCTGAAGCACGGAGGTCTGCACCCTCTCCTGAGTGCAACAGCCCTGGCAGGGGCAGGAGTGGCTGCCATCATAATTCTGTTGCACTCATAATTGTAAAACAACAGCAAGCAAGGAGGCATGGCCACAACGAAGAACACATGCAGGCCTATGGGAAAAGCACACTGGCTGGGTACACAAAATGGCTACCGACCACAGGGTCATACATCAACAGCAAGCAAGAAGGCATGGCCACAACAAAGAATACATGCAGGACTAGGGCAAAAGCACACTGGCTGGCTACACAAAATTGACACATATTCAAACAACAATAGCAAGCAAGGAGGTATGGCCACAACAAAGAACACATGAAGGGTTATGGTTAAAGCACTCTGGTTGGCTCCACAAAATGGACACTGACCACATGGTCAGACAACAACAGCAAGCAAGGAGGCATGGCCCCAACAAAGAACACATGCAGGCCTATGGCAAAAGCACAGTGGTTGGCTACACAAAATAGCCACTGGCCACAAGGTCAAACAACAACAGCAATCAAGAAGGTGTGGCCACAACAAATAACACATACAGGCCTACAGTGAAAGCACACCGGCTATCTGCACAAAATGGCCACCAGACACATGGTCAAACAACAACAGCAAGCAAAGAGGCATTGCCACAACAAAGAAGACACGCAGGCGTCTAGCAAAAGCAAACTGGCTGGCCACACAAAATGGCAACCAACCACATGCTCAAACAGAAACAGCAAGCAAGGAGGCATGGCCACAACAAAGAATACATGCAGGCCTATGGCAAAAGCACACTAGCTGGCTAAACAAAATTGGTCAATTCACACAGCAGAGAGGTAGGAATGGGTGCTATGGTTAACCCTGGGCGAAGTACTACACTACGCTTATCTTATCTTAACAAGAATTTATACAGCGTACGTTCACCTGTGGGTTTCTTGGCGATAACCAACATATCCAGGAGACCACCTGACGAGGGGCCGGAAAGTGACTAGGCTAATGTCTGGACAAATAGCCAGGTTTTGAGCTACGCTTGCGTAATTTGAGAAATTTGCGCAAATTGCACTATGCAAATTGCACGTAGGACAGTGCAAACACGTGTAGCATAGCGTAACGGTAATTTTTTGCTTGCTCGGGGTCCTCAACGTCAAGTTGCAGACCGCGAGCGAGCAAAATGACATCCCGGGGAGACATTTTCCTCGTTCGCGATCAGCAACATCAAGTTGCCGATCGTGAGCGAGGAAAATTTATCTCCCGGCGAGATTCTCAACGCGGGGAGGTCAGGTTTCTTATTGCGAGTGATCGCGTATGCTCGCGCACGCTCGCGATGAAAAAATACCAGTCCGCGTTGAGAAAGCTGCTGCTCAAGTAGAAATCTACTTGAGTAGCAGAAAACGACTGCTTGCACTGTGCAAGATGCGGTTTGCACTGATTGCACAGTGCGGACAAGCATCCGGCACTGTGCAATCAGTGCGAACAGCATTTTGCACAGTGCACTACGAAGTTCGCGTAGCTCGCGAAGTGCACTGCACGTAGCTACGCGTAGCGCTACTATGCGAACTATGCCCAGGGGTAGCTATGGTTCAATTGTTGATTGTATGTGGCATGTGCTCTGTGCAAAAAGATTGCCCTCACTCACAAAATGGTCACCAGCTACATGGTCAAACAACAAGCAAGGAGGCATGGAAAACAAAGAATACATGCAGGCCGGTGGATACTAGCTACACAAAATGGCCCCTGTCCACATGGCATGTAGAACAAAAACAAACGTGGCGAAGACAAACACACTCACAGACACACTGGTCAGACACAGGAGGCATGGTATACCTGAAGAAAACTCCACCATCAATTCAGTAATGCCAAAAACGAAAAACAACTGAGCTATAAGAATTTTACCACACACATCCTCCCAAGGCATCAAATATTACCCCACCTATTCCATTTTTGAAGAAAAAAAAGTGAAATATAAAAAAACACATCTTAAATTTAATCCAATGCCATCCCTGCCCTCAAAGATGTTTTTAAGCAACATATACAAGAGGCACCCATGACTATTACCGGGCCTATATGCTGGATGGTCTGTTGGCAAACTAGGCCACATAGAAAAAGAAATTGCTACTGTAAATTTATTAACAAACATGGAGAAAGTGTACTGAACTGTGCAACATTTTATCTTTACAAAAGAAAAATTAAATGCAAAAATAACTAGCAGCTACTGTAACTGCAAGCCACCCCACATAATACATTTTTAAAAATAAAAGTACAAATAAATTCTGGCGCATGTCGTCTAACAAACAAAGAACACCCTTTCTACAACAGTTTATGAACTTACTTGTGATGTCACAAAAATAAAGTCCATAAATCCAATGGTGTATATGCTGCAGACAAAGAGAGTGATCGTTCCAGCTCCAAATCCAAATGAAAAGTGATCAGGAGATGAACAAAGCACTGGGAGGAGCATGTTGGACAGGAACAGGAAGTTGGATCCTCCAGGGCACTTCCTTCTTGTTGAAAAAAAAAGGAAAATAAAAACAAGGCTTCTTGCAATAAAACAAAACTTGCACAGTCCATTAGAGTATAATTTTTACTACAAAAATTATTTTCAAGTAGATTAAGCTGCCTCTCGAATAGATGACCTGCTCGAGGTGCATCTGTGGTCACTTGTGCTTGCCAGCGTCAAGAAAAAGATGGCGGAAGCCGCGCTAGCGGCCGGGAAGTCTTGTTGTGCTTGCCAGTGCATGCCAAAACAAGTTTAGCGCGCGCCAACAGAAAAAAATTCCACCACACCCAGGATGGTGGAATTTAGCGAGAGCGCCGCATTACATAAGTAACACAGAGTTAACAAATTCCACAAACTCTGTGAGCAGAGGGAATTTTTCTACCTAAGCCTACTTTTTTCAATGCTGCTGGTGTCCATGGACTCTATCTCAAGTTTGCACACTCACAAAACACTAGTACCACTCCCACCAATGCATTTTTCAAAGTTTTTGTCATGAGACTTCCGGTTTCAGTTCCAAAGGTTTTTTTACCCACTCCGCACACTTTACTTGTTTTTTTTAACAGTGAACATCCTATAAGCACCAAAGTGAGCCTAAGTGTCACCTAACCACTTTTTAAGTCGTGTTGAATGTATTAATATATACTAAAAGCATCCCCAGAAGTTCGCAATCTCTATACTGAAAATCACAGCGCTGACGGAATTTTGGTGGAGGGACATGGGGGTGGACTTTGGTTGTGGGCTTTGGAATCTGAGACTGAGTCTGCAGACCTTGTACATTGTTGTTAGAGTGAGTTTCCGAATACATTTGCACAGTAAACATCAAGCAGGCCATAAGCATCTTCTAAATGATCATTTTCAGGCATAAATACTTTGCTTTGATATATTAAAAGTCCTTTTCATGTCTCTGAATGCCTCACCCACCCATTCCCTGTACTCACGTTCATTTAGCACATTTAAATGATTAAACAATGTCATACCTATGTACTTCTCATCCCCACAAAACAGTATCATTGCGGTCACTGTAAAGCACTGCAGAGTGTATTTGTACTCAGCTGTTTCACTCTGGGATGTCCTACATCTACTTCTGTTTTGTTAAACGTTTTCCAAAGGTGTTTATTCATTCATTGACTTTTATTCTGATATATACTTAAAATCCCAGCTGTAGACTATGTAGGTGTCCACCCACAAATGCAGTTCCCTACTCTTGCCCTTCTAAATAATGCATCCTACATATGAGCACGTAGTTAGAGTACAAAAGAACACCCTCACATAGCTACCCAGGATTGTGTTAGAAATGTGGAGCTTGCAATGAGGTAAACCGTTGTTATCCCTTCACTTTTCCTCGAAGGATGCGTTGCCTGTTCAGTCTCGAGGTCTGTTCTTTAATAATCTTCATTCAAGCTCCTTCCTATCCTTCATATGTGTCGTTATATTTAGCAATTCTCTCTCTCCACGGGCCAGCCTCTCGTCTTTCTGGCCCTTGTCTGCTTTGAGGTCAGCTTCTTTAATAGTTAACCTGCTTTCCTCTATAGCTAGATTCTCAAGGGCCACATTATAATGCTGAAACTGTTCTGAGGCGTACACTGAGGTGAAGGGCTCTTTACTCCCTCCCCAAATAATAACCTAAAAATACATGACTAATATAAACCTTCCAACACTTTTGGGTGCAGTTGACATACTTCCAAATATTGCCAATCAATTTGTGATGCAACATTTCATTCCAGTTCACACTCGCCTCCCTATCTAATGGATCTACATCAATCTCAAACTATGAAACAACGATCCTGGAACCAACAGAAGAGGGACCGTAGGGGACAGCTTCTTTATTAGGGTTGCCTCCATGCCATCTGTCAGTTCTTACTTTGTAAAATAATAAGTGCCAGAGCTCTGACCAGGAGGCCACTGCAGCTTGCACGACCCATTGCCCCAGTTATCGCTGCCAAAACAACTACTAACCGTCGGTCTCACCGGCAAGTGCGACAGTTCGGATTGTTCCAGGTCCCCCATGCTAAATGAATGGCTGTGGAGGCAGGTATTAGTACATTTTAATGTATATTGTATTTATAAACAACAGTTGTTCTGCTCATCTCTAAATCTGGTAAGCAGGGCCACCATGTGCTAGACTGCCATAAGTGTGGTGTTGACAATTAAGTGCCGGTGCCGAGCACCGGAAACAAATGAAGTGCCGTTGCCGAGCCCCGAAAACCACTGGCTCAAATTAGGCACTGCCATTTGTCCTTGTAAACAACATAATACCAGGAACTGTGGGGAGCCACCTGTTCAGCTGCATTATTAAACACGTCTGGTGGCTGGGGAGTTTTTTTCCAGCCTGCTGTAGTTGTCAGTTCATAAAAATGGCTGGGATATTTGAGATTTCTCACTCTTGCACAAATATATCACGGAGAGACATAGGCACTAGTTTTGGTTCATAAATTTCCAGTCTTGCTTAGAAGTTGCTCAGGGAATCAGGGGCCCTGGTATTCGATTGTGACTCAATCTCTCAAACACTTTCGGATCATTAAGTTGGATTGTGAGTAATTAACCCGTTGGCAAGAAGCTTGCTCGGATTACATGTTCCCTTAAATCACTCAACGAGATGATCCAGGCCTAACTCAATGATGTTTCCATCTTCATTGTCTTAATCGCATTTCTTAAATCAGACATTTTTGGCGAGGTTGTTCTTTACAACTCCCTGTTGTGTTCTTAAAGATTTTGGTCCCAGCTGCACCTAAAGTACTAAATGAAAGTATCCAAAGTTAAGAAATGTAGTGGAAATCTTTTTAGCATGGCACGAGACAATAGCAGCTGCTCAGAAGGCTTCAGCTGTACACATACAGTTAAAAGCACTGTCATCACAAAGAGTAGGCTGTGTAATTCCACTGGAATATGTATATGAGGAGTAGACAGCAGTGTAGTCTTCAGCACTAGGGCACTCATTTAGAATAGGGCAATACATCGGTAAGCTAAATTGAAGTACAATTACCAGCTGGGCTGGACTGACTGCACCTCTAATTTTGTATATCGCACTTGACATGAGACATAACTGGTTGCAACTGATTTAATGAGGATACAAGTGTTGGGGGTTCATTTAAAGGACTCACATATACTCTCTCCTTTTCTGCATGTTTTCCTGTAGTATTTCGCCTGGAGACACCACGGAGCTGCGGTGATCTCGCAAAACTTACAATTCATATGGGAATATATCGCAATTGTCAGGCTACTCACAGTGAGGAACATAGCGGGTTAACTACCAATCTCAGAATAAGTGCAAACTCTGAAAGGTGCAGAAAGTTTGTTTCGGTACAAAAACTGGTATGTAGTTGATGGAGCGAGATAGAAAACAAAATTTTGTTTAAACTCGCAAAGTCACATTTCCATAACATGAATAAAATTATTAATGATTTGTGATATGTCGTGCTAATACAACCTAGATTAAACTTTACACGTGGGGGGACTAACATGTGTGCTCATAAACGTGCATAAATGTTGCATCTTTTTGTTCGTGCAAAATAATAAAATAATTTATTGTTTTCGTTTTTGTCATTACTAACTGCTGCATATTTAAAATAAGCATGTGCTTGTTTTGCTTATTCTTGTCTGTATGATGTCATTTCTACTATTCTAGGTGCATATGGGTCTCATAGAAAAACGGAGACTGGTAAATATAAACGCTGCTTTATTTGTTTGCAATGGCTAGGTAACATTTTGATTAATCGGGTGGGTTAATTATTTAGTAAACCATGGGGTGGATACAGAATATACTTTATTTCTTACATTAATACTTTTCTTGTGTTTGTTTTATACTAGAAATCATAAGTTGCCTGCTTTTGAGGCCTAGCTATTTGAGCCGCAAAATAAAAGCTGATCTGTAATTCTGCAGAAAGTCACGAGACGCCCATTCTGAATTAAAACGTTTATTGAAGCTGCATTCACAAAGCAAAAACTGATGAGCTGACATCATTCTGTCGGACATGGCCAAGGTCGAAAGTGAACTTTTTGTCAGTCCTTAACTTGGCATCCGCGGAAGTTGCACTGTAAGACTATGGAAGCTGCGAGGATGACTTAAAACAAAGTTGCAATCGCAGGAAGCCTCTGGCTTCACGTGGAAGAGACAATGGTCTTTGTAAGACATGATTTTGTGGAACTTTTTAAGAATCGGGTGACATGTCACTTGTCACTTTCAGCCAATGGGACGTCGAGTATTTCTGAAAACTTTCCTTTGCTAGTTTAGTTAGCGTAGAAAGGTATAAAAAGTCATGCCCTTAGGGTTGGGCTGGCTGCTGCTTTCTGACTTTCCGATGAGGGTGATGTGTTGCTGGACTTTGCGTGGAGCACGTAAGAATCCTCAAAGAACTTTACTTTAATTTCTGTCTATTTAGCTCAGTTAGGGAAATAGGTTTTAGAAATGCTAAACTTTATATAATTTCTTTAAATTGATTCAATTGCTTAAATTGTAATTTTCTTATTTCTTACCATCATGCTTGCTTTAATGCTAATAAAATTTCATTTATAAAACTTACAACTTATATACCATAATCTAGAAAATAAAATCTTACTTTTGACAAACAAGCTGGTCTTGGTTATTTAGAAGTATAGGTTACCTTTAGCTAGATCACGTCGCCTATAGTGGTCATTTAAATGATTGGGTTTTATTCTAATGACAATATTCTTTCTGCAAATGTATAAAATGTTTATAGTTTGTAAATAATGTGTATATAGATTTATTTGACCACCTGATTCAGTAGGCCCAAAAATATATCAGGTTCATAAATGGGTCCATGTATAGTTTAGAATTTTGTTTATAGGTTATGAAATTGGGTAGCGTAGTTTATGATATATTTTCTATAGCCCGCTGGATCAATTATCTGGTAGCAGAAATTGATGGTTGCTAAGGGGTAACCAAGGTAACATGTTGGTTGCTAAGGATTACGTCATGGTATACAAATAGGATTAATGTTTTAACACTTGTTAAGTTCGTTTTTCGTGCCTATCTGTAAGCTATACCGGTATAGATTGTGTGGCGAGAAATTAGTCACGCAAGCCATCTGTTCGTTTGTAGTGATATCGCCGAGTATCACAAGAGGTATCGCCGTGTACCATAGTGTTGTCGCCGAGCAACACAGTTTTAGGGCTAGGTCTGATTCTTGTATAGTGAGGATTTTCTAAGAAATCAAAGCAGCATGAGAATAGGGACAAAGCGCCTTCCATAAAACTCACTGTGATGAGAGTATTAGTTATATCCGAGCTTGAGTGAAGGGTAAAATTTAACGTCGGTGCATGATTATCTATAAACAGGTTAGAGTCCTGTACGGGTACATGTTTCATATCTATAAACAGGTGAAAGCCCTGTACGGATAACGTCGTTATTTTGCTAACGGTGCATGATTTCTATAAACAGGTGAGAGTCCTGTACGGATTTCATGTGTGTTTGAATTTAGGGAATTTTCCGTGTAAAAGTGCGAGTTTGAATTGTATTTTATGTTCAAGTGGAACTCTTAGAACTTTCACTTCGCGGTGGGTTCAGAGCAAAGCGAGTTCATAATTATACGTGTTAGAAGGGTGGGGTAAGGTTACTCTACTGACAATTGAATATTATCCTTAGTGTGAATAGCGCCGTCTATTCCGAAGTGTGGATACTTGAATGTATGTAAACTATCCTAATTAGTGAAACGAACAGATGTTGTCTTTATAAGTGATTGTTAAGAATTAATTTACACCGAAAAGTGTTCTTAAAATGGCGCTGTGAAAAGATTTTGTGAAGGAGGGGTAAGCGCCAGGAGTGAGAAGCGAGAAACCGCAGCTGCTGTGTACGTCACAGAGCCGCGCTGGGATTGGGTGACCTACGTCACAAGCTGTATTCTGATTGGCTCCTGAGTCTCTGACGGCCTGTGAGCTGATTGGTCCTTAGGAAAATCTCCAAAATTATTGGTCGAGCTGAAAAGTGACGCAGCTCAACTGCCATTGGCTTGTTAGTGTATTTCGCGCACGGATTGGTTGTTTTGCGGAACATCCCGGAAATATTTTACGAACGATTTTGTGAATTAAATTTAACTTTTAAAAATGAGTTATCATTTTAAACATGTTGAGAAAAAGACAACATTATTTCAGAAATTTAAGAATTTATTTTCACCTGACAAGAAAATCGAAACGCGAGGTGGTAAACTACTTCATAAGTATAAAACACCTGCAGCATACATGGAAGGTGAATACGGATATCATACTGTCTTATGGTTCGACAGTTGGAAACGTTATACTAAAAACGATGGTGTTTTGACTTGGCCTGATGATGGTTCATTTAATGTAAGAGTTTTAAGAAACTTACGAGAGAAAATGAATGCTCTTGTTCCAAAACCGAGACCAACTCAATTTGAAGCTTTAGTTGAGTGGGAAGATGAGATGTATCAGTTACAAAGAGAAGCTAGTGGAATTAAAAGACCTTCTAAAAATCCATCATGGAAAAGAGAAACTCATGAAGATAGATTACGAATGTGGAGACAGGGAAACATGAGTGAAGGATTGTATTTAATTCATGAAATGGTAATGGGTTCTCCTACAGGAAAATCTATGGAAAGTGAATCTGAGGATGCAATTATGGAAGAAATATATACAACTGCTAAAAATAAACAGCCTAATCAGCCTTTGAGACCTTCTAGATCATGGTCTACTCCGGTGGTTTCTACTGAAACTTCACCGAGTGCACCTCCAATTAATGAAGCTCCTAAACTTTATCCAAATAATTGTGAAATCACTGAAACTCCTAGAAGACCAGAATTTGAGAATGCTCGAAATGAGGGTAGACATTTTTCAATGACTCCAAGAGCAAGGGAACCTCCAAAAGAATATACAAGAGAGACAAGAAATGTTGAGGATGACGATTATAATGAATACTTAAGGTCTAAAGAAGAATTAATTAAAAGAATGACAAAAGGCATGGAAGCTGTTACAGTTCCAGTAACAATAGGTCCTGTTCAGCCTGTATTTGAACAAAGAAATACAAACAAAACTGGATTAACTATTCCTTTAAATACAGAAATTCAAAAGCCTGCTGAAAAATTTTATTCAGATTTGACAGAATTAAACACTTCTAGATCGAGAATGCCTGATTTAACTTTCAATGAGGATTTATCTCCAAAAACACCAATGGGTGCTATGTCAGATGTAGGAAGTCCTGAAGTCAGGGTAACTACACCAAAGCTTGATGTGGCCAAATTAAAAGCAAATATAGAAGAATTAATAATTGGAACAATTGGCCCAGATAGTTTAAATTACTATCGAGATGATGAACTATTATTCATTTGCAAAAGTATTCAATGGAAAACGAAAAATAAATATGATCAATTAGAGGATCTAGCTGCAGAACTTGAAATCGATGTGGGTAAACAAAAGAATTTTGCAAAACATTACAGATTAGATTTCTCAGAAAGCGACATTGAGAGTTTGAACTCAATGGGAAGAATAGTTCACATTAAAGATTTAATTGTCTATATCAAAAAGCTAGGAGAACTGAACAAATGGAGAGTTAAATGGACTAAAAGGAAGGAAGATGAAAGATTAGAAAGAATGTCAAAACAATTTCCAATGAGAGAAGTTGCAGGTGGAGGATATGTTCATGTCCCATGGTCGAGACAGGACATTCTGTTATTCACAAATGACTTTCCAAAATTAAGAGAGAAACCTGTTGAGTGGTACAGGCAAGTCGATAGATTTATCAAAGTGTCAAAAGTTCTGTGGATTGATTTGGATGGATTTTTTGACATTGTTGTTCCATCTGATCTTTGGACAGAATGTAAAATATCTATTAGTTGGCCAAAAACAGAACCTGAGCGAATTAAAGAAACAGGTGCCCCGAATCCACTTGTAATGGATTTTTATGAGAAAGTAATTGTTTGGATGAAAAACAAAATTCCACCCAAAGAAGTTGATTGGGTTAAAATAGAAAGAACAGAGCAGGAAACAAAAGAATCAGTTCATTCTTTTTATGAAAGGCTACTGTTAATCTTTAAACAATACAGTGGTTATGAAAAATTAGATGAGAAAGACATGAGTCATTTTATCTATAGATTTGTTTATGGACTAAAACCTGAAATTGGAGAAATGATCAGAACTAGTATTGTCGGATGGCAAGCACTATCTATAGATGATATTCTGAGAAAAGCAAAATATTGTAGCGATGAATTAGAAGTAAAACAGAAGAAGTTAAAGGAGAAAGCCATGTGGGCACAGGTAAAGGTAGCTGAGCAACAGATTGCCAGCATGGGAAATAAGAACACTAATTTTGTTCAAACTGGAAATACGAACCAGATACAAGGAAAGTTTAAAGGTAATAATTTCCAAAAGAAATTTAGCCCAAAAATAGAAGAGCTGAAACAAAGATTACCTTGTTTTAATTGTGGCGAAATTGGACATTGGAGGGACGAGTGTCCTCATCCTCCTAGAAACTTAAAGAATCCCTTATTGAATCCACAGATGCAGAATGGTGTTAACGTGCAGCAACAGCTACAGATGCAACAGGGGTTAAATGAATTTAATATTCAGCGACAATTACAACAACAGCAACAACAACAGGTGAATAATCGTCAAGACCAGTTGCCACAACCACCTTTTCCGAATTGTGGGGGAGTTCAAAAATATAATCCAAACGTGGGATTTCAGGGATGTGAACAGGTAATAAAACCACAAAAACAGCAAAAGCAGCAAAGGGTTCAAATGCAAAATGCTTCACAACAATTTTTATTAACAGAAAGCCAAGACAGTGATTCTGATGATTATTGCTGACGGTGCCCGAGAGAGGAGGAAGAGTGTGTTGTTGGAGCCACTCTTGAGGTTGACCAGTCTGGTCCTTATGTAAACGGGAAAGTTAATGATGTAGACATCACTTTTCTAGTGGACACTGGTGCTACCCGTTCTACTGTTAGATCAGTGGAAATTGAAAACCTACCTCTCTCTGGGGATACCATCCAAGTTGTCGGAGTAAGTAATCAGCAAATTAAAACAGACTTAACTGATCCAGTACCAGTTGAAATTGGAAATTACAGAGACAAACACAGATTTGTGGTTTGTAATAGTAGTCCAGTAAATCTATTAGGTAGGGACATCCTATGTAAAATGAATTGCAGAATATATTGTTCTCCTGAAGGAGTTGAATTACAAACAATGGAGGAAGATGGTTTGTACAGAATGACAATGATGATGATGGAAGCAGAAGAAACAAAATTGTTTCCTGCATTTGAAGAAAAAGATTTACCTGAAGAGCTAAAAGAAACAGTGAAATCTGAAATATGGGATTTTACTGGGAATGAGATGGGTCTGATGAAAAACGTAGATCCTGTTAAAATTGCATTGAAGCAGGGAATAGAATTTCCAAACACTCCACAATATAAAATGAAAACTGAAACAATTGAAGGTATTACACCTGTAATTGAAAAATTAATCAAGCAAGGTGTATTGAAAGAAATGAAGAGTAGCTCTTGTAATTCACCAATTATGGGAGTTAAAAAGGCTAACGGAACATTTAGGATCGTACAAGATTTGAGAAAGGTTAATCAAATTGTTATTCCATGTTGTCCTGTGGTTCCAAATCCAGCAGTAATTCTATTTCAGATTCCATATGATGCTGAATGGTACACAGTCATTGACCTTTGCAATGCATTCTTTACTGTTCCTCTACACCCAGACAGTTATGAAATTTTTGCTTTCAGATTCCAAGGTAAGACCCTTGGATGGACAAGAATCCCTCAGGGCTATACAGAAAGTCCTTCAATCTTTAACGAACTGTTAAAAAGATCATTAGAAGATTTAGACTTACCAGGTAGGTCTACGTTGGTGCAGTATATTGATGATTTGTTAATTGCTGCAAAGACAAGAGAAAATTGTGTAACAGACACAATAATTCTGTTAAATCGCCTTGCAGAAGAAGGACATAAAGTGTCCCCAGCAAAACTACAGTTTTGCAAACAGGAAGTGAAATATCTTGGTCACAGAATTGCAAAAGGAAAAAGACAAGTAACAATAGAGAGAATAAAAATGATTCAAGCAATGTTACCGCCAAGAACACAAAGACAGGTCAGAATGTTCCTGGGAATGGTAGGTTACTGTCGACAATGGATAAGTGGATTTTCGGTAATTGCGAAACCACTACAAAGACTGACCAAATCAGATATAAAAGATCCAATTATTCTCAATGATGTTGAAATGGAATCTTTTGAGAACTTGAAAAAGAGCTTATGCCAAGCTCCTGCTTTGGGTATGCCAAATTATGAGAAAGATTTTGAACTGTATTGCAGTGAGAGAGAAGGATGTGCATTATCTGTGTTAATTCAGAGACATGGAAACCTAAAGAAACCTATTGCATATTTCTCTGCAGTTCTTGATCCAATTGCAAAAGCATTACCAGGTTGTTTAAAAGCAGTTGCAGCTACAAGTATCAGTCTTGAACAAAGTGAAGGAATCATTATGGGATTTCCTGTGAAAGTTTTTGTGCCTCATTCAGTTGAAATATTACTGACAAGAGGTAAGACTCAACATTTAACAAGTAGCAGATTGACAAAGTATGAGAAAATCATACTGGGAGCAGATAATGTTTCAATTTCAAGATGTTTGAATCTGAATCCTTCTACATTACTGCCTGATTCTGAAATTGTTGATAACATCGAGACAGAACATGAATGTTTAGATGTCATGGAATTCTGCACAAAACCAAGAAAAGACATCAAAGACAGACCTTTGCCTGAATCGGATTTTGTCTACTTTGTAGATGGCTCATGCTTAAGATCCGAAGGTGGTGTCTTGAAAGCTTCATACTCAGTTTGTACAGTCGAAGATGTTGAAGAGGCATCATGTCTTGAAGGAGTTCGTTCAGCACAAGTGGCTGAATTGATTGCTTTAATTCGTGCATGTGAAATATCAAAAGATATAAGAGTTACCATCATTACTGATAGTCAGTATGGGTACGGAGTTGTGCATGATTATGGACAACTCTGGTCACAGAGAGGATACATGACATCAACAGGGTCACCAATTAAAAATGCAGTTTTCATTAGAAGATTAATTGAAGCAATACAATTGCCAAAAGAAATTGCCATAGTCAAGTGTGCAGCACACACTAGAGGGACTGATTATATTTCTAAAGGAAATGCCTTCGCAGATGAAACAGCAAAGTACTGCGCAAGGAAAAATTATTCTTACAATCGGAATAGAAGTACAGAAACTGATTCAAATTCATTAATGCTAACAACTATTGTAGAAACATGGAATGAGATTAGAGATTTACAAAACGAAGCAGATGATGAAGAAAAAGACCAGTGGTTAAGATCAGATTGTAGACAACGTGATGAAGATGGAGTGTGGGTTTACAAAGATGGGAGAGTAGTTTTACCAAATTGCATGATTTCTGACATGGCCAGATTATATCATGGTCCTGCACATTTAGGAAGAGATTCTATGGTCAGACTGTTTAAAGAAACATGGTTCAATACCAAGTTTAGAACCATTGCAGAATCTTTTTGTCAAAGGTGTTTGTCATGCCAACAAATGAATCCAAACAGAAAATCAATGGTAGGGACAGGAATAATTGGTCGAGAGGGTGGTCCCTTTACCAGGTTACAAATAGATTTCATTGAAATGCCCTTACACAACTGTTTGAAATATGTACTTGTAATTGTATGCTTGTTCTCAAGGTGGGTAGAGGCTTTTCCTACAAGACATTGTGATTCAATTACAGTAGCGAAACTAATGCTCAGAGAAATCATCCCAAGGTACGGTTTTCCAGTCACTATTGAGAGTGATGGAGGAAGTCATTTTGATAACAAACTGTTGAAATTAATTTGCGAAGCTATGAGTATTGAGCAGAAAATACACTGTGCATACAGACCAGAGGCATCAGGTGTAGTTGAACAAATAAATGGAACTATCAAAAACAGAATTGGGAAAATGTGTCTAGAGACAGGAGTTAAGTGGACTGATGCTCTTCCACTTGTTTTGATGTCATTAAGAAGTACACCAGATAAAAAGACAGGTCTGAGTCCTCATGAAATTTTAATGGGAAGAGTTATGAGGCAAGCTTTTGTACCTGTAGGTAAACTGTTGAGCATAAATGACAGTGCAATTTTAGATTACTGTAAAGGGTTATCTGATATGGTAACTTCTGTGTCTAATCAGGTGGGAACTGAAGCTCAATCAAATGACAAAGTTTTGACACATGATCTGAGACCTGGAGACTGGGTCAGAACGAAAGTACATCGGAGGAGGAATTGTCTATCTCCTAGATGGCAGAAACCTAGGCAGGTAATCTTGATCACTACTAATGCTGTAAAGTGCAGAGGATTGAAGCGCTGGATTCATCCAAGTCATACTATTCCAATACCAACTCCGGAGAATTCTGATGTTGAAAGTGATACCACAGATGATTCTGATTCTGAAGCAGAAGACAGAACAGAAGGTGAAGTAATTCCAGATTCTGAAGATCGACAAGAAAGTCGACATCTGGAAACTGTGCCGGTGAATGGAAATCTGGCAAGAAAAGACTTAGAAATAATTGAAATAGATTCTGAAGGTGAAGAGAATCTGTTAAAAGGAAAGATAACTGAGGATTCGGTTGTCTATATTGAAGACAAAGAAGCTGAACCAAAAGAAGTTTCAGACCAGGAGAGTATCGAAAGGCAGAGAACAAGCTCTGAAGTAAGGAACAAAAATCCGAAATCTGGGAAGCTAGAGGTAATTGAGGAAGAGGAGGAGAACGAATTACCGAGTACCAGTGATGGAAGACAAAGTGAAGTTCCTGAAGGAGTGAAATTGCCATATAGAGAAGTTCCTGAGTCAATTGAAATTTCAGACTACGAAACTGAGGAAAGTGACGTGGAAGGTGGAAGTGAAAGCAGAAAGAAAAGGACTTGGAAATCTGAATCGAATAATTCTGAACCAAAGAAAAAGTACGTGAGAAAAGCAGACTACTGGCCTGGTGGAAGATTGAGAGTCAGATTGATTAAAAAGCCAATAGAACAAGTTGAAGAAATCAGTAGTCAAAAGAGTCCTGGAAAAGAGGTTGGAGTTGGAAGGAAAATAGAAGTGATATCGAGAAAAGGGAAGAGAATAATTAGACCAAACCAGAAATACAAGTCTCCTGAGTGGACTTACTTAGTAATTCCACCTGTTATAGACATATATGATAGTAGTGAAGAAGAAAACGAAATCCAAGAAATTAGTGACAATGATTGAAGTACAAATTTATTAAATTGGCATAAGGCTGAAGAAATCCTGTTAGTTGACACAAGGTCGAAGAAAAACTGTCTAGTAGAAGAAAAACTTATGTATGACATAAGGTCGAAGAAATCTTGTTTAGGGTTATAAAAAGAAAAATATTTTAAAAGGGGGGTGTATATAAATTTTAAAATTTATTTTTATTTTTAATTTTATTTTGAGGCTAAAACTAACCTAAAAATGCCTTACATTAAGGAGAGCACTTCAAAATGCTCTGTTTTTAAAAGATGCTGTAAGATGACTCTGGTGTGTCTGCTCATTTTAGTTCTGCTCTGGTTGATACTAGCTGTGATTATACCTTTAGAAATGAATAGAGAATTACATAAAATTAACTTAACAAGCAAAACTCTGGTTAGCCAAACTAAACATAGTGCATCTGCTAAAGTAATTGATCATCAACCTAACATTCATCAAGATAAATCAATAGGTGATTTTTCAAGCAATACATTCACAAAGCTTTTGAGTGAATATGTAAAGGTAATGGATGCAAAGGATTGTTATGTGTGCGTTAAGTTACCCGCTTCTGTTTCTGAGGGAGTAACATATAATATGCTTCCTCTCACTTATGCTGTTACATGTAGTGTATTAACTAGTTTATTTTATCAAACTGGTCGTTTAGAATATTACTATTCAAATTATGATGAGATTTTTGCTAATATCAAGATTGATAATGCTTTAAATAAGCATAAGAAAGCTAAACAATTAAGAGAATATTTCCTTGTTACTAATGAACTCACTTATGAGTATGCTTACAAGAATAATCTAACATGTAAATTAAGTGCTGAAGGGAAGAAATTTCTGAATATGGTTGAGGAGAGAAGAGCAATTTATAAGAGAAATGAATTAGTCAAGCAGACTAAGTCATCATTCTGGCAAAAAGAGGATGAGAAACTAAATGGCAAAATGCTTGAAAATATTGCAATTCACATAGACAAACCTGTTAGTGGAAAGCTTTGCATTAGAAGAGATAACACACTTTTTGATAATTATTTTGTAGGTGCAAGCAACTGTGAAGATACTTATCAAATTATGGGAGGTTGGGGATTTAAAGGTGGAAAAGATCCTATCTTTCCTGGAATTTATTTTGTTTGTGGTGACAAAGCCTACTACAACCTTCCAGACCATTGGTATGGAACTTGTTATGTGGGAATTGTTTTTCCTAAAGTGTTTCATGTTGACAGAGATTCAGAAGGATTATTTAAAATCCATAATTATGTAAATAGAGCTAAAAGAGAAACTTTTACTGAAGTTCTGGGAGATATTTTTCAAGCTGTAATACCTTTTGTTGGTATAACCCTAAATGCAGGGAGAATCAGAAAATTGTCCACTATAGTTGATAGATTATCAACTGACACTGCTGATGGATTTCAATTAGTGAATGTTGAAGTTATTGCAATTAGATCCATGGTAATTCAAGACCGTCTTGCTTTAGACATACTCTTAGCAAAAGAGGGAGGAGTCTGTGGCATTTTACATGTCCAACATTGCTGTACATATATACCGGATGAAAGTAAAAATATTGAAATGTATATTAAGAATATTACACAAATGCATTCTGAAATAATTCCTTTAGAAGAAGAAGATTTTACTGGGAAACTTTCAAATAGGTTTCAAGCAATTAAAAACTGGTTTCATAATATCGGAAGTTCAATTCTTGGCAAGATTCTGGCACCTTTGATTATAATTATATTCATTTTTATTTTGACTAAAGTAGGTTGTTTGTTGCATAAAAGAAAGAAGCATTTAAGAGAAAAGAAGAGAATTTATAAACTAAGAAAAGAAGAGGAAAGGGAGATTGAGTTGCAGGAGTTACATAGAGAGCGTCATGTTAATTGCAAGGATTATGCTGAAACAGACTTTTAGGTTTACTAATACAATGAATTTGAATCGATTTCTTATAAATTAAATTTACCAAATTTTTGAGTGCTGGTGTGGTGATTTGTTAATCACCAGATGAGGGAGTTGATGGAGCGAGATAGAAAACAAAATTTTGTTTAAACTCGCAAAGTCACATTTCCATAACATGAATAAAATTATTAATGATTTGTGATATGTCGTGCTAATACAACCTAGATTAAACTTTACACGTGGGGGGACTAACATGTGTGCTCATAAACGTGCATAAATGTTGCATCTTTTTGTTCGTGCAAAATAATAAAATAATTTATTGTTTTCGTTTTTGTCATTACTAACTGCTGCATATTTAAAATAAGCATGTGCTTGTTTTGCTTATTCTTGTCTGTATGATGTCATTTCTACTATTCTAGGTGCATATGGGTCTCATAGAAAAACGGAGACTGGTAAATATAAACGCTGCTTTATTTGTTTGCAATGGCTAGGTAACATTTTGATTAATCGGGTGGGTTAATTATTTAGTAAACCATGGGGTGGATACAGAATATACTTTATTTCTTACATTAATACTTTTCTTGTGTTTGTTTTATACTAGAAATCATAAGTTGCCTGCTTTTGAGGCCTAGCTATTTGAGCCGCAAAATAAAAGCTGATCTGTAATTCTGCAGAAAGTCACGAGACGCCCATTCTGAATTAAAACGTTTATTGAAGCTGCATTCACAAAGCAAAAACTGATGATCTGACATCATTCTGTCGGACATGGCCAAGGTCGAAAGTGAACTTTTTGTCAGTCCTTAACTTGGCATCCGCGGAAGTTGCACTGTAAGACTATGGAAGCTGCGAGGATGACTTAAAACAAAGTTGCAATCGCAGGAAGCCTCTGGCTTCACGTGGAAGAGACAATGGTCTTTGTAAGACATGATTTTGTGGAACTTTTTAAGAATCGGGTGACATGTCACTTGTCACTTTCAGCCAATGGGACGTCGAGTATTTCTGAAAACTTTCCTTTGCTAGTTTAGTTAGCGTAGAAAGGTATAAAAAGTCATGCCCTTAGGGTTGGGCTGGCTGCTGCTTTCTGACTTTCCGATGAGGGTGATGTGTTGCTGGACTTTGCGTGGAGCACGTAAGAATCCTCAAAGAACTTTACTTTAATTTCTGTCTATTTAGCTCAGTTAGGGAAATAGGTTTTAGAAATGCTAAACTTTATATAATTTCTTTAAATTGATTCAATTGCTTAAATTGTAATTTTCTTATTTCTTACCATCATGCTTGCTTTAATGCTAATAAAATTTCATTTATAAAACTTACAACTTATATACCATAATCTAGAAAATAAAATCTTACTTTTGACAAACAAGCTGGTCTTGGTTATTTAGAAGTATAGGTTACCTTTAGCTAGATCACGTCGCCTATAGTGGTCATTTAAATGATTGGGTTTTATTCTAATGACAATATTCTTTCTGCAAATGTATAAAATGTTTATAGTTTGTAAATAATGTGTATATAGATTTATTTGACCACCTGATTCAGTAGGCCCAAAAATATATCAGGTTCATAAATGGGTCCATGTATAGTTTAGAATTTTGTTTATAGGTTATGAAATTGGGTAGCGTAGTTTATGATATATTTTCTATAGCCCGCTGGATCATATTCACCACAGGTTTGTTAAAAGTAGAGATTCTGTGACTAGGACATCAACTCTTGCTTTCACATGACTGTGCCTGTATGATATTGAGATGAAATAAACGCGTGTTTCACATATTTCAAGGGCTCCTTAGACAGCGAGCGCTGACGTAGTTTGTGGATTTTGAGCCCAGCTAATAAAACGGCAGCAGTTATCTCGAGGCTTTGGCAGCAACAGTAATTTAGCCATATTACATTTGACCTCAGCTCAGTGCTTTACCGTTTCTGTCTGCAGTCTTACTTTCCCTCCGCTTGGATCCAATTTGTGTAAGGGGCATATTGCTGCAAAGGGATTCGTTGCTGTTCTTAGAATTTTCATTTCCCAGGGGTGAAGTTGTCCCCTGTAAAAATGCTGTGTCTGTCACAGGAAGCCGCGCAATGGAAGGAAGTGGGTTGCCAAAATGTGTTGATATGAATAATATTTTCAGGAAATATTTTATACACAATTTCTCATTCTTCTTAGGCTGGGGTCTTACCGCGCTTCTTCCTGTTGTGTTGGGGGGAGGGGGGGGAAGAAAAATACTACTACGCTGTTGCTGCTTTTGTAACCGTGCCCCATCATTATCGAGAGAAACGAGGTCTTTACTTCTCCGCACTTTCTCCTCTTCCGTCTTCAATTAAATCGCTCTTCTCACAGCTCGCGTCTGCACCCCTCTGGGCTTTTCCCAAACACACGAGTTGTTCTGGCTTTATTGGATTTCGGGAAAAATGACATCCGAGTGCATTTTCTTTTTTGTCTCTATTTCTGCTTTCCTCATCCATGTTCCTACGGTGTCTTACAGCAGGGTCGGATTGGGATCACAATTTGGCCCGGGCATTGACGAAAAAAGTGGCCCACATTCATGAGGCGTGGCCCATATTTAAGGGGCATGGCCCACATTCAAGGGGCGTGTCCTTTCATGAAAAAACATTTGCACAGACAAGGAATGAAAGTAGGGGGATACTGTTCTTGCGCAGGACACAGGGCCAAGTTGACAATGACCTACATGCTGAGCAACTAAAAAAAACAGCAAGGCCACTTTCTGTCACAAAATTATTCGAGCCCTCCAGTGCAGGAGCACCTGAAAAGCAGGAAAGCCCCTGCTATTACGAACCAACTTAGCCCTCCCCAGACCTTCAGCTCAGGAGCACATGAACAGAGGTAAGGCCCCTGCAATTAGTAAATTAATCAGTCCTCCAGGCCTCAGGGCAATGTCCTGTCAGGGGAGCACAAAACACAGCTGCTGGGTCATCCAAGGTAGCCAGGTAGCCAGAGGGAGGCTGAGGTGAAAATGGTGAGTTCCAAACATCACCTGGCCCCCACAGCGAGACCCATTCTTCCTCGCCCACTATGCCCTGAATGTGAAGGGCTGTGGGCGAGGTGTTAAGACTAACACTGTTTCTGGGCTGCTTCGGCCCCAGGGGGGGCGACGTGAAAATGGCTCATAGGCCTGAGCAACACCTGGCCCCCTGGGAGGCCGATTCTTGCAAACAATCACCCCTCCCCAGCCCAGCCTCAGCGTGATAGCTTGGCAGGGCAGGGGATGAAGGAGAGGCCACAGCTGATGATTGCTGTACGGCCGCACAGAGAGTCTGCTTTCATTTCTCTGTCTCTGTCTCAGTGCCCTCTATGGGCCGTTTTTTTCCTCCCCTTTCCTAGTCCACTCTCTGTGGACTGGGAAAGGGGAGAAAAAACGGCCCACAGAGGGCACTGAGACACCGGCCCTTCGGCCGATGCCCCAATGCCCGCCTTGCCAATCCACCCCTGTCTTACAGTACAGAGATGCTCCTTGCTCTTTCATTCGCCAGAATAGCCACTGATGTTCCAAAACGATCGGAATATGGCTGTCACTCATCTTTCATCAATTTACAAGGCAAAGCTCACGAATAAAATGACAAGGACAGTTTAAGAGGGGATACATCCGAATACGTGTGTTGCGATTAAGAATAAAAATGGTGAACCTCAGTTTGATTAAGATGTATTAATCATATGGTGCTAATAATCGTATGTACAATCAGTTGATGTGGATTTGCTCACCATCATTGAAAGATAAAGTTATCATCAAAGACCTTACAACTTTTGTCTTACTGCAAGAAAAGGAAGTGCTTAGTAAAATTGCATTTAAAAATGTTTCGTTTAATTCAGTGCATTGTTTGGATTTATTCGCGTTTTGGGCTTTTTAAAAAAAAATATTCATACGTTTTAGACAGGCAAATCCCATCTCAGTGAGGCAGAAGGACGTGCCTGTGCATCTTTTATCTCTAAACTGATGCTTCCTGTTGATTGCTAACTCTGCGGTAGAATGCTCCTGGGAGGATGAAATACGAGTTAACCATTAAAGGACTACACCAGTACCATTACCAATAAACTTTATTCGGTTTCAGACATAAAACCATAAAAGCCCAATAATAAAACGCTGCAATTCATTAAAGGAAAAATAAATAAACAAGTAAATACATCAACAACATTCATATGTTAAAAACAGTAGGTAAAATATCAATGTAACAACGCCTTTCTAAGATATTGTTACAGAAAAATATATAAACATATTTATATTGAGGTTAATCAATTACCCTCTAATATTCTTATATATTATTATAGCCTCCCATAAAAACTTGGACACCATTGAGCAAATTTCAAGAGAGTGAAATTGTAGAAAACAGGAAAGCTGGGCGGATTTGTATACATTTGAACTGCTGCAATATCGGCTTGAAGAATTGTGTCCAGGGTACCTCATCAAATTTACAAAAAAAAGTCAAGTATAATTCGCATTGTTCACTAATACCCTCAGATGGACACCTGACAAGAGTGGGTGACTAGTCATTTACTCTAGGGAATGTCAAAAAGCAATGAATGATGTTACATCTGAATTGGGTTAAAAAAAATCTATGCTGAGGAGTATACACATGTTCTAGATAAAAATGTATGTCCACGTTGGTTGACACCAGCTCAGGATTTAAAACAGTAGGCTCTCCATGCTCCTGGTAAAATCTTTGATCCTCCAACAAATGTATTTACATGTGTTTAATGTCTGCCTTCGTAAAACCATATAGGAGTTGGAGTCAATTAAAAAAAAAAATCCTGAATACCCAACCTACCCACAAAAGACCTTAACATATTTGAACCATGACATTTTATCTGCCTGATCAAAAGATAAACAATCAGTAATAATCATCCTGTTTTCCTTTTTTTTCAGGGGTTTTGCTGATTCTATTTTAGTGGCCTTAGGGATCTTGGCACTTTCCCACTGTAAATGCAGTGTGAAAGTGTGCGCGCCCTTCCTACACACGTTAGGAAGTGGTCCCTCAAGCCTGCCATTGCAGGCCTGTAGGTACACACTTGCACCCATTATGTTTTTAAACATGCAGCAAGCCTGCCAATTCTGACCTGTATGTGTGCAAATGCACTCATGCTCATGTTGGCCTTTCTAAATCATGTGCCAATCCTGAGGGGACCTTTCACTTCCCTTTGGTCAGCCCTGGGGTAAGTCTTAAGGGGTAAAACAAGTGGTAGGTGAAAGGCAGAGCAGGTATTCCTGTGTGTCTCCTGTCCAAGTAGTGAAGAATACCCATGCATGCTTTCACTACCAATGTGTTTTGCTCTTTCCGTAGGTTAACATGGGGGGATTGTTACAATTACTTCAAGCTGCTATAGTGGCTTACAGTCGAGCAGCCTCATAATGTTTCCTATCATTGGATTCACAATAACAAAACCTCTCTTGTGGCAAAGAGGGATTTGTTATTAACAGTTTAGAAATGCCACTTCTAGAAAGTGGGTATTTCTCTGCTCTAAAACCTTTCGTGTCCCTTTTAGGTTGACTCCAGTCCACATTGGAGGCAAGGGGGACACATCTGTCCATTCCCCAAAGACAGCTATAAACATTGGACATGCAAATCGAACAACAAACCTCTGGCATTTGAGGGCCTGGCTGGATAGATTGGAGGGAGAGGTTTTGACACTTGGCCTCTGGGTAGCCAGATTATGGTCTGGATTCCACGGTCCCATTACAGGCAGGACTGAAATTTAGGGGAGACATTTGTGGTTCAGAGGGAAACCCTCTGAACCCCCAACTTCAAAGGCACATTACAGAATAACTACTGGGGGCATACTCCAGCAGGGCAGAGATACACTTGTGGGGACATGAGACCAGAGATCCTGGAATTGTGCAGTGCACACTGCCAGAGGATTCTGTTGTGCACAAGGAGGATTACTGCAGTTGGAACGGACCTTGCACCCTTCCTGAATAATGGGTGGCCTGGGCTGACTACCTGCTGCTGTGTGGCACCCTGAAGTGTGCTCTCCAATGGCTTGTTTGCTTGCATCCTGTTCTCTTGTTGAGGTTTCAGGGATATCGAAGACCTCCCGTGAGGGACCCACACCATCTACTTGTGACACCTGGAGAGTAGGGCCCTCTTAAGTGCCCACCCTGCTGGATCCCTACTGATAGTGCAGCATGAGTGTGGAACTAAGTATTGTGCCTGGAGACTGAATTGCCTTGTGCAGAGCCCAAAAAGTACTGCATGCATCCAAGGAGTGTTGCCCCAGCAACGTGGGGCCTCAACGCGCATAAGTGTCTTCTTGGGCAGAATCACCGTTTGCGGGGCCCCGCATGGCCTGCTTTATGGACCATTCTGCATCTCTCGTGCAACATGCCGACTGCATGCTCTTTGCGTGCGGTGTCCAATTCACAGGTTGCGACCCTTGTATGTGAGGGCATACCCATAGTAGTGCCTCATTCTACCTCATACATCACTGCTGAACTTGCACCTGTGTGTGTGACCGGAATTGTCTGGTACAACCCGCATCAATGTGCACCAGATGTTGCACCTCATTTCCAGTGAGGTACCGAATTTGCTACTCTTCATTGTGTATGACTAGAATTTTCTGATGTGACCCATATCAATGCGCACCAGACATTATGCCTCATTTCTAGGGAGGTACTGAGTTTGAGACTCTTCAAGGTGTGAGACCGGAATTTTCTGGTGCAACTCATATCAACACGTACCAGACATTGTGCCTAATTTCCAGAAACGATGCAGAGGAGAGGATTCATGTTCCGGGTTGCCCGGATTGCCTGGGTGCTACTTTGACCAGCCTGTCTTTGACAGGGTGCCTCCTTCTTCAAGATGCTCCCCTGCTTCATCCCCCTTTCATCCATTGTTCCTTTTGTGCCCTCAGTGCCGCAGACCAACTGCTCTCGCCTCACTCGGCCCAACCACTTTGTGTTGCCAGGTAGTATTGCCCGGACCGGGCCAGGATGGTGAGAGTAATTAAGTGGGCTAAGGAACGCTTCAGAGAGTGATCAAAAGCAGGTCAAGAGACTGCGTGACCCCCGTGGTTCGCAGAACTGGGTTGGTGCCGGAAGGCACGGTGTGGAATCCTTTGGTCGAATGACTATCGCACTCAGCCTGCTTCTGCTCAGCATACAGTGGGTGAACTTCCCAAGTAGTGGCCAAACCTCCATTTGTTGACTGACGTTTAATCAGCCCTGTTACCTACCCCCATCTTCTTCCCTGGGACCCTGACTAGGTGTAACTCTGGCTGTGAATGGCCTAGAATCAGGGGAGGGGGGGTTATTTCTCTCCAGCCCGTAGTAGCAGAATGGTGGAGAAGGGATTGGGTCAAGGGGTCTGCGTGAGCATTATCAACTGACCTGCAAAATATCAATTGCAACGCATTACTGTACTGCGTGTGTGTGTGTGCGAGCGCTCTTCATACGGACCTGCCTGAGATCTCTGGCACCAGGTGTTGGTGCTGAGTGAGTGTGTGGGAGTGACTGCCTGTTAATTACAATTTTAGCAGTTGCTTTCCTTTTTCTCTTTGGCACTGGGTAAGTCTCAGGGGCACAAGAAGAAAGGACTTAAAATGAAAGGGCTTCATGGGGAACACAAGGATTTAAAATGGCATTGCAAAGTTCCCCTTCTCACTTCCAGGTAGTTCTGCCATAGAATTTGGGGAACGACCAGTTGCTTTTCTCAGTAGTTCTTGTGCAGGTGCCAATTTCTCCTCCGCATTACTAACTTCCTTATCAATAGTACCCATGGCGTTTGTCACATGGGTAGCTATGGGTTTTTACCTCGGACATTGTCAAGATGTATGCTCAGCTTTCTCTTCCTTATTTTAGAAATAGGATGAAAATATCACAGTGCTGGAATGAGAGGGGTGGCTGAGCCCAGCCTCTGCTGTGCTTGGACAGGTGTTGATGGGCATGCTCTTGATCCAGCACTGCAGAACCTGCAAGCAACTTTTAAACCCCCGCTTAATGCTGCTAGGTGTCCCTCCCCCTCTTGGCATACAGGGAATTATGGTAGATGGAGTCCTGGTCCTGTTGACCTCCCAGAACAGAGCACCACATGCTGCAGGACCAGCAGGCAGCTTTTAAACGCCCGCTCAGTACTGCTATGTGTCCGTTCACCTGCTGGCATACAGGGAATTATAGTAGATAGAGTCCTGGCCCCACTGAGCCTCCAAGAAAAGAGTGTTTACACATATCCATATGCAAAGCCTGGGGATTCTAGCTGGTCTTAGAAATACAAAACAGTGATGGATGGAATGTTTGAATCCCACCATTTACTTTGTTGTTTATCTATGTGAGACAGGTATGCCTTAATGTTGGCTATCTGTTCACTGTGCATTTGGATCCAAGCAGCACCTCTCTGAGGAGACCTAAAAATGACAAAACTAGTCTGTGGCTCCTTGTGTTCCCATGTAGGAAAGGTGATAGTGACCACAGTATGTGGTAAACTTTTTCTACTGGAGCAGGCTTAAGGCTGATATGTATATTGATGGTCTCAGTCTAAAGTGGCATAGGGAAGTACAGAAAAAGTGATGAATGGACTGCTTAAAGCAGTTGCAGCCACTGGTAATTACTCTGGGCCGCATCCCAGTCCATCGTTATTTGCACATCATGCCATCTCAGATTGTACAAAGCCATACGCAAATCAGTCTTGACCCTGCTCCAATGGTAACAGTCCCATGCACACTGTTTCACTTGAACCAAGCTATACATGACTCATGATACCTAACTAGTGTGAAACCAGGCCTAGATTGCTTGTGTTCCGGTTAGGAAGGACCAGGCCTGGCAGTTCTGGCTGGACTGTTCCCATTGGATCAGGATCAAGATTGATTTGCATATGGCCGGGTCCAAAATGTGGTGGCTTGATGTGCAAAATAACGAGGATTGGGCTGCGGTCCAAGTATTTACCAGTGGCTGAGATTAAATTGTGCATTCCGTCTATCACTTCTGACTTAGGGCGACACATAGGGGTCGATTATGATGGCGGACGGAAACGGGATCCGTCCGCCACGGACGCGGCCAAGATACTCCCGACCGCGCCACGGAGAACCCGCCGTTGCGATTAGGATAAAAATGCCATTAAACACCGTCCGCGGCGGACGGAGTACAGCAAACCCCGTCCGCGGCGGACGGAGTACACCTGAGACCGCTGCAAGCGGACGGAACCCAAGAAACTCCGTCCGCCGCGGACGAACATGACCGCGGGAACAGGCACAGCCACCGCAATACCTGTGGATGCTTCGTTCCCGCGATTAGGATAACGCCGCCAGTCCCACGGAACTCACCCCCATCCACGACCGCTGCGGAAACAATGCTACGAGAAATCCAGCATCCCAGCGGAAGGACTACATGGACACCATCCCTACCGTCAAACCAATTCACAAATGGCTGACGGAAGTAAATACAAAACACACTACACAGGACACCCACCCACCTGAAACACCCACACCAATCACAAGCCACAATGACAACCCCCCAAGCACCTACTAATCCACTCAAGTCAACACACCCACCTTGCACCTGACTGCCATCAACCATTGGGACACAACCACGACACAGACTATAAAATCACTCCCACCCACTACCACAGTCCTTTGCATCACAGCATAGCTACTAGCAAGAGGCCCGAGACGACGAACAGCAGAGAGAAATTGCACACATAGAACCACCACCCAAACACACCCACCATACAAACACTCACCACACCATTCCTACACACCACACACCTGCACCTACCAAAACAATCAACCCACACCTTGAGCACCATTGCACCCAAAAAAAAAAAACAAATTCACGGAGACAGAGTTGAAGGTCATGGTCGATGAAATCATCCGTGTTGAACCCCAGTTATTCGGGACACTAGTCCAGCAGACCACCGTGGCCCAGAAAAATCACATGTGGGACAGGATAGTAACTCGGGTGAATGCGTCAGGGACCGTGCCAAGGACAAAGCATGAGATCCAGGGTATGGGCTCCGGCGGTGGCATGACCTAAAAACCAGGGTCAAAGGCATCCGTGCCAAAAACCATCTGCAAGCACATCACACTGGCGGCGGCACACCGCCGGAGCCCATACCCTATACTGATTGGGAGAAAAAGGTGCTGGGCATACTGCACCCAGAGAGCATGGAAGGAATTGAAGAAGGAGAAGAGGCTGGTAAGTAAAAACCAAGCACCACGAGCACATCGACATGGCCTGCCTCACACAACTGAGAAGAAAAAGCTCCAAGGGCCCTAACCTATGCATGTGGGCTACATACTCACCAAAATGTAAACGACTCCCAACAGGCCCCCATGTCCACAAGGAGGGTGGTGGAGGGTGGGGTGTGTGTGAGAGGTTGGTGGGGTGTGTGTTAGACCAGCACTACAACTCCCAACAGGCCCCCATGTCCACAGGGAGGGTGGTGGAGGGTGGGGTGTGTGTGACAGGTGGGTAGGGTGTGTGTTACACCAGCACTACAACTCCCAACAGGCCCCCATGTCCACAGGGAGGGTGGTGGAGGGTGGGGTGTGTTTGACAGGTGGGTAGGGTGTGTGTTAGACCAGCACTACAACTCCCAACAGGCCCCCATGTCCACAGGGAGGGTGGTGGAGGGTGGGGTGTGTGTGACAGGTGGGTGGGTGTGTGTTAGACCAGCACTACAACTCCCAACAGGCCCCCATGTCCACAGGGAGGGTGGTGGAGGGTGGGGTGTGTGTGACAGGTGGGTGGGGTGTGTGTTACACCAGCACTACAACTCCCAACAGGCCCCCATGTCCACAGGGAGTGTGGTGGAGGGTCGGGTGTGTGTGAGAGGTGGGTGGGGTGTGTGTTAGACCAGCACTACAACTCCCAACAGGCCCCCATGTCCACAGGGAGGGTGGTGGAGGGTGGGGTGTGTGTGAGAGGTGGGTGGGGTGTGTGTTACACCAGCACTACAACTCCCAACAGGCCCCCATGTCCACAGGGAGGGTGGTGGAGGGTGGGGTGTGTGTGAGAGGTGAGTGGGGTGTTTGTTACACCAGCACTACAACCCCCAACAGGCCCCCATGTCCACAGGGAGGGTGGTGGAGGGTGGGGTGTGTGTGACAGGTGGGTGGGGTGTGTGTTACACCAGCACTACAACTCCCAACAGGCCCCCATGTCCACAGGGAGGGTGGTGGAGGGTGGGGTGTGTGAGAGATGGGTGGGGTGTGTGTTAGACCAGCACTACAACTCCCAACAGGCCCCCATGTCCACAGGGAGGGTGGTGGAGGGTGGGGTGTGTGTGACAGGTGGGTGGGGTGTGTGTTAGACCAGCACTACAACTCCCAACAGGCCCCCATGCCCACAGGGAGGGTGGTGGAGGGTGGGGTGTGTGTGAGAGGTGGGTGGGGTGTGTGTTACACCACAACTCCCAACAGGCCCCCATGTCCACAGGGAGGGTGGAGGAGGGTGGGGTGTGTGTGAGAGGTGGGTGGGGTGTGTGTCAGACCAGCACTACAACTCCCAACAGGCCTCCATGTCCACAGGGAGGGTGGTGGAGGGTGGGGTGTGTGTGAGAGGTGTGAGAGAGGTCACTGAAAAGTAATGTATGCCAATCAAAACATGTCATGTCCAAAGTATTGATCATCAAAACTTTTTTCCCACAGGTGATCGCAATTTGACTGGTGGAACCAGCAACCCGCCGCCATATTCTCCTCACTCACATCCAGGACTCTCTGGGGAGGATGCCACAGCCAGCTCCGGTGCGGAGGAGGAAGTGGGCCAATGCACACTGCCAGGGCCATCTGGCACACTGGAAATCCCTGCCTCAACAACCGTGGCCTGTGTCACTCCTGCAACACCTGCCACAGTGAGCTGTAGAACCACCACCACCACCACCATTACCACCACTCCTGCCTGTGCCACCCTGCCTGACCCACCGCTAGACGCAGGGCCATCAACATCCCAGGCAAGCAGGGAGAGTGGACAGGAAAGGAGAGAGCCAAGGCAACATCCCCCAAGCAGGAGTACCTCACACCGGCGAGCTGGGGAAGGACACCCACCCCATCCTGCCGCTGAGACACTGGAAGCCCTAGGCAGAGTCCAGGCTTCCTATGAGCGTGGGCAGGGACATTCTGATCGTGCACACCAGGACATGGTTGATAACACCAATGTGTTGCGGTCCATTGACAGCCGCATTGGCCAATTAGTGGACCTCGTGGCCCAGCACACATCACTGTGGAGGGTATGGTTAGAACGCAACACCCCCCCTCAACCAATTGTCCAGCCGCCACGGTCAGCAACACCACCGTCACCCCCACCTGTGCCCCTGGAGACGGATGTGGCCCCTGAGCACCCTGCCCCACAAGCTGACTCCGCACCGCCTCCAAGATGGAGGGGCCGTCCGAGGCTGGATGGAGGGGAGAGCAGTGGGGATGCTCCATCTACACGCTCTAAGAGGGGCCGACAATGACTCTAACACTGCCTGAGGCTGCCATCCACCCGCAAACTATCCTGTCCCACCACGCCAAGTATTGGCACAGGTCTGCTGGACTAGCCGGACATCACGTGGTGTCAGCACGGACATTTCATCTACCATGACCTTCAACTCACACTCCCCCACCCAACACTTACTTGTATATATCCACCAGCACCAATGCACAACCTGTAAATAAATTTCACTTACACACTTAATGCTGTGTTGACTCCATGTTTATTCCCATGATTGTCTCAGAAACAGACCTGACCAGGTGCAGGGAACCATGTCGTACATGTCGTCCATGTCGTCATGTCGTACAGAATCCTGCCGCTGTGGGAGTGACCTAGGGAAAATCAGAGACCACAAACACACGTCAGGTAAGTGAATCACAACCATCACAACACACAGCAGTGTAAAATTCTACAAATCACACCCATCACAAAATCAGTGGATGAGAGGACACACATCATGGAGACTTGCATGTCCAGAGAAATAAACACACACACATGCAAACATAACATACCAGAACAGGCAGCTGATGAACACCACATCCACACACCACCAGCAAAACATACAAAACGCATTGTCAACCGGCACATGAGGTAGTCACTCACATTCAAGGGAAATAGCGATCAATGAGCTGACGCCTCTGGTCCACACCTTCCTCCTCAGCACTATCCTCATCAGTTGACATGGGTGGGATGGGAGGCCAAGGAACTTCTTGGTCTTCAGGGTCCAAGATCAGTTCAATGTTATTGCGCACTGCCAGGTTGTGGAGCATGCAGCAGGCAATCACGATCCTGCATACTTTGCCTGGTGAGTAAGGCAGGGCCCCTCCGGTCTTATCCAGGCACCGAAACCTGGACTTTAGCAGTCCAAAAGTACATTCCACCACTCTACGTGTCCTTCCATGGGCATCATTGTAGCGCATTTCACCCGCTGTAGTAGGATTACGTATGGGACTCAGGAGCCAGGGCCGGTTTGGGTACGCCGAGTCGCCTATGTAGGGGGATGACAGACACAAATATCACAACCAGAATTGGTGGGTACCCCATGCCACACAGAAATCACAAATGTCCCCACAGCATACTCACCAACAAGCCACGCATGTCCTGGACGCAGATTTGCCATCAGTTGGGGGACAATGCTGCTCCGCATGATGTGGGAGTCATGTGCGGAGCCTGGGAATCTTGCACACACATGGGAGATGATGTTGTCGGCCAGGCACACCACCTGCACGTTGAGCGAATGAAAGTGCTTCCTATTCCTATATACCGGCTCACGGGCCCGAGGTGGAATCAGAGCGATATGTGTGCCATCAATGGAACCCACTACGTGTGGTATCTGGCCCAGTGCATAGAAGTCTGCTTTGACTGCTGCCAACTCTGCCGGCCATGGGAAATGGATGTAGTCATCCTTGTACAGCATCATGGCTTTTAGAACATCCCAAAGTACCATGCTGAACATGGACTGTGACATCCCGCCGACATGTCCAACTGTGTACTGAAAGGTGCCAGTAGCAAAAAAGTGTAGTGCCGCCATCACCTTAGCTGTGGGTGTAATGGAACCAGGATACGTCCTTCTTGGCTGCAGATGAGGAGACAATTGAGCTACAAGCTCCATTAATCTACGTCGATCTAGCCGGAATTTCCTGAGCACCTCCTCGTCAACCATATCCTCCAGCACAGTGTATGGCCGATGGACATTTGGAGCCCTCCTGTGTGGGAGTAGACGTGATATAAGTTAACTTACAAACAACGCATGGCTGTGCAACTCCATCACATGTAAGCCAACACTAGCAAGAAGATAAATGTTGTGGACAATAGTCATATGTCTGACATGTCAGAAAGTTACGACAATACGGAGTGCCCTATGAACAATGTGCTGCCACTAGCAACATGAAGTGCGTCAACTTGTACAATGCAACTTGGTCACATGTCAACATTACTGCCAAGAAGACATGTGTTAGGACCCAATTTTGTAGAAGCCACATCACAGACACACATGCACGTGCAAACACAACACAATAATGCTACACACACTCCATGTCATCGTGCACCAATGACAACACAGACAATGGTGAGCATCCGCTCATTACATGCATGGTCAAACAGGCAACACACATACGCATACACAGAATGCATGTGGACCCCCACCATTGTTATTAGCACACATTAACTACACACTGACAACAGATTCAGAATGTGGCGAGACAGGCCTGCTGTACTGTGTAGATGTGAAGTATTTGAAACGTGTGTAGGGAAATACAAGACGTCAACACGTCGACATGCACATGTGTAGCACATTGTGTGCACATCAATGGGCATAGTATGAACACACATGACATAGTGCATGACATATGCAGTTTTGCCAGCACGGTCACAACCCTCATAACGCAAGAGCGCACTATACAGCACGGTGCAGCGGTCCAAATAATAACAACATTGGCGCCACCATGGCGGTGCACAGCTTCCGCGATTTCCAAATGGGCATACGCGCCCCGCGTTCCCTCTTCTCATTGGCTGCCTGTGCACGGACCGTCACGGTCACACATCGTCAACCGCATGTGCAAGCTTCCGGGACGGATGCTTCTCTTGCAACAATGTTCAATCAGTGGCGCCACCATGGCTGCGCACGCCTTACGCGGGGGAGGTGCCGGCCAACACATCCTTCTGATGATGTCAATGGAGATGTCAGTTCATGACCCCCCCTTACAGTCACGTAGCATCATCCACCGTACACCGTCCGTGCCCGGCCCGGTCACCCACCGCCGGGATGGCCCGGTCACCCACCGCCGTGCCAGGCCGGTCACCCACCGCCGGGATGGCCCAGTCACCCACCGCCGGGCCAGGCCGGTCACCCACCGCCGGGACGGCCCGGTCACCCACCGCCATGCCAGGCCGGTCACCCACCGCCAGGCCAGGCCAGTCACCCACCGCCGTGCCGGCCCGGTCACCCACCGCTGTGCCAGGCCGGTCACCCACCACCAGGCCGGTCACCCACCGCCGTGCCGGCCCGGTCACCCACCGCCGTGCCAGGCCGGTCACCCACCGCCGTGCCAGGCCGGTCACCCACCGCCGGGCCAGGCCGGTCACCCACTGCCGGACCGGCCCGGTCACCCACCGTGGGTGTGGGTGACCGGGCCGGCCCGGCGGTGGGTGACCGGGTGTAGTTAACTTGTATAGATGAATCACGCAGGTGGAACTTGTACATGTTAGGTTCATTCACAGCACAGAAATAAACAAGCTGATCACCATCTGGCCAGGCACCAACTGCCAGCATAACCATTCCTAAGTAGAATCATGACTTTAGGAACACACTAAAGTTCCACATAAGAAACAGAGAAAACAGACGGAATGGATAACGCTATTTACAACACCGGGCCGGCACGGCGGTGGCTGACCGGGCCGGCACGGCGGTGGGTGACATGCCTGGCAGGGACGGTGTACGGTGGATGATGCAACGTGACTGTAAGGGGGGTCATGAACTGCCATCTCCATTGACATCATCAGAAGGAAGTGTTGGCCTGCACCTCCCCCGCGGAAGGCGTGCACCGCCATGGTGGCGCCCCTGATTGAACATTGTTGCAAAAGATGTAACCGTCGCGGAAGAGCGCACTTGCGGTTGCCGATGTGTGTCCGTGACGGCACGTGCACAGGCAGCCAATGGGAAGGGGTCATGCGGGGCACGTATGCGCCATCGACAATGGCGGAAACAGTGCACCGCCACACCAGGGCCTGTCATTGGGCCTTTTCGAATGAGGCATCCAGGGGGAGCCAATAGCTGGCCACGTGTGCCACTGACATGGGCTCTGGTCCCTATATATGTGTGACTTTCAGAAGCACACATTCACTGCTTCGATCCAGTGCTGCCTGTGACCATCACCTCGACCTGCTGCTGCTGAGCTGACCAACGGCTGCTGCCTGTGACCATCACCTCGACCTGCTGCTGCTGAGCTGACCTACGGCTGCTGCCTGTGACCATCACCTCGACCTGCTGCTGCTGAGCTGACCAACGGCTGCTGCCTGTGACCATCACCTCGACCTGCTGCTGCTGAGCTGACCTACGGCTGCTGCCTGTGACCGTCACCTCGACCTGCTGCTGCTGAGCTGACCTACGGCTGCTGCCTGCGACCATCACCTCGACCTGCTGCTGCTGAGCTGACCTACGGCTGCTGCCTGTGACCATCACCTCGACCTGCTGCTGCTAAGCTGACCTACAGCTGCTGCCTGTGACCATCACCTCGACCTGCTGCTGCTGAGCTGACCAACGGCTGCTGCCTGTGACCATCACCTCGACCTGCTGCTGCTGAGCTGACCTACGGCTGCTGCTGTTGGGCCACAGTCCAGAACCTTGCCATGGAGGGAGTGCGAGAGAGCCGGTCGCGTCCCTTCACCGCAGCGGAACTGGATGTCCTTGTGGACGGTGTGCTCAGCCACTACCAACGGCTCTACGGTGCACCCGGACAGGTGGTAAGTACAGTGGTGTACATGTTGTTGGGCATGAGGTGTTCAGTGGCTCCTGTCTTCTGCAGGCCTGGCGGTGTGCTGTGGGACCTTTACATGTGTAGTGCTGAGCATGGATTCATGTTGAATCGTGTTCCTGCGATGTTTGTGCATGTCATACTGTCCACTTACGTTACCCTCTTGTCTCCCATTATGGCAGGTAAAGCTGCACGTTCGCAAGGCCGTGTGGAGGACGACAGCACGTGATGTACGGGCAGTGGAGGGGTTCAATAGACGACACACACACTGCCACAAGCGCTGGGACGACATCTCCAGGCTTAGCAAGAATGTGGCGGAGATGACACTGGGGATGATTCCAAGATCTACACGTCTGGCCCGCCGCACCATGACCCCTCTTATGCACCGTATCATTGCTGTGACGCATCCTGACCTGTCCGCCCAGCTGAGTGGGGAATCACAGCAAAGTAGCGGTAAGCAGATTGTATGTGTATGTTACTTGGGCCTGCAATGCATGTATTGCTGCTCGGACAGAGTAGTGGCTTCCGTGGTGCGTATGTTTAGCTGAAATACCATGCTGGTGCCATTAGTGCAGTAGGCGTTGGCATCCATGTCCGCCAGGTGGACAGCCCACTTGCTTGGTAGTTTAAGGGTTCCAGGACATGCCGTTGAGGTCTGTGGTCCCATGGCATGACATGTGTGCAGATAGTAGGGGTGGGACGTGTGCAGGATGTGTGCTACATGTACAATGTATGTAATTGAATCCTAGATCTGTTGTCCTTCAGTACGTGTGTGTGGCACTTACTCACACCGCGTTTCTCTCTATTTCAGCTTTGGCAGAGGGCACTGACCCGCAGACGATGGAGATAAGTGGTGGCAATGCTTCCGAATCAGAGGTCGCACACACACAGACTGACACTGAAGAGGGCAGCCCCGGAGAGGGGGACAGGACCGTCCCTGAGGACTCGCATATGGAAACACCATCGCCCTCATCCTCAGAAAGTGTTGGTGAGTCCGCACTGTTGGTACAGACAGGGAGTGGGCAATCGACACCTTCAGTCGGGACACAGCACACAGGGCCCACACTGCCACCCACTGCAACATGTACTGCTCGTGCTCGCAAGAGGAGGGGGAGCAGAGTTGCCTTCGGTGCAGGAACCGCCGCCCCTGCCCCAGTGACACAAAGTGCACTTTGTGCAGAGGCTGTTGATCTGCTGCGACAGCTGTGTGTAGGGCAGACCAACATGATCAATGCATTCCAAGACCACGATAGGAAGTTGGGGCAGGTGGTGGCATTCATGGAGGGGATGCATGGCGATGTTGCTGGTCTTCACAGAACAGTTCATCATTGGCAAACACTGTGTCCTCAGCCATTGTACAGTCGCATAGACAGGGTGCTACTTCTGTACAACCATCCACACCACTTGATGTTACTGGGGAGAGTGAGTCTTCAGACCAGGCCTCTTATTCTGGTTATTACACTAGGAGCAGCCACAGGCAGCAAGGCAGGGCACGGAGGGCACAGACACCATCCCATAAGCCTGTGATCTCTTTATCCGAAGACGACGTGTCCAACACTGGAGTTGACAGACATGATCATGGAGGGGTGTGTATGGAAATGGATTCACATGCTACACAGCCATCCCCCACCAACGTGACTCCCAAGCCAAGGCCACCTCCCAAGATCAGGGAGACTCCCAGGGACAAGAACAGTAGCAAGGAAAGGCCACCTCCCAAGAGCAGGGAGACTCCCAGGGACAAGGACAGTAGCAAGGAAAGGCCACCTCCCAAGAGCAGGGAGACTCCCAGGGACAAGGACAGTAGCAAGGAAAGGCCACCTCCCAAGAGCAGGGAGACTCCCAGGGACAAGGACAGTAGCAAGGAAAGGCCACCTCCCAAGAGCAGGGACACTCCCAAGGACAAGGACAGTACCAAGGTGAGGGCACCTCCCAAGAGTAGGGTAGCTTCAAAGGAGAGGGACACTACAATGGACATGTCTGCACCCAGGGACAGGGCACCGGAAAGGGATCAGGGCCATTCCAGCGACAGGACACCTCCGACGTCCAAGCCACATCCCATGGCCAAGGGTTCTCCCATGGACACGAGCACCATCAAGGACAGGCATATTTCTCCCCTGACTGCACTGAGGATGATGTTTAAGGAACGTACAACACATGTATCAGCGGTCGAGCCCCCCCATACCTCTACTCCCATCCACGGCCCACTAAAGCAGAGGAAGGAGTACACTGTTGTTGCATCACCCATTACACATGATGCAGAGGGCAGAAGGCAGGCCCACAGCAAACGGCAGGCAGGGTCCAGCACGTCCCCAGAGAGCAGACCACCACAAGCACATGATTCACCTTTGATGTCTGGTGATGCCACTCCACTTACCAGTCCAGGCATGTCCGGGGTACCCCTATGTTTCACAAAGGAACGGAGACACACACCAGTGAGACCTGAACACCCCAATGTCGCTCCAGTACAGCTGTCCCCAGCTCCCAGAGCCACCCTGCCTCCTGGCCCATACAGCCCTGTGGCTCACCATTTCAGTGGTCCTAGTGGCTCAGCTGCTGTTCACTCACATGTGTCAGGTGCAGGCATGGTATTTGTTGGTCAGTGTACAGGGACATGTCCGGCAAGTGTGTCTGGGTCTAGGGCTCATGTGTCAGTGAGTAGATCGGTGGCTGTGTCTCACACTCCTGGTGCTGGTGCTGGCGGTGTGTCTGGGTCTATGGCACATGTGTCAGTGAGTAGATCGGTGGCTGTGTCTCACACTCCTGGTGCTGGTGCTGGCGGTGTGTCTGGGTCTATGGCACATGTGTCAGTGAGTAGATCGGTGGCTGTGTCTCACACTCCTGTTGCTGGTGCTGGCGGTGTGTCTGGGTCTATGGCACATGTATCAGTCACCACAGCTGTGGCTGTGTCTCACACTCATGTTTCTAGTGCTGGCGGTGTGTCTGGGTCTATGGCACATATGTCAGTGAGTAGATCGGTGGCTGTGTCTCACACTCCTGGTGCTGGTGCTGGCGGTGTGTCTGGGTCTATGGCACATGTGTCAGTGAGTAGATCGGTGGCTGTGTCTCAAATTCCTGGTGCTGGTGCTGGCGGGGTGTCTGGGTCTATGGCACATGTGTCAGTGAGTAGATCGGTGGCTGTGTCTCACACTCCTGTTGCTGGTGCTGGCGGTGTGTCCGAGGCGAGTTGTTCAAGCAGTCCACCAGATTCAGTGGTGTGAGGTCTAGTTGCCATCAGTCACATGTCATTTAAGTCTGTGTGTAGATTGACGAATGTAACCACCTATGTTTTGTTAATCTCCTTGTGACGGGTCGCTTGACACACGTTCTTGGCTAGCCAATGATGTACCTGCTCTGTTGTCCACAATGCCCTGTTGCTGTTCTGATACTGCATTCTGCCCTCTCACGTGCTGCCAATGATGTACCTGCTCTGTTGGGCACAATGCCCTGTTGCTGTTCTGATACTGCATTCTGCCCTCTCACGTGCTGCCTCTGATAAACCTGCTCTGTTGTCCACAATGCCCTGTTGCTGCTCTGATACTGCATTGTGCCCTCTCACGTGCTGCCAATGATGTACCTGCTCTGTTGGGCACAATGCCCTGTTGCTGTTCTGATACTGCATTCTGCCCTCTCACGTGCTGCCAATGATGTACCTGCTCTGTTGTCCACAATGCCCTGTTGCTGTTCTGATACTGCATTCTGCCCTCTCACGTGCTGCCAATGATGTACCTGCTCTGTTGTCCACAATGCCCGGTTGCTGTTCTGATACTGCATTCTGCCCTCTCACGTGCTGCCTCTGATGGACCTGTCCAGTGCAATTGACTGTTGATGCACTTAGCCCCTCTCACGTGCTGCCTCTGATGGACCTGTCCAGTGCAATGGACTGTTGATGCACTTAGCCCCTCTCACGTGCTGCCTCTGATGGACCTGTCCAGTGCAATGGACTGTTGATGCACTTAGCCCCTCTCACGTGCTGCCTCTGATGGACCTGTCCAGTGCAATGGACTGTTGATGCACTTAGCCCTTCTCACGTGCTGCCTCTGATGTACCTGCTCTGTTGTCCACAATGCCCTGTTGCTGTTCTGATAAAGCATTGTGCCTTCTCACGTGCTGCCTCTGATGTACCTGCTCTGTTGGGCACAATACCCTGTTGCTGTTCTGATACTGCATTCTGCCCTCTCACGTGCTGCCAATGATGTACCTGCTCTGTTGGGCACAATGCCCTGTTGCTGTTCTGATACTGCATTGTGCCCTCTCACGTGCTGCCTCTGATGTACCTGCTCTGTTGTCCACAATGCCCTGTTGCTGTTCTGATACTGCATTCTGCCCTCTCACGTGCTGCCAATGATGTACCTGCTCTGTTGGGCACAATGCCCTGTTGCTGTTCTGATACTGCATTCTGCCCTCTCACGTGCTGCCAATGATGTACCTGCTCTGTTGGGCACAATGCCCTGTTGCTGTTCTGATACTGCATTCTGCCCTCTCACGTGTTGCCTCTGATGTACCTGCTCTGTTGTCCACAATGCCCTGTTGCTGTTCTGATACTGCATTCTGCCCTCTCACGTGCTGCCAATGATGTGCCTGCTCTGTTGGGCACAATGCCCTGTTGCTGTTCTGATACTGCATTCTGCCCTCTCACGTGCTGCCAAAGATGTACCTGCTCTGTTGGGCACAATGCCCTGTTGCTGTTCTGATACTGCATTCTGCCCTCTCACGTGCTGCCAATGATGTACCTGCTCTGTTGGGCACAATGCCCTGTTGCTGTTCTGATACTGCATTCTGCCCTCTCACATGCTGCCAATGATGTACCTGCTCTGTTGTCCACAATGCCCTGTTGCTGTTCTGATACTGGATTCTGCCCTCTCACGTGCTGCCAATGATGTACCTGCTCTGTTGTCCACAATGCCCTGTTGCTGTTCTGATACTGCATTCTGCCCTCTCACATGCTGCCAATGATGTACCTGCTCTGTTGTCCACAGTGCCCTGTTGCTGTTCTGATACTGCATTCTGCCCTCTCACGTGCTGCCTCTGATAGACCTGTCCAGTGCAATGGACTGTTGATGCACTTAGCCCCTCTCACGTGCTGCCTCTGATGGACCTGTCCAGTGCAATGGACTGTTGATGCACTTAGCCCCTCTCACGTGCTGCCTCTGATGGACCTGTCCAGTGCAATGGACTGTTGATGCACTTAGCCCCTCTCACGTGCTGCCTCTGATGGACCTGTCCAGTGCAATGGACTGTTGATGCACTTAGCCCCTCTCACGTGCTGCCTCTGATGGACCTGTCCAGTGCAATGGACTGTTGATGCACTTAGCCCCTCTCACGTGCTGCCTCTGATGTACCTGCTCTGTTGCCCACAATGCCCTGTTGCTGTTCTGATACTGCATTCTGCCCTCTCACGTGCTGCCTCTGATGTACCTGCTCTGTTGGGCACAATGCCCTGTTGCTGTTCTGATACTGCATTCTGCCCTCTCACATGATGCCAATGATGTACCTGCTCTGTTGGGCACAATGCCCTGTTGCTGTTCTGATACTGCATTGTGCCCTCTCACGTGCTGCCAATGATGTACCTGCTCTGTTGGGCACAATGCCCTGTTGCTGTTCTGATACTGCATTCTGCCCTCTCACGTGCTGCCAATGATGTACCTGCTCTGTTGGGCACAATGCCCTGTTGCTGTTCTGATACTGCATTCTGCCCTCTCACGTGCTGCCAATGATGTACCTGCTCTGTTGTCCACAATGCCCTGTTGCTGTTCTGATACTGCATTCTGCCC
This sequence comes from Lissotriton helveticus, assembly GCF_964261635.1. Classification (NCBI taxonomy): domain Eukaryota; kingdom Metazoa; phylum Chordata; class Amphibia; order Caudata; family Salamandridae; genus Lissotriton; species Lissotriton helveticus. The sequence goes on along the minus strand of NC_136071.1, from coordinate 891,756,801 downwards.
TCTCACGTGCTGCCAATGATGTACCTGCTCTGTTGTCCACAATGCCCTGTTGCTGTTCTGATACTGCATTCTGCCCTCTCACGTGCTGCCTCTGATGGACCTGTCCAGTGCAATTGACTGTTGATGCACTTAGCCCCTCTCACGTGCTGCCTCTGATGGACCTGTCCAGTGCAATGGACTGTTGATGCACTTAGCCCCTCTCACGTGCTGCCTCTGATGGACCTGTCCAGTGCAATGGACTGTTGATGCACTTAGCCCCTCTCACGTGCTGCCTCTGATGGACCTGTCCAGTGCAATGGACTGTTGATGCACGTAGCCCTTCTCACGTGCTGCCTCTGATGTACCTGCTCTGTTGTCCACAATGCCCTGTTGCTGTTCTGATAAAGCATTGTGCCTTCTCACGTGCTGCCTCTAATGTACCTGCTCTGTTGGGCACAATGCCCTGTTGCTGTTCTGATACTGCATTCTGCCCTCTCACGTGCTGCCAATGATGTACCTGCTCTGTTGGGCACAATGCCCTGTTGCTGTTCTGATACTGCATTGTGCCCTCTCACGTGCTGCCTCTGATGTACCTGCTCTGTTGTCCACAATGCCCTGTTGCTGTTCTGATACTGCATTCTGCCCTCTCACGTGCTGCCAATGATGTACCTGCTCTGTTGGGCACAATGCCCTGTTGCTGTTCTGATACTGCATTCTGCCCTCTCACGTGCTGCCAATGATGTACCTGCTCTGTTGGGCACAATGCCCTGTTGCTGTTCTGATACTGCATTCTGCCCTCTCACGTGTTGCCTCTGATGTACCTGCTCTGTTGTCCACAATGCCCTGTTGCTGTTCTGATACTGCATTCTGCCCTCTCACGTGCTGCCTCTGATGTACCTGCTCTGTTGTCCACAATGCCCTGTTGCTGTTCTGATACTGGATTCTGCCCTCTCACGTGCTGCCAATGATGTACCTGCTCTGTTGTCCACAATGCCCTGTTGCTGTTCTGATACTGCATTCTGCCCTCTCACATGCTGCCAATGATGTACCTGCTCTGTTGTCCACAATGCCCTGTTGCTGTTCTGATACTGCATTCTGCCCTCTCACGTGCTGCCTCTGATAGACCTGTCCAGTGCAATGGACTGTTGATGCACTTAGCCCCTCTCACGTGCTGCCTCTGATGGACCTGTCCAGTGCAATGGACTGTTGATGCACTTAGCCCCTCTCACGTGCTGCCTCTGATGGACCTGTCCAGTGCAATGGACTGTTGATGCACTTAGCCCCTCTCACGTGCTGCCTCTGATGGACCTGTCCAGTGCAATGGACTGTTGATGCACTTAGCCCCTCTCACGTGCTGCCTCTGATGGACCTGTCCAGTGCAATGGACTGTTGATGCACTTAGCCCCTCTCACGTGCTGCCTCTGATGTACCTGCTCTGTTGCCCACAATGCCCTGTTGCTGTTCTGATACTGCATTCTGCCCTCTCACGTGCTGCCTCTGATGTACCTGCTCTGTTGGGCACAATGCCCTGTTGCTGTTCTGATACTGCATTCTGCCCTCTCACATGATGCCAATGATGTACCTGCTCTGTTGGGCACAATGCCCTGTTGCTGTTCTGATACTGCATTGTGCCCTCTCACGTGCTGCCAATGATGTACCTGCTCTGTTGGGCACAATGCCCTGTTGCTGTTCTGATACTGCATTCTGCCCTCTCACGTGCTGCCAATGATGTACCTGCTCTGTTGGGCACAATGCCCTGTTGCTGTTCTGATACTGCATTCTGCCCTCTCACGTGCTGCCAATGATGTACCTGCTCTGTTGTCCACAATGCCCTGTTGCTGTTCTGATACTGCATTCTGCCCTCTCACGTGCTGCCAATGATGTACCTGCTCTGTTGTCCACAATGCCCTGTTGCTGTTCTGATACTGCATTCTGCCCTCTCACGTGCTGCCTCTGATGGACCTGTCCAGTGCAATTGACTGTTGATGCACTTAGCCCCTCTCACGTGCTGCCTCTGATGGACCTGTCCAGTGCAATGGACTGTTGATGCACTTAGCCCCTCTCACGTGCTGCCTCTGATGGACCTGTCCAGTGCAATGGACTGTTGATGCACTTAGCCCCTCTCACGTGCTGCCTCTGATGGACCTGTCCAGTGCAATGGACTGTTGATGCACGTAGCCCTTCTCACGTGCTGCCTCTGATGTACCTGCTCTGTTGTCCACAATGCCCTGTTGCTGTTCTGATAAAGCATTGTGCCTTCTCACGTGCTGCCTCTAATGTACCTGCTCTGTTGGGCACAATGCCCTGTTGCTGTTCTGATACTGCATTCTGCCCTCTCACGTGCTGCCAATGATGTACCTGCTCTGTTGGGCACAATGCCCTGTTGCTGTTCTGATACTGCATTGTGCCCTCTCACGTGCTGCCTCTGATGTACCTGCTCTGTTGTCCACAATGCCCTGTTGCTGTTCTGATACTGCATTCTGCCCTCTCACGTGCTGCCAATGATGTACCTGCTCTGTTGGGCACAATGCCCTGTTGCTGTTCTGATACTGCATTCTGCCCTCTCACGTGCTGCCAATGATGTACCTGCTCTGTTGGGCACAATGCCCTGTTGCTGTTCTGATACTGCATTCTGCCCTCTCACGTGTTGCCTCTGATGTACCTGCTCTGTTGTCCACAATGCCCTGTTGCTGTTCTGATACTGCATTCTGCCCTCTCACGTGCTGCCTCTGATGTACCTGCTCTGTTGTCCACAATGCCCTGTTGCTGTTCTGATACTGGATTCTGCCCTCTCACGTGCTGCCAATGATGTACCTGCTCTGTTGTCCACAATGCCCTGTTGCTGTTCTGATACTGCATTCTGCCCTCTCACATGCTGCCAATGATGTACCTGCTCTGTTGTCCACAATGCCCTGTTGCTGTTCTGATACTGCATTCTGCCCTCTCACGTGCTGCCTCTGATAGACCTGTCCAGTGCAATGGACTGTTGATGCACTTAGCCCCTCTCACGTGCTGCCTCTGATGGACCTGTCCAGTGCAATGGACTGTTGATGCACTTAGCCCCTCTCACGTGCTGCCTCTGATGGACCTGTCCAGTGCAATGGACTGTTGATGCACTTAGCCCCTCTCACGTGCTGCCTCTGATGGACCTGTCCAGTGCAATGGACTGTTGATGCACTTAGCCCCTCTCAGGTGCTGCCTCTGATGGACCTGTCCAGTGCAATGGACTGTTGATGCACTTAGCCCCTCTCACGTGCTGCCTCTGATGTACCTGCTCTGTTGCCCACAATGCCCTGTTGCTGTTCTGATACTGCATTGTGCCCTCTCACGTGCTGCCTCTGATGTACCTGCTCTGTTGGGGACAATGCCCTGTTGCTGTTCTGATACTGCATTCTGCCCTCTCACGTGATGCCAATGATGTACCTGTTCTGTTGGGCACAATGCCCTGTTGCTGTTCTGATACTGCATTGTGCCCTCTTACGTGCTCCCTCTGATGTACCTGCTCTGTTGTCCATAATGCCCTGTTGCTGTTCTGATACTGCATTCTGCCCTCTCACGTGCTGCCTCTGATGGACCTGTCCAGTGCAATGGACTGTTGATGCACTTAGCCCCTCTCACGTGCTGCCTCTGATGGACCTGTCCAGTGCAATGGACTGTTGATGCACTTAGCCCCTCTCACGTGCTGCCTCTGATGTACCTGCTCTGTTGTCCACAATGCCCTGTTGCTGTTCTGATACTGCATTCTCCCCTCTCACGTGCTGCCAATGATGTACCTGCTCTGTTGGGCACAATGCCCTGTTGCTGTTCTGATACTGCACTCTGCCCTCTCACGTGCTGCCAATGATGTACCTGCTCTGTTGGGCACAATGCCCTGTTGCTATTCTGATACTGCATTCTGCCCTCTCACGTGCTGCCAATGATGTACCTGCTCTGTTGTCCACATTGCCCTGTTGCTGTTCTGATACTGCATTCTGCCCTCTCACGTGCTGCCTCTGATGTACCTGCTCTGTTGGGCACAATGCCCTGTTGCTGTTCTGATACTGCATTGTGCCCTCTCACGTGCTGCCAATGATGTACCTGCTCTGTTGTCCACAATGCCCTGTTGCTGTTCTGATAATGCATTCTGTCCTCTCACGTGCTGCCAATGATGTACCTTCTGTGTTGTCCACAATGCCCTGTTGCTGTTCTGATACTGCATTCTGCCCTCTCGTTTACTGCCAATGATGTACCTGCTCTGTTGGGCACAATGCCCATGCTCTTGGATTTTCTGATATGCAACTATTATGTTGAATAAAGCTAATAAATCATGTTTTGTGGTTTGTCGCTGTCATTCCTGGTTGTGTACTTCAATTGTGTATATTTTGGCGCATTCGTCAATGTATTTCCTGTGACATGACACTCCCCCTCCCAACGTCACAGCTCTGCCAGGTACTCCCCTTCCGACAGTAAATGGTGTGTAGCGTACCTGCGTCGTCGTCGATGATGGTCCATGACTTGCTGGTGCAGGATCGCGAAGAGTATCGGAAAAGCGTGTAGCGCTGGGTCCATGTGGGCGAGCTGCTTGTGGTGGGTATCTCTGCAATGTGTTGTATCTTCGCTGTGGGGAATCCGCCGTGTTCAGGCAGGTTGTTTTTCCGCAGAGGTTTTATGTGTGTTTTCCGCCATCATGATTTGGGGCACGGTCGGAGACGTCATTCCGTACGGCGGTGTCTCAGGATTGGTTACGTCCGCCGCGGGGTCGGGTGTAGTTCCGCAGCGGTGCGTTCTCTTCCGCCGCGTACGGAGTTTTCACCGTTTTTCCCATCCTAATATGGCGGTCGGACTGTCCGCGGCAGGCGGACGGAAAAGGGCTTTTTCCGCCTATTCCAGGACGGCGGACGGCCTTCCGTCCGCCGTCCTAATGAGCCCTTTAGTGTGTCATCCTAAGTCAGATGGGAGTGCCCAGACATGGGTTTCATGCACACTGCGCCACTGGTACCAAGCTATACCTGGCTGATGATCTATAACTAGTGCGAAACCGGCCCTGGGTTGCTTGTGTTCCGGTTCAGGGAAGACCTGGCCTGGTAGGTTGGCCTTTACTGTTCCCATTGGATCAGGATCAAGATTGATTTGCATGTGGCTGGGTCCAAAATGTGGTGGCTTGATGTGCAAAATAACAAGGATTGGGCTGCAGTCCAAGTATTTACCAGTGGCTGAGATTAAATTGTGCATTCCGTCTATCACTTCTGACTTAGGTCGACACTTAGTGTGTCGCCCTAAGTCAGATGGGAGTGCCCAGACATGGGTTTCATGCACACTGCGCCACTGGTACCAAGCTATACCTGTCTGATGATCTATAACTAGTGCGAAACCGGTCCTGGGTTGCTTGTGTTCCGGTTCAGGGAAGACCTGACCTGGTAGTTTGGCCTTTACTGTTCACATTTGAGCAGGGTCTAGACTGATTTGCATATGGCTGGGTTCAAATTGATTCGGCATGGTGTGCAAAGAAATGACAGACTGGAATGCTGACCCGAGTATTTACCAGCAGCGAAAATTAATTCAAGCCTTCCATCCATCACTTTTTTTAATACATCACAGTGGCACAGTGGGCAAAACTTGAAGCAGTGGAATTCAGCAATTGGCTGAGAATAATTAAAACGTTCCACCAATCACTTTTTTATTTTGCTAATTGAGCAGGTCTTGGATGTAGCACTTTATAGAATGCACCGGAGAAATAAACTATTGTAGGAGAAATCAAAACGCTAGGGGCCTAAATACTATAGGCTTGTAAATTTCATAAAGCCCAGGAGTTGGTGTTTTCAACTTCCTAAATCCCGAGGGAAGACATAGAAATTGTTATGGAAGCCCTGATTTCTGTACGCATATCCCTAACAAACCTGAAATTAGTGTTATCTCCCCACACTCAGAATAATTATGACCACCAGTAATGGTAATTCTGAGGTGCGAAATGACAGGAATTTTTCTGACCTCTTTGTAATCTGGCCCCAACCAGTGGATACAGTTCAGTTAGGTTATATGGCTTTGACTGTATGTGTGCGCTGCGCAGCATAAAACAATAATGAGATATTATCAAGTAAAAATCAATCAAAACAGCAAGGGCCAGATTTTCTAACACTTGATGCAATGCATGTAATTTACTAACATATGTCACAGTCCCTCCCTCTCTCTCTCTCTCTCTGCGCTGGTGCACTGAGTGCTGCCTAGTGACAATGAAGGGTGCCAGGGTGCAAGGGTGCCTGCGTTACAGGCAGGATTGTTTTTTGTGCAAGAAGGGACACCTTCCTTTACAAAAACAATCCTCATTTTGTTCTTTCCATTTGTGCTGCAGGATGCAGCATGTGTAGAAGGTGGAAATAATGAGGAGAAATAAACGTATTTCTCCTCGTTACGCCTCTGTTGGGATGACATAGTATTTTGATGCTTTTCTGGGTTTACTACCCTTAGAAAATCTGGGACTGCCCCAAATTACAAGAGTGGATGGGTGGGAATGCCTAAGCTTCACCCATGGAATGCCTTACCAACGCAGAGTAACATGCCAGTGATGTGCACTGCCTTATGTTATTCTGGGTTTACTAAACCACGTAGAGACACGTCAGGGGGCTTTGCATGGCTTGGTATTACTTAATATCTCGCGATGCCGTGCATTGCCTTGCCTGATGCATTAACAGTGCAAGGGCTTAGTAATTCTGGGTCCAGGTATCTGCAGAGTCTTTATCTGGGTTTGATTTGGCTGAACCTTTTGAGGATATTTTAATAGTTCGGTATGTCTTTGATTAAGCTTTTACCTGGTGACATCTTACAGTGCAGGCTGCAATCCAAACTGGAAAGTTCAGGCCCACTAATCAGTGTCTGAGGGGCAGGAAAGTACAATTTCAACAAAAAGGAAAATGAGCAGTTATAAACTGGGAATATTAGAGCAGTCTTGCATCTCATTTCCACATGGCGAGAATGCATTAAGAAGGCCCTCGGGCGCCTGCCTATTTACATAATGATATATAAATTAACTTTTTGTCTGAAATGTAAATGCACTTTGGCTAATGATGAATCAATTCATCATAATTCATTATAATCCCATATTCATTATATTCCCATCTTTGATTCAATTAATCTCTTTTCATACATAATGTAGAGTATTCCCTGCCCAATCCTTTGAGCTTTCTATTAGCTCGAATCTTAGAGCTACAGTTCACAGTACTGCCACGCGGCGAGCTAATTTTCCTCACCTCGGAAGGTATGTGTTGGTCTGGAGCAAAACAGTGGTTTGTCTGTTAACTAAACAAAATAGAACATGGTACGTCTTTGATCAGACCAGAGGAGTCACTGGGAAGACTAAATGCTAGTCACATTCACGTAGAAAAAGAAGAGAGGGGAGGAGATGAATCCATTTCAATGGCACCCCAGAAATAAATATCCAGGTTCACTCAGTCTGCACTTTCCACAACCACGGTAGCAAACGAGGGTGCAATTTAGCCCCTTCCTTTATTCTAGCTGAGTTTTCTTCACTGAGTTCGACAGGGGCATGGATATTTTTGATTGTCAGTATCTGGATTCTACAGTCCCCTCTTTGACATGTCGTTAGTTTCCAATTATGGACACAGAGTATCGCTCTCAGTGGTCAGTATGGACCCCCCTGGGAACAGTGCTGATATGGTCTCTTCCTAACCTCAGGAAGGAATCTTACGAGCATTGACAAACCCAATGGGTCTCGTCTTCGGGGCCTCTTGGCCTTCCAGATGCTGTAAAGCATAGGATAAAAGGCTAGATCATTTTTCTTGATTCTGTGCAGTATCAGCAAAACAAGAAAAAAAAGAGAGATGCAACCTCTGCTGGAGGTCGCGTCATTCTGCTGGTGTGTGAAGGTGCAAATAAATATGCACTTCCATGCTTCACAATGCATGTGTGTACTAGCAGAATGACAATGGCGTGGGAGGTGGAAGAAGAAGGGAAAAAGCAGCACACGAGGAAGTGGGCACCACACCTGGGGGAGAAGCGCACGATTGGGAGAAGAACATGGAGCACAGGTGGGGGAGATGCACATAAGAGGGAACTAGCAGCAAATGAGAATGAGAGAGACACTGGAGATGGGGAAGAATCACTTGAGGGAGAGAGCAATACAAAGCATAGGGAGAGGTACACGAGAGAGAAAGCAAGCAGTACAGTTGTGAGAGAGCAACATGGAGTGCAGATGGGCATTGCGGGGAGCACACAGGGGAAAGAGCTGAAAAACACATACACTATCATGAAGTGCTTAAACAAAAAGAAAAAAGTAGTTGCCTAAAATTAAGCAGTGGAGGGACATGTCAGCCAATGAAGAGGCTGGTAAATAGGCTTTGCTCAAGGCGAGGGGCAAGCACATGATGGAACAAGAAAAGCCATTGTATAAAAAGCAAGGAAATTAGGGTTCCAATAAAGTCAATCAATGATAAACAATGGGTGAGCTTTAAGTCCACTGTAAGGTCTTGGTGTGCCCACACTATGCAAGAAAGTATGACTCTGTCATGCAGACGAACTCAAAGCCTAGAGATACACCTAGAACTGATACTTTCTCGATTTCATCTAGCTCAACCTCAATGAGTGCACCACCCTCGAGTGATAGCGAGACTGATGGTAACACAAGTAGCGGCCCGGCCATTTCCTCTTTTTTACGAGAGGTTCGGACGGTACACAGGGGCAATCGGCGACAAGGTACCCAAACCATAGATCAGGCAAAACCCGTAGAGGCAAAAGGGGTGGAAAGCGAAGATTACAAAAAGAAACTCAGGTCGGGCAAGGGAGGGAACAAGTAGAGAATCAAGTGGATAATGTACAAGTAGTCAACCTTTCATCTAAAACTCTAACTACTGACATGATTTTGCTATTAAGTAGGGATCTCAGCTTTAATCCTTGTGAGACTGGAGATTTATGTAAATTAAAAGTGGACCTGTACAAGTTTATACGAACTTTGAAATTAAAAAAACACTTTGCCTGTAATCCTACTTAATATATGGGTTACGTGTGTGAAGTTCCTTCCATTCTGGACATTCAAGCTACCAAATTACTTTTATCTACCACAGAGGTTGAGGAATCTCCTTACACCATGTCGCAACTATTGGAAGAAGTAGACATAGATACAGATCTCTCCTTGACCAGTAGCCTGAGGGATAAATCAAAATAGACGCCTACTCTACCGGGGGGTAATGCCATAGATAATTTTCACAAAAGGGTCCTAGAGGATCTAGATGACAATGATCTAAGAAAGAAAAAGACAAACAGATATCTATATCACAACTTAGAGCCTGGTGAGACACGAGCACTGAAGGACCTAGGTGAAGACCATACCATAGTGATAAGAGAGGCAGACAAAGGGGGCAATGTGGTTGTGATGGACTTGGTAGATTATAATCAAGAGATCATGACGCAATTAAATGACACCACTTGCTATGAGGAAATCCCATACAATCCCATGGGTCCCCTTTGCACTTTGATCAACAAACAATTACACACTTAGGACACACAGGGTTTGCTGGATGAGGATGAGCTGGCATATTTGAAGGTTTTTTGACCAACATATCCCATTTTGTATACTTTACCAAGGTGCACAAACATCAGCCTTTTCCTCCAGGTAGGCCGATTGTGGCAGGCATAGATGGTCCAACGGAAAGATTATCCGAATATGTGGATCTTTTCATTGGCCCTGTGGTACGCACAATGGCCAGTTATATTCAAGATTCCAAACATATTCTAGGGATCCTTTGAGACCTGCAGTGGCAACTGGATTTGTTATTGGTGACCCTTGATGTGGTGGCACTGTACACCAGTATACAACCTGACAAGGGTTTAAAAGCCATCACACGGTTACCAGCAATAGACCTGCATCACAGTGGTTACATAATGAAATGTTGATAGGCATGATGAAAATCATACTTGAAAACAATTTCTTTATTTTTAATCACAAATGGTACAAACTAACGAAAGGTGTAGCGCTGGGATCCAAGTTTTCACCCTCCTTTGCCGACCTGTACATGGGTTGTTTAGAAATGGATTGTATCTGGGGCAGGGAGGGTGCGGCTTGGATTAACCAAATAATTTACTGTGGCAGGTATATCGATGACTGTCTTTTGGTATGGTCCGGCACCGAGATGGAATTACAACAATTCGGTGACTACCTAAATACAAATGATTATGGCATTCAGTTCACTATGGAATACAGTAACACCAGTATCAGTTTTTTGGACATTGAACTATATATCAAGAATGACACACTGAACAGCCAGCTTTACAGGAAGGGCACTTCCTGTAATTCGGTTCTTCATGCAGGGAGCAGCCATCCTGTACACCAGATTAGTACAATACCATTTGGTGAATATATGAGGGCTAGACGCAATTGCAGCGATGACCATGAATTTCAGCAATGTATAAAAGACATGGAGCAAAGATTCCGGAAAAGAGGCTATTGTAAAACTATACTGAACAAAGCGGCTGAGAGAATAAGTAAGGTCACATGAGAGGACACTCTTAAAACTAAGCCTCAGAAAACAGAGGACGAGACACCTATGCGCATGATCACAGAATTTAATGGACTTAACAAGGTGTTAAGGAAGAGTATGACTAAACACTGGGGCATATTACGTGCAGACAATGTATTGGCACAAAATATACCTGCACGTCCATTGATCACATTCAGATGAGGCAGAACTTTGTGCACTAGATTGAGTCTATCCCTACCTAAAACACAATATTCTGGTTCCTGGTTGACTCCACACACAACAGGTTTCCATAGATGTGGGTTCTGTGGGGTTTGCAAGTGGGCACAACACAAAGTCAAAACTTTCACCAGCCCCAGTAATCGAGAGTTTACAATTAGAACGAATATCAAGTGCACCTCCAAGTATGTTGTCTATGTGATTGTATGCAAATGTGGAAAGAAATACATAGGCAGCACGATAAGAGCTCTAAAAGAAAGAATCTCAGAACATATGAGGGCAATCAAACAAGGTGACGTTAGATACCCAGTTGCCACACATGTAGCTCTGTGTGAGGCACAAGGTGTACACAAGGAGGTTACCTTTTTTGGTATCAAGATAATCGACCCATACCCCAGAGGATGTAACCGGGAACTCCACTTGCGTAGAACAGAAGCAATGTGGATCATGAGTCTGCAGACGGTTAATCTTGGGTTGAACTGCGATTCAGAAATGCAATATTTTCTAGGGCATTGAAACAGCAGTTCTAATTAAACAGCATCTGCGAATTTGTCTTAATGACCAATGTATCAAATGTGTAGTGTTTATTTTTCTGGTACGTTATGCTAACAAAATAAGTGATAACTATAGCACCACAAATACTTTGTGTGGTTGCCTTGTAATGCCAATATACAGTAGGATTTGATGGGACATCATGTGTCATAAGCTGTGTGTGTTACTTCCTATGTGAACCCTAATGCACTAATATTCTATGATAGCACTGGATAGGATGCTAATTATGTAAAATGTCAAAAATTATATGTCTATGATGTCACTACCTCTGAATTGACCACTGGTGTTGGTGTCTTTTCACATGAGCTCCCCAGGGACAATACGAACAGTGTTTTCTTATTCTGGACTTCTTTGGGGTGGTATCAATAATCCTCCTGAGGCACATCCATTTGAATCAATGTGGAACATTGTGATCCATAGATTTCATGTTCCCTTCGTTCGTTCTCACCCACATATATGGTGGCTTACTAGGATTAGAGATTCCTTTTTCTTCCCCTTTTTTTCTCCATAGTGCACACTTCTCCCGCTACTCGGGTTATAGACAGTGGGGAATTATTTGATTCCTGTTTGGGTGGACCTGGTGTTATTCACTGCAAACTAAAGTAATCAAGTGCATTTGCAGTCTTTCCACAATATGGCACACAGGAAGTATCATTCCTCATTTGTTAACACGCGCCGGATACATCGGAACACCTCATCCAAGCACCTGTGAGATTACGGAGGTCTTTGGATTTCTTTTGGAACCAAACAGCCAAAACAATTATTTGATTTTGGTGTCTCTTGCAGTAATAGATTTGTCAGAGCGGAACTTCCAAAGTTCCCGGAAATACCGAATGCGTTCCAGTGCTTCTACGGCCTCCCTCTCTTTTTTAACCTGTGTCACATCATTTCCGGTGGTTCCGAGACACACAGTACTCGGGCAGCCGGAATGAACGCCGAGACGCGGGGTCCCTAATATAGCTCATGTAAGTACTCTCAAGCTTTCCCAATCGTTTAGAGTTATTTCTGTCAGCAGTCTGTGTCAGTGTAGATTACTTGGCGATTAGGAGCGTCATACCTAATACTGTCTCCTTTCACAGGATTGGAATCCATGTACACGACGCGAAGGGTTGATATCTTCATTTCAGATCCTGGATCTGAGTGATTTAATGCCTGCTCTGTTTTTATGGGTGTATTGTCAATTGAAAGTTATTGATACCATGGATATTTACAGTTGAACCAAATTTTACTATTTTAGACTAGAGACAAGACGTACTCGTCCCTCCCAGACCCGTGTTCGGCGTTTCAAATGCCCACTGATTATTAAACAGGTGGGTTTATGAATGGTAGGGGGAATAGTGTATCCACCCCTTTCTCACATTCTTAGGGCCTGTGAGATTTTAATCTTTGTTTTTTTGTAATACTAGACCGGTTTACCGCTTGTCTTATTTTCCATACTTCACAGACTCAGTGAACTTACATGATGTTTTGATTGCTGATAGATAGACTCACTCCTTGAATTCGGATTTGAATTCACTCTTGGATCTCTGGAATTTAGGTTATTTTCCATTAATTAACTTTTCTCAACACACAGTTCCCCTGTTGATGACTTTGTTTTACTGAATCAATCTTTCTAATGGCTTCCCTTCATCCCCCTTATCCTTTCTTGGCAGTGCACCGTCAATTCCTTTATATTGAAGATTACTCCCTAAACTACTTCAGACCCCAACGGGGTTGGAATTTTCACCAGTTCAGGGGTTGAGTGGTATTTACCAACTCTAGCGTGTTTTTTCAGTCAGTCCAAATTAGGATCTCAAAATCTGATTACACAATTGCTTATTCCTTTTCTCTATAGATTATCGTGACCGTCTATAAGGATCTGGGTATGAGTTTTCAAACATCGTTTGACTTTTGTCACAATTAGTCTCTCTCCTTTTCTTTTTCTTTTCTAAGGTAGCACCAATGATTTTTGGGTGTATCAGCACATCTTTCAATGTTTGATTGGAATTACACACTAGTGCGTTAATTCCTGTAATAGATTAACTAATTTCAAGTCTCACTTTTGTTACACTGCTGGTCCTACTATCCTTGTCTGTTGATACGGTTTTGCTTTTCATGAAAACCGCCCCCCCCTTTTTCTCTTGGGTTTCCACAGTGGCGATATGTAACTTAAAACTGGTAATCATGTTTCTCCGAAAGGATGGTACATTGTAATTTCTGGCTTACTGAGTGAGCTTGTTTTGTTCCATTTCCAGCCCTGAAGAGTCAGAGTTGACTGTACTCTGATGAAACACGTGCCGGCTGGTGTTGATGCAAACTTGCATTAAAACAACAAGAAAAGACGTGGCGAATTTTCTCTTTTGTCTATCTACCCATTATATATACATATTATATGTTGTGATTTTATGTGTGCACAGGTCCTTGGTCAATGTTGTAGAGGTTTGGGGTTCCAAACATTAGTTGAGGAGTTATTAGGGTCACCCCTTGCCTGTTAGCACCATATTACTTGAACGCATGTCAACCTGACAGAAAGATATTCAGCAGAGCGCAAGTTTCCCTTTATTTTTTTTATTTTTTTATTTATTTATTTTTTGTCCTCATCTCTACCATGGTTGCATGTAGCCGAACTGTTGGAACAAGGGAACAAGGACTTACGGTTATACCGGCGTGCTGTCTCAGTCATACACTGGCATGGGTTGCAACAGGATCAGGAGGAGCCAACCCAACAGCTACAGCCTATACCGTGCCAAGCCCAATGCTTTGTTGTAGTGTTAACGGCTAGTTTACCATGAGCCAGTGACACCAATGCTTAAACCACTGTCTTATCTTATAGATACCTATGTTGACTAGCTAGGAGATTATACCATGGCTAGGTAATCATCGGACTTGAAAAAAAAAAAAAAACAAGCAGTTAATTAGACCAATCAATCAAACGCCAGAAAGCTCTCTTATCTGGTTTCCTAGCCCTGGATAGGTCCAATTTCAATATTTGAGAAATTGATAGACACCAGTCAAGGAGAGTTGGAGGGGCGGCTTCTTTCCATCGCTTACAGATTTATCTGCGTGCCACCAGCATGCAATAGAACAGAAGGTTGTTAGCTGGGCTCCGAATCTGATCCAAGATACCAAAAATAACCAGGCGAAGATTGATAACCACTAAAAAGCCGAGAGAGGTTGAGAGCTTCTTGCTTATAGCGTCCCAGAATGATGACAAGTGGGGACATTCAAAAAACATGTGCGCGTCGGAGGCTGATATTAAGCCGCAGCGAGCGCAAGCCACCGAGCCACCTGGGAGAAACTTAGACAGCCTCTGTGGAGAGTAGTATGCCCCATGTAGAGTAAATAAGTGGTTTCTACGAATCCACGCTGGTTTAACCAGGTCCCACAAAACAGTGCAAGATTTTATCCAAAGATCATTCACATTCAAGCTTGGCAATATAGAAGTCCAAAGTTGTTCGGGGAGAATAAATTCCCCATCAATCTTTTCCAAGATTAAATTATACCATACAGCAATTTCTTTTGTAGCAGCCGGTTTATCCAACTAGAGAGATTCCAATTGGCTTCCTCCGCCCAGTGGGAAGTTGTAGAGGCGAGGGTTTTGGGTTGAGAACGCTTGTGCCCAGCTTAATATTTGAAGATACTTAAATCTTGAAAAACTGGGACCTATTTTATTAACTAGATGTTCCCATGGAAGTAAAGTCCCTCCCACAAATAAGTCCCCCCATGTGGATATTCCTGCCTCCTTCAATGGGATTGCTAGCGTATCGTTCACCCAACCTGGGGCTGCGAGGAGATCCCATATGGGGGATCTGGAAGAATGATAAAACAGTTTTGTGGAAGATCTAATATTAAACCAGGTTTTAGCTAGACTCTGTAGTACCTTTAGTTTGACCTTTTTGAAGTATTTAGGATCGCCAAACTTAAATAAAAAGCCCGATTGCTCAACTCCTTCGCCCTCCAACATGGCCGAGAACATCCTCCCTACTCCCTGTTCTGATGGCATTTTTAATAACATGCGTGCATGTGATAGTTGGAATGCCCATGCGTATATTTGCAAGTCAGGCCCTGCCAGTCCCCCCTTTTCTCGTCGCCGCCTTATTTTTTTCCAAGCAATCCTTACATTCTTTTTTTTCCAAATGAATGAAGTAATGTCCGCCAGTAGTTTAGCCAAGGAAGACTTATCAAAATAGAGTGGAATCGTATTAAATAAGAAAGACTATTTAGGTAAGATGGTCATTTTTACCAGATTTGCACGGCCCAGAACCGACAAGGGGAGGTGCCCCCAAGAACCCAGCAATTTACGGCACTCTTTAGCGACTACAGATAGATTGGTAGAGGCAATCAAGTTAATATCTTTGACCATTTTTAACCCCAGATATCTTAAGCTTGTACTGGGCTGCTCATTTAATCCAGTAACGTCACTATTCCACACCATTATTTCAGTTTTTGAGGCATTTACCTCATACCCCGAGACTTTCCAGAATTCGAGGGCAAGCTCAATGGCAGCAGGGAATGCGGTTCTGATATCTGAGGATATAATCATGACATCGTCCGCATACAGGGCCACCCTCCTTTCCCAAGCTTTATACTTAAAGGACTTAATGAAGTTATTATCTCTTAATTTTTGAGCGAAGGTCTCGATATAAAGATCAAAGAGCAATGGGGATAAAGGGCAGCCCTGTCGTGTTCCTCTTGTGACATTAAAAGGTTCGGACAATCCACCATTAACCAGAACAGATGCCAACGGACTATGATAGAGTAGTTTCACAGCTCCGCGGAAACGCTCACCCACGTTGAACTTAGCCAAGGCCCCCGACAGGTACAACCAGTTGACCCTGTTGAAAGCCTTGGTGGCATCCAACGTGAGAATAGCGAGCGGCAGCGCGTTGGTAGTAGCCATATCTATGGCTCCTATCAAGTCATACGTCAATTCATAGAGCTGACGACCCCTGACAAAGCCCTTCTGGTTAGGATGTAAGACATCTGGGGCAACCTTACCCAATCTCTTAGCCAAGAGTGACGCAAAGATCTTATAATCGGCGTTGAGAATGGATATAGGACAATACGACCCACAATCAGTTGGGGCCTTACCCGGCTTAAGAATCAATGTGATAGATGCGTTGTTCCAGGATTTTGGCGGAAGGGCCCCTTCCTGCAGTATTTGACCTTCCTGCAGTATTTGATTAAAAAGCCCGGTAAGGAAGGGAGAGATTTCACCTGCAAGGTTTTTATAATTTTCAGCTGGGAGACAGTCGGGGCCTGCAGCTTTGCCCCCTTGCTCCCGCGTATTGCAGACTCCACCTCCTCCTCTGTAACTACACTATCTAGAAAGGCTCTTTGCTCTGAAGATAGCGTTGGTAAGGAGATGTCATTCAGCCACTCACCAATGCTTTCAGGGGAAATATTTTTGTCCTCCTGATAAATATTCTCAAATCATTTTTTGAAGGCCATTCTGATTTCTACGTCAGATGAGACGGTCCCTGAACTAGATGCAATTGAATCAATGTAATTCCGCGCCTGATCAGTTCTAGATTTCCAGGCCAGCAGTTTGCCGGCACCTTCGCCGAATTCGAAATGGGCTAACTTACTAGCTTCCCATTTCTGAAGGATTCGCTGATTTAAAACAGAGGCCAATTGCATTTTAAGTTCCGACTGTTTCTCCTTTTTAGCTAATGTAAGACTGGAAGCACCACTGCAAGCAACTAGTTCCGCCTGTATTGTTAAGAGGTTGGCTTCAGTGGACGACACTTCTTGGGTAAACTGCCTCCTGCGGAAAACAATCTTATTCTTAATGAGTCCGCGCAGGAAGCACTTAAAAGCATCCCACACAGAGTCAGACCCTGTAGTGCCGATATTGACTCGCATAAATTCACGTGCCTCTAATTTGAGATATAAGACGTCGTCTGTTGATAAAAAGAAAGAACGATCAAAAGACCAAGATCTTATAGGAACTTGCACAATACCAGCGAGATCCAGTACTACTGCGGAGTGGTCAGATATGTGAAAAGGTAGATAACTAACATTGGTTACAGAATCTGTCAAACTGCGACTAATTAAGAAAAAATCAATCCTGGATTGATGGTGATATTTAAGATTGCGAAACAAACATCCAGGTAGCAGACCTGCCCTTACACGCCAGATGTCAGTATAACCATATTGATGCATACAGTTGAGTAAGAAAGCTCTAGACTTAGAGAGTATTTGTTGACGACTAGATGGAGTTTTATCTAGAGCATAATCGAGCACGATGTTAAAATCCCCTGCTATAATAATAGGTTCTGGTAAGTGCAGAAACTGAGAAAATAAAGCCTCCAGAGCTGAAGAGTCATCTCTATTGGGTCCATAATAGCCCACTAACGTCAGGCGTGAACCCCCTATTTCTACTAAGGTTATTGCCCATCTACCCCCTGTATCTACCAACTGCCTGATTAATCTGGTAGTGATCGTTTTTTTAAAAAGAATAGTCACACCTCTTACATTAAGCGATTGAGAAGTAGAAACTGATAAATCTATCCACCTATTCCTTTTTACCAAATCAAGAAACTCAGCCTCAACTAGATGTGTCTCCTGGAGTATAATGACCTGCGCATCAAAATCCCGCAAATATTGTAAGATCCTATTTGCCCTTGGCTTGGTGCGCAGGCCATTAACATTCCAGGAGAGGATCCTGAGCTTACTCATAATCAATACACCATCCACTACACCTACACCTATATCTATAAAAAAAAGACAAACAAACCTTGACTAAATCACTAACCATAATCATAGGCGGTGTGATGTTAAAATAATAAGTCAGCAACCAAACCAAAGATGAGGAACTATTTTTACTTTTTTCACCAACCCCCTTCACCCACGTGCCCCCCCCTCCCATAAGGAACCCTAGTACTAACCAACCGGAACAAGGCCGTTTAAGTGGTACTCCCTATCCTTTGCTGAACCCCCACAAAGTGCCACTTTCTGAATAGAGTGGAGCTAAAGACCCCCTTTTCTTCTTTTTTTTTTTTGACTCTTCTGTTGTTATATTTATATATGTATTACTTTTTTTTTTTGGGTACTTTATCTCTCACCTTAAATTTTTCTACGTGTTCTATTATGGTTTTTTTTTCTCTATTTTATTAGCACCTTTATATATATTATTTTTTCCCCACGTCCCTTACTTCCCTCTTTTTTTTTTTTTTTTTTTTCCTCTCCATCCCCTACTTTAATCTGCTTGTTTTGAGCAAGAACCAAATAATATTAGATAGCAAGAAGCAGGATTGTTTGCCCATCTGCAATTCAGATCCACTGATCCCTTTGCATTTAATTTGTACTATCACCTTGCGTTACCCTATATCACACTTAATAGGGGTGGGCGATTTGAAAAAGAAGGAGCGAGAGCCATAGGAAACTAAAAACCAGGGACCACCTCAACAACAGACACCACTCAACCTGAACCTGAGCCAGAGCCAGAGGCTCCCTTTAAACTGAGAGAGCGCCATTTACAGTGAAATTTGTAGGGGTGCATCATATGTACAAATAGTCAGCACCCGTATATATAGAGGACTTTCAATCATGTTTCGATGCAATGTGGGATGGAGAACTAGAGTAATTGGTATTAGAAATCTGAAGAGCTAAGGTTATGAATTACATCCACATTTGCTGTTTAACATAGAGATGTAGTTGAAATGAAATCTTTCACTAATGAGAAGCGTGTTTAAACAAGCACTGTCGTGCATTCAGATTTGCTTATTGAAATGTCTAACTGTGTCATTTATACTCGATAACTAGCAAAATAGAAAATGCATTAGCTGTTAAGGTTAGAGGCCTAGGGAACCAAGGGATTGCTCATGCAAACTGTGGGGCCTATAAATCAAGTCGAGGCCTAGTCTAAGAAACTCGTGCAGGCCTGTGTGAAAAGTCTTGCTTAGCATTTAGCTGTGGAAATGTTTTATAAAAGATGCTTTTAGAAAACTTTGCAACATTTATGGAATGTGAGCCGAATTGTATGTATTCCTTTGCAGGTGCACCATCAAGTAGACAGTAGAGTAGAAGGGCCCATTGTGTATGAGAGTTAGAAATGCTAGACTCAGACATGGAGGAGTAGACCAGGAATTTGAAGATACAACTTGAAGCGACAGAGAGTCTGAGACCCAAGGACGTTTTAACGGACAAGGATGGAAGAATGCCATATTGGAAAACTTTGGAAACCAACACCTTCGAGAGGGGCGTACCTGAAGGCGTGTAGTTCACATTTTGGGGTTTTGTATTAGGAACAGCACCCCGAGGGTGGAGGCAGAGCAGATGGGCTGAGGAGCTAGAGAGAGCGGTTGGATGGCAAAGAGCTTAGCTAGGATTGAGAATTACACCTGATTCAAGAGAACCTGAGTGAACTTCTTTGGAAGTCACCACGGCTGACACCTTTTGCTAGGATGGGCTGTTATTGAGTAGGGATGTCACTTAGTATAGAGTAGGGACAGAATAATTTGAACTTATGTCTATTATCCCAATGAGTACTAGAACCCAGGTTATAGCAATTTTGTTTAGTCCGATGATTCTGGAATTGATTCTCGTATTATTCATCAGTCGCTTGAGACTTTTCCGTAGAATTATGTTTGTATTAGTACCAGTGTATCTTTTGAACCTCTTGCTGAGGTGCTTGTATCTTCAGTTGTTTTTGGTTATGTAATAAACCTTCAAACTTAGTTTTGGTCAGTGGTTCTTGGGGGACGATATTGGGATTTCTAAAAATGTGTTGATTCCATATGAAAAGATTGCCTAATTCACTCTATGACAAGTAAAAAGGTCTAGTGGACCGGTGACGGGATTCTGGAGAAGGGTAAGCAGACTCTAGAGGTAAAATCCCGCCTTTCCAATTGGTAGCAGAGTAGGATGGTTTATCTTCTGGAGTGAGGGTTATCTAGAAGTAGGTTGAGATTTCCCCGAGGCCCATAGAGAAACAATGAAGAGTGTCCAGAAAGCTGCGGACGGAGATTGGCGTTCAATGGAAACTGACGGAGAGTGACAGTGCGGCAGAAAGCAGCAGGTCGGAGGAGAGTGAGTATAAAAAGGGTCATGCGTCGTTAGATTGCGGTTATGTTGTGTTGCTGTGTTGTATTGTCTAGCGGAGTTGAGTGCCTGTAGTGTGAAAGAGAACAGGTTGTGAGCGCGCACAACCAGAGAAAATCTTAAGCTTGAGGGGAGTTTAAGTGGTTCGGGTGTATCGAACACCCAAAGTAATTGTTGACCATGGTTAAGGGGGTCATGAGGTACCATTGATCGCCCGCAGGACCGAGATAGGGGGAACGAATGTGTGAGTGCGTGGGTAAATGACGCTGGTCGGAAGTTGCCGTGAGTTTGTAACCTATCAGTTGAGGCGATTGTCCGGTCGTTCGCGGACAGACATTTGCCAGTTTGGTGACAATTACAGTTAGACTGTGGACGTACAGTCAGGGAGGTGGTTGCTTGGTCGGAAGTAACCATTTTCAGTGTATGATTCGGACGCATGCGAGACCGTGAGACGAACGGAGAGAGGAGGGGAACTGCTGCGAAACGGAGGCGAGTGACGTCCGAAAGAGCCGCGCTGGGATTGGTCGGCTAGCGTGGAGCCGCGCTGGGATAGGGCGGTTAGTGAGAAGCCGCGCTGAGATTGGCGGATTGTCATCAGGAAGTAAACGAGTGCTGTAAATAGGGAATCGTTGTGGATTTCATCATGAAATGTTTTAAAGTGTTGCGGAAATGTTTCAAGGGTGAAAACAGAATAGAACCTCGGGGTGGGGAGGAGGCTCCACCCGAGGATACTCCAGCTTATTATATGGCAACGAATGTTGGCTTACACACCATATTGTGGCTTGGTACTTGGTGTAAGATGACAGACGGAAACGAAGAATTGACATTTCCTAAATATGGAACGTTTAGACTAGAGGTGTTGTATCAGTTGAAAGCGATTATGGCTGCGTTGCGACCTTTGCCCAGACCCACACAGTTTGAAGCACTAAATGCATGGATCAGGGCAGCCCATGAAAAGAACAGAGATAGGAGACAAGAAAGAGTGAAACGATCAGTTAGGGCGGTCCAAGATGCGAGATGGGATGCCATGGCCAAGAGATGGAGGGTACAGACCATTGACGGGGATAGGTTGTACCCGCTGCTGGAAAATACAGGGGATGCACAGAGGAAAAGTACGGAGGATGAGGACAGTGAGACAGACGACAGCCTGATAGAGAGGCTGTTGTCAGAGAGACCACCTCCTTACAATCCTGAGTTGGAAGGAATGCCAACATCAGCAAAGAACTGGGAAGTCTCTGACGGGGATGGTGGGGTTAAAATGGTGAGTGGGTCGAGTACCATAGGGGACAAATTCTGCCCAGCAGAGGGAGAAAAGGCACCTCCACCTTCACCAGTGACGAGAGTAGTGGGGAGGTTTACAGTACAAAAAGTTCCGGTAGAAGAGGGCGTCAACTCTCAGAAACTGCCAGATGCTCTTACGGTACCAGTTACCATAGGTCCCATAGTAACAGTGTACAATCCAGAACAGAAACAATGCGAGAGTCCGCCACGAAGAGAGAGCGAGAGATGTGTCAGTGAGGACAGGAGTAACGTGGCGGATGGATGGAGGCAGTTGCCAAGGCCCATAGAAAGAAGCACTCCCTTGGCAGCATCAGCAGACTCCTCAGAAGAGCAAATGGGTTGGAGAGGACCAATGGATCTGAAGGGACCGCGGCCGAGGTCGATAAGAGAATTAAGGCCAGATTTGAGAACTTGGGAGACCATTGTGGACACTCAGAATGATAGATCGAGGACTGTGTTTGGGTCTGAGAATCAGGAGAATAGGATGGAGTCTCACTGTGTGCCTAGTGAAAGCAGGCAGGAATGGGTTCGCGAAGGGGTGGGGAATAGGGGGGCGTCCCACCACACCTCTGGAGACAGCAGACAAGAGTGGGACCATGAAGGCTGGGAAAACAGAAGGGTTCCCCCTAACACACCTGAAGAAAACAGGCGAGAGAGTCAGGACTGTGGCGGGAGGGACTCTAATGGGACTTCTAGTCAAGGTACATTGAGGGCTGCAATTAAGGCAAGAAGGATAGATGTGCTGAGACTAAAATCAGAAGTGGGGGAAATAGTGGAAGGTACATTGCCCCTAGAACGGATCGAACTCTATGAACCAGACGAGCTGTTGTTTGTGGCGAAAGATGTTACACGAAGAGCTAGGACAGCTCATGAGAAACTCTCTGAATTAGCGAATAAGTATACCGTGGATCTGACAAAGACAAAAGCACTGCAGGGTGGCCATAGGTTACAGTACTCGGACCAAGATCTAGAAGAAAAGAGGGTGATCGGATTAAAAACCCACATCAGAGAACTGATTGTGGTAATCCGAACATGGTCCCAGTTGGAGAAATGGGAAGAAAGGTGGTCAAAGAAAAAGAGTGTGAGACGGAGTGTTATTGAGACATCCCCGGGAGGAGGGTTGATGCATACAGAAGCATACCCCTTGCGGGAGGTGGCTCATGGGGGATATGTACATGTACCCTGGAGTAGGGGAGATCTGGACGCCTTTACGAACACATTTCCAAAGTTGCGTGAGAGTCCAGTGGAATGGTACAAGCAGGTAGAGAGGTTCGTCAAAATCTCAAAGGTGATGTGGATTGATTTAAACACGCTGTTTGACATTGTGGTTCCAGGTGATTTGTGGATAGCATGTAAGGTCAGTGTGGAATGGCCCACAGCAGAGCCAGAGCGAGATACTGCCACCAATGGACCGTCGCCTAGGGTGATGGCAAAGTATGAGCAGGCGATCACGTGGTTAAAACCAAGGTGCCACCACAGGACATTGACTGGGTGAAAATAGACCGGACTAGGCAGGAACCAAAGGAGACAGTGCATGAATATTATGAAAGACTATTGCAGATTTTTAAACTGTACAGTGGGTTAGATGTGATGGACCCAAAGGACATGGGACAGTTTGTGTCCAAGTTTGTATTGGGACTGAGGCCTGATATTTGTCTCATGATACAGCAACATTTAATTTGTTGGCAAAACAAGCCTCTGGATGAGATCTTGAGGTATGCGAGGTATTGTAGTGACGAGATAGACTCAAAGACAAGGAAGCTTAAGGATAAACTGATGTTAGTACAGATGCAATCGGGAGGACAGGGTCAGTCAGGAAATGGCACCTTGGGGAGGAAATCAGGTGGACAGAAGAGGGACAACGAGGAGGGTCCGAGACCAAGGATGGATATAGCGGCCCTGAAAAAGACGACCAAGTGCCATCAATGTCATGAGGTCGGGCATTGGAGACGCGAGTGTCCCCATAACCCTGATAATCAGGTACAGAAAGAAGAGGAGGAGGAAGTACAAGCCCCTCCGGTGCGGAAAGTAACAGTGACAAAGTACCAGACGACTAAAGGGGGGACTTCAGCCCCCAGGGCTCCTGTTCCCCAGCCCCCGAAAATTTCAGCAGGGAACAAGGTATACAAGCAGATGCCTTTCATAGTCGAAGGGGACGAGTGCTATTACTTTGACCCAGTGACAGGACGGTACTTGGATGGGGAGGAGGGCTGTACTCTTGGAGCAGTGCTGGAGGTAGATCAGAGAGGGCCATTTGTGGAGGCAGATGTAGATGGACATCCCACCACCTTTTTGGTTGATACTGGTGCTTCTCGCTCTACTGTGAGATCTGCGGTAGTCCCCAACTTACCCCTTTCAGGACAGACCATCCAAGTTGTAGGAGTCGCAAACAGGAGAATGGCAAACCCTCTGACCGAGCCAGTCCCTGTGAAGATCGGAAGTTTCAGAGATAGACACCAGTTCGTGGTGTGTGATTCCAGTCCCGTGTGCCTGTTAGGAAGAGACCTTTTGTGTAAACTCAATTGCACCATCTATTGTACCCCAAAGGGAGTGGAGCTACAGAATAACGAGGACGATGCTGACTTAAAAGTTGCAAATACGCATGTGTGCATTGAATTGTACCCTGCTTTGACGGTGGAGGAACTCCCTTGGGATTTGAGAGATTCAGTCTCACCGGAGGTGTGGGACTTTACAGGGGAGGAGATCGGATTGATCAAAGGAGTAGAGCCAGTTAGAATTCAAGTAAGACCGAATGCTGAATTCCCGAGAACACCCCAGTACAAGCTGACCCCAGAAACACTTGCAGGTATAAAACCCGTGATTGAGTCCATGATTAGACAGGGAATTTTGAAGGAGGTTATGGGCAGTCCCTGTAACTCTCCGATTATGGGTTTGCAGAAGCCAAGTGGGAAGTTCAGGATTGTGCAGGATTTACGAAAGGTTAACAACATAGTTGTTCCATGCTGTCCAGTGGTACCGAATCCATCAGTGATACTGTTTCAGATACCGTTCCAAGCTGAATGGTTTTCTGTGATTGATTTGTGTCAGGCATTCTTTTCCATCCCTTTGCATGAGGAGAGCCAATTTCTTTTTGCGTTCAAAATAGAGAACCGCGTCTTAACATGGTGTCGTATCCCTCAAGGGTATACAGAGAGTCCATCGATCTTTAATCAGTTGCTGAAAAGGAATCTTGAGAGTCTGGTACTGCCGCAGAACTCTGTTCTTGTGCAGTACATAGACGACCTCCTTGTTGCGTCAGGCACCGAAGATGCTTGTAGGATTGACACCATTGCCTTGCTGAATCATTTGGAAGAGAATGGACACAAGGTATCCCCCAACAAGTTACAGTACTGCCTACCTGAAGTGCAGTATCTGGGTCACAGAATAGAGAAAGGAAAGAGAAAGGTGTCGCCTGACAGGATTGAGACAATCATGAGAATGACGGTGCCCTCGACTCAAAGAGAGGTTAGGATGTTCCTGGGCATGGTTGGCTACTGCCGACAGTGGATTGCTAACTTTTCTCTGAAGGCAAAACCATTGCAGAAACTGACGCACAAGGACGTGAGTGATCCGGTACCATGGGACACAGATTGTATGATGGCCTTTCTCGAGCTGAGAGAGGACTTGTGTCGCGCTCCGGCTTTGGGAATGCCCGATTACACCAAATCATTTGCATTGTTCTGCAGTGAGAGAGAGGGGTGTGCTTTGGCAGTCCTAGTGCAGGATCATGGAGGAGTCCGTAGACCAGTTGCATATTTCTCGGCTACCTTAGATCCAGTAGCCGCAGCGTTGCCCGGATGTCTCAAATCCGTTGCTGCAACAGGTGTCAGCATTGAAAGATGTGAAAGTATTGTGATGGGATATCCACTGACAGTGCATGTACCCCACTCTGTGGAATTGTTGATGACCAGGACCAAGACGCAGCACTTGACCAACAATAGGCTCACAAGCTACGAGCAGGTTATACTTGCTGCGGAGAATGTGACTCTCAGGAGGTGCTCTGTCTTGAATCCTGCTACCTTGTTGCCATTACCAAACGATATAGAAGATGATTGGGAAGACCATGATTGCCTTGATGTGACTGAACTATGTACCAAACCTAGACCGGATATTGTTGATGAGCCATTGGCGGACCCTGATGAAATTTACTTTGTGGATGGCTCATGTGTAAGAGACAATACTGGTCAGGTAAGAGCAGCGTTGTACTATTTCTGGAATAATTGAAGCAGCCTGCCTGGAAGGAGTACACTCCGCGCAGGTGGCTGAGATAATTGCGTTGACGCGTGCCTGCTTGGCAGCCAACGGGATTAAGATCACCAAATTCACTGACAGCCAATATGGATTTGGGGTGGTTCATGACTTCGGTCAATTGTGGTCTCAAAGGGGCTACATGACATCATCGGGCTCCCCAATCAGGAATGGCGAATTTATCAGGTTATTGCTGGAGGCCTTGCAAGGTCCTACAGAGATAGCCGTGGTAAAATGCACAGCACATACCAAAGGTACAGATTTTGTGACAATGGGGAATCGTTATGCTGATGAAGTTGCACGATATTGTGCGGAGCAGGGATACTCCTTTACTGAACAAACAATTGAGGGACCAAAGGAAAGAACCGAACTAAGCATGATGCTTGAGGTGGCAGACACATGGGAAGAGTTGAGAGACATGCAGGGACAGGCGTCAGACTATGAGAGAAGGGTGTGGGAATCGGCTGGTTGTGTTAAAGGAGAGTTGGACATGTGGGTTTCGGCTGACGGAAGAGCTGTGTTGCCGAATGAGTTGGTGAGTGCAATGGCACGACAGATACATGGTCCTGTGCATCTGGGAAGGGATGCGATGATGCGTGTGTTCAGGCAAACGTGGTACAATCCGAAATTTAGACAGGCTGCGGAAGCAGTATGTCAGAGATGTGTAACCTGTCAGCAGATGAATGTTGGGAAAAGGACACCAGTTACATTGAGTCACATTGAGTCACATTGGGAGGTCCGGAGGACCTTTCTTTAGGATGCAACTGGATTTCATTGAGATGCCGAGGTGTAACCGCCTCAGATATGTCTTAGTGATTGTGTGTGTGTTCTCTAGATGGGTTGAGCATATCCCTCGTAGGTGCGATACACTCACAGTAGCGAAACTATTGTTGAGGGAATTGGTGCCACGATTCGGGGTTCCGACCTCTTTGGAATCGGACAGAGGAAAGCACTTTAATAGCGAAGTTGTGAAGATGCTCTGCTCTGCCCTGAACATTGACCAGAGACTGCATTGTAGCTACCGCCCAGAGGCTTCTGGCATAGTGGAGCAAATAAACGGAACGCTCAAGGCCCGAATGGCAAAGGTGTGCTCATCCACATCCCTGAAGTGGCCCGATGCATTGCCATTGGTACTAATGAGTATGCGTAGTACCCCAGACAGAAGGACAGGGCTCTCACCTCATGAAGTACTGATGGGGAGGGCTATGAGACTGCCATCTATTCCTACAACTGCCTTGCTGAATATCACAGATGATCTGATTCTTGATTACTGCAGGGGACTTTCTGATGTCATCCGTTCTGTGTCCCTTCAGGTGCAGGCTGCTGAAATCCCGGCTTCTAGCGACCTTTGTCACGACCTGTGCCCGGGTGACTGGGTCCTGGTGCGGAAACACGTTCGGAAAAGTTGCCTGGATGTGCGTTGGAGAGGACCTTTCCAAGTTATTCTGGTAACAACTACTGCTGTGAAGTGTGGCGGATTGCCAAACTGGATCCATGCTTCTCATACCCGACGAGTCCCAGCACCCCAGGAAGGAACAGCTCCTCTAGAAGAGAGGAAGTCTGATGAGGAAGAAGATCCACAAGAGGGGTCGAGTCAAGCTGTGGGGGTGCCAGTGGAAAGTGGGGACTCCCCTAATCAAGCTGAAAGTGACCACGACAACAGTGACACTGAGTCTGCCTCAGAAAGGGGAAGTGGCGACGAAGGTGATCTGAACGCAGAAGAGGCTGACAGTGGGGACGAACAGGGGGTGCAAACGAGCAGCAGAAGAGCCAGAAGTGCAGATGCTCATTGGCCCGAAAGACGGAGGCGAATGAATGTGAGATTGGCTTCCGAAAGAGATCTTGCTCCTGTGTTCGAAGAATCAGATCCGGAGGAGGGAGAACAAGAAACAGAGCAAAGGGGTCCGAGAAGGTCAAGGAGGGTGGGAGTACCTTGCCGAAGATACGCCACTCCTGAGTGGACCTACCCTTTTACAAATGCCAGGTGTTCTGAGGTCCGGGAGGGTGATGTCAGTGGCGGTGACCAGTATGATCCCAAATGTTAAGCTGGAAGTGATACTGTTGGTACCTGGACTTGAAATCGAAGGCGTACTGACACTCACTATTCCTAATCCCCCTCTCCTGAGCAAGATACGTGATTTACTCCTGGATAGACTGATTTTTCCTACATTTGGTTCGGATATACCATCTTATGATGCAGTGGTGCTCCGCATGGAACTTTTAGACTATGTGTTGCAGGCGATCGGAGCAAGTATCATCATTGATTATTAAAATACTTGTAGCGACTTTGAAAAGAATTTGAAAAGACTTCGAAAAGACTTTGTAAATAGTTGTTGAACTTAACCTAGAGCCGAGTGGAAGAAGAACAAATTTAGGGACTTTCCACAGAGGACGGAGGAGGGTTAGGGTTGTCTGCTGTTGAAACAAAAGAAGAACTGAAACGGGGATTTCTGCTTTCCGAGGTGGTTCGAGAGACTCAAATAACAAAGAAAGAGACTTTTGGGCACTTTCCGAGAACAAGCTACTTTGTGCTGAGACCATGGCGTCTGGAAACCCGAATCGTAGAGCCAAGTGCATAGTAGGCACTCTTTTAGGAGGAGTGATACTCCTTATAGCTATAGTAGTTTTAGTTTCCTATTTTGCACCACACGAACAGGTAGCGAAGGCTGAGGGAACACTGACACCTACCACCCCTAGCCAGAAAGAAGACAGAGAGCGAAGAGAGAAAGCCTTGCTGGCTGCAGAAAGTCGTAGGCTGCATACAGATCTGTCAAAGGGAAATTTTGGGCAGAATGCGTATGCAAAGCTGTTGTATGAATACATTGATGCGATGGATGCGAAGGACTGTTATGTGTGTATGCAACTGCCAGCTTCAGTAGATGAGGGCATTAGATACCATCACCTTCCCTTGACATATGGAATATCCTGTAGTTTGCTGATTAGTATACTTTATGGGCGAAATCATTTTGAATATTTCTTTTCGAATTACGATGCTGTGTTACCAGAAGTCCCGAATTACAAGCATTTGAACAAGTGGGATTATTATAAGTCAGAGGAAGGACTCGGATATTTTTTCATTCCCACAAAAGAGCTAGACACACCGTATGCACACCGACACAACTTGACATGCTTATTATCTGAGACGGAGAAGAAGTTCATTGAACAAGTGGAAGATAGGTACACGAAACAAAAACAGTTGCGAGATTCGGGGCAAGGCAAAGTAGATTGGACGGAAGAAGAGAAGCAGCATAAGTCAAGAGGGAGTTATGGTCCAATAGCCCTAGATGAAGTGCAGAAAGGGAAGTTGTGCCTTCACCGACCACAGACGTATTATGAAAATGTGTATGTGGGTCATACTACGTGTGAACACACCTTCACATTGGAGTATTACACCAAAGATTTCTTGAAGAGCGTGGTACAGGTGATTCCTACTGTATATTTTGTCTGCGGAAAGAATGCGTATGTGAGATTGCCAGAGAAATGGTATGGCACTTGCTACCTAGCAATTATTTTTCCCAAGATTTATCATACAGAGGATTTTGCGCTCTTAGAGGGAGGGCCTCAAAGGAGGGTAAAGCGAGGGGAAAGTGCTGGAGCAATTGTGGGAGATGTGTTTGGAGCAGCGATACCTATGTTGGGTGTAATTTTGAATGACATAAAGATACGGCGGTTGGCAACTGTAGTGGATGAATTGTCAATGAATACAGCCAAGTCATTATTGTTGGTTGAGGGTGAGATGTTGTCGATCAGGACAATGGTTTTACAGAACCGTCTTGCTCTCGACGTCATCCTAGCAAAAGAGGGAGGAGTCTGTAAACGATTGAAGGTTCAGGAATGTTGCACTTATATCCCAGACAATTCTAAGGATCTGGAGAAATATATAAGCAATATTACTGCAATCCATTATGAAATTGAGGATTTGACACAAGAGAATGCGTGGGAGACTGTTGGCAAGGGATTTGGGAAAGTTGGAAGCTGGTTTGCCAATTTAGGGAAGAGTTTCCTTGGGTTTGTACTGAAACCTCTCATCATAGCAGTGGCATGTGTGATTGGATTGTGGGGTTTGGTGAGATTGTACAAGTGGTACAGATCCACTAGATTGGCGAGATCAATGAGAGCGCAAGAGATGCGAATGGAGAGGCTGCAGGACAGTCAATACCGCAGCTTGAGAGCGTTGGAAATGCTAAAGCGAGGGAAAATGGCCACAAGCTCTGTTTAGATTGGTTCTTACCCTGAGGATGATGTAAGGGTGGTGATGACACGGGTCATCAAAGGGGGGAACTGAGAGAGCGCCATTTACAGTGAAATTTGTAGGGGTGCATCATATGTACGAATAGTCAGCACCCGTATATATAGAGGACTTTTAATCATGTTTCGATGCAATGTGGGATGGAGAACTAGAGTAATTGGTATTAGAAATCTGAAGAGCTAAGGTTATGAATTACATCCACATTTGCTGTTTAACATAGAGATGTAGTTGAAATGAAATCTTTCACTAATGAGAAGCGTGTTTAAACAAGCACTGTCGTGCATTCAGATTTGCTTATTGAAATAACTGTGTCATTTATACTCGATAACTAGCAAAATAGAAAATGCATTAGCTGTTAAGGTTAGAGGCCTAGGGAACCAAGGGATTGCTCATGCAAACTGTTGGGCCTATAAATCAAGTCAAGGCCTAGTCTAAGAAACTCGTGCAGGCCTGTTTGAAAAGTCTTGCTTAGCATTTAGCTGTGGAAATGTTTTATAAAAGATGCTTTTAGAAAACTTTGCAACATTTATGGAATGTGAGCCGAATTGTATGTATTCCTTTGCAGGTGCACCATCAAGTAGACAGTAGAGTAGAAGGGCCCATTGTGTATGAGAGTTAGAAATGCTAGACTCAGACATGGAGGAGAAGACCAGGAATTTGAAGATACAACTTGAAGCGACAGAGAGTCTGAGACCCAAGGACGTTTTAACGGACAAGGATGGAAGAATGCCATATTGGAAAACTTTCGAAACCAACACCTTCGAGAGGGGCGTACCTGAAGGCGTGTCGTTCACATTTTGGGGTTTCGTATTAGGGACAGCACCCCGAGGGTGGAGGCAGAGCAGATGGGCTGAGGAGCTAGAGAGCGCGGTTGGATGGCAAAGAGCTTAGCTAGGATTGAGAATTACACCTGATTCAAGAGAACGTGAGTGAACTTCTTTGGAAGTCGCCACGGCTGACACCTTTTGCTAGGATGGGCTGTTGTTGAGTAGGGATGTCACTTAGTATAGAGTAGGGACAGACTAATTTGAACTTATGTCTATTATCCCAATGAGTACTAGAACCCAGGTTATAGCAATTTTGTTTAGTCTGATGATTCTGGAATTGATTCTCGTATTATTCATCAGTCGCTTGAGACTTTTCCGTAGAATTATGTTTGTATTAGTACCAGTGTATCTTTTGAACCTCTTGCCGAGGTGCTTGTATCTTCAGTTGTTTTTGGTTATGTAATAAACCTTCAAACTTAGTTTTGGTCAGTGGTTCTTGGGGGAAGATATTGTGATTTCTAAAAATGTGTTGATTCCATATGAAAAGATTGCCTAATTCACTCTATGACAGGTAAAAAGGTCTAGTCGACCGGTGACGGGATTCTGGAGAAGGGTAAGCAGACTCTAGAGGTAAAATCCCGCCTTTCTAATACTAAATAACCCTATCTGTGTATACCTGTGCCCACAATAGGTGTTTCATAACCAGACATCCACTTGTTGTCTAGTATGCATGACCTAAAAATAGGGATGTTCTACTCTAAGCAATTCGGGTCCTCATTAGGGAACTCTACTCTTTACAAACAGTATTCTAGCAGCACAAATAATAGAAACATAGGAATACACATGTACATCAGCAGTCGAGCCAATGCCAGTGAAAGTCTGGTACAGAAATCGAACACATACTGCTCCTTGGTACATTGTGTGAATTATCGTAAGCAGGCATTTCAGAGTAGGAAGTAACACAAATATAACACTATGGAGGATCTTGCTTTTGTCCCACTAATATATAAGTGAATTATAGTTACCTACTGGCATTACATTGCACAGCCAAGGACAATTCTAGAATGATGTTTGATAGTTCATGATTAAATTACGAATAGCATGATCAACAGCAAGAATTGCTAGAGTATGAATGAGACTTCGTTACTAAATGTATTATATACTTTAGGTGTCTGGAGTAAAGAATACTTTGACATATTTTATCTCATTTTAATGATCGTTTGGAAAATTGGATAGTAGTAGTTAGAATGAATGCTGCACTGCGTCAATAATTAATGCACTTAATGGTGCCATTTCGTAAAAATAGTGGAAGTAAACTATGATAATGACGTATTACTATCAAGCATCAGGCAGCATACTAAATGAGGAGAAGAAACGAATTTGGGAAGTGAGAAGTGAGATTTCAGAAGATGCATGTATATTCCCTGAAAGAAAAAAAAAGATTTCTCCATCCTTGTTAAGGCAGAGAAGTTTTAATTTAAGTCATGAATGAGACACGGAGCAGTTGCAGGTGTCAGGATTACAACAATCCACCGAATCAGTTTCTTCTACATGGATAGATATTGTGAATCCTCGGGCTACTGTGGGGTGTGACTGACGCAGAGCCGCCCACCCATGCAGTAATACACACACTACACACCATGGGCGAAGGATTGCACCTTATCACATGGTTTCACAGAGCAATTAGGGAACATAATGGGTTCCCATTAACTCACCTCTGGCAGGAATAGGAGGAGGATTTGGGACGCCCCTTACATGAATATAACATTTTCATTAATGGGTATTATAATACAGTGTCCCTGCTCAGTTAAAGAAGGATTCATGTAGGACATTTTATTTCAAGATCCTTTCAATCGAGTGTCAAGATCTAAAGAGCTCCGTCAACCTGCAAGGTAGAGTCCACCCGGATGTATCTACATTACAGGGAGGACTCAATGATGAAACATGCCACTAAGGTTTAGTTTGTGTGAGTCATTTTAAAAATGGCTGAAATATTTTCTGAAGAGCTACCAAGAAGAGATAAGAGTGGGCTTCCTCTGAACTTGATTAATTAGTTTCTTTTGGGAAATGTAGTTAGATTACCACTAAATAGCTTCTGTCTCTCCTATTGATTTACGTTTATGTATTTTTTAATACAACTGTGTATATTTCGGGTATTATTATCTAATATCTTTGTTGCTCATGTTTTTACTGTCATGTGATTGGTATTGTAAAGAAGGAGTTGTATGTCTAGTGGTACATATTATATATCACTTATGCTTAACATATTAGTGGTTATTTGATAGAATGTTGATAGTAGAACTGTAGTATTCTTAAAATGTGTTGTGGATTAAATTGTACTATTGCTTTTCAGTTGCAGTTGGACTTATGTAGGTGCTGGAGTTAACTTGAGTTGTTCCTTGATAACGCTTTTGTGTTCGGCTTGATGCACCTCTTCATTACAACCTTCTTAAATAACATCCCCCAGTCCTTACTTAGTCGGCAATCTCTTCTGTCCCGCCTATCCATTCACATTACCAACTCGCTGCCACTGAGCCAGGGACCCTGGTACCTCTCCTGCAACCCCCTCCACAGTACCCACTCTTCCTCCATTACTAATACCCAAAACACCTCTAGCCTGAGGGTACAATGTAACCCTCTCTCTCCCTCATTAGCAAATCCAATCAAGCACTGGAAAAGTCAGGAGGGCTGGCATTGGTTGCCAGCCTTTTGACCTTGTCAAAGCTTGGTTTGTCAGGTTGTTTGGCAAAACGTTATGTTTGTGAGAGCTGGTTGGCCCTGAACAATATAAAAGAAATTGGCTACAAGCAACAATTATTTTGTTCTCAAAACACATACATTTTCATAATAGTAGGCACTGAAAAGAACTACATTGTGTACAGATGAGCTACTTGTGCAACAGCAAAAAGCTGGCACTCACAGTGAAGGTAACCAATGGCTGAATTTGCTTGACCAATTGTTCCATGCTGTATGCTCAATTGAACAGAAGAAAAATGTGAATGACTCAACAACAGACCAATAGATGAAGATGACTGCGCGAAAGCCCCTATTAGTAAGCATATAAAATACATAATTATAGTAACATCAAAACATATTGGCTAACACCAAACTTAAAATAAAAAAGTGCCTCCTTTCTTTGTAGCCAGGTTCACACATTATAAATCTTATAACTGCATGTATACAAAGACTTAAGGTTGTGGGAAGAGGCCGGATGCAGCAAATAAGGACTGGTAAAATGATATAATTTTGAGAGAAACCGTAGTCACTTAGGGCCACGTCATGACACCTTTCTAAGTGCTGCACAGAGGAAGTATATCTGTTAAATGAAAGAATCTATGAGTTTATGTATGAATGCGAGACAGCATAGTTCACAAACATAGAGAGGCAATGCCTGTTCTGAGTACGCATACTTTGCTGCCTGGAGCTTATGCTCTAATTAAGAGAGTTTATGGCTGCATTGTAGCCAGAGCAGTTTGTGGAAAAAACTCAGGAATGTGTTCTGTGAGTGTGCAGTGCTCAGAATGGTATTGTGAAACAGCCCTGTAAGAAATTGGAGCATTAGTTAAGAGAGGTGAGAACCCATCTCAAATAATAATCACAGTGTGTATCATGATGAACCATTAAATTCACTAAATAAACCTGAGCTTAACCCTTTGGTAGCTTGACACAAAGCAGTCTGGCTTGAATTAGAGATATTGTGCAAAGCATATATGCAGTACTCAAACAGTAATGGAAGGAAAGTGCAACACAATAA
The DNA here is from genome assembly GCF_964261635.1 of Lissotriton helveticus. Taxonomy (NCBI): domain Eukaryota; kingdom Metazoa; phylum Chordata; class Amphibia; order Caudata; family Salamandridae; genus Lissotriton; species Lissotriton helveticus. Next base: position 891,722,265 of record NC_136071.1, on the reverse strand, counting down.
AACCAAACCAATTTAGAAAAATAGAGAATATTTTAATAAATTAAAGGACAATACAACTACAAAAATCCAATTAGTAGAACCGGAGACATGAATTTTTAACGTTTGAATTAAAAATATCACCAAAAGCACAAAGTGTCAACCGTGAGCAACTGATCACTCTGGACTGGGTCAAAGTCAAAAGTTAAAGTTGAATCGTAATGAAGCACAGGTTCGATAAAAGGCCCAGGTTTGTATTGGTGGAGAGTTTACCTTCTGACGTAAAAACTTATGTGGAGAAATAATGGTCATCAACGAGTCATTGGTGGGGCAAGCTAAAAGCTATTTGCCAAGCAGGGCTCAACAATGGTGGACTGTTGAATAGTGGAGACTCAGTGCAGTCATCAACCAAGGCAGGAAGCTCCAAGCTGGTGAAGCCTGAGGTTTGTGCCTGGGAAGACCTCAACATCGATTGGATGCTGCTCCGCAGTGAGCCGAAAACGCCCTCCACATTTGAAGATAGAAACTTTTCTAGAAGTCAGGTCTTCTTCAGCTGGGCAAACCAGGAGTCTAAAGCCGACTGACAATTCAGCGTCAACGGCAGCAGCTTCATCAGAGATCCTAGCTCCATGAGTTCTCCAGGCCAAAACTTTTCAAGTCTTACTGTAGTATTGGGACAGTAGGAGCACACTCTAAAACCAGGCAAGGGTGTAATAGAGCACTTAGAGGCCAGTATTGAAAGCCCGAGACAACTGCTGAAGCCTCTGTCCCTTTCCCCTGCTCCCCAAGAATAATTGCAGCAGCCACAGGAAGGCTTCAACAGAGAAAGAAAGGGATTGAGGGACGAGAATGTTAGAGAAAAACTGAACAGAGAGAAGAGAGAAAGAGAAGTGAAGGGAAGAGAGAATGGATGAATGAAAAGAAATAAATAGCCTGAGGTGAAGATGGGAAGGGGTTACTCTGTCAGAGTTTTCCCTGCTTTGTATCACTCCTGGCACCCGCATTCCAAAGTGATGCCTTTCAAGAAATATGATCATACTGTGCACACAGCAGATCTTCCTTCTTTAAATATTGATGAAACTCATTTAAATCCCTTGCTTGCTTAAAGTCTAAGTTTAATCAGTCTAAAAACACACCATGTCATTCTGGTCATTGGTTTATACTAAAGAGACTCACCTTCACTGGTAGCTCCATCTTCATTTCAATCTGGTGATAATCAAATCAAACTGTGTTGTGTTCTTCCATTATTGAAGTTCTGCCCATACCCAACCATAATAAAATTACAATACTTTTTTGCCTCCTGACCCATCTTCTGAGGCATCACAAAAAAGTGAATGCAGAACTTTTTAAAGGGGGGAGTATGTTAATCTTCAAATTGAAATGAAGTAGGTAAGTTTTATTTCACAAGTAGGATCATAGGTACAGTGACCGCCAACCACCTGCACCTAACAACACTCCTCCCAATCGTTCCCCTGACCTCATACCCTCATACGTTCCACAATCCAAGGAACACAGTGCCAAGGCACAACATATCCCACCCCTTCAACATGGACAAAATTAGAACATTTAATGATAAATAAGCATCTGCCAATTCCACAACAAATTAAACACAGGCAAAACAAATAATTCTAAAACAGTAAAGTAGACTATTATACATAAACACTTAACAGTGAAACTATGAATGCAAAGTGACTAAAAATCAAATCAAATCAAAAATCTTTATTCAATTGTAAAAATTACAATCATAAAAGTACAAAGTGACTAAATAATACAGGAAATAAAGAAGAAGAAGATAAATGCCAGTGAATGAGAATGAAAGAGTTCACAAGATGGAGATTCCAACCATTACATGAACTTTAAATTGATCAGGTAAACGCTGTGAGAATGCTGACCCAGTAGATCATAGAAACTCACCACTCTCTGCACCAACAGTCTCTGAACCAACTCCACCTTATCCTTGGAAATCACCAGTACCCTATCCTTATTCCACATGCACCCATCACTCATGTGCATGGCATTAGACAGCACTTGGACTACCTGATCAGGAGGGGAAAATCTCGACACCCCTTTCACAAGCTTGCCAGGCTTTATAAACTTCACTCAACAACCCTCTATCTCATGCACTTTTGTCTCAAAATCCTTTTGGTTAGAGAACCGGCTTGAACCTTAGCCCTTAATTCATAACCTTGCCCACATGTGAAGTATAAACATTTTGATGACCCATCCAATCTCTATTCATTTTAGAACCAGGGACACCCCCCTCCAACAAAACAAAAGGCGTAACTCCCACAGACACAATTGGTGTAGTCTGCAAGGCCCGCAACATTTTTTTAACCAATGGTTTTCAATCCAGCATATTGATTAATGCCAATGGCAACTTTTCCTGCCATGCATAGTTGAATCGTTTTACTAGCCCATTACTTCTAGAATGGTACAACAAGGTCGCTGTAGGATTGGTGTCATATTCAACATTTTTTATTTTATTTCTTCCAATATTAATTGTACACCATTAACCATCGCAATCTTGTTGGGATAACCTTCACAACTGAAAACTGTCTGTAAAATTGATGCCACTGCATGCACATCAACATGATACTTAGATATTGTTGGGAATTAATGGAGTTAGCTGCCTTTATTGTAACTTTTCTGCTTTTTCCTTACCTTGGTTTGGCATTGTCCTCTCTCTGTTTCAGCTATAGTGGTAGCCTCCTCCCCTTCTGTAGCCCCTCCTTCTTCTTTTCGCCTTATCAGAGGGTTAGCACTTTGAAACAGTGCTTGGTTTCTTGCCTGGTCGGGTTTCTGCCAGGTTGTGGTATTTTGAATCGCGGGAGAATTCACTTGGGACGGAGTACGGGTGTAATTGACTTTGCATCTCAGAACGAGGCTTCGTTCTGCTTATTTTGGATTCGGGACCCGTTCGTCATCCGGAAGATTGTGGAGAGCTTTACGGAGCCTGGGGGATCGTTATTGAGCCTTGGGAGACCACGGAATTGGGACTCCGAACTTTATAGTTGCTGCACTCGGCTGAGTGCAGAGCTCCGTGTGTCTTAACCGTTAACTCGGAAGTATTTGTTTCCGGGTTGCATGTAACCTATTCACCGCGTTATGTGCTACTTGGACGTTTTTCACGAAGCTCAGTGCTTCGAGCGCATTGAAAAGAAGCATTATTTAGTTTGTGGCCACAAGTAGGATTGTCGTTATGATTCAATAGCGATATCTTTTTATATATCCACAAGAGGGTTTTTTTAGGTCATTGGACTTTTTTCCCCTATATAAATACGTTTCATTGGAGTGGGTGCCTTTCTTTTTGAATATTTGTAAACAGAAGGTGTTCTGTTTATTGGATTCCCAACAAGACTCTCTACAGGCAATTGAGCTGAGCTATATAAGTAAGGAGGGGAACAGGGTTGTGTTGGGCAATATTTGGTATGCTATGGATGTTGCAGGTGAGAGGACACAGATTCTTTGTTGTTAAGTCTTTTCTCTTTGTCTCTTTGTCTTCTCTTCCCCTCTGCAGGTTAGAGGACCTATATTTCCACAGAACGGGGTCTGCATAGCTGAGCACTGAAAGAGTCTTGGGAACTCCCACCTTCTCCCTTTGTCCGGTCCGTGGTTACGCTGTGATATATGGGCGTATTACGGTCCGAATAGGGGCAGAGGATTGGGGCCATCCTCGCTTCCATGGTGTGGGTTGAGTTGGGTGAAATCCGACAGAAAACCAAGCCCACGAAATTTACGCTGCCCAAGCGAGAATGGATGAGGAAGGGAATAGTTTAGCAGACAGGGTTCCTACTATGTAGGACCTAATGGGGGCAATCAATTCCCTTCAGACACAGGTACTTGAGTTACAACAGGAGAATCAAGGGTTGAGGCAGGAAATGAGTGCAGTGCGGACTAAGGATCAGGGATGGGGTGGGGGTAAACCGTCTTTGGTTCAGCCTGCTACTTTTCAGTATGACAGGAGTTCTGGTGCAAGCAATCCTCCTTTTACCGTAAATGTCACTACTCCTACTCCTGTACCGTTGGCAGTTCCTGAGAGATTCACTGGGGATTCAAGTAAATATAGTGTGTTTATGAATCAGTGCCATCTCCACTCTATGTGTCGGCCTACTTCATTTCCTGATGACTCCGCTAAAGTGGCGTTTGTTATATCCTATTTGGCTGGAACAGCTGCTTCTTGGGTAGTACCATTGGTAGAAAATGATGACCCCGTATTGTACAATTACAGGGCATTTAGGGACAGATGCGTTGTCTTTTCGCCAAACACGCCTTTATGCAAGCAAGTGACGCTGAGTTATTGAAGTTGAGACAAGGGAAACAGGATTTGTTGACCTATGTGTCCAACTTTAATCGTTTAGTTTCAGAGACCCATTGGCCCACTGACAAGAGAACATCCTTGTTTTATCAAGGGTTATCCGAAGATTTAAAAGATGTTGTTTCACAGGTGGTGAACCCTCCTGAGGTTTGTGTAGAATTCATAGATTTGGGGGTGAAGCTGAATCATAGACTGATGGAAAGGAGAGGTGAAAAGACTCGTTTTCAGGCATCTCGAGTAGTACCTGTTAGAAGCGAAACAAGGAACACCGGAGACCCACAAACAATTCCTGAACCTATGGAGATAGGGGGTGTGAGGGGTTCCTTGTCCGCTGAGGAAAAGGGTAGAAGACGTACCCAGAATTTGTGTCTATATTGTGGACAAGGGGGGCATTACGCCAGAGAATGCCCAGTAAAGCCATCTTCCTTTCCATCTAAGAAGATGGTAGCATGTGTGCGGCGATCTGAGGATTTGATATCTGATGACATTCACAATCCTTCTTATCAGATCTCTGGTATAGTCAAGAGAGTACCCAAACATTTCACAATCACAGTTTGTTTGGCCATATCAAATAGCCACCGGGCTCCTGTATCTGCGTTACTGGACTCAGGTGCCACTGGTAACTTTATGGACATCAAGCTGGCAGAGAAATTAAAAGTTCCATGGATTTTTAAAGAACAGCCTGAACCAGTGAGAGCCATAGATGGCACCGAGTTGTCTTCTGGAACTATCACACGGCAAACAGAACCGTTGTGTATGATTTGTGATAATGGGCATTCAGAATATCTCGGTTTCGATTTGATTGATGCACCATCCTTTGTATTGTGTTAGGGGTGCCTTGGCTACAATCACATAATCCAAAAATTGATTGGACAAGATGAACCGTGACCCTTGATTCAGTTCACTGTTTACAGTGTTGTTATAAGGTTGCCACTGATTGGATTACCCCTTTGACCTGTGCTGTGGGAGAAGGGACGACTGGTGAGATGCGGAAGGTTCCTGCTTCTTATGTGAGGTTTGCTGAAGTATTCGACAAAGGAAGAGCGAAGGATTTACCTCCTCATCGCTCTTTCGATTGTAGAATTGATCTGGTGCCAGGGGCTACGTGGCCTTGCTGTCTTATTTATGCCTTATCAGGGCCTGAAGAACAGCACTTGAGAGAGTATGTAGAAGAGATGTTGGCTAAAGGGTTTATTCGTCCCTTCTCCTCTCCTGCTTCTTCAGCTATCTTTTTTATCCCAAAGAAGGAGGGAGGGCTCAGAGCCTGTGTGGATTATAGGGCGCTTAACAAGGGTACTATCAAGAACAAGTATCCTCTTCCCTTAATACCTGTGTTGCTGGATCAACTGAAGCATGCAACGGTATTTACTAAATTGGATCTCCGAGGGGCATACCATCTCATACGAGTCCGTGAAGGCGACGAATGGAAGACAGCCTTCCGGACTAAGTTCGGCCTGTATGAGTATTGTGTTATGCCCTTCGGGCTTTGTAATGCTCCGGCTGCTTTTAATTTGTTTATCAACGAGGTATTAAGGGAATACTTGGATCTGAGCGTTATCGTTTATATAGACGATATTTTGATTTTCTCCAATACTGTGGCAGAACACGAAACACACGTTTGCCAAGTCTTACAGAAATTGAAAGACCATCAGTTATATGTAAGACTGGAGGAATGTAGCTTCCATACAGACAGCGTGGAATTTTTGGGATTCCTTGTTTCTGCTGAAGGCATTAGAATGGATCCTCATAAAATCGAGGCTATCACCTCATGGCCATCACCCAAATGTGTAAAGGAGGTGCAGGTGTTACTTGGGTTCGCCAATTTCTATCGGCGGTTTATCTCACATTTTTCGGACATAGTCGCTCCAATGACTGTGTTATTGAGAAAGGGAGTTCCTTTTGTGTGGTCAGATCTGGCACAAATGGCTTAAGATCAGCTGATAGAACAGTTCACCTCAGCCCCTGTTCTTGTCCATCCTGACCCTGCATTACCATTCTTTGTTGAAGCTGATGCTTCTTAGGGGGAGTGTTGTCCCAGAGAGATGTGGAAACAGGGTTTATGCATCCTATAGCTTTCTTTTCAAAAACTTAACTACCTGCTGAAAGAAACTATACGGTTGCTGAACGAGAATTGCTGGCTATTAAATTATCATTTGAGGAGTGGCGACATCATTTGTGGGGAGCCCGCCATTCCATTACCATCTTCACGGATCATAAGAATCTTGAGTTCTTTCGATCCGCTCGTGCCCTAACCCCCAGGCAGATGAGGTGGGTGTCCTTCTTCAATGAATATGATTTTATAATTACCTATGTACCTGCAGCACAGCAATTGAAGTCAGATGCCTTGTCCCGCATACATGTGATTCCGGCAGAGTGGGGGACAGAAAAGGACATGGGTTCTTTTATCGCACCAGAAAAGATTGTCGGCAGTATTACCATGGATGATTTTTTGGCAGTAGTGAAAGAAAAGTTGAGGGACATAGATCTTAACCCTTGGGTATCCCAGCCTTTGTTCTTTGTCAAAGAAGGGTTATTGTATCATGAAACACAACTAGCAATGGTGCCAGAGAGATCTTTAACATCGTCAGATCTTTCACAGATCCCACCGCACTGATCCGATCTCAGCCCGCCTCACAGGCGCTCTGTAATAAACTTTCTCAATTTTTTTAGGACAAGATCGAGACCATTTATTCATCTTTCCCCCCCCCCCATCAGCGTTGGAGACGACGAGCGATCTAACTCACTGACACAGCCGTTGCCGCAGCACCTTATGTCTGAATTTGCTGCGATATCGGAGCCTGAATCTTTGACCGAATTACTTAAATGTAAATCAGGTTCGCCAAACGATCCATGGCCAGCTAAGGAATACAAAAAACTGGCACCCCTACTCAACCCCTATCTAAATCTCATTTGGAATGACTCCCTCCGAACAGGATGCTTCCCCACCCAATGGAAACATGCCTCATTGGTCCCCATCTGGAAGAAGCCCAACTTGGACCCCGACCTTCCCAGTAATTATAGGCCCATCTCCCTCTTGCCCGCCCCAGCTAAGATCCTGGAAAGGCTGGTCCACTCCCAACTGGCGAACTTCATCGAGTCCAAAGGGCTTCTCCACGACTCCCAGCATGGCTTTAGGTCGGGCCACAGCACGGAGTCGGCCCTTATTGAAATGGCTGACTCTGTGAGGTGGACGCTCGACCGAGGGTCGAGGGCGGTGTTAGTGCTGCTGGATCTTTCAGCAGCATTTGACACCGTCTCTCATAAGATCCTGCTGGGAAGGTTGGAGGACCTAGGGCTGAGCGGCTCTGTGCTGAAATGGCTGTCATCCTTTTTGTCTGACCGAACACAACAAGTTTTCACCCCTCCCTTCACTTCCTCAGCCAGACCACTCAAATGGGGAGTTCCACAGGGCTCCTCTCTAAGCCGGCTTTTGTTTAATGTTTATTTTACCCCCCTGGCTAAGCTGATTGCTCAGACTGGAATTAAATCCACATCCTATGCTGATGATATTCAGCTACTTTTCACGTTCGACACCCCCTCCGCTTCTGCTTTCGAACCGCTGAAATCCTGTCTGAGAGCTATTTCACACTGGATGGATGCCAACTCCCTCCGTCTTAATGCAGGTAAAACGGAGATTCTGTTTTTTAACTCACCTTCTCCCCTGGACGCCAGCCTCTGGTGGCCATAGGACTTCTGCCAAGCCCCCTCGCCTAAAGACTCGGTGAGAAACTTGGGTGTCCGCTGGGACAACCATCTCAGCTTCAGCTCCCAGGTACAAACAGTTGCAGCCTCCTGCTTCGCTAAAATCAGAACAATCAAACGGCTTATTAACTACCTGCCGGAGGACTGCCGCAAAACCGTGATCCAGGCACTAATCATATCCCACCTCGATTATGCCAATGCCCTTTACCTCGGCATCACGGCCGGCCTGTGTCACAAACTACAGACAGTCCAAAACGCCGCCGCACGGCTGGTGGAGAGAATTCCTGTCAGACATCATATCTCTCCCCACCTCCGTAAACTGCACTGGCTGCCCATTGCAAAGAGATGCGTCTTTAAATCAATGACGCTGGCCTTTCGTGCCTCCAAAGGCAGCGGATCAGCCCATCTGAAACACACCCTACGTCCTTACGTTAAAACCAGGGCTCTACGATCCAACTCCCTACTTTTCTTGGAAACTCCCCGATTTAAGCGAGCCCGCGCAGGCGGAAAAACCTTTGAGGTCTGTGCCGCCAAACACTGGAACAAGCTCCCACTAGCCCTGCGCAGTTGTCAAACAGAACCTGCCTTTCGCAAATCCCTGAAAACCCTCCTCTTTTCCTCTTAAAAACTGCCCTGCCCGACCCTGCTCAGCTGGTTGTTAGAGTCCTTAGCGCCTGGATGCCCCGTTGGGGCCGCTGTGCGCTTTATAAAATACACTAAAAAAAAAAAAAGAAATTTGTTTATTCCTCCTGCATTGCGAGAAACAGTGTTGAGATGGTGTCATTCATCAGCCTTAGTGGGCCATCCAGGAATGAATAAGACCAGGGAATTTTGTTTACGTTGGTTTTGGTGGGAGACTCTAGCCCATGATGTGCAACAGTTTGTGGCTTCTTGTCCAGTATGTGCTGTGAGTAAACCAACTCACTCCAGTCCGTCTGGACTATTGCAGCCTCTACCAATACCACCTGCTCCATGGCATACAATTAGCATGGATTTTGATACTGATTTACTGTTAGAATCCGGCTGTACTGTGATTCTGGTAGTGGTCGATTCATTTACGAAAATGGCCCACTTCATCCCCTTAGCCAAACTGCCAACTGCTAAGGAAATGGCCTTGATTTTTGTATCATCTATAGTGAGACTTCATGGTTTGCCATCTGCCATTATTACGGATATGGGGGCCTAGTTTGTTCCTCATTTCTGGACTGAGTTGTGTGATGCCTTACAAATGAAAATATGCTTGTCTTCCGCATATCATCCTCAGTCTGATGGTCAAACAGAGCGGACCAACCAAACCATGGAGCAATATTTGCGGTGTTTATTGACTTCCTTGACCTGTAGTTGGGTGTTGGCCCTTCCTCTAGCTGAATTTGCGTACAACAACAGCATTCATTCAGCTGTTGGAATGTCACCCTTCTATTGTTCTATGGGATTTCACCCGAAGGCCATTCCCATCCAACCCTCGGGGCATGTACCAGCTGTAGACACATTGGGAGTAACTCTGGGACGGATTTGGGGTATAGCTCAGGAACATCTTGTGAAGGCTAAAGAGGATATGAAAAGACAGGCGGATAGACATAGGGTTCCAGCCCCACTCTATGGTGTCGGAGACCGGGTCTGGTTATCCACAAAGAATCTAAGGATGGAAGGATCTAGGAAATTACAACCAAGATATGTGGGTCCTTTTCCTATACTCAAAGTGATAAATCCTGTGGCGATGAAGTTGGGGTTGCCTGATGAATACCGAATCCATCCGGTGTTTCATACTTCATTATTGAAGCCCTACACTGATACTGAACAGACTTTGCCCCCACCACCTTCTTTGTTGGTCGATGGTGATGAAGAATTTGAGGTTAATTCCATCCTTGATTCTAAGAGAAGGAGAGGTCGGTTATTGTATTTGATTGATTGGAAGGGGTATCCTCCTGAAGAACGTACGTGGGAACCTGCTAGTGGGGTGCATGCTCCCCGCTTAGTTAGAATGTTTCATCTACGTCATCCTACAAAACCCCGTCCAGTAGGGAGGCCTTTGAGGGGAGGTACTGTTGGGAATTAATGGAGTTAGCTGCCTTTATTGTAACTTTTCTGCTTTTTCCTTACCTTGGTTTGGCGTTGTCCTCTCTCTGTTTCAGCTATAGTGGTAGCCTCCTCCCCTTCTGTAGCCCCTCCTTCTTCTTTTCCCCTTATCAGAGGGTTAGCACTTTGAAACAGTGCCTGGTTTCTTGCCTGGTCGGGTTTCTGCCAAGTTGTGGTATTTTGGATCGCGGGAGAATTCACTTGGGACGGAGTACGGGTGTAATTGACTTTGCATCTCAGAACGAGGCTTCGTTCTGCTTATTTTGGATTTGGGACCCGTTCGTCATCCGGAAGATTGTGGAGAGCTTTACGGAGCCTGGGGGATCGTTATTGAGCCTTGGGAGACTACAGAATTGGGACTCTGAACTTTATAGTTGCTGCACTCGGCTGAGTGCAGAGCTCCGTGTGTCTTAACCGTTAACTCGGAAGTATTTGTTTCCGGGTTGCATGTAACCTATTCACCGCGTTATGTGCTAATTGGACGTTTTTCACGAAGCTCAGTGCTTCGAGCGCATTGAAAAGAAGCATTATTTAGTTTGTGGCCACAAGTAGGATTGTCGTTATGATTCAATAGCGATATCTTTTTATATATCCACAAGAGGGTTTTTTTTAGGTCATTGGACTTTTTTCCCCTATATAAATACGTTTCATTGGAGTGGGTGCCTTTCTTTTTGAATATTTGTAAACAGAAGGTGTTCTGTTTATTGGATTCCCAACAAGACTCTCTACATGCGATTGAGCTGAGCTATACAAGTAAGGAGGGGAACAGGGTTGTGTTGGGCAATATTTGGTATGCTATGGATGTTGCAGGTGAGAGGACACAGATTCTTTGTTGTTAAGTCTTTTCTCTTTGTCTCTTTGTCTTCTCTTCCCCTCTGCAGGTTAGAGGACCTATATTTCCACAGAACGGGGTCTGCATAGCTGAGCACTGAAAGAGTCTTGGGAACTCTTTTTCTTTGGTTTATTCCCACCTTCTCCCTTTGTCCGGTCCGTGGTTACGCTGTGATCTATGGGCGTATTACGGTCCGAATAGGGGCAGAGGATTGGGGCCATCCTCGCTTCCGTGGTATGGGTTGAGTTGGGTGAAATCCGACAGATATGTAGTCCAACAAAAGCAAAGCATACTTGGGAACATCAACTTTAATCTTAATGGGACCAGAAATAGCTAAATCTAACTTGGACTTGGGATTTATTTATTTATTTATTTCAGCTTGTAGAGCGCGACAGCTACCCAGACAGGGTTTCCCGGCGCTAATGAAGACTAGAGTAGCATACAGTAGGAAAGTTATTGGTTAAACAACCAGGTCTTCACTGCCTTCTGGAAACGGCTGAAACAGCGTTCCGCACGAATAACCGGAGGGAGGGATTTCCAGGGCCTAGGACCCATGAAGGCGAAGGACCTCCCGCCCATCCTGGCAAGTCTGACCTTGGGTACACACAAAAATTCTTGGGAAGATGACCTCACTGTAAGGGTTGGGGAGTACTTCGACACCAAGGATTGAAGATATCTTGGTGCCGTACCTGCTTTTATTTTATACATGTAGCTTAAGGCTTTAAACTTCACACGGTTCTCCACTCGGAGCCAGTGAAGTTCCCTAAGATGTTGTGTGATGGGCTCATTCCTCTTGCAGCCACAGAGTAGACGCTCCGCAGCATTTTGGGCCATTTGAAGGTGACGGGTAACCGCCTTAGTGACCCCCAGGTAGAGCACATTGCCGTAGTCCAATTGGGAGGTCACCAAGGCGTTAACCACAGACCTCTGAGTGTCTGGTGGAAGCATCCACAGTATCTTACGCAACCAGTGCAAGATAGAAAAGCAGGTAGCTGCCACTTTCGTCACTTGCGTTTGCATTGTTAGGCCCTGATCTATGGTGACCCCCAAGTTGCGGACGTGTGTTGATGCTGGAGGAATGGGACCAGTTTCCGCCGGCCAATGTTTAGTGCCCCACAGATCGGGCTTACTCCCGAGAATAAGGATCTCTGTTTTTTCCCCGTTGAGTTTCAACAAATTTAGGTTCATCCAGGAGGCTATTTCGCTGAGCCCTGATTGAAGAAGGGAAGTGGGGAACATGTCTGATTGCGTGAGGGAAAAAACTATCTGTGAGTCATCCGCATAGGAAAATAACGTGAGCCCAGCACGTTTCGCAATGAGAGCTAGCGGAGTAACATATAAATTAAAAAGAAGAAGGCTGAGAATTGAGCCCTGGGCGACTCCAAATGGGGAGGCATGAACCTTAGATTTCGAGGAGTGGGAGAAAACTTGGAAAGTCCTGTCCGTCAGGAAAGATTCAATCCATTTCAGAGCCTTTCCACCAATACCTAGAGAGCCCAATGCTCTAAGTAGGATGGCGTGGGAGATGGTGTCAAAGGCCGCACTGAGATCTAATAGAATCAGTGCGGCGGTGTCCCCTCTGTCGAGCATCTGGCGGAGATTCTCGGTGACACCCAAGAGTGTAGTCTCCGTCGAGAAACCTGGGCGAAACCCTGACTGTGAATCATGCAACAGATTGTTGTTCGTGACGTACAGGGCCAAATGCTGGTAGATGTGTCTTTCCAAGACTTTGGAAAAGATGGGAAGTAACGAGATCGGCCTGAAGTTGGCAGGGATTTTTGGATCCGCCATCGGTTACTTCAGCAGGGGAGAAACCATGGCGTGCTTCCAACATTTTGGGACACTGGCCTGATGTAGTGAGGCATTAAGCGTGGAGCAGATCCTGCCGAGCTGAGGCTCCTCTAGAAGTCTGAGCACAGAGACGGGGAGAGGGTCGTTAGGGGAGCCAGATTTGATCTTAGCCAGTTGTGACGATAACGACGATGGATTAAGGTCCGGACATTCCTCCAGTAGGGCATATGAAACCGGCAGCGAGCTCGTGGGGCTCACGCTAATGTCAGTAAGAGGGGGCCTTCTATCTTCATATTGCTCAGCTATATTTTGATAGATTATTTCGATCTTTGTTGTGAAGTACTGGGCCAGCTCCTCACACTGGGAACTATCCAGGGGTGGAGGTCCAGCTACTGTGCTAGATCCTGCTAAGTCCTTGACTAACCCAAAAAGCACTTTTGATTCGTTTGTCGCGTCGTTTGTTGTTTTAGCGACGTAGGTGGTTCTAGCCTGGAGGCAAGCTTTATGATAAGGCTTCAGTTCTTTTTTATAAGCCAAATCAGCAGTAGGAGAGTAGTCCTTACGCCACGCTCTCTCTAATTTTTTACAGTGTGATTTCTCGGTCTTTAATTGGTCATTGAACCAAGGGGCTGGAGGTTTGTGGATAATTGTTTTTTTACAGGACGATGGCAGGCAACTGTTGATGGCTTCAGTGAGCCAGGAATTTGTACTAGCAGCTACTGTGTCTACGCTGTCCCTATTGGTTTTATCCCTAGGCAGATGAGAGTTGAGATGCTGCATAAAAGCGGCTGCATCAAGCTTTTTCCAATTTCTCATTAAGGTAGTTGTAGGGAATTTCGGCTGGATCTGGAGATCCCTTAAGGAGAGATCAAACCAGATCATATAATGATCTGACCAGTGGATAGGAAGTGCTGGATGGCATTGTATGTTATTCAGATTGGAAAAGATAGGGTCCAACAGATGGCCCCCTTTGTGTGTTGGGCCCTGATTATGTAGTACTACATTAAGGGTTTCCAAATCTGACAATAGATTGGTGCTTACGCTACATGTGGGGTCTTCCAAATGAATGTTAAGATCACCCAAGATCATAAAATTATTAGAGTGTAATAATGCGGTGGCAACAAATTCAGATAATTGTGGGGCCCACGCATTGGCTGGCCCAGGGGGGCGATAAATTAACAGGCCGGAAAGAGTAAACTTGGGATGGAGCTCAAGCTTGAAGTAGATTGCCTCTTAATCTTTAAGTTTTGCAGGTTCAAGCAAGCATTGGTCATTGCTCTTGGTGATAATCGCAATGCCACCTCCTTTCCCACTAGCTCTATCCTGCCTGGAGATAGTATAGTTTGCTGGCAGGGCTTCGGCAATGTCTGGCCCTGAGCTGTCGTGCAGCCATGTTTCCGTGAGGAATAGTGCATCAGGGGATTGGTCCATAAGGAGATCAAAGATCTCATGCCTATGCTTGGCTAGAGATCTGCAATTTAGGCTGCAGAACTTGAACACCGTGTCGCGTGTTGGCCTAATACAAGGCGCGCAGCTCCTACAAGGGTATGCAGCGTCCAGACCAAAAGGACACATTCTGCATGCTCTAGGGACGCTATCATACGGAAAGAAAACAGTATAGTCTGCCTTCAAGGCTGGTCTGAGAGACATTAATTGGGCCCTCGAGTAGCCATTCACTAAGTTCGTAAATTGAGCAGGGGGACTAGCCCCTGGCTCCGTCTGGGCGCGGACGGGCGCAGGCGGGCTTGCCTTTGGCGCACCGCCGGCGCGCGCGCTGCGCGGCCGAAATGACGCCGCCATATGTACGTAGAGGTGGGCGGGATCAGAAGAACAGCAGGTCCATACCCCCAATGCCTAACCAAACAGCCCGCAGGACGTCCACAACAGCTCCTAATCGTCTGTGTGGGCGGGGGGACTAGCGCGGTGTGGAGGCGAGGGGAACAAGCTTTAAATGTGCAAATAGGCAAGTATAAAAGAATAAAATATAGACAGTTCTATTTCCCGGCTTCCGCCTAAGGAAAACTCAGGTACGCTACTGCATTCAATCAACCTGTGCTGGGGAGGGATCGAGACTTATGTAGCAGTATGGGCGGGGTCCAGTGCCTACCAATCAGCCCGCAGGACGTCCACAACAGCTCCTAATCATCTGTGTGGGCAAGGGGACTAGCGCGGTGTGGAGGCGAGGGGAACAAGTTTCAAATGTGCAAATAGGCAAGTATAAAAGAATAAAATGTAGACAGTTCTATTTCCTGGCTTCTGCCTCAGGAAAACTCAGGTACGCTACTGCATTCAATCAACCTGTGCTGGGGAGGGATCGAGACTTATGTAGCAGTATGGGCGGGGTCCAGTGCCTACCAATCAGCCCGCAGGACGTCCACAACAGCTCCTAATCGTCTGTGTGGGTGGGGGGACTAGCGCGGTGTGGAGGCGAGGGGAACACGTTTCAAATGTGCAAATAAGCAAGTATAAAAGAATAAAATATAGACAGTTCTATTTCCCGGCTTCTGCCTCAGGAAAACTCAGGTACGCTACTGCATTCATGGTGCCATATCCCTCTGTACTGGATTTACCACTAACAGATTGATAATTTAGGTCTTGTCACTCACAACACAACTCTCACAGTCATGTACAAAACATTCAGCAGCTTTATCAACCCCTGTGCACCCGATATGCTTTCTTACTCTCCGCATCATTCCTGAATTTTCAAGTGTCTGTCGAGCGCCAATACAGGAATCCTCGCCCTCAGACTGACTGGTATGACTAATTGTTCGATCCTGTGCACTTCCCACATGTTAACTCCATAGCAACATGCACATGAGAAACAAATTCTGAACTCACATTTGGCCAATCATTCTCTACTCAAACTTTGACTTGAGGTAACACAGTATCCATCTGAAGTGCCTTTCTCCACTGTTGTTCTGAAATAGCATCACCAGACAGCCCCAATTTCTGCTTGTCTCACACATCACTATTTCATCCTCAGTTCCATCTTCACCTCTATCGGCTAGTGGCATCCTGGATAAAATATTCTGCCAACATGTTCCATTTGTCAGATAAATATTCCAACAATGGATGTGGGGGGCGTGGCCGATGCAGACAAGATGGAGGATGTGACTTCCTCTATAATCTTCCTGATCTGGCATCCTGGATCTCTTAAAATGCCCTCCCAGTTACTTAAAGCTGTTGTATCCTGTCTGACACTGGCCCTGCCTCACTGCAATGGCCTATGGCTGACGAGGGGACCTGAAGCTGGCTATTTTATTAATTGAGGAGGTGGCTGACACTGAACTGAGCCTTTTTCAGATTAGAGTGGCCCTGCTTTGATCTGACCTTGCGGCTGGTCAGCGCTGGAAGAATCGTGGACTGAGCTGCTGCCTTGGTGGCGTAATTGAGCTGCATCTATGTGCTCCAACTTCTCCCCCCTTCATCTGCCTCTAGAACTGGAGTGCTGCCGGGTGAGACATTGATTTGTTCTCTTCTGATTTCATGCCTGTGGCCCGCGTGTTTTCTGGTAGGTGCCCCAGCCCTCTGCACTGTTGCGTAAAGGGGTGGCCTCCCCATGCTCCTCGCCTGCTGATTTAGCCTGCGGATGCTGAATTGTTCTGGTTGTGCGTTGAGGGCCCCCCTTACATTGGGTGCACTGCTGCCCAATTCCGCCCACCTCCGCCTATATACCTTTACAGGCTGTGAGCCTGGGATAGCCTGGAGTTGTGGTGATTGTGGCCTGCCTGGGAGATAGATGAGTTTGTGGCTCTTCTTTGGGTTTGGCATCTGAGGCAGGAGGGCCATCCCCTCCCACGCTTTGGAAGTCTCAGATTCAGATCGTCTACTCTGGCACTGCTGATCTCTGAGAGCTCCTGTGTTGCCTTGATGGATAGCCCCCTACGATGTCCAGATTGAGGCTTCTCCTAGTGGTCACAATATCATCTACAGCTAGGTGACAGAGGTGACCTTGGAGTTGCAGGTTTGGGCGCTGGGGAGCCCGTGCATCTGTCCTCCATTGTTATCGGACACATCCTGCCCCAAATGGTCATGCTTCCCCTGCCCCAGGGGTAAGCGGATCGGGGGAAGATAACCTATTGTCCTGAGCAGTTCAGCTCCTGTGCCACACAATACTAGGGAGGGGGCCCCCTCTATCTCTCTCTTTCACCTTCTTCATTGGTGCATCCAAGGTTTCACGACGATTGTAGCTAATGAGAAAACCAAATTTGGTTGATTCTCTGCACCGTGATGAGGGAAGGATAAACCTCCAGTGCTGGGGTCTGAATCCAAATTTGACAGATTCACCTCAAGTGTCCCTGAAGCCAGCAAGAAATTTAAGGGTGGAGATCCCCTCGGCACCCTCCAGACACACACTGGATCCTCTAGACCATCCAGGAATCCACGGAGGCCCTGGAATCTAAGATTGGGGAAGTCGGTATTGACATGGCCCTGCTGTGGTTGGACCTCCGCAATGTGGAGGGGGGAGTGATGGAGGTGGAGAGTCAAGTTTCCACCCTTGAGGATGACTCTCAGACCTAAATTCCGAAGTAAATACACCGCTTGCAACTGTTCATACTCTAGAGACTAGAGAGGAAGATGCCGAAAATCGCTCCTACAGGAGCAATCTCCATCCGGTTGGCTTGCCCGAAGGGTTAAAGGCCCCCCACCCACAAACTTTTGTGGAGCTCTTGTTCCTTTCCTTTGCTGAGTCTTGTCGTATATTGACAGTGCTCCTGCGCTGTTACATCACGACCCGTTGTATTATTTAAGTCTGTTTACTGCGTCCTCGTGGTGTATTTTGGAGGGCTGCCATTCATTTCTTGTATGATACTAACATTTCTCGTGTGGTCCACCTCTTTTAAGAATATATTGTAATCTTGTAAAACCTTTTGAGTTTGCTTTCTATATGAGAATTTTTCTTACGAAAATATTTTCAGTGAGTGGTGTGTAGGTTCAACTTATATGCTGACATCTTTTATAAAAGGAGCATTGAATAATACTCTATTATCACGTATGTCTGTGTATAAAATTCTTTATTTTTATGCATTACTTCATATGTCTTCGCAGACTATGTTATTTTAGAGTAAGCCATCCTATCTACGTATGTCTGCCACGACGCAGAATATTCACCCCCAATATGGCGTCGACTCGTTCAGTCCATCGTTTATGTTGATGCCTTTATCCGGATACACTTACAACCGGATATACTAGCAAGGTCGTGCGGCAATGATTACACAGGTGTTAGGCTTTAGAATAATGAGCCTCCAGTATTTAAAACGACGTGTATCTGCAGTCGTTATTTGCGGTAACAAAGTGCAGCCGGTATGCTGGTGTAGCTCTGGGACGTATGTGAACACTTTCAAACAGGTAAGCCGTGCAGTAGAGCTAGGTTACTTTAGTAACGGCGATTTAAAGTTTAAAGAGAATGCCGCACTGTTTACACTGGGCATCGTGCTGGTTCTCTTTTTCGTTTTGTAATTGAATGTTTTTTGCTACAAGAAATACTTTCGAGGTAGGAGTGTTTGATGGTACAAAGCTCGCTAGAAATGCTCAACTTCGATCGGCGGAGACACAATGCAGGGACGTATGAGATCTGTTATGTGTATTTATATAACTACTCTGGGCTGGCATATACGGAGGTCACTGACGGGTTTTCATGGTATTTGGAAATAACATCTTTCTCCCTCAGTTTACAACTTATTCTGGGGCAGCTTTCCATACCCGGTTCTCGTATAGGATACTCTGCCGTTTATGTGTATTAATAATGAGAACAAAGTATAAATAATACCGCCCATTCGCTTTAGTATTTAGCCACATCAATATGTTTGATGTTTAGGGGCTCAATGGTAGTTATAATATTGTGTATGCCTTTAATTTGTTAGGCATTCCATTTGATGAATACACCCTATAAAAACTCCTACCAGAGCTACAGTGTCTGTAGAGAAGCATCAGACAACTGCAGGATTCGTACAGCAATACATTACGTAAGTGCTCTGCTGTTACTATGGGATTAGGTCTTTTTCCATTTAGTATCAGGAGGAGGATGAGTACTAGAATAGTTTGTCTTTTTCTCACTACAGATTTGGGCAGCGGAAATAAGAAGTATATCGGGATCTCCCGTGAAACATATATGAAAGGTGTTCTGCTCATAAGAGAAAGGTACTATGATGTCAAGTTGCACTCTTTGGATGTTGACTAGCACCGGTCTGTATAGTGTAATCTCTTGAGAGTTTAAATATAAGCATTGATTTTTACCTTTGCAGTGCATTCTGTTGAAACCTTCTTAAGCCGATACTCTACAGGAGCCTATAGCACTGCTCTGACTGGCTCCATTACAGTCTTTTGAATGGGAAGGTAATTAAGAGACATTTTATTCTGTAGTCAGGTACTTTTTGTAATCACCAATTACATTAAATAGTGCGCTTTTTCTGCACTTCTCCTTAGGACAATTGTGAAGCCTCTGTCCTTGGGCAGCTAATGAAAATGGCCTAAAATCCTTGGCTTGTAGTCAAGGAGTGAAGGTGCAGCATAATGGCACGTTGGAACATTACATTTTAATAAAGAGGTAGATACCAAGTTATTTCAACTACAACTAGGCTGCTTGCTAGATTTTCTGGCCAAAAATTCCATATCACCGCCCCTGACCCCTCCTTTTGTCATGATTTTTCTTATTTCTATTACACTCAGTGTACATGTTCACGTCCTTTAGGATATAAGGTAACACTGGTTGCATAGCATGTGAGCTTAGCATGTATGGTCCTTGTCATTGTTGTCTCAAAATAGGCTGTGCAAATTAAACATTGTTGGGCATACTAGTAAAAACCTCTTCTTTGCACTTATATTTTTTTCAGACACTTACTCCAGGTTGCGAGACACTCTGTTGCAATTGCCCCTGGCTGGCCCTGATGAAGGTGGTTTCCATTGCAGTTCTTCCACCGAAACGCATTGGCCCTCTCTTCTAATTAGATCCAACCTTTGGTTGTACAGTGGACAAACTGGTGTAAAACAACGGGGTGTTTTTTCTGTTGTAGTAGAGTGATGTATGACTAGGGTGTGTGATAGAGTGGATGTGTTGTGTTTGTGGTTCTCGTCCTGGGTTATAATTATTGTCTCGTTATTTTAAAAAAAAGATATGTTTATCTATTCTGACTTTGTAATTACAATATGAATGTTTGTATATGTATTTAAAGAAAATCACATGAAATATAGCGAATAACTACCTGTTTTCAAATAAGAGAAAAGAAAATATGAATTTTTGAATGACAAAAAAAACTCTAAAAATAAAAATGAATAAATAACTTATGAAGTTGAAGATGTGGTTTATGTATGCCCGTGTTATTGGAGGCTTTCCCCAATGATAAAGTGAATATAGGTCAAGAGGGAGTTCCTTTCTTGTTTCTGCCATTTGACACTAACCAAGGCTTGCGGTCTAGTCTTCCCCATCACGTCACACTCCGACGTGGCCTCCAATTGGATGCACGTCAACCCACACAGTTTGCCGTGGACCACTTCCGGGTTCAACTTCCCTTAAGTGACTACTTTAGCAATGCCGCCTCCACCGACCCACATCCACGAGGTCCGGTCAGAGGCAACACGCAGGTACCGAGCAGGTGCCAGGCGTTGCCGGCGTGAGTTCCATTCCCCACCTTTCACAGCTAAGTACTTTCTCGATGTTTCGAGCAATTTTCACGCCGCTTTTTCAATCTGCTTTTTATGTCGTTTTCCTTCCACAGGGTGTGCCATTTTCGCCTCCACTCCCCTCCCGTGACCTATGGGGCGTGGATCTTTTACTTTACAAGTGAGAGCCTTTTTATTGTAAATATTCAATCCGAATCTGCCGGGTCATAGCAATGTCACTCGAACCCACCGGCCCCGCCTAACGGACCATTGATCTCTAACCTACACTATTACCGGTATGACGCCAGAATAGGCGTGCAGGTGCCTTTATGTGATATATATTTTTGCATGCATTGCCACTGGACCCTCTCTCCAAGGCCAGTATACCTACCACTGTAAAATATTATTACGGTCATCATTTGACAGCCACCTATACAGTGGTAAATCAGAAGCACATCTCGTAGAGCATGCTTTATTCTTAACAAATCAGCATAACAGATCTGTAACTAATTACGTATTTTGTCCTTTTTATATGTCTGTATGTCAATTTTTCTTTTGAAGACTATACAGATTCCTCTGATTTACCCCATAAAACTTGTTGGTTTGTTTTTTGCACCTTTTTACACCGATTTTTAACTTTCCCGTCCTCTGGTAAGGGTGGGCCTTAGCGTGCCCATACCGCCGAGGTACACTCCCCACGGTCCTGGCGAATGCCCAGTAAATCACACGTCAATGGGCAGAAACATGTTGACCCCACTTTAAGTGGAAATAGCCAAACAATTATTTTGGTAGTTTCCAAACACATCGCTTTTAATATGTCAGATTGGCCACTGAATAAAAAATTGTTTTTGTGATACACAATCTGTACATTTTTAACCTATCACATTTACACACTCTTCACAAATGACCAGCTCCGCAGTAATCTGGTGTTAAAGCATACCGGGGAGGCATTTGGCTTCTCCCGGTGGGCCTGATGATGAAGCATGTCACCAACCAGCCTGGTGAGTGAGGGCTTTCTATACAAATCTAATAGATTTGCATACTCATCCTCTTTCTTTTTTGTGCTTCTATGCATTCATTGAATGACACTCTTTTGTTGTTTAAAGTTGACTTTCCAGGGGATTGAGAGTGAACTTTACCTTCCCTCCCTCTCTCGTCGATAATAAATGCTGCCAATCTCTGACAGCAAACTTCTTTCATATGGTTTGGCAATGCCCGCAGATTGCTCTATATTCTTCCTGGATTAGCACTCCACTTTCGGCGAAAATGGACATCTCAATCCAAATGGCTCCAAAGGTAGCACTATTGGGTATATTGGTTGATTTTTGGGGAGTCCCAGGGTGAAGGAGCTCTGGTGGGATTGGTGGCCTTGGTGGCCAAAAGAGACAAAGCACAATCCTGGAAACAACCTGACTGGCCTAAGTTGAAGCAATGGTATGCTGGTATGGACTGGTATGCCCATGGATGTTCAAATATATTCTCTAAAATATGGGGTAAGTGGTGGAAGTACTATGGGTTGTTGTCAACATTGGATTCTTTGCCTTTTAATGTGGTTTTATTTGCAGTGAGTGATGGGTGGGGGAGTGGGGACTAAGACTGATCATGAGCAGCTTTGGTTTATTTAATGATGTTTATATTTATTTATATTCCCTTTGTCAAAATCAAATAAAATGTGTTTATTAACAAATATTCCAACAGTAATGATACTCTTGCAAACAATACTGCCATTTAGCTACTCTTGGGTAGCCCTACCCCCACATTGGTGCTAAGCAAATCAACCAGTGGTTTATGGTCTGTGCGTAACACAATGGGAACTCCCTACACAAATGTTTTAAAATGTTGGGCACCCCACCACAGTGGCATAGCCTCTTATTCAATGGTATTTATTTATTTTAAAGGTTTTATATAGCGCTGGCTAGACCCGGAGGTATCAGAGCGCTTTACATGAGCATCAGATCATAGTTACAGGTTACATCATTACAAAGGTTACACAGTTATTAGAGCATGGCAACATAGTTACTTGTAAGGTCAAGATACACAATAAGCACAAATACGAAAGGGGGAAAGCAAGCAAGGGGAAAGATTCAGGGGAGTGGGGAAGGAGCTGGGGAAGTAGACAGGTAATGAAGGCGGGAAATAGGAGGGGAGGGTGAAGGACATCGCATGGAAATAGGAGGGAAAGGGCAACGGGGACAAAAACCGTTAGACGAGTCAAAGCAATGTCCAAAGTCCAGTAAGCTGTGATCCCAGGGGAAGTGGTATCACTTCCCTATCTCTGTTGCGGGAGGCTCCCTTTACGCAGTGGACTCTCTCAGAGGGGTCTCTGAGACTCCAAGGCCTACATACTGGATCCTTACCCAAAAAGGGAGAGGGAGTGCTTTGGCAAGGGGTGCCATACCATACCTCAGCTGTGAGTGGCCCCCTTGGCGCAGTGGACTCTCTCAGCGGGTACGCTGAGACTCCAGAGTCAAAACAAGGGGAGAAGGAGTGCTTAGTCAATGGGCACAAAGGACAGGGGGCTAGGCAGACTAGCAGGCACAGTGAGAGATTCTGGGGCAGGAGGATAGGAGCCAGGAGCTAGGGAGGTAGACAAAGGGAGAAAGAGTACCAAATGGGAACAAATTTAATTAATGCTTATCATATAGCGCTGGCTAGACCCGATGGAATCAGAGCGCTTTACATGAGGGACAATAATGTTGCAAATTACATCAGTAAAAAGTTACATAAGTATCAAGAAAAGCATTTAAAGAACATAGGGGACACGGTGAATGGAACAGGAAGGGTAATGGGATAGGGTAAATGGGTAGGAGGAAGACAGGACATAGAGACGAGGGGAAAATAGTTACAAAAGATACCAGAATTTTTTTTTTAGGAGCATAGAAGAAAAGGAAAATGGGGTGAGGAATGGAAAGGGGGTGAGGGCAAAAGGGATAGTGTATAGATACAGTGGAGAAACGAAGGGAAAGTTAGTACAAGGTCCGGCTGGGTAGGTGACGGCCGTGGGGGAATCCTTGGCCCATCTCCTCATCAGCTATCAGGTAGGTCCACAGGGCATCGGTCAAATGGCTAGGTCTCAACAGAAAAACATTAAAGGGGAAGAGGGCGAGAAGAAGGGAGCATAGAAGGGGAAGGGGGAGGGTGAAAAGGTAGGAAGGGGAAACGACAGAGAGACAACTAGACCGCTAACCCACCTCAGACAGGCGAACTAGTTCTAACTGGCCCAGGGGTAGGAGTAGAGCACCCTGGATGCCAGGCTTTCCTTCCAAATGCAGGGGTGGCTGGGTACCTAACAACTAGACTGCTAACCTCCTGCAGTCAGATGGCACAACGCACAGCCATGGCAGCCATTTCAAATGTAAAACACAAATGCAGCATTTCACCAGGGTACATGTTTACAATGGGGGAAAATAAATGTACACACCATTGCATTTGCATTTAACATTACACAGAGCTTCTCATACCTCACATGGCCTATTCAGTAACCTTTACCATGGGGGAGACATCCTACATGTTGGGGGGTGAAAGCGAAACATTTGGGGGAAAAGGGCCAAGTCCAACAGAGAGCATGATCAAGGTCAGGTGAGGCATGTGGTTAAGCTAAGGACGCTGACCAGTTCTATTGTCAGGGAGCGTTAGAGCATCGTGGAGAGACCAACTGAGGCTGCCAACTTGAGGTCAGGCCGGGGGATTGAGACCTTGGTGTTAAGTTCAGTCGGTCCCCAAAATTCACAAAGCATAAGGGGTGTAATCTATGCCGTGAAGCAGCAGGAGGACAGGGCCAGTGTCCGCATGTCTTCAGAGGGGGTGAGTGGCAGGTCTGGCGTGGCGTCTCCAGAGTCATTCTGCAATAATCAGGGAGCCCTCCCGTTCTGCAGCACCATCGAGCACACAAGCTCCTCGTGTACATAATTACATCAAAGAACAGGCACAGTAGCACATAAGGCGAGAACTCTATTCTACACCAACCTCATTAGCCTAAATCTAGTAGACCACAACTCCTAAACATAACTTGCAATAGGAAATAAACTTAAACTTAGTAACATAACCTGTAGTAGGGAATAAATCAAACGCAGCCCACCGTAGAAAACATAAGACAGTCGGTAAAACCTAGTAAGCATAAAAGCACATCAACAAGCATAAATCATGGTGCATAAATCACACTATAAACATTACATTTCCTAGCACCTATAAAAAGTACACTAGGGCCTTGCGCCCTACAAACCTAATAGTCCCCTGGGCCAACTGGCCATCTAAATATCTCAAATGCCCTCTGTCCAAAAGGTCAGGGTGCGCTGCCAATGCAGCGACGGTCACGGGGGGCGCACTTGGCGCAAACTTAAACGTGGCAGCTGCCCACTACTTGCTGGGCAGCTGGGAATATGCAAAGAAGGGCCTAAACTTTGCAGCTGGCACTAAGTGCTGCGCAGCTGTGCAGGCCAAGGTAGGGATGGGGCAAAAGAGTGCGTCTCACTCCTGGAGTAAAAAGACATGTCCCCTGAAATAAAGAAGAACCTAAACGGTGCAGCTGCCCACTTCTTGCAGGGCAGCTGTGAAAGCGAAAATGCAGCATGGGCTCTCACTGGCCCTCGGGACAAATGTGTCCCCCTTTGTTGGAGCCACTCGGGCTCAGTAAATAATTATTAAAATGCTGGAGCCATCTGGCTCTGACAATAATGTTGCCAAACGTTGAAGCCACCTGGGCTCTGTAGAACAAATAATGTCCCTAAGAATGTGGCGTGCACTAGCGCTTTTTAAAAATGAAGTATGCCTGAGGCTGGGGAAATTGCGGGAGAAAATTATGGGCCCCTCTTGGGCAGCCATAAGATAATAGTGCAATCATCGAAAAGCGATTGTACCCCACGTTGGAGCCTCCGGGGGCTCTGTCACCAACCACGCCCCCATGCACAATGAAAGAATGGGCTCCTCGGGGCCCGGGTAAGCGGGGGCTAACCAACGGTGGAGCGGCCCACTCTCGTGGCGGGCCCGCTTGGAATCTGTCCCTTGACCGGATGAGTAGGTTAACTTTAATGCTTTAGATGCAAACTCAATTACTGCCTCCCTAATGTCACCTCTTTTTTGCAATAGATCTGCAACAAGCCTGTTATTGCTGGCATGGATGACAATTACATTGGCATCCCAAAAGTTTCAAACGAAAGAAAGCTGCAGTGTCTCTCATCCGCATGCGTACATTCTTCAATCCAGACATAAGCACATCCCTTTTTTAAGAAATTCCTAAGGGGTGCTGTCTTTTGTGCAAAATGAGGATCAAACTTAGAATAGTACTCAATCAGACCTAGGTAGGACTTCAATTGTTCCTTATTTTCAGGAGACAATGTAACCACAATAGCTTTCGAAATCTTTATTTTGGGCTCCACTCCTTTATCACTTATATGCTGACCCAAATAATCAACACCATTAACCTCAAGATTGCACTTGTCTAAACATAATGTATGTTCTCTCTCTCTATTAAGACAATATTTTATTCAGCCTTCAATCACGCTCAGCCAGAATACTCCCAAACACCAAGATGTCATCTTGGAAGCACAATACACCAGACAAACCCTGGAATATCATCCTCATCAGTCTCTGGAAAACCAATAAAGCAGGTCCAGACCAAAAGGCATTCAATTGTAATAATATGCTTCCCAAGGGAGTGATAAAAGAAGTGAGGTATCTGGATTCTTCAGTCAAGAAAATACTTAGTAGTAGGCAGCCAAAATGTCCAGGGCTGAAAAATGCCCCCCCCTTTCAAAGTACACAACATCTCGTTGATATTGGGTAGTGGTTCACAATCTACAAAAAATATTATGATTGAGATTGCTCAAATCAACACTCAGCCTCATGACAGATCACCTTTATAGTAAGGACAATATGCGCCAACCCGTCATGTGCTTTAATGGGTTCAATAATGTTAAAGTAGCACAAGTGAACACAATTATTTTTTGCTACGCCCCCCACAAACATGGAGGGATCTTGTGAACCTTATGGACCGGCAATTTGGCCCCATCTTTGAGCACAATCTTGTGTTGAAAACCAGTCACTTTTTCCAATTTAGCCATAAAAACCACATGGAATTTCTGAGCTCAACGATCAGTAGACAACACACTCATGCACCCTTCACACTTAGAACTGAACAAACAAGACTTGGTTATGACACAATCTGGATGGTTAAGATCCAAAATTATGTCCAACTCACCCTGAGCATCCC
Organism: Lissotriton helveticus; assembly: GCF_964261635.1. Taxonomy (NCBI): domain Eukaryota; kingdom Metazoa; phylum Chordata; class Amphibia; order Caudata; family Salamandridae; genus Lissotriton; species Lissotriton helveticus. The sequence goes on along the minus strand of NC_136071.1, from coordinate 891,695,766 downwards.
ACCCCAACTGATTGGATCTGTATTAACTACATAAATTCTCAAGCTAAAGTTCTGCCTTGAACTCACCCTTGACTTTAATCTTTGTCCCACCATAGGCAAAAATCTTGATATTCGAAGGTTTAAGAAATATAGGCTGACATTTTTTTGAAAGTGAATGATCACCCTGAATCTGCCATTACTGGAATGTTGGTGCCATTAAGATGGATAGTTAGTTAGGAGGTTTCCTCATGACATGAACTACCACTTGCCTACACTCCTCGTCGTTATCTAGTTTATTTGCCCCTTCTTTCTGTGTATTATTATCAGCTATACTGAGCTTAAGTACCACATCACTGCTATCCTTATCACTTCCGCACTCTTCCAACTTGGATAACTGAGACTTTTGAGACATTCGGAATACCCTAGCAAAGTGTCCCTTTGTATTACACTTGAAACATACTTGAGACAGGGCCGGACAATGTTTTGCTGATGCTGCATGAATTTTGCTGCCCCACCTAAAACATATAATAACCTTTTTCTTACAAGCAATGTCAGGTTGTTCATTGCATTTTGACTGAAACTTAGTCTCTGGAACCGATCTATTGTCTTTTGCTGAATCCTTATGATTGTGATTTGATAATTCACTGCGCTGTAAGTTTTTAGGGATGCGATCCTTTGAAAGTAGCATCATAGTTCTCTATAGCTCTGGCACTGCCTACTGCTGTTTCTAAATCCGGATAGTCAGTCAAAAGTGAATTTTGCTGTTGTTATTTTCAATTCATTGTTCACGGATGACCTCATCATGCATGTCGTGAAATTTACACATGATGGACAGGGCTCTTTAGGCAGATGCAAAGCCATCCATACATTCACCTGGCTGTTGAGACCTTTGAAAGAACATATAGCTTTCTAAGATGACATTTCTACAAAGATAAAAATAACTTTCCAGCGCTTGTAATACAGTAGCATACTCATACATAAGTAAGCTCTCCAGATTCTACTTGGTGACTGGCTACACGCACCTCGACAAATGGGTAACATTTTTCCCTGCCCTCTGGACTTAAATTATGGACTAAACGCTTTTGTTGCTCAGCCGGTGATAATTCCAACCCGGCTGGGCTTGGAACAATCAGGGTAACTCGGGTCGTTCTAAAGTATCAAACATGCAGTGAGAAAAGAACATCCGGCATGAAATGAATCAGTTCTCAATCGGTTGACTAAATGATTAGGTCACGACAGATAACGGTCAATGTGGACAAACAGAGAAAATGTAGTCAGTGTCGCCGGGTGTTCATAACCCAGAACACAGTGATCCGTCGTGAGGGTTCCCTGGCACACTCGCCTTAAGATCAACCCCGTCCCTGGAAATATCCGTTCCAACATTCAAACCCCCTGGGGGGGGCGTGGCTTGCGCCCGGCGAGGACGGCGGCTCTGATGTGAGCGCTCCGGGTCAACGAGGGACTTCGCTACTCTCTTTCAACTCCCGGCTCCTGCAAACTCCATCTTCCTCGACTGGACATCAGGGACACCATCGTGTTCCTAAATGTGGCAGCACCCGAGCGGCGGAACGTCCGCTTTCTTCAACTTTTCAGCGGACGCGGTTCTGTGACAGCCGCGACCGCCATTTTGGCTCTCCACAGTTCGCGCTACGGAGTATCCGCTCGCAGGACATGCCTGCCAACCAAGAAACCTCACCTCACGCCAACTGCTCCTGGTGAGCTATTATCTTCAAATCAGTAATACCGCCGCATGTCTTTGAGGAACGCTGCTTCTTAGTGAGTTTTACTCGCATTTTTTGAGACATTACAATATCGGCGGCCATTTTGTGTCACTGAGCCTTCCTCACACATCCTACCTGTAAGCGCAGCTTCAGCATATTCTCTATTATAAGCGCAGTAATCTATTACGCTTTCTTGCATATATTTATTCACAATTGGTGGCGCTTTTCCGCAATATGCTGGCGCATTCACCTTTAAGTGTGCAGCTTGCTTACACATTGCGCTTCGCCTGAAGAGCTTATTTTGCTTCATACTGCGCTATTTATCAGCATTTCATCGTCATGTTGATTTTTTGCTTCACTCATCCATGTGTCACCTCGTTCAGTTAACTGCATGAACGCTGCTCCAAATATCTTTCTGATTCTTTGGCACTCCTGAACTCAGAACAGACAGCCTTCTCCTCCTTTCTCTTGCTATTTTCTGGAGTTTGAGTACCTTGCCTCACTCAAGAGTTCCTGTGCATTCTCTGGAATATCCACGGGCACGCACTGATTACCACTGGACTTTCTTCCTCCCCAGCAATGTCTCTTTTGTATGGAAAGAAGGGCAATCCCTCGCACTCCCAAGACTCCACGTCGTGTTTTTATTAAAAACTCGAAAGTCTTCTCAGCATTGGCGCACCTTGACGCCTCCCAAGCACTCGCCACCCAGATGTCACAGTCTAACACGGAACGGCCTACCCAACCTCCAAGGAAAGAGACCACGAAACGCCTCAAAAAAGACCCTCCATCACCGACTGGATCCACATCGGCTGTCTCCATGGAGTTGTTATTAGAAGAGATCCGTGCCCTCAGGCCATTTATGGAAGAGACTAATTCCAAATTGCAGGTTCTTACTGATAATTGGTCTCAGATGGATGCTAGAGTGACTAATGTAGAACATTCTCTCACATCTCTTCAAGAGTCATCCTCCAAGGTGTCACACATGCAGTCTCAGATTTCCTCTCTCCAAAAACAAGTTGAAGAATTGGAGAACCGAAACAGACGTAATAACCTTCGACTCTACGGCCTGGCGGAGAATTGTGAAGGGACTGACCCCATTGCCTTTTTCAAATCATTTCTACCCAAGCTTCTTCATCTGCCTGAAGGTACAACGCTTAATATCCAGCGTGCACATAGGCTAGGTCGCCTCCCTTCTACTTCTTCCCCCTCTTCACGGCCAAGAGGTGTCATCATGTACTTTTTAGAGTATACTGACCTGCTCAAAGTCATCTCAGCGGCCCGTGCCTCACCTCGTCTTCAATGGTCAGGTTCCAACCTCTTCTTCGCGCAGGACTACGCCAAGACCACAGCCAGTCGCCGCAAGGCCTTTTTGGACATGCGACCAGAACTTCGTGCCATTGGAGCCAGATACAGCCTTTTTCATCCTTGCCTATTTAGAGTCACTTATAACAACAAGACAACGACCTACGAGGATCCTGTTCGTCTTCGAAGCTTTTTGAACGCAACACAAGCATCTGATATGGACCTCTCTAGTTCTTCGTCAGCTTTCCCTCCATGATTTCTGCATGATATAGCTTTGATGCTTTATTTAATCTGTATGTTTGACACCTGTTGCTGACTGCGTTGCTGTTTGCCTTTGCTGGGTTTCCCAGCGAGTTCAATTTCTGTGTTCCTTTCTTCATTCTTCCCCACCTCTCATGCATCCCGGTTGGATGGTTACGTATTGTTTATTGCTATCTTTTATACACCTTTTTGTCTTTTATTATTGTTCTGTTCTCTTCTTCCCCCATTCGTCTTATTCACCTTGCTTTTCCTTCCTTTTCCTTGCAGGTTTCACAATATATATGGCGTTTTCCCCTCGACTTGTTGGTTCGCTTGCATTGGACGCTTGCTTCCTTTGCCTGGCGCTCCCCTCTCATTCATCTTTTCTCGTCTCCTCTCCCTGGTGATCATTCCTCCCCGCCTCTACCCTCCGTAAGTATGTTTTCCCCTTCCTTCCGAATGTTCGCTTTCCTTATTGTATTTTTCTCTCTCTCAAGTTCACTAGTTCCCCTTGTTCCACAGGTGTCTTCCTCTCTTATTTTTCGACAACTCTTCTACTTTCACTTCCTTCCTATCATTCTCGCTACTTCTTGGTCTACCTTCTTCTATTTTTTCAGTCGACTGATTCTATTTCTCTCTCCTTTACTCTTTTTTCTCCTTCATCACCCTCTTGTTTACTATTATATTGCATTGCCTTTTACTGACTATCTTACTCTCTTTGGTTTTCTTCCTCCTCTGGGTTCTTCTCGCATCTTTTTTCTTTCTCCTGACATTTTCCTCCTTTCTTATATGATATGTCTTTGAAAGTTATCACATGGAATGTTAAGGGCGTTAATTCTCCTATCAAACGACAGAGAATTCTATCTCACCTTGCACGTTTGAATGTGGATATTGCTTTCTTGCAAGAAACCCATTTATCTGCTGAAGAATCTGTTAAATTGAAGAGAAGTTGGGTGGGTGATGTTTACTACTCTCCTGGGGAAGGTAAACGTAATGGTGTGGCCATTCTATGTCATAAAGCTCTTTCTCATTCCCTGCTCGCTCAGGAATCGGATGCTGATGGCCGTTGGACGTATGCTAAACTCTCTGTCAAGAATGTTCCAATCTCTCTTCTAAATGTTTATGCCCCTACTACTGGTGATCCTACTTTTTGGCATTCATTTTCCCAGCACATTACCAGATTTATTGATGATAATTTTATTTTGGCAGGAGATTGCAATCAGCCCCTAGACCCCTTTCTAGATAGAAATTCCAAGGCTCACTTCATCCCTAATAAGTCTCATAAATCCTTCTCTCAAACTATCTCCCAACATAAACTTACTGACGCTTGGCGTCTATGTAACCCACAACTTCAGGAATTTACTTTTTATTCTCCTTGCCATCATTCCCAATCCCGAATCGACTACATTTTTGTTACCCATAACATTGTTCAAACTCTCACCCATGCTGAAATTGGCCCAATTTTACTCGCCGATCATGCCCCCACATTAGTTCAATTGGACATTCTACCCAAATCAGCTGGTCCCAAACGTTGGCGTTTTAACAATTCTCTTCTTTTAGACCCTAAATTTACCACCTCCTTCACTGCCTTCTCACAAGAATTTTTTTCCTTCAATGATAATTCCCCTGTCCCCAAGCATACCATCTGGGATGCCTTTAAGGCGGCAGCAAGAGACTTCATCATTGGCTTTGTTGCAAAAAAACGGAGAGCTGCTCGCGACTTTACCAAGACTATCCTTCTGGATATTAAGAAATTGGAGCATTCTTATTTTACTTCCCCCTCACAGGAAACTCTAACCGCCTTGGTTAACGCTAAAATGAAATTTAACAAAAAATCCACGGACGATGCATCCTTGTATTTATTGAAATCAAGTGCCAAGTTCTATGGGGGCAAAAATAAGGCTGGCAAGATCTTAGCTAATTATCTAAAAGTTAAGCAAAATAAATTAAATATTGAATCAATCTACGATGCTACTTCTAATTTCAAACACACAGATGCTGATATCCTCACTGAATTTTCTACTTTTTACAAAACCCTATACTCTTCTGAAACTCAGCCCTCTTCTCACTCTCTAGACTCATTTTTCTCCACTATTCAAAAACCAGCCCACTTTCCACTTGACCTTTCTCACTTAGAGCTTGATGTATCTCAACAAGAATTGCTCAAAGCACTTCAAACTCTCCAAAAAGACAAAGCTCCTGGGCCGGACGGCTTCACTGTGGAATTTTTTCTTCACTTTTCAAAGCTTCTTCTCCCGAAACTTCATTCCCTCATTGGCGCTTTCCTCTCCTTGGGTTCCTCCTCAGGCTCTTTTTCAGATGCTCATATTTGCCTCATACCCAAGGAGGGGAAAGATCCTCAACATTGTAAAAACTATAGACCAATCTCTTTGGTTAATATTGATTATAAAATATTTGCGAAGTGTCTCGCGGCCCGTCTCGATCTTCTTCTTCCAGATCTCTTGGGAGGGGAACAGTCGGGCTTTGTTAAGGGTCGCTTCATTACTGATAACACCAGACTTCTCTTCAATATTCTCTCTAAATCTCGCCTTTTACCCCACACCCTTGCGGCCATCGCCCTGGATGCTGAAAAAGCGTTTGATAGGGTTGAATGGACCTACCTTTTCCACACCCTCCGCTGGTTTGGTTTTGGTCCTATTTTCATATCTTTAATTTCACTACTTTATTCTAACCCGCGTGCAGCGGTTTGTGCCAATGGTCAAATATCCTCTTTTTTTGATTTGAACAGAGGTGTTCGTCAAGGATGCCCCTTATCTCCCTTTCTCTTTAATTTGGCCTTAGAACCCTTCCTTTCCAAACTTCGTCAAAACCCTTCCATCCAAGGTTTCCAACTGTCAGACTCCCACATCAAACTAGCCGCTTACGCGGATGACATTCTTCTCTTTGTTTCCAATCCCACTGTCTCAATTCCCGCCTTCCTCACTGAAGTCCATGCCTACTCCCAAATATCTGGCTATAAACTTAACAATGATAAATGTGAGATCCTCCCCTTAACTAAATTCACATTTAAACCTGATTTTGCCGCCTCTAATTTTACATGGAAGTCCTCTAATATTAAATACCTCGGAATGCACATTACCCCTACCATCCCAGATACTGTTTCCTTGTGTATGTCCAAATGCATTCAAAAATTGACGGATCTTACATCCAAATGGCATCCTCTTTATTTATCCTGGTGGGGTCGCCTTGACACCATTAAAATGATGCTATCTCCCATTGTCCTTTATACCCTCTCTAATATTCCAGTCCCCATCCCTTTTAAATTTTTCAAAAGGATCAACTCCACTCTAACGTCCTTTCTTTGGAATAAAAAGAAACCTCGAATGTCTTTGGCACGCCTGATTCGTCCTAAGTCAGAGGGTGGGGCTAACTTTCCTGACTTTCCTGCTTACCATAAGGCGTTCCAACTGCGACAAGCCTCTTTTTGGTTACAGGACCCTGACACCTCGTGTCCTCTATGGACTAAATTTGAACGTCTCCTTCTTTCTCCCTTCTCTTTTGCCGAATATCTCTCCTTCTCTCGTAAACCCGCCTCTATCTCTACTCCGATTCATAAGTTTACTACTAAATTGCTCCTGTCTTCCACTCACCCTCCTCCCACAACCATTGCTGATTTTCTTTCCTCCCCCATATGGCATAACACTTCCCTGCTCGTCCGCAACAGACCCTTCTTTTGGAAATCTTGGCATACTCGAGGTCTGCAGTGGATTTCCCAACTCTTTTCTCACTCCTCTTTCTTACCTTTTGATACTCTTCGCTCCCTTTATAATTTACCTACCTCCTTTGCTCGCAACTATCAATTGCTCAAGGATACAGTCCTTATAAACTACAATGGCCTCTCTCAGCTCTGCCCTCCCTCTGCTTCATCCACTCTCCCTTCCTCACTTCACTCCTTTTTATGTACTACACCAAAGGCTGCTGCTATCTACAAGTACCTTCATACTGTTAAGCCTCCCAGACCTAAATCTAAAGTGGAGGATCTCTGGGAGCACGATTTGTCTGTCTCCTGGCCAGTTTCCCTTTGGGACAAAATCTGGATCAAGATTCGTAAATCCTCGAGAGCAGCAACCCTCACGCAGACTTTGTTTTTTATTTACAACAGACTCCTCTTTACACCCTTTGACCTTCACAAACGCTTTCCTAACACTCCCCACACATGCTGGTCTTGCTCCTCACCACAAGCTAATTTATTTCACATGTTATTTTTGTGCACTCATGTTCGTAGTTTTTGGTTACAGGTTTGGGCTCAAATTAATTTAATTTTTCATACCTCTATCCCTTTTTCTTACGCACATGTTTTCCTGGGTAGCCTCTCTCCTTGTTGGGACAACGTTGATCTAAAACCTCAGATTGTTGACTTGTTACTTGCCGCTGCCTTCCAACAAATAACGGTCAACTGGAAAGACTTCTCCAAAATTTCCTTTAAGGCATGGTGGTTTAATGTCTGCCATAACCATAGACTTGATACTGCTCATGTTTTTCCGGCATGTATGGCCACTAAACGCATGGACTTATGGACTCCTGTCACGTTTTATTTGGACTCATGTAGTAAGCGCTTGTTCCACCCATTGCCTTCACAACAGGAAGTCCTTAAACCTCCTTAATTGCTCGATGCATTCCACTCTTTCTCCATTGCACCAATTTTTTATTCCTTTCCAATGTTTCATGCTTCTCATGTTTATTGCTTAATATGCCTTCTCTTTACCTTTTCCTTTTCTTTTATCTAGCACCCAGATTTATTTTCTCATAATAATGGCATTTGTATGACTGTTTTATTCTGCTCATAGTCTTTAAGTTAATATTCCACTGTACTTTGTTTTGACACCTGGTTCTTTCTCTTATTATCACTAAATAAAATTTTTCTTGAACTTAAAAAAAAACATTCAAACCCCCTCACGGCGCCCCACTACACTGACTATATTATCTCTGTTTGTCCACATTGACCTTTATGTGTTGTGACCTAATCATTTAGTCAACAGATCGAGGAACTGATTCATTTCATGCTGGATGTTCTTTTCTCACCGCACGTTTGATACTTTAGCATGACCAGAGTTACCCTGATTGTTCCAAGCCCAGCTGGGTTGAAATTATCACCGGCTGAGCGTCAATCAAGACATTCTTCATCTATATACAGCCCTGAGGATGTCACTGAACTATTTTTCACATGCGACGAAATACGTGTCGGCTGGTTTTTCTTCTGTTCATTGTCCTTTAATAAAAATTAAGACTGAACATTTCTCAACATCTCCGAAGATTTTTCCTTCCTGTAATTACTATTATACTGTAGTGCTTGTATATATTTACATACTGTGTAAACCAACTATTTATATGTGCCTAGGTCATTGTTTTTTTGTACTGTTAGGGTTTCACCCACACTTAATTGGGGGGTTATAGGGCTTATCCTCTCTCCTAGCTGCAGCATACTGACTGTGTATCCCGTTAGACTTTTGGCGTCTATTAAGCAGAGCGCCTAGAAATTTCCCTGACCACTAAAAACCCTTCTTTTGAGTGTTTTATCAAAGCTTTTGTCTTTTTATTCGTGAAAGTGTCTCCATCTATAGTGTCAAGAAAGACCTCAAAATCCTCTTTCCAGCTTGACCATTCCAAAGATGGTTTACCCGGAGTAGACAGGAAAGGTTCAGGAGGGACTACACATTCCATAACCAAGTGCAGATTAACCAAAAGTTGAAGAAAGGAGAGAATACAAACAACTCACAGATTTTTGCATTTGTTTAGATGCACTGAGAACAAAACACCTCACTTAAATATGGTGTCTAAGTGACAACCATGCAAAGTTCCAAAAGAATAACCTGACTCAGATATGGCTGTACGATGCCTGCAGTTATTATGGTGGACAAGCAAGGCTGCAAGGAACATTGTTATCCTGCTTTGATGATGGCAACTGGTATGACCCATGGTGCAGCATCATCAGATAAACATCACTGCCACCATTACCACCCTGGAGGAGAGGATTCCACTAACGTGCTCAAACTTATCAGGATCAACCGCTCGGTCCCCCAGCAGGCATTGAGAAAATGTGTAGGCCGTAAACAAAAATGAAGCAAAAGAAGTGGCTCTGCAAACCAATGTATGGTGATAGTTTGAGCCCTGGAAGGCTAGCAGTCGCAACACTATAGGAACATTGCATGCCACAGATTCTATCTTCATCGCCAGTGAAATAGAGAGGAGGCCACCACTGGAGGTAAGTTTCTTTAATCATTTAAGCAGAAACTTAGTACAGTGACTGCCAACCACCAGCACCTGCTACAAAACTCTTTGTTGTTACCCCGTCCTTGAACCTCCCCATGCGTTCCATAGTCTAAGAAACCCAGTGCCAAGTCACAACATATGTTACATCCACCTACATGAGGTGTGGTCCTTGCACATCCTTGCGGTCAGGCATGCCGATCTCCCCTCTAGCACATTAGCCCATGGTTTGACCTAGCTGAGATCAGGCAAAGTTATAAATAATAGGGCCCCACATGTGAGCTGGAGTGAGCACATTGCTGAGAAAGAACCAAAGTGTAGTGGCGTAACTTGGTGTCTGCTGCTCCTCTTGGTCCTGGTGCATTGTGCAGTAGCATACACAACAGGGATAGTATTTTCTTTACTTTAGTGGCATTGGTTCCACCGTCTTTTTACCCATTAATTCCCATCCATCCCCAAGATGGGTTTTTTGCCCTGAATACTTCTAGAGATAGGTGTCTGATTTCATATAAAGTAAGTGGTTTGTGCTTTTAAACTGTTGTGAGCATTTTCTGTGTTTTGCCAAGACAACAACAGTATTCTGTTTAAATTTGAATGATGCATGCTTAGCTGTGACATATCTCCTTCTGTTATAGTCATTTGGCAGTGGACTCCTCATGCAGTCCCATTGTTTTGCTTCAGCAGGGAGCACGTATTTGCAATTATGGGAGCAGCTCACTGCAGGGAACCCATGCTGAGCCAGTGTTGCTGCTACAAATCTTGTTTCCACTTGCAAGTGAACCCCTGAGGTTGACTGGTAGGCTCCCCAGCACTGCAGAGCATCAGCCTTGCATTCTGTGTGCATGGCATGCTGTACAATGCCTGGTTGTGTCTATTTTCTTTGCTTACCATAGGAGAATAATGAATGAATGAATTACACATTTGTTACGCGCACAGCTACCCGTAGGCATCCCGGCGCCCTTTGCTCATTCATTCACAAAGTTAGGCAAACAGGTGAGTTTTAACTAGCCTCCTGAATTTTTGATGATTGGGTTCCAATCTAATGGAGTCAGGAAGACTATTCCATAGTTTGGTTGCCTGTAGCGAAAAGCGTCTCCCGCCTGTACGTGTTCTTTTTGTTTTAGGGACCACTAACAGATTCTTATTATTAGATCTGAGGGTCCGTTGAGGGCAATAGGGGGAGAACATGGCTTGAATTAGTACGGGGCCAGTCTTATAAAAAGCTTTATGTACCGTGGTCAAGGACTTAAACTCTACTCTCCTTTGCACTGGAAGCCAGTGTAACTGGCGCAAACCAGATCTGGCGGAGGTCCGTCGTGGGATGTCCAGTAACAGACGTGCGGCATAGTTTTGGACCGTCTGGAGGATTTTAATAGCGCCTTGTGGAGCTCCCAGATAGAGTGCATTGGAGTAGTCAAGGCGCGATAATATCAGGGATTGTACCAGTATTCTCCTGGAACTGAACGGGAGGAGTTTAATGGTTTTCCTCAGTTGTCTCAGTAAGGCATAACAGATCGCTGCTACCTTGCGCACCTGTACTCCAAGATTAAGGGCAGGGTCGAGCCAGACCCCCAAGCTCTTGATTTGGCTTTTTGGTGGGGGGGCTGTCCAAGGCAAGGTGGCCACCAGTTGTCAATGGTGGACGGAGGCTTCTGTCCCAGTAACATTACCTCTGTTTTCGCACCGTTCAATTTAAGAAAGGATGTCTCCATCCATGCGTGGATATCCGTTAGACAAGAGGAGAGATTTTTATAGGGGGCATTCTGAGACGATAGTGAGATGATCAATTGCGTATCATCTGCATACGTCACCAGCTGTACTCCCCAGGGCAGAATCACCTCAGCCAAAGGCCTCATATAGATATTAAATAGTGTAGGGCTGAGGGAGGAGCCCTGGGGAACACCACACTGGAGACGCATTTGGGGTGAAGAAGCGTTATCCTCAAAGACCGTGAAGGTCCTTTCCGTTAGAAAGGAACGCAGCCAATTGAGCGCTTGCCCCCCAACCCCTACTTCTCTCAGCCTCTGCAGCAAGATGTTGTGATTCACGGTATCGAATGCCGCACTGAGGTCTAAGAGAAGTATGGCGGCATTGCAGCCGGTGTCAAGGATCTTCCTAGTCTCCTCTACCACCGTAATAAGGGCGGTCTCTGTTCCCTGAAGGCTCCAAAAGCCTGTTTGCGTAGGGTGCAGTACATTCCTTTCCTCCAGAAATGCAGAGAGCTTTGCATTTACATACTTTTCCGCAAGCTTACTGACTGTTGGTAGCAAGGATATAGGCCGATAATTTGCCCAGTCATCTGGGTTAAGGTTTGATTTTTTCAGAAGAGCCTTTACTCTGGCTTGTTTCCAGGAAGGGGGCACCGTGCCAGAGGCCAGTGAGGAGTTTATCACCTCCTGAATAAGTGGAGTCACCGTCTCCGATACCAGCTGTAAAATGGTAGGGGGTGCTGGATCCAATGGGGACCCGGATTTTAAGTTTTTAAGCAGTCCCTGAGTAGTCAAGACATCCATGGGAGGAAATTCTTTAAACTCCGCCATGTCTTCACCCACAGGAGTAGACGGTTCTGTGGGGGCGTAGGGGAAGGAGGAATAGATATTTATCACTTTTTCCGAGAAAAATAATCCCACTGTCCGTCTCCCTTTTCCTTCACTGTTTGACTGAGTATTGCCTCTCTAGGATTCTATGGAGGATATTTCCATCACCATGTAAGCTCCAGTAAAAATCACATGCTTTATGATTAATGACTAGATGCCTGATGGGTTTCTTTGCTGTCATCCATTGATAGCACCTGTACTTTGTCTGCACCTCCTTGGGCTTGGGCTACTGCCTAGTCTATTGTGCAGTCCATTTCATGCATTGGGTTGATTGCTAGCCACCATGGATTCTTATTGTAGGAGCTTGATGGGGCCTCTGTGATATTGGCAATGTGGGGCTTTGTAGGGTGCTTAATTCTTCTTGTTGTTTTCCTCCAGTATCTTGATGGTCAGGCACCACAAGTTATATGGTTTCATTTCTGGCAATTAACTTGACAACCTTCATCCATGCACTTCGGTGTGATACAGTTTTCATTCCCCTACTTTACTTATGAGTTGATTGCCTGGCTCTCATAGCTTGCCCTGTCTGATTCTACCGCATAGAATTAGCACTTATTGCCTTGGTAGATGGGCTTTTAGTCTCTACTCTGAGGGTTCTCAGTTGCACCATTCCTTGTTTTGGAGGCTCTATTGGTTCTTTTGGAGTCTCCCTTGGCTGCCAGTGCTGGGCTTGGATACCTGATCTTTTGGTGGGGATGCTTACTTCGATATTAAGGAGTGCCATGAAAGGTATCTTGCCAAATGATGGTTCAGACATTTGCTTATCAATTTTCTGATTGAGTATGGTGCCTCAGTTCACGCCTGATAAGTGCTTCCTCATCAACCACTCCCTGTTCTGATAAAATTGCATTGCCTTTTTGTGCTTCGTTCTTGGCGTAGCTTATGTCTCACTGCAACCCTGCTTGATTGTTGCTGCTCACTGCTTTAGTTGTATTTCTACATGGTTGAGGTGGTAGGGTAGCTTCCTAGACTGCTGGCTGGAGAAGCTCTCTGGTTCCTGTGTTTCTGGTAGACTCTGAATCTTGGTGAATCTGGTCCCTGCCTCCATATAATGTTTGGGTGCTCTTGGAAGTTTGGTCTGCATCAGTCCTTCACTGCAGTTGTTGGTCTGCCAGAAGTCTTGCCTTACATCTGTAGCCCCTGATCCCCAATCACTTGGATTAGGGGTTGTGCCACATTGTTGCTACAGTGAGAACTGTGGTCTGGGGTAGTCACTCTTGAGAGGTTTGTGTCCTCCATCTTTTAGGTGACCTTCATCCCTCTTTAGTCGTTTTGGGATTCTCCCTGACCTTGTGCTTCTGGTTCTTTTCTGTACTCACAGCCACTGCAGTTCTTCTTTTGAGTTTTGAAGTTCTAGTTACATTCAGTTGTGTATGATTCACATATGTGTATGTTGTCCTGGCGGGTTCTCTGGTAGCATAGATTGTAGTCTTTCCTGACCCATACCTGTGACAATTAAAGGTCTGGCCTACTGACTGGCTTGTTCCTACTGATGGTGTTTCATTGGCCACCTATTCATGGCCTTCATATTGCCTTTCCCTCTGCTAAGGTAAAAATGGTTGTCTTGGTGTACGGCACACATGCACCTTAACGATGGGGTGTGCCACATTTCATCAGGCACCCACATCTCTCCATAGGTGGAGCTCTTTTGGCTTTGTGGTTACAGTCTTGGTCTCTCTCACTGGACTGTGGGCTTATTCCCTTCTGTTGCATGTTTCACTTCTCAACTTGTGCTGTTTTCCTTTACTGTGCTGCAGTTCCTTGTTTTTGGCTTGGGACCTTTGGGTGACCTGCTTGTTTTGCTCTTGGCGTTCTTTGTAATGGACCATTGTGTTGAGTTCCCTGCTTCAGTAGCGCATGCGCTTCATTTGGTGTGTTTCACATGCCCCTGACTGAGATCGTCACACTTTATCTTGTGGAGCTGTATTGCTTCCAGTTTTGGTATGGACTGCTCCTTTTATTTTCATGTAGATGCAGTTGGTTTGTGTCAACTTCAAGATCCCTTTTCACTCAGGGGTGGCATTCATATGCTTCAGTGTCTGTATTCTGGCCAGGGACCTGCTATCTTCTGATGGGTGCTGAGTCTCCTGTTATTCTAATCTCTAGCCAGTTAGGCTAACAAGGTGGCTCAAAGAACTTTTGTGTGAGTCCTGGGCTCCTATGGATGTCCTTTCCTTCTCTGCTATTGATGCACTGGGTATCAGGATGTAGCTTTTGGCTTGTTTCTACTTGGGTGTGTCATGCATGATCAAGTGTTTCAGGTCCTCACCTCTTGGTCTTTAACTTGGGTGTGCTCCATAGTAAATGTGGTATCTCTGCCTCTAGAGCACTGACTGGTGCTTTCCTCCTTCTATCAACACCCAGCTAGCTGTGCTTAGCTGTTGTTTCACTTACACGGGTTCTCTTTTGTGGTACTTGCTTTCCTACTTCCGGTGCCTTTTAGTATGCTTTGGATCATCCTAGCAGGGTTTCTTGTTCTTGCCCACTGTAGTGACTTTGATTGCTGTCCTATCTGGGCTGCTGTTGGATCTGGTTTGGGTGCTGCCACTCTTCTGAATTTTCCAATTTGTGTCTCTGTCTTCCTCTCCTCCAGGAGTGTGCTCCAAATTAGAAGTAGAAGACAAAGCCAATCTACCTTCCAGTTGGCTGTGATAGGTGGGCTGAATAAAACAGTGAAAAGTGTACTTCCATTTGCTAATGGGTCCATAGCTTTTCCCTTACCTCGATCCTGAATGTGTGAATTTTTTAACGATCCCTAAACTGAAACTGCTTTGAAGGCAGCAGCTATTCAAGTGTGGAACTGGCTTAGTATACAAAAGGAACTTTGAAAAAGAATTTAACTAAAATTGTTTAATAATTAGTAGGCAAAACACAAATATTAAGGGCTAGATTTACTAAGCCCTTGCATTGCCCTTGCACTACACAAGGCGAGTGCAAGGCAATGCAAGGGATTAATTCAAATGTACTAAGCCACGTAAAGCAACTTTGCAAGACTCTGTGTGGCTTTGTAAATCAGGAGTAACTGAAGGTAGCGCAAATCACTGCCTTGTGTTAGTCTGTGTTGGGAAGGCGTTCCATGTGTGGAGCATGAATGTTCCCATGAACCCACCAATGGATTTTAATGCAATCCCAGAATTACTCCGGGTAGTAAACCTGGGATTGCATCAAAATGGTACGCCCTCTCAACAAAGTTGTAACAAGGAGAAATTTCTGTGTTTCTCCTTGTTATTTCCTCTTCCCGAGTGTGCTAAATTACACAGTACACATAGAAAAAGGAAAAAGCCTCTAAGAATTGATTTTGTGCAGGAAGGATCCCTTCATGCACAAAAGCATCCCTGCGCCTGTAACACAGGCACCCTTGCACCACAACGTAAGCGTGCCTGCATTGGCATTAGGCACCACTCAGTTCTCCAGCGCATGGAAAGAGGGAGCAGGAATGGGTCAAATCTCAGTAGATATGGCACGTTCCTGCTTTCTCGCTGTCATACAGCTCAGCGAGATGTAGTGCTTCGTTGTGTGACATTTTGATAAATCTGGCCCTAAATTAGAATGCTGCTCCATAACAATGCAGTGTAATGGCTATGCAGAGTTAGTTTCCTGCCTCCCATCCTTATTACCCGTATTACTGTGTTCTTTTGATCACAATTGTTTCCCAATACATTACATTGTTTTCAGCATCTAGAAGATAGCGGCAAGACAGGCATTGCCAATTTTTTAGCAGATCTAGAGGCATGTCAGTTAATTTAATGGGTCGCTACACATGCAGCAGGTCACTTGTTGGACCCCATATTCTCCAACCTAGGCTCTTAAAAAACTGAGCCTCTGATTCCCATGGCCTGGACTGACCACTTTCTTGTCCCTTTTTCCCTTTACTGGCAAGGGAAGCCAGCGCCGAACCATCCACTATCGGTGTCTAAACGACCTTGGCACAAATTAGAGGTTAATAAATTCTCTGGTTTACTGTCAAACCACACTCCACAGCTGCCATCAAATATAGAGTTAGCTAATACACGCTTTCAGGATTGGCTGACTCAATCTCTGGACAGCTGTATTCCTGCTAAATTTAGCTATAAACAAAAAAGAGGACAATCGAACCCCTGGTTCAACGAATCCCTGATTAAAGCAAAGAAAAAATGTAAACAACTTGAGCGGGCCTGGAGGCGCATGTATGATATAGAAGCAAAAAATAATTACAGCAAATCCATTAAAGCTTACCATAAACTGGTCCGGAGAGCCAGAATGCAGTATATCGCTTGTAAAATTTCAGAGAGCAACAATTCCCCCAAAACGATTTTGTTCCTCCTTAAAGTTATGAAATGAGCAAACTTGAAAGTCGACTCACCTGTCACCTCTAATAATCTCGAACTGGCTGGATTTTTTGTACACAAGGTGGATACAATTTATAAAAGCTTTCTCCTGGTCATTACCAATATTGACCAGAGGGAAGGGCATAAGGACAGGCGACCCATTACGGATAAAACACTGTGTTCCTTCCCCCAACTATCCCTTATTGAGACTGAGTCTCTCAGCTTGAAAATCAAATCAGGCTTTCCAGCTGATTCCTTGAGACCAGCTCAATTCTGTCAATTTCGCAACCCAATTTTACCAGTGGCCAAGGATTTGATTAATCTTTCTCTGACCTCAGCGCTTATACCATCAGCCTGGAAGCACGCTAAAGTGACACCTCTTTTGAAGAAAGTATTGTTAGGCTCATCTGAACCGGGTAACTATCGCCCCATTTCTCAGCTCCCTTTTCTAGCCAAGGCTACTGAATCCCATGTCAATACTATTCTGACAGAGTTTATAGAGGAAAATGCCATCCTGGACTCTTCCCAAAATGGCTTCAGAGCCTGTCACAGTACTGAGTCGGCTCTGTTGGCAGTGACTGAGGAAATTCGTAGTAGCTAAGACTACAGAAATTCCGCAGCCTTAATTCTTTTGGATTTAAGTGCCGCTTTCGACACTGTCTCTCATGAAATATTACTGTGCAGGTTACAGGAGATAGGGATTTGGGGTTCGGTCTTGGCCTGGTTTCGCTTTTTCCTAGAGGGCAGAACTTTCCAGGTCATAGTGCCACCCTACCACTCCCAGTCGATCCCTACCAGACATGGGGTTCCACAAGGATCGATACTGAGCCCCGTGCTTTTTAACATCTATGTACGACCCTTGGCAGTGGTGCAAAAAAGCAGAGGGCTGTCTTTGGTTTCCAATGCCGACGACACCCAATTAGTCATCGCCTTTTCTAAGAAATGAAAATATAATCTCATCGAATTTAAGGAGGATATGCAGGAGTTTGCTAATTGGATGACAACAAACTACTTGCAGCTAAACGCCAGTAAGTCGGAAATTCTGCTGTTCGGGAGAGACAGCAATATGTGGTCAAAGCAATGGTGGCCAGATCAATTAAAACCAGCACCTCTACCTACGGAGGCGGTCAAGAGCCTGGGCTTTTGGATCAATAGAGGTTTTTCTTTTGACGCTCAATCCAAATTAGTCACAGGGACCTGCTTCGGGCTCCTGAGAGGGTTAAAACCTCTGCTTGGCTTCTTCGAGCCCAAAGTCCAGCAGACTATTTTACAGGCTACAATTTTATCTAGAACGGATTATGGCAATTCCATATATTTGGGTGCCAACAAATCCTGTATTCAGCACCTTCAGAGATTACAAAATGCAGCAGCCCGTACTCTACTGGTGCTTCAGAAATCATGTTCTGTGCCTAAGTTTTTACCTAAGCTACACTGGCTACCGGTAGAAAAAAGAATCCAGTTCAAGACACTATACATTGCTCACAAAATCTTGATCAAGAAGCTCCTCCGGTTCTAGCAGACCTGCTAACACCGTACGTTCCGAGCCGTCTCCTGCGGTCAGCTGACCAAGGGTTGGTATGTACCCCCAGAGTTCTAAGAGCCAGAGTTGGTGGTCGTTCTTTTAAAGTTTTAGCGGCCAAACTCTGGAACTCCCTTCCGATTGCTATTAGCGGCCTCCAAGATCACCTAGCTTTTCGGAAAGCCATAAAGACCTGGCTCTTCCCGGCTTAACTTTCTCTCCTTTTCCTGGGCTGTCACTACTTACTGGTGTTTTGGGTAGCGCTGGGATGCCCCCACGCTAGGGCAGATGTGTGCTGTACAAATCAAGTAATAATAATCATAATAACAATAACAGTTACACAAGTTGTTTTAATTGTCATCAAAACATAACAAACAAAATACAAACATTGCAGAACTTCAATACCACTGACTTTGCCAGTTTTTTTTGAATAGCACATTGCTTTCTTTATTTCTGATTTGCACGTACCCCTAGAGAAATTCTGCAGAAATGTGAGAATACGTTTTTCCCCCATAAAACATACAATTCCCTACATCCTGTGTTACCTATAGGTAAACATGTAGGGCACGATTCCTACAGAGAGGTGAAAAGTATATCATTTGGAAGTTATGCCTATGAGTAATCCTAATTTATATCTCTTTGTCTGGTTTACAAATCTTTTCAAATAACGCAGGTATAACTCAATACTTCGAAAGTTACCAAGCATAAGTCAACTGCTGTATGCCTCTGTATGGGTAGGAAAATGCATAAAACGTGCTAAAGTTAGAAAATGTAAAGGATTTCACTCTTGATTGCATTTTCATTCACTGTGCAATGTCTCACCTTCCTACAGTGACCCCGTGATTTAATGCAAGATTGTGCACTTTCAGCATCCCTTTCACTAACATTAATAGTCTATGCAAACATGGATGATATGTATGTATCCCCGATTCAACAGTTATAGATAAAGCATAACATTTGAGTACATAATTCAGGAATTTTATCAGGCTGAAAGATAGACAATCCTGTGCGTATATGACCTACTATATTTTCTTTGTTTCTGAAGACGATGACTAAATGCACTTACCATCAATCCATCAGATGTTAATTGATGGATAGTAACAATATATAAAGGAGAGATTTTTTCTCTTAAAATCCGAATACATCGGAAACTAATTGAGGGATCTTATCAATATATTTACAGAGAGTTTGCCTTTTAAAGGTATGACTTAATGGCGAAAAGATGAGAAAGGAATAGAAACTGTACAGCATTTAATGTGAAACATTTTTTCATATTTTTCAATATTTAATCTTTATTGCTGTAAACTGTAGAATCGGTGACAGATGATGAATTAAATAGCATACTCTGCAAATACCTAATTATGTTAATTTTCAAGCAGACAAAAACAAGACAAAAATGTTCAGAGCTCATGTTTAAAAAAAAGAACCCACACATCACACTTTTCTGAAATATTAAACAAAATGCGTTTGTATTTTTAGTACTTTATAAGATGACATAGCAACGGGTTTGAGAGTCATACCTGAAACATGCAGCTGTGTTAAGCGGCATCTGATCTCTTCATAGTGTAGGGTAGTAATAGTAAGGAATTTATGAAAGCATTTACTGGTTGACTTGTGTCCCTTTAAGCTTCCCCTTTGCTGTTCCAGAGTACTTCTCCAAAGGCTTGAGTTAATGGATCAATCAAGACAAGGAAATAGGTCTTCTCCTGATTAAGACCTGCGCCATTTTTTATTACAAGCACATTACTTTTCCCATGATTGCTGATTGATGGAAGCGCTTTCAGACGCCATTACTGCCTGGATGTTTATGTGAAGCATGGTTTCCATTACAAATACGGCCTGTTGGCAAAAGCCAAGGCCTCTGTTTGATAACTGTCTCACTCTAGCTCACTTGGCTGTGTCAACTCAGTTCTGATGTCTGCAGAAAAAAGACGTCTAGATATTGACACATTTGTCTCTCTCAGTCTCACTCCATAAGTTTCTTTGTAACAACTGTCAACATTCTTTCATTCTTTTTAAGGAAAACAAATAATTAGTATTGAACGAATTACTTCTCGTTGACATGTTCCTGTGGGTTATTTTTGGTTCAGATCTCTTTCTTTGGTTTGCGGAATGCTAGACAGGCTTTAAACCCATACTCTATTCTGTAATGATGTAAGTTTCACCTGCCTTTCGTGCTGCGCCATCTAATCTGACCGGCCTATTGCGTTTCTCCCTAGACCAGTTAAGGGGATGCCTACTTACAAGGATGAGTGGAGTAGTGTTGTATGGCGTTTTAGATTCTGAATGGATTTTCCCGATTCAGGCCCTTATATAGGTACAATTCACGTTGCCCTTATATAGGCATAGAAATCAAGCCCTTATTTAGGCATAGCCCATGCAATCCAAATACAGGCATGGCTACTTCCATCCGTTCACCAAACGTCACAACGATTGCTTGGAAAACCAGCTTAAGCTGTTAGGGACTTCCCCTTGCTTGAATATTGATTTCTCCAAGAACTCAGTTTATTTATTTATTTTGAAAGTTTTATATAGCGTGAACAAGATCTTTGCAGATATCAGAGGTGAACATCTATTCCTTAGGGGTTCATTCATGACGTTCATATGCCCGACTTTACGTCAAACATGGCATTCCTAAACATCTTCAAGGTATAAATATACCTTCACTTGCTATAGCAAGGCACAGTGGTTCGGAGCAGTTCGATGACCTACTTGCCCGACGCAGCTTGCTACAGCAAGTGCCGAAGGAAGCCGACTCCCCAGCTGACGCACTGATCAGGAATCTGCCCTCTCCTGCCGAGACTCCAGCTGGAGTGTTTCTGACTCCCCTTGCGGGTTGTTGGGAAATCGAGTCCCCGAAACAGATACCAGACCTCCATTCTAAAGGTATGGAGCTGATTAGAACCTAGAGAAACCTTTGGTAGAGTCTTGGCAAAAACTAAACCTATGCTAAAGACCATACTTACTTCTTCCCACGTACTAGACCTAGGTTAGGTACATTGGGGTAGGAATATTTTAGAAGCACCAGTTGAGTATTTTAGTCTGTGTTATTTATGTATGTATTTTTATATGGCTTAGAAACCATACAATGCTATTACAGTATTATTTTATAATACTATTCTCGCTGTACGCATTATACTTTGCATTCTGTCTAACGATTGTAGCAGTTCACCTCTCTTGCATGAGAAAGAAGACTGTTCAATAAACCTTTTATTGAAAACGCCCGTCTCACTAACTCTCTGCAACTCTGTAGAAACGAAGCATGCACGATTGACTAAGTAAAATAGTTTCCTATTGTTTCCACGACTCTGAGCGATATGTTCTCATTCTTGGGGAAACAAAGTTGCCATGTCTATGCGGTTGTCAGAAACTAATCTCTTCTTGTGTATTCGATAAAGTTTCTAGTGACCTCTGAGCTAGCTGGCACTCACTATTAAGTTTAGTATATTCGATAGAGACCTATTGACTTAAGTCCTACGTCAAATCTATAGAATATATTATTCCAATGCGCAGAGCCTATTGGGAAAATAGGAACTACACTACAGTAGGACACTTGTCACCACTGCTTAGTAAAATGTCTCCAGTAATGGTAGTCGCAAACAGACTGCCAGATGTGAAGCAGCAGACACCTCTGTAATAGTTTTTTTAATCTGCTCCTTCATTATGACCTACTCTCTGATAGCAGATATCATTGTCAAAATCGCTGCATAACTAAATTACATTATGCTGATTTTGCAACACTTTTGCTGTACTGTAATTCAAACGTGCATTGTATGCTATATTTTGTAGTTTGTCATTCAAGAAAAATGAATATAATAATTAGTAACTTTTTTGAAATGCTGCTGGGATGTGATTCAATGCTTCCAATTGTCTGGTACTTTTCAGTAGGTGCTGTCACCTTCCACTACTGCTGTCAACTGTATAACGAAAACATTTGCACAAAAAAAAAGTTTCAGGGAGACACTATAAATTCAATGAGTTTGTTAAGAAAAAAAATCAACTTAATACGACTTTAGAACCCAATTTTTTTTAATAGATAATTGAAATACTTGATAAATCACCCAACATGTGTTAGACAAGAATGCAGATTTCCTCATGACTATGAGCATTATCATTGACTTCAGATTGATTTGACTGTATATCATACAGGTAAAAACAATTTTTGAAGAACATTTTTCATTCAGTATTTCTATTGATTACAGAATTTCCTTTCCGGTCTGCATCTAAAATTCTAATCAGAAGATGGGCAGGTTCAGAAACACAGTAATTTATAATCTAGGATTTGGTGAACAAACCCTTTCGGAAAATAGTTTTGTTAGATTCAAAACATGTACCCTTACATTGTCCATCTTTTCATTCTATTCTAACTGTGGGTTCCAAATTTACCCACTGGTTCTTTTGTGAGGTCACTTGATGCTTACAACACTGTGGGCACACGTTTGAGAAGAATAGTTGAACGTTGCGGAGAGATCCAACATAGACAAGAAGATATGTGACCCCCTCATCAAAATATTGCAGAATGCAATTCCAGATGGTTTTAAGAGCTGTCTTCCTTCTGTGCCGGCGTTGAAATCTGAACTAGATGGAAGATAGAATGGAATTACCATGTCCACGCAACCAACATATTAGAGACTTTTTCACACATCCTTGAGACTCTTCACTTGCATCAGCTAAAGGATTTATCATCGACTATGTTACAGTTAAAAAGAAACAACTTCTCAAGGAATTATCTACCTTATTAACCTCAATTAAGCATCTTGAACATACCTCCTTTTCTTCCAATAATGATGACACCCTTAAGAAATTAATTCAAGCAAAAATGAATTTTAATAGGAAATCAACGGAGGAAGCTGCTGGGGTGTTACTTAAAGTTAATTCTAAATTGTATGGTGGTGGTAATGGAGCCGGAAAAATGCTTGTGAATTATTTGAAGGTTAAATCTCAAAGATCCAAGATAGTTAATATCGTTTGTGATAAAGGTGTTAATTATTTCAAGGATGAGGAGATACTACATTGTTTTTTCAGAGTTCTACAATGCATTATATTCTCCCGAATCTTCTCCTTCTGATACTGCCTTGGACTCTTTTTTTGAATCACTGCCTCCTCGCCCCTCCTCTTCTCCTGATTGCTCCGTATTAGAGAAAGATTTATCCCTTTCTGAACTTAAGTCAGCCCTAGCTCAGTTACCCAAAGAGAAGACTCCAGGCCCAGATGGCTTTACCACCAGGTTTTACTCCTACTTCTCACAGATCCTTCTTCCTCATCTTCTATCCCCCTTTCAACACTTTATTTCTCACAAAGAGGCTTGTGGTTCCTTTCTTGAAGCCATGAAATGTTTAATTTCAAAGAAGGAGAAGGACCACTCGTTTTGTGCTAATTACCGCCCTATTTCATATAATTAATCTAAATTGCAAAATTTTTGTTAAAGTTCTGGCTCTTTGTATTAATACGGTTATCCGTTGGATACAAACAGACAGGGTTTGTCAAAGACAGAAAGTTAGCAAATAATTCTAGAACTTTTTGTTAATATCATCCATATTGCATTTAAGGGTTCCTCCCCTCTTGCAGCCATCACCTTGGATGCTGAGAAAGCTTTTGCCGCATCCACTGACTCTTCATTATGCATGCACCTCAGTGGCATGGTTTTGGCCCTGTTATTTAATCCCTTATAAGTTTGTTATATTCCTCCCAAACTACTTCAGTCTTTGTTAATGGATCTCAATCCCCTAACTTCACTCTCCAGCGAGTCACCCGTCAAGGTTGTCCTCTTTCACCTCTGCTCTTTATCTTATCTCTGGAACCTTTTCTTCACTCTTTATAGCACTCCTCTGCTTTTCAGGGTTTTACTCATAAACCAATGGAGGTCAAGTTCACTGCTTACGCAGATGATATTCTGTTATATCTCTCCAATCCTTCTACTTCTTTACCCGTCTTTAAGGATCTTTTATCATTGTATGCCACCCTGTCCGTATATAAATAAAATTTTCTAAATCGGAAGTCATTCCATTAAACAAATGTAGTTTAAGAAGTATATTCAATGGGACGGATTTCAAATGGAACACTAATTACATCACAAGTTTGGGAAAATAATACTCTTCTTCAATTGCTAGAACGGTGCAGCTTAATTTGAAGTATGTTCTATTAAAGGTATCTGGCATGGTAGAGAAATGGTCTCCTTTATTTTTGTCATGGTGAGGCAGGTTGGGCTCCTCCAAAATGATGATACTTCCGGTTATCAATTTTTACTTATCCATGATACCAGTGAGACTTCCTTTAAAACATTTTTTAACTCTTAATGGCTTTCCAAGTACATTTCTCTGGAATAACCGGAAAGCTTGTTTATCTTTATTTTCTTTGTCTGCTCCTAAGGATAGGGGTGGTGTCAATTTTCCCATTTTCAGTTATACCACTCTTCCTTTTTAATCCATCAAGTTTTACCTTATTTGTCTTCTTTGGAAGAACCCCTTATGTCGGTGTGGTACGGATTAGAGTAATCTGTGATTCATCCGTTCCCCTTCTCCTCATTAGCTTACTTTACTCACTCCCCTCGCTCCTTTAAATCGCCAACCACTTCACAATTTATATTGACTTTTAACCCGGTCCTTAAAAAACCTTTTTCGCCTCTACAAATATTCCTGGATGCCTCTATATGGCATAATACGTCCATCAAACTCACATACTTACACTCCTTTTTTCTTTGCCCTGACATTTCCCTTTTTTGACAAAGGTATGTAAATCTATTTCCTCCATTTGTTCCACCAACTTTCCTTTTGATATTTACTCCATATGTATGGGTAGGAATTCCATAAATTGGCTTGGAGCTCATACCCTGGGTTCTTTTGTAGATTTGTTACTTGCTATTGCTTTCCAGGTTATTACTTCCAACTGGAAGGATGCCTCCAATGTTACTTGTTCTGCTTTGTGGAATCTTCTCTGCTACCATCATAGGCTAGATAAAGCCTCCGCTACTACCTCTCAGCAACTCCTTTGAAAAGGCGCCCTCTGGTCTCCACTCACTAACTATTTATCCTCTACTGTAATGAATCACCTGTCACACCAAGCCCTTCCTGTGTTGTGGCTGTCTAGAGGGAATCCACAAAGTTTAGCTGTCACCCAGCTCAGATGTGTATTGGAGACAGGCTGAAGGCACACAGAGCAAAGTAAAGAGCACAGAAATCTCCACTTTTTAAATTTCTGCACAACAACAACAATGCAAATGCTGATAAGCCCAGGGTGAGGTTGAGAGGTAATAGTGTTCTTTTAGATTTTATGAGAGCAACACAACCCTAGGACACTAGTAAACAAACAGTACTGTAGTCAAGTCTTCAAACAGCACTTTCATTTAGCCTTTATAGGGTACTTGTCCCCTCAAGACCTAATACTATCAATTTTGGACCCCACTGTTTGGTTTACAAAAAAGAAAGACTTTTTAAATTTGTCATTTTTAAAATGGTAATGTCAAATCCAACTTTACCATTAAAGGAGATTTATCACCACCATTCCAAAGATATTAAACATGAGGTAGCTACTCCTTTCCAATCAGGAATTACAGCTTAAACAATGTTTTAAGGAATCCCCCGTGCTTGCTGATGGAAGGAGATGGCCTCACAGCAGTGAAAAACGAATGTAGCTGTTTATCACTGCCAGGACATGTAAATCTTACAAGTACATGTCCTGCCTTTTAGTTACACAGCATCCTGCCCTTAGGGTCAATTAGGGCCAACCTTAGGGGTGAAGTATGTGTAATAAAAGGGCAGTTTGAGGCTTGGCAAGCGGTTTTAAATGGCAAGTTAAAGTGGCAGTGAACTGCACACACAGGCCCTGGCAATAGCAGGCCTGAGACATATTTGAAAGGTTACATGTGTGAATGTAGATCTAAGCGACTGGTCCTGTCGCCGTTTTTTCTCCGCCAGGAAATCTCGACCCTAACAATAGTGGGATAGGCTAAAGCGGCTGCCAGAGGAAGGACTGCCTGTTTCCCCACCAGGCCAATTACAAAGAGCCTTCCCACCGACATGACTGAGGTAGTAATCCCTCCACACCTGAGTTGGCGGAATGGAACAGATATAAGGCACAAACCACCTTTACTAACCTTCACACTTCCTGTACCTCCATGGATCTGATCCTCCAAGTCCTTGAGTTATTGCAGTTCCTTGATGATGTAGAAAACTAACAGCGTCATGAACGCAACCGTCGTTAAGCACCACTTTTACATGTTTTCATTGACTTGTCAGTTAACATACGCACAGGACTCATGCATTTATATATCTCACTTCCAAGCAATAGCATATCAATGTGCAATGTTTATGTTGGTAATGTGCAGGATATTCATGTTAACACAATTGTAACATCACAGTATATGTATAAATTTAGTGCAAGCTACCTACCAAAAAATTGACAAATGCACAAAAAAGAATATCCAAATAAATGTAAAAATATAATCTTCCAGCTTAAAGAAATATCTAAATTTCACACATTAAAAGCATATGCAATACACATCATAAGGATAAGTGCAATGAAACATGATGTAGAAATTGCTCTAGTGAAGGTGTAACCTTTGCCATATTGATTATCAGTAAAATCAATGTCAGTGCCAAATTTGAATCTTGCAACATATCCATCCATGTAACATTTCCCCTTGTCTGGTGCAAATCCTGCACTGGATCTAAGTCCAATAGATACAAACCAGCTCATAACGATCAAAAATCAAGGGGAAAGAACACACCTGTAGTGACACATTAAAAAACAAAATGTCAAATCAATTAGCTGGTGAAAGTGGCAATTAAAATGATGAATGCCTCCTCCTAAATTCAATTGACCATCACATTGCATGTCAAGTTGGTGTCTGCACATGACAAATTAGACATACAAAAATGTTGTATTACCTGCCATCATGGTAAACCAAAGATAAGTACTTTATATTTAAATTTGCAACATTACTAAGAATCAAACAATAGCTAAGGAAAAGTAATGCCAGAACCAATTTGGCCAAATCAAAATAATGTATTCATTAAATAACACAAGATGCATCTCTGAAATTAAACTTTAAGCCAATTGGGAGTCCACAACTGTCCATATTCTGTGCAGTGGCACAAAGCTTGCCTCCTAATACACTGCCGGGGGGGGAACCTTCGGAGGAAGGGACATCCTTTGGGCAGAGCAGGCACTTCTTATATCTTACATGGGAGTGGATGTTTGGATTTGGGTTCAGGGGCGTGGTCTTGGGTTTGGGAGGGGTGTCCTTGTGTTAGTGGAAGTGGTGGGTTGGGAAGTGGAAGGGGCGGATTTCCTTTTGGTAGGGGTGGATTGGGAAGTGGAAGGGGTGGATTTCTATTTGAAAGGGGTAGGTTCGGAAGTGGAAGGGGTGGATTGGCATTTTGTGGGGATGGATTGGGTGAGTAAGGGTGTGGGAGGGGTAGCTTGCTGTTTGGTAGGAGTGCGTGGATGTTTGGGAGGGGTTAGGGCAATGGTAAAATGGGGATCTTTTTTTTTTTTTTTGGCAGAGTTTTATATAGCGCGAACTAGACCCGAACCGAATCAGGTATCAGAGCGCTTTACATATTTTTCCAGTTACGTTACATTTTTACGTTTTCCAGTTACATTCATTTTAGGCACGGGGAGATTAAGTGATTTGCCCAGAATCACAGGAGGTTTTGGCGTCGTTACCGAAACTCGAACCCAGTTCCTCCAGGTCCGAGGTCGAGCGCCCCAGCCGTTAGGCCAACTCCTCTCCCCAATCTTCTATGGGGAAACCTGGTAGGCTGTGTGGGAGGGAATAGGGTTTGGGGCTGGCAGTGTCTGATGTGCATGTGTTTGTTCTGGGTGCAGTTGCCTGTGGGTGTGGTATATGTTGGGCACGTTGGGTGTGTCTTGTGTCATAGGTGTCTGTTGTGAGCTTGATTGTGGACATCTATGTTTTTTGGGAGTGTACAGTAAGATAGGTGTGTCTGTGGATGGCTGTGCTGTAGATGTGTTGGTTATGGGTATGGTACATGTAGATGTCATGGTGCATGTGGGTGTGGTGGTGCCTTTGCTGTCTGTGGATGTGTATGGGGTGTGGGTGGTGCATGTGGATGAGGTGGTGTCTGTGTCATCTGTGGATGTGCTGGGTGCATGTTGGTATGGTGGTGCCTCTGGACATGCTGAGGGCATGGGACCTGTCTATGGATGTGCTGGGGTTTGGGTGGTGCAAGTGGGTATGGTGGTGTCCATGTCATCTTTAGATGTGAGGATGGTCGGGTGGTAACTGTGAGTGTGGTGATGAGTGTAGTATCTGTATGTTTGGATGGCTGCATGCGTTTTTTGTGGGGTTTGGGTTTCTGTGTGGGTGTGCTGCTTGTGTCTGTTTGAGTGGGTGCGTGCAAATATGTGTGTGTGCTTAGGACAGGCCTGGGAATAAGGAATTGGGATGGGGAAGGACCGGGAGGTGGGCCACAAAGTTGGGTTGGATGGGAGGCTGCGGTGAGTCAGGAGGCCAGACTCTAAATAGACATCTTTGGCCAGACATTGCACTGTGACTGCCTTTTAGCTAGGCTACCATTTTCTGCATATGTCAGCCAAGCCCCTGGATGGTATTCAGTAGTGCAGTCTGGCCTATAAAGATGTTCCTGAGGAGGTCAATAGCCTCCTCACTAAGCCCAGCCTGGGGGACAGGGGTGGGGGTGTGCCTGGAATGTAGGAGACAGCACCCCTGTTAGGGGTGTAGATATGAGCAACTGGGTGGGGAGCAACAAGGAGGATGGAGATGGTACTGGGGGTGGTTGACAAGTAAGCAGTTTTCAGGCTTCCTGTCGGGACCACCCCCACTAGGGTGTGCTTGCTGGAGGATGCCTCAGAAAAAGAATATGATGAGCTGGCATCCTCCATCACACTCTCCTCACTCTCCCGGCCACTGGTCCCTCCATGTCAGAGTTGTCAGCATCTGACCACTGTGGCCAGCAGCATCCTTGCTGATGTTGGTCCTTTCTCCTTCACTTGACCCGGATCATGCTGAAATTACTTGTAAACACAACTGATTATGAACTTTGATCACAAAACAGTTTTCAAGGTTTCACATTTCACCTGCTTCAAGGCTCCAAACATTTGCCTCAACATTAGCATTAGCTTATGTGTGCATGCAATCTTTTCAGAAAACATTTAGTCACACTGATATCTCCTATATGATATATAATCTTGTCTCTAATCCATCATTATGTATTTCCTGGAACTGTTTCACAACTCTGAAAAGTAGGCCTGTGTAATTTAGAATAGCAAACTGATGTCACCAAAAAGGATATCTACCATAAATACCTGTGTACAGTGTCTTTACAAGGCCCTAATTACTGCATACATTTTCTAAAATAAAATAAGTTTGAATGTGAGTTAAGAAATACCGAAAAGTTTTACCATATTAGCATAAACTGAAAGCAGGTTACCTTTGTCTGGGAATTGCACAATAACACTCACTCCAAAACACTAAACTCTATGTCATCTGTCAAAATTTATTAATGAATTCTATGCTGAAGTAGCTTAGCAATGTAGCACATACTATATACATACCTAGTCTGTTGAAGTCAGAAACAAACATTTGTGGGGATTGGCAAATGGCTTTCATAGCATACGAAAATACTTAGCCCTAGAAACATTCCCAATACACTTCAGTACAGAGCAAATACATTCTCACAGTTCACTCCTAAATGCCTACAGTTATTTGAAGTTTGTTGTGTGTCAGTGAAATTGTTCCACTAAATATATTGCCTTTCACTGTAGTTCAAAATGTTTTAGAACATCACAGTATTTTTACATACAGTAATTCCTATGTAATACTTACTTCAAACAGTCACATATCAATCAGAATAGGCAACATATTACACCTTGATGATGAATGTCAACAGTTGCCGAATGATTCATGAGTTTGTCATGATTTTGAGTTTACCTGATTGAATACACCTACATACATGTGATAGGACTTTCCATCTTGCAAGATCTGTGTAATTATGCCATTTATCACCATCATTGCTTCATCATCTGGACATGACAAAGGACATTGTGAAATACTTTCGAGTAAGTGTTACTCTGTCACCAATGTGTACACATTCCTGTCTGTGTTACCACAATAATTGTATACCTATCACAATTATTTGTCAAAGCACAGAGGGCATATTTACTAGCCATTAGCACCACCGGAGGGTCACCTTTTTTGACGCTCCAGTGGCGCTGTGTGCTTGCTCATATTTACAAGACCACGCAAAGCCACTTTGCATGGCTTTACACAGCCTTGTAAATATGACCCTCTTTCATGCAGTACTCTGCATCATAGGGGTGTGTCATGGGTGTTGCTGTGGGTGTTCCCATACAACACCTTTTGCTTTTTGACATTGCCCCAGATTTACAAGTATGCGTAAATCTGATGCATTGCCACAAACTAGCGCCTTTCCAGTGGAGCTATTAAAGTGGTATAGCGTGGAGAGACAGTTTTATTTCTCCTTGTTTTTTGCTCTTTCTGTGTGCTGCATTCCATACATGGAAGAAGCAAAACACCATTAATGAATGTTTCTGTGTAGCAAGGCGTCCCTTCATGCACAAACACAATCATCTCACTGAAGGCTAAATATTAATAATTATGGTACAGTGAATAGTGGCCACTGTGAATAAGGGGCATGACGTTTGGACATGACATTCTTTGAAATGTGAGTCAATTGAAAAGAAGTGTTAACTCAAGAAATCACGGAACTCTCCCATTTAAAAGCATCAAGGGGCATATTTTAAGCACACCTCAAACCTTTAGCTGCAAAGGATATATTTTCCTGACTGCTGTACCTCAGTGCTTCAGTTGTATGACCCAGTGACTGGCCCATGATTCGAATGAGCACTGTTCAATGACAGGCCTTGCTGTCATTGAGCAGGCAATTGATCATGATGTCACATGAACACCACCTGTCCTCAACTTTTGCATTACAAGAGTCACCTTGCGCCCATCCAAAAAGTAGGCTCAAGGCTGTGTGCTACTCTGAAGGGGTCTGGAAGCTACTAGTATCTCACAAATTACATAAAGGAGAGCCCTGGTCTAGGCTGAGTAATGTATGGGACTATACACAGAGCTAACATAATTTCCAATTGTTTTTTACACAGTTCATACATATCTCCATGTGTACAGAGTATATAATGTGTTTACCATTGACCATGATGTAATTTGGTAATTTATCACAGGTACATCAAACATGCACATGAATAGATCTCTACATACACAGCAAATATAATCTAGGGCTTTATACCCACAACACATATTGGTGGTGGTGTTTATTTGACATTGTAGTGTGCTTACAAATCCTTTAACATCATATGTGTCATATGTAAGGTCCACATTATGTGACACTTAACTCAATCACTACACTTCACACTGAGAATCAAAGGGACATTTGTAGCATGTGTAAATGAGTCAGTTAGACAGATTCACATATGTATTGCAGACAAGTACCTATTCCTCTGGTTAGCCAAAGAGCTGGCCATACCTTTGCCAGCAACTTTTGCTCTTCTGGCATGAAGGCAGGGGATCTTTCACCTGCTTGACTTGGCATGGTTGCTCCCAGAGGTGACAAACAGGACTAAAAGTGGAGGAGGTCTTTATAGAGAAGAGGTGTGGCGCCGCGGCCAGAGCGACTGACTCCGGAATCTGGGGATCACGGTTCGATCCCCGGCACCGGCGGCAGATTAGCCCAGCACCATGTGACTCTGGGCAATAGCTTGCTTAATCTTCCCGACGGCCCCCAGCGCCTAGAGACCCTTACGGGTGATTGTGCGCTTTAGAAATGTGGATTTACTATAGCAGCAGTGCTAGGAGGCAACTTAGCTTTTTTGCCAAGCACTGACTACATGTACATGACGTACATGATCTTCAGCGGAGATGGACACAGCCATTCGCCTTCTACCATTCATGTCACCAATGTTAGCCTATGGCTGTGTCTGTCATGGAGTTTACTGCCCACTGCACCATCGACTTCCGCCGTCTGATTCCAAATGTATGATTCAGGCACCAGCTATTGTAGGAGTTCAAACTAGTGTGTTAGTGACTGTTAAGTGTGTCACCACCACCCCAAGTTTGTTCATATAATCACACTTTGATTTTGAAAAAATCATTTAAGTGTAGTGAGTTACTCTGCTAAATGCAATATTAACCCGTTCCGTGCTACCGTCGGCCAACGCACTACCTCCCTAGTGCTGCCGTCAGCCAACAGCCGACACAGCCCCGCCCACCCTTTAGAACGCCCGCATAGCAGTGGAAAGACCGCCATGGTTAAGGCGTTAACGTGGTGTTGTGTACACCCCAGTTAACTGTATTTTTGGAGGATTTTCAAAACAAATATATAAATAATACATTTTAAATGTATTATTTACAATTTTTTTATGATTTATATCAAGGTCGCAAATGTCATTTGTGATGGATAAAGGAAAAGTAGGAAATGTTGGTTCAAATAAAGAGCTGGTCTTGGCGAGGTAGTTCTCAAATGGTTTTCCTCCTTTATACACAATTGCACACAAAAAATCTAAATCAAGAACTTCACCTCCGAAAAGTAGCAAGTCAACAAGGGCGTCCCCCAAGGTTCGGTGCTCTTTCCACAACTCTTTAACATCTACATGGAACCGCTATCCACACTACTACAAAGCCAACATCTGCTTCCACCTCTACGTGGACGATTCGCAGATCTATCTGGAAACTACCTCGCTCAAAGACATCCAAAGATTAAACAACGTCTTGAAAGATATGCAAGCATGGCTGACAAACAATCACATGAAACTAAATCCAGACAAAACCGAGACACTCCTCATCTCGAACAAGGAGGATAACCCACAAATCGCTGAATGGTTAAAGGCTATCGATGCGCTCAAAGGGAATCTTACTCTAGCAGACTCTGTCAAATCTCTAAGCATCACCTTAGACCCAAAACTGAACATGATGAAACACATTGAGAACTCGGCCAAAAGTGCATTCCTTAACCTGAGACTTCTGAACAATATCAAACCCTATATTCCAACAAAGGTTCTCAAACTGGCCACACAATCTCTGGTACTGTCAAGACTGGACTATGGGAACGCAGTCCTAACAGGAATTCCTAAATCGCATCTGGCACCGATCAAAACAACACTACATGCGGCAGCCAGAATGATCACTGACATATAAAAATTGGATCATATCTCCCCTGCACTTAAAGAACTCAAATGGCTTCCAGTAGAAATGGGAAGTAACTTCAGAACGGCCTGCCTAACCCACAAAGCCCGCCATACAAGCAAACCCGAATACCTGGCAAAAAAACTCAAAATGGCAGGTCAGGCCAGAAATTTGAGAAGCTCTAACTCCCTCCTACTCATCCCACCTAAAACTAGAAGGAAAAGAACAGAGGACTGCTCTTTCACTGGAAATGCCCCCAAAATTTGGAATTCCATCCCTCCGCACATCAGAACCGTACCCTCCTTTTTGGAATTTAAAAGTCAACTCAAATCCTTATTCCTTACCCGTTCCCCTGGATGGTGACAACACAGGACAGATAGCAAGCATAGAGCTACATGATCCCTAAGATCCTTGAAACCGAAGAAGCTCCACAGGACAATTATGTTGTTCTAAACTATGCAATTTGTTTATTGTACATCGCTCACTTGTCATGTTTCTGTTGATTATATACTGTAAAGCGCTCTGATTCCTCTGGGTCTTGACAGCGCTATAGAAAACTTCTACAATAAAATAAATACAATTTCCAGACCTTACCATCATAAAAAAAAGGGATATAATCAAGACGTTCAGGATGAAGCAGTGTTCCAGTTCAGGTTGAATAGGCAAACCATACTGGATTTATGTCACCTGCTGCAGCCAGATCTTCAGCCTCATAACAGGAATTACACCAATTGTCAAAATGATGGTATTTCTCCATTTTGTGGTCACAGGTTCTTTCCAATACACTGTGGCAGTGTCTTATGGCATGTCACAACCAACTTTCAGTGATGTGTTCCAAGAAATTCTTTCCTCAATAATGAGACACATCAAAAGCTTCATCCAGTTTCCCCGGCAGAAGGATTTAGTCAATATGAAGGGTGACTTTTACGGTTTGGGTGGCCTACCACATGTGGTTAGAGCATTTGATGGCACACATATTGCTTTAGTGCACCACACTTCAGAGAA
Source organism: Lissotriton helveticus (assembly GCF_964261635.1). Classification (NCBI taxonomy): domain Eukaryota; kingdom Metazoa; phylum Chordata; class Amphibia; order Caudata; family Salamandridae; genus Lissotriton; species Lissotriton helveticus. Next base: position 891,661,723 of record NC_136071.1, on the reverse strand, counting down.
CAGGTCTACCGGAATCGGAAACACTTCCATTAAATCATTGTGTAAGTTGTCTGCTTACCGGATTTGTACATCACAAGCGTCTGTGCCCACTTTTCCGGCCCTGCCCAAGATTCCTTTGTACTACGGAACAGCCCCATACCTCCGCAAACATCACAACTTGGAACTGAGAGAGCCTGGCTTGTTGGTAAATACAATCTGTCATGTTATTCTTTTTTGTCTTCCATCTGGGAGACTCCGCTTATCCCAACTGACCATGGTTGTTGGCACCACTGAAGAATCCAACAACGCCAGGGGATGTCCCCTTCACTGAGGCCCATGGAATCACACGGCAGCTAGTGGAGCAGGCTTTTGGACTCATAAAGGCCCTATTTTGCTGCCTGGACAAAAATGGTGGAGCCCTCTTCTACTTACCTGATAAGGTATGCCGAATCACTGCGGTCTTCTACATACTCCACAACATCGCCCTGCTACAGAAGATCCCTTCCATCGCAGAGGACGGAGACCATGAAGAGCCACCGGGTGAGGATCCTCATATGCCAAATGAAGATGATAGAGGTGAAGAGGAAGGAGTTGACTTACATCAAGATGTCATTGACAACGCCTTCTCATGAGTGCAAGTATATCTTTACATGTCATCTCTTTCACGTTTATACCAACTATTGATGTGGTGGTGAGAGAAGTATATGGTGGGATTTTTTGGGGATGGGCAAGTTCATGGAAATTCAGACTAAAGGTGTTTGTTGATCAATTACTTTGCTTATCGCTGGTTTGTGAAAGTGAAAACTCAAAAAGTAGACTTTGTTCTGTATCTATCATGTTATGTTTGATGGCTAATCATTTTATTATGATCTGTCTTAGGCTCCTTCACCATGTCCTCTTCATTTGGACATTTCAGAGTTGTGACATTTGCAGGTATAGGGTGCTGTTTTGAAGTACAAAAAGGAACATATGATTCTCTTGGGAAAGACAAACACAGACTCTGGGTGTACATATCTTGTACCAAGGCAACTTGCACTGTGCTTGAATGGTTGATTTAAAGTTTACATTGGACTTGTAATCTGTTGTATGTTGGCACTAAGGCAATATGTGTGCCATCATTGGCTCTAACCACTTGTGGTAGTGGAGTCAAATCATGCTACTCTCACCTTCAGAGTGGTTAAATCCTCATTGTGTGTTATGTGTATGCAGCTGTTGATGTGTTTCATCATTGAAGCGCATACTTCTTGTCACACACCACAGATACTTGGTTGTGGCATTTCACCAGATACTGGAACAGTGGATTCAAATGATCCTGTGTCTACAAAAGGTAGAACTACCATGATTTGGACTACTGGTGTTATTGATGTTGGATTCCTTATATGAGGTAGGAACTCGGTCTCCAGTTGATGACATACCTGAATGATCATTTGCTTATTCAATTTGATTGTCCTGAATATATCCCCTTCTTCCATGTTGGTGAGGTCTGGAATTGGAAATGTGAAAACTGGCATGGAGTATCAGTGACACGTATGGATTGTTATGTACGTTCAAATATGGAAAGACAATTCTTGGTCAGCTGGGATGAGCAGAGTAGTAGATGATGGAATATTATTAATCTTTTGGGAGTTATGGTTGGACACAATGAGAAATACATTACATACTAAAAAAGTATCTATGTGTACACAATCCTTTGATTTTTGTCATTGATGGTGTAAAGTTATGATGGACTAAAACAAATGCTTTGATGGAGTTGAGTTATACCACACCAGTCTAGGAGTTTTAGATTAGTGATTTTAATAACTTAACATGAAAAAACAAACTGGGTGAAAATGAGATATCAAACTAAACAGTGAAGAAGTCAGTCATGGTGGATGAAACCATAGTTGGAGAGTCAACGTCCAAAATACAAGTAGCATTAGAAACGCAAATGTGTCCTGAAATAGTCCACAGAGTGAATGGTAGGCACAAAGTTTAGGCAATTAGGATCTTGCTGGTGGTGTCAGAGGTCTTGCCATCCTCACCTCCTGATAATAAGCATGCTCTCTAGCGGGTGACAGGGGATCCACAGTTGCAAGGGCTGGGGTGCTGCAGGTGGTTCTTCTGGTGGCAGGGCCTCCCTTCCTGTGGCATATGTAGATGGCCCATATGTTGTATGAGCACAGGAAGGGTTAGATGGTGCTGGAAAAGCCTTGCACATATGGGTGTAAATGTCGTGCAGCATCCCAATCAAGGAGCTCATATTGGAGTATGGGTCTCAATCTGCTGATTGTGCTTCCTCTGCAACTGCTTCATCTCCCAAAGCTCAGTGAGTACCTGGCTCTTCAAGTCTTGGGACTGATGGCAGACTCCCAAGACTTTGTCAATGGTGGTCTGGTAAATGTAACTATGTAACTTGATACTTGTATAGCGCACTACTCACCCGCAAGGGTCTCAAGGCGCTTGTACGAATACCGCTGTGGAACCCATCCTGGCTTTTCCCTGTGAGGTGTCCACTCCTGGGCACCCCCAAGGTGGAGGCCAGGCATCCTTAGCGTTGTGGGGGCCGTTGTGGAGATTAAGCAAGCTATTGCCCAGAGTTGCAGAGTGGGACTCCATGATTGGAATAGGCACCGAGGCGAGAATTATCAGGTCCGTGGAATTTTTTAGCCCAAGACCCGCCGGGGCGGGGAATTGAACCCTGGTCCCGGGCTAGACCTCTGCATCAGGGTCTGCCGCTCTAACCATTGAGCCACACTTCTCCACTGGGTGTGAGTAACCACTGGGTGTGAGTAACCACTGTGGACTCAGTATGCTGGCCAACAAAAACCCTTCCATGACCCCTAACCCCACTACCCTGTGCCCTTGCCCCAGTGTGCACCATCTGACTGGTGTCTGGGTGAGCTGAAGCTTGTGGTGGTGTGGTCTCAACATCACCGAGGACTGGGAGGCACACGATTGGTGTCACAGTGGGAGGAAGTGGAGTCTTTGGTTTGCTGAGGTGTTACAGATGAGGTGGGAGGTGCAGATGCAGGGAGTATCACTGGAGCCATCTGCCCAGACTGACCAGATGTACCAGGCTCTTCAAGCTCCTCCATATTACCAGAAGTGTTGCCCTCACTGACGCCATGATCCTGGGCTGAAGTGGAGGTCTCTTCAGTTGCAGGAACCTGGCCATGTGCTCAGCAGGTTAAACCTAGTGAGAAATTGAGAACATTTTTGGGGGTGTGGCCTATCTGCGGACCAAGATGGCCGCCCAGCTCTTAAGCTTCGTCTGGTTGCCCCAACAAACTTCTACTGTCTCCTTCCATCACGACAGCTATGGCACTACGACCCGATCCTTTGAATCCCTCTTCAATGGCGGAGCCATGAGGCCGTTTTAAGCCCCAACAGCCGCGGGCCAGACAAGGAAAATTGCTCCGAGAGCTTTGTGGCTTTGGGTGGAGCTGGCCCCGTTGGCCTACGCAGCTTTGAAGCACTCTCGGGTCCTCTGACCGCAAGCTTGGAGCCTTGCTGCCCGGTGAAGAACTAGCGGCATTGTAGCTTAAGAGTTGAAGGCGGTGAATGTGGGGCATTTTGGGCCTCCCAGACCCGATATTGCCGTCGCCGCGTGCCCCCTGTCCCTTGGGACGTGCGCGAGTCAATACGGACGCTCCCGGAGGCCACGAGGAGACAGGGTCCTCCAGAGAGCCTGGGAGGCAGCCATCCGGCTGTGCTCTGGGTCTGTTGGGAGCGGGTGGTTGCCAGCATCGCAGGCCAACTCCCCCTCACCTCATCCATCGCCGGTACTGCATCCAGCCACCCCGTAACTCCACGCAGCACTACACAAAACAACATAGCGAGGGCACAAGCCAAATTGTGTGACCCCCGGGGGCACGGGGTTGAGCAGCAGCGGGCACCCGCTTCGAGCCAAGCACCATCTATCTGCAAAATAAGAAATTACAGAGGATTGCTCACTTCCTGGAACCATCCAGCCTTTCCCAACTGGGGAGTTAGCCTCACCTTTTTGCCTGAGTAACCACGGTATTTCCGTGACCCACTAGGCTCACCTTCAATAACCGACATGTAGACAACCTTCCATGTGGGCTGCATGAAAATAGGGCGAGAGGGTGAAACACACTGAGCGACAACAGGCAGTACTGACTGCCAGATCGGCATATGGGCACTTGCTCGATTACACCCCGCCCTCTGCTCACCTCCTGCACGAGGACCACCACGGTGGTTCTGTTGACATCAGTTTAGCACTGCTTCATCACACTGCACAACAGCACTAGACAAGCAACAACCGCTAACTGCATATCTTTCTCCCTGGGCACTGTCACACCGGCATGGGCAAAAAAGATCCTAAACAGCGAGTGCTAACCTTTCACACAGCAACGGAGAAGCCACAAGAACATAGCACCATCATAGCGGAGGATGGCCAAGAAGCAGCTACCACACCTGACTCTGCCACCACCCAGGCCTCCTTGTTGTCTGAATTGAGATCCGGGTTTAAGTCATTGGACAGTAGGTTTGATACACTACAAAACACACAAGATGATAGACGGAATGTTGAATATTTTTCTCACCAAGCCACCCCAGTTCAGACATGGCCATGTGCAAATCAGTCTTGACCCTGTGCCTCATGGGAACAGTCCAGCCCGAACTGCCAAGCCATGTCTTCCCTGGACCGAAATCAAGCATCCTAGGACCGGTTTCTGACTATCAGCCTTCATCAGCCAGGATAGCTTGACTCCAGTGGCATTGTGAGCACGGGACCCACGTCTGTGCATACCCTTCCCACATAGGGTGAACAGCAAAACACACAAGATGATGGACGGAATGTTGCACAATGGCAAAACATTCACCCCCAGTCACAGATCTGGGTTTAATCCATCGTTATTTTGCTCACCAAGCCACCCCAGTGCAGACATGGCCATATGCAAATCAGTCTTGACCCTGTGCCTCATGGGAACAGTCCAGCCCGAACTGCCAAGCCATGTCTTCCCTGGACCGGAATCAAGCATCCTAGAACTGGTTTCTGGCTATCAGCCTTCATCAGCCAGGATAGCTTGACTCCAGTGGCGTAGTAAGCATGGGACCCACGTCTGGGCATTCCCTTCCCACATAGGGTGAACAGCAAAACACACAAGATGATGGACGGAATGAGACACAATGGCAAACAAATTCACCCCCTGTCACAGATCTGGGTTTAATCCATCGTTATTTTGCCCAGCAAGCCACCCCAATTCAGTCATGGCCATATGCAAATCAGTCTTGACCCTGTTCCTCATGGGAACAGTCCAGCCCGAACTGCCAAGCCATGTCTTCCCTGGACCGGAATCAAGCATCCTAGGACCAGTTTCTGGCTATCAGCCTTCATCAGCAAGGATAGCTTGACTCTAGTGGCGTAGTGAACACGAGACCTACATCTCGGCAGACCCTTCCCACATAGGGTGAACAGCAAAACACATAAGATGATGGATGGAATGTTGCACAATGGCAAAACATTCACCCCCAGTCACAGATCTTGCTTTAATCCATCGTTATTTTGCTCACCAAGCCCCCCCAGTTCAGAAATGGCCATATGCAAATCAGCCTTGACCCTGTGCCTCATGGGAACTGTCCAGCCCGAACTACCAAGTCATGTCTTCTCTGGACCGGAATCAAGCATCCTAGGACCGGTTTCTGGCTATCAGCCGTCTTCAGTCAGGACAGCTTGACTCCAGTGGCGTAGTGAGTCCGGGTCTTGGCGGCTTTACGGGTGATTTTTATAAAATGTACAAAGATATATTAGCCCCTGTGCAGGTCTTATCAGCCTTTGTCAATACTAAATTTAGACTATAAAATACTGTCAAAAATGAATGCACTATGTCTCGCCCTCCTGCTGGACCAAATAATATCCCCAGTTCAGTCAGGATTTGTGCCCCACAGATCCACTTCTTTGAATCTGCACACTCTCTTTGATGTGATACACCAAATAAATCCGGCGATTCCGGCTGCAGCAGTCCTGCTAGACACGGAGAAAGCTTTTGACTCCTTAGAGTGGCCATTTTTATGGTCAATATTGCGCAGATTGGGCATGCCACTAGAGTTCGTAAATCTTACAGCACTTCTATATTCAGCTCCCACCGCCAGAATACGTATGAACGGCACATTGTCTCACTCATTCACTTTGTCCCTGGCACTAGGCAGGTATGCCCCATGTCGCCACTCCTGTTTATAGTAGCAATGGACCAACTTGTCAGACACTTTCAGGAGCGCCATTTACAGAGGGGCCTCCAATTCAACACATGGCCCCTACTGGTGTCTCTATATGCAGATGACATTATTTTCTATGTGAGAGATCCCCACCACAATCTAGACCCGCTGCTCAGAGAAATTATTAGATTCGGCAGGTTCTCTGTCCTCGGTATAAACTGGCATAAGTCTGTGATATTTCCCCTCACCACCGGCACCACAAGATGGGAATGTGAGTTCCCACTGGCCTGGAACACAGACTCAGTAAAGTACTTGGGGATAAACACACACTTGGACACATCTGAAAGTATTCAATTAAATTACGGCAAGGCTGTACACGCACTTGAACTACAGGTAGACAGGTGGCTATGACTCCAACTCTCTATCGCTGGGCGTGTAGCATTGATCAAAATGATAGTCTTGCCCAAATTCCTGTAATATTTTAACAATATCCCTATCCCACTGACAAACAGACTATTCACGTCACTATACACTCACCTCATTCGACTGACCTGAGGAGGCAACGGCATAGTGGCCGCTGGGAGGTAATGACACTACCGTACCAGAGAGGAGGATTTGGTGTCCCCAACTTTCAACTATATTATTTGATTGCTCAGTGCAGCTATGTACACTCCTGGTTCCACCCGGATGCCAGGATACGTTACTTATGACCCGAGGCAGATCTGGTTCTACCAGACACACTTAATACAATATTACCTTAGGGCTACTCACCCCACCCGCCTGCTCACATCCTAATCTTTCTCCTTTGTTCAAAATGGCTGGGGCCATTAAACTGTAGCAATAAATCTCACCGAGGCCTCTGATGTCCATGAGGCTCTTCAGCTCAACTCCTCCACACAAGTCCACCAGAAGTAGAGATAAGCCTCCCTCTCAGCATTTTATGATCAGTGCCTACTCTAACGGAAAGTGAAACTGCCCTTCCCTGTGCTCAAAGTAATAGCAGCAGACAGAGGACTAACGTCTCTATCTCCCCTAGCGGTTCTGCCATCTTAGACTGTCTATCCTTGGTGACCATCATGGACTAGTCATTCCTCACGTTAAAGTGTCTGCCTTAATACAGTGGTACTTTATTTATTTATATATATGCTTAGTTGTATCTTGCACATCTCACTTTTTCTACAACTGTAATGCACCGACGCTACTTCATATATTTGCATCAGATGTTTACACGCAAGATTAGGACAGGGTGTCTGCCTCTTACGGTGGTATTCTATGTCCTTACTCCTAACGGTATCCTGCACATCCCACTTTCTCTTCACCGCTATGCACCAATTGCTACCTCATATTTTTTGGCTGCTCACTAGTGTCACTTTTTCTGCACATCCCACTTTTTCTTCACCGCTATGCACCAATTGCTACCTCATGTATTTTGGTTGCTCACTAGTGTCACTTTAGGTCCCATATAACTTTGGCTGCAAATGTATTTTGCTACTGAATATTTTGATTCTTATCTGAGTAGTTTTCTACGGTTTCAGGTTCCTCTTTTATTCTTGACTACTCACTACTGTGATACAGGATATAACTTTTGCTGCAACTCTATTTTTGCTACTGATTCATGTATCTCATTTATCTCGGAGCACTCATTTTGACTACTTGATAGTGTTACTTTTGTTTCAGGTTTTTTACCGCCGGCATCTGTATTGCAGATTAGTATATCATCAGTATCACACCTATACCTATACTCTGTATATGTTTGTAACCCTATTACCCTATTGCACCTATTATTACCTCATATAATATGACTGATCATTAATGTCACTGTGTTCCATGCAGCTGGATATCAGTTAAGTGTTTGTATTCTGCACCTGTATATCTTTATGGTGCACCCTACAACTGTGCAACGCGCACCCACTTCAGTTCTTATCCCCGTTTGTACACTGACTACTACCACACACACTTTGGCTACCCACTAGTGTCACCCTCATTCCATGTAACTGGCAACTACTGGGCACCCTCCCTCACCTCTCACACCTACCGACTCCTTCATCCCAACATGGAGCTCATCGGCAAGCACACTTACAGAATCAACTACCCACCCACACTCACCAAAAAAGCTGCTAAACGCTTTAAGCACAACTTACTGAGGTCCCACCCTGAAACGCCCTTTGCAGACACCTACTTCTCACCGGTCAATGGGGCCGTAAACATCGATATCATCTTCCACACCGCACGCAGAGCTCAATGGAGAAATACGTTCCTCTCTTTACTCACCGTATCTAATTCCAGGAAAACCGCTCATGGCTGAACACTCTCCATCACACCATCCCAGCTCTTCCCGGGCAGAACCTCCATCATTATCTATAACAATGGGACTGTCCTAGTCCAATCCACAGACAGGAACCTGGAACTACTAGACAACCTGTTCCCCATTTTCTTACAGCACCTATCCAATCCACAGACCCCCACTCATAGCACTCTCAGTCCGATCACCCTTGACCTCACAGCCACCAACCGTGACGATGCTTACCCAGCTCAGTCCCTAAACGACACGCACCTCTCCTCTACAACAGGTGCCGTTGGCATCTACCCACCTACGGCAAACACCTCACACTCCTCAAACACGGACTTAGATCTCTCACCGACTCACACCAACGGCACCCTCTCCCCTCCCACCAGCACAGTGACCTCCATTCATACCACTCCCAGTCCTCTTTCCCCTGACACCCCTGACACAGCACCCAATCCTCTCCCCCCTGACATCACAGCCCCTAATAACAACGCTTCTATCATACCTCAGCCCCAAAACGACACGCACCTCTCACCTACCACCGACACCTACGGTGCTACCTCACACCCCTCAATGACAAGCACAGACCCTTCACCTACATATACCAACCGTACCCCCTCCCCCTTTCACCAGCCCACATTCCCATTCTTTTCACTCATGACACCGCAGCTCCCACCCACAATCCGCCTAACGGAGTTAAGCACCATACCGACATGCACACAGACAAACCCCACCCTTTATCGCCCCCCATTCTCAGCCCCCATTCCCACCCACTAACTAACCTCACTGATCTTCCCTCTATCATTTCAACTCCGTCTCCTCAAAAAAGAACTACATACAATCCCACTCCCCCTCCCACTCTCACCCCCCATTTGCCCTCATGCGCCCCCATCACTACTAACACACGCCCATCCTCCACCATACATTCCCCACCTACCACCAATACCCTCCTCCAGACCACCAACCTCCACCCTATGTCATCCTCCTCCAACCCATCACTCCCCACCACCATCACAAATCCCACACTAGACTACGTTACGGCCTCCCTCCTCCAGCTAAAAGAAGACATTCACATCATCAAACAACTACTCTGCACGCATTCCAGTCACTCCTCACCAACCACCCTCCTCAAGCTCAAACAAGACATCCACATCATCAAGCAATTACTCTGCACACACTCCAGACACCCCTCACCCGCCTTCACCAGCACCACCCTTCCTAATAGGACCTCTACCTGGTGGGCTGACTCCAGCACTCAACGCCCCCAGCACTGGACCTCAATCCCTGTTCGCAATTGTGATAACCGTCCCCATCGCTCCTGCAACACACTATCGGACCTTGACACAGTCACCCTCCTCCGCTCCTACGACACAGCTCCCCCCAGCAACATACCCTCCACCCTCCGCGCCATTCCAACGATTCAGCCAAATCCCCTTAGACCCCCCACGCAAAACAACAGAATTTCTATCCCTAGTAACCTGAGAAAAGTCCCCCTCTCTCTAGAACTCCTTCCCACCCCAGACACACCCCGTCTCAAATGCACTCTCCTCAACTGCAGATCGGCCTCTAGGCACTCCTCTGCAATCGCTGATCTCATCTTATCACTGGACCTTGATCTAATCATCTTGACTGAAACCTGGTTAACTGAATCTTCTACACCTATATTGGACATACTGGTTCCCCCCAATTACCACATCACTAGACTAGACAGGGTGGGTCAAAAAGGGGGTGGAATCGCGTGTATACACAAGAGTAACCTCTCTGTCATGAAAGTAACCTCTCCCTCCCTACCCTCCCCATCCTCCTGTGAATACATCTGCCTTGACATCATCAGCGAGGGCAAACCGATATGCTCTCTTCACGGCATTTACCACCCACCAGGGGACAACCTTACTTTCTCGCAACAAATCATGGATTTGATCACAACCAATTCAAGGAGACAACTCACTCAAATATACCTTGGTGACTTTAACCTCCACTGGAACGATCATAATGACACGGTGGTAACTAGTCTTAAAAACTTCCTCGACGCCCTTGACCTCACCCAAATATGCAACAGCCCGACCCATGTGAAGGGCTCTATCATCGACCTCATCATCTCTAAGGAGGACTCTATCCAACTTGATTCTATCCAACCCTGTGACTGGTCTGATCATCATATTGTCACATTCTTCATCAACGAAAAAGTCAAATTTAACACGGTTCAATCCGTCAAGCCCATAGTCTGGAAAAGAGACCTGAAAAAACTCAACCCAAACTCTCTACCCCCCAACAGCTGCAATATTTTACTTCCTCCTACTGGCGTTACTGATGTCCAATCCTTGACGGATCACTATCTCAACGCTATGTCCTATATAGTCAATGAAGCTGCACCGATGCAGCTAAAAAGAGCATCCACAAAAATGTCCAATCCTTGGTACGACGGGAGTCTCAATGATGACAGACGGGCCATGCGAATGGCAGAGCGCACCTGGAGATCAGCTCCCTCCGCACTGCACTTAAAAACTCTGAAGAAAAAGAGAAATGCCTACTTCAGGAAAATAAAACGCTCAAAATCTGATTTCTTCAGCCGTCAGCTCGACCAAGCCAAAAATCGTCTGCGAAAGCTGTTTGAGCTAATCAGATCACAAACCAAGGAACAACCCCAACAACTCAGCAATGTGGGCGAAGCTCCTTCCTGCGAAGACTTCGCTTCTTTCTTTATCCAAAAAACAGACAACATAAGGAACGATCTCCTCATTGACGTAAGCCTCTACCCCAAACACCTCTGCACAACACCCACTGAACCAAAAAACAATGCTACATGGTCATCCTTTGTCACCTATTCGGAAGATGAAATTGGTAGACTGCTCAGCACAGTGAAACCAGCTAATCACCTCACGGACCCCCTTCCTGCCAACGCTGTCAAAGACCTTACCCCGTCGCTCCTTCCACTCTGGACTAAAATTATTAACAGCTCACTTCAACAAGGGACCATCCCTGACTCCCTCAAAGTGGGACAAGTCACACCCCTACTAAAGAAACCTACAGCCGACCCCTCTGTTCTAAATAATTATCGTCCCATTACCAATATTCCGACTCTTGCCAAATGGTTGGAAAAATGCGCACACACCCAATTGACTAAACACATTAATCAGTTTGATCTACTCAACCCTCACCAATCAGGATTCAGAGCGGACCATAGTACAGAAACTGCTATGACTCACATAATTGACGATGCCCTCCAAATCCTAGATCAAAATGATACTTGCCTCCTTATCCTTCTTGATCTCTCTTCTGCATTTGACACCGTCAAACACGAGAACTTACTCGATCTATTAAAGACGAGAATGGGTATATCTGGAACTGTACTCAAGTGGTTCACGTCCTTTCTACACAACAGATCGCAGAAATTCAAGAGTAACAATTTGATGTCTGCTCCAATACCGATATCGCTAGGCGTCCCACAAGGATCCGCCCTATCCCCAACTTTGTTTAACCTAGTTATGGAACCTCTCACCACCTTGCTACAAGCATCCAATGTTCAGTTCCACATGTACGCCGATGACACCCAACTCTATCTCAAACTACAATCACCCAAAGACATTATGCTCTTGAATTCAACGATTAGAAGCACCCAATCATGGCTGGCCGCTAATCATCTTAAACTCAATGCTCTTAAAACAGAGTTCCTCTTGATCTCACCTCCTGCGAAGATCACTACCACTCAAATCTGGCTTAAACACCTAATCGCACTCAATGTTCATCCCACCATCGTGGACTCAGCAAAATCGCTAGGCATAACACTTGATACCAACCTCAACATGCAGGAACACATCAACAAAGCAACTAAGGGGGCGAACTACCAGATCAATACATTAAGGAAACTCAAACCCTTCCTTCCAGCCAAAGACTTCCAAACTGCTGTACAAGCGCTAGTCATACCTCGAATAGATTACGGCAGTATCGCCCTATGCGGTCTCCCCCTAACTACTACGGCGCCCTTAAGAGCTTCTCTAAACGCCGCAGCGAGACTCATCACCGGATCAAAAAAACATTCACACATTTCCCCTGACCTGAAAGCCCTGAACTGGCTGCCTTTTGAAGCCAGAATCCATCTGAAAATCGCCTGCATGACGCACAAGGCTGTTCACCTGAGCTCACCCGGATACCTCGCCCAGAAGCTGACGATTTCTGGAGGCTCCAGAAACACCAGAGGCACAAACAATCTCTTGCTAAAGCCCCAAAGATTCCGCAAGGAAAAAACGTACAAACGCTCTTTCTCAGGAATGGCACCCAGGATCTGGAACTCACTCCCCCCTGAAATAAGGCTCATCTCCTCTACCATACTTTTTAAGAGAGAAGTAAAAGCTATCCTCATGGCTAAATACACTTGAACGTTACTGGTGTTGTTACCTACAGACGCTGTACCACTCAGGTCCACTGATTTTTTTTTTTGCATTCTGTATTTACTCGTGTTATTGACCTGCCTGTGGGTTTACGCTATCAATTATCTGTATTTGTATCATTATTGCTGTATCTGGCTGACTATGCTCCCTCATGTACCTCCCCCACCCCAATTGTCATTTATTCACGTGTTGCTCCTATTGGCTGTGAAGCGCTCTGATATCTGCAAAGATCTTGTTCGCGCTATATAAAACTTTCAAAATAAATAAATAAATAAATAAATAAATATTCAAACGGTCTCCACCACCAGCTGGGCATTGCAGAAGTCGATTAGGGTCATGAGTTCCCCGGTGCTATACTCCCCGAGTCTACCTATCCCAAACAATCGCTGGATCCCCATTACTGGGGAAAAGAGCGTACAGATCACCCTTCCAAATATGACCTGAACACAGTTGGGCAACTGTACATTGGAGGGCAAATATTCTCTGTCTCCAACAGAAATACTTTTAACAATGCATCCTTCATGGACACATTTGTACTTAATCGCCTGCGTTCAGTAATGAGGGCAACTGTTATTGGATTTCCTTTAGAACCTGAGCCATTCACCCCCCTCTCCACTGTAATTAACAACACCGGGAGGAACACTTAGTATCCAAAATGTACAAGACATGCGCAGACATATTTCCAATACACAACGCTAAAATAAGAACTGCATGGGAGACATCTGGGGCATCCTATCACAGAAGACTAATGGCCAGTCTGTTGTAGCCAAACCAAGGAAGTATCCTTGAACAGTCGTCACAAACTGATTCATTTTAAATTCCTGTGCAGGACATACATTACCCCAAAGATGATACATAAAATCGACCCAGACAGATCACATTGTTGTTTAAAATGTAAAACCCTACACGCAGACTTTGCTCATCTCTCCTGGACTTTCCACAAAATAAAAACTTACTGGATCCCAATTTTCCACTCACTCGGGGAAATGATAGGCTTAGACATTGAGCCCACCCCAGAAGCTGCATTGTTGGGCTATGTGACAAACATCCCAAAATCAGTCAGAAAATTTACAGCCATAGGGCTACTTCTAGCCAAGAGAGAAATTGCAATTAAATGGGGATGAAGAACTGCTCCGACGCAAAAAGAATGGTTAAATAGTCTTGCATATTGCATTACCAACTATGATCTCTTTGCCTCCACACTTCCCAGAACATCCCGCCCTTGGGATATTTGGGGCCCTTTCAAGCAATATACGGCTGCAGTGCAGCCATTGCCAGCCACACAGCTTGAGCGAGGACTCGTACCCACCGGCGGAGGCTGATCAGACAGCACATTGTATACAGGACACAGAAATGTAATTCTTAAGCACTTCTAAAAATTGTCTACCTGTGTAAACTAAATATTGGTTGTTCGAATCATAGGAGAATGGAGTGGTGCTTATAAATAATGCAGATCTGAAAGATCATTTTGTATCGAACATGGTGGATATTTCTCAAGTGGAGCTGGCTAATGCCATACTATCTATTGTACTGTTATGAAATTATTGACATTGCAAATGAAGATGTGTTGTTATGAAACTGGCAAATACATTTTAAAAAAAGAAATTGAGAACATTTTAAGGGTATATTGTACATTCAAATCTTTAGAGACCAACAATGTAGATACCTAGAAGACAAAATAGGTGAAGATTATTCTAATGATAGCTTCTAGTGGTATTGCACATATTACCCTGACTTTTCTGAATTTCAAACAGTACAACTTTAAATGAGCAGGTAATAAGATGTCCTAAAAGGTTCATTAGGTGATTAGGAAGTATACCTAACATCTCCCAAAAACTCGGCCAACACAATGGAGAGGTAAAATGTGTAATGGACAATTCCAAGCTCCAAATGACTTTAAAACAAACATGTACACAACTTGGATGGATGTTTGACAATAGTCATCATGTGAACAGCGCATTGTCCATTTTCGCAAGTACCACTTATATTTAGAATAGTAATTTACATACCTGACAATGTTTGCGTCAACACAGTTTGATTTGTTAAACTCATTACATCAATTCAATTTTTTGAGAAGAACAGGACAAAATTCACAAAACAACACAAACTATTTTCAGAAGAGAGCATTGAATATGGATTGATCACTACATAGCACTTTACCATATGTTGACATCTGTTAAACAAGAAAGAATGAGCAATATGACATAGCAATAGTCTTTTGAGAAACATGACATCATGGTAGTTGTAGTCATTTCAAAGACAACTTCCCAGCATTTACAAAATGGTTAGTAGAACATACCTGTGGAAAATATGCAGTGTAAATGGACCAGACACATACAATATGACACACAAATGGGTAGTTGGTAATTTGGTCTTACAGGCACCATATCATCATGTGACATGTAATGGAGATTATAGTATCAAATGGAGTTTGCCGTTCCTCGATAGAGAGGGTAGGATAGTGAGGAGGCTATGAAGGTGGTTCCCTGATCCTATGATGGAGACAGGATGTCTCCCAATTTGGGAAGTGGGGCCCTCACACACCCAGGCTGGGTGTCATGCTTCATTATAGGGCATGCCTCTCGTCAGGCCGGTGCTGCAATGCCTGAGGGGCACCCTATGAGGGGCTCTTTGTCGGAAATCTTTTCTCCCAAGTTGTTTGGTGCAGTGTGGGTGAGGGGCCTAGAGGTGTGGATATGTGAGTGCAGATGTGCAGTGAAGGTGTGGGCGGGTTTAGATTAAAAAAGGGGTGACCAGTGGTACTCCAGAGTAACAGAGCCCACTGGTCCCCATTAAAACCAGATAGTGAGAGCCACATAAGGAATAATGTCCAATAGTGGCTATGAGGTTGACATGTTTCTTGCCTATTGTGTCAGAATGATCATGCGGCAATTCTTCAGGACCAAATGAGAATGTTCTAGCTACACTATGGTTAGATCACTAGTAGTATCACATTGTTGATCCAACAATTTTACATTAACCTAACAGTGAGGTACCTTAATGAATGTAGACCAACCCACTGTGGGCAAATGACTTGCTCCTTCGAATCAATGGTGGAGGGATAACGCTAAATTATGACATCAGTTTCAGCAGTTGCTGAGACAGTCGGCACCTACCCTGAACCCGCTGTCTTGACTTGGTGGAGGACGGGGTAGGTGCCGACCGTCCCAGCCACTGCTGAAACTGATGCCTCCTCACTATACTACCTTCTCTTTCCAGGCAATGCATACTCCATTTGAAACTATTGTCTCACCAGGGGTACGTATGCTGGACCTGTAAAAACGCCCTCAGTCCCTCCTCCTTTGTTGATATATGTTATGGAGATTGACACCTGTAATCTTACATACAAAACAATGCATTCATACAAACAGTCTAAATTATGGGAGACTGATAGTTTGATGTTTCTATGTAATGGAAATATGTGCAGAATACATTGGCAACGGCTGAGTTGAGGACATTGAGGTTTATTGAGACTTTGTAAATTGTAACTTACCAGACTCCACTCCCCCAGGTATTCCTGTCACGTCTCCAATATGTAGGATATGAAAGACCTTCTACTCCAAGGGAATGAATGGTATTAGGGGCCTGGGAGAACCACCACCAGTCCTGTTGGCCTCCCAGTGATGCTTGGAGGCCTTGGAACGCGCTCTCCCCCACGTGTTGTTCCACCACTTCCTAATTTCCTCCTGTGTGCATAGGTTGTTTGCTACAGCGATCAGTCTGTCCACTATTCAGGATCACATTTGCCTTTTCTGGGATAGGGGTGCATTTTGGACTTAGGGTCCAAACACTTGTGGCTCTACTCTTAGGATTTCATCCACCATGATTGACAATTATCCCTCAGTAAAAAGTGGATTTTTGGGGCCTGGCATTGTGCAAAAAATAAGATTAAATTAAATAATTGACCACAAGGTACTAAATAAAAGGGAATGAAGGGACAGGAGACAGTGAAAATGAACAAAAATCCCTCACTTGATCGGCAAAGCCTCATCTAGCAAATGTTGAGAGTGAAGTGGGAATGGTAAAAGATCATGGTCAAAATGGGTGTGTTTTATAGTGTAGTATGCAGGTGTTTCCGTTTGGCCAATGGCCATCATGTTTGTTCTAAAAAACATCTATCCAATGGCCACAGTGATGGTGCATTGTTGAGCACGTAACACAATGGACTCACTCCATCTGGGAACCACCGCTAGTAGACCGCCAGCACAACTGTGAAATCTAAATCTGCTAGGAGGGAACCCGCTGCCATGATGGCAATGGAGTAGAATTTGCCAGCTTTGGATTCCACTGTGTCAGCAGCGGTGTGCAGCGACCACGTGGGAAACACTCTGTCAACATAGGTGGCAAGGCAGCCTGCATGCATCTAGATATGGTGTGCGAAAGACCGTTGACTTGGTGGAGTACTAAGGACCTCCGCGGTACGTAGGTAAGATTGTCAAGACCTAAATCGGGCCCAAAGATACTTAAAGCACTTTAAGCGCTCACATTGAGACCCAGCCACCAAAACTCACTTTATTTCACTCTGACCTTGATGTTGCCATTTTTGATGATACAAAAGGGACACTCCATCAGCACAATCATCTGTCAGGAGGCCACAATGGTCTCAGCCTTTTGATCTGCTTGACTGGGGCTATTTGTACTTCAGAAAACTTTCAAACCATGAAACTAAAAGCTTTGAATGCACCATGCCATGTTCGTACCGGTAGATCAATCTACAAGTGCCTCTGGGTCCTGGTCTGCCACATTTCCTACACTTACAGTGAATTTGATTTAAGTATTATTTCTTATGAAATACATTATGTTTTCTGTATAACATTTAACGCATACACATGATTTTCCCTGTTTTATGTTATGTATTCAGCATTTTATCTCCAAGTTGAGTCTGGTTTGAATTTTTGATCCCTGTATATGTTTAAGTCTACTACATTTTGGGTTAGTTTGTTACACACCTCAAACGTCACCTCTGGGAAATGCCTCCCACTCAGGAAATTGCTAAAAAGCTTAACCTGTTGCCCTCGTTAAAACCTGTATATCGTTGTAAATCTTTCACTTTGGGCAGTGTGGGGATACACTCACTGCTCACATCCAAACAAGACCATTCCTCCCAGTCTTTTAAAAAGTATATTTCAGAACTGAAAATACAAGACAAATGTGTGTGGTCGTGTTTTCCATCACTGTATATCACTTTGTTATATAAGGTTAAGGAAAAAGGATTGGTGATTCTAGGGCATGGGGTAGTGGAATTGAGCCGTATTTCATCCATTAGCACAGTGGATGTCCTCCTCCGTAGAGAAGCTCTTCAGCCTTGCCCAATATGGAGTAGAGCCTGACAACTATGTATCTCACATCACACTTGGGCATCTCATCTTTAGGGAGCCTGTTTGGTTAGCCTTTCGGATAATCAGGTTGGGTAAAATGATCTCGACAGTGCACAAAAGTAAAAAATGCACTACAGAGAATTCCACTCAAGATGGCAAAGTGTTTAATCCTCCTATAATGTCAGTCTGTGGATGTATCTCTCTGAGACAGTCCGGCTCTTCCACAGGATGAGTGATTGTCATTATGGTATTTACATCAAGCATTCCCAGAGTACTAACCAGTAATAAATATGCTTCGAGCACAACCACTTAGTTTACCTGTAACTAACTTAACCCATGTGCAATGACCAAAAAGCACACGAATGTCAACAGATATACTTTACTCTTAATCCATGTGTTATCTACAACCTACCTCTTTTGAGTTTGTTGTTTTTATGCACATTGCTTAATTGTAGTGTTAGTAAAGTTTTAGAAATAAATGAAGCAATCACTTTCTCATAAAACAATTGTTCTGCATTAGAAAAGTACATTTCTTAACCACCATGCATCTTCCAAAGCCATACAGGGTTATTTTCACAAAGGAAATTGTAAATCTGCACCTGTAGAAGTCTTCCTGCCAGGTATAGATTTTTACTTTTCTTTTATTCACAAAGTGCAGCAGACCTATGCCTGAAAAGCTGAGCCAGTGAGTGAGTCACATGATTTTCCAAAGCCTGCTATTTCTATAATGTGTAATTTTAAAATATGTACAATTACGCTGTACAGCCTGGTGTTCAAATCTACAATTTTTTCATTTTCAGTCTTTTGCTATAGGGAAACACATGTCTTCCATGGAGAAACGCATAGATGTGAAATCGGACAGTATCCAATATCATCCCTTTAAGGCACACATTTTTGTTATCTTTCCCATTGAGGGAAAAAATACTTCCACTCGGTTCTATGTTAGTTGAATATATGAATCATTTAATGGAATTAGTTTTCTTTCGTATTTATCAACTTCTTTACATTTTTCATATGGATTGTAATCCAATGTATTTCAGGCAATGTCATTATGTGATATCCAATGCATTTCAGGCATTACACTCATGCCCTTCATCAGGGAATCGACACTGAAAACATAATATGATAATGGTTTGTCATATGGTAAAAAGTAAGGGGTAAAACATAATCATGGTGATACATTTCCTAAATTGATGACTATACTTCATATAAACATAAGACGTACAGTGATACATATTACTTCAAAATAGTGTCAAGGGTGCTCAAACAAGGTGAGGTGAACAGAAAACGGCGTATCACTCACAAGCCTTTCCTCAAGTGGTTGAGTTACATCTGTAAGGAAATGTAAAGTGTAGGGTTAGCGTTATGCTGGGCGCTTAACGCGGGGATGCTATCAAAGGGCCGTCAGCCCGTCGGCTGATGTAGACTAACCTGGTAGGTTGGGGATTCAAATCCGTAAGGAAATCTTCTGTAGCAACGGCACGGGCGGATGCCGGCAGTGCTTTAATGTGTTGTAAAAGTTCCGGTCACGTGGTCATGAACATAGTCGAAAGACTATCGGAAACTTCGATGGGTATGTCTAGCGGGAGGGTGCTTCGGATAAAACGTGGGGTTGGGAAATGGTAAATGTAATTGGGTAAAAAAATATTCGTTGCTGGAATGGGGTTAGAAAAATAGAGAGGACTGTTGGGTGGTTAGGAAATGTTAGTTGTGAAGAATAATAAAAAAGGCGCTGGTGAAACTCGAACCTTCAGGTGGCCATGTTAGTTGTGGGGATGCTCTGTGGGTAGAGCTATTCTGAATGTGGGTAATGAGTTTATGTTTGGTAGTGTCTGGTAGTAGATAGATCTAGCACATTGTAAGCACAGTTCAGTCATAAGAACAATATTTATAGGTAACATGATAGTTCGATTCTTTCATTTAAACCTGCCGGTTTCTGGGTAGACAGTTTATGAATCCAAAAGTTCTCTCGTTTGAGGAGGTGTGTAGTATTGTCTCTTCCCTCTAGTTTCTTGGCTGTCTCTAGTATGATAAACTTGATTTGGGAAACGTTGTGATTTGCTTCTGTGAAGTGCGCTGATAATGCTGACTTCGTGTTTTTCAGTCGTATATTAGATTTGTGTTCTGTTAAGCGCACTTTTATTCGACGTTCTGTTTTCCCAACGTACATCTTGCCACATGGGCATCTTATTCCATAGATCAAGTTGCTAGTGTCGCACGTAGCATTTACCTTCAGTTTTATCGGATGGCCTTTCATTGGGTGGTTAATCGTATTACCTCTTATTATGCTGTTACAGTTGCCGCAATTTAGGCAAGGTTTAGTTCCTGAGTATGTGGTGATTTCTGGAGGCCTGCTTTGCAAAATTTCGCTGATATTCCTAGCTCTGGTAAATGCAAATAGTGGTGGGGCGTTAAAAGATTGTTTGAAGTCAGGTTCCATGTTTAATATTGGCCAATGCTTCAGAATCACTTTTTTGAATTTCTTGCTGGCTGTTGAAAATTTTGAAACTGCTACAGTTCGCTGTTGTAAAGGTTTATTTCTCGATGTTAGAAGTGTTGTTCTATCAATTTCTTCGATCCTTGCTTTGGTATTTTCCATTAGTGTTTGAGGGTACCCTCTATTGATGAATTTGTTGGTGGTTTCCTTGAGTCTTATGTTGAGAGTATTTTCCTCTGAGGTAATTCTTTTGACTCTGGCCATCTGAGAGAAGGGTAAGTTTCTTATCAGATTGGGTTCATGGAAACTTGAGTATGATAACATGTTGTTTCTGTCTGTTGGTTTGACATATAGGTCTGTGGAAAATCCATGTGGGGTTGTTGTAACTTTAACGTCCAGAAAGTTCACCGTGGTGTCTGACATATCCCAAGTAAGTTGGATTTGTGGGTCTATTCTGTTAAATTCGGTCAATTCGGTTTGCAGTTTTTCCTCTGTATTAGTCCAAATGATGAATAGGTCATCGATATATCTGATGATCATTTTCAAATTGTCCGTCCATTCTTTTTTGGTCAGGATGTGTTGATTTTCATACCACTGCATGAAAATATTAGCATACACGGGTGCCGCCGAATTGCCCATGGCCATCCCAGTTAGTTGTTGATACCATGATTCATTGACTTTGAAATAGCTTTGGTACAGGGTGAAATACATGAGTTCCATTAGAAAGGTCTGGAGGTCCTGGTCTAATTCTGTATTCATAAGTGCTGCTTCCATGGCTTCAATCCCCATGTTATGGGGTATGCTAGTATAGAGGCTACGCACATCTGCTGTGCAAAGTATGATTTTGTCTTGTGGATCCCATTTCACTTGTTGTAATTTCAATAGGAATTGTGAGGTGTCCTTTACATAAGTCTGCATGGCTTGTACTGTAGGTTGTAGGTACCTGTCAAGTAATTGGCCTATTGGTTCGTGGAGACTCCCACATGTCGATACTATGGGTCTCATTGGTGGATCCATGTTTTTTTTGTGTATTTTCGGTACCATCTGGAGGGTTGGGCTTTTAGGGTTGGAAGTTATGAGAAAATTTCTTGTCCTATCTGTGATGGTTCCTTGTTTGTAGGCCCTATCAATGATTATCCGTAGTGTTTTGGAATATTCTTGTGTCGGGTTGTAATCCAGTTTGCTGTACGTGCTGGTATCATTGATGTGTTCCATCACTTTGTTTTCATACATGGTTTTGTTCATGATAACAATTGCACCTCCTTTGTCTGCTTTGGTGAATACTATATTGTCATTGGATGCAAGTTTATGTAGTGTGTCCAAGTCTTTTTGCGTGGTATTTCTATGCTTGGGTTTAGTATGTTTAAACTTACTTAAGTCTTGTTTGACTAAGTTCTCAAATAAGTCTAATGTTTTGTGGCTTATGGGTGCTTGAAAGGTACTTGGTGGTCTTAACCCTAATAGTTGATCCTTCTCTTGTTGTGGTTGTTCTGGTACAATATTATCAAATAAATGTCTTAGTCTTAGTTTACGCATTAATTTGAAGAAACTGACTTCCAGTTCCAAGTGGTCTGTGGTTGTCGTCGGTACGAAAGATGTTCCCTTTTGAAGCAATCCTAGTTCATATGTGTTGAGGTGGTGGTCACTGATGTTGATCACTAATTGTTCTATGTCTAGTTCTTTTTGGGTCTCTTCTCTTTCTCCTTGTCTTTGAGTGTACCTGCGGTACTCCGTGTATTCGGTGGGTCTCTTTCCTTTTCCTTTTCTTTTCCCTCTCCGGGGTCTCCTTTTTGGGCTTGGCCCTGTTCTAAAAAAGGATTGGTATCAGTTGTTGCGCTAGTAGTAGGATGTTCAGCTATGTCTTTGTCTTGTGGTTGTTGGGTGGGCTGTGCCCTTCGTGGTTTTTGGCTGGTGTCACTGCCAGTTGATGAAGTATCAGTGTTAGATTGATATGGACGGTTCCTCCTTTTTTGGGCGTAGATGTCTGCCCATGTGTAGACTTCACCAAGTCTGTAATCAAGGGTGTCCCTCTTGAATTTACGAATTTTGCGTTCGTTAATCTCCCTGGAGTGTCGATCTATTTGATTTTTTATGTCATCCAAGGTTGTTTTTAATTCCTCTTCAGTCCACATTCGGGATAGTTCAGTTGATACTTCTTGAATTTCTTTGCTCAAGTCTTCTAGTATTGTAGACAGTTCTTGTATTATGAGTAGAATCAAGTCTAGTGAGCATTTATTTAAAATTTCATACCAACGTTCCTGGAATTTTTTTGAATGTTTGCAGAGGGATGGTTTCAGTGCAATTCTGAGGCCTCGTGGTATCCGTTGATTGCGATGATATTTTATGAGGGTACTGGCATGTAGTTGTTGGTTGGTTTTCCTTTTTGAAAGGTACAGTAACTGTCTCACATTTTGTTCTTTAGACCAACCTGTGGTGTCCTGTGCGAGTTCCTCCCTGATAAGAGAATAGATTTGATCCACGTCTTTTACTTCAAACGCAAAGGTGGAGGCTCTGGCCTCAGTGCTTTTTGATATATCTTCATAATTGCTCATTGTGAAAGCGTTCGTTGGGCTGGTGAATGCGTGCTATCTGTCCCCGGGGACTCCAGTCTTTTGGAACAATGATAGAATATTGGGTAGATGCACATCTGTGATTATAACAATGTTTATTTTGGAGCTAGAAAATGTTTTTATGGTGCTCTTAAAAGTAACGACGAGGGTCCAGCGTCGTCTCGTTAATGCATAGATGTGAAATCGGACAGTATCCAATATCATCCCTTTAAGGCACACATTTTAGTTATCTTTCCCATTGAGGGAAAAAATACTTCCACTCGGTTCTATGTTAGTTGAATATATGAATCATTTAATGGAATTAGTTTTCTTTCGTATTTATCAACTTCTTTACATTTTTCATATGGATTGTAATCCAATGTATTTCAGGCAATGTCATTATGTGATATCCAATGCATTTCAGGCATTACACTCATGCCCTTCATCAGGGAATCGACACTGAAAACATAATATGATAATGGTTTGTCATATGGTAAAAAGTAAGGGGTAAAACATAATCATGGTGATACATTTCCTAAATTGATGACTATACTTCATATAAACATAAGACGTACAGTGATACATATTACTTCAAAATAGTGTCAAGGGTGCTCAAACAAGGTGAGGTGAACAGAAAACGGCGTATCACTCACAAGCCTTTCCTCAAGTGGTTGAGTTACATCTGTAAGGAAATGTAAAGTGTAGGGTTAGCGTTATGCTGGGCGCTTAACGCGGGGATGCTATCAAAGGGCCGTCAGCCCGTCGGCTGATGTAGACTAACCTGGTAGGTTGGGGATTCAAATCCGTAAGGAAATCTTCTGTAGCAACGGCACGGGCGGATGCCGGCAGTGCTTTAATGTGTTGTAAAAGTTCCGGTCACGTGGTCATGAACATAGTCAAAAGACTATCGGAATCTTCGATGGGTATGTCTAGCGGGAGGGTGCTTCGGATAAAACGTGGGGTTGGGAAATGGTAAATGTAATTGGGTAAAAAAATATTCGTTGCTGGAATGGGGTTAGAAAAATAGAGAGGACTGTTGGGTGGTTAGGAAATGTTAGTTGTGAAGAATAATAAAAAAGGCGCTGGTGGGACTCGAACCTTCAGGTGGACATGTTAGTTGTGGGGATGCTCTGTGGGTAGAGCTATTCTGAATGTGGGTAATGAGTTTATGTTTGGTAGTGTCTGGTAGTAGCTAGATCTAGCACATTGTAAGCACAGTTCAGTCATAAGAACAATATTTACAGGTAACATGACAGTTCAATTCTTTCATTTAAACCTGCCGGTTTCTGGGTAGACAGTTTATGAATCCAAAAGTTCTCTCGTTTGAGGAGGTGTTTAGTATTGTCTCTTCCCTCTAGTTTCTGGGCTGTCTCTAGTATGATAAACTTGATTTGGGAAACGTTGTGATTTGCTTCTGTGAAGTGCGCTGATAATGCTGACTTTGTGTTTTTCAGTCGTATATTAGATTTGTGTTCTGTTAAGCGCACTTTTATTCGACGTTCTGTTTTCCCAACGTACATCTTGCCACATGGGCATCTTATTCCATAGATCAAGTTGCTAGTGTCGCACGTAGCATTTACCTTCAGTTTTATCGGATGGCCTTTCATTGGGTGGTTAATCGTATTACCTCTTATTATGCTGTTACAGTTGCCGCAATTTAGGCAAGGTTTAGTTCCTGAGTATGTGGTGATTTCTGGAGGCCTGCTTTGCAAAATTTCGCTGATATTCCTAGCTCTGGTAAATGCAAATAGTGGTGGGGCGTTAAAAGATTGTTTGAAGTCAGGTTCCATGTTTAATATTGGCCAATGCTTCAGAATCACTTTTTTGCATTTCTTGCTGGCTGTTGAAAATTTTGAAACTGCTACAGTTCGCTGTTGTAAAGGTTT
The DNA here is from genome assembly GCF_964261635.1 of Lissotriton helveticus. Taxonomy (NCBI): domain Eukaryota; kingdom Metazoa; phylum Chordata; class Amphibia; order Caudata; family Salamandridae; genus Lissotriton; species Lissotriton helveticus. The sequence goes on along the minus strand of NC_136071.1, from coordinate 891,636,723 downwards.
ATTTCTCGATGTTAGAAGTGTTGTTCTATCAATTTCTTCGATCCTTGCTTTGGTATTTTCCATTAGTGTTTGAGGGTACCCTCTATTGATGAATTTGTTGGTGGTTTCCTTGAGTCTTATGTTGAGAGTATTTTCCTCTGAGGTAATTCTTTTGACTCTGGCCATCTGAGAGAAGGGTAAGTTTCTTATCAGATTGGGTTCATGGAAACTTGAGTATGATAACATGTTGTTTCTGTCTGTTGGTTTGACATATAGGTCTGTGGAAAATCCATGTGGGGTTGTTGTAACTTTAACGTCCAGAAAGTTCACCGTGGTGTCTGACATATCCCAAGTAAGTTGGATTTGTGGGTCTATTCTGTTAAATTCGGTCAATTCGGTTTGCAGTTTTTCCTCTGTATTAGTCCAAATGATGAATAGGTCATCGATATATCTGATGATCATTTTCAAATTGTCCGTCCATTCTTTTTTGGTCAGGATGTGTTGATTTTCATACCACTGCATGAAAATATTAGCATACACGGGTGCCGCCGAATTGCCCATGGCCATCCCAGTTAGTTGTTGATACCATGATTCATTGACTTTGAAATAGCTTTGGTACAGGGTGAAATACATGAGTTCCATTAGAAAGGTCTGGAGGTCCTGGTCTAATTCTGTATTCATAAGTGCTGCTTCCATGGCTTCAATCCCCATGTTATGGGGTATGCTAGTATAGAGGCTACGCACATCTGCTGTGCAAAGTATGATTTTGTCTTGTGGATCCCATTTCACTTGTTGTAATTTCAATAGGAATTGTGAGGTGTCCTTTACATAAGTCTGCATGGCTTGTACTGTAGGTTGTAGGTACTTGTCAAGTAATTGGCCTATTGGTTCGTGGAGACTCCCACATGTCGATACTATGGGTCTCATTGGTGGATCCATGTTTTTTTTGTGTATTTTCGGTACCATCCGGAGGGTTGGGCTTTTAGGGTTGGAAGTTATGAGAAAATTTCTTGTCCTATCTGTGATGGTTCCTTGTTTGTAGGCCCTATCAATGATTATCCGTAGTGTTTTGGAATATTCTTGTGTCGGGTTGTAATCCAGTTTGCTGTACGTGCTGGTATCATTGATGTGTTCCATAACTTTGTTTTCATACATGGTTTTGTTCATGATAACAATTGCACCTCCTTTGTCTGCTTTGGTGAATACTATATTGTCATTGGATGCAAGTTTATGTAGTGTGTCCAAGTCTTTTTGCGTGGTATTTCTATGCTTGGGTTTAGTATGTTTAAACTTACTTAAGTCTTGTTTGACTAAGTTCTCAAATAAGTCTAATGTTTTGTGGCTTATGGGTGCTTGAAAGGTACTTGGTGGTCTTAACCCTAATAGTTGATCCTTCTCTTGTTGTGGTTGTTCTGGTACAATATTATCAAAGAAATGTCTTAGTCTTAGTTTACGCATTAATTTGAAGAAACTGACTTCCAGTTCCAAGTGGTCTGTGGTTGTCGTCGGTACGAAAGATGTTCCCTTTTGAAGCAATCCTAGTTCATATGTGTTGAGGTGGTGGTCACTGATGTTGATCACTAATTGTTCTATGTCTGGTTCTTTTTGGGTCTCTTCTCTTTCTCCTTGTCTTTGAGTGTACCTGCGGTACTCCGTGTATTCGGTGGGTCTCTTTCCTTTTCCTTTTCTTTTCCCTCTCCGGGGTCTCCTTTTGGGCTTGGCCCTGTTCTAAAAAAGGATTGGTATCAGTTGTTGCGCTAGTAGTAGGATGTTCAGCTATGTCTTTGTCTTGTGGTTGTTGGGTGGGCTGTGCCCTTCGTGGTTTTTGGCTGGTGTCACTGCCAGTTGATGAAGTATCAGTGTTAGATTGATATGGACGGTTCCTCCTTTTTTTGGCGTAGATGTCTGCCCATGTGTAGACTTCACCAAGTCTGTAATCAAGGGTGTCCCTCTTGAATTTACGAATTTTGCGTTCGTTAATCTCCCTGGAGTGTCGATCTATTTGATTTTTTATGTCATCCAAGGTTGTTTTTAATTCCTCTTCAGTCAACATTCTGGATAGTTCAGTTGATACTTCTTGAATTTCTTTGCTCAAGTCTTCTAGTATTGTAGACAGTTCTTGTATTATGAGTAGAATCAAGTCTAGTGAGCATTTATTTAAAATTTCATACCAACGTTCCTGGAATTTTTTTGAATGTTTGCAGAGGGATGGTTTCAGTGCAATTCTGAGGCCTCGTGGTATCCGTTGATTGCGATGATATTTTATGAGGGTACTGGCATGTAGTTGTTGGTTGGTTTTCCTTTTTGAAAGGTACAGTAACTGTCTCACATTTTGTTCTTTTGACCAACCTGTGGTGTCCTGTGCGAGTTCCTCCCTGATAAGAGAATAGATTTGATCCACGTCTTTTACTTCAAACGCAAAGGTGGAGGCTCTGGCCTCAGTGCTTTTTGATATATCTTCATAATTGCTCATTGTGAAAGCGTTCGTTGGGCTGGTGAATGCGTGCTATCTGTCCCCGGGGACTCCAGTCTTTTGGAACAATGATAGAATATTGGGTAGATGCACAGCTGTGATTATAACAATGTTTATTTTGGAGGTAGAAAATGTTTTTATGGTGCTCCTAAAAGTAACGACGAGGGTCTAGTGTCGTCTCGTTAAAGCATAGATGTGAAATCGGACAGTATCCAATATCATCCCTTTAAGGCACACATTTTAGTTATCTTTCCCATTGAGGGAAAAAATACTTCCACTCGGTTCTATGTTAGTTGAATATATGAATCATTTAATGGAATTAGTTTTCTTTCGTATTTATCAACTTCTTTACATTTTTCATATGGATTGTAATCCAATGTATTTCAGGCAATGTCATTATGTGATATCCAATGCATTTCGGGCATTACACTCATGCCCTTCATCAGGGAATCGACACTGAAAACATAATATGATAATGGTTTGTCATATGGTAAAAAGTAAGGGGTAAAACATAATCATGGTGATACATTTCCTAAATTGATGACTATACGTCATATAAACATAAGACGTACAGTGATACATATTACTTCAAAATAGTGTCAAGGGTGCTCAAACAAGGTGAGGTGAACAGAAAACGGCGTATCACTCACAAGCCTTTCCTCAAGTGGTTGAGTTACATCTGTAAGGAAATGTAAAGTGTAGGGTTAGCGTTATGCTGGGCGCTTAACGCGGGGATGCTATCAAAGGGCCGTCAGCCCGTCGGCTGATGTAGACTAACCTGGTAGGTTGGGGATTCAAATCCGTAAGGAAATCTTCTGTAGCAACGGCACGGGCGGATGCCGGCAGTGCTTTAATGTGTTGTAAAAGTTCCGGTCACGTGGTCATGAACATAGTCAAAAGACTATCGGAAACTTCGATGGGTATGTCTAGCGGGAGGGTGCTTCGGATAAAACGTGGGGTTGGGAAATGGTAAATGTAATTGGGTAAAAAAATATTCGTTGCTGGAATGGGGTTAGAAAAATAGAGAGGACTGTTGGGTGGTTAGGAAATGTTAGTTGTGAAGAATAATAAAAAAGGCGCTGGTGGGACTCGAACCTTCAGGTGGACATGTTAGTTGTGGGGATGCTCTGTGGGTAGAGCTATTCTGAATGTGGGTAATGAGTTTATGTTTGGTAGTGTCTGGTAGTAGATAGATCTAGCACATTGTAAGCACAGTTCAGTCATAAGAACAATATTTACAGGTAACATGACAGTTCAATTCTTTCATTTAAACCTGCCGGTTTCTGGGTAGACAGTTTATGAATCCAAAAGTTCTCTCGTTTGAGGAGGTGTTTAGTATTGTCTCTTCCCTCTAGTTTCTGGGCTGTCTCTAGTATGATAAACTTGATTTGGGAAACGTTGTGATTTGCTTCTGTGAAGTGCGCTGATAATGCTGACTTCGTGTTTTTCAGTCGTATATTAGATTTGTGTTCTGTTAAGCGCACTTTTATTCGACGTTCTGTTTTCCCAACGTACATCTTGCCACATGGGCATCTTATTCCATAGATCAAGTTGCTAGTGTCGCACGTAGCATTTACCTTCAGTTTTATCGGATGGCCTTTCATTGGGTGGTTAATCGTATTACCTCTTATTATGCTGTTACAGTTGCCGCAATTTAGGCAAGGTTTAGTTCCTGAGTATGTGGTGATTTCTGGAGGCCTGCTTTGCAAAATTTCGCCGATATTCCTAGCTCTGGTAAATGCAAATAGTGGTGGGGCGTTAAAAGATTGTTTGAAGTCAGGTTCCATGTTTAATATTGGCCAATGCTTCAGAATCACTTTTTTGAATTTCTTGCTGGCTGTTGAAAATTTTGAAACTGCTACAGTTCGCTGTTGTAAAGGTTTATTTCTCGATGTTAGAAGTGTTGTTCTATCAATTTCTTCTATCCTTGCTTTGGTATTTTCCATTAGTGTTTGAGGGTACCCTCTATTGATGAATTTGTTGGTGGTTTCCTTGAGTCTTATGTTGAGAGTATTTTCCTCTGAGGTAATTCTTTTGACTCTGGCCATCTGAGAGAAGGGTAAGTTTCTTATCAGATTGGGTTCATGGAAACTTGAGTATGATAACATGTTGTTTCTGTCTGTTGGTTTGACATATAGGTCTGTGGAAAATCCATGTGGGGTTGTTGTAACTTTAACGTCCAGAAAGTTCACCGTGGTGTCTGACATATCCCAAGTAAGTTGGATTCGTGGGTCTATTCTGTTAAATTCGGTCAATTCGGTTTGCAGTTTTTCCTCTGTATTAGTCCAAATGATGAATAGGTCATCGATATATCTGATGATCATTTTCAAATTGTCCGTCCATTCTTTTTTGGTCAGGATGTGTTGATTTTCATACCACTGCAGGAAAATATTAGCATAGACGGGTGCCGCCGAATTGCCCATTGGCAGGTTTAAATGAAAGAATTGAACTGTCATGTTACCTATAAATATTGTTCTTATGACTGAACTGTGCTTACAATGTGCTAGATCTATCTACTACCAGACACTACCAAACATAAACTCATTACCCACATTCAGAATAGCTCTACCCACAGAGCATCCCCACAACTAACATGGCCACCTGAAGGTTCGAGTCCCACCAGCGCCTTTTTTATTATTCTTCACAACTAACATTTCCTAACCACCCAACAGTCCTCTCTATTTTTCTAACCCCATTCCAGCAACGAATATTTTTTTACCCAATTACATTTACCATTTCCCAACCCCACGTTTTATCCGAAGCACCCTCCCGCTAGACATACCCATCGAAGTTTCCGATAGTCTTTTGACTATGTTCATGACCACGTGACCGGAACTTTTACAACACATTAAAGCACTGCCGGCATCCGCCCGTGCCGTTGCTACAGAAGATTTCCTTACGGATTTGAATCCCCAACCTACCAGGTTAGTCTACATCAGCCGACGGGCTGACGGCCCTTTGATAGCATCCCCGCGTTAAGCGCCCAGCATAACGCTAACCCTACACTTTACATTTCCTTACAGATGTAACTCAACCACTTGAGGAAAGGCTTGTGAGTGATACGCCGTTTTCTGTTCACCTCACCTTGTTTGAGCACCCTTGACACTATTTTGAAGTAATATGTATCACTGTACGTCTTATGTTTATATGAAGTATAGTCATCAATTTAGGAAATGTATCACCATGATTATGTTTTACCCCTTACTTTTTACCATATGACAAACCATTATCATATTATGTTTTCAGTGTCGATTCCCTGATGAAGGGCATGAGTGTAATGCCCGAAATGCATTGGATATCACATAATGACATTGCCTTAAATACATTGGATTACAATCCATATGAAAAATGTAAAGAAGTTGATAAATACGAAAGAAAACTAATTCCATTAAATGATTCATATATTCAACTAACATAGAACCGAGTGGAAGTATTTTTTCCCTCAATGGGAAAGATAACTAAAATGTGTGCCTTAAAGGGATGATATTGGATACTGTCCGATTTCACATCTATGCATTAACGAGACGACGCTGGACCCTCGTCGTTACTTTTAGGAGCACCATAAAAACATTTTCTACCTCCAAAATAAACATTGTTATAATCACAGCTGTGCATCTACCCAATATTCTATCATTGTTCCATGGAGAAACCCCTTCCTATAGACCCTCACCAAGTCTGGGAGTTATTACAACTTGAAAGGGAAGTTATTCCATCCCTTTGTGGATCACTGACAAATTATGAAGGACAAAAATATTGTGTGGACAGAATATTGTGTCAAACATTTTTCGGACCAAAATATCTAGAAGGTAAGTGCTAATAGGTAAGTATACATTTACTATTCTTAACTCCACATCAATATGCCTTGAAGATATGTATATATTGTCAAAGTATATATATATATGGGGTTAAGTATAGAAAAACCTTGCATACACATAGAAACTCACATTCACAATATTCTTGTCCTTGAAATTTTTGACACAATATTTTGTTCACATGATATTTTAGACTCATATTTTGTTCAAACACTGTCCTTTCTAGAGTTAAACTCAGACCATTTCCTGGGTGTGGATGGGTTGGATAAAAACGTTTGTGAATACATGAGTCTGTGGGCATTCGCAAATTGAGAAGGTAAACCACACCTTGGGCCTCATTTATGAAAAGTGACGCATCGCTGCGTGAAAACAGCGATGCGTCACTTTCCACTGCGCTCTCCCTGCGACATGATTGATGCATCATATTTATAATATGACGCATCATGTCGCAAGGAGTTACAGATACGTCAGTATTTCTGACGTATCTGTAGGCGCAAAAGTGGCGCATTGCTGGAGTGTGTCACAAAAGTGACGCAACTCCAGCAATGCTTCCTTTCACATGGGGAAAGCCCCATGTGAAAGGGCTTGCGTCAGTCTTACGCCTGCTGTGAGGCAGGCGCAAGATTTTGACGCAACAGCGTCCTAAAAGTGAAGCAGTGAAATCTCATAGATTTCACTGCGTCACTATTACGAGGCTTTTTGCTGGTGAACGCCCCCTCTGCATACATTATACCTGACGCAGGTATAATGTAGCGCAGGGGTTTACAAAGTGACGCATCTGCTTAGATGCGTCACTTTGTAAATAGTGCGCATCAGGAGGCATGTTTTACGCCGCCGATGCGTCACAAAAAGTGACGCATCGGAAGCGCAAAACTGACGCAAGGCCTCATAAATGAGGCCCCTTATTCTTACCTCTCTCCACCCCTTGCATGGGCTCTAAAACGGCATAGTTCAACTCATTGCTGGAAGACAAAAACAACTATCAATGTTTAGCAGGTATCATTTTGTGAACAGCTATCACACGCAGATAAAGCTATTTACAGTTGTAAACATAGGCTTACAGCCGTAAATGACTCATGTGGTCTATGGGTATAATCAAAATCGAAAGGATGAAATCCTACTATCCAAAGCATAATAGCACTATTTAATAAAAGATAGCACAGATCTGAAAATGCTTTGCCAATGGCCATTGGCATTCTGAGGAGAATATGTGCACGAGAGCTCAGACAAACGCACATGCTACGAGATCTCGTTCAATAACATTCGAAAGACAAGCTCCAGTGCCCTTGCGGCGCTCCCTAGAGCCCGCCATCTTGAGGAAGCTGATATATTGATTATTTGAGCTATTCAATCAGTCACCGGTAATTGGAAAGAATGTCTATGTAGTGTAGTGAAAATGGATATTGATGTTACACAAATTAAATGATAAACCCTTCTTACACTCCACTCTGAGTCTGCCTGGCAACCTGTCAATAGATATTTGCACTTCTGATGACCCAATCTTCTCAATGCCGTCCTACTTTATGCTACTTCATCCTAAACCCTTTTTTCCACTTTACCCAAAATGCAGATTTTTTCACGCAGGCGAGGATATATTATATTATTTCCTATATATAATACTCTTTTGTTGCATACAACTCATTCCACGAGGCAATGGGATATACCTGTACAATCAGTCCGTGTTTCCGAGGCTATTTTTGGAGAAATGTTAATTACTATACAATTTTTTACTGCTGGTGAAAGAAGCAGATAGGTTAGCTGTCTTTTCACTTTAGAGCAAAATGGTGGGTGAAACTTTAGGACATTCTAAGGCGTTGCAAAGTGGGCAATTGCACAGGGCCCCACCTTTCAACAGGCCCCATGGGGAAGTGAACTTTCTATTCCACCTCTGTCTAATTTTGTATCTAAACCTCCCTTCCTCTTCTCTGCTAACCTTTACATCCGAATCTGACTCGCTCTACTCAGCCGCTAATTCACAACGGTAAACTCACACTTTAATGTAAGCTTACAATTGTTTTTGCTATTCATGAACACGTTTTACAAGTAGTATCTTTACAACAGCTCTAAATATTTTATGTGCTGAATCTTAGTCACAAGTGAGGAGACCACAGTGGTAAAGATACTACTGGTAAAAATGATTTTTGACTCCCAGGCAAGATATATTTCAGCTGTTTTTGTGTGACCCTGTTGCTGAAAGTTTAACGAATTCAGTATTATTTACACCAATCTATCTAGAATTAGCAGTAAGTGGATAATAAAATTAAAGTTTGATCCAAATACGGCCCACACAATACATCTTTCCCACGGTCCACAAAATCCTTAAAATGACACTTTTTGAGCTAATGTTTTTAACCGAAAAGATTCTCCTGTTGCATTGCCTAACACATGCACATATAATGCCATTGGATTGCTCCATTTTGTATAAATGATTCACTGCTGAAATCACAATATAAAAAGTAAGCTAGCTAAGGAGATGATTTAAAATGTAATTCAAGCAAAAACCCATCATATCATAAACGTGGGGAACCTCCTTTACAACGCAACTTTTCACACGCAGTGCCTTTACGACGCAACTTTTACAACGCAAACCATTACAACGCATTGCGCTGGGGGGCGCTCTAGGATAGGGAATAGGTTTAATTTACTATCCAACACCTTCCCTACTATCCACGGGGACTGGAGTTGGAATAGTAAATTAAACTATTCACTATCCAGCGCCCAAAAGCACTATGCGTTGTAAAGGTATTCGTTGCAAATACCGCGTTGTAAAGGCATGCGATGTAAAAGTATGCGTTGTAACGTCATACATCCCATAAACGTAAATAAACACCATTCTTACAGAGTGCAGCACGCCCTCATAGTATGATGCGGGAAACATCCTTTACAACACAACTTTTACCACGCAGTGCTTTTACATCGCAAACCTTTACAACGCATTGCGCTGGGGGGCGCTCTAGGATAGGGAATAAGTTTAATTTACTATCCAACGCCTTCCCTAGTGTCCACGGGGACTGGAGTTGGAATAGTAAATTAAACTATTCACTATCCAGCACCCCAAAGTGCTATGCGTTGTAAAGGTTTGCGTTGTAATACTTGCGATGTAAAAGCATGCGTGGTAAAAGCATGCGTTGTAATGTCCTACATCCGTATGATGCTTATGGTAATGCATAGTATGGTATTTTATGGCAAGGTACCTCAGGGTTGGAGGCGTGGGACAGTTCGGATGGGATGTTGTGGGGTGAAAAGGTATTTTGAGATTGCCTGATCCCAATGGTTTACAGGAATGCTGCATTTTTTTAACATCTTTTTATTACAGAATGCTCAGTACATCATATCATGACTTTTATATCGTTACCAATGAAAGGATTGCCACCCCTACAATAACAGTTGACGTTCAATTGAGTACAACGCTCTTTTTAAATTTTCGTATTGATCTGCATTGTCACTACCCTCACCACCCACTTATTTGTTTAATGTCCTCGATATACCTGCCATGGACTCCATATTTTGTCCCATTTTGTGGGGCAGCTTCTAGTTAGATGTATTGCTTTCTCCGCACCTGCACACCAGTCCATGTCTTCTTCCCAGTCTCTTGATTCCAGTGCGCGATTGGTTCCCCATAGTCTGGCTATATTTCTTTTGGCCACTACTGCTGCTATTTTAAGCATAATTAATGTGTATTTTAGCCAATTTTTCCTCACTAGACACACACAGGAGCATCCAACGTGGTTCCACCGGGATCTCCAGGTTTATGACTCGTGACATTATTTGTGTTACTTCCGTACAATTGGCATGCACCTTCCTACAATCCCAGATTATGTGGAAAAAGGAGCCAAACTCCCAGCAACCCCTTGTACTATACCTGGATGCACCCAAACCCATGTGCTGTAACTTTGTTCTGGATGTGTACGACCATGCGCTGTAACTTTGTTCTGGACCTATCTAAAATATGTAGTTGAATTGGAAGAAATCGCGCCTTAATCGCTACTTCCCTCAGGCTCTGAACTGCCTCCTCCCAATCATCGTCTTCGAGGAGTCCCACATCCATTTCCTACGTTCCCCTCAAGGGATCCACTGGGTTAGGTGAGTTATATAGGATTTTTTTTTATATGTAGGGAGGTTGCCTTGGCTCTCATGGGGTCAATCCACAATCTGTCCTCTAGTGCGAATATTCCGGAGTTGTTTCCCCCTCTTTGATGTGTCAGTGCGGGGCATGCCTCAGTTGGAGATATTTGTATCTTTCCGAGCTCGCCAGCTCGAACTCAATTTGTAAAGCTTCAAACTTTATTTGTTCGTGTCCTCTCCAAATGTCACCCAGTGTTTCTATCCCCAACAATTCCCGTTGTTTGAAACCAGATAGTGCCCCATCCCCCCGAGGCGGTAAACTTCATTATTATGGGTAATTTATACAAGCTAACATTGTTATCAGTAGCATTTGGGGAGATCAAAGCTCAGGGCACATTTTTTTTTCTTTTTTTGCTGAAACTGTACATGATATTTATTTTCACTGAAAAGAAACTGTTTTTATGTCCTATGGCAGACATTGTAAACAGGCTACACTGAGGAAAGTTTGGCCCTTATTTAGGATCTAAGGGGCCTGCTTGCTCAAGGTTATCCAATTCTTTTTAATGAATGAGTGCATTTACCCTAGATTATCCTGTGAAATCAGCTGGGTACTTAGAAATACTTTCTTCGCTCATATGCACAACCATGGTATTACACCCATAATCTTGTGCTGAGGAAATAATCGTAGGCTAAAATTACTATCCCGGCAACCATGTTTCTAGTACTTTTTAATTTATTGGTGAACTTCAATGGCTGGCTGTAACAGAATGATATAGAGGCTAATGTTTTTACCGAGCTGAGAGGAAACATTGTTGCCTTCAAAAGAACGTATTTTAAAAACATTACATCTTGTGAATGTTGCAACCTATATTGAATATTGATTCAGAATAGGAGCTGAAATGTCCACCACTCAGTTATATTGAGTGTGAAACCTCATTCTGTCTCTATGATACAGCAGACATGGCCTGGAATAGAGAGCTCTGCAAACTGTGTTGCTTCTTCTGCAGCTCATGTCTGTATACTTGCAGTGAAGCAACTGCTACCTCTTCATTAGGTCGAGCCTCCAGGCAGACCAAGCTGTCTAGTTCCAAAACACCTATTGTGGTCTTACCAAACATCTACTTGGGCTTACAGCCACTTATTTTCTTACACCAGGTGTGCTTTACTGTCACTCTCATTTGCTTGGTTCTTATGCAATGGCTGTCCTTGTCCGAGCTTGTTTATCTTGTGTTTATCCATCTTGGCGAGTATAGCTTCTTTACTATTACTCTAATTGTCTGGCTTCTATCGTCCACTATATATTTTTTGGAAACTAATACTTTCTTTTTGCTGAAGACTCCCACAGAATGTATGTGTTTTCCAGCTCTCTCACTTTTGTGCTCCTCTCTCAAAACCTGACCCCATGCTACATGTTGTTTTCTCTCTTGTGTTGCAAGCTTCTCCCCGCTCTCTGTGTTGCTTTCTCACTTGTGTGCTTACCTCAGCCATGTGTTGCTCTAACTCATGTGCTGCTTGTCCCCTCCCTTCCCAACTCCCCAGTGCTGACATGTTCCTGACATGTTCCCTAATTGTTTCCTACAATCCACCATATTTTTTATTTTAAATATGGTATTTTGTTTTGAGAGGGAGTTCTAGGTAGAAAACTGCTGTTGACTATTCTGCCTAAAAAAGAAATCACTTTTGCGCCACTTCTTTTTATTTTTGTTTGTTTGTTGATTTACAGGTTAATCTCGGATAGGTTAAAGAAAAATGGTGCTAGAGAGTGCTTAATTTGAGTCAGTGGTTTCCGGTGCTCGGCACCGGCACTTAATTGTCAACACCAGCACTTATGACAGCCTGCCATTCGGTCACACTGTCAGTCAAAGTTAGAGATGACTATAAGAGCTGTTTCTTAATTGAATGCCAATAAAAATGACTAAAATCTACTGCACATATTTTTCTTTTTAAAGCTTTGAGGCCCTAAAATTGTTATACTTTTAAGAGTGTGATGATTAGTGTGGTGTTGGTGCTGTCATTGGCAATTCTGGCAGGAGCAATGGGTGGTGTAAGCTGCAGTGGCCTCCTGACAAGGTCCCTGGCACTTAACCGTTACACATTAAGCACTGGTGGCAGCATCATATTGTAGGCATGCATTCATAAGGAGGCATGCGTGTGAACGGCCCGAATCCTCACCACTTTCCTGCCTCTAGGGATATGAAAATTAACTGGATGAAGAGTGATGCTTTGCTGCTATTGAGAGGGACCACCAGGCATGTCTCTGCACCAGAGACATACGATGGGTGTGCTAGGGCCTCCGATTCTTAGGCACCAGAGTGAACAGTGGACTTATGAGAATAGCTGAGGACAGCCTCCTATTCCCCCAGAGTGGTCCAAACAGAAATTTCTCAAATGGCAAAATCTACCTTTCCGTTAGGTCCAGGAGCAAACCGTGAAGAAAACAATTGTGCCCAGATACAACTACGTCTTCTGTATGCTAACATTGAGAGTACCCTGTGTGCTTATTCTGGGAATAGAAATGGACATCCAGTCATAGATATGGAGCAGCGGGCACTCTATACTAAGGGCCTCCAGATTCTGGGCCAACAGATTGGCTGGAGGCTTCTTTCCTCCACATTTCCTCCTACAACTTGGCCTCCAAGTTAGCTCCCACCTGAACTACCCCATGGGAGCAATGACCAGGGTCGGTATTGAATGTAATCTCACGGGTTCCATATGCACGTCTCTTCCATGCTACCTGAGGAAACTCAGCCCTTGCAGCCAAATCCACTGCATGAGTCGCAGCCCATAAACTGCTGAGCATTAATCCCCTTTTTTATTATTCAGCACCAGTGTGGTATATTGCAGCCCTCTGCATTGCTGACAAGCCATTCTACTGGCCAGCTTGGATTGCAAGAGGGGTGAAATACATTGATCGCCTGCATGGCGAGGGCACTCACAAGCCATTTCTGGCTCTCAGAGGCGAGTTCACCTTTACCCAGTCTCACTACTAGATGCATTGTATCCGTTTAATGCTAGACCCCCTTTCTGTAGAACTCCCAATTCCACCTATTCTAGCAAAGCTCTGAGGTGGATACATGTGGTATATAAATAAATAATACCGGATCTATTTTTGAATGAATGAATGAATAACAGATAGCTCAATAAATAAGAGTCAAAATTCGAGGTAGTAGGAGTTTTGCAGGTTTATTACAGCATAAGGACAGGAACAGGACAACCTGCACGGACTAGGATGGCAAGCCTGGCAGCGCTGCCGTGGTCAGGGTCTAGAATGGCTCACCAACAGGATCGGAACTGGGAACACTTTTTAATAACAATACATGAGCATATATACACATAACGCCAACACATAGCATTACATTGCAGTGGGCGTAGCAGTGGGTGGAGCAGTAGGTGTGACGCGTAGCAGTCGCGAAAGATAAGGGCTAAAGAGGGTGTAACTGGGTGTGCACATAGACATGTGATGCAAATGTAACAGAATATGTCATGAATGGGCGGAAACATTGGAGGGGGCTACCTAAGGAGCCGGGACCTCTAACCTGATGGTGCGCGCAAACTGGCAATGACGTGTTACTAGGAGAAGCTGGGGGCTATGAACTCTGTGCTAGGAGCAGAGACTAAAGTCTGGAGGGTCGGAGCGACATGTACCTAAACCCTATCTGGTATCTAATGTTTAGGGAACATGTTGATATAACTAGAAGTCATGAGGGGAAAAGCTAACAGACTCTAAGGCTAGAGCATGCATTTATTCTACATGTAGTGCGTGATGAAGAATATTAAATGACCATTAAATACAGTATTTCTCTTAACATGGGGCCGAATAGGCTAGACAATGACGGAAACTATTGATGCAGTTCAGTAGCTTGGGAATGCAGAGAAGGAGGACTAAACTGATAGCTGGAATCATAACATAGTCTTGGCAGACTCAGAGGCAGAGCCAAGCTGCACCGGGCACTGCGAGGCAGGAAGTAAGTGAAAGGTCGAGGATACAGGTGGGGGCTGGATCGCTCCTCAGCGAGGCTTCAGGAGACAGGAGCTGAATCTGATGTCCGGGCCCTGTTGAGGCCTAGAAACGGGGACTTTCAATGAATTAACGTGCACACTGAGAAACGTGGCAACATAACTTTACATAGGCCTGATATTCGTAGTATTCACGAGGACTGGGAAATGACATACCAGAGGTGGACACAACTATAATTGCGTCTTGAATCGGACATGGGGAATACATATGCATATTGGTCATGCACACATAACATATGATGGATGACACGTAGTGACACAGAACATGGCAAAATTTACTTTTCCACATTCCCTCCTTGTCACTACGTTTCCATCAGGAAACATCAATATTCATGATACCATCTATCATTTCATACAGTACCATTTGTTCATCTCGAATTGTCTTGGAACGAGATTTAGAACGGGGCTTGGGACTAGGAATACAAGAGGTAGCACACATGCCGCAAATCGCAGGGCCACATTGTATACAGAGGCAGCAGCTGAATATGATCGCTACTGCGATACCTAGAAAGGACAGGACTTTCCATCCCCAGGCGGAAATTATATTCCAGAACCAACCGGACCATGTCCAGGTGCCTGGATCTTGGTGTAACAGATGGGCAATTTTATGAAGTCTGGTTATAGCTGAATAAACAGACGGCGCGTTATTTGGAATGAAAATGCAGCAACTGGATCCGATGAGTCTACAGGCCCCGCCCCTATCGGCCAGTATGACGTCAAGGACGAGACGATTCTGGAGCACAACAATTCTCATAAAGGATTGCTCTTCGGTTAAGTTACCTAGAGCGGAGGCAGTCTCATCTACTACAGCTTCAAGGGTTCTTGTTAACCTACGGATTAGCTTACTATTTACAACTGTACCTAAATAAGGGAAAACACCTTTATCAATATCAATGAATTGCTCTGCAGCAGTTTCAGTATAGTCGACAATCGGGAGATTTCTCTTGTGTCTAGTATGTACTAGGTAGGAATTCCTATGGTAGTCAGGTGGGGCTAGAAAAACAGGTGGCAGTAGGAAGGCAATGTAACAGGTTCCCTCCCAATCGAGGGGCAGACGAACATATGCAGTTTGACCACAAACAAAATAAGAATGACGTGAAGCTTTAAAAATAGATTTCCCACTGTCACTATACTTGACAATAGTAGTACAATCACTATGTCCTACATGTACAGAACCATTATTTCGGACACATAATTCGCCTTTGACTGGTAACACTGAAATAGCAGGTGAGTCTGGAGTAGTATCAGACTGAACATTCAGGACCATAAAATTCGACGAATAGTTACCTAAATTGTACACTTCATTTTCTAGATCTAAACCTGTTCTGTGGGGGGGACCATGCTTGTCTGGGAAACATGTGCTGTTAAGAAAAGACATATCTGTTGAGGATGACGTTAACGTGAACCATGCTCCACACGAACCATTATGTGAAAAAGGATAAGGAAAGAGTGGCAGAACTCCCTTTGACGTCTGGAAAGGGGGGAGTCGACCACACACCCAACAATTAGTGGCATTGCTGGTCTGGTGTGAATAATGCAACATGCGGATAAAAGTATTGTTACGCATAGCGAGGCGGTATGAATATTCATGAGGAGGCAGATCACTAAACGTGTGCTCTACTGTAATATTAGAATGCTTATTTACATGAGGAACTGGAAAACACAGATAAAATGCGTAACTAGTGCAGGAAGTCAAAAGGCTGAGAAATAATATGAAACTTAGAAAAACGATACATCGGATTGAGTTTTGACTAACTCTCTCACTATGGGGGTCTATTTTATACATGTCAGAAACAGTCTAACCGTTTCACCTAGGGGAGGACTTAGACAATCAAACTGGCTGACTTATTTTACTAGACCGTAGCTTTTGCTTATACTCCTGCTGCGGAGTTTTCTCTAACAGGGGAGGGGTTGTGTCAATGTCATTTGCGGGACAGTCCTTAGGAACAATGTTTTGACAAGTTTTTAAATCCTGGGAAATGTTCTTAGAGACCGGCTTTAATCCGTAGAATTTCTTAACGTGCGAAAGGTGTACCCAGCCGCGGCGTCCTTCCAATTTCACGGCTGTACGGGTGGTGAGGAGGACCTGACGGGGCTCCTTCCAACGTGGCTCCAGCGGACTTGATCTGTCGAAGTTACGTACGAGGACCATTGAACCTGGAACGATTTCATGCGGGGCCACCTCGGTATTGTCTGGAAATGCGGCGGCAACCTGTGAACGACATGAGTTGAGGGCAGACATCAAGGAAGCTAGGTAATCTGTCAGCATATTACATGAAACATCAGTAATACTTCGGGGTCTAGGAGTACCCCACATATTTGGGGGGCGGCCGAAAACGACCTCATACGGGGACAGACCTGATCTGGAATGTGCGACCATGCGCATATAAAACAGAGCAACTGGCAGAGCTACTAGCCAGTCCACACCTTTCTCTTTACATATTTTGGCAATTCGGATTTTCAGAGTCTGATTATGTCTCTCGACCAGACCAGCTGCTTCAGGATGGCGTACACAATGAAACTTCCACTGGTACCCTAACAACAGGGAAACGTGCTTCATGAGTTCAGATGAGAATGGCTGACCGTTATCAGAATATACGACTCTAGGGAGTCCATATCGAGGGAAAAACTCACGAACCAACTGCTTGGCAGTGGTCGCGGCTGTGTAATCTGGGACTGGATATGCTTCTGTCCATCTGGACAAAGCGCATACAACTACAAGAACATACTTGAAACCTCGACATCGCTCCATCTGAATATAATCCATCTGGAGGACCTCAAAAGGGTGGTCAGGAGGCTGGAATCCCCCTTGTTCCACCGGGACACTTTTACCTGGATTAAACTGACAACATATCATACAGGTACGGACTTTCTGCTTAGCTGCAGCTCGTAAATGCTTGTTGAACCAAATGTTCTGGATACTGTCTAACATTGCTTTTTCTCCTAAATGTGCTGGACTATGTGCGGTATTAATGATGACTTGAACCATAGAGTCGGGGAGAAACCATGTGGTTCTACCCTTCGTTACCCATCCTTGATCTGTCTGGACCCCTCCTTGTTCAGACCATTTCTTGATTTCATCGGGAGTAGCACGTAACTGGATATCTATGACATCCTGGGTGGGGTCCTTAACTGTCATACATGTAGTCAGATCTGGAGTTTGTGTCTGTGTCGGATTAACTTGAATGTCTGGAGTCTGTGCTGTAAGCTTGGCTGTGCGATCTGCTAGATCATTACCTTGGGAAATAATGTCAGTAACTTTCGTATGTGCTTTGCATTTCATAATAGCAATGGATGTCGGTAAATGTATTGCATCTAACAGAGCTTGGATAAGGAAACCATGCTGAATCTTGGTTCCATGAGAAGTCATGAAACCTCTCTCCTGCCAGAGCACTCCAAAGTCGTGAACGACTCCAAATGCGTAGCGTGAATCTGTGTAAATATTAACTTTCTTTTCCTTGGCGTGTATACAAGCTTGTGTCAGAGCAACTAGCTCTGCTGCTTGAGCGGACAGAGTGTCAATGCGGTGTGTCTCAATAACTTCAGTGTCAGTAGTCACTGCATACGTGGCGACTAGTTCTCCTGTACTAGTTCTCATACATGAACCATCCACATAAAGTGTCAGGTCAGGGTCTGGTAACGGAATATCTGTCAGATCTTGTCTTGGCTTTGTCGTAATGTTAACTACTTCCACACAATTGTGTGCGGCAGAATTTGAACTAGCTGATGGCAACAGTGTAGCAGGGTTCAGGACGTTGCAGCGTCTGATTTCTATGTGTGGCTGGAACAGTGTCAATTCATAACCCGTTAAACGTGCAATTGTCAAGTGCTGTGTTTGTGTTCTATTTAAAAGAACTTCCACGGAGTGTGGAACTTGTACTGTCAGGGAGTGTCCTAAAACTATGGAATCACTTTGTCTGATAGCTAGTGCTGTGGCTGCAACTGACTTGAGGCACGCGGGCAAAGCCTGGGCGACTGGATCTAATGTGCTAGAAAAATAAGCACACGGCTTGTATTGTCCTGCTTGATCTTGTGTGAGAACAGATAATGCTGTACCTTCGCGTTCAGTGACGAAAAGTGTAAAAGGCTTACTGTAGTTCGGTGTCGCTAGAACTGGAGCTTGGCATAAAGCTTTCTTTAACTCGTTGAAACTAAGTGTATGTTCAGATGTCCAAGGGAGGACAGTCGGTGCGGCTGCCTCCTGTGTCGTTAACTGTATCAGTGGCTTGGCTAGAAACGCATACTGAGGAATCCATTGTCTGCAGTAAGAAGTAAGGCCGATAAAGGCACGTACCTCCTTCTGGGTCCTGGGCTGAGGAAGACTCGCTATCAACTGGATGCGGTCTGGTGTCAACTGCCTACCCCTCTTGGACAGCAAGTGTCCTAAGTAAACCACTTGCTGGACACAGAATTGAAGCTTCGAAGGGGACACCTTGTGCCCCATCTCGGCTAGGAAATACAGAACCGTCAGTGACGCACGCTCGCAGTCACGTTCAGAACGGGCTGTGATCAATAGATCATCGACATACTGGAGCAGGGCAGTGTCAGTTGGCATGTGAATATTGTCTAGTTGTCTCTTAAGTGCTTGACTGTAAATACTAGGGCTTTCTGTGAAACCTTGAGGAGCTCGTGTAAACATATAGCTCCTTCCATTTAAACAAAATCCGAAAAGGAACTGGCTGTCTGGATGGATGGGAACACTAAAAAATGCATTCTTAAGATCGATTACTGTAAAGAACATGGCTTCGGAATCAATGGCTGTCAATAGGGAAGAGATATCTGGGACAACTGGGTACTGAGGAATAATACATTTGTTAAGTTCTCGTAAATCAATCACTAATCGATATACTGGGGGTGCATTTGGATCAGTACGTTTCATGACTGGAATGATCGGAGAGTTACATACCTTGGAGTCAGTTTCTACAACTACTCCTTGAGCCATGAGCTCGTCTATAATTTTGGATAAGGCTGCTACAGCCTCAGGTGGCAATCTGTACTGTCTGATTCGTGGTAACACTACACCTGGTTTGAGAGTCACACGATGGGGTGTGATTTGCATGTAACCTACATCAGTTGGACCTTGCGCCCATAAATGCTGTGGAACATTAGACAGTCTTGAATCAAAATCTCGTAATACATAGTGACCCTTAAAGTCACGTAGGAACAATCGTATTCCCTCGGGGGAACAACATATAACTGCACCTAACTCTTTCAATGTCTTAATGCCTAACAGATTTTCTGGACATGACTTAGTAAGTAACAGATCAGTAGTGCGGGACAATGGACCTACTTCTAGAGTGACTGGCTTTGAAATCTCATTTACGATAGGCTTTCCTGAAAATCCAAGGGAAACATTTCTAGAGCCTGAGAGCGGAGCCCCTGGAACTTCGGCGTGACTAATTGTGGTCCTACTTGCCCCTGTATCAATCAAAAACTTTCTGTCTTTCCCTAATACTTGACTGTGAACATAGGGACCTTCTTGATCTACAGGTATCTCGATGAGAGGCAAGCCTACCTCCCTCTCTAGGCTGTTTCATGAATACTGCTGATACTCTGGATACTCAGACTGTGCATACTGGTACATCTGCGATGTAACATGCTGTGTTGCAGCAATAGGCTGCGGTGCTGTAACTGTCTGTGGTGCATTCTGTGACTGAGGAGTCTGTGAAACTTGTTCTTGTCTAGGCGGACGTGGTCTTTCTTTAGTCTTACCAGTAGCTATGTTATGTTTCAGAACTGTACACTCGTTTATGAAATGACCTGGCTGTTTACAATAATTGCAGTTCCCTTTAACGGGTGCTGCAGGATGACTGGCTTGATTCGGACCCCTCTTCTGACTGTCGTGAGGAACAGATTGTGCAACTAGCACTTTCATTTTTGTGTCTTTCATACGTTTTCTTTTGTGTTCTTGTTCTTCTCTGATTCTATTCTGGTGATACTGGAGCATCTGGAGCATCTGGGACGGAGTATTAGCTTGCCAGGTACTTTCGACTTTCAGAACTCGGTTTTTAATTGGTGGACTTGAATTCTCGACTAATTTAGTAACAAAAAGATGAGGGTATGACTCACTACTTGTCTTGAGACCACTGTTGATACTAAAGCACTTTTCAAATCTAGAATAAAAATCACTAATATCTTCATCTTGTTTCTGTTTACAGGCTGAGATTGCATCCCAGTCTTCTTTTCTAGTTGTCAATAATCTGGGTAAAACTTGAATCAATAATTCTGGTAATTCTTTACATTTCTCTCCTAGACCAGTACCTGGTACACGTATCTTATCTTCTGCTTCTAGGACTGCCCAATCTATCTTTTTCTCTCCCACCTCCCATTCTTTCTCTTTGAGCTTTTCATACACCCCGGCGGGCAACAGAACCTTTAACATTTTAATTATATCCGGGTATGTGTATTCTCCCATACGGAGCATGTCTTTTAATTCTCTATGGTACCCTGCTGGATCTTTGTCATGACAGGGAATTAATTTCTTCATCTCTAGAAGTTCCATCTTTGTGATCGGAGTGTATACAAACACTCGCTGCATTTCGCCACCCGCTCCTCTGACTGGGTGGACTTCTCGTAACGGATTCTGTCTGTCTATGTAGAATGATTTACTTTCTGGGGGTGAGACATGAACGAAGTGCGGGTTCAAGAACATTCTATATTTATGGCGTTGTTCTAGAATGACACTAATTAAATCGGTACCTAGACCTCTCCATCTGTACTGGAGTAACTCGTTCAGGATATCATGTAACGGGCCTGGATCAGAATGTTGACCCTCATACAAAGTAATGAGGTGCTGGATCATATACATACCCACCAGTCGTTGCTCGGCTGGGGGCATTTTCAGAAACATTTGTGCCACTATTTCGTCTGAAAAAGTGGTAGAATCAGTAATCCATCGGACTGCTGACCGAACTATTTCTTGTTCATGCATAGTACTTAACTCACTATAACCGATTCGTGATTTCAGAATGTGATCGGTAGCTTGGAATACTTGTTCTAGGGAACCTTGTTCTGGTGCTGAATGATGGGAAATTGGCTTGTGTTCTGGACGTAAATGGCGATCTGGAAATCTAGGTTTTCCTACATACGCTATTCTGGCGGTATTCTCTTCGTCTTCTTCTTCAGGATCAGAGGTACTTTCTTTCTCGCTTACTTGTGCTGCTTTACGCTGTTCGTGTATCTTTATTATCTCTCTACGGATTTTCTTGTACATACTTTCCATGGCACCAATGGTATTGTGCTTTCCTTCGGCTATATTATCACTCCACTTTGTTAGAGTTTTCATTTCTTCCGGGTCTTTAGACGGATGATCCTGTTCTCTTATTAGACAGTTAATTAAGAACTTTAATATCATGCGCTGAATCTCGGCTTTCCTTTGAGACATGGCATCACTAATACTTTGTGGGTCATCCCCTGTACGGATGAAACGATATATCCTGTCTAGATCTTCTTTCATACTCGGTAGGGTGACTAGATACTCGGTCACTCTCCTTACGCGTACGGAATATAAAACCATATTAAACTCGCCTGGAACTGGGTCATAGACACATTCGCCAAGGGTTTGCCTGATCTCTGCAACAGACTTATTATTTTTAGGAGTACGCTGTGATGCTTGAGCATGTAATTCGAGTGCTGATAAACGCTTGTATGGCGGCGGGGTTTGAGGAAGACCTCCTCCTGCAGCCCCTAAACTAGAATCATCAACTGATGCTTTTCGTCCTGGCAGGGTGGGTAATTGTAACGTGGGCTGGACTTGTATGGCGGGCTGACCCGGGGGGGCTGTTAAGGGCACCCCGGTGTCTGGGGGAGTAGGAATTACCTGATTTACAGGGACTGGCGGAGCGCGGACAGGATTTACATATTCAGGGATTGTGTCGTCCAAATAGGACGAAATAAAAATATCAGCTGCGGTCGGTTTGTGACGTAGCTTGGTCGGAACTAGTGGTGGCGGGAAATTACTGGATGCCTCCGGGGTCGCTTTTGGCAAGCCCTCGGCAAGAAGAGGATACATACCCTTAATGAGGGCGTTCCTCTGTCTGTCTGATTGCTCAGTTCTAACTCGTTCACCTATCTCGATTAATTCCCTTTCTTGGGCTCGTTCTTGGGATTCTCTACTTAGTTCTGACTTTCTGATTTCTTTTTCGGTTCTTTTATGAGCTTCTTTGCGCCATAGCTCAATGGCATCTTTCTGTGATTGTCTGGCTTTCTTTTTCCATAATGCTTCTTCTACTCGCATGATGCATTCGGCATCCCATGTACCCGATACGGGCCATCTATACTTTTCTTCTAACTGTTTGGTATACTCTACCCATAAATCTAGATACAATATGGCACTTATGCCATGTTTCTGATACATAAAGTGACCTGGACTGTCCCTGGGCGGGACGGGAACTGCTGCTTCCAGCAGACCCTTTCTAGTCTTTAACTGACGTAATTTTGAGAAGAGCGGCATGACTGGACTATAATCTGGAAATAATACAATACACAATAAACACGATACTTATTCCCCCATCCATACCACGACATTAAAATACATGAAGGACATTTAAAATAACAGTTCGAACAGAATACTACCTGGAAATACTGAGAACAGAACACTTGAAATTTCTCGAGAACAGAACTGACTAGAACAGAAACTAGATGCACTGCTGAAACAGTACGAAACTTACCGGTCTCTTAAAGAGACACGTCAGGACCCGTATCCACCGAAGTGAACACTTCGTTTGTGGGACTGTGTACCACCAACCCACAGACCAGAGTCAATTAAATTGACCCTGTCTAGATACCACCCCAGTAACGGTACTCACCGGGCAGCAAGAACGGAAGGCCTCAGACTGGACTGGACTGCTACGACGACGGACGACGAACTTCGGACTTCAGTTACGGGTGGACCTCCGGATACCTCGGACCTTGGACTCTTGGCTTGGGCTCTGGTCGGGACTCGCCGCGTTCCTCCACCGTCTCGTCTGGATGCTGGACCGCCTCCTCCGTCTCCTCCGTGGGCCTGAGGGATACTTGAGCAGAAATATCTGCCACTGCGCAGAAGAGTTCCGTCACGACTGCAGAGGGTCAGGGGGTCGGCGTGGCTTCACCGACGCGTGGGGAAAGGGCAAGTCCCTGATTGGGCGCCATTATGTGGTATATAAATAAATAATACCGGATCTATTTTTGAATGAATGAATGAATAACAGATAGCTCAATAAATAAGAGTCAAAATTCGAGGTAGTAGGAGTTTTGCAGGTTTATTACAGCATAAGGACAGGAACAGGACAACCTGCACGGACTAGGATGGCAAGCCTGGCAGCGCTGCCGTGGTCAGGGTCTAGAATGGCTCACCAACAGGATCGGAACTGGGAACACTTTTTAATAACAATACATGAGCATATATACATAACGCCAACACATAGCATTACATTGCAGTGGGCGTAGCAGTGGGTGGAGCAGTAGGTGTGACGCGTAGCAGTCGCGAAAGATAAGGGCTAAAGAGGGTGTAACTGGGTGTGCACATAGACATGTGATGCAAATGTAACAGAATATGTCATGAATGGGCGGAAACATTGGAGGGGGCTACCTAAGGAGCCGGGACCTCTAACCTGATGGTGCGCGCAAACTGGCAATGACGTGTTACTAGGAGAAGCTGGGGGCTATGAACTCTGTGCTAGGAGCAGAGACTAAAGTCTGGAGGGTCGGAGCGACATGTACCTAAACCCTATCTGGTATCTAATGTTTAGGGAACATGTTGATATAACTAGAAGTCATGAGGGGAAAAGCTAACAGACTCTAAGGCTAGAGCATGCATTTATTCTACATGTAGTGCGTGATGAAGAATATTAAATGACCATTAAATACAGTATTTCTCTTAACATGGGGCCGAATAGGCTAGACAATGACGGAAACTATTGATGCAGTTCAGTAGCTTGGGAATGCAGAGAAGGAGGACTAAACTGATAGCTGGAATCATAACATAGTCTTGGCAGACTCAGAGGCAGAGCCAAGCTGCACCGGGCACTGCGAGGCAGGAAGTAAGTGAAAGGTCGAGGATACAGGTGGGGGCTGGATCGCTCCTCAGCGAGGCTTCAGGAGACAGGAGCTGAATCTGATGTCCGGGCCCTGTTGAGGCCTAGAAACGGGGACTTTCAATGAATTAACGTGCACACTGAGAAACGTGGCAACATAACTTTACATAGGCCTGATATTCGTAGTATTCACGAGGACTGGGAAATGACATACCAGAGGTGGACACAACTATAATTGCGTCTTGAATCGGACATGGGGAATACATATGCATATTGGTCATGCACACATAACATATGATGGATGACACGTAGTGACACAGAACATGGCAAAATTTACTTTTCCACATACAGGGGACTGCTCTCTGGTCTATATGGAGTAATCATCGGTGTGCCCACTCAAACCCCACCATGGCCATGTCCTGAACCAAGTGGCAGACTGCCCTAGGTAGCGATTACGCCCTGGAAGATTGGGCAGACGCGCTTCACTCCCAGTCCTCAGGAAATTCTGTCACAAATTCTTCAATCAAGCAATCAATCAATCAATATGTACAGCGCAGCTTGTCAGCCATGAGGGTATCCAGTCACTGGCATGGTCCAGTGGTTCAGTGGAAGAGCCAGGTCTTAAGTGACTTTCTGAACTCCGGTTGAGACATGGACATGGAGGTCTACAGATATTGGGGAGTTCATTCCACGTCTATGCCGCTAGGTAGGAGAAGGAGGAGGTGTCTGATGGGCTGGTGAAAGTTCAGGCAGTGGTTCATGTATGTGAGTCAGCAGTTTATTAGGGCCTTGTATGCCTGGGTGATTCATTTGAACTGGCATCTCTTCTGAACTGAGAGCCAGTTGAGATCTCTGAGGTGAGAGGTTATGTAGCTTAATCGTGGGAGGTCGAGGATGAGTCTGGCCACGGCGTTCTGTATGGTCTGTAGCTTTTGGAGGAGGTGGGCTGCAGAGAGAGCATTGCCATTGTCTAGTCGGCTGGAGATGAGGGCTTGAGTGATGGTGCGTCTTATTGTGCAGCATGAATAGGATGAAGAAGCAGGATGAGGAGACAGAGTTGACCTGGGGCATCATGGGTAGTTTGGTGTCTAGGATGATGCCTAGATTTCTAGAGTGATCAGGTCCATGGGCCACCAAGAGACGTCCCAGGGAGAGCAATTGTTGCTGAAGATCAGAACCTCTGTCTTGTTAGTGTTGAGCTTCAGGCAACTGTCCCTCATCCAATTTGCGACATTGGTCATGCAGTAGTTGAAGTTGGTTCTGGTGTTCGTGGAGTCTTCGGGGAGGGAGAGGATGAGTTGCGTGTCATTGGCGTATGATATGATATTGAGTCTGTGGGCTCTGACCATGTCGGATGTCATTGGTGGTCGCAATTAGGACTGTTGCGGTGCTGTGGTTGCTGTGGAATCTGGTTTGGGAAGAGAAGAATAGATGGTTCCATTTCAGGGGGGTGGTGATTTGTATGTCGATGGCTTTTTCAAAGAATTTAGTAGGAAATGGTAGCAGAGAAATGAGTCAGCAGTTGAGTTCACTGTGGTCGGCTGATGGTTTCTTTAGTAGGGTGTTGACCTCTGCATACTCCCAGTCGTCAGGGAAGCTGGCTGTGGCTATCGAGGTTTTGAAACTTGCAAATATCAAGGATCCCCTGTAAATGGATATTGTTAGACCTGACATCATTGGCGTGAGTCTTCCTTCTATTTTTGACAGATTAACTCCTGTGTTTTGATATGTTTTTGCTGGATTTATGCTTTGGGCACTGTGCCACTGCTAATCAGTGCCACAGTGCAAGTGCTCCCTATGTTAAATTGATGTACTGATTGGTTATTCCACAATTGGGTTATTTGATTTACTGTCAGCCCCTAGTATCGGGAAGAGGTGTGGCGCCGCGGCCAAGGCGACTGACGCTGGAATCTGGGGACCACGGTTCGATCCCCGGCTCCGGCGGCAGGTTAGCCCAGCACCATGTGACTCTGGGCAATAGCTCGCTTAATCTTCCCGACGGCCCCCAGCGCCTAGAGACCCTTACGGGTGATTGTGCGCTTTACAAATGTGGACTTTACTTTACAGTGCACCATGTGTGCCCAGGGCTTGTAGATCAAATGCTGCTGGTGGGCTTGCAGCACTGGTTGTGCCACCCACAGAAGAAGCCTGTAAAGTGTGTCTCAGGCCTGCCATTGCAAGGCCTGTGTGCAGTCTAGCACTGCCATGTCGACTTGGCCAACTGCACCCACTTGCCAGTCCCTACATCTTCCCTTTGCTTCATATCAGACACCCCTATGGTAGGCCCAAGGGCAAGGTGCATTGTAAGTATAAGGTAGGACATGCTCTGATGTGTGTAGCATGTTCTAATAGTGAATTACAGCCATTTTCGTTTTTCACTATTGAAGGCTACCTGTTCTCATAGGCCAGAATGGGCAGTGACGATTGTTACATTCTTATAATCCTAACTGACTCAGGGATCATGGTAGAAATTCAAATTTAGTATGCCTGAACTCAGAATAATAAAATACATCTTTTAGTAAAGTTTATTTTAATATTCTGTGTTTGCAAATACCACCTTTAGAAAGTAGGTATTTGCTTGCCTAACCATTTGAGCCCGCCTCTGCTGAGTTGTGTATTTCTTGTCTGGGTTTGTGTCTGACAGGGCTGGGGAAATTCCAGGAGACAATCTGGGACAGCCCAGTGGTGAATAGGGAGATTTACATCCAGATGGGAGGGGGAGAGTGCACCTGGGACCTGAATAGGGCTGGGCCTTCCCTCTACAATGCTGGCTCCACCCCCTGTGGCTTGTCTGATGTCTCTGCCCTGCACAGTGAAAGGAGAAGTGGAATCCTGTCAACAGAGTGCTCCAGAGCTGTATCTTCCCTCCCCTGTGCTTGCTCCACCTCCTGTGGGGCGGCTGATGTCTCTGTCCTGCACAGTGAAAGAAAGAGGAGAGTCATGTCAACAAAGTGCTCAGGAACTGGTTCGAACTAGGCAGAGGCCTCTCTGCCTTCAGAGAACAAAGGATTTTGGGGTATAAATATTGGGACCCAGTCCCACATACTTAAATCACTTCTGGAACAAGAAACCTTTCTGCCAAGGAGAAGAACCAAGGAAGCTGCAGGAGTTTGGACTGACCCTCTGCCAGTGGGCTGTTTGCTGGGCTGGCCTGCAGTGGTTGCTTTATTGCCAAGGGAAAGGAGAAGGAACTTTGTAAGGACTTTCAACTACAGAATATTCTCCAAGGGCTTGAACTGTGCTTGCCTCCTGCTGAAGTCTCAGGGCCAAAAGACTTCACCTCCAGCTCCCTCGTGAATTTCCTTGCTGGGAATTCTGACTCAGTCACTTGCGTGCTGCTGGGAGCTGGAAGCGCGACGCATCGAGCGAAGCGTGTTGCCGCCGCAGCTGAAATCGTCTCAACGCCGGAGAAACGAGCCTTCGTCGCATCTCCCTGGAAGCGTGTGTTCATCGAAGCTGCCTGCTGTCGCATCACCGGCGAAGCATGACGCCATCGAGAGAGTCGCCATCGCATCGCCGGAGAAGCGCGTCGCAGGGCCTGTCACGGCTCCAAAGTACAGAGTCGCCGCAAGGCTGCCAGGGCGTTGTCGCATCGTCATTGCATCGCCGCATCAAGGGCGCCATCTTCTCGCATCGCAACTGGATCATCGCATCGTCATCGCATCGCATCAAGGTGCCATTTTGCGCCACACACCAGGCCGAGAATCTACGCATCACCTCCGCACCGGTAAGGCTCACGACGAGTCCCCTACTCTGCGCAAGCATTGAGGAAGGACGCAACCATTCCCCCGAGTCACAGAACCGATGCATCTCCCCTTCTGCGAGTCATTTTTTTTACTTTGCGTTAGGCATCCAGGTACTTTGTTGAGAACTTTGTCGCATCTACCATCAACTTGAACAAAGAGACTTTAATCATCTTTTAAGTAATCTTAAGTGTAGTATTGTGGATTTTTGTCGTTTTGTGTTTAAGTCTATAGAAAGAATACTTATTTTTATAAAAACCTGTGTTGTGTCCATCTGTAGTGTTATCACTGTATTACTGTGTATTCGCAAATGCTTAACACACTGCCTCTGAGATAAGCCTGTCTGCTCGTGCCAAGCTACCAAGGGGGTGAGCAGGGGTTATTAAGTAGTGTAATCCCCTTATCCTGACTTAGAAGTAAGGGTCCCTATTTGGACAAAGGTGATAACCATTGCCAACTAGAGATCCCCAGATCTAACATTGGTGGTCAGCGGTGAGGATTTGGACTTTGCATTTGTGTTTCATATACAGTGATTGGTGTACATTACTAGTGAGTGCAGACCAAACGCGACCACATACTTTTTTTTACAATCCTTTTTCCTTGGACTGTTAGTTTTTCCTGAAGACTACCAATTTTTACTACCATGAGTAAACCAGCATCTGTTGCATCTATGGATCTTGATTTTGAGAAAGAGAGGTTGGAAACCTACACTGTGAAACAGCTCAAGTATCTCTGCAGGAAATTGAAAGTTCCTACACCAGGCATTTCTAATAAGGAAAACTACCAAAAGGAGCTGAGGCCTGGGTAGAAGCTAGAAATGCCCCTGATCTTGTGGTGGAGCCTGTTGGGGATGCAAATGGACAAATTGATGGGCAAGAATTTCCAGAGAGGGGAGGGGTGCCGTCCCCACCTGGCAGCAGCATCTCTTCCAAAAACCTGTCCCCCAGGCAGCTGGAAGATAGGGAGAGAAATAGGGCACTCCAGTTGGAGTTGGCTAAGCTTAAGATGGAGGGTCAGAAGGCAACAGAGAATAACAGGTTGTCTTTGGAAAGAGAGAGAATGAGAATGGAGCATGAGAGAATGTTGAGGGAGTTAGAGATCAATGCCAAGGGCTTAGAAATCAATCCCTCTGGTGGCATCGCACCATCTGTGCCTTCAGAAGGCAGGGTACATATCCCCAAGGATGTCATCAAAGATTTTCACAAAGGTGAAGATATTGGGCAGTGGTTTGCAGCCTATGAGATAGCAATGTTGGCCCACCGGGTCCCTGAGAAGGATTGGGGAGCGGGGTGGTGGGGCCACTTTTTAACTGAGGGTAGGGATACTTTGTTAGACTTGCCCAGTTCTCATAGAATGTCTTTTGCCCACATGAAGGAAGCACTGATGATAAGATATGGGTTAACTCCAGAGCTCTATAGACAGAGGTTCAGAAATTGTAAGAAACTGGAGGGAACCACTTGGGTAGAATATGTGTCTTTCTTTTGCAGAGCTATGGATGGTTGGGTGAGGGGTAGCAATGTTGATAATTTTCATGAGCTCTATGATTTGATTGCTAGGGAGCACTTGTCTGCTAATTGTTTTCCAGAGCTACGCCAGCACCTTATTGATTGCAAGTTGACTAATGCTAGAAAGCTTGCTGAAGAGGCGGACCGCTGGGTCAGTAGCAGGGTCCACAAGGGTATTGTGGGAGACTCCACTAAAGGTGGGCAGGGTCCCAAGCAGAAGAGTGGGGGGACAAGTGTAAACAGAGGGAGTTCCAAAAAGGTCCCCAAAGTAATTCCCAAGGGAACGAAGGCAAGGGTTCCCAGCCTCCCCCTGAGTAGAAGTCAGGACCCCCGACAGGTAAACCTGTTCATAGGGGGTCTGTTACCTGCTTTCAGTGTAAGCAGGTGAGACACTGTTGGCATGATCCCCAGTGTCCTCAGAAAGGACAGTATGTGCCACCCCGTGCACCACCCCGTCAGATGGCCAGTGTAGCCCTGGGTGGGGAAGAGATGGGTGCTCAAGGTGGGTGGGGTCCCGCAGAAATGTGCCTTGTCTCATTAGGAGACTTTGAGATGGTCCCTAAAACTCAGCTGCCTGAGAACACTAAAAAATACAGGCAGTGGGTGACCATCAATGGCTATAGAGTGGAGGCTCTCAGAGACACAGGAGCAAGTGTGACAGCTGTCAAGTGTCACTTGGTCTCTGAAGAGCAGGTAGTCCCCAATGCATTCTTCCCAGTTGTTGCCGCTGACAACACAGAGAGCCATTGCAAGGTGTCTCAGGTTCCCTTTGAGTGGGGGGGGGGGGTCTCTGGTACTCTTCAAGTGGCTTTGAGGCCATCCATGCCTGTTGATTGTCTGTTAGGAAATGATTTAGAAAACTCCCCTTGGATGAAGGTGGAGAGGAAGGCGCATTTAGAGATGTTGGGTCTGCCTGAGTGGGCATGTGTGACCACTCGGTCTATGGCAGCTAAGGGTGTTCAAGAGACCCTGGAGCCTGAAAATATGGTCCAGGGACCTGTCTTAAAGAAAAGAGGTAAGGGGAGCGGGAAACCAGCCTCTATTGTTCCCACGGTCCAGGAGGAGGCAGACCTTGAGGGGGATGCCCTGGTACCCACTGGTGAGCAAGTTTCTGAACTGGGGAACCTACCTGAGCTGACCCATTGGCAGCAAGAAGGGGGTCCCTCCAGGGAGGAATTTTGGGAAGAGCAGCAGAAGTGCCCTTCTCTTGTGGGTTTGAGGCAACAGGCCACAAACCAGGCAGCAGGTATCAGTCTGGATCACATTGGATCTACTGGGAGAATTGTCTCCTGTATAGCGAGCCTAAGGTTGCTGAACCTGGGTCAGCCCGTGTGCTGGTGGTACCCCAGCGCTTCAGAGCCTTCCTACTGGGTTTGGCTCATGATGTTCCTTTAGCTGGTCATCTGGGGCAGAACTAAGTTTGGGTGTAAAATCCGTTCAGTTCGCGAAATTTGTGGATTTTTGGCAATTTCGCGGTTAGCGAATCCCGCAAATTTGGCCAAAAATCCGTAAATTCACAAGCTTGCGGATTTTTTTGCTTGGTCGCGTTTGAAAAATACAATATGGCATGCGCGGCGTTGACTTACCGTGATTCTGAGTCCGCCGAGTTGTTTTTTTCCCGGTTTGCTTGTGCTGCGCCAATTTGGATCTTGCTGCGTGATCGCGCGAAAGTTTTTCGACCGCAATTACGTCATCGCGGTCCGCCATCTTGCACAGCGAGAGTTTGACAACACAAGTACGTCATAAGGGCCCCGGATCACGCATCACGGGAGTAAACAATGCCGAACACGTAGATGCGGCGCGCAGCTGACTTCCGGCGGGAGATTTGAACAGCTCGCTTTCCGAAACTTGCAAAAATTGCAATTCTGCACAAGAAATCCACCGCAGGCAGCATAAACCTTCTGAAAATCATGATTTTTATCAGAATAACTCCTCAGATTGACATTTGGCTGCACTTTCTTGCGCAAGGAGTCCATTTGTGGGGGGGGGTGGGAGGAAGGAAGTGCCCCAGAGTCTCCAACTTCCTGTTCCTGTCCAGCAGGCTCCTCCCAGTACTTTGTCCTTCTCCTGGTCACTTTTCATTTGGATCTGGAGCTGGAAGGATTACTTTTTGTGGCTGCCGCTGGATATTTCTATTTGAGGACTTTGGAGTTTTTGGATCACTTTTGGATTTGAGATTTTACAAGTAAGTTGGTGTTGTTTGTTTGGGGCATTGCAGTTGCTGCAACTACAATTTTAAAACTTTTTCACAACTTCAAAAAAATATATATTGTGGGTAGCCACAGTATCCAGTAGGCCCAGGGTTAGTCATGGGTGCATGATTCAACTGTTTCTGTGAGTTTTGTTAAACTTAAATATCATTTATGTAATGGAATTGAATAGCTCACTGTTATATGTGGATTTTTTTTTTATTTTGGGGCGCCTGTAAAGCCACACTAGCCAGTAGGCCCAGGGGTAGTGAGTGGTGCATGGACCAAGACTTTCTGTGGGGTGTCTTGAATTTAAACATCATTGAGGGCATGGATGGCATTGGATTGTGGTGATTTTTGTGTGTTTTCAACTTTTTGGGGTGGTATTGGGGCCTGGCCATGTGGGTGGGGGCCATCTTGAGGCCTGTCCAGGCAGGGCCTGGCCATGTGGCTGGGGGTCAAGGGGCCATTTTGAAGCCAGGCAGTGTGCTCAGGCCTGCACCCAGTTTGCCTTGCTTTCATCCATTAGGCCCAGAGGTACTCAGTGGTGCATGGACCAAGTCTTTCTGTGGGGTGTCTTGAATTTAAACATCATTGAGGGCACGGATGGCATTGGATTGTGGTGATTTTAGTGTGTTTTTTTACTTTTTGGGGTGGTGTTGGGGCCTGGCCATGTGGGTGGGGGGCATTTTGAGGCCTGGTCCAGGCAGGGCCTGGCCATGTGGCTGGGGGTCAAGGGGTCATTTTGAAGCCAGGCAGTGTGCTCAGGCCTGCACCCAGTTTGCCTTGCTTTCATCCGTTATGCCCAGGGGTACTCAGTGGTGTATGGACCAAGTCTTTCTGTGGGGCCTCTTGAATTTAAACATCATTGAGGGCATGGACGACATTGGATTATGGTGATTATTGTGTGTTTTTTTTACTTTTTGGGGTGGTGTTGGGGCCTGGCCATGTGAGTGGGGGCCATTTTAAAGCCTGGTCCAGGCAGGGCCTGGCCATGTGGCTGGGGGACAAGGAGCCATTTTGAAGCCAGGCAGTGTGCTCTGAGCCATAGGCGTGCACCCAGCCTGCCCTGCTTTCACCCATTATGCCCAGGGGTAGTGAATGGTGCATGGCCCAAGGCTTTGTGTGAGGCCTCTTGAATTTAACCATCATTGAGTGCATGGATAGCATTAAATTGTGATGATTTTTGTGTGGTTTTCGACTTTTTGGGGTGGTGTTGGGGCCTGGCCATGTGGGTGGGGGCCATTTTGAGGCCTGGTGCAGGCAGGGCCTGGCCATGTGGCTGGGGGACAAGGGGCCATTTTGAAGCCAGGCAGTGTGCTCTGAGCCATAGGCCTAACCCAGCCTGCCCTGCTTTCACCCATTATGCCCAGGGGTAGTGAGTGGTACATGGACCAAGGCTTTGTGTGGGGCCTCTTGAATTTAAACATCATTGAGGGCATGGATGGCATTGGATTGTGTTGATTTTTCTGTGTTTTTCGACTTTGTGGGGTGTTGTTGGGGCCTGGCCATGTGGGTGGGGGCCATTTTGAGGCCTGGTCCAGGCAGAGCCTGGCCATGTGGCTGGGGACAAGGGGCCATTTTGAAGCCAGGCAGTGTGCTCTGATCCATAGGCCTGCACCCAGCCTGCCCTGCTTTCACCCATTATGCCCAGGGGTAGTGAGTGGTGCATGGACCAAGGCTTTGTGTGGGGCCTCTTGAATTTAAACATCATTGAGGGCATAGATGGCATTGTATTGTGGTGATTTTTGTGTGGTTTTCAACTTTTTGGGGTGGTGTTGGGGCCTGGCCATGTGGGTGGGGGCCATTTTGAGGCCTTGTCCAGGCAGGGCCTGGCCATGTGGCTGGGGGTCAAGGGCCCATTTTGAAGCCAGGCAGTGTGCTCAGGCCTGCACCCAGTTTGCCTTGCTTTCATCCATTATGCCCAGGGGTAGTGAGTGGTGCTGCATGGGCCAAGTCTTTCTGTGGGGTGTCTTGAATTTAAACATAATTGAGGGCATGGATGGCATTCGATTGTGCTGATTTCTGTGTGTTTTACGACTTTTTGAGGTGTTGTTGGGGTCTGGCCATGTGGTTGGGGGCCATTTTGAGGCCTGGTCCAGGCAGGGCCTGGCCATGTGGTGGGGGTCAAGGGCCATTTTTGAAGCCAGGCAGTGTGCTCAGGCCTGCACCCAGTTTGCCTTGCTTTCATCCATTAGGCCCAGGGCTACTCAGTGGTCCATGGACCAAGTCTTTCTGTGTGGTGTCCTGAATTTAAACATCATTGAGGGCATGGATGGCATTGGATTGTGGTGATTTTTGTGTGATTTTCGACTTTTTGGGGTGTTTAACTGATGTTCCTCTGGCTTCCTTTGCTTTTAGGTGCACAAGAGAACCACCAGTGCCAGGAAGAAGTCCTGCAGCGGTGTGTGCAGCACAACGTCACATGACGTCACGTGTGGCCACAGACAAGACAACTCAGCAACTCGTCCAACTGCGGCCTGCTGTTCTTACATCTGAAGAAGATGGGCCCAAAGAAAGGTGGCCGTAGTGCCTCAGCGAAAAAAGTTGCCAGTGCCACTGCCAGTAAGAAGGAGCAGAAGAAGCAAGTGGCACCACCTACCAAGGAGACTGGTGGGCCCACCAACACCTTTTTTGGGAGAAAAAAGACTACGCCTGCAGCAGCAGCGGTGTCCGCCGATGACCAAGCTGGAAGCCGCACCTCCGCTTCATTGGGCTCAGTGCCACAACGCCAAGTTAGGTCCAAGACCATGAGTGCTGCTGAGGCAGCCACATTAGTTTCTCAATCACCATCGACCAGTGATGTTGGCTCATCACAAGAAAGTACCATCCAATCAACGCCGGGTGTAACTCAGCTAACAAGTGTTCAACAACCACAGGTGCAACGACAACCACAGGTGCAACTAGTACAAGCGCAAGTACATGGGCAAGGAGATGCGCAAGTACATGCGCATGGAGAGGCGCAAGGAGAGGCGCAAGTAGAGGCGCATGGAGAGGTGCATGGAGAGGTGCAACTAGATGTTCATGGAGCGGCACAACTGCCTACAACGCTTGTTGCTCCAGAAGTAGGGGCACAACAGGAAATCAAGATTCAAGTGGAGGTATCATCCGAGGAAGCCACTCCTCCTGATGATGATCCATTGTCTTCCAGATCCCCAGCAAGAAAAAGGTCAAGGAGGGCTACTACTACTACAAGTTCTTCTTCAAGCCCCCTTCATTCTGATTACCTTGATCTTGATTGGAACCCACCAATGCAGTCTGAGAGTGAGGCACGCCATGAGCCGGCAAAGGTAGCTAAGCCTAAAAGGAAGGTTCCCGCAAGGCTTCGACTTATGGGTGATGACGACGAACAAGAAGTGGTGTCTTCTGCTGCTGATGAACAGTCTGATGACGACCCAGTCATCACAGTCATCACTCAAGCCCCAGCGTGCAAGCAGCAGACAGACATTTTCACCCTATCCCGAATAGCTGCTGAGCGGGATGTGGGCGGCGTGGCACTGGTACCACCACCAACGCAGTTAACTACAACACCAACACGACCTACAGCTTCCATATTTTTTAGTCAGAAGGGCCGGCAGCGACCTCCATCCAGCTCGACCTCCATTACCTCAAGTAGTAGTGCTGTAAGTGAACAACAGAGTCGAATTCAGCCACACCCATCCTCCACTTCATCTGGCATTGAAACTGAAAGTAGCACCTCCACCACCAGCAGACATCTCCAGTCCCCAGTTTGGGACTTCTTTAGTGTTAGCAAAAAGGCGGAAAACATGGTCGTTTGTTCGATTTGTAAAATATTAGTTAGTCGGGGTAAGCTTGGTACCAACTATGGTACCGGAGGCCAGAGAGGTCATCTCCAAAAACACCACACTATCCAGTGGGATGCGCACCTAAGAAAGATCCAGGAAGCCAAAAGTAAAACTGATCCAAATGTATCCATTCACATTGCATCTGATGATGATGAGGGGTTGATCGTGTAGGGGGGAAGTCAAGAACCGACCGAAATTTTTTCTGGTACACCCAGTACCCCTGGCAGCAGCACTGCAGTGGTAGCGCCCACACCCTCTACCCCTGCAACATGTATGAGGCACACTAAGAGTCTGGGAGAGACACCAATGCGAAAAAGTACATAAATGAGCCTAACTGGTTTGAAGAAGGATGCATCATCATCATCATGTAAAACGGTCCAGACCACCATTAGCAGAATGTTTTGGTCGGATGCGCCATTTGAACGTAACCACCCAACCAGTCTGTATAACGAAAAACTGGCCAAAATGCTAGCGCTGGACCTTCTCCCTTTTTCTTTCGTGCAAGAGGTGGGTTTTCTAGAATTTGTGGCAACAGTCTGCCCTAAATGGAAGGTTCCTAGCCGGTCCTATTTTGCCAGGGTTGCTGTTCCAGCACTACATCAAGATGTGCTGGAGGTGATTGGCGCAGCTATTCTGAAGAGTGCTGTTCACACTATCCACCTGACAACAGACATGTGGACCAGTTGCCAAGCCCTTGATTACATGTGCATGACTGCACACTGGGTCTCTTTTGCAGGGGTTAAAGACCAGTTAAAAGCAGGTGTTGACATGGACACAGTTTTTCAAGCTACTCGGAAACATGCAACAGTAGCCATGTTTGCTATGGAGAAAACTCATACTGCACCTAACCTTTTGGAGGAGTTTGATAGGAAGGTCTATGAACTGCTGCATCCAAGAAATCGCATGGTTGGTTATGTTTCCACGGATAATGGCAGTAATATAGTTAAGGCCATGCAGGATGGTAACTACTTCAGAGTGCCGTGATTGGCGCACAGTATTAACGTCGTGGAGCAAGATTTCTTGAAAAAAGAAAACACAGTCAGCAAGTTACTGACCACCTGCTAAAGAATCTGCACACATTTCAGCCATTCTTTTAAGGCCCAGAAGCAGCTGAGGAGCATTCAACATGAACGTAGACTGCCAGTCAAAGGACTCATCCAGGAGGTGGCAACACGTAGGAACTCAACCTTTTACGTGCTAGAGCGTCTGTCTGAGCAGTGGGGGGTAATAAATGACTATGTCTATAAACTAGGTTCTACTATGAAAGACATGAGGCTAGAGTTGGAGGAATGGAAGCTAGTTGGAAGCCTGACAGACATGCTTCGTCCTTTTGAGGTCTTCACGTATGAAGTCAGCAAGGAGGACTGTTCTTTGGGCAAAGCTATCCCATTGTTGCGCATGCTAGAGCACCAACTGAAGGCGGTGTCTTTAACGTTCCGAGATGATGCTGAAAAGCAAGACGCATATCAGTTGGCAGAGAGGTTATTAAGCCGCCTAGTTTACAATGAAAGGCTTAAAAACATACATACAGAACAACATTACATTTGTGCCACTGTTCTGGATCCACGGTACAAAAAGGCAGTGGCCAGCAAAGCATTCATTCCTTTTGATGAAGCAGATGTTTCAAAGTACAAACATTGGCTAGCTGTGTCAGCCACTCGGTTCGAAAAAGAGCGGCAGAAAATTGAAGGAGCCGGCAGAAGTACAACTGAATCAGCAGGCCATCCGGCGTCAAGTTCAACTTCTGAATCTGTTGCCGAAGGGAGTCACTTTCCCTCACAGCCTTTAACTACACCAGCAACCGTATCATCATCCTCACCTGCACCAGGCCCAGCCATAATATTGTCGGAAGCGGATTGGCTAACTCATCAAGGGTTTGCTCGTTCCAGTGATGCAAAGGCCACAGATGGTACGCAAAGTGGAGCAACTCTGAAGAACCTTGAGTCGATGGTGCAGGCCTATCTGGATGACCCAACAGAGGTCTTTGTTAATCAGAACCCATTGCTGTATTGTATAGGAAAAGGCCTCTATGGCGACTGATCACCAACTTGGCTCTAAATTATTTGTCTTGCCCACTCTCAAGTGTGTCTTCTGAAAATGTTTTCAGTGCTGCTGGTGCCATTGTAATTTCAAAAAGGACCCGCCTCTTGCCCAAAAATGTGGAGAGGTTAACACTGATCAAGATGAATCAGCACTTCATACCACCAGATTACAAAATACGTGAATGCACGCAGGAAGAAGAGGACAATGACTTAGGTGACGGAAGTTCTTCTCTGTTAGCTGACCTACTCCAGTCTAAATTCATAGGGTTTGAGGACGAGCTCTACTTCCCTGACACCGAGGCCTGAAAATGACTTCCTTTTTTTTCGTCCTTATTCACTTTTATTCCTGTGTGTCTTTCTTTGTTTTGCAAGTCTTACCACAACAAACCTCTAATCACCTAATCACAAGTCCATCAGCAGCACGGTCTTCATCTTATTTCCTTATTGATTTGAAGGTGCCGCAGTCTGCATTCCTGAGGTTCACAAGTTCACAATTCAATCATGCTCCTCTGTCCTCCTCCTCCAGACTCCCCCTGTCCATTTCCCTCAAGGCAGATGGCTGGATTGCGCAGAATCAAGACACTTTGTCTTCGTAGACGAGTCCCCTCAAGTGGGACTGGAATTACTGACTACATGCTTGCTGATTGCTGACAGTTACTTCTGAAATTGACAGGAGAGGCTGCCCTGTGGTCCCTCACTTTCAGAAGAAGAAGCGGACAAAAAGTGGAACAGGTAATGAAGAATGAGAAGAAGATGGCATGCAGTGGACAGCAATGGCTGTCTGTGTCTGATGAAAGCAATTGCTGTTTGTTTGTTGTGCATGGAATGAATCATATGTCTTCTGTTATTATTTAATCTTTTACACACTAAATGTAACTCAAGTCTACTCTGCTTTTTTTTACCTTGTTTAATTCAAATTGTACTTCAACTGCAGGGGCCAATACGTTGCATTTTCCAATATGCAAAATGCCCCTGGACTTACAGTTTGCCAATATACCATGATGATTGATTAAATATTATATCTTTTTTCTTTACAGTCACTCACTGGGATAGATGGATCATCAGCGTCGGTTTAGGGAAGAACTATGGCCAATTCATGAGTGTCAAACAAGTAAACCAGTCTACAACAACTACTACAGCAGAACTACATGTCTGTCTAGTCGTGGTATGGAGTGGTCGAGGCAGTGTAGTGTTGTTATGCCAGGCAGATTACAGAGTACAGCAGTTCATGTAAAATTGGGGCTATGTAGCTTGCTGCATACAATTAGATATGCTTTGTCTCTCTGTGTCAAAGAGCCTAGGTATGCTACATCAGGTTGCTTCACTCAGTGGTGCCTGCCTTGAGCGTCTGCATGGCCCTGCCACAAGCATGGGCCAAAAATCTGTTACGCTCAAGTGTTTGCGAATTTTCGGCAATTTCGCGAGATTCTCGGATTGTGAATTTGCCGCCGAAAAACCATAAATTTCGCGAGCGGAACGGATTTTTGTTTTTGGCCCATGCTTGCGGCAGGGCCATGCAGACGGTCAAGGCAGGCACCACTGAGTAAAGCAACCTGGTGTAGCATACCTAGGCTCTTTGACAAAGCATATCTAGGGTTTAGGGTTCAGTGCAGTTTACTGGGGTTTTTGGGTTTAATTAATAATTTGGTAGGGTTCCCGGAGTCTAGGGCTCAGTGCCCGATGCAGACTCGTTCATAATGATGTTGGCAAGGTTTTAGGGGGTTTGGCGTTTTTTCAGAATTGGCCGAATTGTGGCCTTTTTTGGTGTTTTACGGGCGCATGTGTTTGGTTGAACTAGTCGTACACCTTACAGTGGATCGATTTTGTTCTGCCTTGCTGAGATTCTTGGGAATCACTGGAACAAGTGTCCTGGTAAGTTTCAAGAGGATCGAAGTAGTGGAAGTGCTGAAAACAGCACTTTTTTGTCAAGGCGCGATTTGAGATTTCCCATGTTTTGGGGACAGCAGTATTGCATGTTTTTGGAGGGCTGCTTGGGGGGGTTCTAGATTTTTAGGGGTGGGTTAAGGGGTCTGGGAGCACTGCTGGGAAGGTCTAATTTATTTTGATTGCAAGTGGTTTGAAGAAAATATATGGTGGAGAAGGGGGGTTTGGGCATAGTTGCAGACAGCCTTTTGGCACAATTTAAACTGAGGCCTAGCAGCATTGCATGTTTTTAGGGGGCTGCTTGGGGGTGTTCTCCATTTCTGGGGGTGGGTTGGGGGGTCTGAGAGCACTGCTGGGAAGGTCTAATTTTGATTGCAAGTGGTTTGGAGAAAATCCATGGTGGAAAAGGGGGGTTAGGGCCTAGCTGTTAAGCGCTTTTGGAGCGATTTTCAGGTAGGCCGCTGTAGATTTTCTGTGTGGCATTTTCCATTTTTGCTTTTGGCCTGTTTGGGGGTGTTCTACTTTTTTGGGGGTGGATTGAGGGGTCTGGGGGCACTGCTGGGAAGGTCTAATATTGCATGCAAGTGGTTTGGAGAAATTACATGGTTAAAAAGTTTTTCTTTTTTAGCTCACTTGCGTGTTTTTGGGGGGCTGTTTGGGGGGTTCTAGGTTTTTGGGGGTAGGTTGGGGTGTTTGGGAGCACTGCTGGGAAGGTCTAATTTTGATTGCAAGTGGTTTGGAGAAAATCCATGGTAGAAAAGGGAGGTTACGGCCTTGCTGCAGAGCGTGTTTGGAGCGATTTAAAGGTAGGCTTCGCTGAGAATAGCACTCCTGCGTGTTTTTGGGGGGCTGTTTGGGGTGTTCTCCATTTCTGGGGGTGGGTTGAGGGGTCTGGGAGCACTGCTGGGAAGGTCTAATTTTGATTGCAAGTGGTTTGGAGAAAATCCATGGTGGAAAAGGGGGGTTAGGGCCTAGCTGCAGAGCGCGTTTGGAGCGATTTTCAGGTAGGCCGCTGTAGATTTTCTGTGTGGCATTTTCAATTTTTGCTTTTGGCCCGTTTGGGGGTGTTCTACTTTTTGGGGGTGGGTTGAGGGGTCCAGGGGCACTGCTGGGAATGTCTAATATTGCATGCAAGTGGTTTGGAGAAAATCCATGGTGAAAAGGTTTTTCTTTTTTAGCTCACTTGCATGTTTTTGGGGGCTTTTTGGGGGGTCTAGGTTTTTGGGGGTGGGTGGGGGGTCTGGGAGCACTGCTGGGAAGGTCTAATTTTGATTGCAAGTGGTTTGGAGAAAATCCATGGTGGAAAAGGGGGGTTAGGGCCTAGCTGCAGAGCGCGTTTGGAGCGATTTTCAGGTAGGCCTCTGTAGATTTTCTAAGTGTGGCATTTTCCATTTTTGCTTTTGGCCTGTTTGGGGGTGTTCTAATTTTTTGGGGGTGGGTTGAGGGGTCTGGGGGCAATGCTGGGAAGGTCTAATACTGCATGCAAGTGGTTTAGAGAAAATCCATGGTGAAAAAGTTGTTCTTTTTTAGCTCACTTGCGTGTTTTTGGGGGGCTGTTTGGGGGGTTCTAGGTTTTTGGGGGTGGGTTGGGGGGTCTGGGAGCACGGCTGGGAAGGTCTAATATTGCATGCAAGTGGTTTGGAGAAAATCCATGGTGGAAAAGGGGGGTTTGGGCTTAGTTGCAGACAGCGTTTTGGCACAATTTAAACTGAGGCCTAGCAGTATTGAATGTTTTTGGGGGGCTGTTTGGTGGGGTTCTCCATTTTTGGGGCTGGGTTGAGGGGTCTGGGAGCACTGCTGGGAAGGTCTAATTTTGATTGCCAGTGGTTTGAAAAAAATCCATGGTGGAAAAGGGGGGTTAGGGCCTAGCTGCAGAGCGCGTTTGGAGCGATTTTCAGGTAGGCCTCTGTAGATTTTCTAAGTGTGGCATTTTCCATTTTTGCTTTTGGCCTGTTTGGGGGTAATCTACTTTTTTGGGGGTGGGTTGAGGGGTCTGGGGGCACTGCTGGGAAGGTCTAATTTTGTTCTAAAATCGCAGTTTACACTTTACACCTAGCTTGAGGGGAAAGATCCGCAAATTTCGCCCACACTTATTTATCCTTGAAAAGGAGACTCAGAGTACGCACTTTCGAAATGATGCTTGTATGTATTGTAATACTGTCGACTCTGAAACTTAAAGTGTTATTTTTTCACTACACAGCGTACCTTATATTTTTTTCTCCGTGGTGTTTTATTAGCACTTCCTGTTTTTCCATCAACAATTACATGCCGGATTTTACCCTGTGCAATGGGAAAAAAGAATGAACTCAGGCTTACCATTAGTGAGCCGCAATTCAGCATCCGCCAGGCAGGCAGTGGACAAAGTGTCTTATGGTCCCCAACATTGATCGACGGAGCGTCAGATGGAATGGAGGAGTACCGCGAAAAAGAGGAATGGCTGGATGCATGCAACTTCCCAAATTCAACAGGACAACTACAGCAACATACAGTTACAGTATCCATCTTCATTCCTACTTATCTTTTAAGTAATGTTATTGCTGTGAACTTCTATGAGTGTGACTCTGTGCATTTGTTTGCTCTCTGCTTCAATTCATCCCTCCAGCCAATGTATACTTTTTTCTTTGATATTTTTTTAAACTAATTTAATGTACTAAGTGGTTCTTCTCTCTGAGAGCAGATAGGCAAGTGAAATTGTGTAATTACTGCAGCCCTGTACTGTCACATTGTTTCTTCATAGTTAGTAAATTGTAGAAAGTACTACTTACTTTTCAAAAACCTATCCATTTAGCAAACAACTTCATGCATGCAGTAGTACATGCACTTCTTTTATGTGCCTTAAAAGATTTATGGATAGCTTCGTATCCAAAGATTTATATGTATGTGTCTTGTAAAGCGCACTGCTGCCCTGAGGCGTCGTGGCGCTGTAGACCGCTGGGGAACCCGTCCTGGCTATCCCTGTGAGATGGTCCCTACTGGGTATCTCCAAGGTGAAACCAGGCATCCCCTGGCGAATGTGGGGGGCCGTTGTAGAGATGAGGCAAGCTAATGCCCAGAGTTGCCGAGTGTGATCCCTGGTTAGAGTAGGCACCGAGGTGAGAATTATCGAGTCCGCTGACCCTGGTCCACGACCCTGCCGCGTCAGGAATACATTTGTTTATCTTCTTTTGTTGTTTGTCCATGCTGCACTTTTTTTTTCCCTCTCTCCACAAAACTTTCCCCACAAACCCCATTCCCATCCAAGTTTCAAACCCTAACCCTCTTCCCCCGGGCTGTGTGGTTTTCATTGAGGTGTGAGTAAATTACAACAATAATTCCACACACTGGCTGGGGAGGATACGGTGCAAGCAACCTCCTCAAATCAATTTTAAGGCGGTAGATGAATCCTAGGATATTGTAATTCTGGTTAAAAAAGCGAGTATTTTAAAATAAATTCTGAATTTCATGCCCACCATCGATTGGATCAATCGCCAACATCATCCTCCTACATGTCAAGAAGACTTGTTGTTACGCTGCTGTGTCACTGTTCTTGTTGTAGCCATAATCATCCCTGCAATTCTTTTTTCCCCATACTTATCTTCAGCATTGCTTAGGCTACTGTTCCTTCTAATACTCCTCTCAGGCCACTCAATGTCTCATTTTTTTACTTTGTTTTTCACATGCTGCTACTGCTAGTGTGGTACCACTCCTACTAACACCACAACAACGGAATTTCGGTCCGGGGTGGCTTAATCGCCATTTGCCATGCAGCCAGCGCTGTGCCTAGCTCTATTCTCAAACACGAATCACAGGTAAGATAAGCATTTTAGGGAGGTAGAATAATGGGCTAGGACTCGGAGGAGAGACTTACAGTAGTACTAGTAAAGTACTAGTAGGCCAATTGAATTCACTAACTCTGTTAGTGGCACTTTTGAACATTTTTGGACGTTTTAGATAATTCATGCTGGTAAGTTTGAGGAAACCAAACGTGCCGTAACCCCCGCCCACCACCCAACAAAATAACATCAACGCGTACGCTATGTTGAAGTATGTAAAATAAATAATTGTATTTACCCTAAAAAAATAAACTAGTCCACCCTTCCCTAAACCAAACAATTGTCCTTTTCAAATAGTCCTCTGAAAAGTCCCAAATAATCCCCAACTCCTGATTCCCACCTCCCCAACAGTCTTTAAAAAAGGGGCAAGGGACAACTTCCTCTGGCGGTGTCCTGTAGACAGGTGGTCCCACAGCTCTTTGCGGAGGTCCCGCAGCTCTTTGCAGAGGTCCCGCATCTGGCGTTGTTGTTTCTCAGCCAAGCGCTCCAGGAAGTCCATCCTTTTTCTGATGCTGCACAAATGTGTCATCCAGGCTTTGGGGGGGCATCAGTTGTTTTTGCTGCTGTGCGGCGGCGGTGGGAGGCTGTCGGGCCCCGGCACCATTTAGCTGGAGGCTGCTGGCTGGTGGACCCGGGGGCACTGGAGGAGGATGCAGTAGTTGCCGCCTCCTCGTCCTGCTCCCAAGCCCACAGCTGCCGATATTCAGCACAAATGGCCTCCAGCTTACGGGCCCTGGCCCGGACAGCCATCTCCTTCCGGGTGAGCTTTTGTTGCGGAGCATCTATATGAAGAAAGAAAGAAAAATACTGTAGCCAATAGTCCTTAACATTAACTCAAAATAATTCATCAGAAAGTTGGCTCACAGTCAGGAACACTAGCAACTTGCAAGCACAGTATAACATTTTGGCATGTATCTTTCCGCCGTCTTTGTAGGCCTGTGACATTAGTGGGAGTTTCATCAATTCTACTAGCAGCACTATGGACTCACTACTACATAGTCAGAGAGTCAGAGACTACACCAGTCTTCTTCTTTTTTTCTCTTGTTTTGCAAAAGAAATTACTTGTACGTGAACTTGTGGTAACCTAGCCGGCAGCATGATGCCAGCTCACTCAGCTTGCACCTAAGAAAAACAGACACAAGCCATGATGATGCAGACTCGCATTACTTTAAGCAGTACATGCAGGTGGTGATAGGGAAGCTCTTACTTTTCTATGGGGGTGGCACTGGCCATACTTGGTTACATCAAGGGCTACTGCTCAATGTAATTTATATTTCGCACTGCCCCCCCCC
The DNA here is from genome assembly GCF_964261635.1 of Lissotriton helveticus. Classification (NCBI taxonomy): domain Eukaryota; kingdom Metazoa; phylum Chordata; class Amphibia; order Caudata; family Salamandridae; genus Lissotriton; species Lissotriton helveticus. The sequence goes on along the minus strand of NC_136071.1, from coordinate 891,592,088 downwards.
CCCCCGGGCCTTGACTACTACAAAAGGAAAATGAAGATTATTCTTTTCTGATCCTATATCCTGCCGATCACATGATCTTTGCTGATATGATGGATGGCTTTAGGTGCTTTGTTTTGATAGATTAAGTGAACAACAGCGATAGTCCACCCATGACACAACTGAAAGAAAATTATTAACATAGGGAGTGAGTGTGGTACCCATAATTGCCGGAGGAAGGGACTTTACTTGATATAATGTCAACTATACAATACATTGACAATAAATGCTGTGCTTGCAAAGTAAACTACTGTACTGTTAGTCAAGGGAATATTTCTGAACAATCACAACTTCTAGTATTTGGATTTCCTCAGCTTTGCTACTCTGGCACGGACATGCTGTTCAAAGTAACACTCTTCATCCACTGAGCGTCTGCTCTACTACATACACCTCTGCTATCTATGAGGAAGAAGAAGATACCATCCAGGCTCCCAAAGTAAACGTCTATCATTCTTCTTAATATCTCGACTGTACCAAGTTTACTTTTTCTCAACAACCAACTAACACCCTTTTCAGTTTATTTGGTAAACCACCGTCTTGACTTGCATTTGAGTTTGACCCAAATGATATATTGCAATGCACACCACACATGCATTTTCTCTGATTCACCCACACAGGCAGTCATCTTTTCTTTCTCCTCCAACCATCCTTGCTTCAAGCAGCCATGCATGTGATTCCTTCCTATCAGCCACCTCTGCCTGCATTCAAAAACAGGTATCGTTCTTTACAGTCATAAATGTTACGACTCGCTCGTCCTTCCTTTCGCCCTTCTTTCCCTTTTTGTTCTTCACATCCCTCAAGTTCATCTGATATGACTTGGCTTCACGATAAAAGTTTCCCAGCTGAGTTGAAGTCATAGAGGGGGCCATTGCTTACCCGAGAACCACCACCGCTAATGCTATGGCTAAGTCAAGGTTGACTGTCTTCTCCGTGATTGGCAAAAATGTAGTTCTAAATTAGTAACTGTTCTTAACAGTACAGTGTACTTGTACTAGTGTACTGTCTACTGTACAGTACATCATACACTCCTTTGCGAGCCTACTCAAAAATGTCAATAAGTAAGGAGTATAATAACTTACCACCGTCCGCCGCCACTGAGCCTTCCCCCCCAACTCCTCCTGGTGGCACTTGTTGTGGCTCCGCCCCATCACCTGGAGTGGACCCCTCCGCACTGCTGGCCCCGGACTGGTGTTAGGTGCCGCATCCGATGTTGTGACGTCTAGAAGAAACGTCATATTTTCAGATGCCATACACCACCCCCTATGTCGTCTCGTAATGAAAGAAAATGTTAATACATAACCAATTTTTAATTCTTGGGAATGAAAAAAAGTGACGGTTTTGGGGAGGGTGATAACCTTTTATATGGTTAGCCATTAATAGCTACACTTTTTGGCACAACTGATGAATGCTTGCTTTTTAACGTGCACCATTTGTATAATTACAGACAGAAGATTCCATTGCCCTTCTGCCAACAGGACAATTCACCACCTACTCCTCATCACCAGCAGTACTTTAAGTACTTTAAAGAAGGTGGGGGCTCCCGCACAGTTATTCTAATAATTTGATGTGTTAAGCTATATTGATTCAAGGGAATGTGGTTTAAACTTTAACGTCATCTATCTCATCACCAGTGTTCGCTCGCAATACTGTGCTATTAAAAATGAAGAAATAGTTTTTTTATTTCTTATTTGAAAATAAAACTTTAAAACTAACAAACACGGTGTGGTTTTTGTTCACGAGTGAGTGAGCGGAAGGGTTTGAACTTTGAACTACTGCACTGTGCAGGCATGTTTCCGTGACTCTGATAGGTTGGGACTCGGCGGTAGTCTTCTTCTGTTCTTCTGGGTCGTAACGTAATCATTGGTCAGAAACACTAGATAGTCGGTCAGGGGATTGGGGGTTCAACTTCTATTTGGACTGAGGTATGTGGAAAGTCGAACTGCACCTATCATCAACAATGTCCTATTTCTCTTGTCCATACTTCTGTATGTGCAGAATAGTCCCTGAAAAACTAGCGGTATGGTATGTGCTCCTATCAAATCAAAAAAGCCAACTACTAGCTTATTATTGTTGGACACATTGACATTTTGTTGTTGGAAATTTTCAAAGCACTTACATTAAGAAGACTGGAATAGACAGCAAGGGCAACCCAGAGGACTGCACTCAGTGCCTGGATCAGAGTTTTGTTTAACACCGTTTGCCGACTGGGCAAGCTTAGCTACCTACACAGACCAACTCATAATAATAGTAAATAATAGTAGTAGCACAGAGAGTGATGGTAGAGGCAGGATAAGAATGTAGAAACAGTCTACAAGAAGATCAAAGACTATTTTGTAAAAAATAGAATTAGGAAACAATTGTGAATGAATAGGACCTGTAAAAGTTAGGGAGATATAATTATTAATATTAGCAACAGAACAACTTACTGGGGCAAGCAGAAGAGCCTGAAGAGGACCGTTCCTGCCCACCTTGTTCCGCCGGAGTTTCAGTCTTCTTGCCCCTGGGAGGTGCTGATGATCATGAAATAAACACAAACATGGATGATTGTTTTTTTTAAATAGTTGATTTCTTTGCCCACAATCTAACATTATCTCGGGGAAACAAATTACCAACAATTGCACTACATGTATTGACTGACCTATCTGATCTGGTCAACTAGGAAAGATAGTACAGTATTGCTGGATTTGCAGACCGTCTACTTGGAAAGTTATGTAAATCACTAACTAAACCAACAACAAAAAGGTTCTACTTTGACTGCCAGCACTCAACAGCACGCGACCTGACAGACACAGTCCGTCATCATGATTGCAGGTCACTGCAAAAATGTCCTACTACTAAATAACAAGTCATAATATACTCAACCTCTCAATCCACCACTATCTCTTCTTACTGGCAGCAGGAGTACAAAGGAAGGACTAGACTTGAGTCTCTAGTCTCTCTAGCATTACGCAGTTCTGCTCTCAAATAAGCACAAAGTTGCAAACAAGTAAGCATAGTGGAAACACCACTGAGCAGGCAAGCACCTGCAATCACAGAATCTATTTAAACATTAATTTACCTGCAATGTAATCGAATTGGCAGCATTCTTGCTCTTCGGGAAAAACATATATTAGCAATATAACACAGAGCAGAAGAAAACAAAGTAGTTATTAAATAGCTACTCACCAAGGCCAGGGATCTCCACACCTAGCAGGTGGAGCAAGTCCTGCTCGCGGTCAAGGAAGTCCGACCACCGGTGCGTCGCTTGATGGTAGGTGCGCCGGACCCTTGACTTCCTCCGCATTGGCCCGGCACACCTTAGCCCACAGCTGGCGACGCTCCCGGAGGCCATACCCTGACGTGAGCCTGCCCCCTGCTGTCACGGTCTTGGGGAGGTGGTGCTGCACATAAAAGATTAGTGCAGCCACCTCCACCGGGCTGAAAATCTCCCTGGCCGTCACATCCTCCCCTCTTAAGCGCCCGCAAGTGAGCCGGCTACGGGATGCAGGACCCTTCCCCTTCGGATCTTTGCCGGCTCCCTTTGCCATGGTCCTGGACAGTAAAGTAAAATTTGGAAAAAAGGAAAGAATAGGGAAAAAGTAAAGAAAAGAAAAAAGAGTTAAAAAAGTAGTTTTAAAGTAACCAAAAGTAGAAAAATACACAAAATATAGATGTAGAAAAAGAGAGGGATAGAAAATGAGTAAAAAAGATTTTTAAAAAACTTCAAACAAAAAAAGGATGGCAAAGATTCAAGCTGGATACAAAAAGCATGCCCAGGACCATAGAAATGAATGAAAAACGGACGCGAACACGTAATTGAGACCCGCACGTAGGAATTGCACAACGCGAGCACGCAACTGGGGTCCGGAACCGGAAATACGCAACGCAAACACGTGAAACAAGATGGGCCTGCCAATTTACGACCGCATGGGTAAGTTCGCGGTCATTGCGGTGAAAAAAAGCCCGCGAACACGCACAGCGCCCTGCGAACATGCAAAAAAAAATGTGCACAAATTCGCGAATTTTGCGGAACGCGAATTCGCGCATTTTGCCCATACTTAGGCAGAACAAGACCTTTGAAAGGTTTGTCTCCCACTTTTATTGGCCCCAGATGCGGAAGAGTTCAGATACTCATTGTAGGACCTGTCACACTTGCTAGGCAAGTGGGAAAAGTGGAAGGAGGCACAAGGCCCCTCTCCAACCTTTCCCTGTAGTCAGTACCCCCTTTGAACGGGTGGGCATTGACATTGTGGGGCCACAGGACCCCAAGACTGCCATGGGCAACAGGTTTATACTAGTCTTGGTGGACCATGCTACCCGGTACCCGGAAGCCATTCCGCTCAGGACAGTGACGGCCCCTGTGTTGGGACGTGCACTGATGGGGATCTTCTCCCGTGTGGGATTCCCCAGAGAGGTTGTGTCTGACCGAGGTACAAACTTCATTTCCAATTAAATGAAGTCTCTGTGGAAGGAGTGTGATGTTACCTACAAGTTCCTGAGAAACAAGGGGGAGAGCAAGGGATGGTGTTCACCTGTGGTGAACGGAGAATACTCCTATTCCCCTGGTCAAAGACTTAGTAAAACAAATGGAGGAGTATCACCCGAAGAAAAGCTGAAGGTTTTCCTAAGGGGGGGTTTTCAATGATGAAAAGGAAGAATTCATCCTTTTGTAAGAAACCCCTCACTCACCAACCTAGTGGTGACATGCTTCATCATCGGTGTCCACCCTGGTGGCCTAGGGTCACCAGGGTGTGCTTCGACACCTGTAGTACAGTGGAGCAGGTTGTGAATGTAGGTGCAAAAATAAATGTTAAAAATTGTCCTGGTTTAACTTGAAAAAATGAATTTTATTTTAAAGCAACTGGACAATGTTAAAAAGCAGGGGGCGAGATACTGGAAGGGGAGTTACGACCAAAGTATCTCTATATGTGTAGTTGTGAGTTGGTCAACACGTTTCTACCATATGGGTAAATACCCAGCATTCGTCAGGACCATGAACAAGGAGATGGACGGTGTGGGCCCCCTAAAAGGCACACCCTATCCTAAATCCTTTGTACCTCTTAGCAAAATTGGCAGTGGTAAGGTGCTCAAAAAATGTTGTTGAGCATATGAGATTAAAAAGAAGCAAAAACCTGTGGAGAAGAGAAAGTAAACAGTTGTCAGGCGTGATCATTCTTACTAGCCTGTTACGTCGTGCTGTGTCTCAGTGCTTTCATACTTCATGCCACGGTGATTCGGAAAACTTCTAGTGATCAGCAGAGTGATGATTAGGTGTCCGTGGGGGGCTTACTTAGGTGCCAGGACAAGTATACGTATCAATAAGTGCGTGCTCTATCGCATGCATTATTTTTATTGTTATTACAATTCCTCATTATCTTGTAAATACCACACACGGCGCGATAACATATTTTGTATAACCGACTATGGTGGTCAGGAAGATTAGGGTGCGAATTTTGCCCGTAATGTAGGAAATGACGTACAAGGACTTACAAACATGTAACATTAAGAGGCACACGTGTACTGCATGGCAGGTTGAAAGGTTTACTGATTATAGTGCTTTCACATGCTTCGGCGGGCAAGGGGTAGGCTCATCTCGCGGTACGACATATTCTGCAATGATATGGAATATGTACTGATAGTGAGAGGCGAGTCCGTTAAGTGCCGAGTGGCGGGGCTAGCCGCCTCGGTTTTAACATGGTGAGCGGTAGATGCCAAAGTGGAAAATGAGGAGTTCTGTGGGAAGAAAGGGTACAATTTACTTACAGTTTACCGATGAGGAGTAAGGCCAATAACCTACTTCTACCTTCCGCTGCTCGGCTAGTAATGCCGGGCGGCTGGGTATCGGTAATAAGGAGAGCGTTGCATCCGGGTGCGGTCACGTGGTGACAGCGTCACGATCCCGCGAAGGAAAGTCGGAAGGGCCGCTTGTATCCATCGAGATAGGACGCCGAGCATAGCGCATGCGCAGGCTCGAAAGTGCTGAATGCATGTTTGTTGGGATGCAGCAATGTAATGAAATTAAACCTAAAAAAGATCTTTAACTTAAAACAAAGGTTGAGTCATTGACAGTAGGGGTTGGGCTCATGTGGGGTCGGTAATGCTCCATGCTGAATAGTTGCATTGGAGCAAAAAAAAGATGTGATTAAGATCACTGACAATGACTATGCCCTGGGAAAGTATTCCTTGCGAAGCAAAGAAGCACAATTCAATCCCAAAATGATGTGGGGTGGGTTTTTAACACAGATCAGGAATGGGGTACTGGTAAAGTGTCAGCCATCAGAGGGGAATGTTATCAGCGTATTGTTCATAGGACAAGGGGAGACACATTTTACTTTAAGACAGATGTCCACTGAATATTGTCATTCAGGCCCATCTTGTGGGTTGAGAGTCTATAAATCCATCGTTGTTCCTTTTCGAAGAGACGGGATGGTACATTGGGACCAGGTTGTATTTGTTCGATCACTGTCCACTTCATGTCATTCGGGGTGTGGTGTGCCGCCAGGAAGTGGTCTATGAGTCTGGTTGTATTTTTCTTACATCGGATGGTACTTCGATGCTCACAGATGCGTTGCTTTACCTTGCGTGTGGTCATTCCGATGTAGGGTTTTCCACATGTGCACTTGATCAGGTATATAACATTGTTTCTATTGCAATTGGTGTGTGATCTTTGTTACCAGACTTTGCCTGCTTCAAGATTTAGAGTCTTGGTGTTGTCGGTGAGGTGGCATACACTGCAATCTCCACACTTTGAGTGTCCTGTGACAGGTGGGAGCCCCCATATCTGTGTGATGCTGGGGTTATTGTTGGTTATTGTAGTCTTGGGTCTGGTGTTTACCAAGCTGTCTTTCAAACTTTGCGCTTTTTTATATGAAAAACGTGGTTTGTCCCATTTGAAGTTACCTGAATTGATTATGGACCAATGTTTGTTTATGCTTTTGCTTACTTGGTTAGATATAGCGTTATAGGTTGTGACGCATGTGAGAGGTATCGCTTTGCTGTTTTTGATTTTATCCTCCAGTAGGGCTTGTCTGGGTTGGTTTCTTGCTCTTTTCTGGCATTTGTTGATGATTTTGGACGGATAACCTCGGTTTTTCAGTTTCTTGGTGAGGTCTTCCGCCTGATTTTTGTAGTCTGCCAGCTTGCTACAGTTTCTTCATAGTCGCAGATATTGGCCATAGGGCAGGTTTTCCCTCAGAGGGCGGGGATGAAAGCTCTCATATCTCAATAGGTTGTTTTTGGCTGAGGGTTTGAAATGGGTTTTGGTTGTAAGGCTGTCATTTTCTCTTTGAATTTCAATATCCAAAAAAACCATTTGGTTCTTATCTGTGCTATGTGTGAAGCGCAGGTGTGGGTCGCAGTTATTGAGCCACGTTATAAATGACATTAAAGTCTCTTGTGGGCCTTGCCAGATTGTTAGAACATCGTCTATATATCTTCGCCAGAATTTTATGTGGTCAGTGTAGGGGTTGTCAGGTGATAAAATGTATTTTTGCTCGAAATCGAACACATAGAGCCCCGCTACACTTGGGGCAAAAACACTGCCCATTGAAGTGCCTCCTACCTGGAGGTATAGGGATCCTTCATATTCAAAAAAGTTTCTTTTGAGGGCAAGTGTTGCACATTCTATGATGAAGTGTTTAGGCGTGCGGTGGTCCCAGGTGGCATCTTCCAGGGTTTTTTTCAGAACGTTTATGGTCGCATCCTGGGGTATGTTGGTATAGAGGCTTTCGATGTCAAATCTCACTAGGATGGTGTCTTCCTCCATTTTGATGTTTTCTAAGAGTACTAGTAGACTCTTGGTGTCCTTCAGGTATGTGGATGTTCCTTGAACAATGGTTTTGAGAAGTAAATCGCAGAACCTGGATAAGGGTTCTAGTAATGAACCTATGCCTGATACAATCGGTCTGCCTGGGGGGGGGCAGTTTGCCTTTATGCATTTTTGGTACCACATAAAAGTATGGGATTTTGCCTTCAGTTTTGCTCAAATAGTCAGCCTCTTGTTTTGAGATGTGGCCTGCGGCTTCTGCTGTTTCCACCAGGTTTAAGATTTCAATGCGTAGATCTTCTGTCGGGTCCGTTTGGAGTGGTTGGTAATTCCTAGCATCTCCTAAAAGACGTCTGCATTCTGCATTGTAATCTGATTTGTCCATTAGGACAAGGCCTCCGCCTTTGTCCGCTGGTTTGATTACTATGGTGTCGTCTTTTTTTAGGTCTGATATGGCATTGTTCTCTGCTCTGCTGTTGTTATAGAAGAGCGCTGTGACTGACATGGATTCTATGTCGTTGAACACTGCCTGCTCAAAAGTGTTGATTTCCACAGGAATAGTGTGTGGAGGTGGTACGAATGTGGATTGTGTTCTCAATCCTGTTTCGTTGATGATCTCTCCCGAGTTATTGGTGTTTGTTTTCTCGAAAAAGGCTTTGAGCTTAAGTTTTCAAAAAAAAGTCTCAAATTCACAGTGTAGTTTAAATTAAACCACTTTTTTCATATAAAAAAGCACAAAGTTTGAAAGACAGCTTGGTAAACACCAGACCCAAGACTACAATAACCAACAATAACCCCAGCATCACACAGATATGGGGGCTCCCACCCGTCACAGGGGATGTATGACGTTACAACGCATACTTTTACCACGCATACCTTTACAACGCGGTTTTTACATCGCAAACCTTTACAACGCATAGCGCTTAGAGGTGCTGGATAGTGGTAAGTATAATTTTCTATTCCAACTCCAGTCCCCGTAGACACTAGGGAAGGTGTTGGATAGAAAATTAAACGTATTTCCTATCCTAGAGCGCCCCCCAGCGCAATGCGTTGTAATGGTTTGCGTTGTAATGCCTGCGTTGTAATGGTAGTGCGTGGTAAAAGTTTCATTGTAAACGTTGTATACCGTCACAGGACACTCAAGGTGTGGAGATTGCAGTGTATGCCACCTCACCGACAACATCAAGACTCTAAATCTTGAAGCAGGCAAAGTCTGGGAACAAAGATCGCACACCAATTGCAATAGCAACAATGTTATATACCTGATCAAGTGCACATGTGGAAAACCCTACATCGGAATGACCACATGCAAGGTAAAGCAATGCATCTGTGAGCATCGAAGTACCATCCAGTGTAAGAAAAATACAACCAGACTCACAGACCACTTCCTGACGGCACACCACACCCCGAATGACATGAAGTGGACAGTGATCGAACAAATACAACCAGGTCCCAATGTACAATCCCGTCTCTTCGAAAAGGAACAACGATTGATTTATAGACTCTCAACCCACAAGATGGGCCTGAATGACAATATTCCGTGGACATCTGTCTTAAAGTAAAATGTGTCTCCCCTTGTCCTATGAACAATACGCTGATAACATTCCCCTCTGATGGCTGACACTTTACCAGTATCCCATTCCTGATCTGTGTTAAAAACCCACCCCACATCATTTTGGGATTGAATTGTGCTTCTTTGCTTCACAAGGAATACTTTCCCAGGGCATAGTCATTGTCAGTGATCGTAATCACATCTTTTCTTTGCTCCAATGCAACTATTCAGCATGGAGCATTACTGACCCCACATGAGCCCAACCCCTACTGTCAATGACTCAACCTTTGTTTTAAGTTAAAGACCTTTTTTAGGTTTCATTTCATTACATTGCTGCATCGCAACAAACATGCATTCAGCCCTTTCGAGCCTGCGCCTGCGCTATGCTCGGCATCCTATCTCAATGGATACCAGCGGCCCTTCCGACTTTCCTTCGCGGGATCATGACGCTGTCACCACGTGACCGCACCCGGAAGCAACGCTCTCCTTATTACCGATACCCAGTCGCCCGGCATTACTAGCCGAGCAGCGGAAGGTAGAAGTAGGTTATTGGCCTTACTCCTCATCGGTAAACTGTAAGTAAATTGTACCCTTTCTTCCCACAGAACTCCTCATTTTCCACTTTGGCATCTACCGCGCACCATGTTAAAACCGAGGCAGCTAGCCCCGCCACTCGGCACTTAACGGACTCGCCTCTCACTATCAGTACATATTCCATATCATTGCAGAATATGTCGTACCGCGAGATGAGCCTACCCCCTGCCCGCCGAAGCATGTGAAAGCACTATAATCAGTAAACCTTTCAACCTGCCATGCAGTACACGTGTGCCTCTTAATGTTACATGTTTGTAAGTCCTTGTACGTCATTTCCTACATTACGGGCAAAATTTGCACCCTAATCTTCCTGACCACCATAGTCGGTTATACAAAATATGTTATCGCGCCATGTGTGGTATTTACAAGATAATGAGGAATTGTAATAACAATAAAAATAATGCATGCGATAGAGCACGCACTTATTGATACGTATACTTGTCCTGGCACCTAAGTAAGCCCCCCACGGACACCTAATCATCACTCTGCTGATCACTAGAAGTTTTCCGAATCACCGTGGCATGAAGTATGAAAGCACTGAGACACAGCACGACGTAACAGGCTAGTAAGAATGATCACGCCTGACAACTGTTTACTTTCTCTTCTCCACAGGTTTTTGCTTCTTTTTAATCTCATATGCTCAACAAAATTTTTTGAGCACCTTACCACTGCCAATTTTGCTAAGAGGTACAAAAGATTTAGGATAGGGTGTGCCTTTTAGGGGGCCCACACCGTCCATCTCCTTGTTTATGGTCCTGACGAATGCCGGGTATTTACCCATATGGTAGAAACATGTTGACCAACCCACAACTACACATATAGAGATACTTTGGTCGTAACTCCCCTTCCAGTATCTCGCCCCCTGCTTTTTAACATTGTCCAGTTGCTTTAAAATAAAATTCATTTTTTCAAGTTAAACCAGGACAATTTTTAACATTTCTTTTTGCACCTACATTCACAACCTGCTCCACTGTACTACAGGTGTCGAAGCACACCCTGGTGACGCTAGGCCACCAGGGTGGACCCCGATGATGAAGCATGTCACCACTAGGTTGGTGAGTGAGGGGTTTCTTACAAAAGGATGAATTCTTCCTTTTCATCATTGAAAACCCCCCCTTAGGAAAACCTTCAGCTTTTCTTCGGGTGATACTCCTCCATTTGTTTTACTAAGTTACCTACAAGTTCAGCACTCCTTACCACCCACAAGGAAATGGGCTGGTTGAAAGATTCAATAGGACCCTTAAGGGCATGATCATGGGTCTTGAAGAACCAATGAGGCGTAAGTGGGACGTCCTCTTGCCATGCCTTCTGTTTGCCTACCAAGAGGTGCCACAAAAGTCTCTAGGGTTCAGCCCCTTTGAGCTTTTGTATGGTCACCCGGTTAGAGGACCTTTAAGTCTGGTCAACGAAGGCTGGGAGCAATCTCCCAGGAAACCTCCCCAGGATGTATATACCTACATGCTGGCCTTCAGGAACCAGACTCGGCGTTTCAGGGATCTCGCTCAGGCGAATCTGGAAGCCAGCCAGGAAGAGATGAAGCAGTGGTACGATCAGAATGCCACTCTGATTTAGCTTCAACCTGGACAGAAAGTTTGGGTCATGGCCCCTGTGGAGCCTTGTGCACTCCAGGACAGGCAGACCGGTCCATACGAGGTGGTGGAGCGCAAGAGTGATGTCAACTATCTGGTGAACTTGCGGTCTCCAAGGAACCCTTTGAGGGTCCTTCATGCTAACCGCCTGAAGCCCCACTTAGAAAGGTCCGAAGTGGGCATGCTCCTAGCAACAGATGATGGAATGGAGGAGGGGACTGAGCCTCTTCCTGACCTCCTGTCGGCAGCAGAGCAAGGTGGGTCAGTGGATGGTGTCAGCCTCTCTGCCACACTGACCCCTGATCAGCAGCAAGATTGTCGCCAACAGTTGCGGCAATTCTCTGATCTATTTTCCTTGGTTCCTGGTGTCACAGAGTCGTGCGTCCATGATGTGGACACTGGCAACAGTCCTCCTGTGAAGCACAAGGCTTACAGAGTGACTGACAAGGTTAGGGCTTACATTAAGGAGGAAATCTCCAAGATGTTTGCTTTAGGGGTCATTGAGTCCTCCAACAGTCCTTGGGCCAACCCAGTGGTCTTGGTCCCAAAGACTGCCTCGCCGGGTGCCACACCTGAACTCCGGTTCTGTGTGGACTACAGAGGGCTCAATTCAGTCACCAGGACTGATGCACACCCCATCCCCAGAGCTGATGAGCTCATTGATCCGTTAGGGGCTGCACCATACCTCAGCACATTTGATTTGACGTCTGGGTACTGGCAGATCGCCTTGACTGATGGGGCTAAGGAGAGGTCAGCATTCTCCACACCAGATGGGCACTACCAATTCCGGGCTATGCCCTTTGGGATGATAAATGCACCTGCCACCTTTCAGAGGTTGGTCAACCAGGTTTTGGCTGGACTGGAGGATTTAAGTAAGCATGGGCTGAAAATTCAGTCCGCTCGCGGAATTTGCGGATTTTCTGCGATTTTGCGATCCGCGAATCTCGCAAATCGCGGTAAAATCCGCGAATCAGCGGGGACGAATTTTAGCCAAGCACTTACAGGGTTACAGCAGCAGGTGCACAAGTTGAAGCTAATTTTTTGTAACCTTTTACAAAAGTGTTACAAAGAAATTAACTTCAACTTGGGCACCTGCTGCTGTAAGCCTGTAAGTGCTTCCTGGCGCCTCGTTGCCTACTTGCAACTATTCTCTGACCCTGCTCTGACCCTTGAAGCAGGGTCAGAGAATAGTTACAAGTAGGCAATGAGGCGCCTGTCACGAAAATTAAACCTCAACAGGAAGCACTGATAGATATAAAAACAAGCATTTGCAATGCAATAGGTCTCGCATTAGGAAAGTTTGAGCTATTGGTCTTGTAAATGACAATTTTTTTTTATTTATGAGTTGGTTTTGAAAATAGCTAAATTAATAGCTTTGTCATTTACAATGCCAATAGTTATAACTTTCGCAAATGTGACACCTATAGCATTTGTAATGCAACATGTTTTGTATTTACGTGACTTAGCTGTATTAATATTACAAATTACAATGGCTTTTAATTTTTTAAAATAATTAATACTTAAATAAAAGTGATTTTAATTTATAATGGCAATAACTTAAACTTTTGTAAATAACTTTTGTGAAGATTATGTTCAGTGTATTTTAGTGTGACGAAAATCCAAGAACAGAAGTGAAATATTAACATCTTTTTGTGACATTTGTAATAAAGTTTGAAACATTGAGAGAACATATTTGAACCAGTTGTTGTTGAATGGTTGCGCAGATTGATGCTGGGGTGGCGCTGAGTGGTGCTGTGGTGGCGCTGAGTGGTGCTGTGGTGGTGCTGAGTGGTGCTGTGGTGATGCTGAGTGGTGCTGTGGTGATGCTGAGTGATACTGGGATGGTGCTGAGTGATGCTGGGGTGGTGCTGAGTGGTGCTGTGGTGGTGCTGAGTGATGCTGTGGTGGTGCTGAGTGATGCTGTGGTGGTGCTAAGTGGTGCTGTGGTGGTGCTGAGTGATAATGTGGTGGTGCTGAGTGATGCTGTGGTGGTGCTGAGAGATGCTGTGGTGGCGCTGAGTGGTGCTGTGGTGGTGCTGATTTGTGCTGTGGTGGTGCTGAGTGATGCTGTGGTGGTGCTGAGTGATGCTGTGGTGGTGCTTAGTGGTGCTGTGGTGGTGCTGAGTGATAATGTGGTGGCGCTGAGTGATAATGTGGTGGCGCTGAGTGATGATGTGGTGATGCAGAGGGCAGAAAGGCACAAAAAGCAGTCTAACAAAGGGCAGAAGGGCAGAAAAAGAAGGAAAAAACGAGTCTAACAGAGGGCAGAAGGGCACAAAAAACCAGTCTAACAGAGGACAGAAGGGCAGAAAAACAAGGGAAAAACGAGTCTAACAGAGGGCAAAAGTGCACAAAAAACGAGTCTAACGGGGCAGAAGGCACAAAAACAAGTCTAACAGAGGGCAGAAGGGCACAAAAAACGAGTCTAACAGAGGGCAAAAGGGCACAAAAACAAGGGAATACCAGAGGGCAGAAGGGCACAAAAAACGAGTCTAACAGAGGGCAGAAGGGCAGAAAAACAAGGGAAAAATGAGTCTAACAGAGGGCAGAAGGGCACAAAAAACGAGTCTAACAGGGGGCAGAAGGGCAGAAAAACAAGGGAAAAACGAGTCTAACAGAGGGCATAAGGGCAGAAAAACAAGGGAAAAACGAGTGTAACAGGGGGCAGAAGGGCACAAAAAACGAGTCTAACAGGGGGCAGAATGAATCCCGCCCTGCGTGTTTGTCCACGAAGTTGCCACCTTTTTGTGCAATACCTCTACTCAACTGGAGTACTTTCTACTGTCTAATCAGTGAGTGCTCCCTCGTTGGCTAAATGTATAGGGGCAGATTTACAATAACTGGCGCATCCCAAGGGATGCGCCAGTTATTGTGCGCCGCAGCTCCCCCACCCATGGTGCGCCACATTTACAATGCGGTCCAACATGTGGCAAAAACGGCACAGATGTGTCACGCATCTGTGCCGTAAAAGCAGCGCATTGATGGAGCTGCGTCGCGCTTGCGACGCAGCTCCAGCAATGCTCTGGGGGGCCCTATCTCCCCAATGCTGCATCAAGCCTTGCGCCTGCTTCAAGCAGGCGCAGGGTTTTGACGCAGCATTGGCCTAAAAGTGACTGAGTGAATTCTTGTAGATTTCACTCAGCCACTTTTAGGAGGCGTTCCTGTGCATAAACGCCCTCCCCTGCGCCGGAACGCATCCTGACGGTGCAGGGCTTTACAACGTGACGCATCTCTCAGATGCGTCACGTTGTTAATACCCAGCACCATGGCGCATCTTTTGTGCTGCCGCTGCGTCACAAAAGGTCTCTGTAGAGGGTGGCAGTGGTGAACCAGAGGGTGGCAGTGATGAACCAGAGGGCGACAGTGATGAACCAGAGGGTGACAGTGCTGAACCAGAGGATGGCAGTGCTGAACCAGAGGGTGGCAGGGGTGAACCAGAGGGTGGCAGTGATGAACCAGATGGTGGCAGGGGTGAACCAGAGGATGGCAGTGGTGAACCAGAGGGTGGCAGTGGTGAACCAGAGGGTGGCATGGGTGAACCAGAGGGTGCTGTGATGAACCAGAGGGTGGCAGTGGTGAACCAGAGGGTGGCAGGGGTGAACCAGAGGGTGGCAGTGGTGAACCAGAGGGTGGCAGTGCTGAACCAGAGGGTGACAGTGGTTAACCAGAGGGTGGCAGTGGTGAACCAGAAGTGCTGTGATGAACCAGAGGGTGGCAGTCGTGAACCAGAGGGTGACAGTGGTGAACCAGAGGGTGACAGTGCTGAACCAGAGGGTGGCATGGGTGAACCAGAGAGTGGCAGTGCTGAACCAGAGGGTGGCAGTGCTGAACCAGAGGGTGGCAGGGGTGAACCAGAGGGTGGCAGTGATGAACCAGAGGGTGGCAGTGGTGAACCAGAGGGTGGCAGTGATGAACCAGAGGGTGGCAGTGGTGAACCAGAGGGTGCTGTGCCCATACACGACCGCATGGGTAACTTTGCCATGCAAGTGGCCCGCGAACATGCAAGAAGCCCCGCGAACACGCAAAAAACCCCGCGAACACGTAAAAAACCCCACGAACAAGCAAAAAACCAAAAATCCGCAAATTCGCACGAATTCGCGAATTTTGCGAATTGCAAATTCGATTTCGCGCGAATACGCAAATTTTGCCCATACTTAGATTTAAGTGCCGCCTACCTGGATGACATTGTAGTGTTCAGCGCCAGTTGGGAAGAACACTTGCAGCACCTCTGGGAAGTGTTGATGGCGCTGCGCAAGGCAGGCCTCACGATCAAGGCAAGTACGTTTCCGATCGGGCAGGGTTCCGTTGTGTACTTGGGTCACCAGGTAGGAAGCGGCCAAGTGGCGCCCCTACAACCCAAGATTGATACCATCCTGGCATGGGAACCCCCAAAGACTCTGACACAGGTGAGAGCCTTTTTAGGACTCACAGGGTACTACAGGAGGTTTGTCAAGGGGTATGGCAACATTGTTGCACCCTTGACTGAGCTGACTTCCAGGAAGCGGCCCAAGAAAGTGAACTGGACTGACACCTGTCAGAAGGCTTTTGATGCCCTGAAGACTGCCATGTGCACAGCACCCGTGCTTCAGGCGCCCAACTTCTCAAAAGAATTAATTGTACAGACAGACGCTTCAGAGCATGGCGTGGGGGCTGTTCTATCACAGATTACTGAAGAGGGCTTTGACCAACCTGTAGCCTTCATCAGTAGGAGGTTACTTCCACGGGAACAGAGGTGGAGTGCAATTAAACGTGAGGCATTTGCTGTGGTCGGGCCACTGAAGAAGTTGAGATCATACTTGTTTGGGACTCACTTCCGGGTTTAGACCGACCACAGGCCCCTCAGATGGCTGATGCAGATGAGGGGTGAGAACCCAAAGTTGTTGAGGTGGTCCATCTCCCTACAGGGTATGGACTTTACGGTGGAACACCGCCCTGGTACAGAACACGCCAACGCTGATGGTCTGTCCAGATTTTTCCGCTTAGTGAAGATAACTCCCAAGGGGAAGGGTAGTTCTCCCCACATTTCAGCTGGAGGGGCGTGTTAGACCTGACATCATTGGCATGAGTCTCCCTTCCATTTTTGACGGATTGCCTCCTCTGTTTTGATATGTTTTTGCTGGATTTATGCTTTGGGCACCGTGCCACTGCTAATCACTGCCACAGTGCAAGTGCTCCCTATGTTAAATTGATGTACTGATTGGTTATTCCACAGTTGGGTTATTTGATTTACTGTCAACCCCTAGTATAGTGCACTATGTGTGCCCATGGCTTGTAGATCAAATGCTGCTGGTGGGCTTGCAGCACTGGTTGTGCCACCCACAGAAGCAGCCTTTAAAGTGTGTCTCAGGCCTGCCATTACAAGACCTGTGTGCAGTCTAGCACTGCCATGTCGACTTGGCCAAGTGCACCCACTTGCCAGTCCCTAAATCTTCCCTTTGCTTCATATCAGACACCCCTATGGTAGGCCCAAGGGCAGGGTGCATTGTAAGTATAAGGTAGGACATGCTCTGATGTGTGTAGCATGTTCTAATAGTGAATTACAGCCATTTTCGTTTTTCACTATTGAAGGCTACCTGTTCTCATAGGCCAGAATGGTCAGTGAAGATTGTTACATTCTTATAATCCTAACTGACTCAGGGAACATGGTAGAAATTCGAATTTAGTATGCCTGAACTCAGAATAATAAAATACATCTTTTAGTAAAGTTTATTTTAATATTCTGTGTGTTGCAAATACCACCTTTAGAAAGTAAGTATTGGCTTGCCTAACCATTTGAGCCCGCCTTTGCTGAGTTGTGTATTCCTTGTCTAGGTTTGTGTGTGACAGGGCTGGGGAAATTCCAGGAGACAGTCTGGGACAGCCCAGTGGTGAATAGGGAGATTTACATCCAGATGGGAGGGGGAGAGTGCACCTGGGACCTGAATAGGGCTGGGCCTTCCCTCTACAATGCTGGCTCCACCCCCTGTGGCTTGTCTGATGTCTCTGCCCTGCACAGTGAAAGGAGAAGAGGAATCCTGTCAACAGAGTGCTCCAGACCTGTATCTTCCCTCCCCTGTGCTGGCTCCACCTCCTGTGGGGCGGCTGATGTCTCTGCCCTGCACAGTGAAAGAAAGAGTAGAGTCATGTCAACAAAGTGCTCAGGAACTGATTTGAACTAGGCAGAGGCCTCTCTGCCTTCAGAGAACAAAGGATTTTGGAGTATAAATATTGGGACCCAGTCCCGCAGACTTTAGATCACTTCTGGAACAAGAAACCTTTCTGCCAAGGAGAAGAACCAAGGAAGCTGCAGGAGTTTGGACTGACCCTCTGCCAGTGTGCTGTTTGCTGGGTTGGCCTGCAGTGGTTGCTTTATTGCCAAGGAAAAGGAGAAGGAACTTTGTAAGGACTTTCAACTACAGAATATTCTCCAAGGGCTTGAACTGTGCTTGCCTCCTGCTGAAGTCTCAGGGCCAAAAGACTTCACCTCCAGCTCCCTCCGAAATTTCCTTGCTGAGAATTCCGACTCCAGTCACTTGCGTGCCGCTGGGAACTAGAAGCGCGACCCATCGCGAGAAACGTGTCGCCGCCGTAGCAGAAATCGTCATAACGCCGGAGAAACGAGCCTTCGTCACATCTCCCTGGAAGCGTGTGTTCATCAAGCGTGTCTGTCTCATCACCGGAGAAGCGTGACGCCATCGAGAGAGTCGCCATCGCATCGCCGGAGAAGCGCGTCGCAGGGCCTGTCGCGGCTCCAAAGTACAGAGTCGCCGCAAGGCTGCCAGGGCGTCATCGCATCGCCACATCAAGGGCCCCATCTTCTCGCATCGCAACTGGATCATCGCATCGTCATCGCATCAAGGCGCCATCTTGCACCCCGCACCAGGCTGAGAATCTACGCATCACCTCCGCACCGGTAAGGCTCACGACGAGACCCCTGCTCTGCGCAAGCATTGAGGAAGGACGCAACCGTTCCCCAGGGTCACGGAACCAGCGCATCTCCCCTTCTGTGAGTCCTTTTGTTTACTTTGCGTTACGCATCCAGATACTTTGTTGAGAACTTTGTCGCATCTACCATCAACTTGAACAAAGAGACTTTAATCATCTTTTAAGTAATCTTAAGTGTAGTATTGTGGATTTTTGTCATTTGTGGTCTTGTGTTTAAGTCTATAGAAAGAATACTTATTTTTATAAAACCTGTGTTGTGTCCATCTGTAGTGTTATCACTGTATTACTGTGTATATTCACAAATGCTTAACACGCTGCCTCTGAGATAAGCCTGTTTGCTTGTGCCAAGCTACCAAGGGGGTGAGCAGGGGTTATTAAGGAGTGTAATCCCCTTATCCTGACTTAGAAGTAAGGGTCCCTATTTGGACCAAGGTGATAACCATTGCCAACTAGAGACCCCCAGATCTAACAGATATAATTCCTGGGACAGGGTGAAACATATAATGAAAAACAACAATCCCAGGCAGTATGTAATACAAGCAATGTGAAGAAGGAGTTCAGAGAAAAAACATTATATTAAAAAATC
Source organism: Lissotriton helveticus (assembly GCF_964261635.1). Lineage (NCBI taxonomy): Eukaryota > Metazoa > Chordata > Amphibia > Caudata > Salamandridae > Lissotriton > Lissotriton helveticus. Next base: position 891,573,063 of record NC_136071.1, on the reverse strand, counting down.
ATATATTTTAATTATTTCCATAAATAATATTAATATTTTAAAAAACAGTATTCAATGACTATCAAAAATACATTTAAAATTCATTCCACAATTAACAATTTGGTAAAGGAAATGATGGTTTCTTCATACTGAGTACATGATGGAGGTGGGGTGCTGAGGAGCCGAACTGGTTACATCTGGTCAATCAGTTGTTCGAGGTGGTTGCTGGGCAGTTGTGTTGGTTGAAGAACTTGGTGGGCTTGGGCTGGGGTTTGAAGTTCCTGTAGATTTTGGTGATCTGGTTGTGAAAGAAGTTGTGAGGTTGTCTCAGAGCTCCTGTGAGGGGGGATGTTGTTTGTTGCAGTTGAGGGGTTTGAGAATTCCTTGGTGATGTTGAAGAGTTCTTTGCAGTTGTTGGAGTTTGATTTTATGTGTAAAGCTAGAAATGTTTTCTTAGAATCTCGCAGTTGTCGGTGGTAAATGTTGAGGGCAGTCTTGAAGGAGGTCCTCTTGATGGTGTCCTTGCTTATGCTCTGCCTCCTTTCAAGTTGTTTACAGTGGCATTTAGCAGTGCTGAGGTCCTCTGTGTGCCAGCTTGCCTGTTTGGTGTTGAAATATCTATCATTTTGTTCCAGGTTGCTGGAGGAGTCAGAGTGGGTGATGTTGAGGGTGTTGATCCATTTTTCCTCTGAAACTTTCCCTCCAGCTGAGATGGGGGTGCTGGGCATAGTGCGGGACGAGGTCCATGGGCTAGTGACATTGAAATGGATGATGGAGTGGTTGGTCCAGGTCAGTTTGGTGCTATGGCTGTGTTTGATATGATCGATGGAGGAGAAGATGGGTCTAGCTTGTGGCCTCCAGTGTGTGTGGAGCGTGAATGAGTTGAGTGAGGGTGGTGTTGTATAGGAGGTTAGTGGTGATGGTGTCATTGTGGTCCTCATGGTGAAAATTGAGGTCACCAAGGAATATGTAGTCGTTAGAGTCTATGGCAACGGGGGGTCTCTAAAGCCGGTGATGAAGTTGCAGAAGCTTGCACATTTTCCCAGAGGTTGGTAGGTGAGGGTGCCCCTGATGGTAGTCTTGCCGTCTGTTTTGAGCCTGAAGTTAAGGTGTTCCATGGCTGGGGTGAAGTCATCCATTGTGGTGTTGCATTGGATGGATTCCTTGTGAATGACGGTGATCCCTCCACCTATCTTGTTGAGGCAATTGCGGTGTGTGATCTTTTATCCTTTGGGTACCAGGGCAGCGATGTCATGCGAAGATGTTGGGTTGAACCAGTTCTCTGTTTGGAATAAGACATCAGGTGCAAGAGTGGTGATGAGGTCCCATAGCTCGGTGGTGTGTTTGCAAAGTGAGTGGGAGTTGAGGAGAGAAGATGCGAGCTGGTGTTCTTGTACTGGAGCGGTCTGCCGTGTGGGTGGTGTGCTGGTGTGCGTGTTGTAGCAGGTGAAGTGGCAGAGAGAGCAGGTGAAAGGTCCTACCAAGGACTGCAGATCGGTAGAGCAGCAGCGTTCATTGCTTCATCTGGAGTCGAGGGCAGTGGTGTAGCTGCGGGGGATGAAAAGACTAGGGTTCATGGCACTGAGCGTGGTCCAGGCACCGACGGGCACAGACTAGCTTGCCTTTGGCATGATGCAGCCACCATTAAGTAGGTCCTGGGAGGGGCGGTGGGTGGGCTTACAGAAAGAGGGAACATGAGTAACAGAGCAGGGGAAGGGGAGAGATTACATGAGTAATCGTGGTGGGAGCTGCAAGGGGGACACATGAGGGCAGAAAGCAGTGAGTGCACTGGAAAAAAGGCAATAGAGAAGAAAAACAATGTGTGTGAGAGAAAAATTAGCAATGAAGGCAATTAAAAGAAGTGGAAAACAATGATGAGAGTCAGAGAAAAAAGAACAATGAACGCAATGAAAAGAGGTGAAAAACAAGAATGTGAGTGAGACAAGAAAAGCAATGAAGGCAATGAAAAGAGGTGAAAAACAAGGAAGGGAGTGAGAGAGATAAAGGGGCAAAGGAAGCAATGAAAAGAGATGAAAAACAAGGATGTGAGTGAGAGTGATGAAGGGCAATGAAGTCAACACGTCTTGTACTTTAAGATATTGCATGAGTGGTACTGATCCCCAAAGAGACTGCACCAGGCATGTCTGTTTCCCCATAGCAGATACTGGAGATGTTCCGAAGAGGATTGACACGTATTGCACATACTGTGGAGCTGCCAGAGGTTCCAACCCTACTGGGCATCCGTACAATGGTTCCACCCCAGTTTTTTACATCCCTCTGCCAACTTAGCTCTCCTCCATGGTGTAGCGGATGCCTCTGTGAAAGAAGTCCATACCCACTGATTGCTGTGCATTGCATTGGTAGTGGCAAAGATATGTACCCACCACCATGGGTGTCAGCCTTTGTACTCCACTCCCACATAGAACTCCATAGAATAGCCATATACTAAATGTGCACATATAAGCTTAACCACAAATTAGATTCCTTTGAAAGGGTATGGGGAGCTTTCATTGAGGTACTTGATAATCCCAAATAAGCCCCAAACCAGGGTACTGTGCTGCCACATACCCCTAGGTGGGGGGGGGGCAGACAGGCAACCAGGTGCTGGTCTATGTCGTAGAGTTCTTACTTGTTGTTTTGTGTTTATTGTTCATGACTACAAGGCTGCTGGTAATACCGTTCTAGCTTAACAGTTGTACTTTGTGGCTTGTATGCATCCCTTTCTTCCACGTAGTGCAGCATACCATGCTATCTCCCAATCCTGTACAAGGACAAAGACACACACACAAGAAACACACCAACACACTATTAACCAGCACTCTTACTTGTCTGAACTCACCCTGCTACCCTCGTTTTAGCAGACAGTGTTCACTGCAGCACACTGAAGGATGATAGAAAGGGCAATCTCATGTAGATATATCCCAGAGTACACCACTAGCAGACTGAGGAGCCACAACTGGCCAACCTGCCCATAAGGCCCATGCTAGCAGTACTCAAAGCTGCCAGGCATCACAGATTATGGCAGGAAACCATGCAAGTACAGAGAGGCCAATGCCCGTTTTGCGGCTGGGAATAACCTGAGTCCAATCCAACTAGTATGGCCATTTTGTTGCCCTCTTGAGAGCTGCAATGGGTATACCCTGTGGATAATTTCAGCTAGTGGTTGTCGGTGTGGACCACACATACCCATTTTTGAGGACTGACACTTAATTTTCCTCATCAGACATTGACAGAGAGCAAGAGAGGGGAAAAACACAGGGGAAAGATGAAAAACGAAAAAAAAGCATCACAAAGAGAGAAAGCAGGAACTGGCAAGAAGTAGACAATGAGACAGGTAGTGCCTGGTACTAGATTAAAGTGTCATTAGGTGGAATCAAGAGTGTGCATTGGGCGCGCCCACATTGAATTGCACCTGATGGCAGACTGAATAGAGCTTTTGGCACAAGCAATCATTCTCCTACAAATTATGCACCTGGTATACCCTCAGAGTGCCACTCACTTGCACATACAATATAATCTTTGACAGACAAGGATAAGGATGTTTAATCGGCTGTTTGAGTGATACTTTTAAACTTTCTGCATTTCTCTAGAATTCTTTGGGTGCACCGGAGAAGCCACCTGACACAGAACACTCATACTTTTCCCCTCTTTTTTTCAAAATGTATTCTAGCAAATGTAATGCTCATCAAATGTATTTTAGAAATAGTGACACTGTTTGTTTATAACACCCTCGTCCTGGTTTGATCACTGTGGAATATATGAATTGTTAGTAGGTGGATTTGGTTTACCCAAGACTGTGCTGTTGACAGAACAAAAAATCTTAATATGTTTGATCAATCTATTGGTTTATGCATTCTTCTCCTTATAAGTTCAGAGCACCCACATACATAAACATAAATCTCCTATTAAATATGCATTCGTCTACATTTGGGAAATTGAACGTCCCAAGACAAATTATCAAACGATATGTTGAGTTGATATGTGCATGTCAAACATCAGAGAAGAAAATGTAACATCAAACAAATACATCAATGTCAGTAAAAATAAAAGCTTCAAATTCCATAAATTGGAACTTTAGTGCTTTCAAACATATACAGTCGAAATACAGCATAAACATAAAAGCAAGCAAGTACTTTTCATACTGATGTCTCTGAAACTAACATGCAACAGGCTAGTGTTTAAAATGGCGAGGGAAATGAGCGTGCGAACAAATGAAAGCAAACAGAAACAAAGAAAGGTTAAAACTATAATCCGGTGTAATTAATGCATTCCACCTAGGTGCAATCACCTGCTGAATAAACCCCTTCCTTTGATATCAGAGACGAAATCATAGAAACAGACCATAACATATTCTCCAATGCAAAACAAGGAAAGTGCATACGCTCACAGGTGCATCTCATTCTCAACCAATAACCATATCCATAACTAGGTGTATCACAAACATGTGGCATATGAGCGGAATGCAATATAACCGAAACACCTTCAGTATAACGAAGAACATAAGGGGCCTATTTACGAGGGCATGCTTGAATACATAAAGAAGTACTGCAGTAGTACTCATTTATGTAAAGATAATGTTTTTCACAAATATCCGGACAAGAGGTCTCCGCCTATGCCTTCCCCAGCTCTTATTTGCGGATTTCTCTACCACAAGTGCAGAGAACACTGCATGCAGAGTTCACTTTTTAAGTTGTAAATGTTGGATGAGCATGGTGGAGCGGAAAGAGAATGTGGATTGTCTACAACTCACAGGATGAAGTTAAAGGGAAAAAATGAAGGATTTAGGGAGTAACTTCGCAATACTAACACACACACAAAATATTGTGACAAATGCTAGTCATACAAGTTACATCTACTATAGTAGGACTTTTGACAAAAAGTTTCAGATCTACTACAGCTTAGCTTTGAAATAAGTCAAGCACCACACATGGCTAATCTCTGGTATTGCAACACAATCTTATAGAAACCAGTGGGTCCTATAACATCTGTAAGAAATTGGGTTGGGTGACCGGGGAGTGAGCCCTGGTCAAGCAGCAACCAAAATCCTTACCAGGGTGGGACACAAGCCAACTCCAAACTAACTTGTGTTCAACCCTATTGTAGCTTGCACAGAGCAGTCAGGAGTAATTTAGAGGCAATGTGTAAAGTATTTCTGCAACACATCAAACAGTAATAAAGTGAAGAATACCGCATAAGGATCCCACACCAAGTTAGAAAAATTGAACCTCCTTTAATAAATAAAACAAGACCATCACAACATAAAGCCAATCACGAGAACTGGAAATATGAAATGTTAAAGAGTTTATTGAAAGTAGCACCAAAAAGCATAAAGTGCCAATTGTGGTTACCTGGTCGCGCCAGACCGGGACAAAATCACAAGTTCAGGCCAACCATAATGGAGCACGGGCCAGCTATAGGGACCCCGTTGGCCTAGCTGAACAAAGTACCTTAAATCCTGGTTTGCAGAGTGTTGGGAGGGTCCGCAAAAAAGATGCGTTATGCAGCTGAGGCATTGCATCGCTTCCGAGGTGCTGCAAGGTTGCAATGCAAAGGCATGTGTCATTGTCAAGGATTCAAAGTGTAGCAGGACTATTAAACCATAATCCTCTCACCCCGGGCACAAGTAGGGGCTGAACCTTCAGCAAACCATGTTCAAACTTTTCTGTTTAAATAATTTCAACTTCAGTTCCAAATTTGGTTTTATTGCGCTTTTCAAAATAAATTTCTCATGTTTTTTTCACATGTTTATGTGAGATCATTTTCACCAAACTTCAAATTTTCCAATGCATTTCGGAGCCCCAAGCACCTTCATCAGGGAAACCTGAAACCATACAAATAAGGCATCTTACATACTGTACAATTCATAATAATTCATAATGATGGTAGTTGCATGTTAATCATGTGTGAGTTCGTATCTTACACTACAAGATATTCAACACAACCTTCTTATTTAGGTTAAATTTCACCCATTACATACAATGTCTGCTCGTGATATAGCATTGCTGAAAAATGGCTACAATCAATTGTTTAGAGGTTGATTCAAACGAACTATGTAAAAGAAGGTTGTAACGCGCTTGAAATCACTATGCGGTTTTATCACGGCTTCTGTGTATATTAGTTAGTGCCGATATAGTAATAAATCAATGCCGCTATCCGGCTTGCATCTAAGTTTCTATACGTTCGACCCCCATCGCGGTTTAGGTGCGCTGTTTAAATGCGATCAAAAGCGCATAAAGTTCCAAACGTTTTCCAGACCCGCCGGTCCTTACCTTTGTTCGGTTGTCTATCGCCCATACGTTTTACGCGGGACTTTCAATTACGGAAGCCTGGACTGGCCTTGTTTTTACGTAATGCCGTAATCTACGCATGCGCATTGCTTAACATGTCGATTGAACCTTTTTTGTCAAATATGATGTAACTTTATGAATACTAAACATACACAATGTAATACTGCAACGTTTATAAAATAACACAGCGCATATTTACTCGCCAGCGTCATGGAAGGCGCTATACTAGCGTTACCTAAGTAGATGCAAACATGGAATTTCAAATGCATAATTAATTGTCCAAAGCAAATATGTTAAATTCTAAATACACGGTTCAGTCGTGGACTGTTCTCAAGTTCAAAGGTAGCACAGGAATTCAGTCCGGTCATTTAACCCATGCGGTTTCAAACTGTTTAAATGGTAAAATGCATGCTCGCAACTGACTTATATGATGGTGCTTCTCCTTAAAGTGGGTCGCTACAGTAGATTTCACTGATTCCATCCTAATGTTGCTTTTATGTTCTGTTAATCGCGTTTTCAATTTTCTCTCCGTGTGGCCTACATACACTGACCCACACGGGCATTTTAACAGATATATCACATTCATAGTATCACATGTTCCATTGACTTTTAATGAGATCGTGTGACCTTTCAGGGGATGGGTTATAGTGTTCCCCTTCATGGAGCATGCATACTTGAAATAGTGACTCATAAAGAAGGTCCCATCAATAAAAAAAAATTACTCAAACGTGAGAATTATTGGATTTACCATTTAAGCAGTTCAAAACCGCATGGGTTAAATGACCGGACTGAATTCCTGTGCTACCTTTGAACTTGAGAACAGTCCACGACTGAACCGTGTATTTAGAATTTAACATATTTGCTTTGGACAATTAATTATGCATTTGAAATTTCATGTTTGCATCTACTTAGGTAACGCTAGTATAGCGCCTTCCATGACGCTGGCGAGTAAATATGTGCTGTGTTATTTTATAAACATTGCAGTATTACATTGTGTATGTTTAGTATTCATAAAGTTGCATCATATTTGACAAAAAAGGTTCAATCGACATGTTAAGCAATGCGCATGCGTAGATTAGGGCATTACATAAAAAAAAGGCCAGTCCAGGCTTCCGTAATTGAAAGTCCCGAGTAAAACGTATGGGCGATAGACAACCGAACAAAGGTAAGGACCGGCGGGTCCAGAAAACGTTTGGAACTTTATGCGCTTTTGATCGCATTTAAACAGCGCACTTAAACCGCGATGGGGGTCGAACGTATAGAAACTTAGATGCAAGCCGGATAGCGGCATTGATTTATTACTATATCGGCACTAACTAATATACACAGAACCCGTGATAAAACCGCATAGTGATTTCAAGCGCGTTACAACCTTTATTTACATAGTTCGTTTGAATCAACCTCTAAACAATCGATTGTAGCCCTTTTTCAGCAATGTTATATCACGAGCAGACATTGTATGTAATGGGTGAAATTTAACCTAAATAAGAAGGTTGTGTTGAATATCTTGTAGTGTAAGATACGAACTCACACATGATTAACATGCAACTACCATCCTTATGAATTATTATGAATTGTACAGTATGTAAGATGCCTTATTTGTATGGTTTCAGGTTTCCCTGATGAAGGTGCTTGGGGCACCGAAATGCATTGGAAAATTTGAAGTTTGGTGAAAATGATCTCACATAAACATGCGAAAAAAACATGAGAAATTTATTTTGAAAAGCGCAATAAAACCAAATTTGGAACTAAAGTTGAAATTATTCAAACAGAAAAGTTTGAACATGGTTTGCTGAAGGTTCAGCCCCTACTTGTGCCCGGGGTGAGAGGATTATGGTTTAATAGTCCTGCTACACTTTGAATTGTCTGACACTCCCCAGGAGGAGGGAGATACCCTGGAGCACGGATTAAACTCATAAAGACACAGGCTGTGCACATCCCACTACCTACAGTTAACTCATTGTCAAGGATCCCATCGACAGATGCTTGCGATGTGAAGTTCAGCGTCGATGAATCAGCGCACTGTCAAGGCAATTAATTGGTTTTGAGGAGCTGCAAGGCTGCGATGCGGAGTCTGGTGTCATCATTGAGACTGCTTTCAACGATGGATAGGAAGGCTTGCGCTGAAGATGCTTCGCGCAGCAGCGGATCTTATGGCTTTGCCCCCTGAGGAAGCGGTGCAGGTCCTTGCGAAGAGTCCAAATCACCCATCAGCAAAGATGCATCCGTTCTGCTCGATGTTGTGCCTTGTGGTTTGTTTTGATCCTATTGAAATCTTTGTTTACGTCATACTTCAGAATTACAAAGTAAATGTGCTTAACGGTTGATTTTCTAACTGCTTAATGTGTATATTTAATTTATAGGTATTCACATTTTGTTGTGTGGTACAAAGAAATGACATCCTACAACCTATCCTCTAACCCCTGTACTCTTGTCCCCCAGCAAGACTGCCACAATTCCTTTTTCTTTTTTTCTCTGATTACAGAGTGCGAGGAGTTTGTAAACACAAATTTCCATTAAAAAAATAAGCAGTAACTTGTCAGAAGACATAATCTGACATTTGAACTCTGCCTTTGAAGCGCAGCAAATGTGACACGATAAATATAGTATTTAAAGGCATCTTTATTTTTTGCATGGATGTTCATGACCAGCCAACAATCGGCTCATGACCAGCATTCGAGTTGCGACGCCCCTCCCCCCCTTGAGAAACAATGCTTAAGCTTATTGAGAGGCTTACCTGGAGGAACTGCCTAACTGGCAACATAGTTGTTTGCTCTAATCTGGCTCAGGTTGGAGACTGATTTATGCTTTGACTATCCTTTAGAACAGGCGTCTCCAACGAGTAGCTCATGAGCTACTGGTAACTCTCAAGTTACATGTAAGTAGCTCTCCTGTGTGCAGCCCAGCTACTAAATTAAAAGCTTTCACTTGTCTGAATTAATATATGCATATCAAAAATTGCAGAAAAGTGCGCACTGAAGATGAAAATATTTGCATCTTTGGAACTCTTAAGCTGATGTTTGGCGCAAAAATGGTTGAATTTCCAAAATATATTTAAAACTGATCAACATATTACTAATATAATTACATTGGTGCCAGTGGGGTTGCAGTTTCGACTGTTAGGTACGACCCATGTAAAGGCATTCCACATCAATGTACTGAGGTGCTCACGGGTGCTAATCTTGCAAAGGGAGGGATGTAATCCTGTCTAATGTAATGAGTATTATAACTAGGGTTCCCAGTTTTATGATATTTAAAAAAAATTATTTTTCCATAGATATTTTTTGCTAATTTCAACTGTATTTATCCATATTTATTTTGGGTGTTGTGAAAAAATGTAGCTGAAACTTGTATATTTCCACATTTATTTAACCAATAAATGAGCACTCATGCTTAAATGACTGAAATGTTACAATGAGATGAACACTCACAGATGATGAAAACCAATGCACTTATACTAAAACATGCACATTTTGGTATCAAGTGTGTGCATTTTCAGCCTTTTTAATTAATTTCTTTCTTTTTTAACCTCTTTCCTGTCAATCCGCACAACTATTGAGCTATCCACATTTAAATATAAATAGGGTCAGTGAAATAACAGTTTTTTGATCTGTAGTTATCTGCCAAAAATAATAATAAGTAAATGGAAAAGAGGGAGCCACAATATTAAAGCAAACACAAGGAGATGATAGACGGAGAGATGAAACTTTTCGGATACACACCCCCAGTCACAGATCTGGGTTGAATCCATCATCGTTCTTTAGCTCACTTCACCACCCCAGTTCAGACACAGCTAAATGAAAATCAGTCTTGACCCTGGGCCTCATGGGAACAGTCCAGCCTGAACTGCCAAGTCATGTCTTCGGTGGACCATAAACAAGCATCCTGGGACCCGATTTGGGCTAAAAACCCTCATCAGCCAGGATAGCTTGAATCCAGTGGCAAAGTGAGCAAGGGACCCACGACTGGGCATACCCTGCCAAAGTAGGGCGAACAAATCAAACACAAGGAGATGATGGAGAGAGCGCTGAAACTTTTCAGACACTCACCCCCAGTCACAGATTAATGCTCCGTCCATCATCCCCTTTTGTACAGATCTGGGTTGAATCATCATCATTCTTTAGCTCACTTCGCCACCCCAGTTCAGACACAGCTATATGCAAATCAGTCTTGACACTGTGCCTCATGGGAACAGTCCAGTCCGAACTGCCAAGCCATGTCTTCCCTGAACAGGAAACAAGCATCCTGGGACCAGTTTCAGGTCCAATAGCCCTCATCAGCCAGGCTAGCTTGAATCCAGTGGCAAAGTGAACAAGGGACCCACGTCTGGGCATACCCTGCCAACTTAGGGCGAAGAAAGCAAACACAAGGAGATCCATTCAAGAAGGCAATATACATGTACACGTGCACTCTTCCTTTCACTCAGACACGACGCATGTACTCATCCATTCACCAAGGCACTACCCTTACACTTATCCATTCAATGAGGTGCTACCCATGCACTCATCCAATCACCCAGGTTCTAATTTTGTACTCATCCAGTCACGCAGGCGCTACCCATGCACTCATACAATCAACCAGACACTACGCATGCACTAATCCACTCACCCAAGCAGTACCCATGCACTCATCCATTCACTCAGGCACTACCTATGCAGTCATGCAATCAATCAGGCACTACCCATGCACTCATCCAATCACCCAATCACTACCTCTGCATCCCTCCAATTACCCAGGCACAATCCATGCACTCATCCAATCACCCAGGCATTACCCATACACTCATCCACTCACCAAGGCGCTACCCTTGCATGTATCCATTCAATGAGGTGCTACCCATGCACTCATCCAATCAATCAGGTGCTAATTTTGCACTCATCCAGTCACCCAGGCGCTACCCACACACTCATACAATTAACCACACACTACACATGTACTAATCCAATCACCCAAGCAGTACCTATGCACTCATCCATTCACTCAGGTACTACCTAGGCAGTCCTGCAATCAACCAGGCACTACCCATGCACTCATCCAATCACCCAGGCACTACTCATGCACACATCCAATCATACAGGCACTATCTATGCAGTCACCCAATCACTAAGGCACTATACATGCACTTATCCATTAACTAGATACTACTCACTCACTTATCCAATCACCCAGGCACTACCAATGCACACATCCAGTAACTCAGGCACTATTCATACATTCATCCAATCACCCATGCACCATCCATACATTCACTCAATCAGCCAGGCACTATCAATGCACTCATACAATTACCTAGGCACTACCAGTGCATTCATCCAATCACTTTGGCACTACCCTTGCCCTCATCCAAACATACAGTAAGTAAGTAAATAAGTAAGTTTATTTGCACAGTTAATTAAAACCAATGCAGTACAATTACAAAATATGAATTAAAATAAAACACAATATAAAATGACATATAATTTTAAAACCAGCATGGCGTGGACGTTGCTGTTCTGTTCATCCTGATTATAAAACTTGTTGGCCTTTCATTTATCACACAAGTATTTAGACAATAGACATAGTTTCTATTTTAAAACAGGTTAAAATCAAAAAACATTTATTTATTTATTTTTTTCGTTTTAAGTCACTTCAAGAATCAAGTCCGGGCATTTTTTTTTCCACTGCCTTTAAAAATTTTACAAGGCTGCAGCTCAGCTGAGGGTCCTGAGATGAAAAACAGGTAAGAACTGCGCTCCTTCGTGTGCGTATCCCATGTCGGATAAAATGGCGTTTCAAAAGAAGTTTCCGCTCCTCTAGCAATTTTCTCACAGGAGCATAGCAGATGAAGCATATCTTCTTGCATGGCACCACATAGCCGGCATAGCGTGCCTGATTTCTTTTTTAGCCAGTGTGGGAGATGCTGAGTGCACAGCAGCAGACCTAGTCTGTACCTTAAGAAGCACATTTTGGTTTTTTTTGGCATAGCCCAGACCAAAATAGTTCTGGGGAGCTTTGCCGAATATGAGTTCAGAATCATCCAAGCGTGCGTTCTTTTTGAGAAGTCTGCTTTGTCTTGGACCCACGACTGTTGTTTAATCGACTTCTTTGCCAGTTTATTAAACGTTTTGTGATCTGTAGAGGAAGCCCAGAGCTGTTCCAGCCCGGTGTTTACAAGACTTTTTGCTAAGTATTTAGCTGCTGGTGAGGTCGGAGACTGCTCTAACTCCCCCCATAGATATTCGTTCAATGTTCCTTGTGAGGATTTCCTCACTTTGTCCCATAAACAAATGTAGGCCCCCTGTCGTGCCAGGAGCTGTTGTTGAATGCCAAACTCCAGCCTGATCTGTAGTGGAGAGGTTCGCTTAGGAAGGCTAAAGATGATTCTATATGCGGCTATAATTGTGCTATAGTATTGTTGCGTCTCTGCCTCGTAGCACCTCGCTTCCGTAAGTTATTGTAGGCAGCAGTTTGGCACGGATAACTTGTACCAAAGGTGTTAGAGATGGGCCAGAAAGCTTGTTATTCAGTGTTTTTAAGGCGATTGCCAATGCAAGTCCTTTGCCTCTGATGCTGGACCTTTGCACACTGAATCGGCCGCCGTTATCAATCTTCACGCCTAGATATTTATATGTCGACGTGTCTTTGATGCGAGAATTGTTCCAAAACCACGAAAAAAAATCCTTTTTCTTTTTCTAATAGTCATAGTTTGGGTTTTCTCGAGGTTTACTATTAGGTCGTTTGTCTTGGAATAGCTCTGCGTGGTGTTCAAAAGGTTTTGGAGCCCTACTTTGGTGTGGCTTATTAGGACAATATCGTCCGTGTATAAGAGGCATGGTAGATTAAGCCCTCCTAGTTTAGGAGCATGTGAGTTGCAATTGTTCAAAGTTGGAGCCAGATCGCCCAAGTACAGATTAAACAGTGTGGGGGCCAAGACGCAGCCCTGCTTGAGGCCATTGTTGGTCTGTATGCACCTTGACAGCAGTGAGCCGTCCCCCACCTTTATCTGTATCCAGGTCTTCGTGTGTAGGTTTATTAACAAGTCCAACAGTGGTTTTGAGATCCCCCAGCCGTTTAATTTTGACCATAGGAGATTCCGGTTGATGTTGTCAAAAGCCGCTTTATAATCTATGTAGCAGAGGTGTAGGAGCAATTTTTTTGTCTCTGCCTTGTCTATTAGTATGCCCATAGTTAGTATATTGGTCGTCGTGCCCACTGATTTAACAAAGCCTGTCTGGTAAACCGGTATCAGAGCTTTCTTTGTGGCCCAAACATACAGGCTCAATCTATGCACTCACCCAATCACCCAGGCACTACCCATGCACTCATCCAATCACCAAGGCACTACCTTTGCACTCGTCATCCAGTCACCCAGGTGCTGGCCACGCGATCATACAATCAACCACACACTACCCATGCACTAATCCAATCAGCCAAGCAGTGCCCATGCACACATCCATTCACTCAGGCACTACCCATACAGCCATGCAATCAACCAGTCGCTACCCAGGCACTCATCCAATCACCCTGGCTCTACCAATGCACTCATCCGTTCACCCAGGCAGTACTCTTGCACTCATTCATTCACTGAGACACTACCAATACACTCATCCAATCACCCAGGTACTACTCATGCACTCATCCAATCACCCAGGCACTCACTATGCACTCATCCAATCACCCATGCACTATACAGGCATTCACCCAATCACCCAGGAACACTTATGCGCTCACGCAAACATCCAGGCACTACCATTGCATTCATCCAATTGCCCAGGCACTACATTGCACTCATCAAATCACTAAGGCATTACCCTGGCTCTCATCCATTTACTCAGGCACACTTCTCTTGCACTCATCCATTCACTCAGCAAGTACCCATGCACTCATCCAATGACCCAGGCATTACCCAGGGACCCATGCAATTACCCAGGCACTACCCATGCACTCCTCCAACCACCCAGGTACTACCCTTGCACTCATCCATTCAATGAGGAAGTTTCCATGCACACATTCATTCTCCCTGGCAATACTCTTGCACTCATCCAGTCACCCAGGCAGTACCCAAGCACTAATCCAATCACTCAGGCACAACCCATGCAATCATCCAATCACCCAGGCACTATCCATGCACTCACCAAATCACCCAGGCACTACCCTTAAACTCATCCATTCACTCAGGCATTACCCATGCACTCATCAATTCACCCAGGCACTACCCATGTAGACATCCGAACATCCAGTCACTACCTTTGCACTCACCCATTCAGTCAGGCAGTACCCATGTGCTCATCCATTCACTCAGACACTACCATTGCACTCATATATTCACCCAGTCACTACCTTTACACTCATCTATTCACTCAGGCAGTACCCATGCACTCATTCAATCACCCAGGCACTATCCATGCACTCACCTAATTACCCAGGCACTAGCCATGCACTCATCTATTCACCCAGGCACTACCGATAAACCTATCCAACCACCCAGGAACTACCCAAGCACTCAATCAGTCACCCAGCCATTATCCATGCACTCATCCATTCACTCAGGCACTACCCTTGCACCCATCCATTCACTGAGGCACTACGCATGTATACATGCACTCCCCCATTCACTCAGCCATAACTCATGTACTCATCCATTCACCCAGGCACTACCAATGCACACATCCAATTACCCAGTCACTACCTTTGCATCCATCCAATTACCCAGGCACTATCCATACACTCACCCTATCACCCAGGCACTACCCATGCACTCATCCAATCACCAAGGTACTACCCTTGCACTTATCCATTCAATGAGGTGCTACCCATGCATTCATCTAATCACCCAGGCACTAATTTTGCACTAATCCAATCAAGCACACACTACGCATGGAGTGGTGTGGCTCACTGGTTAGAGGCGGCAGACCCGGAAGCAGAGAACCGCCCGGGACCAGGGTTCAATTCCCGACGTGGCAGGGTCGTGGACCAGGGTCAGCGGACTCGATAATTCTCGCCTCGGTGCCTACTCTAACCAGGGATCACACTCGGCAACTCTGGCCATTAGCTTGCCTCATCTCTACAACGGCCCCCCACATTCGCCGGGGATGCCTGGTTTCACCTTGGAGATACCCAGTAGGGACCATCTCACAGGGATAGCCAGGACGGGTTCCCCAGCGGTCTACAGCGACACGACGCCTCAGGGCAGCAGTGCGCTTTACAAGACACATACATACATACATGTATACGCATGCACTAATCCAATCACCCAAGCAGTACCCATGTACTCATCCATTCACTCAGGCACTAATTATGCAGTCATGCAATCAACCACGCACAACTCATGCACTCATCTAATCACCCTGGCACTACTCATGCTCTCTTCCAATCATACAGGCACTATCTATGCAGTCACTCAATCACTAAGGCACTATACATGCACTCATCCAATCACCCAGGCACTACCCTTGTACTCATCCATTAATTAGGCACTACCCATTCACTCATCCAATCACCCAGGCACTACCCATGCACTCATCCAGTAACCCAGGCACTATCCAGACACTCATCCAATCACCCATGCACTATCCATACATTTACCCAATCACCCAGGCACTATCCATTGCATTCATCCAATTACCCAGTCACTACCTTGAACTCTTCCAATCACACAGGCACTACCCTTGCCCTCATCCAAACATACAGGAACAATCTAGGCACTCACCCAATCACTACTCATGCACTCATCCAATCACCAAGGGACTACCCTTGTACTCATCCATTCAATTAGGTGCTACCCATGCACTCATACAATCACCCAGGTGCTACCCATGCACTCATACAATCAAGTAGCAAGTTCCTACTCTTACACTCATCGAGTCACCCAGGCAGTGCCCATGCACTAATCCAAACACTCAGGCACTACCCATGCAATCATCCAATCACCCAGGCACTATCCATGTACTCACCAAATCACCCAGGCACTACCCTTGAACTCATTCATTCACTCTGGCACTACCCATGCACTCATCCATTCACTCAGGCGCTATCCATGCACTCATCAATTCACCCAGGCACTACCCATACACACATCCAATCACCCAGTCACTACCTTTGCACTCTTATATTGACTCAGGCAATACCCATGCACGCATTCAATCACCCATGCACTATCCATGCACTCACCCAATCATCCAGGCACTAACCATGCAGTCATCTATTAACCCAGGCACTACCAATACACCTATCCAATCACCCAGGAACTACCCAAGCACTCAATCAGTCACCCAGCCATTATCCATGCACTCATCCATTCACTCAGGCACTACCATTGAACTCATCCATGCACTGAGGTACTACACATGTACACATGCACTCTTC
This sequence comes from Lissotriton helveticus, assembly GCF_964261635.1. Taxonomy (NCBI): domain Eukaryota; kingdom Metazoa; phylum Chordata; class Amphibia; order Caudata; family Salamandridae; genus Lissotriton; species Lissotriton helveticus. The sequence goes on along the minus strand of NC_136071.1, from coordinate 891,556,453 downwards.
CATTCACCCAGGCACTACTCATGTACTCATCCATTCACCCAGGCACTACCCATGCACACATCCAATTACCCAGTCACTACCTTTGCATCCAGGCACTATACATAACCTCACCCTATCACCCAGGCACTACCCATGCACTTATCCATTCAATGAGGTGCTACCCATGCACTCATCTAATCACCCAGGTGCTAATTTTGCACTCATACAATCAAGCACACACTACGCATGCACTAATCCAATCACCCAGGCATTACCCATGCACTCACCCATTCACTCAGGCACTATCTATACAGTCATGCAATCAACAAGACACAACCCATGCACTCATCCAATCACTCAGGCACTACTCATGCACTCTTCTAATCATACAGGCACTATCTATGCAGTCACCCAATCACTAAGACACTATACATGCACTCATCCAATCACCCAGGCACCACCCTTGTACTCATCCATTAACTAGGCACTACCCATTTACTCATGCAATCACCAAGGCACTACCCATACACTCATCCAATTATCTAGGCATTATCCATGCACTCATCCAATTACCTAGGCACTACCATTGCATTCATCCAATTACCCAGGCCCTACCTTGCACTCATCCAATCTCTCAGGCACTACCCTTGCCGTCGTACAAACATACAGGAGCAATCAATGCACTCACCCAATCACCCAGGCACTACCCATGAACTCATCCAATCACCAAGGCACTACCCTTGTACTCATCCATTCAATAAGGTGCTACCCATGCACTCATCCAATCACAGATTTTGCACCCATCCAGTCACCCAGGCGCTACCCAGGCAATCATACAATTAAGTAGCAAGTTCCTACTCTTGCACTCATTGAGTCACCCAGGCAGTACCCATGCACTAACCCAAACACTCAGGCACTACCCATGCAATCATCAAATCACCCAGGCACTATCCATGTACTCACCAAATCACTCATTCATTCACTCAGGCACTACCCATGCACATATCCTTTCCTTTAGGCACTACCCATGCACTAATCACTTCACCCAGGCACTACCCATGTATACATCCATTCACCCAGTCACTACCTTTGCAATCACCTATTCACTCAGGCAGTGCCCATGCACTCATTGAATCACCCAGGCACCATCCATGCAGTCATATATTCACCCAGGCACTACATATACACCTATCCAATCACACAGGAACTATTCAAACACTCAATCAGTCACCCAGCCATTATCAATGCACTCATCCATTGACCCAGGTATGACCCTTGCACTCATCAATTCACTGAGGCACTACACATGTACACATGCACTCTTCCATTCACTCAGGCATAACACATGTACTCATCCATTCACCCAGGCACTACCCATACATATTCAATCACCCAGCCACTAGCTTTGCATCCATCCAATCACCCTGGCACTATCCATGCACTCACCCAATCACCCAGTCACTACCCATGAACTCATCCAATCACCAAGGCAGTACCCTTACACTTATCCATTCAATGAGGTGCTACCCCTGCACTAATCCAATCACCCAGGTGCTAGTTTTTCACTCATCCAGTCACGAAGGTGCTATCCATGCACTCATACAATCAACCACACTGCATGCACTAATCCACTCTCCCAAGCAGTACCCATGCACTCATCCATTCACTCAGGCACTACCTATGCAGTCATGCAATCAATCAGGCACTACCCATGCACTCACCCAATCGCCCAGGCCCTACTCATGCACTCATCCAATCATACAGGCACTATCTATGCACTCACTCAATCACCAGTGCACTATCCATGCACTCATCCAATTACATAGGCACTGCCTGCGCATTCATCCAATTACCCAGGCACTACCTTGCACTCATCCAATCACTCAGGCACTACCCTTGCCCTCATCCAATCATACAGGCACTATCTGCACTCACCCAATCACTAAGGCCCTACCAGGCACTCATCCAATGACCCAGGTGCTACTTTTATACTCATGCAGTCACCCAGGTGCAGCCCACACACTCATACAATCAACCCCACACTACCCATACACTAATCAAATCACCCAAGCAGTACCCATGCATTCATCCATTCACTCAGGCACTACCCATGCAGTCATGCAATCAACCAAGCACTACACATGCACTCAGCCAATCACCCTGGTTCTACCCATGGACTCATACAATCACCCCGGCAGTACTCTTGCACTCATCCATTCACTGAGGCATTACCCATACACTCATCCGATCACCCAGGCACTACTCATGCACTCATCCAATCATACACGCACTATCTATGCATACACCCAATCATTAAGGCACTATATATACACTCATTCAATCACCCAGGTACTACCCTTGCACTCATCCATTAACTAGGCACTGCCCATTCACTCATCCAATCACCCAGGTACTACCCATGAACTCATCCAGTAACCCAGGCACTATCCATACACTCTTCCAATCACTAAGGCACTACCCTTGCCCTCATCCATTTACTCAGGCACTATGCATAACCTCCCGATACAAAAGGGGATGATGGACGGAGCGTTTGAGCAAATCAAACACTCAACCCCAGTCAACTGATCTGGGTTTAATCCATCACCATTCTTTAGCCCACTCAGCCACCCCAGTTCAGACATGGCCATGTGCAAATCAGTCTGACCCTGTGCCTCATGGGAACAGTCCAGCCCGAACTGCCAAAACATGTCTTCCCTGGACCGGAAACAAGCATCCTGGGACCGGTTTCGGATTCATAATCCTCATCAGCCAGGCTATCTTGAATCCAGTGGCCAAGTGAGCAAGGGACTCACGTCTCACTCATTGAAGGAGGTAGTTGGTAAATAGATATATAGAAAACAAAGTTTGTTGGCTCTGGGAAATAAGTGCACTCTCAGGACACGATCCAAGTTAAGTTCAGGTAGTTTATTCTGCTCTAGCGTTAAACTTTAAATACACGTCTAATAAAGCATGGACATAGACAAAGGACAAAAACCAATGCACATCTAAGCTGATTTATCACATTAGAGTGGGTGCCATCTTAGAGTGTTTTCTCACAATTGCATTCCATACAATTCCTCCTGCAAGCACATAAATAACAGCATTTCTTTAAACCTCCATACAGTGTATTATTATCATTGTTTTATAATTTTAAAACGTAAATAAATACATTTAAACTTTCTGTTTTCAAAATGTTTATTAATTAATCAATATTCACTCTAAGTCCGCCTACTATGTACTTTGATACATTTCAATTTAATTGTGAATACGGTTTAGTTAAAGTGCTTCATGCTACAGTACTCATTACCAAAGTGCTAGTGCATAATTTTTATACGTTTTTTCTTCTTTCTATAAAATAACAACTTTACCTCAATTGAATATGAGATTTTTTCATTAAAACCTCATTCTTATGTATATCAAAATTCATATACTTTCCATTTTAATTCTTTCTTGTTCCATAAAGACAAGATGGAGGTAAAAAAGTAGAAAGTGCAGGTGCTTTACAAATTTAAGGTGCTAAACAGTAAAGTGCATGAATCCATTGTCCTTCTCCTCAAATTTAAATACAAATAGATTAAAAAAACTGTTCTTCTGAATGAGCAGCTTAACTTCATATAAATTTTCTTTCATAGAACAAATCTTCGTCAATGTTGAGCCCATTCGGCTCCCCTATGTCCAATTCCAGTATGAAATATGCCTCTAGTTTTCAAAGCTCCTTCTCCCTGTTACCCCCCTCTTCTCTTTCTCAGCACTTCAGCTATACAACTGTATCCCATTTGATTGGGGTCACTTTGATATTCTTTTTCGAAGTGTCTAGCGACAGGGTAGCTTTTATCAACGTTTATAATTGCTCGTCTATGTTGCAAGATCCTTTGATGTGCTGGTAAAATGGTACTCCCTGGGCTAATAGCGACTTACCACGTGGATGTTGACATTATTTTGGCTCTCAGCACTCTGTAGATTTCTCTACGGTTCCGTTCCAGTCAGTGTCATCGTTCTGCTGTTTTCACATCAGTGCAGTGGGCGCTGACAAATTGCGACTGGCAAAGAGAACTTACCATTCTGGTAAGGGGACAAAAAACAAGACATTTCAAACATTGTTCCAAGTGTGGTGCACCATGGAGGAGGAGGCAGAGAGGAGAGCTGCTCTCACTCTATTCACTAGGAAGCCTGGGACTTCAAACAGACAAGACAAACTTGATAATTTCAGTGTATCAGTACAGCCTCTAGAGGAGAAAATCTGAAAATTTGAGAAATTGAAACGGACAGAAACATTAAAATGGTGGGAAGCAATTTCTCTCCAAAACTATGTTGACCAGGCTATGGCACCAAGGGGACTAAGGATATTTATTACCCCTACATATGAGGCTCCGAATCCCAAGATGCTCGAGGAGTGGTCCGAGCACTCTGCATTGAGCTCCAGAAAGATGTTAGAAATACTCATTAGGTATGCCTGGATGGACAAGGAGGCGACACTCAAACAAATCAATGACATTATGACTGAATTACAACAAAATATGGACAGTGAAAGGTTAAACAAAACTCTAGAGCAAATGAAAGAACGCCTTAAGAAATATGAAGAGGAAATAAAAGCCAGAAAATGCAGAAAACGTATTCATGATTATGCAGATTATGAAGGTGGCAAGACACTTACTTTCAGCAAAAAATATGACCACCTTTTTAAGACTCAAATCTCCAACAATGAGTCTACAATGGGAACTGCAACTAACATTGTCACAGAAAACTCAACCATCAGTGACACGGAATCGGATATCTCAGGAGGGAATACATCAGAAGAAGATCATAACACCAGACCGGTCAATTTTTTAGACGAGTTTCGAGTCGTTTGTCGAGGTCGACAAATACTGAGGGACAATCCATCACCGAAACCACGGAGATGAGGTCAAGGACGAGGCAGGGGATGAGGAAACGCCGAAACAGAAAAAAGAGACTCCAACAACGATGGCAACACAGGCAGATGAAGGGGCGCAATGGGAAATCGCAAGACACGCTCCAACAAAAATCACTTTTCACACAGTTAATCTCTCTAAAAGACTTATGAGTGACGTGGATAAACGGACACTGTGTTTAGGCCTTTCTTTTTGTCCCACTTCTTCCGTTAATTATACAAACACCATAATGGACCTTTTCAAGTATATTAGAAAATTTAAACTCAAAAAATGGCACAAACTTAAGAGACTGGGACAAAACCGTGCCAGCAGTAACCCTAATAGAAGGTCGGACAATGACATGAATAGTAGTGATGTAGATACACTCATTACTATGTTTGAGCTTGAACAAGATATGGAGGTAAGGGGTGAAGATACCAGCAATACACAAATCCTAGAAGGCATGGAGTTTGTTCATTATGCAGCTGCACGTACTGATTTTAAGTTAAGTCTACCTTACTTCCTATACTCCCTCATAACAGTATTGACACGTTCCATGAGTGCACCATTAAGGCGCTCAAGGATCTTAGACAAAAATCTAAGAAACAACAGAAAGGTCCCAATGTCAATCCCTCATTTTCACAGGGACAGGCACTCAAGGCACAGGCGGAGGATAGCAGCATTGTCATTCGTCCAGCGGACAAAGGCGGCAATGTGGTTATCCTTGACAGAGAATTGTACATAATTTATTTTATTTATTTATAGGCTTGTAACGCGCCGGCAGAATTGTACATAATTGAGGCTTTACGCCAATTGAATGACAACAAGTTCTATATGCATATAACCTATGAGGCCTACAATATTTGCATCATTGGCATATGGGATAAATTGACTACTTGGAGGGACAAAGGTCTTCTTGAGTGGGAGGAATTTTGTTATTTGAAGAAAGATCATCCAAAACTACCCATTTTTTACTTATTGCCCAAACTCCATAAGGACAGCGCTAGACCACCAGGATGCCCAATATTTCATCTATAGAGAGCGTCACAGAGCATATTTCCAAATATTTTGATCATTTTTTAAGGGATTTTGTTATACAACTCACCAGTTACGTATGGCACACTAAGGATTTTCTGAGCAGGATAGAGAGTCTCTCTTGGGTACAAGGGAATCTCTTTATTGTCTTAGATGTACATTCTTTGCACACCATAATTGACCACCAACCGTGCCTGGAAGCATGTGAACATTTTTAGAAACACAGGCTAGTGAGATTCTGTGAACATAGTTGCATGATCCTAGAGATGACAGATTTTTGTCTTAAAAATAAAACATTTTCATTCAATGGCAGCCTCTACAGGCAGGTATCTGGTACTGCGATGGGTTCATGCTTCGCTTCCAGTTTCGCGAATCTTTTTATGGGTTACTGGGAGGAAGAAATCTTTGCAAGTCCCACCCTCAGAGAAGATCTCCAGCATGTCACCATTTGTCTTCGTTACATCGATGATTTATTCATCATCTGGAGGGGATCTGAAATTGAGGCTGGCAGTTCATTGAAAAACTTAACACCCCACAGTTATAACATTCTTCTCACAGGTGGTATTGACCAAAGCAGAATATCTGGATGTCTGTGTGGAAATCAAACAAGGAGCCATTTGCACTTCTCTCTTTCGGAAGGCCACACGGGTAACAGCGTCCTTCATGCCCTCAGCAGCCACCCGGAGGCACTCAAATGGGGTATACCCTTTGGGGAACTGTTGAGGGCTTAGAGGAATTGAAACAACGCTGAGTCCTACATGGAGGAGAGTAAGACTATCATCAGCAAGTTTAAGGCTAGAGGTTACCCTAAATGGGTCCTCATTAAAGCCAGGGATAGAGCGGAAGGTGTCGACAGAAGTCAAACATTGATTGAAAAACCTGATGCTCCCAACAATGAGGAAACAGACAATACGCGCATGATTCTGATGTACAGTTCTAACTCTCATAAGATCAAACGTATATTTGCAAGAAACTGGGACATTCTGAAAACTGATACAGCCATAGGGGACAGCATAGCTGACAGACCTAACATAACTTACCAACGTGATAGGAATATCAGAGATCTGTTGGTGAAAAGCGGCATCACTAGCCACCCAGTTACCGCGAATCATGGTCTTATTGTATTTTTTCCTTGCGGCCATTGTGCGGCTTGCAGGCATAGCAAGTTCAGGGGAACCTTTAAATACAGGGGTGTCACCAAAAAGATCACACAATTTCTCACATGCAGTTCGAATTTTGTCATCTATGCCATCGAATCCACCTGTTATTTATGATATATAGGCAGTACTACTTGTGCAGCCAAGAAAAGGGTTTTGGAACATCTCAGAGTCATTACTAACAATGACCCAAAATAGCCTGTGGCACGCCATTTCTACGATAAACATTTTTACAATGTAGCTGATTTGAGCTTTGTCATTCTCGAACAAATCCCTAGAAACCCGAGAGGAGGGGACAGAGTGCTGTTACTCAGACAGCAGGAATCAAGATATATTATTGATTTCCTGTCGAAAAGTCGAGGAGGTCTTAACCTCGATGAGCAACTTGCAATACATTTGAAAGAGGAATCCTAAATGTATTCTATTTACCTTTATATAATTTGACGTTCTTGTTTCTCTTTCCTCCACTTTCTCCATAGTTATTTTTGTCAGCTCCGCTCTCCTCGTAGTCTGTCTCTTTCGAGGTCCGGATGTGCATCAGGAACTGTTTTAATGTTTTCACAATAACTGTGTGTGATTTTGTATGACTAAATGCGGTTTCATGTTTTTAACATATTTTTCCTTTCTTTGGTTTCTCTTGCAGAAGGAAAGGAAGGGGCCCACTCACTTGTAGTCACAGCCTACCCTTCTCCCCCAGATAAATTTCACATCTTTAGCATGGATTCTACACTAGTTGGTAACTTTTATTGATTCCAGTCATTGACATTGGTATTTTTACAATTTATGTTATTTGCCCTATATATTTGGATGTTTGCCCTATATTCGTAATTTTTTTTGCACCTGTATATTCTGGATGTACTCTCGTGATACGATCACTGTGATACAGGTTGACCTCGGATTACTTGCTATGTGGATCAAATAGAACCTACTTCTTTACTGTTTAACTTGTGCAGTACATGGTCTTTAGCAATATGCGATTAGGCACTTGCCAATCATAGAGACCGATTTTTTTTTAGAGTATGTCTACAGTATGACATGGGGTTTGATTTACCCAGTTCTCCCCTCACCATTTGGTTAGGAGGTTGCAGGTGGCACTTGCTAATAGTGGGCGTTGGTATTCACACTATTCTTAGTGTCACTTCCTTAATGCTTTAATCGTTTTTTTCTGTTTTGACAATTGGATGAATTTAGGACAGTGTGTCACCAGTATTCCTGGTTTCCTCAAAAGTACTCGAACTGCTGACAGGTTGATACAATACGAGTGTGGGGTTCTTCCTCAATGTAAATCTTATTTCCTTTTTGAATTCTCAGCTATTTGCATATAAATAATTTGTTAGGAATGACATTATGTGGATATGTATCACTCTATTTGTAAATATGCTTATAAACTGAGAGTTCACCACTTCAATATGGCTGCCATAGAGTATCTTCTGATGATAAGTGAAGTCTCTCTTCTCTGTTAAGGACTCTTTGAAAACTTTATTAGTTACTTTACTATGTGTGCACATTACACGTGAACAAGGCTGTATTATGAGTTGAAACGCGTTGTGTAATAAACACTTGGAACATTTATCGGTGACCTGTCTGTTTGTCCTGAGAGCGTACGTTATTGAAACTGTGGAAGGAACATTAATATAGTCGGTACGCTCTGCTGACATGTACGCCACTCTCCACGGGTCCCCCGCGCTTTGGAAAGAGCAACTCTGGGTTTTAAATAAATATTTATATATATATATATATATATCGTCAAAAATCCTGGATTACCAGAAATAAGGGTCGCACTCAACAAAGGTACTCGTTATCTTGACTTTGCCTTTTTTATTATTTCATTTGATGTTGCATTAAATATTCCAAAGTAAGGCAAAAAAAAGCCGACGCGTTTCGCAGCAGCCGCTGCTTGATCACGGCGTCTTTATATATATAAAGAATTCTGCTAGTTACGTCATAGTCCTGCCTGGAAGTCATCAGTGTTAGCCGTGGCGGCAGAAGCCACATAAATCACGAACAAACCAAATCCCAGTCGGGAAGGAGGCGGCACACCAGTTTCAGCCAAGGAAATTTATTTAAGCAAAAACAACGCGTTTCAGCCGCACAGGCCTTTGCCTCCTTCCAGTCTGGGACTTGGTTTCTTCGTGATATATATATATATATATATATATATATATATATATATATATATATATATATATATATATATGCAAGCTCCAAACTTCATTTCCATACCCAGCCGGGTCGGAAAATCCAGAAAACAGCACTCCCGGGCTCAGAAAGATGCAGCAGTGTTTTTTATTTCTTAAGCAAACGCGTTTCGGGACAGCGTCCCTTCGTCAGTGATTCAACATTGTGCTTCACACCGAAACGCGTTTGCTTAAGAAATAAAAAACACTGCTGCATCTTTCTGAGCCCGGGAGTGCTGTTTTCTGGATTTTCCGACCCGGCTGGGTATGGAAATGAAGTTTGGAGCTTGCATCTAATAACGCGGTACACCGCCGCGTTCTGACAGCACCCAACACCAAGAGTGACCCACGGTTCCGGTGTGTTTGGAGCCTTCATTTTTGTGCGTGGGTGCACCGCCGCCATCTGCGAGTGAGGAGGAGAATAACAACGAGCTCCCGCTGCTTGCAGGGACACTTCGCCATATCGGATTGTGGAGACACAACGCATGAGAGGGGAACAGAGAGGAAACTGAGCGCTCCGCCTTGAGAACATATGCGGTAAGCCAGTACTCGAACTTTGCCTCGTGGGCGTTTTAAAACGATAAATTTGGCGTTTGGAATATCTTGACGGTGTGTTGAGGGCTCTTTAAAGAATACAGCGGCAGTAAGGGGAGAGAGACGGAGTTCCGGGACCGGGACTCTTGACCCCCTTCAGCAATCTAATAATGTTCAACATGAGTGAACGGAGGAACGCAGCGGGAGATATGTTTAAAAATAAAAATCCTGACATAACGAAACCACCACCCGCAGCCATCACTGAGGTCAAAAGAACCTTAGTCATACAGTTTCAGAAACTCGAAAAGCTCTACGAGAGAGAACTTCGGAAGTGGTGGGAGGGCACATCACTTCAGGGTTATATTGAAGTAGAGCGTGTGCCCAGGGGGTTACGAATATTCACCGTCCCTGCCTACGAGAATCCCGACCCTCTCCTGTTAGAAGCCTGGGCTGCACATATCGCTCTGTCCTGTAAGGGAATGCTGGAGATACTAGTGCAATTTGCCTGGAGCGACCGGGATAAGACAGTCAAGGAGATTGAGACACTAGAAGAAGAGATTCTTAAAAATCCAGACAAGGAAGAGCAGGAACAACTGCGCTCAGCCATGAAAAAGAGGTTACAGAAATATGAACTGAAAATCAAAATGCGAAAACAGGAAAAATTTGATCGGGACGAACGTGATTACGTGATGGGCAGAGTACTGACCTTCGCAAGAAAATATGATCAGCCACGTAAAGACCTAGCAAAAAAGAATCAAATGCCCGACAAGACCACTGAATCGAGGGTAGAAACATCAGACTCTGATCTCATCGTGAGTGAAGTCTCCGGTGATGAAATGGCAGGCCCCTCCAACTTACCAAAGAATACTCCTTTTCATCAGGAGTTCAATGTCATCAAACAGAGCTGGTTAAGGGGTGGAAAAAACAAACCACCGGAGGAGGAAGACAAACAAGAAGAGGTGGCTGGAAAGGGAAGGGGCAGAGGAAAAAGCAATACAGCCTCTCGCGCAACAAGAAGCAGGAAAGTCAACAGGTGGTAAAACAAGACTCGTTAACGATTGTCAATCTTTCTAAACGTATCCTGTCTCCATGTGAAGAATCCGTTTTACAACTTGGACTCACATTTTGCCCTACTGTGCATTTAGAATATACTCAGACACGGATAGACCTCTATAAATTTATAAGGAAGGTCAAATTGCACAAATACTTTAAAGTGAAACCAACAGCAAAGGAGGCGAAACTTTTGAGGGGCAATAAGAAAGGGATGGATCTTTTAACAGTTAATGATTTGACTGCCTGTGAGTTGTTAGAAGATCTGCGCCAAGAGAATGAAAGTGAAATCAATGTTCCTATTACCACCTATTCTCAGAGACTGGCGCGTGTTGGTGTTGAACAAGAAGTTCCCAATAGTGGGTACAAACCGCCTTCTAAATTTGTACCCCAAACCCCAATGGATGCGATTGATACATTCTCGGATGCTGTCATCAAAGATTTGATGGCTATGAGAACAACTAACAAAGGACATAATGAAAATTATAACATCACTAAGAAACAGAGAATGGCGATAAAGACCCTGGCTGAAGACAAGTCTATCATCTGCAAACCCTCAGATAAAGGGGGAAATATCGTTATCATGTCACGGGAGAAGTATGTAGAGGAAGCAAAACGCCAACTACAGGATGGTCACTGTTACATGAAGATTGACAAGAAAGAATATTTAGCGAGCATCGAAACTTTACATGAACTTTTGAGGAAATGGCACTGTAAACAAATGTTGGAAATGGAGGAATATATGTTTTTGAAAAATTCAAGTCCCATTTTGCCAACATTCTACCATTTACCGAAGGTTCATAAGAACATCAACACACCCCCAGGAAGGCCAATCATTTCCTCCATTGGCGGACTGACAGAGAACCTCTCAAAGTTCTTGGATCACTATCTGTTTGAGTTCGTTTTAGGTTTGAAGTCCTATATACGAGACACTACGGACTTCATAGAAAAGATTGAAACTGTAATATGGCAATCTACCTATGTGATGGCAACGCTCGACATAACAAGCTTGTACACATGCATTGAGCATCAACAGGGACTCCATGCCATAGATTACTTCCTGAGAAAAAAGTCATTAAAATATGCTATGCATAATGAAATGTTATTAGAACTGGTTAGCTTTTGCTTACACAATAACATTTTCCTTTTTCAGGAGACTCTGTATAGGCAGCAGTCAGGTACTGCGATGGGTTCCTGCTTCGCCCCCAGCTACGCGAATTTATTCGTGGGCTGGTGGGAGGAGCAGGAAGCCTGGGGACCTATCAATGCCACATGGACAAACAAAGTGGTAAAATGGTACAGGTACATTGATGACCTGTTCCTAATATGGAATGGGCCTATCAATGATCTCAAGCAATATGTCGAGCTGTTAAATCAAAATGTCTGTAATTTGAAATTTTCTGGGGACATTAGTGAGACTCAGGTCAATTATTTGGACTTGCAGGTGATCGTAAAGGATGGAAAAATTTCAACTTCCCTTTACCGCAAGCCCACAGCGGGCAATAGTGTGCTATTTGCCACTAGCAGCCATCCCCGCAAATTGATCAACAGTATCCCCTATGGGGAATTCCTTAGGTTAAAAAGGAATTGTACCCATGAGGAAGATTTCAATCTAGCGGTCTCTGACAGCATAGATAGATTCGTTGAGAGAGGCTATAAACTAAATCTTCTATTAAACACCCTGAATCGTGTCAAGGAACTGCCACGTAACTCTTTGTTTATGAAGAAAAATAAATCTTCTGCTGAAGGGAAATTTCGTATGGTAACCACCTATTCGGCAGATTCTGCAAAACTTAGAGCAATTATGACTAAGCACTGGCACATCCTTAAAACAGACCATATAGTGGGATCAGATATACCTTTAACCCCACAGTTGACCTTTAGAAAAGCTAGGTCCTTGAAGGATGTCATAGTGCATAGCCATCTGGAACCTGTACGGAACACTAAGGGCACATTGAAAGAGGCCAAGGGCTTCTTTCCATGTGGAAAGTGCAAGGCCTGTGCCTTTAGCAAACGTACACTTTCCTATCAAGTGAGAGGATGTCAGGGTGGGAGGAAGATTAACAAGTTTATGACATGTCTGACAGACCATGCTGTATATTGCCTCATGTGTCCTTGCCAACTCAGGTATGTTGGCAGCACGATCAATCCCGTAAAACTCAGAGTTTTAGAACATATGAGAGCTATAACCAATAGGGATTTTTCCTACCCTGTTGCCCGCCACTTTGCAATAAAACATAATAGCAATAGGGATCTAATGCGATTTTTCTGTTTGGACTGTGTCCCAGAAAATGTAAGGGGTGGAAATAGGCTTTTAACTCTCAGACGACTCGAGTCGCGTTACATCATCGATCTTGAGACCAAGGCACCTGGAGGTTTAAATATGGGGGAAGAAATGGCAACTCATCTAGGATGAATTATTGATTTGTCAAGGAAACTGTATTTGACTTAGCAACTATAATGAACTGAATAGAACTATGAAATATTTGATGTCACTGTGGGTGGTGGGTTCGTAATTGTCTGTTTAAACTGTGAATTTTAAATTTGGTGGGGGAAGGGTGAGTCGCGATTGTGTCCAGACTGATGTTGCTGACAATGCAGCCATGTGTGCTGCAATTGCCGATCCACGGCAAGATCACAAGGTAATATTCCCCTGTTCTTGATATGACTAAACTCATATCCGTCAATTGGTGACGAATAATTTGGAGCTTCTAAGTCTGGCTCAATCGTGAAGGCACCCCGAAAAACACATACAAACATGAAATCACAACGAGAATCAAGGCCGATACACGGCGTTAATTGGGTCACTTGTTTGAAGCAATAGTATGAAAACGTAGGTGTAAACTTAATGTAAATAATGTTTACTATTGTATATTTACTGTGACCACATAGACCATTTCAAAATGGCGTCGCTGTTTGGAATCAGGTTACAAGTCCGTTGTTTATTTCAATAACTGATTGTGGTTTTAAATAATGGCGCTGCGTGAAGCACAATGTTGAATCACTGACGAAGGGACGCTGTCCCGAAACGCGTTTGCTTAAGAAATAAAAAACACTGCTGCATCTTTCTGAGCCCGGGAGTGCTGTTTTCTGGATTTTCCGACCCGGCTGGGTATGGAAATGAAGTTTGGAGCTTGCATCTAATAACGCGGTACACCGCCGCGTTCTGACAGCACCCAACACCAAGAGTGACCCACGGTTCCGGTGTGTTTGGAGCCTTCATATATATATATATATATATATATATATATTCCAAGGATTTCCGATCTTTGTCAGACTCGTGAAAACTGAAGAAATGGATGAAACGGATATGGACCCAAAGTAAGTGCTCGTGAAGATTTTATTTTTGGTGCTTCAAATCGCCATGACGCGTTTCGCGCTGCCCAGAGCGCTTGATCACATGACATAGACAACTCATAGGACATTGGTTTAAATAAGCACAATTGTAATCACATGGTTTAGCCTACAAAATGCATAGATATAGAAGAGTTACTCATTGTTGAGAAACTACAAAAGGTTAAGTTCAAAAAAGCAAATTGTACAATGTAGACATACCGGCTAAAATATTTACAATTTTAAAATATTTTATATGCAAAACCAATTATCCTAAAAGAACAAATCTATGATAGTGCAAAACAAAGTGTTTGTTAAAAATCAATTTCATTGATTCCGAAATAGCAGCTTTCAAAATCCATTGTTCCTATTTTTGGGTTTTTTTATATAATTTTTCAGGTTTCTTTATCTTAACTTTATCATTCCTTTGAGGGCAAGAGCAGAATATGCCTGAATAGTGAAATCGGAGCCCCGATTTCACTTTCGCCACTTTGTAATCAATAAAGTGCATCGTGCTTGAGCAGCAAAATGTGGGAGCAGCATCTGATAGTCTAATATCGGTATAAATACCAACTGAATCCATATTTACAAGGTATTGCACTAGGGATATGTGAACAATATACATTATTTTTCATTTTAGGGCCTAATAGAACTATTCTTATCTTTGTCTCCACTCCTATTCTTTATAAATACACTAGCAATGATTCATAAATACGCCAAAGAATAAAAACCTTAAAATGGTTAAATATTGGCTAAAATGAATTCATTCTCATTATATTAAATATGTTAGAAAAAACCTATAAGAAATTCTATTGAAAAGTGTAAATTTGTAAATAACTATTTATCAATAAATATTTAAAACCCATAAAAAGTTATTAAATTCATGTATGCATATATCTCCCTAAGATTCAAATTGGTTGATATGTGACCCTTTGGCATGTTTTCTTAAAGACAAGTAAACAAATCCTCTGTGATGTTGAGACCCGAAGGTTGTTTTGTGTTTAGTTCTATTATATACCGGGTCTCTAGGCGGCGTAGTTTTTCCTCTCTATTGCCGCTTCGTCTACTTGCAGGGACACTATTACAAAATATTTGAGCTCGCCACTTTTGGAATCATGTTTGGATTTAAAGTGTCTTGCCACTGGATAAGTGTTATCTTGATTGCATATTGCTCTAAGATGTTGTAAGATTATTTTATGCACTGGGAGTTTAGTGCTTCCCACATAGAGCAAGTTGCATGGGCAGGACAAAACATAGACTGCATACTCCGTCTTACACGTGAGTAGTTTATTGATCTTATGCTCCTTCAAATCAAACGGTGAAAGGTAAGTAGTTTTATTCACCGCTTGTAAACAGGCTTTAGCAAGTTTTGCAATTGAAGAAGCCTGCATGCGTCTGTAGCCACTTAGTTGATTCCATAATCTCTGGACTGGTTTTTACGAGCTCATCTTTCATGGATTGGCCTCTACTGTACGTTATTGAGGGTCTTTTAGGAAGATCTTTGCCAATTACTGGGTCACTTAAAATCAAGGGCCAATTTTTGTTAATAACGGTTTTAATTTGTTTGTGATGTGTACTGTATTGGATAATCATCCTAAATTCCTGTTTGGTTTCTGAGGTCTGTATCTCTGCTACGGTGGTATTTGACCCTCCCATCAAAAGATCCAACCTGTTTTTCTGCATTGACTTAAAGATAGCAGCTTCAATTGTTTTCTCTGAGTAGCCCCTCTCTATAAATCTTACTTTACTTTCATTCTGTGCTTGCTTCAAATCGTTGTCTCTGCTGTGAATACGTCTAAGCCTCAACATTTCCCCGTACGGGACACTATTAATGAGGTGTTTCACATGTGAGCTGTTGGCGTGTAGGGTAGAATTGCCTGCAGTAAGTTTACGATGGAGTCTAGTCTCAATTCTATGTTGTTCAATAAAGACCTCTGTATCCAGAAAGGTAACTGATGTATTGCTGATGGTTGCAGTAAAGTGCAGATTCAAATTGTTAACATTAATATCCTGCACCCCGGGAAACTATCGCCCAATAAGTCTGATAGACTCCACCCAAAAGATAGCTGGTAAAGCTATCCTAGGTAGGATCCTCCATTGGGTGGAGGAGAACAAAATCCTATCAGACTTTCAGGCAGGTTTCAGGGCTGGTATGGGGACTATAGAGCAGGTGTTTAGGTTGTCCCTCTTGGGGTGGAAGGTGGTGGAACTGGGCAAAGGCAGTCTTTACTTAGCCTTTATAGACTTGAAGACTGCCTTTGATCTAGTTCCCAGGGAAGAGCTTTGGAGGGTCCTTTTTGAGATGGGGCTACCACCTTACATCTTGTCCCTTCTTATAAGCCTTCATGCCCACACTTTTGCACAGGTCCGTTGGGGTAATAACGGAGAACTCACGGAAAAAATACCAGTGTCTAGGGGCGTAAGACAGGGCTGCGTCCTGGCGCCCACCCTATTCTCGTTATATCTGAATGGGGTGGTAAAACACCTCCAACAAGAACCAGCTGACGCCCCCTGTCTTGGAGGTGTCCGCATTCCAACCCTGCTTTTTGCGGACGACACGCTCCTGATTTCTAAGACCCCACAAGGACTACAGAAACTTCTAATACGATTCCAGGAGTTCTGTGTTGCAAAAGGTCTTACAATAAATGTGGACAAAACCAAATACCTAGTTGTCAATCCACCTAAAAAATTGGGCCGCCCACCTACACTTAACTCTATTCCCCTGGAGAAAGTAGCCGAATTTGACTACCTTGGCATTCGGATTACGGACAGGATGACATGGGCAAACCACATTGAAAAAATGGTCCTTAGCCACAGGAGAGTAGGAGGAGCTCTCATGAGGGAATATAGGGCCTCAACTAGGAGATCACTTACCCCAGTACTTGACATCTACAAGGCTAAAGTAGCGACATCAGCCTTGTATGGGGCAGAACTGTGGGGTCATTGCCGCCTGGATGCCCTAGCTACTGCTGAGAGCAAGCTATTAAAATCCTTCATTGCTCTCCCCCGAGCACACCATCAGTACCTGTGAGGATGGACACGGGATGTAAAAACATTAAAGACCAGGCCCAGCTTCGCCCGCTCCTGTTGTGGACACGGATTTGGAGGTGCGAAGAATTAAAATCCTATGCTGATGCACTGAGAGACATAATGAGCCAGGGGGGTTGGGCCAAAATAAAATGGTTAAGGGACACCAAAAAGTTGTTGGAGAATATAGGACTAGGGGATTGTTGGCCATCCCGCTCAGCCCCTCCAAAAGAAGTTGTCAAGGCGCTTTTTTGGAAATGGATTGCTGAGCGCCTAATCTCCAGCCCAAACCACTGCAGGTCTACTGCCACCTTTTTACAAATTAAAGACATTGTGGCCTTTGAACCTTATTTGGACTTGATTACTCTCCCCTTTGATCGTGCCCTTTATTTTAAATTTAGAGTTGGTTCCCTCCCGTTGGGTGCCCTGGTGTCGAAATGGTCAACAGCGGATCGCACTTCTCCCAACTGTGCATGCTGCCCGACTAAGATTGAGTCTATTGTGCACGTTTTATTTGAGTGCCCGGATTACGCAAGGCCTAGGAGCTCTTGGCTGAAACCACTCTGCCGTAACATGGGCACACGCAGTTATTTAGTAGCCTTGCGTATCCTAAGCACGGACACTTCCCCCCCAATAGTCTGTGGAATAGCTAAATTTTTAAAGCAGTTTTGGCATATTCGATGTAAGAGATTGTCAGTAGCTATTTAATTCTTGTTTTAGCTAATTTATTAACGGATTTAAATCCTTTTATCACTCTTAAATATTCTAAATATTTTTTACTGACTTCTTATGGCATAAACTTTTTTGTATACTGTATTGATTGTATTATGTATGTGCTTATAAGATATCTCTGAGTATCGAATAAAAGCTTAAAAAAAAAAAAAAAAAAAATATCCTGCACAAACCTTTCAGCTGACTCTAAGCTCCCGTCCCATATTACAAATAAATCATCTACAGAGGTGTCACACATGTTATAGTTAGCTGGACATTTCACTCATACAAAACCATTGAAATTCCCCCGTTATAGTTAGTTCAGCTAACTATAACTCGCGCGCCCGCAATGCACTGCTGATGACATCACATATTACATTACTCATGACATGGTCAGTGACATCCCTTATGACATCACTGATGACATCACTGATGACATCACTGATGACATCATCCAGTGAATTTGTGTCTTTCGGAAAAATAAATATTTTTTATATATGTATATTTAAAGGTCGATGGAAGAATAAATGGGTAAATAAGTGTTTAAATGAATGTTTTTTTGTAAAATTGATTGTATAACCGACTCATTAAGTGTATCTTAGTGAATACATGTATTAGCGAGTAATGTTTAAATAAGTACATATCTTAATCAGTGTCTCACTTTGTGTATAAGTGGCTGCATGGGTTGGTGAGTAGCTACATGAGTGTCTATATGGGTTATTAGTTGGTTTTGTGCGTATAAGTATGAGTGTCTGTATGGTTTGGTGGGGGGTATTACTTAGCGCATAGATGCATGAATGACTGACTCACTGTGTGTATGTGTTTTGAAGACAGCATGTGTGCAGGACTGTATGGGTGGATGAGTGTGTGTATGGGTGTGTTAGTTAGTGAATGACTGTCTCAATAGTATCTTTAAGAGTAACTACATATGTTTTAAACTAGTATATGTGAGTATTGATGTATATAAGTGAGCATATGTGGGAGTGAGAGATTGGAAGAGTTCCTGTATAAATAAGTACGTGTTTCTATAAATGATTGTTGAAGAGAGTAAGTATGTGTACATTTCTGTAGAAGTAAGTGTAGGAGATGTGTGTATAGCTGTATATTCAAGTAAATGGATGTTTGATAGTTTATTTGCATGTGTGAGTATGTGTGTGAATAACTCTATGGATGAGTGTCGGTGTGTAAGGTGTATTAGTACATATGATGAGTGAGTACATGTATGAGTGACTATATAGAACTGTTGGTGAATGAGTGGATGTGTATGTAGATGTTGGAATTACTGAATAGGTTGTTGTAACTGGTATTGGTATCTCAATTATTTTTTAAATTTTAGTTTCTATTTTTGAATGTGTGTATCAAAGGCTATATTACGGTGAGAGGAGGTCTGCCACTCTTTCACATGGATGATGTAATCAATGATGTCATTTGAGATGTCATCAGTGATGTCATGAGTGATGTCACTGACCATGTCATGAGTTATATAATATGTGACGTCATTAGCAGTGCATTGGGGGCGCACAAGTTATAGTTAGCTGAACTAACTATAACAGGGGAATTTCAATGGTTTTGTATGAGTGAAATGTCCAGCTAACTATAACATGTGTGACACCTCTGTTTTTTTGCAGTGAATTTCGAAGGTTTTTTAAATGCTAATTCCTAACTATAACGTGGCTGAAACCTATGTTTTTTTCAGTGAACTTCTAAGGTTTTTTAAATGTTAATTCCTAACTATAACGTGGCTGAAACCTATGTTTTTTTCCGTGAATTTCAAAGGTTTTGTAAATGATCATTTTTAAATGTATTAATTGTTATATTTTTTTTTATACTGATTTACTACATTGTTTTAAACTATTTATTTTTAGATATTTTATTTTTCAAATTACATTACATATTTTTAATAGAAATTGAAAAAAAATGTTTTTTAAAATATTGAAATTGTAATATTTGTTTTATTTTTATATTATATTTCTTTTAATTTATATATATTTTATATAGCAGGCAATGATATCCTATGGAAGGATATAGAAGTTACTGGTAAGTACGGTTAAAATTACTTTTCAGGATCAGTACTGGGCTGAAAGATGCAGCACTGAGGTCTCTCCTGATAACAGGTGAGTAAATCGGAATTCGTAGTTCGGCTGATTTTATAGGAATATTTTAAAGTTCCAAAACTCCACTCTTAGAAGAATTTCCAAGTGAAACCAGTCAATGTTACCCTATGGAAGAAAATTCAAGTTACTATAAGTACAGTTAGAATTACTTTTCAGGATCAGTAGTGGGCTGAAAGATGCAGCACTGAGGTCTCTCCTGATAACAGTTGAGTAAATCGGAATTCATAGTTCGGCTGATTTTAGAGGAATTTTTTAAAGTTCCAAAACTCCACACTTAAAAGAATTTCTAAGTGAAACCAGGAAATTCAAGTTACTGTAAGTGTCGTTAGAATTACTTTTCAGGATCAGTAGTGGGCTGAAAGATGCAGCACTGAGGTATATCCTGATAACAGCTGAGTAAATCATAATTTGTTGTTTGGCTGATTTTAGTGAGTATTTTAAAGTTCTAAAACTCCAAGTGAAATATGTCAATGTTACCCTATGGAAGAAAATTCACTTAGCAGGTAAGTAGTGTTATCCTGGATCCAGCACTGGTGTATCTCCTTTAAACAGTTGAAAGAATGTGTTTAAGTCATTAGGAATATTTGTAGTTTGTGAAAATAGACACTTAAACTTATCTGGTGAAAACCAGACAATGGATTCCTATGGAAGGAAATACAAGTTACTGGTAAATATGGTTAGAATTACTTTTCAGGGTCAGTGCTGGGTTAAAAGATGCGATTCAAAAAGGGGGTGGTGATGGACAGAGTATCTGAATTAAGCAGAACACTCCTACACAGTCAACAGATCAGGGCTTGATCAATCACCATTTTTTAGCTCACTGCACCATCCCAGTTCAGAACCTGGCTATATGCAAATTAGTCCGTCCCTGGCCCAGTGCATCATGGGAACAGGGCAGACCAAACTACCAAGCCAATTCTTCACTGGAAAGGAAACAAGCTTCCGGGGACCGGTTTCTGGCATTACAGCCGTCTTCGGCCCGGCTTGCTTGAATCCTGATGGTGCAGTGAGCAAGGGACTCACATCTGAGCATACCCTTCCACACTTGTGGTGGCCAAACCGATTCAAAAAGGGGGTGGTGATGGACAGAGTATCTGAATTAAGCAGAACACTCCTACCCAGTCAACAGATCAGGGCTTGATCAATCACCATTTTTTAGCTCACTGCACCATCCCAGTTCAGAACCTGGCTATATGCAAATTAGTCCATCCCTGGCCCAGTGCATCATGGGAACAGGGCAGACCAAACTACCAAGCCAATTCTTCACTGGAAAGGAAACAAGCTTCCGGGGACCGGTTTCTGGCATTACAGCCGATGCAGCATTGAGTTATCTCCTGATAACAGGTGATTAAATCGGAATTCGTTGTTCGGATGATTTTTAGGTGAATATTTTAAATTTGCAAAACTCCACACTGAGAAGAATTTCCAAGTGAAACCAGTCAATGTTAGCCTATGGAAGGAAATACAGGTTACTGGTAAGTATGGTTAGAATTACTTTTCAGGATCAGTACTGGGCTCAAAGATGCTGCACTGAGGTCTCTCCTGATAACAGGTGAGTAAATCGGAATTTGTAGTACATCCAGTAAGCGCCACAGAGCTGTGTAGCAGAAAGATGTAAAAAGAGGCACGGCCTGCACCACCTCTCTGCAACGCAGCGCAGTGGTGCTTCCTGGAAGCACCTGGGGGGCTACTTGGCCCCCATGGCCCCTCAGGTTGAAGTGGAATTTTTTCCCCAACTTAAAGCACGGCACAGGGCACACATCACGTCAGGCCCCTCCCTTCACCACAGTGTAAACGCGCCCTGTCACCGTTCTCAGTTGAGAGATTAAGTCCCCTTCAATCCTAAGGGTCCCTAGGGTCAAATTAGCCAACGAGGTACCTCCCCTAAGCGCCACAGAGCTGCATTGCAGCAAGGTGTAAAAAGGGGAGTGGCCTCTGAACACCTGTCTGCAACGCAGCTCGCTGACGCATACTGGAGATACCTGTTGGCCTATTTGACCCTCAGGGACCCTCAGTGTTGAAAGAGAATTAATTCCCCAACTTAAAAGGAGCCACAGGGCGCGTTTGCACAGTGGTGAAGGAAGGAGGCGTGGCCTATTGGGATATGTCTGCAAGCACACCCTGTTGCGCGTTTTAAGTTAGAGAATTAATTCCTCCTCAATCCTGTGGGTCATTGGGGCCAACTAGCCCACCAGGTCCCTCCAGTATGCGCCAGGAGGCTGCGTTGCAGAGAGGTGTTCAGAGGCCACACCCCTTTTTACAACACTTTACAACGCAGCTCCGTGGCGCTTACTAGAGGTACCTGGTGGGCAAGTTGGCCCCAGGGACCCTCAGTATTGACAAGGAATTAATTCCCCAACCTAAACCGCACCACAGGGCGTGTTTGCACACATGTAAACTCAGGCCCCGCCCCCTTCCTTCACCACTGTGCAAACGCACCCCGTGGCGTGCTTTAAGTTGGGGAATTAAGACCCTTTGAATCCTGAGGGTCCCTGGGGTCCAACTAGCCTACCAGGTACCTCCAATAAGCGACACATGGCTGCGTTGCAGAGAGGCCTCAGAACACCTCTCTGCAATGCAGCCCCCAGGCGCATACTGGAAGTTCCTGGTGGGCTAGTTGGCCCCCAGGGACCCCCAGTATTCAAGGGGAATTCTTTCCCCCTCTGCAAATGCGCCAGGGGCCGCGTTTGCAGAGTGGTGAAAGGAGGGGGCGTGGCCTCCAGGGCTCGATGCCGGTCTTTTTTTAATTTTATTGTTTTAAGAAGGGGGGCTGTGTAGCCCCCCTACTTTTTCAATTTTTTGGGCCCTGGGACCCCATCCCCCAGGGCCTGCACCTATTTTTTTATTTTTTGGAGAAAAAAAATCGGGAAGGGGGCCACGTGGCCCCCCTCCCAAGGCCATAGACTGCCCCGGTGACCCCGTCCCGGGGCATGGGCCTTTTTTCAAATATTTTTTTTATTAGGAGGGGGCCTGCCTTGTCCCCCTCCTATGGCCACTTTTGGCCCCAGAGACCCCATCCCCCGGGGCCGGCCATATAAATTTATTTTTGGAGGGGGCCGCATAGCCCACCTCCCGGGCCACTTGTAGCCCCGGGGACCCCATCCCCCGGGGCTGGCCCACTCCGTTGGGTACCGTGGGGGGTCCCCAATCCCCCCAAGGTCCCTTCCTGCTCCCCGCGTCCTGCGGGAGCCGGCATTGCTTTCCTTCATGGGGAGCAGCTAACATGGGGTCCCCGGGGCTGCGGAGGTGCCGTGAGCCCCCACGCATACCTATTGTTAAAGCCCCGGGGGGCAGTACCCAGCGCAGGGGGGCCTCTCCGGGCCCCCTATTATAATAAACCACATTGCCCCCGGACTTGCCCCGCCCGGAGGCTAATTACCACTAAAGCGAGCTTCGGGGTTTTTTTTCACGGGATACGCATATCCTACGCGCATCCCGTGATTTAAAAAAAATAAATAAATTTGGGGGGGCCTTGGGGGTCCTTGTGGGACCCCCTGAGCAGGCCCAGGGGGTCAGGGTGTTTCTACCCCGCCCCATTTGCAACTTTTGCGCACTTGTTTTTAGGTTTTCTTGTGCCTCGGTTCTACCGAGACACAAGATGGCTGCCAACACTTCCTGGTTTGGAGTGTTGACAGACAGTTGACAGCCAATTAGCATGCAGCTCGTGCTCGTAAGGGTACGCGGAGGATACGCGTACCCTACGCGCACTTAGATATATCTATGATTTTACTTTTCATTTTCCAAGGAACTACAGCACGGATTTACACCATTTAACAAAAAGCGTGAACTGTGAACCAAACTCTACTTTTTTGCCAAATTTGGTGTAATTCCGTTCAGCAGTTCGGGCTGTAGCCATAAAGGTCCATATGGAAAATTGCATGGGGAAAACACGTTTTGGGACCCCCCCTTTTTTTTAAGCCCCCGCTTGACGAATCCCCCCGAAACGTTTAGGATAGGAGCGGAGTGGGCCATCTTCTTCGAAAATTTCGCGAAGATTCGTCATTCGGCGCCAAAGTTATTCCAAATAGAATGTTGCGTATTTCCTATGGAAACTAGGTCCTAACTATAACTACCTACTGGCGACTGCCAGTAGGTAATATATATATATATATATTACCAGTAGGTAGTTATAGTTAAAACCTAGTTTCCATAGGAAATCCGCAACATTCTATTTGGAATACCTTTGGCGCCGGTGGACGAATCTTCGCAAATTTCTCCTTCCCTGAAAGTTTGGGGGTGATTCGTGAAGCAGGGGCCGAGAAAAAGAGGGGTCCCAAAACGTGTTTTCCCCATGCAATTTCCCATAGGACCTTTAGCCGGGGCTACAGCCTGAACGGCTGAAAGGAATTACACCAAACTTCGCAAAAAGGTAGAGTTCTGTTCGCAGATGGGCGTTTTTGTTAAATGGTGTAAATCCGTTCAGTAGTTCCTGAGAAAATCAAAAGTAAAATCATAAGTATATCTAGAGGTACATACGGTAAGCTTACTGTAAGCTTACTGTACTCTGTACCTTTCCGAGCACGAGCTGAATGCTAATTGGCTGTCAACAGTCTGTCAACACTCTAAACCAGAAAGTGTTGGCAGACATCTTGTGCCTCGGTAGACTGAGGCACAAGAAAGCAGAAAAACAAACGTGTAGAACGCAAAAAGGGGACGGGGTAGAAACACCCTGACCCCCTAGGCCTGCTCAGGGGGTCCCACAAGGACCCCCAAGACCCCCCCCCCAAATTTCTTTTTTTTTAAATCGCGGTGTACGAGTACCGTACGAGTACGGTAAGCTTACTGTAAGCTTACTGTACTCTGTACCTTCCCGAGCACGAGCTGAATGCTAATTGGCTATCAACTGTCTATCAACACTCAAAACCAGAAAGTGTTGGCAGCCATCTTGTGCCTCGGTAGACTGAGGCACAAGAAAGCAGAAAAACAAATGTGTAGAATGCAAAAAGGGGGCAGGGTAGAAACACCCTGACCCCCAAGGCCCCCACCAAATTTTTGTTTTTTGACACAAATCGCGGGGTACGAGTACCGTATGAGTACCGTACGCGCACCTCTCCGAGTACAAGCTGCATGCTCAATGGCTGTGAACACTCCAAACCAGGAAGTGTTGGCAGCCATTTTGTGCTTGGTAGACTGAGGCACAAGAAAGCAGAAAAACAAACGTTTAGAACGCAAAAAGCCTTACCTGCCTAGTAGAGCCTTACGATCGACCAATCAAGGTCTGGTCTGTGTCCCTCGTGTTAGGAAAGCAAGGGCGGGGGGGGGGGGCGGTCGTTTGGCCTCTTGGCGGCCAAACTGTGGAACTCTCTTCCAGTTTGCATTCGCGCCATTCCCAATCTTCTGCCATTTCGCAAGTCCCTTAAGACTTGGCTGTTCCCCACATTGTGATATCCCTTGCTTGCTATGTTCTCCTGTTCTGATCAGGTTTCTGGTTGCGCTGGGACGCCTCGTTGCTGAGGCAGCCATGCGCATTATAAATCCTGTAATAAATAATTAAAAAGGGGGCAGGGTAGAAACAGCATGACCCCCTAGGCCTGCTCAGGTGGTCCCACAAGGACCCCCAAGGGCCCCAATTTGTTTTTTTTAAACCCGGTCTGCTTTTTTTCAAATTACCCAGGGACCAAATCCCGGGGGCATAGTGAAAAGGAAGTGTGGGGGGGGCCCAATCCCCCCACACTGCCCCGGGGACCACCACCCCCCGGGGCAAAGCAACGCAGCCCCCTGGCACATACTGTAGGTTCCAGGTGGGCTAGTTGGCCCCCATTGACCCACAGTATGCAGGGGAATTGGTTCCCCCTCTGCAAACGCGCCAGGGGGCTGCGTTGCATAGAGGTGTAAAAAGGAGGGTGGCCTCATTACACCTCTCTGCAATGCAGCCCCCTGGCGCATACTGGAGGTTCCTTGTGGGCTAGTTGGCCCCCATGGACCCCCAGTATGCAAGGGGAATTAGTTCCCCCTCTGCAAACGTGCCCAGGGGCTGCATTGCAGAGAGGTGTAAAAAGGGTCGTGGCCTCATTACACCTCTCTGCAATGCAGCCCCCTGGCGCATACTGGAGAGTCCTGGTGGGCTCGTTGGCCCCCAGGGACCCCCAGTAGGCAAGGGGAATTAGTTCCCCCTTTGCAAACGGACCTGGGGGCTGCGTTGCAGAGAGGTGTAAAAAGGGGCGTGGCCTCATTAAACGTCTCTGCAATGCAGCCTCCTGGCGCATACTGGAGGTTCCCGATGGGCTAGTTGGCCCCCAGGGACCCCCAGTATGCAAGGGGACTTTATCCCCCAACTTAGAACACTCTACAGGGCGCATTAGCACAGTGGTGAAGGTAGGGGGCGGGGCTTGAGGTGATGTGAGTGCAAACATGCCCCCGGCGGGTTTTAAGTTGGGGAATTAATTCCTGTTCAATCCAGAGGTCCCCTAGGGGGCAACTAGTCCAACAGGTATCTCCAGTAAGCGCCACGGAGCTGTGTTGCAGAGTGTTGTAAAAAGGGGGCGTGCCCTTTGAATGACTCTCTGCAACACAGCTGCCTGGCGCATACTGGAGGTACCTGGTGGGCTAGTTGGCTCACAGGGGACCTCAGGATTGACGAGGAATTAATTCCCCAATCTAGCTCATCACTACTATTCCTGAAAAGTAAATTTAACTGTACTTACTAGTAACTTGAATTTCCTTCCGTAGGATATCTTTGCCTGCTATATAAAATATATATAAATTAAAAAAATATTAAATAAAAAAAATATTACAATTTCAATATTTTTTTCAATTTATATTAAAAATGTGTAATGTAATTAAAAAATAAAATATCTAAAAATAAATAGTTAAAATAATGTAGTAAATCAGTATAAAAAAATATAACAATTAATACATTTAAAAATTATCATTTACAAAACCTTTTCAATTCACTGAAAAAACCATAGGTTTCAGCCACGTTATAGTTAAAAATTAGCCTTTAAAAAAACTTAGGAATTCACTGAAAAAACCATAGGTTTGACACACGTTATAGTTAGGAATTAGCGTTTAAAAAACCTGAGAAAAACTCACTGAAAATACCATAGGTTTCACACATGTTATAGTTAGCTGGACATTTCACTCATACAAAACCATTGAAATTCCCCCGTTATAGTTAATTCAGCTAACTATAACTCGCGCGCCCGCAATGCACTGCTGATGACGTCACATATTACATCACTCATGGCATGGTCAGTGACATCACTGATGACATCTCAAATGACATCACTGATGACATCACTGATGACATCATCCTTATGAAAGAGTGGCAGACCTCCTCTCAGCGTAATATAAACCTTGATACACACATTCAAAAATAGAAACTAAAATTTTCAAAAAAATTGAGATACCAATTCCAGTTACAACAACCTATTCAGTAATTCCAAAATCTACATACACATCAAGTCATTCACTAGCAGTTCTATATAGGCACTCATACATGTACTCACTCATCATATTATTATTATTATTATTAAAAAATTTTGTAGAGCGCGTAGTCACCCTGAGGTATCCCAGCGCTGAGGAACCCTACACCAGTGGGGGCTGGGGGTGAAAAAGAAGGAGATACTGATAAAACAAAAAAACAAAAGCTGTAATAGACAGAGGCAAGTATTGAATCAGGGAGGTTTTGAGTTTATGGGAACAGGTGGGTTTTGAGTCGTTTCCTGAATCTCAGGTAGTTCGATTCTTTCCGCAGATCTCGAGGGAGGGTGTTCCATAGACGTGCTGTGTGGATCGAGAAACGTCTTCCACCCGTGCGTGCTTTCTTGAATCTGGGCACGGTGATGAGGGACTCTTTGTCCGATCTAAGAGACCTCGGGGGTTTGTAGGGTTGTATGAATTTCCTCAGAATAGGAGGGCCCTGATTCTGCAGTAGCCTATGGGCCAGGCTTAGGGCTTTGAATGTTACTCGTTCCCTCACTGGGAGCCAGTGAAGGAGTTTCAGGGCAGGTTTGGCTGAAGCTCTGGCGGGAGTATGCGTGAGGATCCGGGCGGCCGCGTTTTGGATTTTCTGCAATTTGTTTAAGGTTGCTTCGGGGGCGCCCAGGTATATAGCGTTGCTATAGTCAATCCTGGACAATATGAGGCCCTGGATGAGGAGTCTTTGCGATGTGGGTGGAAGAAGGGGCAGGATCTTTCTCATCGATTTGAGTAGCCCGAAGCATGTGCCTGCTACTTTTTTGGCCTGCGTGGAGAATGAAAGATCAGTTTCGATCCAAACTCCCAGGCTCTTTACTTCCTGTTTGGGAACAGGGGGGGGGGCCAGACAGGGTGGCCAGATGTTCAGAGGGAAGGAGAGTCCTTTCTGACCCAGGAGGAGAATGTCAGTTTTCGAACCATTCAGCTTAAGGGCTGAGTTGTTCATCCACCCTTGGATTTGAGTCAGGCAGTTGAATAGGTCCGCTGGCTGTCGACTGGGGTGGGAGAGGGAGACAACTAGTTGTGTGTCATCCGCATAGCTGACAATGCTCACTCCGAATGGGATGACGACCTCCTCCAAAGGGGACATGTAGATGTTAAACAATGTGGGGTTCAGGGAGGAGCCCTGAGGCACACCACATTGGAGGGGTGTGTCGGAGGAGCAGGTGTTGTTTTCCCATATCTGGAAGGAGCGTTGGGCCAGAAAGGAGGAAAGCCAAGATAAAGCGGTGCCTTCTACTCCGACCTTCTCGAGCCGTTTGACCAGAAGTTGGTGGTTGACGGTGTCGAAGGCCGCGCTCAGGTCGAGGAGGATCACTGCCACTGATCCTCCCTCGTCTAAGAGTGTTCTGGCCTCCTCCACTGCAGCCAGGAGGGTGATGTCGGTGCCCTGTCCTGGGCGGAAACCTGTCTGCGAGTTTTTTAGCAGATTGTTGGATTCAAGGAACTGGGAGAGTTTTTTGTTCACCAGTTTCTCGGCGACCTTACTGGTCCCGGGGAGGAGGGATATTGGTCGATAGTTGGCCAATTCAGCTGGATCCAAGGAGGGTTTTTTTAGCAGCGCCTTAACGACTGCGGCTTTCCAACTCGGAGGTACAACTCCCTGTTGAAAAGAGGCGTTAATCAGCTTAGTGAGGGGGGGGGTGATAGTGGGAGCGACTTCCTTAAGGGTCCGTAGCGGTGCGGGGTCCCTAGGAGATCCGCTTTTGATGGAAGTGAGCGTGATCTCTACTTCTTCGTGGGTTGTTTGTCCCCACGAGGTAAGGCGAGGGGTGAGTGAGGTTCATGGGGCTTATCGGTCTCGCTCGAATTAGTCAGGGGAATAGAGTCGAGAATTTTTTGAATTTTCTCTTGGAAAAAGTTGGCTAGCTTGTTACATTTTTCCTGGTCTGCCTTTGGATCTGGGGGGTTTATAGGGGTGGGGTCAGGAACCTTGAGGAGTTCTTTTAGGATGGTATAGGTTTCTTTGCTCGAGCAAGCAGCTTTTTCGATTCGTTCCTGAAAGAATCGACTTTTAGTTTTGTCGATCGCAGATTTGTAGGTTGATAGGGAGGCGGAGTAGACAGCCTTGTTAGCGTTGGATTTCTCCTTCCTCCATGATCGCTCAGCTCTTTTACAGTCCTGCCGCAGCGACTTGAGCTCTTGAGTGTACCACGGGGCTGAGGGTGTGCGTTTTTTGTGCCTGAGGGTGGTGGTTTTGGGAATAAGAGTGTCCAGGGAGGACGTAATCCAGGAGCAAAACTGTTCATCAGCCGTTATGGCGTCGGAGGACAGCACTGGGGTGGTTTTAGAAAGAAGGTCCGACCATTCTGATGGTATGAGTTTATGCCAGCGTCTGTCATTAACTTTGATTTTCGTAGGCTGGGTGGACACAGTGGGGGTTTCCCATGAGAATCATATGTACTCATACACCTATACATCTTATTACACACAGACACTCATCTATAGAATTACTCACACACAAACTCACACATGCAAATAAACTATCAAACATCCATTTACTTGCATATACAGCTATACACCCACCACTACACTTACTTCTACAGAATCGTACACATACTTACTTTCTTAAACAACCACTTATAGAAACACATACTTATTTATACAGGAACTCTTACAATCTCTCGCTCTCACATATACTCACTTATATACATCAATACTAACATATACTAGTTTAACACATATGTTGTTACTCATAAAGATACTATTGAGACAGTGATTAACTCACTAACACACCCATACACACACTCATCCACCCATACAGTCCTGCACACATGCTGTCTTTAAAACACATACAAACAGTGAGTCACCCATTCATGCATCTATGCGGTACGTAATACCCCCCACCAAACCATACAGACACTCATACTGATACTCTAAAAACCAACTAATAACCCATATCGACACTCATGTAGCTAGTCACCAACCCATGCAGCCACTTATTCACAAAGTGATACACTGATACAGATATTTTCATATTTAAACGTTACTCGCTAATACATGTATTCACTAAGATACACTTAATAAGTCAGTTATACAATCATTTTTACCAAAAAAACATCCATTTAGACACTTATTTACACATTTTTTCTTCCATCGACCTTTAGATATACATATATAAAACATATTTATTTTTCAGAAAGACACACATTCACTGGATGATGTCATCAGTGATGTCATTTGAGATGTCATCAGTGATGTCATGAGTGATGTCACTGACCATGTCATGAGTGATGTAATATGTGACGTCATCAGCAGTGCATTGCGGGCGCGCGAGTTATAGTTAGCTGAATCAACTACAACGGGGAATTGTGAAATGTCCAGCTAACTATAACACCCCTAAAACGTATAGTTTTTTGAGCGAATTTTAAAGGTTTTTTAAATGCTAAATCCTAACTATATAAGGCCTGAAA
Organism: Lissotriton helveticus; assembly: GCF_964261635.1. Classification (NCBI taxonomy): domain Eukaryota; kingdom Metazoa; phylum Chordata; class Amphibia; order Caudata; family Salamandridae; genus Lissotriton; species Lissotriton helveticus. Next base: position 891,525,615 of record NC_136071.1, on the reverse strand, counting down.
CCTATGGGTTTTTTCAGTGAATTTATATATATATATATATATATTCACTGAAAAAACCATAGGTTTCAGGCCTTATATAGTTAGGATTTAGCATTTAAAAAACCTTTAAAATTCGCTCAAAAAACTATACGTTTTAGGGGTGTTATAGTTAGAGGACATTTCACTCATACAAAACCATTGAAATTGCTCCTATATAGTTAGTTGTACTAACTATATTTTGCGCACCCTCAATCCACTGCTGATGATGTCACATATTACATCATTCATGACATGGTCAGTGACATCACTGATGACATCACTTATGACATCTCAAATGACATCACTGATGACACCACTGAGGACATCTCAAATGACATCACTGATGACATCATCAAGTGTCTGTGTGTTTCTGTAAAGTTAAAATATGTTTAACATTTTGAAGAATGAGTGTATGTATGAGTGTCTGGATAAAGGATTTAGTAGGTGCGTGACTGACTGTATGAGTGGGTGATTAAATGTGTCTTACTGAATGCATGGGTTAGTGAGTAAACTGTTTCAATTTGTGCATCATTATGTCTGTTGTTGTGTAAGCTGCTCCATGTATTGATTAGTAGTTATATGACTGGCTATATGGGTTATTCATTGGTTGCCCAAGTATTTGTATGTGAGGGTGAGTGTGTGTGGGTGGCTGGGAGGTGTGTGACTCTGTGCATAGATGTGTGAGCAGTTGATTCACTTGGTGTATGGGTTCAAGAGTGCATGTGGAAACAGCTGTATGGGCGGTTGATTGTGTGCATGGGTGTGTTGGTGAGTGAATGAATATCTCAGTGCTCAATGTCCAAGTAAGTACATATGTAAAACACAGTGCATGTGAGAGTTGGCATATATCAATGACTATACATGAGAGCCTGTGATTGCGTAAGTGACTGTATGGATCAATGTGTACTTGTATCAGTGATTGTAAAAGAGAGTAAGTATGTGTTAGTATATGTTTGAATAAGTAAGTTTATGTGTGTATAACTGTATAGATGAGGAAATGGGAGTGTGATTGATTCTTTGCATGACTGACTAGGTTTGTGAGTAACTCCATGGATGAATGGCACTGTGTGAGTGTCTGTATAGGTGTATGAGTGCATATGATAGTGGTGTATTGATGAGTGACTGTATGTATGAGTGATTGTATGGGTGAATGAGTGGATGTGTGTGTAGACTTAGGAATCAGTGAGTGTGTATGTAGTAAATGGTATTGGTGTGTCAATGGTTTCAGGAATGGTAGTCTGTATTCAACACTGGATGTATCAAAGGTTAGATTAGAGTGTGATGAGGTGCATTATATTATCACATGGATGATGTCATCAGTCATGTCATCAGTGATGTCATTTGAGATGTCATCAGTGATTTCATCAGTGAGGTCACTGACCATGTCATGAATGATGTAATATGTGACATCATCAGCAGTGGATTGCGGGTGCGCGAGTTATAGTGAGTCCAATTAACTATAACGTGGGAATTTCAATGGTTTTGTATGAGTAAAATGTTCAGCTAACTATAACTGGTGGGAAACCTATGGTTTTTTCAGTGAATTTCAAAGGTTTTTTAAATGCTAATTCCTAACTATAACGAGTGTGAAACCTATGGTTTTTTCAGTGAATTTCAAAGGTTTTTTAAATGCTAATTCCTAACTATAACGAATATGAAACCTATGTTTTTTTCAGTGAATTTCAAAGGTTTTTTAAAAGCTAATTCCTTTGTATATCGAGTTTTTAACCTACGATTTTTAAAGTGAATTTTTTTTTTTAGTAGCTGTTTTTTATAACTATTAATAATTATTATTTGTTTTTCAAAAAATTATTTTATCAATGTATTTTTCATGTTTTTTTTATCATTTTGACTTGGAGCGCTCAGGGTGCGCGCACCTGTAAGCTCACCCGAGAGCGCAGCGAGAGCGCTATTTCCGCGTGCGTAAAAAAATATATGTATTTAAACTAAATAATAATACAAGACATTCAGTACCATACTTATAAAAGTAGTATTTTTGATTTTAAATAACCGTATTTTAACTTTAAATGCATTTCCGAAAAGCTAGCCCCCGGAAGCACCTACGTTCGTGCTGCTTAAGCGCCCCCGGAAGCACTCCGGTGCGCGCAGCGTACGCGCGTCAAGACATGTGACCTTAAAATAACTCTTTTCATTGGTTGTTAACTGTTTTTTTTACAACTAATGAAAACCCCACCCATTTCCTTCACTTCTTCTTTCACTTTGGAGACAGCAAGACCTGTTCTTTTCTGTTCTTCCATTTAGTGAAAAGAATGGCTGCCAGACAACCCAGCAGCAGTGAGGATTCAGATGACTTCATCCAGGAAGAGCCTCCTCAGCCCAAGGTGAAGGAGCACTTTATCTGGAATTTTTTTTCCATACCAGCAGGATTGAAAAAAGTTAATGCTCCAAAGGTCGAGTGCAAAATCTGCAAAACTGTGCTTTCACTGGGAGATCCTAGAAGGAAGTACAGTTTTGGCAACTCTACAATGATTTGCCATGTCCAACGGAGGCACCCCCAGAACTATGCCCAGGAGAGTGTCAGAGACCTGGCACGTAATCCCCCAAGGGATGGTGCCTCAACATCCACTGGAGGAGCAAAAACTTCGGGGAGAGGAAGAGCAGTGGAATTGGAGATGATACCGAACATTCAGCCAGTTTTCACTGATATCACTATCAAGTGTAAGCAATGCGATGAACTCCTTTGCCACGGTGAGCAGAGCATCAAGCTCATTACACGCAAAAGGCAAGAACACCAATGCCCTCCCCAGCCCTAATTTTTTCCCTTTTTTTTGCTCCTGTTGAGCAGTTTTGCATTCTCTGTTTTAAGTGAAGAAAATGGAGTAAAGGAACGGGGGTGTGGAAGGGTAAGAAAAAAGCACTGATGTTGAGGAAAGAGTGGTGATAGAGACTGGATAAAGGCAAGTGAGCGTAAGACAAGGGGAGTAAGGGAGTGAGGAGACAGAGAAAGTGAAGGAAAAAGTGAGAGTAGAGGACTAACTGAGGGAGGAAAGGAAGATAAGTGAGGGAGTATGGCTGAGGTATAGGGAGTGAGCGTGACAGAAGAGGAGTGAGAGACTAAGGGGATTGAGAGAATGAGGCTAACAGAGAGAGAATGAGGGAAGGGGAGTGTAGAAGTAAGAGGACCGAGGGAGTGAGAGAAGGAGTTAGTGAAGTGGAGTAAGGAGAGTAAGGGAAGGGAAAAGAGTGAAGGAATGAAGGAAGGAAAGAGAGAGGAAGGAAAGTAAAGGAGGAGGTCTGAAAGAAGATGAGTGTGGAAGTATGGCTGAGTTATAGGGTGTGAGCGTGACAGAAGAGGAGTGAGAGACAAAGAGGACGGAGAGAATGAGACTAACAGAGAGAGAATGAGGGAAGGGGAGTGTAGAACTAAGAGGACAGAGGGAGTAAGAGAAGGAGTTAGTGAAGTGGATTAAGGAGAGTAAGGGAAAGAAAAAGAGTGAAGGAGCAAAAGAAGGAAAGAGATAGGAAGGAAAAAAAAGGAGAAGGTCTGAAAGAAGGTGAGTATGGGAGTATGGCTGAGTTATACAGAGTGAGTGTGACAGAAGAGGAGTGAAAGACTAAGAGGACGGAGAGAATGAGGCTAACAGAGAGAGAATGAGGGAAGGGGAGTGTAGAAGTAAGAGGACAGAGGGAGTAAGAGAAGGAGTTAGTGAAGTGGAGTAAGAAGAGTAAGGGAAGGGAAAAGAGTGAAGGAATGAAGGAAGGGAAGAGAGAGGAAGGAAAGTAAAGGAGAAGGTCTGAAAGAAGATGAGTGTGGGGGTATGGCTGAGTTATAGGGAGTGAGCGTGACAGAAGAGGAGTGAGAGACTAAGGGGATGGAGAGAATGAGGCTAACAGAGAGAGAATGAGGGAAGGGGAGTGTAGAAGTAAGAGGACAGAGGGAGTAAGAAAAGGAGTTAGTGAAGTGGAGTAAGGAGAGTAAGGGAAGGGAAAAGAGTGAAGGAAGGAAAGAGAGAGGAAGGAAAGTAAAGGAGAAGGTCTGAAAGAAGATGAGTGTGGGAGTATGGCTGAGTTATAGGGTGTGAGCGTGACAGAAGAGGAGTGAGAGACTAAGGGGACGGAGAGAATGAGGCTAACAGAGAGAGAATGAGGGAAGGGGAATGTAGAAGTAAGAGGACAGAGGGAGTAAGACAAGGAGTTAGTGAAGTGGAGTAAGAAGAGTAAGGGAAGGGAAAAGAGTGAAGGAATGAAGGAAGGGAAGAGAGAGGAAGAAAAGTAAAGGAGAAGGTCTGAAAGAAGGTGAGTGTGGGAATATGGCTGAGTTATACAGAGTGAGTGTGACAGAAGAGGAGTGAGAGACTAAGGGGACGGAGAGAATGAGGCTAATAGAGAGAGAATGAGGGAAGGGGAGTGTAGAAGTAAGAGGACAGAGGGAGTAAGTGAAGGAATTAGTGAAGTGGAGTAAGGAGAGTAAGGGAAGGGAAAAGAATGAAGGAGCGAAGGAAGGGAAGAGAGAGGAAGGAAAGTAAAGGAGAAGGTCTGAAAGAAGGTGAGTGTGGGAGTATGGCTGAGTTATAGGGAGTGAGCGTGACAGAAGAGGAGTGAGAGACTAAGGGGACGGAGAGAATGAGGCTAATAGAGAGAGAATGAGGGAAGGGAAGTGTAGAACTAAGAGGACAGAGGGAGTAGGAGAAGGAGTTAGTAAAGTGGAGTAAGGAAATTAAGGGAAGGAAAAAGAGTGAATTAGCGAAAGAAGGGAAGAGAGAGGAAGGAAAGTAAAGGAGAAGGTCTGAAAGAAGGTGAGTGTGGGAGTATGGCTGAGTTATAGGGAGTGAGCGTGACAGAAGAGGAGTGAGAGACTAAGAGGACGGAGAGAATGAGGCTAACAGAGAGAGAATGAGGGAATGGGAGTGTAGAAGTAAGAGGACAGAGGGAGTAAGAGAAGGAGTTAGTGAAGTGGAGTAAGGAGAGTAAGGGAAGGAAAAAGAGTGAAGGAGCGAAAGAAGGGAAGAGAGAGGAAGGTAGGTAAAGGAGAAGGTCTGAAAGAAGGTGAGTGTGGGAGTATGGCTGAGTTATAGGGAGTGAGCGTGACAGAAGAGGAGTGAGAGACTAAGGGGACGGAGAGAATGAGGCTAACAGAGTGAGAATGAGGGAAGGGGAGTGTAGAAGTAAGAGGACAGAGGGAGTAAGAGAAGGAGTTAGTGAAGTGGAGTAAGGAGACTAAGGGAAGGGAAAAGAGTGAAGGAGCGAAGGAAGGGAAGAGAGAGGAAGGAAAGTAAAGGAGAAGGTCTGAAAGAAGATGAGTGTAGGAGTATGGCTGAGTTATAGGGTGTGAGCGTGACAGAAGAGGAGTGAGAGACTAAGAGGACGGAGAGAATGAGGCTAACAGAGAGAGAATGAGGGAAAGGGAGTGTAGAAGTAAGAGGACAGAGGGAGTAAGAGAAGGAGTTAGTAAAGTGGAGTAAGGAGAGTAAGGGAAGGAAAAAGAGTGAAGGAGCGAAAGAAGGGAAGAGAGAGGAAGGAATGTAAAGGAGAAGGTCTGAAAGAAGGTGAGTGTGGGAGTATGGCTGAGTTATAGGGAGTGAGCGTGACAGAAGAGGAGTGAGAGACTAAGGGGATGGAGAGAATGAGGCTAACAGAGAGAGAATGAGGGAAGGGGAGTGTAGAAGTAAGAGGACAGAGGGAGTAAGAGAAGGAGTTAGGGATGTGGAGTAAGGAGAGTAAGGGAAGGGAAAAGAGTGAAGGAGCGAAGGAAGGGAAGAGAGAGGAAGGAAAGTAAAGGAGAAGGTCTGAAAGAAGATGAGTGTAGGAGTATGGCTGAGTTATAGGGTGTGAGCGTGACAGAAGAGGAGTGAGAGACTAAGAGGACGGAGAGAATGAGGCTAACAGAGAGAGAATGAGGGAAGGGGAGTGTAGAAGTAAGAGGACAGAGGGAGTAAGAGAAGGAGTTAGTAAAGTGGAGTAAGGAGAGTAAGGGAAGGAAAAAGAGTGAAGGAGCAAAAGAAGGGAAGAGAGAGGAAGGAAAGTAAAGGAGAAGGTCTGAAAGAAGGTGAGTGTGGGAGTATGGCTGAGTTATAGGGAGTGAGCGTGACAGAAGAGGAGTGAGAGACTAAGGAGATGGAGAGAATGAGGCTAACAGAGAGAGAATGAGGGAAGGGGAGTGTAGAGGTAAGAGGACAGAGGGAGTAAGAGAAGGAGTTAGTGATGTGGAGTAAGGAGAGTAAGGGAAGGGAAAAGAGTGAAGGAGCGAAAGAAGGGAAGAGACAGGAAGGAAAGTAAAGGAGAAGGTTTGAAAGAAGGTGAGTGTGGGAGTATGGCTGAGTTATAGGGAGTGAGAAATGTCCAGCTAACTATAACTCCCCTGAAACCTATGTTTTTTTCTTAATTCAAAACCAAACTGCACATTTTAATTCATTGTATATTTCAACACTTTGAAACTCACATAATATTCACCAATCCCCCCAGTGCTCATTCAGCCTGTTACCATGGTAACTCCCACCTAACTGAGCACACAGGTGAAAAGTTCATGATACTATGTTGCAAAAGAATCCAGCAAGGGTGTTTGACCTCTCAATGTACTAGCTAATCAGGTGCAATGTTTCTTTCAATGACTTTTTCTCCACCATTAAAATGACTTCTTTCAAAAAACAAAAGCATGCACCCTAGTTTTCAGTGGAGAATGTTAAGAAAGCACAAATCATTTCTTGGTTTTCAAGTACACTGAATCTCAACCACTTTTTTTTTCATAACTCCTACTTTCAAACTGCCATTTCATTTCCACAACTCATCTGAATACAAGCACATCTTCCTTCAAGATGCCAAAAGTCTGGTTTGTGGGTCATAGCTTTGTCTACTGGAGTGAAAAATGTGCAAGTAACAGAGGTATTTACAACCTTGATTTACCAAATGTGGACATTGTGTGGATTGGACAGAGAGGATTGAGAAGTCACCAATTGATACCATTGATAAAATCCTTTATGCATCTACCACAGCCTGACCTTATAATTGTGCACTGTGGTGGCAATGACCTGGGCACTTTGACTGGGGTAGGTCTGGAAATGCTTTTAAAGGACATCTTTGGGAAATTGATGTCACTTTTTCCAAAAACTGCCTTGGTATTTTCTAATATATGCCATAGGCAAAAATGGAACTGGTCCAACGAATTTTGTCCAAAGATTGAGAAAGCAAGGAAAGATGTAAGTAAATCTGTTTCTGCTTTCCTCAGAGACTATGGTATGGGTTCTATTTACCACAACAACTTGTGTTACAACATGCAAGGCATCTATAGGAGAGATGGTGTACATTTTACAGATGAGGGGAATAGAGTCTTCCACTTGAATTTGAGACTCTGCATTGGTACCTACTAGTAGGTACAAAAAACACCCACATAACACAACAGCTCTTTTCAGAGCTACCCTACCTCTAAGCACTCTAAATTATTATTCGGGCTGTAGAATTGGCAGAACGTCCTATGGAAATTAACATGGGAAAAACACATTTTGGGACCCCCTTTTTTCTTAGCCCCCACTTCACGAATCCCCCCGAAACTTACAGGGTAGGAGCGGACCTGGCCAAAATTTTGGAAAATTACACGCAAATTCCTCAACCGGCGCCAGAGTTATTCTCAATAGAATGTAGCTAGGTCCTAACTATAACTACCTACTGGCGACCGCCAGTAGGATATATATATATATATTCACTGAAAAAACCATAGGTTATAGACCATATATAGTTAGGAATTAGCATTTAAAAAACCTTATTTTACTCACACAAAACCATTGAAATTCCATATATAGTTAGTTGCACTAACTATATATCGCGCACCCGCAATCCACTGCTGATCATGTCACATATTACATCATTCATGACATGGTCAGTGACATCACTGATGACATCACTGATGACATCTCAAATGACATCACTGATGACATCACTGATGACAACATCCAGTGACTATGTTTCTGTAAAGTTAAAATATGTCTTACATATTGAAGAATGAGTGGATGTATAAGTGTCTGGATGAAGGATTTAGTAGGTGCATGCCTGACTGTATGAGTGAGTGATTAAATGTGTCTCACTGAGTGCATGGGTTAGTGACTAAACTGTCTTAATTTGTGCATCATTATGTCTGTTGTTCTGTAAACTGCTGCATGTGTTGATCAGTAGCTATATGAGTAACTATATGGGTTATTGATTGGTTGCCCAAGTATTTGTATGGGAGACTGAGTGTGTGTGTGGGTGGCTGGGAGGTGTATGACTCTGTGCATAGATGTGTGAGCAGTTGATTCACTAGATATATGGGTTCAAAAGTGCATGTGGAAAGAGCTGTATGGGCGGTTGACTGTGTGCATGAGTGTATTGGTGAGTGAATGGATATCTCAGTGCTGCATGTCAAAGTAAGTACATATGTAAAACACAGTACATGTGAGAGTTGACATATATAAATAACTGTGCATAAGAGCCAGTGAATGTGTGAGTGGCTGTATGGATCACTGTGAACTTGTATCAGGGATTGTATAATAGAGTAAATATGTGTTAGTATATGTTTGAATAAGTAAGGTGTGTATAACTGTATAGTTGAGGAAATGGAGGTGTGATTGATTCTTTGCATGACTGACTAGGTGTGTGAGTAACTCCATGGATGAGTGACAGTCTGTGAGTGTCTGTTTACACTGAGTGTATCTAAGGTTATATTAGAGTCTGAAGAGGTTCATCGTATTATCACATGAATGATGTCATCAGTGATGTGATCAGTAATGTCAAATGAGATGTCATCAGTGATGTCATCAGTGATGTCATTTGAGATGTCATCAGTGATGTCATCAGTGATGTCATTTGAGATGTCATCAGTGATGTCATCAGTGATGTCATTTGAGATGTCATCAGTGATGTCATCAGTGATGTCACTGACCATGTCATGAATAATGTAATATGTGACATGATCAGCAGTGGATTGCGGGTGCGCGATATATAGTTAGTGCAACTAACTATATATGGAATTTCAATGGTTTTGTGTGAGTAAAATAAGGTTTTTTAAATGCTAATTCCTAACTATATATGGTCTATAACCTATGGTTTTTTCAGTGAATTTTCAAGGTTTTGTAAATGCTAATTCCTAACTATATATGGTCTATAACCTATGGTTTTTTCAGTAAATTTCAATGGTTTTTTAATAGCAAATATCATAAGCTGTCGAATGTCAAGTACGTGGTAAGTGAAAACATTTTCGTGTTTATGCACACTGATCTGCTTTGAATGGTGCCCCCCCCCCTCATTTCTATTAGGAGTACTCTCTCTTTGCAGATAGTGAAAGGTAGTTAACGCAGGCCTTTGCCCCCGTTGTAATCCGTCGTGCCTGCTTCTCTCTCCATTTGATTGATTGTTATCCAAGTATTTACTGTTTTAGAATTAGTTCTCTTTGGTTCATTCTCTATTTACAAACAAACACAGAGTCGCAATACTCTGTTTAGTCTTGGCAGATAACGAAAAATCGTGTAAAAAAAAAGAAAAGGAATCGAGTAAAATCAGTAGGCCACTAATGGGATCTCTTTTTGACCTCGCTAAAATAGAAACATTAGGAACAACCCCTCATGACAAATACAAAACTAGTGAGATGAACTGAACTCCACACAATGATGGCTGCAAAACAGCTCGGCTCCGCCACCCACCCCGCCCAAAATAACGATAAAGAGCGGCTGCCATGATTGGTTGCGGAATGGCCACAACGGAGCTACGAAATGGTGCTGCTCTCATGCTAACCCCAGCTTCAGTCTGAAACATCCAGAAACACTGTAGACTACCAATTCGATCAGTTCCGGTAGCGCCCCAATTTAACCCGGTAGAGAAGAACTAGCCCTCCCCTCTTTGACTGATGGTTCTTGTTGCCTGTCCCTTCTGTTGTCATTTAACAGAACTATTTAGCCTGCTGAAAGGGGTTGTGTTCCGACCGCTGGTTGGTGGAGACATTTTGACTATATTCTGGACCTGCGTTGTCGCGTAATGCGTCATATGACGTGCCGCGTTAGCGCATCCGGAAGTCATCCGGGGCGCGCAGCGCGTAACGTAAGCATAACAAGTCATGTGACTTGTTAATAAAACTTTTCATTGGTTCATTTTACTTTTCTTATTGTAATGATGAAAGGCTTGGTCATATCACCTAAAAATTACGCTTTTCATTACTTCCGAACATTATTTTTTCTTAAATATATGTTATAATGTTCCAGGCTAATGTACTTTCCCGGAAATTTTACAACTGTCCTGCAAGTAAAATATATTCTTTTTTCGAGAAAAAGAGCGTTTCTTCGTCCCATGACGGAGCCGTTGAGCAAAAGAGGGTCGACCTGCTGTCTTAGTCGCCGATACGCCTGAATATGAGATTCTTATCGATCACTTTATGTTGCAGGAATAGAAAACACAACCGCCCTTGACCATTTATCTTTACTGCGTTCCTTCGTATTATACCTTTTACCCTTCATGTAATTGGTCTGCTTTATTTCACTTGCCTTTTAATGATTCTAAAACAGTGACTATTATTAAAAACTTTACCAATGTATATACTACTACCATGTTTTCTTTTAAAAACCTTTATTGTGAAAATTTCATTATACAAATACGAGCCTATAACCACGTGGGCCTGCCACGGAGCAAACTGTAATCGTATATGATGAATAGACATTTACACTGTAGAGGAACGTAACGGGCGGGCCATTAGGTTGGAAGAACTAAGGTGTCTAACAGTTACGGAATCGGTGGACGTACATTTTATAATTAAAATACGACAGGGCCAGTTACAATAAAATTATCTAGATATACATTTGCGGGCAAGTACCATGGGTGACGTTAATTCGAACTTTCAACAGTACAGTAATCAATAACACATCAGAACTTAATATCAATAGGAATGTCGAAATATTCAATCAATTCTCGTCCCCGCCCGCCATGTGCTTCAAAACTGCATACATATCTCGTGATTTCAAGGTTCTGCAACCAGTACACAACAAGGAGTTACGAGTCCCATTTATTCCGGCGCCATTTTGGGCGAGGACGGGCAGGTCCAGGATATAGTCAAAATGTCTCTACCAACCATCGACTATGATGATGTTCATATGCTGTATTTATTAGAGTAACACTCATCTGTCCACATGAAATTAATTTACCACAATCTAAACATGTCATTTTAATCTTTCCAAAGTTCTTCTAAATATTTGGGACCGTTTCCCTTGCCTCTGAAGCTCTCAGTGCCACTTCTTTGATGAATGTACTAGCAGGTCAGGGGTTCTCCTCCAAATCTCTCTTTTATGCAGCACTATAATTAATTGGTGCCACCTCTCCATATGACGATGCATGGTATAGTTACCACAACTATATTTTTTTTCGGTTCCTCTGGAGAGTTCATCGTGGCAGATGAAGCGTGTAACGTACCGGGCATTTACCTTTTTTTGCATGTACAGGAAAGGAAAAAAAAATAGAGCGTCCGAGTTCTAAGGTGTCCCAGGGCCATTTTAGTGGACCAGGCCCAAATCCAAAGAACAGCCATCTCACAGGCTAATGGGGCGACCCACGCCGAGTTTCAGCATTGTAGGATGACCACACCAGTACAGCAACTTGCTAGACATCACCTCGGTGCCATCCGAATCTTGGCATCTCAACGCCTACTGGTATCTTCCATACAGAAAATATTGTTACGCTGCCTTTGGCCCCATTCGCACATCAGTCCGCAACTTAGACATCACCTCGGTGCCATCCGGATCTTGGCATCTCAGCGCCTTGTGGTGTATTCTCTTCAGAAAATATTGTTGCGCTGCCTTTGGCCCCATTCGCACATCGGTCCGCAACTTAGACATCACCTCGGTGCCATCCGGATCTTGGCATCTCAGCGCCTTGTGGTGTCTTCTACTCCGAAAATATTGTAGAAAATATTGTTGCGCTGCCTTTGGCCCCATTCGCACATCAGTCCGCTACTGACACCATCTCACAGGCCAACAGGGCGCCCCACGCCGACTTTTACCATTGTAGGATGGCCACACCAGTGCCACAACTTGCTAGACACCACCTCGGTGCCATCCGGATCTTGGCATCTCAGCGCCTTGTGGTGTCTTCAAATCAGAAAATATTGTTGCGCTGCCTTTGGCCCCATTCGCACATCAGTCCGCTACTGACACCATCTCACAGGCCAACGGGGCGCCCCACGCCGACTTTCAACATTGTAGGATGGCCACAGAAGTGCGGCAACTTACTAGACACCACCTCGGTGCCATCCGGATCTTGGCGCGTTGTGCTGCCTTCGGCCTATTCGCACATCGGTCCGCTACTGACGCAAACTCACAGGCCAACGGGGCGCCCCACGCCGACTTTCAGCATTGTTGGATGGCCACACCAGTGCGGCAACTTACTAGACACCACCTCGGTGCCATCCGGATCTTGGCGCGTTGTGCTGCCTTTGGCCTATTCGCACATCGGTCCGCTACTGACGCAAACTCACAGGCCAACGGGGCGCCCCACGCCGACTTTCAGCATTGTAGGATGGCCACACCAGTGCACCTTACTAGACACCACCTCGGTGCCATCCGGATCTTGGCGCGTAGTGAAGCTGCAGCAGCTGCAAATAAGCTTCAGACAGTGTTACAACCGCTGCTCAGAACTCTCAACTATGACACCACCTCGGTGCCATCCGGATCTTGGCGCGTTGTATTGCCTTCGGCCTATTCGCACATCGGTCCGCTACTGACGCCGCCTCACGTGCCAACGTATTTTCTCCGCATTTTATACCCTATGCCGCATAACAGGTCATGTGACTTGTTTATAAAACTTTTCATTGGTTCATTTTACTTTTGGTTTCCTAATGATGGAAGGCTTGATCATATGACCTAAAAACAACACTTTTCGTTGGATGAAAACTTTTTTTTTTTCCCAAACGATGAAAGCCCCACCTTGTTTCTGGATGTTTCAGACTGAAGCTGGCGTCAGCATGAGAGCACCACCATCTCGTAGCTCAGTCGTGGTCATTCCGCGAGCAATCATGGCAGCCGCTCCCCACCAGAAGCCTGCAGGAGTCGGGGCCCCCAAAACTTTTGATGAATTCTCAAGGCGGAGGGGACGCTTTCGAGAATGGGGTCCAAGACCTAGCAGACAAGCGTCCGATTTCCAAGGTGTCCCAGGGCCATTTCAGTGGACCAGGCCCAAAAAGGAAACAGCCTGCCGCCATTTTGAGAGTCCTGTGACAGCCGCCTATCGCTGCACCGCAAGAGTGGGCGCAACTCAGCTGAATTGCGGCTTTTGACACAGTGGACCAAAAACGGACGGAATGGCAACTGAAACGGTAAAGGGGCGCCCCACTACAACAGATGACACTCCACCTGGAGAGGCCCGTTCACGCCGCCTCCCCCCACGCCGTTATTCGGAGCAGCATTGTAGGATACCAAAACCAGTGCGGCAACTTACTGGACATCACCTTGGTGCCATCGTTCTGCTGCCTTGGAACTATTCGCACAACAGTTTGCTACTGATGACCCACCCCCCGCGACGCCCCACGCCGTTATTTGCTGGGTGGCAACTTACTAGACATCACTTTCGTGTCATCTAGATTTCAGCGCGTTCTGCTGCCTTGGAACTATTAGCACAACAGTTTGCTACTGATGACCCACCCCCCGCGACGCCCCACGCCGGAAATCTGGACGTTGTGCTGCGTTGGGACTATTCGCACAGCCGACCGCTACTTCGTTGTTTTTCCCTAAAAATGTTTATATGTTATTACTATTTTTGTTTTCTTGTATATATTTATAAATTATTAAAGTTTTATAATCTTACTACTTTGTCGGAGTGCTATATATTTTTAATGTGACACATAATTGTAAAAACTTTGATATACAAAGAGTCATCCCTGGAATCTTCCGCTTCAGGCTCGGTCCCCTCCCCAATCACAATACAGGATGGTTTTCAGATAATAGCAACGCTTCTGCTGTGACGGATCTCATCGAGTGTGGGCCTTGATCTACTATAACTCCTTTGAAGAGGGGTGATTCTTTACAGCTGTGGCCATAAACTACATCTGCAGGGCTAGCTGATACCCTAGGACCAGCCTGGACAATCGGACACAGAGGAAAAGGAGTGACAGAGGGTGCGGTAGTGAATAGGGCGAAAGGGAGGTGTCGGGCGGGCACAGGGTGTGATTCTCAGGGAAGAGCAGCGCAGATGGGGGGAGGTTTATTACCCATGCATAAGACAGAGAGCGGGGGTGACCACTGCCTGGGGGAGATGCTTGCGAGGGTGGGGAGCCATGCTAAGGATCGACAGCGTGCACAGAGTGGGTCTGGTCAAGGCATCTAAAATGGCTGCCGTGCACGACAAAAGTGTGGCATTTGAAAAAAGACAAGATGGCGCAGACAATGTTTTTCAACACTTCCTGATTTCCTTCGAATCGAACGTTAACAGACGTTGGGGCATATTACCAAAGTTAAGCGATATTTATCCCTAACGATGCTTAGCAACGATTTTTTTACCGTCAGATATTATCGCAGATAAACCTTGCTATTATCAAGGTTTATCGCAAATACGATAAAAAACGACCGCAATGCATTAATATCGCTGAAAACTCAGCGATATTCATGCATTACCGAGCTAATGCTCTTAGCCATATTATCCACCTCCCATTGGATAACATGGCTAAGAACTGCTCAGGGCAGGTGGTAGCTTTTGGAGATATTCGCGCTTATCTCGAATATTTCCAAAAGTTGATAATAGGAGATAGCGATGTTAGCGACTGTTTCCAGTCGCTAACATCTTGGCATGCCCACTTTGCATGTCATTAGTGATAAATATCACTCACATGCAAAGTGGGGCCCAAGATGGTCGCTATCTTCTACTAGCCGTCGCTAACTGGTGTTAGCAACAGCTAGGTAATACACATATAATTTTATCTCCGCGAAGCGGAGCGCTGTTACAGATATATATCTTGTTTTTGAACGTTAATTTCTCAAAATGCACTGAAGCACATATATTGAGACCTAGCAAAGGCACATCGGGCTACCAGTCCCTACAATTTTGCCAAGTTTCGTGCAAATCCATTCAGCTGTTCGATCCTACCGAGAGACAAGATGGCGGCCGCTACGGACTGTTTGGAATGTTTACAGACACCGGAGAGCCAATCAGCTTCGCTTCGCAAAGCTCCATAACGCGAAAAGTACGCGAAGCGGTGCACTGTTACAGATATATATCTTTTTTTGAACGTTAATTTCTCAAAATCCACTGGAGCACATATATTGAGATCTAGCAAAGGCACATCGGGCTACCAGTCCCTACAATTTTGCCAAGTTTCGTGCAAATCCATTCAGCTGTTCGATTATTATTATTTTATTTATTTTTTGCCCCGCGGGGCCCTTTTAAAACCTCCACATCAAACCTAAACGGTCAGGGAGGATCTACTATGCCCCCTTATGGTCATTTGCCCCTTCGGTTTGGCCTCCGCTTGTCTCTCGATCCTACCGAGAGACAAGATGGCGGCCACTACGGACTGTTTGGAATGTTTACAGATGCCGGAGGACCAATCAGCTTCGCTTCACAAAGCTCCGTTGCGCGAAAAGTACGCGTCCTGGAGCGCTGCCCGGTCCGCTGTTACAGATATATATCTTTTTTTAAACGTTAATTTCTCAAAATCCACTGTAGCACATATATTGAGACCTACAAAAGGCACATCGGGCTACCAGTCCCTACAATTTTGCCAAGTTTCGTGCAAATCCATTCAGCCGTTCGGGCTAAAAGTGAGGCCAACCGCCCTATGGAAAACTCAATGTTAAAAACACGTTTTGGGACCCCCCTTTTTTCTCGGCCCCCCCTTGACGAACCCCCCCCCAAATTTTCAAGGGCTGCTCAGAAACAAAATGTGCCATTTTCCTGAAAATTTCAGCCAATTCCGTCCACAAACGCCAAAGTTATTAGACATAGAATTTTCAAAAATCCCATAGAGAAAAAATCCTAACTATATATACCTACTGGCGACCGCCAGTAGGTAATATATATATATATATATATATATATATATATATATATATATATATATATATATATATATATATATATATATATATATCCTAACTATATATACCTACTGGCGACCGCCAGTAGGTAATATATATATATATATATATATATATATATATATATATATATATATATATATATTACCTACTGGCGGTCGCCAGTAGGTATATATAGTTAGGATTTTTTCTCTATGGGATTTTTGAAAATTCTATGTCTAATAACTTTGGCGTTTGTGGAGGGAATTGGCTGAAATTTTCAGGAAAATGGCACATTTGGGGGGGGTTCGTCAAGGGGGGGCCGAGAAAAAAGGGGGGTCCCAAAACGTGTTTTTAACATTGAGTTTTCCATAGGGCGGTTGGCCTCACTTTTAGCCCGAACGGCTGAATGGATTTGCACGAAACTTGGCAAAATTGTAGGGACTGGTAGCCCGATGTGCCTTTTGTAGGTCTCAATATATGTGCTACAGTGAATTTTGAGAAATTAACGTTTAAAAAAGATATATATCTGTAACAGCGGACCGGGCAGCGCTCCAGGACGCGTACTTTTCGCGCAACGGAGCTTTGTGAAGCGAAGCTGATTGGTTCTCCGGCGTCTGTAAACATTCCAAACAGTCCGTAGCGGCCGCCATCTTGTCTCTCGGTAGGATCGAGAGACAAGCGGAGGCCAAACCGAAGGGGCAAATGACCATAAGGGGGCATAGTAGATCCTCCCTCACCGTTTAGGTTTGATGTGGAGGTTTTAAAAGGGCCCCGCGGGGCAAAAAAAATAAATAAATAATAATAATCGAACAGCTGAATGGATTTGCACGAAACTTGGCAAAATTGTAGGGACTGGTAGCCCGATGTGCCTTTGCTAGGTCTCAATATATGTGCTTCAGTGCATTTTGAGCATTTTGGAAACAGTCGCTAACATCGCTATCTCCTATTATCAACTTTTGGAAATATTCGAGATAAGCGCGAATATCTCCAAAAGCTACCACCTGCCCTGAGCAGTTCTTAGCCATGTTATCCAATGGGAGGTGGATAACATGGCTAAGAGCATTAGCTCGGTAATGCATGAATATCGCTGAGTTTTCAGCGATATTAATGCATTGCGGTCGTTTTTTATCGTATTTGCGATAAACCTTGATAATAGCAAGGTTTATCTGCGATAATTTCTGACGGTAAAAAAATCGTTGCTAAGCATCGTTAGGGATAAATATCGCTTAACTTTGGTAATATGCCCCAACGTCTGTTAACGTTCGATTCGAAGGAAATCAGGAAGTGTTGAAAAACATTGTATGCGCCATCTTGTCTTTTTTCAAATGCCACACTTTTGTCGTGCACGGCAGCCATTTTAGATGCCTTGACCAGACCCACTCTGTGCACGCTGTCGATCTTTAGTATGGCTCCCCACCCTCGCAAGCATCTCCCCCAGGCAGTGGTCACCCCCGCTCTCTGTCTTATGCATGGGTAATAAACCTCCCCCCATCTGCGCTGCTCTTCCCTGAGAATCACACCCTGTGCCCGCCCGACACCTCCCTTTCGCCCTATTCACTACCGCACCCTCTGACACTCCTTTTCCTCTGTGTCCGATTGTCCAGGCTGGTCCTAGGGTATCAGCTAGCCCTGCAGATGTAGTTTATGGCCACAGCTGTAAAGAATCACCCCTCTTCAAAGGAGTTATAGTAGATCAAGGCCCACACTCGATGAGATCCGTCACAGCAGAAGCGATGCTATTATCTGAAAACCATCCTGTATTGTGATTGGGGAGGGGACCGAGCCTGAAGCGGAAGATTCCAGGGATGACTCTTTGTACATCAAAGTTTTTACAATTATGTGTCACATTAAAAATATATAGCACTCCGACAAAGTAGTAAGATTATAAAACTTTAATAATTTATAAATATATACAAGAAAACAAAAATAGTAATAACATATAAACATTTTTAGGGAAAAACAACGAAGTAGCGGTCGGCTGTGCGAATAGTCCCAACGCAGCACAACGTCCAGATTTCCGGCGTGGGGCGTCGCGGGGGGTGGGTCATCAGTAGCAAACTGTTGTGCGAATAGTTCCAAGGCAGCAGAACGCGCTGAAATCTAGATGACACGAAAGTGATGTCTAGTAAGTTGCCACCCAGCAAATAACGGCGTGGGGCGTCGCGGGGGGTGGGTCATCAGTAGCAAACTGTTGTGCGAATAGTTCCAAGGCAGCAGAACGATGGCACCAAGGTGATGTCCAGTAAGTTGCCGCACTGGTTTTGGTATCCTACAATGCTGCTCCGAATAACGGCGTGGGGCGCCCCGGGGGAGGCGGCGTGAACGGGCCTCTCCAGGTGGAGTGTCATCTGTTGTAGTGGGGCGCCCCTTTACCGTTTCAGTTGCCATTCCGTCCGTTTTTGGTCCACTGTGTCAAAAGCCGCAATTCAGCTGAGTTGCGCCCACTCTTGCGGTGCAGCGATAGGCGGCTGTCACAGGACTCTCAAAATGGCGGCAGGCTGTTTCCTTTTTGGGCCTGGTCCACTGAAATGGCCCTGGGACACCTTGGAAATCGGACGCTTGTCTGCTAGGTCTTGGACCCCATTCTCGAAAGCGTCCCCTCCGCCTTGAGAATTCATCAAAAGTTTTGGGGGCCCGACTCCTGCAGGCTTCTGGTGGGGAGCGGCTGCCATGATTGCTCGCGGAATGACCACGACTGAGCTACGAGATGGTGGTGCTCTCATGCTGACGCCAGCTTCAGTCTGAAACATCCAGAAACAAGGTGGGGCTTTCATCGTTTGGGAAAAAAAAAAAGTTTTCATCCAATGAAAAGTGTTGTTTTTAGGTCATATGATCAAGCCTTCCATCATTAGGAAACCAAAAGTAAAATGAACCAATGAAAAGTTTTATAAACAAGTCACATGACCTGTTATGCGGCATAGGGTATAAAATGCGGAGAAAATACGTTGGCACGTGAGGCGGCGTCAGTAGCGGACCGATGTGCGAATAGGCCGAAGGCAATACAACGCGCCAAGATCCGGATGGCACCGAAGTGGTGTCATAGTTGAGAGTTCTGAGCAGCGGTTGTAACACTGTCTGAAGCTTATTTGCATCTGCTGCAGCTTCACTACGCGCCAAGATCCGGATGGCACCGAGGTGGTGTCTAGTAAGGTGCACTGGTGTGGCCATCCTACAATGCTGAAAGTCGGCGTGGGGCGCCCCGTTGGCCTGTGAGTTTGCGTCAGTAGCGGACCGATGTGCGAATAGGCCGAAGGCAGCACAACGCGCCAAGATCCGGATGGCACCGAGGTGGTGTCTAGTAAGTTGCCGCACTGGTGTGGCCATCCAACAATGCTGAAAGTCGGCGTGGGGCGCCCCGTTGGCCTGTGAGTTTGCGTCAGTAGCGGACCGATGTGCGAATAGGCCGAAGGCAGCACAACGCGCCAAGATCCGGATGGCACCGAGGTGGTGTCTAGTAAGTTGCCGCACTGGTGTGGCCATCCTACAATGCTGAAAGTCGGCGTGGGGCGCCCAGTTGGCCTGTGAGATGGCGTCAGTAGCGGACCGATGTGTGAATGGGGCCGAAGGCAGCGCAACAATATTTTCAGAATAGAAGACACCACTAGGCGCTGAGATGCCAAGATCCGGATGGCACCGAGGTGGTGTGTAGCAAGTTGCCGCACTGGTGTGGCCATCCTACAATGCTGAAAGTCGGCGTGGGGCGCCCCGTTGGCCTGTGAGTTTGCGTCAGTAGCGGACCGATGTGCGAATAGGCCAAAGGCAGCACAACGCGCCAAGATCCGGATGGCACCGAGGTGGTGTCTAGTAAGTTGTCACACTTCTGTGGCCATCCTACAATGTTGAAAGTCGGCGTGGGGCGCCCCGTTGGCCTGTGAGATGGCGTCGGTAGCGGACCGATGTGCGAATGGGGCCAAAGGCAGCGCAACAATATTTTCTGATTTGAAGACACCACAAGGCGCTGAGATGCCAAGATCCGGATGGCACCGAGGTGGTGTCTAGCAAGTTGTGGCACTGGTGTGGCCATCCTACAATGGTAAAAGTCGGCGTGGGGCGCCCTGTTGGCCTGTGAGATGGTGTCAGTAGCGGACTGATGTGCGAATGGGGCCAAAGGCAGCGCAACAATATTTTCTACAATATTTTCGGAGTAGAAGACACCACAAGGCGCTGAGATGCCAAGATCCGGATGGCACCGAGGTGATGTCTAAGTTGCGGACCGATGTGCGAATGGGGCCAAAGGCAGCGCAACAATATTTTCTGAAGAGAATACACCACAAGGCGCTGAGATGCCAAGATCCGGATGGCACCGAGGTGATGTCTAAGTTGCGGACCGATGTGCGAATGGGGCCAAAGGCAGCGTAACAATATTTTCTGTATGGAAGATACCAGTAGGCGTTGAGATGCCAAGATTCGGATGGCACCGAGGTGATGTCTAGCAAGTTGCTGTACTGGTGTGGTCATCCTACAATGCTGAAACTCGGCGTGGGTCGCCCCATTAGCCTGTGAGATGGCGTCAGTAGCGGACCGATGTGCGAATAGGCCGAAGGCAGCACAACGCGCCAAGATCCGGATGTCACCGTGGTGGTTTCATAGTTGAGAGGCACTTCATCTGCAGTGGGGCGCCGAGATCCGGATGGCACCGAGGTGATGTCTAGCAAGTTGCTGTACTGGTGTGGCTATCCTACAATGCTGATAGTCGGCGTGGGGCGCCCCGTTGGCCTGTGAGATGGCGTCAGTAGCGGACCGATGTGCGAATGGGGCCAAAGGCAGCGCAACAATATATTCTGAATTGAAGACACCACAAGGCGCTGAGATGCCAAGTTCCAGATGGCACCGAGGTGGTGTCTAGCAAGTTGTGGCACTGGTGTGGCCATCCTACAATGGTAAAAGTGGGCGTGGGGCGCCCTGTTGGCCTGTGAGATGGTGTCAGTAGCGGACTGATGTGCGAATGGGGCCAAAGGCAGCGCAACAATATTTTCTGACTGACACCACAAGGCGCTGAGATGCCAAGATCCGGATGGCACCGAGGTGATGTCTAAGTTGCGGACCGATGTGCGAATGGGGCCAAAGGCAGCGCAACAATATTTTCTGAAGAGAAGACACCAAAAGGCGCTGACATTCCAAGATCCGGATGGCACCGAGGTGGTGTCTAGCAAGCTATGCAGTTGAGTTGTGTGCGCACTTGTGGCGAATAGGTCGAAGGCAGCATAACAATGTTTTCTGAATAGAAGACACCACAAGGCGTTGAGATTCGGTTACCACCGGGGTGATGTCTAGCAAGTTGCCGCACTGGTGTGGCCATCCTACAATACTGCTCCGAATAACGGCGTGGGGTGCCCGAAGGGGGGGGGGGAGCCGGCGTGAATGGGCCTTCCTAGGTGGAGGCTCGTCTGCTGTAGTGGGGCGCCCCTTTACCGTTTCAGTTGCCATTCAGCTGAGTTTCGGCTGCTGTTGATGCTACAGCGACAGGCGGCTGCAAGAGGACTCTCAAAATGGCGGCCTGTTCTTTGGATTTGGGCCTGGTCCACTAAAATGGCCCTGGGACACCTTAGAACTCGGACGCTCGATTTTTTTTTCCTTTCCTGTACATGCAAAAAAAGGTAAATGCCCGGTACGTTACACGCTTCATCTGCCACGATGAACTCTCCAGAGGAACCGAAAAAAAATATAGTTGTGGTAACTATACCATGCATCGTCATATGGAGAGGTGGCACCAATTAATTATAGTGCTGCATAAAAGAGAGATTTGGAGGAGAACCCCTGACCTGCTAGTACATTCAACAAAGAAGTGGCACTGAGAGCTTCAGAGGCAAGGGAAACGGTCCCAAATATTTAGAAGAACTTTGGAAAGATTAAAATGACATGTTTAGATTGTGGTAAATTAATTTCATGTGGACAGATGAGTGTTACTCTAATAAATACAGCATATGAACATCATCATAGTCGATGGTTGGTAGAGACATTTTGACTATATCCTGGACCTGCCCGTCCTCGCCCAAAATGGCACCGGAATAAATGGGACTCGTAACTCCTTGTTGTGTACTGGTTGCAGAACCTTGAAATCACGAGATACGTATGCAGTTTTGAAGCACATAGCGGGCGGGGACGAGAATTGATTGAATATTTCGACATCCCTATTGATATTAAGTTCTGATGTGTTATTGATTACTGTACTGTTGAAAGTTCGAATTAACGTCACCCATGGTACTTGCCCGCAAATGTATATCTAGATAATTTTATTGTAACTGGCCCTGTCGTATTTTAATTATAAAATGTACGTCCACCGATTCCGTAACTGTTAGACACCTTAGTTCTTGCAACCTAATGGCCCGCCCGTTACGTTCCTCTACAGTGTAAATGTCTATTCATCATATATGATTACAGTTTGCTCCGTGGCAGGCCCACGTGGTTATAGGCTCGTATTTGTATAATGAAATTTTCACAATAAAGGTTTTTAAAAGAAAACATGGTAGTAGTATATACATTGGTAAAGTTTTTAATAATAGTCACTGTTTTAGAATCATTAAAAGGCAAGTGAAATAAAGCAGACCAATTACATGAAGGGTAAAAGGTATAATACGAAGAAACGCAGTAAAGATAAATGGTCAAGGGCTGTTGTGTTTTCTATTCCTGCAACATAAAGTGATCGATGAGAATCTCATATTCAGGCGTATCGGCGACTAAGACAGCAGGTCGACCCTCTTTTGCTCAACGGCTCCGTCATGGGACGAAGAAACGCTCTTTTTCTCGAAAAAAGAATATATTTTACTTGCAGGACAGTTGTAAAATTTCCGGGAAAGTACATTAGCCTGGAACATTATAACATATATTTAAGAAAAAATAATGTTCGGAAGTAATGAAAAGCGTAATTTTTAGGTGATATGACCAGGCCTTTCATCATTACAATAAGAAAAGTAAAATGAACCAATGAAAAGTTTTATTAACAAGTCACATGACTTGTTATGCTTACGTTACGCGCTGCGCGCCCCGGATGACTTCCGGATGCGCTAACGCGGCGCGTCATATGACGCATTACGCGACAACGCAGGTCCAGAATATAGTCAAAATGTCTCCACCAACCAGCGGTCGGAACACAACCCCTTTCAGCAGGCTAAATAGTTCTGTTAAATGACAACAGAAGGGACAGGCAACAAGAACCATCAGTCAAAGAGGGGAGGGCTAGTTCTTCTCTACCGGGTTACATTGGGGCGCTACCGGAACTGATCGAATTGGTAGTCTACAGTGTTTCTGGATGTTTCAGACTGAAGCTGGGGTTAGCATGAGAGCAGCACCATTTCGTAGCTCCGTTGTGGCCATTCCGCAACCAATCATGGCAGCCGCTCTTTATCGTTATTTTGGGCGGGGTGGGTGGCGGAGCCGAGCTGTTTTGCAGCCATCATTGTGTGGAGTTCAGTTCATCTCACTAGTTTTGTATTTGTCATGAGGGGTTGTTCCTAATGTTTCTATTTTAGCGAGGTCAAAAAGAGATCCCATTAGTGGCCTACTGATTTTGCTCGATTCCTTTTCTTTTTTTTTACACGATTTTTCGTTATCTGCAAAGACTAAACAGAGTATTGCGACTCTGTGTTTGTTTGTAAATAGAGAATGAACCAAAGAGAACTAATTCTAAAACAGTAAATACTTGGATAACAATCAATCAAATGGAGAGAGAAGCAGGCACGACGGATTACAACGGGGGCAAAGGCCTGCGTTAACTACCTTTCACTATCTGCAAAGAGAGAGTACTCCTAATAGAAATGAGGGGGGGGGGGCACCATTCAAAGCAGATCAGTGTGCATAAACACGAAAATGTTTTCACTTACCACGTACTTGACATTCGACAGCTTATGATATTTGCTATTAAAAAACCATTGAAATTCACTGAAAAAACCATAGGTTATAGACCATATATAGTTAGGAATTAGCATTTACAAAACCTTGAAAATTCACTGAAAAAACCATAGGTTATAGACCATATATAGTTAGGAATTAGCATTTAAAAAACCTTATTTTACTCACACAAAACCATTGAAATTCCATATATAGTTAGTTGCACTAACTATATATCGCGCACCCGCAATCCACTGCTGATCATGTCACATATTACATCATTCATGACATGGTCAGTGACATCACTGATGACATCACTGATGACATCTCAAATGACATCACTGATGACATCTCAAATGACATCACTGATGACATCTCAAATGACATCACTGATGACATCACTGATGACATCTCATTTGACATTACTGATCACATCACTGATGACATCATTCATGTGATAATACGATGAACCTCTTCAGACTCTAATATAACCTTAGATACACTCAGTGTAAACAGACACTCACAGACTGTCACTCATCCATGGAGTTACTCACACACCTAGTCAGTCATGCAAAGAATCAATCACACCTCCATTTCCTCAACTATACAGTTATACACACCTTACTTATTCAAACATATACTAACACATATTTACTCTATTATACAATCCCTGATACAAGTTCACAGTGATCCATACAGCCACTCACACATTCACTGGCTCTTATGCACAGTTATTTATATATGTCAACTCTCACATGTACTGTGTTTTACATATGTACTTACTTTGACATGCAGCACTGAGATATCCATTCACTCACCAATACACTCATGCACACAGTCAACCGCCCATACAGCTGTTTCCACATGCACTTTTGAACCCATACATCTAGTGAATCAACTGCTCACACATCTATGCACAGAGTCATACACCTCCCAGCCACCCACACACACACTCAGTCTCCCATACAAATACTTGGGCAACCAATCAATAACCCATATAGTTACTCATATAGCTACTGATCAACACATGCAGCAGTTTACAGAACAACAGACATAATGATGCACAAATTAAGACAGTTTAGTCACTAACCCATGCACTCAGTGAGACACATTTAATCACTCACTCATACAGTCAGTCATGCACCTACTAAATCCTTCATCCAGACACTTATACATCCACTCATTCTTCAATATGTAAGACATGTTTAAACTTTACAGAAACATACAGTCACTGGATGTTGTCATCAGTGATGTCATCAGTGATGTCATTTGAGATGTCATCAGTGATGTCATCAGTGATGTCACTGACCATGTCATGAATGATGTAATATGTGACATGATCAGCAGTGGATTGCGGGTGCGCGATATACAGTTAGTGCAACTAACTATATATGGAATTTCAATGGTTTTGTGTGAGTAAAATAAGGTTTTTTAAATGCTAATTCCTAACTATATATGGTGTATAACCTATGGTTTTTTCAGTGAATATATATATATATATATATATATATATATATATATATATATATATATATATTCACAGAAAAAAACATAGGTTATAGACCATATATAGTTAGGAATTAGCATTTACAAAACCTTGAAAATTCACTGAAAAAACCATAGGTTATAGACCATATATAGTTAGGAATTAGCATTTAGAAAACCTTATTTTACTCACACAAAACCATTGAAATTCCATATATAGTTAGTTGCACTAACTATATATCGCGCACCCGCAATCCACTGCTGATCATGTCACATATTACATCATTCATGACATGGTCAGTGACATCACTGATGACATCACTGATGACATCTCAAATGACATCACTGATGACATCACTGATGACTACATCCAGTGACTGTATGTTTCTGTAAAGTTAAAATATGTCTTACATATTGAAGAATGAGTGGATGTATAAGTGTCTGGATGAAGGATTTAGTAGGTGCGTGACTGACTGTATGAGTGAGTGATTAAATGTGTCTCACTGAATGCATGGCTTAGTGACTAAACTGTCTTAATTTGTGCATCATTATGTCTGTTGTTCTGTAAACTGCTGCATGTGTTGATCATTAGCTATACGAGAGGCTATATGTGTTATTAATTGGTTGCCCAAGTATTTCTATGGGAGATTGAGTTTGTGTGGGGGTGGCTGGAAGGTGTGTGACTCTATGCATAGATGTGTGAGCAGTTTATTCACTAGGTGTATGAGTTCAAGAGTGCATGTGGAAACAGCTACATAGGCAGTTGACTGTGTGCATGAGTGTATTGATGAGTGAATGGATATCTCAATGCTACATGTCATAGTAAGTACATATGTAAAACACAGTACATTTGAGAGTTGGCATATATTAATAACTGTGCATGAGAGCCACTGAATGAGTGAGTGGTTGTATTGATCATTGTGAACTTGTATCAGGGATTGTATAAGAGAGTAAATATGTGTTAGTATATGTTTCAATAAGTAAGGTGTGTTTAACTGTATAGTTCAAGAAATGGAGGTGAGATTGTTTCTTTGCATGACTGACTGGGTGTGTGAGTAACTCCATGGATGAGTGGCAGTGTGTGAGTGTCTGTATACACTGAGTGTATCTAAGGTTATATCAGAGTCTGAAGAGGTTTATCGTATTAGCACAAGAATGATGTCAAATGAGATGTCATCAGTGATGTCATCAGTGATGTCATTTGAGATGTCATCAGTGATGTCATCAGTGATGTCACTGACCATGTCATGAATGATGTAATATGTGACATGATCAGCAGTGGATTGCGGGTGCGCGATATATAGTTAGTGCAACTAACTATATATGGAATTTCAATGGTTTTGTGTGAGTAAAATAAGGTTTTCTAAATGCTAATTCCTAACTATATATGGTCTATAACCTATGGTTTTTTCAGTGAATTTTCAAGGTTTTGTAAATGCTAATTCCTAACTATATATGGTCTATAACCTATGGTTTTTTCTGTGAATTTCATTGGTTTTTTAACAGCTAATATCTGTAGCTGTAAAATGTATTCTTCTTTAAATCCAAAAATATATTTTATATGTTTATGAATAATTTTTTTTTTAAATATTTTTTTTCCTTCGTTCCCGCTTCGCGAATCGGGAAGCTTCCCGTTAGCTGACCTTGATGCCGCGAAATAGACCGCGAGCCGGTAAACGTTTCTTTACCGCAAGTGCCGCGTTAGAAAACAACATCGTGACGCCTCCCGTCCGCATGACGTTTCACGTTCTCGCGTGATACGTCATATGACGTGCTACGTTAGCGAACTGGTACGCGAAGCGAGTCGCAAAGCGCAGGTTTCTGGAAGCAAACCGGGAGGCCCTGCAAAGCGCTTAACGTAAACACAGCAAGTCATGTGACTTGGTAATAACACTTTTCATTGGTTCATTTCACTTTTGGTTTCCTAATGATGTAAGACTAGGTCATATAATCTAAAATGAACACTTTTGATTGGTTGAGAACTCTTGTTTTTCCCAAATGATGAAAATCCCTCCTTCTTTCCTCACTCTGACTTTCATCATTGTGAGAGAAAGACCCTTTGTGATCACTGAGCAATGGCTTCTTTAGTAGCTTCAGCTGGTGCTTCCCCACCACCTCCACCACATCCAAGGAAGAGTGGACCACCTGCTCAAGTTATAATTCAACAAGAAGAGGAAGAAGAAGAACAGGACGACGAGCATGAAGAGAGGCAGTTTTTGCCTGAGCAGCCCAGGACGTCTCACCGGAAAGAAAACTTCATTTGGCAATTTTTTTAAATTCCCAAAGGTCAGAAAAAAGTAAATGCAAGATACGTAACTTGCCTTATATGTCAAGATAGACTGTCCAGAGGAACCGAGAAAAAATACAGTTTCGGAAACTACACAATGCATCGCCATATGACTAGGTGGCATCCTAACAACTACAGTGCTGCACAGTTTCGGAACGACCTAGATAATCTCCCTACTATGGCCAGAAGATCTGTTGTACCGGAAGTAACGGGACCAGAGGGCAGGGAGATGGTGCCAAATATACAAATGAGATTTGGTGATGTAAAACACATCTGCGTATTTTGCGATGGATTCATTTCCTACGGAGAAAAAAGCATCACTCTGATCAACAGAGCTATTGACTATCATATGCAAGTTTGTACGAAACGCCCAAAATAATAAATACTTCTTTTTTTGTTTTGTTGCTCCTGTTGAGCCCTTTACAATGAATCGTTTTCATTGCCCCCTCCAAGAAAAACCCAAAAGAATATAAAACTGTTCAGAAAAATTCAAAAACAGTAAAAAAATGTTCCGAAAAATAATAAAAAAAATATAAAACAACAAAAACAATTAAAAAAAAAGTTCTTTTCAGAACTACCTCCCCGTTATTAAAAAATTGGTACAATATTTGGAACTGTGCCAACCTCTATTTCTCTTAGTTCGCTTCCCAGTTCGCTCGCCGGTACGCGAACCGAAAGCGAACCAAAAACAGTAAGTATAAGGGAAGGAAACAGACACTTATGTTAAAAGAAAGACAGCTATAGGGGAGTAAACTAGAGATACTATTACCCGTAATCCACTGCTGATGATGTCACATATTACATCATTCATGACATGCTCAGTGACATCATCAGCAGAGGATTGCGGGGTTTTTGGCAACGTGCCTGCTCCACGGTTTAATAACGCTGCCTTTTGCTTTATATAAGTTTTCAAATTGTATGAAATATATACCAATAGGTCGTTATGAACCTTTAGGTAGTGCTTTTCTTCATGAGGTCTGGTCGCTTCCATACACATACAGATGTTTCAAAGATGATCAAGAAGTTTATCTGAATGGAGAGGAATGCACTGAGACGCCAGATCATTCACTAATGTGTAGGCACATACAGTTACACGGTTCATGCAACAAACACCGACCAAATATGGCTTGCGTGTTGCAAGGCACGCCAGTTCCTGCTATCATCCCCACGTTCAAGTTGTTGGAAAATGGTAGTTATTTGATGCTCAATAATGAAGATTGTTCTGAGTTAATTAAAAGTATTCCTTTTATCATAACAGTAAGTGAACGGGTTATTTGCTGCAGAAATGTTCTATTTCCTCCCACACATGAACATAGGGAGTTTTCAATCTGGCCACAAATACCAACCTTGGGACAGATTTCAACGGCATGGCAAGAATAAGAGCTCTTTTGTCTCAGAGAGAGGTGGCCTTGAGTTCGGCCCGTGAAACTTTCGTGCTTCACATAGCGAACACCCGTACACAGGTGCACACACTTTTCAATTCAGATTTGCCTTTCAATTTCAGCAAGATGGTTCCGACTATCTTTAACGCATCCTCCACAAAGACCCTGGCGCACTTTTTTAAAGTTGTTACCAGTGGTCTCGTGACTTCATTTGAGAAAATCTTTGGAGTCATCCCTGCTTCCTTTCATTCTATTTTCTCCACTCTGGTTCGTGGATTGGCATTTTTACTTGCATTACCAGCGGACGCTCTTGTGCTTTTTTACATTTTTAAATATGGATGTCCCTCCTATGCAACCTCCCACCCTGCAGCTGCTGACACTGTTCCGCAATCGCATGCTAGAATATTATGGCACAATGCCGTTGGCGATATTAAGCACGGCATATGGATTATCTTTTCGATTCTCCTACTTCACCTGTGTCCAGCCTGTATTTCACTGCCTGACCTGTGATTTCGATTGGGCCATTGATTTGTGTCTCTGCGGACCGGTTTCTCCTGACGTCGACTTTAATCAGCTGATGACTCCTATCATTACTCACGAGTTGGTTTGTCCTGGCGAAAGGATTATGGCTGTGGCATTGATGCATGGACTACTTGGTCCCTGGAATTTACTGGCGGCAGCACAGTCTTTCTTGGAACACAGCTTTCTTGAAAACCCACCGAGCTGTCCTCTGATGGTGATAGAGGATCCGGTGCTGGGAGAGCACGTATGTTCTTTTCCGCTTTTAAATTGGATGGCTGAACTGTTTTCGGATGAAGACGGTGACTTCCTATTGGAGGCTGTTGCAGCTTATTTTGCATACACAGTTATGTCATAGACCTTTTTCATGTTTGATATGCTGAGTACTAGCATTTCATTGACAATTCATTGACTTATTTGTCAAGTTTTTATTATTTACCTTGCCTATTGGCTTAAGACTCGATAAAGTACTTGGCTGTTTTATTTTTCTTTAGCATTAAATTTTCCTAGTTTTTAATGCTTTACCTTGCGGACCGTCCACATATAAACTTGCAATCTGCTCTCATGAGATGGCACTTCTATTATCTTATTCAGTTCGTTTCCGGATCATGGGGAGGTGTCATCTAGGTCCTGGATATCTTTACACCGTGTTAAGTTAGCATGGGCTCATTACCGGTTTAAACGCCATTTTTCCTTTTTTGCAACTTCTGCACACGACACTTAGTTGTTGCTTTAGCTTTCCACCTAGTAGTTCATCGTGGTTTACATGAGAATAATATGTTATTGCTCTACTATCTGCTTTGCTTGTTAAACTATATCTGTACAGCGAGTGCTAAAGTTTCAAGAACAACACGATACAGAATTGTTATGAGGTCTGATCTCCACGACTTCATACTCATAACATAAGTGCAACTTCTGCCAATTCTTGGCATGAGGCGGGTTTTATATTGCTTTGCCGAACACACATACACAACAGTTGATGCGGTTCACATGAAGAGAGAGCTGGTGTATGCTGATGTGATTCCTTCAAATCTAAGACACTAAAGTATGGGCACGCCCTAAACCAACACAAAGAGACCTTCTTAGCAAATAATATAATATGTGTATTAGGGAGGGTGAGATATAAGCAGCCGCGGGCCGTGGAGGGAGTTACGGTGGGGCAGGGAGGCGGGGAGGGGGAGAAGCAGGGTGGAGCCCTCTCTACCTTGCCCCTCCCCCTCCCCGCCTCCCTGCCCCACCGTAACTCCCTCCACGGCCCGCGGCTGCTTATAAGTGTTGCTAACTCTTATTCATTTACAGCATGTTAACATACTGTCACCATTCGCTTTTTATGTACTAGTAACTATGCTGGTAATTTTGCTACTGATAATATGTGTACTTGTATTCTCCACCCTGCTTCTCCCCCTCCCCGCCTCCCTGCCTCACCGTAACTCCCTCCACGGCCCGCGGCTGCTTATAAGTGTTGCTAACTCTTATTCATTTACAGCATGTTAACATACTATCACCATTCGCTTTTTATGTACTAGTAACTATGCTGGTAATTTTGCTACTGATAATATGTGTACTTGTATTATCTAAGATACTACGCCTGAGAAGACGGCATTAGTAAATAAACATTTCAAATACACATGTGTTCTTCTTAACTCCATGTTCTGGTTTCTAAGAAATATATAACGACCGACTGTTCATGAGTTCCACGTATCCTGAGGTACTATAAGTTCATATTCTGGATTGTCTAAACATTGAGAGTTTGTTATATCCAATGTGACACTGTACCTAGCTTGCTAAGGAGTTTTTGATTACTAACGTGAGTTTTGGGACACCCTAATACGCCGAGGTTCCAATTCTCTGTCCACAGTTCTGTGTGAGAACAGAAACCCTGCGACAGGGGCACCCCCGACCCTTGCTGGAGCTTCATCACACTTGCGATACAACTCCAGCAATGCGCCACCTTTACGGCACAGATACATCACGCATCTCTGCTGTTTTTGCCCCATGATGCGCCGCATTGTAAATGCAGCACACCATAGGTGACGGAACAGCGGCACAGAATGACTAACACATCCCTGGTGATGCGCCAGTCATCATAAATGTATCCCTATGCTTCTTATCTTGTTAGAGATGAACCGCCATATGTATCATCAAAGTTTTTTGCATTTCCTAAATAGCGAACTTTAAGGAATAAATAGCGATTCTTTACCATTCCTAGTTTGCGATTAGCTATTTGCTAATTACAAATTACCCATTCATTTCCTTCATTTCCATAGGGCGGTTGGACTCACTTTTAGCTCGAACGGCTGAATGGATTTCCACGAAACTTGGCAAAATTGTAGGGACTGGTAGCCCGATGTGCCTTTGCTATGTCTCAAGATATATGCTCCAGTGGTTTTTACGAAAATTAACTTTGAAAAATATATAATGGGCTACATTGGCCTATATATATGTTGGAGCCCAAATGTAGCCCAATGTAGCCCAATGAAGCCCAATGTAGCCCAATGTAGCCCAAAGATGGCCGCCAGACACACAAAAAAACAAATGTAGCCCAAATATCAGCCAGATGTAGCCCAACTATAGCCCAGTGACAGAATGACCAATCAGCTTCGCAAATGGAAAGGGGCGACCATTCGGTCCCCCCGAACGTATGGTGGAGTACCACGATCCCCCCGGGAAGCCATCTTGGGCGGGAGGCGAGTCTCGGCTGGTATGCCCGAAGCAGCGTAGCCGGGGCGCGCCTTTTTCCGCCCTGGAGTGGGTTGTCCTAGACACTGACGCACTCGGCCACGCCCTCGGTGGCGGGCGGGGGCGGGTTGACGCCCGCCTCGAAGACGGATAAAAGAAGCAACAAGCCAAGAAAACATCCTCTCGTTCCTGTGCTCTGAAGCTGCACCTCCCCACTGCACGTGAGCTCAAGACGGAACGAAGAGCCAATTTTGAGCGTTGTAATCTTTCTTTTTGCCTTACAGATATCCGTCTGGGAATGCCTAAGAAAGTCGGACAGCGGGTCAGTACCGATCAGATGCTCCGCATGCTCATGAAGGAGGTAGCCGATTTGAAGAAGCAGATGGCGGCTACGAACGGGGAGGGAGGACCGAAACGGCCTTTGCCGGGGGTAGTCCCCGGTGGGAGAGGCAAGAGGTCCAGAAAGGGGACGCTTGGGGGTGAAACTCCGGTCCCTGATACCCCACTTGAGGAGCCAACCCCGGTGCCGAAGGGGGGGAATCCGATCCCCGTGGTGGTCACCCCCGTGACCAGGGAGGATATGCCTCCCGAGTTAGCGGCACAATTGGCAGCGTGGTTGGGAAAAGAAAACGAGGGCACCACGGCTGACAACGCCCGGGCAGTAATGAGACAACTGCGGGAATCTAGGGAGGCTGGGAGGACACCAGCTTCTGTTACCCCGCCAGTTACGGCGGCGGAAAATGCAACGGGCCCAGTTTTGGCGGCAAATGCAGCTTCTGGTTCAGGTAAGCGGCCATTGCCGATCGCGGGGGAAGGGTCTGTACCTTCACGAAGGGAGAAGGTGGCTCAGCATGTTCCACTGGAAATTAAGGAAAAGATTTGGGCGAATAAGTATGTTAATATTTTTTCTTTGCTTACCGACCATTACGAGATGGAGCATGTTAAGAGCCAAAAGGAGCTCATGCATCCGAGTGTTTGGCGCGCAAAAATGGCCGCCTTTAAGGTTGACGAAAACATTGGTACTTGGGGCAGAGCGTGGGGCATTTTTACCTCCATCATGGGTGAGCGCAGGCCCGAGTTGCTGACCGAGTTGCCTATTTATCAATCGCGTATCATGGAGTACTCCGTAGCGTATGGGGGCAATCAGTGGTTCTGCTATGACAATATTTTTAGAAAAGCTAAGGAACATGACCCAGTTTTGACTTGGGATTGTTACGACTCCGTGTCATGGCAAAAAATGGAGAGTACTGGAATGTTAAAAGTACCATTGTCAGGGAGTAGCGGGGGTGAATCTTCCCGCCAATACTCTGGGACACCCTTTCGGACGGGTGCAGGTAGCGAGTACCACTCGAAGACGAGTGGCAACGCAGGTAAAAGGGGAATCTGTTGGAATTTTAACAGAGGTAAATGTACGAGGCCCCAGGGGTCGTGCAAGTTCAGACATGAATGTGGGGGGTGTGGGCAGCCATCCCATCCTGAGTCCATGTGCAGAGCCAAAACGGGTGATAACGGTGGTAAGGGAAGCGCCAAACAGGTCTGAAATAGTCCGAGGGGCGACTTTACCTACTCCGATTGATACCATGGCAATGATTCCTTGGCTCAGTGAATACCCGGATCATGCTTCCGCTGGGGTGTTGCGGAACGGGTTTTCATATGGTTTCCGCATCCCAGTGGGGGATTTTCAGCGTGTGGCTAACTGTACGAATCAACTATCGGTCCTACAGCATTCGGCTGTGGTACAGGCAAAGATTGGGAAGGAGGTGACTCGAGGTCGTGTCGCCGGTCCATTTGACTTGCCACCGGTTGATAATTTTGTTTGTTCCCCTCTA
The DNA here is from genome assembly GCF_964261635.1 of Lissotriton helveticus. Classification (NCBI taxonomy): domain Eukaryota; kingdom Metazoa; phylum Chordata; class Amphibia; order Caudata; family Salamandridae; genus Lissotriton; species Lissotriton helveticus. The sequence goes on along the minus strand of NC_136071.1, from coordinate 891,491,618 downwards.
GGGGTGGTCCCCAAGAAGGACCCGGGTGAGTTTCGGCTGATACATAACTTGTCAGCCCCACGGGGTCTTTCCGTGAATGATGCGATAGACCCGGAAGTATGTTCGGTGCGGTACGCATCTTTCGATGAGGCCGTCGCCATGTTGCATCGCCTGGGGCCCGGGGCGCTGATGGCAAAATCAGATATCGAGTCAGCGTTCCGGTTGCTCCCGGTACACCCAGACGATCAGCGTCTCCTTGGTTTTAGGTTTCAGGGTCGCTATTACATGGACAGATGTATGCCAATGGGATGTTCTATATCTTGTGCCTATTTTGAAATGTTCAGTTGTTTTTTGCAATGGGTCTTCACAAAGAAGACGGGTTTTCAACATGTTATGCATTATCTCGATGATTTTCTGTTCTTGGGGGCAACCGGGGATCCAGAATGTGGACAGGCTTTAAATGAATTTTGTGTCTTGATGAACCAATTTGGTGTGCCATTGGCGCCAGGTAAGACCGTGGGTCCCTCGACTTCCCTCGAGTTTCTGGGGATCGAGCTCGACTCGGTAGAGGGTTGTTTTCGACTACCAAGAGATAAGGTTTTGAAATTCAGGGCATCCCTTGAAACATGTATCAGTGAGACTAAAGTAAAACTGCATCAATTACAACAAGTGGTGGGCCAGTTGAATTTTGCCCTGAGAGTAATGCCGATGGCCCGCCCCTTTTCCCGCTCGATTGCACAAGCCATGGTCGGCCTGAAGGAGGGCCATCACCGCACGAGGCTCTCGGCAGAGGTTCGCCAGGACATGCGCATTTGGTTGGCATTTCTTGCGGATTTCAATGGTCGAATTGTCTGGATAAAACCGGCGGTGTCCTCTGAGGAGCTGGGGCTGTGGACAGATTCGGCGGGGAGTATAGGTTTTGGCGCCATATTCGGCACACAATGGACGGCTCAAAAATGGCCGTCATGGTGGCATGAGTGCGGATTGACGAGGAACATCGCTTTTCTCGAACTTTTCCCTATTTTGGTGGCCCTGAAAACTTGGCCTGAGGGGTTCCGGGATCAGTCTGTGGTGTTTTGGTCTGACAACATGACCGTGGTAGAGTGTATCAATAGTCAGGCAGCACGTTGCAAATGGATGCTGAGACTGCTTAAAGAAATTGTGTTATTGTGCATGCAGTTGAATGTGCTCTTTAGGGCAAGACATGTCCCGGGGGTATTGAACCAAGCGGCTGATGCGCTTTCTCGTTTCCGTATGCAGGCCTTCTGGGGTTTTCTGCCCGCAGCGGACCCGGTGGCAGCACCCTTTCCCGAAGCTCTCTGGTCTCTCGGTGCCCCGAACTACAAAACCTCGTGGGAGAGAGTTTAGCGCCCAGGACAAGGAAGGCATACGAAGGGGCGTTCCATTCCTATTGGTCCTTTTTGGGTTCTGCTAGGGGGGAGCTTTGGGGCCAGGAGGAGATTGTCGTTAAATTTTTGCTGTCTTTACATCAGGCAGGCAAATCAGTAGCTACGGCCCAGAGGCATCGGGCCGCCATTTCCTTTATGGCAAGGGCTCATGGGATCCAGGACCCGACAGCGTCTTTCGTAGTCCAGAAAGCGCTACGGGGGTGGCAACGCCTGGAGGGTCGCAAAGCAGATGAGAGGCGCCCGATAGGTCTGGATAGGTTGGCCCTGTTATTTTCCGTACTCCCGGCAACGTGTTCATCACAGTATGAGACAGTGTTATTCCGAGCCGCTTTTGCGCTAGCATTCCATGGGGCTATGCGGGTAAGCGAACTAGTGGCGAGGAACAAGCGGGATACGATGGGGGGATTGTGCCAAGAGCACGTTCAGGTCAAGGGGGAGACAATGACTGTCTCGTTTGTCAGGTCCAAAACCGATCAGGGTGCGTTTGGGGACTGCATAATCATACAGAGGATTCCCGGGTCCCCCATGTGCCCTGTGGTTTGCGTAGAGGAATATTTAGCGCAGAGAGTGGCATCATGGGGGGGGACCTTTTTGAGACACGCTGACACCACCCCACTGACAAGGTTTCAGTTCCAGCGGGTGCTTGCGATGTCGATTTCGGCCGCGGGCTTGAACCCCGGCGAGTTTGGGACCCATTCCTTTCGGATAGGGGCTGCTACAGAGGCTACAGCCAGGGGTCTGAGTGTAGAAGCAGTAAAACGTGTAGGGCGTTGGTCTTCAAACTGTTATAAAAGGTATGTGCGGTTGCACATGTTATGAAGCTGTAATGATGTACTCACGCTTCTTGTTTTGTTTGGTTTTCAGTTGCGCAAGCCTACGAGGCGGGGCGGACTGTGCAGTCGACCCGACACATGGGGACCAGCGGTCAGTCATCACCGGCTGGGAAAAAGGAGGTGTGGGTCGTGGGCCACTCATACGTGAGGCGTGCCGCGGACGTATTCAAAGCAGGTGACATGATTCACGTGGCTGGGGAATACGGGTACAGTGTGTCCTTCTACGGAAAGGGCGGGCTCTGTATTGACCAGTTTCAGACCTTTTTCGAGGATTTGTTAGGGCGGACAAGGTCACCGCCGTCTATAATCATAGTTCATCTTGGGGGCAACGATTTGGTGGCCACTGGTAGACGACTTCTTCTTGAGGCAATGCTTTCCACAGTAAGTTGGTTGGCAAGGAGAGTTCCAGGGTGCACAATTGCATGGTCCCACATGATGTGGCGAGGGGCTATTTCTGTTTCTGCTCTGAATCATTCAGTAAGGAAAATAAATAACAAAGTGAGTAGATTGTTTCGTTCAAGTACTCTACATTCTGTCTCGCATGGTTGTATCAGAGGGGACAGTATGTATTTGGGGGACGGTGTTCATTTGTCCCGGGTGGGGAATGAGTTACTCATAGGAGACCTCATAGCTTGGTTAAAAAGTTTATAACATGACCTTTAGGCAGGAGTTGTTGTGGGGGGTCCGGATAGCCGGTCAGCTATCCGGCCTGTGGCGGTAAGGTCATGATCGGTGAGCAGTAATTGGAAGATCCCTATGGGGGGGGCGTCACCCATTACGGATGGGAGCGCTCGGGGGAGGTGGCCATTGGCCCCTCAACGGGGAGGCGGTCCCGTCTAAGGATAGGCCGCCGGAAGGAAAGGAAAGGTGGTCAAGGCCCCTTCCTGGATAGGAGGGGCTACGGGCCCTCCTGGGGAATTTCCCGGGGCCAGGACATCTGCGACGGCAGATGGGTAAGTTGTGTGGGGTTCGGGAGGGGGTTTACGCTACCTCTTAGACACCTCACACGAGTCCTCGGACGACCGTTAAATGGCGTCGAGTTCATTGGGGCCCCCGTCAAGTCCAAGGGAAATTGGTAGATGCACTTGAGGTACGCCTCTGTGCGGTTGGTCCTCTCACAAGTGAGGGTTGTATTTCTGGTTTAGGGATCTGACACCGGTTACGACCTTGCCGTTGGCCCTTAACGTTAGGATGTACAATTTCAAGTCAAATGTTTTGTAGGATGTTGGATCGGCTAGGAGAATCTTTGTATTAGAGATCTGTTAAGGTTAGCCAAACATCGTAATGTGGAAATGAAATTGTACATAATATGAAACTGTTATTTTAATGTTTTGATTTTGTTTCATATTTTAATAAATACGGCCGGGAGGGTCACTCCCTCCCGCCTTCCAAAAGTTCAGAACCGTTTCGGTTTCCCATCCTTGGGGATTGTGTCGAGAGGGGGTGGCGGGTATCTCAGCCATATGGAAAGGGGCGACCATTCGGTCCCCCCGAACGTATGGTGGAGTACCACGATCCCCCCGGGAAGCCATCTTGGGCGGGAGGCGAGTCTCGGCTGGTATGCCCGAAGCGGCGTAGCCGGGGCGCGCCTTTTTCCGCCCTGGAGTGGGTTGTCCTAGACACTGACGCACTCGGCCACGCCCTCGGTGGCGGGCGGGGGCGGGTTGACGCCCGCCCCGAAGACGGATAAAAGAAGCAACAAGCCAAGAAAACATCCTCTCGTTCCTGTGCTCTGAAGCTGCACCTCCCCACTGCACGTGAGCTCAAGACGGAACGAAGAGCCAATTTTGACCCACCCACCAGCCCCTGAGGACAGCTAGTTGTTTTGAAATAAAGTTTTGATGTGGTAACTCTATTTTCTTACAGGTTGTGACGATTGTCGTGATAATTTTTTGAGTATGCAATAAAGAGGGTCACTTTCAGTATGTTGTGCAAATAAAGGATTTTGCAGTGGTGTTGATCAGTAATCATGCCTTTAATAGGCTATAATTGTTTCGTGATTTAGTAATTTAGGTAAATTTGTCGTATTTATTGTCGGGCGGTAAGGTCATGATCGGTGAGCAGTAATTGGAAGATCCCTATGGGGGGGGCGTCACCCATTACGGATGGGAGCGCTCGGGGGAGGTGGCCATTGGCCCCTCAACGGGGAGGCGGTCCCGTCTAAGGATAGGCCGCCGGAAGGAAAGGAAAGGTGGTCAAGGCCCCTTCCTGGATAGGAGGGGCTACGGGCCCTCCTGGGGAATTTCCCGGGGCCAGGACATCTGCGACGGCAGATGGGTAAGTTGTGTGGGGTTCGGGAGGGGGTTTACGCTACCTCTTAGATACCTCACACGAGTCCTCGGACGACCGTTAAATGGCGTCGAGTTCATTGGGGCCCCCGTCAAGTCCAAGGGAAATTTGGTAGATGCACTTGAGGTACGCCTCTGTGCGGTTGGTCCTCTCACAAGTGAGGGTTGTATTTCTGGTTTAGGGATCTGACACCGGTTACGACCTTGCCGTTGGCCCTTAACGTTAGGATGTACAATTTCAAGTCAAATGTTTTGTAGGATGTTGGATCGGCTAGGAGAATCTTTGTATTAGAGATCTGTTAAGGTTAGCCAAACATCGTAATGTGGAAATGAAATTGTACATAATATGAAACTGTTATTTTAATGTTTTGATTTTGTTTCATATTTTAATAAATACGGCCGGGAGGGTCACTCCCTCCCGCCTTCCAAAAGTTCAGAACCGTTTTGGTTTCCCATCCTTGGGGATTGTGTCGAGAGGGGGTGGCGGGTATCTCAGCCATACCTCCGTTACGCGAAGCGGAGCGCTGTTACAGATATATATCTTTTTTTGAACGTTAATTTCTCAAAATCCACTGGAGCACATATATTGAGACCTAGCAAAGGCACATCGGGCTACCAGTCCCTAATATTTTGCCAAGTTGCGTGCAAATCCATTCAGCCGTTCGATTATTATTATTATTATTTTTTTTTGCCCCGCGGGGCCCTTTTAAAACCTCCACATCAAACCTAGGGGGTCAGCGACAATGTACTATGCCCCCTTATGGTCATTTGCCCCTTCGCTTTGGCCTCCTCTTGTCTCTCGATCCTACCGAGAGACAAGATGGCGGCCGCTACGGACTGTTTGGAATGTTGACAGACGCCGGAGAACCAATCAGCTTCGCTTCACAAAGCTCCGTTGCGCGAAAAGTACGCGTCCTGGACCGCTGCCTGGTCCGCTGTTACAGATATATATCTTTTTTTAAACGTTAATTTCTCAAAATCCACTGGAGCACATATATTGAGACCTACAAAAGGCACATCGGGCTACCAGTCCCTACAATTTTGCCAAGTTTCGTGCAAATCCATTCAGCCGTTCGGGCTAAAAGTGAGGCCAACCGCCCTATGGAAAACTCAATGTTAAAAACACGTTTTGGGACCCCCCTTTTTTCTCGACCCCCCCTGGACGGAACCCCCCCCAATTTTCAGGGGCTGCTCAGAAACAAAATGTGCCATTTTCCTGAAAATTTCAGCCAATTCCGTCCACAAACGCCAAAGTTATTAGACATAGAATTTTCAAAAAACCCATAGAGAAAAAATCCTAACTATATATACCTACTGGCGACCGCCAGTAGGTAATATATATATATATATATATATATATATATATATATATATATATATATATATATATATATATACACACACATATATATATCTCCTACTGGCGGTCACCGGTAGGTAGTTATTGTAAGGACCTAGTTTTCATAGGAAAACCATTTTTTGAATTGGCTATAACTTTGTGGTCATTTGACCAATCTGCATGAAGTGTTGCCAAAAAAGTGTATTTGTTGGGTACTATTGATGGGGAAAGTTTTGGGGTGATCCATGCAGTGTGGACCAAGAATTTATGGTGTGAAATAAGTTTGCGTTTGTAATGTTAATTCCTTTAGGAACGTTTAGCCACCTCTACAGCCTGAGCCGCTGAATGGACTTACACCAAATTTGGCAGGGAGGTAGATGTCGGTTCAAGGAAGTGCCTTTTGTTAATTTGGTGTAAATCCGTCCAATAGTTGTTGAGAAATGCAAGTTTAAAATTATAGTGATAGCTCTGGCCGCGGATATTTCACGTAGGTTTCACAATGACTCGCGAGTGCACACACCAATGGGAATGCTCTAGTTGGCTGGTCGCAACCTGAAAGTAAGTTGCAGCCACCAGTTTTCTCTATCGGGATGGTTCCCGGGGCTGAAAATGTGTGTGAAAGCCCACATAGGCGGTCAGGGTGAAGAAACTTCGACCCCATGGTTGAGAAATGGATGTATTAGTGGCACAAGTTATGTGACCAAAATAAAAAAAAATTGTCGCATGCAATATTTGCAAAGAGGACTCGACCGCCAGCACAGCCCCCCTGTACCATTGCAGGGACATCACAACTAACATTCTTATGGAGATTTTGAGATTCTGATAAATGTTTTTATAAAGTTTTTTATATAGTGAGTTATCTACCGTGAGGGTTAGAATTAATTATATAGGTATAATTTTATGTGGTGGTAGCTATTGAAATCCAGTTTTTGCTTTCCTCTTTCGCAATGTACCCACGGGGAGCACAAGGAGTGACGTCATCGCGATCTCTTGAGTCACCACAAAAACAGAAAACAGGTTTTAGAGATTGTTATTCTAGAAAAACATGAGTTTGTACAAGTGTACAGTAATAAACCTCTAGTGTGTAAAATACTGTAATGGGTGTGCATATATGTGTTTTCACTTTATGGAAATGGCGTACTTGTCGCAGTTAATGATGCCGATGCGATGTCCCGAATAACAGCGCATACGTGAAATAGGTCTCAAAGATAGTTTTTAAAGAAACTTAGTACTAATATATGAGTTCAAAGATGCTTTGAAAGAAGTATGTATATAGTAATGTGTGTAGGGCAATGTTCAGAATGGATCTTTTACATATTATTTTTGGGTGTGTTGGAGGTCATTGAATGTCTGCTTTTGTTTTATGTTTTTACAGCCTACAATATATATGTGTGTGTGTGTCTGTGCGTATATATATAAATATATATATATATATTCCAATGAAAGATGTCAGCATGCAAGTAAATACAATTAGGCAGACAGTTGGTTGGCTCAGGCAGAAGTCTTATTATTGGTTGTTGTTTAAAAAAAGAAATGTAATGCAGACATTGATATGCTTTTGAATCTGTGGAGTAAACCACACCTGCTGTATTTCATTTGGAAGTAGTATGTTCCTTCTAGAATGTGCTGTGAACTTGTGACCTACTAGTTCTACTGGGATGCTAGTCACACTGATCTAAGACTATATCAGGGAAAGGGTGTTAAAGAGACAGAACTTTTTTGAAAAGTTGATACGTGATGACACAATGTAAGTAATGGCCAGTTTTAATTTCCAAGTCATGACTATGTAATAAACTGTTGTGTAGTATTTAAATTTCAGAAATATAATGCTAGATATCGGTTTGAACTGTTTTTTTCACGATTATTCTGCGATGATTGCGCAAACATTGCAAAAACTTCCCCACAGGAACCTCGTTTTGAAAGACAGGGAAAGGGCTAACAGATGTTAATTATTCAGAAGTGGAGATGCAGTAGTCTAAAGTGAAGGACATGATTTAATTTTCTGCCTTTCTCATGATGATAGAGTGGAAAGTTGAAGAGGTTGTTATTTAGACTTGCTTTGTATGAGAGTGTTGTACCATTCTTGTACTTAGTTTTTACTATTCTTAACAGTATTCAAACAATGCAGAAAGAGCTAAAACAACAATATAATCTACAAATGTATATAACTTTGCATTTATTTTAAAAAACTACATTAGAAATGAAGATGTATATGGGAGTTTGATTAAAAGGAGTATCACAGTGATGGGAAAAAACATATGAATCGAACTATATCTATTTGAGGGTATGTGTTTAAAAGGTTAGTGTTGAATGTTTTGTGAAGTAAGAGAAAAATTAATTACTGCCTGTTTATTACATTGGGTATTTTATTGAAAAATCACAGTATAGTTTTTTGGAAAGTTGCAATGAGGAACTAAGAATGTTTTAAATGTCTAAACATCATGTGTAGAATAGACACAAATGTCAGGAGTTTGTATTGCTTTGACCTCCCACGTAACAGAAAATAACCACCCTCCCACACGGAGACTCAAACATGACAAAGCAATAAAATTAAAACACCTGGGAAAGGGATTTCACTTTTAAAAAATGAAATTAATCGAAACACTGTTTTCAGAATAAGGCATGGGGTTTTATTTGCGCAACACTCTCTTACATAAAGGCTTTCCCAGATGTCAAATGATCAACATTCAAATGTATATAGAGATATATATGTATAAACGCAGAAACCTGACCGCCAAAGGTAGTGGTTACACCAGGCGCAGACCTCCACTCCGGTACCAGGTGTTTAGTCGAGTAACAAACACCAATGAAGCCACATCACAAATTCCAGTGCCAGCAATCCATATTTATTTTCGTAGAAGTGCAAGAGCGAGTGCCCTCCCTGACGCGTTTCGCTCCGCAGGCGGAGCTTGATCACATGATGTATGCACCTAATAAAACACACTTATAAGTAGGCAAATGCAACTGTTAAATGCTTGGCAGATAATATTATGAAACGAAGTACAAGCCTATAATACTGGACGTCCTGCAAGAAATCAGAAAGATATATACACTACAAACATAAGATGATGACAAACACTAAAGACTTGGATGTGCACACAGACACTCACACATCACAATGAAGACACCTCAGATGATTATAACCATTGGAGACTTGGATGTGCACACAGACTCACTCATACATCACAAAGTCAATAATCAAAAATAAAACACCTCACTGATCGTTCGCTCGACATCCTTGCCAGCTCAAGCTGGAGGAGCCCTTTGACAGCCAAGACTGGATTCTCGATTGGGACCCATGTTCCCTTGTAACTACACATCTGCCCCACAAGCAAGCTCCTGTCTGGGCGCCAGGATTTTCCGCCTTTAATAGCTTTTACTCATCCTGAGGAGAACGTTCTAGAAACATTGCCCCCTTTCTTCTGTTACAAAACACCGAGCTGACCTTACTAGTCTGTGTCAAGGTCAAGACAGAAGCTGGCCAGGCACCTGTATTTTGACTCAGATACAGAGCTGTACATTCCACAAATGTCTCTGGTAACAACAATCTCTGCTCTGAAAGGTACCAAGCACACTTTCCAGACATTATCCCAGCATAGCTTACGAAAGCCTAAAATACCCTTGAACGTGATAAACCTAAACAACTGGAGTAATCTGGGGGCCTGCCTGTGTGCACAAAAGCTCAAGCTAGCTGACAGAATTCATGATGACATGAGAGCATGTCAAGGGCAATAATAAGAATGTCATAACATTTACCAATGCACAACACAGTGCACATTTGTGAACCACTGCCTATAGCATCCCACACTTCATCTCCCAATGTACAACATAATGCACATTTGAGCACCCCTGCTTATAACACTGTACTTGAAGAACAAGAAGTAATTTCCACATCTCTCCCTCTCTCGTGCTTTCAAATGTACATACCACATGTTATGTGAAAAACTACAAAGAGACACAAAATAAATCTTCAGGGAAAAAGGCACATGCAGGAAACATAATGCCGTATGTTCAGGCTAGGATAAAGTAAAACACTAAAAGACAATTAAAACAATGGTAGTCAAAGATCATCACGTGGTCCCAATACATGGGAGTACTCTAGCACTACGGAGTTGCAGTACTTTCAGTAACATTATTAAATAGGAATAGTGTAGTGAGAAATAAAAGTTGAGAACATGTTGTCTGTGTGTATATGAATTAGAAAGAAGTAATACTTGTTAGGTTTATATTGTGAAGTGTTTGTCAATGTGGTTTTTAACTTATATGACCACTTTGCATATGCTTGGATTGTGGGATATAGGTTTTGTGCTTGCACATCGCTATACATACGGTGGGACTTTTGAGTTTGCTTAAAGATGCAGAGAGGTATAGATTTTGGAAAATATGGCTTGAAGGTATACATCCATTAACAAATCACTTATATGTTTACAAGGTGATCTATGTTGAGTAAGGCTGATTAAAATGTCATGTATACAGTGAGGGTTTGTCAAATCATATCAGGTTACGCCCCTTGGACAGGCTTGAACACTGCCATGCACAATAAACTTAACCGTGCTACGAAGGGGGAATGAACTACATTTCCCATTGGCCTTCGCAATAGGAAGTGACACATGGGCATCCACGAGTGATCCTGTTGAGTTTATCTTCCTTTCCAAGTTGGAAGACGCTGCCGATGATTTGGAATCTTCCTCAGCGGTGCATGGATGTGGGAGAACTCTGGTCCTAGTGTGGTAAGGGAGCTGGTAGCACGTTCAGTTCTTCCTCATGTTATTTTGAACTTGCTTCCAGTTTACCGTAGTTACTCGGTAAAACTGGGAAGGTACTCTTGACTTTGCTTTCCTCTTTCCTGTTGGAGAGTTGCATCATTGTTACTCGTGCGTGAAAGGGATTTAAAGAAACCTGATTATGTTTCCCATCTGATATTTTAAGCATTTGTTGCTTGGCGATTCCTCAACAAGCCTGTATTACTTGCTAAGTTAAATCTCACATGTTTATGGTGACTTTTAGATGTTTCCCTGGTTACCAGCTTTCGTATTACATATGATGTTGAATAAGTAATGAATTGTTATAAGACCTGATATCTGAGCTACCAGAAGCTTTGGATTTCTTTTTGAGCATGTCCTTTGGTTTATCTTGGCTTTTAACAGGGGGTTGTGTACGGACCAATGGAATGAGCTTTGCTCCACCTCCCCTGTGACGTCAGGATTTTCAGGACCAAGGATATGTAAGAAGCAGAGGATAGAATAGAGAGTAATCATAGTACAAGCCTGGTGGTTATACTAATTGTTCTTTTCTTCCTCACAGCTTTATATAGCACAATTTTTGAATTGCTCCACTTATCTTTGCAACTTTTGCTCATAAGGTGGAATCTTATTTTATTTTACAGGTAACTTTTGTGCATAATTGTTATATAATTTTGATTCAATGAGGATACTTTAGGAGTGAGTATTAAAGTGTGTCCATTTATTTAGCAAATCTCCCTCCCTACTGAACCCTACCTTTTCTACCCACGCTTAATCACTTCAAGTTGACTGGGCTGATATAGCAAGTCAGACTTGAAGCTATTGAGAGGTGGACCATTCTTAGCATCACCCAAATCCTGAGGATGTGAACCAGGATAGAGTTGTGTTTTTCTTTAAGCATGATTTGTTGAAAATTGAGAAGGTTTAATAGTGCAGAATACCTCAAAAGTTCTTGTGCTGGGTTAATTTTGAGTGTATGATGAATATATGTTTCAGAAGCAGAAGAAGTATTTACAAATGATGTAGGTATGCCATTGTCAAAAGGTTTTGTTTTTTGAAAAGTTTCAAACTTTTGTTTTCCGTTTCAGAAACGTAGGGATGCATGTGCACGCTCAGTAGCAAAGCAACGTATGTTTCTAGAGGGCCATGTATGCAATTATATATCAATTTTGATACCCGGATTTCATTCACACATAGCTCAGAAGAAAAGCATGTATTATTATTATTATTATTATTATTATTATTATTATTTTAATATTATTATAGATTTATAGAGTGCACAGCGACCCAGCGCTGGAAAAAACAGCAGACAAGTCACAGGCTGCAAAAACGACAGCCCCTGATGTAAAATTAAACTTGGCTATAAAGGAAAGTCTTTATATTCTTATGAAATGCTAGCAACAACTGACACATCCTGAGCTCAATTGAAAGAGAGGTTCTAAGTTTAGGGCCCAAGTAAGAAAACGAGCGGCCTCTCATGTGAGCAAGATGGAACCTGGGCACCGAAAACAGTGAGAGGCTAGTTGATCTCAGCTGTCTGGTGGGCGAGTAAGGGTTTCACCAGGCTTTGTATGTAAGAGGGCGCCAAACCATGTTTGGCCCAGAACATATAGCATAAAGCCTTGAATTTGATGCGCTTGTTCACCTTGAGTCACTGGAGTTCATGAAGCAAAGGTAAAGCTGAGGCATGTCTAGGCAGCCAAAAAAGGAGGCACGCAGCCACATTCTGTATGATCTGCAGACGATGGACTGAGGCTTTATCTGCGCCCAAATACAAGACATGCCAAAATCTAGTCTGGATGTCATCAACGCATGCATTATCAGTCTCTGGGCTGCCGGTGGAATTAACCAGAGGATGTTTTTAAGCCATTTAAAACCACAAAGCATGTTGCACTGACCACGGACACATGAGATTTGAGGGAGAGATTATTACCAATAATAAAACCCAGGTTCTTACCTTTAGGGACTGGAGCAGGTAATGGTCCCAAAGTGTCAGGCCATTGATTTGTTCCCCAAAGTTCCGGGTTGTTACCCAGACAATGACGTCTGTTTTAGTGGCGTTCAGCTTCAAGGCATTTCTGGTCATCCACAAATAGATATTACTAGGGCCCAGCTGGAGCAGTGAGGGGTCCTGATGCTGATCGGCTGAGAGAGAAGATAATCTGGGTATCGTCAGCATATGAAAGAATGGTCAGTCTCAACTTCTCAGCAATGTCTCCCAAAGGGCAACAGTAGAGCGTAAAGAGCAGAGGGCTTAGATTTGATCCCTGAGGCACTCCAGAAGATAATGTCAAGGGATTTGATCTGGTGATATGCTAAAAGACTTGAATGGTGCAATCTTTTAAAAAAGAGATCAGCCATCTCAAGGCCAAACACCGAATATACCAGAGGCCTCAAGATGGTCTGCCAAGAAGGAGTGTGACATCATATGAAATGCCGCACTCAAATCCCAAAGAATGAGAGCAGCAGTACCGCCACTGTCAAGCTGTTGCCTAAGCTATTCAGTGACCCCAAACAGAGCAGATTCAGTGCTATAGACAGATCTAAAGCCAGACTGTGGTGGATGAAACAAATTGTGGATTGCAAAAAAAGAGGAACGTTGAGCATTGATGTGCCTTTCCAATACCTTAGAGAAAACAGAAAGGAGGGATATCGGGTGGAAATTTGACCAACAGAGAGGATCAAGACCATTCTTTTTCAGTAAAGGAAGAACAAGGGCATGTTTCCAACTCTGAGGAGCATGTCCTGAACTTAAATAAGTATTGGGAAGGTTAAGAATCACAGTAAGGGCCGCTTCGTCCAAGAGTCTGAGTTTGGAACGGGGGGTCAAGTGGGGAGAAGCACTTGATGGCTCCCAGTAGTGATTGAAGTGTAGCCAAGTTCAGCGTGAGCCAAGCACTGATTTGTCAAGGTTCTTCAGAATAAGAGGCCTGGGAAGATGTGTCAGATTGACCAACAGTTAGAGTAACATGGAAAGTTAAGTTCCCTTGATGGGAAGTATCCACAACAAGTTGGCATTGAATGAACTTAACTTTATTTTTAAAAAGTCGCTAGCTCATTACACTGCTGTTGAGAAAGTGAGGGGAGGCAGAAAAGTACTGGCTGCCGAAAGTCCATTCAAACCCTTAAACAAAGTTTTCTGCCAGTGTTGGGAATTCTTGATCCTTTCCATAAAGAAGGTAGCTTGAGCAGATCTACAAAGAGCGCAGTATTTTATCAATGCTCCCAAATATACTGACTTAGCCTCAGGTACCAAGTGCTTCCTCCATTATCTCTCTAAGGCCTTGCAACATTTTTGTCCTGTTTAAGGGAGTTGGTGAACCAAGGGGCAGGAGGGTGCATTCTGTGTTGTGGTTTAATTAACAGTAGATGGGTCAAGTCAATAGCCTCCGAGAGCCATTGATACAAAGAGATTTGGTTTGGATCAGGTTGGGATATAAGGGTAGGGATATTGTTTAAGAGTAGTTTGTTAAGTGCTGACATATCAAGTTTGGACCAATTCCTGTATTTAGGCAGTATGGTCAGTCAAGTAAAAGGGGCCGGAATAGATTTAATGGTAAAAGGTACTGCAAAGTGATCCGTCCAGCAGAGTTGAATAGGTGAGGCAACAGATAAGGTTGAGAGATTGGAAAAAATGGTGTCCAAAAGGTGCCCCGCTGAATGAGTAGGTGAGGAATTAAGAAGCTGAAGACCAAGAGTGTTCAGATCCGCTGTGAGTGCTGATGCTGGTTTATTGTTGGAGTCCTGGAGACGGAGGTTGCGGTCACCCAGCATAGAAAAACTGCCTACTCATAAGATATGGGGGGGCCAGTGACTCAGAAAAGCCGAGCACCAGTTGTGAGAAGGCCTAGGGGGCAATAAATAAGTGCACCTGAGAAGGGGAATTTAGGAGAAAAAGGAAAAGAGAAGAGCAAGGCTTTGCAATTAGGAATCTGGGAGTCCACAATTTGACAATTGGATTTTTTTTCTTTCAATAATGGCAATACCACAGGTCCATTTATTCCCAGCAGCGCAAAGTTGTCTGGAAGTGCTGCAACCACATCTCGTAGGGACCCGTCATGAAGCCAGGTTTCAGTTAAAAAAACACATCCTGACCAGCATAAACAAAAAAGTTAAATAAATGGAGCTGATGTTTGGGTAGAGAGCTGCAACTAAGGCTGAAATAACGGAATTACTTGGATAGAGGAGAGTCAACCTGAGCATACTAGAGGGGCCTGGGGGCATCCACCCTGGCCTGGGGGTCAGAAGAAGTCTCATGCTGGGAGTTAAGGGTACTATCAAACTGTCAACTAGTACAGTAAGATAGAAAAGTATCAGCATCAAAAACCTGGCAATATGTATTAGGTGTGGGTCTTAGATTCGACAGGGCCAGAGAGGAATAGGTTTTGGTCCCAGGATGCTCATTTCCACCTGGCTTGGATGTTTGGTCTGGCCTGGTACCATGAGGCACAGGGTAAGCCTGATTTGGATATGGCTGAGTCTAATCTGGGGTAGCATGGTGAGCAAAAGAACAATGGATTTAACCAAGCTCTATTGACTGGGGGAGAATGTTATATTTGCTCTGCATTCTGTCCATCACCTGTGTATCTTTTGCTTTCTCACCCTAAATGCACTGTGTATGCCCAGACATGGGTCCTGGGCTCACTGTGGCACTGGATTCAAGCTAGCCTGGCTGATGAGGGTTGAGGACCCGAAAACTGTCCCAGGATGCTTGTTTCTGGTCCAGGGAGGACCTGGATTTGCAGTTCGGTCTGGACTGTTCCCATGAGGCACAAGGTCAAGACTGATTTGCATATGGTGGGGTCTAAACTGGGGTGGCATAGTGAGCAAACGAATTATGGATTTAACCCAGATGTATTGACTGGGGGAGGATGTTTGATTTGCTCTGCATTCTGTCCATCATTTGTGTGTCTTTTGCTTGCTGAAAAGGAACAGGGTTTCTCCACCTTTTGGCCATTGATGGTCACCCACTGCCCATATGTCTTAGTGTTGTTGGGCAGCTGGTTCTCTGGGACCACCTCACAGTCTCCTAAAGAGACAAGGGACATCTCTGCGGTACCCCATCCACCTTGGACTTCCATCTCCTCCCCAAAGGCTACACTAGCCATCTGCCTGGGCGGGGCACCAGTGGGTGCTGGTTTGCCAAACAGGCGGCACCTGGTATCAGTCGCCTTATGACCCAGGTTCCCACATCTGTAACATTTAAGGGGTCCCTGTGGAACTGGATTACCTGTCGGGACCACTGGCTTTTTCTCAGGGGGAGGCTGGGAACTTTTCCCTTGGTTCCCTTGGGAATTACTTTGGGGCCCTCTGTGGAACTCCCTCTGTTTACCCCTGTCCCCCCACTCTTCTGCTGGGGACCCTGCCCACCTTTGGCTGAGTCTCCCACGTGACCCTTGTGGACCCTGGTACTGACCCAGCGGTCCGCCTCCTCAGCAAGCGTCCTAGGGTTAGTCAGCTTGCTATCAATCAGGTGCTGGCGCAGCTCTGGAAAACAATTATCAGACAAGTGCTCCCATACAATCAAATCCAAGAGACCTTGAAAATCATTAACGTTGCTGCCCTTTACCCAACCATCCAATGCTCTTCAACAGGTAGTGACATACTCTACTAATGACATAATACTACAGGTACTATTTTCTATCTTTTTGCATTCCTGAACCTCTGCCTATAGAGTTCAGGGGTCAAACCATACCTAGTCATAAGTGCCTCTTTCATGTGGCTATAGGAATTATGGACTTCAGAAGGCAAGTCCAACAGTGTGTCCCGCCCTTCACTAAGGAACCTTCCCCACAACCCCGCTCCCCAATCTCTCTCAGGGACCCAATGGGAAGACATGTCTACCTCATAGGCTCTGAACCACTGCCCAATATCATCATTCTTAAAAAACTCCTTTACCACATCTTTGGGGATGTACACTCTACCTTCCCCAGGTGCTGACGGTGTGCTGCTTCCAGAGGAAGAAATCTCTAGGCTCCTGGCTTTCAGATCCATCTCCCTCAAAACTTTGTCATGCTCCAATTGCAATCTATTTTCCTCTAGAGCCATCTTCTTGCTTTCTAGCTCCAGTTTTCCATTCAATTTAAGCTTGGCCATCTCCATTTCATGCATCCTGTTTTCTTTCCTATCTGCCAACTCTTCTGGGGACAGACCTCGGGCAGAAACACTGCTACCCACTGGGGAGGGCGCACCCCTCCTCTCAGGACCCAGTGGCCCACCAAGCTGCTCCTCTGCATCCTCATAATTCACTAAATCACCAGGGTCATTCCTTGCTTCCACCCAGGCCCTCAGCACCTTGTGGTATTGCTCCTTTTTGGTGATTCCGGCCACGGACATTTTTAACTTTTTGCAGAAGCTCTTGAGCTGGTTGTTGGTGTAGCTTTGTAGTTTCTCTTCCTCCCAATCACAGTCAACAGATGCAATGGATGCTGCCTTTTCCAGCCTGACTGAACCAGGCATGATTGAGAAAATGAGATCTCTGGCAAAAACAAGTATCAGGAGTACGTGGTTGCGTTATGGTCTGCACTTACTAAGTAGTGTTCACCAATCACTGTACATGAGTCACAAATGCAAATTCGCAATCCTTTCCGCTTGACTTCCAATGTTAGAATTGGGGGTCTCTGGTTATCACAGGTAGGTACTTGTGACAAGCAGGGACCCTCTCCTCTAGTCAGGGCAAGGGAATTACTCTCTCAAAATAACCCCTGCTCACCCTCTAGGCGGCGTGGCGCGAGCTGTCAAGGCTTATTTCAGAGGCGATGTAAGTTAAGCAGTTGTGACCACATACAGTAACCCAGTGACAATACTACAAATGGAAAACACACAGGTTTTATATCAAAAATAAGTATACTTTATATAGAGTTATCACAAGACC
Organism: Lissotriton helveticus; assembly: GCF_964261635.1. Lineage (NCBI taxonomy): Eukaryota > Metazoa > Chordata > Amphibia > Caudata > Salamandridae > Lissotriton > Lissotriton helveticus. The sequence goes on along the minus strand of NC_136071.1, from coordinate 891,474,154 downwards.
AAGGAACAACAAAAAGAATCCACAGAACTATTAAGTTGTTAAGAGTTCAGGTTAAAAAGGCTTAATTCAAGGTTCTGTGAGAGTCGGTAGCCTTGTCCGGCTACAGCATTGCTGAAAAGAACACAGAGTCTAACAAACCCAGCGGACAGCGGTGGTCCAGGCCCATTCAAATGTCGACAGACTTAGTCACAGTACCTTTTCCTTGAGGCTGCCGGCACGGATGTGCGAGCCGGTTCTGGGGTTCGTTGCGGTGTGGAAAAAGAAAGCGTTACAGGTCACGGTGTCCTTCCAGTCGCGGTGCAGGCTACGGCTCCTTGACGGCGTCGAGATGGAGTCGGTGAGCTCAGAGCTTGCGTTGTTCGAGGCGGACGTTGCTCGTTGCGGTGCTTCCAGCTTTACGGTGCGGCGACAGAGCCGGAGTTCAGGAGCTGGCGTCGGTCAGTCCGGATAGCGGTGCGAGTCAGGCGGTGCGTTGCAAAGCGTGCGAGGCGGTGCCCAACCCAGGTGCGACCACAGGACTCGAATTCAGCAGCAGTGACCACGTCGGTCAGACCAGTACGAGTCGGTGTAGCGAGGCCTTGCACGTTGCTGTGTCCCTCCAGTCGCGGTGCAGGCTACGGCTCGTTTACGGCGTTGCGACGGAGACGGTGAGCGTAGAGCTTACGTTGCTTGAGGCGGACGTTGCTCAATGCGGTGCTTAGAGGACACCAGGCCGGTCGGTGGAGTCAGTCACAGCTCCCTGCCTCTGTAGCCACTTATTTCCAGCAACAATTCACAAAGGCTGGTAAAGTCCACTGGTCCTGGGACTTCGGTCAGGGGGCAAGCTCTCTTCCAAGCCCTTGGAGATCTTTGCACAAGTTGAAAGAAAAGTCCACAACGTTTTTTCTCCTCTCTTTGGCAGTCAGACAACCACTGCAGGCCAATCCCCCAAGCAGCACTTCAGCTTAGGAATAGTCTCTCCTAAGTTTCTTCAGGTTCCTTCTCCTCAGCAGAGGTTTCGTCTTGTAAGTCCAGAAGTGATCTAATCTCTTGGGATCAGGGTCCCAATACTTATACCCCAAAATCCTTTGTTCTCTGAGGGGAGAGGGGCCTGTGCCCAGTCAAAACCAGTTCTGAAGCACTCTGTTTACCAGACTTCTCCTTCCCTTTCACAGCACAGGGCAGGCATATCAGACGCCCCACAGGAGGTGGAGCCAGCATTGTAGAAGGCAAGTACAGTCCTTGAGCACTTTCTTGACAGCCTTCTTCCTCTTCTTTCAGTGTGCAGGGCAGAGAGATCAGATGCACCACAGGGGGTGGAGCCAGCATTGTAGAAGGAAGGCCCAGCCCTTTTCAGGTCCCAGATGCAACTCCTCCCTCCCATCTAGATGCAGATCTCTCTATTCACCACCGGGCTTCCCCAGCCTGTCTCCTGGAATTCCCCAGTCCTGTCACACACAAACCCAGACAAGGAATACACAACCTCGCAGAGGTGGGCTCAAATGGTTAGGCAAGCAAATACCTACTTTCTAAAAGTGGTATTTGCAAACACAGAATATTAAAATAAACTTTGCTAAAATATGTATTTTATTATTCTGAGTCCAGGCATACTAAACTTTAATGTCTACTATGTTCTCTGAGTCTGCTAGGATTATAAACTGTAATAATTCTAACAGTCCATTCTGGCCTATGGAGAACAGGTAGCCTTGCAATAGTGAAAAACGAAAATGGCTGTAATTCACTATTAGCACATGCCGAAAACATCAGGGCTTGTCCTACCTTATACTTACAATGCACCCTGCCCTTGGGCCTACCATAGGGGTGACTAATATGAAGACAAGGGAAGGTTTAGGGACTGGCAAGTGGGTGCACTTGCCCAGTCAGCATGACTGTACCAGACTGCACGCAGGCTCTGCAATGGCAGACCTTCGACACGTTTTACAAGGCCGCTTCTGTGGGTGGCACAACCAGTGCTGCAAGCCCACTAGCAGCATTTGGATCTACACGCCCTGGGCACACTCAGTGCACTGTACTAGGGTCTGACAGGTAAAGCAAATATCCAATCAGGGAACCAGTAATCAATACATCAATTTACAGTAGGGATCACTCGCACTGTGGCACTGGACAGAAGTGGCACAGTGCCCAAAGCATCTAACACCAGCAAAAACACATGAGGCAACAGCAAAAATGGAAGGGAGACCCACGCCAATGGTGCCAGGTCTAACACTGGCCCCTGGCCCAGGCCGGACTCGGACGTGCACAGACAGGCCTGCTTTTGGCTTGCACCAGCGGCACGCCTGCTGCATGCATCCACTGCGCATTCGTTTTGGCACAGGTTTAAATAAGGTGGTTGCAGTAAAGACTAGACCATTCACCACCCGAAATGCAGGAAAAAGGCTGGAAGTGGCCTGAAATGGCGTCGCAACGCCCTACGCACAAATGGCACACATCAGCGGTGGACCGGGGCTGGAGCCACATCAGGCAGGGAAGAGCCATGGTGTTAATCAATTATCCAGAAACTATACATGTACTCTTGTATTCAGGCAGGCAGAAATGATGTAGTTATTGAAGTATGTCTATTGACTTGTGCATTAACAAGGCTGTAACTATGGAATCCTTATAACATTTGTGCATAACCTATGCAGCCATCTAAAACCGACTTACAACCCATCCATGCATTGAAATACAGAGGCATACGCGTGCACTGATTAAACACTCAGGTGCTACTCATGCACTCATGTGATGTGAATGAGTAGAACCTGAGTGTTTCATCAGTGCACGCGTATGCCTCAGTATTTCAATGACTGCATGGGTTGTCAGTGGGTGTTTATATTGCTGCATAGGTTCTGCGCAAATGGTATAATGATTGCATAGTTCCAACCTTGTAAATGTAGTGTTAAATTTAGAAAAGTGTAGAAGGAGAGATGCAGTGAAACAAAAAGAAGGAGTTGAGAGAGTAGTTGATAAGGCCTTTGCTTTGAAGAGGAAGCTTTTCGTTTTGATTCTAAATAGAATGAATACCCTTGACAAAATAGTGTTTTGCATGAGGCGACAAAACCAGAATAAAAGATTAGTGAATAGAAGTACAGTGTTTAGTGGACAATGGATATATACTTCTTGTACAGAGGCTTTCTTTAATGAATAAAGCTATGTCCAGGATAATAAATTAGTTCCTGCTATTGATTAAAGAGGACAATGTTATGAAATGGAGAATGGTAGTCCTATAGCAAAAGAGGTGATGTTACCTAGAAATGTAGAAGAAGTTATTGCAGAAGAGGTACAAGAAAGTCATAGTCAGGCTACTGTATACAAATGGAGTTGTAGTAGTGTTTCTAGTATTAGACAGCAATCCATCGATATATTAAGAAAATTCCTACGTATCTTTCCAAGGCAAAGTTTACAACACAAAAAAAGTTATACCACTCAACAATGTGAACTTTAGGTAGGAGGCTGTATTATGTAAAAACTCCTGCTTTATGTTTAGGACAAATAAGGAGAGCACTTTTGCATGGTAGTGTGGCAGACGTAGAAAAGGTTTGTGGTGATGCTCAGTTTTGTTACTTTGGTCCTGAACTGGATTCTAGGTAAAATTTAGAGTTGTTAGGAGGAGGAGTTGCAGGACAAGGCACATATATTACAGTTGATAGTTTTAAAAAAGAGATTATAAAATTGAACACAGTGTTCTGTAAAAAACCAGGGTATGTTTGTATATGTTGTTGATCCACTTACTAGAAGATTTAAACATAGACTGTTGACTTATATTTAAAAAGTGAATAATTTAAATATGATAACTGGCAAAAGTTACCTGTGCATTTATTTGTAGAGGGAGGGTTTTGCTTGTCTATACAGCAAGTTACATGTAAGTAGTGTTACAATAAATTGGAAGATAATAAAATAAAGAGCACATAGATATTAGATATCCATTTTGTATGATAATAAAATACCTGCTAATGTAGAAAAACTAAAATAAATATAAAATCAACATTTATTGATATTTCCAGAATTGCGAAAGTCTGCTATGGACTGCTGTCCAGCACTAACTACAACTCCACAATCCATGCTATATGAAGACATTGGGAAAAACTGTTGGGGAATAACTGTTCAGCCAAATCTTGAAGTTGAGATTGGACTTTTAAATGGACTTTCTGCTTCGGTGTTGATGTGCTGCTATGGAAGTCGAGGGTCCTTCAGCTTTACATTGCCTTCTTGCTGCTCACTTTGAACTTCTCTTATGAAATGTGCAAGAAATATAAAAGGGGGAAATAATACTATGTAAGATTTTTGTCAGCATTTGAATAACTGTAACACACTGCTTACCAGCTGTTATAACAACACTACAGTCCATGCAATACGTGGCCATTCTTGAAAACTGTGGAGCCATATCTGTTGTAGTAGTCTCCACCTCTGAAGAGACTTTCTGGCCGGGTATTGTTGCTGCTGCCACTGATGTAGATGGTCCTCCAGCTTCCCTCTTCTAGATTGCCTGTTGGAGACATTTTCTATGATAGGTTTTAAAATAATATGAGATGGACGTCGTCCTATATGAGTATTTTTTGTTCATCCCTCTAGAGAGGGTCTTGTCAGACATTTTGCATTGCACTAGTTTTGCAGCAGTTTTTTATACCCTATAAGTTTGCGAAACAATGGATAATTTGATGTTTCTTTGGAAATTATGATGTGTTTGTGGGTTTAGATGTTGAAAGTTATTTTTAAAAATGTTTTAAAAAAATATGTTGCTAAAATAAAGTTAAACCAATATGTTACTAAACAGCTAGACTCAAACTTTGTGTAAAATGTGTCTATATATGTATTTTACACTTTTTCATTTGTATTTGTGTCTACTGATGTCATTGTGACCTCTGGTGTTGCTGTGAAGAAGGAAAATGCATTTTTTATATAGTTATTTAGACAAATGAATACAAAGGGGAGAGTTATATTAGTATCTTACTAAATATCTACACTAAAACTTTATATTAAATATGTCTATATATGAGCTTTACACTTGGTTAAAAACAGCCGGTATTCGCCGTCTGTCCTTGGCAATGGCACTTATAGAATCTAGAATCATACAGGCACTACCTGTGCAATCATTAAGGATGTCCTTTCTGCACCACTCTGCGAATGTGCCTCCTGGCATAGTGCAAGTACTAGTTGGGTGATGGGGTTTTGGGGCCAAGTATCCTTCTTGTTACCTCCAGCAAGTTCCACACAGTCAGTTTGCTTGGAGGTGTTCTGAGGCCACACACCCTTTCTGCACCATTCTGCAAGCACATTTCCTCGCACACAACTGGTAGGGGAATATAGTTGTCTTGGATGCTACAAGACCTAGGGACCAAGTAGCCTTCCTGGTACTTTCTAGAAGTCTTATTCAGAAGGATTTCTGAGAGCTGGTCAGAGACCCTGCCCCCTTTCCACAGCATTCTGCAAAGATCATTGCTGCTTAAAAAAACATGGAAATGTACTGAAAAAACAAAGGTTACAGGGTTGTTATAGTTAGGAAATAGAATTGAAAAAACCTCAGACATCCACTGAAGAAAACAAAGGTTACAGGGACGTTAGAGGTAGGATTTAGCATTTAAAAAACCTTGGAAGTTCACTAGTACAAAACCAACGAAATTTAGCAGTTATAGTTAGCTGAGCTATCAATATGTGTCTTTGTCTTGTTTATGTATAGGATGACCATATGTTGGTCAGTTATATTTTTGGTGATTTTGTGGTAAATAGATATTGTGTTTGTTGATAATATGTCATATAACCCTCGGACACCTCAAAGAAGGTTTTGAAACACACTGCACAACTGTAAAAAATTCCTCAACAGTTAGAGGATGTACACACACACACACATGCACTCTTAGAGTAGTAATATTATAACTCAGATACACATTGGTGTCTCTGCAAGAAAGTGCAGAGTTTGATATGTGGCCAGAAGGGATGCTCTCAAACAATCCATGATCAGTGAAGTTGTAATTTCTAGAAGGAACTGGTAATCTCTGGATCTCGGAGAGCTCTTGTATCAAACCAACAGTGTGCTTTGCACTGTGAAAGCAGCAGACAGAGTCCCAAATGGAACATATTTCAAAGGCATCAAGCAAGCAAACCTGAACATGAACCCAGTTCTTCTGAAATATTCTTTCTCTCATAGCCTCTTTCCCAGATAGCAAGCAAAAGAAGTTACAGAATAGACACATTGACCACAAATTATTATGGTGCATAATGATTAATGAACAAAAGCGAATAGATTTTTTTAATAGGCAAAACTGAATTGCCAATATCAAAGAACATTTGCATAGTGCTTGCTGCCTTTGTTGAAGTAATTTAGTGCACTAGCCGTATCCTGATGAGGTACACTGGCTCTGCATAGAGCCAGGCACCTATTACTCCATCTGAGGCATCTAAAGCACATACTTAAAACTCAGGATTTCTCTGACTTAAGGCAAAACAAGTCAGAAACGCGAAGCAGAGGCAGAAACAGTATCATGATTGGGTTTGCTGGCAGAGCACAGAGCTGAAAGACTATTTTATGTGCCTACAGTGCATAAAGTCGGTTCACTTAATCTGATATTTCTCAGACTAGGGCTTTGTTTTAAGATACCACCGCTCGGAAACAGTGAGCAAGGTTTGACTCTTACTGTTTCTGAGCTGGTGGAAAATAAAGCACTAACTCAAGAGATATTGGGTTACATCACTATAATTTACCACATGAATACACATAAAGCAGGCTCTTGGCTCTGTACTGCACCAGCAAAGCCATCATGATTCAGTCCCAGGTGCCTTATGATAAAATCAATGGTACTCACGTACAAGACATGGGAAAGATGAAAGACAGTCAGATAATGGGATTAGAACTTGTGATGTGCAGGTTACAGAATGCTGCAGAAGTGCATTGTCTTACAGTTTTAATGGTATCTTCCATGATGTAAAGATTCTACACCAATAGCCACCAACTAGGCTATTGATGTAAAGGAAGTACTATAGCTTTGCAGGTTTTGGCTTCATCATCTAGGATGTCTATGTTAGATACTGCTGTACTACTGAAATATGAAGGTCCATAATGCAAGTCTTTATTAGCTTGGCAGGCAGTACCATAAAAGCACAAATGGACTGTGTTACTTCAACTACAGCAGGGTCAAGACAGTTGTTTAAGTTTGAGTTTATTAAGAACAATAAACAGCACTGAATAATTATTACAGGCAGAGATAACAAAATAGAGCAGGAATAATAAACATAAAATCCAATACCTAGCAAAAATAAACTTATTGAAATTGATACAAACATGAAAAATAAACATTCTATGCTGTAGAAAGATCTGGAAATGTATAAGGTGCACGGGGAGGGGGAAATACTAATATAACTACGCAGTAAAGGTCAAAAAGTAATAACTGAAACAGTAGACATTATGAAAAAGAGAAAAAGAAGGTATTGCATATACATATTTATAACACTGAATAACGGTTTAGCAATCTAAAGAGGCAAAACAGTGAATTTAAGATGGTTTCCTTACTTCAGCAGACACAGTAATGGTTTTATTTACACATGAACCAGAGTGGGATAAGTAAGCAGTCATTGGAAGCCATAATCAGACCCTGCAGGATATCACGATTTTGCGATTTTGCGATTTGCCGCGAAATCGGCACTTTAAAAAAAATGCCGCGATTTTTACAAAAATGCCCGCGAAATCGGCATTTTTTGTAGAAATCGCGGCATTTTCCGCTATATCCTGGGGGGTCTGCTTTATGTGGCTATCGCCTGTGAATTGGGCTAGCAGCCAAGATACTCAGCAGCATTGGAGAGGCACAGCGGGGTGGCAACCCTCACACCTCCAGCCCTTGATGACCTGTTAAGAGGTGCTTCGAAGGTGACTGAGAGGAGGGGGGGGCAGCCCTGACACCTCCAGCCCTTGCTGACCTGTTAAGAGGCGCTGCGAAGGTGACTGAGAGGGAGGGGCTGCAGGCTCAGGAGCAGCGACATCTATTCACATGCAAACAGCCCTGAATGCATCATGTCTTTGCTATTTAGAGGGGGCTCGCACATTCCATTTCTACCCAGGGCCCCAAACATCCGAGACTCGGCCAGATTACACCCCTGATTACACCGAGGCAGCACGTGGTTCTCTTCACAGAGCGTAATTACTGTCACTAAATTGTAAGCAAACCTCGGTTCTTCAAACACGCCGTCTATAATGTAAGAAAATAAAGAAATGGCACAATCGCACCCACACTGATTAACAAAGTATGGAGGACAATCAGTTCAATCAGTTCTCTTAGAGTATCTCCTGTAAGTACTGTACATCACAGTGGGGGATGGCATTTTGGACAGAGAGCCTGTCTTCTCGTTGTCTTGTGCAGGAGGGGGCGAGGAGCCCAAGATGATACTAGAATAGTGCATGCCCACCCCTGTGCCCACCCTGGTGGATCCTGTTCCCTCTCCTGTGATGGCTCCTGCCCTCCCCTCAGTGATGGCTCCTGTCCTCCCATGTGGTGGCTCCAGTCCATCCCCCGCCTGTGATGGCTCCTGTCCCCCCATGTTGTGGCTCCAGTCCACCTACACCTGTGATGGCTCTTGTCCCCCCCTGTGGTGGATCCTGTCTCCGCCCTGGGTGGCTTCTGTCCCAGTCCTGGAACGGCCCCTGCAGCGAGGGTGAAGTTCTTGATGGCCCTCTTCTCAAAAGGGCTCAGCTCAAGATTAATATGGAAAGGTCGGTGAGTAAGTAAGTGAAGGGATGGGTGAATGGCTGGATGAATTAGTGAAAGGGTGAATGGATGAATGAAAGATTGAATACATGGATAATGAGAGAGGATGGATGGATTGATGAGAGGGGACGGATGGAGAGAAAATGTAAATAGCTGGATGTATGGGTGGAAGGGTAGCTGGATGATGGATGAGGGGAAAGATGGATGAGGGGAAGGATGATGGATGAGGAGAAGGATGGAAGGATGGATGGAGGGGAAGGATGGATGGATGAGGGGAAGGATGGATGGATGGATGGAGGGGAAGGATGGATGGATGAGGAGAAGGATGGATGGATGGATGGATGGGTGAAGGTCCTCTGTGTCGCCTATAAAATACTCAAGGGGTCTCCGGCCATGATTCTGTCCAAACTTCTGGTCCATTACACTCCAGCCCGAGCTTTAAGATCTGCTGACTTAGAACTGGCTGTTGTTCCTCGCTTTAAGCGCAGTAGAGCTGGCGGACGTTCCTTCCAAGTCCGTGCGGCGGTGCTTTGGAACTCCCTTCCCCCGGCGATTCGCGCCCTCAGGGACCTGCTCTCTTTTCGCCGTGCGGTGAAAACCTTCCTGTTCCCCTAGTTTTATCTTATTGTATGTTGTCACGTTGTGTTGTGCTGCTACCTTGTCACGGCGCCAGGACGCTCCTTCGCTGGAGCATCTGTGCGCCTAATAAAAGTGCATAACATAACATAACAAGGGAAGGATGGATGATGGATGAAAGGAAGGATGGATGAGGGGAAGGATGGATGGATGAGGGGAAGGATGGATGAGAGGAAGGATGGATGGATGAGGGGATGGATGGATGGATGAGGGGATGGATGGATGAGGGGAAGGAAGGATGGATGGATGGGTGAGGGGATGGATGGATGGATGAGGGGATGGATGGATGAGGGGATGGATAGAGGGGAAGGATGGATGGATGGATGGATGAGGGGATGGATGGATGAGGGGATGGATAGAGGGGAAGGATGGATGGATGGGTGGGTGAAAGGATGGATGGATGGATGATGAGGGGAAGGATGGATGATGAGGGGAAGGATGGATGGATGGATGATGAGGGGGTGGGTGAAAGGATGGATGGATCGATGAATGATGAGGAGAAGGGTGGATGGATGATGAGGGGAAGGATGGATGGATGAAGAGTGGGTGGGTAGAAGGATGGATGGATGATGAGGGAAAAGGATGGATGGATGATGAGGGAAAAGGATGGATGGGTGATAAGGGGAAGGATGGATGATGAGGGGAAGGACAGATGGATGGATGGATGGATGATGGGTGAGTGAAAGGATGGATGGAAGGAAGGATGGCTAAGTGAAAGGGTCGATGGAGAGAGAAAGGGAGGATGGATGGATGACTAAAATAGTGGATGGGTGGAAGGATTAGTAAGTGAAAGGATGGCTGGATTGGTGAAAGGGTAAATGGCGGAATGGATGAGTGAATGGATGGATGGGATGAAGAGTGGATGGATAAGTGTACAGATGGATAGGGTAAAAGGGTGGATGGATAATGGAGATGAGTGAAAGGATGGATGAGGGGATGGATGAAGGGATGGATGAGTGAAATGATAGATGGAAGGATACATGATGGATAGGTTTGCAAACGGTTGAATATGTTTGGAAATGGCTGGGCTTACTCATATACTATTGCGCGACCTCTGATGTGTCTGTAAAACGTACCTATTGTCCTGAAGTTTTGTCCTGAATTTTGACCTCCTGTCCTGAATTTGTGTCCTGAATTTTGACCCTTTGTCCTGAATTTTTACACTCACCGTCCTGAATTTGCACCAATGCCAGTTGGTCACCCTATTCGCGGGCTTGGAGATGGAGCGCCGTGCAGAGATGTCTGTCCCTCAAGATAAACAGACAGAACCACTCAGCCGAGAGAGCTGAGGCGCACACGGGACGGGGTATCTGCAGAGGCGCGCTGGACAAGGGATGAAGTCAGAGGGTTGAGCTCACCTATTGCAGACCATTTCCCCCTGGTAGTGAGCCATGGGAAAAATCCTAGAGGCGAGAAATTTAACACGGGCGTCAAGTGGCCCCATGTCATGGGTGTCAACTTCAACCAGTCCCCGCTTTTAAATCGGAGACGATTTGCAGGCTGTCATTTTGCAACGAAACTACAAGTACCAACATGCAGTTCGCTACTGTTTAACAAGTGACCACTTGGCGGTTTTGGCTGCTCTTTCTCTAGTGTTTAGATCTGTCGAACGGGCATCCGGTGGGATATCAGGTCGTGTTCAAAATACACTGTAAAGGGGCGATAGGTATAGCCATCATTAGTGCAGCAGGTACAGTGGCACCAAGCTCTAAGGCTATTGCAAGACACAAACTGACCTGCAATGGTACGCCTCTTCTGGCGCAGGGCTTTGCAACGTGACGCATCTGGGAGATGCGTCACGTTGTAAATACCCCGCTTTATGGTGCATCTTTTGCGCCGCCGCTGCTTCACAAAAGTGACGCAACGGCGGAGTTAAAAGCAGCGCAAGGGGCTTGTAAATCTGCCCCAAAGTGTCTACATTGTAAAGAAACCAAATATACATAGCTTCATGTTGTTAAATAACTAAAAAAAACTAAGATATCTGTGTTTGTTGTAGGAAAAATGGCCACATAAAATGCCGCAAAATTGCCGCTAAATTTCCATATTTGTGCCGCTAAATTTCCATTTTTGTGCCGCTAAATTTGCTAATCCATGCCGCTATATCCTGGGGGGTCTGCATAATAGATCTATCCTTATGGCTCAGGATATAGGAGAGACATAAATATGTCTAATCAATGATGAAAGCAGAAGGCATTCCACCAAGATCGAAAAGTAACAGTGTGAGCTTGTTTCCAATTGGACATTATTAAATGAAAAGCAACAACGAATAGTACATTTTGCAGCCTATGGCTTGCAGCTAAGTGAGACCATTGAGGAGCCAAACTGCTTAGGAAAACATTGGTTAAGGAAAATGGAATAGCAAATTTTATGATATTATTGAGTTGTTACCAAACCAGTTTAAAAACTGTGGAGTATAAGGACATTGAAACACCATATGTTGCAAATCAGCACTTGAGAATGAACAGGACCTGCAAGATGAACTTAAGGCTGGAGAAAAGGATTTTAAGGTTATGGTAGTAATTAATAAACAAGGTAAACAAAGTAAAGAGTCTGTGTAGTATTTGCAGCCCAAGTAGATTGATGAAGCTTAAGCCATATCTTATCCCATAGAACAGTAGGCCAACATTCCATCAAATTCTTCTCCGAAGTTAACTCAATCTTTGATTTGATAATGTCAGAGGTAACATGCAATTACCTATAAATAGTAAAGAACGAGGTTTAGTGCCTAATAATGGCAAAAACTGTAGCAGATGTGGAGGAAAAAGAAGATGTATGACGTAATGTGGAAATGTAATGAGTGAGGGATGTTTGGAGAAGTTCATGTTGTGTTCTAGATGTAGATGGCAAGGCGAATTTAATTTGTAGATCAGAAAAGGAAAGGATCTGATTATCACTGAAAAGTTGCAATAACCAACACAATCCTTTAACTCTCCAAGTTTTACAATATACAGAACAATATTTAATTTGTATAGATTTATTAAACCAAATAGATTGTTGTTGGAATGTAGTAACCTAGGGATAGGTAGAGGGTAAGAGAGGTGACAAAATGTTACGAGAGTGGGTTATAAATGGAGAACGTAATTGAGAGATATTTGTTGTGAAAGCGAGAATTTCTTTAAAATCAAAGGGGGAAATAAGAGATTTTTCTAATACTATCCATAAAGGAGTATGTAAAAGGAGGACCAGAGAGAACTATCAAATGGATGTTTTCCCAAGAGAGCATAATGATATTTTTTTTAATTTGGAAATTTAAGGCCACATTTGGATTTATCTTCTTTTGAGTTCATAAAGTTATATGTGGTTATTTACCTTTCCAAATAAATTTTGATTTAAGGGAGTCCATTTTTTAAGATAGTAATCAGGAATGTGACTTGAAATGATAGAGATAATATATAATCCTGGGAGTGAGCATCATTTTGATAGAATCAATCTTGCCACACCAGGAGAAAAATAGTGGATGCCATTGGATAATATTAATATTTAGAGTCTTGGTAATATAATCAAAATTCAATTTATGAGTGTCTTTAATAGTCTGGGAAAATCATAATCCTGGATTTTTTTATTTATGTGGGTTGCCAAGTAAATCCTGCATGAGCAAAGAATTGCCTATTACATAAGACATTTAAAGGAAATATTTCAGATTCATCAGTATTGAGCCGATAACCTGGGAGAAAATAGTGACTTGTGCAAGGAAAGGAGGAAGGGAAATGGTAGGATTGGAGCAATATAAGAGGATGTCATCAGCATATACTGACATTATAAATTGCTGTGTTTCAATTTGAAAACCAGAAATGTGTGGGTCATGTCGAATTTTGGTTAAAAAGTGTTCGAGCTGATAATTAACAAAAGCAGAGGCAAGGGGCAGCTTGGCATACACCTCTAAACAAATGAAAACAATCAGAGGACATTCTGTTAACATAAATTCCAGTCCTAAGACTTGCGTACAACAAGGAGATTAAAGCAATCAGTTTAGGAGGAAGACCAACATAAAACATAAAATCCCAACTGATCCTCTCAAAGCTTTTTCTCCATCCAAAGCAATAGCAGCAATAGGATAGTCTAATGTGGATGCAATACTTAAAATATTGAAAAGACAAGTGCATTGTCAGAAGCCAATCAGACTTTATCAACACCAGATTGTTCTGGACCTACGAGATCAGGCAAAATAGGTTAAATGCGCAATGCCAAAATATTTGTAAACATTTCGTAGTCATTATTAACTAAAGAAATGAGGCGATAATTCTTGCATTGCGTGAGGTCTTTATTATCTTTTGGAATCAAACACATTATTGTGTCCTGGAAGGAGCACTGAGAGGTGCCATTAGTGATGAAAAAATTAAACAAAAGTAGATGGTTGGGGAGGAGGAGTGGTGTGAAATAACTATAAAATTCAATGATAAAACCATCAGGGCTTGGGGCTTTGTCTCTTTGTAGCATAGAGACTGCATGTGTGACATCTGATAACGAGATATCTGCACCCAGAACGTCAAAATCAATATGCTGGGATGGAGAAGATGCGATGGATTGAAAGTATTTGGCCAAATCTGATTGCAGGGGTTGCGTCTCTGGAGAGTAGAGATTTGTATAAAAGTTGACTAATTTATTTAAAATATTCCTGTCCTTAAAAATGAATAGCACCCGTATTTTTTTAACAATTTTATTTGCCTGTGTCTTTTTTCATTTTTGAATAATTCGCAAGTAATATTCCAATTTTATTTTGACTCGCATAATATCACGCACTACTCTTTAGTAAATAGGAAGAAGTGATATTTGTAGTTAATCTGTTAGACTTCAGTTTTGCGTCTATGAGGTGTTGTAAGGAAACTTTGTTTTCTAAATGATAGTAAGTGCACTTCAGTTTTTGGACTTTGTCAAGTAATTGATTTGATTGGGTTTACATAAGTTTCTTCTTTTGTGAGACAAAATTTATTATAATGCCTCGAGCTGCTGCTTTAAAGGAATCCCAAATAATTATAAAGGAGGAATCATGTCTAGTGTTAAGAGCAAAATATTCAGAGATAAAGTCTTCAAATTAATAATTAAGTTTGGTGTCTAAAAGTAGTAAATTATGTAAACACCATCTATATGCATGTTGTGTGAAGGGTATATAATATAATTAATATCAGTGTATACTGCTACGTGACTTGATTTCAAAATTGATCCTCCTAAATCAGAGTGAAGGGTATGTTGAGCCAAGGATTTGCTAAGGAAAATCTATTCGTCATTGAGAATGATATGGGGCAGAATAGAGATTGTATTCCCGAAAACCAGGTGGTATAATCTCCAAATATCAATTCAAGATTTACGGTGGATGCTGGATTTAAATTGAGAATGCATCATAATGTTTAAAGATTTGACTGTTGAATTTCCAACTAATATGGGATCATAAATTTGATTACAAGCACCACCAAATATAATATAATCATCATCACATTGAAGCAGTTTGTCAGATTGGGGTAGGCCTGGCTTGCAACCTTACTGTCCTGCTCTCAATGAAGGCCACCCCTCTTCAGCTGCAGATCTCCCACCACCAGATAACCTGTGTCTCTATGCAGGCCACGTATCACCTCATCAAAGCAATTTGGCTCAGCCTATCACAACTGGCCAATCAGGAGAGGCTGCTAGAAGGCTGGATTTTGACTCGCAGAAAAGAAAGTTCTAGTTTTCTGTACTAGTTATGATAGATTCAGTAGTGGCAAGTTGTTGGACTTATCATTACCAATCTTTATTTGAGTATTCCCATGCTAGCCCAGGGAGTTAAAAGGCTACAATGGTCATAACGCATTTGGTAGTTTTTCTCTCACCAGAATATGTAAATCTAAAGTGCATATATCCTTTTTGTAAATACAATGCACCCTTCCCTATAAGACTTTTGGGCGTACCTTACACATGGCTTACAAGTATTAAAAAAGAAGGTTTGGGCATGGCAAAAGCTTTATTTTGCAAGGTTGAAATGGGTGGGGTGCACAATTAGTGAGCAGCCCACTAGTGGCATTTGGATTACAGGCCCCAGGCACAAGTAGCACCATTAATTAGGGACTTACAAGTTAATCAAATGTACCAATCATGTGTAGGCCAATGCTACCATGTTTAATGGAGAGAGCATACGCACTTTGCCACTAGTTAGCAGGGAAAGGTGCTCAGCGCCAAAGTGCACCACGAGAGTCATTCCACAGCTGAATGCCTCAAATGATGCTGCATTTACCTTTTGTGTCTGTGTGGATGGAGAGTCTGCACCACTGCTTTCAGCCCCACTGACTGTGCCACTCACCACAGCAACCAGTTCAGTGAGGTGCCGCTGTGCATTGTGCAATGGTGGTGGCTGGAGAGAGACTGCTTTGCCTCTTGGTTTGAATCCTTTCCCAATGTGAACTATGATGTAAGGACTCAAATACCTTTACTCAAGATAAGTGGCACTCCCGTCACTTGAATGGCTACCCGGTGGGGTGGTGGAATAGGTGTAATAAGTGAAAGATGGTGCCCTCGGACAATGGCTGGAAGGGTTCAGACGTTGCTCCTCTCTATATCTGCTGTCCTTTGGCCTGATCCAAAATGTGAATGACACTCTATCAAAGCAATGGCTGAAAGAGACTGACCCAAGGTTCCCTCCAGGTATTATTAATATTACTATTAAAATTTCGATGTATTGATTGTAAAACCTTTAACAGACAACACATGCTGCAGTTCAAGACCTAACAATATGGTCCTCTACAGGACAATTTGGAGGGTAGTATGCAGGTTCGGGCCTGAACCCACTGGATTCCCGCTGGCAGGATCATTAGTAGCACTAGCTTTTATTTATTTACCTTTTCACATTGCACACATAGGATGGCATGGCAGAAGTATTTTATAACCTAGAGACCAGAAATCTTTCTTGGCAGAAATGCACTCATGAACTGGTGGAAAGTCAATTCCGATTTTTTTACTTAAATGATCAAAAACACTCACGTGTATTTAATGTCTTTCCAGTTCATTGCTCTCATAATATTTTAACATATATTCCCTGTATGCTTCAAGATTTCTACTTTTCCAAAATGGGATTTTTTCTAAAACAATTTGAGAAAAGAGAAAACTAGGTGGGTGCATACTTTGCATACATGACTCATATCACAAAGCAATTCAAAATAATACTTTTGAGCTGGGATTATATAGACAGCACACAAAAGCATTAGAAATTATACAAATATAGAGAGCGTTGTTAAAAGAAATTATAAGCATGCCAAGTTAGTCGATATTAAAGGTTCTTGGAGGTAGTCCATCTCCTCACCATTATTCATTTAATAGCTTACATTTTCGTTGCCTTTTATAAACAAAAGCCTAGTGTCACACATGACATTGTGGTTTAAGTAGCCCATATTTAAAC
Source organism: Lissotriton helveticus (assembly GCF_964261635.1). Lineage (NCBI taxonomy): Eukaryota > Metazoa > Chordata > Amphibia > Caudata > Salamandridae > Lissotriton > Lissotriton helveticus. The sequence goes on along the minus strand of NC_136071.1, from coordinate 891,457,486 downwards.
TTCTCCTTATGTTAAAAAACATGGATCAGAATAATTCTGGTGTTATGCAAACAATGATGTTTATTAATAGAAATTTGGTACATGCGCTCCCTCGTTCAACCCCAATAGGGCCATTGATAAGGATTTCTCTATCCAGCTTATTTTAAATTGCAATAAAAATCTTTAAGCATCTCTTCCACATAGTGGCTGGTGTAATGTTTAACAAATGTGATACCAAGAGGGGCAGCTTCTCCGTAATGGCTCAGAGCCAGCAGCTGAAAAATAAAACGATATTCTAACATCATTTAATTTTTCACCTGCTGGCTGAGTCAGAGTGTGCAGGGAGGGCCGGGGATATTGGGGGTGGTTGGGGGAGGACTGATTTGTGCACTTTTAAGTGTGTATCTCAGTTTGGCCGGCCGTCTTAGGCCAGAGGAACACACATGCGCACTTAGGTTTCTCCAACACAGCTGTATTGAACAGCCCGGTTGGAGAAACAGCACAGACACCCGGTGCCTGAGGGGAGTGTCAACCCACCCTGCTCAGCCCACTACCCGCACTGCTCTCAAAGCATGACAGCCACATGGGGATGGCACAAGGAGTCTCTGATGCTATCCTAGTGTCTGCTGGGTCTAGGAAGAAGAACACCGAGGCACAACGCAGGAGGCGGCCGGCAGCTTCAGGTAAGTTTTCCCTTTTTTTTTATTGCCCCCACACCCTGTTCCACCCGCCACACCACTTTTCATTTGAGACAGCCGCCACTGGATAACATGAGTGGGGGAATTTATATTTGTATTCAATCCAATTTATTACCAATCCTGATTTAACATTTCGGTGTGTATCATGGAATTGTAGTCACTAATGCAGATATTTAAATGTACCTGGTGGTGCACAGTGTAAATCTTGGAGTACTGACATTTTATTAAGTATATGATCACCTGCATGTTGCCTGTTATATATTATTTAAACAGTTTTTGCTCACACTTGTTAGATATTGAGTGTGTGAGACAAAAAATTCTGCCACAATTACACCAATTTAGGCATTAGTAGGTGCCTCTTTTAGACACCAGCTCAATTTTCACTCTCTTCCTCACATCTGTTCTTTTCTAATGTGTTTTAAGTTTAAATTCCGAGTATAAACAAACAAGGGGTTTGTTTCTGAAAAGTGAATTGAGGCTATGGTCATTTTCAGTAATTCTCCAATGTTTTTTCAACATTTTTTTAATTTGCATTACTTTTGGAGTGTATACATTAATACAGTTTCTCTTGTTTTGATTTTTTAGTTGGAGCGTGCCCTTGCATTTTCTGTTGGCTACCTTTCAGACTATCCCTCCTCTTTAAATGGTTGTTGTAGGAAAGTCACCCTTTTTGCCCTGATCCCCCCCATTTCCTTGACTGATACCGGTGGTTACTGACTCTCAGTTTGCCCTGGGCTCTGCTAAACAGGCCCAGGGCCAGTGCTCTGTTTAAAAGGTATATGGAAAATGGTGTCATTACAATTGGTTCAGACAACCTATCTGTAAATCCCTAGTACATGGTAAGGCATGTAGGTTTAGAGACCCCAGTGGACATAATGCACTTAAATGTGACATGCTGTGGAGTCAGGTGTTATTTTAAAGCCATCACTGCCTTGCAGGCTGGTTTTAAAATACAATTGTATCCAAATTCAACTTCGGACTTAAAAGTTCTTCTTATGTCCAAAACTGCCTAATTGTTATATACATGTCGCCACTAAGGTCTGCCTCAGGTGCCCATAGTGTAGGGTGCCTTGTTCTAAAAAGCAGTGAAATTGTAAAAGATGTTTTATATGCCCTGGTGTGGGGAAAATAGCCACAGTTGTTTTCCCCTTTGCAGTGCTGCTAGCTCCATAGGCTAACATGGGAAGGCTTTATTAAACTATAATAATGTCAATTTTTTTACTGGAGTGAGCTAGCAACATAATTCAAAGCATCAAAATAATAGTTATAATCAATCCAACAGGTTGCCTAGCTCATATTCCTTATAAATGTTGCAGGAAAGAAGTTTTAGAACTTAATTTACTGAAGTTACATAAAGCAGCCCTGTAGCAGCCTCTTCTCATTGGCCATCCTTTGACAGCCTGAGCCAAGCTGCTCCCTGATTAGGTGTGAAGTGGCCTGGGGCTAAAACAATACAGCCATTTGGTGGGGCGAGATTTAGTTCCTGGATAAGTCCGGGACATGAATGGGGCTGGGGAGATAAACTGATCTTCAAAGGGAGAAGCCCACATGTCACAGGACCCAGGACAGCCCCAGCTTCCTTGATCCCAGCCAGATGGTAGCCCCTCTAATTAGATTAGGAAAGGTGCCGGAAAGGGGGGGTAGGGAAACGTTAGCCACACCTGTGAGTTGGTTTAGCCAGCCCTGAACTCCAAGGAGAGATTTTCTCCATTTTGATTTTTGCTAAGATGTACATTCTGGGACATAATTATGCCACACTTCCCAGGCAGTTGCCATGGCGGAAGGTGGCAAATTAAACCCCATTGGTTTGGGTGTCCCCCCTCTCGCCAGTCCAGAACGGAGAATAAATATGGGAGAGCTGAAAAAGCATCTCAGATCATTACCTGAAAACATCTGGAAAAGAAGGGTTGCCCTGCTGGACCCTTGGACTGCAAAAGAGAGGACTGCATTCAGAAGGGCTGCAGTCTAAAGACTACACATCAGAAGGACTTTGGATGTCTTGGACGATAAGGAGTGGTCTCCCTGAGCAGTAACAGGTGGAAAAGTGCTGGAAGAAGCCACCTGCAACATCCACTTCAAGGACAACACTAGCCGACCAGCTTCACCTGGATTTCACTTGGATTGATCAGGTGCATTGTGAGAGTTGGAATCCCAGACCCCAAGAGGCAATCCAGGGCTTCTGATCCCTTGGTTGGTGCCATGGACCTATTCTGATGTTAAAGGAACTTTTCAGAAGAGGATCTGAAAGTTTGAAAACATTTTGCCATCTTTTGTGAAAAAGCTCCATGAAGAGACCTGCACTGACGATGAGAGTCAAACCGGCAAATTCTAACCACGATTTTGCCTAACTATGCAGGTTTGCCCTACTGAAAGCTCCGGAGCTTCTCGCCATCTATGACAAACACATTGACCTCCAGGACTCACCGAAGCATCATGCAAAGCTGGCTGGCGTCATTGAATAAAAATTAGGATCTGAGCACCTGATCGCTAGAGGCCGAGAGAAAAAGCTCTAAACAAGTGACTGAGTCAGAAGATAAAAACTTGACTGGATCCAAACACTCATGGTATCCGACCCGCAGTTTAACGCGATCGGACTTAAACTTTTACTTTGTCCCCGTCTGGTGCGACCAGATAGCAGTGGTTGGTGCTTTACACTTTTAGGCGCTAGAAAGCACATGTTTTTCATTCAACCTTTAAAATATGTTGTTGTTTTGGAGTCATTTTAAAGATACAAATATACTCTATTTTTATCAATTGGTTTTGGATTGTTATTTTGTAGTGTCTTTTAGTTATTACTGTTTTAGTGATATTAAATGCTTTACTCACTTAAATTAACCCTGACTGCTCATCAGCCAAGCAAGCAAGGGTTGAGCAAGGGTTAATTTATTGAGACTTGACTGGACCCTCTTTGTGATTATGGTGTTATGACTAGCTGTAGGTAACCAACTGCACCTACTAATTAATCACCAATCCATGGTTTTTCATTTTCCCTCATTTTATAAGTAATCTCATCAGAAACTGCAACAAACCCTCATGAATTGACTGTATGCTAAGATTTTGAATTATGCTTGTAGACCTTGGGAGGATAACAGAATATTTCGCTCTGTTGGTTTAACTTATAAGTCAGTTTTGAGGTTTTTGTTTTCAATTCTTATTTCTATACCTAGAAAGATGACCTTTTAATCAACGATATTTACAGTTATTTGATTGAATGGTATGTTTCTTTAATAAATTCCTTAAATTCGTTGATGTCACCATTCAAAACAGGAAGAATATCATCTATAAACTGCCACCAGTATTGTATCTTCTGTCTCCATGCTGAGTTTTGTAAAATATGATGCATCTCTAAAACGTGCATGAAGATGTTTGCATCCTCATTCACAGCATTGCTGACTAGGACAGTTCCAGTCGTTTGCACTTAGTATAATCCATTGAAATTTAATTTGTTATTTTACAGTGTTGCTTCTTTTAAATCAAATCAATCGGAATTTCAGTTCTTGGTGCTCAATAATCATTTTCTTTACAGTTTGTAATCCCTCTGAATGGGTAGTTGATCGATGAGGGTGTATCATTCAGTATTATTAGGATAACTTTCTCATCCATTTAGACTTCAGTTGGTCTGTTTATCAAATTCATGGTATCCTTGAATAAAGAAGTTTGGGGCACATGCATCATTGTAGGAATTTGCTTTTCCTAAATTGCGAAAATTAAGGAATCGCAATTTAGGAATTGCAAAATCCTATGCATCAAGAAATCCTAAAAATGTTTAGGATTTCTTAATTTTCGGAATTTGCGATTCCTTAATTGCAAATCGCAATTAAGGAATGGCATTACATTGATTCCTATGGGCCTAGAGGCCCATAGGAATCAATGCCGTTTTGCATTTCTTTTTTTGGGAATTCGCAATTTGTTGATGCATTGCAAGGGTGCAGAGGGGGGTCCAAAGGACCCCCTCCCCCTGCACCCCTGAAATGTATTTTAAAGTGCATGTTTCACACACACATGTCCTAAGGACATGTGTGTGTGTAAAATGACACTTTCCAAAATGCATTTTTGTGCTTTTTTAAAGAATTTCGCAAATCAACACGAGGGTCAACCTCGTGTTAATTTGCACTTCCTATTTCAAAATTCGCATTTTTAAAAAAAATTGATGCATTGCATTTAAGGAATCGCACAAATGCGATTCCTTAAATGCATTCGCATTTTTAGGAAATGCAAAAAAAACGCATTTTGAAAAATTGTTTCATGCATCCCAAAAACGTATTTAGGAAGCGCAAACGGCCGAATTTACCGATTCGCACCGTTTGCACTTCCTAAATAGGTTGATGCATGTGCCCCTTGTGGGCAGGGGGATGTAAAAGATTTTAAAAAACGTACCTTATCGCTGTGTCTCTCCGTCTCTACTCGGCATCGGACTTGGGCAGGAGCAGCAAGCAGGAAGCACCCAGGCACCCTTGACCAATCACAACACTGCAATGTGCCGTGGTTTGGTGCTTAGACAGGGACTGGGGGCCTGGGCATGTTCTCCAGCAAGGCTGTAATGCAGCCAGCTTGGAGAACACGCAAAGTGCTCATGAATGTGGCTGGCTAAACACTCATGCGTGCTTGGAGTGGGCAAACCCCTCTTCCCCTGCCGTGCTCTGAGACCAGTGGAGGCCCACCCGCAAAGCAGCAAGAACAAATAAAATGATAACAACATTGAGTTATTATAATTTCATTTTTCCTTCAGTTACACTGTTTTAAAGCAGTGGGGCGACGATCCTCCACCTTAGGGGAGGAACTGCCACTTGTATGTACTCTGTGTATTTCTTTAAATCAAAAGTCACAAACTTGGATGAGGTTGCCAAAATCTATTCATTTCCTGGTTCTATTGATTGTCGTGGAGGGTTAATAGGAGTCTCATATGTTTTATGTAAGCAGTACAATAATGGCACATAGCGTGTATCATTGATAATGTATGCTTTTGTTATGGAATCAATTTCTTCATTGCCTCTAGCAATTATGACAACTTCTTTAATGATTTGAAAGAGGTCAGAGTGGGATCTGTTGGAAGTTAAACATAATGATTGTCAATCAGATATTATAATGCACGTTCTGTGTACTAAGTTACATCCATTATGGTGATACCAAAACCTTTTGCCCACCTCTTCTAATATTCAAAAATCTGTTTTCACCAATGTCCATATTGCTTGTCTTTCATGTGGTTTTATATTTGGGTCCTGGAAGTGCTTCTATAATATTTTTTTGTAAATCAGCTAAGACAGCTTTTCCAAAATGCATTATTGTTTGGTTTAGGACTGGACAATCCATTTTACTTTTAATTTTGAAGGAATGACAATATGGCCCCACCGCCTCAGGCTGTTCTTGGAAAAATGTTTCCAAAGTAGTTTCTTGGTGAATTTATGTAGGGCAATGTTGCTTTCCCCAAAATAGTTTGTTTTTTTGCACAATAGAAAATTCTCTTTGAAACGGCCTATTAGTTATTGCTCCATGTTAGAAACAGCGAAGGTTGGATCTTTTTGTCCTCCGTCTCGTTATCCTTTTGGAAGAAGCGTTTGCTCTAATCTGCTTCCTCCCCCACTGGGTTCTCCTTCGGCGCCTGTACCCACCCGCTGCTTTTCAACAATGTGTTACACAGCCAGCAGAAACCTAGCTGAGCCAGGGGTGCAGAGGTGGCAGGACAGATCTGCTTTGTTTACAAGGGGATCGATGAGTGGAGGAAAGGGCAGCATTTTTTCACTACACCTCAAATAGCAAAACTCCTTGAACCAACCCTGGCCACTGAATCACCATGTTCAATATTATTTTATAAAGAAAATAAGGAATCAGGAATCATGCCCAGCGCTCCAATCTTAGATCACTGGTTCCCCTCTCCCACTCCCCCCCCCCCATTGTGTGTATAAATTCATATATGTAACTGTCACCTATCTGAGAAAATCTACTTCTACATGAACAGCTCCAAATAATCTTTTATTGCTCACACGATGCGAATTCCAAGCTCAGCACAGCCAACATGTGTTTCATGACAACGTCGCCTTCAGGGATATCAGATAAGAATACATTGATTTTAATCTCTTTTTTCATCTCGTATACGTACAATAATATTCGTATTCATAGTTAAGCAAAATCCCAGACATATATTTCAGGGGATTAATTTCTAATCGAATTTCAACTGCAATATTAACTTTTTATTATTTAAGATAATATACAAAATGTGTTTAATGGTACTAACATAAATCCATTTCCACACACTCCTCCTATTAATGACACGTTGGCAATAATTCATAATTGTAAAATAGCATAAACATAACAAAACACGTATATTTGTAAAGCCCACTTATCACCCAAAGGTCTCAAGGCGCTGAATAACAGATGTTTATTGTAAGCCCAACTCAATGGTAATCATAGTATTGACCTCAGATGGATGAAAGGCTGAGTGGACCCACCGAGATTTGAACCTGTGACCATGAGGCCGAACACAGCCCCTGCAGTGGATGCATTAGTCCACTAAGCCACCCCAATGACAACAGCATGTGCAGAAGATTATGGACAAGGAATTCATTGAGAAGTGGATATTCTCAGATTTTGGACAATAACATATATGTTCAATATTATATCAATTGATTAAATAATTTGTAAGCTACGTATGACAGCGTTGCTGCTTTCGAAGAAGATTGGTTATTTTGATACAAGTGGTATTTGGCCCTGTAGGCTTACACAAACGTTTTGTTGATGATCACTTGTTAGGAACATGCGAACACAAATGTAATTTTGAAGACAGAAAGGCAATGCCGTACGCAATAAATTGAGATAATTATCATATAAATTGTAATTGTTATAGCAATTATGTAGCACTTTCTACCCCGACAAGGCACTTAAGTGCCTAGCATACAAATATTAATAATAATAAATCATAACAAATCTGGACAACCTAATCATGATTAATCTGCTTTTTAATATTTTCTTCAAGAATGTCTTTGTGTTTGTGTGTGTGTGTGTGTCAGACAGAGAGCACTTTGCTTTTGTCAGTGTATATATACTATACATTCTGATATCTACACCATAACGTCAGCATTTCAGTGACTAGATGTGAATATTTTATCAGCAAAGCAATAATAAAACAATAGCAGACTCAGTCTTTTTTGCTAAATAAAATCTACCCAATAAAAATGGATGAGGATAGATTCTTGCATGGAGTTTAAGAAAATAGCACGTGAAAACAACATATGGAAGATAACTCCTATTATCTTGGCTCTAACTTTAAAATGTCCCTCTTGGAAAGCCTTTAATGGCTTCAGCATTTTTTGCGAGAACACTTCTCCTGTTGCAAGGCGTCTCTGGGGCCACTTCTTAGGGTAGTAGAGGCACTAACAAGGCACCCATTCCTAATGCTAATACAGAGCACTATAAGAATTTATATTCCAGAATTCAAAGCTTTCGTTTCTCTGGGGAGTCTGTAAGGTCTTGTTTATAGAGCACTCGTTTTATTATTTAAGTAAAAATGGAGGGAAATAAAGTCACTCTTTGGGAGGCATACATATTCATGCCTTGATTCAGCCTGCCCCTTCACGTGAATGCATGGGCTAATGAAGATCTTGGGGATTATCCGATTTCCATAGCAGAACCTCGAACGTACTGCCGGGCCATTAAAACCGAGAATACATGCATGGTAATTCAGGAAGCTGCAAGGAGCCGAGATGACTGGAGTGGTCTGGCGCCCACATCCTGATAGTGAGTGAGCAGAAGATGATAGAGGAGGAGAGCTGAAATTGCTCAGTACTTTGCACTAGAGCACGTCTAGAGTTCAGTGCACAGGTAATGAATGAATGAATTAAAGGCTACTTATAAAGCACGCTGCTACTCAAAACGGAGCATCCTGGCGCTATTTGAGACACGTAAACGCTCACCCATGCCTGCCGCTAGCACAAAACCTCGGAAAGAAAGAACTGAAAACCTCCCTATTAATATATGGAATAGCTCCAATAGGTAGCGCTGCGCTATTCAATCAATGTGTTCATGTGTCTAGGAGAATATTACATATTTGTCAAGGTGTGCGTTAAAAATGCTCATCCAATTTGCAGTTTCCAGGTCCATGTCACTTAGAGAGGTGTGCCCTAGCAGTTGGGGTGGGGGTAGGGGTGGGGTGGCCTTCGTGAGCTAGGGCCAACTCTGACTTGAATCTGGTGGGTGAAGGTGTGTAACAAAAAGAGTGAGCAAGAAACGAGGGAATGAATTGCACCAACAGAAAGCACCCTGGTTTAGTTTGATTCAACCCTTCAGTCCATCTCTGTTTCTTTTTGCTCAGTAAGTCACCCTGTATTTTATTAGATATGGTAGGCATAGTAACTGTAGCTCATTAAGCACTATGGAGTCAAACTGCACCTCTCTCATAAGACCACATAATACCTAAACAGATCTGTGGCTGTTCCTGTTCCAAGGGTCAAGAAAGTTTCACAAAGGGGTGGGCGTAACTGGTGTAATTCTCCTAAGTGTAATTACGGCAAATTACTCGCAATTATGCGTAATTGTGTGAGCATCGTAATTCAGCATTTAGATCAAAGTTCTTGTTGCAAAATGCACCCATACATCCAAAATGGGCCCAAAGATGCATTTTGTGCATTAAATGTTACAGTACACGAACAGCAGAAATCAGCAGCTGTTCACTCTCTCTTAGTTCGTTGTTCCTCTGGTCCATAAGTAGCATTTTTGCCCCCAAATAATGTTTAATTACTCAAACTGGCCTAATCCCATAATTTCAGTAATTTTGAGAAATGCATATATACTGAAATACTCGGATTACTCTAGAGTGATTAAAACTCCTCCTTGACCTAATTTAGATATGGCAAGCCATTATGCAGTGCCATTATGAGCAATAAAAAGATGGAATTGATTGCAGTGACTACTTTGTAAGGCTTTAGCTGTGCATTGTTGCATTTCTTGATGGCTTAGCCCAGAGCAACTCTAGGACATGTTCTGTTCAAAAAGAAGCTTTCTGATGTTTCTATTGAATTGGCATCTGCTGTATTGCTTAAACATTGTGTTCAAGTTAAGTCTCAAAGTCTTTCACCTCTAATCTGCAAGTAACAAATCAAGTCATTATTATGTGAAAAGTGCTGCTTGGACTCAATTTCATGAACGCTTTTAGTGCCCTCTCAGAATTTACTTTGCACTTGCATTTTCAGGTCTCCTCTACAGACCGCTGTTGTCAAAAGACCTGTTGTGTTCAGTACCAACACTAGATGGCTTTGGGTCAGCCCATTGCTTGTCGTTGTTTGGCTCTCTTTTCATTCTTCTTCTGCTTGTCCCTTCCCTGGAGCATAGCTTTCTTGCAGTGTTTGTGATTGCATGAGATGTATCCCTTCACTGTTTACAATCAGGGAACCATGCGTATTTTTCCTTTCAGCACTCCATGGGAGTAGGTGTGTTTTTCCTATCTTTTCCTTGTGTATTTGTTTCACGTTTTTGCCTTCACATAATTTCGGTACTTTCGTATCACAACAGAAAAGCATAATTACTGAAATTAGTCCAATGCGTAATTAAAATCTGTCCCTGTCCCTAAATTACACATTGCAGTGCCATGGTGAGCAATAGAAAGATGGAATTGGGTGCACTCACAGTACTTTCCAAGGCTTTAGTTGTGTGAACACTTGTCCTACTATAGTAGGTATGCTCCAATATGGGATTCCCCAGGCCTTCCAGAATGGTTGGAAGATAAGCTGGATCTGAATCTAAGGGAAGCTAGTAGTGTTGAATAAGGCCAGATCTCTTTAGAGGGAAAGCTCCTCACATGAGAGCAGTTTCAGCATGTAACAAATAAGATGATGTCTAAGTTTTATCCAACTACAAAGTTGGTCCAGAGTCATGGAAAGAGATAAAGCTGACAACAACGACTTGGAGGAGCATTTGATTAACAACTCACAACGGACGAAGGTGGTGGCAACCTGGTATGGCTTAATTATGGATATTTCTGAGGATGGGCAGAATGCATCTAAATCTCTGTGGAAGAGAAGTAGTGCCGAATAGAAGTATTTACCAAATATGGCAAGTATCTTTTCTATCATTTTATAAGGTGATTAAACCGGCATTTTTCAGAAGGAACTATATTTTTTCTCCCAACAGAGCCCTACTGGTCACCAAAAAAATTAGCAAAACTGAAGGGTTCAGAAGAGGCATATTGCAAAAAATCTGGACTAAAGAATGCGATCGATGACCATATGTTTGTTCTCTGTCCTAATATTCAACACTTCTGGAAGGATGTCTGTAAGTTCTTGAATGGCCTCTTACATACCCAAATCTTGGTAAGCCCTGAATTCATTATTTTTGGGATATCACCAGAAGCCGGAGCCCCGTGAGCTATGTGAACAAATTGGTAATCGATTTAATTTTACTGGGAAGATGACCGATTTGCGTGCATTGGTTCCAGTCGATGTCCCCCTCAAAAGCAGAGTGGCTTGACTCAGCCTTATACACTCATAGGATGGATTTGAGTTGTACCTCCTCAATAAAAGTGGCATAGATATATATGGTTTCCTTTGACTACTTAGTTGGAAAGGAACGATGGAGGATAATTTATGCGTTTTCTATTAGGGAGAGACTGAATTGGTCTACTTTCGACTTGGTACTATGATTACAGACGCTTGGGGACATGCCTTGTTAGTCAAGACCCCTTTTTCCATTATGCTGTTTCTCTCGAAGGTTTCCTCTAAGGGCAGACTGCTGAGGTAGAAGGGAAAATTGGAAAGGTCAGCTGGAAGCAAGCATGGCAAATGAGGTAAAAAAACACTTACAGATAGCTTTGGGTCAGCCCACTGCTTATCGTTGGTTGGTTTTCATTCTTCTTGTGCTTGTCCCTGGAACAAAGCTGTTTCGTACTGTTTGTGACTGAATACGTTGTATCCATTTATTGTTTACATTAAGGGAACTATGTTTATTTCTTCTTTTCAGTACTCCATGGGAGTGAATGTGTTTTTCCTCTCTTTTCCTTGTGCATTTGTTTTATGTTTTGGCCTCCACTCTTTTGGAGTGTTTCTTTTTCCCTGATTACCTCCGTTCCTCCAATAACCATCTATACTCTTCTGTTGCTTTTCATTCCCCAACACGTTCCTCTGTTGCTTTGCCACCTCACACATCTTGTTGGTTGATTTTCATCTTCTCTTCCATTGTTTCCCTACCCAGCCCATTCCCACTTTTTATTTTTCCTAATAAAAAATGTAATATTGTTTTCTGCACACTGATATCAGGCAGTTAGCTATTCAATTTTTGTACTCATACACAGCCACGGTCGGTAGTGGGAGTACCTGCAGGGCGGTGATGTGGGGAGGGGGAGGGGCAGGGTAGGGGGTAGTAATGTATGGATTACAGAGCTTTACAGGTAAGTAAACAAATAAATAAATAAAACGAATTTCGTTGCGTGCACTGCATCCCCAAATGCAATGCAGTGTGCGCAAAGAAATTTGGTTTTATTTATTTATATGTTTACTTACCTGTAAAGCTCCGTAATCCATACATTACTACCCCCCACCCTGCCCCTCCACCTCCCCACGTCACCGCCCTGCAGGTACTCCCACTACCGACCGCGGCTGTTCATACACTTACTTTTTTGTAATTTATTTTATTGTTCAAAGATTACTAACGGTCATCTTGAAATGAGAAATGAAACTTACATATAAATGCTTTATTATGTCATAAAATGTCTATCCTAGGGAGAGTAGCACAGAAGTGACCGCTCTCAGTAGGATCCTCAAACTTTCTAAAACAATAAGCTCTCATGCGCAGGTGAGGAGTCCGCTCGCACACAAGTGAGGAGTCACGGAGGCCACGTATGATGAAGCAGGTCCGGCTTGTGCTGCCCACTCTCCAACCTATCTACCTTTTTTCACAAAATAAAGAACAAGTTATGAATATTAAACATAATCTTTTGCCACACAAAGAAGAGAAAAACATACCAACAAACAAACTGGAGTTCAAGGAAGATGAAAACAAGCTGGATCATCAAAGGTAACCTTTTGTCCGAAACGGTGGCATGTTCCTGCAGTCACCTCTTCTGGATGTTCATTGATCATTTCCATTCTCATCATTAACTTCATAACAATTGTGATAAAAACAAAATCTGGCCCACTATATGTGGTAATGCCTCATCCTGAATTACTAAGGTGTGGAGTATAACCGGGAATATTGTGGCTTACCCTGTCCAAAATTCTCAGAATGAACTACAAGGATCAGCCAATCTAACAGGAGGTTCTAATGATTTATTCCACCATTTTACCCATTTCACACTAATCGTAGAATTGGAAACAGCTGCAGCTCCTTTAGGATACAAAAATGTTAAATGTCCCTTTTTGATCAACCTGGGAATTTTAATAATAACCCTTTCACCAAATTTAAGATCCCTTAAACTTACTCTGTTAAACATCTTGTACTTGTACTTGGAACACATCTTAACTTGTTTCATAAGTACTAACTCACCACGGTTTTTCTTATAAAATGAACAATTGAGATCAGAAGTTGTCAGTTTGATCCATTGAGCTTATCCTAATATAATAGGGAGTGTGGACTTTAGGAGCTAGAAAGGGAGAAATACCAGTGTTCGTGTGCAGTGTGCCATGATATGTTACTATGCCTTGAATAGCAGTTTCAATATGTAAATTATTGGCCAGAGCAAATCCGCCCATTACACATAAATAAAACTTTTATGATCCATGTCACACATTTCACAGTTCTTCACCCTAGATTCAGCATCAAAATACATGTTTGGCCACTAATACGTTTCACGTAATCTCTCTTTTTAAAAAGAAATCATACCCACATGCATAACATGAGGCAACTCCACCACTTTATTACTTACAGAAGTGGGAGGAAAACATTTTTCACTTCTGAAAAGAATCAATTCACTAAGGATATTTCTATTGACATTTCAGAAATGTTTGGAAACCACCAGACGATTCTACTCTCTGAGTGAGCCATGAGTGATGTACCGATAAACTTTGCACACGTTATTATCTCCAGATAAAGTTTCAATCTAGTCATCTCTGAAAATACACATCTTGTCACTGAAATCAATTCAAACAATAATACACTCTTCAAAATCAGTGTCTGATTGCATACCCTCCTGCTCAGTGGGAAATCTGTAAATAAAGTCAGCTTTTATGTTTGTGTACACAGGCACATGGACAACAGTGAAATTATCTTCAAACAATTTTGTGTAACGCCTGGTTAGCCTTGCAGTGAGCACTTTGTTTGTTCAAAATATACATCAGTAGTTGGTGATAGGATTTGAGGTGGAAATGAATGCCCCACATAGCATTTTAGAATGTTTGTACTGCCCAGGTGCAGACCAACATTTCCTTCTCAATGCAATTCAATAAATCTTTATTTTGGCACTTTCAGCCATAAAAGAAACATTAAAACAGTAATTCGTGGCAGTTTAGAAAAGGAGAACGGATATGTTTACATACAGTTGGGATGGGTATTGAGGAAATACAAGAAAATCCATAATTTAGTTAAGAAGGCGAAGTATAAAAACATATTTATGAAAAAACATTTATACAGTTCCAATGTTTGGTTCATAAAAACAATTCATTATTCTACCAATATTGTAAAAAAATCAGAGCAAAACGCATCATATACAAATACTTAGACACAGATTTGACCAATTATAAATCCAAACCCTATTTCTTACGTACATAGCTTACTGCCAGAAGAAATCTGCTGACACAAAAGAGGATAACTTGTCTCGTGTCAGTTTTAATAACTCTGTAAGCTACATTGTACGAGCATAGACATATACCATTGCACAATGGCTTAATCCACCTTTTCCTGGCTGCTGCATAAGCTGCACAGAAAAAGAGGATATGATTGTCATCTTCTTTAATTCTAAGCTGACAACACGTACATGTCTCACTTAATATAGATCCAGCTGTTTGAGACCACCTTGCTAAAGTTACATTTGTTTTCAATATCCCATACCTAAACTTCAGATATGGGCTTTTGGCCAAAGGTGGACGGACCTCGTCTAAGAAGTCCTCAAAGTATGGAAAATCCTTAAAGGCCAAGAAGTTACTAGTAATGGATCCACCAGCATGACTATTTGGGAGATTATCTAATATGTACGCCCAACATTTGACTTTCACCAGTTTTTTGCAACTTTGCGTCAGACACATGGGCTCTTCCCAGTAGTTTGACAACCCAATTTTAAACAGCCATGTTCGCACATGCGCCAACCATACATTAGAATTATAAGAATCCAACTTCATTATTTCCAAGAGGCCAGCTCTATAATCTCCAAGTTCTGGCGAGCACCAAAGTCTCACCCAATAGGAGAGTGGCCGTAGGATTGCATGATGGTCTGTACGCTTAAATCTAACATTAGGGGTAATAATGGGGTCCGTTTGGGTAATTTTAGCAAACTCCTATAAAAAGAGTTTTCGCTTTTCATAACAAGATTCCCAGCTATTGTGCCCCAGATTTCTGCTCCATATAATGCGGCTGTCTGGGCCTTAAACTTAAATACTTCTAATGCTGTTGATACTGATTTGTTAAGACTCGCCCCATGTTTCTTTAAAATCGGCAGTGAATTATGTGTCAGTATCGTTTTACTCTTCTCTGCTTGGGTTTTCCACGTATTCTTTGAATCTAAAGAAACACCCAAGTAGGTAAAATTAGATACTATATCTAATTTTTGGTTGTTTAAAATTAAGTTCCCTTTGAAAGTTTTATGCGGATTTAAGGCCATACATTTGTTTTTTTTTACATTAATTTCCAAACCTTTTTTATTACAATAGATTTGTAATGAATTAAGCAATGCTTGCAGACCTTTGGGCGTCTGTGAGATTAGGATGGTGTCGTCCGCAAAGAGGAGTGCAGGGACACTTTCTCCGTTTAATTTGGGTGCATCATTAACACACTCCTCTAAATAAGTCTGGATATCATTGACAAACAGAGAAAAGAGTGTGGGGGCTAACACGCACCCTTGGCGAACTCCACGCATTATTGGAACAGGTCTGGTCAATTCTCCGTTTCGTCCCCAGCGCACTTTTGCATAGTTGCTATCATGGAGTCTTATGATCTGATGTAATAAACAGTCCGGCAAGCCCAGCGAGTGCAGACAATCCCATAGACGATCACGCAGAACTAACTCAAAAGCAGCCCTCAGGTCTACAAATGCCACATAAATATGGCCTTTTCTTAGAAAAACATATTTCCATATAAGGCAACAAAATCTAAAAACTTGGTCTATCGTACTTATACTACATCTAAAACCAGCTTGGAACTTAGTAAGTATGGCATTCTAATCCATCCAAAAATTCATACGTGTTAAAATATGCCTGGAGAATAACTTTTGTAAAATATCCATTAAACTAATAGGGCGATAGTTTGACGGGTCATTTCTATCGCCCTTTTTAAAAATTAAAATTATTTCCGCGCCCCTCCAACTGTCAGGAAAATCTACACCAGCTGCTAGAATATTAAACAGTTTATTAATATAGGGTGCCCAAATGTTAATCTCATGTTTGTACAAATCACCTGGGATTTTATCAAGGCCTGGTGCCTTACCACTTTTTACTAAGTTAATAGCTAGCTCAGTTTCTTCTAGTGTGAACTCTAACGTGCCAGTACTAACTGGGTACGAGGGCTGCTCCTTTTCCTTAGACACCGTGTGTAGGGGGACTTCATACAAATGGGTAAAATGATCAACCCAAGTCTGTTCATCAATGAACACATCTTGGGCCGACCTGCCTGCATGGTTCCCGTTCGCCACTAATTTCCAGAATCCCACATTATCTTTTATCTTTGCTGCCAATAACATACTCTCCCAGCATTCCTAGTCCCAGTTTGATCTGGCTCTTGCCTGGGTCAGCTTATATTCCTTTCTTGCCATCCTAATCACTTCTGGTACTTTACTTTTTATGGCCTCTATGAGTAATGCCTTGCCCACTCGGCAATCCTTGTTGTACCACGGATGGCTACCTACTGAACCAGTATTATTGTGACAATTTCTCTTGGGCATTTTAGTAACATAAGGTATTAGTGATTTAAAGAACTCATTGTGAAGATCAATAAAAGCATTGTCCCCTGCCAGTGAGCTTGTATATCCAAAAAATGTGTCAGCTAAAAGTGAATAGATACCTGCTAACACTTCACCTTGATCTAATATTTGTGCCCATTTGAGTGATCGTCTATTGTTACTTACTAATGGGGCATCATTACCAATGTTATCCAAAACGCAGATCTCCGTCACTGGACTATTACTGGGGAAAAAGGATTGATCAATTAACAATTGTAGTGGACGATGATCACTTTCATACCTGAGCATAATCTCAAAGTCAATCAAGTAAGGCCAAAGATCAAAGGATACTAGAATGTAATCTATACAGCTTTGAGAGTTGTTTTTAACAAATGTCGCAGCCTTTACGGAATCCGAGGGGAGGCGACCATTACAGGCCCTCAGCCTATATATCGTTGTTAATCTTACTATTTGAACTGCTAGAGCTGTGCACCGCACCGCCTCGATGTTAGAGAGGGGCGGAATGTTGTTAACTCTATCCTCTTCTACAAAAACATCCCCAAAACCTGCAATTGGCTCGTAATTACAGTTCAGGTCACCACCTATTAACAAGTTTGGTATCTCTTCCTGGCTATTTATAAAATGTTCTAGTTTATCCAGGATCTGAGACTCCTTAACTAGACTACAAGGCCTGGTGTATACATCAAAAAGGAGGATACTCTTCCCCTCTTTCGTAACAACTTTCAGACCGAGTATGTCCACTGAGTCAATAATTAATACCGTTATACTAATCTCGAGAGATACCTTAACCCATATGGTGAGTCCCCCTGAGGGCCTACCTCTAATTGAGGGTACAGCCGCTATGCTAAAGGTCTTATAGCCTACTCTATGCGGCGTATCCAGTGCCCAAGTTTCCTGTAAGAGACAGATGTCACTGGAGTCTATGTAATTACTCCATTCAGGATCACACAGATTTTTTGTTAGGCCCGCTATATTCCAGGAAATAAGTTTTAAGTTTTGTCTAGTACAGCCCACCCTTTCTACACTTGGTGTAACCAACGTTAACTCATGGATTGTATTCAGTGTAGCAGTGTTTACACTAATTACATCTTCTATAACACCCAGTGTTAGTTGCGGGACATCCTCTGCCTGTACCTCAGTACATATTGCCCCCCTATTCAGCACTGCGGCAACTGTATTGCTTTGGGGACCAAACAATTCATTTTCTCTGGTACTTTCCTTAGTTACCTCTACATCAAGAGTTAAAGACATTGATGAATTTAGTCAATCAACCATCTCCAGGGTGGGTAAATCCCAAAATCTATTGGAGATATGAAGAGGCAATGGTGTAACCAACCTTCTGCCCATCCCTTTAATAGTTGATCGATAAAAATACCCAAGTGGGAGGGTTTGGATATTAGTATGAAACATATGTGTTTCATCACAAACTCCAGTAAGTGGCGTAGTGTATTAGGGTGATTAAAATGTATAACTATACAGTCCTCCTCTATATCTTTCTTTTCTTCACCAACACAGGATACCCTGTGGACCATAATGATCTCGTTCATTTTTTGTGGACTGAATCCTTTAAACTTTTGTAACCAATCCACAGGCTTGTTCCTAAGTGTATGCCAAGTTTCTATTTGGTCTCGCTTTAACGCAGGTACTCCTGTCAAAACTAATACATACGGACAGGCTGCTGGGGGTAGTCTGAGGTTATCACTACTGGGGATAACACTAGGGTCACTAGGCTTTGACGTATGTGTAGACTGATTGCTACTACTGGGATTAGCCAAACTCCCTGGAACTTGGACCAGACTTCTACTACCCGAAACATTATATCGGGATTCTGCCTCATTTGGTACTTCGATACACAAGCTTTGAGTGGCCGTTTCAACCAAGGGAGCTGTCACAGGGTGCCCTGCAACATTCGTACTTGTAGACACTTCTTTGTGATTTCTAGCTTCACTCAGGGTTTTCTCCACAAATACTTTAGCACTTCCCTCGAAAATATCTTTCCCCTTTTTAATTGTAACTTCCAAGTCCCTTAACCCCAGATTTATACTTAGAATGTTATCATCTAGTTCCTTCATTCTGGAATCCATAAGGTCTTTTAATTGTTCCTGAAAAGAGTGTAAGGATAATTTAACCATATTAGCAACAACAGATTCCATTGACTCTACCACATTATCAGCACCAATGGTATACATAGGATATGCCATCTCAGTTTGTGTGCCAAGCGATCTAGTTTTGGGGTTTTTGTTAACACTTGGATCAGCCCGACGAATCACTGGATTCTGGTTTACCTCACCTCCTCCCTTTTTATTGTAAGACCTTATCCTTGATAACATAGGCTTTGCTTTACTTTTCTACAGTGTCCCTTTACGTGCCCCCCTCTGCCTAGTCACCATCGGTGGTGATAATGATACATCTAGATCTGACTGAATACTATCAGTAGTGTGGGTCAGGACAACTGATGTCCTTTCTGGTGTAGGCGCCGGGGGTACAGTGTGCTTAGCTGATATAGGTGATGAGAGTATAGGTGCTGAAGGGCTAATAGCTTGACATGGAACTATGGCTGAGGGGTCCAAGGACAATCATTTTTCCATAAGTGTAATCTCATGGCTAATAAGTGATTCTGCACGGAGAAAAATAACGTCCAGGGTGCCGGATAGACATTTTTGGTTGCTAATTTTTGGTGCACGATGTTTACAGAAATCCCTTTTTTAGCTATCTTACTATACAGAGGGAGTAGAAACTAAGCAATGACAAATATATCCTAGATAGAATCAAGACTAAAAAAGGAGGAAACAGCCCCCCCAACTTATCGCCAGTGCTTAAGGAAGGTCAAGTCCAATATAAGAGAGCAAACTATTGCCTATGTGCCCTCCACTCTTTGAACAAATAACATATAACAGATAACCAGTCCTGGTGCTAATTGTGTTATGACACGAAGACCAAAGGGGGTGGCCTGTCCTGTCCTCGGTCGGTCCCGGACGGCCACAGACAGTCCCGCCCTTGTCCGGGGCTTCTCCCACGCGCTCCCGCAACGCGGGGGGTGACGCGCTAATTTATGCGCCTCCTGGCGCGGATTCAGCGTGGGCGGCTACCGGCCGCAAAGGCACCCGGTACTTGTGGTCCCTTGCACCACGCCCCCCCACGGCGGCCGCGCTCTGCTGGAAAAAAGCTGCGGTGGCAGGGGGAGACCGGGTGCAGCAATGTGGGGCAGCGGGCTCAGCAGGGAAAAGAAGCGGCCTCCAAACAATGCCCCCAGCCGGACCAAATGAGCGTCAGAAAAGGCAGCGAAGTGAAAGGTGAAGTCCTTCCTTCTCAATCACTGAGTAAGAGAGTTCTGACTACTTAAGAAATCTTGATGCAAAAGCTATTGTTCTTTCTATATTTTTTCATTTCTGAGTGACTACAGCTCCTAATACTTTGTCACTGGCATCTACAGTATCAGCGACAGGTAGACAGGCACATATGGTTGTTAAAGACAAGCTCACAATAAATCAGATTTGCTGGAAGAAAATCCTTCCTGTGGTTGATGATCCCAAACAAAGTCTACTCTTTTCTTTAATAGACTAGTGATGAGTTGAGCAATAAAAAGTTAGAAGAAACGTTACGTAAACCTTACATGAACTGATCAAAGACATAACTTGCTCTTTGTCATTGGACTGAGGAGCTTTTTAAATAGCTTTAACTAAACCTGGTTTGGGACTCAGCCCTGTACACCAACAATATCACCAAGATAGTCTCACTGGTTATAACCAATATACATTTCAACTGTCTTAGAAGCAGTTCCTTGACTTTCAATTTTTCAAAACTTTTTTCAACCTGCACTTGTATTCCTAACAGACCTTACCATCAACCAATACAGCATCTTTTAAAATAAGCACTGTTCCATATTTCTCAAAATTGTATCCATTACTCTCTAAAAACAAAGGCGGTGGAGGCTAGGCAGAATGGCATTCTTTTAAACTGAAAAACACCTTTGAATGCTGTTAGAAGTAGTGCTAGTGCCACCTGATTGTAAACTGATCCTAAATCTAAATTACTAAAACGTTTAGCACCATTTAACTTTACCATGGCATGATGCGGCCACGGAGAACCACGCCTCTGTGAAGCTATAGGTGTCGCTGCTCCGCCCCCAGCAATGGAGTTTTGGCATTCCAGAGCGAGCACACAGTAAAGGCAGTGCTCAGCAGTCCTGTTTTCCTCCCGCGGGTGTAGAGCCCCGTTGCAGCTCAATTTCTGCATACCAGGACAGTTTTCCTGGCGCTGAGTGACTTCTGGAAAAAACGTCTTTTCACAAAGGATTTGGGAAGATTGAGGTGGGATGGAGGAGCTACAGAGGACTGAGCAGGACGACAGAAACCGGAGGCAGGAGGAGCAGAATATTAAATCCCCCAAAACACATTGATAAAACACTGCTAAGTGGATGAAAGTAGCCCCAGACACGTGGGGCTGAGTTAACAGGAAGACACTCTTGGTTAACAGGGTAGTATTTAGCGCACTTGGCGTTTTTTTGATAACGGGACAAAAAAAAAAGGCTAACATGGGTACACCATTTAAACATACGAATGCAGTGGCTAAGGTTGATTCAGCAACAGGGCTAAAAGCTAAAACCCGGTTAGCCCAGACGAAGGCCACAGCGCAAACTGTCAGAATTGAGCACAGTTCAAATCTCCCCGGCTTAAATTCTAGCTTTGAAAGCTCTGAAGAAGAACAGCTTTTATCCGCAGCGCAGCCAGAGGGAAAGACACTGGAGATGCAAAAATCTACAGAGGCTATATCAGCATCGGGAAAGGAGCAACAAGCGGCTCCAGCAACCAAGGGCATTATGAAGGCTCTGAAAAGCGCAAAGAATTTTCCTCTTATTATAAAAAAAGCATCCCTACTGGCTCCTCCTAACTTCATAGCAAAATCTCAAGATGTGCCAGGAGAGTTGTTACAGGATTCATCACAAGTCCTATCACCACCACCACAAACTCAGGGGCCTGGACAGACCTCAACATCTCAATTAAAGGGGGATCCCATTGCACAAAACCAGAACAATCAAGAAGCACCTCCCGCTCCTAGAGTAAATATGTCTCTGAAATCGACTCAACCAGCGCTGCTCACACTATAATACCATTTCCAGTGGAGACTCAAAACTAGTTGCAGCCACAGGCTTTACTCCTGCCGCAGCCTCAGTGGCAGCTACAGGGCGGAACCTGATGGGAAGATATTCCAAGATAGGAGTAAGTCCGGAAGGACACACCATGAAACAGATAGACATAAGGGATATGTTGAACCTTATTTTGGAGGAGATAAGGGAGATGAAAAAATCACAAGAGCTTGAGACGGCCTCCCTCCATCTGCGTCTAGGCAAAATTGAAGAAGCAGTTGCTTGTTTTCCAGCCAGGTTGCAGGAAGCTGAAACAAGAATCGCACAGCTAGAAGACCAGATAAGCGACATGTTTTTGAAGACGAATGAAGTAATAAAAAATAAAACATTTCTGGAGAACAAGCTCGAAGAACTCGAAAATCACTCCCGAAGGTCAAATCTTCGAATAGTGGGGGTCCTCGAAGGGACACTATTCAATGGACAAACATTTATTAAGCAAAAAGTTCTCCCGGAATTTGATGGGGATTTAACAATCACCGGGGCACACAGAGTTCCCTCGCATCCTCTACCAAATTCCAAGATACCACGAACAATTCTGTAGAATTTTTCTGACTTTCCGTGAAGGAGAAAGTGCTGGCAAAGGGAATATAGCAAAGACAATTTGCAATAAATTAATCTGTTAAGTGTCGTATATTTTCGGACATGTCAGCCGGTGCAGTACGTAGGCGGAAGGAATTTGTTAAGATGCTTTACCTATTTAAAGCACGGGGTGCGTAGGCCTCAATAGTGCAACAATCGAAACTCCGTGTTCTTGTAAAGGGAAAGTTCCTTAATTTCTCAAATATAGAAGACGCCCAGGGCTTACTGAAAGAAATTTCTTTTAGAAGTTAAAAATTATCTCTGTGTATAATAGGAGGTTTGGGCTTCTTTGTTGCTGGGGGTAGCAGGGTCACCTGGTTGCAGTTACATGACACCCAAAAGGTTTGTAGGGTGGTCTGAAATATTGCTAGCGTGGGTAGTGGGGTTTTTCACATTTCAGGGTCGGAGCTCACAATTTTGTAGGGGAGGGGGTGGGATGTGCTCGGTGTTAATTTTAGCATGGAAAAGAGCAGCAGCAAAAGGGACCAAAATTGGAGATAACAGGATGTCTTATTTGATCAAATATCAAGTGTATCAAAAAAATATAAATGGCTAGTAATTGTAGCATTCTGTCAGTCAACGTAAACCGGATCCTTAACAAACAGAAATATGGTGGTCTCATTAGATAGCTGGCCTCCTTTATGCCCCATGTTTTGTTTCTGCAAGAAACCAATCTCAAGTCCAATTCACCTAAGCTTTACCTACTGAGGATATTTTCTGGGGCATTTTTCGCGTCTGCTGGACTAGCTATGAGAAGGGTAGCCATCTATTTTTCTAGAAATTTTCTCTGGGAATTCAAATAAGTTCATAGGGATCCACAGGGGAGATGGCTTTGGGTTGTCGCAAGACTGAATGAGAGGACTTTAATTTTTTTTATTACTATGGCCCGGTTACGGACTATGCCTTGGGGCTGGTGAAGATCCACAAGCTGTTAAGGGGTGTCCCTGGTAAAATGATTATGGGGGATTTTAATTATATACAGGATTTAAAGCAGAATACCTCAAACAAGAATAAAAAACAATTAAAACACAACACAAAAAGAGTGTTTGAGGCTATCAAGAATGACTACCAACTAATAGATCCATGGCGCAAAGGCAACCCAGACACTAACTCCTATACTTGTCACTCCCAACATTATCAGACTGCATCCCGCATTGATTTTTTTTTAACATCAAGATCAGTCAATACCTTAAAGGTAGATATCGGGACTAACTCTTTTTCTGATCATTCTTGCATTAGGCTCGAACTAGAATTTGGTGAGGGGAGGAGGGAACACTCCAGGTAGCAGATGGATCACCTCCTCCTCCAAGATCAGTAGTGGGTAGAGGGCATCAGAGTATGGATCCTTGAATATTTCAGGATCAACAAGGAGACGGCAGAACCCTTTTCGGCTGTGGGGGGGTTTTAAGGCAGCGGTGAGAGGACAAATTATCTCTTTCTCAGCCGCCCAGTCTAGAATTCGTCAAGCTAAAATAGCTGAACTCCAGCTGGCAGCAGAAAGGGCTCAGGTCTTGTGACTGTGTCAGGTTCCCATCAGCTTGAAGATGCCAAACAGGCATTGAGGGAATTAATTTTATTGGAAGAGATTAGTAGCTCCCGCACCCACCAACAACGGGCGTACGAAAATAGCCAAATAGTTGGAAAATTGCTAGCTAGCTCCACTAAAACTAGACAAGAAGCAGCTATAATCTCGAAGGTGATAGATCCTAAAACTGGAGGAGAGGTATTAAATAGAGACAAGATTGCACAGGTTTTTATGGAGCATTATCAGCAACTCTACGAAACTGAATATCCGGTTGGGGAAGGTGTAATTCAGGGATATTTTGATCAAGTAAACTTCTCAAGACTCTCCAATTTGTTAGTGGATCAGTTGAAAACAGATCTAGAGAGGACAGAAATCTTGGGTGCAATAAAATCAACGGCCGGAGCAAAAGCATGCGGGGAGGATGGACTCCAAATAGAATTTTACAAGGTATTTGCAAAAAAATTGACTCCGCCCTTGACAAAACCTTTTAATTACATTAAAAAGGGAGGGCTGGTGCCTTCGACCTTTAAAGAGGCAATAGTTGTCAGTTTTGTGAAAAAAAATATATATAAATTCTTATAGACCTATCAGCCTCCTCAATGCTGACTATAAGATCTGGGTGCAAAGATTTTCACCCGCAACTCAGGAAATAATTCACAAAGATCAGACCAGGTTTAGAGCTGGTAGATCAATGGCCGCAAATACCGAATTTTTAATACAGGTGTTAGATTATTGCAACATCAACTT
Organism: Lissotriton helveticus; assembly: GCF_964261635.1. Lineage (NCBI taxonomy): Eukaryota > Metazoa > Chordata > Amphibia > Caudata > Salamandridae > Lissotriton > Lissotriton helveticus. The sequence goes on along the minus strand of NC_136071.1, from coordinate 891,432,788 downwards.
AACCCCGGCTTGTATTATGATGGTTGAGGTGGAAAAAGCTCTTGACCTGGTTAATAGGAATACTTTGTTTTTAGCTATTGGTAGATTTGGTATCCTTCCCCAGATTTTTCTAATACTGCAAAATATCTATCAGGGGGCACAGGCTCAGGTGGTAATAAATGCAAAATGGGTGGGTCCAGTAAAAATAAATAGGTGGACTAGACAGTGGTGTCCGCTTTCCCCTTTATTGTTTACATTCTTTATAGAACCATTGGCCATCCTTATATGTGAAAACGATGCAATTAATACCACACTCTCGGGTATGGCCAAGCTAAAGCTATTTGCAGACGATATTGTTTTATACTTGAAACCCAATAGCCAGAACTTGGAGTTGGCTATGAGAGAATTTTATGAATTTGAGTTAATTGGGGGCTATCAAATAAATCAAAATAAAACTGAAATTCTCCTTTTGAATATTGACACAAATTTTCTCTCAATCTCCCAATCTTAAGATACAAGCAGCAAAACCTGACCCCATACGATATTTAGGGATTTCTGTCTCTGCTCAATACCAACAATTATTTAAGTTGAACTATGAAAAAATGCAGGGTAAAATAAAACAGTTGTTGGATAGGTGGTTGTTACTGCCTTTAACCTTGGTTGGACGTGTATCTCTTATAAAGATGTTCATTCTCCCGTTACTTGTCTTTCTGTTTATTAATTTACCAATTATAATTAATATTAATTATTTTAAAGAATTGGAAACCATGTTTAGTTTGTTTGGGGGAAAAAGACATCACGGGTTAAGCTTGCTTCGTTACAACGAACTATTGAACAGGGTGAACTGCCCATACCGCATATACGTACTTACTATGAAGCGGTCTTCTTAGATTTATCAGCTCGTTTATTGGCTTTTATTGGATTGAAGGATACATTTTTTGGGAGAAAATGGTGCAGGAAGCGGGATCTTAAATTCCGATATTTCTAAAACCTCCAAATTACTGAAAAAAAACGAGAAATAAGACGTTAAAAGATTACTCCAACAGAATTCAATTCTTTTAAAGGGAACAGGCTCCTCAGTGTTCCACTATTTAAAATTAGGAGAATGTAAAAACCTCAATCTCCAAATCCAATCCCATCATTTAAGTAACTGGAAGGCTTATGGTTTAGAAGAGGTAAGAAATGTTGTAATGCATGACAGGGTAATTACCTGGCAAGCGGTGCTGATGAGAAGTGGGGATCAGAGACACCCTGCTTTTTTCAAGTACTTGCAGATTGTTCACTTTTTGAATCAACAGAATTTCTCTTTTGGAGCAAAAACCAAACTGGCGACAGCCGAAATTCGGAGCTAAAATAAGTGGGGTGGGAATTGGTATCGTCTGTTGCGCAAACAGAGTAAATCCCACTTAGTGGAGTGTCCTCTTGGAAGGGTGATGCGGGAAACGCAATGTACCTTCCTTAATCAAGAATGAGAAGTCTTATGCTTGCAAGGGAGCAAGGCTCTTAGAGCAGCCAATTTCAAAAGAATGGCATTCCTATCTCGGTGGCTGGCTTACTTCACACCGAATGCATTAAATAAAAAATATCCGTAAGTTGAAAATAGATGCTTTCGCTGCCAGGCAAAAGGTGAAGGGGACTGGCTCCATATCTTTTTTACATGTCCTAGAATGGGGCCTTTCTGGGAGAAGGTTTTTTCGGCCTTCAACAGAGCAATTAAGAAAAGGATACTGCCAGAGGCCGAGGTGGCCCTGTTCGGAATTAGCAAAGATCAGACTAATATGAGGAAGGCTGAAGAGATTTTTTTTTCTAGCGCCTCCTTAGTAGCCCGCTCTCTAATTCTTCAGAACTAGAAGTCAAGGGAGGTTCCCATGTATAACAAATATTGTTCAATAAAATGGATGAGGGCTTTCAAGGAAGCCTATGCGCTGCGAATGGGCGCTTCCAAAAAGTTTAATGAGAATTGGAAGTTTTTTTAATAATTTGGAATATTAGACTGACCGGAAAGATTATACTGAAAATAGAGTTTGGAAGGGTATTAAGGTGAACTATAGCACTTTAGCACACGCACTTTAGTACAGAGTTATTCTCCGGTCTCTCTGCACGTACCTATTTTAGCTCTCAAAATATGTCTGTAGCTAAATATGATTGTTTTTATCTAAGACTGCTTCTCTGCTTTTCTTTTTTTTATTTGAGTAATGAATTTGATCTTATTTAAATGTTAACTTATGAACAACCCTGTTATTGTATTTCACGTGATTAGTGTGTTCTTAATGCTCTGCTCAATAAAAAACTCTTTTAAAAAAAAACGTAACTAATACCAATAAATCTCCAATTCTAGGTAGCAACTGAGCATCTACCCAAATATTCCTGCTTAAGGGCTTAAGACCTATACACATGCATAACCCTTTGTTTTTTCTCGCCTATCATAATTAGAGAAAGCCAAGTACAACTGGTTCATCACAGTTTGCTTTTGTAATGTACTTAGAGACTTTGACAACATAATTCCTTACATTTCAAAACCTGTGCTTCACTGGTATTCTGCCTTCCTTCAACTAAATAGTAACTTGGTAATCCTTCCATAACCCCAATTCATTTTTAAACCAATCTTTTTATAATTGAACTAACAAATGAACTTGCAAAATTGTCTTGTTACAAGTGTTTTCATTGGGGACAGGGTCAATAGTAGCAAGGTCATTCTGATTTTTCTGTGTATAGTACTGCTCCAAAATGTTTTGAGACGAATCAGAAAATGAGATACTTTTTTTGCTTTTACTAGGTATGAACACAAAGTCATGCAAAGCTTGATGAACACATTTCAGAATGTTTTCATTCCTTTAATTGTGACATAAACTTTGCCAGTAATAGAATTGCTTTGACATGAAATGGGAGGGAAGAAATATCTTAGGAGATCAGTGTTAGAACCCTGAAAAGATTTAGGGGTCGATTAGGATGGCGGACGGAAACGTGTACCGTCCGCCGCGGAAGGTGGCAAGATACTCCGGACCTGTCCGCGGAAAATCCGCAACAGCAATTAGGATAAAACATGCAAAAAACGCCGACCGCGGCGTACGGAGCACACCAATCCCCGTCCGCGGCGGTCGGAGTACACCAGAGTCCGCGGCAGGCGGACGGAACAGAAAGAACACCGACCGCCGCGTACGCACATGACCGCGAATACATCCACTACCCCCGCGATACCTGCGCAATGTCCGTGTCCGCAATTAGGATAACTCCGCAAGTACCCCGGTAGTCACCGCCATCCACGTCCACAGCGGTACCAATGCACCGAGAATCCGTGCTCCACAGCGGAACGACAACACAAACAACATCCCTACTGTCAAACCAATGCCATACATTGCCACGGAAGTTTATCACCAAACACACGAAAAAAAACGGCCACCCACCGAAAACATCCAAACCAATCACAACACACAATGATCCACCGCCAAGCACCACACAATCCACACCTGGCAACACTCCCACCTAGCACCTGACTGCCAATAACCATTCAGACACGGCCTAGACACACACCATAAAAGAACTCCCACCCACTCCACAACTCCTCTGCATCACTGCATAGCTGCTAGCAGGATACACCACTGAACTGACACCAAAGACAAATATCATTCACACAACCCACACCCAAACACACCCACCACACAAACACCCACCACACCATTCCTACACACCACACACCTGCACCTCCCCATCCACGCAAACCCACACCCCGAGCACCACACACCATGGCACCAAAAAAAAAAACAAAATTCACTGACACCGAGTTGAAGGTTATGGTAGATGAGATTATCCGTGTGGAACCCCACTTATTCGGGGCCCTAGTGCAGCAGACCAGCATAGCCAGGAGAAACAGCATGTGGGACCGGATAGTCACCAGGGTGAATGCCTCCGGGAGCGTCCCGAGGACGAAGCAGGACATACAGAGGCGGTGGCATGATCTAAAGACCCGAGTTAAATCCATACGAGCCAAGAACTATCTCCGGGCTAATCACACAGGCGGTGGAACCCCCCCGGAGCCCTTACCCTACACCGAGTGGGAGGACAAGGTGATGACCATCATCCACCCTGAGAGCCTTGATGGACTTCCTGAGGGAGAAGAGGCTGGTAAGTACAAACCAAGCACCACGAGCACAAGTACATGGTGTGCCTCACACAACTGTGAAGACACATCTCCCAGACCCCAACCCATGCATGCAGTCCACATACTCACCAACGTCGAAATGACTCCAACAGGCCCCCATGTCCATAGGGATGGCGGTGGTGGTGGTGGTGGTGGGTGGTGGTGGGTGTGAGGGGATGTAACTACAACTCCCAACAGGCCCCCATGTCCATAGGGATGGCGGTGGTGGTGGGTGTGAGGGGATGCAACTACAACTCCCAACAGGCCCCCATGTCCATAGGGATGGCGGTGGTGGTGGTGGTGGTGGGTGGTGGTGGGTGTGAGGGGATGTAACTACAACTCCCAACAGGCCCCCATGTCCATAGGGATGGCGGTGGTGGTGGGTGTGAGGGGATGCAACTACAACTCCCAACAGGCCCCCATGTCCATAGGGATGGCGGTGGTGGTGGGTGTGAGGGGATGTAACTACAACTCCCAACAGGCCCCCATGTCCATAGGGATGGCGGTGGTGGTGGGTGTGAGGGGATGCAACTACAACTCCCAACAGGCCCCCATGTCCATAGGGATGGCGGTGGTGGTGGGTGTGAGGGGATGCAACTACAACTCCCAACAGGCCCCCATGTCCATAGGGATGGCGGTGGTGGTGGGTGTGAGGGGATGCAACTACAACTCCCAACAGGCCCCCATGTCCATAGGGATGGCGGTGGTGGTGGGTGTGAGGGGATGCAACTACAACTCCCAACAGGCCCCCATGTCCATAGGGATGGCGGTGGTGGTGGGTGTGAGGGGATGCAACTACAACTCCCAACAGGCCCCCATGTCCATAGGGATGGCGGTGGTGGTGGGTGTGAGGGGATGCAACTACAACTCCCAACAGGCCCCCATGTCCATAGGGATGGCGGTGGTGGTGGGTGTGAGGGGATGCAACTACAACTCCCAACAGGCCCCCATGTCCATAGGGATGCCGGTGGTGGTGGTGGGTGGGGTGAGTACCAGTGCAGACAGAATCGGCAACAAAATGAAAACAACCTGTCAAGTCCACATTACTCATCCTCACATTTTGGTTTTGCAGGTCATCCTAATCTGACAGCTGGTAGCAACACCCGCCCTCCAGACTCGCCAATCACAGACGTCTCAGGGGACGATTGGCCAGCCACCTCCGGGGCAGAGGATGATCCCGGCACAAGCAGCCAGCCAGGGCCATCTGGCTCCCAGGTCACACCTGCACCAACAACTACGGCCTCTGCCATTGTGACAACACCGGCCACTGTGACCTGCACAGCCACCACCAGCACCACCTCCACCACCACCACTACTACTACCACCACTCCTGCCCCTGCCACCCTGCCCAACCCAACGGCCAACGCCGTGCCAGCGCCATCCCAGCCACGCAGGGAGAGTGTGAGGCAAGGCAGAGATGCAAGGCCAGATCCGGCAGGCAGGAGCATACGCCAAAGAAGACACGAGGATACCAACACACCCAATCCTGTGCAACAGTCATTGGAAGCACTGGGCAGGGTGGAGGTGAGCTATCAACGTGGTCAGGCACAGGCAGACCGGGCCCACCAGGACTTTGTAGACAACACTGCAATGTTGGGGGCCATTGAGAGGCGGCTTGGCCAACTAGTGGACATCTTTACCAGGACAATCAGCCCACAAACAACGCCACCGCCACCGCCACCGCCACCTGCGGCGGATGTGGTACCCGATGCCCCAGCGCAACCAGCTGACTCCGTACCGGCACAAAGACGGAGGGGCCGTCCGAGGCTGGAAGTGGGCGAGAGCAGTGTGGAAGCAGCTGCCACACGCTCCAAGAGGAACAGAAAATGACTGTAGCTGTACCTGAGCATGCCATTCACCCTGCCAACTATCCGGTCCCACCTGCCACAGGCCTGCTGTACTAGGCAGACACCACCCTATGTGGTGTCAGCACGGACATTTCATCTGCCATAACCTTCTACTCTCACTCCCCCACCCCTTCACTCATTTGTAAATATGCACCTACACCCATGCACAATTTGTAAATAAAAGCCACTTACTCACTCAATCATGTGTTGCCTCCATGTTTATTCACATGAATGCATCAGAAACAGATGTTACTAGGTACAGGTATCCAACTGGTACAGAATCATGGCGCTGCGGGAGTGACCTAGGGAAAATAGAAACCGCAAAGACACGTCAGGAAACATGATCACACTCATCAGAACACACTGCAGTGCAACATTTAACAACCCACACGCATCACAACAGTAATGGATGAGACGACACACATCATGGAGACGTGCATTGGCCACAATTTAGCACACACACACACATGCATGCATCACATAGCAGAACACAGAGATGAAGCACACCACTATGCCACAACACCAGCACACATTCACAGGGCATACCCAAGCAGCACAAGAGGAGCACACTCACAATCAAGGGAAGTAGCGATCAATGATCTGGCGCCTCTGGTCCACACCTTCCTCCTCACCACTATCCTCATCAGTTGACATGGGTGGGTCGGGAGGGCGAGGAACTTGCAGTTCATCAGGGTCCAAGAGCAGTTCAATGTTATAGCGCACAGCCAGGTTGTGGAGCATGCAGCACGCTATCACGATCTTGCATACTTTGCCTGGTGAGTAAGGCAGGGCCCCTCCAGTCTTATCCAGGCACCTAAACCTAGACTTGAGCAGGCCAAATGTCCGTTCTACCACTCGACGTGTCCTACCATGGGCATCATTGTATCTCATTTCTCCAGCTGTAGTGGGATTGCGTATGGGACTGAGCAGCCAAGGCCTGTTTGGGTAAGCCGAGTCGCCTGTGTTGGTGGAAGAGAGAGAGAGAGAAACATCACAACCTGCATTGTGGGGCACACCATGCCACACAGATATCACTCCTGTCACCACAGCATACTCACCAACAAGCCACGCTTGTGCCGGACGCAGATTAGCCATCAGTTGGGGGACCATGCTGCTCCGCATGATGTGGGCGTCATGTGCAGAGCCAGGGAATCTTGCACACACATGTGAGATGATGTTGTCGGCCTGGCACACCACCTGCACGTTCAGGGAATGGAAGTGTTTCCGATTCCTATACACCTGCTCACGTGCCCGTGGTGCAATGATAGCGATATGCGTGCCATCAATGGAACCCACAACGTGTGGTATACGACCCAGGGCATAGAAGTCAGCTTTGACCGCTGCCAACTCCGCCGCCTGAGGGAAATGTATATAGTCATGCTTGTACAGCATCATGGCTGTCAGTACATCCCGGAGTACCGTGCTGAACATGGCCTGTGACATTCCCCCGGCATCTCCAACTGTGTACTGGAATGTGCCTGTTGCAAAGAAATGGAGTGCCGCCATCACCTTTTGCGTGGGTGTCATGGAACCTGGATAGGTTCTTCGCGGCTGCAGGTGAGGAGACAATAGGGTCACAAGTTCCAACAATCGACGGCGATCCAGCCTGAATTTCCGGATCACCTCCTCGTCCACCATATCCTCCAGCACAGTGTATGGGCGATGGACATTTGGAGCCCTCCTGTGTGGGAGTAGATGGAATGGAAGTCAATTCACATACAACGCATGTGTGTGCAACTCAATCACATGTCAACGCCCTCTACCAACATGTAGTATCCAGTGTATGCTTGTCATATGTGTGACTCCTCTGATTGTCAGGACAACATGGATTGACGTAGCAACAATGTGCATCCACTAGCAACATGATGTTTAGCAACATGTGCAATGCACAGTGTCTCACATCAACATCACTGCCAACCAGACATGTGACATGACCCACATGTGTAGGCCCAACATCACATGCCCACATGCAAGTACATGCACACATACTAAATTAAACACCCCCCCACCCCCCCATTTCATGATGCACCAATGGCAACACCAGGAATGGTGGGCATACGGACATCACATGCATGGGGACACAATAGGCAACACACATGTACAGTACACAACAGAACCCCCACCATAGTCATCATCTGACACATACCACTCACTGACAACTGATTCACAGGTGCCCATACATACGGGATCTACTGTGTACATGTGAGGTACGACAAACTTGTGTAGGGTACTACCCGATGTGGACATGCACACGTGATGGACACTTGTGGCTCACCGATGGCCATGGTATGGACACACATGGGATGGAGCATGACATGTGTAGCCACGCAATCACGCACACAACCGTGAGCAGGCAGCTGCAGACAATGGTACAAGGTGCATCATCGGCTAAGATGCAAACATTGACCACGCCATGGCGGTGCACTGCATCCGCTGTTTACGTCTGGGCATACGCGGGCCGCCTTCGACATTCACATTGTCTGCACGTGCACAGACCGTCACGCCCACACACCGGCAAGTGCATGTGCAAGGTTCCGGGACGGATGGTCGATTTGCAACAATGTTGTATCACTGGCGCCAACATGGCGGGGCACGTGATCGGCGGGGGATGTGCAGGCCAACACATCCATTAGCTGATGTCAATGCACATGGCAGGTCATGCCCCCCCTTACAGTGCCATTGCATCATCCAGCCTTCACCGGCCGGCCGGCCGGCCGGCCCTGCCCTGCCCAGGACCGCCGTGCCGGCCATGGCAACCACCGCCATTGCACGGCCCTTCCACTACCGCCGTGCCAGGCCCTGCCCAGGACCGCCGTGCCGGCCATGGCAACCACCGCCATTGCACGGCCCTTCCACTACCGCCGTGCCAGGCCCTGCCCAGGACCGCCGTGCCGGCCATGGCAACCACCGCCATTGCACGGCCCTTCCACTACCGCCGTGCCAGGCCCTGCCCAGGACCGCCGTGCCGGCCATGGCAACCACCGCCATTGCACGGGCCTTCCACTACCGCCGTGCCAGGCCCTGCCCAGGACCGCCGTGCCGGCCATGGCAACAACCGCCATTGCACGGCCCTTCCACTACCGGCGTTCCCTGGCGGTCCGTGCAACAGCCGTGGTTTCCATGGCCGGCACGGCGGTCCTGGGCAGGGCCTGGCACGGCGGTAGTGGAAGGGCCGTGCAATGGCGGTGGTTGCCATGGCCGGCACGGCGGTCCTGGGCAGGGCCTGGCACGGCGGTTGTTCATGGCCCGGCCGCTCCGGCCGGTATACGGTGGATGATGCAAGGTGACTGTAAGGGGGGTCATGAACTGGCATGTCCATTGAGTACATCTACAGGGTGTATAGGCCTGCACCTCCCCCGCTGTGTACGTGCACCGCCATGGAGGCGCCAGTGATAGTACATTGTTGCAACTGAAGCATCCGTGCCTGAGGCTTGCACGTGCGGTTGCCGATGTGTGCCCGTGACGGTCCCTGCACATGCAGCCAATGGGAAGAGGGACGCTGGCCGCATACGGCCAATCGCAAGTAGCGGAAGCTGTGCACCGCAACAACAGGGCCAGTCATTGGCCCATTTCACGATCACGCTTCCAGGGCTGACCAATTGCTGGCGACGTATGCCACTGACACGTGCTGAGGGCCCTATATATGTGTGTTGGCCAAAATGAAACTTCCTACCCTGGGGACCAGTGCTGCCTGTGACCATCACCTCGACCTGCTGCTGCTGCTGAGCTGACCACCGACTGCTGCCTGTGACCATCACCTCGACCTGCTGCTGCTGCTGAGCTGACCACCGACTGCTGCCTGTGACCATCACCTCGACCTGCTGCTGCTGCTGAGCTGACCACCGACTGCTGCTCTAGTGCCATACTCCGTGATCTTGCCATGTCGCGTGGCAAAGAGATCCGGTCTCGACCCTTCACCGCCGCGGAGCTTGATGTCCTCGTGGACGGTGTACTCCGCAACTATGGACGCCTCTACGGCGCACCGGGACGGGTGGTAAGTGCAGTGTGGGACATGTTGGTGTGCATGAGGGGGCCAAATGATCAGGCCTATTTCTATCTTAGCTGTGTAGTGTGGGCTAGACATATGTTCCTGATTGTGCATGGCTGCTGACAGTAACGTCTTGCCCCTATGTGTGTGACAGGCCACCTGTCCACTGACTTAAACCCTTTTGTCTCCCATCATGGTAGGTCAAGCTGCACCTTCGCAAGGACCTGTGGAGGAGCATAGCACGGGAAGTACGGGCATTGGGGGTGTGCAACAGACGACATACACACTGCCACAAACGCTGGGACGACATTTCCAGGCTGAGCAAGAATGTAGCGGAAGTAACACTGGGCCTGATTCCAAGGACGCCCCGTCTGGCCCGACGCTCCATGACCCCTCTCATGCACCGTATCATTGCAGTGACGCATCCTGAACTGGCCGAACGTCTGAGTGCCGATCAACAGCAAACTAGCGGTGAGCATACCGTCTGTGTAGGAAACTTGTGAGTGCTATGCATGTATTGGTGCACAGACACACTATTGAGTTCCGTGTTGCGTATGTATGCCTGTGATGCCATTTTGGTCCCATTGGGTGGTACTCATTTGACATCCAGGTCCGCCATGTTGACACGCCACTTGCTTAGTAGTTGAGTGTTAAAGCACATCCCCTAGTGGTCCATGGCCCCATGGCAGAAAATGTGAGGATGACTGGTAGGGGTGGGCCATGTGCAGGATGAGGGCTCCTAAACCTTTGTCTGCTATGTGATTTGGCTATCCTGTTCCTTCTGTACGTGAGTGTGCCCATGACTCACACATCTTTTCTGTGCATTTCAGCTTTGACAGAGGACACTCAGCCACAGACGGTGGAGAGTAGCCGAGGAAATGAGTCCGGCTCAGACTTCGCACACAAGCAGACTGACACGGAGGAGGCCAGTGCCGGAGAGGGGGACAGGACCGTCCCTGAGGACTCGCATGTGGAGACACCATCGTCCTCCTCGTCGGACACTCTTGGTGAGCCTGCACTGTTGTCACAGACTGGGAGTGGGCACTCATCACCTTCTGTCGGAAGACAGCACACAGGGCCCACACTTCCGCCAACTGCACCATGTACTGTTCGTGGCCGGAGGAGTAGGGGGAGCAGAGTGGCGTTCGGTGCAGGCACCGCTGCCACTGCCACGGTGAGCCAAAATGCACTGTGTGCTGAGGCCGTTGATCTGCTGCGACAGCTGTGTGTGGGGCAGACCAATATGACAAATGCTTTCCAGGACCATGATAGGAAGTTGGGGCAGGTGGTGGCATTCATGGAAGGGATGCATGGCGATCTTGCAGGTCTACACAGGACAGTGCAGTCATTGGCAAGCAGTGTGTCGTCTGCAATAGTACAGTCGAACGAACAGGGTGCTACTTCTGTTTCCCCATCTACACCGCTGGATGTCTCAGGGGGTAGTGATTATTCTGAGCAGGACTCAAATACAGCTTATTGCACTAGAAGCAGCGTCAGACAGCACGTCAGGGCACGCAGGGCACAGACCCCATCCCCTAGATCAGCTAAATCTGTTAACGTAGACGACGTCAGATGCACTGGAGTACACACACAGGATCCACAAGTGTTGTTGGGGGACATGCCTTCCGGAGCTACACAGGCATTCAACACGAAAGGTACTCCCAAGGCAAGGGATACTCACATGTCCATGGACTGTTCCTTGGACAAGGCCAGTCAGAAGACAAAGGCACCTACTAAGAGCAGGGAGACTCCCAAGAGCAGGCCCACAGCAGAGGTAAGGGACACTCCCAAGGACAGTGAGAAGACTAAGGCACCTACTAAGAGCAGGGAGACTCCCAAGAGCAGGCCCACAGCAGAGGTAAGGGACACTCCCACGGACAGTGAGAAGACTAAGGCACCTACTAAGAGCAGGGAGACTCCCAAGAGCAGGCCCACAGCAGAGGTAAGGGACACTCCCAAGGACAGTGAGAAGACTAAGGCACCTACTAAGAGCAGGGAGACTCCCAAGAGCAGGCCCACAGCAGAGGTAAGGGACACTCCCAAGGACAGTGAGAAGACTAAGGCACCTACTAAGAGCAGGGAGACTCCCAAGAGCAGGCCCACAGCAGAGGTAAGGGACACTCCCAAGGACAGTGAGAAGACTAAGGCACCTACTAAGAGCAGGGAGGCTCCCAAGAGCAGGCCCACAGCAGTGGATAGGACCACTGGGCAGGGACACACACAGAGAGCAGGTGTCTGCTGGAGACAGGTGCACCACAGACGACAAGCCTGCTGGCAGGAACAGGGCGGCGAGCAGGGCACAGGCTACACCCAGAGACAACACTCCACCTAAGGATAAGGCACATCCTACGGACAAGGCATCTAGCATGGACAATGGCGCTATCAAGGACAGGCATACTTCACCCCTGGCTGCACTGAGGCTGATGTTTTCTACTAAACGCCAAACTGATGTCTCCGCGGCGGAGTCCCCCCATACCTCCACTCCCATCCAGGCCAGTCAGAAGCAGAGGAGGGTGTCCCCTGTTGTTGCATCCCCCATTACACATCATTCCGAGTCCAGGCGGCAGGCACAGAGCAAACGACAAGCAGGCTCCAGCACGTCCCCAGAAACCAGATCCCCGGCAGCAGTTGCTCCACCTATGCTGGGTGGTGATTCTTTGGAGTCCCCACCACTTGGCAGTCCAGTCCTGTCCAGGGTGCACTCACACCTCCCTAAGAAACGCAGACACACACCATTGACACCTGCCAACCCCGATTTGGCTCTAGGTGAGCTATCCCCAGCTCCCAGGCCCACCCTGCCTCCTGGCCCATACAGCCCTGTGGCTCATCATTTCAGTTGTCCCAGTGGCGCTGGTGCAGTTGACTCTCATGTATCAGATGGTGGCACAGTGTCAGTTGTGCCCTCTCCTGTTGCAGATCCTGGCAGGGTATCTGGGTCTATGGCTCACGTGTCAGTTAGGAGATCTGTGGCTGTGTTGCACACTCCTGTTTCTGGTGCTGGCAGTCTGTCTAGGTCAGTGGCTCACGTGTCAGTGACTACATCTGTGGCTGTGTCTCACACTCCTGTTGCTGGTGCTGCCAGTGTGTCTGGGTCCGTGGCCCATGTGTGTGTCACTCGGGCTGTGGCTGTGTCTCACACTCCTGTTGCTGGTGCTGCCAGTGTGTCTGGGTCCGTGGCCCATGTGTGTGTCACTCGGGCTGTGGCTGTGTCTCACACTCCTGTTGCTGGTGCTGCCAGTGTGTCTGGGTCCGTGGCCCATGTGTGTGTCACTCGGGCTGTGGCTGTGTCTCACACTCCTGTTGCTGGTGCTGCCAGTGTGTCCGAGGCAGGTAGTTCACGCAGTCCCCCTGATTCTGTGATGTGAGGTGCTGTACACTTCACTCAAATGTTACTTCACATGGTGTGTCCATTGAGAACTGCGTGGCACTCTTGTGGTCCCTGTGACGGGTTGGTAGGGACACGTAGTTGTGCAGCCTCTGATGTACCTGCTCTGTACTGCACAATGCCCTGTTGATGCTCTGATACTGCATACTGCCCTCTCGTTACCTGCTCTGATGTACCTGCTCTGTACTGCACAATGCCCTGTTGATGCTCTGATACTGCATGCTGCCCTCTCGTTACCTGCTCTGATGTACCTGCTCTGTACTGCAGAACATGAGCGATGGGACCCCCTCAAATAGATAGATTGTGGCCTAGGAACAGAGGGGAACAAGAGTACACAAAGAGGAAAGAAGTTCCTACAGTGGCCATATACTTCAATTGTGTGTATACATCTATAAGTATCCAAAAGCAGTGACAGAAAGAGATAAAGTATAAACAAAGTTTATTCAAAAAATATTTAATTTTTCTTTTTTATAAATATACATTCATATAAATACTGTTGTAAATCAAAAAATTCAATAGACAATACATCTGTTAATTGAGAAAATTCATAAGAAACACAAGAGAATCATAAAAATACAACAAATAAAGAATATAGAATTCTTTATTTGTTGTATTTTTATGATTCTCTTGTGTTTCTTATGAATTTTCTCAATTAACAGATGTATTGTCTATTGAATTTTTTGATTTACAACAGTATTTATATGAATGTATATTTATAAAAAAGAAAAATTAAATATTTTTTGAATAAACTTTGTTTATACTTTATCTCTTCCTGCTCTGTACTGCACAATGCCCTGTTGATGCTCTGATACTGCATTCTGCCCTCTCGTTTACTGCCTATGATGTACCTGCTCTGTACTGCACAATGCCCTGTTGATGCTCTGATACTGCATTCTGCCCTCTCGTTACCTGCTCTGATGTACCTGCTCTGTACTGCACAATGCCCTGTTGATGCTCTGATACTGCATGCTGCCCTCTCGTTACCTGCTCTGATGTACCTGCTCTGTACTGCACAATGCCCTGTTGATGCTCTGATACTGCATACTGCCCTCTCGTTACCTGCTCTGATGTACCTGCTCTGTACTGCACAATGCCCTGTTGATGCTCTGATACTGCATTCTGCCCTCTCGTTACCTGCTCTGATGTACCTGCTCTGTACTGCACAATGCCCTGTTGATGCTCTGATACTGCATTCTGCCCTCTCGTTGACTGCCAATGATGTAGCTGCTCTGGTGCCCACTTTGCCCATGCTCACGCATACACTGTGATTATACCCCTATTTTGTACAATAAAGGTAGTCTATCAAGTCTCGTGGTCTGTCGTTGTCATTCCTGCTTGCGTACTACTAATGTGTATTCGTATTTGCTTCTCATCAGTGGTTTCGGTAACATGACACTCCCCCTCCCTACGTCACGTCCCTTACTGGTATTCCCCTGCAGACAGCCAATGGTTTGTGCCTTACCTGCGTCGTCGTCCATGGTGGGCCATGACTAGGACGTGGTGGATCGCGAAGAGCATCGGGAAAGCGTGTAGCGCTGGGTCCATGGTGGTGGTCAGCTTGCGGTGGGTATCTCTGCTATGTCACCTATCTTCGCAGTGGGGATTCCGCCGTGTTCAGACAGGTTGTTTTTCCGCTGCGGTTTTATGTGTATTTTCCGCCATCTTGATTTGGGGGACGGTCTTCGACGTCAGTACGTACGGCGGGGCCTCCGGATGTGTTCCGTCCGCCACGGTCTCGTGTGTAGTTCGGCGGCGGTGCGTGCTTTTCCGTCGCGGACGGAAATTTGACACGTTTTCCTATCCTGATATGGCGGACGGATTATCCGCGGCAGGCGGACACGGAAAAGGCTTTTTCCGCCTACTCACGGGCCGCGGTGGCTCTTCCGTCCGCCATCCTAATGAGCCCCTTAGTTTTAATGTCAGGCTCCTCAAACAGTTAATTTTTCCAAACGTTATTAACCAATATCATGTGTTATGATGATGACTCTTGGCTCCTGAATCCATTCAAAAATTTATGACATTATCTCCTAAACCTATGTCAGCCATGGCATTCTCACGGGTTTCTTGGTTAGATGAATCAATGTGCAATACCAGATTCTTAAGACTACATTAAAAATGATTTTCTCCAGGAGACTTGTCAACTTCATTTACTTGAAATTTCTTCATGCACACTTTGGCAAAATGACCAACAGTACCACACAGGTTGCATAACTTCTTAACAGCTGGCTAGAATTTGAAATTAGAAGCATGCTGAGGAGATACACAATGAAAGTATGCTCAGAGTTTTTACTGGAAATAACCAATTCTTTAGATTTAGTTGAAGCAAGCAACGAATTGTTGGACTGAATGTCGCTTCTGACATTGAGAATAGCCTCTCCCACATTTTTCATCTGATTTTTACTTCTGGCTGAGATGATTCAATCATGGAAGCAACATCAAGTGCTTCAGAAAGTAACCCTATTTTGAAAGAAAGAAGCTTTTCCTGGATGTTTTTTTTTTATACTTGGCATTAATACCTGGCAACTTTTTGGTCTCTTATGAGTTGGTGAGAAAAATTGTCAAGTTCGCAAGAAGCTGCCAATATCCTCAAATCCGTGGTATAGCATTCCCCAGACTCCTCTGGATTCTATTTCCTGGAGAAAAATTGAAAGCACCTAGCAATGCTTTTTTGCTTGTCAAACCATTTTTCCTGAAACTCATCAAGCTTCTCTCCTTCTGGAGATACATAAATGTTAAAAAAGTGTGACCCATGCCTTCCTAGGCAGTGTTCTAAAATGACTTTTTTTCCGTTTTGAAGAGTTGTGCATCAATAGCACCATTATAAACATTAAATGATCTCTACCAACCATTCCATTCAATGAGAGGTTCACATGGTAATTATGAGGAATGGGGTTGAGGGTACACAGATTGCATTTTGTTGGGAAAGTAAAATTGAGGCAAATATAGCAATAACACAACACTAATAGGTCGTAAAACCATGTTCAGCCCAATAAAAAATACATAGCATAGTTATGCTATATATTTTAGTTATGCTATATATATACACTCCAACGTGTCAAAGAAAAAATTCAAAGCAGAAATGACACCATAGGTAAAGAATCAACTTTGAAATGTATGGTTCAACCTGCAAAATGGCATGCGTATTGCTGATAACAGCAAATGTAGGGTTCTCAGCAGGATACTCCAAAGATATAAACTCAGGAAAGGAATCCTCTTGCTTGCAGAGGAGGAGTCGCTCAGGCATCATGCAACCAAACAGGTCAGGTTCACGCTGCCCTTGCAAAAACACTTAGCTTTTGCATTTTAAGGAGACCAATGGGCTTCGCCAACATTTGTAGCATTTGTATTTAATTGTAGGGAACATGTTAGTTCACTAAAACTAGAACTATTTAAGAGCTGGGCTTGTAGCTTAGAGAATCAACTAAAGTAGAGGCCTTAAACCCAAACTGCTTCAATAAAGATGTTGCATTATCATAATAAGAAGGACACAAGGAAGCTGACTTAACATGACTTAACATGTTCAACCTACATGCTAAGATACTCAGCTGTCTCAACTTTGGGATACTCTAGATTCCTATGTAAAATAATCCCTTTTCCTTGACAAGGAAAGCAATAGCAAAGCAAAGTAGTTTCTTTGAAGGCAATTAAAAGGCAGTTCATTAGCTTTCCCTGGAGTGTTGAATACTTCGCCTTTGTGGATTGCTGAAAAGACTTATTCCTCACTAGCTGCCTAGGCATTATCAACTCTCCAAAGAAACATTAATTATTTTTTGTTACACTGTACTATATTTAAACTTTTCAGAGCGAAGTAGTCAAAACCCTTCCTCATACAGTACAAGCTCAAGAGCGATATTTTTTTGGGTGCACAGCCCCCTGTTGTTTTGCCAGAGTGCAGCCTACATCTTTGTACCTGACTCACATCAGGATAGTATTGTTTTATCATTAAATTTGCATACCGCTTCACCATGGGGGAGTGTTTGGGAGGAATATTATTGTGTGTATTTTGGAAGCATTTTGAGGTCATGCCTCAGTGACCCGGGTGGCCTGAGTAATGCTCTTGTCATTTCTTGGGTCACTGTTCTTAGCAGTATGATGGAGGAAGATATGTGAAAGGTAAGCGCACACATAGCTTACTTTGCAAGCCACATTTTGGGTTTACTTTGAGTACCAATTAACTTTCAAACCACCTTCTTTGCTGGAAGAAGTAATTAGAACTATAAACCTTGTGGTTTATTTTTGAGGAAGAACTCCATTTGCAGAGCATCTCAATGCCTTTTCAGGTTCTGCTTTTGCCTTTTTTTCCTGTCTAGGTCTTTCTTTCCCACCCCTGATCTCATGATGGCACCCTAGGATTTTGTGACTGGTTCTTCCACTTTGGCCATCCCATCTCCTCCATTGTGATGCCTTCTTGGACTAGTCCTAATCCCCCCATTCCAGAAGGAATCTATTTTTTTATTATCTTTCTATGCAACCCTGACTATTTCCTCAAAAATAAGTCAGACACGGCTCATCCAGAAAGCAGTTGTTGTGAAGTGGGAGGAGGATATGATCATGCTAGAGATCGGATCGCTGGTAGGGGTGAGAGGAAACAAAACCCACACCACGTCTGTAGTGAATCTAGCAATGTGAGGATGTTGGGTGCAAGCAACCGGAGATGCCTGAATTGCAGGTTCGGATGGCAGTAGGGGAAGAATGAGTGACAGAATCACAGTCTACCACTGGGAAATATTATAAGGTCCTGCTAGTGGGGGAAAGGAAAGAAGGACATGGAGAGAAATGGAGTAACTTGAACACATGTATGTCCCATTTACAAAACAATCACTGGCAAAGTCAATAGATATGTCACTGTATAAGTGATCAAAAATAATTACGAACTGCCTTTTTAGAATGACTTGGAGGGAGCACATCAAGCACACCAAAATAAAAAGAGTCCCTAATCTGCCATCAATGACTGAAAAATGATTTTAAAGCACTGATGCTTGGAGGTACTTCTGCTAGTCATAATAATTTTTAATGTGTTTCATCCTTTTAGCCCTTTCAACCCATTCAATTGCCATTTGCAGAGGTTGAAATGTGCCCGTCAAGAGCAACTGGGGAGTGGAGATAGAGACTAGTGTTTAAATCAAAAACGACCACCGAATGAAGGATTGGTTATGCTGACTGTGGCCAAAAGCACCCCCAGTGGGAAATAAAAGACTTGTGTATATGATAGGACACCTCAGCAAAGGACACTACGCCCTATTTTATATCATCCTCGTTTTAACATTTAGTGTTTACTTTAAGTCTGATTGTGATGTTTTAAATCATAGTAATGCACACTATTATATAAGTGGAACAAGAGTAAAGTAAGAAGCCTCGAAATGTAACTGAATGGGTATGGATGTCTCGTTTTGTGTATTGAGAATTAAGGCTGAACAATGTGCTAAATCTGTGAAGCAGCTGACATGGGACCACCACGATATGAGTCAAAAAATATGAGCAAACATGCTGGCGCTTGGTGGTGTATAAGTCTGCCAAAGCAACAACTTTGTGGTGCCCGAGATCCCTGAGATCACTGCAGTTGGTGGACCACAAAGACTCATAAGAGACGGAGGTTCTGTTAAAGATTGCAGGGATCGCTGTTAGCATGAGCTGAAAGCCATTTTGTACTTGCCAGCCATTTTAGTTAGCCATGCGGTTTCTCCCTCTTCTAGAGCCTTAGAAAGCACCTGCTCCTAGAATAGAACTGTCAGGCTATTCTTGCTGATGTAAGGAGAAATATCTCTCCTCTCACTCTGTTGAGCAAGCACATTTTGTATACCCATATTAGTCATTTTGCATGCTGTTATGAACCAGGACCTCCCCTTGGTTTTATGCTGACTATGTAAACCTATGCATATAAGGTCCCTGTTCTCTGTACTCCTTAGAATGCCTCCTACAGTGGCCTGAGGGTACTTTGTGACGTATTATCGCTCATCTGAGGTTAATAAATATGTTTTCTTTGTATTACAGCTTCTATGCTAATCTCTTCTTTGTTGGTTTAAAAGAACCAGGTGTATTCAGTGAACCCCTTAGGAGGTTTATATTTCTTCAAATGGCGCCCAACATGGGGCTCATCAGAAAAGCGGCTATCCAAGGGAGTGGTCTTGGCAGGAGACAGGAATCTACTGAGGAGGACAGGACAGGACTCTACTAAGGAGGTACCCTGCACGGAGATTCTCTGTCTCTGCAGCCCAGTATATTTCTGGTCTTCCTGATTTGACTCCTCCAAATGTTTACCCCTCCAGCATGAGAACCTTTTTGGCGTGAGTATTCTAAAAACGACCGTTAGGTCACTCAGAACTTGGCAGTGAGAGGTTGGAGATTTTTGCTTGGTAATGTCGTTTGATACGACAATATGTATATGGAAATTGGCCAATATATGGAAATATATAAATTACAATTTGTGTAGGCAGGTAATGAGGAGACTTTTCTCTAACTTTTGAATAATATGTAACAGTACATTTTGTGTGAAGTGCCACTGCTGTATAATATTGTATATGCTGCAATATTTTTGGCATGCCTGTTTCAAGCGCACATCAAAGAATGTGTTGCTTTTTGGAGGTACCATTTGAAATTTGAACGGAATTAGCCGGCTCCCCTAGAGGGGCTACCTAAATAGGTTTAGGTATAAAAAACGTATTTCTTCCTTGGTGACTCAGTACCCCATGGAATTAAAATATGTACTGAAAAAGGATCCCAATCTGTGCTCTTTTATGAGTGGTGATATGCAGAGCGTTTTTTTTTTGGGGTGTTCTGCCAGCCAAAACTTGCGAATTGGGTGTATTTTGGCTTCTTGAAAATGGAACAATCTTTGGACTGTTTTGGAGTGGTTTTTTGGACTACTTTTATGAAAGTTTTCTTGTAAATATGACTTACAACTAATATTTACAAAAGGTTTGGTTTAAGTACAGTCTGTGGGATGTCTTTTGTTTCTGTCCTAAGTGTTGATTTGTGGGTTAATTATGTGTTTGAATGTCTAAGTGGTTTGTGATTTGACATCAGTGGTACTTGTGTGAGTAAATAGCAATTGCGCTTTTTGTGTAAGAAATTGGAATGGCTAGCCTTAAGCGCGCTGGATTGTGTGTTCTGAGTGTATGACCCCCTGGAATGAGCTCAATGTGTTTTTTTTGTCATCATTCTGTTATGCAAATTGACATTTAGTTAATATTAAATGAAAAATTCAGAAATAAATTAAGTAACATATGATAAATAGCTGCACGCTACCATTAACATTGACAAAGTAAGAAAATATACATATGTGCAAACTGCCACAATGCTAAAGATAAAATTAGATTACACAATCAATAGGAATAAAATAGGCCTCAAAAACGAGATTGTGTACTTTGTAATAATTATGACCAACATACAAAATGTTACAGTATTTTCCTTATATACATTGTATTAGATATTAAAAGGCATTTACATCATCTGAGTGAATTTGGTTGTTGCTGAACTAAACACACATTATAGAACGATAGATTTGACTGCATTGAAATGCCTCCCTTTTTAAATACACTGTGACGTGCTTACTAATAGCACCAGAGAAAAAATAAGTTTTCCAACAGCTGTTGTTTAAACTGTCTCACTGAGAAGGAGCTGTTTGACACAACACATGGGGATTACACTCTGTCAGGGCATTACAAATACAGAAAAAGGTTTTCTCTCTTGAGAAAGGCATGAGAATTTGATGCCTGATGGTCAGAACAACAGCTGCATAAATACCACATGGCTATTCCTGACCGCAGGCCACAGAAAGAAAGGAATGCTGAGTCAGCTAGATTTTAAGTCAGTGTGAACCTGGTATAAAAGCCTGCATGCTTTTAAAAAGTTACAAAAAAACTGTTTCATTATTTTGGATAACAGAGAACAGATTGAAAGTAGGGATTTCCCTTTCTTAATGCCTTTTTACATAAGCACATCCATGGTTCTGATGTTAAATATTAACTGTCCTTTAAACAGTGGCGCAGAATTTTCATATTTCAGCTTCTGTGCTTAGGGCTATAAATGAATGCGTTTAAATATGATAGGAAAAGAATGAAGCTTGCTTTTCATATGTAGAACCATAAAAATGATTGGTGTTATTTTTATTTTTTTTTTTTAAACTTTTTATTGATTTTTCAAATAACAAAAAACAAAGAAAAGAAACAGAAAACAAGGCATACATTACAAATGTGTCATTTCGGCACGGGGGGGTACATATGCAAATCGGATGTCAGCAGTATGCGAGGAGAAGGGGGGGGGGAGACCAGGAGCAAACAAATGTCTAAATATCCGTGGAGGAAACATCAGGTTGGGAGGATGACAAGTCAGAGTCCAATTCTGAATGGGGGGGGGGGGGGGGGGGGAGTACATATATCACCACGGTATGTGTTCCATTGAGTCCAAATTTTACCCCATTTGCGGGGCGTACCACGGAAAACATACACTGTCTTTTCCCTAAACATGCACCAGTCCATGTTTTGCTGCCATACCAGAACTGTCGGTGGCCTCTGGGCACCCCATAACTGGGCAATGTCTCTCTTGGCAATCATATTACCCAAGGTCACCCATCAAAGCTGCGCCAGGTCATAATCATTCGGCTCCCAGACGTTCAACAGACACCTCCTCGCCTCCGGCATCGATTGCACACCCCTGACCTCACTCATGACTTCATGCACGCGAGTCCAATAGCGCATCAGAGCAGGACACTCCCAAATAATATGGAGAAACGTGCCCACTAAGCCACAACCACGTCTGCACAGTCCATCCGTAGAGAATCCCATGCGTACCAGACGAGGACCAGTCACATACACCCTATGAAGAATCTTGAGCTGGACAAACCAAAGGCGCGCCGGGATAGCTACTTCCTTCGGGGAAGAGATCGCAGCCTGCCAGTCCTCGTCATCGAGTTCCAGACCATCGCTAGGCCAGACCTCTCGAAGGTTACTCAGTAGGTCAATCCTGGTATTGATCAACTTTTTGTATATAAGCGAGATCGTGCTGTCAGCGACGTGCCCATCTAGTATCCGATCTTCGAGCGGGGACGCTTCCGGAATATCCGAGCCCAGGGGAAAGACAGACAAAACCGCATGTCGGATTTGTGCATATCGAAAGGATTCTCTATCATTCAGGTCATACTCAACTTTCAGCTCCTCAAACGTCTTGACTCTACCCTTGATCCATACATCATTCGCCCTGCTGATACCGATCACATCCCATTTATCGAAACCCTTTGATTTCCAGAGGGATCCAAGTTTTTCCGATGCATAAAGAGGAGTGGCACGAGTCAGCTTATCCGCCCAGCCCAGAGCCGCTGTAGCACGATGCCACACCTGCACCGCTGTCCTAGTGGGGCCCGTCAGAGACCTGCCGACAGAGTTCGCATACAGCGCCCTGTTGTAGTCTCCACCGGGCACCAGCCATCTATCCATCTCAAACGCCGGGCCCCAGCAAAGGACCGTAAGTGCCGTGGTTGATGGCCCCCAGTTGAGAGGCCCAATAGTAGCGGCGGATATCCGGGAGCGCAATGCCCCCGTCGTACCACAAGTGCAATACGAGAACAGCCCCCCCATATCAATTGTCTCTGTAGACTTTCAATCTCCCGGAAATAACGGGCAGGTACAATGTTGAGTGTATTTTGTAGCGCATAGAGGAACCGGGGGAGCGGCATCATCTAAAACAACGCCGCCCTTCCCAGAGGAGAAAGAGGGAGCCTACCCCACGCAGTCACGTCGGCACGGGGGCGCTGGAGAGGGGGCAACAAATTCCGTTCGTAACGAAGCACCGGATCCAAGGTGATAAAGATCCCCAGGTACTTGAATCCCTCCCGCACCACCGAGATAGGACAACCACGAGGCAGGAGAGGAGCCTCGCCGGAGAGGACATAGATGCAAGACTTCGACCAGTTGATGACGAGACCGGAATTTTTACGGAAAGAAGTCAAAACGTCAAAAAGGACGATCAATGATTTCCGAGGCGACGTAAGATACAAGAGTATATCGTCTGCATATAAGGATATACGATCCTCAAACTCCAAAGTCCATCTAATACCCTTCAAGGATGGCTCCCATCTCAGCCAGGCCGCCAGTGGTTCCAAAGCAAGAGCAAACAAGAGAGGGGACAAAGGACAGCCCTGGCGCGTTCCCCTACCGAGTGCAAAGGAGGTCGAGACACGACCGTTCACCACTACTTGGGCTAAGGGGTCGGTGTAAAGCAGTTTCACCCAGTTAATAAAGGTGGGGCCGAAGCCAAATTTAGAGAGAACCGCCCAAAGATATGGCCACTCCAACGTATCAAACGCCATGGTGGCGTCCAGAGACGCCAAGATGGCTGGTTCACGCAGAGTCTCCGCCCGCGCGAGGACTCCATGCAGGCGCCGGAGATTCTGTGCCGTGTTGCGATGTGGTATGAAACCGGATTGGTCCGGGTGAACCAGATCGCCTATGACAGTGACCAAGCGGTTAGCAAGTACTTTGGCCAGAATCTTCGGTTCAACGTTAATCAGAGATATGGGCCTAAAGGAGGCGCAGCGGTCACGTGGCTTACCTTCCTTATGAATCACCACTATGGAAGCCAATCTCTGGTCAAAAGGGAGGTAACCTGTCTCCAGTGATTCTAAGAACATCGACCGTAAATACGGTGCTATCACATCCGGACGAAGCTTGTAAAGCTCTATAGGGAGCCCATTAGGGCCCGAGGCCTTCCCCGAGCGAACCGAGCGGATGGCAGTCGCGACCTCCTCAACCGTAGGCGGAGCCTCTAGGAGATCCCTATCAGGGTCGGACAAACGTGGCAACGAAATATCGCGCAGAAGCAAGTGGGAGTCGTGCTCAGGTCTATCAGACACAGGGGAGTACACTTTCCGGAAATAGTCGACGAATTCAACAATGTCAGCAGGGTCAGTTATACACACGTCATTCACATCAACAATCACAGGAACCACCCGACTTGCACGTTCCCTCCTATCCAGCCAAGCAAGCAATTTCCCTGCCTTATCCCCCACATCATACAGACGTCCCTGCTGTTCCCTGCTCATCTCTTTTGCTGCGTCAGTCACCAGCGCTCTATATACTCCAGTTGTTTCAGACCCAAAAGGTGGAGCCTCTCCGGGGTGACCTCGGACTCCAACTCCCCCTCAAGAACGGTGATTTCATTTTCAAGACGGACAACATCCTCCCGCCTACGCCTCTCAACATTGCCAATCAAAGAGAGGGCCTGGCCCCGAATAACAGTTTTGTATGCTTCCCACAACGAGACAGAAGAGGACACAGAACCCACATTTTCAGCAAAGTATTGGTCAATCGTTTTAATCAGTTCTGTTCTGACCCCGGGGTCGCGGAGATACCAGGGGTTCACCGGGGCCACTCTACCCCCCGAACCCAGGTGCGCATCTACGACCAACCATAGTGGGGAGTGATCCGAGATACCCCTAGCAAGATGTTTCACCTCCCGTATAGAGGAGGCCTGGGAGGAGGGCATCAATACATAATCCAGTCTCGAAAGACTGCCGTGGGCCCCAGAGTGGAAGGTGTATTGCAATTTCCCAGGATGAAGCAGGCGCCAGCAGTCGGTGAGCCCCAAAGCCTCCAGGAAGTCCCCCAACCAGGATTGAGACTTCGCAAGTACCCGGGGAGGGTAGCGATCACACATCCCAGACACTACAGAGTTGAAGTCCCCGCCCACAACAAGCAGACCCTCGGGGACTCCCAAGATCACTCTTCCCAGATCAGCATACGTAGTATTCTGGAGTCCCGGCGGTACATAGACGGAGAGCAGGTTAATTACCCTCCCCTCCCAGCGCCCCACAATGGCGGCGTATCGTCCCCTATCATCTAGGATGATATCATCAACAGCAAGAGGGAGGGAGTTCTGAACAAGAATGCCCACCCCCCTGGAGCCAGAAGTGAAGCCCGAGTGCGCAACGAGGCGATAGCCACGCCTATTCATCGCGTGGCACGTGTTGCCAAGCAAGTGCGTCTCCTGGAGAAAAACCACATCAGGAGACAAACGTCGCAAGAGCTGCAACACCACGCCCCGTTTGATCCTATCCCCCAACCCATTAACGTTCCAACACAGTAACCTAAGTCCCCTACCCCCATCCCAGAAATCAACCCCATCCCCACCCCACCCCAGATGCGACACTGTACAACAGGAGAGCATCGATACTATGCCTTGAAAAAAACAACAACAATGAACCATGAACTGCAACCCCCCAACCCCCCAAGAAACTCCATACATCACACCCCCCACCCCGCACCCCTGCGTGAGACTCAAAAGCCACCCCAACTTGCAGTGTGCCTGTCGCCCTAACATACAACTATTCTACGAAAAGAACCCCAGAGGAGGAAGACTCACCCACCCCCCCGCCCACCCCCCAATAAGACAACATGTTAGCAAGCAATAGTGGTATAGCACCAAACCACAGCCGATAGTCAATACGATGGACCAGGAGCCGATTCCGCCCCCTATTCCTGCTCCACCGGGCCGCCCTCCGCTCCACCGGAGTGTCCAGAATGTTCAGAACGATCTTGTCCCGTAGGCAGCGTGTCCAGCCAGTCACCCGCCGCCCCAGGATGATCAAAGAAAAATGTTCGTTCATTGTACACCACCCGTAGTTGGGCCGGGAAAAGCATAGCGTATTTCATGCCTCTGTTCCTCAATCTCTTTTTCACCCCCTGGAATCCAAGTCGCTGTTTCTGAACCTGCTGGGTGAAGTCCGGGTAGAAGCTGACTGTAGTGTTCTCATAAGCCGTAGGACCAGATAAGCGGGATGCCTGCAGGATCGCATCTCTGTCCCGAAAGTTAAAGATCCGAGCTATGATGGGACGCGGAGTGGCTCCCTGCTTAGGCGGGCCACCCGGGATCCTGTGTGCACGTTCTACAGCAAAGAACTTGCTGAGGCCTTTGGGTGCCAGGTGATTCAGGACCAGATCTTCCACCAATAGGTCCACCGAGGATGCTTCCGACTTTTCCGGGACACCAACCAGACGGACGTTATTTCGTCGTGCACGGACATCAAAATCGTCCAGGCGTCGAGATAGGTAGTCACGGGCGGATCGCAAGTTGCCGACTCCTGCCTGTAAATCGGAGACGTCAGTAACAAGACTAGATGTCTTTAGATCGAGGGATTTGACCTTTTCATTAGTTTTCGCAAGGTCAGCCCTGATCAGGGTAACATCGATAGCGACCGTGTCCAACTTATGGGCCAGGGCTTCATACTGCTGAGCTAGTGTGGCCTTCATCCCGGCAATGGCGCCCATGATGTCCCCCAACGACAGATCTTCACCCATCGGGGATTCTTCTCCAACATTGACCGGAGATTTCATCGATCCGCCCGGAGAGCCCTTGACGAGGGTGTACCTGTCCATGACATTTGATTGCACAGAACCCCCTCGTATTGCCGGTCTGGTCTTGCGTTTTTCTCCCTCAGGCTTGGTGGCCATCTTAGGTCGTGCGCCCCGAAGGGTAGCCTGAGACCTAGTAAAAATGGCTACACTCGAAGCGCCCGCAGCAATTCGGAGAAAAAGATGAGGACCTTTCACCAGGCAATGAGTAGCAGGAGGTCGAGTCGCCAGTTGTTGAATCTCGGTTAGGTAGGAAGCGCCAAATCAGGGCGGTCGAGACAAAGTCAAAACGGTTTAAGCGCGAGAAACAAAACTGAAAGTAGAAGACCCGGCAGAGGAGACTCGCATGACCCGCTGTTGTTCTGTCCGGCTGGCAGAGAAACCAAGCCCGGGGCAGTACCATGGAGCAGGCCGGAAATGTTCAAAAGTCCATATCTCCGGCTCCTAGGGTCCAAATCGAAGTCTGAAAACGGATAAACGATCAGCAGGGTCGCGCCAGTAATAACCTGTCCTCGAAGTCAGGATAGGGTACAGGATAATCGGTGGAGGTGGCGAAGGTCCGGGAGCCCTAAGCTCACGCGACCATCTTGGGTGCGCACGAAGCTCCTCCTCCATGATTGGTGTTATTAAAAAAAAAGTTTGTTTTGATTATATGAAAATTAAAAAATGTTATTAAAAACAAGTGCATTAAATTCATTGTTTTATCTTTATAAAGCCTAATTATCATACTGTGAACTCCTAGCATTAAAATTGATTTTAAGCAGCGTTTTACCACAATAGGGGGAATTAAAATGGAAAATGACACTTTACCCAGGCGTACAAAACTCATTTTTATAAGGGTGTATCTTATACATTTCCTGATCCCCTTCTCTGGACTATGTAGGGAACATTCTGGGGATGACTACTATGCCAAAACATTGTAGGTTATTCATTTTTAATTGCCCCTAAGACTAAAATCGAAATTGGGCAAAATTTCACTGTTTAAATGCAGGTCTGCCACTCAGAGCAGCTTTCAAACTGCTCTTAGGCTTCAGTAAATACACACATGTAAGTATAGAATGAACAGCTGACCTCTATACTGCTAGGAAAGCACACCGCACACTGCACACTAATGAAACTGAATGTAAAAACCAGTAGAAGTTATTAAGCATACCTCTAAATTACTGGAAAACGGGAATGGAAGGACTGCTTTTCAGCTGTGAGTCTCCATAAGTTGCTTTAAATTGGAAAGCCACATGGAAAGCCTTTTTGCACACAAAATAGAACAGCTGGTAAGGGATAAAAGGTCGAGTTCTGTATTTAGAAGCCTAGCAGGGCTCAGAGCAAGGTTTGCTTTGACACTTCGACCTCTGAAACTTTTTTTTACAGCGCAGGGAGAGAAAGAGAAGTTGTGCTTACTATTTTTGACAAAAGCAAGTTTTTGTGCACTCATATGAACAGAAGGCAATATAATGGTACATGTGGGCTTTGATTAAGAGCATAGCTCTGCCATGTATATACAAATAATGGTTTTAGTTTAAAGATTACTGTGCAAAAGCTGAGATAATAAGGCAATGGGATTTACTTTGAATTCATTCACCCTCATGTTACAACTAGTATACTTGCTAAAGGAATTGGTGGTTGGTTATTAATGTTTCTAGCTAGCTACATGTGCTATTTACCTCCTATAAGTGTATTTGTGCCCAGCAGCCACAAATAGAAGCAGATAGTGTCGACAGAAGTGAAACCTGTTTCAGGTTTTCCTACTGTCAAAATAGGGGAAGGAGGCTAGTTCCTCTACAAAATAAGGGTAGGCAAATTTATGTTTTCTCTCTCTTTTCTCAATCTCTGTTGAGCCTGTCTAAGCTGTCTGTGAAATAGCCATGAGGCATTTAATTGGCTATTCAGAAATACTGTTTTAAAAAGTGTTAGCATTAATAAAATGAATAAATATATATATGCTATGTTACTGCTCATCCTGTCTGATGAAATTATGAAAGGATATGTAGTCTAGATGGCTCATCCCTGATTTGACCTTTAAGGCGAACTAGATGTGGGTAGTTTTTTTTCTAAAATTCTCAGGTGATAACACCATTATTGTTTATGTTATTCTCATGCTACATAGTTTTGCAAGGGCATTGCTAGTTTGTATTAGCTAGTCTGTGTAAATAAGCTGACTGTCCTTATTAGAGCTGATGTTGCATAGTCTGGATCGTGAAAAGTAGAATGCAGGAAAGACGCCCATGTGATTCTTAGCAAACATTTTTTTAAGAATATATTGTTCTATAGGAGTTTGTTGGTCACAACATGTTCTGCTGGAGAAATGTATGTACCCACTATGTTGAAGTTTTTAGTTCTTTATGTAATAGGAATCCCTGTTAAAATTAGCAGTTTTAGATTTTCCTGCTGCACCTATACCATGAGAGCATGGTCCTAAGCGTACAATGTAGGTGCTTTCATTAAGAGAAATCATTTTAGAAGTGTCTGCAGTCATGTACAAGTAATGCAAAGTCTATGAGTAAAAGTGTAGAACATTCCCTTTTTCTCGAGGGTCTTCAGATTAGTAATATAGGAATACACAGATGTAAGGATTTAGAGTATGTCTGTATTGTTTTTCTCTTTTCCTCAGAATTTAATAAATGAACACAGACTTCCTTAGCTGCTTCAAATTGAGTAATAGGCCCAGGTTATTTTTACTCTCAGATAGATAAAGTGGTTCTTGGATGCCTTACTAATATATGGAGCCTCAGATACAACGAGGACTCGTGCTGCACGGACGGACTGAGGGAGAAGCAAAACAGAATGATGCCAGACTAATCCGGCGTTCACCACCAAGTAATGAATGCACGACTCAACGTCCTACGCTGCCGCATGAGGACGTACTCCCCAAATTTCAGGAGCGTCACAGCCCCTTACCAGGACGGCAACACCGATTGACCGTCACCCCCATGCTCTCTACTATGTCCTGATGAAGACCCCATCATGAGGCCATACTAACCCTTCTATACACCAGGGGTCGAAACGTAGACTGCGCCAAACTGACACACCATAGGATCTGAAGCAATGAATATATTTTTTCCTATGTGTGATGTATCTGGGAACATTAATACTACCTTGATTGTAAAGGCGTATTTGATTTTACTGTGATGCTTCAATGTCACACTACCTTTACCCAATCCCTCACATACCTCTTCACTTCCTTTCCCAACTTCACTGAGAGCACGATTTGAATGTAATGAATATACAATTACATTGAATGATTTACTATTAATTATACTGTGATGAATTCTTTAAGACTCCAATGAATATCTCTTTGTGGATAATAAATGCAATTTGAATAAGAATATTGCATCAGTTAGATTCTATTGTATTGAATTGTATGTGGTGTTTATTTTGGTATGAAGTGAATATTTGTGAATACATAATATTGTCAACTCGGACCGCTTTTTCTTTGTACCTATCTAAGACCCCAGGTCCTTGAGTTTACAGGGTAACCCCTTTATAACTCACACGTACTAATATATGGGGCGTCCCACAACTAGGAAGTACTCTGAGACTATCCTCTATGTTGATAGATTATTTCTGTGCCTTGTCTAAAGACCTTTTGTTCTGTCCACCAATAGATATTTGCTGCCTTACAACCATTGCCAGAGGGGCCCGGACATCAGATCCAGCCTGGGGAGTCAACACCAATCCAGCTTGAAGCCAAGGTGAAGGTAACCACCAAAGGCGTTGCTGGCAACTAGGACCTCAGTGAAGGCAGAAGCACTGGGATGTGAAATGTGTACCCCTGCCACTGTCTTGGGCAAAAGACGGGGTCACAAATCAGAAGGGAGAAATCGTGGATCAAGTTTTTGATGCCCAGCTGAGAATCACAGACCGACCAGAATGGCGAGGAGGCTTTGCTTGAGGTGACCCCTTTTGAAACAAGGGTTGCTTCAGAGATCCTAGCATCAGACCCCTGAATCCTGGTCCCAAAGTGAATGCAAGTTTGCACCTTGTTTGTTGATCAAGAGATACCTGGGCCCATTGGATATAATGTGTGGCCCCAACAAAAGAGCAGTGCGCCAATAGAGCAATACAGGAGTTAGGGAAGGGCTTGAGTTTATGGTACAGGTGCTGTGTCTCTGGTGCCTGTTAGATTGAAGTGAAGAAAACAGGTGCACTGCCGGAGACACTGGACAGGATCACTGAGGGCATTTGCCCTGCGGGGTGATTGCCCTATCCTCAAAGAAGAAACTTTTCCCTTGAAACTGGGCCGGGATTCTTGAGTTGCGAGTTGTGTAGCTCCACCGTGCAAACAACAAGAGCCTGCCTGTGAGGCTCAAATGGACACAGGGAGAAGACTCCCCTCTGGCTGGTTGTATAGCAGCTTAAATTCCCTAAGGAAATCTTTTTTTGATAATAATGTACCCCTTTGTACGTCCCATTTTTGAGGAGGAGCAGCCCTTTGTGGCTCCTCGTCCTAATTCCTATGACCGTGTGTGGTCCTCCTGGTCCCTTGGAGATAGGATTGTTTTTGTAATAATCTGTCTGACTGCTTTAATATTTCCATTAGTTATGTTTATTCTACACGAAAAACAATTGAAAATGTTACTTTGTCCTCCTCCTAAAAATATGATTGATACGCTAACCCTTATGAAAGAAACACTGGAATAGTCTATTGAAAATGTTTTTATTAGATATGTACTGTTGGCTATTCTGAAATTGAAATGGATGGTCACTGAAATGCATGGGAGCCCAGAAAATGTTTTTTTACATAGAATTAGACTAAATAGTTCTAGGATTTGCTTTTCGCTTAGGGCTGAACAAAAATTGATAATTATGTTTGTGGTAATAGTCATTACTCTCTCCTGCTATCTGTATGGTAATTATGACCCAATGCTCTGTTCCCTTTGTACTCCTGCATGTACCTTATATATCCGCTTAATGAAATGTTTAGAATGAAAAATGCCCACCTAGCAATGAATTAGGATATTGATAAATTTATGAGAATAAATGTGCAAAATATGTTCTATGTTCCTACTAGATCATAGGAATGTCTTTAGCTCATGCTAAAAGGACTATCTGTTGAAGATTGCAGGGATCGCTGTTAGCATGAGCTGAAAGCCATTTTGTACTTCCCAGCCGTTTTAGTTAGCCTATACTTGCCATGTGCTTTCTCCCTCTTCCAGAGCCTTGCACATGCTCAGAGGGGCCCAGCTATAAGAATGCACCTGCTCCTAGAATAGAACTGTCAGGCTATTCTTCCTGATGTAAGGAGAAATATCTCTCCTCCCACTTTGTTGAGCAAGCAAATTTGTATACCCATATTAGTCATTTTGCATGCTATTATGAGCCGGGACCTCCCCTTGGTTTTATGCTGACTATGTAAACCTATGCATATATAAGGCCCCTGTTCTCTGTACTCCTTAGAATGCCTCCTACAGTGGCCTGAGGGTACTGTGTGACATAGTCTACCTCATCTGAGGTTAATAAATATGTTTTCTTTATATTACAGCTTCTGTGCCAATCTCTTCTTTGTTGGTTTAAAAGAACCAGGGGTATTCAGTGAACCCCTTAGGAGGTTTATATTTCTTCAATACTAGTTATGTACACATGAGCTGCATGAACTTCATGGCACCAGAAATCTTATTTCAATTGTTACTCTGCCAATATGTTGTGGAACGTTAGAAGACAAAGGGTTTTTTATTTCCTTTTAAGTTTTCTGGTTAAGGTTGACTTTTTTTCTTTTGTTTTTCTCTATAAGCGAAAGTATGAATGAGATAGCCCTTGAATGGTTGAGTGAGCGCATGGATGGATGACTGAGTGCATGGAATGCATTGAGCATAAACATTTTTAACTCTGTAAATGGGACAGAAATGTCTTCATTGGTGAAGAGGACAACTAGTGTCACAAGGGCATTTAGGAATGCCAGTTCTAGATACATCTTCCAGTTTGGTTCCATATGAATTATTAGGTGCTTTCATTGTGGAATGGTCTATCCCAGAACCAGAATCACAAGCAAGTTGTACGACAAATCTGGGGGCGGAGCTAGCCGAGCTTGCAAATGGCCGCTCTGTGAGTGAGCTCCCGCGGTCGCTGCGCAATCCTGCAAATATCCTGAGCACACAGCCGGTTCTCAGCCACAGACTCAACAGTATCCTGTACTGGAAAGTAGCAGCAACGTGGTGACCCAGTTCACGTGATCTTAAATGCCCCCGAAAAGACTGTATACGGCCGTTTGCTCTGAAGAGGAGTGCGACCTAGGGGTGACCATGGGCGTGGCCCGGGCCCCGGTGCCGAGATCCTGGACGGCGCGGCGATCGAGTGATCAAGGACGCCTTTATTAGCCCTGGCAGTGCTAAGCTTTGGGCGGACTTGGTACCCCGACCCGTCCTACAGCGCATCCTGACCTACACATCAGCTAGAGAGGGTAAGGAAGTATATGGTTCTTGCTCCCGATCAAGAGGCAGGAACCACCCAGCGTGCAACCCCGGATCGCTACATATGATCTCCCTGGGACGGGACTGGAGGAGTGTGTAGCGGAGGACCCCACTGTGACTTGCTACACCTGCAACTGCCACCACTCCTGCAGTGCTCCTAGGCCCGCCCGTGGGCGGCACGGACTGCTTCACCTCTTTCATTGAGTGACTGACTGTGTGCATTTGCGAATCCCCCAGGTACGGCAAACATTCTCCATCGCTCAGCGGGGTTGCCAGGGACTGCCAAAGAGGGTATGTGCTGTAAGGCAGTACATACAAGGTGCCCAGCGCGAGGGAGAAGGAAGCGAACACAGGAACTGCGCAACTGAGCATTGGCGCCTCTCCCCTCTGATCTGGACATAATCCTACGCCAGTGGGCCTCACATAGACTACGCTGATTGGGCTGAACTAACTGTCTGGACGCATGCCTGAACCGCGGGTTGCGCTTGAGCAGCGTGCCGTGCCGTCGTGATATTAGGAGCCGCCGCGATGGCGCTTTGAGGCACAGAGCTGGGCCAGCCTCTCGCCAACGGATGGTGTAGCTTACCCACCACACGATAACTGGCCAGACCATCACTGTCGTTCACCGCTCTTCTAAAAGTGCAAAACTGGGAACACCTGGTCACTGCTGTGGGGTGTCGCAGTCCACGCCACACTGAGTGGTGAGGGTTCCTGGCCCACTTGAAGTCATATGCTGACAAAACAATTGATTACCCAAGGCACTGTAACAATGAGGAAGCCTGACAGGAATCAGCCTAAAATCCATTTTGACCAGGCGAAGAAAGTGGCAGATAACAGTGGAACAGACCAGGCGCCAGCCCAACTGCCTACGTTGGATGCGGGCTCCTCTGCCATTGTGGACTTTCAGTCCATGTTCACAACGATCAAAGCAACCCTGACAAACATTGATGGGAAAATTGACTCTTTGACCTACAGAGTCGAAAGACTGGATAGACATACAGAGCGAATCGATATGGCAGAAAGGCGAATCTCAGACGCGCAAGAGAAATGAAGCAGGAAAAGTTTGACAAGACGCTCACAGCTCTAATGGCAAGATCTGAAGATTTAGAAGCGAGATCCCGCTGCAACAACCTACGCATTCTGGGAATAGCAGAATCGACAAGCACGGGCAATATGGAGCGCTACATTGAGACTCTGCTGGTGACACTAATTGGGAGGGAGACTTTCTTCGAGGTCTTCATTGAGCGGGCACACAGGTCACTTGCTCCACCACCGCCTCCTGGGGCAAATCCACGCCTAATCATAGATAAACTATTGAATTACAGAGACTGGGACGTGGTACTCAGGAAAGCCAGAGAGCTGGGGAACCTCACACACAATGGGATGACCATATCCATATCCCTGGATTTCACGCAACAAGTACAGGAAGCACAGAAAAAAATTGTGGCAGTTAAAAAGAAACTATGAGACCAACAAATTCTGTATGCAATGATTTACCCAGCCAGTCTCCGCGTCACAAATGGGGGGAAAATCATGGTATTTGCCTACCCTAAAGAGGTGCTCAAGTTCATTCAACACAAGAACTCTCAGGCACCATGCAGTAGATCACCCAGAGGGGAACAAGAGGAACAGGGGAATGCCTCAGATGTTGAATAATATACAAAGCTACCGCCATCTGCACACTGCTGACACATTCCCCATGGGATACCCTCATCCACGGCTGACATGAAGTGCATTCCAAAACCTCCTGGTTTGTTTTCCTCTTTTTGAATACGCTTGAGGGCGAGATATATACATATGGGGGGCAGTTTTGCTATTAATGTGGACACCTCTACTATCGACAGGGGACTGACTCGTCGCTATACTTGGCAGACTGTGTTGCATAGATTGCCTCTTTAAAGCGACCCCCAGGTGACGACGTCACTGGGGTGTCTGGCCGGCGGCTCCCGCCACCCTGCGTGAACCACAACTAATTCTTGTTTTATTGTGGGTTTGCTTGGGGGATGGGACAGGGGGACTGTTAGAAGTAATCCGGGATGGCTTTGGCAGTTGGGATCTGCTGAAGTGGGTGGGGGTAGGGGATGGGGAAGTTCCAAGTTGGGCAATGTTAATGTGATTGTACCAACAAGCCAAGCAAAACTAATTTCTACTATAATCTTTGACAGTTGTGACCAAGCAATGAAATCTGCAGATTTATTATGTCCATCTCAAGATGGGTGAGAAGTAGAACTGCCTAACGTGAAACGTCAGAGGTCTAAACACTCCCCAAAAAATCAGGCAGGTATTTGGCTACTTAGACCGACACAATATTCAGGTTGCGCTTCTTCAGGAGACGCACTGGACTACAACCTCTGTGGCCAAGATTGCTCTTAGATTGGCTGGCTATAAATTTGCCGCATTGTATTCCTCTTATGCCAAGTGGGTCCTCATTCTAATTAAGAGGGGCATTTCCTTTACACCTATCAGCACACACACGGACAAAGAAGGGCATAGCGCCATGTACATGGTAAACTAGGTCACTATGATTAATATATATGGACCATAACAGATGAGCCAGAAACTTCTACACGTATTTACACAGTTCTGCTAGAGTAGCCTATGGCAGCTGTTCTCTGGGGGTGAAGGGGGTGATTTCAATACCTACTTAGACCCACACCTCGATAAATTGAGTCTGTATGGCCAGGGCACACCCAAGATAGCCCAGAGTGTCAATGATGCAATGATTGAGTTTGGTCTCCTTGATGTCTGGCAGCTGTGTAATAACTTAGCTAGAGAAGGTACACCTGCTACGCCTAAATATGGCAGCTGGTCCAGCCTG
The DNA here is from genome assembly GCF_964261635.1 of Lissotriton helveticus. Classification (NCBI taxonomy): domain Eukaryota; kingdom Metazoa; phylum Chordata; class Amphibia; order Caudata; family Salamandridae; genus Lissotriton; species Lissotriton helveticus. Next base: position 891,396,886 of record NC_136071.1, on the reverse strand, counting down.
GACTATTAGCTACTAAGTGATAGGGCGAACGACTGGGTCATGGAAGTCACTATACTCCAGCGCACATTGTCAGATCCCAATCAGGTACTGCTCGCACTTTAGGTCGAGGGCAACGCCCTTACACTTGGAGCTTCAGGGTCCAGGCTCTACTAGACACCGTTTACAAGGACACTATTAGACAAGCCATAGAACAATATTTTACAACTAACACAGGCACTGTGGAGAGTGCAGCTACGTTATGGGAGGCTTTTAAAGTGACCATACGCGGGGTATGCATCAGTACTACAGCTGGCATTTTAAAAGATATCCGGGGTCAACTTGAACAGACCGAACAAAAACTCGCAGCGCTAGAACGCCAATACACAACCTCCCCTTGCCCCGAAACACTCGCTTGTATTCACGACTTTCTTACTGAGACTCACTGGCAGAATTGGAGATCCGTTATTGAACCCATAGATACACAGCGCGAGCATACGGTGAGGGTGGCCGTCCGGGCCGTAACCTGGCAACCAAGATTGCAAATTCCCGGGGAGTGGAACATTATGCCCCTATGGCTATAGTAGATCAATTCCGCAGTTTCTACTCTGAGTTATATGCTTCACAGGGCGGCACATCTGACCAAGACTTGACAGAGTAGTTATCAGATATAGCATGCGCTTGGTTGGCAGACAACCACTGGAAATACCTAGATCAGCCAATAGATGAAACGGATATAAAAGCTGCGATTTGCACAATGCCCAGCCAGAAAGCTCCAGGGCCTGATGGGCTCACAGCTGAGTTTTATAAGGAATATATTGATCTGGTTGCACCTCCCCTACTGGAAATGTACACGGAGGCATACAAGGCTGGTGTACTGCCACGGTCCCTTCGTGAGGCGCTAATTATCACTCTGTTAAAAAAAGACAAGGCCCCAGACGCCTGCGAATCTCATCACCCACTGTCCTTAATAAACTTAGATGCAAAAATGTTACCAAAGATACTAGCTACACGGCTGTAACCCCTTATGCCTAACTTGGTCTTCCCGTATCAATCAGGATTCCTTTCAGAACGATCTACATCACACAATTTGAGAACTATCTTTGCCATGTTTCATGTCTTGGATCCTGCTCTGCCTGCTGCTGCGGTGATGTTGGACGCAGCAAAGGTGTTTGACTCCATAGAATGGAATTACATGTTCCAAATACTTAAGCGCATGGGGTTTCCGTTGTTATTCTTGGGCTGGGTTTGCCTTTTATACACAGACACATTCGCATTGGTACGCATCGGGAGCTTAACGTCCAAACCAGTTAAGATACACAGAGGCACGCAACAAGGTTGTCCATTAACGCCCTTACTGTTTGCATTGGCGCTGGAGCCACTGGCATGCATAATCCGCCAGCGCCATACGTAAACAGCACTTAATTTCCTTCATAGACCAGTGGGCATCTCACTCTACGCCGATGATATGGTCCTGTTCATAAGAGATCCAACAAAACATTTAGCGAAAGTGTTGAGGGAATACATTTGGTTCGGGCTATTTTCTGGCTCGCAAATTAACTGAAATAAATCGATAATGAAACCCCTTACAGCTAGTACACCACCACCGAGTGTAGAATACCCTTTAGTATGGACCACCGACCAGGTGAAATATCTGGGCATCTGGGTACACCGAGATCCAGAAGTAGTAACAAGAGAAAACTATAGTAGAGCCTGTGCCACCCTAGACCAACAAATAGACAGATGGAATCGCCTGCCACTTTCTCTGGCTGATCGTATTGCCGTTATTAAAACAGTTATACAACCGCGCTTTCTATATTTATTTAGTAATATCCCAATCAAGCTGACAACATTTTTTCAAGGGGGTATGATCCTCACTCATTCGATTGATCTGGGGGGGTAAACAGGCCAGAGTGAGCTGGACCACACTGACACTAGACTACGCCCAGAGGGGTTTCAGTGCTCCAGATCTTTTTGTATATTACTTATGTGCCCAAGCACAATATGCATACTATTGGTTCCGACGGCATGCATACACTGCACATGTTGTGGTAGCGGATGGAGATGCCCACCCTGTCCCAATTTTGGGTGCGCTCACAAACACACACACAGAGGCACAACAAAAACAGAAATATACTCTATAGACACGACCATTGCTACATGGCAAACTATAGGTAACATTACTGACAAACTCCCGCTATCTGCTCCAACAATGCCTATTGCACATCATGCTGCACTCTCAGTAACACTGGAAGATGGCTCACTTAGAGCGCTGAGAGAGATGGACATGTTAACTATGCAAGATGTCCAGATGGACACTTTCTCACAGCGGACGACTTAGCCCATATTTCTAACTCTTCACTATTGTTCAATGTTACTGTACATAGACTGAAACAGGCGGTCAAGGCTCACTGCGTCACATACCCAGCTGAACCGCCCACACTACGTGCCTTACAGATGATATCGGTTTCGCCTTCACGGCGTAAACTAGTCACAAAACTGTATAAAGAGATACGAAGTGACTAAGTCAGAAGTTTGGGCGGATGGAATGATAGCTTAGACTCACCACTGTCGGAATTGGACTGAAAAAATATTTGCAAACTGACTGGAGCCCTTACACCCAACGGAAACCTGTGCATTATCCATTTTAAATATATTCATCAGACTTATCACACCCGTGTTAAATTACCTAAGTGCGGCCTAAGGGAGACCAGTGCTTGTAAACGGTGCAGTCACCCCGATGCAGACTTTTTACATCTTGCGCGGGGATGTGATAGAGTGAGGTCATTTTGGGACGTTGTACTGAAACACATTCATGAAATGACTGAGATTATGCTACACTGTACTTCACCAATTTGTTTACTATGTCATGTACTGCATTTAAAAGGGGCAACGGGTAAGCTGGTGTACATCAAACTGCTGCTAGCCAAAAGCCAAGCAGCTTTACATTGGGAGAGTAAACTAGCTCCAAAACGCAATCAATGGTTGAAAGACATGGTCTACTGAACGGAGAACTTTGCACTATATGCAGAAGAATTACCGGTAACGTCAAGGCCTAGAGACATTTGGGAACCTCTGCGACAATATCTGATGAGATTGACTGTTAATGATTCAGACACTGACAAATAATGCTGGTATAATCCTGAATATCTTTTGTCGCAACTGTACATACTAATATAGTTGGGTGGGTGGACATCCTGATGTCTGGTACGTGGTCAATCACAATGTTATTATATGTTCTGTTGCTACTATACTGCCTTGCATGGCAGGGCAAGTGTGTACGTTACTTGCAATGCCAATAAACAGATTAAAAAAAGAAAAGTTTGAAGACGACTCTAATAGAAAATAATGTGCAGCATTAAGTGCTCAATTAGTTTTCCTTGAGGTAAAAATGGTTTGCATGTAAGCTAAAATGAAAGATCCTTTGACAGGATAGTACGTCTTGATACGCAGTTGGGTGAGATTGGAAGAAAAGGTGCTTATTTTTAATCCTCAAATGAGCATTAAAGTTTACTCAGTAACTTAGCCCCTTAAGCATGGTTAACTCCGTGGGGAGCAGAATTACCAGGAATTAGGGGTGGGACCAAGAGGATAACCTGAAAAATGATGAATGCTGGAGGGAATAGGAGCGTGGCTTGGTGCCTATGGAAGATGGCGGCGCCCTAATGACTCTCCTCCGGGCGGTGCGGAACGGATGCAGTTTAGTGCTGTTTCATCACATGGCCTGATTGTCGGAAGTGGACAGAAGGATTTTTGAAGTGCCAGAGGTGACTTTTATATATTTTGCGACAGCTGGCTTGCCCTGCAGCCTCTGCTGTATCTGAGGAGCATTCTCTCTCAGATAAATGACGGCCGCCATTTTGTGAAATGGCGGCTCTTCACATCAGCGCAATGTTGCTGAAGAAGCATTCATAACCGTTGTTTTTAATTCAAAAGGCATATTGCTACTTCCTTTTGCTTGTTTGGGATGGCGTTTTTCCTTGGCTTCAATATTTATCCAACTCCTCTGTGAAATGTATTCAACCATATCAACACAGCTAGGTGACTTATTTGTTTGGTACCTGCTAGGACCAACACATACGCTTACAATTAATTTTTAAGCATGTGCGCTAGCTCAGTTCTGTTACTTTGAAATTATTTACTATGGGAAGGTTGAAAAGGGTAAGTCCTTCCTTGGCACGTTCAACGCAGTCGTTTATCCAGAATTCTATTTTTTTTTCAAACTTCTCCAGAATGGAAGACTCTTTGGTCTCTATATCTAAGGGAGCCTCTTCTTTGATACCTGCTCCTGTTGCTGCTGGGAAAGCCTCCACGAAACGCCTAAAAAGATCCACCACCTCCTCCAAAATCGCCCTCTCCTGTCTCCTTGGATATGTTGCTGGAGGAAATACGCTCACTAGAAACTTATATGGAGGAAACCAATGCTAAATTGCAATTTCTCACTGAGAATTGGTCAAAGATGTATGAAAGACTAACCGTGGTTGAACACAGTGTGTCTTCACTTGGGCTTGCTGAAGTTAAGGTTCAACGCTCTTCAATCTCAAGTCTCCTCACTCCAGAGACAAGTGGAATACCTTGTAAACAGAAATAGGAGGAATAATTTATGCATTTATGGGCTGCCGGAAGGCATGACAGGCAATGAGTCTCTTCATATTTCTAATCTTTCATTCTGGAAGTTCTGAATATGCCAGTGCTTACCGGCTGGGACGTCAACAAGCTACTTCCACCACTCCAAAAGGTCCCAGAGGTGGCATTTGATACTTTTTAGAGTATCCTGATTTACTTTCAGCAGTTAAATCAACCAAGCTTGCCGTTTGGACTGGCAACAATTTATATATTTCCAAGACTATGCTAAGAACACAGCTCACAGACATAAAGAATTTCTCAATTTGAGGTCAGCACTGAGATCCTTGGAGCTGGTTATGGTCTTTTCCATCCTTGCCTATTTAAAGTCACAAGAATAAAACTACAACCTTATGAAGACCAGATTAAACTGAAAAGTTTCATTAATTCCGGTAAGATAGAAACAATGGATTTTTCAGGAGCATCTTCATCTCAGCCTGTGTAGAGTCACGGGAACTTCCTAGATTTTTGCTTTTCGAATTGGACAGTTATGTTTTAGTTCTCAATGTGACATTGATTACCATGGCGTTGTTTTATCATATTTATTGTTAAATATAGACCGGCTGTTCCTTATGGCTATCTATTTTTCCCTCCCTTAAAGGATCATCCATGTTTGTGCCTGTTTGTCCTTCACCTTGTCCTGTGAATTGCGGCCTTCCCTAGCCTTCCCCTTCAACGTGCATGGGCGTGTCATCTATCCCAGCTTGTCTCTCCCCCATCTCGATTTGGATTCTTAGGTATGATCTTTGTTTTGTTCTTCTTGCATTTTTTGACTCATCTCTGTCCCATTTTTCATTCTTATTTCCCCCTACGCTACTCTTAAGTATACTGTACTTTTTCTACTGTTGTACCTTGATGAATGCATCTTCTGCCCCCCGACATCGCCATAGCCATACCGGACACTTACAAGATCATTCGAAAAGACCGCACCGATCAAACTGGAGGAGGCATCGCCATCGTCCATAGAAACACCATCAAAATTACAACCAGCTCTGACGTCAATCTTGCAACCGCCGAACACCTCCACTTTCAGATCCACACCGACCCCAGGACCACACTTAGAGGAACCCTCATTTACAGGCCCCCAGGCACCCGATCTCAATTCAGCGACGACATCGCTGACTTCGTCAGCCCGCACGCCCTCGCCTCCGAGAACCACATTCTTCTAGGAGACCTCAACTACCACCTTGACAACATTCTCGACAACAACACCACCACCCTTCTGGACAACCTGTCCAATCTCGGACTCAAACAACTTGTTGACACCCCCACTCACATAGCCGGACACACGCTCGACCCTATCTTCACCTCCAGCAAGCACATCTCCTTCGATCACACTACAGCTCTCCACTGGACGGATCACAGCTGTGTTCACTTCAGCTACAAAACAACCCTGACCCACAACCATCCACAACCCATTCCCCGAAGAAAATGGAACAAAATCACCACCGACCAACTCCTCACATCACTCAGCCAAAACACTCCCACCCTAGCAACGGACCCAGACCTAGCGGCCACCAACCTCAGGCAATGGATTACCCACAGTGCGGACGAACTAGCACCCCTGAAAAAACACCAGCCGAAATCATCCAGCAAAAAAGCTCCCTGGTTCAATGATGACCTTAAAAAATCCAAGAAGACATGCCGCACCCTGGAGAAGAATTGGAGAAAAGAACCAACCTCAGACAACATGGCCTCCCTCAAGACAGCCACCCGCAAACACCACCAACTGATTCGATCCGCCAAGAAATCAGCATTTAAGGACCGTCTCGACAACAATTCTCATAACAGCAAGGAACTCTTCAATATCGTCAAAGAATTCACCAACCCTCCCGCAGCATCCAACGACATCACTAACTCCCAAGACCTCTGCGATGCGCTATCCTCCTTCTTCTACAACAAAATTGCCGACATCCACAACAGCTTCAAGAATACTCCCAATGACCAACTCACCCCACCCCCTTCAGATCCCACCCCTCCAACTAACTACCTCAACTCCTGGAACCCAATCACCATTGAAGACACCATTCGCCTCATGAACTCAATCCACTCTGGCTCACCTTCTGACCCCTGTCCCCACTACATCTTCAACAAAGCTGACTCTATCATCGCTCCCCAACTCCGCAATGTCATCAACTGCTCCTTCTACTCCGCCACCTTTCCAGAAATATGGAAACACGCCGAACTCAGCGCCCTTCTGAAAAAACCAACAGCAGACCCCTCAGATCTGAAAAACTACCGACCCATTTCCCTCCTCCCTTTCCCGGCCAAAGTCATCGAGAAAGCCGTCAATAGCCAACTCGCAGCCTTCCTTGAATCCAACAACTCCCTGGATCCCTCACAGAACGGCTTTCGAGCCAAACACAGCACCGAAACGGCCCTCATTGCAGCGACCGACGACATCCGAGCACTCCTGGACAATGGTGAAACAGTGGCCCTCATCCTACTCGACCTCTCCGCCGCCTTCGACACTGTCTGTCACAACACCCTCATACAACGCCTCAACAACATCGGCATACAAGGAAAAGCCTTGGACTGGATCATCTCGTTCCTTGCCGGGAGAACCCAGAGAGTCCGACTCCCCTCTTTCTACTCAGAGCCCACCGAAGTCATCTGCGGCGTACCTCAAGGCTCCTCACTCAGTCCCACCCTCTTCAACGTGTACATGAGTCCCCTCGCCTCCATCGCACGTCAACACAACCTCAACATCATCTCCTACGCCGACGACACCCAGCTAATCCTTTCCCTCACCAAAGACCCCAACACCGCCAAAAACAACCTTCACGAAGGTATGAAAGAAGTAGCCGAATGGATGAAACAGAGCCGCTTAAAACTCAACTCAGACAAAACGGAGGTGCTCATCCTAGGATCATCCCCCTCAGCTTGGGACGACTCCTGGTGGCCTTCCGCTTTGGGATCTGCGCCCACACCCACAGACCATGCACGTAACCTTGGCTTCATTCTAGACTCCTCCCTCTCAATGTCCAGACAAGTCAACGCCGTATCGTCTTCCTGTTTCAACGTCCTTCGCATTCTCAAAAAGATCTTCCGCTGGATTCCCCTCGAAACAAGAAAGACTGTCACCCATGCACTGGTCACGAGTCGACTGGACTATGGCAACACACTCTATGCCGGAATTACAACAAAATTGCAGAAAAAGCTCCAGCTCATCCAAAACGCATCAGCGAGACTCATATTAGACATCCCGCGCCAAGAGCACATCACCGGTCACTTAAAAAACCTCCACTGGCTTCCCGTCAACAAAAGAATTACTTTCCGCCTTCTTACCCACGCACACAAGGCCCTTTATAATCTAGGACCCGAATGCCTCAACACCCGACTGTCCTTCTACTATCCCACCCGCCAACTAAGATCATCCAACCAAGCCCACGCCGCAGTCCCGCGCATCCGAAAAACCACCATGGGTGGCAGATCCTTCTCCTTCCTGGCTGCCAAGACCTGGAACTCACTCCCCACCCACCTCCGCCTTACTCAGAATCACATCTCCTTCAGAAAAGAACTGAAAACATGGCTATTCGATAAACAATAAACCCCTCCCTCCAGCGCCTTGAGACCCTCTGGGTGAGTAGTGCGCTTTATAAATGCATGAACTTGAACTTGAACCTTCTCTGTCTTTTGTTTATTCTTTCTTCGCCTTTCTTTTCTATCTGTCTTCTGTGTCTTCTTTTCCTCTTTACTCGGTATAATGTTTCACATTTGTACTTGAATAAATTTTTTTAATAAACTACATATAGTCATCCTATGTATATACATGATTGGGTTGATATAGAATTTGTTCTATGCTTTTGGATCGTTTGCCTAGGTCATTATCCTTCTTTTATAGTCTTATTGTTATCTCCATGTCTTTGAAAATTGTGTCATGGAATATCAGAGGTCGGAATTCTCCCATTAAACGACAACATGTTTTAACCAATCTATCTAAACTGAAGGCTGATATAGCTCTTATACAAGAGTCTCATTTTGTGGCAACTGAATCTTTAAAACTGAAAAAAGCTCGGTAGGAGATGGTTTTTTCTCACCAGGAGACGGCAAACGAAATGGTGCATTGACTCACTGTCATAAATCAATTTCTATTAAGTTATTCTCTCAGTTATCTGATGATAATGGAAGATGATTATATACCAAATTGGAAATTGGGAATGCTCCGGTTTCTTTGCTTAATGTCTATGCTCCCACTAACGGTGACCCCTCTTTTTGGTTATCTTTAGCTTAACAAATCTCATCTTGCATTAATGATAATTGTATTCTTGCTGGAGACTGCAATCAAGTAGTTGATACTTTTATAGATCGCAATTTATTGGTCTCCTTTAAACCTCATAAAGCACATAAAATATTTCTTGATATCATACAGCAATATAAGTTTATAGATGCCTGCAGAATTTGCAATCCTGTCACAAGGGAATATACTTTATACTCTCCGGCTCATCAATCACAGTCTCAAATAGACCAATTTTTTGTATCACACAATATATCCCAATCTTTAAGAGATGCAGATATTGGGTCAATTCTTATTTCTGATCATGCTCCCATTTCTATTTAATTAGATTTACTGCCAAAATCTAAGATGCCCAGGAGATGGCGTTTTAATAACTCACTCCTTTTAAATCCAAAGTTTAACTTCCCTTTTGTTTCCTTTTCTAATGAATATTTTTCTTTAAACCAGCCTGTCACTTTGACATTCTCCGTTATTTGTGATGCATTTAAAACAGCCGCCAGAGATTTTATTATCTGTTTAGTATCTAAAAAACGCAGAACTTCAGGTGAAATTACCAGAGATCTTTTGACAGGGATTAAGAGATTGGAGCATTCGTTCTATACTTCGAAATCAAAGGACTGTTTGTCCCAGCTCATTAAGGCACAGCTGCAATTCGATAAAGAGTTGACAGATAATGCCTCACTTTATTTGTTAAAGTTCAGTGCAAGGTTTTATGGCGGACAGAACAAAGCTGGTAAACTCTTGGCAAATTATTTCAAAGTTAAAAATAACAAACTTGACATTGCATCTATTATGGATGAGAAAAATACATTAAGGTTTAAGGATTCAGAAACGTTGGATGAATATCTCCTTTTTTGTAAAGCATTATACACGTCAGAAACCATACCTTCGGAATTGGATATCTCTCAGTTCCTTTCAGGCATTCAACGTTCTTTAGACACCCAAATAGATTTCATGCCTTTAGAATTTGACATATCTCAACAAGAACTCCTCATCATGCTACAAGCACTCAAGAAACATAAGGCCCCAGGTCTGGACAAGTATACAGTGACATTTTTTACACATTTGCACCATTACTTCTTCACAAGTTACATACCCTTTAAAAAAATTGCAATTGAGTGAATCCTCTGGCTCTTTTTTAGAAGCACTAATTGGTTTAATTCCTAAAGTGGGAAAGGATTTAAAACATTGTAAAAATTACAGACCTACTTCGTTGGTCAATATTGATGACAACATTTTTTCTAAGGCGTTAGCATGCGCCTGGAATCGTATCTCCCTCAACTACTAGGCGAAGAGCAATCTGGATTCATTAAAAGACACCTTATCTCAGACAACACTCTGTTTTTTGATATTTTATCTAAATCCTCTCACCTACCCCATTCACTAGCAGCTGTGGCCCTGGACGTTTGAGCGAGTCAACTGGTCTTATCGCTTTCAAAAGCTTAAATGGTTTGGTTTTGTATTAAAGATGATATCTTTGATCTCGCTTCAATACTCCAATCCACGGGCATCCGTTTTTGTAAACGGTAACACATCCCCTTACTTTGACTTGGGAAGAGGTATTCCTCAAGGCTGTCCCTTGTCCCCATTCCTTTTCAAACTAGCTTAGCAACCCTTTTGTCTAAAATTTATCAAAACAAGGATATACATGGGTTTGATCTTAATAACAAACAAATTAAATTGGCGGCATACGCCGATGATATAATATTATTTATCTCAAAACCACAATCCTCTATTCCTACCTTCTTACAAGAGGTGGAGCTCCTTGCCTCATTTTCCGGCTATAAACTAAATAAAGATAAATGTGAAATTCTACCTTTGACCAAGTATAACTTCAAAGAAGATTTCACTCTCTCAAATTTCACTTGGAACTCTAAGCACATAAAATACTTAGGGTTTTATTTTACCCCCTCAATTCCAACAATGCTTTTTCTGTGTATGGAGAAGTGTATACATAGATGTTCCACATTAACAACCAAATGGCACCCCTTGTATACATCATGGTGGAGTCGTTTGGATACCATTAAAATGATGCTCTCTCCTATATTAATGTACACAATCTCCAATATTCCAGTACCCATCTCCTTAAAACAAAATGTAAACATTATTTCTATATTATCATCATTCTTATGGAACAATAAAAAGTCTTGCATGTCACTTTTGAGATTAACAAGACCAAAGTCAAAAGGTGGTGTTAACTTTCCTGACTTTCCCATTGATCACAAGTCTTTCTTACTTTGTCAATCTTCGAGTCGGCTTTTTGAATTTCAGCTAGATTGCCTTTGTTTGTGGACCTTGAAAGTTCATATCTCTCTCCTTTCCCCTTTAAAGAATATCTTTCCTTCACCTGTAAACCGCAATCTATATATCTACTCCTATTCTCAAACACACCTGCAAATTCTACAATCTAGTCTAACATTACCCTCACAGATTAAAAATCTTTTCTTAATTCTACATTATGACACAATACATTTATATTGATCCATGGCAAGCCCTTCTATTGGAAATCTTGGAGACACAAAGGATTACTTTGGACACATCAACTTTGTTTTCAAAATGAAGTTATAGCTTTCTCACAGGCTAGCCAGCTTTTTGGCCTTTCACCCTCTTACCAATCCAAGTACACTCTTCTAAAACAAGCCCTCTCCACTGCACATGCTCAAGTTTTATCTCTTAGCCATCCCACTCTCCACCCTGTTAATGGTTTACACACTTTTTTACACTCATGCCCCAGAGCTTCTACTATTTACACTCGCCTACGTTACCTATATATTGACAGAGAGAACACCAAAGTAGAATTATCTTGGGAAAAGGATCTTGAGGTAGACTGCCCAATTTCTTTTTGGAACAAAATATGGTCTCAAATTAGAAAATCCTCCAGAGCGGCAAACACAACACAAACAATATTTCTTATTTATAATAGACTTTTATTACATCCGGTTACTGTACATAAAAAAACATTCTGATATCTCGGATACCTGTTGGACATGTTCTTCCACTTCTGCTGATCTGAAACACTTACACTTTACATGTCCAGATGTGCACGCTTTCTGGAAAAACGTCTGGTCTCAAATTAACGTAACCTTTTTCAGTTGTTCATTAATTTTTCGGAAGCATATCACCCGCCTGGGACAATTGTATTCATAATACTAAGATTGTAGATCTATTGTTAGCAGTTGCCTTTCAACAGTTTACCAAAAACTCAAAATATTAAACTAAACTATCCTTTCAAGCCCTATTTGATGCATCAATTGCCATAAGTACTCCCATTCCACACGGTCGAATGCCTTTTCTGCGTCTAATACAATTAAACCCAAATCTCGTTTTTCGACAAATGCAATATCAAATAAAGTTATCACTTTATTGATATGAGAAACGGTTCCTCATGATGATATAAAACTGTGTTGATTTGGAGATACCAATGAGCTAATAACTTTAGATAGCCGGTTGGCCAAAATCTTGGAGTATATCTTGCTATCACAATTTAATAGCGAAATCGGGCGGTATGAACCTACCAAATCCATCTATTTTACCCTTTTTACAGAAGACCACGATTGTGGCCTCTGCCCAAGATTTAGGCAGATTTCCCGCCTGTGCTGCACGAAATACGTCCAACATCTCATCCTTTATATATTGAAAAAAAAGTTTATATACTTCAACTGGGATTTTATCAGGCCCTGCAGCTTTGCCTACAGCTAAGCTCTTGATTGCATTTTCTAATTCTTCCATGGTGATTGGAGTATCCATTTGCGCTGCTTCGACCATATCAAGGTGTGAGAGTCCTTCCTGCCATAAAGGACTGTCATTTCCCAATAGCCCTCCCTGCTGTGTATATAAATCGGTATAAAATTGATTAAAGATAGACAGTATCTGTTGTGGATTTTGACACTCTGTCCCACTCTGGTCTTTCAGAGTCTGAATGGATTGAGCTGACTCTCTCATACGTAGCCGTAGTGTTAATTGTTTACCAATGGTTTCCCCATATTCGAAGTTTTGCTGTTTAAATATTAAATATTTTCGTGCGTTCTCCGCATTCCAAAAACCCAAAATATTAGCTCTATGCTTAGCTACCGTATCTTCTAGTTCGGAAATATTATTCTTTTGCAATGCAATTCCTATGGTTAAAGCACCCTCAGTCTCTCTCAAAGCATTGTAGTAGTACAATATATCAGATTTAAGTTTCCTTTGCTGATATATACCAAAATTAAGGGCTTCACCCCTTAAACCAGCCTTAAATGTGTCCCATATAACTGTAGAATCAGCCGATTGTCGGTTATTTAAAAAAAATCCCTTATCCAACACCTCATATAATCTTTAAATTCATCATTTAAACAATGTTTGCAATCTAACGTAAAAGACCTTGGTTGAATCTGCCTCTTAAATACACATAATTCTAAGACAATAGGGGCGTGGTCGGAGGAGATTCTTGGGTATAGTTGAACAGAAGCACCTTCTAATAAAGAAAAGGGCGCAAAAAAAATAATCCAATCTGACTAGCTTTTTGTGTGGATATGACTATAAACCCTGGTTCGAACTTTTTCAAGATCCCCACACATCAACTAGTCCATGGTCCTTAACTAGATTACAAAGTGCTTTGAATATCCACCCTTTATACTTATAAGGACCCTCCTCTATTGCTAAATTTAACGAATTAATATTATTATCCCCATATATTATCAAAGATTGCGCCCATGAGGCCAATTCCATATTCAGTTCAACAAGGGTTTTAACCTCATCAACATTTGAGCCATATATGGTACACACTGTAAACTTACTCCCCCCTAGACAACATTTGATTATGACCCATCGATCCTTTTTATCATATAAAGTCCGTATGATAGTAAATACGTTTGGTTTAACTAAAATAGCAACCCCCTTGTCATACAAGATTGCTGAGAGGCCGAGACCAATGAAAATCCCAATTCTTTCAATATATTCCGTTTAACCCAAGGTATATATGTTTCTTGAGTACAGACCATATCTGGCTGCATAAACCGAAGTTCTGCTGCAACTTTTTCCCACTTTGTCTAATTGTTAAGACCAGACACATTCAATGAACATATTCTTATCCCTTTATTTAGCATTGTGATAAGAGACCGATAACGCTTCAAGCTACACCTAGCTTACCGGAGAACATCTTGTAATAGCTACCACAGAAACCAAAAAATTGGATTTGAAAGCAACTCATAATTTTAATCTTTAACAATTTTAATTGTTCACTTGTTACCGTGGAATTTTCCCCCCTTTCACCCCCTCAGTGACCCCCATTCCTCCCACCCTTGGTGGCCCCCTAGCACTCCCCCTACCCTCAACCCACCCCCTCTTTAACAGGGCTTTAGGACTCCTCGTCCTGTAGATGCGAGCTTGCCCTCAGCCCCCTGCCTTTGCCTATGGGTCTCAATCTCCATAAAAGATAATCACCCAAAAAAAAAGAGAGGGTTAGAAGAGAACACGCGGCACAGATCTGACAGCACAGATCAAATCTAGCTAAATAGAGCTTAAATATTCTTTAGCAGGACCAATACAGGTAAAGAAGCGAGAACTTTCTTTGTGAATTACTTTCAACTTAGCAGGAATCAATAAAAATGCTTGAGCCTCTTTAGATTGAAATTCTGAAATCAGCTGCGATACTGCCAACGGAGCTCAACAGAGCGTTGACATTGATCTGGACGCACGAAAAACTCGAAATCGCCCTGCTTCTTTTCTCGTCTAGTTGTGCCCGCAAAAGGACTTCCTCTCAAGCAAGAAAACTATTAGAAGACACCAAAATAGCTCTGGGTTTTGAATCTTGCTGGCCAGGTCTCGCTCGGATGTTAAATGGAAATCTGTGAACCCACTCAACCCCCCTAACCCAATCCCATTTCGTCACCTCGGGGAAGGCTTTTTTAAATAGATCTATAATAAATCCTCAAGGATCTGACCTCTCCTTACCCTCTGGTATCTGGAGAACCCTCAAATTATTTTTACGAGACCGATTTTCAATGTCAGCTAGTTTCAACATAGTGTCCTCCTTGGTCGCCATATATACATCAGTGGTAGTCTTATGTTGAGCTAGTTCATCCTCTAAAGTAGATATCCGTGCATCAGCTTCATTAAATCTAGATGAAAATTCAGCATGAGGTTTTACCAAGCGTCTAACCGAGTTCTGTAGCTTCCGGCATGAGTTTTGGACCTTTAGACTCTCTTCTCGAGTCTCGTCTGGATGTGACATGATGGATCGATAGATCAAAGCTAGGGAGATTTCCTCTCCCTCAACCTCTGACGGATGACTCTCCTGATTCGAAGATTTTACTGAATTCCCTTTTTTTCCATTCAGATCAAGCTTCCTAACAATATGGGAGTGGCCATCTCCCTGTTCTTCCATATCTAAACTACTATGGTCACTTCCATCCCCCATACTCAACTGAGCTGAGTACTGTACAGCAACATCCTCACATGAAGACAGCGACTGTTCCGACAGAGAAAAAAATCAGCTGAGTCAGTTTCTGGAGCCAATATATGTTGTTCTTGGCCCCCTAGGATAGCCCCACCAGGGTTAAGATCATCGCTATGCGTAGTACTTTCAGCAGCTGCACTTGAAACATTATCCACTGCATTGACCTTGCCTTTCCCCATTAGTGAGGATGCAAGATTCAATTGAGTATTCACCATATTACCAAACTCATCCGACTCAGTAGGTAAAAAAACAGGATTAGCCACAACAGCTACAGCAGCCACATCAGAGTCGCTTACTAGACCATTAGTCAGATCAACCAAGTCTGCAGGGTTAGTTGGCGCCTCTGTAGCTTTGTCTCCCCGGTGTTGTTTCTCTTTATCTTTAACAGCCAGGTTTTGATTCCCTTTAGCTCTGGTCACAATTGTTGCAGAATCCTTTGAGTTAATTAAATTTCCACTGCTAGTGCCTCCCTGCAAAGTCTTTCTCACCTGCCCTGCTCCCGGTGCTCCATCGACACCTTCCAAGGACTCTCCTTCCTGCCCGCGGTTTTTACCGCGTCTCCCTTTCAGCGGCATCTCCTCTCGCAGCTTCAAGCTCCCGGCAGAGTCAAGCAACACAGAACAGGTGAGTCGATCCCCAGTGAGCAGCAAAGCCCACCGAGTCTGGCTCCAAAATTGCCGCCACGTAACCGAGACCAAGAGCAGCCACAGCATCGAATTTCTAACAAGCAGATTAATCCACAAAATTCCGCAGCCACAGTAAGTGAAAATGCGGCGGGCAGCAGGGCAGCGGTGAATTTCGAGCAAGCAGATAATTCCACAAGTGTCCGGGGCCGCAGTAAGTGAAAAAGCGGCAGGCAGCAGGGCAGCGGTGAATAGTACTGGGTAGCTTCAGTCCGTAGCATAACAGTCAAACCCTAACAGGAATCCTGTCCATTCGCCAAAATCCAAAAAGCAGAAAGCATAGGGTTTGGTTCTGGATTCATGGCTGCATTAAAGGCCCTCTATAAGGCACCAACTGCTAAAAGATCTGCTATGGGTTTGGAATCTGACGTTATAAGTATTACCCGTGGTATGATGCAAGGTTGCCCCCGCTCCCCTCTTTTGTTTGCCCTTTATATAAATTATTTTGTTGAACAATTAGGTAATAACCCATGTGTAAAACCTTTTTCTGTGCTGGATTATCAATTCTCTGTATTTGCTTATGCAGATGATATTGCTGTAACTTCTTCAGATCCTTCCTTATCTGGTTACAAATTGAATGTTGCTATAACACAAATTTTGTGTTCAGATAGCATCATTTGGCTAGATGCCAGGGTAGTTAAAGAGGTGACGTATTTGGGTATAAAAATAAGGGCTTCGATGCATGAGGTTATTGAAGTAAATTGGAATTCCTTATTACACAACATCAGGGAATCCTTAGATAGATGGGGGCGTTTGCACTTTACGTTAATTGGACGGAGTAATATCATCAAAAT
This sequence comes from Lissotriton helveticus, assembly GCF_964261635.1. Lineage (NCBI taxonomy): Eukaryota > Metazoa > Chordata > Amphibia > Caudata > Salamandridae > Lissotriton > Lissotriton helveticus. The sequence continues at coordinate 891,380,137 of NC_136071.1, read as the reverse complement.
GAATATTTTACCTAAAGTTTTATACTTATTTCGCTCAATTCCATTGGAAGATACTACTACTCAGTTACAACACCTTCAATCAATATGTGGAAAGTTCATATGGGCCCCTGGGAAACCAAGACGCGCTATGCGGTTTATGACTTTACCAGTGATTACAGGGGGGCTATATATACCCGATTACTTTGTATTTTATACTTGTTTTTTGTTAAGGATGCGGGTTTTACTAACTGGGGAGGGTGCTAGGAGTATAGCTGAGACACCGACAATCTTTGAGATAATCTTGGGTCCTATTGCTAGACAGTATCTGTTTAGAGAAAGGGGAGCTATTATAAACGTACTCGATTTAAGACATTAGAAAGTGCTTTTTAAAGTATGGAAAAGAATTCAAAGATTTGAATCACTGGAGAAAATATCATACTATACACCGCTGAATGCGGTAAAGGTTTTACCGCTTATTTTTTGCGATAATATTGTAAATAGTTGGAGAAAGAAAGGAGTCAAGAAATTGGGGCATTTATTTTCCACTGGGGGTGTGTTCAAGTCTTTTGAAGAATTGGCTAAACACTTTGATTTGCCTAGATCGCAGTTTTTTAAATTTCTTCAAATTAGTGATTTTTTGCACAAAAAAAGTGGTCCTAGCTTTTACATCTTTTATTGAGATGGTTAGACATCAGGAAAAGATTGGGGTGATTTATCATTCATTATTGTCATATAATGTTGACGATCTTGAAAAGTATAATGAGAAATGGTCAACAATTTTGGGCGAGCAAAATATATCCATCCAGAAGATATTAGTTAACGCTAAGGAAGTACTAATGTCGGACAATTTGAAAGTACAGGTTTTTAAAACAACATTTGACTTGTATTACACCCCCGCTCGAATGTCGAAATGGGGGGTGGAGTTTGATGGAAGATGTTTCCGATGTGAGGGTGAGAATGCAGACAGTTTACATGTTTTCTTTAGCTGTAGGAAGCTATCTAAATTTATTTCCGATATAGAGAAATTCTTATCTACAATTATTGGCCTGAAGAGAATTTCCCCAACAATTATGTTAGTAGGGATGGAATTTATTGATATTCATGAGAATTTAATGTATAGGCATCGCCATTTGATATTCATTGCTATGTCTGTTGCACGTTTATTTATTGCCTCCAAATGGCTACAGAGACAACCACCAGCATTTGAGTTTTGGCGGGCTAAAATGTATAATTTGTACAAATTAGTATGGAGTTTATTTGCAGTTAATGGGGGTCAAAAACTGCAAACTGGTATAAGTATCTGGTGGGCATTTCGTGATTATTTTGACTCCTGAAGTGGAAATGATTAGAACCATATAGTTCTGTATTATTCTTTATTGTTTCCTTGTTACTGTGGAGCAATAAAATAAAAATAAAATAAAAAAACTATCCTTTCAAGCCTGGTGGTATGCAGTCTTTTATAATCATATACTGGATACCGATTTTGTTCACCCTATTTATTTAGCTACCAAACGCTTTAATTTATGTTAACCTGATATATTGAGGCCAGCGCTAAGTGCTCTTTCTCCCAAACTCCTATTCAGCAAGAAGTTGCCCAACCTCCGTGACATTCCTCAACTTAGTAACACAGTATTGTACATCTGTCAATGTCATTTTTGTATATTTTATAGAGAAAACAGTATTGTATGAATTATATTACTATTATTTTGCTTCGGCATTCTGCCCCAGTCGTGTATACCTGACATCTTTACTTGAACAAGTTCACTTTAAAGCGTAAACGTTTAATTGTATGATTATATATTGCTTATTGTGTTATTGTATATTTCTACTCTTTTTTTCTTCAATAGAATTACCTTTGAACCTTGAAATGATAGAGGGAATTTGGAATTTCACACCCATTTCTCCTGGTTATTCCTCATTTCTCCCCAGTAATTCAACCAGATATTTCAGCAGTTCCAGATGAAATCAAATGCATTCTCAGTAATCCCTCAATCTCACAACTGTAGCCACATTCATAATAAGGATGTAGATAAATAAGAGCTCTCCGTGTGTAATATTCTATGTTTACAAAATGATGCAAATTCATTTCCTACCCATATATTAATTGCTGTGAAAGGTGCTATGCAATATACCCCGAAAATGACCCCAAGCATGATGAATCTGAATTATTCATGTTCAACATTGCCTTTTAGGCTACAAATAAATTGTGATACCGTGGCACCCTCCCAGGACCATGGCCGTGAAATGTTGTAGAATGAATGCTCATGATCTTTCACTGGCCTTTGCATGAAGTAAGAAGAAATTTAAATATCAAGGCAGACACATTTGAACATTGTCTGATTATAGAAGCGATAAGGGAAAACGTCTGAGCTTCTGGAAAGCTAAATGTTTGTTTTGTAAAACAATTTTTTTTTTTTTGAGGCGCTGCCGGGCTCTCACGAATATAAAAAACAGAAATGTTGGCTGAAAGCAAAAATATGTTTTTGGCCTAAGAGCTCATGCTTTTCACCTGACTATGAAATGAGCTACTTAGTCTGAATGCGCTCTTTGTGAAAGGACAGAAAGCCATCACTAACACTGAAAATAGCCAGTGGCTGAAGTGGACTGATCCATTGTTATTTGCTATAGTGGTTGGAATAAAAATATAAATGGCACAACTATGGACCAATGGATGAAGAGGACTGGCTGAAATCCCTCAACAGTAAGTATTGTTTACATATATAATGTTAGTTAAATTAAAACGTCTTGGCCTACACCAGGCCTAACAACTGAGCAAGGAAGAAAACAGCATTCTACTTTGCAGACAGGAGATCTAGCATAAAGACAAAACCATTTGTTCCTCTGCCTGAAATGCTTTAGAGTTTGTGGAGCAGAATATCTATTTTTGTAATTATTTTCACCCTAGGTGACTATGTTGAGTGGGGCGATTAGTTCCTGTAATGATAATCAAATGACTACCATAGGCTAGGGGGCTCTGCAGACCAATCATGGATTGGACTTCAATCATAAATCTAGCAGATATTAATTGACTTTTTGATTGTAACAGATTATGCATACTAACATGAGAAAATACTTTTTATGGGAGAATGTGACATCTTAACTGGTGAGTGCCCTTATTAGGGCTCTCTTTACTTCCCTAAGCTTTCCTGTAGTGAAATGTTTCAATGTATGTAAGCTTGATTTTGAATCTATAGTCATGCCTTGACACCAACACAATACATTTGCTAAAGGAGCAATTACATTTATATTTAGAATAAAGTAAGATGCTTTAGATGAGCTGCTGGGCTTATTCCACCATGACATACTTGATTTTACATTAATCAGAAGGTGGTTTTATTACTGCCTGATATTTCCCTTCTTGTTTGCTTTATTTCTTTGCTCTGAGTGTGGGTTTATTTCATGAATGTATGTTCGGCCACTAGCATATGTTTACAGCATTAAATATATACAAAGAATTCCTAAATGTATTTACAACTGCAGAACTAGTAGTGAAATCTGCAGTCATAAATCCCATTCATGGGGTGGGAAGACGTAGCTTGCTGTGAAAGTTTGGGAACACCCACAAACATGTATGTTTTTGGTAGAGGTAAAGAGGAAGCTCATGTGTGTAGACAAAAAATGCATATTTGTACGGAGGCTCCAATCCCGTTGATCAGTATTCTAGGCTATCTAAAATGGCCCTGGCAAAAATGCTCATCCCAGCCCTGCTCCCAATCTCTCTCCTTATATCCATCCATCCATCCTCCCTTTCCCCTTTCCTTTCTCTCTTCTCTCTCTCTTTGATCATCTTCTATCTACCTTTCCCCCTCCATCCCTCTCTTTCTTACTCTCTTGAAGATTCCCTGTGCCTGCTAACATGAACCTCGCGGAGTTGGGGAAAGCGGCAGAGGTACCAGGAGCAGTCCAGGGCTCTCAAATCAGCCTCCAGAAATGCTAGCCTACCATGGAAATGCCCTGTGGAATAAAATACATGTCCATTCCTGGATGTCATATGACATTCTCAGAAGTACCCTTAGAAACCTGTGCCTCGAATAGCTTTCAAGGGAGTACTAGAGGGAATGATGGTGAACTGCAAACAGCAGCAAATCTGTACCTATTCCTAGGAGTATATTTTTGGTTCTTTTCCATTATGTAAAAGGTGGGACGTCATAATGTGGTGGATACTCAGTTCTCAGTCCTACGATGAGGGCCATAGAAGAAGACAAAGAATAGATACGTATGCTGCAAAAGCGAACTGGAATGCCTCTGTCTTACCTGTCCCACATGAAAGGGCCAGGAATGTGTATGATTGATTGTGAATATAGAATTAATGTAAATGAATGGTAAAAGGGGCATAAATGACCACTCCCTGGATCTCGGGAAAAAAAATAGAAAAGGTACACCTAGAGGGGTCCTATTTCATGAGTGCAGATTTACAACTGTTTGGAACTCACAAATCTGTTCCATTTATCACCATGTTACTTAAAACCGATCAGATCCAGATTTCTAGGTATTACCCAGGGAAGGTACAGTGAATTCCACTTTCTAATGCAGAGAAAGGACTTGTGTGAATGTTGGGCTAGAACTTTTTCTTTTTTAATCTCCAAGACGAAAATATGTTTGTTTTTTTTAAATAAATTCCCATAAACTCCCACCATTTATTTTTGGATGCTCTATTTCCTTTTCCACTATCGCAAAAGATTTCCTCCTACCCTTATCAGAAGTAAAACTCCAACTATTTCCAAGGTCAGAGAAGTTTGCGAACGCCCAACAGTTGGAGAGGTTTGTGGGTGGTCACAAGCCTTCGAGCATTTCCCTTCTGAAACACCTATTCCCTGCCCGTAAGAATAGACTTATTTATGCTGAAACGTCTGTCTGAGTAAATTGGGTAAATTGCAAAAGTTAGTTTGCACAATTTAATAGAAACTATTTGAGCATGTAAATCACTCTTTTATGTGCAAATTGCTTTGTGAATGAGGCCTGTGGTCATTGGTGCCAAAACAAACTTCAAAATAACAAAAATTGGGAAGCCAATAGGTCTGGCACTGGATGACAGCCTTTGGGCTTTGTCATTGCTTGCCTTGACCTTCTACTTCTTTGCTAATGTAATAGAAAAAATGAAAATGATTGGCTGAAAGCAAAAATATTTTTGGGGTCTCAAAAAACATTGCCAGTTTCTGTCAATGAAGGGAACTACTTCTATGCAGACTTTCTCCTTGTGGAAGAGCACAATGCTGTCACTCACAGTGAAGTTAGTAAATGGCAGAAGTGGGCTGGCCCATTGCCCTATCCCATTTGTTGTAGTGGATGGAAGAAAATTGTGAATAATGCAACGGAAAAAAGAATGAAGACACCATGTTTGAAACCTCTATTAATATGCATATTAAATGTATACAATTTTGGTAAAGTCAACTCTTGGTTAACGGCCAGACCAAAAAATGACATACATCTGAGCAAAAAGTCTTAGTTATTTTAAATAATTCAATTATAAGGAATGAGTTAAAAAACATTGACTTGCCTACTATATTAGAATTGCACTTTTAAAATATGTTTAAACTGCTGCAGAAATGTTTTCACATAGGAACAATTACATAGCTTTAAACATGTAAAAGAATCCCTTAAAATGCATTTTACCTTTGGTAAAAGAATGTTTTCACATAGAAAAATATAAATATGCTTGTTTAAATGTATATGAAAATAATGTACAAGAACATGTCTGTACTAGGCTAACATTCTTAAATGTGCCCCTTAGTTTAGGCCCAAGCCTTTTCTTTCAACTCTTGCTCACGGCTAAAAAGATGTTTATTTAGGGCATTTTACCTAGCACCAGCATCTTGCCAAACAATGTGGTGACTTCAAGCTTATGTTTCCTTAGCTTCATCACACCAGATTAAATCATTCATAGAACAATTAACCATTCTGTAATACATAATTAAAGCCTTAACCGGGCGTTCTGAAGTGTGGGGGGGGCTTCGTCGGCCGTTGGCCGATGGCAGCTCTAGGGCGGTAGTGCTGCCGTCGGGCGTTGGCCGACGCCAGCACGCAAGGGGTTAATAGACTATTAGAATAAACAACAATTGAAATATGCTTAGCTACAACATCATTGATATATGGTTGTGAGATGGTAAAAGGCATGAGGTACGATTGGCCTTTTTGTTGAAAAAAGTGGAACAAAAGAACCACTGACAGTAGCTGCACAACTTGTGTAAGTACTCATCCTTTGATTTGGTCCTGAAGAAAGCCCCATAGACCCGGCTGGGCACAGTGGGGCTGAAACATCTCGGCCTGATTTTATCCAACAGTATAGAGGATCTAGTAACCTGATCCATATCTACACACCAGCATTTTTATTGATCCTGAATCATTTTTTTTAAATAAATTGATTAACCTGAGATGACGCAGAGATTTTTAATTCACATTCTCCTTTTTTTGAGCACTTAAAGACACTATATCTGGACACTACCTCATATCCAGTGGTTACCTCCGGGTGGAGGTGAGCATACAACAAAGAAAGACCCGATGATGATGCACGAACGCAACGTAATTGGTGGAGAACTAAGATATACCACCTACCAACTACGTGCGTGTATGAGGGTTTTTTATTAAGAGAACAAGAAAAACCTTGGAAACGTAGTTACAATTAGTCCATTCTCCCCATCTTGATTTCCCCACAACTCAGCCCCCTAAAAACGACTCTGATCCCACCCCACTCCCTGAGCCCTAAAACAAGCCTCCACCCCTAAAACCTAACCTCACCTAACCCCACCGCAGCACAACTGCCCCATCAGCCTTAAACCTGCCCCTTTCCTGTCCCCTTCCCTGAGCCCAAAAACTCCTGAGCCCCAGCCCTGAAAACTACCCTGACCACTCTACCCCAAAAACGACCCCAACCCAAATAATCTACCCCCACCTCCATCCTCTGCCCTGAGCCCTAAAACTACCGACCCACCTTCCTCCCTGTAAACTACCCTGACCCTCTCGCAGCCCTGAAAAGTACTCGACAACCCCTACAAACTACCCCTCACCCCTCAAAACCCAACTTACCTCTCTGCCTCTCCAACTTGTCTCGATCCTTCCTCTTCCTGGTTCCTACTCTTCCATCCGGCAGCAGCAGCAACTAGACCACATATATCCCTTAACCACGCAAAAGCATGGTTAAGGCATATTTGTGGTTTAACAATAAAGTGAAGAACTGTCGCACTCCTGAGTGAGCAGTCAGGTGAGATTTCTTCCAAAGTTAACAAAGGTAAGGTGCTGGAGATTATCACCTCCTGTTCATAAAGGTGAGAGACTAGAAAAAAACAAAAAGACCCTTCCTCGGGAAGGGTGACGATCTGAAGCACTCCGAAACGATGAGGATCGTTTTTCAAAAAGTTCAAACCAAAGGTGTAGTGTCTTAAATGATCAGGCTTTATTCCTAAGTTTCAATCAATCATATTACGTCATATGAAAGTGTTTATTCCACATTTAAACATTCCAAAGATGTGCAAGCATCTTGACGGGTATCCAAAGGGTTTAGCACGTCACCACAATGTAAATATATCCCCAATACATTTCGGGTGGGTGCCCTTCTTCAGGGAGAATTTACTGCAAGGAATGAAAACAAGCAATGTGTTCGAAATCCAAGCTTGGGCAAAATGCGTTAAAGAATAAAAGAAGAGCAGGAATAAAAAAGTGTCGGAATTCTGAACACGACAATGGTGCAAAAGAAAGAAACATGCAATCATGAGTCAAGGGTGTCAGCTGTAAAAAAATGGGTTTTGGGGGTGCCATGCCGAGAAATAAAGATAGAACGTGTATGCAAAATCGTGCGTACACTGAAGGTTGAGCAAAATAGTACCGGATAAGGTGCCGGTAGTGTGGGGGTATGTGTCGAACAGTTACGAGTCTAGAACGAGGTTTATACTTCAAGGTGGGTGCAAAAGAGTGGCTACAATACCGGTGGGAGCAGAGTGCTGAGGTGCATGCTGGTAACTTTACAAGCAGAGAACGTCAGGGTGAAGTGGCGGTGCCGATGGTATCCACATGCAACCCGTAAACTCTGAAAAGTCAAAGAGCGTAAAGCATCTAAAAGGTGACTGAGAGTGAAAGTTAGCACTCCTGGTCTCAACGTTCCTGTGGGCTCCAACCCGAGGTCGAACAGAAACGTGCCGGTGATTCGAAAAACGCCAACTGAAGGATGGCGTGCTGGGTGGTGACATCGGAAATAATAAGCTGTGCACCGGAAGTGTAAAACGGCGTAGAGTGAAAAAATGGAAAACAGACTACCCGAGTCACAGGTGGACGTACCAATGCGAAAAAAGACTAAAGGAAATGTGTCATCAAAGTAGTTAACAAATTAGTTGAGGAACAAAAATATTGAACAATAGGAAAAATGCCACACAAGGGCAAGAAATGAACAGGGAACAGAAATACGTAGAGAAACGGAAAACGTGGAAAATGGAGACAGCAGGAAAGGTGGTAAAAAGTAACAACTAAGAAGGAGATGAAGGTAGACTAAGAGAAAAGAATAGAAAGAACAATGGGGTGTTATAAAGGTGTAGGGTGTGAATAGCAACACTACTGGTCACAGTAGGAGAGAAGGGTGGAATGTCAAAGAAGTGTCCAAAATCAAAAACACTGGTACATTTGCAGAGTGAACGTGTGGTGTGACACAATGTTATATAGTCTTTATTGCTTGATTAATTAAAATCATTGCAATCACAACATCTTAATTCACCAAAATAAAACACAGCATCTTAAATCACCAAAGTAAAAACACATTTACATTTAAAACAAGAGATCTTCTCTTCACATAATACAAAAACAAATCCCATAAATTCATTTTAAAACCTTATTAATAAGCCCAAATCTGGCCTTACTTAATACAGTTTAATGTGACGGTGAGCTCTGCATACTATTTTCATGAACATCACAAAGGAATATTATCAACCAATAAGCGTTCCTTTCCCATCCTTTCAAAAGTGCTAATGTGCAAAAGTGCATCCGTTTGCTGCGATGGTAACCCGGCTGTTATTACATTTCAAATGAATACCATTGTAGCAAAAATATTTAATTAATGAAATTTAAAAACCGTTAAAATTAATTGCTACAAGCACATAGAATTAGAGTGAATCTACCCTATATTAAACCTTTTTCAACTGCCATTAAAAATTTTACCAGTTGACATAGTAATGGAACTGATTCACCGGATAATGACATGATTAATGCCTGACGTGCAGATCTCACACCACTCATCAGAAAATAAGGTCTAAAAAAAAAGTCTAAGATTAATCAACTTCGGGCATACACATATTATATGTACAAGAGTTTCCTGTGGCCATCCACAGAATCTACATTTAGAATCCGGCCACTGTTTGATCCAAGAATGGAAGCCCTTCTTTGTTGGATTTATAACCATACGTAGCCTTAAAAATATTTTTTTAAACATTACAGAAAAAAAACATTTAAATATGGCTGAACATGCGGAGATTGACATGAATTGATTTTCTCAGCTAAAGCAATTTTATCCAATTTAAACGATTCAGCTTTGATATGCTTCTTTAAAATTAGTTTATAATTAAGCATTTTCAGAGCTGACAGTTCAATTTGGAGACTGATATCTCGTAAGGATGCTAAAATATAGGCTCTCCATTTTACAGTGTAGGCAGATTGATCAATTTCTTGCCAACAGATATTCCCCAAAGATGCAGGGGCTGATATTGATAATACAGCCATACATTTTAGGAAAGATCCTTTTGATACCAAAGACGGTCTTTGGAGACCAAATTGCAATCTAATTGCTGCTTGACACACTGACCTGGCAATTCCAAAGGTTGCTTTAAAGACCTTAACAATCAGTAAATCAAGCACCTTCGCATCTTTTCCTCTAGTATTTGGAGAACCATAAATGAGGCTAGGTTGTAACTTGGCTTTGAATACTTTTAGAATAAACTCATACGATTGACAGTTCAGTGATTTCTTTAAACATTTAAAAGTATAGATCAAAGTCACAGTCTTGGCCCTTAAATCTTTAAGATGAAATTTAAAAGACACATGATTATCAAATATTGCCCCTAAATATCTATACATCTTAACCATATCAATTGTGCCTGCTCTGGCTTTCCAGGAATTTAACTTCTGTTTAACTACACCAATTTTCATCACTTTTGTTTTTTCAATGTTCAGTTCAAGGCCATTCTGCTGTATATAACCATCAAAGGCAGTAATAAGTCTTTGTAGGCCGATGAGGGTATGGCTCACAAGAATCGTATCATCAGCATACTGGAGGTAGCTAATTGGCATTCCCCCTATCCTAGGAACATGCCCATTAACAACATCCAAGTGCTGTGAAACGTCTGATAGAAATAAATTAAATAAGCAGGGAGCAAGAACACAGCCCTGCTTTAGGCCATTATATGTTCTAATCCTCCTTGTTAAGCAATTACCCTCCCATATCTTAACTTGAACCAAAGTGTTAGTATACAGAAGCATAATAGCCTTCAACAATTTCATTGGAATTCCCAGATCTGACAATTTTTCCCATAATTAGTTTCGAGGCACGGAGTCGAAGGCTGCCTTAAGATCAATTTGGCTCCTGGATGGCCAACCAGCACTGGCTACACTGGCTTCCTGGTGGCACTGACTGATGTTTTGCCCACTTGCCCTATATGCCTTAAAAATCCACCAGTTCCCACCTACGTAGCCTTCTGGTTTCTTGACCTAAAGGTCAAGCTTTTCTGAAGCTTCCTTACGGTTGACCAATGGGCCGCAAGTTTGCTAGTTATTTTTGTGGCTTCAGGAGCACGGTTTGCTTTGTATTTCTTAACACGAATGCAAGTCTGCCTTCCACCTTGCTTCTGCATCCTGTATTTCCTACCTATTGAAGGAAGCCCACTCATACAATCAGAAAAATTGGTCAGAGTATCATTAGCAACTGTCCATACGTTAAACCCTTGTCTGAAAAGTTATTTGTATGTAGTAAGGTATATCCTTTATCACTTTACCTAACCCTATTTATGGTGCCTTTCCAACTACAGTTAACTGGCATTGTAAACAAAGCTTTGATTTCCGATATGTCCTCTTCAAAGACATTTAGATGTTGGAAGACCAAAGGCCATGCCCTTTGAGCTATGCAGTACTGAATGAGTATGCTAGGCATAGACAAAGATCGAAGCGAATACTTAAGGGTAAAGGGTAGTGTGGCAAATATACAGCTAGACCATGTTTTGCATTATGAAAGTCATGCTCAAGGGAGTTCCAGGGGTGGTAGCGCTAATCACATGTCAACTGAGTATAGCCCTGCTCGACAAACACTCAGCTTAGCGTCCCCATCCCAAGAACCTGGTGACATTGGCTTCAGCCATATGAAGTGTGCTCTGGTTAGAGTGCCAGGACTCTGGCCAGGCCTTCGTTCTCAGCCCCAGAATTCCTATACTCAAATCCTAGGTGCTTGCCCTTTGGCAATGCGTAGCATATCCCTGGCCAGGCCATGCACGGAGAAACAATTTCTACAGAATCAGCAGCCTTCAGAAACTGGAATAAGGATGGGCCTTCACCTAGGCCTTGCACTTAGAGCCTCTGCCCACAGTATCTAAGAGGCACAGTCTTTGGAGTGCAGCATCTATAGGTCAGTGCTTTGGGGCTGCTGCCAACCATCTTGAAAACCAGCACTACAACCTAGCTGATTCCTAGGCAGTCACTGTGCTCCAACCTTGACCCTGGAGCAAACCTCCAGCTTAGAATGCTTAGAAAGCTCTATCAGTGGTGAAGGTAGAATGGTGTAAATGTAAATGTAAATGTAGAGGTACTTGTATAGCGCACGACTACCCGGAGGCATCTCGGCGCTTGTATGAATACCGCTGAGGAACCTTTCCTGGCCTTTCCCTGTGAAGTGTCCACTCCTGGGCACCCCCAAGGTGAAGCCAGGCATCCTAGCATTGTTGGGGCCCTTGTGGAGATTAAGCAAGCTATTGCCCAGAGTTGCAGATTGGGACCCATGAATAGAATAGGCACCGAGGCGAGAATTATCAGGTCCGAGGAAATTGAGCCCAAGACCCGCCGAGGCGGGAATTGAACCCTGGTCCCGGGCCAGACTTCTGCATCAGGGTCTGCCGCTCTAACCATTGAGCCACACTTCCCCATGCCCAATGGCCCACGCAGACCCTGGTGCAATGTATCCCTAATCTTGCATGCGTGACCTCCCACCGAGATAAATAGCATTTATAGAAAAAAAATACTTTGTTGAACCTTTATCCTCTGAATTCGTTCAGTGCTCACACTTTGGGGCATATTTATTAAGGGTTTAGGCTGGTGGTAAGTCACTTAAAGTGATGTAACACAGCTCAATCTCTTGCTAAGTGATTAGTGGTGCCACTTTTTGATTTGAGCTGATTTGTGTCATTTGCATCGATGGGCCAATAAGTGGGTATAACTTTCATGTTGCCAGGCATGCATCCATAGTATTTGGTGCAAAGCCAAATCTACTATAGGATTCAGACTGAGCTTTACGTCAAAAAATAGCAACACTTTGAAACAGGCTCTTACTCAGAGACATGTTTTATTTCGTCAAACATTTCTCCACACTTTCCTCTAGAGGCGCAGGGGCCCTTTAGCAGAGAGAAGAGGGGCATGTGACAGCTACCTCCAGAAGCTACTCTGTTGCCATAGATCTGTTAAAGAGCTGCAGCCTGTAAACAGGACCATTCCTTTCAGGATTGCTGCCTGTGGAAGGCTTAAAGAGTCCTGGTGGGAAGAAGGAAGGGAGTGCTGATGCCTTCATCGAAATACATTTACATACATTTACTTTAATTACTGGAATCAAAGTGCAACAGGAAGTTTCTGTGAAGAAAATAACAAAAATCACAACTTCTCACATCATTGCATCAGAATTGGTAGACCGTAAATGCACAGGGGGAACGATGCAATTTATTTTTTTGTCACCTGTCCTTGGGGCTAAGAATTCCGCATCATTGTAGATATTAATACAATTCACCTCCATTCATAAATATAATTTATTTACATTTCCTTTATTTTGTAAAGAGGAAAAGGTAATTATTTGTCTCTCTATTCTGGGTTTGAAAGTTGTGAAATGAGACTCACGCAGCTGTGATTTGTGAATGTATGCATTTCCGTCCAAAAAGTGTTATTGAAAGTTTTCAATCTTTCCTTTAATGAAAGAGCTTTCTTTCCCACAGGCATAGAACAGGAAGCATCCGTTTGAAGGGAATTGTCATGTAACCCGAAGACCACGTTGAAACAGCCTACTAAATTCTTCACTGTAAAGGGTTCTACTTGCCTACAGCAATCTCAGAGAGTCCCCTGTGCTTTTAAAATGGAGGAATTCGAAGAAACTATACACGCTGATTATTTCAGTTTAAAACTGCCCTTGTACCTTTGATGTACAGACAATGCTACTCCATAGAGGCTTTAAAAGTTTCCAGGGTTGATAAGTTCTATCCGCCCCAAGTTTGATTTTTTTTATATCACTCCGCACCTGTATTCAGAGTTCTACAACTCAATGCGTCAGCACAGTATCTGCAGTAATATATATTCCTTTCATCAGGGCATTGAGCTCTAATAAATAATTGAATACATTCTTTAAAAAAATATATTATTAATTAACTCAAAGTAGAGATAGAGAGGAGAAGCTTGCAAAGGGATGTTCAGTGATATTGTGTGGAACAGTGATGGGCTCCAGGCTTCACTTCTTGGTACTGCTTGTTCTCCACCTACTTCTCACCCAAACATACACTCTTTCACAGCACCATTATAAATAAGAAAATATTACTCAATAAAGACAGACGCCAGGTTAGGGCTTAAACCAGCTGTATTTTGATACATAATATCTGTTATCACTAATGGCCTTATTTTGAGTTTGGACTTACTTTGGGTTCAGTTTCAGTTTATAAACTTTATTCGACAGTTTTAAAAAAACGTCATAAAAGTACACAAGATAAAATCGTACAAATATCAAATATCATAATGCAAGAACAGTACGTATCATCATATGATGTTTCAAGGACATACAAAGGTCAGTAAATGGGGAACACAATAAAACAACTAAAAAACCATACTCTTCCTTAGAGCAACAGATTTCAGGATAAAGGTTGCCGTAAAAAAACACAAATCCGGGCTAGCAAGCGAAAATAACAGTTTCATGGCATTTGAAGTAGAGAACACAGAGTATTTTTTAAACAACGGTTTCAGGTAAACAATTCGTAGGGCTTTATAGAGGGGGCAAATTAACATGAAATGAAGGGTACTTTGTTTGGTCAGTCCATCACATGGACAAGCAGAGGTTGGATAATTTTTCATCTTTGGGAAGGCCACAAGATTGTGGACAATACCAAGTCTAAGTCTGGATAGTACGAATTGGTGGGATTGTCTATAGATTATTTTAAGGTAGGTCGGCAAACCAAGACCATCATTTACATTGGAAAAATAGAAAGCATGGGTTGAATAGTTACGTGTTTCTGCTTTCCGTTTACCGAGTTTTACCCTCATGAATTCTTCTTTCAACCCCTTTTTAGATAAAGAAGTTGCAATCTCGGGATCTTTACGTACATCCAAATGTAAGAGTTCCTTAAAAGTACTAATCACATACTTTATCCATGGTATATTCGCAAATTTATCCAGAACCAAACTATCTTTGATAATGCACTTTGTGAAACTCGTTTCATCCTTCAGCCAAATAGACCTCCAAACCAGGAGGGGTCTCAATTCAATTAGATCGGCTATATGGTCCAACCTTAGTTCCTCGTGGGCCAGATAGTTGGATGCCGTAGGGGGTAGACAAAGTAGCCGTTTCAGAAACAAATTTTCCAATATTTGCAAGTCTTTGTTAGATCCGTACCCCCATACCCCCGATCCATAGAGCGCTATAGATAAACATCGGTGTCTATAAATATTTAGCATTGCAGGAATCCTGCGGCTGCCCAATTTATTGGCAAAGCGAAAGACGCCTAAAGAAGCCTTCCCCATCCTGGCTTTTATGTTAGTGTGTTCAGGTACCCATGAGCCCTGGCTATTAAAAGTAATGCCCAGATAACAAAAATTATCTACGGCCTCGATTCTGTTATTTTTAAAATAGAAAGACTTATGGTAATTCGCCTTTTTGCCACAGACCATTGTAAATGTTTTGGTGTTATTAATTTTAAGTTTTTTACCCTGAATGAAGTCATAAAAACAATTCATTAGCCGCTGCAGGCCAATTGGAGTTCTGGATAATAAAACAGTGTCGTCCGCGTATAACAACACTGGAATTGGTTGGCCCCCTGCTTGTGGTGCATCAGCCTGGACCTGTTTTAATTCATGTTCCATGGAGTTAATAAAAAGAGAGAAAAGCAGGGGGGCCAGTACGCACCCCTGCCTAATGCCTGATTTTACCTTAATCTTGCTCGTACACTCTCCAGCTGGACCATATCGAATCTGTGTGGACAAATTGGAGTATAACCTAGCTAGGAAATGGATAATAGCCGGGGGTGCCCCCATATCAAGAAGGGTTGTCCACAACAGGGAATGATTCACCAGATCGAAGGCGCTAGAGAGGTCCGCAAAACAAAGGAATAGGGAGCCAGATTTGGCCATAGTATATTTACCTATTAAAAGATTAAGGTTAATACATTGGTCAATGGTCCCCAAGCCCTTTCTAAAACCATATTGTGATTGTGCCAGGATATTGTTATCAGACGCCCACTCCTCCAAGCGTAACAATAATACTCGGCTCATAATTTTAAGGGAGGAGTCTAGGAGGGAAATGGGGCGATAGTTTTTGGCCTCCCCTCTATCTCCCTTCTTGTAAATCGGGATGATAATGGATTGGCTCCAAGTTGCCGGGGTGGAGAGTTCAGTGGCAGCATTGAAGACCTGGGTCAATAGGGGGCTCCAGAGGGCCAAATCGTGTTTGTATATATCTACCGGGACCCCGTCGGGTCCTGGGGCTTTCCCACCTTTACTAGATTTGATTGCCATGTCCACTTCTCGGATGGTGATTCCCAGAGGCTGCGGACGCAGCTGGGGGTTCATATGGGTTTTATCATAAGTCTCCTCTGGAGGATCGAAGATTCCTGAAAAATATTTGACCCAGCACTCTTCACTTACTAATGCGGTAAGTACTGGGAAATCATCATTCTGGAGGAATGGGGCATTAATAGTACTCCAGAACAATTTACAGTCCCGAAGGGCTGCGGCACAATCCAAGTTATCCCAGGCTTGTTCCCGGAGTTCGTTTTTCCTACGTTTGAGTTCTGTGTTATAAGTTGACCTTAAGGTTTTAACCATTTCCCTATCTCTAGGGAGATTTGACAGTGCTTGCTTAAGAGTTTTTAGCGCTGTGGTACAAGCGCGGTCAAACCAGCCAACCTTACCCCGTTTAGATGTAATCTTATTATTAGTAAAGATTCCATTAATTATAATACCAAGATCCTCAAAGTCCGTTATAATGCCCGTAAGAGGGGCATTGACTTCCAGACAGCGAAGTATCTGTTTGGAGCCGCCTACCACAACTGTGCTATGTAATTTTTCAGATTTTTCGGTACACCACTTTATCCTGGTTCCATTAGGCCTACTTGGGACGATATTGTCGACAACCCTGCCTTTGGGCATAATTTTCGGGCCCCACATAAGAATATACATAGTTAGGGCATTGTGGTCGCTCAAACAAAAATCCTTGATAATTGGTACTGTACAAAATGGCACCAAAAGGGTTGAGATCAGCAAATGGTCAATGACCGACTCAGCGTCCCTCCCTCTAAATGTTGGAACAATATTGCCCATAATGTCGAGAGCTGGTTGGTGAATAACTAAATCAAATTTTAACAGAAGACCATTAAGGGCGGTCCCATATAGGGAGTGTTGGAAATGTGCTAGGTTCTCCCCCGATTCCCCATCAAACCCACAAACTGGGGTTAGAGAGTGCGGGCATGTTCTAATGTTGAAGTCCCCTCCCCATATGATGTCATAAAATGAGTGGGGTTTGTTACAGATTTTATTTAAAAAGGCTTCCAGTTCATCCACAACCACACTAATGTTAGAGTCAAATGTATTATTGTAGTGGTTGATCAATAAGATGTTCCTGCCCTTTTTAGTTTTTAGTTCCAGAATTTGTGAATGTGTGCCCACAGTTGCATATGTACCAACAGTTATCGGGAAATCAACTGATATCAAAACAAGCAAGCCCCCTTTTGCCCTCCCCATAACAGATTCCTGGGCAACACAATTGTATGAAACAAAACCATCGACAAAAATTTCTGTAGTGGACCATGTTTCCTGTAAACATAAAATATCAAACCCAAGAATTAGTTCCCTCCACCCTAAAGCTGAAGCTTTCTGACGCCAGCCAGCTATGTTCCAGCTCACCATAGAATACCCTTGATCACTAAGGGAAGATAGCTCTTCTATGGGGGAGATCATGGTACAACCTTTATCATCAATAACCTTAACGGGTGGTGAAAAGTTGGACTCGTTTGATTTATCATGAGTTGGGGGGGTCCAAACAGGTATATTGCGGGTTATTTTATCTCTCATTGCTGGTAGGGTTTGATATTCCTCAGTGACTCCGCTATCGGTAAGGATAGTCTCGTTGGGTAGAGGGGGGACATTGGGTAGTCAGTCGACTCCTTCGAGCCCATCAAGACAACCATATCGATTATAATCCCAGAAGATGTTCTGCGGGGTCTGAAATGGGGGCAATCTGGTGTGACTTAGGCGAAAAGGCCTTCCCCTACGTTCGACCCTAGTCCACTCGTTGCTTCCATCATAGTACAGGGGGTTAGTCGGTGGTGGGAAGAAAAAGGAAACAGGGAGGGTCTGGATGGTGGAATCAGGTGACCTATTAACACCCGCACATATGTAAGATACTGTACGTGGGTCCCTAAAACTGACAGTGATACAATCTCCCTTGATAGATTTAGGGGTTTTACCGATCCATGGTACCCTCCGCACCATGATGACTTCATTGTGCAGATGTACCGGCAAGGGGCGGTTCCAATTAAGCCATTTAATAACTTGGTTTTTAAGAGAATTGAAAGTTTCGGTTTCACCCCTGGCTAATTGAGGTGCACCTGCCAGGATTACCATAAATCGGTTGGCCTCCGGTGGGAGGTTGGGCCGTCTCGTTCTTGGAGTTTTAAGATCTTCTGGTTGTGGCCCTTGGGTATCCAGAGACATAAGTGCGGGTGGGATATGCAAACCTTGAGGGGGGCCTTGGGTAGACTGTGGAGCAACTAGGCTAACCGAGCTAGAGGCTTGGGGAACGGGTTGTGTGCTTACGGTCATAGAAACAGGGATTTGTGGCACAATAGTCGGGGGAGTAATGTGGGGAGGGGGCAAACTAGGAGGAGGGCCAGAACTATTAGGCTTAGTGGAATTAGCTAGAAGTATAGCAGTTGATTTCTCTATATTGGACATTCTGAAATCAAGCCTATCTAGTTTGGCCTCTAGAGGAAAAATAATCGATTTAAGTAAGATTGCTAATTTATCCATAGACGTATCATTACTGGATGAGCTGCCTTCCCCGTTGGAATTCAGCAATAAGGGTGCTCCATCTGTTCTGGCTGTTCTAGCTATTTTAGATATCCTCCCCGTAGTTTTTCCCTTGCAGTTATATTGTCTCTTCCGTTTTTTGATGGCCCCTTCATTCCCCCCCTGGGTTATAGGGATAGTATGATTCCCACTATTAACATCGGCAGGGGATACATTTACACATTCAGATATATGGCTAGAATCAGCTATGGTGATGGAGAGATTAGATATAACAGTAGAATCTATGCTTAGCGGGGGGGCTGAGTCTGGAAGCGGGAATTACTTTGGGTTCAGTAATCTGTCGGGATGACGGAGGACATTATCCTCCGCATATTGATGGTACTCTGTCCATCAAATTTAGAGGTGACTGCCGGACCAGCTGGCATCTCTGTATATTGAAGGTAACCGCCATCACAATGACTGTGTACCCTGTGTGTCCAACTCTAAATCAGGCTCCAAATGTTGTAGTTTACATTGACGAACGTTACATTCATGGAGGGATAAACCTTAATGAACTGGGGACCAGTATTGTACGGCACAGCTCCTTGTCTGAAAGTTGAAAACAGGGCAGATCCATCACGCAGTCCCTCATATGTCACTTGTAATCATTAATCCCTGTGGTCTCCCCCATAAACTTCTGTAGTAGTTGGCGCTACCAACTGCCAAACTGTTGTACTCCCTGTCTAAGCTAACCCTTGCTAGACTGCATTTGGGCTTGGTGGGTGGGTTTTCTTTGGCAATGCGCCAAGGCCAAAGGAGGATCGCCACAACTAACAATGGCTTTTTGCAGCCTGTGGCTGAAAAGCAGTTATTTGACTGATGTCACTCAATCCTGTGAGTGTACAGGAAATGTCAAGATTGCAAGCCCCCGCCATGCTCAGACAAAATCCCCTCACGCTATATGCCAGCATCCAGGGGACAATTGTGTGGGATGGGCTTTAGGCTACATTCCCTGATATGATGTAGGAACTTGCCAAAAAGAAGTTGATTTAAAAGTGTTTTTTCATCAATAGATGCTCCCAGGATATCTAGCTTGCAGCTCTAGTGGCACCTTGCACGGTATGACCACCTTTCATAACATAACATTACATCCCACCATTCTACATTCTACGAGCTTTGGTAAGACTAGTGTTTTCTTATCTCTTCATTTCTCCCCCCCTACAAAATACAAAATGTATCAATGGGAAAAAACATCATTAACACAAGTTTAGATTAAATGCACAATACACACAATACAATACAGAGCATTCATTAGATAACATTTCAACATTTAATTAACATTTCAACAACAACAATACACATTTAAAAGGCATTCACTCCTACAATATACTAGAAATCAATAAATTCTTTAAAATACATTAAAAAACATTCATTTGTCTTAGATAACTGGCAACGTTACATATGTTCTCCAAGCTCCACCCTGAACCATCTTCTATCACGACCACACTCTGCCCACTTCAGTGATCTTGAATGGACAAGAAAATTAGCTGTCACCCTTCCTTACAATTCTACGTCATTTTATTAAAACCCAATCACCAATCTTTATATTGGTATGCCTGGTACCATTTATTCATGGTATAATACTCCTCCATCCTCTTTTGTTTTTCACAACTGCCTCCTTTGCAGTCTCATGATCAACCCATTCGCAACTGACAAGTGCATGCTTTCTAGGATCATCCTTTTTATTCTCTCTACTAGTCCATTGGCATGAGGCCTGAAAAGAGCCTGTTTCATGTACTATTCCCAATCTGGACATAAAACTCAGTATTTTCCTGGACAGAAATTGCACCCCATTGACTGAAACAATGGTTTTTGAAACGCCTTCCTTCCAAAAACCTTCTCTAGAAATTCAAATACACTTTCCATGTCTATGCATTCCACAATCGTGATAACAAACCAGTTGGTATGGTGTTAACAAGTACAATCATGTACCATTTTTCTGATCCCAATTTATCAATCGATTCATGAAAGCAATTGCAAGTTTCTTCCACAGCCTACCCGGTAATTCCAGGCACTTTAGAGGGGGTTGTCTCAACACTTTCATCTTGTCACTGCTCACATATGCATAGCAATACTTTACCACATCTATAGCACCATCCATTTTAGGCCACCAGAATGATTGCCTTACTCTTCTTTTTGTCATATTACGCCCTGGATGACCCTCATGTGCTATTCGAATGATGTGTTTACGAACGCCTGCAGGTGGATCTATCTGATTCCTTCTCACCAATTTCTCCCCACTTATACTTGCCATATCCTTTACTATTTGATACATCTCCGCTTCGTTATTCTGATACTTCTCAGTGTGCCATCCTTGCTTAAAACACTCTTTCACATCCCTGAATACCTAATCCTCCTCCACAGCAATTCTTCTCTCCTCCTCACCTAATTCCATTTCCTCAAGACTTTCCACTATTTCGCTCACAT
Source organism: Lissotriton helveticus (assembly GCF_964261635.1). NCBI lineage: Eukaryota > Metazoa > Chordata > Amphibia > Caudata > Salamandridae > Lissotriton > Lissotriton helveticus. Next base: position 891,359,251 of record NC_136071.1, on the reverse strand, counting down.
CAGTCTCATCTCCTTGTTCACACTCATCCACAGGTAGTCTCGATGAACAATCTGCGATGACATTAATCAACCCTTTCATGTATTTCATTACAAAATTATATTCCATGACTGACAACATCCATCTTGAAATTTTCAGTGTCACATTGCCTTCCAGACCCTTATCCCCTTTAAACAAATGTATCATTGGTTTATGGTGTTTTCTGTCTTCAAAGAGCAGAACCCTACACAAAATATTTAGATGCTTAATCCCCCAACAACATGGAAGGGTTTCCCTCCCTATCACTGAGTAGGATCTTTCAATACCTTGCAGATGTCTACAGGCAAATCCTACAATTCTTTCTTGTCCATCCACCATTTGTGTTAACACCACTCCAGTCCCCACATAACTACAATCTGTAGTCAAATATGTTTTTGCTGACACATGAATGTGCCCTAAAGTGGGTGCTTGCATTATTCCTTCTCCCACTTGATCAAAGGCATTCTCAGTACCTCATTTAAAAGTGACCTCTTTTTTCATCAATGCTCTAAGAGGTTCCCTCAACTCTGAAAAATTCCCTATCAATTTCGAGCATTAATCCGCTAGTCCCAAAAATAACTTCAAATGCTCTTTGTCTTCTGGTTGAGGTGCATTTCTTATTCCCTGTACAAGGCTTTTTAGGGGTTTGATACTCACCTCTGATATTTCATGACCCAAATAAGTGACCTACCTGTCTCCTCCTTAATTGATATTTTTCTGTTTTTACTATTATTCCACATTTATCAAGATGCTTCACGATTTTCTCAAATAATATGTCATGGTCCTTCTCACTCCTTCCTACAACCAGGACACCAACCTGAAAGAACTAGACCAGACATTTTCCAGTCCACCAAATATGTGCTTCATCATTCTTTTGAATACTGCTGGAGCAGATGCTAAACCAAACAGCATTCTCAAGCATCGAAAAGCTCCAAGTAAGGTTACAAATGACGTGAGATGTCTCAAGTCTTTATGCAATTGGTTCTGATGATATGCAGCCGACAAATCAATCAAACCGTCCCTCCCCTGCTATGGCTGCTAACATATGTGATATATTTGGAAGGAGTTGCATGTCAACCCATATGCTTCTATTAAGGTCACATAGGTCAATACTCAAAAGAGTCTTCCATCCCTCCTTTGGAGCCATGACCTCTGTTGCTAAGCCTTCTGAGACTCTATAGACTATTATTTTCTTTGCGAATAAGTTGTTAAAGTTTTGTTGCAATAGCTCTGTCGTTAAATGTGGCACATTCACTTTGTGAACTACAGGTACCGCTCGTTCTTTCAATATGATTCTGTGTGAAAATCCAATCAACATGCCCAATTCATCATTAAATACACAAGGATACTTTATGATTAATGACTCCTCATTAACCAATAGTTAGTCTGTAGAAATTTTAGTGTCCGCTCTTTCGACAGTCATGATGGGTTCTCCTGCGTTTGGATTCAAAATATTTCTGAGGATGCCACCCTAACATGTTTGAACCAAAGTCTAATATGTAAGCATGAGCAAACACTGCTTCATCCTCAGATCCAACTGTCATCCATTTCATGCTAAGAATCTTTATTCTATTACCTCCATACACTACTGCCTTTATGTCAGTTTCAGACCAACTCTCGTGTCCTATTGACCATTGTCGGTTATGCATGTCCTGTGATATTACAGTACACAGACTACCAAAATCTACCAACAATTTTATTTGTTGATTATCTAAGCGTATAATGCAGTGTGATTTCTCTCTTAATTTTCTTTTTTCACTAATAAACTACTCTTACCCATTGGAATCCACATCAGAAACTTTTGTCTATGTCTCTTACAGAAGTAATTGACCCTCAATACTGCTTCTTGTATGTTCTCACATATATCATTTATTTTTTTACCTTCCCTTGCATACTTTTTTCTGCAAACCTTTGCAAAGTGCTCTTTTTACAATTGTTTCAACAAATGACATTTCTTGCAGCGCACTTTATTCAAGATGCTATGTGGCCTGGTGCTCCACAACAATAATGTTTATTTTCTCTGGATTTAGAATCCTTCGCCTTCGTGTTAATGTTAAGATCACTTTTATTTACTTCACCTACTGAGACATGTATTTCCTGAGCTGAGTAAGACACTTTCTTACTCCATTAATTTCCTTGGTGGACGTATCCATTTCTTTCAGCCACATTGCAGTGTGTTTCCATCCCTTTGGCTATCTGGATGGTTTCTGCCAACATGGGATCTTTGATTATAACTCCTCCTTTATTCTTTTATAGGTATTCAATCTTACAATTTAGTCTCTGATAAGAGAGTCACATAAGAAGCAATGTCTTCATCCATCTTTTGTATTCTGGAAAAGAATTTGTGATGTTCAAAAACCACATTTACTTTAGTAATGAAACGTGACTTGTAATCATGTGTTCACATCAATCCCTAGCTCTTCACTAGGTGAACATACAAACCTAGTGTAGTTGGTGCTACTAAGTGCCAAGCTGGTACTCCCACAGGCTGGCTAGAAGGTCAATGTCCAGGTTGGCCTACTGGGCAGATCCCTACCCAACAACTAACATGAGGACCAGGAAAGGCATAGCTTTTCACGTTATACTGAAGAGTTTTAGGAAAGCCATTTCCCAAGAAGCTGCCCCGATCTTCTGTCTGGATCTACTCTTTGCTTATGATATGCCTTAACCACATGCGCGTGGCGGGTTTTCCCGCTGCGCGCTGAAGTTTATAAAACCCCGCGGTTCATGACGAGCTCAGCTCAGCTGGAGATGAGGCAGGAGGAGGGGTGGCTAAATGTGGGAGGCGGTGGGGTGATGATAGAGTGGGGGTGGATAGGTGGAGAGAGGGGATGTGTGTTGTAGGGTGAGGTAGGGGGGTTGAGGGTAGCGTGCGGCTCTGGGCAACCAGGAGTCAAGAGGGTTGTAGGTGGGAGGGTGGGGAACTGAGTAGGAGAAGAAATGGATTGGGTGTTGGGAGTGGGGGTCGATTGTGAAGGGGTCAATGGATTGGCTACCTGTTCTTAACTGTTGGGAAATATGTCATTAAATAGGTTAAGGCTACGATCCGTGGACTGGGTGAGAATAGTACCATTATTGTAGATGGTGATGGTAGCTGTCGCTTGGAAGAGTTGTGATGGTGTGATAGACAGCAGCAGACCATATGCAGACTTTCTCGTAGAGGAGACCGTGAGTAGGGCTAGGAAGGCTTTCCTCCATTGTGCTCTACGTTTAGTGTAGAAGATTATGTCGGTGGTCATGCATCCATTTTGAGGTGAAAAATAAGGATCTGCAAAAGGGGTTTCTGGGTGGGATTTCAGAAAGTTGTGTTTAAAGGTTTTGGCAGATTTTTTTGAGAGCTTGGGGGGTAGCTGATTGTGTAGTTGTGGGTGCCGGTGAGTTCCATGATGAGAGGTGTGGTGTAGGTGAAGTGAGGTGAGTGTGTAGAGCTGTAGAGGGGAGATAGCCGCTGAAGAGAGTGTGATTGGGATGTCTGCGGAGGGACTGGCCTGAGACTAGTCAGTACTAGTCTAAGAGGGTTGACGCATTAGGGAAGAAAGAGAGTGGCTATATGGGGAAATAGCAGCTGCAGAGAGTATGTTAGGATGCCTGCATTGAGGCTAGTCTAAGACTAGTCAGAGACTAGTCCAAGATGGCCGACATCTTAGTGGCTGTGTAGTCCTTTGTCTGTTTCCATGACAAGGGTGAGGAGGAGTTGTCCTATCTCGCTATCTCTATCCTTCGTGGGGTGAGGAGATAAGTCCTGTTTCCATTCTGATGAATAGGTTAGGAGTGTGGGAGGAGGCGAGTAGTCCTGTATCGATAATTAGAGGGAGGTTGTGGAGGAGTAGTCCTATTTCTGTTGTTACGGCTTGAATAACAGTGAAGAAGTTGGGATTGACCAGAGGCTGGGGGCAAACTGTTGTCTAGAAATTTGTTATGGTTCGGCCATTTTGGGAGGGAACGAGGAGAATAAATCATGGCAATTCCGTATCAAAGAGAATAAAAAGATCGATTGATAGTGAAGCACCAGCAGTGTCGGCTTTTGTAAGGTTTACACTGCAGTTGCTGATTGGGTAATTTATGTGCCGAATTAACAGTTACTGATGGGGTAGTTATGTAATCAAATAAGAGGAGCTGATAGTTTTTTTGGAGGAAATTGGCAGAGCAGCTTGATACAGCATTGAGAGCAACAGTGAACAGCCCTTTCCGTGAGGTTTACACTGCAGTTGCTGATGGGGTAGTTTATGTGCTATGGCAGTTAAGTCATCAGACAGGAGGAGCTGATAGTGTTTTTGGAAGCAATTGGCAGAGCAAGCTTGTTATGGCGTAGAGAACAACACTGAGCAGCCCTTTCCGTGAACGATGTAGTAGGCAAGGCGGAGGCACGTAATATTAGACAGTACAGTTAGCGGCTTACTTGTGCTTTCGATGTCCTCACTATATAGCCTAACGGAGGTCTGCTGCGTCCGTGATCCGGGCGTATTTGTAGTCTTACCTTGCTGCTGAAGTCAGTTTGGAATCACCCTTGGCCTCGATTCCGTGGGGCTCTGTGCCAGTTTGCCGGCAATGCTGCCCCTCTCCCGCGTACGTCCTTGCAGGGGAGGCTTATGGGTCGTAGCACCATGTAGCTACTGGGGGGGGGGCGATGGGATGAAATGCTCCTGTTTACTGGGGGCAGGATGAAGTGATCCGGATGTTAAACGCTGCCTTCTTCACTCGGTTGATCGGTTGCAGCAATTAGTTCCTTAGCCCTCTGCTCTTAGGCAGAATCTGTAGTCTCGAGGTCATGCCCATCATGCTGGCAGCGATCAGTGGCAGCAGTTCGTTCCCCGGTTTTGTAAAGCGCTCCTGAGTACTGGAGGCAGGGAGGGAAGTCCCGGATGTTGAGCCCTGCTTTCTTCACTCGGGCAAAGTCTGTGGGCATGATGTCTTGTCCATCATGCTGGGGGCGATCGGTGGCAGCAGTTTATCCCCAGCTTGTGCTGTGAGCTGTGTGGGAGGTTCGTGTGCAGATGAAGCTCGTTTCGAGCACAGGCGAGAGGCAAGGCAGCTGGTCCACTCGTTAGTCCATTTCGATATCCCAGAGAAGGTAGGTGATGCGGTTGATAAAGAAGTGATGCAGTTACTCTAGTTATTCCAGGTACTCTTGTTGAGCCCTGCTTTCTTCACTCGGGCAAAGTCTGTGGGCATGATGTCTTGTCCATCATGCTGGCGGCGATCGGTGGCAGCAGTTCATCCCCAGCTTGTGCAGTGAGCTGTGTGGGAGGTTCGTGTGCAGATGAAGCTTGTTCCGAGCACAGGCGAGAGGCAAGGCAGCTGGTCCACTCGTTAGTCCATTCCGATATCCCAGGGAAGGTAGGTGATGCGGTTGATAAAGAAGTAATGCAGTTACTCTAGTTATCCCAGGTACTCCTGGGTGATCGGTTCAAGGCGGGAGCTGGCGCTAAACGGGGATAAAGACCCGAAGGTGATCCCCAGCGCTGGAGCTCTTCCTCAGAGCTCCTACCAGTCGTCCATCTGCCACATCCACACCCCTCACCCTCTCATATCATCACCACCCGCCCTCCTCCCACACCTTGCCCCCCTTCACTACCACCCTGCATTCCCTCTCCTTTAGTCCCCCCTCCTCCCATACCACCCCTAGTTCCCCCTCCTACCTCACCTCCTTTTCCTCCTTCACCCACCCTTACCTCCTCCACACCCACGCCTAACACATACCCAACATTCTATCCACCCCCACCCATACTCGTTCCACGCCTCTTTCAGTTCTCACACCAAACCAAGTCAACTCTCCACAACCTGTAGCTCACCCTACTACCTCCACTACTACCGTTCCTAACTCGACTCTGGACAAGATTATGTCCACCCTCTTCCAAATTAAAGACGAGCTTCAAACCTTCAAAGAACTGTTTTCAAATCAACTCAGACACCCCTCGCTACCTTGTACCCTCCTATCCCACAAGCCCTCCATCCCTCCCACACTCCTACACAAACAACAACCCCCCTCACTGGACTTCTATCCCTGCCCATAATTCTTCCACCCACCCTAGCTGATGCATCAATCCACTGACACGATATGACATACGTGCCCTCCTACACTCCCACAAAACCGCACCCATGACCCACATAGCCATCACTCACCTTCCCATCCCCACTATCCATTCCAACCCTCACAGCCCCCCACTCAAAATAATAGAGGCACCATCTCTAATAATCTGAAAAAAGTCAACCTCACTCTATACCCCTCTGCTTCCCTCATCACCCCACGGCTCAAATGCACACTACTTAACTGCAGATTTGCCCCCAGACACGCATCTGACATAGCCGACCTCATCATCGCACATGCCCAAGACCTTACCATACTCACCGAAACCTGGTTAACAGAATCCTCCTCCCCTAATTGATATTCTAGTTCCCCTTAACTATCACATCATCAGATTAGATAGGACCGGCAGGACAGGAGGTGGAATAGCATGTATCTATCGGACTAACCTTTCAGTAAACAGAGCCGTCTCCCCTATATTCTCCTCTTGTGAACACATCTGCCTCGATGTCAACAGTGAGAGCAATCCAATATGCTCTCTACATATTATTTACCACCCACCAGGAGACAACCTCACCTTCACTGAACACCTCATGGACATGATCACAACCAACTCAGGTCGACAAAACACACAAATATTCCTTGGGGATTTCAACCTTCATTGGAATGATCACAATGACTCGGTGGTCAACAGTCTCAAAAACTTCCTCAACACCTTAGACCTCACCCAAATCTGCAACAGCCCCACCCACGACAAAAGTTCTATCCTGGACCTCATATCTCCAAAGGTAACACCACCCAACTAGACTCAATCCAACCCCGACCACCACATTATCACATTCTTCATCAATGAATGTGTGAAATTTTGCCCAGCCCAACCCACCAAACCCAAGGTCTGGAGAAGGGATCTGAAGAAACTCAATCCCATCTCTTCACCCTCTCCCAGCTACAACATTCTCCTACCCTCTCTGACAACGATGACGTTCAGGCTCTCATGGTGCTTGGTCTGCTTAACAATGATAGATGAGCCATGAGACTAGCAGAACGTAACTGGAGATCCACACCATCAGCTATGCACCTCAACACGCTAAAAAAAAAAGAAATGCCTACTTTGGGAAAATCAAACGATCGAAGCTGACTTCTTTAGCCATCAACTAGACCAAGCAAAAAACAGACCAAAAAAACTATTTTAACTAATCAATTCAATTCAAAATAGTCTTTATTCGATATTTTTCAATCATGAAAGACATTTAACAATTAAAAAAGTGGTTATTTTTGATACCCCACCCACTATCCCACAACAAAACAGCATCCACAATGAGTTATTTCATCGTACAAAAAATAAAAAAATGAAAAAAAATATATAAGTATACAAGGTAGAATAAATAACACACAGTCTCATCCTATTTACATTTTTACAGAATCATAAATTAGACCTATTTTTTAAAAAGACATTGATAAAAGCAGGTATAAAAACAGATTCATCGGTACCAAAGTGCAAATTAACAGTGACTAGTGCAATGTACATAGTTAATCACGTATTAGTATAATGTGTAGATTTGAATAGGAGTGATAACTTTCCCATAATTACTCCAGACTCATTTTTCGTGACCGGATAATCCATATCCAGTGCAAGAATTTCGACATGGCTATAACTACAGGCTGAGATGTATTGGTTCTTAAGACCCTAACAGCCTCAATTGCAGTTCTTAAGCCTAACTGGGCACAGATAGGTTTTAGCCATGACCGTCTGGGGACACTATATTCGGGACAAGCAAATAACACATGACCAATATTTTCCTTTTGATCAGAACAGAATGGGCACCTTGAGATTTGGCTCTTATTCCATTTCTCCGTTAGGGCATTTAAAGGTAAAGTCCCCACCCTCAATTGATGGTACCTTTTCCTGTCCCCTGGCACAGTAATCCAGTCCCAGTAAGGTTCTAGGGCAGGTGCATGCTTAAGTTCTAGAAAATCGTTTGTAAAAGATCGATCAATACGGTTTCTAAAACACTTTATCTCAATCATGCTCCAGTATAAATCACGAAGTGCCTATTTTGGTGGAAATGCATTACTAACAGGATCGTCCCACAAATGGGATAATCCCATCGCCCTATAAATACTTCTTACATCTCTCAACCAGACTATTTTGCAACCTTTATCCAGGGTTCGTATCTCTGAAAAGCCTTGGGCGTACTGAGATAGCTCTGGGGTTACCCAGAGCCTTCTCCAGTAGGCTACAGATCTGTATCTAGCCATATCCTCAAAGCTATAGAATCCCAGATCATATTTTAAAGGTATCAGAGGTGATGACATTGGTAGCCCAGTAATATTACGAAGAAATCTATTCTGTGCTACAATCAGCTTTGTAAGATTACTAGGCCCCCAGAGTTCAGCTCCATATAGAACTGCCGCACCTACCTTAGCATTATACATTTTTAAAACTGGTCGGATAGGTTTAGTCTGAGATGTAAAAAGTTCCTTAGTAAGGGCTCCTGTTAGTTGGGCATGTCTTGTTACCAACTCATTAGTGTGCTGTTTCCAATCTAAGTTATGGGACAAGTTAATTCCAAGATACTTAAAAACCTGGGTCTGTTCAAGCTGGACCCCATCCATAGTAACCTTCCCTCTAATGTGTCGTCGTTTATGCAGAACCATAAATGTTGTTTTACTTGTATTAATTACAAGACCCTGATCTGCACAAAACAATTCAAAAACTCCAATAGCCCTCTGAAGTCCCTGTTGTGTCTTGGATATCAGCAGGGTATCATCCGCGAACATCAACAGGGGGATCAGTCTGCCTGCCAGCTTTGGGGCATCTGTTGGTTGATGTTCAAAATATCTGATCACCCTGTTGATATATAGCGAAAAACTAATCAAAACTCAATCCAAAGACGAACCACAACGAGCACATGACACAACCAGCATGCTACCGTCCTATGAAGAATTCTCTACCTTCTTCAATCTAAAAACAGACAACATCAAGAAGGGTCTCCGCACTGATCTAAGCCTATACTCCAGCCCCCTCAGCAATACACCCATCAAACTAAAAAACAATGCCACTTGGGCATCCTTTGATACCTACATGGAAGAATCTATTGACAAGATCCTTAGTACCTGAAGCCCCCAAATCACCTTTCGGACCCTCTACCTGCAAATGCCGTAAAGGACTTTATCCCATGGCTTCTCCCGCTCTAGTTCTCTTCAACCTAGAGTTATCCCGGACTCCCTCAAAGTGGGACAAGTATCGCCTATAAGAAACCTACAGCTGACCCTACTGACCTTAATGACTATCGCCCCATCTCCAATATCCCTACCTTAGCCAAACTACTAGAAAAATGTGTTCACCTCCAACTGACAAAACACATCGATCATTTTGACCTCCTTAACCGACACCAATCTGGCTTCCGTGCTTGACACAGCACAGAATCAGCCATGACACACATAATTGATGACGCACTCCAAATCCTAGACCAAAACGGTACCTGCCTCCTCATCCTACTTGACCTCTCATCTGCTTTCAACACGGTCAAACATGAGAACTTACTCGATCTGCTGAATATCAGAATGGGTATCTCTGGGACAGTACTCAAATGGTTCACCTCCTTCCTTCATAACCGGACTCAGAAATTCAAAATTAACAACACCATATCCACACCCGTGCCAGTAACACTTGGGGTCCCGCAAGGATCCTCCTTATCACCAACCCTGTTCAACCTAGTCATGGAGCCACTCACCGCACTGCTTCATGCCTCTAATGTACAATTCCACATGTATGCGGACGATACCCAACTCTACCTCAAACTACAATCCCCTGAAGACCTCAGACTCCTCAACTCAACACTTAAGGACACACAGGCATGGCTGGCAGAGAACCATCTCAAACTTAATGCTCTAAAAACAGAATTCCTCCTAATAGCACCACCCTCCAAAATCCCCATCGCCCAGGACTGGCTGAAACACCTCACTGCATTCAATGTCCAACCTATCATTGTAGACTCAGCAAAATCCTTAGGTATCACCCTCAACTCCAATCTCATCATGCAATGACATATCAGCAATGCAACCAAGGGAGCTAATTTCCAAATCAATACCTTGAGGAAGCTGAAACCCTTCTTCCCAGCCAATGACTTTAGAACTGCAGTCCAAGCGCTAGTTATCCCTCGGATTGATTATGGAAGTGCCGCCTTCTGTGGCCTGCCCCTATCAACAACCGCTCCATTAAGAGCCTCCATCAATGCTGCAGCGAGGCTCATAACTGGATCAAAAAAATGCTCACACATCTCTCCTGACTTAAAATCTCTGAATTGGCTACCGTTCGAAGCCAGAATACACTTGAAAATTACTTGCATTACTCACAAGGCCTTACACCACAATTCGCCCAGCTACATTGCTCAGAATTTGACAATCTCAGGAGGCTCAAGAGCCACAAGAAGCGCAGAAACTCTCCTTTTGAAACCTCAAAGATTCCACAAGAAAAAAACATACAAGCGCTCCTTCTCAGAGATGGCTCCCAGGATCTGGAATGCCCTCCCTCCAGAAACTAGACTTATCTCATCCACGGCATTCTTCAAAAAAGAAGTCAAGTCGATCCTCCTGGCTAAATTCACTTGAACTTAAACTCTGCAAATACTGTTTGCGTGGATGTCTCTCCCTATATTACATTGCCTGAATCGACCACAAAACCACATTCCACTACCTTGCACTGTTCGCTACTTTGTACAAATTGCCTTATGAAGTTGTTTTTCCTACTGTCCTCTTTTCATATTTATGTAAAGCGCTCTGATATCTGTAAGGATCTTGTTTGCGCTATATAAAACTCTGAAAATAAATAAATAAATAAATAGTAGTTAGTATAGATAGTAAAATTCTAAACTTCTCTATATTAAAAACTGTTTTGCTTAGCGCATCTCCAAGCAGCTTAATGCAATACCACGTAATTTGTCAAAAAAACACGCAATACATTGCAGCACAACCCAAAACATTTCCAACACAATAGTACCACGCAACCAATGCCAAAACAATGCAACACTGCACAAAGCATAATAACGTTTTTACAAAGCGATGCAAACCAAGAAAACTCTTTAAAAAAATCCACATTTCCTAAATATAAATAAAAGTGGAAAACACATCAAAAACTAGACTAGTTTATGAAACAGATTAACAAATACACATTCGTCTTTCTTTCATTTCAACGTAAACAAAGTCCCTTGTCCCCAACCAAGGTATTTTATGCATTATTCATACTTTCAGTTGAATTATACTTGATGACAAATATATAATATAATAATGTCTTAAAAAGTAATACTCAGATATCAAAATGAATACCTGAGTATTGATACACTTCCCCATCCAATGCCCCTATATCCCTTGCATCCTATCCCTAAAGGTTAGTTTTATAATTGTAAAAATATTTTTGAAGAATAATTATAATAATGAATACCCTATAATTCGATGTTCTAATAATTAATGGTCAGGTCTTAAAGGTAATACTCGAGAATTAATACACGTTTCCACCCAATAACCCTCTGTCACTTGTATCCCATCCTTAAATGTTTGTTTACTAGTTGTAAACATAGTTAAAAAAATATGATCGTAATAGATACCCTATAATTGTATGTATTAAAAAATAATGCTCAGGTATTAAAATAAATACATGAGATTTAATATACTTCCTCACCCAATATTCCTATTTCCTTGCATCCCATCTTTAAAGGTTTGTTTTCTCATTTGAACAATATTTACAAAGATTAATTAGAGTGTAACCGAGCGGTACACAAAACCATACAACCTTTCTCTATGTTCGGATGCTTGTGTATTATTGCATATAGAACATAAATTAGCAGTTGCATTTTGATTTAGCAGGACAAAAGAAAAATAAACTTACAGTCACTCTTGTCTGTATCTTTCCTAAAAAGTCTCTTTGATTGACTTGAACTAATGCTCTGTAAAGTCATTTCCAAGGTCAGTTCTCATTTAATGGTTTCCCTTTTCTCTTTTCAGGTCTGGAAGGGAGACCCTGGCGCCTTTTCAGAATGCCCCTTGGATAAAGACAGAGAAAACCAGGTAAGGAACTTGTTCTTCCCCCTTTTATATGAGAGACCAAAAAGAAAATAGTGTTCCCAAATCACCTGTGCTAGGGAAAAGCAAACAGGTGAGAGAGAGAGGAAAAATAATTATACCATAGATAAGCATATCTTACGAGGTGCCTAGGATAACACTCGTAATTCACCTCATGTGCTAATTCACACACACACAGGCATACCAAAGAAAAGAGAAAAGAAGTGTTAGTCAGGCCTCCTGAACTGAAAAGAAGGGGGGAAAAAACTTGGGGTGGGGGGACAAAGATGCGCCTGGTGCCTCAGAAAGTGCTCACCTTTTCGCCTGGTTTACCTCCCCCTGTCTACCAAAGATACGCCCCTGTGCCTGGCTTCGCCACGTTTCTCCTGAAACGTGGTGGGCGGTGCACCAGTAGGGGAGCGCCCTCCTGCAGCTTCAGGCCTCCTGCGTCTCCGCAAACTCCCAGGGAGACGGAACCTCGCACTGGGTGAGATGTCAGATGGGTTCTCTTCTTTTTCAGGTAAAGTGCAGTTCACGTCCCCAGAATGGCTGAAGCCTAGAGAGTGTTTGTCCCGCCAGCTGTGGCTCAAAAAGTATGTGGGCCTGGGTTCATCCTCAAGGGTTCTCAATGCTCCTTTCTCCTCCTTCCCCGACTCTCCGACTGGGATCCAAAACAGAGTACTCTCCGCTTCCTACCGGGATTGAAAAAACCCTCCCTCGTCGCTTATTGATTGCGTTGGCGGCGTTGGAGTCATGTGAGAAGCGTTCTTGCTCCTGACACTGTAACTAGACTTGCCCCATATCTGCGGATGTTGTTGAAGCTCTTTGACCTTGTTTCTGGTGGCAGGCTGCAGGGAAGAAGGAGATTGTGCAGGTAAGTTGAGCACGTGCCAGGGAATGGTTTGTTCCCATTCTAAGTCCACTTCCCTGTCACATAGAGTAAAAAAAACAAAAAAATATAAATTCATGTAAAAAGAAATAATGTTCTGGTATAAAAATTAATACTTGAGTATTAGTAGACAACCCTGCCCAGCAACCCGATATCCCTTGCATTACATCCCTAAAGGTTTGTTTTCTTAATGTTAAAATATTTTAAAATAATAATTCTAGCATAAAATCCCTGTTAATTAATATATTACAAATTAATACTCAGGTATTCTACTTAATACCTGAGCTTTAATACACTTCCCAACCCAATACCCCTATATCTCTTGCATCCCATCTGTTTTAACATTTCAAATATTTTAAAATAATAATTACAGCATACAAATACCCTATAAATTCATGTTTAAAAATGTAATGATCAAATACAAAATAGGGAGAGTAGAGGTAGTTTGCAGTAGGGACCTGTCCTCAACAGTACTGTATAAATAATCGAGAGGTACCCTCGAAAAGGGAAGGTTTTTTTTTCAATACCTTGAAGAAGACACAAAAGGAAAAGAAAATGTTTTTTTCTTTTCATAAAACCCTCACCCACCCAGGTTTCCCCTTGGTGTCATGCTTCATCATTGGGTCCATCCCTGTACTCTACAGACAGAGGCTTGCTGCTACCAATAGATACGCGGGAGCACTACATTGTTAAAGATAGGAGTGGTCCTTATACACTTATCCTCCTATGATAGATTTGAAGGGAATGGGTTTTTAGCAGAAGTGAATTTCTTTTTTAAATACCAAATTTGTCAGTCGAAAAACACATTTATTCCCTACCCCGAAGAAGGTATGCTAAAATCTGGGGTCGAGTGGGGAAACCCTAGGTGTCAGTACCTATTGTTTCCCTTTATGGTCAACAAGTTTCATGCCTCTCCCCAAGGCATTTCGTCAGGACCTAGAAGGAAAAATGATGTTCCCACTCCAGTCCAGGTGTCACAATCAATGCAATTATTATAAAGAATTTATAAAGAAAAAGATGAAAATAAATATACAGCACCTAATTGGCCTGTGTTAAGTAATCAAAAGACCTGCAAGGATATAAAGGTAAAAGAGAGGTTAAAAAACACAACCATATGGTCTACATTGTTTTCCATAAGTCGTGGTGGTTACATGGTGGTGAAATAAATGATTCAATTATGCCACAAAAAAGGTATGTGAACCTGCGGAAATAAGACGCACAAGACAGTACAAACATACAAAACGTAATATAATGTCACCAGAATATATGTGTTAAAGATAGTTTCATAATTACAATGAGACCATCACTGGGCCCCAAGAGTCCATCAGTGAGTATGAGGAGGGACGCCTGTAGTCAAACCCTATATTTATGACCAAATGAAAAAAGCAATAGAATAAGCTTACTGTTATTGCAGCGTAACTCAGCGAGTGTCCTGAGACAGGCAGGATGCCCCTTCTTACTACATCAAGGCTATTCCCTCTCTGTAAACCTGACTACACTCACCCAAGGCTGCGATGTTACTGGAGCTGTGGGCCGAGTGACTATTTAACCACATTAGCATAATGCGTGGCCTTCGATAACAAACTGACTAAAAAGACTAGACCGCGCCTCGTGAACCGCGATTAAGATGGCCAATTACTTCCGGGTTTAAAAAAAAAAAACAAGTGAGTGCTATTTGTAAATCTAAACTGGATGGTATTAAAAAAACATCAAACCCAGGATCTCTTGGGCTAACCACTAGATGTGGTCGGTAGTCCAAAACAGTCCATGTCTCCAAAGAATGCGGGAGACTGTTTGTCTAATTCAGTGCCTGGTATTGGCATTCAAAACTTTATTGGCACAAGCAAAAAGACAAAATGACAGGAAGACAGGAAGACACAGGAGTCTTGCCTTTAGTCAGTCAAGTAATGGAGGTTACTAGACAACTCCGGGGTAATGTAACCTCAATACATGGATGAATGCCAATGTGTAATTGGTAATATTTAACCATTTCATGTTGCATGAGGAAAGCCGGTAGAGCCCTCATGGTGAATTTAATTTGTCATTAAAGCAAACTGTGGACTGAGGAAGAGGAAAGCTTTTTTACACCTATGTCAACTCCCGCTTAACCTGCTCACTATTGAGTGGACAGATGAAAATGATACTGTGGGTTCGGACAAGGTACACTGACCCGAAGGTATGTTTTCATTTAATCCCTTCTCATGAGATTTGAGTCTAAAAACCCATCTCTGCTCCTTTTTGTGAATGTCTGCTTCATTATGAACCAATTCGATCACAGTCCATTTCATCTCCATCAGAATGTGTTTCATTTCTAAAAAATGAGAGGTCATTATAGCGGTTGTTCGTTGGCATCTTAGTTTGTTGCAATGTTCGCATATGTGTGTACATACTTTCCTAGACGTCATGCCAACAAACCACTAGAATGACCTCAATTTTTTAAAATAGCGCCACTTCCAAAGCTGCACCTGTACAAACTGAATGAACACCATCCATTGTCCAGCCCAGATTCCTTTAGCACCACTTTCAATTCAGGAGAGTATACAGTCATGCAGTCATTAAGGATGCCTAATTATGAATTAAAAGTGGATCCCTAAATTCTGCCCCCCTTGCCATGTAATCTGCAGTAATCCAAACCTGGCATAGGACTAGGGTTCAGGACCACCCATGCACCCCTACCTGACTGATCAGTCCATGGTATCTTGAACACCTTCTCGATCCAACAGTTCTGCTTCTGATTGACCCTCACCTTACTTGTGCCTCTCCAGGTAATTGGCACTTCTCTAACTTGCAGTGTCCTATAAAATGACAGAGCAAATGTGTATCAAACTGGGTTTTTAGAAAAAGGGTTGGAAGCAGCACTATTAAACACAATCCTTATCAGGGTCAATCCCAAAAATTATCATTATTTATTTTTATTATTATTATTATTATTTTATTATATATTATTATTATTATTATTGTTGTTGTATTATACTATTATATTATTATTATTATATTATATTATTATATTGTGTTATTATTATTATTATTATATTATGTTATTATATTATTTTTATTGTTTTATTATACATTATTATTTATTATTATTATTATTATTATTATTATGAGTTTGGCAGTCTTGCAGCAGGCCGCCATGCCAGCGCCCTGCTCAGAGACTGCCAAAGCCATCCGCACACAGTCCGTCAGATTAGGAGTTTAATCCTGGTCTGGCAGGTGGTGCTTTGGGGGTCCCACGGTGTGCCTTTCTAAGGCTCATATCTGAGCCTTAGAAAGGCACCGCAATGAGAGCGCCAAAGCATGTTCCTGCCCGGCACGGACTGTGCAGTCCATGCTGGGCAGGAACAGGGGGTGCATACAAACAGGGAAACACACCGAGTGCCCCTCTGCATGTACCCCATGGCCTGGTTGGCACATTTCACACAAGTATTCAATCTCTTTGATCTTGCTTGCTCAACAGGCTAACAGGACACTCTCTATCAAAGATATGGATTTGGCAATCCAGTTCATGCATTCCATCACTGTAATGGATGTTGCTGTAGCTATCAAGTATAGTCAGTGCAGCAAGTCAACGGGCCTGATGGTGCCCCAGCAGACCTATGTAGAGATAACATTGACCTTTGTGCCCCTTTTCTCATGAATGTCTTTAGAGCTGCGTTCACTGGTCCCCTGCCCCCCACATGGATGCCATCATAGTCCCAATCTACAAAAAGGGAGATAGGAATAACCCTGACTGGTATCATCCTATCTCACTACTAGATTCTAAGGTAAAAATCCTGGGAAGGTTTTTTTGGGAAGATTGGAGGGTTGGTCCAATTCTAATATTATCCTTTCTGAGGTCCAATATGGCTTTGAACAAGGGATCGGAACAGTAGAACAGTGTCTGAATCTTTCCCTGATTATCAGTTTGTACACCAAGGCCAATAAGGTCTTCTTACATCTAGCTTTCATGGACTTTTTGTGTGCTTTCGATACTGTTAACTGATCCAAATTATGGGTTATCCTGGGAAACCTGCAGGTAGAAGAACCCCTTATTACCCTCCACTGCCGCCTGTATTGGGACACCTGCACTAAGATGCGCTTTGGTACTGGGGGGAATGTACACCATCTTTTCAGTGTAATCACAGAGTCTACTAGGGTTGTATTTTGGCCCCTTTTTTGTATCTCATATACATTAATGGTCTGGAAGGCCAATGGTTGCAAAAGTAGTTGAACTTGACCAATTCCTGCCCTCCTATATGCAGATGATATTGTCCTCCTATTTATGACAGGAATTAGCCTACAGAGAGATTTGGCACCATTGCTGAATTTACGTCAACTTTAGGCCTGAAGATAAATCAGAAAAAGCGTTTTGTAATGGTCTGTGGACCAAAGAGAACCAAGGCATTTTTTGCAGACGGAGCCCATGTCACTAGAGAGTGTTAGCTATTTGGGGATCTCAGTTGACCAACAATTGAACTGAGAATCTCTGTTAGTGCTGAGGGGGCAGCAAAAAAAATATTGGTTGAAGCTATTTTCCAATTTGCATCTAAGTTAGGTCACAGACCAGTGAAGGAAATGGTAACCTTGTACAAAGCAAAGTGCCACTCGATCGCTACCTATTAATCAGGAACATGGGGGTATTGTGACTGCTCCAGACTCCAAATAGTAGAAAATAGCTTATTACAAACCTACTTATGGCACCACAGACCGTGCTGATTTTCTTTTGTCACATGGAAGTGGGCCTCAAGTACATGGAGGACGCCCATGGGCTTGCCCTGTTGCTATTGTTGTGACTGAACATTTGCCAAACCACTGAGCTAGGGCTTTCTAAAAGCATCCTTTTGGACTGCCTAATCTTGGACAATTCAGACCCTACTTGCTTGAGGTATCTGAAGAACACTTTTAGTAGATTGGGAGTCCTAGAGTTTTTTTGACAACCCAGAGCAAATCCCACATTCTGCTCAAGCTCAGATAAAATCAGCTTTTAATGATTGGACACAGCTTATACGTAGGTACAAGACACACCATCTTCCCACCCTGGTCGATTATAATGCTTTATCACCTAGCCATGAACTGGAATTTTATCTAACATTTATAGAAAATGCCCATTTTAGGTTTTGTCTGAGCAAGTTACAAATGGGGTTGTTGCACTTTCTTTTAGTATTCCCACAGCAAGGTAAATGGTTTAAAAATCTGATGCCCTGCACATGCGATAATTTCTCATGGCAAAGCACACTGCACTTAATGCTTTTTTGTGTACTTTACAAATCTGTGAGAACTCGTTTTTAAGTTACTTTCTTGTGATCAATATGTCCTAATTCCTATAAGACTAGTTTTGGTTTCTTACAGCAGCTTGATTTGCCTGGGGTTTGCCACACTGCGATTAGCTTTACTAGAGGGTCTTTAAGTATCATTAAAAGATACTGTTGATCACCCTTGACAAAATTATTATATAACTGTATTTTGACACTTAAGTTTAATTGTATTTCTTAGTTTTAACAAAGTTTGACAGTTTTGATATTGAGGTTTGATCTGCTATGTAATCTGCTCCTTTTATTAAATGAAGTGCGTGTGTAAATTGTATTTATTACTGACCTTTTAAGGCTATTTTGCCAAATAAAGTTTATGACTGACTGACTGAGTGCTCCAAAGACATCACTAAAAATATGCTTAAAGCTTTGCTTTCTTCTCATAATGTAATGCTCAAGTGGATAATCTAGCTCATTAGTATAGTAGATCCTGCGGAAAACTAAAGTGGGATTACAACTCCTTACCTAATTGCGTGGTAGCTGAAAATAAGCTGATTTACCAGAACATAATAAATGATCTTAATGCTAACCTCTAAATTGGAATGAGATTTCCCTTTGACTACATAAATATGCTCACACTGGCTCCTTCCTAATTCTTCAACTGTTTTATTTCCCTCTGGTATCATATTATGAATACAAACTGTTCTTGGTGATTTCAATGCTTAATATTGGAGGCAGTTCCTTTAAGATCTCATTACCTTTCTCTAAAGCATGTTATGCACTCGCCTTCTTTTCTCTTCTCTCGTCATCTATTCTTATCCTTTTGTTCAATTTGTCTGCACACACCCTTTCATCTTGGTTACCTTTACAAGTTACATCATACAGGCTATGATCAGCAATGCTCATGTTAGTCACAGGAGTAAAGACCTTTATCATATACTCAAGCTGATCCTATGATTTTGACCCTTAGTAAATTCAAACAAAGGGGAGTCAAGTCAAAAGATATGTTTATTATGATCGTAATCTTTAAACAAGTGCAAAAGGCAATACCACAAATTTAAAATATTCTACATAAAAGGTGATAAAATCTTTATAAAAAGTATTCCATTATCAGTTAAAACTCTTACACACCCTTATACATTACAAACCAACACCAATAAAATGGCACTTATAATAAAACGTGTTATTACATTAAACCACTTTTCCTTTTCCTTAGACAAGTTGTATAATTCATTAATTCCTAGAATCTTAAAAGTTACTCCTGGCTTCTTAGGAGGCTCTGGACCGCCTTTATATATTTCCCTAGGGCAATAGCAATTTCAATAGTGGGCATTTCTGTTAGCAGGATGGCCACCTGTGCCCTTGTTCTTATATCGTGTTTTACAAATATTGGGCGCAGCCACAGTTTACGCTGTTCTAATAAGGTTAGGCAGTCGAGAAGGATATGCACAAGGTCTCCTTTGGTGCCCAGGTTACACCTACAACACCCTTTATGATCTAACATTTTTGATTTAAGATCTGTATTTATTAACCATGGGTTGATCCCAATCCGCAACCTTAATATCTCCTGCCTATACCAGCGATTTGGAAGGATATCTAAATAGGGAAACCAGTTTTCATTTGACCAAGAATTCATCATGAATTCTACTGATTTTTTTCTTTGCCAGATAGCCCATATCAATCTTTCTGGATACTTCTTTCCCATTAAATTTCAGCTCACTCTTAGTACAAACTATTTGTTGCGTTCCCTGGCTCACCTCCACCTTTAGCCTTTCACAGGCCTGCTCCATTCGTTCCCTACAGGCTTTTGCCCATTTTAGGTCACTATTTTGAATTTCTTTCCTACACCATTGTGCAACTTTTTGACCTTCTATGTCTTCCAATCGTTTCCAAAGTCTGATTACCGCAATTTGTACTTGTACCTCCCAAGACTTTGTTCCTATTTCTGTTCTTATTGCTTGGGCCATGGATGATTGGGGGAGAGATAAGAGGGTTTTCAGGCATTTCCCTTCCACCGAGTCCCAGGCTCCCTTACCGCTCAAATAAAGGATTTCTGCTCCATAAAGGACTTGTGGGGGTATCATTGCGCTAAAAGCTTTTAATAGTGGTCGGTGTGACAAATCCCCATAATCCCGGTTAAACATTTTTATCCCACAGATTGAAGTATGAGCTTTTGCTTTTTGGGCTTCCAGATGGGTGCGCCAGTTTAGTGTTTTATCGAACCATATCCCTAGGTAACGATATTCCTTAACCGTTTCCAGTTTAAGGTCACCTAAAACCCAATTGAACTTAATTGCCTTTTAACAAAAGAATAACATTTTTGTTTTGTCTAGGTTTACTGTTAAGCATTTCCTAGCACAGTATACATTAAATGAGTTCAGCTTTCTTTGGAGGCCTATCTCGGTCTGGTCTACTATTACCAGATCGTCTGCGTAAAGTAGGCAGGGCACCTTTTTTCCATCCATTCTAGGGCTTGCACTACCCTCAACCTCTAGGTAGGCAGGTAGGTCTGAAAAGAACATGGAGAATAACTGTGGGGCCAAAACGCAACCCTGTCTCAGGCCGTTTGCAATGGGTATTTTTTGTGTCAATGACCCCACAGTGTCCCTGATTACTTGGGCCCGATTCTCTCGGTGTAGTTCTTTTATTATTGTCAGTAGGTCTTTGGGAATTTTTTCCTTCATTAGCGTTTCCCATAGGCAGTCCCGATCTACTGAGTCGAAGGCTGCTCGGAAGTCAACGAAACAACAGCAGAACTTGCCGTTTTGTTCGGTTGACTTCTTTGCCATTGCCCACAATGTGAAGCAGTGATCTATCGTGTGGTGTCCCTCCCTAAATCCTCCCTGTTCTATGGGTACAATCTGAAACTCCTTGACCCATGCGTTAAGTCGATTTAACACGATTTTTTAAAATACCTTCTCTCCTATATCTAGGAGGTTAATCAGTCTGTAGTTTTGTGCTGCATCCAGACTCCGTTTCTTATGGATTGGCCTGATTACTGCGCCCTTCCAATGTGATGGCATTATGCCTTCTGATAGTATTATATGGAACAACTGGGCAAAGAATCTTGCCCACCACTTTACCTCTGACTTTAATATTATTGCGGGAAGATTGTCTGGACCTGCTGCACGAGTTAGCTTCAGTTCTCTTATTATATGCTCTACTTGCTTTTCATTAAAGTCTGATTTGAGATCTTCAGATATTTCCTGCCATTGTCAGGGCTCTACATGTCCTCGGGGGACTCGTGCGCCATACAGTTCCCTTATGTACTCCTCCCAGGCTGCCTCACTGACGACACATTTCATTTCTCCGTCTATTGGACCAGAAGCTGCCTTTACCATTTTCCAGAATTGTCTTAGATTTTTATCTTCAATTGCTTCTAACAGGTTTAACCAGCATTTCTATTTATATGACCTTTTTGCATCATTTACCATTTTTTTAAGTTCTGCTTTCAGCTTGTTTATACATTTATGTCTCTCTTGGGTGAAATTCTTTTTTTGCCTTCTTTGTACTGCCCGTATCTCCCATTTTTTAGATTGGTACTCGACAGACCGGGGCTTTTGTACTATTCCTTTTGTCCTTTTTTAATTCTATTCTTAGACATTGAACTACTTGGGCTATCTTCTCTATAAACCATTCCAAGTTTCTACTCTCTAAATCTTCTGATTCAACTTTAAGTTGAAAAACCTTCCGTTTTTCCTGCTATTCCTCAGTGAGTCATGTCGTTACACGTTTGGGGTAATCAACATCCTGTGGGATCACTTTGTCTCTAGGCATCTTTCTTCCGCCAAATATCATTAAGTGCTGTGGATTTTGGTCACTGAATTCTTTTTGATCTATCTTGAATTCCCGTACTAGAGGGAAATTCCAAGCTGGCATAAACATGTAATCAATTGGACAATTCTGTGAACCTATTTTAAAGGGGTTCCCTGCTGGACAATCTGTCTTTACTCTGCCATTCAGACAGAGGAGACCCCTACCTCCTAGAAAATGTACTAATTCCTTCTCCTGTTTCGAGGGCTCACATACTGGGAAGCTAGCGTGGTTTATTCCATATACATCTAACAATTCTCTATTCCAGAGATCGGCCTTCTTAGGGTTTAGCTTACGGTTAAAATCCCCCATAATTATCAGTACATCCGATACATATTTTTCTAATGAAAAGTCAACATCCTCTTTAAAATATCAGATCTCAGTCTCATACTCTGTTGCATTATCCCACTGCATATAAACATTTATCACAGTCAACATTTTATATTTCATTTCCAAAGTCAATAATTATAAGGCCTGTGTTCTGCTCCATTGTATCATCCTTATTAGTTTAAAAAAAAAGAAGAAATGGGGCCTTATTTTCCTGAAGAATTTAGAGAGTTCTATCTGAGTTTGAAAAGGGTCGCCAGTGGTTGTGGCCACAAACCCCAAACCCCGGTTTAGTACTTCTTCTTCACATGCAGTCAGGCATCGCGAGCTCAGGTTAACTATGAGACTGTCCCTGTGCTCGATCCTGCCTGGTCCTGGGGTATCTTCTTCCTGCTCCGTAGGTCCATTGATTGCGGCGGGAGGTTCCACTGTACTTGTCCTTAAGGGGCCCGTCACCTGCCGCGTAACCTCCCCCGGCCAAAGCCTAAAAAAGGAGGCAAATTCTGACCTGGTTGAAAAGGTATCGGGCCATATGGGCCCATATGCTGTGGGAAAGGTTGTGGTCCTTGTGTCCATGGATTTGGTGCCCACCATGGATTAAATTGGCCTTGGTTCTGATTATAGCCTCTCCAATCTCTCCGGTTACCCTTCCTTCGATTGTAGTTGGTAGGGTTACCTTGATTCGATTAATCTGAATCGCTTGAGAGGTCTTCTAAAGTTGAGGTGCCATATGTAGAACCCCCTCTACGCCCATTCCTGTTGAAGGGGGTAGGGACATATGTCGCACTCGTATATGGATAAATCTTCTCCAGAGCAAATCTCAACAGGTCTTTTTTACATTTCTCTAATTTAGAGAACAAGATAGAATCCTTAAATTCTTTATTGGTTTTATTCCCTTCTTCTTGGTGTTTTGTGAAGAGTTTCCCCGAAATGGTGGTCTGTGCAGATTCATTGCTATCTTTGCTGTATCCCTTAATAGTGTTTCACTCACTGGAAGCGGAACTGAGCGACACGCCGCAGTGAGTCGTGCATGCGTAGTTTGATGAACATTGTGAGTAGGTTTCAATATATCAAGTGCTCACACTAAATTGATGCTTCATCTGGTTTCATGTTCCATTATTGTGAATTGACATGAACCAATTCTTTTAAACATAGCGATATATTGAATGGGTGTTGACATTTAGCCCTTCCGTTCAGAACAAAGTTGATGACAGCCTGTTCTAAACAACTTACTGCTGTTTTCGAACAGCTGATTACAGACCAGGTTGTCAGCAAAATGCACTGTTCATGCGCTCGCGTGTGCCACATGATGAAATAAGGATGCTATTAGGCCCTATAGATATAACTTTGAGCTTCAAACCCAGAGGCAGTTTATAATCAGCCACTGCCATCTGAAGGATTAATCGTTTGTTGCAACTTACTGCTTATTGTGTTCAGCAAGCTGTATTTCACACATAAACAGCACGATTACCAATATGATTTTCCTTGCAGAGTCTATTTTAATATTGCTCAGCTGTCGCGGAGCTAATCACTTTTTTACATATATATCTCTAAACTACAGAGCGGTGCCCCATTATCCTGAGCTGTAGCCAGGTGAGGAGAAGCACGTTCCTCTTGCACTCAAGAGGACTTTCCATCATTTTGAGATGGGAAGAGTTGAACCAACAGTAATGAGCTGTTACCATGAGAATGGCCATATGTAGGATAACGTAACTAATGAAAGTATTGTTATCTTCACTTCTTTGTTTCTCTATGTTGTGTCATTGTCTTGTTGTCTCCTGCACTTGGATACATCCCCACTACACAGGAGGACTGAAAGGACTGATCAGGTGATATCCTTATCATTTATTCTGTTCTTTCATTATTTGTATTTAGTTCAAAGCAGTAGCAAAGTCAATATTGGTCCTGATGAAGCAGTAGATACCTGAGTGGATCATAATATCTGCAGAAACATGTCGACCGGAAACATCAAGTCAGTAGATATTTGTTGAACCTACTGACCCTTTGCACTCACATTGTTTTTACCCATTGGAAATGGATGGTTATTGAATAAAGTGTCGTTTTCGTCCATTCTCCAATTTTAAAGGATCACTTTTCTTTTCACTCACATCTTTTTCACGCACTGCTTTCAGTTACCAACACATGACAGCTGTTGACCTTATGAGTCCCAACACATACTAGGTTGGTCATTTCACTACTAGATCCTGGTGAAGAGGCAACAACATGGACTCTCCACTCTGTGAAGTGAACCAGATGATGGAAAGGGCGGTACAGTTCGAGTAACTGATGGAAATTTCCCAAACCGTGAACCATCCTGTTGTATGCCTTGATAGTATATGAAATGTACACAAGGAACCAGTTAGGACACACATAGGCAACCTAGACACATCTCCTTTTTGTAGACCCACAGTTATTCTTTCGTAGTTTACATGTTCTGTTTAGGGGGCTGTAACTGTGTTTAGGTCTTTAAATATTCCCTTGGACCCTCCTACACCCGCTTGTTGTTATTGGTAGAAGTTCTTGGCCTACTTTCCATAGAAGTGCTTGAGATTTCTGGCTCTGATGGGGCTGATTCGCTTCCTAGGGAGTAGCGTCCTTGTTCCGCCCCAGCCTCCATTCCTTGAGAACGTGTTGCAGCCCGTTAGTCTCAGCCTTCCATTGGTTTTCACTCTCCTGATGAATGTGTACTGTCAGTCCAGTCATTGGTATCACAGTGGTTGCTGGAATGAAAGTATTTTCATTGATTTCTGGCACTGTATGATGCACGTCCGATGAAGATTTACAATTATGCTCGCCTCTCAATTCCCAACTTTGTGAAAAAAAGGACATTTTGTGGCCATCTTGTGGGTGTACACCAACACACATCGAGGCTGAACACTCGGTTGGCAATTCTGCCCCAGGTATGAGATATTTCATAGGTTTAGGCACCTTGCATTGTTCAGGGCAGCATGTGACTGATTTTGTGACCATAGAACTGCAAAAAGTATTTGTTCAGCTACAGAAACTTTACACAATGTTAAGTTTCATTATTCTGGCAGGGTTTATTGTATCTAAAATTGACATGGGACTGCATAATAATTAAAATATATACATATATATAGACACACACATATATATATATATATATATATATATATATATATATATATATATATATATATATATATATGTATATATATATATATGTGTGTGTGTGTATGTATATATGTGTATGTGTATATATATATATATATATATTATATATACATATATATATACATATATACATGAAAGAGATGAATACATTGGGTTTTTTATGATTATGTGTGACCTTGAAGTGATGACCTAAATTGTGTATGTGTACCGAAATAGGTAGGTTATTTTGCATTATATGCAGGTTTAAATCGGTTGGTTTCTTCCCATGTCTTAAATGCAAGGCATGTAAATTTAGTGACAAAACATCTGAATACCCAAATCGCACAGGCGATAATAAACCCAATTTAAAAATAAAGCAGTTGCTTAATTGCAACTCGGAGTATACTGTGTATTGTCTCACCTGTCCATGCAAGTTGCGATATATTGGCAGCACCATCAAACCTGCCAAACTTAGGATTCTCGAGCACATGCGGGCTATTACCAACAACGATAAAGCATATCCAGTAGCCCGCCACTTTGCCCAACACCATCAAAGCAAGTGGGAGAAACTAAGTTTCTATTGCATGGACCAGGCCCCCAAATTAGAACGGGGTGGTGACAGGGAAAAGTCCCTACGCATTTTAGAGTCTAAACACATTATCAATCTGAAAACTATTACTCCTTGGGGTTTAAACAATAATGAAGAACTGTGGGTTCATTTGTAATCAGTATTGTGTCAAAAAAATTGGGGATATATAGTAGATAATGAAACTGAACTGGGTAACAGCTCTACTTCCCCAATGACATGTCATGCCTTGGTTATCTTTTCTGATTTGCACTGTTGATAAAACCGCCCATTCAGGGCTGAATAACGAAAAATGGACACTTTGAGAAATGAATTGTTCAAAAAAACTCAATTGTTGACCTAATTACTTATACTGCGAAAATTGAATGAATGAAAAGTATTAATTATTTATCTCAATAATGTTACTTGTTTTTAATGAGCACTATGCACTTTCACGTGATCACCATGACATAGCAGGCAAAATAATGTTATTTGCACACTACAAAATGGCCACTAGAATGTAGTCAAAAACATGTCCCTCTTTTATGTTTATGGAGGGTGTAGTGAACCAATGGCTTTAAAATGGTGATTTTAACTGCACAGTAACGTTACACTGACGAAGCCTGTGAAGGCGAAACGCGTCTGTAAGGGGTGAGGGGGGTTTGGTCATTAAAAATTTTGCAAACGGATACCAGCGTGCCGGCCTCTTTTTTTCGGACACCGAATGGGATACGAGAAGTGTGCAGCAATATATATATTATATATACATATATATATACATATATACATGAAAGAGATGAATACATTGGGCTTTTTATGATTATGTGTGACCATGAAGTGATGACCTAAATTGTGTATGTGTACCGAAATAGGTAGGTTATTTTGCCATTATATGCAGGTTTAGATTGCTTGTTTTAAAGCAGAAATACACTATTGTCTAACATTTTTAAATACAATAGTAGGTAGTACATTTGTGGAATTAGCATTTTGCTATAAGGCACTTCTGTGGTTGTATTTTGTGATCTTTGGGACAGTTACAGTTCTGTATTGGAGGATACATTGAGACATGCGATCCTGTTAAGAATATGTCAGCATTAATGTGGAGGTAGATTTCTCTAGCAACATGGCCCCAATATAGCCTCACTCTTCTGCATCTCTAAGGTATATTCTGTAGTGTTTCTTCCTCATCACCCCATGTGATTATAAAATCTTTTAAACGTGACGCAATATATCAAGCTGCGATCCCACCCCATGCCCAGCAGGATTACAATTTTTAGTAGGTGCGATTTAAATATAATTCTATTTTTCATACATTTTTCCTTGTCACCATGCAGTAGTGAGACAGAATAAAGTACATATATTGTTTTAAGGCACACCCAAGGCATCCGGGACAGGGCAGTGTGGGTGGGGTGGAGAGAGTCTGGTGTTCTTAACAGAGAAGGAAACCTCCCTATACCAGAAGAGGCATCACTTTTAAACAATGCTGAATTCCGAAAGCCAAAATCGCCCTCTGGTGTTTGTTGAAAATACATCTTGGCTTGCAGGGAAAGTATGAAGTATACATTACATATTTCAGTATTATGGGGCACATGCATCAAGGGTTTTTGCATTCGCAAACGGTGCGTATCGCAAAAATCGGCCGTTTGCGAATGCAAATCCCTTTTTTGGAATGCATGAAGATTTTTGCTTTTTTCGCAATTTAAGAAATCGCAATTTATTTGTGATTTCTTAAATTGCGATTGCATGCAATTTTGCGATTTCTTAAATGCAATGCATGATTTTTTTTCAATTGCGAAATCGCAAATAGGTAGTGGTAAATTACCATGAAGTTAACCTTCATGGTAATTGTCGAAACTTTCAAAAATGCACAAAAGTGCATTTTTGAAAGTTTCATTTTACACACACGCATGCCCTTGGGGCATGTGTGTGTGAAAAATTTACTTAAAGGTACATTTCAGGGGTGCAGGGGGGGTCCTTTGGACCCCCCCTTCACCCTTGAAATTGCATTCTCATTTTGCGATTCTTTAATTGCGAATCGCAAAATGAGAATGCCTTCACATTCATTCCTATGGGCCTGTAGGCCCATAGGAATCAATGGAAAGGGATTCCTTAATTGCGATTCGCAAATTGTGAATCGCAATTAAGGAAACTTAAGGAATCGCAAAAACAATCGCGATTTCGTGATGCATTGCCGTTTGCGAATTCTTAATTGCGATTCCTTAATTTTTCGCAATTAAGAATTCGCAAACGGGAAGATTGATGCATGAGGCCGAAAGTGATGTAAAAACCTGCAAAATTTCCAAATTTGTGCCTCAAAATGTCCATATGTGTGCCACAAAATTTGCTAAACTATGACGCAATAAGCTCGGGGTCTGACTTGTGACTTTTGTCCAGATATCTTGTTGGCGTTTTGTGCTTTTTGACACTATGTTTACTGAAATCTTTAAGCCTGCATATATCCAGCTCTACTGATTGGAGTTTAGTCGTTTTGGTTTTGTTTTCTTTATCTAAAATCACTTTGTCTAACTTAGTGTGGGATCCTTTTTGTGTCATGTTTTTTTTTTTACTTCATCACTGTTCATCATCATACTTTACATATTACCTCTAAGTTAAGCCTGGCTGCTCTGCGCCAAGTTCCCCCAGGGTTCAGCACAGGTTGATTTAGGGTTGTCTTGTGTATCACCCCAACAAGTATAGTGGTTGCGGCTTGACAAGGGCTTACACCTAAGTCAACCACACACCCAATTTCTTTATAAACATTCTAATTCAAATCAGTGGGCATTGATATCTGCACTTTGAAGAAAACACAACGTTTTGAAGCTAACTGGCCCAAAATAAACATATAATATAAAAAGTGCATAACTGAAACCATGTATAATATGGTCCTAACATTTTTTTATATTGCCGTTTTGGGGTAGAGGCAATTTACAAACCACCCGGCCTCATGGTTATTTATAATGTCACCAGAACCTTTCATGCCTTTATCTGACCATAATGCAAACTACACATTATGTAAAACATTAGCTGAACTTCAGTTGGGGAGCTTTTAGGATGCTATGTTTCTAATTCATGAATTCTGCACAGGACATCCCTGATGACACGAAAAATGGCAGCATCAATAACATTATCAATGTACTGCTAGACTACGAGAAAGAAACGACTTCTTCAGCTCCACTCACAGGTTATAGAGATTCACAACTTTAAAAAAAGTTTTAGGACTGCAGTTCCAATGTCAACATGAACAGAAAATACATACAAATGCTGCTGCATTTTCACTCATAACTAATGAATATATTTCGCAAAGTAATGCCGTTGCAACTCTACAAACCCTTGTCACCAAATAGACATCCTCGCAGAGCATGAACAGAGAAGAAAGGTTGCAACAGATTCACTTGCAGGAAGTGCATTACATGATGATATGAAAGGCAATTTGAGACTGCATTACCAATATCAAATTCAATATGCCACTGCAGATTACATGTATTTATTACATCACTGGTAGCGACTATCTAAATAATACGATACATCACAATCTCCCAAGGAAAAATAATTGTGGAATATTTAATAACTCCCATCCTGCTAGACAAAATTGTGTGAAACAGTCTAAATTTGCATTCAGCCACATTTTGCCTAATGATGGAACGTTTTGCAAAAGCTACTAATAGGGGGGCAAAAGTTAAGGGAGGTACAGTGCTAAACCTCATGGTAATTCCCATAGAAAAATAAATCACACATACAGCAAAAATCACAAGATGGATTCTAAGGAAAATTGAGGAGGTGAATATTGATTAGTCAATTTACAGTCCTTTTTTGGTTTTGTGAAAATACGCTCCTGATTTTTGCAAAAAATAACAAATATGGGTTAGATGTCTTGACAATTCGGCCATCACAAATCTGATTAGACAAGGCAATTAAGTTTCTCTTGATCCAATGTAGACTGAAACAGAACATAGATGTTGTGGCCATCTTTAAATGACGCCAAAATTCCATGGATTGAGGGTATTCCCGGACCAAGGGCTGCTTTACAAAGCTCAAGGAGTGGATTACAGCCACTTCTCATGAATCCCATATGGATCCACAGACCCAATTGTGGATACACAGATCCCTAATGAGCTATGAACACATGGGGCTGGGCTCAGGATCTGTTTTGCCTTCACTGCGAGGGACTGAAGGTCAGGTTCCATGAGCTGAGGTCACATGGGGGATAGATGCATTGCCTGGCCAAGGTCAGGCCCTGACGCAAACTCCCACTGTAAATTCGCAACAGCTGTGCACAGTGAGCTGTGCTGATATTGGGACTGGTAGACCGATCCTTGCTCCTTGGCAAGAGAAGGACTGATTTTCCCTACATTTCTTTCCATATTTGCATTTCTAGGAGAAGAATATATATATTTCTGCTGTCAGATAGAACTCCTGTAAGGTTTAGTTTGCCCCGGTGGTAATTAGGAATGCCAAGGTGGAGGGCTCTGTAAATGAAGCACACAGTTTTTACGTGGATTAGGGATTCTAGCAGAAACCAGTAGAGGTCCTTCGGGATTAGTGCTATTAACAAAGCATTCAACTTGAGAGGTGCTACAGTCAATTTATTTAGGCCAGAGAATATAGACTGGCCACCATCAAGATGCAAAGAAACCCTACATAGATTTGGTAGATTTTAAAATCCATAGAGGAAGGATTTGGAAGGAGAAAGTATTGTTTAGTTTCAAGATATGTTTAGTAGTTTCAGGCTGATGATGTAGCCAAATGTTTTGGAGAATGAATATGAGGAAGGTAAGATGTTAGGACCTGTAAGTGTATTCCATCTTATTTGTACCGGAGGGAGAGAGTCTTTGGAGTGAATGAGAAGAAATAGCAATTTTGGGGAGGTCCAACTAGAAGCAGGGCATCAAAGGGTGGCAGGCACGTATGTGAACCAGTGGGGCGGGTGGGTGGTCAACTAAGTAGTGGGTGGGTGAGTGCATGCAGACACGGTGAGTGGTAAATAATAAAAAATAAAGTCACTTATCTTGCCTGCTGCATGTGTGACGTCCTCTTTGATCCCTTCTCTATCGGTTACGCGAGATCCAGACTCCAGGAAGTTCCACTGACCAATCCTGGCGCTACTCTCACCAGCATGAAAACAGAGCCAGTATTGGAGGGAGCATCCTGGCTGGACGCTCCTTCAGGCCCTTCAAGCCTGTGCTTGGTCTGCAAAGTGCGCAAGTCACTTTGGCCGGCTCAAGAAGAGAGCCAACCAAAGTGTCATGCGCACATTGGAGGGTCCATTTTGCTTCTCCAGTCCTCCTATGCTGCCAGGACATGCCCCCACTAATCCCGGCTGCAAGCTGCTGTGGTGCTAAACATGAAAAAAATATATATATAATTTCATTGCCAATTTTACGTCTATCGCTGTAGCAGGCGGGTGTGCGACACCCCCTCGCCCTCACGAAGAAACGGCCGCCGAGGGCATGAATGAATGAATAAAAACATTTGTAGAGCGCAGCTTTCAATCCAAGGAGCATCATGATGGTAATGCATAAAACAAGATAGGAGAGCAGCTGAGAGTTCTACCAAATCAGATGAGCGAAAACACTAGGTTGTCCGGGGCGACAAATATCCAGGTTGTCAGGACTTTCTTAGAAATAGATTCTGACTCAGAGAGTAATAGATGGGTCGGTAAAGAGTTCCATGCTTTACTCCCTAGGACTGTCATCGATTTGTCCCCTCTGGATGCCAAATGGAAGCTGGGTGGTGCGAGAAAGTTTCCAGATTCTGATCTTAGAAAGCACTGAGTCCCATATGGTGTGATTCTGGCTCTGAGGTATTTATGTCGTGATGACCTGAGAGTTCTGTAAGTGATTACCAAAATCTTATAGAGGATTCTTTTATGTATGGGCAGCCAGTGTAGGGATTTCAGAGCTGCTGATGCTGAACACCCTGGAGGTAATTTTAGTACTAGGCGGGCTGCGGCGTGTTGTACTCTCATTAATTTTTCCAAGACAGCCTTATTGGAGCCTGCGTACAAGCTGTTGCAGTAGTCTAGTCAGGACAGGATCAGGGCCACTGCAGCTGTCATTCTAGCTGCATTTGGTAGCAAATCAAAAAAAAAATTAAGAGACCTTATCAGGAGGAAACATGTGCCGGCTACAGAGAAGGCTTGCTGATGGAAGGATAGTGAGGTATCAATTTTATTCCCAAGTTCCTAACAACATCCACTGTATTTGACGGAGATGGAGTTTCATTCAGCCACCACTGTTTAGGCAAGAAGGTATTAGTTTTTCTAACCAGCATGATCTCTGTTTTTTGGATATTGCATTTCAGATGGTTGGATTTCATCCAGTTCATTACATTTTCCTGCAATATTTTAGTCAAGGTACTCGAGAAGTAGAGACACAGTTGTCTCATCTACAAATGTATACAGAACAACCATTCATTCCTCTAGCAATGATCCCAAAGGCCCCATGAAGTGTTTGAAGAGGTCTGGCTAAAAAATAGATCTCTGGGGTATATCAATAAGGGAAGAGAGTTCTTAAAGAGTCAATTTTGTAAATTAAAATCTAGCTGAAAGGAAGGGTTATGATACACCTACATCATGTTTATGTTTATTTACATTGAATAACTTTTTGGATTCTATGTGCTTGAGAGGGCTGTGTGCCAGGTCTCAGTGTCAAATTACAATGACTAGCCCAGGCCTGACATTAAATAAAGTAACAGCAATTGCAGTTACATAGATAGCATACAATTTATTCCATGTGCACTATGACAGAGGAATCATGGCTACAAAGATGTGGCAGTTGCTTTAATGGCAGTATATAAGTACAATAGCTACATTTCTTACAAGGGCACATTTGTAACAGAGTATAGATCGACGAGGGGCTTAGGAGAGGCCATATAAGGCTGATTCGGTGGGAAACTGTCTGATGGTGTGATATTCTAGTTTTTAAATAAATATGTATTTAGGTTACTTCCAGTCATCATGAGGGATTAAGCTTTGTCGATTTCTGATTGGAGGTTTTTCCAGAAATATAAAGCCACTGCTCCAAATTGCTAATGCCTTTGCTCCTGTTTTTGGTTCTTGGCTGTGAATAGTAGGTTTCCTTCAGTGGACTTGAGTGGTTATGAAGGTTGGAAACCTTTTGATCTTGTTTATGAGGTGTTTGGGAGCACTGCCTTCCAGACATTTGCAAGTAATGCCTATAACTAGGAATTCAGTTTATCCTTCCACAGTGAGGCACTGGAGGCTTTTTGTTAGGGTTCACACCGATTGGCTTTTTTGTAGGCTAAAGATGAGGTGGTTTTTTCAGTCTTTTGATCTGGTATGCAGGGAGTGTAATCAATGTGGAACCGGGGTTCCTACAAACACTGCGGAGATGTATAGAAGGATTCAATTGAATAGCTACATTTGCAAGCATGTGGCTTTTATCACTGGTCCATTCTGGAAGTTGAGGCTGAGGTCTCTGTCCCATATGGCTCAAGAATGTCTAACTTTGGATTTGAGAGGACATTGCGGACAAAGAACATGGGGGGAATCTAACTGGATCTGTGTGCTTAAGGAGGTGGTGAGTGCCTAGGAGAATTTAATAATTTGGCCTGTTACCTTTGAGGCTATTGTGGCCACCCCTGGTTCAATTATGGTGTTGTGAATTGCTCAGATTTCTCTGCAGCAGTCTCTGGGAAAGCAGGCTCCCTGCCGAATCCCGACGCTGCTCTCACTATGAGGAATATATTACGGCGGTCCCAGTATAAGAACATCAGAATTGTGTAAAGGAAGGGAAAACATACAATATTATTTGAAACACAAATTTAAAGCAGGACCGGATCAGTTGTTCCAGTTTTATTTAATCACACTGAAACTGGTTAGCATATTGTCAAACACGTATTACATGGCATACACTTTTGTAGAGTACATTTTCATTACAGTGCCCGAAAGCGGGAGAAAAGGGAAATAAAGTGATTAGAGTGAGGTAGGAAAAATAGGAAGAGATAAAAATATCACAATCAAACGTTAAGGCATATACTATTTATACGCCCAAGAAACAAAAAGATATTTTTCACATTTTTAAAAACTGTACATATTTAGCCATGTAACATACAAGTCGACAGTAAAGTAAGTACTGTTGAGAGAACCTGGCAGTAATGAAGTGTTGACGTTTCGACCCCTGTGTGTGTGTAGGTTCTTCAGACCCTTACAGGCGGGGTCGTCCTCAGGACGGACGTGGGGAGTGCGGGGGACACCTAACGGGGACAAAAGGGGTGGTGCATCAGGACCATAATTAAAAGATTAAAAACAAGGTAAGGCCAGTGATCAACGCGGTACTGATTCATATAATTACCGTGAATGGATAGGGGCCTCTCACAATTTGCTGGTGGAGGGACAATGGACTCAGTGGTTCCCAGGTTTATGACGGCAGGAGTGAGAGAACACCTGTAAAGAATGAGGTGCTTGTCAACCAGCTGAACTATCTAGATGGTGCAGTAACTGGCAATTAAATAATTGCCCATGAGAGACAGTCACTTACTCGTGAAATTGTGGTGGGTTTGGTCCAGGTGAAGTATAGATCCAAAGGTTGTGTGGAACAAATCCTTATTGATCAATGTCTCTAAGATCCTGATTTAATCAAGGGAGTCTGCAGATCAAACCTAACAGAGGGTAGAAAAGTAGCATAATCAGGACCCGGTGGGTAATTTGAAAAAGCACAAGAGGGTCAAACATGCTATGAACCTGGTGATTGTGGAGCTTGGTGTGAAGCTGAGAAGGTGTACACATTCTCTTATTCAAGAGTATCATTGGCCTCGTTACATCAATAGTGGTGGTGCACGGGAAAGGTTAGCACCGCATCGAGTTTACAGAGCGGAGCAACATGAAAGGATCAGGCATGACGTCTGAGTGTGGATACATGCGACATTTATTTAAAAAAGTGACTTGTGAGTAAATATTGATGTGGTAACATGTGCGCGATTACACAAGCAAACTGATTAAATATGCCGTGTGGTAATGATCACAGCTTGAAAAATCAGATATCGGCCCATTCTTGCGACTATTGAAAAAGGGGTAAAGACATGCCTTGAATATGTGTGCGGTATCGCAAACAGACCGTGCGGTTGTGTATACATGCGGGCGCTTGGTTAAAAAGGTGCCTTGTGGGTGTTCATTATTGTGTTGACATGATTTTAAACAAAAGCATACAACGAAGACTTGTTGTGTGGAAATACTCGCAGTTTGTTAACACTGAACACGGCCCACCCTTCCGACACAGGAAACGGGTAGTGGCATGCATTAAATGTGCGGTAAACAGCATAGGAAACAAAGCCGGGCGGTGGAATTCAAAGGGTAAATGTTAACGAATCGTCAATTATACTATGAACATGCATTTACTGGATGCAGTATAACAATAGCAAAAAAATGTGGCATTGTGAGGGTAGCCGTGCATGCTTTAAAAAAAAAAAACGGGGTGAAAGGCGGAGAGTCAATTCCTATCTGTAACCGGCTATGGGGAAAGACGCCAATCACACTGTGTTCTCAAATGGATCGCTAAGTTCAAAAGGTGGGGTGGCAACACTCAAGATATTCATCTTCGTTGTTCGCCAAAAGAGATCAACTGGCTGAAAACATCCTGCCTCCTATATGCTCCGGGTGTTACGCGCAGGGCGTATCAATGCTCAAGCCGCCACGTGACGTTCGGAATCGTGCAGCAGCTACCTGCACGTTGGAGAAGAGCCTGAAAACAGACTCACCTGTCAGGGCAGCAATGTTCCAGTGGGTGATGTCTGATGTTATTAACATCAAAATGGTCACATACTGACTCTATAATTGCACCGTGACACCAACATAGTGCCTGAATAGGAAATGGACCTAACACGGGTGTCTAAAATTAAATACTTGACACTACATCATGTAAAAGCGATCTGCATTCATATACACTAGTGCAACAGTCGGCATGGCCGCATTGGGACACATAATGTATAAAGCAAACATGAGTATGTCAACAGTATTTTTTTTAAAAACAGCTGTACCAATGAGCAGTGATACACAAATGCCTACAAATATCGGAATTGTCCCATTTAATGCAACATATTAAAGACCACTTAATTTCTACAGAGTATTGTCCCATTTAATGCTACATGTTAAAGACCACTTAATTCCTACCGTGTAGAAATCTGTAGAAGGCATGCAACTAATTGTGACATCAATTGCTTACAATAGATAAACAAAAGAGCATCCCATATGTACACTTGTCCAAAGTCAAGTTCTTAGCCCATAAGAACATAAGGGCAAAGGTGGCACAGCCACATTGGTTATCAGAAAGAAGTTCTTGTATTCACATGTCAAATGGCCTTGTTAGTCAATGTTCTAGCAGAGTTAATTACCTCATCGCCGGTATTGTCCGTGCCGTGTATCAGTGTCAGGGCGAAATACTCAAACAGCGCATTAATTGAGGTCCTCTAGAAGGACCGTAGAGCATGGTTAAAATTACAATGTTAAACCTGACTTATTCATTCCGTTGGTAGCCAGGCTGGTTGGGCATTACTTGTTTCCAGTTCGTTGAGTCCATTGTTAATGGTGTCCAGACCTATCATCCATTTTGCTTCACATGTGTTGAGGATTGACTCAATGGCCCCTCCTCTTGGTCCCAGAGCAGCTTTCTCTAAAACCAGCCACTGAAGCTGGTTCAGGATTATGTCCTTTTGCAGAGAAGTGTTCTACAAATGGGGCCCCTTGGACCGAACATCGTATCCTACTTTGATGTTGCAGTATTCTGGCCTTGATTTTCTGCTGTGTCTGGCCCACATAGAGTAGACCACAGGGGCAGACAATGACATAAATAACGTTCACAGAGTTATAGTTAGTGAAGGATTGTAGGACAATCTTCTGCTGTTTGTAGGTAAAGTTCTTGGTCTGATTCGTAGTTTGACAGGCTTTGCACTGGCCACATTTATGGTGTCCCTTGACCGGTGGTAAGTTCCACATTGATTGAAGTGTAGGTTTGGTTACTGTTACCAGAAAAAAATGCACCACATGATCATTGACGCTCTTCACTTTTCTGAAAGCATGCATTGGAGGCGCTGCCTGTTCAATGTCCTCCGAGACCAGGTTCCAGTGCTTGTTGATAACCTTCTTTATAGCATTGCTCCTCGTCGAGAAAGTTGTCACACAGATTAGCCTTTGTAGTGATATATCATTCTTGTCCTTAGGTATCAGCAGGTCTTCTCGTGGGCTAAACCAGGCCCTTTTCTGCGCCCGTTTTACCATTCTTTTTGGATAGCCTCTTGATAGTACTGAACCAATGCGACAATTATAGCAAATTCACACTACAATCGGATGCAAATGAAATAGCATTCCTTGACATCAAAATATGCTGTGAAAATAAGGAGCTCTACACTACATTGTACCGTAAGCTGTCGGAACGCAACTCCCTCCTGAGATAAAATAGCCACCACCCATGGGCATTGTGAGACAATCTGCCAGTAGGCCAATTTTCGTGGATCATGAGAAACTGCACCAAAAAGGCAGACTACATGAAAGAATCTGACGACCTCAGCACAAGACTACTATCAAGGAGGAGCATGGCGGCCATGTGTTGAGCGGCCGCGGCTCGGCCCTCAGGGCTCCCGGGAACGCAGAATATGAAGGATTAAACGAATGCCTGCATACGGATCGCTTTTAAAAATAGATAAGTGCGGAGATTCCTCAAAACACTGTGAATCAAGGTATGTGTATAGATAACTCACCGAGGGCCAGATGTAGGAGCCCTAATACCGGTCGGTAATGGCCGAATTAGTCCATTGCCAACCGGTATTTGGGTTTTCAGATGTAGGGGCCATTATTTTACAGATTCGGTAAATTTACCGATTCGGTAAATTTACCGATTCTGTGGTAAATCCAAATGTAGGTGACACTCCTGAGAGTGCCACAGGCCCTTAAGAGTCGGTATTTTACCACACAATCCTATTGTGTGGTAAAATACCGAATCCAGGTGTGCATGCACATCTGTGCATGCACACTGTGCAATGTGACACACAGACATGCCCTTAGGGCATGTATGTGTGCCACATGTCACACATGCCTTTACTTGGGGTGCTAGAGGGTGTCAAAGTGACACCCCCTGCACCCTTGCAACATTTGGTATTTACGATTCGGTAAATACCGATTCGGTATTGCCCATTGATTCCTATGGGCTTCACAGCCCATAGGAATCAATGGTAAATACCGATTCGGTATTTACCGAATCGGTAAATACCGAATGTTACCGATTCGGTAATTCAAATTTAAAAATTACCTACATCTCCCTCCTTCATATTTACCGATTCATAAATCGGTAAAATTCGGTATTTATGAGTCGCTAAATTGAAGTTACCTACATCTGGCCCTGAGCGTGGAGAGCCTCGGGAGGTCTGCGGGAATCAAGGCGGACAGTCACGGTGGCGGCGGTGGCGGCTTTGGATGACGCAGCCTGTGCGCGCAGTGGGCGGAGGCGGCTCAGGCATGGAGGAGACGGGACTCGGCTGCACTCCTGTTCCTGTTCCAGGTTGCGAGCGAAGCAGTCAGCAAGGGGGAGGAAAGAGGTGGTGCGATTTTTTCTAGGGGAGTAGGAGTCAGAGATAGAGCAGAGTGTTCAAAGGGAGACCTCCAGACGAACGCCTCTGGAAAGGTGGGCAGTAAACACATAAAAAAATACATACTGCAAAGAGCACCACGAAGCCCCTTGTGCGCAGAGAGCTTTATCGATTTAAAGAGTGAGGATAGATACCCCGGGGGTATAGCCAGATGGATGGACGTTGCCAGCGCTAGTGCTAGCGCCAAACCTGCGGATAAAGCTGGTCAGGAGGTTGAAAAATTAGCAGCAGAAGGGTCATTTAAAAAAAAAGTCCCAGCCCAGACACAGAACATTAAATACAATTGTTACTCTCTCTGAGCCAAATTTGGTCTTAGACCCTGTAAAGGATAAATTAGTATATCCACCTCGCACTTCACCCCCCATCTCCGAGGTCAGAGTCAGCAACAGGAAGTGTAAATCTAAAGCCTGCAAATTAAACGAAGGAGTTGAGGTTAGTGCAAAAAAGAGCGGAGCTGGTGTCAATAGAAAGAAGGAGATAGTCAAGAAGTGTACGCCACCCCAGATAAAAGTGACACCCTCACTTAAGACATACTATAAGATTATGGCCACCAGCAGTGCCTCAACATCTCATATAGCGTCTACAGCTCCAGCAAACCCCCTACAACTAAAAGCTGTGAGGGGGAAATCCACTATCCTTGACTCAAGTGGTCCTAACAATAAAGTAAAGTCAGTGAGCTGAGCAGCTGTAAAAGCATTAAGTGGAATCGAAGTAGTGGATGTCCCCCCGATGATACATTCTGACGTAAATCTCTCAAATAAATATTCAGCTCTGAAAATCAGTGACACTGAATCTCGCCCCATAGCCGAGCCACCCACAGAACCACCAGTGGATGTGGATGTGGAAAATATTGACAACATTTCTGCTGAGTCTCCATTGATAACAACTTCAGAAAGTTCCTGTAAATCGGACGTCACTAAATTAGACTCGGCGTCATCCACTTTAGCGGACAACCTCCTGGCTATGAAGGAGGAAATAACCAGTAGATTTACCGTCTCAGAATCCAACCAGGCAGAGATGACAAGCAGATTCTTAACCTCTGAGTCAAATCAGGCTGCAATTCAGGCCTCCTGCGAAGCACTAGCCAAGAGAATAGACGACGTGACTTTAAGAACAGAAGCCATGGAAAAGGAAATCCTGAAGATGCGGGACTCTATTCGAACGACTGAAGACAAAGTAGCGAGATTAAGTGTACAAAATAAAGAGCTAAAAGAAGATGTCGAATGTCTGCAAAATCACTCTCGGCGGATCAACCTAAAACTGTTAAATGTCCCCGAGTCTCTTGAAGGAGCGGACCTGAAGGGATATGTGATTTCGCTGTTGATTGGAACCGTCCTAAAAGGAGTCAATGATATTGATTTAGTCCGTGAAATCCAAAGGGTACATCGGGACCCCTTTAGAGGAAATCCAGCTAGACAAAAACCAAGGAAGATTTTGCTTAATTTTTTTACCTACTCGGTAAAGGTACAGAGTTTGGCTTTGGCCTTGAAGGAAAAGTCAATCGCATTCAACAGCTCCAATCCATTCACCTTTAAAATTAGATCAGATATCTCCCATGTAACCGCGACCAGACAGTGGGAGTTAGGGAGAAGAATGGAAGAGTTGAATGGACTGGGGGCTAAGTCTCAGCTTAAATTTCCTGCGCATCTCCGGGTAATGTGGAACAATCATATGCATTTGATTAAAACTGGAGAGGAGGCGGACGATCTGATCACAAAAATCAGAGAGGAACAGGGAGTAAAGAGGTAGTAGAGCGGTACTTCTAACTTAGGCGATTGAAACAGAAAGGAAATAGAAAAGATAGGAACTACGTACCCATAGATTAAATAGTATTTAAGGTTGTATATCCGCAGGTACGTAATTTATAAAAAAATCTGCATCCTAGGGGGGGCTGAGTTAAATAGGCTTAGACTATTGGAAGGGAGGGTTCCTCATGGGATAAAAGGGTATAGGCACTGGGACTCTGGGGAGGGGGAGGGGGAGGGGGGAGGTCACCCGGGTGGGGAGCATAGGGAAAAACCAGAAAAAATAACCTTGTCTCATCATAGTCAGGACTATAGGAAGGGGAGGCAACTGAAGAGCTGTCAGGGGACCTAGTATTGAGGGGGGTGACAGACCACCTTTATCTCCTGGAACGTTAATGGTATGAGGTGCCCCCGCAGACAGAGATTAATACTTAAGTATCTGGAACTGTCAAGCGCACATTACAGGAGACCCATCTCAGTCTGACGGAAAGTCGGTCAATTTTCTCCAAAGTGCATTGGATAAAATACTTTACTGTGTCTCATCAGACCTCACATAATAGAGGGGTAGCAATACTAGTGAAACAAGGTATCTCTTGCTCTATTAAGGGGATCAAAACAGACACATCAGGGAGATGGTTAGTTGTCATAATGACATTAAATAACGTAGACATAACCTGTGCCTCTTTCTATGGCCCCAATATTGATGATGTCTCATATCTGCTTAAATTACAATCAACGTTGATGTTGGAGTCTCCACCATACATTCTTGCGGGAGATTTTAACGTACTATTGAACCCCATAAATGATAGGTCTAACATGAGCCATTATATAGGGGCCCCTAAGGTCCGTCGAACATTATTAAATCTGATTCATGACTTAGATCTAGTAGATGTCTGTAGAGCTAAAGAAGGTGCTCGACAGGGTTTCACATTTAACTGCAAGAAATCCGGGCATTCCTCTAGGATAGACTATGTCTTCACAAACAGACAATCATTGGTTAACATCAAAGAAATTCTTGTCAAGCCTAGCCATATCTCAGACCACGCTCCCCTACAGTTTTTCTCTTTAAGCAGTAGTCAGCAGGTTCAGTCCAGATGGACACTGAAAAGATCAATGCTTCTTGATAAAGAAGTAATCGAATCTATTAAGTCGTTCTCTTTAGAATTCTTTCCACAGAATATCGGATCTTCAACTTGGGATTTTATCTGGGACGCCTATAAGGCCTGTTTAAGGGGGAGATTACATGGTATCATCTGTTCTAAGAACAGGGCAGAGGCTGAGAAGTTGAAGGATATTGAGGGGAAAATTAGGCAGTTAGAACTAGACAGATGCAGTCTGAATAGTGAAGACTCAGAATCACTTCTACAAAATCTGCAGAAATTGGAAGAAGCAAGACAGCAATAGAGGGGAAAACTAGAAGCAAAATGTAAAGCCCAATGGGACTCCAGGAAAATGGAAAATGTTGAATATGGGGAGAAGGCTGGAGCGTTACTGGCGTGGAAAGCCAGAGCAGACCGAGCAAAAAACGATATTAGAGAACTAATCGTAAACAGAAAAGGAGACACATCGAGCAAGGATGAGGATATACAGACTTGCCTCCTTTCACTCTTCACTGATTTATATAAAGAAAACAGAGCTCCATCCCCGGAAAATATACATATATGGTTGACCGACAAAATTTTACCAATACTGTCTGAGGAGGGCCGGATTAGTCTAGATGCCCCTATCACTCTGGATGAGATAACTGAGCAGATTAAGAAATAAAAAAATAAAAAGGCTGCAGGGTCGGACTCACTTCTGAGTGAAGTGTATAAACACTTAGCAGAAGAACTGTCCCCTATGCTGGAAATAATCTTTAATTCAGTTTATTCCCCTGTAGGCAGAGTGCCCAACTCATGGAAAGAGGCAATATTAGTTTTGGTCTTGAAGCCAGGCAAGGACCCCTTACGGGCAGACTCCTAACGTCCAATCTCTTTGCTGAATGCCGATTATAAGATCTTTACGGGTGTTCTAGCTGGAAGATTGGCCAAACTGGCCCCTTGGCTGATCCATAAAGACCAGAAGGGGTTTGTGGCAGGAAGGCATATTAAAGATCAGACTCACCTCCTGATTGGGAACATAGACCTAGCAATACAAAGATCATATCCCTTGGCTGTGGTCACATTGGACGCAGCTAAGGCGTTCAATAGAGTTTGCTGGGTATATCTCTGGGCAGTTCTGGAGAAGATGGGGTTTGGCCCCATATTCATTCAGACCCTACAAAATTGCTACAGAGGTGCCTCGGCGCCGATCCTCCTCAATGGTTTATTAACATCTAGCCTCAGCATACAGCGTGGAACTAGACAGGGGTGCCCTATCTCCCCGCTACTATTTAACCTATATATCGAGCCTTTAGCTCAAGCTATTAGGTTAAAAGAATCAATAGTTCCATTCCAGTCCGGGACCTATAGTTCTAAATTGGCCTTATATGCAGATGACTTGATCCTATATACAAACAATCCTGCCGCGGTGATACCTCAGATTGAGGAGCTTCTGGTAGAATTCAGGTCCGTGT
This sequence comes from Lissotriton helveticus, assembly GCF_964261635.1. Taxonomy (NCBI): domain Eukaryota; kingdom Metazoa; phylum Chordata; class Amphibia; order Caudata; family Salamandridae; genus Lissotriton; species Lissotriton helveticus. The sequence goes on along the minus strand of NC_136071.1, from coordinate 891,316,321 downwards.
CAGGCTATGAGGTCAACTGATCAAAAACGGAGGTCATGTGTTGGAATTTGGATCAATGGAGGGGCAAAGTGAGTTCCGAGTTCAGATATTTAGAAATTTATATTGTGAAGGATTTGGATAAAATCCTCCAGTTAAACCTAAATAGGGTTACCAGAGAAATTGACCGTCTATTCAGCAGATGGAGGAATCTCCCATTAACCATATATGGTAAAATCAACCTTGTGAAAATGATTATTCTCCCCAAGCTTACCTATCTATTTTCAACCATTCCTCTACCTTTCCCCAAAAAAGTATAAGTAAGGTGCAGAGCAAGATAGGAAGCTTTGTATGGGGGGATAAAGGGGTTCGTTTGATCTGGAAAAAGCTTAGACGCAGACTGCTTAAAGGAGGGCTTGCTCTTCCCAACATTAATCTATATGCAGCAGCATTCCAGTTTAAGAGCGTTCGGATGCTACTCATTAAACCATATGGGTCAACCTGGGGCAGAGTGTTGGGTGAGATGGTGAGAGCAGAAGGAGGTGGCGGAGGAGAAGCCTTCCTGTACAAATTTGGCTCCCCGAGATTCTTCAAGCGGGTACGCCTGAAGGTTCTAAGGGCAGCCCTGGAGGTGTGGTATAGGGTAAGAATCAGCTGGGGGATTGGTTACCATTCAGATCTTGCTCCTATTTGGGACCTGCCCAGAACCCCAGAATGTCTAAAAGATACCCTAGCGGTGCCAATAAAGAGGGCTGAAATCACTATGTGGTCAGACTTGATTGACGAAGATGGGATACATCCATGGGATTATCTGAGGGCGAAGGTAGGGATTGGACTATCAAGATTTAAATATCTTCAATTAGTTTCCTGGTCTGTCGCAGAGCAGGGTGAGATAAAAGGAAACATAGTAATTGAGAGGATGTGTCAATCCACTTCACCAGTTAAGAAGGAAATATCGATCTGATCTAACCACTTATTAAAAACTGAAAATTCTGGGATCCCTGCCTCAGAAGCGGTATGGAGTCAATCCCCCATGGAAATGCAGGCCAAGACCCTCTTTGAACCATCTTTAAAGACATTATATAAGTATATAAAACCTGCCTGCTTAAAAAAGAACCACCTCTTTGTCATCAACAGACTTTACTATACGCCGTATAAAATAGCAAAATTTGCTCCAACGCCTTCACCCAAATGTCCAAGATGTCATACCCCATTAGCAAATGATATACACATTTTTTTTGATTGTACAGTGCTGGACCTCTTTTGGGAAGGGGTTGGGGACACCCTGTTGGGAATATTCAAGATCAGAGTGGAGGTAAACCTCCCCCTGTTCCAAATTCGGGGATGACGGCCTATTCTGTCAGACTGCCTCATGGCAGGATAAAGGTCTGCTGCTATATATGATGCTATTGGCAAGGAGAGAAATCTGTAGGAGGTGGAAAGACCCCCTTCCCCCGAAAAGAGAGGAATGGCTTAAAGCAGCCTTCGCCATGGCCCGGTTGGAGTATGAGGCCGTAGAGGATAAGCTATCTAACTTCTGGCATCCTCTAATGATTTGGGGATGACATCTAAAACTTACTTCGTCGGTCCAATGATTACACCATGTCCCCGTACTAAAAAGGGGAAGGTCAGGTGACCCAAGTGAATGTGGGAAGCCTTGTGGTGCCAAGATAGAGTTAAAGGCTGCAAAAAAAGATCCACAACAACTTGACAAGGTGAGATGAGGACAAAAAGGGCCTGGTTCAGCCCATGAGAAGACCTGCTGATACCCAAGGACAAGAATGATATATCACTACAGAGGCTAATCTGTGTGACAACTTTCTCGACGAGGAGCAATGCTATAAAGAAGGTTATTAACAAGCACTGGAACCTGGTCTTGGAGGATATTGAACAGACAAATCCTCCAAGGCATGCTTTCAGAAAAGCGAAGAGCATCAAGGATCATGTGGTCCATTGTTTCCTGGCAACAGAAACCGAACCTACACTTCAATCAATGTGGAACTTACCACAGGTAAAGGGACACCATAAATGTGGCCAGTGCAAAGCCTGACAAACTACGATTCAGACCAAGAACTTTACCTACAAACAGCAGAAGAGTGTCCTACAATCCTTCACTAAATGTAATTCTATGAACGTTATTTATGTCATTGTCTGCCCCTGTGTTCTACTCTTTGTGGGCCAGACAGAGCAGAAAATCAAGGCCAAAATACTACAACATCAAAGTAGGATACGATGTTCGGTCCAGTGGGCCCCACTCATAGAACACTTCTCTGCAAAAGGACACAATCCCGACAAGCTTCAGTGGTTGGTTTTAGAGAAAGCCGCTCTGGGACCAAGAGGAGGGGCCATTGAGTCACTCCTCAACATACATGAAGCAAAATGGATGATAAGTCTGGACACCATTAACAAGTAATGCCCAACTAGCCTGCCTAACCACGGAACGAAAAGTCAGCTTTAACATTGTCATTTTAACCATGGTCTACGGTGCTTCTAAAGGACCTCAATTAATGCACTTTTTGAGTATTACGCCCTGACACTGATACACGCCACGGACAATACCGGCGATGAGGTTTTTATCTCTGCTTGAACATTGACTAACAAGGGCATTTGACATGTGAACACAAGAACTTCTTTCTGATAACCAATGGGGCTGCACCACCTTTGCTCTTATATCCTTATGGGCTAAAAACTTGACGTTCGATAAGTGTGCTTATGGGATGCACTTTTGTTTATCTGTAGTAAGCAATTGATGTCACAATTAGTTCCATGCCTGTTACAGATTTCTACTCAGTAGGAATTGAGTGGTCTTTCACATGTTGCATTGAATGGGACAATGCTCGGTAGAAATTAAGTGGTCTTTAATATGTTGCATTAAATGGGACAATTCCGATATCTGTAGGCATTTGTGTATCACTGCTCATTGGTACAGCTGTTTTTTAAATACTGTTGATATACACATGTTTACCTTACAAATTATATGTCCCAATGCGGCCATGCCGACTGTTGCACAAGTGTATATGAATGCAGATCGCTTTTACATGATGTTGTGTCAAGTATTTAATTTTAGACACCCGTGTTAGGTCCATTTCCTATTCAGGCACTATGTTGGTGTCACGGTACCATTATAGAGTCAGTATGTGACCATTTTGACGTTTACAACATCAGACATCACCCACTCGGGCACTGCTGCCCTGACAAGTGAGTCTGTTTTCAGGCTCTTCTCCAACGTCCAGGTAGCTGCTGCACGATTCCGAGTGTTACGCGATGGCTTGAGCGTTGATACCCCCTGCGCGTAACGCCCGGACCATATATGAGGCAGGATGTTTTCACCCAGTTGATCTCTTTTGGAGAACAACGAAGATGAATATGGTGAGTGTTTTTTTAAATCATGCGCTTCTACTCTCACAATGCCACTTCTTTTGACTATTGCTATACGGCAACAAGTGAATGCATGTTGATAGTATAATTGACGATTCGGTTAACATTTACCCTTTGAATTCCACCGCCCGGCTTTGTTTCCTATGCTGTTTACCGCACATTTAATGCATGCCAATACCCATTTCCTGAGTCAGAAGAGTGGGCCGTGTTCGGTGTTCACAAACTGCGAGTATTTCCACACAGCAAGTCTACAATGTATGCTTTTGTTTAAAATCATGTTAACAGAGTAATGAACACCCACAAGACACCTTTTTAACCGAGCGCCCGCATGCATACACAACCGCACGGTCTGTTTGCGATACCGCGCACATATTCAAGGCATGTTTTTACCCCTTTTTCAAAAGTCGGAAGAATGGGCCGATTTCTGATTTTTCAAGCTGTGATCATTAGCACACGGCATATTTAATCTGTTTGCTTGTGTAATCGCGCACGTTACCACAGCAATATCTACTCACAAGTCACTTTTTTAACTAAACGTCACCACACTCAGACGTCATGCCCGATCCTTCTATGTTGTTCCACTCTGTACACTCGATAAGGAGCTAACCTTTCCCGTGCACCACCACTATTGATGTAACAAGGCCAATGATACTCTTGATTAAGAGAGCATGTACACCTTCTCAGCTTCACACCAAGCTCCAGAATCACCAGGGCCATAGCATGTTTGACCCTCTCGTGCTTTTTCAACTTACCCACCGGGTCCTGATTATCCTCCTTTTCTACCCTCTTTTAGATTTGATCTGCAGACTCCCTTGATTAAATCTGGATCTCATAGACATTGATAAATAAGGATTCGCTCCACACAACCTTTGGATCTATGCTTCACCTGGACCAAACCCACAACAATTTCAGTAAGTGACAGTCTCTCATGGGGAATTATTTAATTGCCAGTTACCGAACCATCTAGATAGTTCAGCTGGTAGACAAGCACCTCATTCTTTACAGGTGTTCTCTCACTCTTGCCGTCATAAGCCTGGGAACCACTGAGTCCATTGTTCCTCCACCAGCAAATTGTGAGAGGCCCCTATCCATTCACGGTAATTATATGGAGCAGTACCACCTTGGGCACTGGCCTTACCTTGTTTTTAATCTTTTAATTATGGTCCTGATACACCAGCCCTTTTGTCCCCGTTAGGTGTACCATGCACTCCCCACGTCAGTCATGAGGAAGACCCCACCTGTAAGGGTCTGAAGAACCTACACCCACAAGGGGGTCGAAACGTCGACACTTCATTACTGCCAGTTTCTCTCAACAGTACTTACTTTACTGTGGACTTGTATGTTACATGGCTAAATATGTACAGTTTTTAAAAATGTGAAAAATATCTTTTTGTTTCTTGGGCGTATAAATAGTATATGGCTTAACGTTTGATTGTGATATTTTTATCACTACCTATTTTTCCTACCTCACTCTAATCACTTTATTTCCCTTTTCTCCCCCTTTCGGAGACTGTAATCAAAATGTTCTCTACAAAAGTGTATGTCACGTAATACATGTTTGACGATATGCTAACCAGTTTCAGTGTGATTAAATAACACTGGAGCAACTAATTCGGTCCTGCTTTAACTTTGTGTTTTGAATATTATTGTATGTTTTCCCTTCCTTTACACAATTCTGATGTTCTAATACTGGGACCACCATAATATATACTGCCTTGCACCCACGTCCCAGTGATTTTGGGTTTACCCTTTATTTGAAAGCTCCCACTATGAGAGCAGCGCCAGGATTGGTCTGAGCGGCCCTCTCTGCCACTCAGACAGTCCCTGGGAACCTGCAGTGTGTCTCCATCCTGGCTATGAACACATGGGTTGGAGAAATGCGCATGTATGTTTGGCTGGTCTAGGATGGCTGGTCAAACATACATGCACACTTCTAAGTGCCCACCACTCCTCATGGCCCTCGTCCTCTGCACTACACGCAAGTGTAAGGCAGTCACAGAAAAATAAAATGATGTTTTATCGTTTAATTTTTCTGTGACTGACGAGTGAGGTGATGCTCCTCTGACATTACGGAGGAATCCACCCCTGTCAATAGTTATGAACACAGACTCCATCAGGCACTTATATACTTCACCTGCAGGTTCTGGGTTTTGATATGTATTTTCGGGAATATACAGCAGTAAGAATGAGCTACGAGGGCTCTTGTCAGTAGTCTGCCTTCCTGTGTTGCTGACAGGAGTATACCTCCAGTGGGGTAGTTGTAGTTGAACACCATCAAATATCTTTGCTTTTGGATACGCCGACTCACTGAAACCGTCGGATCCATGCATGATGTTAACTTGGGAGGGAGAGCCCATAGGCTGGGTGGTTAGTTTGATTTATAACTGCACACTGGCCAAGCCCCTACCTGCAACTCACTCTCTGCAGCTGCATCCTCCTTCAGTGAAGTCAGAGGATGAGACTCAAATTCCCTCACAAACCTTCTTCTTCCCCCTTCGAATGTCCCAACAACAGACGTGGAATTGATCTCTCCCTCCATTTGGCTTTCAGCAGTCAAGTCCTTGAGGTTCACTCCACTACTATGTAGGCAGCTATTCTGAATGTCTTGTCACCAGGATGGACATCATTTTGGGGTCGCAGCTTCCCCTGAATTGCTCTTTATGACCCCTTGCACTGTTCCTTTTGACCCTTTCCTCAGAGGTGGCAAAATCAAGTTTAGTGATTTCATACTTTTATTGCACAGGTCCTTGCACAACCTGTAGCCATATGGTACAAAGTACAGGCCTGGTAAAAAGCTCAGCGAGTTGTCTGCCGACTACAGAAAGATGGCTGTAACCTGCAAGCTAATTATTTGGACCCTTAAGGTAGTGTTGCAATTATTCCTTAGTCTAAGAATTATAAAATAGGCTCAGGAGCGTATAAATGATCACTTACTATGAAATTACACACTACATTGGTGTACGTACACAGTTATTAGTGAAATAGCACACCGGCAGACAAGGGGTGTGAATCATGTTATAAATAATGCAAAAAGACTATCCAGGAAAGCACTTTAGGGTTTCCAAGTTGTATGGAAAGCAAATATGAATACCAATAAAACATAACAATATAGAGCATCGGCTGCTGCGAGGCAGATTGTATTACATCTCTGTCTCTGAAATGATGGCTTCAAAAAGATGTGACGTTTTTTAGTTTCGGGGGCACACAATTTGAACCACAAAGCTTCGAACCTTATGGCTCAGGGTTTAAATTTGAAAATGTTACAGTAGTGAGGAGTATTATTATTCAAGACAATGGTTTTAACAGTGGCTGTCTTGGAAGAATGGACCCTTCGTGCCGAGGCTGAACCAGCCCTGTCAAGATTCAAACCACTGACCTGCAGGATGCAAACATGCCACTCCATTCATCCAACTTTATGGCCTCAAACCAAGAGGCAACTTTCAGTTTTAGATTAAAATAGTTTTTATTAAAATAACGCATCAATGCATCAGGGCCAGGCCTGCATTCTGAACGTGGCTCTCATAAGGCAGTCGCTGCCCAGCACAGGATGTAGTTGCATAACTCACATATCATTTCACTATAAATAAACTGCTCTGCATACTTTTAATTTTAGGAACTCTATAGACTCAGTAACCTCTCTGGAACAAAATCTACAAAGATAACCATGAGAAATGAAGATAAGCACAAAGAGGGGGAGAAGAACTTTTTACAGGGAATGAGGGAAAACTGGGCAGTGGTTGGGAACACAGGATGTGCAAGGGGAAAATTCCAATAAGTCACACATTACCATTCCTGAGTATCAAGCAGCAACTACAAGAAAACCCTTCCACAAGTGTTTCTGCATTATCCCCTAGCCGGCTCACCACCTCCAATCTTAGTGCTTTCTAGGGAGAAATGTGATGGCTCTGTCTGTAAAAAACATGTGGGGGTTGTTCCCTAAACCTCTTTCAGATCGAAGGATACGAGAAAGAAACTCCAATCTCTAGCTAGATTCAACAGGTCTCTTTGCACATCAGTTTTCCCATTCTGGTTTAGGTTCCACTGCTCAGATCTAGAAAAATGACAGTACACTAACCCGGAACTTGGAGATTGTGCCCACTAGCCACTGCCTTCTTGGGTACTGCTCACAGAAATCATAATTACTATGGGTAGCTATGACTGTGGTGCCACAGGTAATTCCATTCTGGGGGTCAGTGGATCAGAATAGCTGTCTGTAAGCTCTCTTTGCCAGCTCCACTATATTACATCCTTATGGAGTCTGCAAACCCTGAAAGAACCCCCTTGCCACACATGAGTCTAGTCACTGTGGTGTCAGAAGGGATCGGAGTGTATTCCAAAACCCTAATGATAGAAACTATTCATGTTTTCTCTACCTTTTCAACCTTGAAAACCAGGGCAAAAAGCACACATGGCATGCTAGCCTGAAAATCAATTTGTGCATGCACCTTCACATCCAAGCAATCTATTCAGCCCCCAGCAATTGTGTTGTAATTTGGCAGCGATTAGATTAGCATTAGCAGAAGCCATCCTGTATTTAGAGACTATCTTGTCCGTTTTGTAGAATCTATTTTGTATTTCTGTCAGCCATTTTGTTTGCCATGTGCTCGCCTTGTGCTCTGTCCTACCTTTCTGTTAACTGCTCTTGAAATCTGTCTAGAGACGAGATATATTTAGCATCTTCCACCTTCGCAGATGCTCAGTTGAGCTTGCAGCTGTATTTTCAGCTGCCACTAGAATGTAACTGTCAGGATGTGTTTGTCAAAAACAGCCACTATTAGCTCCTCCCACTTGCTGACTGTGCATTTTCTGTATGACCTTATATGTACCTAAAACCAGCATTTTGTACTTGTACCGCCTTCATTTGAGCCCCTGTGTGGGTATAAAAGGACCAAGCTCCTTCCATTCAGTATGCTACTTCATTCATTACCGAAGGGTGTTGTGTGAATGTAGTTCCACCTCATGAGGTTTAATAAATCTTGTATTTTCTATTCCAGTTTCTGTGCCAACTTCTATTCTATGGTCTGAGGACGCTGTGCAGAAAATGGAGACCCCTAGCACTGGTAAGCCTTGCTGAGGCCCATAACCACACTTGCATCTTTGAGTCTATCATTGTCATTGATGCTTCCATCCTCAACTTTATCCTTGCCCTCTAGTTGCAACTCAGTAACCGTGTTCTCCAACATTTCAAATGTTCACAATACTGTACTTAGAGTTAATACAACCCCCCGGTTCTCCATTAAATCTAAAGTGTCCATCCTGTCCTCACCATCTACTGCAAAACAGTGCGAGTGTTTTACTGTGTTCATCAACCATAGTAAAGCACACTTCTTGCAGGCCCTTTATCACCTTGTGGGAAAGCTTCACAAAGGCCAGCCAGAACTTTCTGTGGGAGTTATTTCTCACTGCACCTCTCCTCTGCAGCTGGATCCGGCTTGGCCCACGGAATCAGCACCAGCCCTGGACCCACTAATGCAACCAAACAGGCAGCTAAAAAGGAGGGAGGCGAGCAGAGCTCAGAAAAGGGCAGCCATGCTACTCACCACTGAGCTCGCTCCACCTCCAGAGATGCACACATTTACACTTTGACCCCAATCTCAGCCCACAATTAAGTATGCAAGATTGCTTATATCTTAATGTGTGAACTGCATGTACCTATTCTTAGGCTTTGTTACTCACAGTTGAATCCTGGTTGAGGGTAACTCAGCCTTACATCCTTCTTTGTTTGATACAATGTGTTAGGTAAAAGTTACACCATTATTTAGGCCACAAGACCATTCAGTGTTCCATGTGAGTGATGGTACCTGGATTGGCATCAATTGTGATGCTGTAGTGGAAGTGATGGCAATACTGGAAAAACTTTGCTGTAGTAAAAATGTACATACGCATATTTGGAAGGGTCTAACAACAGAAATTATATGCAGCACTTTGTCCCAAGCAGTCATACTGACTGAGGAATGTTTTTGCACATGCATTCTCAGTTCAACATCCAAGCTCTGAAAATATTATGTGTCATAGAGTGTAGAGGCAGTATCTTTAAATTGGGGCCAAGATTTAACTTTAAATTAACGTATTCTTTCTTCTGATACTCACCGAAGTGGGTTATACTTTATTTTATTTTAATATTTGTAGAGATCTCTGTTACCCAGGAGTGTCCTTGTGGTGTGGAATAAAGGAATATTGAGGATCAGAGGAACAGGAAAGTTCTGTTGAGGATGATGGAATACAGCATGGTCAGAAATAGAGTGTAGTTTGAAAGTCAAGGTTGTCCAGTGCTTCCTAGCTAAATAAAAAAAAGGATCATTCTTCCCTGAGGGTACAGGAGATGTGAAAACACTGAAGCAGATGAATTGCTAGACCGCAGTGGTCTGTTGCGGTGGCTTACCTCGCAATGAAGATGACCGCCTCTCGGTGAGGTTACGGAGGTCAGAGTGAATGTCGATGGTGAGATGGCGGCTCCCCTGCTTAATTACTCACTATGTGACCCGTTTTCGATAAGGTATGCTCAGCGGCTGCATTTCATTTGTTTTTTAGGTCGCGGGAGCCCACAAGTCAGACTGGAAGCGTCTTCTCTCTCTCTCTCTCTCTCCTTCAGAGCCGGTCGCCATTTTGAATATGAATGGAGCCTGCCCTGTTCTCTGAGTAAATGTTTTGGCAAGCTCCTCCCTAAATGGCTGTTCATATATTTTAGAGGCAATGGCTACATGAGTCTGCTATTTTCTTAAAGGCATTGTCTCCTGCAAGAAATGTTTCTTTACTTGAAGGGCTTTCTGATAAGTTCTAAAAGACATTTCTGTTTCTTTCCCAAGCTGCTGCCGGAACTGGAACACTGTGTCAACAATACCAGGTTTTTAGCTTTCTGATAAGAATTTTGTGGAGACTTTCATTTTATGCTCTTCTTTCCTTTTTCTTTTTTTTCTAATGACATGCTCGTTTTTGAAATCTCTAACTGTTACATCAGTTGCAGACATATCTATAGGAGAGTAATAATTTCCCCACATGGTATGGTCATCTGTGTGTGACTATTACATGGGCAGGTCTAAAGTTATTTATTCTACAACTCAGGCTCCGGTAGGAATAATACAAAGACGTTTGCTGGCCTAGACTGTCTCTACTGTACTGGAAAACTTTACCTCAAGTGCAGGGACAAACATGACCTCTTCTCATATCTCACCTATAGTGCCATCTCAAGTCAATAAATCCCAAGTTAAGCAGCTAAAAAAAGACCCTCCCTTGACGTTTTATTGGAAGAAATCAGGGCTCTGCGCCGTTTTATCGAGGACACTAATACTAAATTACAAACTCTCACTGAGTTGGACACTCATGGAAGAGCGTTTGTCTTTGGCGAAACAACAAATCCTACATCTAAATGACAATTCTCTTAAAGTAAACACCCTCCAGGTTCAAGTTTCTTCTCTGCAGAGACAAGTCGAAGACCTTGAAAATCATAATCGATGAATTAACCTACACATTTATGTTCTTCCCGAAGGCACAGACGGTACGGATGTTATTTCTTTTTTCAAATATTTTTTTACCTCAGATTCTACAGTTACCGGAGATTTTGCAACTTAATATCCAGAGAGCTCACAGATTGGGTCGCCCTAATTCGGCTGCTTCACCCTCCAAAAGACCAGGAGAGGTTATTCTCTACTTCTTAGAGTACACAGATTTAATGCAGGTTATCTTGGCTGCAATATTGGCTCCATTCTGATATCCGACCATGCCCCATTTTCGGTACATTTAGGCATCATACCCAAATCTACTTTCCCTCAAACATGGAGATTTAATAACTCCCTACTACTGGATTCCTCTTTTACCTCCTCCTTTACAGCTTTTTCTCAGGAATTTCCCTCCTTAATCAGATGGAAGGCATCCCTTTTCATACTGTTTGGGATACATTCAAGGCCTCAGCTCATTTTATAATGAACTATGTTTAAAAAAAAGATGTCTGTCACAATCCCAATTTAGACTTCTTCTTAGTGAAATAAAGCTTTTAGAACATTCTTACTATACATCCAATTCCCAACAAGTTCTAAATCAGTTAATTAAAGCCAAACTTAATTTTAATAAAGTATTCACTGATAATGCTGCTTCATAACGTTTCAAACCTAGTGCTAAGAATTATGGAGGTCAAAATAGAGCTGAAAAGCTTCTAGCTAACTATCTGAAAATTAAACAAAATACATTATTCATTGAATCATTTGTGATAATGGGTCTTTTCTGCGCCCTGACCAAGATATTCCAACTCAATTTTAACAATTTTATACAGATCTTTACACACCGGAGCACACACCTTCCGATTCTACAATTGTAAGTTATCTCTCCATTCTTTCAAAGCCGGCTTATTCTCTTATTGATTTCTCCTCCCTAGAGACAGATATTACCCAAACAGAACTTCAACTTGCCCTATTTTCCCTTAAAAAAGGCAAAGCCCCTGGGCCAGACGGTTTTGCAGCTGAGTTTTATACATATTTTTCCAAACTGACTCTTCCTAAACTCTGTCTGTATATTCATTCTTTTCTTAATCGTTTCTAGATGCCTGTATCTGTTTAATTCCAAAAGCAGGTAAAGATCCACATTTTTGCAAGAATTATTGTCCCATCTCCTTAGTTAATTTAGATTATAAACTTTTCTCTAAGGCATTGACCTTGAGGCTAGAAGTCTTTCTCCCTGATCTTTTAGGCAATGAACAATCTGGCTTTGGCAAAGGTCGATTTCTTTCAGACAATACTCGTTTATTTTTTTATATTATTTCTAGATCTAAAAACTTGCCCAATTCTCTAGCAGTTATTGCATTAGATGCTGAGAAGGCTTTCGATCGTGTCATATGGTCCTTCATATTTCAAACTTTAACATGGTTTGGTTTTGGGTCAAAGTACATGGCTCTCATTTCTCCTCATTACTCTTTCCCTAAGGCAGCTATTTGTGCTTATGGACTCATATATTCTTTTTTTCTACCTACATAGAGGGGTTCGACAATGTTGGCATCTCTCCCCCTTCCTTTTTAATCTAGCATTGGAACCATTTTCATCTCAGATCCACCAGAATGTTAACATTCATGGTTTCATCCATGGCTCACAACAGGTTAAATTGGCTGCATATGCTGATGATATTTTGTTATTTATTTCTCAACCTAATTCTTCACTCCCTGTTTTCATTTCAGAAATTGCTTCTTATTCATCTGTCTCAGGCTATAAGCTAAACACTGAAAAACGCGAAATTCTACCCCTTAATAAATTTACTTTTGGTAATGATTTTTCTTCCTCTCAATTTACATGGCAACCCAAACAACTTAAATATCTCGGTCTTCAATTCTCTTCTTCCATCTCGTCTTGCATTTCAATTATGTGGACAATTGTATTCAGACAATCACTTCTCTAACTAGTATATTGCATCCTCTTTGTTTGTCTTGGTGGGGCCTTCTGGAAACAATTAAGATGATACTGGTCCCTGTTATTCTCTTCACTCTTTCTAATATTCCACAACATGTTCCTCTTAAATATTATAAGAAAATTAATTCACTACTATCTGCTTTCCTTTGGAGTAACAAGAAACCGCATATGTCTCTAGCAAAGCTGAAACGACCTAAAGTTGAAGGTGGAGTACATTTCCCTGATTTTAAGAAATATCAGAAGTCCATCCTTTGTGGCAATCTTCTCATTGGATTGCACCCTCCTTGCTTTATACTCCGCTATTGGTTGATTTAGAATGAGCTTACCTGTCACCATATTCCTTTTCAGAATTCTTGTCGTTCATAAGGAAACCTCGGAAAATGTCCAACCCTATTATCAATAATACTTGCAAATTATTATCTTCTGTAGTACATTTTTCACCCACAGATCTTGACTCCTTTCTTAATTCTATATGTGGAATAACCCATTAATTTCGTGAAAAGAGATCCTATTTATTGGCATTCTTGGTGAATTAAAGGGATGGTCTGGGTTAATCAACTATTTGATTGAGATTCATGTCTTACTTTTCTTAATTACAGAATCTTTTTAGTCTTCCGTCTACTTTCCTAAACAAATTCCTTCTTCTACATGAGATTAAGGTTCAAGCATATAACTATTTAAAAACTACCTCATCCATTGATTCTTCATCATCACAAAATTATCTGACCTTTTACCTACATGTACCAAGGCATCCTTTATTTATTCTCATTTACTTGAACCTCCCACTTTGAGATCCATATCTAAGACAGAACTTAAGTGAGAAAAAGATCTTTCCACAACTATATCTATACCTTCCTGGAAATTAATCTGGATTAAAATTAGGAAGTCCTCTTGTGCAGCTAGCACTACACAAACACGTTTTTTTTATTTACAACAGACTTTTTGTTACACCTGATACCCTTGACAGGATTAACCAAGATATCCCTGACACTTGCTGGGCTTGCTCTGCAGTACCAGCTGATTTGATGCATTTACTTTTCACTTGCCCCTAGTTTCTGCATTATGGTTACAAGTTTGGTGCCAAATGAATTCCATTTTTCAAAGTAACGTCTCTTTTTCTATCTCAAATGTGTTTTAGGTAGTGTATCTGAGGATTGGGCTGATGCTCCTTTTCATATGCCGAGGCTAGATGTGTTATTAGCACTTGCTTTTCAACAAATAACCTGTAATTGGAAGGATTGTACACAACTGTCTTTTAGGGTGTGGTGGTACGCAGATTGTCATAACCTCTGATTAGATAATGCAGATATGCATCCTTTATCTCTTGTGTTGAAACGAAAGGCCCTGCGGACACCTTTTGCTCAATTTTTAGATTACTCCACTATTACAACTCCCCCACCTCTTCTTCAGTAAGTTCTATAACCTCCTTGACTTCCCCCTAAAAAATGTAAACCCTGTTAATATCAAAGGTCCCCTTAAATTCACTCATGTTTGTAAGTTGACAAATAATCAGACTGTAATGTTCTGTTTTTATGCAATGTATATCATTTTTTCCAGGTTTTCTTATTTTTCTCTTGCACTTTCTGTAACTCTTGATTAAATGTTTTGTATTATTTTACTGTATGCCATCTTAAGCTGCATAAATATTCTTTAAAACTTTTTTTTTAAAACAGTGTTCGGTTACAGGAGGAGGACCCAAGTCAATATCGAAGCAAGATTAGCCTGTTCCATGGCCATTGACAGATGAAGACATTTTTAAGAGAATCCGTTTTACAATAGTTAACCAAAGAAGCATGTGAGAATTCGTGAAGTGGAAGGCAAAAGATTGAAGATGAGATGGGCAGCTGAGTTTTGGACTAATTGAAGACATTGTAGAAGATGAATGGGAGAACCTAGTGGGGCAAACCAGCAGAAATGCCCTTCTGAGAGAATGCCTCTCTGAACAACCAGTTATGGTATGTTAATTTAATTTGACAGTGTGCACGAATCCCTGCGAGAGGGTTATCTCGGCATTGGGACGATTGCAGGCATTAAAACAAAACTGTTTTAAGCAGTTTCCTAAATTTAAAATGGTCTGTACACATTTGAATGTGATGCTGCAACTCATTCCAATAGAAGGGGCCAAGTATGAGAAAGACCTTCACCAACTCGTGATCTTCTGCCACCCGGGGCAGTGAGCAAAGATTTATCGCTGAATCTCAGAAGTCTGACTGGATGATAGTGTGTGAGCTTCAGATTTAAGTAGCTGGGGCCTTTCCCCTTAACAAAGTGTGAGTGAGACAGCAGATTTTAATGATTTTTATTTTTCTTATAGCCAGCCAATGGAAGGATCTCAAAAGAGAAGTGGAGGCAGACCAGATGGACGGTTGAATAACTTCTAGTTTGGGCTGTACTTGTGGATGATGACTATGATGAATAATAAGGAAGCACTTTCCCAAGGACCTTGATAATGAAAAAGCAGGTGGAGGTTATTTTATTGATGTGGGAGTTAAATGAGTGGAAAGGATTGACAATGATTCCTGGGTTGCAAACTGAGATGGCAGGGTCAGAGGTCATGCATAGCTCAGAATATCACAGCTTGAGTTACAGATGTTAGAGTTGCTAAAAATGAGAATCGAGGAGTTTTTCAGAATGTGTCACAGATATCTAAGAGCCATCTGTGTCAGCTTTGAGCAAAAGTCCAAAGGAGCGAATAAAGAGAATAAGAAGGAGCATATGCAGGTTGAAAATGGTGGGGATCTGTGTTTAGGGTGACCAGAATTTAAATTCCAGGATCACCGAAAGACAGAGGAGCAACTATATTTTTGTCTGTGACATAAAAGGTAGCCAAAAGTTTAACTACTAACTTAGAAGATATTCATATTAATGTTTAAATATATCCTGAAGGGACACCCTCCAAAAAATAGCTAAAAAGAGTACTCCCAGCATTTGAGACATAGCTACCAAGTGGCAAAGTCATTTGGCCATGCCTGGTATTTTGTAGCCAACAGCACTTTACATTCTGGGCCTTGTAGTTACCCATTTAGCTTCTTAATTTTAGGCTCAAAAATCCTATCTTGCAAACTGCTATTGGTCAAAATGCAAGATAACTGAATGTGTTACCCATGACACACATTGAGCAGAACATAAAAATCACCTTGTATTAAATACTTATTACTAGGAATACATTGAGAAGCGAGTATGCCAAAGCTGTGAGCCCATAGCTAGAGATGTCTTAAATGGTAAAATAAATACATTCTCCACAGTGTCAAATGAGCAAGAATGATTTAACACTACAAACAAAGTGCCAGTTCGCCCCCTGATGGGCCATAAAAGCAGATCCATCTTTCAGTGTTAAAAATAAGCAACAGTTTCTGTTGTCATCTTGCGTCATGTGTAACACCTTCAGAGTCCTAGTCTTTTAGCAAACTGCACTTTACATTGCTGGACATGTAGTTTTAATGGAGAATAATTACAGGCCGTTATCAGTGTTACAATATGTTACCTGGTGTTCGATAGGACACAGATGTAAATCAGTTTGTTTTTGATAGTTTATGTTATCCAGTCCCTCAACTCCATCTTCAGATAACATCACATGAGTGCCTCGGCAGTCTTGAGCTAAGCAAGGAATGGCAGCAAAGATATGCCCTCAGTAGCACAGATCTTCACTCTGTACTTGAGTAACTGCTCCAAGATTGGCCCTAACATTGGTGGCAGCAACCAGGGTGTCTACATTTTGTTCTGGCAATGCTTAACATCATGGCAATAAAAGTTATCTCGAACTCCATATTAAAACATGAATATTTCAGAGCGTTAACGTTTCCCAGTCCATGGAGGTCTAGTTCATCCAGTCCAAGTGTTTTATTTTTATTCTGGGGCTTGTTGTCCTGGGAATGAATGAATGAATGAATGCATGATTGTATGAATTGCTAAATGAATAAATTAATGGGATTTGTAGAGTGCAACAGCTTCCCTACAAAGGCTTCCTAGCACTAAAAGGTCAAAGGGCTGGTTACTGACCCGGATAGTCTACTACCAGAAATAGATTTTGGAGCTCCACAAAAACACTATTTCAGTTTATATGTGGAAGAATGTTTCTGAAGGCACCATGCAGAGATCAGGGGGAAGTTTGTTCATGAGTTTTGTCTCATGGAAGGCAAAAGATTGACCACTTTTCCCTCCTGCGAACAAATCTGGGTCTTGAATGAGAATGGCAGAGAAAGATCTCATTCTCATGTGAGAATTAAGCTCCAATCCAATCCAAAGGGCCTAGGTTATACTAAGATATATAGATAACAATTAAGGCTTAGAATTGGATCCTTGAAGTTCCTGAAAATTCCAGCAATAGCCTGCCCACAGGGAAAGTTAAGGATAAGTCTGTTTGTCGCATTCTGAACTAACTGAAGTTGGTGGATCAAACATTTGGTGTGATCTATAAAAAGAGAATTGGCCTATTCAAGCTTTGCTGTGATGAGTATGGGGCCAATGCTTTTGTGCGTCTTAAAACGAAAAGTAGCTAAAAGGCTGCCGAATAAATACTAAGCATAAGTTCTTCTCCGAGATGCTCAGACTTGACATCTGAGGAGCATGCATTTGGCAGTAGCCAATTAACCAGTCGGGTGCCTAACTCTTATCCTCAGATAATGTGTGTTCTACCTTCCAGGGCCAGGATATATCTGCCTCTGCCTCCGCTATGCTGTCCCTGCTGCAATTTAATGATGACAGGCTGCCTCTCCTGCTACGGCACAGCCCTAAATGTCCACGCTTGGGCAGCTAATGGCACAAGTATGTGCCTGAGTAAGATGGCCTCTCGCTGGCATACTGTGCAGGTTGCTGTGGGGATGGCCTTACAATCCTCAAACTAGCTAGGACTGTCTGCTCCTTTCATCACTTCAGGGACATAATGCAGGCCCCTGCAGCCTCTGCAGCATGTTATGTTGGGGATGTGGAACATCCTACATAGTGCTGAGAGAGAGGGGAAATTTGTGGGGCAACTCCGTCACGTATGAGCAGTATGGTATGAGCTCAAGATGTGTGGAGCTTGGTAATAAAAAGGCCTGGACCTCGTGGTCGTTGCCATGCAGCAAACTCTTACCCTCGGATAACGTGTGTTATCCCTTCCAGGGCCAGGATATATCTGACTCTGCCTCCGCTAAGCAGCCCCAGATGCAATTCAATGAGGACAGGCTCCCTGTCCTGCTACAGCACAGCCCTAAATGTCCACACTTGGGCAGCTAATGGCACAAGCATGAGCCTGAGTAAGATGGCCTCTCGCTGGCATACAGTGCAGGTGACTGTGGGGATGGCCTTACAGTCCTTAAACTAGCTAGGACTGTCTGCTCCTTTCATACCTTCCAGGCCAAAATGCCGCCCCCTGAAGCCTCTGCAGTGTGTTAAGTTGGGGATGTGGAACATCCCACAAAGTGCTGAGAGAGAGGAGAGATTTTTGGGGCAACGTATGAGCAGTACGGTGTGAGCTCATGACTTGCAGGGCATGGTAGTAAAAAGGCCCGGACCTTGTGGTCATTGCCACGCAGCAAAACTGGTGTCTGTGTCATTTACAAAATGCGCAGCTCCGACTCAACAGACAGGCGACAAGAGGGAGTCGTATCTTCCCCACCCATGCACCCTGTGCCTGCCTAGTAAATGGATTCAGGTAACCCTGTCTGAGGTTACGGCAGAGACATTTGCGGGCCCCTAGGGAGAGTTTTGCTGCTGTTCGTGGCTCCTGGACCTGACAGCTGCTCATGCCGAGCTTGGCAAGCTGTTCTCCGTGCCGCAGGCTAGTCAAGGGGAGAGGCTGGCTCTTTGTACTAGCCAGTCTAGGACGCTCCTGCCTGCTGTTTTTCCCTGTGGTTGTGCCTGGTCAGGCAGGGTGCACGACTTGCATGTGACTATCAGAGGGCATGGTTAGCATTCCTGTTACCCTGGTGACAACATCTACAGTGCCTACAGAGTGCTCCATGGGGAGGTGACTATTTCTTCTGGTGCTCCCCTGCTGTATTTTCAAGGGCATGCACGTCAATCTGTTGGTCATGCCTTTCACACTGCATATGGCCCTGTGAGGCCCAGGACATTGCCTAATCTATTATGTACATTCTGCTGCTTTTTCTTTGATGTGGGGGAATATTTCCTGCTGTTGGCTGCACCACCCATCTTCCCTGAAGGAGGCGTAATGTGTTGGCTCCTCGTACCTGTGCGCTAGACCCCCACTAAGGCGCGTGCTCTCTGACTGGGGTGTTTTGCCTTCTCATTGCAGCTTGGCCAGGCTGGTGAGTTCTCTGTGCTTTTCTTCTCCTTGTTCATTGACTACCCATGGAATTGGTGATGGCTTCAGTACCAGCACTTGAACCTTTTGTTGTGGAGGGCCCCCTGTCTGTGCAGGTGATGCAATGGAAAGACAGTGTGGAGAGACTCAAGAACGACTTTGCTGCAGTTGCTTTAGACAATGACAGACGTCGCCCCATGTTCCTGAACGTAGGCAGTGCTACAATTCACAAACTGGCAAAGTCGGTAGTGGAGGATGGCCCACCATTTACATACTCTACTGTGAAATGAGCTCTCACTGCGCATTTTAAAGTGCTTGTGAATCCCGAGTATGAGCAGTTCCTCCTATGCCAGGCCAGACAGCTTCCCGAGGAGTCAGTGGACACTTTTGATGCTCAAGTAAAGAAACTGACAAGTATCTGCGCATTGCCTTATGTAGACGATGAAATTTGCACCCAGTTCATACAGGGCTGCATGTCCGTCAAACTGGGGGGAAATATTCTGCAGGTTCCAGGCATGTCCATGGCGATATACTCACGAAGGGGCGATTGAAAGAACTGTTGAAGGTGTGCACAGTGCACATGGAAGTGGCAGTACAGCAACAAGTAAAAACAGAGCCTGTCAGTGCGGTGGCAGCGCTGATAAGAGAAAGACCCCTCCAAAGCCTGCTGCGAGCACCCTGGTGTGATACACATGTACGGGTCCCTATCCTCATCAGGGGTCGAGTCCTGCCCAGGGGAAACAATGTTCTGCCAGCAACAACCTAACACATTTTGCCAAATTATACCTTACCTCTGCACTGCCAAAGGCACAAAAACCGAAATCAGTAAATGTCATGCAGGCCCCTGTGACCCAAGATATTGAAAAGGACATTGATGATGATGTGAAAGGGGCGATACATGTCATACATGCTATGCTGCCCAGAGAACGCCCCCGACGGTGCATCCCAAAATGCACAGCCCGCTTGTTGGGCCACAAATTCCCAGCCCTAATCAACACAGGAGTGTTCCTCAATATTCTTGCGCAGTCTGTCTTGAAAATTCTCCCAAAACAGCCTGTCCTGCACCCACTGCCACATGATTGTTTGCCTATGGGTCATCAACACTACTCCTACTGGCAGGGGTTTTTACGACAGAGATCGTGCATGACTCATGTTCGACGCGTGCTAAGGTGTACATCACCAAATAGTTCAGGGATGTTGTTGAGATACCGGATGGGGGAACAACTTCAGTTAGTATTGTTTGCCTTCAGCATACACCTAGGAAGTGAGGATGATCTGGTGACTGAATTCTCGCCACTATTCCAAGGCATTGGTTGTTAAAAGAACAGTCTCATTCAGTTCCAAATAGATGAGTCAATACAACCTGTCGCTCTGCCGCATCACCGGGTGGCTTTCCATCTGCTCCCAAAGGTGGAGGTAAACTGGAACAGGCTGACATCATTGAGAGGGTGGAAGGCCTTATGCCTTGGGTCTCCCCAATCGTGGTAGCCCACAAGCCCAAACAGCCGGGCAAAGCCAGGATTTGCATTGACATGAGCCTACCCAACTTGGCCATCCAGGATGAATGTCATCTGACACCTACAGTGTATGATATAGTGGCTAACATGAGTGTTTCAAGGTGGTTCTCGAAGATGGATCTTCGAGAAGGATACCATCAACTGATGCTGAATCTGGAATCAAGGGCCAACACTACCTTCTCCACCAATGTGGACCTAAGGTGATACAAACTCCTGAGCTTCAGGGCGCCTAGTGTGGTTAAAGTTTTCAAGATACCTTGAAGGGGTGTGTTGGCTGTTCTTGAAGGGAGTCATCAAAGTCAGTGATGATATTCAGGTGCATGACCCGAACATTGAACAATATCTTGACAGGCTAAGGGTGATGTTCAAGAGATTGCAGGCAATGATCTCACTTTTCACTGTGAGAAGTGTAAATCATGCCGGATCCTGCAAAAGTTTGACATTCAATCAGCACTGGCACTGACCAGCAATACAGGAGTCCACATTTTCTTGGCGACGATCATGTATTGTGGTCCATTCATTCAAAATTTGACCACTCTCATAGCTTCACTTCGAGAACTGATCAAAATGCCTGGGAATGGGAGCCCAATCAGGAGGATGCTTTTCAAGAATTAAAGCAAGCTTTATTGGTACCACAAACCAAGTTGGCCTTATTTGACCCTTGCCATGAGTATGAGTTGTCTGTCGAGGCTAGTCCTTCTGGCCTGGGGCAGTACATTCCCAAAAACAGGACAATGGTGAATGGGCTCCTGTGACGTACGCCAGTTGCGGTCTTACCCACATTGAGAAAGAAGCCATTGCGGTCCATTAGGAATGTCGCCATTTTTATCTTTATCTTTATCGCCATTCATTTGTTCTCCACACAGACCATAAACCACTGATACTTTTGTTCACTGGGTCCTCGTCAAAGCCACCTCCCAGAATTAAGAAGTGAACCCTTCAGTTACATGAATACCGTTTCACAATGGAGTATTGACCAGGATCACAAAATCTGGCAGACTATCTCTCCAGGCACGCCAGGCCCACCACTGTCGGTGAGGAGTCAGAGGCTGACAATATGTAGTAGTATGCGCGACTGGTAGTAGAGCGGTCAAGACCTCTGCCCATCTCTCTGGAGGATATCGTAGCTGCTAACCAAACAGATGACTGTCTTCAGTTAGCTATCTCAGCTGTGGTGTCTGAAAATTGGTGCACCCTTACCCACAATGCCTCTCGGCGAATGGATGATGCACATCTGATGTTGTCTTCATTAGGTCATGTCAGGCATGAACTTGCTGTTTTCCTGAAAGGATGTCTATTAAGAGGTCCTCGCTTGGTAATCCCAGCATCATTGCAAAAACAGGTGGTCGACCTTTCTCACTCTGACCCTCAAGGGGTGGTGAAGACGAAGTCCAGACTCCAATGTAGGGGCTGGCTACCTGGTTTGGTTGACCAGGTGGAACACACCATGAAACAGTGTTCTATGTGTCAAGATACTTGCTCGGCAGAAGATCACTCCCTGATGGCCGCAAGCCAACAGTGAAGCAGAACCCTTCATGTGAACTTTGAATAAAGTCTTGAGAATAGCGCTTGCCAACTGTCAGAACATGGAGTGCTCGCTGTATGCCTTCCTTTGTGAGTATTTTCTCACTTCACATGTCACAATTGTAGTGTCCCCCTGTGCTCTGTGCATGAATCTGATGGTGGGAAACACCATTCTTTAAGTTGGGGAACCTTCTGCACTCCAAGAGAAAGCTGCAGAAGCATTGAAGTGGCGCCATGTGCTGAACAAAAGTATATCTAGGAGGAGAAGAGTGAAGCTGTGACAGTCTCAAGTCGGCGACATGGGGCTTGTAAAAAAAAATGTCTGGGAAGTAAGTTTCTGTTGCCATTTGAGATCGAATGGTGGAGAGTGAGGGCTGTGAAAGAAACTATGGTCACTGCCTGGAAGCAGGTGGAAACTGTCACGAGGAATGTGTCCCATTTCAAACTGTACAGACAGCCAGAGTGTGACCCAGGGAGGCCTCACAGTGCCTTTCCCAAGGCTGAACTTGAAGGTGAGGATGAGGATGTGGGACTTCCGCATAGGGAATGTTTCCTCCTCTCCTTTGCCATTAGAGCTGTGGTTCGACCGCCACCACAGGCCGATAGATCCTTCTGAGTCCCAGGGGTGTGATAGGAGAAGTCCTAGTGCAGATCCTTGTATGGGAGTTTCTCCATCTCACGTTGAGCTGAAAGACAGGGAATGTGGTCCCAGTTGGCAAGTGATGGGGAAATATGACGTGCGTCCTAGATACAGGGCCTCCCAGAAGCTGAACGATTTTGTGTTGGTGTAATAGAAAACATTGATATCAAACAATGATGCTGGTTAGGAACATGTTTTCACAGTTACTTTGAGTGGTGATGGCTAAGTCACTTGCAGGAGGTTTGGTGTATACAATGTTGTTTGGATGTGAGACAGGTCATCCCCAGTTGGTTCTATTTTGTTTTATTTGCTTTTATTTATTTTGTGTAATGGTGGAATGGTATGTTAGGGATGTGTTGTGGGGTAACCCCATCAGGTATGAGCTGTATGGTATGAGCTCATGAAGTGCAGGGCATGGTTATTAAAAATCCCGGGGCCAAGACCTCGTGGGCATTACCATGGAGCAAAACTGGTGTCCGTGTCATTTATGAAACGTGCAGCACCTTATGTCTAAGCCGGGCATTCTGACACAACACAGCACCGGAGGGTCCCCAACCCTTCAGGAGACAAAACCTTCAGAGGGGCCACATTCTGCCCAAGGCCAGTGAATGTCTGAGTTATGTGAGACTTACGGGCCTGTCTTCACGTTGTGCAAGGATGGCCATCATTTTA
Source organism: Lissotriton helveticus (assembly GCF_964261635.1). Taxonomy (NCBI): domain Eukaryota; kingdom Metazoa; phylum Chordata; class Amphibia; order Caudata; family Salamandridae; genus Lissotriton; species Lissotriton helveticus. The sequence continues at coordinate 891,292,978 of NC_136071.1, read as the reverse complement.
TGTAATGCCACTGCCTCACTTATCACTCAGCTGTAAGCTGGGCTGGTTCAAAACTTCCAGCACTGAAGCTGGTGTTGTACTCCAAATCTGACTGGCTTGCCACACACTGAAAACCAGAACGACGATGTGTCCAAAGAAAAGTTTTGGGGCACTTGAACAGCAGAGTTAAAACCAGTACAATCAAGATCAAATCAGGTCAACTCGCCACCCTTTCATTGATTAGCCTTGAGAGATTTTACAGGCCGGCTGGTGAAAAAAAGAACAGAAAGAGGAAGGTGAACAGCCTGAGAACTATTAGAGAGAAAGGACATGAGCCAAGCTGAGGATGGGTCACGGATCCCTAGCTGAAACAAGAGTTGAACAGGATATCATGTGAGGCCATATCAAATGCATTACTGAGGTCGAGAAGAAGGAGAATCTTCGTACTCCTTTATTAAGGGATATCCGAATGTCATGTGTGACAGCAAGGAAAGCAGAATCAGCTCCATGTAAGGGCGAAAGCCGGATTCAATAGATTTTGATTTTCATTGAAGTGTAAGAGTTGTCTATTGACTACCAACTCAAGCAAATTTGCTGGAAAGGAACACACCATGCTAAGTTAGTAAGTATCTGCATCAGGCTTTTTTAGGAGGAGACCGATTATGTTTTTTTTCCTATTACTAGGGGTAATTTGAGTCTCAATAGAAGCACTTTCAATGTTGGGAAGTACTGGGTATATTATGTTTAGAACTTTAATAAGGATATGAGCAAGGTAAGGGTCTAGAGGAGACCTGGACTTTACAGATTTACCTAATGTGGAAATGGATGAGCTAGATACCGGTGTGAAAGTGACCAGATTTGTAGGAAGAGGTTTTAAAATGGAGTTATTCTGGACTGATATCTTGATATCAAGCATTCTTGCACATTTGTAGCAAATTACTCACAGAAATGTATGATAGATTGGATCCAAGATCCATGGAAGGAGTAAAGGTTTTGCTGATGGTTTTTAAGGCAGAATAGTCTGTTACTACTTCCAAAAAGTGTTTTAGAAGTGTATGTAGCTTAATTAATATGTTTGATTCGTCAATGAACTTGGTTCGGACATCTATTGGTAAGGTGTTATAAGATTTAACGTCTAAAGAATAGTTGTATTGCTCAGGGTGAATATAGTGTTGTTTCCATTTTCCTTGCAATATTTTTCAGTGCCATTTGGCTGCTGGGAGTTCCTCCGTGTACCAGGAGGCAGAGAAAGCCAAGCTGCAGAAGGAGCAATTTATACGGTTATTCCAGTGTCTAAAGATCGTGACATCCAGTTCAAAATGTAATTCGAGGCCTGCAGTACTAATGTCAAAATCTGTATGCCCATATCGAAGTTATGTTCCTAACAAAAGGTACTGCGGTTATGCCCACAGGGTTAGGTCCAGAATATGGAGTAGGAAATATCGTTGTACCTTATTATCATGTCCAAAATACTAATAACAAAAACATCAACAGGTACGTTTCTATAGTTCCACGCATAATAAAGCTTTACTTCCCTATATGCATTTGCCTTTCGATATTTTGGTACTTGATATTTAGGCTGTGATATTAAGGTAGCACAATATTCCCTACTCAATATTCCAGACTAAAACTTGCTAAGAGGCTTTAGGCGTTATTAAATGTAGTTGTAAGCATTGCATTGCTAATTGCACTATATAAGTACTCTTACATTCATACAGGATATCCTCAGTGAGATTTTAAACCCAGTAAAAAGGTTAAATGTCCGCTGCATGTAAGCATATTTGGCACAAGTGTATTACCACCTCATCTACCTACTCCTCATCTCAGTTCTAAAATAATGAGGTGATCCCCATCTCCGAAAGGACGTTTTGTCACATTACATACTAAAGGTCCCTTTAAGAATAAGCTTTCTTCTATGACGTCATATGAATATCCCTCCCCACCTCTCTCACTTCCTGTAATTTACAAATTTGTTATTGGAGGGGCAAAGGAAGGTAGGGAGGGTTGCGGATTAGTACGAGGAGGACTATGAATTGTGGTATTGATGATTATCGTTAAGTAAGTGAATCATTAATCCTTATCAACTTCCTCCTCGTCCCAGCCCTAACATAATGAGGATGTATGTACTGAGTGAAGAAAATGCACCAACAATAGATGCTGAAAACTTGTTTAATATGAAGATCAACAATGACATAATTGAGAGGAGGAGCTTCGCGCACAACCGGGATGGTCGCGTGAGCACAGGGCTCCCGGACCTTCGCCACCCCCGGCACTTATCCTGACTATAATCCTGGTTATGACGACGGATCATTGAAGATGCAACCCAGCTGATCTGCTAGCTGCTTTCAAAAATTGATTTGGTCTGAGGGAACCGATTTTATGACAATGTGAACTTTCCTGGCCTGCTCCACGGATCTGCCCCGGGCTCGAGTTGATGATCTGCCTGGGCGGTAATTGAACAACAGCGGTTGCCCCTGATCCGACTCTCGACCCTGGATGTGGCTTTCGGTTTCGATTTTGGTCCTGACCCTTCTACGCCGCGGATTTGACCCCGCTGCCTAAGGACTGCTTTACTTCGTGGTCCTACTCCAGGGCCGGGACCGTACATCATCGCTTGGTGTGTGACGTGAGACACACTGTCCTTTGGATGAGCATCTGTGAGTGATTTTGACGTAGCCATTTTCACCACATCTCAGGGTCCCCTCGGGGACATAGCTTCCAAGATGGCCAGCAAGCCCGAGGTTGAAAAGCGAAAGACCAAGACTGTTCACAGTGGGGGATCCATACAATCTAATGTCATGGATCGATACACCCATCCTAAGGGATCCCCCGGTGGAACGGGCAAGCATCCGGTGGACAAGGGAGATGATTCTACGGCGGACGACGACCTGACTCTGCATGATGTTATGGGCGCCATTGCGAGTATGAAGACCTCAATTGGTGTGCAGTATGAAACCCTGTCTCAAAAACTGGATACAGTGGCGATTGATGTCAACTTGATCAGGGCGGATTTAGCTAAAACGAACGAAAAAGTTAAATCCCTGGACTTGAAGACTTCTAGCCTCACGACGGATGTCTCCGACCTGCAGACGGAGGTCCGCAATTTGCGGTCCTCTAACGATGTCTTCTCCCGCCGTCTGGAGGATTTTGAAAGTCATGCAAGGCGGAACAACGTCCGTATTGTGGGTGTCCCTGAGAATTCCGACAACTTAAACTTTGACCTCATCGTGGAGGACCTCATCGTCAACCATCTGGCACCCAAAGGCCTGAGTAAATTCTTTGCGGTGGAGCGGGCGCACAGAGTGCCGGGTGGTAAACCTAAGCTGGGTGCTACCCCGCGGCCCATAATCACCAGGATATTCAATTTCTGTGATCGGGACGCTATCCTGCAGGCGTCGCGATTGGGTGGCCCCACGAACTTTGAGAACACGACGGTGAGTTTCTACCCAGACTTCACTCAGTTGGTGCAGAAACAGAGGATGGGGTTTCAGGGAGTGAAGAGACGATTGAGAGACAGGGACATGAAATACGCAATGCTATTTCCAGCTCGGCTACGTGTGGTCCATGGAGATCGGACGTTCTTCTTTGATCACCCTCAGGCTGCAAGTGACTGGCTCGACACGCTGCCCAGGCGACAGGAACATCCTGAACACTCTGGTGGAGCCGAAGGTAGCCCGATGGAACAGGAATAGTAATGTGACTTGGTTCGCTGGACTCCGTATAGATCTTTCAGCCATGGTTTGCGGATCCTTTAATTTGCTTTAATTGAGCTGGTTCTCCAGGTGTGGCGGAGGACGTGGGTCTCTTCCTCCTCTGGGGTTTCTTTTTGTAGATTAGTTATTTGCTAGGGCGACAGGCACACTGCAAGTTGGGGGCCTTTGAGTCTAACGCAAGGGTGCAGGGTGGGGGGTTTCTTTTCCGGGGTAGATTGGGGGAGGGGGGGGAAGTTGTTTCCGTTTGGCTCATTTCAAGGCACTATATTGATGGACTTTTGGACTTGGCTGTTGCGACTAATGTGGGGTGGATGCTGCGACCATGTCCGGGATGGGGGGTAGGGGGCTAAAATTGCTATGTTGGAATGTTAACGGGTTGGGGGACAGGATAAAACGTGGTGTGGTGTTACAACTCTTGAGACGTCTCTCCCCTGATATCGTACTGTTGTAAGAGACACACTTGATAGACAATACATGTCATGCTATGAATCGGAGGGGCTACCGTCTCCTTGCACACTCCGGCTTCTCCACTGGCTCTAGGGGGGCGGGTATTCTGGTCAGGGCCTCCCTTCCCCTTGAGATTGACGCCGTCGTTCTTGACGACAGACGGCGATACGCCGCCATTACTGGACGGTGGGAGGGGAAAGTCATCTCTCTGCTCTCCGTTTATGTCCCACCTGGCCTTCAGACTACGACCTTTGCTGATCTGGGGAGGGTGGTACTGGGGCTCCCAGAAGGCATTCTTGTGGTGGGTGGCGATTTTAACTCAGTGGTCTCTGGGAATAGCGATCGCTACCCACCTAGGAATCTTGGGAGGTCCCAGTCTTGGCTGGGTGGCTTCCTTGATACTCTGGGACTGATAGACTGCTGGAGGCTGCTAAACCCTGGACAATTGCAATACACCTTTCACTCTGGTGCACACGGTGGCCTCTCGAGATTAGACTATATCCTGATGCACGCTACAAAGGCTCCGTTGGTTACAGAAATCAGACACTTGGCTAGGGGTATTTCGGACCACTCCCCCTTATGGCTTGTAATGGAAACTGGGCCGGGAACTGAGGGTCGGGTAGCCCTGATCAACCCTTGGTATCTCCGTGACCCTAAGATCCGAACGGAATTGATCAAATCACTTGACCATTATTTTGTGGATAATGTGGGGTCTGTGTCATCGTCTGTCTCGGTATGGGAAGCCTACAAGACCGTCATCCGCGGTCACAACTTATCGTTAATTAATAACGCTAAGAAGCGTAAGTGCGAGGCAGTGGTCCGACTTGAAACTGAGATATCTGACATAGAAAGGGACTTGGAATCTGTTGTTACCCAGGACAGGTTGCACCTTCTTAGCCTCAAACAAACTGACTATCGAGCATTGGTCACTGATGCCGCTAAGGTGATGAGTAGGGAGCAGCAGGGCCGTTTGTATGACGTGGGAGATAAGGCCGGAAAGTTGATCGCTTGGTTGGACAGGAAGGAGAGGGCTAGTCGTGTGGTTCCTTTGATTGAGAGGGCGGATGGTGTGAGAGTGACTGACCCAGTTGAGATTGTGGAGTGTTTTTCTGAGTATTTCCAAACCGTGTACTCCCCAGTATTGGATAGACCGGAGCAGGACTCGCATCTGCTTCTTAGGGACACTGCTTTGCCCTGCTTGTCGGATCTGGATAGGGAGCTGATGGGCACGACACTCTCCGTTGAGGAGGTCGCGGCCGCGGTTCGCTCTGTGAGATCCGGGAAGGCTACGGGTCCGAATGGACTTCCTATCGAACTTTATAAGCTACGTCCAGATAAAATAGCACCACATCTTCGCGCTATGTTTTTAGAATCGCTGGAAGCTGGTACCCTCCCTTATGATCAACGACTTGCATCTATCGTTGTGATCCATAAGGAGGGGAAGCCACGGGATTGTTGCGCGTCGTACAGGCCCATCTCGCTCTTAAACGCCGAGCCTAAGATCCTCGCAAAAGTGCTCCCGAATCGCTTGATAACTGTCATCTGCGACCTGATCCATCCGGATCAGTCCGGGTTCATTCCGCACCGTAATACGGCACTGAACCTTCGGCGTCCACATGGCGCCCTTGCGAGAGCGTCCTCGCTGCGTGAATCGGCCATTTTGGCCTCTTTGGACGCCACAATGGCGTTTGATACGCTAGAATGGCCATACCTTTGGGCTGCCCTCGCCAAGTTTGGTTTTGACCCTGTCTTCATCAGTTGGGTGAAACTACTATATCATGACCCCTTGGCTCAGGTAGTCGTTAATGGTCGTGTCTCTGGCTCGTTTTCTCTCGGGAGTGGTACTCGCCAGGGGTGCCCGTTGTCCCCGCTTCTTTTTGCCCTTGCTTTGGAACCCTTGGCGCTTGGCTGAGGTGGGAACCGTCAATGAAGGGTATACGTTGGACCCCCGACTTCAAAGACAGGGTGTCGCTCTATGCTGATGACATCCTGCTATACCTTACGTCACCTCGGAAGTCGCTAATAGTACTATTCGATGTATTGACTTCCTTTGGTAAAAACTCTGGCCTTGTGATCAATTAGTCCAAGTCCTGCGTGCCGCGTGGGTGCCCAATACAGGTGGTACACGCGGGTTTCAAATACTTGGGGGTGTTTATCACCTTGGATCCTGTTGTTTACTTTGAACGTAACCTGCTACCCCCGCTTCGGCGCCTGCGGTCCGATGTTGAGGCATGGCGTAGACTGCCGTTGTCCCCGCTCGGACGGGCGGCTCTATTCAAGATGATGTCACTGCCCCGATTTCTCTATGCCCTCCAGAATACTTTTGATACCATCCCGGCTAGTTACTTTGAAGAGGTCAAGAGCTTGCAGAGACAACTGATATGGGGTGGGCGGTCCCGCATAGCCCTTGCCAAGTTAACACTTCCTTGGTATGACGGTGGAATCTCTCTCCCGGATATTAAGCGTTACTACTGGGCCTCCCAGCTGGGGGCGATTAACCACGGCACGTACGACCCCGGGTCGAATCCCGCGTTCGAAATGGACAGATGGTTGCTGCCTGGTGGAGACTAGAACTGGGCGCTTTATACGAAATCCGCTGGGAGGATGCCTACTGGCCCTACCAAGATAGCTGTGCAGGTATGGCATCGTGCTAATGATGCAATGGGATGGAAGGATAGACTTACACGCGAAACCCCTCTTTACGCTTCTGAGAGGCTCCCTGTGGAAGACGACAGGTTTTGATAGGTGGGACGTTATTGGTATAGGCAGGGTGAATGATGAATGGACCTAAGGATCGGGTTAAAACCTTTGAGGAATTGAGACTGGAGTACGACCTGAGTGACAAGGAGTTTTTTAGATACGCTCAGATCCGACACGCGTTGATGGCGGTTTTCCCTCCGGGCACTACTGTTCCGGAGGCTTCACCGCTTGAGGATCGGGTGCTTGACGGGCACGTTCCCGACAGTACGATTTTGCTTATTTACAAGAAATTGATAAACAATAGGACCAACCTTCTGCAGCGCCTCAGGGAAGCTTGGACCGGTGATGGCTTGGAGTTGGATGATGAGGACTGGCAGTCGGCCATATCCTCGCCGAAAGAGGTTGCAATTCCGGCCCGCCTCCGGTTTGTACAGCTTAAGATTCTTCATAGGATCTATGTTACTGGCCCGCGCTTGGTCAGCATGGGTTATGCTTCGGATGGGCTGTGCAGGCGTGGTTGCGGCCTCTTGGGCACTTTCCTCCACATACTCTGGGAGTGCCCGGTGGTTGTTCGTTTCTGGAATCGAGTGCATGCAGTGATGGAAGAGGTCACGGGTGTTGCGTTGTTGCCTGAAGCTAGACGATGTTTGCTGAATGTTTGGGAACCCAATGACTATGATTTGGCCCAGACTCAGTGGGTGACCCTTGGCAACATGACCGTTAAGAGGGATATCGCCCAGTTGTGGGGCTCTCAGAGGCCGCCCACAGTCTTGGCATGGAAGGAAAATATGGACTGGTGCATGTTCAGAGAGAAGACGGTGTATGTTGCACGTGGCAGGCCCCGCAAGTGGGGTAAGATTTGGGGTCGATGGAACTCCTACCGGGGAGACATCTGCACACCTCCCTTCACACATTTAGTGGCAGATCCTCCTTCCCCTTGACCCGACATTACTCCTAGTGTGGTGCTTTGATTGTCTCCGGACTTGCTACAACCCTCTTTCCTCCCATCCTGTAATGTCAGTGTTTGTATTATGATCTTATGCTTTCCTCCCCGCAGGACGCTTCGCCAATCGATTGATTGTATTGCCTTGTTATTTTTTTCTTGTTTATGTTGTTAAAATTTTCAATAAAAAGAAATATTAAAAAAAACAATGACATAATTGCTGACTTCAAAACAGCAGATCAGGCAAATCAAGTGTATATTGTTTCACTACCATAGGATGAGATGTCAAGCTGGCTGCCCTGCATTTTTCTTGAAGCGAGTCACCAGCTACCTCTCCCCAAGGTGTCCATACCACTCTAGTAGAGCCACGTTCAATGAGTGAAGGTATCTTCTCATCTACTGATGGGTATGCCTGGGTAATGCTTTTTGACTCACCTACTTGTGGTCTGTGATGTTGCTTTTATTCTTCTATTGGCTGCACTGTAGCCAATCAACAGTTAGATTATCAAAAATCTTTAGTGCGAGTAAGATAAATTGTCAAGGCCCATTCCACAACTAGAGATGATGGAATCTCTGAGTTTGAGTCTTCAAGAAATGGGGTGGTAAAATTAAATTGTGTGTGAATCTTAGGAATACATTTTTGATTGAATTTCAAGACAACTTGATCAGGAAAAAATTGTAAATAGGGAAAAGTAAACAGTAAAGTACTTAGTTCACCCAGCAGATGAAATTGCCACCAAAAAAGCTGTATGTTGCCAAACGCCATACCATGTCTAACTGTACTAAAAGGTTCAAGTGGATGTAGTTAAATACCTTTCAGAACTAGAGAAAGGTCCTTTGTGGGTACCGGATTGTGAAGTACTAGGCGTTTCAAACGAAAACTACGTTGTAGTTGTATAACCAAAGGTGTGATTTTGGCACAGTCTTCTGCCACTTTAAGAGCTTTTTTTGCCTCCCACCGAGCGCAATGGTAGAGGATGACTACGCATTGGGGTAATGAAGATTACCGGTAAGTAATTGAATCAATACTGTAAAACTTTCATAGATTATGTCATTGGCAATGTCAGATGTGATGCCACTATGTACTTCATACACTACTTGGTAGTGAAAGAGCATGACATTTGAGGGTTTATGGCACTGTATCTACCCAAAACTATGTAATTTCAGTATTTTTGTCATTGGACGTCAACTGAACACCCCTTCAAGCTACGTTTTAAAGGGTAATTTTATATTATTCATAATATTTTTTAGTAATTTTTGCCAGTAATATTTACACAAATGTTATCAGTGAATGCAGTTTTGACAGTCTAGAAGGTTCCTGTGCAGCTGTCCTCAGAGTCTACTGGTCATGGCCTGTGATTGTGCTAACTGAACACTGGGCAAAGGCTGTGGCTATTTGGAAATAGATGTGCCTAGTACCGCTTACATCAGCACCTCAGCAGCGGCCCGTGCAGGTAAGAGCGGTGGATCGGTGGGCGGTGGGGCTAAGGTGGGAGGGATTTCGAGAGACAACAACGAGGGAAAATTAATTATTTATTTAATTTTTCCTCGTTGTCTGTTGGAATCCCCCCACCCGGCCCCAGCGCACTTACCTGCACTGGCCGCGGCTACAGCACCTGCTCAGTATAGCCTTCAAGTGTGCCTAATAAGCAAGAAGCGCAAATCATGAACTAGGGCTGCAGTCTGTACCCAGCGCCTCAGCCCACAGTGCAGATGGGGAAAGCTGCTAGCCACACATTCAAGCAATATACCATGTAGCAATTCAAAACTGTTGTAAATTTTGTCCATGCCTGGGTAAATTATCTGTAATTTACAAGAAGGAGCAATGTATGTTCAACGAATATGGTGCAGCATCCTCGACAGAGTAAAACTGTTGGATAATTCAAATCCTAAATTGCATTCTTCCTTGCGTCACATTGTAAACCCACACGGTGTAATGTGAAACAAGATAATTAATGCTATTTCCCCGAAACTTCTGTCACGGAGAAGAATCGAATTTCGTCCTCGGGCAAATATAAAGAACACCAAGTTTCCCTCTGTGAAAAGAGTGCTCCGTGAATGACGCTAATTTTCCAGCTAGAAGAAAGAAGAAGACAGATGTCTCTAGGTGTTCATTCTCACAGGCACCTGAGGGGTTACAACAATCAGTCGTTGTCTGCTATTATTGTTTGATAAAGCAACAGTATAAATGATTCATTATTGAAACTCTTCAAAGAATGATACGTTTTGTGTTCCTAGTCATTCCCAGTAGGCAGAATTGCTCTAAAAGAGAGGATAACATGTTGACAAAGCAGTGGGCAGGTTGTTGTTGTTCAACTGGAAGCAATCAAATACAAACAATTAATCCACAGAAAAGGCTGGGTTTATTTAGTGCTGAGCAAAGTCACTGTGTATCCAATATGAAGGCAATTTACCAGAAGAGCTTGGAATTAAATGAATGAGTTTCTGCGAAATAATTCTGGGACATGTTTTATTTTTACTTTTTAGAAAATTACAAATGTGTTTTCTTACAGCACCTCTATTGCATTTCGACCAAAAATATTGCTCATAGTGACAGGTCAATGTCAGATTTGGTGGATGTATTAAAGACATAGATTGTGGTTTGGGTGCGTGGTGAACGGAGACAAATGCAGGACAACGTTTTCTTTCGTTTTTTAGGGATCTTTCTATCAATCAATCAATCAGAGGCTTTTGGCCGGACTGTCTGTAGCGGGCACCGGACACTTCCCTGGTGGGCCGCCAGGGTGGGGACCGGTTTTAGACCCCTGGGGCAGTTGTTACCGGGTGCTGGTTGTGTGTACTTTCCTCTAGTACCCCCTCTTCACCCCTGGGGGGCTGGTCAAGCTGTTTGCCAGTGCCAGTTTCAGTTCCCAGTGTGGCCGTGGACAAAGTCCTAGAAAATCGAATAGTCATTGGACAATGTCGCGCTAAAGCTGTTAGTTTTGAGAGGAAAAGCTTGAAGCATATTATCCAAATATCACTGAAGTCGCCTTGATGGCCTGATGCTTTTTGTGCCTACACCCGGTCATAGTTTCTTCGTTGGGAGTTAGTCTCTCTTTTGAGGCTCAAAAGCTTCTAGTGGTACAAGCCTGGAAGCCCTGGTCAGGCAGGATGCACCATAGCTGGACGCCTCTCTGTTGAATAGCGTTACTACTTTTGGCTATTCTCAAAATATAGAGTATAAAGTTATTTGAATGTATAGACTTCCACGTCTCCACTCCCTGAAAAAGGGGGTGTGGTCAAATTTACAAGTGTAAGTTACTGATGCCCAAAAAAATCAGTACTAAGTCCAGCACCACACAGCACCCTACGATAAAAAATAATGCAGAGGGACTTAAAGAAAAACACAGGAAAATTGTTAAATTATATATTTTGAAATAGTTTAAAATATAATTTAAATAACAACAATCTTTAAAAACAAACCTATTTATTAATTATTTATAAAATATTTTAACAACCTATTTGGAATTCATACATTAATGCAACAATGTTTATTGAAATATAATTAAACCATGTTTGATTACTTCTATATGTTACCTGTAATGAATATTAATGCATAATAAAAAAGTATTGTATTTACTTTAAGTTGGAGTTTATTAATTCAACTTCAGAAAAAGTACTTTTATTTGATTTAATAAGTTTAAATTAATTAAAAATGTGATTTAAAGTAAATATCTGAAATTAGTTTACAATACTATTTACCAGAAAAATATTTTTATAAAGCTTAATAAACTTTTTTAATGTTCCCTATACTTTAGCATCTGGAGAGTTCCACCCCAACTGTGGATTCTCCATATGGTAAAGGATAGTGAAAAATGAAAAAGTTTATTTGACTAAAAACAATATGTAAAAATATGTTTATGTTGATAGTTTATTTAAATTAGTGTTATATAATTATTTTAAATGTAGAAAAAATACAAACCATTCTATAGCACCATTAACTACAAGTTGAAGTAAATCTTTAATTAATTTAAATATTTTAAATTTAAATAAAATAATGTTTTTCTGACATTTAAATTTGAAAATATAATCTCCCTAAAGGAAAACAAATACATGTTTTATTATGCATTAGTAATGAATAAAAGTGAGATAGATAAATACTTAAAAGTAACATAAATTTATAAATTTAAAAAAAATGTTTTTAATATTTTATAACTAAATAATAAACATGTCTTCTATATGGATATTTTTCAAATTGAAATTATATTTATCTATATTATTAGCTCTTTTAAACTATTTAATTAACATTTAAATTATTTCCTATGAGGTTTTTTTAAATCCCTGTCTTCATTATTAAGGTGTTGCAGCAGCATTGGCTGGTCATCTGTGGTTCTGGACTTATTCCAGCTCTGAGCTGGAGCAATTTGCTACTGTTTTGGGTCCCTTTTTGGCAGTTGTAACTTTAGGGGTGCAGTTTGTGAACAGCAATGGGCTTATTCCTTTGTGGGTGAGTGCTTGTCCCCCACTAAACATCTTGTTTCTTAGAACACTCACCTCTGTTATGTTTAGATAAGAAGGTGTCTCCAAACATTAATATCCAACCTGACATTACAATCCAATGCTATAAAATCACTTATGTCTTAGTAATATTATAAAATATTCTCACAATGAACCTATGATGGAACAATCATGGATTTAACAGAATTCTTTAAACATAGGAATTGTGTGTGCTGTCCCTACACAAACAATAAGCAGATGATAATTTTAGGATTCCAAAAAAAGATGTCATCCAATAAAGGATTTTCTTACTTGTTATAGCAAATAGTATATTTACATTATTACTTGTGTTTTCTCCAAGATGTAAAATTAGGTACACAATCAGAACTGTTAAGGAAACATGGAAAGAATATATCAGAGCATTTAGAATCACAATGTTAAATACCCTATGTCAATTCATATCAGGGATTCGGGTTCCTTATCTAGATAAATTAGCATTAGATTGGCGGCCATTGAAAGTAACAGAAAAAATAGAAGGGGTGGCAATAAGAGTGAGAGAATATTTTGGATCTTTAAATTGAGCTCTTTTAAGAATGGATTTAACCTAGGTGGGGAACTCCATTATTTTATAAAATTGTGATAATACATTAACGTGAACTATCTGATATACATTTGGCTATTTCATAAGGCTCCACCCTAAAATATGTGACCTTTAACAAACGCACTATAGACTTATATTTCCTTACTATCTCCATATGCTATAGCATATGCTGTACTAAGCTGTTTATTTGATAGTGTTCCATTCATGAAACACAAACTTTCTAATCAGTACTCTTTTATCATAAATACAATTACATTTAGTTCCATTGAGAGGTGAAAAACTAGTGATTATTCACTAAAGATATTTTCAGGATTGTGCACATATTGGCTATTTTAATCTATATGTATTTGTCTTCCCTTGTGGTTGTGAACACTTTTAAAACAGTTTGATCAATTATTGTTAGCTGGATAGTAAGCATATTTCTTGAGTCCTAATTTCATTTAATTCATTTTACTGTGGAACTCGTAGTGTATAGTGATTCCCAGTATACTAACATTTACTTTTTTATGTACACAATCTCCATAGTCATGACTACACACTCGGCATGACAGCTGCAGTGTGTCTTGGACCGGAAACAAGCATCCTAGGACCGGTTTCAGGGTTTCATCCCTCATCAGCCAGGATAGCTTGAATCCAGTGGCACAGTGAGCCCGGGACCCACGTCTGGGCATACCTGGCGCACTCAGGGTGAGAAAGCAAAAGATACACAACTGATGGACTGAATGCAGAACAAATCAAAACATTCACCCCCAGTCAAGATAACTGGGTTAAATCCATCATTCCTTTGCTCACCATGCCACCCCAGTTTAGACCTGGCCATATGCAAGTCAGTCTTGACCCTGTGCCTCATGGGAACACTCCAACCCGACCTGTCAAGCCAGGTCTCCCTTGTACCGGAAACAAGTATCCTAGGACAGGTTTCAGGGTTTCACCCCTCATCAGCCAGGATAGCTTGAATCCAGTGGCACAGTAAGCCCGGGACCCACGTCTGGGCATACCTGGCACACTTAGGTTCGAGGAAGCGAAAGGCACACAATTGATGGATGGAATGCAGAACAAACAAAACATTCACCCCCAGTCAAGAGATCAAGGTTAAATCTGTCATTCTTATGCTCACCATGCCACCACCCCAGTTTAGACCTGGCCGTATGCAAGTCAGTCTTAACCCTGTGCTTCATGGGAAAAGTCCAGCCCCAACTGCCAGGCCAGGTCTTCCCTGGGCCAGAAACAAGCATCCTAGGACTAGTTTCATGGTTTCACCCCTCATCAGACATGCAAGCTTGAATCCAGTGAACCCGGGACCAACGTCAGGGCATACCTGGCATGCTTTGGGTGAGGAAGCAAAAGACACCCAATTGATTGACGGAATGCAGAACAAATCAAAACACTCACCCACAGTCAAGCGATCTGGGTTAAATCCATCATTCCATCACTGTCAGGTAGCAAACGCACTCCTCCTACATTGTTAAAGTGGCTTTCCTTCAGCAATAAGGGAGGCTACTCGTTGTCACTGCAGTAATGTGAAACGTATTTGCATGTTTTGTTCACCCTAATTCAGGAGTAGCTTTAAAGAAAGCTTAAAATCTTCGCTCCCAACACTGTTTTTTACTCAACTCAATGGGATGCTCATCACCGCACTGCCCTAGCCACCATAATGACCTGCAGCTCAGAGCACAGCATCACAGAGTGATATCCCAAGCCATCCACTATGTATGACTCTGAGAATTAGTAGAATCTCTCACATCCTGGCATTGATGGAGCACGGTCTCGGAGAGAAGAGACTTGCTCGGAGAAATCCACTTGTTTAACTCACTAACAGGTTACTAGTGAACTTTAGTGGAAACTAATACGCATTTACACAAACACTGCTTTAAACGGGAAATCTATTTTGCACATGCGTCAACTACATCTATGTAGTTTGACAAGGTAACACTTGGAGGGAAATTCTAGCACATGAGCAGAAGCTAAATACATGGCAGCTTGAAGACTCACATGCATGGCACCTGATTATCTGAAATTAGAGCATTTACTAATGCTAATGCGGGGATAAGTCTAATAAATAAATGGGTGGGTGGTATACAGTGCAATCACTTACTTTGAGAAATGAACATCTGTCTTTTGACTTTTATCATTAGTGCGTATTTGAGCCTTTCTCGCATAACTGAATGAGCTGAATGACACAGCAGTTGACAGAGAGCAAAGGAATGAGTGCAACAGCCTGGAAACGGATGGTGAAGAGTTCAGCAGTGAAATGTTCTATTCATTGCAATGTTTTAATGTTACCATGTGGATATATGTAGTAGATGGGAATACAATTTATGAATAAAAAGGGGTTAATTTTACGAACAATGGTTTGACTAAATTTTGGTACATGTAAGCATGGTGTGAAGAAGACCCCACTTGTCAGACCAATCAAATTTCGTATTTTTACAACATCGAAACATTAATGGGTGGAACATGCAGAACGAAAGGTATAATTAAGATAGCTTTAGTTAGTTAGTCAGATGGAGCCTTGCCGAATGCTGAGGAGAGATGCTGATGCTGTGAGATGCTGAATTGCTGATGAAGAGCTAATTGCAGAACCTGAAGCAGAATTTTCTATCCTAATTTAATTAGGGTTAGATTTGAAGATCGCGGAAGAATCTCGAGGAAGAAGAGTGTCAGAGAGGGGTACGGCGCAACCGTCGGTATCTTAGAGAGGGTGACTATCCTGTCCTGAAGTCTTTGTCTCCTGAAATCTATCTCAGGGGACCCCCACCAGTCCTTTGGCCAGGGGGTTGGTCTTCCACACCATCCTTGGTAATTATATATTTTCTGTTATTTGCTAATGTTTTTGAATCTTTTCTCTCTGTCCCCTCCCTTTCCGGTCATTGTGTGAGTCAGAGATAAATGCATTGTGTTTTATTAATTGAATTTTCTCTCCTTTGAATGAAGGTGACAGCCCTGTATTGAGATTGGTCACATGCAACTAAAACTTGGATAAAGTTTTGAAAACTTCTTGAGTCTGTGGTGTCTTACTTAAAATATAAAAAAGTTACTTAGTTAACTGTCGCCAACAACTAGTTTCAACTAATGGTCCATCGATCAGAGGAAAGAACGTGTTGATTTGTGAAGGGTTAGTTGAAAATTGAACAGAGGTATTGAGTAAACTAATTCTAAGCAGTTTATAAATTATATAAATCTAGAACCCTGCCAGCGGTTTAACCACTGTGTGCTTTATGGGCCCAAGATAGTATGCGGTAGTGGAGTATCTGTTGTTAGTGAACCGCTGGATTAGCATCATTACACATACAGAGGGCCTAGACACTCCATATGTTATGGTGATCCCCATCATGCACATAATGACTGCAAATATGTACCCATCAACAGATATGCCCACCTGCAACCATGATAATCAATTTCAGTAGCTTCTTGTTTGAGGCGCTGGCATCCTCACTGACTTGCAATGTAATTACCGTACCTCCAGAAGGACATATATCATAAATACCATAAGACATATATAACTCTATCTCATTGCATTAAGACTGAAGTGCTTTAAAATATTTATATGATCTTAAATCTAAATGTGTGAATAGGGACATAAATACAACCGCGTCTTGCTCAAATAAGTGTTCCAACTGCGCAAAACACCATAGTGACACACAATTCCCCCAAACCATTTGCTGAAAAACATAGTACTGTAAATACTGTGTAGAGATCCTTGTTTTTCTGGGGATACATATATCCTACATACAATAAAGAATAAGGCACATGGCATGATGTACAGTGCATGCCAGTATCTGACAATAAACAGTAAAATTGCATTCCGTTAACATTAGAGTATCTGTGTATTTGTTTGCCATACTTTGGATAATTCAAGCTTACAGGTGATGCAGGATATTTACTGTTGCTGTGGTTACTACACCATTCAGAGTACACATCAAAGTCCAGCATCAGCGATACAGTGTTGTACATATATATATATATTTATATATATATATATATATATATATATATATATATATACATATATACACACACAAAATGGTGGAACCTACCATGGTCTGATGAACTCAAGATGTGCTTGCTTCTGAGGAGAGCCTCATAACTTTCCTACAATTTCTATGTTATTGTTAATTTTTTGCATGCCACATAGCATGGTCATCCAGTGCAGTGTCCATATGCCTGTGTATTACTGTCTTCCCTCTATACATTTGATAATTGTTTTATAGTGTTGTCAAGTATTTCACTGGCCGGTCACAATAAGGAGCTCTAGAGGGAGCGAAAATGATCAGGTCGCCCTCCACTCAAACCATAAATCAACATCACAAAGACCTGATCAATACGGACTTAAACTTTTATCATCTATAGGATTGGAAGTGGGTATTGTATTTATATACCCCACCAACAAACCTTATTTTCTTTCATAGGTATTGTCCTACAACGTTTTTGTTTAGCTAAAAAATCTTTGAGGTTGTCAGTCACTGCGTCCTCAGGATACCCTCCATATAACAGGTGTAAATTCAGCAACAAAAATTGTGAGAAGGCAAGATAGCCCCTCATGTGCACTACACCATAGGAGCTTGCTGGTTGGTTCTCACCAGTTGTGCCCACGTTTCTCACCATAGGTAGCTATCTCGCCAAAAAATGGGCTCATCTTCAATTGGTCTGCAAACATGCAGTTGGTTTTAACTTTGAATAGGCCCATGAGTTGTGAATAAAGTTGGCACCTGGTGGATGTGAGGGTTATCTCAATTTTAATCTCATGGGATCTTCTTTTGTTTTTTGTGATATGCAAAAAAACTATTTTTCACTTTTTCTTCTGGACACTAAGTATATATTTTTTTCAGGCGAGATAGCTACCTATGATGAAAAACGTGGGCACTGTTTTTTACAGAACTTTGCATTTTTTACAGCCTCCTTAAAAATAATCCATGTTAAGGGTTAGGGGTACATTTAGGCCACATTTACTAGGCCCCTCGCTGCACTTTTGTGCAACCGGAGCAATTTACAAGGCCACGCAAAGCTACTTTGTGTGGCATTCATTGCCTTGTAAATATGTGCAATTTCACGCAGAACACTGCTCTAGGGCATCCAATCTAGAAAGGAGAAGACAGATACAATATCTGTCAGTATACAAAAGAGCGATAAGAAAGACAAGCAAGGGCCGGAAAAGGGGCAGAGCCCTTTGTGTCCCAGAGGTGCTTACCAGTAGCCACGATTCGAGCAAAGTAACGCGTCCAAAGATTTCCAAACGGAAGGCAGCAAGGAAAGTCATACGGGGGGGCATATAGAGGCCACCCAATTGGCGGAGTTGGGCCAATGGAGTCGTCCCGTGCGTAGGCCGGCCGGACGCACCGGGGAGAGTGACGTGGGAGACGGTAAGGGATCCACGAAAATATGTCGCACAGGTACCAAAAGAGAAGGTTAGGGGTCCTCTCAAAAGAACAAATTTACAAAAAAGAAAGCCAGGATGGATAGGCCGATGAACACGGGCTAAAGATAGACGTTCAAGCGCCACACTTTCGAGAAAAAAAAAGTTGGAAAGTCAGCTGAGTTGCTGACGGTGTTTGGCCAGAGGATTTGGAGGGTTTAACTAAATGAAGGCAGTCCATGCTTTGCCAATTCTTGCCTTGATGTTGGCGTCTGCGCCAGCCTGCTTGTGATGGCCTCCACCACTTCCAGTGCATCTTCTGCAAGAGTGACTGCAGTTGTGTTGGTATTGTTGGCCTTATGGATCTTGGTTTTTCCCCTGTGGATGTTGAGACCAAGTTGTGCTGATGTGGCTTTCACATTGTAAGTCTTCTCTTGCATCTGCAGATGAGTGTTGGAGAGTCGCCTGCAAAGTCCAGGTCGTCAAGCTGCATCCAAGGTGTCCACTGTATCCCATTTCTTCTCCTTGCTGTGGATGTATTCATGATCCAGTCTATGGCCAGCAGGAAGAGAAAAGGCGAGAACAAACAACCCTGGCGGGCTCTGGTCCTCACTTCAAAGGTTTCTGTGAGTTGTTCTCCATGGCCTATCTTGCAGGTCATTCCCCATAGGAGTTCCTGATGATTCTTTCAAGTTTATCTGGTGCACTGTAGTGGCAGAGGAGTTTCCAAAGGGTCTCTCTGTGCACTCTGTTGATTGCCTGCTCATAGTTGATGAAGTTGACAGAGGAAGGAGCTACATTCCAGGGACTGCTCAATAATGATGTAAAAAGTTGCTTTCTGGTCTGTGCAGGATTTATCTTTGCGGAAGCCAGCTCGTTCCTTTATTCTGTTCAAGATGACTCTGTTGAACACTTTGCCTGGGGTTGATAGAAGAGTTATCCTTCTGTAGGTTGTTAAGTTTCTCAGGTCACCTTTCTTGGGGATCTTGATGAGATATCACTCCTTCCCGTCTGACGGCACCTTTTCATCTTTCCAGATTATTCCAAACATGGGGCAGACCATGTCAACTGTTGTTTTAATGCCTGCATTCCGTTCCTCTACAGAAAAGTTGTCAGGTCCTGCTGCCTTCCCATTTCTCAGCTGTTTGATGGCTACCCATATTTCTTCCTCGGTTAGTCTGCTGCAGTTGATTAGCAAGTCCTTGTCAGCTGGCTGTATGGCTGGCAAAGTCTGTGACACCGGCTGATTCAACAGTTCTTGAAAGTGCTCCCGCCATCTTCTTCATTACCCATGATTGTCTTCCCAGCTTAATCTTCAACAGGTATTTCTGGCTTACTGTGTTTGTTGGAGAGGTTTCTTGTTATGTCATGAAGTTCTTTCAAGTTTCCATGGCCTGCTTCTTCTTGGGCTTCTGTTGTAAGAGTACTGATGAATCAATCAATCAATCCAAGACATTTGTAAAGTGCACAGATGCTTCATCAGAAGCATCTCAGTGCTCACAGCATAGAGAAACTGACTTCAAGTAATTGCAGCTCAAAGAGGAAATAATATTTTTTAAAGGAAAGGTTTTTAGCTCTTTTTTAAAGATTGAGACAACGTTTTTGTTTAGCTAAAAAATCTTTGAGGTTGTCAGTCACTGCGTCCTCAGGATACCCTCCATATAACAGGTGTAAATCCAGCAACAAAAATTCTGAGAAGGCAAGATAGCCCCTCATGTGCACTACACCATAGGAGCTTGCTGGTTAGTTCTCACCAGTTGTGCCCACGTTTCTCACCATAGGTAGCTATCTCGCCAAAAAATGGGCTCATCTTCAATTGGTCTGCAAACATGCAGTTGGTTTTAACTTTGAATAGGCCCATGAGTTGTGAATAAAGTTGGCACTATGGAGGTAAACTGGTAGAGCATTCCACAATTTGGACATCAGAAATGGAAAGGAACTGCCTCTCCATCTAACTTAATAAAATTTGGGGATTTGCATCAGACCGGGGTCATTAGACCTGAGCGATCTGCATTGCGTATACAGTCGAAGTCTGTTTCTCTGAAAAGAAGAGCCTTCACCTGCAAAAGCTCTAAATGCCAGAATAAGGGCATTACATTTGAGGCACTTAGTAACAGGCAGCCAGTATAGCTGCTTCAGATGGTACGAAATAGACTGCCGAAGAGGAACTCTCGGGAAATGTCTTGATGCAGTAGTTTGAACAATCTGAAGTCTTCGAATTAGAAAAGCAGAATCTTCGCTTGTTTGCTCTTAAGCTTCTCTTTCCCTCTCTGTTGGTTTACGTTTATTTGTCTTGAGCTTTAGTTTTTTCTTCTTCTTTTATTCGGTTGGTGTTGACTGCAGGTTTCTTTTCCTTTCTCGCTTGGATCTTGCAGGGAGTCTTGGTGGCAATCCATTCTTTATGCTGGTGTTTCTTGAGACCCAGTACCTCCTGGCAGTTTGATGTTACTGTTTCTTTGATCTTCTCCCATTGACTTCATACTGGGTCTCTGCTATCCTCTAATTCTTGCAGGACTTGAAACTTTTTACTGAGGGTGACTGAGTATTCACTCTGTTTCTGTGCATCTTTAAGGTGGGTGGTGTTACATTGCTGATGTTAGTTTGTCGGTTCCATGCATGCTTTCTTCAGCTTTAGCTTTAGGCCAGCCATGACCAGGTGATGGTCTGATGCAACGTCCGCTCCTCTCATATACTGCAGGGACCTCAAGAACTTCATGGCAATGAAGACATGGTCCAGCTGATTCTCTGTTGAATATTCTGGTGACACCTATGTTGCAGCGTGTTTATTTTGTGTGGGAATACACTACCGCCTATCACCAGACTGTTCAGGGCACAGAGATCTGCAAGTCTTTCACGATTCTTGTTCATGTCACAAAGCCCGTGGTTGCCCATGACTTTTTAGTACTCATTGTTGTTGCCCATCAGTATGGTAATGTCTATCTCGAGGCATATCCCCAGGTTGGAGGAGAATCATCTGCTATATGTGCAGCTCCTTGCTAGCTTGTCTGGCATGATCATGCCAGACTGCCAGTATTCATTTTTTGAACTGAGTAAAAGTAATTGGTGGGAGATGGCTGGGCTCAGCCACACACCAACCATACCACCAGGATGCCTGCTTGACATTATGCCTGGTGCTATACCTATTGATACTCTACATGCCTGCTGGAAGGTGGGGATGATCTTCTTAATCTTCATCAAAACCATGGGTTGCTACGGGATTTTGGAGTTTTCTCTGAAGGCAATGAGATTTACACCAGGCAGGTGGTCCTTGGCCATTGGCCTGGGCCTCGACTGACCTGCTGGGCTAGCAAGCAGACAGCCAGGATCTATGTGACCCCCTTAGAAGTCTATCTGTTTGTGAATTGAGGGGAGATAAAGAGATTTGTGAACATCCCGGAGAGTTGAGTTCCTTCCAAGAACCATGTGCCAGGAAAACTCTATTTAATTGAAACAACTACATTTTTGCATGTTGGGTCTCCCTCTCACCAGTATGCAGGTGTCTCACTTCTGGGTGCAGACACGAAAAATGTTGCCTTTATTATAGCTCATCAATAGTCATAAAAGAGTTGAGCTGTGTTTGAAAATCTTATCTTGATCTTCGGTGGGAGATAATGGCGCATACCCACTTTGCTGCACCACTTATCTATTGAATGAAGGGAATGCTATACAAATTATCCTTATAACAGATGAAGCAAAGAAAGGGTTTGAACCTGTTGAGTGGCCACTTTTGGTGCTGGTCTTAGTTCAGGTAGGTATGCCTACCCAAATTGTTACCAAAATCAAGGCATTATGTAAGCTCCAAGGCGATTAGTTCATCAATGGGTGATCATCTGTCCTATTTCATATAACTCACAGGACAAGACATGCATATATTTTCAGGAGATGCACTACCTGCAGACCCCTTGTTCAAACCCAAAGACTTACCTTGATATTAGGACACTTGATTTTCATTGTAGCCAATATACCCAGTACTAACAAAATGGCAATAATGTTCAGATATAAGAGGTCAGGGAACCACAACTTCAGTACTTCAGGGTTAACAAGATTCCCTTCTTCAAGATAACTGACAAAATCTAATAAACATCAATAGGAAGGACTAGCTTGCTTTGCCCTTAAAGATTGTGAGCATATCTTGATGAAATTAAAGCATCTTTCTTTGTTCTGTTTAAGCAAGATTAGGGTCTAAAAAAATGTAAATATTTCCAAAGGTTCTCTATGTTATAATGCACTTCACTCATTTTTCATTAAGCTAACACTAGTTCTTTCGTCATTTATTTGGGGTCATAAAAGCCCTCTATAAGACCTTTCCTGTCTGCACTTGACATTAAGACAGGGGATTGGTGCTCTCTCAGTTAAATGCTGGCTGGCCTTCGATCAGGCGATCAATACTCCTTACTAATTTACACCCATTCCCACATTTGTGGATTTCTATTTAAATAGAGAGCCACACTGTGTTGAGGTATGCTAACACACTTTGCCGCCTGAAGAATTTCAAATACAAAGTATTAGAATACCTCTGTGGCATGCGGCTAAAGATATGATGGAATGGAAAGATTCCAAAACACCATGGATCCCTCCCACTGGAGGAGACCCCTCTGTCCCCTACTTCAAGTACTTGAAACACTGATGTGAAAGCAGCTGACCCACTATATTGTATGAATTTAACAGGGGAACCCTACTCACTGGGAGCCTGGGTACAGTATTTCTACAAAAACAATGGCTCCTGTGGAAAATTACTCAAATAATATGGTAATACAGCTGCACAATGGCAATATAGGTGATTTGAAATCAGACGAAAGGCAAGTAGGTGGTATATACACTGAAGAATATATTTGAATTAGCAATCAGCAAAATTGGACACTTGTTACACTACTCGACTTGCGGTTCAGTGCAAATAAGGAAACCCTCAGAGAAGTCAATGTTTACTTGCGCGTAGCGGTGTATTAGCTTCATCCGCCTCACATTGACATTCATGCAGTTATCATAGGGTTTTTCCTCTTGGTGTGTACTGCTAGCCTCATCCAGAGGCACCTCAAGTCTCGAGTGGAGTGTCCAGAGACAAAAGGACTTTCCCAAAAGGATTGAATAAAAATGAAAAAGAGTGCCCAGAATTTTTTTTAATATTGGGCAAACTTACATAATTAAAAATTATGAATACTCATTGGTAGCCCGAGTTACAGGACTATATGGTATTACTAGGATGATATTGTCGACATGTTTCAGCTCTATTGGGCCAGGCGGTCTGTAGAGCTTTCGTCAGGACTTACATAGGGTTGATACAAACAAACACATATAAAACTACTCACACGAATTGTGCGGTAATCCCAAAACTCAATGCATTGATTTGAGTATTGTATTCTTCTCAATCTAGGACAGAATATACACAAAAAGCTATGTTTAACTGAGTGCAGTGAATCCTAGAGGGAGGTAAGTGCAGTAACAAAAATAGTGATAATATTATTAACACTCGTGGAAGTCATGAGAGTTTTATCATGAAGGTGAGCGATTGATTTTCAGGAAATATATTAATTTACACTGAAAAACGCTCGTGAGCAATGGTAAGGAGATGTGGCTTAGGCTATAGATGCATTATGAGTGTAGGCGTTGGATGATTTAGTTGCTAGATTTAAATAAAAACATTGTCTGGCAAGGTTCTCTCTCAGCCATGTATCGCATATCATATCAAATGGTCATTCACACACAAACTAGGTTGTCCTTTCATTCGTTTTGTATATTTGCTCTGAGAACCAATAGGTAATGTTAAGGCTCTCGTCAGGGTTGCGCCTGATCTCGTATTAACGTTATTTTGTCTGGAGTGGCGCTCTCCGTCTATTGCTCGATTTAAATAAAAACATTGTATGGCATGGTTCTCTCTCAGCCACGTATCGCATATCATATCAAATGGTCATTCGCACACAACTAGGTTGTCCTTTCATTCGTTTTGTATATTTGCTCTGAGAACCAACAGATAATATTAAGGCTCTCGTCAGGGTGGCGCCTGGTCTCGTATTAACGTTATTTTGTAAGGAGTGGCGCTCTCCGTCTATGTATAGTAGACGGCCGATGTCAGGGTTTGTGGGAACACACACAGGCTAATGTGGCATTACAAAGGTCTTACCTGTCGTTAGTACGACTTCTACTTCCTGCGGGGGTCCTTCAAACGCTACAGAGCTGAAGCGGAGACAGGAACCGCGATCAGGGGCGGATAGTTTAAGAGCGCTTACCTAAAGAGGAGAAGTCGGAAAAAACGGCCATCGCCATTACCCGCATGGAGTCCTTCCTCCTGCCTTGTGCTGACTCTGCCCCCGGAGTACTGGGAGCCGGGTTGTAGTTTCTTTTTAAAGGAAATAGGCACTTCAGAGGTCATGTATTCAGACCGCGTCATGCTGGCTCAGTCAATGGCGCGCTGTCGAAAGGATTCTAATTAATGTTTTTGTGCCTCTAGTCATATTGAAGTCCAGATAATGCATGATGCACAGCAAGTTCCCATACATAAAGCATAATCAATATCTGTTATTTAATTACCACATTGGATAGTGGATTGCGTCTGTCCTTAAAAAGATCATTGTTGCTGGAACTTTTTTATAACGGGGGGAGGAGGTTGGATCATGTTTTATTGGTAAGAATATTGATAATTTTATTTAGCAAAGTGATGCCAAGCTACATTATCATTTAACCCAGTATCGAAGGTACGTAAGCGGTCCACCCATCTTTGCTCCTTCTCATACAGGATCTTTTCAGCATTGCCGGATCTGTTGGTCAGCATTTCTATCACTGTCCATTGCATTTCTTCATGTGTGTGGTTCCTTTCAGTGAAATGGGCGCACAGCTTAGTAGTGTTTCTTTTCAGCCTAATGTTGCTCCTGTGCTCTCCTATCCGGAGTTTAACTTTGCGGCAGGTCATCCCGATGTATCTCTTTTGACACGGGCACTGAATCATGTATATAACATGTGATGAATTACAGTTTGTGAACTGTTTCTGGGTCCATACAAAATCAACTCCCAATTGCAGGCTTTTTGTAGGTGTTGTTGTTTTACAGGCTACGCATGTTCCACACGGGAAGTGTCCTGAGAGCGGGGTCATGTTAACACTGTTAGTTATAGACATTGAAGCTACAGATCTGGGGCGTGTGTGCACCAGAGTGCCTTTCAGGTTCTTAGTCCTTCTATTTGCGAATCTTGGTCTGGGCCAATCGAACTTACCAGTGTTCACTATGTGCCAGTTTTTCTTGATTAGTTTTTGAACAGCATATGTAGCTGGATTATAGGTGGTCACACACGTGGTTAGATCTTTCACTGGTTCTTTTTGGAATGTTTGCAAAAGACACTCACGAGGTTGGTTATCAGCCCTCTTCTTGCATTTTTTGATTACTTTCTCAGTGTAGTCTCTCATTTGCAATTTTTTACTCAATTCCGCTGCTTGTGTTTGATAATCGCAATTTTTGCTGCAATTCCTCTTCAGTCGAAGGAATTGACTGAAAGGTAGATTGTCTCGTAGAGGTTTGGGGTGATGGCTCTTGTGGGACAACAAACTGTTTTTCGCCGTTGGTTTCGTGAAAGTTTTGGTTTGTAAAGTGCTATTGTCATTAAAGATTGTTAAGTCCAAAAAATCCAGGTGGCTATCGCTGGAAGTGTATGTGAATTTCAACCATGGGTCCAAAGAGTTGAGCCATGTCATGAATCCAGTGAGGTCTTGTTGGGTGTTCCATATTAGGAAAATATCGTCAATGTATCTCTTCCAGTATATTATACTGGAAGAGAACGCGCTGTTTTCATTGAAAACCAATTCTGTTTCGAACTGGCTGACGTATAGTCCTGCCACCGAAGGCGCGAAGGCACTGCCCATGGAGGTACCATGGCATTGGAGGTACAGTTGGTCGTTGTACCTGAAGAAATTTTCTTTTAGTGCCAATTTACAGCACTCCAGTATGAAGTGTCTGGGTGTATTGTACTGCCATGTTGCTGAGTATAGAACGTCCTCTAACATCTGTAGAGTGGTATCTTGGGGCAGGCTGGTGAAAAGGGATTCAACATCCAGTTGTGTGTGAATGACCATTTGATATGATATGCGATACGTGGCTGAGAGAGAACCATGCCATATAATGTTTTTATTTAAATCGAGCAATAGACGGAGAGCGCCACTCCAGACAAAATAACGTTAATACGAGATCAGGCGCAACCCTGACGAGAGCCTTAACATTACCTATTGGTTCTCAGAGCAAATATACAAAACGAATGAAAGGACAACCTAGTTTGTGTGTGAATGACCATTTGATATGATATGCGATACATGGCTGAGAGAGAACCTTGCCAGACAATGTTTTTATTTAAATCTAGCAACTAAATCATCCAACGCCTACACTCATAATGCATCTATAGCCTAAGCCACATCTCCTTACCATTGCTCACGAGCGTTTTTCAGTGTAAATTAATATATTTCCTGAAAATCAATCGCTCACCTTCATGATAAAACTCTCATGACTTCCACGAGTGTTAATAATATTATCACTATTTTTGTTACTGCACTTACCTCCCTCTAGGATTCACTGCACTCAGTTAAACATAGCTTTTTGTGTATATTCTGTCCTAGATTGAGAAGAATACAATACTCAAATCAATGCATTGAGTTTTGGGATTACCGCACAATTCGTGTGAGTAGTTTTATATGTGTTTGTTTGTATCAACCCTATGTAAGTCCTGACGAAAGCTCTACAGACCGCCTGGCCCAATAGAGCTGAAACATGTCGACAATATCATCCTAGTAATACCATATAGTCCTGTAACTCGGGCTACCAATGAGTATTCATAATTTTTAATTATGTAAGTTTGCCCAATATTAAAAAAAATTCTGGGCACTCTTTTTCATTTTTATTCAATCCTTTTGGGAAAGTCCTTTTGTCTCTGGACACTGCACTCGAGACTTGAGGTGCCTCTGGATGAGGCTAGCAGTACACACCAAGAGGAAAAACCCTATGATAACTGCATGAATGTCAATGTGGGGCGGATGAAGCTAATGCACCGCTACGCGCAAGTAAACATTGACTTCTCTGAGGGTTTCCTTATTTGCACTGAACCGCAAGTCGAGTAGTGTAACAAGTGTCCAATTTTGCTGATTGCTAATTGAATATTTTGGGGAAAGAAACGGACACTGTAATTCCTCATCCCTCCCAGTTGATTAATTGCGAATATATTTGAATACCAGCCAAAATAATTACTGATTTTGCACATATACACAATATACACATATTATATACACTTATACAATTAGAAAGGAGTGAATTTGTGTCCCAAGTGAATGATTTTAAACAAAAAACAAATTATTTACAAAAATTCATATAAAAAAAGGGAAAATAACAAGGGGATTCTAGTGTGAATTCGTTTTTTGAAAAGAAAGAAAGCGACCTCTTAGTTCACTTCAAAATTAATATTTCAGTTGACCAATAATGCCAACTTAAAAAACGGTCTGCTTCTTTACAGGTTGTCGACGACGTTTCGACCTTGTATGGATAGAAGGTCTCTTCAGGACTGACTGTATATGGGGCACCTGCAATTTGCTGGTAATTAGGTGTGTACACGAACAGTGACACCGTGATGAAAGTGAAAAGAAGCAACTTACAGAGATCCCAGCCGGGACCCCTGTCGTGACTCAATTCGTGGTATTCTTAATTTTTGGTTCGATTTTATGCAACTTGTCCACGGTTCAAAAATGCCTCCGAGCACTTGATAGTGCTGAGAGTGGATCAAGGTTGTCGAAGTGACAGCAAACAGACCGTTTTTTAAGTTGGCATTATTGGTCAACTGAAATATTAATTTTGAAGTGAACTAAGAGGTCGCTTTCTTTCTTTTCAAAAAACGAATTCACACTAGAATCCCCTTGTTATTTTCCCCACCCAGTGTGTATAGTTTTGTTCGCCCAGCTTCCACAAGAGATTTGAGGCCACATTGTACATTTTCCACATTTTCCTTCATTGAACTGGGTGTATTCTTTTAAAAGGTGTGCCCAGTGCAATGAATGAAAATGTGCCATATCATGGTGAATGCACTGATCCCAGGGCAGCCGCCTACTCGCGCTGCCCTGTGGATAACTCATTCATGTGAAAAATGGAGCATCTGCTTTGAAGCGGCTATGTGGGTTATATTATGGGAAAATGCATGTCTGAACAATGCATGCCTGTACCACCCGGACTCTACCATGACCGAGTCTTTACCATGCATGCCTTTACCATGCAATTTCGTGGTAAAGAGATAGGTCAAGGGGCATGCGTTCAAAAGATCATACCCCTGCCCTGTAAACTGTCCCTTTTAACTCTGCCCTGAGCCCTAAAAATTAAACCCACACCCCATAAAGTACCCTGACCCCAGCCCCCCACCCTGAACCCTCAAAACTGTCCCCTACAGCTGTACAACTACTCAAACCCCAGTACCTCTGCCCTGAGCCCTGAACCTGCTCCCTGCCCTACAAACAACCCCAACCCCCTCCTGTATCCTACAACCTACCCCGCCCCTTAAAACTACTTCCCCAAGACCCGGCCCCAGCCCCACTTACCTCACCACGTCCTCTCTTGATCCTTTCTCCTCTTCCTTTCTACCTCTTCTGCCATCCGCTCGGCAATGAGACTGTGCGTTGCCTTAATCATACATATGAGTTGTTAAGGCATATGTGTGGTTAAGGCATATGCGTGGTTAAGGCATATGCGTGGTTAAGGGATATGCGTGGTTAAGGCATATGCATGGTTAAGGCATAAGCGTGGTTATGGCAAGCTTGGGCACAGAGGCAAAAGGATGCCCTCATTTGCATGGGGCACACCCCCATGCAAATGAGGGAACACATCCTAAAGATAGTGCTGGTGCTTTATGTGCGTGAGCGCTATCAGATTTACAGAAGGAGCTGCACAAGCATCAGTGCCCCCTGCTATGATGCCAAAGTGCCCCGAGGGGCGCACAAAGTAGGCACAAAAGTCTGTTACGCCCCTGGGGCACCTCTATAATACGGCCCTTGGAGTGTGCCTCCTGTAGCTCCATCACTACCACACCTTTAGTATGTCATGGATTCAGAATATTCTTGAGTTATATTTTAATTTTTTTGAGAAGCAATTATCTCAATGTAAAAGTATTTGATGCTTTGAGATGGTGTGGGTTGGTTTTGACTTACAGAAATGCATTAGCTTGTAGACTAGGGGGGCTGCTCGAGGGTCGATGGATCTCTCTCTCTCTCTTTGATAATTATGTTCTTTCATACGGTCTATATCTGTGTATGTTGCTTTATTCCTTTCGTCTGTGTTTTCACATTTTTTTTAATGCTTTCCTAAAAAAAATACAAAATAACAAATAGTCTATTACCACTGTTAATTAATGTTGGAAGGTATGACCACTCATGTCATATTACTCGTGTACCCCTTCCTCAACTAATGGCTATCTGGGTTCTTACATCTATGTAATGCATTTGGGGGTTAGTACAATGGTTTATTAATACAACAATATTAGCACTGTTGCTGGGCTCCGTGCAACATTTCCACCAACTTCAGGATCGTGTCAACCATCCTGCAATTCAGAAAAAAACAGAGAACTCACCGTTTCATGAAACTACTGGACTGCTGGTTAAAGCCACTGGGTCACAAAGTAGTGGCTGTGTTTCCACAATGATCGTTTTCCAACCCCGGGACCTACTTTGCGCTTTGACGGATGGACTGATCTGTTGCTGCACAAAATGAACTTTTCAGTACAAACTCACGGATTTCTGACTCATTAATATTATGAACACAGAATTATCTTTGCAAATCTTGCTGGAAGAGTCGAAAATGCAGGTTTAGAGGTCTGGGAGTGACAAGAGGCATTCCTTCCTGCATTCAGATTGTTCTTGCCCACATGGGACAAGGCACCACAAACTTAAAGAAATTGTCGGGTTGCAAAGAAAGTTTGGGGAGCATGCTGCAGTTCCTGAGACTTTTGCATGCTCTCCTCTATGCCATATGTTCACTTTCACAAAGTGGAAGCTGTTCCCCACCGAGAACTTCCAGTTTGGCAATTGATACCCTTTGGGTATTGCTATCCATTAATTGCTTGCAACCGGTTTTCTAAAGCACTGTTACATTGCATTGCAAATTGTGAGGAAAACCTATTTCAGGCCCCCTTTTCCTGACGATTGACAGGTTGCAGGTTGCAAAGTGTACATATTAACTAAAAATGTATTTGCAATTCACGATATGCCTTTAAAACATTGCAGTTTAGGATTTTGCAGTCGCTGAGCCTGTGAATTTGGAAATCACAGCAGGAATTACCACCTACGAATATCCTCCTGCCTTGTACATATTCTTGTATTTCAGGGCTTGAATCCTTCTACAATGCACTCTAGCTAGGTTTCTGCTCTTCAAGTATGGAAATCACATTTTCAAGACCTTGAAATCTGGACGTGGCTGGCAACAGTTTAGCAATACTAATGAAACAGACGTGATTTGTATGTTTGTACAGAGTTCTACTATAAATACTGTGGGCTTTATTCAATCATGTAAGTTGCATGAGGAGAACTCCTCATATGTGTAGCTACACCTACACATAGATGTAAGGCTCTTCAAGTACTATACGTACAAATATACTGGACTTAGGTAAGTCCTTTATTAAACGCGTTTTCCAGTGCTCTACATATTAAAAAAAGACTATCTCCTGAATTTAAATCACAACATCAAGTAACACATACAAATTCCTGCACGTTCCCTATAAGGACCTTTCGTTCACTGCAGACTTTGGAAACTTTTATATATTACCTGCAAACGCTTTCTGGGAATTAGCCCCTTTCTTGCCCCCACCCCTAGTGCTTGTACTTTTAAAGGAATGCAATGTTTCGGGGAACTTCCAATTTCACTTCCAGTTTTGGGGGAGGGGGCTATGACATATTCTTGATTCTGTCAATTGTGGTTAAACTCACAAATTCGTATAGGTCCATTTCGGAGACATTCAATTGTGCTTTAATGTTAGTGGCAACGCAAGAATGATATAACAGGTTCTAGAAGGTTCATCTCTTGCAGAGGATCTCGTTTACGGGTACTTTGAGCCTTTGGGATGCTTTACCTTATGTATACAATTAGATCGTGTGCAGGGTACTTTCAGAATTTCCATATTTTACTTTGCTGAGAAACTACATTTTTGACTTATTTGAACAGAAAAAAACGTATTTATCTAAGCTTCAAAAGAACATCTCAGATGAGCGAATGCTTTAAGAACAACCTTGTACTGTCACATTAGCTTAAACCGTGAAATATATCAAGTATTGCATGAATGCCTTCTTTGTCTGTTGGACTCCCCGGGGAAATAATTGCATTATACATCAATAGACTGCACAAAAAGCCACCACGACACTCTGCTGTTGTAATTAGATGTGATGACTGACTTTTTTATTTACTTTTTTGCTTAAACGATTATTTTTTGTGACCCTCAACTACTACCAATACATATTATTTATGGTTCAAAAAACTAAATTGTGGAAAAATACCAGCTATTCTGTGTGGGCCAGCACTACAGGCATTTAGCAAATTGGCAGGACAGGCGATTGTCACACAGATCAGCTATTGTGTGGATAGTCAAAACCTTGCTCCAACTCCTCATTAAAATGGAACATTAACCTTTTACCTTCACTTCTTGACTCAGTCATTTGTATTATTCATCCCACTTCTAAATGCTTGGGTAATAGCCATGTTCACCCTCCATCAGTGCGTTTGCACTTCGAAAATTACCTTTGCTATTTCTGACTGACTTTAATAACTATATGTCTGTTCTGCAACAATAAGACGAGATTAGTAAAAAGTTAACTAGTGTCATTCATTTGGACCATTTTATCACTACGCATGAATGCAAATATATATATATATATTCACTGAAAAAACCATAGGTTTCACACCAGTTATAGTTAGGAATTAGCATTTAAAAAACCTATTAAATTCACTGAAAAAAACATAGGTTTTACACCAGTTATAGTTAGCTGGGAATTTTACTCGCATAAAACCATTGAAATTCCCACGTTATAGTTAGTTGGACTCACTATAACTTGCGCGTGCATTGCACTGCTGATGACGTCACATATTACATCACTCATGACATGGTCAGTGACATCACTCATGACATCACTGATGACACCATCCTTGTGACAGAGTGAAAGACCTCCTTTCACTGTTATGTAACCCTCGAAACACATATTCAAAAATAGAAACTAAAATTTTCCAAAAAAAGGAGATACCTATACCAGTTACAACAACCAATTCAGTAATTCCACCATCTATATACACATCCACTCATTCACCAACAGTTCTATGTAGTCAGTCATACATATACTCACTCATCATATGTAGTGATACACCTATACATCCTGTTACACACCGACAGTCATCCAAAAGATACTGTCACACATACTCACACATGCAAATAAACTACTAAACATCCATTTATTTGCATATACAGTTATACACACACTACCACTTTACTTTTAAGGAAACTTACACATACTTACTCTCTTAAACAATCACTTATAGAAACATATACTAATTTAAAAAGGAACTCTTACAATCCCTCACTCTCACATATACTCACTTATATACATCAATATTCACATATACTACATTAAAACATATGTAGTTACTGATAAAGACACTAGTGAGACAGTCATTCACTCACTAACATACACATATACACACTCATCCACCCATATAGTCCTGCACATGTGCTGTATTGAAAACACATACAAACAGAGAGTCAGTCATTCATGCATCTGTGCTAAGTAATACTCCCACCAAACCATACAAACACTTATACTGATACTAAGAAAAACATCTAATAACCCATATACCTACACATGTAACTACACACCAACCCATGCAGCCACTTATACACAAAGTGTTACATTAATACATATATTTAAATATTTAAACATTACTCACTATTATTTATTTTTCAGAAAGACACACATTCACTGGATGGTGTCATCAGTGATGTCATGAGTGATGTCACTGACCATGTCATGAGTGATGTAATATGTGACGTCATCAGCAGTGCATTGCACGCGCAAGGGATAGTGAGTCCAACTAACTATAACGTGGGAATTTCAATGGTTTTAACCGAGTAAAATTCCCAGCTAACTATAACTGGTGTAAAACCTATGGTTTTTTCAGTGAATTTAATAGGTTTTTTAAATGCTAATTCCTAACTATAACTGGTGTGAAACCTATGGTTTTTTCAGTGAATTTCATAGGTTTTTTAATAGCAAATCTTTATAGGTATGAAATAATATTTTTTATAATGAATTTTATATTGTATAAATATGTAATTTTTTTTGAAATTTTTTTAAAATATTTTTTACCCGGAGAGCTCCCGGGGCGCGTACCGGTGAACGCACGGGTAAGCGCAATGTTACGGCATGCCCCAGGGCGTGTACCGGTGAGCGTCCCGTTAGCGATATTCCCGCGAATGAAAACAACATCGTGACGTATCGCGTAGCCGCGTGATGCGTCATATGACGCACTGCGTAAGCGCACCCGGAAGCACGCGATCGCATACGATCGCGCAACGTAAGCGCCCCGACGCGCTTACGCTACGCACCCCGGGACGCGCCCCAGGGCGCGTAGCGTAAGCGCGTCAAGCCATGTGACTTTAAAATAACACTTTTCATTGGTTCAGAACTTTTTTTTTTCCAAATTGTGTGAAACCCACCCATTTCTCTCACTATTGCTTTGTACTTGGAGAGAGCAAGAGCTGTTCTGTGTACTGTCTTCATCTCCTACTTTCCTGATCTACAGCAATGGCTGCAAGGGAGTCATCCAGCAGTGATTCCGACGAATTTTTGGATGAGGACCCTCCTCACCAGAAGAAAAAGAACCATTTCATTTGGAAATTCTATGACATCCCTGAAGGACAAAAAAAAGTCATTGCTCCAAAAGTAACCTGCAAAATATGTGGCAGTACTTTATCCAGAGGCAATCCTCTAAAAAAATATAGCTTCGGAAATGCCAATTTAATCAGGCATGTCAAAAGAAGACACCCCAAAAACTTTGCCAGGGAGAGTGTCAGGGAGCTGGCACGGAATTTACCCACACATGGCGGCAGCACCTCCACTGGTGGAGCAACACCTTCGGGACCACCCCGTAGAAGAATGGTCCCTAACATACAGCCGGTGTTTGCAGGCATCAAATTTCTGTGCACGCAGTGTGACGAACTGCTCTGCTATGGGGAGCAGAGTGTTGAACTCATTGCCATAAAGAAACAGGAACACCGCTGCCCTGCCAGTCCCTAAATTTTCAATTTTTTTTGCTCCTGTTGAGCAGTTTTGGAATCCCTGTTTTTGTTTTTCCCCTGAAAAAAATCCCCCAAAAATATAAAATCGTTTTAAAAAGTCTAAAAAAATATAAAACAACAAAAACAAAAAAAAAGTTATTTTCAGAACTACCTCCAATTTATAAAAAAATGCTATTTTTAAAAAAAAGAATCTGTCATTTTTTATCTCCATGGTACGCTCCCAACATCCCCCCGCCGCGCCCCCCCCCTCCCCGGCGGGACCCTTTTATGGCACCCACATCAAACCTAGGGGGTCAGGGGGGGTGTACCCTGCCCCCTTTCGCTCATTTCCCCCTTTGATTTTTGCCACCTCTTGTGTCTCAATCCTACCGAGACACAAGATGGCGGCCGCTGCGGACTGTTTCGAATGTTTACAGACACCCGAGAAGCAATCAGCTTGCCGTGCGCAAGTCGCGTGGCACGCCCGGAGCGCTCCCCGGTACGCGTACCGGGGCGCGGCTCTAGATATATAAATTTTTTGGAACCTAAATTACTCAAAATCCTCTGGAGCACATATCTTGAGACATAGCAAAGGCACATCGGGCTACCAGTCCCTACAATTTTGCCAAGTTTGGTGAAAATCCATTCAGCCGTTCGAGCTAAAAGTGCGACAGACCGCCCTATGGAAATTAACATTGGGAAAACATGTTTTGGGACCCCCCTTTTATCTCGGCCCCCGCTTGACGAATGCCCCCCAAACTTTCAGGAAAGGAGCGGAGCACCGCGAGGCAAAGTTGCTGAAAAATTCAGGCGGATTCCTCAACCGGCGCCAAAGTTATTACAAATAGAATGTTGCGATTTCCCTATGGAAATCGATCCTAACTATAACTACCTACTGGCGACCGCCAGTAGGTAATATATATATATGTGTATATATATATATATATATATATATATATATATATATATATATATATACATATATATATATTTGTCTGAATTATGGCACGGAAATCAAATTTTCAAGACCTTGAAATCTGGACGTGGCTGGCAACAGTTTAACAATACTAATGAAACAGACGTGATTTGTATGTTTGTACACAGATCTACTATAAATACTGTTGACCTAATTCAATCATGTAAGTTGCATGAGGAGAACTCCTCTTATGTGGAGCTACACCTACAGATAGATGTAAGGCTCCATTTATATTTTCAGTATAGATTAACCAATTTGGTCAATCAACTGATTATAAGATTAGTAATGTTTAAATATAAATTCAAAAATGAGTTTACATAAACAAGTTTTAGTATAATGGTATAGAAATACAGAGCAAATAGAACATGTCCAAATCTCCTAAAGAAATTTACCAAGCAGACAAATTATTCTGTAATGACAGTGCAACTAATCAGGATAAATAATTGAGCATTAAAATTCATAAAATGATTCTTAAAGGTAAACATGAGCACGCAATCTCTCCCTACACTAACTTAAAACGGGACAACCCTTGAAATGAATTATGAGCAGATGGCTGCTGGCAGATATCTATCCCGTGTGTGTACAGCAGTACTCCCATTGCTTGTCAGATAATTCAGACTCCATCTCGCTTTCCCATTGCCCTCGTGCGATGCATTGTCTAGCTGTGTATGAAGTTTGTACATTGTGATACAGTAAGGAGACTACATGTGTCGGCTTCTCAAATTGTAGTAGTGCATGTAGTGGGGGAAGAACCGGAGGCTCCTGTGGGAAAGGCGGCATGATCGCCCTAATACTCTGTTGTATCCTCACGGCTAGAAATATACCCATGCGAATGGGGTCCATTCCTTCGAAGAACTGTTCTAGTGCCCGGATAGTACCGTCTGGGTATGGGTCCCCCCAGCTTTGTATATTCGTTTTATGAAGCAATTGCTTGCAACTGGTTTCAAGGAGAACCTGGGCATGCAGGTGGTGTATGAATGACATTGAGGGCGAATATATAATTTAAACTTTTAACATCTCGGCTAATTGTAGCTAAGCGATGATAGTGCATGGAACTGTCGTGGGATCTCTTTCACGAGTTTTGGGGGTAATAGTGATAGCTCCAGCCAGAGGGATCGGATCCAAAACTCCCTGCTCCACTGCTATATGGGCATGTATGGGGGTGGATGGAAGCAATATGTTGCATAGTGAGCTTGGATACGGGCATAATAGAGCTCTAAATTGGGGATGTTGAATCCCCCCTATGAGGAGGGCCTGGTGAGTACCTCCCATTTCAGTCTTGACTGCTTTCCCCCCATGCTAATCAAATGATTGCTGTTTTTAAAGCGGCAAATAAATGCCTGCCGGGTGGGATGGTATATTTATAAATAGGTATAATAGCATGGTTAGTGCTACCATTTTAATAAGCGATAGTCTCGCCGCCATCAACAGGGGCAGAGAAATCCATTGTGTGACGAAAGTGGTTATAGAAGCCAATGTTGTGTTGTCATTGAGCCTCATTAATTTTGCCCTGTCCGTAGTGATTTTTATACCTAGGTACTTCACTTCTGATGCACTCCATTCTATAGGGTAGCCTAGCGAGAAGGGTGTAGTAATAACCGTCAGCTGAAAAATCTGCGACTTTCCCCAATTGATATGGATACCAGATGCCTCTCCAAAAATAATGAATTCTCTCAGAATAAGATTAAGATTGATGTGCGGAATCCTGACATACAGCGTGGCATCGTCCACAGAGAGGGAAAGAAGTATTTGCCATGTTGGATAGTATAGAGCTCTCGCGGTGAAGCTGACGTCATAATAGAGTGATAATGGGCAGCCCTGCCGCGTGCCCGCCGTAATTGAGAAAGGGGGCGATCCCATGCCAATAATTAGGACTTTAGCTGTCGGAAGGTTATATAATAACTTTATCCATGATAGGAAGCCTGTTGGCATTCCCATCCTTTGTAGGGTTACTATTATGTAGTCCTCCACGACAGAGTCAAAGCTTTTCATGGCATCCACTGCTAATTCCTGGTCTATATCTTGCATTATAGAGACAAGGGTATGGAGATTGTAGGACGTCGCCCTTCCTGTTATGAATCCCGCTTGATCAGGTAACACCAGCATCTCCATCAATAAACTCAATCTATTGGACAAGACTTTGGCAAGAATCTTTGCATCATTGTTGATTGGTGACAGGGGTCTATAGGAGTTGCCCTGAGTAGGCGGTTTCCAAGGCTTTAGTAACAAGATTATCAGTGCTTCCCTCATAATCTGAGGAAGGACTTCTGTTTCCTGTACCTCTTCATACACCGTTTTCAGTATTGGAGCAAGCTGGTCCACATAGGCCTTGTAGAAATCCATCGGATGGCCGTCCGGTCTAGGCGCTTTACCAGACTTCATCTGCATTATTGCAGTGCTAATTTCATAAATCTCTAGGGGCGCAGCAAGGAACTCCCATGGTCTGTCTCCCAACCACCCAAGGGCCACGTCCTCTAGATAAGTAGATAGGTCTATCGGTTGATGGAGGCTAGTGGTATATAGTGTGGAGTAATATGTGGTAAATACCTGAAGTAGTTCAGGGCATCTCTATGTGTGTTACCAGCATGGTCATGCATCTCCAGCACATAGCAAGTGAAGTGGAGTCTACGGATTCAATTTGTTAGAGCCTTTTCCGTCCGTTCACCCTCTCCATACTTGCGGACCATGAAATATTTCCCCCCGAATAGACTTTCACTGTCTGCTGTGTCCTTGTTAGTCTGATAATTTGTCTCTAAACTCTTTTTGCTGATTGCCGTTCGAAGTGCCACTCATATTCCGTTCTAAGCATTTCAGCTCTACTTCTAGCGCTTGGAGTGTTCTACGAATGTCTCGAAGTATGCCTGACCCTTTAGCTATGCAAAATTCTCTAAATGTGACCTTGAAGGCCTCCTATACCATGCCTGTTTGTGTAACCATGCCGATGTTGTGTTGTAAAAAATCAGTAATCTCCTGTCTTAATTCTGTGCGAAACGCTGTATCTAAAAGTGTTAATGGCATAAGCCTCCAGAGTCTAAGAGGCATATGGATCCCTGGTGGATCTTGTGTAGTGGTGCAGGAATGGGTTGGCTCTATCCTTTATTGGATCCAGCGTTGTGTTAAAATCACCTCCCCAGAGTAGGTGTGTAGAGCCTATCTCTAGTATCTTACCCCATAGTGTAGAGAAAAAAAGGGGTCATCTGACTTCGGACAGTAACAACTTACCAGTGTGACCGACTCAGAGCCCAGTCTTCCCCACATAATAGAATACCTGCCTAGGTGGTCTTGAGTAGCTCCTATGGGAACACATGAGGTGTATTTCTTAATCAGAATCACTGTCCTTGGAATATGTAGAGTACAATGAGAATGCACTGTGTTCTGCCCATTTTGCAGCGAAGGGAGGGGCACCCCGGGGATATAGATGGGTTTCCTGTAGCACAGCAATTTGGACGTGATGACGGTCTAGATACGCCAATATCTGCCTGCATGTGCATGGATCCCCTAGCAGTCGGACGTTGCAGGTGAGCAGGTTTATTTCCTGCACAGTTTTAGAGTGTGTAATTATAGCATTGAGAGGAAAACTCGAGTGTAGAAGCGAAATATAAACCTTAAGGTATTTGTGTATGTATGTTGTGATAACATAGTGCAATCTGTTAACTGCACTGTACCAACTCCCAAACTCAGTCCCATTCCCACCCCCTTCCGCAACAGCATCCCAAATTTGCCAGTATCTCTATTCCCACCCCCTCCCAAATACACCCAAATTATAAATTCAAATGACATTTCAAACCAGTTGGGTGGGGGGTTTCCCTTCGAGGTACGCCAGGGGCTGACACAGTCACTCCCTTCCCCCCGAAAGGCGGGGTGGCTATTGGGGTGGGGGAAGGGGGCCCAGTTCAGATTGTTCATAAGTCCCATAACAGCACTTATCTGCTCATTGTATCCTGTAACGTTCTTGTGGTCCATAGGCGACGCTGCTGGCTTTAATCAGCTACTCAGATGCATGTGAGTCATAACTATTCATTGTGCTGCGGTGTCCAGTTGGCATTTGGCAGTTTTAGTTCAAAAGGTAGTTTAGTCATGTTTTCTACTTGTCACTCATTGGTTACACTCACTCCAATGAAGGGGATGCTGCACGAGAAGAAGGGTCAGCAGATATTTGATGTGAATCTTTACGCAGGGAGCACTTCAGGAATGCGTCCACTTGCATGCGCATTTACAAAGAAATGTTGCTTGCCTTGATGCATAACTCGGAGGCATGCTGGGTACCCAAGAGCATAATCTATTTGCGCTTGTCGCAGCTTTCTTTTAGCCAGGATGAATTTCTTCCTCGCTTCCTGCACAGCAGTTGTGAAGTCGGGGTACATTGTGAATTAATTTCCTTCAAATTGGAGTTGTCGCTTCTCTCTAGCTAATCTCAGCACAACATCCCAATGATGATAATTCAATAATCTCGCAATTATTGGACATGGAGGAGCACCCGGAGGCGGACGAGGGCCCAACAATCTATATATACCCTCTCGACCACCATATGGGGAGAAGAGAAATCTGCACAAAGACGGTATGCAGCAAGCGCTCCATGTATTCCTCAATGCGACCAGTATTCGTGCTTTCTGGAATCTAAAGTATGCATATATTATTACGCCTAGATCGCGCTTCCAAATCTTTGGTTTTGGCCACTATTAATCTCAATAATTTGTCCACCTGTGTCATCTGTGTCTGCATGCCTGTCAAGGTGATTCCATACCTGAAATATGGCGCTCCGCTTCTGTAATACGTGTGTCGTGTTTTTCGAGCTTGTGCAATATGGAGTCCATACCTGTTGTCATGCGGTCCATCCTAGCCTCTATGGAAGTGAGACTATGCTTCATGGCAAGGAGGAGCATTTTTACCTCATTGTCCTGGATCTGCGCAGTCTTTTGGGGTTGGTCCATCCCATTGTGTTTGAGTTCTTGTTGTTGTGTGCATGACAGCTTCTTGGGTTCAAATCGTAGCTTCACTTGTTTCCCATCTGTTCTCCCCATTGCAGTCATCGGGTTCCCTGTAAATGAGAAGTTACTGTCTTGAGGTCGCAGTGCACTGGGTGAAGTCCACTTTTTCTTGTTGGAGATGAATCACAGGGTACAACTGTTCCGTGTTACCCTGTAAAGAGGTTGATGGTCCCAGTGTCTGAGGATTGAGGATAGCAAGTTTGGCAGATAAGACAGCTAAATATTCCTGGTAAACCTTCATCTCGCTATGTTACTATCAGCAGCCTACGCCACTATATAGCTGTAGTGGCAGTCCCTGGTTGTAGGGTTATCTAGCTGTGTTGCATGTCATACCCCAGACATTTACTGTCGTACCCGCAGCAGCCTCTGCAACAGAGCGCACTGTACATAATGTGTGCTGCAAATTGGGAGCCAGACTAGCTTTTTTGAGGGAGGGGGCATTTTGGTGGTATCTACAAGCGTTTGTATATCACTGTCTGTCCTGCCTTCGCAGCGTGTGCCTCGCTGTGCCAGTGTGTTGAGGTGAGGCGGGGGAGGGGGACAGGCCTGAGTTATTATTACTGTCTCTCCGAGGTCCCAGCGCAATGCTCCTCAATCATGTAAATATCCCAGCAGCACTGGTCGCAGTCTTCCCTCAAGTAAAACTCCCTCCCAGGCAATGCAGTCATGTATAGCCATTGTGCAGAGTCCCGTAGCAATCGCACCTCACCTTCATCCTTGTCCTCCCTGCAGGTGAGGGAGGAGGAGGTGTCCCCCGCCTAGTGTATCCGACGCTGTGGCTGCTATAGTCCGACCCCTCGCCCGGTTTGATGTGACGTGTCCTCAGAATGGAGTATGTTCACGGTCCCCGCATGTCCACAGGTGGCACGCCCACCGACAGCCCACGATGCAAGGCCTAGACGATGCAGACACGGCGTCCTAGCCTGACGGCTGCCCCAGGGCGCGTCAATCCACTGCACATCAGAAGGGTCGCCATGACCACACGCAGAAGATTACCAGCGCCCCCGGCTCACACATTCCTCTGCGACCGCAGCAGCAGGTGCAGGGCCTCCAGACCTTTTAGGGTCTGACTGTCTAGTAAGTTACCATCAGTTATTGGGCAGGATCTTTCCAGATCAATGTTCCAGGCCGACAGACCCTCAAAGGTGTGCAGCAATCTTGTGTGCGCGCCACCTAACGCCCCCCAGAAAAATATATTAGTTGTATTCAAGGTAGACAATCCCACATGACTTTCTCCAGTACTTTTCCATGATTCAGGGACAAATTGGATACTTGCACCACCTTTCCGCATTGATAAGTTGCAACTTCATTGGTCATTGTTCTCCTCCTCCATGAAAACTCACCTCCATATGTATTCCCGTGTTTATCCTGACCTCACTTCATCTTCCCATACCTTGCTATCTAATAAAAACAAAACTCTTCTATACTAACTATTGTGGCTTTTTCCACACCTGCAGCGGAAACAAAATGTGAACAAAAACATTCCACATTGAAGGTTAAACACAAATCAAATGTTAACTGCAATGCAAACTTGCACTGAACTTATACACAGACCTCAAAATTAAGTCAACTTAACAGTGCACTTGTTTACAAATATGTGCACAATTGTCAATGTATAACAAATGAAGTTTCTTCACACATGAGTAATGCAAAAGGCTCATTAATCAAAATATACTCAAGTGAATATAAAGTTGTGCTATACATGAACCTTCAAACATTAGTTACACATACATTTTGTCTCATTAGCCTCAAAATAAATCACGTCAGGAACTTATAATATCCTTCATAGTATTAATGAATAAGTACTTCAAACTTCCCTATTAGTCACATTTCTTAAACACACAATTTATAATATTGTATCTGTTACACGTGGAGCCCTTTAAATATAAAGGTACTCCATCTTCTTTTAGTGACATTAATCACACAGAATATTTTCAAGTGCAAACTTCTCATGATTATGACACACTCCTACAGTATTTTCGGATGGAATCAAAATCCATATTTATGCAACAAGCAAACAAAACACAACACAAGAAAAATCCCAAACCAAAATAGAGTAGATTTTAATATATAAAATTATACCAGACCAACAAAAATCTACTTAATAGAACTCGGTTGTTGAATTCAAATCTTAAGTGAAAATAGCGCCAAGAAGCAGAATTTGCCACTCACTTGATGGGGTAAAGTCACAAGGTTACGATGGAGCGCTGGTCAGATACAGGAGCCAGGTTAGTCCTGATGAAGAGTTACCTTCTCAAGTGTGGCAGGAAGAGTTCTATTCACACTAGAGGAAGCCGCGATAAGGGTTGGGTAGTGTATTAAATTGTAGGCAGGAACTATAAATAAAGATTATAAATATTAGTCACAGAAATGTATGAAAACACTGATTAATGGAATTAAATAAATTAATACTCGGGCAGTTAATAGAATAATAAGTCGAAAAAAAGAGGAATGAATGTAAATGCTCGTCTTAAAAAAGAGCAGCCTATAGAAATGCTTTTATAGGAAAAACGAGTTTAATTAAAGCATTTTGGAAATTATTCAAAAGTTAAAAAGTATGGAAAGCGGCACGTTTACATAAACATGTGGCGTACTAAAACAGTGGAAATGAGAGCATCTGTCAACTGAAAAACGTGAGTTAAAAGAGGGAGGAGTAATAAATTGATCCCACAGAGTGTTAACTAACAAAAAAGTATATATACCACACCCGTGGGATGATCAGTTTCGTTTCAAAGAATCAATACGGGTGCAGAAACTACGAGGGA
Source organism: Lissotriton helveticus (assembly GCF_964261635.1). Taxonomy (NCBI): domain Eukaryota; kingdom Metazoa; phylum Chordata; class Amphibia; order Caudata; family Salamandridae; genus Lissotriton; species Lissotriton helveticus. The sequence continues at coordinate 891,249,822 of NC_136071.1, read as the reverse complement.
GGTAATGATACGAGGCTGCGGAAGCATCTTGAGAATATCTTTCATTTCTTCAGAGGGAACATATTGTTAATGTATATTTAAAAATACATAAAACATTATGTCCCCTCAAGAGGAGTTGGATGAATTACGACGGAGTAAGGAAAGAATATCGAAGAGAGGTACATTATGTGAAATGGTATATGTTTGATATTTTTAAAAAGAAAGCAAAAATATTTAAATGATTGTAGAATGTAGTATGTTTAAGTTTAAATGGAACCATTACAAGAAATATAGGTGAATTAAGGAATTACTTTGTGCAAGGTAATGATTCGGAGCGATGGTATCATCTTGAGATTACCTTTCATTTCCACAGAGGGAACATATTGTTAATGTATCATTTGATTTACATTCAACTTTATGATCCCTTAAGTAGAGTTGGATGACTTTCAACAGAGAATTTGATAGAATAATAAATAATATATTTTTAAGAATGCAAGCATATTATAATGATTGGAAAATGTGCTATAAATACACTATCAACGTAAAAAGGAAATACTTTTGAATAAAGGAGAATACTCTTTATCTTCTAGAGTGAAAATGGGTTAAAAGTATTTATATTGAGTAGTGCTTTTACCAATTTTCACTCGCAAAGAACAGGAGGATTATCTTCGCAAGCACTTTTTATGAAAAAAATAATATAATTGTGTCTTCAAATGTTAATTAATAATGCTTTTATTTTTTAAATATGATTGTTAAATGTAATAATGAAATGAAATGTACATAAAAAAGGAAAGATGAAGTAGTGAGGCAGTGTTTGTCGTTGGCACTTCTATTCTACTTTATCTGAAAGTAAAAAAAGCCCAATCATTTAAATAAAGATGACGGGGCAACACTTATATAATGTAAACATAAGGAATGAGTGCTTATTATCAAATCAAAAAAATGTGGTCCAACGCGTAATACCAATGAATGAAAAAAAAGATTTTGCAACTCACCCCTGTGTAGATTTAAAAATACTCAATAAAAATATTTGGAAAACTTGTGCATTTTTGTTTCAAGGATGGCTTGAAGAATTATACATTTAATGAAAGGACACAGTACTCCACTCTAAAGGAGAAAAGTCAGCACAATTATGATAGAATAGAAATTCGAAAAATATTTCTCAATACCTTCACAGTCAACAAACTTGTAAGCAGAGTAGACAGTATAAGTTAAAAACACCCTACCACAACTTGTTTTTTTAAACACATTGTAAAATAAAGTGTGTTACAAAGTGGCTTTGTACATGGTGAGGATATCATGAGGTCACATATAAAAAACAAGCCAATCAACATTAGGCTCAGGTAGCTACAGTAAAGCACACAACAGTCAATGAAATGTTTTTGAAAATCTGCTCAAGGGAAGGGATTGGTTGGTGGTTTGGGCCTATATGAGGCATCCGAACCACTGGGACGGGCCATCACAGCGCTTGCGATGGGAGCAACTGTAAAATGGCGTAGAGCACGTGCGCACCGTCTTTTTTATTGGTAGGCTCACGTGTGTAGTGACGCATGTGCTAGATGGGTGTGGTGTGGGTGTATACCAGGCATGAGTGAGTGTGTGTCTGACCTTCTGACAACTAGATCTGGAACTAAGAAATTAGTACAATGGAAATCTGGGCAATGTTGTGGTTTTAGTTTTTCCTGGAAGCGTAAGCGGAGTGGACTGGCCTGACGTATGCCAGTGCTGCACGAGGCTCTGAACCATGATTCTGGAGCTATGGGCGTGGTTCTGTCGTGAGCTATATGAGAAATCAAGTGATTTGGGTGTCCGTCTTGTAGTGCTGACGTCACCCGGGACTTAAACGCAAATGCGTCTTATTTCTCTAAAGTTCCACAACATGGTCAACGTGGAAGGTACGGGGGATCACTGACTCTATATTCATTCATAGTTGCATACATAAAAGATGGTGGAAATGACGCATTTCTGCGATTATGAATGTCTGTTGTACATTCAGTGGAGTGTTGTAGCTGTATGAATACAGGGCTGTGAAAGGTTTAAGTTGCAGTTTTTGGCACATGAAAGGAAGATAATATACGTATGTGGTCATTCAGATATACTGTAGAACTTGGTGCTGGAAATCAGTGTTCGAGGCTCAGAGTTGCTTCCACATCCTGTTATTGTAGAGTAATGACGTAATCTACGCGTGTCTGAAAATGTACTGTAAATAAGGTGCTCATGTAAATTGCTGATATAGTTTTGTGTTGATTTTGCGCTATATAAATATGCAAAAACAATTTTTTAAAAGGAGGAACAGCCCACGCTTACTGTCAGAGGTAAGATGGTTGTATACGCTATTTATATCACAATATAATGTGGTAGGGCGTAGGAGCAGCGTTTTACAAACATTATAAATACACAGACACAAATCGATAGTTGAAGTGTGTACGGGCACGTGTGCTCGACTCCATTTTATTACTTTGCTGTTGGTAACAAGTAGAATAGTAATCATGATATCACACATAGATATTCAATCGTAAATGGTTTATGACTTCTGCTGTATAAAGGTAGGAGCACTACATGTGAAAAAATACACAGAAGATTCTATCGTCAAGGGTTCATGAGTTGTGGTGCACTAAGGTAGGGTCGGTTTGTGTGGAACCTGCGATGATGTGTGGTTCAGGCAGACCGCACTGCTAAGAATGTCTTTTGGCTACGGAATTTTGCCTTAATAAGGCCACATAGCAATTATTTATGGTGCACTGAGTTAGTGGTACGTGTGGTAGTCAGCGTGTTGCCTACTGGACTGCATAATCTGTAATCACGATTGAAATAAAAGATGAAACATGTATGGAATACATTGTCGAAATGTGTATGTTTCAGGGACATTATAGTTCAAGTTGTGATGTGTGCTGTCCGCAGTGTAGACTGGCATCGAGTGTGCCTTTTCACTTGCAGCGTGAATTTTGTTTTTCAACTAAACCTAGACCTGATATAAAATAAGTTTTTGAAGGAAGGCTACTAAGGGGATATTGTATAGGGTTTGATAGACGTTTTATTTAGTTTTGTACTGAACTCTGCAAATAATGAATGAAGAGTCAGTTGAATTCTGCCTGAATACGGCCATGTGGTGATGAATTATGGTGCACTGTGTTAGTAGTACCTTTGGGACTGAATATGTACGTAACCTGCGATGCTGCGTGGTCCGGACAGGCCGTACTGGGGGTAATGTTTTTTGACTACTGAATTTTCCCTTAATAAAGTTCTGGCGATTATTTATGATGTACTGAGTTAGTGGTACGTCTAGTGTTTAGCGTGTGCTCACCCTGTGATGATGCGTGGTCTGAACGGGTTGCACTCAAAGCATTGAATGTTGCATACTGGATTGCATGTACTTTGAGGGAAAAAAAAACTACCATCAATCATTATCAATAAGCATGGGTGTAAAATCTGTTCTGCTCGCGGATTTTGCGGATTTTCAACAAATTCGCAATCCGCGAACTCTCGCGAATTTGCCGAAAATCCGCAAATCCGCACGCGGCGGATTTTTTTGCTTGGTGATACAATATTGCGGCGCGCGGCGTTCACTTTCCGTCATTCAGCGTTTGCCGAGTTGTTTTTCTCGATATTTTGCGAGTGCTGCGCCATTTTGGATCTTGCTGCGGAATCCCCCGGGAGTTTGGCGCCCGCGAATACGTAATCCCGGCTTGCCACCACCTTGCACAGCACGCATCGCGAGAGTTCGCAATTGTGAACATGTAGGTGCGGCGGGCAGGAACAATCTCGCACTCGCGAAATAGAGATTTTGCAATTCTGTACAAGAAATCCACCAGCAAACAGCATAAACCTTCAGAAAATGATGATTTTTATCAGAATCACTCCTCAGGTTGACATTTGCCTGCACTTTTTTTTGCAAGGAGTCCATTATTTGGGGGGGGGAGGAAGGAAGTGCCCCACAGTCTCCAGCTTCCTGTTCCTGTCCAGCAGGCTCCTCCCAGTGCTTTCTGGTCACTTTCATTTGGACCTTGACCTGGAAGGATTACTTTTTGTGGGTGCTGCTGGATATTTGGATTTGAGGCCTTTTAGACTTTCTTTGGATCACATTTGGATTAGAAATCAACTTTCACAAGTAAGTTTGTTTGGGGCATTACAGTTGCTGCAACTACAATTTTGGAACTTTTTCAGAACATTAAATAAAATATATTGTGGGTAGCCACAGTATCCAGTAGGACCAGTGTTGGTTATGGGTGCATGATACAACAGTTTTGTTGAATTTAAACATCATTGAGGCCATGGATGGGCTGGGATTGTGCTGATTTTTGTGTTTTTTGTCGATTTTTAGGGGCTGCTGTTGGGGCCTTTTGCCCAGGGGTAGTGGTGCATGGACTGAGTCTGCCTGTGGGGTCTCACTCTCTTTAATGTAAACATCCTGGATGGCATTGGATTGTGGTGATTTTTGTGTGTTTTTCGTTTTTTTGGGGGCTGCTGGTTGGGCCTTTTGCCCAGGGGTAGTGAGTGGTGCATGGGCCTAGTCTTTCTGTGTGGTGTCTTCTTGAATTTAAACACCATTGAGGCCATGGATGGGCTGGGATTGTGCAGAATGTTGTGTTTTTTGTCGTTTTTTTTGGGGCTGCTGGTGGGGCCTTTTGCCCCGGGGTAGTGAGTGGTGCATGGGCCTAGTCTTTCTGTGGGGTTTCTTCTTGATTTTAAACACCATTGAGGCCATGGATGGGCTGGGATTGTGCTGAATTTTGTGGTTTTTGTCGATTTTTTTGGGGCTGCTGGTGGGGCCTTTTGCCCAGGGGTAGTGGTGCATGGACTGAGTCTGCCTGTGGGGTCTCACTCTCTTTAATGTAAACATCCTGGATGGCATTGGATTGTGGTGATTTTTGTGTGTTTTTCGGGGGTTTTTTGGGGTGTACTGTTGATGTGGACTGGCCATGTGGGTGGTGGTGGTGGCCATCTTGAGTGCTGGTACAGGCAACATGTGCTTGGGGTTCAAGGGGCCATTTTGAAGAGAGGCAGTGTCTGAGGCCTGCACCCATTTTGCCTAGCTTTCATCCATTATGCCCAGGGGTAGTGAGTGGTGCATGGGCCTAGTCTTTCTGTGGGGTGTCTTTCCTGAATTTAAACACTATTGAGGCCATTGATGGGCTGGGATTGTGCAGAATTTTGTGTGTTTTTTGTCGTTTTTTTTGGGCTGCTGGTGGGGCCTTTTGCCCAGGGTTAGTGAGTGGTGCATAGGCCTAGTCTTTCTGTGGGGTGTCTTCTTGAATTTAAACACCATTGAGGCCATGGATGGGCTGGGATTGTGCAGAATTTTGTGGGTTTTGTCGATTTTTTTGGGGTGTATAACTGATGTTCCTCTGTCTTCCATTGCTTGTAGGTGCACAAGAGAACCACCAGTGCCAGGAAGAAGTCCTGCTGCGGTGTGTGCAGCACAACGTCACGTGTGGCCACAGACAACTCTGCAACGTGTGCAACTGCGGCCTGCTGTTCAGAGTGACATCTGAAGAAGATGGCCCCAAAAAAAGTTCCCCGTAGCTCCTCTAGCAAGAAAGATGCCAGAAAGGAGCAGAAGAAGCAAGTTACCAAGCAGACTAGTGTGCCGCCCGCCACATTTTTTGGTAATAAAAAAAAAAGTACGCCTGCAGCAGCAGCAGGATCTGCTGGGGACCAAGCTGGGAGCAGCACCCCCGCTCCATTGGGCTCAGTGCCACCACCACCACGCCAACTTAGGTCCAAGCCCTTGAGTGCTGCAGAGGCCGCCAGTATAGTTGTTCAATCACCATCGACCAGTGATGTTGGCTCATCGCAAGAAAGTAGCAGCAATGTCCCTCAATCAACACAGGTTGTTGTAACTCATCTGACGAGTGTTGAACAACCACAGCCGCAACAACAATCACATGTGCAAGTACAAGCCCAAGTACATGTGGAAGGAGAGGCGGCGCAAGGAGAGGAGCAAGCAGAGGTACATGGAGGGGCACAACAAGTGGCCACAATAGTTGTTCCTCCAGAAGTAGGGGCACATCTGGAAATCGACAATCAAGCCGAGGTTTCATTCGGGGAAGCCACTCCTCCTGATGATCATTCATTGTCTTCCACATCCCGATCAAGGGTGTTGGTGTCTACATCTTCTTCAAGCCCACCTCCTTCTGATGATATGGATCTTACTTGGGAACCAGCACCACTGCCGTCTGAGAGTGAGGTTGAGGAGGCACACCATGATCTGACAAAGGTAGCTAAGCGTAAAAGGAAGGTCGTCGAAACTCTCATAGTTATGGAGTGTGATGACGCTCAACAATAAGTGGCGTATACTCCTGCTGCTGAAGACTCTCACCACGACGACGCAGTCATCATCACTAACGTCACTGAAGCCCCAGCGGGCATGCAGCAAACAGACATTTTGACCCTAGCCCGACAAGCTGCTGAGCGTGATGATGAAGTCGACGAGGAGGCAATGGGAACACCACAATCATTGATGTTAACTAGTACACCACAACCTACCGCTTCCATATTTCTTACTCGCCAGAAGGGACCTCCATCCACCTCGACCTCAATTAGTGGTGGTGAAAGTGCACAACGTAGTAAAGTTCAGCAATACACATCCTCCACTTCATCTGGCATTAGCAGCACGACCGCCACCAGTATCGCCTCCTCCGGCCCCCACAGACATTTGAAGTCCGCAGTTTGGGACTTCTTTAGTGTTTGCCCAAAAAGGGACAACATAGCCATTTGTAGCATTTGTAAGCTTGCAGTTAGTCGTGGTAAGCTTGGTACCAACTATGGGACTGGAGGCCAGAGAGGTCATCTTAAGAGACAGCACACTGTCCAATGGTTGGCGCACCTAAAGGAGATCAAGGAAGCCCAAATTGCAAGTCGAGAAAACGTTGATGTTCCATCTGATGATGACGAGGAGGAAGAAGTGTCACACACTTCACTTACACCCAGTACCCCTGTCAGCACACCCCCTGTGAGCCACACTAAAAGTGTGGGACAGAGTGAGACACCAATGCAAAAAAGTTCATCAGCGAGCGTAACTGGGTCGAAGAAGTCATCATCATCATCCTGTAAAATAGTCCAGGGCAACATTAAAACAATGTTGTTTTCAGACGCGCCATATGACCGCAACCACCCAATGGTGCGTCTGTATGACACTAAGCTGGCTAAAATGCTAGCGCTGGATCTTCTCCCTTTTTCTTTTGTAGAAGGGGTTGGTTTTCTAGAATTAGTGGCAGCGCTCTGCCCTAAATGGAAGGTTCCTAGCCGGTACTATTTTGCCCGAGTTGCGGTTCCAGCACTACATGAAGATGTGCTGGAGGTGATTGGGGCAGCTTTGCAGAAGAGTGCAGTTCACACTATACATCTGACAACAGACATGTGGACCAGTGGCACAGGCACTGATTACATGTGCATCACTGCACACTGGGTCACTTTTTCAGGGGTTAAAGCAAAGCTAAACGCAGGTGCTGACCTGGACCAAGTTTTTAAAGCTGCTCGGAAACATGCAACACTAGCCATGTTTGGCTTGGAGAAACGTCATACAGCACAAAACATTTTGAATGAGTTCAACACAAAGGTCTTTCACTGGCTGTCTCCAAAAAAACGCGGCATTGGTTATGTTTCCACTGATAATGGCGCCAATGTAGTTAAGGCCATGGAACTGGGTGACTATTTCAGAGTGCCGTGTTTGGCGCACTGTATAAACCTGGTTGTTAAAAAATTCTTGGATAAAGACAGTCCAGCATGCCAGTTAGTGGTCACCTGCCTAAAAATGTGCAACCATTTCAGCCATTCTTTTGAGGCCCGGAAGCATCTGAGGCGCCTGCTACATGAACGTCGAATGCCAGTGAAAGCACTCATTGAGGAGGTGCCAACACGTTGGAATTCAACCTTCTACATGCTTGAGCGTCTGTATGAGCAGTTTACGGTACTCGATCAGTATTTCTTAACACTGGGTACAGCTGTGAAGGAGGACCTGAGGTTAAATGCGGCGGAATGGGAGCTAGTTAAAAGCCTGACAGACATGCTTCGTCCTTTTGAGGTCTTCACGCGTGCAGTCAGCAGGGAGGACTGTAATTTGGGAAAAGCTATCCCATTGTTGCGCATGCTGGAGCACAAAACTGAAGGCGGTGTCTTCAAAGTTTCAAAAAGATGAAGAAAAGCAAGAGGCTTTTGTTTTGGCGGAGAAATTATTAGAGCGCCTACTTGGCGATGAACGTCTTCAAAAGATCCACTCAGAACAGCATTATATTTGTGCTACTATTCTGCATCCACGCTACAAAAAGGCGCTGGCAGGCTGTGCATTATTTCCTTTTAGTGATGAAGATGTTACAAAGTACAAACGTTGGCTAGCCTTGTCAGCCATCAGGTTTGAAAGAGAACGGAAGCAAATTGAAGGAAAAGGCAGTACATCAGCATCAGCAGGCCATCCCCAGTCAAAAGACTCCGCTTCTGCACCTGTGGCTGTGGCAGAAGTGACCTCTCAGCCGTTAAAGACACCGGCAACCGCATCATCTGCACCAGACACAACAGAAATATCGGGTGATGAAGAGGATTGGCTAGCTGAGATTGGTTATGGTTCTCAAAAGGTCCGAGCAAAAATTCAGCAAAGTGGAGGAACCGTGGAGAACTTTGAGTCGATGGTGCAGGACTATCTGAATGACTCAACAGAGGTCTATGTTAATGCTGACCCATTGGCGTATTGGCATGGGAAAAAAGAATTGTGGCCAGAGATCACCCGCCTGGCTATACATTACTTGTCTTGCCCACTCACAAGCGTGTCTTCTGAACGTGTTTTCAGTGCTGCTGGTGGCATTGTAACTTGCAAACAGACCCGCCTCTCGCCCAAAAATGTGGAGATATTGACAATGATCAAGATGAATGAGCACCTCATACCACCAGATTTCAAAGTACCAGATTGCAGGACGGAAGAAGACAAGGAGGACAGCAACTTAGATGAGGGAATTTCTTCTGTGTTAGGTGACACTGACCTACTCCTGTCTGAATTTGCAGAGTATGAGGACGAACTCTTCTTCCCTGACACCGAGCCCTGAAAATGAGCCAATGAATTCAGAAATGTTCTTTTTCGTACTTATTCACTTTTATTCCTGTGTTTCTGTCTTTCTTTGTTTTGCACAAGTTAATATAATTAAAACTTTAATCACCTGTACTTTTGCTTTTTGCCTGTTTGGGGGTCTTCTACTTGTTTTCGCCTGGGTTGACGGCTCTGAGGCAATTGCTGGGAAGGTCTAATACCGGATAAAACTGGTTTAAACAACATCCATGAGGAAAAAGGTTTTGCATTTTCTGACTTTTCGCTCAATGTAGCGTTTTCGGGGGCCTGTTTGGGGGGCTTCCTGGTGTTTGTGGGTGGGTTTCGGGGTCTGGGAGCACTACTGGGTATGGATAGTTTAGATAGCAAGAGGTTTGAAGGAAATCCATTGAGGCAGAGGGGAGTTAGGGCCTAGCTGCAGAGCGCGCGCTGAGTGATTTTGCAAATTTTTAGAAAAGTGACTAAGTCCACATTTTTGTACTTTTGCTTTTTGGCTGTTTGGGGGTCTTCTACTTGTTTTCGCCTGGGTTGACGGCTCTGGGGCCATTGCTGGGAAGGTCTAATACCGGATAAAACTGGTTTAAACAACATCCTTGAGGAAAAAGGTTTAGCATTTTCTGACTTTTCGCTCAATGTAGCGTTTTCGGGGGCCTGTTTGGGGGGCTTCCTGGTGTTTGTGGGTGGGTTTCGGGGTCTGGGAGCACTACTGGGTATGGATAGTTTAGATAGCAAGAGGTTTGAAGGAAATCCATGGAGGCAGAGGGGAGTTAGGGCCTAGCTGCAGAGCGCGCGCTGAGTGATTTTGCAAATTTTCAGAAAAGTGACTAAGTCCACATTTTTGTACTTTTGCTTTTTGGCTGTTTGGGGGTCTTGTACTTGTTTTCGCCTGGGTTGACGGCTCTGGGGCCATTGCTGGGAAGGTCTAATACCGGATAAAACTGGTTTAAACAACATCCATGAGGAAAAAGGTTTTGCATTTCCTGACTTTTCGCTCAATGTAGCGTTTTCGGGGGGCTGTTTGGGGGGCTTCCTGGTGTTTGTGGGTGGGTTTCGGGGTCTGGGAGCACTACTGGGTATGGATAGTTTAGATAGCAAGAGGTTTGAAGGAAATCCATGGAGGCAGAGGGGAGTTAGGGCCTAGCTGCAGAGCGCGCGCTGAGTGATTTTGCAAATTTTCAGAAAAGTGACTGTCCACATTTTTGTACTTTTGCTTTTTGGCTGTTTGGGGGTCTTCTACTTGTTTTCGCCTGGGTTGACGGCTCTGGGGCCATTACTGGGAAGGTCTAATACCGGATAAAACTGGTTTAAACAACAATCATGAGGAAAAAGGTTTTGGCACTTTTTGTAACTTAGGGTTCGTTGGGGTTAGCTAGCAGCAGGATTGCATGTGTTTCGGGGTGTTCTTGATTTTTGCAACTGAGTTCTGGGGTTTTAGAGCACTCGTGGGAATGTGTAATTTTTGTTGCAAGTGATTTGAAGAAAATCCATGGTGGGAAAGGGGGGATCACTTACTCTGTGAGAGGCACTTAGTGTTGAAAACATTTAGCCATTTACACTTAAAGGAAGAAAATGACACAGACTTAAGTTTCAGGAAAACAAACTTACTGTTAAACCACCACCCACCAGACTCAAAAGCAGTAAAAAACAGGTATGCTCAGATAAAGTTTCAAAAAGTATATTTGTATAGCCCTAACAAAATAATCTCCCTCCAGACCCTCCCTAACCCCAACGATTGTCTTTCAAAATTCCCAAAAAGAACCCAACTCCCAAATCCCACCCCCCAAAAGTCTCTAAAAAAGGGGCAAGGGACACTACGGCAGGATGCTGTTCACTGTAGCGGCCAGGGCATCATACTCCTTGCGGAGGGTGGCATGGTCGAAGCGGAGGCCCTCCACCAAGTTCTTATAGGTTAAGACCTCCTGCTCCAGGTAGGACACTCTGAGGGTAAGCGACGCTGGCGTGCCTTGCAACTCCTGTGGAGGGCAGCTGATGTTTTTGCTGCTCGGCGGTGGCGGTTGGCTTTGGTAGCCCGGCTCCGTACCGCTGGAGCACTGCGCTGGCTGGCTGCCCGTGTGGGCCCGGAGGAGGATGCAGCTGTCGCAGAAGATGTACTAGTAGACTGCGTGTCCTCCTCCTCCAGGGCCAGCAGCCGCCGATATTCTGCAACAGTGGCATCCAGCCTCCGTTGCCGGGCCATTCGAGCCTGCTCCTTCCTTGATGGTTTGTTGGATTTGGAAGGAGCAACTATATAAAGAAAGAAAGACATAGTCTGTAACCAATGCTCTTAAGATTAACACAAAATGATTGAGCAGAAAGTTGTGTCACAGTACAAGTAGCAACTTGAAAGCACAGTACAGAACTATTGAGGCCAGTATCTATCTAACCTCCCACTTCTTCATCCTTGGCTTGCTCTAACATTAGTGTGAGTTTAAGGAACAAATTCTACGAGCACTATGGACCTCCATTACAGTCGACTATGACAGTAGTACACCAGTCTTTTTCTTCTTCTTCTCTCTTGTTTATGAAAATTGGTACGTTATCTTCTGCAAGCCGGCATAATGCCAGCACAGCTAACTTGCACCCGAGAAAAGCGCACACCATGATGAGTGAGACAGACTTGCGTTACTGTACCGGTACAGTACATGCAGGTGGTTTTAAAAGTCTATGAGTAGGTTTTTTGAGTGTTCAGAAATTTTGGCGCTCAACTTCTCACGGTAAAGTATTGGGTTGTCGTAGTATCAGGGTAGGTGCTACTTGGACAGAGGAAAACCTTAACCTCTGTGAAGAGAAGAGGTACACAAACCTCCTTCTTATTATGATTGGGCAAGGATCCAGAGCACACTATACGTATGTAGTTGATATTCTTATGTTTCAAGCATTCATTCCTTCGGGATAGATCAAACCAAACGTAATTTTCTTTTTCAAGATATTTATTCATCAACAGTGTTCACCCATTAGGAATCACTGTGCTTGTCACTTAAGCCATGCAGGTGGTGAAGCTCATATTTTTCCATTACAGGTGGCACTGAGAATACTCTGTTAAAAGGGCTACTGCTTAATTAATTTAACTTTCACCCTACAGTGCAAATGAGTACTAGAGAAGGAAAAAGAAGAAACTAAATAATCTGATTATCTATCACTTCACATGGGATGTTTTTGATTACATATGGGATGACTTTAGGTGCTTTGCTTTTTTGAGTGAACAGTGATACACCCACACATGAATGACGTACTACTACTAAACTAAAATTATTAAGAGAGGTAGGGAGGGTCCACCGTAATAACCGGATATATGCTGTGCTTGCAGTTGCATACAAACTACTGCTACTATTCATGGTAGTATTTGGACAAAATTACAACTTCTTTTCCTTGCCTTTCCTACACTGGAACGGACGTGCAGGTGCGGTGTTACATGCTCTTCAAAGTAACACTTAGTTCAGGGGTCTCCAAACCGGTCCTGGAGGGCCGGATCCATGCCATATTTTTGGGATATCCCCATTGAGATACATGTAGTTATTTTAAAAATCTGGCATGTATCCGGCCCTCCAGGACCGGTTTGGAGACCCCTGACTTAGTTCATCCAGTGACCGCCTACTCTCTCTAGATACACATATGCTATCTAAGAGTCAGATAGTACCATGATCCAGGCATCCATCCATTCAAAGTATATGCACACATACAGTTTCTGTTTCACCCACCAAGGCTGTTCTCCTTCCACCCATTCTTGCTTCATCATTCACCCAGCCATGCACCATACCATATTCTTCTCAGCCACCTTGGGGACCAAGCAAACACATATCATTCTTCTTTGCCAGTCATCATTACATTTCTCGTCCTTCCACACTTACTTACACCCTTCTTTCGCTTTTCGTTTTTTTATGTGCACACTAACAAAAGAATCACTGTGACAAAAGCAGTAACCACAGACATATGCACATAAAATACTGCTTTTCGTTCATCCCATCCATCAAGTTCATCTCAGATCTGATTGGGATTCTTCTCGCCAAAAACTTCACAGCTAAGTCAAAGTACATTTAGAGGAGGCTACTACCTGGTTGATACACCCGTGCAGAAAGCACACTCTGCAGTCTTCAATCTCAATAAGTAAGGAATATATAGCTTACCTCTGCCCGCCACCACCGTGTGAACCCTCACAGGCACATTGGTGTCGTCCGGCACTTGCACCGCCTCCTCCCCAGAAATGTCCTCCGAGTACTCATCCACCACCACCACCACCTCCGCGCTGGCCTCGCCACCAGATGTTCCACCTACAAAGTATATTTAAGAATGTTAGAATACACCACTCACTACTATATAATATTTGGTCTAGGAATAAAGAAATGTGAAAAAAAACAGAAAACAATGTAATAATTTGTGACTGTCTAATCTAAAGTAAAAATGTTCCTTTTTCCAGGGAAGGCTCAGTGCATAGAGCTATTGCTGACTAGAATGGGAGTCCAATGGAATTGCCAAATGTGCAATCTTAGTTAGCTACACAGACAGACTAATGAGAATAATCTAGTAATACCACAGGGAGTCATAGTCGAGGCAGGATAAGAATTTAGATACAGTCTAGAAGAAGATCAAAGACGATTTATAAAAAATCGAATGAGGAACGCTTGGAAAAAATAGGTACTCTATATTAAAATGAAAACTTACTGGGGCTAGCAAAGGAGCCCTCGCCTGGCCGATCCTGGCCTTCTACAGCAGCAGCAATCACCTCCTCCTCTGTCCTCTTGCCCCTGGGGGGAGCTGATGTACAACATGAAAGAAAGAAAGACCCGAAAACATGGATGATTGTTGTCAACCAAATCAAACATTTCAAAAGAACAATAACAAAATATTTTGGCAAAATAGCAAATAGACAACTATTCCACGGGATATATTGACCGATCTCATGTGGTCTACTACGTTATTAGTATTGCTTGATTTGCGGACCGTCGACTTGGAAAGTTCTTATGTAACTCACTAAACAAACTACTAAAAAGGTTCGCCTAGGACTGGCAGGCAGCAGTCCGCAGCACGCGAAGTCACAGACAAAGTCCATCGTGATTGCAGATCAGTGAATACTCAAACTATCAATCCACCACCACTATTTCTTCTTATCGCCATGTGTACAAAGGAAGGACTGGACTTGAGTCTGTAGGGGCTGATTTAGAAGCCCCTTGCGGCTCTTTTGCTCCATTGTTGCGTGACTTTTGTGACGCAGCGGCAGAACAAAAGAGGCGCCATGGTGCGGCGTATATTAACAACGTGACGCATATGGGAGATGCATCACGTTGTAAAGCCCTGCGCCATCAGGGGGCATTGTGGCGCAAGTTTATTGCTCTTGGTAAAAAACAAAAATTTGCAATATAATAACACACAGAGCGGGAGAAAACAGAGTAGTGATGAAATAGCGAGAAATAGCTACTACTACTCACCAAGCCCGGGGATCTCTACGCCGAGCACGTCCAGCAAGTCGCGTTCCCGGTCCATGAGATTTGTCCAGTGGTGGGTGGCCTGGTTATAGGTCCGCCGGACCCCAGAGTGTTCAAACATGGCCCGGCACACCTTCTCCCACTGCTTCCGGCGCTCCCGGATCCCGTAGCCGGTAGCGATCTTGCCGCCTCCCATGATGGTCTTGGGGAGGTGGCGCTGGACGTGAAAGACTAATGCGGCCACCTCCTCCGAACTAAAAATCTCCCGAGCTATAACTGTCTCCCCCCTCAAACGCCCGCACGGGAGCCGGGCACGGGGTGCGGGACCCTTCCCCTTCACGGGCTTCTTCCCGGCTTCCTTTGCCATGGTCTGGGCAGAAAGAAAGCAAAATAATAAAGAAGAAATAGAACAGGGAAGAAGAAAAGAAAAGCGTTTAAAAAAGTAGTTTAAAATTAAGAAAAAGTAGCAGAAAACACAAAAATATAGAGCTAGAAAAATAGAGGGATAGATAATAAGTAAAATAGATCAAAAAAAACTTCAAACAAGCAAAGGATGGCAGAGATTCAGAGAGGATACAGAGAGCATGCCCAGAACCATAGCAATGAATTAGAAACAAGATGGCCGCGCCCGTTCACTACCACGTGGGTAAGTTCGCGCGAGATTTTCCTCGCGATCACACGCGAAATTGTACTAGCGAGCCGCACACTTTGCGAGATTACACATAGCGCCCGGAAACGGAATTACGTCACGCAAACAAGATGGCCGCGTCCATGTACGACCGCTAGGGTAACTTCGCAAACGTTGCGCTACAAGCGGCTTGCGAACACGCAAAAAATCACGCAAACAAACACGCCGCAAAAAAAACAAATCGTGTATTCGCACGAATTCGCGGCTTCCGAAATCGATCTCGCACGGATTCGCACCCCGCAAATGGTGCGAAATTGCAGAAAAACGATTTTTGCAAAACTGAAAGCACTCAGCAGGTGCAAAAGTTCAATCTTAACATTAGTAACCATTCACTCTAGTGCTTCCTGAGGGGCCCCTCCAGAGTTCAGTTGCCTATTTGCAACTATTCTATGACCCTGCTCTGACCCTCACAGCAGGCTCATTGAATAGCTACAAGTAGGCCATAAAGGTCCTGTGAAAAAAATTGCACTGCAACAGAAAGCAAATTACAGATAAGGAAGGAAGCAGGTGCCAGCCAGACTGGAAGTTTAAAAATAAGTGACACATTAATCAACCCCAATTTAATTCATGGCAGTTGAAGCAGGGCAGGTGTGCTTGCTTTTTTTCACCCCCATAATCTACAGTGATAAATCAACCAGAGGGTGGCAGTGATGTACCAGAGGGTGGCATGGGTGTACCAGAGGGTGGCAGTGGTGAAACAGAGGGTGCTGTGAACCTGTGATGATGAACCAGACGTAGAAACAACATAGTCGCGGCCGTTGCGAGCTGACAAGTAAGTTCACAATTGCGAACTGGTACACAAACCTCGCGAACTGGCAGGAACCCTTGCGAACACAAAAAAACACAAAAATCCGCAAATTCGCGAGAGTTCGCAGATTTTGCGGATTGCGTATCCGTAAATACGCAAGTTCGCGTACGCCAGATTCGCAAAATCCGCCCATACTGTTCTGCAAACTAGGTCTACTGATTGCTCCCCATCTATATATATAAAAACGAATGTATGTCTGTCTGTCTGTCTGTCTGTCTGTCTGTCTGTTTGTCTGTTTGTCCTTTATGCATTACTACACCATTCATCCGATTGCCATGAAACTTTGGGAAGTTGTTGAGTACACTCCCGCAAAGGTTTCTGGCATATGCATTACTACACCATTCATCCGATCGCCATGAAACTTTGGGAAGTTGTTGAGTACACTCCAGCGAAGGTTTCTGGCATAACATTTTATAAATATCGGCCCCCCATAATCTTTCGAATACTGATGTACACACCAGACGAAAAAACAACAAATTGTGTATCCACAAGCACTCGAATAAATAAATAGAATTAAAACACCATTCATCCGATCGCCATGAAACTTTGGGAAGTTGTTCAGTACACTCCCGCGAAGGTTTCTGCCATAACAATTTTTTAAATATCGGTCCCCCAGGGCCCTCATAATCTTTCGAATACTGATGTGCGCACCAGACGGAAAAACAACAAATTGTGTATCCACAAGCACTCCAATAAATAAATAGAATTAAAACACCATTCATCCGATCGCCATGAAACTTTAGGAAGTTGTTGAGTACACTCCCGAAAAGGTTTCTGGCATAATTGTTTTTTTTTTTTTTAAATATCGGCCCCCGGGGCCCTCATAATCTTTTGAATACTGATGTACGTACCAGACGGAAAAGCAATAAATCGTGTATCCACAAGCACTCGAATAAATGTATAGAATTAAAACGACACTTTGAAATGTTTTCCATATTAAAATGAATACGTTTCAATAAAAATGGCACAATGTAAATTGAATGTTATCATGACGAGTTTCCTTGAATTTCCTTTCTTCGGAGATCGCAGCAACGCGCGACGGGTAAGCTAGTAACAAATTAAATGATTGCACTTCACGCAGTGCATTCTAACTTTCTCAAAATGGGGACGAATGTTTGGGGGCGATGTGGCAGATTGGGAGCATTTATTTTCCTTAACCGATTATAGTCTTTTACACAATTTGCATCGGTACTAATCTTGAATTGTGAGCCCTACTGTTTGCAGTATAGACCGGAGGTAGTCGTCAGGAAGGGCCCACAGCCATGTGGCATTGACTTGAGCTGTATAGAGTTAGTGGTAGGTCTGGCTCTCAGCGTCTACGTAGCCAGCGATGATGCGTGGTGTGGATCAGCTGAACTGGGAGCAATGTTTTTGCCCAGTGAATTCTGTCTTAATAGGCCACGAGTAAATGACTTGTGATGTACATGAGATAGTGGTACCTGAAGAACTCAGCGTGTGCGCACCGGGCAATGATTTGTGGTTCGGGCTGGTTGCACTGGTACAATGTCTCTTGCCTACTGAAATGCGTCATGTAAAATCACCATTCCACCTGAATTGTAAGCCCTCACAATGTAGATCGAAAGCAGTAGTCATCACAAACATCAAAAAATTATTTTTGTCATATCCTTTAACAAAATCTGGGACATAAAGTACAATTATCTCTACCTTAAATAAAATCAAGGCTAAATGTCATGCTGTCTGTAGTATAGATTCAAAGCTGAATTGAAGTTGTGAACCCTGCTGTCCGCACTGTAGATCGAAGGCAGTACTGAGCACAGATATGGACAAATGATTTTTGTCTCTTATTTTAACAAAAGCTGAACACATAAAGTATAATTGTCTCTGCATTAAATAAATGTTGTTTTTTTTAGGTAGCATTGCAGATTTGGTTTCTTGTTGAAAATATGAGGAAATGATCAACCTCATAATTAGGAATTGTCATTTAAAAAAACATTGAAATTCAATGAAAAAACCAATGGTTTCATGCAGGTCATAGTTAGGAATTATCATTTAAAAAAACCTTAGAAATTCACTGAAAAAAACATAGGTTTAAGGGGTGTTCTAGTTAGCTGGACATTTCACTCATACAAAACCATTGAAATTCCTCTGTTATAGTTAGTTCTGCTAACTATAACTCACGCACCCGCAATGTACTGCTGATGATGTCACATATTACATCATTCATGACATGGTCAGTGACATCACTGATGACATGAGGAAGTGAGGGAGACTTCAGGCTCCCCCTGGCCCCTATCAGTAGCAAGTGGGTGCCCAGGGTGGGACTCACGCACCCAAAATTGAGATCGGGCCCTGGGGTTGAAATTGCCCTGCCAAATAAATTGCAAAGAAACAAAAAGACTGGTAAGTCACCAGAGGCCCTGTCCACTTTCATCACCACTCTGCAAATGCGCCTCTGACTATTGATAAACTTAATGCCGGGAGGTCCGTACAGCCTCCCCTGCAGCTCTGGGGGCCGCCACCTCCCAGGGGCTAAAAGCAATAAAATCGGGGGGGGGGGGGCTAGGGGAACCACTGTGCCCCAGGGACCACCACTTCCCTGGGGCTGTTTAAGTTGGAAATGGGGAGACTCGAGTACCCCCGGCGCCACATAGGCCACCAGCTCCATGGGTCCAAAATCAATTTAAGTAATGAGAGGGGGCCACACAGCCCCTCTCCCAGGCCAGTCTCAGGTCCAAGGACCACCACCTCCCCGGGGCAGGTCATCATACAATAATATTGGCCGTGGGTCGGCTCCTGCTATGTCCTGCTGTGTCTGCAGCCCACTCCTCAAATATTTTATCTTTTTAATGGCCGACATTGGAGGCCTTGTCTCCTTTCTCCACCACTCTTTAGTCGTGCTTCCTGGCAAACAACTGATTGAAGAATAAAGTCCCCTTGATTGATGAGGGTCCTTGGGGGCCAACAAGCCCTCCTGTTATCTACAGTAAGACCTAAAAGTGGGAGTGCTGAGAGCTCATCTGAGGCATGCCCCCTTTCTCTACCACTTTGTAAACATGACTCCTGGCACACTACTGGTTAGGAGATGAACTCCCCTGGGCTGCTGAGTGCCCTTGGGGCCAACAAGCCCTCCTGCTACCTCCAGTAAGTCCCACACAGCTGGTTGGAGGCCCAGCCCCTTTTCTCCACCACTATGCAAGCGTGACTACTAGTTAAAAAAATATAGATATTTACTTAAAAATCCAAAGGTTATAGGGACGTTATAATTAGGAAATAAAGTTTAAAAAACCTTAGGAATTCCCCTAAAAAAAATCAAAGGTTACAGGGACGTTATAGCTAGGAAATAGAATATCAAAAACTTAGAAATTCACTACAAAACAAAGGTTACAGGGACATTATAGTTAGTATTGCTGCAGTTGCATGGAGAAAATCAACACATCTCGTCCACTGCATGAATCTAAACCAATGCATCGCTTCGGCTGAACCCCACATCTTCATCAATGACGACGCATCCCTAATCAAGGTACCTTGGTTCAGAAGGCCCAATTGAGTCCCTGTATCTGGTCCGTGCTCCACCATGGTCAGCCTGATCTTTTGACTTTGCCTCGGTCTAGCATAACCAGATATTCCATTTCAGCGCTTATTGCTTCTGAGAACAATTTTACCTTTATACTTTAGAAAATCACTTCTAGACTTCTACTTGTTGGATTTTTGTAGTTCTGGTCTTGTTTTATTTATAAAATTATTTGATTCTCCATTTTCCTAACCTGGTGTGGAGGTTTTTTGTTTGGTTTTCACTGCATTACTGTTTGAAGTGTTGCACTTTACACATTGTCTCTTACGCTAAGCCTGAGTGCTCTGTGCCAAGCTACCAGGGAGTGAACACACAATCATTAAGGGTGTGTTGTGATTTACCTTGACTAGGATTGTGCTTCTTGCTTGAACACGTTGCATACCTCTGCCAACCAGAAACCCAATTCCTAATACTCATTCATTAAGTAGCGCGAAACAGAGTGCTTTTGTGAATGGGAGGGGTTGGGGGTGCAACTGTGCATGTGCGGAGTAAAGATGTTAATCGCCCTGGAGACACAGGGCAGTACAGTGATGCCAGAGGGGTGGGCACAGCAGATTTCAGTGGCACTCCGTATGCTTGCCTTGGGACAGTCTTTGCAATGGCCCAAGGCAGAGTCAGCAGTGCACCCTCCATTTCATGGGGACAAGATTTTAGTAAGTGGCACCACCCCTGCAGACTCCTCCCCAAGAGATCTGCTGCTTTGCTTTTGGTTTAAGGACACCAGCTCACCTGAGAGGACTCTATCTAACTCGACCTTGCACAGAGGTCAGGTAGGTCAATCTATGTCAGAGCCTCCTCTTCACAGGGGAGTTGACTAAGGCTTTTCTGTTACAGCCCCTAACCGCCAGCAATGTAAGAAACCAGAGGAGAGATCAGACCTGCCCGCTGCTGAACTCTGCTTGGGGGTCACTGTCACCACAGTCTCCCTGGCTACTGCATTTTAGCCACATTTTACCATTTCCCAGCCACTATAGGAACAAGGAAAGCTCCATAACTCTCCAACCCTGACTGGATTGAATCTCTGCAACCGGGTATCCCACCTTACTAATTGTGCCTGCAGATTCTTCTGCCGTGAGGTCCACACCTCGCAAGGCTTTTAGAGGACCATACAAACTGTAGGTGGACTAACAGCTTAAATCACCAGCCACCACTGGAAATAAGTACCTCTGAGCTTATAGTAATACCAAGATCTTTGATTAACACCGCTTAATGCATATGAATACAGTGTGAGTAATGGGCAGGCAGACGGCAACATTGGCTGATCTACCTGTAGCACTGCAATAACAAAAGTAAAGTGGTAGACCATGCAGTAGTGCGTACAATAGGCAAGGGTATTGTTTCTACTATAAAACAGAAATCCTGAGGTATTTGGTGGCAGGGCAGGACCTCCATGGTGTGTCAGCTCCCACACATGAAAGTAGTCTGTTTCTCCTTGCCCACCATGAATGTAGGCAAAGTCTCTGCTCGCATATTGCAACATATTGTGATCTTAGCCACATCTTGAGCTTCCTGCCTCAGTTAATAGTTAATAGGCTGATGGGCCCAGCAACAATAAATGATGTCCCTTCAACCCTATTTGACCTGCCTCTTCTCAGGTCTCATTTGTATGTCTCCCCTTAGCTCAGGGTGGCACAATGTCTGATCATATAATTATGCAATTATTGTGGTGGTTACACATCCTAGCGGACAATCGTACCAGGTGATGTTAATATTACAATTTCGTCAACTGTTGGAGATGAAGGTGGGCTTCCATATGGAGATCCCGTCATATTTACAGGGAATGTCTTTGACCCTTTAATTTGAGTAGGTCACCCATGTTTCATTCTCTTCTTTCCCCTACTTGTCACCGTGTTAGACCACCAGGTAGCATACATTAATAATAATGAATCATGCCCAGGACAAAGAGGATCAAAGTAGAGCAACAGATGCTATATACAGAGTCTTCTGTTCTGTCAATTTGCATTGGTATAGTGCTTAAGTCCGGTCCCAGGAATCCAAGCACTAGCCAAGGGAATGTGAAACTGACCATGTAAGAGCCAAGGGTGAGCACATATAGTGGATCCCTTCAAAAATCTTGGAAGGGGCAGGATTCCACTGCCACAGAGTATCATTGGAATAAAAGGGTTCTGGAATTCTTGGCATGGGATGGACACAACCAGGTCTTACCTCATCCCTGTCTTAAACGTGCTAAAGTGAAGCATGACCAAGAGAAGAACTAGTGCTGTGGCAGTCCGTTCTACTTCTTGAAGCAAAAAGGTCAACTGAGAATCAATTCTTAAGAGACGTAACAGCAATTACCTACACACACTACAACTGTACTGTTATTACTTGATAAAAAAGATCCACTTTATCCTTTCAAATGCATCACCATGACAAAGGAATTGGTGTCTGTATTTTTGGGTGAGGTTGTATGAATTACTGGTGGTTCCATGTCACATGATCCTTTTCTCCATTTCTCATTTAACAAGCCATATTTTAAATGAATTTTTAACAGTGAAAACAAAATTTAAAGGGTGAAATGCTTTAATTTATTAGACCTACTAGTCATAACTCTGAGCTGCATTCCATTCTATCATTTTTTGCTTACTGTGCCACTTCTGACAGGGATCAACCTTCTGCACTCACTGTTTGCTGTGCCCCACTGGAAACAACCTAGCTCATATCAAAAAGCAGTATTGCCTCACTTAATGAGCACAAGCAGCCTCAGACTTAGGGTCTCATTAAGATGGTGGTCAGTCGGACAGCTATTGTGTCGGGCAGGCAACCGTACGACAATGAGTCTGCAATTCCACCCACCCTATTATGATCAGAGCACTGTGTTGGCAGTCAGAGAGTGCTTATTTTGATTGTGACTTGTGATACAGCCCAGAAAAATGGCGGCAACACAAGCCATAGTAGAAAAAGGCCCTTTGGGCACATCCATGCACCGTGTGCCAGGCACAATGTGGTGCCTGGCACGTGGTGCATGGATGTATGGTGGTCATGTGCCCCCCCAGGTCACTTAGCAGTGGCCCACGGGGGATGGAGCCCCTGCTTAGGGCCCCCAAAGTCCTTTTCCATCTGCTTTTCATGGCAGTCGGATCGCCAAGAAAAGGCAGTCAGAAAGGGACATCCTAATCCCTGTCACAGTGCCTGTACAGGCACGCCTCCATTGTTAGGATAGGAGCCCTACTGCTGCCAACCATACTTTGTGTACTGCACCAGTACTATATATATATATATATATATATACATATATATATATATCAAAACACAAAATGCCCTTAGCATTCACCAAAGCATTCAACAGTTCTCTTGCCATCCAGCCTTTGTTAAGATGCATGCCTTTCTGCTTCACAGTTAATAAGTTGCCTGGCGCGTTTCAGGGTCGGAACCCCGTCTTCAGAGGCAGCAAAAGATGACACACAGATATCGTTTCAATTAGCATTTCCGACTGTTTTTAATTACCAAGCCCCACAGTGGGCGTACGCTGAGTGCATCGTCACACTGATACTTGCTGGGACTTGTAGTCTGTGAAACGATAGTTATTGTTCCTTTAAGTAAGTCCGTGTGCTCATTTCAAAATCATGCTTTTCATTAAAATTCCTCAGTGGATCATGTCACATTCAAGCATGCTGCATTTCTTAAAGAGCGCTGTGCCCTCGAGTCACGAAAGGTAGCTGACTCGGGCCTCGTGCTGCTGGATGTCACTTCTCTCCCAGCAGGCGACGGTGCTTCGGCCGCGGCCGGGCCGCCGTGTAAAGTATCAAAACACAAAATGCCCTTAGCATTCACCAAAGCACTCAACAGTTCTCTTGCCATCCATCCTTTGTTAAGATGCATGCCTTTCTGCTTCACAGTTAATAAGTTGCCTGACGCGTTTCAGGGTCAGAACCCCGTCTTCAGAGGCTGCAAAAGATGACACACAGAAATCGTTTCAATTAGCATTTCCAACTGTTTTTAATTACCAAGCCCCACAGTGCGCGTACGCTGAGTGCATCGTCACACTGATACTTGCTGGGACTTGTAGTCTGTGAAACAATAGTTATTGTTCCTTTAAGTAAGTCCGTGTGCTCATTTCAAAATCATGCTTTTCATAAAAATTCCTCAGTGGATCGTGTCACATTCAAGCATGCTGCATTTCTTAAAGAGCGCTGTGCCCTTGAGTCACGAAAGGTAGCTGACTTGGGCCTCGTGCTGCTGGATGTCACTTCTCTCCCAGCAGGCGATGGTGCTTCGGCCACGGCCGGGCCGCCGTGTAAAGTATCAAAACACAAAATGCCCTTAGCATTCACCAAAGCACTCAACAGTTCTCTTGCCATCCAGCCTTTGTTAAGATGCATGCCTTTCTGCTTCACAGTTAATAGGTTGCCTGACGCGTTTCAGGCTCGAAACCCCGTCTTCAGAGGCTGCAAAAGATGACACACAGAAATCGTTTCAATTAGCATTTCCGACTGTTTTTAAATACCAAGCCCCACAGTGGGCGTACGCTGAGTGCATTGTCACTCTGATACTTGCTGGGACTTGTAGTCTGTGAAACGATAGTTATTGTTCCTTTGAGTAAGTCCGTGTGCTCATTTCAAAATCATGCTTTTCATTAAAATTTCTCAGTGGATCGTGTCACATTCAAGCATGCTGCATTTCTTAAAGAGCGCTCTGCCCTCGAGTCACGAAAGGTAGCTGACTCGGGCCTCGTGCTGCTGGATGTCACTTCTCTCCCAGCAGGCGATGGTGCTTCGGCCACGGCCGGGCCGCCGTGTAAAGTATCAAAACACAAAATGCCCTTAGCATTCACCAAAGCACTCAACAGTTCTCTTGCCATCCAGCCTTTGTTAAGATGCATGCCTTTCTGCTTCACAGTTAATAGGTTGCCTGACGCGTTTCAGGGTTGGAACCCCGTCTTCAGAGGCTGCAAAAGATGACACACAGAAATCGTTTCAATTAGCATTTCCGACTGTTTTTAATTACCAAGCCCCACAGTGGGCGTACGCTGAGTGCATCGTCACACTGATACTTGCTGGGACTTTTAGTCTGTGAAACGATAGTTATTGTTCCTTTAAGTAAGTCTGTGTGCTCATTTCAAAATCATGCTTTTCATTAAAATTCCTCAGTGGATCGCGTCACATTCAAGCATGCTGCATTTCTTAAAGAGTGCTATGTCCTCGAGTCACGAAAGGTAGCTGACTCGGGCCTCGTGCTGCTGGACGTCACTTCTCTCCCAGCAGGCGATGGTGCTTCGGCCACGGCCGGGCCGCCGTGTAAAGTATCAAAACACAAAATGCCCTTAGCATTCACCAAAGCACTCAACAGTTCTCTTGCCATCCAGCCTTTGTTAAGATGCATGCCTTTCTGCTTCACAGTTAATAGGTTGCCTGACGCGTTTCAGGGTCGGAACCCCGTCTTCAGAGGCTGCAAAAGATGACACACAGAAATCGTTTCAATTAGCATTTCCGACTGTTTTTAATTACCAAGCCCCACAGTGGGCGTACGCTGAGTGCATTGTCACACTGATACTTGCTGGGACTTGTAGTCTGTGAAACGATAGTTATTGTTCCTTTAAGTAAGTCCGTGTGCTCATTTCCAAATCATGCTTTTCATTAAAATTCCTCAGTGGATCGTGTCACATTCAAGCATGCTGCATTTCTTAAAGAGCGCTCTGCCCTCGAGTCACGAAAGGTAGCTGACTCGGGCCTCGTGCTGCTGGATGTCACTTCTCTCCCAGCAGGCGATGGTGCTTCGGCCACGGCCGGGCCGCCGTGTAAAGTATCAAAACACAAAATGCCCTTAGCATTCACCAAAGCACTCAACAGTTCTCTTGCCATCCAGCCTTTGTTAAGATGCATGCCTTTCTGCTTCACAGTTAATAGGTTGCCTGACGCGTTTCAGGCTCGAAACCCCGTCTTCAGAGGCTGCAAAAGATGACACACAGAAATCGTTTCAATTAGCATTTCCGACTGTTTTTAAATACCAAGCCCCACAGTGGGCGTACGCTGAGTGCATTGTCACTCTGATACTTGCTGGGACTTGTAGTCTGTGAAACGATAGTTATTGTTCCTTTGAGTAAGTCCGTGTGCTCATTTCAAAATCATGCTTTTCATTAAAATTTCTCAGTGGATCGTGTCACATTCAAGCATGCTGCATTTCTTAAAGAGCGCTCTGCCCTCGAGTCACGAAAGGTAGCTGACTCGGGCCTCGTGCTGCTGGATGTCACTTCTCTCCCAGCAGGCGATGGTGCTTCGGCCACGGCCGGGCCGCCGTGTAAAGTATCAAAACACAAAATGCCCTTAGCATTCACCAAAGCACTCAACAGTTCTCTTGCCATCCAGCCTTTGTTAAGATGCATGCCTTTCTGCTTCACAGTTAATAGGTTGCCTGACGCGTTTCAGGGTCGGAACCCCGTCTTCAGAGGCTGCAAAAGATGACACACAGAAATCGTTTCAATTAGCATTTCCGACTGTTTTTAATTACCAAGCCCCACAGTGGGCGTACGCTGAGTGCATCGTCACACTGATACTTGCTGGGACTTTTAGTCTGTGAAACGATAGTTATTGTTCCTTTAAGTAAGTCTGTGTGCTCATTTCAAAATCATGCTTTTCATTAAAATTCCTCAGTGGATCGCGTCACATTCAAGCATGCTGCATTTCTTAAAGAGTGCTATGTCCTCGAGTCACGAAAGGTAGCTGACTCGGGCCTCGTGCTGCTGGACGTCACTTCTCTCCCAGCAGGCGATGGTGCTTCGGCCACGGCCGGGCCGCCGTGTAAAGTATCAAAACACAAAATGCCCTTAGCATTCACCAAAGCACTCAACAGTTCTCTTGCCATCCAGCCTTTGTTAAGATGCATGCCTTTCTGCTTCACAGTTAATAGGTTGCCTGACGCGTTTCAGGGTCGGAACCCCGTCTTCAGAGGCTGCAAAAGATGACACACAGAAATCGTTTCAATTAGCATTTCCGACTGTTTTTAATTACCAAGCCCCACAGTGGGCGTACGCTGAGTGCATTGTCACACTGATACTTGCTGGGACTTGTAGTCTGTGAAACGATAGTTATTGTTCCTTTAAGTAAGTCCGTGTGCTCATTTCCAAATCATGCTTTTCATTAAAATTCCTCAGTGGATCGTGTCACATTCAAGCATGCTGCATTTCTTAAAGAGCGCTGTGCCCTCGAGTCACGAAAGGTAGCTGACTCGGGCCTCGTGCTGCTGGATGTCACTTCTCTCCCAGCAGGTGATGGTGCTTCGGCCACGGCCGGGCCGCCGTGTAAAGTATCAAAACACAAAATGCCCTTAGCATTCACCAAAGCACTCAACAGTTCTCTTGCCATTCGGCCTTTGTTAAGATGCATGCCTTTCTGCTTCACAGTTAATAGGTTGCCTGACGCGTTTCAGGGTCGGAACCCCGTCTTCAGAGGCTGCAAAAGATGACACATAGAAATCGTTTCAATTAGCATTTCCGACTGTTTTTAAATACCAAGCCCCACAGTGGGCGTACGCTGAGTGCATTGTCACACTGATACTTGCTGGGACTTGTAGTCTGTGAAACGATAGTTATTGTTCCTTTAAGTGAGTCCGTGTGCTCATTTCAAAATCATGCTTTTCATTTAAATTCCTAAGTGGATCGTGTCACATTCAGGCATGCTGCATTTCTTAAAGAACGCTGAGCCCTCGAGTCACGAAAGGTAGCTGACTCGGGCCTCGTGCTGCTGGATGTCACTTTTCTCCCAGCAGGCGATGGTGCTTCAGCCACGGCCGGGCCGCCGTGTAAAGTATCAAAACACAAAATGCCCTTAGCATTCACCAAAGCACTCAACAGTTCTCTTGCCATCCAGCCTTTGTTAAGATGCATGCCTTTCTGCTTCACAGTTAATAGGTTGCCTGACGCGTTTCAGGGTCGGAACCCCGTCTTCAGAGGCTGCAAAAGATGACACACAGAAATCGTTTCAATTAGCATTTCCGACTGTTTTTAATTACCAAGCCCCACAGTGGGCGTACGCTGAGTGTATCGTCACACTGATACTTGCTGGGACTTGTAGTCTGTGAAACGATAGTTATTGTTCCTTTAAGTAAGTCTGTGTGCTCATTTCAAAATCATGCTTTTTAATAAAATTCCTCAGTGGATCGTGTCACATTCAAGCATGCTGCATTTCTTAAAGAGCGCTGTGCCCTCGAGTCACGAAAGGCAGCTGACTCGGGCCTCGTGCTGCTGGATGTCACTTCTCTCCCAGCAGGTGATGGTGCTTCGGCCACGGCCGGGCCGCCGTGTAAAGTATCAAAACACAAAATGCCCTTAGCATTCACCAAATCACTCAACAGTTCTCTTGCCATCCAGCCTTTGTTAAGATGCATGCCTTTCTGCTTCACAGTTAATAGGTTGCCTGACGCGTTTCAGGGTCGGAACCCCGTCTTCAGAGGCTGCAAGTACACAAAACATGGTATCCATACTATCCACTCTAAATTTGCTCACCTCAAACATCTGTTTTTCTATCCATGCTGAGATAGAAAGGGACAAAGTTTTTTGCCATTTCTACAGCAAAGTCTATAAGCTTAGGTGTAGTATAGTGGCATTTAATATATATAACTCTTTGGCAATGTTAACTGGAGCAGCAACGCAAGTTTATGTCATGAGGTACACGGAAGGGTGCAGTTTGTTGGGAGTGAGCCCCTAAAAGCTGGGTCGTTTTGATGGAAGAAATGTGCACAGTAGTCCTGCAGTGGGGGGCAGCATCATCCATGAAACAGATGGAGGGCAGAGGATTGGAACTGTCATGACCGTGCAATGGCACAACAAACTGGGCTTAAAAACTTGCTAGCTGCTCCGGGGACCACTATGGGTGAATAAATGCTTTTAATGGGACATTTTTATGCAGGACCTACTATAGGTATGAACTTTATTCTCTAAAGGACTACCAAGTCCAGTATGCAATGCGCGACATGAAGCGTGGGCCAACTGTGGGTGTGGCATAAAGGAAGTTCAATAAAATGCTTTAACCGAGAACCGCCTGCGAGATTGTCTGAGCTATGACCTTTAAAAAGAGGTAAGGAACCTCGAAACACGTCAGGTCTTTGGCAATGTTACCAAGAGCAGCAACTCAAGTTTATGCCATGAGGTAGACCGAAGGGTGCAGTTTGTTGGGAATGAGCCCTTAAAAGTTGGGTCGTTGTGATGGGAAAAAAAAAAAATATATATATATATATATATATATATATATATATATATATATATATATATATTCACTGAAAAAACCATAGGTTTTACACACGTTATAGTTAGGAACTAGCATTTACAAAACCTATGAAATTCACTGAAAAAACCATAGGTTTGACACCAGTTATAGTTAGCTGGAAATTTTACTGATATAAAACCAATGAAATTCCACGTTATAGTTAGTTGGACTCACTATAACTTGCGCGTGTAATGCACTGCTGATGACGTCACATATTACATCACTCATGACATCACTGATGACACCATCCAGTGAATGTGTGTCTTTCTGAAAAATAAATATGTGTTATATATGTATATATTATTGAATATCTTAGTGAATACATATATTACTGAGTAATGCTTAAATATTTAAATATATGTATTAGTGTTTCACTTTGTGTATAAGTGGCTCCATGGGTTGATGAGTAGGTACATGTGTATGTATATAGGTTATTAGATGTTTTTCTTAGTATCAGTATGAGTGTTTGCATGGTTTGGTGGGAGTATTACTTACTACATAGATGCAAGAATGGCTGAGTCTCTGTTTGAATGTGTTTTGAAGACAGCATATGTGCAGGACTGTATGGGTGGATTAGTGTGCATATGTCTCTGTTAGTGAGTGAATGACTGTCTTATTAGTGTCTTTATCAGTAACTACATATGTTTTAATGTAGTATATGTGAATATTGATGTATATAAATGAGTATATGTGAGAGTGAGGGATTGTAAGAGTTCCTGTTTAAATTAGTATGTGTTTCTATAAGTGATTTTTTAAGAGATTAAGTATGTGTAAGTTTCCTTAGAAGTAAAGTGGTAGTGTGTGTATAGCTGTTTATGCAAATAAATGGATGTTCAATAGTTTATTTGCATGTGTGAGTATGTGTGTGAATAACTTTTGGATGACTGTCGGTGTGTAACAGGATGTGTAGGTGTATCACTACATATGATTAGTGAATATATGTATGAGTGAATATATAGAACTGTTGGTGAATTAGTGCATGTGTATATAGATGGTGGAATTATTGAATTGGTTGTTGTAACTGGTATGGGTATCTCCATTTTTTTGAAAATTTTAGTTTCTATTTTTGAATATGTGTTTCAAGGGTTAGATTATAGTGAAAGGAGGTCTGTCACTGTGTCACAAGGATGGTGTCATCAGTGATGTCATGAGTGATGTAATATGTGACGTCATCAGCAGTGCAGTACACGCGCAAGTTATAGTGAGTCCAACTAACTATAACGTGGAATTTCATTGGTTTTACATCAGTAAAATTTCCAGCTAACTATAACTGGTGTCAAACCTATGGTTTTTTCAGTGAATTTCATAGGTTTTGTAAATGCTAGTTCCTAACTATAACGTGTGTAAAACCTATGGTTTTTTCAGTGAATTTCATTGGTTTTTAAAATGCTAATTCAGAAATATCTCGTGTATGCAACCTATACTTTTGTCAATAAAGTTCTGGCAATATTTTTTTCGGAAAAAATCCATTTTCTTCACTGTTCAAGTTGCATAGAGACTCCTTGTAAAGCGATACAGAATTAGAAAGCCTGTACCTTGCCTTTTTTTCAACGCATTAAAATTTGTCTATAAATAAAAATAGCCTTTCTAAACTTTCGTGCACGACCCGGTGTGCGCACTCTCGGCAACAGTTCTCAATAAAATGGATAGCGCATTTCCAAGCTTTCGTGCGCGACCGACTGCGCGCACCCGCCTATATATTTCGTGAAAACTTTGCAATCTGAACCTATTGAATTTCTTCATAGACCCATCAAAGAACTTATAATACGTCAAAGAGACCTAACCTAGGCTTCTTTTTTAATATTATGAAAATTTTCATTAAATGGAGCCGAATGTCTTTTTAAACTTTCGTGTGTTACCGAATGTACACACCTTGGTATTTTAAAAAAATATATAAAAGGTTTTATACTTTAACAATTGTATGCTTGAATCGAGCTCAAAAGATATATTAAATCCGAATATGTTTGAATTTACTTCTTTTCACGTTTTGAAACTTCGCTGAATTAGACCGCTACTTCCAAATGATGTACGTGACTAGATACTATCACCGCGTACACGTCCTGAGACGCGCATGTGAAGTCATGTGACTTGAAAACAACACTTCCAATTGGTTCTTAGTAGTTTCTATTCTGCAATTTACACGGAGGACTCCACCCACTTCCCTCACTATCTTTTGTACTCTCAAAAGAGAACAACGTTCAACATCCTTCGGAAGACTTTGCTGAAATGGCTGCCGCCCCGCATTCATCTTCCGAATCTGAAGGAAATGAGCGACTACCTTTAAAAAGAAAAAAGGAATCTTTTATTTGGCAATTTTTCACTTATCCTGAAGAACAAAAGAAAGTTAATGCGCCAAAAGTTACCTGCACGATATGCAATAAGGTTCTCTCAAGAGGAAATCCAAGAAAAAAATATTCCTTTTCCATACATACCATGGTGGGGCATGTCAAACAAGTGCACCCTGTTGAATTTGCAAAGGCATCGACAAGAGCCCTGGCCACGCTATTACCATCAGAGGTGGCCAGCACATCTTCTGGTGGACGACCTGTATCTCCATCGAGTGCTGTGATGGACTTGAGACCATATCTTGCAAAGGTGCACATGAAATGCAACGAGTGTGGAGAAATTCTTCTGTACGGAGAGCAGAGCCTCATTCTTACTAAACTAAAAATTGAGAGTCATAAATGCCCCGAGAAAAGATGTAATGTAAAAAGGTATTTCTACCGCGCAACTTTCACTCCAGGGAGTATCTTGGCGCTCAAACACAACTCAGATGGAGGAGTTGGGGGGAAACAGCAGATGTCTTTAAGTATTACACACACTACACCAAAGTTCTACAGGTGGCATCAGACAAAGAGAAAATCCAGGTTTTTAAAGCTTTCCTGAAGGGGGCTTCCTGGGAAATCAACCGCAATAAGAGAGGAAGCTTTAGTGCCCAACACTGAAAGGGATTTGCCACCTTTTGTGGCCAATTTAAAATGGGGGGGGGTGAGTAAACACTGATGCTCGGATCTCAGACAGCGAGCTGGGTAGTATCTTTTAAACCTATTACATAAGTAGGTTGGGCCGCGTTGGTGAAATGCCCTAAAAGTGATCAGGAGAAGTTTAAAGAAGATTCTTTTGCCTATTGGCAGCCAATGAAGGGTGTTTAATGTTGCTGAGGCTGATGACCTACGGGGCAGACGTAGTACAAGACGGGCCGCCGCATTTTGGACCATTTGCAATTTATGGAGAACATTTTTATTTGCTCCAACATATAGTCCATTGCACTAATCTAGTCTAGAATTAATTAGGGCCACGGCGACTGTTTTCCTCGCCGATAACGGAAGAAGATCAAAAAACTTCCTTAGTGCTTTGATGATCTGAAAGCACATGCCTGCTACTGCCACGGCCTGAGGTTTAAAAGATAACTGATGGTCAAATTTCTTCATTTCATTTCGATCCTGTGTCACACATGAAAATGTTGTTGCAAGTTTAAAAAATCAAACACAACATAACACTTGTTTTAAAAAAAAAAAAAAGTTCTTTTCACAACTAACTCATTGTACGAAAAAGAGCTCCAGGAGCATACTATAAAGGGGGTTTATCTCCGCTTTTTTTGCTTTCGTTCGTGCGCGACCGTGTGCGCGCACTCGCCTATATATTTCGAGAAAACTTTACAATTGCAACTTATTAAATTTCTTCATAGCCCCATCAAAGAACTTATACTACGTCAAAGACACTAAACCTAGGCTTCTTCTTTATTATTATGAAAATTTTCATTAAGTGGAGCCGAATGTCTTTTTAAACTTTCGTGTGTGACCGAATGTACACACCTTGCTATTTTCAAAAAAATATATAAACGGTTTTATACTTTAACAATTGTATGCTTGAATCGAGCTCAAAAGATATATTAAATCCGGATATGTTTGAATTTACTCCTTTTCACGTTTTGAAACTTCGTTGAATTAGACCGCTACTTCCAAATGGCGTACGTGACTAGATACTATCACCGCGTACACGTCCTGAGACGCGCATGTGAAGTCATGTGACTTGAAAACAACACTTCCAATTGGTTCTTAGTAGTTTCTATGCTGCGTCAATACCTACGCCTGCTTCAAGCACATGCACAGTTTTGAAACAGCATGGGCCTGAAGGGAAACGACCACTACAACGAGGCCGTTTCAACGAAAACTTTAACCACGCATGCATTACAACGCATGCGTGGTTACAACGACAGCCTTTACCACGCATACTTTTACTACGAGGTACGTAGTAAAGGCATGTGTGGTAAAGGGTACATATAAAAAAAAAACACTCACCATTAGACGTGATGTGCAGGCAATCGGCATCTGAGAGGAAGGAAAAGGCCGTTTTTTTTTTTTACTAATGACGTCACCACGCTAAAATATGTGGAAAAAGATAGGCGTGTAAATAGCATTCCGCTGTAACGCATGCGTGGTAAAGGCATGCGTTACAATGGAGTTCGTTGAAAAAACATACAACCCTTACCGTTTATTAGAGGTAGATCGTCCGACTCCACCGGAGGACACCCCTAATAAAAAACACATATATATAAAATGCGGACTAGCCGCTGTATCGTACTAGCAAACTTTAACTTAAAAATCGTTAGAGAAAACAAAAAGAATAGAGCAAAATCAGTAGGCCACTGATAGGATCTCTTTTTGACCTCGCTAAAATAGAAACATTTGGAACAACCCCTCATGAGAAATATGAAACTAGTGAGAGAAACCGAGCTCCACGCCATGATGGCTGCAACATAGCTCGGCGCCGCCGCCCACCCCGCCCAAAATAACGACAAACCCTATGCAAATATTATAAATAAATACAACACACCAGCAAAGTAACAGAGTAAAACGTTTTATTAAATAACTATTTACATGCCAGCATGCTGCAACATGAAAACAACACTTCCAAAATGATCGACTACCTTTAAGAAGAAAAAAAGAATCTTTCATCTGGCAATTTTTCACTTATCCTGAAGATCAAAAGAAAGTAAATGCACCAAAAGTAACCTGCACGATATGTGACTCGTTTCTCTCAAGAGGAAATCCAACAAAAAATATTCCTTTTCCATACATACCATGGTGCGGCATGTCAAACAAGTGCACCCTGTGCAATTTGCAGAGGCATCGACAAAAGCCCTGGCCACGCTATTACCATTAGAGGTGGCCAGCACATTTTCTGATCGACGACCTGTATCTCCATCGAGTGCAGACATGGACTTGAGATATTTAACTATATATGGTCTATAACCTATGGTTTTTTCAGTGAATTTTCAAGGTTTTGTAAATGCTAATTCCTAACTATATATGGTCTATAACCTATGGTTTTTTCAGTGAATTTGCTCCGCCGCCCACCCCGCCCAAAATAACGACAAACCCTATGCAAATATTATAAATATATACAACACACCAACAAAGTAACAGGGTAAAACGTTTCATTAAATAACTATTTACATGGCAGCCTGCTGCAACATCGATCCAAATGCATGACACTGTTCCTGTCAAGGTAGCATAGCTGGCGGCCTAGGGGTGGAGGACCATTGTGCAAATACCCCGGGGAGGACTCTGGATATGCTTGGTCCCTGAGATTCTTCGATGTCACTGCCTTCCACAAATGTCATAAGTCCTGGATGTTGGGTGCCATAGTTGAGGGTTTGACCTAAAAACACGTCCTGCGGTGCCCTGGTCCAACCATAACATATACCTGCGCCAGGAGACGGCGTGGGGTGCACTGGAAGGGAGAGGCGGCGCAAACGAGCCTCCCCCACCTCCCCAGGTGGAGGTTTCTCAGCTACACCCCTAAAGACACGTCCTGCGGTGCCCTGGTCCAACCATCACATATACCTGCGCCAGGAGACGGCGTGGGGTGCACTGGAAGGGAGAGGCGGCGCGAACGAACCTCCCCCACCCCCCCAGGTGGAGGTTTCTCAGCTGCACCCCAGCACTTCACTCGACATAGGCGGCCGGCTCCCGGGGTCCGGCGGAACTTTTAGCCTTTTGGTGACTTTTCCATTCTGGACCTTGTCCCACAATCCGTTTGACCTGAAGACACGTCCTGCGGTGCCCTGGTCCAACCATCACATATACCTGCACCAGGAGACGGCGTGGGGTGCACTGGAAGGGAGAGGCGGCGCGAACGAGCCTCCCCCACCTCCCCAGGTGGAGGTTTCTCAGCTGCACCCCAGCGCTTCACTCGACAAGCTGAGTTGCGCCCGCTCCTGCGGCACATTGCCTCACTCGGCCAGCTCAATTACGCCTGCTCTTGCTATTACAGCGTCTCACCCGCCATCCGGCTGAATTGCACCCACTCTTGCGGTACAGCAACAGGCGGCTGCCACGGAGCTCAGGAAATGGCGGTCGGCTCCACAGACTTGGGCCTGGCCTGCAAGGATGACTCCGGACAACCCTGGAACTCGAACGCTTCACTGCTACGGCATGGGCCCCATTCCCAAAAGCGTCCCATCAGCCTTGAAGATTCTACAAGAGTCACCGGGGCCCCCGACTCCCGCAGAGTTCCGGTGGGAAGCTTCTGCCATGATTGCTCGCAGAATGGCCACGACGTAGCCACGGGGTGCTCTCATGCTAACGCCAGCTTCAGTCTGAAACATCCAGAAACACTGTAGACTACCAATTCAATCAGTTCCGGTGGAGCCCCAACGACGTATCGCGTTGTTGCATAATGCGTCATATGACACGCCGCGTTAGCGCACCCGGAAGTCCTCCGGTGCGCGAGGCGCGAAGCGCAGCTTCCCGGAAGCAATCCGGGGCGCGGCGCGCAGCGCGTAACGTAAGCATAACAGGTCATGTGACTTGTTAATAAAGCTTTTCATTGGTTTAGAAATATTTTTATGAGCATATTTGACTATTTTATTAAAGACACTACACATAACCTGTTTTTCAAGTTATGTTTAATTTTAAATGAAACGGTTTACATTTTCACTTTTTATTTCCAGTAAATTTTAAAAATAAATGTTTATAGTTCCATATGCTGAAGCACGTCAGCTTCCCACCCTATGTCATACAATTCTGACAAATCGGCATCCTCATCATGTTCTTCATCATCCTCAGGATTTAAATCATCTAAGGGATCCACTTCCACTGACGTTTCAATGACAAGTTCAACGATAAGATCGAGATCAACGGATTGCTCATTATCACTCATGGTTAATGTTGTCGTTATCTTTAAAGAAAGAGAACAACAATGAGATGTTGCAGAGTAAGAGACAAATCTCAGAGACTATAATAGTAAACAGGACTCATCTCTTTTTAACCTTGGATAAGCCTCACCAACTCTGTGTCCCCTGCTCATACTTAAATGTAAAGGGGCAGATTTATGTTAACTGGCGCATCCCCAGAGATGCACCAATTAATGTGCACCACTGCTCTGCCACCCATGGTGTGCCGCATTTACAATGTGGAGCACCATTGAGCAAAAACAACACAGATGCGTCACGCATCTGTGCCGCAAAAGCAGCACATTGCAGGAATCACGTCGTAAGCGCGACATGTCTACTGCAATGCACAGGAGCAAGCCACACATTGCATGGAGCATCACTCCTTATGCCTGTTTCAAACAGGCGTAAGGATTTGATTCAGCAATGCTATAAAGCCGACTCAGTGAAATCTTCTAAATTTCACTGTGTTAGTTTTACAGGGCTTTCATGCAAATGAATGCCCACCCTGCAACAAAACGCCTATATGAAACCTGACGCAGGTTTCATGTGGTGTAGAAAATGAAAATGTATATGTACATAAGCGGCGTTCATTTGTGTTCACCCTCACCACTGTTGGAGTTAAAGCGAAAGTCACGGCACAGTGGCCCCGCCATCTTGCCCCCTTTTAGGCCCCATCACGAACATAGATAGCCCCACATAGCAAAACGTGATCTTATCGCCTGCCCAACTTCAGATCTGACCCCCCCCCTTTTGCTCTCATGTCCTGTCGGAATGTCCGGCTGTAGATTACAATCACATGTTACATTTGGGAGGGGAAACGACATCAGAGCGACAAATATTAGAAATATACCACAAAACAGCAAAATAACAGGTTAAAACGTTTTTATTCTTGAACAAAAATATATTAAAACAACTATTTACATGACAAACGGCCGCAGCAACAAACCCACAATGCATTTCGCCGTCTACTTGACGCCGTCCCTGTCCCTCCTTCCCCAAAGTAGCAATGTTGGGCTACTTTTGGGATGCTTTCTAGTAGGGTTTTTGAGCGTCAGAAAGTCTACAAAAGCCGTCGGCAACGGCCTGGGGTGGAGAACCATTACGCGAATAGTCCGGAGGCGACACCACGCGCCAAGGCCTGTCCCCAGGATGAACCAAGGGATCCATTCCTGGGGCCGTGGCAAAGAGCGGCCGGCCGCCATCGGCCAGAGAAGGCATGGGCCCTACCCGAGTTGTAGTTGTCTTCCCATTCTCTTCTTCTTTCGGCGCCTTGCAGACCACAAGGGGGGGATGTCTTGCATATGCCTCCGACCCCCCCCCCCTCTCTTCATCGCCTGGTCCGGCCATAACAAATGTCAGCAAGATGCCGTGGGGTGCACTGGGAGGGAGAGGCGGCGCGGACGAGCCTCTTTCGCCTCCCCAGGTGGAGGCCCCTCAGCTGCACCCCCAACGATCCACGCACCCGGCAAAGGGTTCGTCCACTGTGGCGGTATAGGGACGCTCCACGAGCCCAGCAAAGGACTCGCCCACTGTTGCGGTACAGCGACGCTCCACTCACCCAGCAGGGTCTCGTCCACTGTGGCGGTGCAACGATGCTTCGCCCGACAGGCTTGAGTCCATCTGCTCCTGCAACCCAGTGACTGCCGGTGGTTGCAGATCTCCTAAAAATGGCGGTCGACTTTGCAGGAATGGGCCTGGCGTGAAAAGTTGGCCTGGTCGCCTGTTAACCAGAAAATGGGCCCCTGTCTTTCCTTTCAAAATGCTGCCAACAATATTTTCTGAATGGAAGACACCTGTCCAGAGGCGTTCTCCTCAACTTTGAAGATTCTACGAGAGCTGCAGAGGGCCCTCGGCCTCCGCGGGCCTCCGACCGCCCCCGATGGAAAAGGACTGCCATGATTGCCCGCAGAACGACCAAAGCGTAGCCACGAGACGTTGGCGCTCTCATGCTGACGCCAGCCTCAGTTTCAATGACCAAAAATCCTGCAGACTACTGATTCGATCGGTTCCGGTGGTACATCAGTATGACCCGGTAGGAAAGATTGTTGCCCCTCCCTTTTCTTTGATTGATGGTTCATGTCACCGGTCCCTTCTGTTGCCCCTTAACGGAACTTCTGGACTGCCGAAAGAGATTCTGGTCCAACCCCGAGTTGGTGGAGACATTTTGACTATACTTGGGCCCGCCTGACCCCACCCAAAATGGCGCCGATATAAACGAAACTCGCAATTCCCCGTTGTGTTCCGGATGCTCAGACTTCAGATCATGAAATATGGATGCAGTTCTTGAAGCACATGGCGGGAGGGGATGAGTATTGCTTGAACATTCGGACAATGAATTGATATTAAGTTCTGACGCATCATTAATTACAGTATTATTGAAAGGTCGATTTTTCAACACTGATGGTACTTGCCCACAATGAATTTTCGATATGATTCTATTGCACTTATCGTACCTTGATGAAATAAAATGACCACCGACTCAGTTATGTTTTCCTCAGATAAATATGCCCTCTTGTACAGCCCCAGTCTGCTCCGTGGCTGGCCCACGTGTTTTAGGCCTGCATTTGTGCGTCATCACTTACGTGGTTGTATGCCTGCATTTGTACGTCATCATTTTTTAATAAAGATTTTGTGAAAACCAAATATAATAGTAGCTCTTGAATTGGTAAGTTCGAATACATAGCCATTGTTTCCGATCTACGTAAAATACAGGCGAAATAAAGCAAGTCGGTTACTGAAAGGTCAAAAATCAAAGTGGCCAGAAATAGTGAAAATGTAAATGATCCAAGTCTGTTACGTGTATTTTTTTCTTTTGTGCAACATAAGGCAATCGATAAAGGTCCCGGAGTTCTGTTTTACCTTGTATGCCACATATCTCAGGGAAATTGTTTCAGGTGTACACAAAAGAAAAACTCGAATTACTAACAATTTTTGGGGCAGATTTACAAACCCCTATCTCCATGGGAACGTCACTTTTTGCGATATTCCACTTACTATGGCTTAACGCTGCTTTGCAAATAAGAACCACTTTCATGCAATACTTAACGTGAAAGAGGTGGGCAGTGGGTGTTGCGATGGGCGTTCCACTGCAACAGCCATTGATTTTTTAACGCTGCTTCCTATTTACAAGGGCAGCGTAAATAGGAGACTGCGCCATAATTAAAACCAGGAAACACCTGGACTTAACTTGATGAAACGAGGATAAATGCTTTATTTCTCCTCGATTTTGCTTTTTTCATGTGTGCTGCCTTATGCAGTACACATGGAAAAAGCAAAACGCCTTGGATTTTTTATGTTCAGGAAGGAGGATCTTCCTGTACATAAACAATCTTCCCCTGCACGCAGTCACACTTGCACTATGGTGCAAGGGTGCCTGCATTGCCGCTACCCTGCTAAGTGTAGCGCAAGCGCAGGGGGAAACACAGGGCTGCACCATATTCTTGTAAATATGGCCAAAACCCTCGTTTCCGAAGTGGTGGACCGTGTCATTAAGCCAAGGAGGATAACGACACGCTCCTCCACTTCTGTGAATTTACAAAAAACTAAATAATTTAATGGGAAGATTGGTGCTGCATCCCAGTGACAAACCTTTACATGGCTGGTTTTATTTTGCTGTTCGAGGCTCCTGCTCCTGCAAGGGCCAGTCTGGAAACCAAAAGCAGCCCTAGAAAATGTTTTCAGACCAGTCCCCATACGGTGCATACCAAGTGCAATGAGTGAGCCTGACCACTACAGAGGGTGCTTTGGAATGCTCTCCCCCAAAGGTTTTTGGGAAACAATGGTGCAGTCTACAACACAGTTATCATTACAGATTGAATTTTATTAGCTTTCAAAGAATAGTAAAAACTCTCCTCTCTCCAGCAGGTACATTAATCACTGGTGTTATCTTGACACTTTTATTGTTGCTCCAAAACTGATAATTCTGCAAGGAACTTTGAAGTGCTTTTAAAACTGCTGCCTGCGGACCCCCTGAGAATGGGTCAAGGACCCCTGGGGGTCCGCGGACCACAGTTTGGGAAACACTGGTCTAACCACTAGCATTTTCATGTATCGTTCCTAAACTGAAAAGCCAGAGACCTTCATCCATTTATTAATATATAATGAGCCTTAGTTATGTTAAAAGTAACGCACCGGCGGCTCAAGGCCTTCATAAATCTGCCCCAATATACTTCCTCATAAGAGTGTATAATTAATTTTGCTAAACCATATTCATTTTTCATCAACTATACCGTTTGTATTTTATGTACTAGTGGCTATACCGATTACTTTGTTTTTTACAATGTCTGCACTCGTATTAGATAAGAAACTTGCCTTGAAAACAGTGCATTTCTGAATAAACAATTCAAATATACACGTTCTCTCTTTTAATCCATAATCTCAACTAAAATGATTGTATATTGAAACAGTATTCATGAGTTCCACGTAACTTCAGCTGTACTAACTTAATATTTTCTTTTGTCGACCTGATTTACTCATACTAGAACCCACAGGCCTATAACAGCCCGTGAACCCTTTCTTTTACAGTACATGACAAAACAAACAGTTACAGACTTACCTTTACCAATGCTTTGTACGATGTACAACAGTGACAGTCACAAAATAGATATTCGTTTGACGGAAGTCTCAATTATGCTGCTATCACTGCAACCAAAATTCAATGGCACAGATATCCAGTCAATACAGACTCATATATGTCTCTTCAGCCAATCATATTTCCTCCCACAAAATTTTGTATTCAAATTCACATTTCAGTTGGTTGTCCCTCACAATATTTTCAATGTCACATAAAAGTCACCCATCACCCACTGCCATCTCTGGCTGTTTCCATGGTAACACCTCATTCTGCACCTGGCTGAAGGCACAGGTCAAAAGTTCATATCTCAACGTTCTACAGCAAACTAACAACACTGTTTTCCCTCCAGAAACACCTGCCTATCCACAGCTCTGTTACATGTCATTTTTTTCACACCCAATACTACTTTTTCTTTTACATAACATTAACATGCAACGTAGTCTTCAATCTTCACGTATTAGAATCAACCAATCATCTTTTGTTTTTCAACCACACCAAGCCTCATCCATTTTTTTTATCCTGAATTTCAGCTTCTAACTGCCATTCCACTTCCACAACCCATCGGAGCACGACTGCATCTGCCTTGAAAATGAAGGTTTGGCTTTTAGGACACAGCTATATTCACTGGAGTGGAAAATATGCAGCAAGCAGACGAATTTCCAACCTTGATTTACCAAATGTGCAGATAACGTGGATTGGGCAAAGAGGATTAAGATGTCACCAATTAATACCATTGGTGAAAACTTTTATGCATCTCCCAGAACCAGACCTTATAATTGTGCACTGTGGTGGGAACGATCTAGGCACATTGACTGGGGTAGGTCTGGAAATGCTTCTAAAAGACACCTTTAGACAATTGATGACACTTTTTCCTCGAACTGCCTTGGTATATTCCAATATATGCCAAAGACAGAAATGGAATTGGTCCAATCAACATTGTGCACAAATTGAGAAAGCAAGGAGACATGTTAATAAATCTGTTTCTGCTTTCCTCAGAGATTATAGCATGGGTTCTATTTACCACAACAACTTGTGTTACCACATGCAAGACATCTATAGGACAGATGGTGTTCATTTCACGGATGAGGGAAACAAAATCTTCCTCTGCAACATCAGACACTGCATCGGTACTTACTTATAAATGCAGAAACAACTCAATAAACACAAGGGCTCTTTTCAGAGCCACCTTATATCAAAGCACTCAAACTTCTGATTTATCTCCATTTTCACACTCTTGTAAATAGGTGTGCGCACCCGAGTGCGCGCACCCCGCAAATTTTTTTCGAAAAAAAAAATATATATATATTTTCGCCTTTAAGGACCTTACTGCACACCCTGAGAAAACCTACGCAGCAAAACAACCTCTACCTTCTCCCCTTTCCATGTTCCAACGCTTTGAAATGACAATATATTTACTCGCAGTGACAAAATGGCGGTCAACACTTCCTGATTTCCTTCGAATCGAACGTTAACAGACGTCACGCAGCAAAAAAAAAAATCCGCTCGCGCGCAGCCGCTCGAGTGCGCGCACCCGTCCGCGCTTATAGATATATAATTGACTTTAACTTTAATTTTCTCAGCAACTACTGAACGGATTTACACCATTCCACAAAAAGCGTAATCTGCGAGCCGGACTCTACAGTTTTGCCAAATTTCTTATAAATCCATTCAGCCGTTCGATCTGTAGCCGTGTCTAAACGTCCTATGGAAAATAACATGGAGAAAACACGTTTTGGGACCCCCCTTTTATCTCAGCCCCCACTTCACCAATCCCCCCCGAATTTTCAGGGAAGGAGCGCAGTGGACCGAGCCATCTTCTTTGAGAAATTCGCAAAGATTCATCCACCAGGGCCAAAGTTAATCCAAATAGAATGTTGACGATTTCCTATGGAAACTAGGTCCTAACTATAACTACCTACTGGCGACCGCCAGTAGATATATATATATATATATCATTCCCAACAAACTGCACCCTTCGGTCTACCTCATGGCATAAACTTGAGTTGCTGCTCTTGCATATATATATACCAGAATGAAGTTAAGAAAATACTAACAGCGGTAAATGACTGAATAATAATCTTCGAGAAAGACATCATTGAAAGGAAACAGAGGAAGTTATAAAGCGACGAGAGGTACTACAGGTCCGGGAGAATCCTGATATTTGCCAGAAAATTCGATAAATTACGCACCAATCTAACCAAAGATCGGGCATTGGGAGCCGCAGACAAAGGAAGATGGGAATATTGCAATATGGCACAAGTTTGAGCTCTGATGTGGGATCCATGGATAGCACCTGCTCCTTTCCACTGGAAATCACGTCTTTTTCCGAGGAACTGCGCCTCATGCAGGAGGCAAACAAACACTCAATAAGAGGAAGAACGAGGTTTCAAGGAAGAGGAGGAAAAACAAAAGCAAAAGAAGGCGACACCAGAGGAGCAAAGAACGACAACACTGGCGCGGGAACCAAGGGCCAGAACCAGAGGGGAAAGTCATGGATGAACAAGAACTCACTGTAAGGAACCTTTCGAATCGACTTTTGACCCCAATGGAAGAACAGATCTCAAAACTATGTTTAACCTTTTGTCCAGATTTTCCCATTGATTACACGCAAACCCGCATTGATGTGTATTGTTTTGTAAGTAAACTGAAATTGTTTAAGATTCACAAAT
This sequence comes from Lissotriton helveticus, assembly GCF_964261635.1. NCBI lineage: Eukaryota > Metazoa > Chordata > Amphibia > Caudata > Salamandridae > Lissotriton > Lissotriton helveticus. The sequence continues at coordinate 891,206,739 of NC_136071.1, read as the reverse complement.
TCAGAAAACAAAATCAGACTATGACAGCAGCAACGGCAGACCCCATGCCCCCCTCTATTAACGACATTGAAATCTTAAGGACACTAAATAGTATTGGTGATGAACAGGAAGCACATAACACACAGACAATAGAACTATCGAACCCGAGCATTATCACTACAGTTTAAACTCAAGGGCAAGATCCTTCAAGACCCAGTGTTACTCCATTTAGAGCTAAATCCAAATACAGACCACAGATCCCTAAAGATAATATTGATGTCTTTCATGAGATGGTGAATCACGACATTCTACAGCTCCTCAAAAAACTGGTTACTAATTCCAATTTAACTAGAGTACAAAGAGAGACGATAAAGGGTCTCTAAAACGATGATAGCATTATTAAAAAGTCAACAGATAAAGGTGGAAACATCGTTTTATGGGATAAAAAGAACTATATCCAGGAAGCCATGAGCTCAATAACTTGACATGCTACAGGAAAGTAGATGAATCTTATCTTACTAAATTGCAGGTTAGGTTTTTCGACCTCCTTAAGGGGTGGACAGACGAGAACCTCTTGAACTGGGATGAACAGAAATGATTTTAAAATGACACACCAACCATACCTAGTTTTTACCTCCTACCAAAGATACACAAGGAACTCAAGCAACCACAAGGGTGGCCCATAGTATTATCCAAAAACAGTCTACTCGAGAATGTTTCCATGTACGTGGACCATTTTCTATCAGACTATGTGAAGGATTTGACATCCTATATTAGAGACACGAAAGACTTTCTACAAAAGATAGAAAACATACATTGGGACAATAATTACTGGCTTGTGTGTCTGGACGTGGAGAGCCTATATACGAGCAGTAGGCATAGGGATGGACTGAAAGCGTGTGAGCACTTTCTGAAATCTAGAAGTATACACCTGTTAGCACATACTAGGATGATACTACAAATGATTGAGATATGTCTTCTGGAGAAAAAAAATCACATTTAATGGGGTACTATACAAACAAGTGCAAGGAACTTTAATGGGCACCTGCTTCGCCTCCAGCTACGCCAATCTCCTGGTTGGCTGGTGGGAGGAGCAGGTGCTCTTGAGTGAATCCATGGAAAATTAGACCAATAAGGTCAATATCTGGCTCAGGTTCATTGACAACGTCTTCTTTGTATGGGAAGGCAAAGAGGAGGAATTGCTTAACTTTGTGAGAGAACTAAATGAGAATGCTTTGAATTTGAAGTTTACCATGCAGCATAGCCAAGGAACAGTAGACTTCTTAGATATCAGACTTACTGTGAAGGGAAACAAACTAGAGACGGATATTTTTAGAAAAAGCACCATCGGCAACTCAGTACCACATTCAGCAAGTTGCCATCCCCCTAATTTTAGGTGGAGCATACACTTTGGTGAGTACCTCCGGGCAAAAAGAAATTGTAGCTCAGAAGAAGCATACAAAAAGAACAAAAAGGAGACGACACAGAGATTTCGAGCCAGAGGGTATCCCCTTGAAATACTCAAAATGGGTGAAAAAAGAGCAGATGAGACAGAAAGCAACGAAGCACTATACATAGCACCTAAACAAACAAACAGAGACAGACTCACCCATAAGATTCATCACAACATATAACTCCCAATCTAGTCTTTTCAGCCAAATAATCAAAAAGAGATGGGACATTCTGACACAAGACAGAATTATTAGAGAGAAACTAGGCCCACATCCAGCTATAACATACAGGAAGGGCCCATCCATTAAGGACAAGATCGTTAAGAGTCACATGAATAAGCAGAAATTTATGTGGCTAGACAAATTGGGAGGTTTTCACCGATGTGGCAAATGCAAGGTCTGCAGTCACAGCGAGAATGTGAAAGAGGTCACTCTACAGAGAACCAATAGGAAGTGGTACATCCGTAAGAACATACAGTGTAGCACTGATTTTGTAGTCTATGTTATCACTTGCCCATGTGGTAAGTGGTACATAGGTTTAACAACTTTTCCGGTCAAGAAAAGAATACTTGAGCACTGGCGTGCTATTACTAATAAGGACTTCAGTTATAGCGCGGCCAGACATTTCCACCGGGAACATAATGGGGATTGGACAAAGGCGAAATACTTTGCCCTTGACACCATCGCTAAAAACCCGAGAGGGGGGAACAGGATTCAAGCATTGCGTAGAACAGAATCCAGATTCATTTTGCAGGCTGGAAGTGTAGTTCCGTTTGGGATGAACATTAATGAAGAGATGCATGTGCATCTATAAAATAGATACAATAAAGCCAACCGTTGTACCTTTCAGAAACTAGAGTTCCTTGTATTTGTTGAGATTTTATTTTATCTGTAGTAATTATTATGTCACTTACCCCATCCTTGTTACATTTTATTTCCTGTATCCCTTCACTATTATATAACGCAAGTGATAAATGTCGATTGTCATTTAGAGACATGCATACCTAGTCTAGACCTAATTTCCCATGACCTAAAACACATACTGTCCGAGATCTGTAGAAGTGTGGCTCAGGGGTTAGAGGCAGCAGACCCGTAAGCTGAGATCGGTCCTGGACCAGGGTTCAATTCCCGCCTCGGCGGGTCTTGGGCTAAAAATTCCACGGACTCAATAATTCTCGCCCGGTGCCTCCTCGACTCATGGGTTCACACTCTGCGACTATGGGCAATAGCTTGCTTAATCTCCACAACGGCCCCTCGCGGCGGGATGCCTGACTTTCACCTTGTGGATACCCTGCTATCTCACAGGGGAATACCAGGAAGGGTTCCCTAAGCAAGCGCCGGGAAACCCACTGCGGGTAGCTGTGCGCTATATAAGCTCAACTACATTTACATTTACATTTACATCTGTATCCTTGGTCTAAAATTGTAGAAACCTGGTATTGGAACAAAAACTAGCCTTCTTTATCTTTGATTGTTTCCCTGAGATTGAACATATGGATCTTATGATCACCATTACTACCATTAAGAGCTACATGCAAGAAGATCTAGGTGTTTGTTACCACATTCATGTTCTCCTTTTCTAGAAAGTGGTCTGGGTAACTTCACACTTGTGACCAGTTACTGGTTACATTCATATGATCAATTATTGGGGACTTTTTTCTGTATAATTTAGGATTATTTTTCTTGGATATAATTTGGACAGTTTTCCAACTTCAAATGTCAGGGTACCAAACCCTGGATTTGTTTCTTTGTTTCTTGATTGAACAACTGTGATGGCATTGAGACATTATGATGGGTACTACACCATAGATTGTTCTAATTAAACAGAATTGAGTTTCTATTGTCGTCTTGCACAGGGTCAGGGGGACAATAACACACGACATCTCTTCCTTGACCAAATATCAAAATAGTAACGTTTTATTCGAGAAATGACAACACTTTATGCTTTAGTGTACACATTGCGTTATATCACTGGAATTATTTATTTGCCTTTTATCACTTACTTGTATAATGCTGTTTGGCTGGGGATGGCTCTAATCCCAAGTCTTTCCTTGATTTCTATTCAAATGTCTTTAAAAAAACAGAACTTTGAAGTATGGTAATGTGACCAAGAGCTGGATAGCTCAAAACGCGTCTTTTGTTTTGCCCTGAAATAAATACTTATTGATCAACTTGGATCGGTGTGGCTCGTGCTTGCGAGATTTTGGCATGTGAACAAGGGCGAGTGGTGCCTGAAACACGTCAGGAAGAAAAACAACAGAAAATAAATTACTTGCCTGAAGTTTGTGGTTCCTTTGGTATTCAAAGCAGCGTGCACGAGGTTGGTGAGCAGACGAAGGTTCCATTTGGATTTGTATATATTTATATATATATCAAAAGAATTCCCTTGCAGGCATAGAGTGACGCATAAATTATGCAAAAAAGAAGGAGAGAACTCTGGGTAGTTCCCAAGTTTAAGCGGAAGGCAGCTCCTGTATAAAGCACCCTCAACACCAGCGACACTCTAAATTTGCTCACCTCAAAAATATATATATATATATATGTATATATATTTATATATATATCCTAAAAAAAATATTAAAGTGGAGATATGCATCAATAGGTAGCAACATTTTAATTTGCATTAACAATCTTGGCAATTCATTAAAAAAAGTTAAAAAAATAAAAACACTGAAATTCGCCAGTTACATGTAACTGACATAGGTATAACTTGCACCACCATAGGTTTCAGATGTCATCAGTGATCTAATATGTGAGGTCATAAACAGTGCATTACATTAGTGCAAGTTATATTTATGTTTCAATTTCCATTTTCAAAAATCTTTATTCGGTTATTCATACAAACAACCATAAAAGCACAGTTCAATAAAAACACAGTTAAAATTAGATCAATCTAAAAACCACATCCAGAATTATCAATCACCATTGATCATGTACAGTGCAATGTTAAAAACGACAATTCTAGACAATTAGCCCTCCATGCTATCTCTAAATCTTGGGGCTAGTTTTAAAAAGCCAGTTACAAATAAAGTGCAATCGTAAGTTAGCAACTGTAAATAACAAAGTGCAGGTCTAACCTGGGTAAAGTTCAATTTTTTAAGAAGAGGCTTTAGATAAAACCTCCAAGGTATATCATAAAAAGGACAAACAAATAAAAAGTGCACCAGGTCCTGCGGAGACACATTGTCGCAGCCGCAGGGCGGTAGCACTTGACCTCGGTGATTACCCTTTGGAACAGCAAGCAATAGGTGGAAGAGGTCCAGACGGAACCTGATTAACAGGAAGCGATCAAAACCAGACATCGGCCAGCACAAATAAGGTTCCATGTTTGGTGTAGATTTCAGAACAACATATTTCCAGACACTACTTTTATTCAGTTCCACCTCCTCACGATGCAGAAACCGTGAGAGGGAAAAGGTTTTCCTCACATACTCAACATCAGCTCTGCTGATAGAGTCTGGACTTACAAAGAGCTCCGGGCGCCCCAGTTCTGAGAAGCAATCTTTCAGATATTTTAACCACGGGATTTTAAGCATATTATCCCAGGATAATGCTTCTCTCAGAAGTTGCTGATTAAGTGGCAGATCTTTATTTAACCAGCATTTTAACCAGCAAGTTAATGGCCGTAGTGCTATGGTGTCACTTAAAAAGGGAATGCCTAGTTCTTTATGCACTATAAAGCTGGCCATTCCCCTTGGGACCCCCAGCAGCTGTTTCAGAAAATTATTTTCTGCCACCAAGATCGTTGACTGCCGTATGCCCCCATAACTCGCTTCCATAGCAACCTATCGCCACACTCTTAGCCTGATACATTTTTAACAATGCAGCAATTGGGCATTTGCCCATTTTCCTAACAAAGTTAAAAATGGCCGCATTTGCCCGGGTTATCTCCCCCCTTTTCCTCTGGACTGCAGGGCCCCATTTCAACTGGTTGTCAAACAGGACACCCAGGTATGAGAAGGTTTTTGTGGTAGGAATCTTCTCCCCATTAACATGAAATAAGAACGTCTTCTTATAACCTTTCCCTACGTTCATTACAAAGGATTTTGTGTTGTTAATGGCGAGATCTCGGGATTTCAAAAAACTATTAAAGGTGTCAAGTAGCGAATGAAGCCCTTTTGCGGTCCTTGTCAACAAAACGGCGTCATCCGCATAAAGTAAAACAGGTAACCCTTTACGCCCAACATAGGGGTAATCTGCATCAGTGTTTAAAAGGTTCTCCTACAGATTATTAATATATAAATTAAAAAGAACGGGGCCAAAATACAGCCCTGTCTGACTCCCCGATACACTCCAAAATCCCTTGTTACATTTAACTCCTGAGAGTAGCGTACATCGGCCCTTGTGTCCTGGTGTAGGTCCGCCAGCAAATTAACAAGATTTTGCTCCACGCCCATGTTGCCCATTGCCTCCCAAAGCTTAGCCCGATTTACACAATCAAAGGCTGATGAGAGGTCCATAAAGGCCATGTAAATTGTACCCTGACGTGCTAACGTGTATTTTCCCAGGACCATGTACAAATTGAGACACTGTGAGATGGTGGAGTGACCGGGCCTGAAACCCTATTGAATCGGGGAGATTATGTTATGCTCTTTCGCCCAGGGTGTTGGTCTATTCAGAATTACTCCCCCGCTACTTTAACCACGGAGTCAATTAAAGATATTGGTCTATAACAGGAGGTGTTGTTACGGTCCCCTTTCTTAAACACTGGGACTATCGTGGAGGCCCCCCATGACCTAGGGCATCCATGTACAACGGCTGCGCTGAGCACAGCGGAAAGAACAGGCGCCCACAAAGATACACGTGATTTAAAAAGGTCCGGGGGCAGACCATCAGGCCCTGGAGCTTTATTACTTGATAAGCGCTTAATTCCCTTTTCGACCTCACAAATAGAAAAGCACAGAGGGTTATCTTCTAAGACACCTTTTTTGAATTCTGGTTGTGGCATTTTAATATTAAAAATAGAGCTAAAATGAGTGACCCACTCTTCTTCTGATATATTAGTGCCCATAGAGGAATCGCCTGGTGATTCAAATAGCGGTTTGTTTATAATTTCCCAAAACTTCGCACTATTTCCAAGAATTTTGGGGTCTAACAAGTTTTCCCAAATAGAGGCCTTCACTTCTGTTTTACGTTTAACTAAGGCCTTTTTATAATAAAGGCGTGATGCCCTAATTCGTGACGGGTCTCTAGGCCTGGCTTTTAGGGTCGCCTTTAAATCACGACTTGCCTTAGAGCAAGAGTGATCAAACCACTTTGGGCCACTACGAGCCTGCCCCACAAAAGGTACAGTTAACATTGCCCCAACTTTTGATACAATACCATCAAAAGCTGACAGGATCTCCTGGGCTGCAGGTACTGAAGACACACAAAGTGTCAATTCAGTGCCACACGTGTTATTAATTGTTTCGTACAATTGGTCCGAGTTTACCATTGCCCACTTTAAACGTCGTTTACCGTCTGTGCATTTTAGAACCCCACCATCTAACCTCTTCCCACGAGGTTCTAGCATCTTACCACCCAGTTGAATACAAACTGGATTGTGATCGCTGAATTGGTTCTCCTGAATTTCAAACCCTAATATAGAAATACCAAGGATACCAGAAAGAAGTATATGGTCAATATAGGATCCCCCGTCTGGCTTTTATATGTGGGTACATCATGAAGAGTGTGGTCATCCATCAAAGACATGGCCGAGGTTAGGTCAAATTAATTCAAGAGATCATTCAGCAAGTTACCTCGGCGAGTGTGATCAAAGTGGAAGCCTCTCAGTCTGTGGCAACCCAGTAAACCCGTTACAGTATTCACTGGGTTCCCGCAGGGATGTACATTGAGGTCCCCTGCAATAAGAATATGATGTGAAAGGCTCTCCAGGTTATTCCTGAGAAAATTGCCTAGGTCCACAAGCCTACACTCCCCTTTTTGGTTTACAGAATTATGAAAATTGATCAGGGTTAATGATTTTTTCCCTCTCTTGACCATCAGCACTTGAATGTCAGTGTTACAAAAGGGATATCTTTTAACTGTGCATGTTAGTGCTAAATCGATGTACACAGCCAATCCCCCTTTGGCTCTACTGCTTCATCATGGAACGGCTGGTACAAAGAAACTTTTATACCCTTCTATGAATACATTGTTCCCAACCAGCCATGTCTCTTGGAGGCATATCACCAGAAAGGATCTTATAAAGGTGAACCAAGTCGGGTCACTAATTTTGCCCGCTAGCCCGGCGATATTCCAAGAGATTACATTAACACTAGAGGCCGTCAATTCTGCCGGGGCTAAAATTCGTGCCCCTATATCTTTTCCTGGGGGAACAACAGGACTGGCTTCAATACTGTCCCCTGCGATTATTTTCGATTTAATGTCATTACTCTGCACAGTTGTTTGCGCTTGAGTAGGTTCGCAGGTTTCTACGGGATAAACTTTATGTAGACCTTTATGATTCAGTGGTTCGTTATCTACCACCAATTGCCCTGGATGATTCTCGGCCTCATCTATTACCCTAGCAATGTCAACTGTCATTATTTTTTAACTATCCCTTGAGGCAGATAAAGGATCCAGAGCTACCTGCCCCTGATCCCTGTTTACTACCCTACTTCGTGATTCAGGGGAATTATATCTTGCTGGTATCGCGTTTTTTTCGCAAAGTCAGTCCACTCCCTCAAGGCCTTCCTGGAAGTGGAAGGCATCAAATCGATTGAAAATAGGAACCCTATATTGGTTATCATAATGATCATAGTACCTACTTTCTTGGGTATAATTTGAATGCATATTACCATAGGCCATGTATTGGTTATCATGATGATCGTAATACCTACTTCCTTTTGTATAGTTTGAAAACATATTTCTTTGGGCCATGAGGGACGGTGGATAGAAGTAACTAGGTTCAACTGTTTGGATCCTACTTTCTAAATCGCCTTCCCTCCAACAGCAGATATAGTTTACTATACGCCTGTCTTTGAAATTTATAATGATGCAATCGCCTTCTAGGTCCTTTTTCCTTTGACCCACCCAATGTATTCTTCTGACATGAAGTATTTGGCCATTTAGTGATGGGGGAATGGGCCTATATCTGGTTAGCCAATGGCTAACCTTATTTTTTAATTTGCGATCATTTTCTGTCTTCCCCTCTCTTAGAGTTGGTACACCTATCATGACCACAATAAAAGGGTGGGATTGAGGTGGCAAATCAATGCGTACATTCTTGTTAACTGGCCTTGGTCTTTTAGATTGCTCCAGCTGGCTATTGCTAACATTATTGTTCAGGCCCTCTGCTGCCCACTCGCTCTCATCCCTCCCATTTGTATTTTCCGATCCTACATCCCTAGGCTGTGCACTAGGAGGAGGCGTCTCATCCCTACTCCCACCTGTATTCTTTTGAGACTCCTTAGATGGTTCCTTATGCCCTTTATCTAATGGTGTCGGTAGCTGTAACTGTTTGGCCCACTTACATGTGACTGATACAGGTTCTTGGGTATTTTTATTTTTTAATGGGTTCGCTGGCTTATCGCTAGGTTTATGTTGAGTCTGTGTTTCGTGGGATTTAGCAAATTTTATCAGGATTTAGTTATTTTTCTGTTGCACTTCTTCTATTTCCTCTAATTTCACCCCTATCGCTTTGACCCTTTCACACATGGGGAGCATAAAAGATCTCATTAGGTGTTCCATTCTTAACATGAGGGTCTCCACACAAGTGGTGTTATCACTCGCCTAATTAGTTAGTTCAATAATATCATGTCCTGTGATTCCCTGAGTGGCTATTGTCTGTGTTTGGTCTGCTGATGTAATAGGTTGTACTGTCCTATAAGTGATCCTCTGTGTGTGGCTCGGATTTCTCCTCTGCCCGGATCTGAATTTGTGCCTTACATCTTTCGATTTTGCCCTGGGTTTGTTAACAACCCTCACAATTCTTCTAGATAACAATTTACCTGTGTGCCCTTTCCCTCTCAAGCACCTATTTGAGGGGGTCACTTTATCAGATAGTATACTAACTTCGTTAGTGGTGCAGACATTAATCCCTTCTGCTCCGTCTAACACATTGATGAGATTGGGGGGTTCTACATTTATCTGCATGCTAGGAGTCAGTGACAACCGACTTTCCCGGTTGTCAAAATCAGATGGTGGGGTTTGGTCTAGTGGAATTATCCGATTGTTATCTTTGTCTGGGAAACCTGCAAATGATTGCATAAGGATAGAATCCTGTGAGTACGCTGTAGTAGTAGAAGTGCTTGCGTGCATATTAGTGCCCTGGATTGACTGATTAGATAGGCACATACTTGGGGGTAAAGAAAGGCGCCTCTCCGTGCTCTCTATCACATTAACCACAACTCTTATGGTCTTTTGGAGCATTCTGTCTATAGCGGTAAGGCTTGGTAGTGGTGTGGTGACTTGTGCCTTTTTCCTTGAGGTAGATCTAGTCGACATTGGTGTACTTTTAGTCTTGTTCATGTTGTTTTACCTCGGTACAGTTATAAATATACTATACCGTACCCCCCTTAATTGGAGCTATTGTGCAGTCAATATAAATGAACTTGCATCAATAAGGAAGTCCAATTGCCAAGTACTGAATCAAATGTATAAAGTATGGGTTTATAAAATTCACCTTGATCACGGTTCCAGGGGGCGCGAAGAAAAGGGGAATGGCCCAGCCCAGCCTCCACATGCCTCTGAGGGCCACAGAGGGCCCGCCCTTTGCCCAGGCTTAGCCCGGCGTGTCCCGCGCGTGTCCCGCGACGCGGAGGCTGCAAGGTCTTTATGGCGCCTCCGGTCGCGGTGATGATGGGGTCAGAGAGCGCCGCTAGGGATCCTGGGTAGGCGAGTCCTCCACTCGGCAGCCGCAGATGACAAGCAAGCGGCAGCGGGAGAACTCGCGGCAGGAAGGTCCGGTAAAGAGCCGCTTTCAGCAGTATGATGGGTGAGAAGTGTCCCAAAAATGCCACAAAGGTTGCGAGCACCACCCGCTCCTCAGAGGCTGCAAGGTCTTTATGGCGCCTCCGGTCGCGGTGATGACGGGGTCAGAGAGCGCCACTAGGGAACCTGGGTAGGCGAGTCCTCCACTCGGCAGCCGCAGATAACAAGCAAGCGGCGGCGGGAGGACTCGCGGCAGGAAGGTACGGTGAAGAGCCGCTATCAGCAGTATGATGGGTGAGAGGTGTCCCAAAAATGCCACAAAGGTTGCTAGCACCACCCGCTCCTCAGAGGCTGCAAGGTCTTTATGGCGCCTCCGGTCGCGGTGATGACGGGGTCAGAGAGCGCCGCTAGGCATCCTGGGTAGGCGAGTCCTCCACTCGGCAGCCGCAGATGACAAGCAAGCGGCGGCGGGAGGACTCGCGGCCGGAAGGTCCGGTGAAGAGCCGCTATCAGCAGTATGATGGGTGAGAAGTGTCCCAAAAATGCCACAAAGGTTGCTAGCACCACCCGCTCCTCAGAGGCTGCAAGTTCTTTATGGCGCCTCCGGTCGCGGTGATGATGGGGTCAGAGAGCGCCGCTAGGAATCCTGGGTAGGCGAGTCCTCCACTCGGCAGCCGCAGATAACAAGCAAGCGGCGGCGGGAGGACTAGCGGCAGGAAGGTCCGGTGAAGAGCCGCTATCAGCAGTATGATGGGTGAGAAGTGTCCCAAAAATGCCACAAAGGTTGCTAGTACCACCCGCTCCTCAGAGGCTGCAAGGTCTTTATGGCGGCTCCGGTCGCGGTGATGACGGGGTCAGAGAGCGCCGCTAGGGATCCTGGGGAGGCGAGTCCTCCACTCGGCAGCCGCAGATGACAAGCAAGCGGCGGCGGGAGGACTCGCAGCAGGAAGGTCCGGTGAAGAGCCGCCATCAGCAGTATGATGGGTGAGAAGTGTCCCAAAAATGCCACAAAGGTTGCTAGCACCACCCGCTCCTCAGAGACTGCAGGGTCTTTATGGCGCCTCCGGTCGCGGTGATGACGGGGTCAGAGAGGGCCGCTAGGGATCCTGGGTAGGCGAGTCCTCCACTCGGCAGCCGCAGATAACAAGCAAGCGGCGGCGGGAGGACTCGCGGCAGGAAGGTCCGGTGAAGAGCCGCTATCAGTAGTATGATGGGTGAGAAGTGTCCCAAAAATGCCACAAAGGTTGCTAGCACCCATATTTATGTTAATAACAGGACCATATGAGGGCCGAGCTGCGATTTTTATTTTTGTCCCCTGGGATGGTTCCTATGGGATCCTGCCACAAGGGCTATCCCTAACCTGCCCCGTTCGATATGTTTTCAAAACTATTTTCAAGACACAGAGCTCTGAGTCCTGTAATGGCACCCACAACAATCTTCCTCATGATGCTGCCGTCAATCACATTGAGGGACTCCCGCAGACCCGACCAATCAGAATTATATTTTTTGTTGCTTGTGGCAAAAGACAGCTATAACCTTTGTTTCTCTAAAACGGCTACCCAGAAATACACAAAATCACAAAAAGCACACTCTCTGGATATATGTCTAGCTTTCTGTCAAATGGTGTGTAATTCTGTTCTGCTGTTTTGTGTGTACAGTTGACTAATTTTTCCAATACAAATGCATAGGGGAAAAGAGCCTTTTGGGGTATTCCGGTGCTCCCTTTTTCTTAGCCCCTGCTTGACGGATCACCCGAAACTGCCCAGGCAGGAGATGATGTGGATGAATGCTTTTGGGGAATATTTTCATAAAGATTGATCAAATTGTGCCAAAGTTTATATCAAAACAAACTACGCTCTTCCTATGGAAAATCTTGCCCACGTCTAGCTTTACAGTGACTACTGCCTTTGTGTAGTATATATATATATATATATATATATATATATATATATATATATATATATATATATATATATGTATATGTGTATATATATATATATATATATATATATGTGTGTGTGTATATATATACATATACATATATGTGTGTATATATATATATACACACATATATATGAGTGTGTGTGTGTGTGTGCGTGTGTTTGTTTGTGTGTTTTTGTGTGTGTGAGAGAGAGAAAAATAGGACTAATGTACATGTAACTGCACACAAGTTTACTTTATGCCAGTGGACATCGGATTCTGTAGGCAAAACGTATGCACCCTTCCTAATGAAACTCACATGAAAATTAGAACAAGAGTAATGTGCTGGTGTTCTTGGAAAGGTGTGCTTACCAAAGTGAGAAACACAGCAAAACGTTGCGCAGTTCAGTAAATTAGTTCAATGTCTCTTAGCTTTCACATACTCTCCAGATAGACATCCACAAAAAACTTACACTGGGAGCTTTAGCTATGGAATTGTATAGTTTGCTCTTTAATGCCACACAGCTCTAATTTCTTGACTCGCTACAGGTCAAAGTCGGGACTACCTGTTTTTTTTGTTGCATATTTTATATAGCGCGAACTCGACCCGAATGTATTGGAGCGCTTTACATGAGCACCGTATTTACATTACACATTCAGGCACGGGGAGATTAAATGATTTGCCCAGAATCACAGGATGTGGACGCGACCTTGAGGCTCGAACCCTGGTTTTCAGCACCAGCGTCGGGGGTTGACATTAAAGGAGTTAATCTCCCTGCAGGTCTTTTCTAAATAGCCTCTGAGTCCATTTCACTCCTGATTTGCTTCTTGATGTTTCACTTCGTTCCTCCCAGAATAGCACTATTTCAATTAATGTCAGCCTTTCTTCAAGACACGTAATTTCATTTTCTTTCCCCAGCAGAGCTCTCATTCAATTGATGTCCATTATTTCACTTGGCTCTTGATGCTGGATTTCAATTTACTTGAGGAAAGGAAGTTTCAAAGGCTGCTTTTCTTCGCCAGGAGATTCACATCGCAAGTCGGAGCGTAATGGTCTTGCCTACAGTTATCCTCTATTTTTTATATGAGCAATGTAGCGCTAGATTCATGGGCAGTCACTAAGGACATTTGTCCTTGGCAGTGACAATGGAAGGGGCAAACAAAAAAAAACTGATGTTGTCTGGATTTGGCATAACCTTCAATGGATTTCCAAATGTTTGTTTTCACTGCATGCTGTCTTCCTGGCATCACTGAACAGAAGAAGCACCTCTGCTCTGTTATCCATATGGTGTCTACAATGGCTAAAATATAGCACAGCCTTTTTACATGCCCAGTTCGCCATCATCAGAAACAGCAAACCAGGAAGCCAACAGATGTCTCAACCGCAGGACTTCCCATCAACTAGATGTCTGTTCCATTCTGTTCTAAAAATACATTTGTAGAGTGCGAAAAGTACTAGGATTTAAACCCATTGCTGAAAAAGCTACGTTTTGATCTGTTGCCTATATTTAACCAGATTGGAGAAAGGTTCCACTTTATAAGAAAGAGAATTCATTATTATTTGCCCCTGAAGTCTAAAAGATCTTACGGCACAACAAGCATTCCTGAATTTAGGAATGTCAAACAAATTATGAGCCACAGAACATAAAGATTATTCTGTTTTACGTAAATAAAGGATGAGTGGTAAAAATGTAACTTGCATTAAGCAGGGAGATTTGAAAGTAAACCTCTGGCTGAATGGGAACCAATGTAGCTAGCTCCTGGTTGCTCTTGATATCCGCAAGATCAGATAAATGGAAGAAACCTACACAGATCTCTCAAAGTGGAAAAGGAGGCAGGTTTCACTTCTGGGAGGTGGGGTTGAAACATCCCCTGGGGCCACCAGTAATGACTATTTCTTTTACTTGTACGTAATGTTGAATATGACTAACTTAACCACAGCCAGAACAGCACTGGTCTGATACCCACTATGGTATCCACACTACCCTGTTACATAAGGCGTTGTAGTTATGCCACATTTCACAATGTGAGATTATATAAGGGCATATATCAGACCATGATCCACAAAGTAAAGAACCATAGCCCACCCATTATCTGCAAATTATTTTCTCAGCTGCTGTGGAAACACTGAACTGCCTATTCATATGTATATATGTTAGAAATGTCATTTCTGGTAGGCAGAGTATGCACACTGTCAAAGCAGGAGCCACAATCCTAGTCAGGGTAAGACCCTGCACAACCTAAATTACCTTGTGCTCACCCTCTGGTAGCCTGGCACAGAGTGGTCAGCATTAACTTAAGAGGCCATTTGTTGTGTATTTGTTCAACACTCAAACAGTAGAACAGTGAAAACACCACAAAAGCCTCCACAATAGTTTAGAAACATAAAGTATGACTATTTATAAAACCAGACAAAACGATGAAAATCCAATATGTCGAATGTGAGCTATTGATTCTGAAGGAATAAATGTCACAGTAGCACTTAGAAGCAAATAGCGCTTAAAGAGTTGATTGGTCATGCTGGACCGGGACATTGTCAAAAATTCAGGCCAACCGTGAGTGAGCAGGGGCCGGAAACAAGGACCCACTTAGGCCTGCAGGACAAAAGTACATTCATCCTAGGTTCAGGTCAACAGAGGTGGCGTGCAGCAGCAACGGTGTGACAAGGGCCATGAGCAAAGCATCTGTACCAGAGTGTGGCAGGTCCAAGTGTGATGCAGCATCTCTGAGTGTGGTGCGCAGATCCAATTCCAGTGGCACCAGATGATAGGTCAATAACACTGGGTCCAGGACTGGGTTGGCACCTCTTGGCAGGACAGACTTACCAGAAGATGAGCCCACGGGTTGGAAACGGAAGGTTTTAAGTCTTTTGTGTCCCTGAAACTTAGGCAACAGGAGGCAAGCCTGCAAGCTCTTGGAGTCACTGTGGGTTCAAGTGAATCAGGTTCAGTCCTATTCACCCAGGCAGAGAGAGAGCGGCAGCAGCAGGGCAACACAGTGAGGCAATAGGTCAGCAAACAGCTGATCCATCAGAATGGCAGTTCTTTAGCAGCACAGTGGCTTCTCTTCTTCATGGAAGAGTGCTCAAGGTCCGGAAGTGCACTACTTTGGTAGGGTCAGAGACCTGGTACTTATAACCAAATGAGCATTTGAAGTGGCGATCACTTCAAAGAAGGGTCTTTGAAGTGCTCAAGGTTCTTTCTTCCCATCCCGGGCTCCATTAGGGGATAATCAGCCGTTTGCGTAGGGTCAGGCCACTACCTACTGATGTGTTTTCCATCCCTTACCTACTTTCCTGCCCAGGAAGAACCATCAGAATGCAGATGTATGTAGATGGCTACTCGGACACACCTAGCCTTCCTGTTTTTGTGGTTGTCAAGAGGGAATGCACAAAGTGTAGCTGTCACCCACCCCAGGCAAGTATTGGATGCAGGCTGCAAGGCACACAGAACTAAGAGCAGAGAAATTCCCACTTTCTTAAAGTGGCATTTCTAAAACAGTAACGTTAAATTCAACCTTCCGGTAAAGAGTATTTGTCATTACCATTCCAAAGATATAAAACATAATGCAGCTTCTCCTTTCTGATAAGGAATTACAGCTTAAAAGTGTGTTAAGGAATTCACAGTGTTACCCTATGAGAGGAGTAGGCCTCAAAGTGGTGAAAACGAATTGAACTGTTTGTCAGTACCAGGTCATGTAAAACGTAAGAGTACATGTCCTACCTTTAACTTACAAAGCACCCTTCCTTTAGGGTTACCGAAGGACTACCTTAGGGGTGATATAGGTGTAATAAAAGGGGAGTTAAGGCTTGACAAGTAGCTTTAAATGCCAAGTCGAAGTGGCAGTAAACTGCACAAACAGGCTCTACAATCGGTGGCCTGACACAACTCAAGGGGCTACTTATGTGGGTGGCACAGTCAGTGCTGCAGGCCCACTAGTAGCGTTTAATTCACAGGCCCAGGACACATGTAGTTCACTTTACTAGGGATTTATAAGTAATTT
Source organism: Lissotriton helveticus (assembly GCF_964261635.1). Taxonomy (NCBI): domain Eukaryota; kingdom Metazoa; phylum Chordata; class Amphibia; order Caudata; family Salamandridae; genus Lissotriton; species Lissotriton helveticus. The sequence goes on along the minus strand of NC_136071.1, from coordinate 891,190,534 downwards.
AAATATGCCAATTGGGGACGAACCAATATTGCCATGTTTATGGGTGAAAGCACAAGCACTTTAGCACTATTTAGCAGTAGTAAAGTGCACAGAGTCCTAAAGACATCAAAGTAAAATATTGAAACTGTTAAAATATTGAAGAGACAACACAATACAAATATGACTCAAATTCATAAAACTAGAGTCATTTTAATAAGCAAAACAACCCAAAAATTCAATAAAGAAAATCGGGGATATGACTTTTTAAAGATTTAAGATAAAAAAACACCAAGAAACTGTAAATCACAAATATAATTCAATGATCGCATGGGCCGGGATCAAGGTGCAATATCAGGCCTAGCTCGATGGACCCTGGTTGGACACAGCAAGCAGAATGGTTCCAGCGAACGTCTAGAGGTCTAAAAGTTAAAAAACTTTTTGAGATACGAAAACCCAGACACCCAAAGAAGGTGTGCCAGGAGGCTCCTGGGATGGAATTAGAGAAAGACCTACTTGAATTTTCTTGCTGGTCCACGCCATGTTAGAAACCTGGGAAAGAAAGAAAAACAAAAGGACTATAATTTCCACTGGGAATCGAGAAAATAGAAAACAACAAAAGGATGCGGAGGCAGAAGATAAAGGGGAGTAGTCAGGCACTGAGAGGGAGTTGAGAAAAATGTCGAAAGCAGACAGTGGTGATGGGGCTCGGAAGATAGCAAAAGTGAGTCAGAGAGGAACTGCAGGATCGAACCTGACAGACAAGAGAAGAGGAGCCTAGTGAATTCCAACCCGTGCTAGCAGAGGGAAGTGCAGGAAGATATTCAACTGACCCCTGCTGGAGAAGTTGCAGGTGCGTAGAAAGGTTATGGGGTGGAGGGTAGGAATGGGGACACAACAAAAACGCTAGCATCTCACCCAAACCATGGAGTAACACCCCACTCTATCATTCTTACTGTTTTCTTTTAGTTTTTTTCTTTTATATTTTTGGAGTCAGACTCCTAGAAGAGGGAACAATGAGGAAAGAGAAGGAAACCCTAATGCATGGAAAAGGCCGCTGAAAGTTCCACAAGGTTTCAACCTTCAGTAGTTTTTTTCCCCAGTCATTGTTTTCCTGACCCAAAAGAAGGGAATAAGGGAAGAAAGGAAGGAAGAGAAAGTAAATCTTCCAGGGTTTGAGTAGGAGATGACAGTCCATAGTAAGGAGAGGATAGGCAAAAGACATAAAATACCAGATTAAGGAAGAAACAGGGAAGAACCCTTAAGTACAGAGAGTTCGAAGAAAGAGAAATAGGGCTCTTCAGTTAAAGAGAAGAACACACACCTGTGGCTTTTATTCTTTTGCAGAGGTATCCAGACGGTGTGATCACTAGAAGGGAAGAAGAAGAAGAAGATGACAAGGCAAGCTACACTCCAAGCAAGCCAGCTGGTTCTCTCTCGCCCTTCATGAGTCCAGATTCACCAGTAGACAGCTCAAGAAGAGATGGAGGAGCAGCAGGAGTACTGTAGACCACTCAGCCTTCTAAACAGCTGTCATCAAACATCACCTCCTCATTAGAATAACAAGGAAAGTGGCTCTACAAGAAAGGATTTCCACCAACTCACTCAATAGCAAAGAACTCTTTGCTGTGGTCAAAGAATTCACCAAACCCAGTACAGAAACAGCAGATATTCCACCCTCCCAAGAACTCTGCAACAACCTCAGCACCTACTTCCACCATAAGATTAAGCCGATCTATGACAGCCTCGATACCAAAGATCCTCCCACACCACCCGCAACCACGACACCCAATGACACCGGACCCCGGCAGACCCTGCTCAGCTGGACTCCCCTCACCACTGATGACACCCTCAAGATCATAAAGAACATCTCCTGGGAAGGTATAAGATTTTGACACATTTCCAGGTCTACTACTAATGGAAGATCTAGAAATGCGCCAAAATCCTTGGGTTGATGCATGGAAGCACCGATGCTCTACCCATGGAACACCTCCCTGGGGCAGAGTAACGCGTGGCTTGATAAATTTGACTTTAGTGTTGTTTCACCCTTGAGCCCCCTTGGATAGCGCAAAGGCAACGCAACACTATGATAAATATGGGCCAATATTCTGTGAAGCTGTTGCCAATAAACATCAGAAGTCAACTCAAGAAGTAATAATAACCAAGATGCCAGACATTTCCCATTGAATGCCTGATGATAGAACTGACTGCCATTAAACAATTCATGGGCTCAGTGAATTGAAGCACAAAAAAGCGTGATCAAAAGGCAATCTATGACGAATGACCATACATTGCTCAGTACAAAACTAGATACCACTGAATGGAGACTGACACTTGTGGAGAGAAAACTAAATGAACACACAGACTGGGAGCAGGTAAGAAGTCAGAGGAAAACCATTGATTTGCAGGACTGGGACCTCTACAAAGGCAGCAGCTCACATAAGCAACACCTGTAATACAAGATGAAAGGGATACACTAGAAGCTGTCACACACCCTGGGCAATGAAATAAATAGAGAAAGATCTCAATTCAAGAGCAGAGATGAATCCAGATCATCGCGCAAAGATGATTGATATTAACCTATGCCATTGTTATTTTTTTAAACAGGATCCAGTATAATGGTAGGTGTGTTAATACCAAGGCCTAGCCGGGCTACTTGAAACACACCAGAACCTTCATTCAGAGGTAAAGATGTTCTGTAGGTTTTCCTAATTTTGCTATGAGTATGTAATAGTTTGTTTTTATTTATTTATCCATCCTAGGGCATAGATAACTCTTGGTTATATTACGACTCTGCTATGAAATCTTTATACTGATAATATAGTAACAGTAAACAATTAAAACACATGTGGACAGTTAATTTTGACGTAATTTTATTGTCTTGAAACACTTAGGGGCATATTCTCAAGGAGCTATCGCCTAGTTAACGTCCCTTTATCGCAGCCAAAGTCGTGATAAATGTATTGCCCCATTCACAAGCTGGTGCTAACAGCCCATAGAACCAGTTTACCTGTGATACCAGCCGTAAAAAACTTTGCCACAGAGGACCCTGGCAACTATCGCTAATGAGATGCAGAGTAGGCGTTCCTGTGCAAATAAAAACCACCACTCCGCAACATTCACAATGACCAGCCAGATCGTCGATAAGATCACAAAACATGCAATAAGGCGCATTAGAAGCAGGAAATTAACACCTGCTCTGACCTGGTGCAAAGCCGGACTGCAGCCAGCACCACAAAAGGGAGTCTAGCCCACAGCCACACCTGAAGAACAGCAGATGCCCTGGAGCTACTGATCATGCATCTGGCAGAACCAACAGGGCCACAACACCCACCACCACCACCCCCAGTACCGCCACCTCCACCTGGATCCTCCCCCACACCACCCCCCTGGACCACCACAGAGGCAGCGGAGGCACAGACCGCGGACCTTCAGAAAATGCACCAGCCTCATAGACATGACACCAGAGTATGTAATTGATCACTACAGGCTCAAAAGGACAATCTTCCTCCGCATCCTGAACATCATTGCCCACAAGCTGACTGTACCAACACAGTGGACAACTCCACAGACAAAGCTGCTGGCCGTGCTGCCTCTGTTGGCCTCTTGTACCTTCCAACCAACAACTGCCAGATTCGGAGGAGTCTCACAGCCAGCCCTATCAAAGTTCCTCAAACCTGTCCTGGATGCCATTAGGAGCTGGGTACCCCGGGACCTATACTTGCCCCACACTGCGCAGGAACAGCTGGAGACCAAGAAAAGCTTCTACGCTATAGCTGGATTCCCACATGTTTTGGGACAATAGACTGCACACATGTCCTACTTGTGCCCCCTGCAGACACTGCACACAATTACCGCAACAGAAAGCACACACTTTCTATCAATGTGCAGGCGATAGTGGACCACCAGGGACTATTCACCAATGTCGTCGCCAACTACCCAAGCAGTGTCCATGATTCCTACATCTTCCGACAGTCCATCATCAACCAGTGCTTCCAGGATGGCACCTACGACAATGCCTTGCTCATTGGTAAGTACCAAATGAACACACAACACACACCTCAACTCCACAATCATGCAGCTCACAACTCTAGGAATGTGCACGTTACAAACTCCCATACAACATGCCAAACAGCATGCCCACCCACCGGACACAACAGCAAAACTCACTGTGAGAACCAGGGTCCACCATGCACAGAAGCCATCAACAGCACGGCACCTCAGCCACATAATAGCAGATTTTGGGGAGAGGTGGGAACTGGGCATATGCAAAAGGGGTAAGTGACCCATGAATAAGCATGTACACAATGCCAAGTGTGGCGTGGATGTGAGGGCCAGACTGTAGTATGCAGACCACACACATATCCATGTCGACTTAAACCACTAGTGTATGGAGTGTACTGGACAGTGGACGCAAACATGTCACCCCAACCAGAGGGTAAGATTCTGGAAATGTAGCTTGTTATGTCCCCTTTGAGGAACACCTGCCTCCACCGCCTTATTGACAGATTGCTGTAACTGATGCATCTAGGGCATCCACCAGTTTGTCTTTGAGGAGAGGACCCTGTTCCTCCTCGTTATACCCATACTCGTCTCAAAATTGGCCCTGCCTTGCAGCGCGATTCGTGCAAGGAATTATATATCGCACTGGAAAAAAAAGAGCCAAGTCATAATTCCCCAGGAATTAATAAAGAGGTAGCAACCCTTAGTACACAGTCAAACCACACTGCCCTCAGCCCTGCTGTAGTCACTAATTATTCCATCCCCCCCAGAGGGAGTCCAATTCAATACAATAAGCCTGCACCCGACTTGGGTCATCCTTATTTTCCAGCCTCGGAAAGGCGTCAGAATCAGAAAGCCAAAATAACTCACTGTTCTGTGTGAAGTTCTACTTTGAAAACAGCGTGGAACGAGGAGGAAACTGCCATTGGGCGTCGCGTAGCCCAAAAATAGCCAAATTGGGATACGCGACATCAGGCTCATTGAATAAGCAGGCCCGATTAGGGAAGGCACCGTTGACCCACAGCGGGGACATCAGAGGTAACACGGTGGGGCGAGCCGCGATGCAAGAATTGCTTTAATCGCGCTCGCCACCACCCGATCCCACAAATCCAACGCCACATTTGGCAGAAGACCACGCTGCTGCATAAACGCAAGCGCACCTGTACAAGACTGCGAACTACCGCTGCAGCACCACAAAGACTACTAATGACATTCAACAGTAGTCAAGAATAATATTCACTACAACTAACCCTGGGCGTAGTTTGCATAGTAGCACTACGCATAGTTACTCGAAGTGCCCTTCGCACTACGCGAGCTGCGTAGTGCACTGTACAAATGCTGTTCGCACTGATTGCACAGTGCTGAATGCTTGTCCGCACTGTGCAATCAGTGCAAACCGCATCTTGCACAGTGCAAGCGGTTGTTTTCTGCCGCTCGAGTAGATTTCTACTCGAGCAGCAGCTTTCTCGGCACGGACTGGTAGTTTCTCAACGCGAGCGGTCGCAAGCATATGCGACCGCGTTGAGAATCTCACCAGGAGGTTTATTTTCCACGCTCGCGATTGGCAACATGATGATGCTGATCGCGAATGAGGTAAAAGTCTCGCCGGGATGTCATTTTGCTAGCTTGCGGTCGCCAACTTGTCGTTGAGGACTGTGAGCAAGGAAAAAATTACTGCTACGCGTGTTTGCACTGTGTTCCGTGCAAATCGCGTAGTGCAAAGTAGTGCAGACTTTGCAAACTATGGTAGCGTAGCGTAGTACTTCGCCAAGGGTTAACTATGCCCATAAGGTAATAAACATTTAATGAAAAATATTAGTAATGAGTCACATGATGCTTGTCGTCCTTGCCGTTAGGCTACCAAAAATACAAGGGAAAGAGAGAGGAATTAATTGGTGTTATCCTCCCATTCAAGGACACTAACTGGAAGCCGTGCCCTTTCAACATGGCGCTGACTGCTGCTACAGTGCCTCGCTATTTTTACAACAGGCAGGAGGAGGTGGCTAGCCTCTGTTCTGGGACGTGCCCTGTGTCCTTCCACTCAGCATGTGGGGAGAGCTGTGGTGCACGGCCCCTTTGTCCCAGAGTGAGCGTGTACTACTGAGTGCTGCATTTCTCACCAGCCTAGCACGTGTTCAGCACTCTGAGAGGCTGGAGGATAAAAAATTTGCTAGCCAAACATTTTCAATTCCATTAAGGACACAGAGGCAAGGATTATTGCTTCTATTTCTTTACTGTTAAATTCGCAGCAGCCAATGAAAACGTTTCAAAATAACATTAAACTACATTTCCCATGATGCTCTTGCAACCAATCATGTCCCATCAGACCCTATGACAGCCACCATCTCCTTTTCATGAGCCTCTTTCTTTGCTTGATAGTCCAAGTGCGTACATTAATTTGACATACAATATTGTTATCATCCAACGTGTAATAACTTTAACCAAGAACTGGGACGTCGTCCAACCTCTTCAACCGGAAGAAAGATTACTCTGATTTGTTTTCTGAACCTGGAATAAATGAAATTGAAAAAACCCATAATCTCTCTTGAGCAAAATGCATATTACATACCAGTGGGTACTTTATTACAAGAATCATTGAAATACAATCGGTTGAGATAATCCTTGCATCCGTGTCCTTAATAAAAATTGAAAATTTTGGGCGCAAATGCTAGCGATTTTTTATTCTATTTCAGGACCAGAGGCTCCGATTATTGCTCGTTTAACACTTATCAAATACTACTGAAGTTAAATCCCCCACCGGTTTATAATAAAACTGTTTAAATGGAGACTCTGATGACCAATCAGCAGATCTCATAATGTTCTGAATAGTTAAACCAAACATAAAAGTTCCGAACACCATGGCACCACGTATAGAATGTGCCCCAAATATTTGGGTATCAATACCAGCTTCCTTCACGACTGATTTTAACCATCTGGCTATCTTAGCCGCTGATACTGGTTTGAACGTTTTTTGCATTGCAATTAACAGTTGTGTTGAACCCTCTGGTCGCAAGGACTGCATGTACTCTCATAGGTTTTTAGGCATTGGATAACACACAACTTAACATTACTGGGAAAACCACTATATTCTATACTACGTGACAATGTTTTCGTCCTGCCAGTAATGTTAAAGAAAATACTTGGCTATGGCCTGCAAAAAGTGCTGATCTGAAATTATTTACTGACCGGTATGACAAACCTTCTGACGCTTTATGCAACAGGAAATTCACAACATGGGATAATTCTGCACCCACGGGATCCACGTGCCATTCCAGGCAAGAACGTATCCAGCATTTCCAAGCTGATGAGTAACTCTTCCTTGTGGAAGGGGCCCAGGCTTGCTTAATGAATCCGGACATTTTGTCCGAAATGCCTGGCATTTCCCATTGTTGCTGGAAAGCCTCCATGCCATCAGGGACCACTGCTCCGATGCTACCATCAGATGTAGTTCTCCGTGAGGGCCCTGGAAATCATCCAAGACCAGGGGAGCATCCTGGATAAGTCGCAACTCATCTCCAATAATATCGGGAACCAGGGCTGTGACTTCCACAGGGGGGTCACCAAAATCACTTCTGCCTGTTGTTGGGCTATCTGGGTCATCACTCTGGGTATTAGAATGAATGGAGGAAATGCATAGTTCAGATTCATTGACCAATTCTGGAGAAGGCGTCTGTTGCATTCGCTAATGGTCTGGCTTCCAGCTGAAGAACGTCTACAATTGCTGGGTCAGTCTGGATGCAAAAAGGTTTATTTTGCAAGGGCACCACACTGCCTGTAACCATTGGAATAGGCGAGGTTGGAGTTGCCAGTTGCTGTAATCCTTTAGAAACCAGGAATTCCAATCGAAAACAGTATTCGACTATCCTGGAATGTACTCCACTATCACCGATATCTGGTGACTCAGGCAACTGTGCCAACATTCCTTTGCTATCTCCACTACCAGGGACGACCTTGTACCTCCCAACTTGTTGATATATCGCACTGCTGAGATATTGTCCATCCTGAGTAGGATGCAGCAAGAGACCTGTTTGGGGGAAAGTGTCCGTATCGCAAATGACCCTGCCAACAACTACAGACAGTTGATGTGGAGGGATAGTTCTTAAAGTGACCATCTTCTTCCATCAGAGATATCTCTGCAGCGTGCTCCCCAGCCCCTGTGGCTGGCACCTGACTCTATAACAACGTCTGGTTGGGAGCCAAAGACGTTGACCCAACCACCAATGCATTTCTTCCCTTACTTCCTGTGTCAGTGGGACCAGATCCATATATGACAGACCCTTTTGAAGGTGTTGGATTTTTAGTCTCTGAAGAGCTTGATAATGAAGAGGGCCCGGGAAGATAGCCTGTATTAACGATGCCATTAACCAGACTATTCTGGCAATTGTCCTGAGGTAGACCGTCTGTTTGTCTAGCACTGATGTGAGCTCTTTCTTGAGATCCCGTAATTTTGACCGGGGAAGACTCAGTTGAGCTGTCTGAGTCTATGACAAGACCTAGGAAGTCCATCGTCTGAGAAGGACATAGAGCCATCTTGGGTTTGTTGATTACAAATCTCAAATTCTGCAGAAGGGACATTGTCATCTGTAAATGAAGGTTGGCTAGGGATTGTGTCTGAGCCATGATAAGTATATTGTTTAGGTACACTATTATGCAAATGCCCTGATCTCGTAGATGGGCTATCTCCGGCTTCATTACTTTGGTGAAGCACCATGGATCCAAGAAAAGCCCGAAAGGAAGGGTCAAATATTCGTACTACTGGTTCCTCCATCGAAACTGCAGGAAGCACGAATGGGGAGGAAAAATAGCAATTGTCAGGTAGGCATCCTTTAGGTCCAGCCGGACCATCTGTAGAAAATAGAAACCTTCTCAGGGGTCTCACTGATAATTGGTCCTTTTAACACCATCAATGCAGTCAGATTTACAGCGGTGCGCTGCAGATTGCGTAATCCCGCGGTTCATGACGAGCTCAGCTCGTCATCTGTGTACGAGAGGTGTACCTCATGACGAGCTGAGCTCGTCATGAGCGTGGAAGGGGTTAAACCAACAAAGAAGAAATTGGCACAGAAGCTGAAATGTAAAAAGAATGCATTTATTCACCTCAGATGAGGGAGACTATGTCATACAGAAGTCTTAGCAACTGAACGAGGCAGTCCAAGGAGTACAGAAAACAGAGGCCTTATATATGCTTTGGGTTACATAGTCAGCATAAGACCAAGGGGCAGTCCTGGCTCATGTAAGCATGCAAAATGACTAATATGGGCATACAAGATCTGCTTGCTCAACAAAGTGGGAGGAGCTAACAGTTGCTAATTCTGGTGAACACATCCTGACATTTACAGACTAGGAACAGCTGCAAGGACAGCTGCAAGCTCAACTGAGCATGTGCGAAGCTGGAAGATGCCAAATATAGTTTGTTTCTAGGCAGATTACGAGAGCAGTCAACACTGAGGGAGGACAGAGCACATGGCGAGCACGTGGCAACACATGGCAAACAAGATGGCTGCCAGAAATACAAGATGGCTTTCAGCTCATTTTTATAATTTTATCAATATCCTAATTCATTGCTAAGTGGGCATTTTCCATTCTAAACATTTCATTAAACGGGTATGTATGAGGTTTAAGCAGGAATACAAGGAGAACGGAGCATTGGCCACTATCACAAACAGAATTATAATTTCTCCTAGTCCTAAGGAAATCCTAAAACAGTCTAGTAAAAACATTTTCAGGGCTCCCATGCCTTTCAGTTTCAGAATGACTAACAGGACATATCTAATGAAAACATTTTTAGTAAACTTTTCCATTGTTCCCTTTATAAGGGCTAGAAAATTAATCATATTTGGGACCAGGAGGACCACACAGTGCCATAATAAGTAAGTAAATTTCTTTATTGTTCGGTTAATTAAAACCATTACAATTTGTGGCATGCTACAGCATTTAAAACAGAATTCTTAAAATATTAGCAAGGAAATAAATAGGAAAAGGAAAAGAAAGGAGTTAAAAGAAGGGTTTACGTTATAAAAGGTTTACGATACAAAGAGTCCGACCAGTCGTAGCAGGATTTGCTGTAAGACAGATTTATCTATCAACAGTGACCTTAAGTCTCGATGGGGGTCCGGCAAGCGGCAGCGTGCCTTGTTTTCTCCGCGAAGCTGTCCAGGAATTTTACTAGTCTGCAGATCAGTTGGGCGTCCGCTGAGCATAAGGCCTTGACTATCACGGACTGGCAGGTATGGATTCCTAGCTCAATGAGTTTGTCCTTGAGTCAGTGCCGCCGTCCGTAGTGCATAGCTGGGCAGATGCAGACTATGTGTGTAAAGTCTTGGTTAACTGCACTGCAGAGATCTCATTCAGTTGTTACGTGTGGTCTCCATACCGTGCCATAGGAATAAGGACGAAGAGCTGCAAAGGGCTGATCCTCCTCAAAAACGGGACATCCAAAGGGTTACATTATTGACAAAAAGAAGAAGTCGTCCTTGGGGAAATTGAAGCCGCTGTACAACCAACCAGAGGGGAGTCTTCTCCCCGTGTCCATTTGAGCCTCACAGGCAGGCTCTTGTTGTTTCCACGGTGGAGCTGCACAACTCGCAACTCAAGAATCACAGCCCAGTTTCAAGGAAAAAGTCTCTTCTTTTGGGATAGGGCAGTCACCCATCAGGGCAAATGCTCTCAACGATCCTGTCCAGTGTCTCAGGCAGTGCACCAGTTGCCTTCATTTCAATCTAGCAGGCACCAGAGACACAGCACCTGCACCCTAAACTCAAGTCCTTCCCTAACTCCTGTATTGCTCTGCTGGCGCACTGCTCATTCGTTGGGGCCACACATTGCATCCAGTGTACCCAGGTATCTCTTGAGCAACAAACAAAGGAGCAAACTTGCATTCACTTCGGGACCAGGATTCAGATGACTGATGCTAGGATCTCTGAAGCAACCCTTGTTTCAAAAGGGGTCCCCTCAAGCAAAGCCTCTTCGCCTTTCTGGTCGGTCTGTGACTCTCAGCTGGGCATCAAATACTTGATCCATAATTTCTCCTTTCTGATTTGTGACCCCGTCTTTCACCCAAGACAGTGGCAGGGGTACACACTTGATCACAGGGCTTCCGCCTTCACTGAGGTCCTAGTTGCCAGCAATGCCTGTGCTGGTTACCTTCACTTTGGCTTCAAGCTGGACTGGTGCTGACGCTGACTCCCCAGGCTGAATCTGATGTCCGGGCCCCTCTGGCAATGGTTGTAAGGCAGCAAATATCTATTGGTGGACAGAACAAAAGGTCTTTAGATAAGGCACAGAAACAGTCTATCAACAGAGAGGATAGTCTCAGAATATTTCCTAGTCTTTGGACGCCCCATATATTAGCAAGGCACCCAAGAACCACTTTCATCTATCTATGAGAGAGTAAAAAAACAACAGCCTGGACCTATTGGCAAGTATGAAAGGAACTCTTTGGTGAACTGACTATACTAAATCATCACCCAACCCCAAGCAGCCAATGAAGTCTGTATTAATTTACTAAATTCAGAGAAAAAGAGAAAAACAACACAGACATACCCTAAATCCTTACATTGGTGTATTCCTGTGTACTAATCTGAAAACCCTCAAAATAAAAAAAGGAAATGTTCTAAACTTTTACTCATAAACTTTACATTATTTGTATAGGACTGCAGACACTTCTAAAATGATTCTTCATAATATAAGCACCTACATTGTACGCTTAGGACCATGCTCTCATGTTATAGGGGCAACAGAAAAATCTAAAACTGCTAATTTAACAGGGGTTCTTATCTATAAAACAACATTTCCTTCAAAAAAATTTTTTGCTAAGGATCACATGGGCATCTTCCCTGCGTTCTACCTTTCGTTAACCAAACCCAGCAACATAAGCTCTAATAAGGACTGTCAGTTTATTTACACAGACTAGCTAATAAAAAACTAGCAATGCTCTTACAAAACTATGTAGCATGAGAATAACATACAATAATGGTGTTATCACCTTAAGACTTGTAGAACAAAAACTACCCACATCTAGTTCCCCTTAAAGGTCAAAATAAGGGAACAACAATCTAGACTACTGATCCTGTCATAATCTCATCAAACAGGATGGGCAGTAACATAACATATACTTATTCATTTTATTAATGCTAACAATGTTTAAAACAGTATTACTGAATAGCCAATTAATTGTCTCATTGCTATTTCACTGACAACTTAGGCTAAAACAAAATTAAGAAAAATAAAGAGCAACATACATCTTACCTAGCCTTAATTTGTAGAGGAGATAGCCTCCTTCCCCCATTCTGACAGTAGGAAACCTGAAACAGGTGTCACTTCTGTCAACACTATCAAACCCTATTTGTAACAACTGGGCGTAAACAAAGTTATAGGAGGTACATAGCACTTTTGAGAGAGCTAAAAAACATGAATACCCAAACCCCAATCCTTTTAGCAAATGTACAAGTGTAACATGAGGGCGAATTAATTCAAAATAAATTTCATTGCCTCAGCTTTTGAATCCTCAGACTAAAAGCATTAGTGCTGCATATATGTGGCAAAGCTTATCTGTTAATCAAAGTTCACATATACCATTATATCGTTTTCTATCATATGAGTACATAAAGTGCTTGCTCTTGCCAATCAATCAATCAGAACAATTTGTAAAGCGCGCCACATACCTGGAAGGGTCTCAAGGCGCTGAGGGGGGGGGTCCATTACTGCTCGAAAAGCCAGGTCTTGAGTTGCTTTCTGAAGGAGAGACGGTCCTGGGTCAGCCGTAGGTGGATGGGGAGGGAGTTCCATGTCTTGGCCGCCAGGTAGGAGAAGGATCTTCCTCCGGCGGTGGCTCTGCGGATGCGTGGTACGGTGGCGAGGGCGAGGCTGGTTGATCGCAGCTGGCGGGTGGGCGTGTAGAAAGTAAGGCGGTTGTTGAGGTATTGGGGCCCAGGTCATGGAGAGCTTTGTGTGAGTGGGTGAGGAGTCTGAACGTGATCCTCTTGCTGATGGGGAGCCAGTGCTGGTCTCTCAGGTGGGCGGAGATGTGGTTGTGGCGAGGGATGGTCAGGACGAGTCATGCGGAGGTGTTCTGTGTGCGTTGAAGTCTTTTCTGTAGTTTGGCAGTGGTTCCCGCGTAGAGGGTGTTCCCGTAGTCCATTCGGCTGGTGACGAGTGCCTGGGTGACCGTCTTCCTGGTTTCGGTGGGGATCCATCGGAAGATCTTACGGAGCATGCGCAGGGTGTTGAAGCAGGATGACGATACGGCGTTGACTTGTCTGGTCATTGTGAGGGCGGAGTCCAGGATGAAGCCTAGGTTTCGTGCGTGGTCTGTTGGCTTGGGGGTGGTGCACAGGGCAGGGGGCCACCAGGAATCGTCCCAGGTGGAGGGGGATGATCCCAGGATGAGGACTTCCGTCTTGTCTGAGTTCAGCTTCAGGCGGCTGTTCTTCATCCATTCGGCGACGTCTTTCATTCCCTCGTGTAGGCTGGCTCTGGCGATGGCCGGGTCGTTGGTGAGGTAGAGGATCAGCTGGGTGTCATCGGCATATGAGATGATGTTAAGGTTGTGTTGGTGTGCAATGGCTGCGAGGGGGCTCATGTAGACATTGAAGAGGGTGGGGCTGAGCGAGGATCCTTGAGGTACGCCGCAGATGACTTCGGTGGCCGCGGATCGGAACGGGGGAGGCAGACTCTCTGGGTTCTTCCGGCGAGGAATGAGGTGATCCACTCCAGTGCTTTCCCTTGGATTCCGATGTTGCTGAGGCGCTGTATTAGAGTGCGGTGGCAGACTGTGTTGAATGCTGCAGAGAGGTCCAGGAGGATGAGGGCAGCTGTTTCCCCGTTGTCAAGCAGGGATCTGATGTCGTCGGTGGCTGCGATGAGGGCGGTCTCGGTGCTGTGGTTTGCTCGGAAACTGGACTGTGAGGGGTCGAGGGATCCGTTTGTCTCGAGGAAGGCGGTGAGCTGTATGTTGACGGTCTTCTCGATGACTTTGGCAGGAAAAGGGAGGAGCGAGATGGGGCGGAAGTTCTTGAGGTCGGTGGGGTCCGCTTTCAGTTTCTTCAGGAGGGCGCTGAGCTCGGCATGCTTCCAGCTCTCCTGGAAGGTGGCGGTGTTGAAGGAGATGTTGATGATGTTCCGGAGTTGGGGTGCGATGATGGAGCCGGCCTTGTTGAGGACGTGGTGGGGGCAGGGTTCGGTAGGGGATCCGGAGTGGATGGTGTTCATCGTGCGGGCGGTGTCTTCGGTTCTGACCGGGGTCCAGTTGCAGAGGGTGGTGGTGGGGGGGCATTGTTTCGGTGGTTGGGAGCGTGGTTGCTGCGTCGAAGCTGTTGTGTATGTCGGCGATCTTACGGTGGAAGAAGGAGGCGAGTGAGTCGCAGAGGTCTTGCGAGGGTGTGATGTCATTGTTTCCAGCGCTGGGGTTGGAGAGCTCTTTGACGATGCTGAAGAGTTCCTTGCTGTTGTGGGCGTTGCTCTCCAGGCGTTCTTTGAATGATGTCTTTTTGGTGGTGCGGATCAGCTGGTGGTGTGTGCAGGTGGCGATCTTGAGGGCGGTCATGTTTTCTGTGGTCTGGTCATGGCGGCAGGCTTTTTTGAGGGTGCGTCTGTTTTTCTTGGATGTTTTGAGTTTGTTGGTGAACCACAAGGCTTTTTTGCTGCCGTGTCTGCTGGGAGGGTTCTTCAGTGGTGCGAGGTCGTCGGCCCAGTTGATGAGCTACTGTGTGAAGATGTGGGCTGCTTCGTTGGGGTCTGTCGTGTTGGTGGGAGGGTTCTGGCAGAGGGAGGTGGTGAGCTGGTCGGCGGTGATCTTGCTCCAGCTCCTGCGAGGAACTTGTTGCGGGTGGTGGTGGGTCGTGGTTCTCTTGAAGCTGAAGTGGATGCAGCTGTGATCGGTCCAGTGAAGTCCGGTCGAGTGGCTGAAGGCGATGTGCTTGCTGGAGGAGAAGACGGGGTCAAGCGTGTGGTCGGCGTAGTGGGTGGGGGTGTTCACCAGTTGCTTGAGTCTGAGGTTGGCGAGGTTGTCCAGCAGGGTAGTGGTGTTGCGGTCGTTGTTGTTCTCCAGGTGGAAGTTGAGGTTCCCTAGGAGGATGTAGTCAGAGGAGGCGAGGGCGTGCGGGCTGATGAAGTCTGCGATGGCTTCTCAGAATTGTGTGCGTGGTCCCGGGGGTCTGTAGATGAGAGTGCCTCTGAGGGTGGTCTTGGGGTCGGTGTGTATCTGGAAGTGGAGGTGCTCGGTGGCGGTGAGGGTGTTGTCGGAGTTGGTCGTGATGCGGATGGTGTTCCTGTGGACGATGGCGATGCCTCCTCCGGTCTGGTTGACGCGGTCCTTCCGGGTGATCTTGTATCCGTCCGGGATGGCTATGGCGATGTCGGGTGCTGAGGAGGCGTTCATCCATGTTTCCGTGAGGAAGGCGACGTCTGGAGATGTTGAGTCGAGCAGGTTCAAGAGTTCGACGGCGTGTCTGTGGATGGAGTGGGTGTTGAGCAGGATGCACTTGAGGTGGTTGTTGCTGGTGCCTGACCTTTCGGGTGCAGTGATGGTCCGGAGGCAGGTGAACTTGCAGGCTTGGCAGGTGAAGGGTCCGTGGGTGCGTTTCGATGTGGTTCGGTGGCAGGCGGGGTTGCGGTCGGGTTTGAGTGCGTTGAGGGTGGCGGCGTTGTACGTCCATCGTGTTGGCTGGCATCTTCGGGGGCATGGGGTCCTGGCGTTGGGCGCGGTACAAGCCCGGACGGGCGCAGATGAGCTTGCCTTTGGCGCGCCTTCGGCACGGTCGCTGCGCGGTCTCCATAAGTGGGAGGGGGAGGAGGGGTCTGCTGGGAGGCGGGAGGGCAGGCTGCCAATGGGCACAGGGGGGCAGGCCACAGGGGGGTCAGTGGCAGGAAAAAACAGCAGGGTCAGCGGCGGGAAAAGCGGTGGCAAGGGGTCAGGGGCTGCTGGCACACGGGGGTGCAGGAGAAGGCTATCAGGCTGAGGAGGCGGCTGGCTGGCAGGCTGAGGAGGAGCTGTAGCGGCGGGGAAGCGACCTACCCGAGGGTCAAGGGTCGCTGTCTCCGTCACGCAGCAGCCTCCCTTTAACTGGGGTCAGCTGGGAGGCGGGAGGGCAGGCTGCCAATGGGCACGGGGGCGGGGCCGCAAGGGGGGTCAGTGGCGGGAAAAAACGGCAGGGGTCAGCGGCGGGAAAAGCGGCGGCACGGGGTCAGGGGCTGCTGGCACACAGGGGTGCAGGAGAAGGCTGGCAGGCTGAGGAGGCGGCTGGCTGGCAGGCTGAGGAGGCGCTGTAGCGGCGGAGAAGTGACCTACCCGTGGGTCAAGGGTCGCTGTCTCCATCGCGCAGCAGCCTCCCTTTAACTGGGGTCAGCTGGGAGGCGGGAGGGCAGGCTGCCAATGGGCATGGGGGGCGGGGCCGCAGGGGGGTCAGTGGCGGGAAAAACAGCGGGGGTGAGCGGTGGGAAAAGCGGTGGTGCGGGGTCAGGGGCTGCTGGCACACGGGGGTGCAGGAGAAGGCTATCAGGCTGAGGAGGCGGCTGGCTGGCAGGCTGAGGAGGAGCTGTAGCGGCGGGGAAGCGACCTACCCGAGGGTCAAGGGTCGCTGTCTCCGTCGCGCAGCAGCCTCCCTTTAACTGGGGTCAGCTGGGAGGCGGGAGGGCAGGCTGCCAATGGGCACGGGGGCGGGGCCGCAAGGGGGGTCAGTGCCGGGAAAAAACGGCAGGGGTCAGCGACGGGAAAAGCGGCGGCACGGGGTCAGGGGCTGCTGGCACACAGGGGTGCAGGAGAAGGCTGGCAGGCTGAGGAGGCGGCTGGCTGGCAGGCTGAGAAGGCGCTGTAGCGGCGGAGAAGTGACCTACCCGTGGGTCAAGGGTCGCTGTCTCCATCGCGCAGCAGCCTCCCTTTAACTGGGGTCAGCTGGGAGGCAGGAGGGCAGGCTGCCAATGGGCACGGGGGGCGGGGCCGCAGGGGGGTCAGTGGTGGGAAAAACAGCGGGGGTGAGCGGTGGGAAAAGCGGTGGCGCGGTGTCAGGGGCTGCTGGCACACGGGGGGTGCAGGAGCAGGCTGGCAGGCTGAGGAGGCGGCTGGCTGGCAGGCTGAGGAGGCGCTGTAGCGGCAGGGAAGCGACCTACCCGAGAGTCAAGGGTCACCAAAAAAGGTAAAACTTCTCCTTCTCTCCCCTGTCCTCTTTCAAAAAGTTTGAGAGGTCAAAAAGTCAAAGCAGACCTTGCTCTGGGAGCCCTGCCAGGCCTCTAAATATAGAATTGACATTTAACCCTTCCCAGCTGTCCTATTCTGGATTCAAGGGTTTCCATGCAGCTGTCCCAATTCAAAGTCACCCTAGAGACAGAGCTGGAAAGCACTCATCCCTCTGTTTGTCAGTGTAGAGTTTAAGAGAATAACTTCTGCTGGTTTTTTATACATATTTTCAATTATAAGCAGTGTGCAGTATACTTGTCTAACATTATAGAGGTCAGCTATTTGTTTTATACCAAAATGTATGCATTTAGTGAAGCCTAAGGCACTTTAAAAGCTGCTTTGAATTTCAGAATTTGTTTTTAAATTAGTGAATTTTGCCCAATTTTGACTTTGATATTTGGGGCACTTAAAAATGAATATCCTATCATTCTTTTGCATAATAGGAATCCTCAGAATGTTTTCTAGATAGCCCAGTAGTGAGAAATCCGAAATACATCATATATACCCTTATAAAAATGAGTTTATTGCACCTGCGCAGAGTGATATTTCATATGCAAATTTCCTCATTATGCGGTACAACACAACTTAAATTCAATTTTGATGCTAGGAGGTCACACTATGAGATTAAGCTTTATAGATATTAAAAAACAAAATTAAAAGCACTTTTTTTTAAATAATTTTATTCATAATTAATTTTAAAAAAATTACAACCAATCATTTTGATAATTCCACATAGGAAAAGCAAGCTTCATTCCTTGCCTATCATATTTAGACGCATTCATTCATAAGCCTAAGCACAGAAGACTAACTTGAAACATGAAAAGTTTTGTGCCACTTTTTTAAAAAGGACAATCATTATTTAATATCAAAACCAAGAATGTGCTTATGTAAAAAGGCCTTAAGAAACAAAATCCCTACTTTAAATGTTTTCCTGTTATCCAAAATAATTAACCTCATTTTTGTAACTTTTTAAAACAGCAGTCTGAAATGCAGGATTTTACCCCATGTTTAACTGACAAAATCCTAGCTGAGTCAACATTCCTGTCTCTCCGTGGCCTACAATCAAAATAACAGCTGCTGCTCAGGGGCAGTTAAAACACAGCTGTTTTTAGTGTTGGAATGTAAGCATGGTGGCAGTCTATTCAAACTGAGGCATTTCAATGCATGTTCTATAATATGTGTTTTTAGTTCAGCAACATCCAACTTACTCAGATGATGTGTTTGCCTGTTTATATCTAACACAATGTATCTAAGGAAAATGTTGTAACATTTTATAATTGTTTATTTATTGCAAAACACACACTTTCGTTTTTGAGGCCTATTTTATTCCTATTCAATGTGAATCCTAATGTTATCTTTTTAGCATTGTGGCCGTTTGTACATGTGCATAATTGCTTACTCTATCAATTTAATAGTAACATGCAGTTAGTTAGAATATCATATGGTTCATTTCTGGATTTTTATTATTTTAATTTAATACTAGCAGCCCGTCCCGACGTTGTCCGGGTATGAAATAGAATGTGTGTATTTGGCAAGGGCAATTTATTTTAAAATCTCACAGTAGACAACATTTTTTGTTTCATTAGAATCGGGACGGAGAAGGCCCAGCTGCAGCCCTGGTTGATGTTAGCAGGCGCGTGTAATTGGTGTAGTGATCCGCCGCCTGACCCCGGCTACAGCCCTGGTTGATGTTAGCAGGCGCGTGTAATGTCGTTGAATGAGATAGTTATCAGCCGCGGGTAAATCCGTTTAATGAGAGCGTTGAGTGACAGCTAGTAGGAGAGGCTGCAGTAATTGTCCCCGCAGACACGCTCATTTGCGTGTTCCCCCGCTTGAGGCCCAGATGCAGGCCTGTTTGATGTTAGCAGGCGCGTGTTCCTCTGCTTGAGGCCCAGCGGCAGCCCTGGTTGAAGTTATCAGGCGCGTGTAATTAGTGTACTGACCCGCCGCCTGAGCCCGGGTAGAGTCTGTTTGATGGTAGCAGGCGCTGGTAATTTCGTTGAATCAGAGAGTTCAGCGACAGCGCGCAGGAGAGGCTGCAGTAGCGCTACTTACCACACCTCCAGCTGAACCCGTTTGTCACGCCCCCAGCACACGGCCACAGCAGACGATCTTCTGATTAATGTACGACCCACATGGCATGAAGGGCGGAACGTAGCACACGCCCCCAGCGTTTCTCACGCCCCCAGCGTGCCCCTTGATGCAGCGCAATTGCGTTCACATGGCATGAAAAAGCTGGACACATGCCGCCAGCGTTTCTCACGCCCTCAGCGTGCCCCTTGATGCTGCGCAGCAACCTAATTGGCGCTTGTATGAACGACTCACATGGCATGAAGGGCGGACACACGCCCCCAGCATTTGTCACGCCCCCAGCGTTTGTCACGCCCCCAGCACACGCCCACAGCCCACGATATGATGGTCGTACCACACGCCCCCAGCGTTAGTCACACCCCCAGCCCACGTCCACAGCACAACGCAGACACGCCCACAAGGGACTACTTTGCTGGCACGGTTCTTTTACCTTTTAAATGTATATGGTGGCCGTCTGCATAGCCTATGTCCTTCTGCTGCAACTGCCTTTTCCAACGCTGTATTGGGTGTTGTGATTGGTGCAGTGGTTATTGAGATTACCCGCCTCAAAGGTTTGGGCTCTCTCTTTATAATATTAGTATGGATTAATTAAATGACATTTTGCAAAGCAGACTGATGACAGCAAGAAAACACAAACAAACACTTTGAGCTCATTCCAGACATATACAGAAGGGGTCATGCACTCAGAACACATGAAACAGCGCGTTTAAGGCTAGCCATTTTTACACAAAAGAGCGCAATCGCTATTTACTCACAGAATTATCACTAATGGGAAAACCACAAACTACATAGACATTTAAACACGCGATTAACCCACCGATCAACACTTAGGACAGAAACAAAGGACAGCCCACAAACTGTGCTTAAACCAAACCATTTGTAAATACTAGTTGTAAGTCATATTTACAAGAAGAGCTTCTCAATAGTATTCCAAAAGACTGCAAAAAAACAGCCCAACAGGCTGTTTCATTTCCAAGTAGCCAAAATACACTCAATTCACTAGCTTTGGCTGGCAGAACACCAAACAATTGCTCTGCATAGCTCCATTTATAAAAGTGCGCAGAAAAGGATCCTTGTTTGTAATATTGTCATATTTTAATTCCATTGGGGTACAGAGTCACCAAGGAAGAAATATGTTTTTATACCTAAACCTATGTAGGTATTCCCTCTAGGGGAGCCAGCTAATTCACTTCACATCTCACTATGGTACCTCCAAAAAGCAACACATTCTTCGATGTGTGCTTGAAACAGGCATGCCAAAAATATTGCAGAATATGCAAATATTATAACCAAAGTAGCGCTTAAGGTACTCTTCGTACGTTGAGCCGTTCAAACAAATTCAAACAGAGAAAAATCTCCTCATTACCTGCCTACATAAAACACATCCAGTTTCCCTTTTTTAGTAGATCTGCTAAGAGATGGATACCCTCCATCTTGAAGTGCTTGTAAACCATGAAGTGGTTGCATTCCCTCCAGTTTAACACTAATCTGTGACCACCACCCTCCTTCTGCACCAAGAAAACGTTGTTGCAAAAACCACGAGCCCCGTTGTCGCAATAGGCAATCCTGTGCTTCCGCAGCAAATCTTCTATCTCTGAAGGACTTAAAACCATACAAATTTATGTCGGACTGCTTCACGAAGTTAAAATATCGGTATTGATGGATAGAGGGAAGTTTCAAGAAGAAAAAAGTAAAAGGAAAAAGTGTCACCACAGTGGCGAGCATGGGTGAGGTGGCCATGCATGTGAAGTGATTTAAGCAAACCTTAATGGGTGAAGGAGAATCAACAGTCACTAGAGAGATGGGGAACTTAGGAGGTTCAGGGGAAGGGCGCTATTCAACAAATGAGTCACCAGATGAAAGGAGAGGAGTCAGAGGGTATCTACCCGGTTAACATACTGGACTCTATAGACGTTCTCTACCGGGCTCGGGCCTAAGTGCCCCTCTTTCCCCTATGCGTTACCTTCAAACTTTAACGGAGGATTCATCTCCAGCCCGCAGGGCTGCGTCTCGGGCACTTCTGGAGGCCAAGAATTCCCTGAACTGCCAGCGGCTAGAGCGCGGCAGCACTGTGAGCCATACACTTCAGGTGGTTCCAGGGTCTTCCTGCGCTCACCTCCCCACTCTGCTTCCCGCACTCACTCACTTTTGGTCTACGGCAAGGCTCGCAGGACACGCCACAGCAAGTAGGCAGACACAGCTGGGTCACGTGACAGCAGGAGCACAACACTCACCAGCTTAGAGTCGTTCCGCCTTATGTTGGAGGTCAACTGACCAGACGTTGCCTGACCCTCACATTGGCGGAGGCCATTTTAGGAAGATAAATAACTAATGTATGGCACTTGGAATAAATACTGAAGGAAAGTACAAAAATCCTTTATTTAATTACATACTGAAGGTTGGCAATTTCCCAGGTAATCTTATTTTCCCATAATAATTTCTGAAATTTATATTTTGCAGCAACATAGTATTTATTAGTAAAGATATGCTCTTTTGTGTGCCCCGAAAAGCCAGGGTCCGTGCGTGTGCCATCTGTTTCCAATTAGCGCTGGCGTGATAATTGGAAACAGATGGCGCTGCTGCTCTCTCCCGAGCACCCTAGGCCATGCACCCGCCTTAGGCCAATTGCATGCTGTCTTTCTTAGGAAGACGCATGCAAAGCCCAATAGCAAGTGATTTAAAAAAAGCACACGCACAAGTGTGTGTTTGGATTTTAAAACCCCTTACTAAATGCCTCGCAGAGCAGCGCATGCGCGCTGGCTCAGTCGAGAACTAAAAACGACAAGGAACCCCATAAGGGGCAAGTGCAGAAATCAAAGAAGAAAAAAGACAAGGTACAACATCCATCCCCCTAACAAAAAAAAACGATAGAGGCAAAAGTCAACAGTCACCGCACTGCCAAGCCCTGATGGGAGAGCCACTGGCCTTATCTAACAACCCTGAACGCTTCCAACAGCCAAGTGGTGAGGCGGTTAACTCCGCAGCTCTAAGGTCAACAGAAACAATGTGCAAAGATACTAATAAGGCCAAACCAGGATACACTGCTCAGAGAGCCCAGAGAGCCTAAACGGCCTCTTCCACCAACTAACGATTGCCCTAGCTGGAGGTTCACAGATAAAGAGGTCCAGGATGGTGTGCAAGACTCAAAACAAGTACCCCTCCCCCCCTCACCCCCCTCCCAAGTTGATAACACCCAAGGCAAAACCCAGGGAATACTATGGAAGGAACATCTAGTAATCAAGTGAAAACACAGTCCAAAGAAGTAACCAGCTTCGTACATGAATCTGCACCAATGGCCACAGCAACTCTGCATCTGCCAGCAACATAAACATCAAGAACCACGCAGCAAGAAATACAGGCTTTGGTTTTCGACCCCCTATACACTTCTTAGGGCCATCAGGATACGTTACATTGAGGTAATATTATAAGATTAATTAAGGCAATCCCAAATCTTGCCGGTATAAGTTCAAAGGACCTGCTCTCCATAGAGTTCATACGTACTGCTAATGCTCCAAGACGATAGGCTACAAAGGCAATGTAGAATTCAAGTAAAATTGCAGAGATAATCCTAGCAGAACTGGACACATTCCAAGACTGGGGTATTAACATCCCCCCCTTCCAAAAACCAGCCTATCCATCTCCATTATTACAAAGCATCCTAAGCCCTGGACCAAAAATACATCATGCACACTCAAACTCCGTAATTAGAGAAGCTCAGGGTAGATCGCGAAAACAGAGTGCTAGCAGTCAGCCTGACCCACAAGAAATATTTCGGACGGCATCAGCCTCCAGAAGCCAAGGATTCAACAGGGAAGTATTATCCCATACTATAATTGTGAGAAGTTAGCCTGGCATATGATGTCCACTATTCCAGTGGGCACCTTGCACCAGTCTAAACCACCCTTATTGATGGTGGTTGTAAAGTCAACCTTATAGACAAGCTATCCTAGTGGTAGCATGGACCAGCAGTCTTAAGCTAAACTCCAAAGAGCATGTGAATCTGTTTGTTTTACCAATTATAATCCCTTGAATACCAAATGAAAGGACACCACCCAAAGTATATATCAAATATATATGTATTTATTTCCAACACAACCTTTCTACACTCTTTATGAGGTCAGAGATCGAAGTTCAGCACAAGTTACTCAATTAGCATACTATAAGTTGCACAAATACAGTCATGCCCTAGGGGCCTCACATACCATATACTAAGTAAGTGGTGTAAGGACCACTTCAGAAATAGTGAATAGGCCTAGGGCCTAGGAAATAGCTGGGGCTACACTAGACAACCGAAGGTTAGGAAGTAGGAGACCCACGGGAGACGCGTGCAGTGTCTGAACACAGTCGCGAGTTACCATTGACTTACAATGAGAACGTAAAGGTTGCAAAGTTAAGGATTTAGGGCAGTTCCGGATGGACTACAACAAAACCACTTTGAAGTAGGACACTTCGAGAGTCAAGACCCACAGGAGCATGGGAGCACCGGAGTACTCGTGTTACCTCACCCAGGGAAGCAGGGTGCATAGATGCCTTTTGATGTCGGGTTTCGTCGATCGCTTCAATGGAGATCTGCAAAGAAGTGCTGCAGGCGACCAGATGAAAAGTGTCCGGGTGGATCCAAGGGTGGATAGAGGAACTGAAGAACCTGAAAGCAGAGGGGACAGAGTCTGGGTCACTAGCCAGTGACCAGGAAGGAACCAGGCGATGTCGAGTTGATTTCAGGTGAAGAGGTGAAGCTTGTCTCTGCAACCACGAGGACCAGAAGGTGTTGACGACAACTGGGAGCTGGATTCGAGCTGTCCCACAAAGGATCTAGTTGACTGCTGCGTTGGTATCCGAATTGGACCCAACAAGCCTTGGCAACCGCAACCCACGCAGGAATTAAAGATTGCCCTCGAGTCAGACCTGCAAGGTCAAGGGAGCTTCTCCTTTGGAGGGAAGCTGGAGCAAGCATGGAGCAACCAGGCCAGTGGTTTAAATTGAAAAAGGAGTCTTCAGAGAGCTAACTAGCCAGTGGGCTAGCAACTGGGAAGACGCATCGAGCTGAAATGCAGGAGCAGGCCCCACGCCGCACTCGTGAAGTGTGGAGGGCTTAGCTTTGGTGCAAATGGCGCTCGGATCTGGGGCTTCTCATACCCCAATGCACAACTGCGAGTTACCTCAGGAGTTGATGCAGTCAGCAAAGTGCAGGAAGTACAGTGTGTCCAGGCCCACGTCTCTCGTGTCCGCCACGGGTCTCAGCTTTGCTGTAGAGGTGGATCGGAGTCAGAGAAGTCTGGAAGTTTCGTTTCTGTGTCACTGAGTCTTCGGGTTCCGGCAGGAGCATCAACAAAGCAAACCGGCAAGTTACTGGTGGTGCCTGCTTGCACAGGGTGGTCACTCCTTGACCACAAGGGAGATGTCTTCAGTGTTCTAGTCGAAATAGAACATCGAAGGTCCAAGAGTTTCTTATCAGAGTTTTGTTCCAGGATAATCTAAAGTCCTTGGGACACAGCTCCTATCTTTATACTGATTTTAGGGGCTGGATTACCTGCTAGGTCCGATCTATGGGTGGACCTGGGAAGGGGGTGGTTACACCCCTTTCCCTTTGTCCAGTTTCCTGCCAGAGCGGGGCTGGAGTGCCCCAGCAACTGGTTTGAACCGGGCTCTGCATGGAGCACCTTGTGTGCCCCAGGCAGTGTCTGGAAAAGCATCTTTCCATTCAACCCACCCTGCCCCAATACACTAAAGGCTGTCTGGGTATTGTCCAGGCCTCCCTTGCTGGAGTTTCGTCCAGCTGCAGTAGGTCAGACTCATGGCTGTGGCAGCAGCATCCATTTTGTGATGCTGAGGCTCTGTTTAACTTTAACCGGGTAAAGCAGTAACTACATGTCTTCTCCCTCTAGAAGGGTGGAATGCTACCCCCGCCGCCAGGACTGGCGGGGGGGTAGTATTCCAAAGTGTTTGACAACTTACACGACATGTTTTGATAAAGCCAAACCAAAGTTAGCATTAAACGCAAGGATTATAATGCACTTAAGAGTATATGGTATGGCTATATCATAGAACAGCTATAAGGAGATGGTTCCAAAAGCTGCAGAGGGGCTCAGCTCATGCTAGGGCACCCTCTCACATAAAACAAAGCACTCTGCCACCAGGATTGTTAAGACCTGCCATAGGAGGGACTTATAGGTTACTATGTATCTATCTATAAGGTAGATATAGATATACTATATCTAAGTAAGGGGTGATTACCCCACCTTACCCAAGCTGAGTGTCAGTTTATATGGCCAGCCAGGGGTGGTATAATACATGCTGCAGCCCCTGGTAGACCTTGGATACACCTATGACCTGGGTATCTATGGTACACTATATAGGGGCTCACAAAGGTGACCCAATACCCAATCTGGTATGTACCTAAAGTACATGGTATCAATTTAGAGAGAGAACAGCTGGGCTGTGGGTCTGATTAGCAGGCCCACAGCCACACTAACGTCGAAAAACCAGAGAATCACAGCAAAAAGTGGGGGTGACCATAGGAAGCAGACCCTACTCTCATACAAAAATCACATGCTAAGTGGGAGACTAACGCTACTCACAGGATGAAGGCCATAGCAAGGCAAAGGGGACCCCATTTAGACTATGCTCATGGAACATCACTGGTTTAGCAACAAAAATAGAGGACCCGGATTTCCTGAGTTACATTAGAACTTTCAATATAATCATGCTGCAAGAAACCTGGCACACTGATCCTAAGCACATTCAGGGCTTCATATGTTTCGCCACACCAGCTACAAGGGGCGGCAGATTCGGACAGCAGTCTGGGGGGCTTGCCGCCTATGTCATACCTTCAGCAACTCTCATGGGCTTGACCTCAGCAGCAATAATAGCAGTTAAAATTACCATCTTCCTCCAGGGCAAAGAAATGGAGGTGGGCCTAATCAACTCATATATCCATTGCAAACGCAAAGAGAAAGACTAAAAAAAAAATTCACCAACCGAGTGGCAAAGTATGCAACAGAGATGAAAACATTTACGTCTATCCTGGCAGGGGACCTAAACCAATATCTCTTTGGCTCATCAGAAGGAGAGGGGGTAACTATCCAAACTGGAATCCACAACATCCCCATCCAATGCGCCCCACTGCATGGAAGGAAGAAATGCTTCAAAAGCTGCCTTCTAAATGATCTAGAACACCTAAACCTCTGAGCTCTTAACAGCAGATTCCCTGATGACTCCCCTCCAGTCGACTCATTCTATTCTGCAACAACAAGTTACATTCTGGAAAACCGTGAGTGAGATTACCCACCCTCATCATGAGGGCATCACGTCAGACACCTCGGAAGCAATCTTGGTGGAATTTCTTCCTATTCACTTTAACAACCAAAAAGGAGGCGTCGGAGCACAAATTCCTAAAAGCTGGCCACCAGAAGAACAAGCTGGAGACTGCAACACAAGACGAGGGTGCAGAAGTTGCCAGCCACTGAAGACATAACATCATGCGAAGCTAGCAACCCCCTGTCACTTTTAATAGAAAAGCAGATCGCCTAAGGGAGGAAAGAAGGGGCTCCGGGACCGAACAGTATTCCACCTGCACTGTTCAAAACAAAGACAGAGGACTGGGCTGACATCCTGCAACCTCTTTTTCTGTAAGTCAGGCTGTTAAACAGAATACCCAAATCTTGGAAGGGCTCGACATTTGTGCCAATTCACAAAAAATGAGACACAGTGAGCATAGTAACTACTGTTTAATTGCCCTGATAGATAATGAAGCAAAATAATGTGCAGGCATCATATTAGAGGAGCTCACATCCTGGACAGAGGCAAACCAGATAATACCGTTGAACCAGGCTGGCTTCCGCAAAATGGCCGGCGCATCAACAAATATTCTCACAATCTCTTTACTGATTGACGCAGCAAAAACCTCTAACCTATCCTTACATCTACGTTATATCAACTTTAGTGCTGCTTTCGACAACGTGGAGTGGGCAGGCTGTGGGGGAAATTGGCCCTCTAGGGCATCCCACAGCCTATCTTAAACATTTTGTCACTTCTTCATACAGACACCTGAGTGCAGGTGAAACTAGGCGCCGGCACCCACCTCTCCTCAAAAGTCCCCACAACAAAAGGACTGAAACAGGGTTGTGTGCTCACGCCCACCCGGTTCAATCTATTCATGGCCGACCTCCAAAAGGCACTCGAAACCTGCAATTCCCCCTCACCCAAGCTAGGTGGCAAAACATTGACCAATCTTATGTATGCAGATGACGTAGTTCTGCTTAGTCATACTTACGTTGGTCTTCAACATCTATTATCGGAAGCCCACCCTGTTCAATCTATTCAGGGCCGACCTCCAAAAGGCACTCAAAGTCTGCAATTCCCACTCACCCAAGCTAGGTGGCAAAACATTGACCAATCTTATGTATGCAGACAACGTAGTTCTGCTTAGTCATACTTACGTTGGTCTTCAACATCTATTATCGGAAATGCCGAATTACGCCATAGAAAACAACTTAAAAATAAATCTGAGTAAGACTCGGTCAATGACAATGAACAAAAAAAACTGCAGAGGAACTGGTTTATGGGTGGCACTAAACTTGAACCAGCTCACAAGTACAAGCCCCTAGGAGTTATAATCGACAAGGACGGGTAATTTAAGTGCCAGAAAGAGGAAATAAGAAGGAAAGGGAAGTTAATATCTTTATCAATGAAAAACCTTGCAAATAAATTGATGGAGCCGACACTGAGCCCGCTTCTGAAGGTTGTCCAGGCTAAACTACTCCCCTTAATTACCTATGGCAGTGAGGCAATGCCAGGCAGAGATGCCAAGGTTCTGGACAGCACACTGGTCAAAGCATATAGGACCATGTTCTGCCTCCCACATTATACTTCACAGGCTCAAAGAAGGCTGGAGTTCGGTCTTTTACAGCAAGGCCAGATCTTACATCATCTGCTGGCATGAGATCAGAAGCGCCACTACAAACACGTTAAATCATCTGCTATGGCAGGACATCCAGCATAGAGAATCCTCCTAAGTGAGAAGCTACCTTCAGCTAGCCCTGGAAACCACCAGGCTCAAAGAACTCTGGGGCATACAACTCGGCCATCTAACCATGAAAAAACTGGTCTGGAAAGGCATAAAACAACTTGTGTCAGGCTCCTCCGTTCCGAATCCTCAGGGTTGTATCGATGCTCTATAGGGGCCAACCTCTGGATAACCCCAAGTCTGGCATATGTAACCCACAGACTATTGGGGTAATCGAGCGGGGGAAGGAAAGGGTAGGGGCTGCGGGGAGGGAGATTGGTAGAAAACACAAAAGACACAAAATAAGTACAGGGTCTAACTTCAATCCTTCAGAAGCAGTTGTGTGTAATAACCCCCCCTCTTATTTCCCCATTTCTCTCCCCTCACCTGTAAAAGAAAGAAGGTGTGACCTATCAGGTAGAAGAGAGCAGAGGGTTGTGGCAGGTTCACTGCAAAGCAACTAGAATCTCTTAATCAGGGAACAAGAAAACACACAGATGTAACATACAGATATGTACCCCAGGGGTCTAGTTATACAAGCATAATACATAAGCCCAGTACCCCCCTGTTTCACCTACCAACTATGTGCTCGAGGTGGGAAAATAATGCCTTGCCTATAAGGGGCATCACCCTCTCTGTAGGCACTCTCCTATAACAGGTAAAAATAAGAGAACGTAAGAATGTTAGCCTCTTGACTATCTGGGCAATAACGTCTTGTCCAATAGATCAGAAGAGGTATATGCCAGCGACTGCTATGTCCGCAGTATCACTAGCATATTAAACAGCAAATCCAAGATTGTATAGGAATGGTTTCTTTAGATATCCCAGCTGATTTGTCTTTCCCTAGAAATCAACAGTACAGGATAAAGTATTAAGGAATGTTTCTTTTAATCAGAGCTTGACTTTCCAAGTTATGTTTCACCACCCGAATCTGGTGTTTGTAGAGCCCAAAATGACACCAGATTCATATAACTCCTCTGCAAGAAAACCAGGCAATTGGTCTCCACCAACAGAGGAGTCTGAGGCACGGGGTATTGGCACAAGGATTCCTCTGCAAGAGACCTAACGACCTGTCTCCGCCAACAGAGGAATCAATCACAAAACGAAAACCGGAGAATTTAGACTCCACTGCAGTATAATCGGGGTTTCCGATTACTGCCAACAACGAAGATCAACGATGTAGTTAGGAGCGCAACTTGCCTCCAAAAGAATACAGGAAATATCTGTAGTGCGAAGCGCACTCTTACTGCCCCTTTACCGGTGGCAATCCAAACGGTCCACTTCAGATGAGTCCCTCTGAATTATCGTCCAGGAGCGTTCTAACCGCGGTCCTCTACTTCCGCGTATGACGTCACGCGAATCACTTCTCGCGTGATTCGCATGGCATGTAGGGATTTGTAGTTCAGTATATCTTTGTCGCGAATCCGGCCACACAATCACGGCAGTCAGTGACTACCGGCGGCGGAACCTGACAGTACATTCCCGTTCCCAGAATCACTGACTGCCAGATGGTTTGCAAAGATACAGTCTATGGAACCAGGCCACCAATCTAGGTGCGTGAACTGCCCCAGCCGGTTCCCAGGAATCCCCCTCAGGACTGTAACCCTACCAAGACACAAAGTACCACAACTTACCCCTCACCCTCTTAGAGTCCAGAATACCCTTAACCTCGTACTCCTTTTCCTGCTGCACCTATAGAGGATTTGGGGGTTTCCTCACAGGTTTCTGGGAAGGTTTCAAAAGGGAAACGTGAAAAACCGGATGTATCCGGAAGTGGGAAGGCAATCTCAATCTGACAGCTACAGGATTTATATGCTTCTCCAATCGGTAAGGACCAATGAATTTAGGATTAAAAACACTGTATCTCTTAAACCTGATATGTCTGGTGGATAACCACACCCAGTCCCCAGCTTGTACCTTTCCTTAGCCACCCGTAGATTGTGCCTAGCCTCTAGCAAGGTTTTACGCATGCTTACCAGCCTATCCTGCAAGTCAGGGAGTTGAGTAGTAGAGCCAGGGAGGACTAACGGAGTGAAGTGTGGATGGAACCCATATGTACAGTTGAACGGGGTATATTTGGTAGATGTATGGAACGCATTGTTATAGGCGATCTCGGCTGCCCATAATCCATCCACCCAAGCATCAGTAGGGGTGTCAACATAGCATCTAAGGTATTGCTTAAGGGTTTGATTCAGCCTCTCAGTTTGGCCGTCTGTTTGGGGATGGAAACTAGTGGATAGAGCAGAGTTTATATGTAACCTAGAACACCATTCCTTTTAAAAACGTGGAGTGAATTGGGCCCCCCTATCTGACACTATGATTTGTGGAAAACCATGGAGTCGAACAATGTGTGTGAGAAGCAAATGTGCCAGTTGACCAGCAGTAGGTGCTTGTGAGCAGGCTATAAAATGACCCATTTGGGACAAGTAATCTACAACCACGATAATAGCCGTCTTTCCCTGATCCCTGGGTAACCCCACTATAAAGTCCACTGAGATTCTTTCCCATGGCGTTTCAGAAGTGGGCATGATTTGGAGCAAACCCTGTTCTGGTCTATGATCCGTCTTCATTTGGGCGCAGGTATGGCAATCTCCTACCCATGTATGGATGTCTGGGCGAACCATGGGCCACCAAAAGTGGCGTAACACTTTCTCCAAGGTTTTTACTCCTCCCATGTGGCCTGCACTCGGAAGGTCATGACATCATTTGAACACAGTTTTTCGTAGGCTGGCAGTTGGTACAAGCACTTGGAGGCCCTTCATGATAATGCCTTGACGCACCCTCCATTTGGGGTAAAATTTGAGCCATTTCTTCCACTCGTGCGTTTGCTGTCCCTTTCGGGTTTTCTCCAAGAAGTCGTCGGTGTGCATCACGCAAAGCACTCTGCTAGGTTCAATGATAGCTTTGTCTGACGTCTTATTCGCATGAAGAGTGTTATTTTGTCTTGTAAGTGCATCAGCCTTCTTGTTGTTGTTGCCTGGTCGAAAGGTCACCACAAAATGGAACTCGGCAAAAAAGAGCATCCAACGAAGCTGTCGGGGAGTGAGATTTCGTGCTGCTCGCATAAATTGCAGGTTGCGGTGATCAGTGTACACCGTGACTAGATGTGATGCCCCCATCAGCCAATTTCTCCACTCCATGAAAGGATCTCTTATCGCAAGGAGCTCCTTTTCCGCTATGGTGTAATTCTGCTCCGCAGAGTTTAGTTTCCTGGACATAAAGGCGATGGGATGGAGATATCTTGTGGTCTCATGTCTCTGTGATAACACCTCACCTACTGCTACTTCTGAAGCATCTTCTCCCACTACAAAAGGCAACTCGGGGTTAGCATGGGTGAACACTGGAGCAGTGGAGAAGGCTTCCTTTAGTTGATCAAACGCCTCCTGTGTTTCGTTGGTCCAAAGAAACGGGGTCTTTTTTCTTGTCAGTTTGGTTAGGGGGCCTACCATGTTGGAAAATTGCCTGATAAACTGTCTATAGAAGTTCGCAAAACCCAACAGGCTTTGTATGTCTTTGATGTTACAGGGACGTGGCCAGTCTGCTATGGCTTTGACCTTCCTTTCTGACATGATTTGACCTGAGGGTGTGAGCATAACCCCCAGGAATTCCACAGTAGTAACATGAAACTCACATTTCGTGAGTTTACAAAATAAACGATTTTTTTGCAATGCTTGCAGCACTTGACATACATGAGTGATGTGTTCGGCTTCCGTTGCGGAATATATAAGAATGTCGTCAATATAAACAACAACAGAAATATCCAGATATTCACGCAACACCTCGTTGAGGAAGAATTGAAACGCCGCTGGGGCATTACAGAGCCCAAAGGGCATCACCAGGTATTCGAACAGCTCATACCGCGTCTTGAAGGCAGTCTTCCATTCGTCCCCTATGCGCATCCGTACCAGGTGGTATGCCCCTCTCATATCTAGTTTTTTATGAATTCCAGCCCCTTTTACTTGCTCTAATAGAACGGAGATCAATGGAAGTGGGTACTGTTTTTTTACTGTAATGGCGTTCAATGCCCTGTAGTCAATGCAACACCTCAATTCCCCGTTAGCCTTCGGGATAAAAAAAGGGGAGAGGCTGCTGGTGACCAGGATGGACGAATGAACCCCAACTCCAAAAGCTTGTC
The DNA here is from genome assembly GCF_964261635.1 of Lissotriton helveticus. NCBI lineage: Eukaryota > Metazoa > Chordata > Amphibia > Caudata > Salamandridae > Lissotriton > Lissotriton helveticus. The sequence goes on along the minus strand of NC_136071.1, from coordinate 891,158,155 downwards.
CAGATAGGCCCTTAGTGGGAGATTTTCTGGTTGAGTAAGAGCATAAATCCACCCACAAGGCACCACGGCTCCTGGGACCAAATCAATGCGGCAGTCAAAATCCCAGTGTGGGGGAAGTTCTTTTGCTTTGGTATCACTAAACACCTCCATGAATGTTTGGTAGCAATCGGGCAAAACTACGTCCTTCTCCGCCGCCGTGGCTATATGATGCCAAGTGGCTAGAACCACTGAGGGCCGGGTTGGTAACATATTACAATGATCCTGACAGAACTCTGAACGTAGTTGCAGGGTCTTGTTAGCCCAATTTATGTTAGCCTCGTGTTTCTTTAGCCAAGGAAGACCTAGGATCACACCGTAATGTGGGGCTTGAATGATGTTAAACGACACCCATTCTCTGTGATAATCTTCATATGTAATGTCGTATTCAGGGGTGTGGTATTTGATGGGTCCTGATTCTAGCTGCTTACCATCCACTGCGTAGACTTGTTACGGGTTGTCTTTCCGGATTAGCAACACCCCAGCCTCTTGGCTTCTTCCTGGTCCATAAAACATCCCATTGCTCCAGAATCTATCATGGCCCTAATAGGTTTTGTTTCCTGGATTATCCCAATGGTCATCGGGATAAAAAAATATTCTGTATCACAAAAAAACAGAAAAATCCACTGACGGGATGGTACTTCCGCCTGATACATTCCTTTTAGATGTACTCAAGCGCTGCAGTTTTCCGCCCCATTCTCTGATGCCACTGTAGCCAGCTGCCCAGATCAGGATCAACCGTATTTGGGCTTAACAGGACACTCCCGGAGGAAATGCCCCTTCTTCCCACAGTACAAACACAAGCCCTGCTTGCGCCGATGATCTCTCTCACTAAGTGTTAACAAGGCTCTCACTGTGCCTATTTCCATAGGTCAGGTTTTACAATGGTCTTCTCATGGGTACTAGCACGATCGTACAAAGGAGTGTACTTTTCATTTCTTTTGTGTTCCCCTTTCCTCTCTTTAAGTCGGTGATCCAATCGTAGCGTTAGATAGATGAGGGCTGCACAGGTGCTTGGATGAGGTTCTATTTGGGCTAGGACATCTTTTAACTCCTCGGTAAGGCCTTGATAAAAGATGACTGATTGTTTAGCCTCTGGCCAATCGGTTTCTGCTACCAACCTACGGAAGTTGTTTAAATAACTAACTAAATCCATAGACCCTTGTTTGAGCTCAAGCAGGTCTTTGTCCGCTGAGAAGCTTTCAGCCCGACGATCAAATGTTTTCTCGAACTCATTCCTAAACTCATCCCAGTCGTAAAGCAGGGGGTCATCTCTCCCGACTATGGGGACCGCCCACTGCGCTGCCTCACTGCCTAAATAAGAAATCAAGAAAGCCACCCGTGCCTGGTTAGTGAGAAACATCTTGGGCTTGCAGGTAAAGTGTAGCAGTACCTGTGTCATGAACACTTGGACCTTTTTAATATCCCTGTGGTATCTCTCGGGAGGAGCTAATGGGACCTGCAACGGTATTTCTACCACCAATGATGTTAGGTGTGGGTTACCACCGGCATAAAAAGGATTACTCTGCAGTTGATCTACTCGGGTTTGTAATACAGCGCTTTCTTGTATTGAGGCTGCTAGTTCTGTCTGGATCAGAGCTAATGCCGCCATTACATCATCCAATGTGGCCGTCCTAATATCAACCCAACCGGGAGGAAAAGAATTCGTGGGCCGATAATTCTGTCAGGCTCTTCCGTTCCCAATCCTCAGGGTTGTATCGATGCTCTATAGGGGCCCACCTCTGGATAACCCCAAGTCTAGCATATGTAACCCACAGACTATTGGGGTAATCGAGCGGGGGAAGGAAAGGGTAGGAACTGCGGGGAGGGAGATCTGTAGAAAACACAAAAGACACGAAATAAGTACAGGGTCTAACTTCAATCCTTCAGAAGCAGTTGTGTGTAATAAACACCCCCTCTTAATTCCCCATTTCTCTCCCCTCACCTGTAAAAGAAAGAAGGGGTGGCCTATCAGGTAGAAGAGAGCAGAGGGTTGTGGCTGGTTCCCTTCAAAGCAACTAGCATCCCTTAATCAGGGAACAAGAGAACACACAGATGTAACATACAGATATATACCCCTGGGGTCTAGTTATACAAGCATAATACATCAGCCCAGTACACCCCCTGTTTCACCTACCAACTATGTGCTCATGGTGGGAAAATAATGCCTTTCCTATAAGTGGCATCATTCTCTCTGTAGGCTCTCTCCTATAACAGGTAAAAATAAGAGAACGTAAGAATGTTAGCCTCTTGACTATCTGGGCAATAAAGTCTTGTCCAATAGATCAGAAGAGGTATATGCCAGCGACTGCTATGTCCGCAGTATCACTAACATATTAAACAGAAAATCCAAGATTCTATAGGAATGGTTCCTTTAAATACCCCAGCTGATTTGTCTTTCCCTAGATATCAACAGTACAGGATAAAGTATTACGGAATGTTTCTTTTAATCAGAGCTTGACCTTCCAAGTTAGGTTTCACCACCCGAATCTGGTGTTTGTAGAGCCCAAAATGCCACCATATTCATATAACTCCTCTGCAAGAAGACTGGGCAATTGGTCTCCACCAACAGAGGAGTCTGAGGCACGTGATTTTGGCACAAGGATTCCTCTGCAAGAGACTTAACGACCTGTCTCTGCCAACAGAGGAATCAATCACAAATCGAAAACCAGAGAATTTAGACTCCACTGCAGTATAATCGGGGTTTCCGATTACTGCCAACAACGAAGATCAACGATGTAGTTAGGAGCGCACTTGCCTCCTAAAGAATACAGGAAATATTCGTAGTACGAAGCGTACTCTTACCGCCCTTTACCGGTGGCAATCCAAACGGTCAGCTTCAGATGAGTACCTCTGAATTATCGGCCAGGAGCGTTCTAACCGCGGTCCTTTACTTCCGCGTGTGACGTCACGCGAATCACTTCTCGCGTGATTCGCATGGCATGTAGGGATTTGTAGTTCAGTATGTCTTTGTTGCGAATCCGGCCACACAAACCACGGCAGTCAGTGACTACCGGCGGCAGAACCTGACAAATTGATGGAGGACAAGGCAAGCCTCTCAAATAGATCTCATGCCTGGATGACCGTGAACTCTTACAAATCACTTGCCCCACAAGCATTCTTTAATCAGGGATATCCCAAAGCCATAAAAATTAATTTTCTACTGCATAGACTGGGGATCTTTCCATGTGCTCAGCTTCTTCCACCATGGATGAGGGCAACATCACAAGACACTTGTAGGCGGTGTAACACCAAGCAAGGAGATGATTTGTTCATGCAAGGAGCTGCATCAAGAACTGCTACAGTTCCTTAAAGCACTCCTTAAGCAGAAAGGTATCCACACCAGGAGGGAAGCAGTGTTGGCCTGCCTAAACCCGGAGAACACACAACTGAGCTGTAGACTGTAGACTGGTAAATTACCTTATGCTGGCCGAACAAAAAATGCCCAAAATGCCGAAAATGTAATATATCTAACATAAACACGGAGCTCTGGTGTTACCTGACAGCCTTCAGATGGGAAGAGCTTTATTTAGACCACACCAAGGACAGACCACTAGCACTTTAGTGAATAAGCTCGTAACAAGTACAAACAATTGAACAAAATGTCCATACAACACGGGTCTAGGGGCAAGTCCGGCTCGAGCTAAAAATCAATGACCGCACTGCACTTTACCCTGCGAACTAATGACATTCATCAATGCCATTACTGTTAACTCCGATTTTAAACTGTACACTATTTTTCTATCCTGGGTTTTAACTGATTTTACTTGAAGATATTTTTCTATAACATAGTGCTCGAATAGGTGGCAATGGTTGATGAAATTATATTGAATATTTGTTTATATTTCTTTTTATTTTTTTAAAGCTTGTATTGCAATGGTTTTCGGTAACTATGACAAAAAGTAAGGTAAACTTTTGTTTGACAAGAAGGCGACCGGAGAGGAGATCAAGAACTGAGCTCAGTAGGCTGGGGATTGAAAATGCCCAAAATATCCCTATTTAGCCCTTGCCAGCCCTGCTGCTTAATGGAACCGGAACATAAGAACTAAAACTCCATTGATTCGTGGCTTCAGACCTTACCTGAGTCGATTGAAAGGAATCCTATGCTTCAGGAACAAGACTTCGCTGGTGACGACCCTCCACTTGACCAAACTCACCCACATTACCTTTGCCGGATAGAGGTCCTCCGCGATACCGCTGTGACAGGAAGCGATCTCACAAGAAAAACATCAGGACATCGGCTCCTAGTTCACATAAGAACACCCCAAGGAGAGTGCACATCTCCAGAAGCAGCACTGCACTATCCAAGATTCTGAAAGTAACGACCCACCCGCGCAAATGAGCTGCCACGACGATGAAGGAGAACAGGTGTCCCGGTGTAAGCACACATATCGGAACGAGCGCTCAGTGCAGGACCGGGCACTCCGACTCTCTTCCCACTCCGAGTCTCTCATCGCAGCAGTTTTTCAAGACCCCAAAAGGTGACGACCTGACCGGAGTCCATCCTCCACCTCATCGCCAGAGAGGAGCGAAGATTGTAGCAGCTTTTTGAACCCCTGATGATCTCTGTGGCATAGTCGCAGCTAACGAACTGCAGGCACTTTTCCCTCCCTCCCTCTTTCCCCCTGCCGCAATCATCACAGGAGTCTAGCTGCGCGGTGGCTTACACTGCCGTTAATCAGTACCAACCCCTTAGCGCTTGCAGTGTTCTTTGCAAATTCAAAAAAGCAGCAGCAGTCAGCATATTGGGACACATCGGACTTGCTTAATTAACAGGTCATGAAGAACTAGACCGCATGGCGTTCAACGATTTTAATGTTATGCGTGATTCAAGGAACCAGCCCTACGGATTATTTTTGGTTTTAATCATTAATCTAGACGTTTCCCCTATTTTGCTTTGTTTTTTTTAGTTCTTTTTCCCCTGCTCATTCCAGCACCGGATTAATTAGCTACATCGATGGCCCGTTAAACATGACAACACCACCATTTTGCTCACACGTTGTAAATAGGAGCAATTCCTCCCCTCAAAGTGGCAGGCTTAACTAACTAATTAGAGATTGCCTCTTCCTTCTCTACACCAAGCCATGAATAAGACATAGGACTACCTCGCTCTACACAATACTAAAAAGAAACAAAGGACCAACAACTGCAACCTATGGAAAGAGACAGAGGACTTTACCCAGATAGGCAATCTCATGGAAAGAGTGATAGGACTATACACTTGAGCCAAACCATCACTGGTCAAACAAGCAGCCATCTTGGAATGGCTTTTCTATTAAGCCAGACCTATGATGACTCTGTTGGCATGGGTGCACTCCACACCACATCGATCAGGATTCCCAGATATTGTTTTTTCCAATGCTGGGCTGCTCTGCCGCACCTCCACAATAGTCTCTGCTACTTACAGGTCACACCTGCTACCAACCGCCTCTCTACATAATCCTACATGGAGCAACCTTTTCATCTCTCTCCATGGAAATTGAGAAATGGGACAACCTTTGTACAAACAAGATAGCAACTATATTGGAGTGATCTATAATTTGGCACTTCCCTCATTATTCAGTCCAACCACTCACCGCTACAAGACGCAACGGCGCAACTAACTTCCCTCCTATCGATTCATATAGAACCCGAACTCTCAGTCTTTAACTATGCCTCCGCCAAACCCCTCCCAGAACTCTAAACCCGTATGCTATGGACCCAAGTCATGGTCCATAAAGTACAGAGAAAATCTGACAAGTAATGCTAAAAAGAACCTCAAAACAGCACGCAGAAACACTTATAGTAGACAACTACCACACCGTGACTAATGGCAAAATGAAAACTAACTTAATCTTTTACACAAATTGCCAGAATAAGTGGAAAAACACCTTCCTTCACTTTCAAGTCACCAAACAGTAAATATTCCCTATAGCGAAAAAATCTCCACAACAGTCATCCCTACCTTTAAAGGGGAACTCACAATTTCCATCTTCAGAACAGGAAACATTCTCATACAGGCCACTGACCCTCACCTCACCATTTTTGATCAGCACTTCCCAACACTTCTCTCCTCTCTTACTCATCAGTACCATCAAACCCAATCCCCCCCACCCGACAAGAAACCTGGAACCAGCCCAATTGTGGAGTAGTGTGGCTCACTGGTTAGAGGCGGCAGACCCGGGAGCAGAAGTCGGCCCGGGACCAGGGTTCAATTCTCGACGCGGCAGGGTCGTGAACTTGGATCAGCGGACTCGATAATTCTCGCTTCGGTGCTTACTCTAATCAGGGGTTCCACTCGGCAACTCTGGGCATTAGCTTGCCTAATCTCCACAATGGCCCCATCAATTCCGGGGATGCCTGGCTCCACCTTGGGGACTCCCAGCAGGGACCATCCCACAGGGAAAGCCAGGACGGGTTCCCCAGAGTTATACAGTGCCAGGAAACCTATGGACGGGTAGCAGTGCGCTTTACAAGCTCAAATACATTTACATTTACATTTACATTTACAATCCCCCTCCATGGACGACCCATGCTACAACTCATGGACGTCCACCATCACTAAATATAATCTCAATACCCCTATCATCACACTTCGCCGCCAAACACCCTCTACAATGGTTTCAACCTACACCACCGGGGCCAGCAAATGCACAGTTAATAAACACCACAAGATTGATCCTCAGCGAGGCAGATCAGATTCAAACAACAGTATTTCTGTTACGGAACACACTACAGGCACCCCCCCTTGACTTCTGGAGACTCTACTCTACCCTTGGAAACAATCCTCAACGTCAGCACTGTCCCTACTCCCCCTGCCCAAACCATCTCCATACCCAACGTCAGCAGTAATCCCTCTGACAATGACCTCCCTCAAACCACTGCACACTCTCCCCCGACCCTCCGCCACATGCCCAACCCGTCCCCACCTCTAATCACTCTGCCAATCCCCTGGACACGGACTTCCTCAATAGCATTGCTCACTCCCCTCCCTTGGACCAAATACCCACAACACCTCCTCCTAACATCTGGACCAGAAACAACAATGACCCGATTCTTCATGTCCAATCTACCCTTACTCCCAATCCCACTGATGCCACTCAATCCCACAACCTTGTACCCTCTCATTCCTCAGACCGTAGTCCCACACCACTTCAGACAAAGGCAATATGCCCTTTCGGCACACTTACCCTGCTTCTTACCCGAAAGGAGCAGAAAATTGACTCCCTAGCGGCACATATCCTACACCTACAGCTAGACCTTCCCAAACGGATAAAGCCACCTTGCTAACGCAATCCGGGCAACTACACAACTTCCCCCCTTACAGCTTCTTCCTCTTCCCCATTTAGCACCCCATGGCCCACCAACCCTGTGAGGAAGCAGGCCCATCGAGCTAGCCGAGCTCTTCGCCCCATCTCAGAATGAGAAGCAGATGAAACCAAAGACTCTTACTTCTAAATTAGCCAGAACTCGGCCCGTTGACAATTCCAGTTTTTGTGAGCACTAATAGAATCCCTAGACTAGTCCTCTCACCCAGACCCCCTGCTCAATACACTCCTATACATACAGTACACACCAACTCTGAGTCTCACCGTCCTCTATCATGCATTCTCCTCAATTGTAGATCAGCAGTACAAAACGCCACAGGTATTACTGAAGTTATATTTGCGGAAGAAATAGACATTGCGAGGGCGCACACGCAGAATGGCCACACTGTAGTGAGGCTCCTGCAGCCTGGCCAGAAGATCCTACAATTATCCTGCTCTACCGACACCAAAACCCAACTTACATTATGCAAGGGTGCTGGACAACCTGAAATGCAATACCGGTGAAAGTTTGAAGACGATTCGATTTCCCAAACGGAAGTTAGAGGCAGCGAAGTTTTTGACCAAGAGCGGCGCCGGAGCCTGGCGAATCGAGGCGCCGGGAACGAGTGCCTACTCTGCACCTCGGCGTCCCACGAGGCGAACACGCCCGAGAGAGAAACCGCCTGAGACGAAGCGCTCATCACGCAGCGTAGCAGCGGTGCAAAGTTTACTGAGCACCGACCTGACACCGAACGCTGCTGCACTTCTCGTGCCACCCCTGTGGAATTTCTGGAGATCGGAGGGCTGTGGGGAACCGGGCCGAGGCGTTGTGGTGAGACGCGCTGCCTGCTGTCCGGCTGAGGAACGGTAAGCACTGTCGGCGGGAGGTGAGACGCCTGAGGTGACCATACGGGGATCCGGAGCGCTGCGGCCGGTGAGAGGCCCCCCCCTTGCTGCACATACCTGGCGGCCTTCCTCTTTCATACTGGAGCGAGTCGGGCTGAGCGCTGCACGGCCATTTTCGGACTTGGCCGACTGGGGATTTTTTCCTTGGGCCCGGGACTTTGCGTTGCATCCCACTGCCGAGACCTGAGTTATAAAAAGAGGGGTGGTCGATTACAAAACAGTTAAACACAACATTACTTCAACAAAGAGGTACAACCACCAAGTACGTGTCTTTTGGGTTGTATTTAATCCAACTATTCATAATCATTTACTGCAAATAAACATATATCATATTTCATATTCATACAATACATGGTAAGTCTTATATCGTTATTCAGTCGGTGCTCGGTGATTATCAAATCAGAAAAGAAATATAAAGGGGGTGGGGTGTGTTTGGAAAAGAATAGGGGACAAAGAAAAGGAATTGTGTCCATAAACAATTCTGTCCTATTCACAGAACATTTCTAGTCATATTGCAGATCACAGTTGTTCCCAAGAAGTACACTATACACAGGAGCTAAGTTTAGCAGGTTTGGTAGGGTGTGTATGTGTTGAAAATGTTGTCGACGTTTCGACCCCCAAGTTAAGGGCGGGTGGGTCCTCAGTTTGGGGTCTTCCTCAGGACAGTTAAAAACAGTGATAATGAGCACATGCCCAGGCGTTCCGGTGATGTTCCCTTCTGAGTTGGGAATCGTGCCTGTGGCGTGGTTCTTTTGTTAGCCCGTTCTTTGAAGAGCAAATGGTCTCTTACAAATGTAGTGGATGCCAAGGTACGGTCTGTCCAAGGGTGGGGCAAGCGTCCTCCATCCAAAGGGCAGTGGAGTTCGACGTGTAGGTGAGTTACACCGTCTGTGTTACTGCTGGCGTTTGAATCCCAGGTCACTGGGATTCAAACGCCAGCAGTAACACAGACGGTGTAACTCACCTACACGTCGAACTCCACTGCCCTTTGGATGGAGGACGCTTGCCCCACCCTTGGACAGACCGTACCTTGGCATCCACTACATTTGTAAGAGACCATTTGCTCTTCAAAGAACGGGCTAACAAAAGAACCACGCCACAGGCACGATTCCCAACTCAGAAGGGAACATCACCGGAACGCCTGGGCATGTGCTCATTATCACTGTTTTTAACTGTCCTGAGGAAGACCCCAAACTGAGGACCCACCCGCCCTTAACTTGGGGGTCGAAACGTCGACAACATTTTCAACACATACACACCCTACCAAACCTGCTAAACTTAGCTCCTGTGTATAGTGTACTTCTTGGGAACAACTGTGATCTGCAATATGACTAGAAATGTTCTGTGAATAGGACAGAATTGTTTATGGACACAATTCCTTTTCTTTGTCCCCTATTCTTTTCCAAACACACCCCACCCCCTTTATATTTCTTTTCTGATTTGATAATCACCGAGCACCGACTGAATAACGATATAAGACTTACCATGTATTGTATGAATATGAAATATGATATATGTTTATTTGCAGTAAATGATTATGAATAGTTGGATTAAATACAACCCAAAAGACACGTACTTGGTGGTTGTACCTCTTTGTTGAAGTAATGTTGTGTTTAACTGTTTTGTAATCGACCACCCCTCTTTTTATAACTCTGTACTGACCCAGGTCGATGAGGTAAGGGTTCACCCCATTATTACCTACCACTGCCGAGACCTGAGCATAGGGGACGAGCTGCGCCCATTCACCACGTGCTGTGACTGGCCTGGAGACGGTTACTGCGCACCTGGTTGGGGATCGGCCCGTTGAGCAGCAGGAGATACGAACTGGAGCCTTTGCCAGGGAGCCGTGTTGAGGCCTGGTGCCCGCGCTCAGGCCTGAGCTTTGGCGCTGGGCGTACAGAGTGAACAGACACGGTTGGACTGCACCGGCGGAGAGCAGCAACGGGTGCCAGCTAAGCGGTAAGGGAAGGAACTACTGCTTCGTCGTATTTGTGGGCGCCTTCATGGTAAGGCTGGACAGAACGGGATATTAAAGTGTGCACTGGCGCAGAGACTGAGCGCTTCCCGGCGGCGGCACTGCAGCGCACTGACTTATTCCTATCAGTACGTAGGCCCAGTGCCTAACTCAAACTTATCACCCACTTTCACCTACATGAGAAGGCCCTAGAGACACTCGGAGTTGGCGGATGCTCTTCTCAGCGTCGTAGCTGTACGTCCTTCCTGCTCACTTGGCATTCCTCCGGATACCTAGGGCAACGACATACAGTGTGACATAACTGCGGCAGCGATCATCTGGGGATAGTACTAGATCTGACTCGCCTTTCTTGCCCTGTGTGCAGTGGATGGGCGCTGGTGCCCGCTTTGGCTGGACGGTAGAGAACGGCTATTGGTGTTGCGTCCCCAGGGCTCGTTGACTGCCGCGACTCACGAGCTACAGCCTGTGGAGAACCCTCCTGGCCTGGCGTGCTGAGGCTGCGGTGAACGCTTGCTGCCTCCATATCCTGCCTTTCTTTGTGTACACGGCTTCGGCTGCCACAAATAAGTCCAGACATCTTCTACTGTGCTTTTGAATATTGGCTCTTGCCCTTCCAGAGAGGAACGTGGGAAGTGATCCACCTCAACTACTGCGTTGCTCTGCAGGAGAATCACAATGGGTAAGCCGGATAATCGACAGCCTAAACTGACTTTTGAGTCCTCGACTGCTAAAAAAGGCCTATGGAATGTACCTGACGCTGGGGGTTCGCAAAGTCCACCTGCCACTGGAGTGAGTTCTAATGTGCCCACGTCTGACATACAACAGCTGATGCAGGAAATGAGGCAAGGCTTTGCTACAATCGTGGATAAAGTTGACTGTATGTCATCTAGGATGGACGCCATTGCACAGAAAATGGATGTACATGAAGAGCGAATTGCTGAAACTGAAAGGCGTTGTCTCTGCGAATGATGACACCACAGCATCACATACCACTCAGCTCTCGAGAATGGATAATATCCTCAGGGTTATTGCTGCGAAGAATGAGGAGTTGGAAGCCCGAAGCCGGCGTAATAACATTCGTGTCATAGGCGTGCCGGAATCCACCAACACTGGCCGGATGGAGGAATACGTGGAAAAGATACTCCTTGCTGCGGTTGGGCCTGACGCGTTCCCCAAACAATTCATTGTCGAAAGAGCACACTGTCACAAAGTGTACCTGAATTCCTTGAGTTTCCGTAGAAGCGGATGGCGTGAAGGAGAGGTTCCCCGCTGAATATTTCCCAGCTCCCCCACTCCCCTGAACCCAGATTTCTCTAAGCCCAGAAGAGTAAGGGAAAGGGGAAGTGGAATGAAAAAGAGAGACTGCCACACAGGTATCACCAAGACTCTTCAGTATTTCTGGTCTGGTCTCACCTACAAGATTGAGCACAACATTAATACAGTTCCCAAATATACTGTGGCACAGAATTAATTCCTCCTATCCAAGATCCTACCTGTGTACTGTGTGGATTTAGCTGCTCTCTATCAAAAGTGTCCAAAGAGAATGAGTGAGTTGCTTGACCCTGACTTGATAGCCCTTGAAGTAGTTCAGGAGGCGTTAGGTGATATTTCAGTTGGTATACATTGGTATCAATAATATGCATATCATTTAGTACCCCTATATACTTGTAGACTGGTAGCCGGGGAAGAACTCTGCTGAGAAGGCTCACTCTCTGTAAGGAAGACTTAGTTCTGTAATGACGCCTACTTATGACCTTTAATGTTCAGTCAGTTCATAGAAAGAGTGTCTTTACTCAGTACACAAGACTCGTTTTGGCTCCAAACAATGTCTCTACAAGTCTTAGAAATTGTGCTGAGCAGAAGGACAGAAATCCGGAAGATATCTCAAATTGAATAAACGAACTTGCAAATCATAATTCAGAAAACTCCTACCAGTGGTCTTCGGTAAAGCTGGAACACAGGCAAGCAGGACACCTTCCTGCCGAATTACCTCACAGACACTGGGCACAGGAAACGAGAGTTTCACTCTCAGACCAGAGGTACAGAACGGGAAACGCTGGAAGGCGGCCGTCGAGGAATTTCAGGGAGCCGCTACAGGTTCCTTCACTGAGAACATCCGGAATTAGGAATAATGAACTTGGACACTTGGTTGACGCAAACCTAATTTAGTACTGAGGTTTACCGGAAACAAAAGGGAATGATAATTCCCTGTCAGAAATGCGGCTTAAGGGAACGCTAGAGAAGCGCGACCTGCCGCCGGAAAAAACTACAGTTGAAGTGCGCAGAGAGGTATTCTCGAGCACACAAAATGGCGGATTGCCGCCTACTGCTAGAGCGCTAACTGAACGCGCTAATGGCACAACCAGGAACCACTAATCTACTAAGACCACGATTTGGCCAGACGCTGCCGCCAACTCCAGAGGGCTGAGACGGTGGGAACAGCAGGTCTAGCCAACCCCTTACAGACCAAGGAGATAGATTTAAAACGAGGTCTGACAGTACCCCCGCCCAAGGGCCCCTCCCTGGGTTTCTGTGGATAGGTCTTGTGAAAGTCAGCAACCAACTTGGGGGCATGGACATTAGAACTGGGTTCCCAAGATCGCTCTTCAGGGCCAAAACCTTTCCAATCCACTAAATAGAAAAGGCTGCCTCTTCTCTTCTTAGAGTCTAAAATTCTCTTCACCTCAAATTCTTCAGCAGAATGAACTTGTACAGAAACTGGGGGGCGAGTTTGTCTCAGCATTGGGGGGCTCTGCTTGAGTAAGGAGACATGAAAGGTGGGGTGAATTTTCATGGATTTAGGTAAAGTGACCCTGACACAGACAGGATTGATCATACGCTCAACTGGGAATGGACCTACAAACCTAGGTTGAAACTTCCTATTTCCAATTAATCTCATATGTCGGGTAGAAATCCAAACCAAATCCCCAGCCTTATATTGTGGACTCTCTCTCCGTCGTTTGTCTGCTTGTTTCTTATATCCAAGTTTTGCTTTGGAAAAATTCTGAGAAGCCAACTGAAATGTCTTCTGTAATTTCTGAATCACTTCCTCAGCAGCTGGAACCTCTGCCTCTTCCCCACCCAGGATCATATTTGGATGTCGACCAGAGTTCAAAAAGAATGGGGAGAAACCAGTAGCTGAATGAACTGAATTATTATAGGCAAACTCCGCCGTGCTCAACAAATCAGGCCACTCTCCCTCCTGATCCATTAAGTACAAGCGAAGATACTGCTCCAAATCCTGATTCACTCTTTCTGTCTGACCATCTGTCTCTGGGTGGAAGCTGGTAGACAGACGGGAATCTACTCCCAAACCTTTCAAAAATGACCTCCAGAATCGGGAAATGAATTGTGGTCCCCTGTCTGAAATCACTACCTTGGGGACTCCGTGTAGCCTAACTATGTGTTGGACAAACAACGAGGCCAATTGTGGGGCAGTGGGTAAGGCCTTCAAAGGAATAAAGTGACTCATTTTGGTGAACTGATCTACTACCACCCAAATGACTGAGTAACCCTGGCTGGAAGGTAATTCCACAATAAAATCCATTAAGATGGTATGCCAAGGAGAGGGGGCTGTAGGTAAAGGCAGAAGCAACCCCTGAGGGGACTGTCTAGAACTCTTTCCCTTAACACATTGCTCACAAGTGGCTACGTACTGTCTCACCTGAGTGTCCATCCCTGGCCAAAAATAGGTCCTCTTTACTAGTTCCAAAGTCTTGTCTGCTCCCTTATGACCAGCTAGGGGATGATCATGGAGCTGCTGAATGACTTCCTTTTGCAGGGTTTCACTCGGAACAAACATCTTTCCTCGCACAAATGGCTTCCCATCTCGAACCTCCCGATCCTGACCTTCCATGATCCAATTAGAAAATTCCTCTTTGCAGAACTCTTCTCTGATCAAATCTCCAATTTCCACGATGGCCACCACTTTTTCTTGGGGAATGATGTAACCTTCCGTGGTCATTTCTGCCCCTCCTTCAGTGCTGAGGCGAGAAAGAGCATCAGCTTTACCGTTAGCAGATCCAGGTTTATAAGTCAACACAAAGTCAAAATCTGCAAAGAATAGTGACCAACGTAGCTGACGGGGTGTAAGGGTTCGTGCCGATTTCAAAAATTGCAGATTTCGGTGATCCGTAAAAACTGTCACCACATGCCTAGCCCCCAATAGATAATGTCTCCAAACCTGAAACGCATCCTTCACTGCTAACAACTCCTTGTCAGCGATCGAGTAATTGATTTCTGCAGAGGATAATTTTCTGGAGTGATATGCCACTGGATGCAGCTGACCTGTCTGTTTATGACGTTGAGACAAAATCCCCCCAATGGCCAGGTTGGAAGCATCGGCTTCAATGAAAAAAGGTTCCTTCATATCGGGATGTTGCAAAATTGGGGCGGAGACAAAGGCTGCTTTTAAGGATTGGAAGGCTTCGTCTGAGTCCTCCTTCCAATCAAAACGGGCATTTTTCTTTAGCAATTTAGTAATGGGACTAACCTTCTCGGAAAAATTTTGAATAAACCTTCGGTAGAAATTTGCAAATCCCAAAAAACTCTGGATTTCTTTTACAGACTTGGGAGCTGGCCAGGAACGAATTGCTTGCAGCTTGGAATCATCCATGTATACGCCTTCTGGAGAAAGAATAAACCCCAAAAATTCCACCTTGGTGGAATGAAAAACACATTTTTCCAATTTCACGAATAAATGGTGTTCCAGGAGTCGTTCCAAAATTGCTCGAACATGACCCACATGATCTTCTTGATTATCAGAGAAAATGAGGATGTCATCAATGTATACCACTGCAAAACGATCTAAAAACTCTCGCAGGATATCATTTACGAAATGTTGAAAAGCAGCAGGGGCATTGCATAAACCAAAGGGCATTACTTGGTATTCGAATAACCCCAAACGAGTCCGGAAAGCCGTCTTCCATTCCTCTCCTTCGGCCATACGAACTAGGTGGTAAGCCCCCCTCAAATCCAACTTGGTGTAGATTCGAGCATCCTTCACTTGATCTAAAAGTTCTGAAATGAGAGGCAATGGATATCGGTTCTTTTTTGTAACCAGATTCAAGGCTCTATAATCGATACAAGTCCTCAGAGAGCCATCCTTCTTAGGAATGAAGAAGAGTGGAGAAGACACTGGGGACTGAGATGGTCGAATGAAACCACAGGCCAAATTTTGCTCAATGTACTCTTTCAAATGGAGATTTTCTGGTTCCGATAGAGCATAGATCCGACTACAAGGTAAGGAGGCTCCAGGCTCCAACTCGATCCGACAGTCGTATTCTCTATGGGGTGGCAATTTATTCGCCTCCTTTTCATTGAACACCTCTTGTAAATCTTGGTATTCGGGGGGAATTTCAGGTATCTCCACCGCACAAATCATTTGAGCATGATCAACGAATCCCAATGAAGTGGTAGACTGCATCTTTTCCGATGGTGAATGAAAACAATGCTCAGAGCAAAAAAGGGAATTCATTTCCACCGTCCGACTCGCCCAATCAATGTGAGGATTGTGCTCTGTGAGCCATGGTAACCCCAAAATCATCTGAAACTGTGGAGCGTCAATCAAATTGAAATGAACATAACTGCGATGCTCTTCCGGTCCCAAAATGGTGATCTTCTCGGTGTCAAAAATGATGGGTCCCGAAGATAGATTAGTTCCATCCACTGCCCGCACCGGCTCTGGGCGGGGTTTTTTCTCAAATTGGATTCCCAAAGATTTTGCAAAACGAATATCGCAGAAATTTCCAGTTGCCCCAGAGTCTAACATAATGGCAACATCATCCTCCAAAGAATTTCCAAATTGGATTTTGCAGGACAAAATCAAATGAGGGGCCGCTGACTGCAGGGTGTTTGCTAAAGATTGAGATCTGGGAGTTGTTTCTTGCGAACCTCCCACCAGAGCAACTCCATCTACTGGTGGGATTTGTCTTTTACCCATTGCCTTGACTTTGATTTTTTCGGACATTCCCGAACAAAATGACCAGATTGACCGCAATACATGCAAAGTTTTCCAATTTGACGTTTCTCTCTTTCCTCCATGGTGAGAGGGCCCCTCACCATTCCAATTTGCATGGGTTCCTCTCCAGGAATGCCTTCACTATTCTTGACCGGTTCTACACGTACCCGATCCAGCCGAGGAGGGAATGTTTTGAAATCCTTGCGTTTCTCACTCCGCCGCTCTGATTGTCGTTGGTCTATCTGGAGCACTAAGTCTATGAGTTCCGACACATCTGTGGGTCTCTTGGGAATTTGAGCAAGACCATCCTTAAGCTCATCCTTAAGTCCTCTGTAGAAGATTGCTGCCCTTTTTTCTGCTGGCCAATTAGTTTCTACAATTAATTTACTAAACTGCGCCAGATAAGCCACCAATTCTTTATTCCCCTGTTTTAAATCTAAAAGTTCGTTGTCGGTGGTCTGGGAAATGGTTCTTCTATCAAAAATCCGCAAAAATTCCGCTTTAAAATCTTCGAATTTATACAAGACTGGACTGTTAGAAGTGACCAAGGGCATGGACCACGCTGCTGCGTCACCACTCAGGTAAGAAAGCACGAAAGCCACTTTGGACTGGTCCTCCTTAAATAGAATTGGCTTGCAAAGGAAATGCAAAGAGCACTGGGTCATAAATATCTGCGCCTTATGAGGATCCCCCTGAAACCTCTCTGGGGCCGCCAACGGAATTGTCGGGGACATGGCATGTACCACCTGTGTGGTTAAATTTGAGGAGGAGGTAGGGGATGGATCAAAGGTTGGAGCTTTTAACCCCCCAAAGTTCGGACTGGGACTCATCGACAGCTGGTCTAATCTCTGACGAAGGTAGCCAGCTTCTAAATTGGATTTCCTAACTTCTTCCCTGGTTTCACTCAATTGTTTCTGTAACCCTTCTAGTACAGATGCCAACGCCTTCACATCTAGGCCTTCAGCCATCTTGCTCGGACGGAAGAATTGCAGGGCACTTCAATCTGTCACAAAGTGTACCTGAATTCCTTGAGGTTCCGTAGAAGCGGATGGCGTGAAGGAGAGGTTCCCCGCTGAATATTTCCCAGCTCCCCCACTCCCCTGAACCCAGATTTCTCTAAGCCCAGAAGAGTAAGGGAAAGGGGAAGTGGAATGAAAAAGAGAGACTGCCACACAGGTATCTCCAAGACTCTTCAGTATTTCTGGTCTGGTCTCACCTACAAGATTGAGCACAACATTAATACAGTTCCCAAATATACTGTGGCACAGAATTAATTCCTCCTATCCAAGATCCTACCTGTGTACTGTGTGGATTTAGCTGCTCTCTATCAAAAGTGTCCAAAGAGAATGAGTGAGTTGCTTGACCCTGACTTGATAGCCCTTGAAGTAGTTCAGGAGGCGTTAGGTGATATTTCAGTTGGTATACATTGGTATCAATAATATGCATATCATTTAGTACCCCTATATACTTGTAGACTGGTAGCCGGGGAAGAACTCTGCTGAGAAGGCTCACTCTCTGTAAGGAAGACTTAGTTCTGTAATGACGCCTACTTATGACCTTTAATGTTCAGTCAGTTCATAGAAAGAGTGTCTTTACTCAGTACACAAGACTCGTTTTGGCTCCAAACAATGTCTCTACAAGTCTTAGAAATTGTGCTGAGCAGAAGGACAGAAATCCGGAAGATATCTCAAATTGAATAAACGAACTTGCAAATCATAATTCAGAAAACTCCTACCAGTGGTCTTCGGTAAAGCTGGAACACAGGCAAGCAGGACACCTTCCTGCCGAATTACCTCACAGACACTGGGCACAGGAAACGAGAGTTTCACTCTCAGACCAGAGGTACAGAACGGGAAACGCTGGAAGGCGGCCGTCGAGGAATTTCAGGGAGCCGCTACAGGTTCCTTCACTGAGAACATCCGGAATTAGGAATAATGAACTTGGACACTTGGTTGACGCAAACCTAATTTAGTACTGAGGTTTACCGGAAACAAAAGGGAATGATAATTCCCTGTCAGAAATGCGGGCTTAAGGGAACGCTAGAGAAGCGCGACCTGCCGCCGGAAAAAACTACAGTTGAAGTGCGCAGAGAGGTATTCTCGAGCACACAAAATGGCGGATTGCCGCCTACTGCTAGAGCGCTAACTGAACGCGCTAATGGCACAACCAGGAACCACTAATCTACTAAGACCACGATTTGGCCAGACGCTGCCGCCAACTCCAGAGGGCTGAGACGGTGGGAACAGCAGGTCTAGCCAACCCCTTACAGACCAAGGAGATAGATTTAAAACGAGGTCTGACACACACCGCTCGCTTGGACTGCAGCCTAAACCTGGGGCTCCGCCACGGCCAATCATTGCTCGGCTCCTAAATTACCGCGATGGGGATACTGCATTGCGTGCGGCACGCGCCAACCAAAACCTAACATGTGATGGAGTCAATTTTTCCATTCATCCTGATTTTACGCCCATAGTACAGGAGCAAAGACGTAAATTTCTTTCTGTCAAGAAGAAACTCCGTGAATTGCAGATAGACTATGCTCTCCTGGTTCCTGCCAAATTGAGGGTGACCCATCAGACAAAGCAGCACTTCTTCACAAATCCGCAGCAGGTGGATGATTTTTTGAAAACTCTACGGCGGGCGAGACCGAGACGGCGTGAAGATGAAGACGAGAGGCAGGAAGATGAACGTTCGATGAATGGTGATGAATAACTTGGAGTATTATGCTGTCTCAGGGACACTCACTATGATGCTCACAGAGACGCCTCTGTTTTGAGAAGCCGAACTTATGGCCGGACATACCATGGACGGGTATTGGACTGTTGGTGGTAATGTATTCCAGGCGCCACCCCCTGCCCTTAGACTGGGCCCTAATGAGGCCGGACAGGACGAAGGGCAAGGAGGAAGGGGTGGATATGTGCATGCCTCAGATGACCCCAATAGGGAATTCCCCATTGGTTTTTTTCTGCACACTGGGGCTGTGGGGTTGTTTGATTAATGTCTGGGGTGGTGGGTGGGATGGGGATACTGGCAAGTTGGGGATGCTTCAGTGAGAGGGGGGTGGGACTGAGTGTTTTGAGATCCAATTGGTGGTTGATGCTATCATGACTGCTGTTGAGAATTTTCTCTCCGAAATGCTTACTGATGGTTTGTTGGGGACTAGGCTGTCTGTTTTATTTGCAGGAATGGCAGAACTGGTATGTGTTCGGGACTTGACTTTTGTTCTGTCCTGGTTTGTTGTGAAGGGGGAGATGTATCGCATGTTCCTTCAGAGGGGGGAGGGTGGGACACGTGACCTTACGTTTTTTTGGATAAGATTTCTTGCATGGTAAATTGGCACTGTAATGGAAGTTTCTACTGCTGACAGGGTGGGTTGCTTCAGTTGGGGGCAGGGGGGGTTGGTTGTTTGACATTTCTGGTAAGAGTTTGGGCGCAATGACTATCACAGAGATGTTGCATTTGTATCCATTCAAACCTAAGTTGGACGACAGGCAGGAGGGTGCTCTCGCAGTGCATTTTGTACACACAAGAGATAATACACAACACTTCACTAGCATGTGTGGAGCCGTGGGGCTTCAATCAATCAATCAAGTCATTTATATAGCGCACTACTCACCCGTAGGGTCTCAAGGCGCTGGGAGGGGGGGGGTGCCGTTACTGCTCGAACAGCCAGGTCTTGAGCTTCTTCCTGAAGGAGAGGTGGTCTTGGGTCAGGCGCAGGTCGGACGGGAGTGAGTTCCAGGTCTTGGCAGCCAGGTGGGAGAAGGACCTTCCTCCTGTTGTCGCTCTTCGGATGCGGGGGACGGCGGCGAGGGCGTGGCTGGTTGATCTGAGGAGGCGCGTGGGAGTGTAGAAGTTGATCCTGTTGTTGAGGTAGCTCGGGCCTTGGTCGTGTAGGGCTTTGTGCGCGTGGGTGAGGAGGCGGAAGGTGATTCTCTTGTTGACCGGGAGCCAGTGCAGGTCTCTCAGGTGTCCGGAGATGTGGCTGTTTCGTGGGATGTCGAGGATGAGTCTGGCTGAGGCGTTCTGGATCCGCTGGAGTCTCTTCTGGAGCTTGGCGGTGGTTCCGGCGTAGAGGGCGTTGCCGTAGTCCAGTCGGCTAGTGACGAGGGCCTGGGTGACAGTCTTCCTGGTCTCGGTGGGGATCCACCGGAAGATCTTCCGTAGCATGCGCAGGATGTTGAAGCATGACGAGGAGACGGCGTTGACTTGTCTGGTCATGGAGAGGGAGGAGTCCAGGATGAAGCCCAGGTTGCGTGCGTGGTCCGTCGGTTTGGGTGCGGTGCCCAGGGCGGGGGGCCACCAGGAGTCGTCCCAGGCGGAGGGCGAGGAGCCCAGGATGAGGACCTCCGTCTTGTCTGAGTTCAGTTTCAGGCGGCTGGTCGTCATCCATTCGGCTACCTCTCTCATCCCTTCGTGCAGGTTGGCTCTGGCGGCGTCGGGGTCGTTGGTCAGGGAGAGGATCAGCTGGGTGTCATCGGCGTAGGAGATGATGTTCAGGTTGTGTTGGCGTGCGATGGTCGCGAGGGGGCTCATGTAGACGTTGAAGAGGGTTGGGCTCAGTGAGGATCCCTGGGGTACGCCGCAGATGACTTCGGTGGCCTCTGACTTGTACGGTGGTAGACGGACTCTCTGTGTTCTTCCGTCGAGGAAGGAGATGATCCATTCCAGTGCCTTGTCCTGGATTCCGATGTTGCCGAGGCGCTGTACTAGGGTGCGGTGGCAGACAGTGTCGAAAGCCGCGGAGAGGTCCAGGAGGATGAGGGCCGCTGTTTCCCCGTTGTCCATCAGAGTTCGAAGGTCATCGGTGGCGGCGATGAGGGCGGTCTCGGTGCTGTGGTTCGCTCGGAAGCCAGACTGTGAGGGGTCGAGGGATCCATTCGTCTCGAGGAAGGCGGCCAGTTGTTTGTTGACGGTCTTCTCGATGACTTTGGCCGGGAACGGGAGGAGCGAGATGGGACGGTAGTTCTTGAGGTCGGTGGGGTCTGCTGTGGGTTTCTTGAGAAGGGCGCTGAGTTCGGCGTGCTTCCAGCTCTCCGGGAAGGTGGCGGTGTTGAAGGAGGTGTTGATGATGTCCCGCAGGTGGGGTGCGATGACAGCGTCGGCCTTGTTGAAGACGTGGTGAGGGCAGGGGTCGGTCGGAGATCCGGAGTGGATGGAGTTCATTGTGCGGATGGTGTCTTCGGTGCTGATCGGAGTCCAGGTGCGGAGGGTGGTGGTGGGTGGCGTTGTTGCGGTTGTGGCTTCCGTTGGTTGGTTGCTGAAGCTGTTGTGTATGTCCGCGATCTTGTTGTGGAAGTAGGACGCGAGGGAGTTGCAGAGGTCTTGCGACGGGGTGATGTCGTTGTTTGCGGCGTTAGGGCTGGAGAGCTCTTTCACGATGTTGAAGAGTTCCTTGCAGTTGTGTGCGTTGTTGTCCAGCCGGTCCTTGTATGTATTTTTCTTGGTGGCGCGGATCAGTTGGTGGTGTTTCCGGGTGGCGTGCTTGAGGGTGGTCATGTTGTCCGTGGTTGGTTCCCTTCTCCAGACTTTCTCGAGGGCTCGACAGTTCTTCTTGGAGCTCTTGAGTTCGTCGGTGAACCATGGTGTTTTTCTGCTGCAGGGTCCGCTGGGTGGGGTTCTCAGAGGGGCGAGTTCGTCTGCGCAGTTGTTGATCCACATCGTGAGGTTGTCAGCGGCCTGGCTGGGGTTCGCTGAGCTGGCGGGAGGGTGCTGGCTCAGGGAAGCGGTGAGCTGGTCGGCTGTGATCTTGTTCCAGCTTCTTCGGGCAGCCTGTTGCTGGTGGTGGTGGATCGTCGTTCTTTTGAAGGTGAAGTGGACGCAGCTGTGGTCCGTCCAGTGGAGTCCTGTTGCGTGGCTGAAGGTGACGTCTTTGCTGGATGAGAAGACGGCGTCGAGTGTGTGTCCGGCGAGGTGGGTGGGGGAGGTCACCAGTTGCTTGAGTCCGAGGTTGGCGAGGTTGTCGAGCAGGCTGATGGTGTTTCGGTCGCTGTTGTTCTCCAGGTGGAAGTTGAGGTCCCCCAGGAGGATGTAGTCGGCGGAGGGGAGGGCATGCGGGCTGACGAAGTCGGTGATGTCCTCGCTGAATCGTGTGCGTGGTCCCGGGGGTCGGTAGATCAGGGTGCCTCTGAGGGTGGTCTTCGGGTCGGTGTGGATCTGGAAATGCAGGTGTTCAGCGGTGGTTAGGGTGTCGTCGGTGTTGGTCGTGATGCGGATGGTGTCTCTGTGGATGATGGCGATGCCTCCTCCCGTCAGGTTGGCGGTGCGGTCCCTCCGGATGATCTTGTAGCCCTCCGGGATGGCGATGGCGATGTCTGGGGCTGAGGAGGCGTTCATCCAGGTCTCGGTGAGGAAGGCAACGTCGGGGGCTGTGGTGTCGAGGAGGTTCCAGAGTTCTACGGCGTGTCTGTGGACGGAGCGGGTGTTGAGCAGGAAGCACTTGAGGTGGTTGCTGCTGATGTTCGGCTTGGCGAGTGCTGGTGCAGGGCAGGTCCGGATGCAGGTGAACCTGCAGGCGTGGCAGCTGAAGGGTCCGTGGGTGTGCTTCGGGGCGGCTTGGTGACATCCTGGGGTGCGGCCGGCGTTGAGTGCGAGGAGGTCCGCGGCGTTGTAGGTTCGTCGGGTCGGCTTCCGTCGGTGGGGACCAGGGGTCCTGGCGCTGGTCGCGATCCGGTCGCGGACGGGCGCAGACGGGCTTACCTTTGGCGCGCCTTCGGCGCACCCGCTGCGCGTGGCCGCTGCGCGTTCGCACGGTCGCCATATAAGGCGAAGTGCGCGGGTGGGCGGAGCAGCTGGGAGGCGGGAGCGGGGAGGGAACAAAAGAGAAAGGGGCGGGGTAACTGGCGGTGGCGGGAAGCGGGGAGGGAGAGCGGCGAGGGCGGCGGGAAAAGGGTAGACGTTAGCACAGAAATACAATGTCACAGAAAACAGCACAAATTACGGCAAAACAGGCAAACTTACGGGGGAAAAGAAAAACAAGCACAAATTACGGCAAAACAGGCAATACTTACGGGGGAAAAGAAATACAAGCACAAATTACGGCAAAACAGGCAAAACTTACGGGGGAAAAAAAGACAAGCACAAATTACGGCAAAACAGCTGGAGCCGAGCGCACAGGGAGACGCAAGGCGGCCGGCGGCTCGGCAGTCAGGCACAACGGGGCAGAGGGGCACACGCAGCAGCTGGTGGCCGTGCGGCGCGGGGGTGTCCCACAAGTGGGTTCAGGGCTATTTGCCTACTATGAAGAAGGTGACTCGGGAGCTGCCGCGTGCGGCCTTAGCCCTCCCCAGACGCGCCGGATGTGCTATGCATTACCGTGTGACCGGCTTACCAATGGGGGATACTGATTTAAATATATTGACATGGAATGTGAGGGGCTTGGGAGACCATAGGAAACGGCGTCAGATTCTATCATACTTGGATCGCCATGCAGTGCACATAGCCCTGCTCCAGGAAACTCATTTTAAAGCACAGGCTACTCACACCTTTGCCAGCCGTTGGGCGATCAACACTGTCTTCTCGTCCTTCTCGACATATGCCAGGGGCACAGCGATACTAGTAAAGAGAGGTACGCCCTTTGTTATGGCAGGTACCAAGGTAGATCCCCAGGGGAGGTATTGTATGATGTGGGGTAGATTAGGACACATTGCAGTCACCTTGGTGTGTTGCTACGGCCCCAACATAGATGACCCTCAGTTTTTCACGGATTTATGGGTGGCCATTGTAGGAACAGGCCCACAGCACCTAATATGGGGGGGAGATTTCAACACTACTTTAGACCCGACCATTGATAGGTCTCACCCATCCCGCCACCATTATACTAGGGCAAGGATGACAATTCGTGAAGCACTCGTGGATCACAATCTGATTGACACCTGGAGACATCTACACATGGACACATGGGAGGGTGCACACTTTTCGGCACAAGCACGTTCGTGGGCGAGACTGGATTATATATTTATATCTCCCCAGTTTTACACTGCACTTAGTACATCTCACCACCTCCCTAGAACGTACTCTGATCACTCGCCTGTGAAAATTACTTTGCGATCAGCAGATTTGGGCCCCCCGGCCACTGCCTGGCGATTGCAACCCACGATGTTACTTGACATTACATTTCAGGAAGATTTACGCGAAGAATGTTTAGATTTTTTCAAGAGGAATGAAGATTCTGTCAATGACGTAGAAACTATCTGGGACGCATTCAAGGTAACATTGAGGGGGATCTGCATAGCTAAGGGATCGGGAGTTTTGAAGAGCATAATGGCACGATTAACGACACTAGAGATGGAGCTTAAGAACCTCGAGGCGTCATTAGCTAGCTGTCCTGATGATGCCACTCTCTCAAGTATACGTGAGAAACTGTCTGAGTACACTGATGAAGCTGCTAGGGAATCCAAGTTTAGGGGCAAATATTGGATAGCTCGCAGATATAGTGAAGGCGAAACACCAGGGAAAGCTTTGGCTGCGACGATGAAATTGGCACGGGCCCCTAACGTTATCCTGGAACTCTAAAATCCAGAGGGAGAGGTGTTTAAAGACACTGCGCATATCCTCACTGCCTTTGTGACGCATTACAGCACGCTGTACACGTCCACTAGGTCTGGGGACCTCCGCTTGCATGAATATCTTGACGATGTCTCCCTTGGTTGGCTAAGTGATGCCCAGAGGGCTTTTTTAAGTGCCCCTTTCGAGTTAGACGAGGTGCGTGATGCTATCATGCACATGCGGTCTGGGAAGGCTACGGGACTAGATGGGATCCTGATCAAATTTTATAAAACGTACATTGACTTTATGGCCCCGGTACTACGAGAGGTCTACGAAGATGCACTGGAAGTGGGCCACTTGCCCCCCTCTATGCGTGCAGCACTTATCACATCGCTTTTAAAGCCGGGAAACCGGCGAATAAATGTGACTCATACCGGCCCCTCTACCTACTTAATTGTGACGTGAAAATACGTGCCAAATTGATCGCTACTCGTATTAGTCTCTTACTCCCTACCCTAATTCTACCCGATCAATCGGAGTTCGTCCCGGGTAGAGCGACGTCACATAATTTACGTACTTTTTTTTCAGTCCTGAACTCAGTACGCGAAGACCAACCGATGCGGCCATTTTCCTTGATGCCACGAAAGCCTTTGACTCTTTAGAGTGGGATTATGTGTTCCGCATACTGGAGCGTATGGGCTTTCCGACAATATTTATTTCATGGATAAAACTATTATATGAGGCTCCAGTGGCCAGAGTGCTTATTAATGGCAGACTTTCCTCTGAATTTTCCGTCACTAGAGGCACTAGGCAGGAATGCCCCCTGTCGCCACTCCTGTTTGACATAGCTACAGAGCCACTTGCGGCAAAATTGCGGCAGCATCACAAGGAAAAGGCACTGAGGTGTTTCCAACGACAAATACTAGTATCCATGTACGCAGACGATATTACGTTATAGGTACGAGATCCTATTGAAAACTTGAATCCCATTTTAAGAGAGTTTCTTCGATTCGGTGGGCTCTCAGGAGTTCAAATCAATTGGGATAAGTCGTGCATTTTCCCGCTCACGACATCCACTAGACGATTCGGACTGGATTACCCTATTACTTGGTGTGAAGGAGATTTTAGATACTTGGGTATCCACATTGAAAAAGACCGAGATGAATTATTAAGAGCCAATTATGGCACGACGATGACCTGCATTGTGGAAAACATTACGAGATGGATCACCCTGCCTCTTTCCATGGCGGGTAGGGCATCTTTGATAAAGATGGTAATCCTCCCACAATTGTTATATCTCTTCTTAAACATTCCTTTTTACCCAGGCAGGTATTTCTTTCAACAACTACGAGCGGAACTCATCAGATTAGTATGGGGCGGAAAATCGCCTAGGCTAAAATGGGACGTTCTCACTAAACCATACAATCAGGGTGGATTTGGCGTTCCCGACTTTGAACTATATTATCAAGCTGCTCAGGATCACTTTGCTTTCTTCTGGATGCGTCAGCCACGGTATATGCCCCAACTGGCGGCTGAACACTGGTTGGCCCATCCAATCCTCATAGAGGGCGCGCTATATGCCTTAGTACCAGGCAGAGACAAAACACCCTCGACTGTGATGAGTACAGTAACCGCATGGACCAGACTTGCGGCTAAATTGAAGGCTGAGATGCTATATGCGCCTCTATTGCCTCTCGCTTATCATCCAAAGGTGCCGCTACTGCAGGAGGCGGGGTTTCGCCTGCTGCTCCAACGTATCCATGTTACGACCTGGGGCGACCTGTACCTGAATGGCGTATTTCGTTCTATGGACCACTTATATGAAGGCATACAGCCATCTCCACTTGACGTCTTTCTGTATATTCGGCTATGGCAGGGACTGAAAGCGCTTACGCCTGATTTCCCTCGTGAACCCCAGATTTTTATTCCATTGCAGCGCATACTCCAAGATGACACACCGAATAAACTGGTATCGACGATATACCGAATAGTACATACACAAGTAGACGCCCCACCATTAGCGGCTAGACTAAAATGGGATCAAGAACTGGAGGTGCCGCTCACGGACCACCAGTGGGAATTCTGTCTCCAACAAACGGAGCGCATTTCCTCTAGCAGCAGATATAGAATTATGCATTATAAGTTTGTGCATAGACTGTACTACACCCCGGCCCGAATGTGCAGATTTCAACTTCGCACCACTGATAACTGTGACAGATGCCACGCCCAGGAGCTGACTTTTTGCATCTGGCATGGGCGTGTGACGCAATCCAACTCTATTGGCGCCAGGTGTTCGCAGCACTGTCCAAAATGATTAATACAGAGTTAGACCCCTCCCCTATACTGGCACTACTGGGATATGTGGAACCCATACAGGCAGCACATCGTAAATTCACTGCACTTGCCTTATTAGTGGCTAAAAGAAGAGTTGCATGTAGATGAGGCAGGGGCAGAGCCCCAAAATTTAAGGACTGGATGCGAGACCTCACTTATTGCCAAGAACAGATAAATACATATTCGGAGTTACTGCCGGCCACCTCACGACCTGCAGATATATGGGCACCGTTGCAATGTTACCTATTAGACGGAAGCAACACTATAGACGATGGAATGACTCCCCTTAGGGAGGCCTGAAGTTTCTCTATGTGAGATTAGTTAAACACGCACACGAACACATGGCACTGAGAATGTGGGATTGAAATGTCAAAAGGAATGATAAATGAGCCATACCTGTGGGGATAGGGCTGCTCTGATGGGCAGATATATATGGCATGACGTGCTTGCTTGTGGTTTCGACACTGGGCTTGGGGAATATGTGCCCTCTCATATTGATTGAACAATATTGGAGTTCTCCTTTTATAGCAATGTGTTTATGCTACCAGGCGCCTGTAACGCAGGGGGGATGCTGATTAGGAACGATGTGGGTCTAGCTGATTACAGCAAAGTAATATGATGCTGAGAAGATATAGGCTCTGGCTCCTTGGTTCTACACAGGCACTGTATATTTTTTATTGAAATGTGTTCTTGTGAATGCACCATTTGATGTTGTATTGTCGCTTAAAAATTTTCAGAAATAAAGTTTAAAAAGAAATAGACATTGCATTCCTCACAGAATCCTGGCTCGATGACCATTCTTCCCCCATCCTAAACCTTTTCACCCCTCCAAGCTACATCATCATAAGACATGACAGACCAATCAAAACTGGTGGCGGCCCAGCTATCATTCATAAAGAAGGAATACCGATTACCAGATTAAAACCCACAAAATATCGGACTCTTGAGTACCTAGGTGTTGAAGTTACAGACAAAGGCACCACGCCCATCAAATTTCACACCATCTACCATCCTACTGGTGAACGTAACCTCTTCATTGAAGAACTAACCAACCTAATAACTTGTTTCTCCCTAACGGGCCCGGAAGACGTATTCCTGGGGGACTTCAATATCCACTGGAACAACCCTAAAGACACCACAACCAGAACCTCTCTAACCTGCTTGAAATCATCAACCTCAAACAACTCTGCAATGAACCAACACACAGCAAAGGAGCAACTCTGGATAAAATCATCACCAAAAACGAGCGGAGATCGATTTCTCCCATTGACTGGTCCAACCACCACCTCATAATATTTAATATTAACTCACACGTCAGAAACCATCCTATAAGACTGGATAAACCTAAGCACTGGACCAGGAACATCAAAGGAGTCCCCATAACCAAACTGAAATCCAGATTTCAGGCCCATATACTACCCCAGCCCTCCAATATGACAGCTGATGACCTCATAACCCATTTTAATGCCACAATGACAGAGGTATTAGATAAAGTAGTACCACTCAAACTCAAACATTTGAGATCTACAAAAGCCAAATCTTGGTTGAACGTGGATCTTAATAACAAAAGAAGACAACACAGACAATCAGAAATGACTTTGAGAGTTAACCCTTCAACTCTTAACCTAGCGCAACTTAGATCAACCCGGTTGGCATATAAAAAACACATTTTTAGAGAAAAGGACACTTTCTTCCACAGCCAACTAGACCGGGCGAAGAACAGACCTAAAAAACTCTTCAACATTGTCAAAAGTCAAACAAACAGCACACCCCCACAAGAAATAAAAGCCACCATAGATTGATGCAAAGAAATTGCCAGCTTCTTCACAGATAAAGTCTGGAAAAAAATTAGCAAATTTTCATACAAACCTCAAATCCTCCCTGTCTCCCAACTTGCCCCACTTTAGCCACCCTTGACCAAACAGAGCGTAACCATACCACGGACAACCAGGCCCGCTTCCAACTGAAAAATGACGCTAATTGGTCGAACTTCGAACTCATGTCAGAAATCAAAGTCTTCAATATAATTGCAAGCTTAAAGCCTACTTCTCACACTATGGTCCCCTCCCATCCACAGTAGTAAAAAAACTCAACCACATTATTACCCCTTTCTAGACAAAAATCATCAACTCTTCTCACTTCAGGTTGTGCCCCAGACTCCCTTCAGCTAGGACAAATCACACCTATACTCAAGAAACCAGGGGCAGACCGCAACAAGCTCAACAACCTCAGACCTATCTCCAACCTTCCGTTCTTAGCTAAAACATTGCAGAAGTACGTTCTCCAACAACTTAACAAACATATGGATAACTTCAACCACCTTTCGGTTGGGTTTCAGGAAAGGTTGTAGCACCGAAACAGCGATGCTCAATATTGCAGATGACATCCACAGAGCCTTAAATGAAGGTTAAGCCTGCCTCCTCATCCTTATTAACTTATCAGCAGCATTTGACACAATCAACCACGAGCTTTACTTGAGACTCTAAAAAGGCGAACTGGCATTAATGACACAATATTAGAATGGTTCACTTCCTTCTTGCAGCACTGTTCACAACAGATTAAAATCAACTCCTGCCTGTCTGTACCACCACGAGTCAAATTTGGAGTCCCGCAAGGATCGATCCTCTCACCATCCCTCTTCAATCTCTTCATGGAACCTCTCGCACTTATTCTGAAACAAGCAGGGGTTCAATACCACTTATATGCAGATGACACACAAGTCTACTACAAAACGTCAAACACCTCGATGTCACGCTAACCAAGATGCAAACCTGGTTTAACGCAAACCATTTAAAACTTAATCCAGGCAAAACAGAATTAATACTGTTCTCTCAGAGAAGTAACCACCGACAAACTCAAGACTGGCTCAAGAAGCTTGATGCTCTAAACTGCTGCCTCGTCCTATCCGACTTGGTAAAGTCACTTGGCATTACCCTGGATAAGAACTTGTCAATGAAGGACCACATCAAGAACTTTGCAAAAAGTGCGCTTTACTCTCTAAAACACCTCAAGAAAATTAAACCTTTCATTCTTCAAGATGATCTCAAGACAATGTTACAATCCTTAGTCCTTTCTAAACTGGACTATGGAAATGCTATCCTAACAGGGTCTCCAAAAGCTTACCTAACCTCACTAAGGTCAGTCCTTAACATGGCAGCTCGACTCATAACTGGTGTAAAAAGATTTGAACACATCTTACCAACCCTAAACGCTCTCAACTGGCTTCCCATAGAGGGTAGATGTATTTACAAACTGGCCTGCATCACTCACAAGGCCCTTCACACCCAATCCCCCAACTACCTAAACAGTGAACTAGTAAAAGTAGTAAAATCCAGAACCCTGAGAAGCACCAACTAATTTCTTCTCATCCCTCTGAAACTGAAAAAGAAAACGACGCAGTGCCGGTCCTTCTCTGACAACGTACCCAGGATGTGGAACGCACTCCCTATTGACCTCAGATGCAACCCCTCCTTTGCTTGCTTCAAAAAGGACCTGAAACTTCTTCTACGCAAGCAATACTTTACCGACCAAGGTCAACCATCCTAGAAATCAATAGTATAATGGAGTCCCCCCCTCACTCTGACCTTCAAGGATAGTGATTACCTGACGGTGTAAACTACAGGCGTCTTTCTCCCCTCATTGGATACTTACGTTTTTTTGTCTTTGCTTTTAATTCTAGGCATCCTCGTGTCCTGCAATGTTATGCAATTTTTCTTTTCCTTTGTGTATGTAAAGTGCCGTGATACCCACGGGTCTAGTCAGTGGTATATAAAACTTTATAAATAAAAAAATAAACTTGGATTTAGCTACAGACTGCTGATCCGACTCGAGGTACAGGAAACACATATTTACTTACAGATGCATCAATCAAAAACCAGGCCTGACTTCTAGTACACACGCCCTACCTCCCTTGTGGGCAGTTTCCTTGCTTCATCATAAGTGTTGAACAGCTGCTTCCAGGTACTATTTTTCCTCAGAAATTTGGCAATGTCTTCCCGGCCCGAGCCCCCTTGCAAAGCTCGCCGGGGGTGTAGAAGATGATGTGGTAGCAGAGGTGGCTCTCCTCCATGGTGGTGAAATTCCCTGGCAGCTGAAACTCTCCATGCCGAGGATGGCCTTCAGTTTGTCCCTGCCAGCCTGTAGAGCTTTCTTGCCTTTGGGGTTCTTCTTCATGTCTATGAAGAAGCTCACTTTGGTGTTGCCGTCGCTGATGGCCAGGTCCACGTGCTACCCTGGCATTACGGCGGGCGTGTCGACTTCTGGCTGTGTCATAGCCTTTCTTTTGACTCCAGCCGGGCCTGCGGGGGTGTATGGTTCGTCTCCACCGCCCGCTCCGGTGAACTCTGCATGGTACCTGCGCTGCAGCCAGAGACGGTCCCAGTAGCAGACCCTTCATCTCCGCGAAGAGGCTGAGGCTCAGACCGGCCTCGTCGATGAAGAAGGCCTCCATCTTCTCTTCACACAGGACCGCCCTCTGTAGGATGCGCGTCACCTGCAGGTAGTGCCTGGAGTCCAAGCACTTCAGCAGCCTCTGCGCCAGGGCCTCCAGCACACCAGGGGGGCAGCAGGTCGCAGACATAGGTCTCGGAGATCAGACGGGCCACCTCCTGGGGGTCTGGGGGGCCTCCAAGCTGCAGACGCCCTCCAGCAGCTCGTCAGAGCAGCGCTGCTCCCCGTCACACTCCGGCGGCTTTTCCTTTTCCATGGGACTCTTCTCCGTGGGCAGGTCGTCCTCCTGTAGGTGCTGTAGCAGTCACTCGCAGGCCTCCTCCAGGAGATTTCATACGTAAACCTGTGCACAATGGTCGTGTGCGGGCATCAGAGGGGTCGCAGCAGCCATCCCGGGGGTCCAGCAGGCTCACTCCGCAGAGTGGGAACTCTTCAGTGCAACACGAAGCAACACAACACAAAGCCTGTAGAATGCAAGAATGCTTCACCAGGCTCTGACACAGGCTGGGTATGTCCGCAGAGGGAGGGCCTTGATCTAGCCTGTAGAAAGTGAGATCACCTGTGCTCCACCAGGCTCTGACACAGGCTAGGCGTATCCACAGAGGCAGGCCTTCATCTAGCGTGTAGAAAGCAAGATCACCAGTGCTTCACCAGGCTCTGACACAGGCTGGGTCTGTCCGCAGAGGCAGGGCCTTTATCTAGCCTGTATAAAGCGAGATTACCTTTGCTTCAGCAGGCTCTGACACAGGCTGGGCGACTCGCATTTGCAATGCAATAGATCTTAGATTTGCAAGAGTTTGAGCTGTTGGCATTGTAAATGACAATGCCTTTTATTTACGTGTTGATTTTTAAAACATAAATAAAAGGCATTGCCATTTACAATGCCGGTAGCTTAGACTCTCGCAAATGCGAGACCTATTTAATTGCAATTGCTTGTTTTTGAAAACTGCATTATGACAAAAACACAGGGCCAGTCATCAGTGGCTGAGGGAGTGGGGAAGTCAAGAGGAGGCCCATGCACTCATCCCAAGAACCCGAGGTCAGACAAAAACTGTTATATTGTTCTCTTATGATTGTTTCTTCATGGTCTTGTTGTTTTGTTAGATTATTACTGTTTGCATGGTTGTCCTTTTTCGGACTCTTCATTGCCCTTCATTTGGTGCATGCTTAGTTATGCAATACTAAAGGTTCGAATTGGGTTTTGGGTGGTTGATGGATGCTGGTGGATGAAAGCTAATCATGGTCTTCAAAAACTCGTCTTACTTCCTCACCCCAACTGAGAGACCACCTTTATTACAAAAAATCATTTCTCAGATGCGTGTATTTCACCTTTGCCTGATGGTGAGCATTCTGCTCTTTCAAGGGGCTCTATGCATGTATTGGGGCTCTGTGGTGTCGCAGACAACTGATTTAACATACTTCCTTGTTTTTTCTAAACTGCAAAAGCTGCGCGTGAACACCGACAAATGCGTCATCATTTATTGTTGCGGGGAGGTGTGCATGTGTATTGGGGATGGGTGTGAGATGGACGCGTAGAAAGCTTCGCAAAGTGCCATAGGTTTTAAAACCCTACTGATCCCCAGACTGATGCCTCTTCCGGCAAATGCAAATCCAAGTCAGGGACATGGCCCAATGTATGAGCACTAGCTAATTTGCCCCATGCGACCATGGAAGAGCACGGATATTCCACACCAACCTCTACAGAAAGTGGGAAAGGAAGAGTAAGCAAAAGGTGTATATATAGACACTGACACTGAGTCTGCTAAGTCAGATGCTGAGGGACCCCCACAAAAGAAGAAAGCGAGGAAGACTGTCATTCTAGTACCCGATATGATGCCTCAGAATCCGTTCACCCTCTTCACTTTTAATCCAGCAGATATTGCTCCTCAGATTGGGCACCAGCTAGCGTATTACTTTCATGAAATCCTCAGGAAAGGATTTGACAAGGAAGTTCGTAACCGCTTGCGGTTGGAATGCCCCAGATCAGATATTCCAGACAAGGTGGTGGAAAAACCAGACATTGATGCCAGCCTTTTGACATTGCTGAAAAAGTTTGTTAACGATCCCAAAAAGGGAATTGAACGTACCTGGCGGAACTGCCAGGACAAATTACTTGATGTGGCAGAACCCCTAGCCAAGATTCTGGAAATGGCCCTAGCAGCGAAAGAACCGGCAAACCCTGTGGATCCTGACATTCTAGCTGGCTGGACGTATAGAGCAATATGCCTCCAGGGCAATGCAAATTGCACCATCTCCACGGAGAGGCGCAAGTCATTACTCATGAGAATGGACTCAAACCTAATAGAACTGTCTTCGGCTGAACCAGGTCCCCTAGCAGAGGGTAATCTCTTTGGAGAGACATTTGTCAAGGATGTCTCAATTACGTAGGCACGTTTACGCCTCTAGACAAAGCTCAATAGGGGATAAAGACAGTGTTTCAGGCAGGTCTTTTTAACAGGGCCGGGAGAGGCAGGGGACACTCGCCAGGCCGTCAATATTACCAAGGTCCTCCAAGAGGAGAGTAAGTGCCGCTTCAATCGAGGTGGACACAGAGCGGGATTCCAAGCTTAGAATTCCACAGGTAAGAGTTACTGAGATATCACAGTTACCTTTGTTCAGTCATACTTAGTTTTTTCTATACAACTGGAGAGTGTTGTCACAAGATGCATGGATTTTACAGACAATTCAAGGGTTTCACCTAGAATTTTACCGGACTCCACACCAAGACTCATACTCGAGACAGCTCAGTTTTCCCAACAAGAATGTGCTTTGAATTTTTCCTCTCTCCCTCCCTCCCTCCCCGAAGGGTCTGCTCAGAGTGTTTCCTCCCTACCTCCCTGAAGGGTCAGCTCAGAGTGTTATCTCCCTCCCTCCCCGAAGGTTCCACTTAGAGTGCTTCCTCCATCCCTCCCCAAAGGGTCAGATCAGAGGGTTTCCTCCCTCACTGCCTCCCTCCCTCCCTCGCTCACTCCATCCATCCCTCTCTCCCTCTCAGAAGGGTCAGCTAAGAGTGTTTCCTCCCTCCCTCCCCGAAGGGTCGTCTCAGAGTGTTTCCTCCCTACCTCCCTCCCTCTCCCTCCCTCCCTTTCCAAAGGGTCGGCTCAGAGTGTTTCCTCCCTTCCTACCTCGGTCCCTCCCTCCTCAAAGGGTCAGCTCAGAGTGTTTCCTCCCTCCCTCCCTCAGTCCCTCCCTCCCTGAAAGGTCAGCTCAGAGTGTTCCCTCCCTCTCTCTGTCCATCCCTCCCTTTCTTCATCCCTCCCTCCCTGAAGAGTCGGCTGAGAGTGTTTCCTCTGTCCCTCCCTCCCCGAAGTGTCGGCTCATAGTATTTCCTCCCTCCCTACCCGAAGGGTCGGCTCAGAGAGTTTCCTCCCTCCCTCTATCCCCCTCCCTCCCTCTCCGAAACATCGGCTCAGATAATTTTCTCCCTCCCTCCCCAAAGGGTCGGCTCAGAGTGTTTCCTTCCTCCTTGCCCCTCTTCCTCCCTCCCTCCCTCCATCCCTCCCTCCCTCTCCGAAGAGTCGGCTAAGCGTGTTTCCTTCCTCCCTCCTTCCCCAAAGGGTCGCGCAGTGTTCCCTCCCTCCCCGAAGGGTCTGCTCAGAGTGTTTCCTCCCTCCCTCCACGAAGGGTCAGCTCAGAGTGTTTCCTTTCTCCCTCCCCCTCCCTCCCTCCCTCCCTCCCAAAGGCTTGGCTCAGTGTTTCCTCCCTCCGTCCCTCCGTCCCTCCCTCCCTCCCCAAAGGGTCAGCTCAGTGTTTCCTCCCTCCCTCCCTGAACGGTCGGCTCAGAGTGTTTCCTCCCTCCCTGTCCCTCCTTCCCTCCCTCCCTCTCCATCCCTCCCTCCCTCCATCCCTCAATGAAGGGTTAGTTAAGAGTTTTTCCTCCCGCCCTCCTTCTCCGAAGGGTCGGCTCAGAGTGTTTCTTCCCTCCCTCTCCGAACAGAGATTTGGGACCTGCTACACGATTAACCAATGGACTTAATTTTCTTCATGGAAACCTGGCTCAACCCTGCATCAGCACCTGACATCGCCACAGCGGATCTCCATCATTCACAAGAACACTGTCAGTTGCACTACCTCTACAGACATGTCATCCAACCATGGAACACCTGTTGTTTAAGCTCCAAGTCTCAGACAATTTCATCCTAAATGGCATTCTCATCTACAGACCACCGGGACAGCACACCAACTTCACTGACTATCATGGAGATCGTCGCACTACTTGCTTTCGAAACTAGCAATTACATCCTACGCGGAGACATGAACATACATCTAGAAGACCACGCTGATCACAGCACTCACTGAAGACCTTGGAGGCCTGGGCCTCACCCAACAAGTAAAAGGAGCCACTCACATCGCCGAACACCACCTGGATCCTAATTTCACCACCTTCTATTACATCAGAGTCAAGGGGAATGCTCTGATTGGCTGTTCGCAACCTGAACAGAAAGTTGCAGCCTCCATGTTATCTTTCGGGAATGATTACCGGGGCTGAGAATGTCTGTGAAAGCCCACACAAGGGGTCAGGGTGGAGATACTCCGACCCTATGGTTGAAAAATGGACGTGTTAGTGACACAAGTTATATGTCCAAAATTGATTTTTTTTAATCGCACAATGCTGCGACAACGCTGCGACGGCTTGTGCGACCCCGCGGGGGACGTCAACTATCAACGTCTCCTGGACAGATGATGCCCCCATCAAGTTCAGCATCCCTATTCTGGTCCAATGCACAAGCACCACTGCCAGACTAGATCACAAAAACTGGAACAGCAGCACTAACAAGAACTGAATAACCACTCTCAATACCTACCAACCTGAACACAACTGCATCGCCAAAGTCAATGTCAAGAGTAACAAAGGCAGACACCTGGTTCCGCACCTCACGCTAGTTCCAATAGGTAATGTTCCTGCGCAATCAACCCCAGTGCCAGCCGTTGCGTGATGCCTCTGTGCTTCAGACCCAAAAACATTTTCAACAAGATGGGGGTGCACCAGGTAATGAAGTCCAGGAGTCGAATTGTAGTGTCAAGAAAATTCTTTATTTCAAACTCATAAGTCAAATCAGCAAAACGAAAAGCTCAGCCAATGCGTTTCATTCCCTCACAGGGAACTTCATTAGGGCTTCCATAAATGTTCAAATAAAGTGCAAGATCTAAAATGTCCAATATGTGGTTTCAGTTTCGGCATGTACTGCGGGAACTTCCCAATAAGATTCCAGATTCAGATTCAGAGACCCTGTATTCAGACACCTGTAGTGTTCCAAAGTGACAGTGATGAAGAATAAGGAGTACACGACCTGCGACTAGAGATCATGGTCTGTTCCATGCAGGACTTATAATACCTGAAAGCACTCCGGACTGTTCCAGAACAATACACTGGATCTGAATTAGCATACTGACTGCCCGTGCTCTTGATCACTTTCACTTTGGAACACTACAGGTGTCTGAATACAGGTTCTATGAATCTGGAATCATATTCCCTTTAACATTTTCCAACTATAGCCTGATTTCCCTGCTAGAGTTTCCAGCCAAGTTCTTTGAGAAAATCATCAACAGATGTCTCACTGAATATTTCAACGGCCACCAACTCCTCAACACCTATCAGTCTGGTTTCAGACCCAATCACATCAGGGAAACTGACTTTATTTCCACCACGGATGACACCAGCTTGACTCTGGACACAGGAGATGCGGCTGCCCTCATTCTCCTGGACCACTGCACAGCATTTGACGTGGTCTCCTAGCCCATCCTCATCCAAAGCCTACGCAACATCAGAATCCAGGGAGAGACACTCTGATGCAGCTGCTCCTTCCTGATTAGAAGGACACAGTCAGTCAGCTTGACATAATACCCCTCGGACACCTCTGACCTCATCTGTGAAGTTCTGTAATGGTCTTACCTGAGCCAAACCCTCTTCAACGCACACATGATCCCTCTTGATAAGCGTGGCTCAAATCCACCCGAGTGACTTACCGCACTCACCTATAATTACCAAGTAAGAAGTCAGCCGGACAGTGGCGAAGAATAAACAAAGTATTTTATTAGGCCACAAACTCCCATATGAGAGGGCCCTGTCCGACCTCACCCCTAGGAGTGCGCCAAGAGGACTGCCTCATATCATCACAGCAATACATTATAACATGGTACAGCAGAGTAAAACACGCCCATACTGGAAAAGTACTGGACCCCGGAGAGGGCAAACAATGGCCTCATACAAGAGGCATCTGCACCTGCAATAGCAACATTTGGTTATCTCTGCCCAAGGCCGCGGAACCGGGCCTCAGCATCTCCAGCGCATGAGAACATTACTGATTAGGGTTTTTGTTATTAGTTTCGATCACAGTTAGCTAACAAACGAAAACTGCTGCGTCCAGGGTTTTTCCTATTCCTACGGGAGGGGGAATGAGCGAGTGCGACTCGCATGCAGAGAGAAAGATCCAAAATGGTGGCACACAAGCTAAGAAAACTGAATAATATCACACACATAAATGAATAATGAGATGGAGAATATAAACGTAAATGCATAAATGAATATATCATTAGTTAGACACATTATGCTAACTCATAAATGTAAATGTAAGTGTAAGTGGGCGGGGCATCGGAAAATGAAACCTATCAGAACCTCCTTTTAGCATTATGTGGCTAACATGGGCGTAGCCTTTATTAGCTGAAAGATAAGGTCTTTACACATCATACTAGTGACGGGGGAAAACATATCAATCAAAAACATCATCATCAATAAGCATCAACCAGTTAACATCATAAAGCTCCATGTCATTAGAAACAGGATACTGGTGGGTCGGTCTTTTAGGATGTTGCAAATTACTGACACACATGGAGCAACAAGGGGGAAGGCAATAAACACATAGGCAACAAGTCAGCAATATACCCACTACTCCTACCACACCCATCAAAATCTTCCAGCCCCAAGAGGAGAAAACACCCCATAGCCATGTCTGTAGTGACCAAGTACCAGTGTCCTGATGAAGTTCAGTCGCTAATCTATGAAGTTTCTGTACGGCTAAATTAACAGTGAGGGCCGAGTCAGGAATGTACACACAGCAAGACGTCCCGATGACGCGACAGGCTCCAACCCTATCAGCAAGAATGACGTCAAGCACCATCCTATTCTGAATCGTAAATAATCTCATAGCCTGCATCTCAACAGACATATTAGCTGCAATGTCTGCCTCAGTATTCACTACTTTCTCCATCACCCTTGACAGTCCCCGAATAGCCCTACTGTTAAATATGGGACCCCAAAACGGCAGTAAACCCTTAGAAAAATCTGTCCATTGCTGCAAAGAAGTATCAGTCTGATCTACATCCTCAACTTGGAGTGCCCTCCTTTGACTCTGTCCAGGCATTATAGCAAACCGACGATGGGTCTTATGATAGTCTGAGGGTGCTACATAGACAGGAGGAAGCAGATAAGCCAGATAGCAGACCCCACCCCAACCCTCAGGCAACCACAGGTATCCATTGTCTCCACAAACAAAGTAAATATTGGGGGGAGTGACCAAAGAAGGACTAAGGGGCAGGCGAATCGAGGCAGTCACATTGCAAGAACTGTCCCCAACCTTTACAAGGCCCCTCCCCAGGATACAGAAGAATGGTGAGGGCCCAACAACTGCCAAGGGCACCAAAGAATTCCTACTATCGTTTGTCACAGCAGGCTGTCTATAAGCCAGAGAAGAGTTCAACTGTAGGAAACTCTCCCTAACTTTGTCAGTGTCGTTAGGAGTCACAAATCGTCCCACTTTCTTCGAGCATGTTTCCAGGAATGTTTGATCAAAACGTCCGTCCGTAAACAACTGTCCAAGAGAAGAGGTGGGCATAGGGCGTACTCGCATTGTCAGAGTAGATCCTTTACTAGGTAATCGAGGATCTAGAAAGTCAGGTTGTTGAAAGAATTTCACCATGCCAATTAAAGTATACCATCCCACATAACTATTCACAGGAGTTAAAGGGAGTGCTAGCAATCTATCCTTTTTACAGGCAGCAGAAGGTAGCAACCCACAAACCCAACAATCTGTCACATTATACACAGCATGGGCATGATGTAAAGTCTTGATAAAAACATTGTCACGGTAACCTTTTCGCAAACATTGTTCACCATAATCAACAGTAACCATATGGTGCTCGGGAAGGGCAGAAGGGGTAGGGATAAACATGTGAACAGGATAGGCTTCATCTAGGAAGAACAGTATTCCAAGAATGATTAGAAATACAATGATGAGTATTACAATGGCCACAATTTTTCCTTTCCGTGACAGAGCGAGCCATGGAGAGTCGGGTTCTGGTCTACGAGGAGCTGCAAAAGGCTGCTCCTCCTCAGGAATGGGACAGCCAAAGGGGTACATGTTCCCCAACTAGAAGTCCAAAACTAAACTAAAAAGGTAATCAAATAGTCACAGTCACACCGAAGCTGGCCAGGGGGGAGTCTTCTTCACCCTCAGAAGGGATCTTCTCCCTGTGTCCGTTAAAGCCTCACAGGCAGGCTTCTATTGTTCGCTCCCTAATCCCACGACGGAGTCGCACAGCTTTTTGCAACTCAGGAGCACTTAATCCGGGCCCAGGCGCAATCCTAGTGTCCCATCTGATAATGTCTCAACAGTGCACCAGGGCTCTTACCAGCAGTCCGTCCCTAACACTTAACTATTCTTCAGCACTGTTCTTTTCTAGTCCCTATCTCAGCCCTTCTTCCAGTGCTCAGTTCTCCTTCTTTCCCTTCCTGGGCCGTAGATTATAACGAGTGCTCCCTCGCACCTCTGGATCTGTGAACAAAATGGGGGGCTCAATGGCAGTGGACTTATCTGCTGATGTTTGCTCACTGTG
Organism: Lissotriton helveticus; assembly: GCF_964261635.1. NCBI lineage: Eukaryota > Metazoa > Chordata > Amphibia > Caudata > Salamandridae > Lissotriton > Lissotriton helveticus. The sequence goes on along the minus strand of NC_136071.1, from coordinate 891,117,891 downwards.
ATCAGGAGAGGCCTCACCACTTGCAATCAGAGCTGGCCTCTCCTTTCTTTGATCCGGCTCCTCACCCCTCAACAAAGCATCCGAGAAGGGTATGTACCGAGGAACTACTTCACATTCGTCATCAGCAATGCCGTTTCTCACCCATTCGTCATATGGCAGTGGCAGTGGGACGCGCTTCACGTGGGACGCATGTGTCCACGCCTTGCTGCCCTGGATCTGGAGTGCGGTACAGGTGGTGAGGAGAAATTGCCTCGGCTCCGACCACCTTGGATCCAAGCAGGACTTCCGCTGGTACTTCTTGATTACAACCCATTCCCCGGGTTGTATAGTGTGTCCTTTCCCTTCCGGCAGCAGCTTCAGGGTGTCTGCTACCTGCTGATGAACAGAATGGAGATCTTTAGTCAAAGCATAAAGGTAATCTATCAACAAAGGGTATTCTATTTCCGAGAAACATTTAGGCCTAGGGACACCCCACACGTTGGCCGGACGGCCAAAAATGACCTTGTGGGGTGAGACACCTGTCGTGGAATTGACTGTCACTCTAGTGGAAAGCAAAGCCAGGGGAGTTAGTCTGGCCAACGTAACCCTGTACTCTCTTGTATCTTGGCCATCTTTAACTTCAGAGTCCCATTGAACCTTTCTACCAAACCCGCAGCCTGGGGGTGTTGTGCTGCATGAAATTTCCGTGATATCTGTAGTCCCTTACATATCTGTTTCATCAATTCAGCATTAAAAGATAAGCCGTTATCACTCCAGATCACCCGGGGAAATCCGTAACAGGAGAAATATTTCTAACCGAAACGTGGACTCGGGAGGATTGCCTAGTTGAACTGGGTTTGGCCTGTCCCCCAGGTTTTAAAATCATCCACACCCCTCGGCCGAAGAATCGCGGGGGCGGCATCGGTATCATTTATCGTGAAAAGCTGGGTTTTTCCCAGCTCAATATCAGCGAGGTATCGGGCTTCGAGTTGATGGGATTTTCCCTCAGAAACCTGGAGAAAAAATCTGACGGGGAAGTTACAGCGGGTGCAGAACATGGCCGCCAAGCTGGCTCTCTCCCGCCCTAGGTCCAGCTCTTCCACTCTTGCTCTACGAGACCTACACTGGCTCCCGGTGGGTTTGCGGATACAGTTCAAAGCTGCATGTCTGGTGTTTAAAGCTGTACACCGTCAGGGCCCCATTCCTCTGCAAAACATGTTTACGTGGTACTCTGCTCCACGGCCCCTCCGCTCTTCCTCGGCTCATCTTCTTGTGGTCCCGAGGTTTCATAGAGTGAGGATGGGGGGCCGCTCTTTTAGTGTGGCAGCGGCCAAATTTTGGAACTCCCTGCCACTCTCCTTGAGGAGTCACAAGGACTATCTTCCGTTTAGGAAAGCGCTACAAACTCATCTATTTCCAAAAACGGCTTGAGCGGTTACAGTGCACGGCTTCTTGATCAAAGCGCCAGGATGCCCTTTGGGTGACAGGTTCTGCGCTCTATAAATATATTAAATAAATAAATAAATAAATATTCCTTTATCAACATCTTAGCTGTTGAGATAGCTGTAAAGTCCTTAGTTGGGAAAGCCTCCACCCACCTACTAAAAGAGCATACCACCACCAGGACGTACTTAAGGTTATTGACTCTCTCCATTTCAATATAATCCATTTGGATCACTTCAAAAGGAAAAGAAGGGGGAGCAAAATTGCCAACCGGAACAGGTGTTCCCTTTCCAGGATTATGTCTTAAACAAACCATGCACTGCTGCACTAAATGTGTTGCCACCTTTGAAATGTTCTTATTACTCCACACTGGGTCTAGTAATTTACATATTCCTTTCACACTAATATGAGCTGGCCCATGAGCCATCGTCACCATTGGGAGAACATATTCGTCCGGGAGTAACCAACGTCTTTTGCCTGACACATCCGTCCAACACTCATCCGAGTCCAACCGCCCCCCACCATCGTTCCATGTCCTCAACTCATCCTCAGTTGCTTTTTCTTGTATGTTCCGCACACTTTGTACAGTATTCATGAACATGTCAACGTCCGGTACCCACCTAGCTGGTCCTGCCACAAACATTCGTGGGAGTTTTGTCCTAGCTGTCTCCTTAGCTGTCTGATCTGCAAACGCATTGCCCCGTCCTACATCATCCATCACCGCTTTGTGTGCACTACATTTGATCACAGCCAGTCGTCTGGGAAGCGTCAATGTGGTCAACAGTCGTAATATCAACGGACCATTCTGGATCCTTTGTCCGTGTGATGTCAAAAACCCCCATTCTGCCCACAGTCACCCATAACTATGAGCCACGCCGAAGGCGTATTGGCTGTCAGTGTAAATATTCACATCCAGTCCTTCACTCAATTCACACGCTCGCATCAATGTATTATTTCTGCAGCTTGGGCTGAGTGTACGGGACCCTAAAAGTCTCCACCGCTAATTTCAATGTTGTGACTGCATATGCTGCAGTTGAGGTACCATCCGCAAGTTTAAAACAGGAACCGTCAACATACAGCTCCCCGTCGGGATCATCTAGGGGGTGCCCGTTAAATCTATCCTTCCCTTCGTCTCCTCCTCTGTCCGAAACAAACAATCATGGACTTCATCGTCCTTTTCATCTGAAGGGATGGGTAGCAACGTGGCCGGGTTCAAAGTGGCACATCTTGTAATCGTAACATGGGGTGCGAATAATGTGATCTCATAACCAGTAAGATGAGCACTAGTTAAATGCTGCATCTGCGTTCTGTTCAATAAAATGTCCGCAGCATGCGGTACCATCACTGTGAGATCAGAACCCAGCACGAGCCCCGCCGATTGTCTAATTGAGACCGCAGCCGCTGTAGCCCTTAGACAAATCGGCAACGCTCTCGCCACATTGTCAAGCATAGCAGAAAAATAAGCGCAAGGTCTCTGTTTCCCTCCAAAACATTAAGTTAGGACAGACAACGCGCAACCTTCCGCCTCATGTACATAAAGCACAAAAGGCTTCTGGTAATCAGGAGTTCCCAAAACAGGTGCAGAACACAAAGCAGTTTTTAGTGACTCAAAAGCTTCTTGACATGCTGGAGTCCAGGGTAGGGGTTCACGCACCTCCTTAGTAGTCAGATACAGAAGGGGTTTGGTTAGTAAAGCATAATTAGGTATCCACTGGCGACAATACGAGGTTATGCCCAAAAATACACGCACCTCTCGCTGCGTGTTAGGTACAGCCATGTTAGTTATCACCTTGATGCGCTCCGGTGTCAACCTCCTCCCCTCCTTCGATGGGAGATGACCTAAGTAGGTAACCTCCTGTCGACAGTATTGAAATTTAGAAAGGGACACTTTGTGTCCATTTCGAGCCAAATGGTGCAACAATTTAAACGTAGCATCTCGACACCCATCTTCGGTGTCAGATGCTATTAGAAGATCATCTACATATTGCAATAAAACATTGCCCTTGGGGAGTTCCAGATCATCCAATTGAGCCTTCAAAGCCTGACTGTAAATGCTGGGGCTCTCTGTATAGCCTTGGGGAATTCTACAAAATCTGAAGTTGCGGCCAGCCAATGAGAATCCGAAAAGATGACGGCTGTCAGGGTGTACCGGGATACTAAAGAAAGCATTTTTCAAATCCAAAACAGAGAAATAACTAGCAGTGGGAGGGATCATTGTCAAAATCGTTGTAATTTCAGAGATCACCGGATATTGAGGTTCAACCACTTTATTAATGTGGCGTAAATCAATCACAAAACGATAAACATCAGGTGCACCATCACCTGCATCAGCAGAGGGTCTTTTAAGAATCGGGAGAATGGGGCTATTACAAATGTTAGAAGCCGTCTCCTCCACTTCACCCGACCGTATCAAATCCTGTCGCCTCTCCTTCCTCTACTACGACTCCCATTTCTTCTTAATTCTATCTTATTCAGCATCCTCCTTTTCCTACTTTTTTGCTTGTCTTCCGCCCCCTTCCATTTCCTTTGCTTTTATCTTCCTTTTTAGTCGGTTTTGTTACTCTGGGGTTCTTATTCCTTTTCTTTTTTCTTTCCTTTTCTTCTCTGCTCTCTCCTTTTCCTTTCTTTCCTTTTCTATTTTCTTCTCTCTATTTTCTTCTCTTATCTTATATTTTTACTCACATACTCCTTGCTTCCTTACCTTCTAGATCATGGCATCATTGCTATTTTTTCTTGCTTATGCCATATCTTTCGTACAATGTTTTCACATGCACTATGTTTTATTTATCAATTCCTTCTGATGTACTCTCCCTCCATTTGTATATGCATTTGAATTTTCATCAAAAAATTTTCAATAAAAAAAAAAAATAATAAAAAAAAAATTTCAACACAAATCCTGTATTATTTGTAGCAAAGCCGTTTCACCCTCCCTAGATATTTTATACTGCGGTATTCGGGGCAATCGGGCTCCCACCTTAACCTTGATGGACACGGGGTCAATATCCATCTCTCCCACATCAGTATCACCACTGGCCCACAAAGTCTCCGGAATCCCCACAAACTCAGCTGGAAGAGGCTCGTCTTTTGAGAAGCACTGTTGCGCACGCGCGACAGTATTACCCAAAGTGATGTACACACCGTCCGGAGAACAGTAAATAGTGGAATGCAATCTCTTCAGCAAATCCAAACCCAGCAAATTCCCGCCACAATTCGAAGTCAAAAGAAAAGGAGAGTCAACGGTGAAAGGACCAATCGTAAGTGTAAGAGGCTTAGAAATGGGGCTAATTACCGGAGTACCTGAGAACCCAACGGAAACATTATTCCTGCCAGACAGAGCCGCACCTGGGCCCTGAGAACATGCTACAGAACTTTTCATAGCACCCGTGTCCACCAAAAACTCTGAGGAGACCCCAACAAATCAGCAGTCACATAGGGTCCTCGTTGATCAACATCCACAGAAACTGGTCCCATGCTCTGTCCTACGCTGTCCTAGTTGTGGGAGAAGCCAGTCATGTCATCCAATGCGTATGTGTCGTGGTAGTACTGTCTGTCTCTGTCATGGTTACCCTCAGTTTGAAAATGTTGTCGATCCCTCTCTCCATCAAAGTAATTTCTCCCTGGACGCCTTCCCTCATCAAACTCTCTGTCATCCCTGCGAAATTCACCACGACCTCTACCTCTACCTGGTCCAGCATAGGACCGAGGCTCTGGACAATCTCTCCACCAGTGCCCCTCCTTTTTGCAGTTCGCACACCGATTCGGCCCCAAACTCTCTCTCTTCTCTCCCCTTCCATAACTACTTCCACCTCGACCCGCTACCATAGGTGGGGCTCCTCGTTCCCGGCCCTTCGACACTTGCTGCAGCAGCACCCTTGTCTTCAAATCTTTGGCTTTCTTTTCCTGTCTGTCTTTGTTCTCATTCGCTCAATGTTCATAATATTGAGCCATACTCAGAATACCAGAAGGGGTGGACGTCGTCCACGTACTCTCCGATGCCTGCAATCTAGCCGATATTTCTGGTAACAAATTAGTTACGAACTTATTCACGAAAAGTCACAAGCCCCCATCCTGAGAGAGATCCTGACCACTAAAATCCATAAAGGCTTCCTCGAAACGAGTAAAGAAATCCAAAACCGCTTCGTCCTTTTTTTGTCTACATGCTGTCAACTTATCCCAATCCACCTTCTTTGGAGGAATAAGAGAGTGCATACATTTTATTATTCGCCCTGGTAATGCTAAGATCTCAGGTTTCGGTTTTTCCCCTGGCTTCCGTTCCTTGTCCCAGTCCTTAAATTCCTCCCAAGTACCTCCCAATTCCTCCGCATGATCCGTACCCTTCACCTGCCTCCACACATCCAGCGGAACCAGTAATCCAAAAAAACAATTCTATGTCAGCTAAAGTCATAACCGTCGAGGAAGCTGCTTCCGTCAGTTCTTTGTAACAAGCAGTCGTTTTTTTTCTAAGTCGGGCAACTGCGCCTTCAGCGCCAACACCTCGCTCCGTTTCCAAGGCGTGTATACCCACTGTTCCTGGAAACGAGCCTCTACACGAGCTCTGGTCACAACATTAGTTAATGGGTCTACCACTTCAGGCACTTCAGGATGGAAGATAGGGTGGACTTCATGCATTGGATGCACTCCAGAAAAATAGGGCCCTCGTCTGACGGCAATTCATTTCTATATTCCAGCAAACCCGCAAATTATGTAACACATCCCTCATACTAGTATTAGCCCTATAGGCTCTGTCCTTAATGTCATAAAGCACCTGGGGCGCCGTTCCCCCATAACCCTGCTCCCACAACGCTATCAGCGTCGTTGACATATGCCATAAAGCGTACTGCTGCATCAGAGGCTCATAATCCTTCATTGTGGACCAGATGTCTTCCAGTGCGTATATAGGATTCCTGGCCCACTGACAAGCCTGATTAGACACTATCGTTTTTTATCCAACCCAACAGTAGAACGTGTAAGCAATTTACGTACTTGGGAAAAAAGCCCACTTCCGGCACCTCGAGTCGGGGTCGGCAACTCACCTTGGGGGGTAGCGCTAGCAGAAACAGTAGGAAATGCAGGAGAGATCACAGAGGAGGCAGGTGAGCTTGGCGCAAAGAGAGAAACCAAGGGCGCAGTCACGGAAGAGGTGACAGAAGACAATGCTTGTTCAACATCTCTCAACAAAGTAGGAGCCGAAACAGAGGAAGTGGGGGTGCCGGACAAGGGAGGAACAACCGTTTGTGGAACTGAAACCACCGCAGGGGAAGCAGAACCTGTCAACACGGGGTACAATGATTGCGAAGCATATGGGGGAGGGGGCCGAGCATTCAAAATGTCCCCCATCTCATCTTGTTCTTCCTCTCTTACTACATAGCTTTTATCCGTCTGTAACCGATGAAGTCTGTCTGCGCGGTCAATCTGTATCTCATTCTCTTTCTTAGTATGTTCTCTCGCCTTTTGTGTCATCGTCTGAGCCACCTTCTCCTCTCTCATCTGTCGTTCTCTTACTTCTTTTTGCCACATCCTCAAGGAATCGAACATACTCTGGCGGCTACGCTTAGCAAATAATCTGTCCTGCAAATAATCTAGTTTTGCCACATCGAAAGAACCAGTCAACGGCCATTGCAAATCTACGTTACCCTTGGTATACTTGTGCCACAAAGTATTGAACAAAATCGGAGTAAATCCATGTTTAACATACATCTCAAAATTAGGTGAGCCCTCCACTGGGGCGGGTTGGCTCTCAGCCAATCTAGTGTCCGAGGCGCCGCAGCAGCACCCGAGGCACCGTAGCTTACTGAAACACGGCATCTTCACCCACTCAATCACACACCAACACGAAATTCACACTCACCCTCTCACTGACACCCAGACCGCACAATCACTACTAGACACACATATATATATTCACACTTCCTATGCATCAAATCCTTGCCAAACACGTGTTACCAAAATGGGACAAGGCCCGTCGACCAAGTCCTGGGGAACCTGGACCCTACCGCAGACTGAACAGTACACTCACTGTTCCGAGGTTGGGGAACACATCCGCCACCCGGGCGGCACTACAAGCCGCTGCGCACTTTACCACGGGAGACCCGGGACCCGCTCCCAGCAAACCACACACACTAGGGGTTCAGTGAGTCCCAGAATCCACCCGCAATGAGCCGCGCCTCGACAGCAGTACCATCCGGTCGGATGACCACAAGCAAACGTCCACCCAACCTCCGCCAAGTCTGTCAGAGCACCACTTGCACTCTGAGTTCCCCGGAGCACACAGGCTCCTCCAACCACTAGAGACACGCCGGTCTCGGAAACACACCAGTCTCTTGGAGCGTTCCAGCTCCCTCAATCAACAGTCGGACCACTCACCTTCTATACGCGGTACCGACCTCTACCGTTCTCCACCGCCGGCTGCTGGGACCAACACGGTCAGCTCCAAAGTTCCGCCTTCCGGACCCCGGCGTAAGATCATGAACCGGGACCTCTCCCGATCAGCAGGGTGGGGCAGCGCTGAGAGAACCAAGCTCGGCATCAAATGGGTACCCAGACCCACCGTGCCGACCAGAGGGTCCCCGGCCTTCTGCTACCCACTTACGGGTGAGAAAGATCCTTATCGCGGGGTCCCTGTTCGGGCACCATCTGGTAAGCGTGGCTCAAATCCACCCGAGTGACTTACCGCACTCACCTATAATTACCAAGTAAGAAGTCAGCCGGACAGTGGAGAAGAATAAACAAAGTATTTTATTAGGCCACAAACTCCCATATGAGAGGGCCCTGTCCGACCTCACCCCTAGGAGTGCGCCGAGAGGACTGACTCATATCATCACAGCAATACATTATAACATGGTACAGCAGAGTAAAACACGCCCATACTGGAAAAGTACTGGACCCCGGAGAGGGCGAACAATGGCCTCATACAAGAGGCATCTGCACCTGCAATAGCAACATTTGGTTATCGCTGCCCAAGGCCGCGGAGCCGGGCCTCAGCATCTCCAGCGCATGAGAACATTACTGATTAGGGTTTTTGTTATTAGTTTCGATCACAGTTAGCTAAGAAATGAAAACTGCTGCGTCCAGGGTTTTTCCTATTCCTACGGGAGGGGGAATGAGCGAGTGCGACTCGCATGCAGAGAGAAAGATCCAAAATGGTGGCACACAAGCTAAGCTAAGCAAACTGAATAATATCACACACATAAATGAATAGTGAGATGGAGAATATAAACGTAAATGCATAAATGAATATATCATTAGTTAGACACATTATGCTAACTCATAAATGTAAATGTAAATGTAAGTGTAAGTGGGCGGGGCATCGGAAAAGGAAACCTATCACTCTAGCCAGCATCCTCTACTCCCACAACATTAGCTTTTAAATGTATATGTTTCCCCTTTACCAGATACAGTAGAAGCCTTCTGCTTTTCCATTGTGGCTTACACTGACAACACTCAGAAGGTGGTATCTCTGCCTGGAGGCCGTGGCACGCTGGACAGAACTAAACTGCCTCAAACCTAACAGCAGTACAACAGAGATTCTTATTATGGGTATTCAGCAAGATCTTTGGGACCTTTCCTGGGGCAGAAGGCAATCGGGCATCTGTCAGCAGCCAAACAATTGATGAAGAATTTGGGAATATGACTGGATTATGAACGTAGGCTTGATCACAAGTTTAATGCAGTGACTGTCTGTTGCTGTGGACTCCCAAGATGTCTCAGAAAGATTCTCCGGCTTTTGCCTAAGTCCCTCAAAAACTATAATACAGATACCTCCGGGTCTAGCCAGCGCTATATAAAACCCTTTAAATAAATAAATGATGGCAAAGTTTTGTATCCGGACTTCCTAAAAAAGACTACAAACGATTCCAAACGGGGCTGAATGCCTCCTATGCCATATCCCTAAACACATTCCTGTGACTGTTGTTAAGGGCCTTAGACTGGCAGCCTGTCGAGAAGCACCTCTGTTCAGGACGCTGTGGTTTACCTATAGAGCGCAGTGCAATCGTGATCACAGTAACTTAGGCATCTGCTCGACCCTTATTATCAGAGTTGTGTAATTTCTTTTTTAAGTCGGTCCTACTCTAAAGATTCTCTTTGTGTCACTCATGTTAAAGAATTAATCTGCACATTAGGATCTCCAGTAAAGTTTCAGTTTAGTGAAATGTATTTTTAAACGTACCTTTCATGGAAGTGAGATCGGTTCCGTAACACTGTATCACTTACGCCATGTTTGAATAGGTTTTACACGTTTTATTTTCTACTCTCTAAATAGCAGAGCCTCATTTTTTTCTGGTCATAATTCTGCATTAGCTCCTAGAACACTGGTGCAGAAATAAGAATGTTAAAAATGTGTGAAACATAGCACTCCCCATACCATACTATTCAATGAGGCACGGATGAAGGGTTGGTATTGGTAAAGGAAGAGAAAAAGGGTAATATTTCCTATCTGCCACTCTTAGTTCCCGCTAAAGGTAGCCGAATTTCTGCCATCAAGTATTCATGGACCCACTTGCATAAATCGCTCCAAATGAAGCTTTATAAATTGCATTAAAAATGAAAAACGAGTCACCTCCTGGGGCGTAACTTCGAAGGGGGAGGGGTTATGGGGTTGTACACCCCCCTAAATATATTTATTTTCTAATAAATAGTTGGGTGCAGGTGCTTCCAGTGCTGTATGGCGAGGTGTCGGTAGGATTTCACCAGGTAGTTATACATACACACAGACAAAAATGCACACACTCTCTTTCCCTCTCTCTGGTTTGAAAGACTGCAACAATATCGGTTATTTTACAAAATATTGTGTTTTCTCTCAGTACTCCCACCAATCTGCATTCCTTTGCCTTTCCATTGCCCTCCGGGCCCCTCTCATGCACCCTGCTACTCGTATAATGTTTTTAAACATTATATAACAGCGTTATTGATGGAAAACCTGAACCTCACCCACCACCACCAATTATCTTACTGACCAAGCTACGCCCCTGGTCACTGGCCTACTGCGCAATCCAGAGTGTCATTTCATTATATATATATTGTTTTAACCAGACGTGCACCCTTGAAACCAGTAGCGTATGCAGTGTGCCATGGTCCCTAGGGAAAAGTAAGAAATGGGGACCCTGACTGCTGTCTGAATTATAAAATACAACCATAATCAGGGGTTTGTGGGCCCGTCATGCCTCTGGGCCTCGGTGCACTGCACCTCCTGCACCAATGGAAGCTACGTCATTGACTGAAATTCGCATTCTCCACCAACAGAACTCTCACAATATAGACTGAACTAGCAATGCTACTGATAAGGGCCACCTGTTTTTATGGAAAAGGAAACTTGCGGTGTTGTTGTCTGTAATGGGTTTGTTATTGTGTGTAATAATTGACCGTGCCAAAAATTGTTCTGTTTTTTGGGTAGCCGCCGTCATTCTCGGTAACTAATGCTTGCCTGCATTCGATATTTCTATGTATAAGGTGAGTAAGCATAGCTGCACATTTCCCATGTCGATATGTGGTCTGGTGCTCCAGTCCATTTTTTTCTTTGAATTTTGCTACTCGTAGGTATTTTTTTATTTTGGAATATACAACACTAAAGGTCCCATAGTTCAAAGAAAAAACCCGGATTGGCAAACCCAGTAGTAATCAACCAACCAAGCGAAACCGCTTGCCCTCTGTGCAGTGTTGCTTATCCCTGCTGGGAATTCTTAAGCAAAGCTAATCAAATTTCTTTCATGACATTTCGCAAAATACTCAACATTTGGTTTTTGTCAGGGGCTGTATCTGAAAAACATTAAACAATACATTCACAATGAAACATGGAAGTTTATGACTGTAACCTATGTCATTGGAGGTCATATTAGTGTTTTTCAGATACAGCCCCTGACGAAGGGCCGTGGGGCCCGAAATGCATAGGGCAACTGGGCATTTCTCGAAAGAAAGGATGGATTGTTAAAGGAATGTATCGTAAATGTAAACTGAATATTATGAAATGTAATAATGTTCTGATCAATTGTATACTTTCAGTAAAAAAGTATTGACAAAAACCAAATGTTGAGTATTTTGCGAAATGTCATGAAAGAAATTTGATTAGCTTTGCTTAAGAATTCCCAGCAGGGATAAGCAACAGTGCACAGAGGGCAAGCGGTTTCGCTTGGTTGGTTGATTTTATGTATTAAGCGCAATTGGGACATTGTGCAAACCTCAGTAGCACGCATAGAGTAGTTTATTCTTAAACAGCTCAGAAAAAGTTAATAAAAAAGGAGTGCCCTTCCTCAAACGATTTCTGTTAAAACCCACTAGTAATACCTGGAAAACTTGGCAGGGCTGGTAAAGGTAGGGTTGTACTGACCCTTGGCTTTATTTCAGCAAGCATTTACACCTATTGCATGTGCTGAACATGTGTGCATCAGTGAAGCGTGTGCGTCTGTTACCTTTCTGTGTGTGAAGGAAGCTTGATTTACTGCCGCCCATGCAATACCTCTTACTTTAAGGAAAGCTTGCACTGCTTGAGTCAGAAACTTGAGACAAAAGTAATTAATTTACCAAATATTTCACAGTGGAATTTGAATGACAGCACTTGCTAATTTGGGGACAATGGTATATAAAGTAATGGGAAATGTAAGTCTGGTATACATTTTTTTTTCACTGAAAAGGACCTAATTAGTGCATTTCTAGCATAATTCAAATTTCGGCTTTGTCTGCTGTTTCATGATTACTGCTTCCAAATCTTTGGAGACGCTTTATATGCCCGCCTCATTATTTATAGTTGCCTGTTAAGCCCTCGTTATGTACTTTAGCAGTTGCTCTGCTCTCAGAACTTGTCAATTCTTTATAACCTGGGGAAAACTCTGCTGTCTAGGGGTGAGATTTTCGATCTATGTATCGTTTTATTGTTCATTCTAATACCTTCCAATAAAATGTTCTTTCAAATTAAGTGGTGATAAACTATGTGAGGGGAGCGGAAAGGGAAAAATCAAAGTGTATAGGGAAACGCTTTATGCATTTAGAAAACTGATGAGGCCATGACAAACTGCATTTCATGGACTATTCCAACTGCCTGTACAATCTGTAGCATTTTAGCCATTGTTTTGGGAAAAGTGAGCTGTGCCGTTGGCTGTTTCAAAGTTCTCTCGGCCACGGTAGTGCAGTAGTAGAGCTAGGCTCTCTTGCCACTCTATGCCTGGAATATTCAATGAATGCCCATTCAGAATCCCATGGAAAGGTACCACACCATTTGTGCCTATTGTTTTTTGTTGTTGTTCCAACACTCTTATTAAATTTGATCTCTTTCGATAGGTTCGCAGACCAAGTGAATAGACATGCACCAGTCAGTGTAACAACTTACATGTTATTTATGTAAGATTTTTAGCTGTAATGTTAAACTGCTTTTATTTTTTATAATTCGTAATATTGCAGATTGTTCTTAAATAACTAACCAGTTCTGAACCACTCGACTGTTTTAACACCTCAGATTATTGTCTATGGGGGCATTGTCCTTGAGAACCACTAGTTTGCACCTGTGTGTTATCCCACTTTTGAAGTAGCAGTGATGTCTGATTTCTTATCTGTATTGATTTTATGTTGTATCTTTTAGGGCAAAATTGCCGAAATAAAGATTAACGAACGAACGAATAGACATAAGCCCACCAGATGTGAGTGATGAATTTTTTTTCTTCTGTAGGTATGCTTTTATGATTTTAACACTTAAAATCGAATAAAGCTCGTTTTGATTTGAGTATTACAGAAGAAACAAACTGGTAACAAATGGCATTCAATAGAGGGCTACCTGCTGCATCAGCCACACATCTTGCTACCATAAGGATGCACTTCAAGTGGAGAGAAGAAAAACTCCACCCAAAACACTGTAAATTTGGTGTCTGGAGCACACTATAGAGCAATAAATCCAGGCAAATTAGACAATGAACAGGCAAATCTCGAGATCCTATTTTATTTCAGTCCATTACAAAAAGTGGGCAAAGCAATAATCCAAATCCACGGCCTGTTGTGGACCCTGTTTTATTACCAAACATGTAGGACAAAGTGAATGGATTAATTGGTAATAAAACGCTATTGCTGTGGGTTTTACAATGAGGGAATCCATGTAAGAGTACAGCAAAAATGCTGGATGTAGTCTGATACAACAAGTGGTCAAAGAAATAATTCAAATTCATGGCCTAATGATAGCTGTCTTTGCCCTTGGTAAAGAAATCTTTGCGAAAATTCAAGACAACTGACACATGTTTCGTCAATATGAATTTACCAAGACTCCAATGACATGCTGGTAAAAGATAAACCAAATGCAGACAACAGTGAATGATTAGAACAAATCTGAGCAGAGTGAGAGAAGATTAAGTTGAGAACGTGAATGTCGCTCTTGTCATGCTATCATTAATGCCACACAATACACAATTCCAAGTAGCTACCAAGCAGCTGGTGGGGATCTGGTTCTCAGTTTACTGTGACACGTACCGCTGTGAACGTTAAACACAGAGACTTGCAAATGACACGCAGAGCACTCTAGAGTGAGAAAAGTTGCCACTCCATACCGTGAATAGAAACCATTTAAATGGTTGTCTTTGAGGACAGAAATGCGATAAGTGTAAAACTGGGTCTCTACCTTAAATCTAGTAACAAAGGGCCAGATGTAGTTAATCCCAATTTACCTATTCTTAAATACCGAATTTTACCGATTCGGTATTTAAGAATAGGTAAATGGGATGTAGATATATTTTCGGTAAAAATTACCGAATCTGTAAGATTCGGTATTTATTGAATCGATATTTACCGATTCGGCAATTGCCATTCATTCCTGTGGGCCTGGAGGCCTATAGGAATGAATGGCAATTACCGAATCGGTAAATACCGATTCGGTAGTATGGGGGAAACATTCAAGGGTGCCAGGGTGTCACTTTGACACCCTGTGGCACCCCTGAATCGTGCTTGTGTGCAGATGTGGTACACATACATGCCCTAAGGGCATGTATGTCTGCCACTTGACACAGTGCAAAATGCACAGATTTGCATTTTCAAAGGTATTAGTTATTTACCACCAACTTATAGTTGGTGGTAAACAACGAATCCTTCCAGGTGAAAAGCACTTACTTGAGTGCTTCCTACATTTCAGATTCGGTAATTTACCGAATCGGTATTTAAGAATTCGGTAATTTACCGAATTCTTAAATACCGATTCGGTAAATTACTGAATCTGAAATGTAGCCACCTACATCCCAAATGCCTAAAACCGGTCGGTAACGGCGGTAATTTCGGCTGTTACCGACCGGTATTGGGGTTCCTACATCTGGCCCATAGAGTTCTAAAAGATAACGGAAGTGCGCCAGGTAAGGAAGTCCAGTCAGTCTTGCTTTTTCAAAACCTTTATTTGTACTTATTCAATCGTTTGTAATTTCTTATTTACACATACTGTTCAGCCAACACATTTTGTTCCAAACTGTAGGAACTTCATCAGGTCTTTATCATTTGCGTCAGTAAATACAATCTCCACAAATAACTCAATATCCTTATTCCAGCTCAGCATGCTGATAGATTAGGGATTTCCCAAGGCATCACCGTGTCCGTTTCGGAATACCTTGATAAGTATCCTGCTTCTTCCTGACGGGTGATTAGCAGAGCTATACAAATCCAAATATCATCAATATTATTATTATTACTCACTCCAATAGCAATATCCCAATTGCCAATGATAAGACTGTGCTGGTAACATTGCATTGCAAAACAAAAGCAGTGAGAAATGTAATCTCAAAATATCACAAGTGTTAAGACACTGCAAATAAGAAAAACAAGGGAAGGATATTAAATATCCTGACAAAAAGTAAAAGCCCTTACCTCTCCCAAAGGATATTATGGGGTTACCCTATTAAATGTAATAATTGGTACCTTTTGATTGGGAGGACGTAGGAAAGTAATGTTTGGGGTCTGAGGAATTGTTAAAACCCTCTTTAATGGTAAAGTCAGATTTTAGGTTCCAATTCTGAAAATTCCACTTTTAGAAAGCTGGCATTTTCTTCTCCTACCCATTTGGTTCCTGGGTCACATGACTAGGATGAGTTGGCAGTTGGCGTTTCCTTTTTTCTCATGGACAGTATCACACAGGAGAGTCTGGGTGTTGACAGGATGGGCCATCTCTGTCTTATAGGAGGGTGTAGCTATCACTTACCACACTTGCACTTCAAAGGCACTTGCTCACCTCACACACCAAGCTCTTCACATTACCTATTGTGCCCCAGGCAGACTGGACCACGGCAGGAAGACATAAAATTCCAGACACCGCTGTAGGGGGAAACTACAAAAGCTTCTCTCCCTTCAAAGTGGGCACCTGGTATAAAAAGGGGCCGTAAGACCCACTAAAGATCATTTCTGGATCTATGAAAGCCTCAGAAGAAGGACTACTGCTACCCTGCTGCTCTACTGCAAGAAGGACTGCCCAGCTGCTCTGCTGTCAGAGAGATTGCCCTGCAGTCTGTGG
This sequence comes from Lissotriton helveticus, assembly GCF_964261635.1. Lineage (NCBI taxonomy): Eukaryota > Metazoa > Chordata > Amphibia > Caudata > Salamandridae > Lissotriton > Lissotriton helveticus. Next base: position 891,102,014 of record NC_136071.1, on the reverse strand, counting down.
AATAAGGACTGAGTCTACAAACTTAAACCCCAACTATCAGCGTTTCAAAGGGCTAGCTAGCTGGCCTACTGTTCTGAGCTACAGGGACATAACAGGATCCTCTGCACCAACACACCTTAACGCATGTATCTAAATACAGGACCTCGCTTCATAGCTCCTGTCAAAGGCTCCTCGATGCCCACACCACACAAGCCATTACAAGGACTTCACATCTTGAGGTGACAGGACACAAGGTACTTTTAACAGTGGACTGAACTCAGTCCTGTATCTGACCCATGCTCTATCGCGGACGGCTTGACTTGTTGACTAGGACACAGTGATTTTAAGCACTATTTCTTATCTAAAACTTTACATTTGCATATCTCCGGATCTAATGTTTGTTTTTTGTTATTTTGGTGTCAAATAATTTATTACATTTTCCTCTTTTTTTCTAAATTGTTGTGGGATTTTTCTTGTGTTGTGTTTTCATTTTATTACTGTTTGTGTGCTACATGTTTCACCATTCTAAAGTGGCTGAGAAAAATTGTGTGGATGCTCCCTAGCCCTACTCAGAGAACCCTAGTCCAGGCTCTTATTACATCTAGACCGGACTACGGTAACATCCTCTATCTCGGAGCCAATAAAGATGTTATTCGAAAGCTTCAGAGAGTACAAAACTCAGTGGCCAGATTTCTCTTTCAGACTCTGAGAACTGCCTCTACTTCTGCTTCTTTGAGAGATCTTCATTGCTTGAGAATTGAGAATCGGATCACGTTTAAAGTTCTGAACTATATGTTCAGAATTAAGCACGGCACGGCTCCTATGTCTGTGCAAAATGTAGCCCATCTTTACATACCTTCTCGCACTCTCCGATCTACTACTCACGTTAAATTTCAGGTGCCAAGGATCCGACTGGCCCGCATGGGCTGCCGTTCCTTTTCATATTTGGGCCCTGTTCTATGGAATGCTCTTCCGCTGTCTATTCGTACTCAGATGAATGTCACACTATTTCGCAAATCCTTAAAAACCTAGCTTTTTAATCAGTAAGCTCTTCTTTACTATTCTGTTGTTGCCTCCACTGGGCGCCAGGAAACACTTGCGGGTAGCTGTTGCGCCTAGATATACATTTAAATAACATAACATAAATACTCTACACACTGCCTCTAGGTTAACCCACGCTGTTTCTGTGCCAAGCTACTAGAGTGCTAAGCACATGTTAATTTGGTGAGGTCTGTGGTTCCCCCCCCCCCCGACACAGATTGTGGCTGTTGTTGGTTCAGTGGGTGTGAGCCCTTTGCAAGCAACTGACTTTCTCACAACCGTTAATTCCCAAACAAGTTAGTACCGTATTAAAGAGAAAATAAATATAAAGAGGATTAATAACTATAAATTGCTACCAGTGATTGCCTGTGATCCTCACTGTAAGTAAAAAACATTCTTTGAATTGACAAAGAATTAATGTTTTATTGGTAATTTTGTTTTGCACTTTTTTGCGCTGTGGATACACATGATAATACATAGGGCTGAATCTTGATTGGGATGTGCTGCAATATGCCCACTGGGCGACACTGTAATGTTCCATATATTTGATGAACCCATTGTCCTGCAATGATTTCATTACTGTATTGTTTAGATTATTATATGCACACTGTTGGTTGAATATGGAGTATAATATTATATATACATGTTTTGATAATGCTTTACATAGATTGATTCTAGATTTGTGAGTGTTAATTTATAGGCTGTTTTGTGTGGTCGTGAATTTACTAATTGTATTTTTGGGAAGCAGTGGGTCTTCTATTACTTTTACAGTCACTTATGAAAAACGCTATACTCCAGTCCACTTGGGGTGAACTCACTTGATTTCTGTTTAATATGGATTAATTAGGTAACTGTATTACCGTATGTAGTCCACTTTCTATTGCCAGGAATTTATATTTTGAGTAACTATGTTTTTGCCCACATGGACAACATGATTGTACTGCCGTGTTTAACTTGATTTGATGTCAGCAAATAAAATTGATGTATATTTTCTCAAGCTATCGCTAATCATTGCTGTCTTATTTTGGACTGCATTTACTATTTATTTTCTGTTGAACTTTGTTTTTCTTGGAATATTATGTACTACTTGACACCATTCAATATGATTACATGTTCATATCTGTGGGGAGTATGGTTTCTATGTTCATGAAATCACACATATTCATTTTCAGAGGGTGGTGGGCCCATTGATTTGAAAAAGGCATTCTTGACTAAATGTGTTTTCATGATTGTGTGAATGAATAGCATTCCAGATAACAGCTACTCTGGAGTGCTGCATCGTCTTTCCTGATAAAAGAGCGAGAGGGAATCGATGTATGTATGTGTGCATATATGTATATTCACTGAAAAAACATAGGTTTCAGGCATGTTATAGTTTAGAAATTAGCATTTAGAAAACCTTTGAAATTCACTCAAAAAACCATAGGTTTCAGGGGCGTTATAGTTAGTTGAACATTTCGCTCGTACAAAACCAGTGAAATACCCCATTATAGTTAGTTCAGCTAACTATAACTTGCGCCCCTGCAATGCACTCCTGATGACATCACATATTACGTCACTCATGTGGTGAGTGTGTGTGGGGGTGGGTGGGGGGTGTGACTCTGTGCATTATTGTGTGAGTGGGTAATTCACTGGGTGTATGGGATCAAGAGTGCATCTGTGAAGGGCTGTAGGATTGGGTGAGGGTGTGTTGGTGAGTGAATGGTTGTCTCAGTAGTACACGTGTGAGTAACTATATATGTGAAAGGCAGTATATGTGAGTGTTAGGGTATATAAATGACTATATGTGAGACTGAATGATTGTGAGAGTGACTCTATGGATGAGTGCGTGCTTGTATCAGTGATTGTATAAGAGAGTACGTATGTGTTAGTATCTGTATGAATAAGTGAGGTGGTATGTGTATAACTGTATAGGTGAGTAAATGGGAGTGTGAATTATTCCTTGCATGATTGTCTAGGTGTGTAAGTAACTCTATGGATGAGTGGTGATGTGTGAGTGTCTGTATAGGTGTATGAGTGCAAATGATAGTGGTGTATTGATAAGTGACTGCATATATGAGTGACAGTATGGGTGAATGAGTGGACATGTGTGTAGACCTAGGAATTAGTGAGTGGGTATGTACCAACTGGTATTGGTGTGTCTATGGTTATAAAAATGGCAGTCTTTAATTTAGAGTGGGTGTATCAAAGGTTATATTTGGGTGTGAGAAGATGAATGAAATTATCACATGGATGATGTCATCAGTGATGTCATTTGAGATGTCATCAGTGATGTCACTGACCATGTCATGAGTGATGTAATATGTAACCTCATCAGCAGTGCATTGCGGGGGCACGAGTTATAGCTAGCTGAACTAACTATAATGAGAGAATTTCACTGGTTTTATACGAGTGAAATGTTCAACTAACTATAACGCCCCTGAAACCTATGTTTTTTTTCAGTGAATTTCAAAGGTTTTTTAAATGCTAATTTCTAACTATGACATGCCTGAAACCTATGGTTTTTTCAGTGAATTTCAAAGGTTTTTTAAATGCTAATTTCTAACTATAACGTGCTTGAAACCTATGGTTTCTTTGATTGAATTTCTAAGGTTTTTTAAATGCTAGTTTCTAACTATGCCTACTGAGGTAGGATATGTGAAGAAAGAAGAAAAAATGCACAGAAAGAAGCAAAAGAAATGCAGAAAGAAGCAACAGACGTCCACAAAGGCGAATAAAAGTGCAGGAAGAAGCAATACATGTGCAGAAAGAACCAACAGAGGAGCAGAAAGAGGCCTTGTTGCAAAATCATCCTGTGCCCACAACTTTTTCAGACGGGTACTGGTGGCAACTGACTCTAACCATGCCTGGAGCCAGTGCTATGCAAAAAGACACTTAAAATACAGTGAAAACACATACGTACACTAGGGAACACTATGCGCTGGGGTACCCCTGTGATTAGCATGACCTCCTCTGTAAGGCCCTAGTACGTAATAGGGCAGGGGAATTAAAACTATCTCTAAGTCAGAGGTACAGAAATATGCTACTTTAACTAGTAGTCTCATTTGCAGAGTAGTGGAGAAAGGGTGCTGGGCGTCCAGCCAACGCTCAGGAATTCCGCTGTGTAGGACTTACAGGAGGTACCAGGAGGGATTCTTGGCCCCCAAACTGCCTCAAGAGTAAATTGGACTTCATCTCCCATCCCGTAGTCTGCCATGAGGCATATTTGCAGAGTGGTAGAGAAAGAGGGCCATGGCCTCTGAAGACGTCTTAGTAATCCCACTGTGTGGGACTTACTTGAGGTAACAAGAGTGGTAGTTGGCCCCCAAGGACATCCTTGGAGGCCAACGTCCCAAACTATTACCTCCAGTCAGTCCCACACAGCAGCATTGGTAAGTACTCGTACCAGGCCATGCCCACTTTGCCCTCCACTCTACAAATGTGCTCCATGGCATGCTCTTGGATGGGGATTGAAGTCCCCTTCACTGCTGGGGGTCCTTTACAGGCCAACTAGCCTGCCTTTTACCTCCAGTAAGCCCCACGCAGTGGGATTAGTGAGAGGTAGGCAAAGGCCATACCTCCTTTCTCCACCACCAGAAGGCTATCCTCCTGTTGGCCAAGAGAGCCCCCCAGATCTGCAGCTCAACAATGATTGGGAACAGCTATAGGAAGGTAATATTCCTGGTAAGCCCCAAGGCTACCTAGTCCACTGGTCAGTGCCGCATGCACCACTTACTGCCCAAGACTACCCAGAAACCCACGCTCCCTGCTGCATCCATGTAGAGGGCCAGGTCGGCACTGGTTGGTTTCACAACAGTGTACCATTCTGCCACAAACTCTGTCTATATGAGCAAATCATCTCTGACCTCCTGGAAAAGTCTAGTATGATGATGTTTGGCCCGGAGGCCAGACATGGGCCTAGCCATGTTTTTGGAACAGGCCCTTCTTATTGGAATGACCCTGAAAGCCAAATTCAGCTGCCGCACCAACACTTGGAGCTGGAGCAGAATCACTTTCTTGGCCCCCAGGCATGCATCAATTGGTAGCCGGAAGGCAACCACCTTTTCTTGGGGTAGCCTACAAACCCCTTCCCCAGAATGTATTTCTTTCCCCAGGAAGGACAGTGTGGTTGTTGGACCCTCCATTTTGTCCGCTGCCAATGACACTACCATTGCATGTGCTAACTCACAGAAGCCCAGCAGGGACTTCCTGCACACCGGGGAGGTCAAGGGCTTCATGAACAAGTAATCATCCAAATAGTGTACAATGTTACCTGAAGCCTCCAGGTCTCTCACTGCCCACTCGAGAAACTGCGAAAGGCTTCAAATAGTGAGCACCCCATAGGCATGCACATGTAGAAACACCCCTCAAAGGTGAACTCTAGGAGGCGGGTGTCCTTCGAGTGGACCAGAAACAGCAAAAAGCAGCGTCAATGTCTGGTTTTGCCATCAAAGCACCCTTGCCTAGCTTCTGCAACTTGGCCACCGCCTCGTCTAAAGAAGTGTGCCATCTGCACACTGCTCCTGCTCCACGCTGTCATTTACTGATAGCCGGTCTGGAAAGGATACATTGTGATTCAGGTGGAAGTTGCCTGGCTCCTTCTTTGGGACTAGCCCTTAGGGGGAGCAGATTAGGCCCTCCATTGGCTGGACATTATACAGGCCCATCACAATCCCAGCACAGACCTCCTTCAATATCTTTACCCTTGCTATCCCTGGCTGCTTTGCCACCAACTGCTGATTTTTGGGGGGTCTGAGGCTGGTGCAGCACTTGACGGGATCCAAAATCCATCCCTAAATCCATAATAAAGCAGGTGTGCATTGTGATAATTTTTGTATTTACCCAAGAAATGTGCCAGTATGTGCAAGTGAATAGGAGAGTGGGTCTTGGCTAGTGAAATGTGGGTGTTAGTGCTCATTGAGAGGCGGGCTGCTCTGTTGTCCTTTTGTGCTTCATGAAAGACTTGGTTTAGGGGGGACCCTGGATGACACAAAATAAGTATAAGTGCTTGAATGTACTGTCCGGCCCTATATGACACTCGTTGATTTACTACCAGCAGGCTGACTTCTTGTCCCCCGCTCCTCTCTCTGTCTGAAAGTGCTGAGGCTGGGAGAACCTCCCTTGCCATGTTGAACTCTTCTTGCTAAATATTAATCTCACTCTGGTCCCAAGCCACTTGGGTCTGTTTGTCTTCATTTGCCTTATTACGTCAAATTGCAACTGGGCTGAACCTTAGAAGTCTGACGCCACACTGTGTATCAAAGACATGTACCCAAACAGTTGCTGCACTAAGGCAGGGAACTTCTCTGTGAGGGTAGCAGAGTAAATGGAGAAAGCCGTCACCCAGTTCTTCAGGTGCCACTCCATCCATACCTTCTTTGCTTTCTGTTCACCAAGCTTCCCCTATTTACCTTTCCCAGGAATCACGCCCACGTTAATTAGATCAAATACATCACAGAAGTCCCCCTTGTGAATCTTGTCCCTCTTCTCTGCCGCTATGTGCCATGCTATCTCCAAGGAGGGGGTCACACTGGGTGATGCTGTGCCAAACAGGACTGGAGTTGAATGAGGCCTGTGCAATCCTAACACCAGTTGGGGGTGTCGCCATCCCCGGTTGTGCTCAAACCTGTGCTGCTGCAGCGCTGGACCTACTAGTCCCGCCCTTCATTCCCCCACCCGGCACTGCCGAATCTATACCAGATCCTGGAGTAGGCATCTGCGCAGGCACACTACCTAGTACCTGGCTAACCCCACCCAGTACCTTGCTAACCCCACCCATTTTAGGTAGTAAGGATGCAATTGAAGCTGCTTGAGTGTTAACTTGGGGTGCCACGGGCATAGCTTCCCCCTGTAGAGTCGGGAATATGACAACATTAATTTGTCCCACCAACCCCACATTTACATTGTACACTTGCCTCGTGGTGCCCTGTTCCACTGGGGAGGAGGTGCCCCATGGCTTGCAGACTCACCATTTGCACAGGGCGTAGCCTGAGGCTGATTAACTGCCCCAGATACTGGGGCTGGCACACTCCGATGCCACTTGGCCCATGCTGGCTGTTTCGCCCCTGGGCCCTCCTACACCCTCTTTAGTGCCCAGTTGATGCTGTGAGCCTTCGCCGCCTTCCATAATTTGCTAAATGAGTGGAGCTCCTCCTGCATTTCACGGTTATCAGCAGATAAACTTTTGTGCTTTGTTGCCATAATTACTAATGAAAAGAAAGAAGATTAATTGATGTCTCCATAAAGACAACATTTTATCTATATGTAGTGTGAACTAGGCCCTTCAATAAGAAGTCGGAGAGCTGGACCGGAGTCCTATCTCATGTTATTGCCCACGATTGCAAGAACAGGTGATTGCAAGTTAGACTAAGATGACCCCCAGAAATGGGACGTACCGATATTAAACTGCTAAGAACAAGCACCACTTGATCTTGGCCACAAATGAGCAGGAGTTGATTTAAATAGACCCCTTTTCCCAAACCTGTAAATTAGACCTATCAGGTCCCCACCTGCAGACGTACCGAATTTCAAGCTACAACGGGCCAAGATACCCCATGCTCGTAGCCCACACGATGGATGAACACAACTCATCCTGCCGAGCACTCCCCTATGCGGGGTATCTGCAAGACACCTTTACCACATTGTTCACCTGCTTGGGAAAGTGGCGTCATGCTGCTATACCTTTGCCATACTGGGCTGCCCGCAGCAATGTGCACACTGTGAAGGGTCCCATTCGGTCTCATGCGACCATGCACCCCCAGCTCTTTTGGCTTGCCTTTCTATGTTGCTACCAGTCCCTCCACCACACTCCCTGCACTCACCTCTTCGCAACCTGGCTGTCCAAGGAAATTCCAGCACGCTCCCCAAAAAATGTTCTTCTCTAAACCCTTTTTAGGACCTCACTTCTGGTTCAGATACGTCAATCATCACCTTCTAGAAAGCCCTATTTATTCGTAAGTAGTTGGTAACAAACTTGGCAAGTGCACAAGCTGTCCCATTGAACTTTTACCAGCCAAGGAAGGTCACGTTAGTCAAATATATACAGTAAATAAATACATTAACTCCATCTATCTTCATCCGCCTTCTTCTCTTCCCTGTCACCTTTCAGTTCCTGGGCAAAAAAGAAAAAAAAGGAAAAAAACAGGTTAGTCCGGGACAGGTAAGGGCAGGGGGACCCCTTTGGGTCCTCAGGTTTCATGCTCGTCTTCTTCATCTGATCTGTCCAGTGCAGCATAGTCACACAGGAGGCTGTGGATAATCTGTCGGCACACCCCAGGTCAATGTCTCCTTCTTCTCTACTACCAGGCGGTTTCTGGAAAACAGAAGAACACATATTTTGTCGGTCAGGACGACAAATATACTATGTTAATCTATTAAAAAAATGGGAGGACCCATCCTCCCTTGAGAATAGCCAGATGCCCTTATTACATGTGAACACAACAACCCCCTTAGACGGCGCTAGGTGGCGCACACGCAAGATGGCCGCACAACTGTGAAGCTCCTGCAGCTCAGCATGATTATCCTCTCATTTACCCTGCTTTGAGGTCCCACAGATGCGTTAAACTATGGCCCGTTAGAGAATTAGACCCAATGACGAATCACTGTGAAAATTAGCCGGATTGGGCTTACCCTACTCCTGCTGCGGAGGCGTGAAGATTCGGCCGAGGGTGAGAGGTGAAGCACTGTGACTTCTCAGCGCGGTCACAAGAGCTGGGAAAGGCCGCTGCTCCACACGAGGGGATTTTGCCCTGGGACGCGGGTCGGGCGGAGGCACCGACCCGACTTGCCTAATCAGAGCTCGCATTAACTGCATCGCTGGAAGCACTGTGAACATTAGCCAGATTAGGCTGAACCTGCTCCTGCGACGGAGGCGTGAAGATTTGGCCGAGGGTGAGAGGTGGAGCATTGTGACTCCTCAGCGCAGCCACAGGAGCTGGGAAAGGCCGCTGCTACACACGAGGCAACTATGCCCTAGGACGTGGGTCGAGAGGAGGCGCTGGGGGTACCAACCCGACTTGCCTAATCACCCTTACTGGCATTAGAACTGGTGAATTGGCACTGGGAAATACATGCGCCACTGAACACTGCACCGGTGGGGCTCTGAACGCTGAAGGTCTCCTGTGGCACTACAGGTGCAGTTCAGAAGTGAAGGCTGGCCTTTCTTGTCCTGTGAACTGGTTTGCAGGCGTGATCCTTTCTCCCCGTTGAAGATAGCGGGGGACATGGCAAGTGATTGCGGGACGGCCTTGTAGTAACGGCCCCTCGTTAACTGCGTATAGACGCCTGGGTGCTGCTGGGTACCATTTTGTGCGACAGAAAATTGATTGCGCAGGGCACTCACCTTATGTGCGCTGCTTCTCTCTGGACTCGGGAGCTACTGCTGGATGTGGCGGTAAATGCAAGGTGGGGCAGGAGTTAGGACTGCTCGCCAAAGGTGCCCTTTGATTTCCTACTATGCCGCCTGTGCAGTGGGGCATGCTTTGACGATCTCCTGAGGATGACTGTCTGCGGGTGAGTGGGGGCACATCTGTGGCATGGCCCACTGTACTCATCGGGCTGACTGGAGTCCAGCTGTGGCAAAGTGTGCGACTGGGGACGAGGAGACCCAAATATTCTACTCAGCTCATTGCTGGCTATCTAGAGAGGCTGAACCCTACCTGAAGCCTGGGTGTAGTGTGATATACCCGCTGTGCCGCTGTCTATCCCGGGCCTGGGCCTCATTGACCAGTGTGCATGGTTTATCCTTCCTCTGCGGGCAGAGAGGGGTGGCAGCTGAGTTGGACAAGCAGTCCGTGGATACAGGACACCATGGGCAAGCAGACACCCGTCGACCTAAACTGAACTTTGAAGCGGCAAAAGGGATACCCATAACATGCAGGAGAGTCAGGATCTGGATGGGAGGGAGGAGATCCATGCTGGAGCGACTGCACAGAACACTGATGTACAAAGTATACTCCAGGAGGTGCGACAAGGATATATACTATAGTGAACAAAGTGGATAGAATGTCATCCCGTATGGATGTCATTGCACACAAGCTGGAAGGACATGCGGAACGCATCAAGGAGGTGGAAAGGCGCATATTGGACACTGAAGATAAGACAACGCGAGTTTCAACACAAGCCGCACACATGGATAAGCTCCTGAAACTCATTGCAGCGAAAAATGAGGACTTAGAAGCGCGCAGTCGGCGCAATAATATTCGCATTGTAGGTATCCCGGAGTCCACAAACACAGGGAAGATGGAGGAATATGTGGAGAAAATGTTGCTATCATCAATTGGAGCGGAATCCTTTTCCATCCAGTTTATCATAGAGCATGCGCATAGATCTCTGGGGCCGCGCCCGCCAGCACACCACGTCCCATAGTGGCGAGACTTTTGAACTACCGGGATAGGGACGTTGCACTCCTGGTGGCGAGAAGCAAACAAAAATTACATCATGATGGCAATACATTTTCCATTTACCCGGACTTTACTCCCACAGTGCAGGAGGAAAGGCGCAAATTCATAGATGTAAAAACCAAACTACGACTGGCACAGATTGATTATGCGCTACTAAACCCCACACGCCGTAGAGTCACTCACCAAGGCAAGCAATGTTTTTCACCAAGCCACAGCAGGTGGAAGAGTTTCTGAAGCACTTGAAACGTGTGAATCGCACTAATGGGACAGCAGCATCGTTGCAGCAGTCTTCTTCGATGGGGGCGGAGGATGACTCACAGTGACCTTGTGCATTGCTATGCACTGTTTGCCGAAAGGCAGAGTGAGACGAAAAAATGAGGCTGATTGTCGTAACCACTTCGTGGGTCAAATAACTGTTTTCAACTGTAGGGTCAAGCTAAGCTCTACCCGTGGCACGCTGGGCACCTTCTGCCCTCAAGAGCCCATTTGTTTCATCAGAAGTGGACTTTCGGGGCGAGGCACACCTGTGCTGTCACCTAGAGGAATCCCCCACGGGTATTCCCCTGCAGATGGTCACCGCAGGACTCTAGCAGTGACTATTTGGGTTATGTTTTTGTTGTGGATGGGGGGGGGGATTATTTCTGGCAAGTTGGGGCTGCTTCAGTGGGTGGGGTGGGTTTCTGTGGGGATTGGTCTAGTTTAGACATGACTGTTGGCGAGCAGGATGGTTTTCTTTATTATTGCATGTGGATGGTGTGTGCAGAGCACTTTGAACGCGCGACTCACAGTATAGAGATACAACACGTATGCATCTTCGCATTGGGCTATGTCTCACGGGCATCGACCGTGTTTGTGATAGGCCGCTGATCAATGGCTGATACAGGCTCTGGGAACCTGAATATTGTTACATGGAACACAAGGGGGCTGGGGGATCCGTGGAAAAGGCAGCACATACTAGCCTATTTGGACAGGCATCGAGTACATATAGCGATGTTGCAAGAAATACATTTTCACCCTCAAAGTAACAATACGTTTGCATGTAAATGGGCGGACCACAGCCTACTCGTCTTTTGCGAGGGGGACAGCCATACTTATTAAAAACGGACACCGTTTCACCTGGCCGGGGCTTTCTGGAACTCGCAAGGGCGGTACTGTCTGGCGTGGGGGTGATTGGGGTCTGAGTCGGTCAGTCTGGCCTGCTGCTACGGGCTGAATGTGGATGCCCTGGATTTTTTTACCTCCTGTGGGCTAAGATTTTTGAAATAGGAGCCAATCATATAATCTGAGGAGGGATTTTAATGTTGCGTGTAACCCAAGTGTTGATAGGTCTCACCCTGCCCCTCATCACTACACCAAAGCACGCACTGTCCTGCAGGACACGCTAACATCTTAACCCCTTCCATGCTGCCGTCGGCCATTGGCCGACGGCAGCACTACCTCACTGGTGCTGCCGTTGGCCAATGGCCAACGCGGCCGAGCCCGTTTTTTAAAACGCCCGCACTGCCGCGAAATCGCGGAAACAGCCAACGGGTTATCAGTTGATGCCTGGAGGCACACCCACCCCCATGGGCTAGAGGGGATGCACTACACTGCGCAAGCGGCCCCTTGGGCGAGGCTGGACTATTTGTTTCTGTCCAGAGGGCTAGGCCCAGCTACATCTGAGGTACAACACCTGGCCCGCACTTACTCGGATCACGCTCCTGTCAGGCTCACACTTTCCTTGTAAGATTATGGCCACCCGCGAAATAATTGGAGATTACCTGCCCCTATTCTCTAGGATACAGTTTTCCAGGAGGAATTGCGGGAAGAAGTGGGAGATTTCTTTATGAGGAATAAGGATTCTTTCGAAAGTGTGGAAACTATATGGGAGGCATTCAAGGTTACACTGCGGGGGTACTGCATATCAAAAGGTTCTGGAGTGCTAAAAGACATCACTAACACACTGTACAAATTGAAAAAAGAACTTAAAGCTCTGGAAGCGAACCCGGCCTCAAATTCGGATAGCTCCACCCAATCTAAATTTAGAGAGACGCTCACTGAATATATAGAGTCAGCTAATAGGGAAACAAGATTCAGGGATAGATACTGGATGGCTCATCACTATGGGGAGGGGGAGAGGCCAGGCAAGGCGTTAACAGACACGATTAGGAAGCCGTGGTATTCCAATTATGTGTTAGAACGTGAGGGTCCGGGCGAAGTGATCTACAGGGACAACGCAAACAGGACAGGTAGTTAGAACTTGGGAGAATTATATGGAAGATGTGACACTGGGCTGGTTGAGCGACGTGCAGTGAAAGTTTTTAATGTGCTCCATTCAAATTGGATGAGGTCCGGGAAGCCATCATGTACATGCAAACTGGGAAGGCAACCGGGACAGATGCCATCCCAATAGAGTTCTATAAAACCTATATAGAACAGATGGCCCCCATATTGCGTGAGGTGTATGAGGACTCCTTGGACACTGGATGCCTCCCCCCCTCCATGAGAGAGGCTCTCATCATTTCACTGTTGAAGCCTGGAAAAACATCCCTCCAGTGCGACTCCTATAGACCACTGTCCCTCCCTAATTGTGACGCAAAAATATTGGCCAAGCTCATTGCTACCCGGCTCAGCTTGTTGATGGAGAATCTGATTCTCCCCGACCAGTCGGGCTTTGTACCCGGAAGGGCCACCTCCCATAACTTGAGAACCCTATTCACCATTTTCAATAATGTCTCCAATGAATTACCGTTGGCGTCCGTTTTTTTAGACGCCACAAAGGCTTTTGACTCAATTGAGTGGGACTATATCTTTGGAGTGATGTTGCACATGGGTTTTCCACCCCTTTTCCTCTCCAGGATACAATTATTATTATTTCATTTACCAACTGCTAAGGTACTCATAAATGGGCGTGTGTCCCAGGCGTTCCCAATCACCAGGGGAACCCGGCAAGGGTGCCCCTTGTCCCCCTTATTATATGTGCTTGCGATTGAGCCACTGGCTGCAAAATTGAGGCAGCCTCACAATGATAAAGCGTTACGTTGCAATATGAGGCAGATACTCCTGTCCCTAGACGCGGATAATATCACTCTGTATATTCGCGACCTGCAGCAGAACCTCAACCCAATTCTTAGAGAGTTTATTGTTTTTGGGGAACTGTCCGGGGTTAAAATCAATTGGAGTAAATCCTGTAGTTTTCCCTTAACGACTGCAACAACTCGCTTTCCGCTGGACTATCCCTTAGAGTGGTATGATGAAGATTTGAGATATCTGGGCTTTCATGTCACTAGGGACAGGGATGAGCTGATGCGCCTCAATTATGGTACAGTGCTGACTCGCATAACGGACTGTGTCACCCGCTGGATTACACTTCCTCTTTCGATGGCGGGACGGCGTCACTGATAAAAATGGGGCTATTGCCCCAGCTGCTTTATCTGTTTTTGAATATTCCGTTCCATCCTGGGGCTTTCTTTTGTAAATCACTCCAGGCAGAGCTGATGCGTCTGGTGTGGGGGGGGCAAACACCCGAGACTGCAGTGGAATGTTCTTACGAGGCCTTATTCGCAAAGGGGATTTGGCGTACCCAATTTTGAATTATATTATCTCCGTGCGCAAGCCCATTATGCATATTACTGGGTGTATCAGCCACGATAAATTCCTCAAGTGGCGGCGGAGCACTGGCTTGCGCACCCCATACCGTTTGAAGGAGCACTGCATGGCATTCCGCCTCTTAGAGAAAGGGAGCCCACCACTGTCACAAGTACGGTCACGGTGTGGCATCGCATAAGTCGAAAATTGGACAACTTGCTGCTCTATTCCCCGCTATTGCCTCTCACATACCATCTGAGCATGCCTCTCCTTCAGGGGACGATATTTCACAAGTTTGCGGAACGAATGCACATCAAGACCTGGGGCGACCTGTATCATGATGGCCAATTTCGCACAGCCGAACATGTCTTTCAGGGCACACACCGTACTCCAATGGATGTTTTCTTATATGTGCGTCTTAGACAGGACATTCACTCTCTAACGCTGGAATTTCCAGCTGAACCCCCAACACTTGCTCCCCTACACCTAATGCTTAGGAACACGACACCCAAGCGCCTTGTTTCCCTCATATACCACACTGTGCACACACACAAAGAGGAGCCGGCTGTACTGGCACGCACATGCTGGAGTGCGGAGCTGGGCTTTGATGTGATGGATGAACAGTGGGAATTCTGCTGCTCGCAAACTGAACAGGTATCGGCCAGCAGCAGACTGCGTATACTACACTACAAGTTCCTACACAGATTGTATCATACCCCGGCCAGAATGCACAGACACAATTTGCGCACTACAGATCGATGCGATAGGTGTAACGTCCCAGGAGCGGATTTCCTACATTTGGCTTGGGAGTGCCCGAGGCTACATGGCTACTGGAGACAGGTGTTTGAAGCTTTAAACTTAGTGACACACACTCACATTGAACCTACACCACTGTTGGCCCTGTTGGGTTATGTAAAGCCACTGCAGGCTGCACATCAGAAATATGTGGCTCTCGCGCTGCTCATGGCCAAAAGACGGGTGGCTGGTTGATGGGGGAAGGGGAAGGGTGCCCAAGTTCAAGGACTGGCTAGGAGATTTAATTTTTTGCCATGAACAACGTACTATATACAAGTGAATTGCTACCCAGCACATCCAGGCCGCGGGACATTTGAGCCCCCTTGACATGTTACTATTGTCACACCAAGGAGAGAATAATGCGTCGGGGGAGCAGCGCCTGTGTCTTCAAAGATTCTGGGGTGGCGCATGATAAACGGATACATATATCCCTAAATGATGTATAACCAGTATTTCCGCTATGCTTGTGTAGTGCTCAAACGCATTGAATTTACTTCTATATATATATGGAGAACTGAATGCTAATGGGATAACAGATAGATAGTGTATACTGGGCAAACATTGTTGGGCAAAGCTAGTGTTGCCTCACCATATGGGGACTGCAAGATGATCTACTGTACGGTCATTTGATCTTAGATATGTGTGTCAACAATATTTTATGCTCTAGAAGGTAATATGATGTAATCTGTGTATGTACGGAAACTGCGCATTAACCATACGGCTACGTGTGATACATGATATTATTAGATTAATCCAATGTCTGGTTTGTTTAACAAAAAACAATAAAGAGAAGTTTAAAAAAAAAAACATAGACATACCATTTTTCTCCCACCAAAAAAGCGAAAACGAGAGAGCCAACATAGGGACTGTAATAGACCCCTTCCAGACATGACAACTCCTCTGTCTGTTAGATAAATACCCAGGCCTCTTCTCCACAAAACCTGGTCTAACCACTTTGGTACAACACAAAATCATATCCTTAAAAGATCACATAGTAAAACTCAGACCATACCGCACAGCCGCCGCCCGCAGGGAGGCCGTAGAAAAGGAAGTCACAGAAATGTTACAACACAACATCATCGAACCTGCCCAAAGTGATTGGTGTTCCCCAGTGGTCATAGTACCGAAATCGGATGGAAGTCTGCGTTTCTGTATTGACTTCAGGCAGGTCAATAAGATCACTAAATTCGATACGTATCCCATGCCCAGAGTGGATGAACTCGTGGAACAGTTGGGGAAAGCGACCTCACAAAAGGGTATTGGCAGATCCCTTTGGCACCCCAAGCTAGAGAAAAGACAGTGTTCTCCACTACTTCTGGTTTGTACCATTTCAAGGTACTCCCCTTCGGACTCAGTGGGGCCCCCGCAACATTTCTGAGGCTTATGGACAAAATCCTTAAACCCCATAAAAACTATGCAGCAGCATATCTGGACGATATTGTCATCTTTAGTCCTACCTGGGAAGACCATCTCCTACACCTGTCCTTGGTCTTCACTGCACTACAAAAAGCAGGTTTAACCATTAATCCAAAAATATTGTTGCTAGCCACAAATAAGATCCAATACCTAGGATTTACCATACAAGAGGCACTCATAAACCCTCAGCTGAATAAGATTGAAGCCATTAAAAACATCCCTGTTCCGAAAACAAAAAAAAGATATACGCTCCTTTTTAGGGTTCATTGGATACTACAGCAGATTTATTCCTCACTTCTCTGAGATAGCAAGCTCCCTCACGGACCTCCTTTACGGGAAATACCCCTCACGCATAGCCGAGTGAGGCCACGACCACGAAAATAGCTTCAGAACCCTAAAGGACTGCATTTGTAAAGGTCCACTCATACATTGCCCAGACTTCATAAAAACCTTTGTGTTGCAAACAGATGCATCCGGACAGGGTCTAGGGGCTGTTTTGTGTCAACCTGACCAGCAAGGGGCCCTGCGACCCCTGTTATATATCAGTCGAAAGTTAATTCCCAGAGAACATAATTGTTCAACGATAGAAAAAGAGTGTCCAGCGATTAAGTGGGAAATAGAAGCACTACAATATTACCTTTTAGGTCATCATTTTATTATCCTCACTGACCATGCTCCCCTTACCTGGTTGGCACATAACAAGGACATCAACTCTCGCATTCTGCGCTGGTTCCTAGCATTACAACCCTTCTCGTTTCAGACCCTCCATGTTCCTGGAAAGACCCAGGTCGGTGCTGATTACCTCTCCAGACATCCATTACCTGAATGGCCACCGCGGCCATTCCTAGGGGGAGAGCTATGTGAGGAAATGCAGGAGACGTGGGATTCCAACATGGTGGACAGCTGGGGCCATAGTCCACTGATGGAGAACGTTCCAGCTCTCGCCGAGCCAGACTTGAAAGGACCGCCCCTCCCCTCCGGCAGACGTCAGGACGAGGAGGCGGAGAAGGATGTCGAGAGCGGAGCAGCGTGGGGTGACAAACCAGCAGAGACAGGCAACGGGCAACAAGAGAAGAAACCGGCGGAATCCAAGGACAGCGCGGAAGAGCACAGGACCGGACGACCTTCTGTCTCCGGACACAGTCTCGAGACGTCCAAAGAGGAGAAGAGCGCCCTTACCGCCCACACCATGACCCAGGTGATGGCTCGTGGTTCAAGGCAAGTACCAAAGACCTCCCAGGGCTTCTGGCTGAGCTGGTGGGGCACCGGGCAGTAGCGGCGCATAAAGAGGTGTTCGGTGGAGGGCTGCACTCTCCGGGTCACGTGTGAAAGCAAAGAAAGAGCAGAAAGGGGCAATACCCACACTCTCAGTGTGATAATCCCTTTATCTCACATGCACAAACACTCCTCTTCTCCTGGTGACGGTGGCACCCTTTTTAGGTCTCGCCTGCGTGGGCTGCACACATGCGCAATTTCGCTGGCGAGATTTTATGATTTAGAGGGGGTTTCAGTAATGGGCTTCAAGCCCCGCCCCTCTTTCTCATTGGCCGGAGTCACTGTTTATGCTAAACGGTGGCCAGCCATTGGAAAAGAGCATTCTGTGACGTAGACTTTTCTCTTTTTCTGCCGTCCGACTTGGACGGCCTGGCCTGCTTTCCTTCTGAAGTAAAAGGTTTCTTATCTTTATGGGACCAAACACATGGCCCCATAAAGATAACAAACCTTTTACTTTGGAAGGAAAGCAGGCCAGGCCGTCCAAGTGGGACGTCAGAAAAACAGAAAACTCTACGTCATGACTAGCATTTGTTATGTTTAAGCAACCCATATCTCCTGCTGTAGCTCGCTCCGCGTCACAATATCGAGGTTCCTGTGCATTCTAGAGCGTGGCCCGGCCAGCAGAGGGAAAATTCCATAGACTGGTTGATTGTCATTTTGTTAGGACCGGGAAGGGCGAGAGGCATCTTATACTGGAACGAACCTATACCTGCGTAGAGAAATATATTCCAAGATGTCTACAGACGTACCCACCCCCCTCTAACCCACTTTGGCTGGTTACTTAGACAATGAAGGCCCCCACGCTGCGCTACGGAAGTTCCTCAGCGTGCTGACGTTCAGTGTACTACGTCAATCGTACTGTGTAGGACCCGGATTTTGAGCTTGGGTCAAAGCCGAAGACTGAAGAAGATGTACGGACGGGCCAACAGTATTGGGTCTCAAGGAGGGTAAGAGTAGGGTGTGTTGAAACGAGAGGTCCGAGGTTGGTAGGGAATGGGACCTCCGATGGCGCTAGAGAGAGTGACGCAGGTGGAAGGGTTCTGTGACCTGATGAGGTTGAGCCATACCAGAGTCAGTGTTCAGCAGCAGTGGCGTTTCCTGCATAGGGGCGTTTAGGTGCCGCTCCCCTGCTTTCTCGCAGTGCGAGAAGGCAGAAACATAAATGGTAATAACTACCATTTATGTTTCTGCCTTCTCGCACTGTGAGAAAGCAGAAATGCCTGGTTGGGGGTGGGCGGTCCTTCTCGAGGGCAGGGCGGGAGTGGCTTGTCCACTGTTGTGCATACGGACTGTTTGGCTGGGGCCTGGGGCCAACCAAACAGTCAGTATGCACAACAATGTGCAAGCCACTCCCCCCTGCCCTCGAGCAGGACCACCCACTCTCCCTTTTCTCTATGGAGGCTGCTGCATCAGCCTACATAGAAGAAATGGCCCAGGTGGGGCAGGCTCAGATTCGCCTCACCAGTTCGGATTGGCGGAGGGGAGGGAGGGAGGGAGGCTGCCTTACATGACGCGAGGAGAGCTGCAGCCTGCCAGCCTGGAATTGAAAAACGCATGAATCAGACGGCGGGAGTCGGGACCCATCCAGAAGATGGCGCGGGACGGTAAGTTGTATTTTATATATATATTTTTCCATTAAACCCCTCCCGCCGCCCCCATCCCCCTGTGACGCGACGACCCAATTTCAAATGCCCCCCCCCCCCCCGCCCGTAATGCCTAAAAGTAATGGAATACTCTTGCCTCAACCTCTGAAGGATGAAATCAAAACTACAGGATTCAAACACGTGGCCAGATGCCAGCAATTTACTATGTCAACCCCCTTTCGAATTTGGAAGTAATACGTTGTGTTCATACTTGGTCAGAGGTCATATACAGGATAGTTGGAGCAATGTATGCTCTGCCCCCAACTGGCATTTCCCAGGGGGTTATCATCAATGTGGCCTCCCTGTCTCCTGCAGTCTTGTTCCTCTGCTCGCCTTCCACTTCAAACTCCATTTCCAACACACTGCAGGGGGAGTACTGACACTGGACTCTGCTGGCCTAGGTGGGTGCAGGGAGGGCGTAGCGTTTTGGCAGCCTGGGGTCTGTGTGTGTACAGGGCGGATGGTGGTGGGGAGTTTTGCAGAGTGAAAGTTGTACCTGTAGAGTCAGGTGCCTGCATGTATGAGTGCAGGCCTGGATGGTGTCTGCCCGTGACTGCAGGGAGAACGGTGTGCTTATGTGAGCGAAGCAGTGTATGTCTGTGAGTGCAGGGTATGTGGATCAATGTCTGTGCGAGTGCAGTGGGAGTGATGTAACTGCATGATTGTAGGGAGAGTGGTGAGTCTTTGCAAGTCTATATGTCCCTTTTATTTCAATAATTTTTAGCAAGTATTCTTGAAAGATATGCTTAAAATGTATCATTTGCTCCCATTTATTCTCTAATATTCTTGCGAGGGAAGAACCCCTGCACACATTTCTCCCAGTCTTTGATTCACGCTTGCTCGCAATTTATATTCTACTCATAGCTTTCTGCCTACCACTTTTAAAATGCACCAGCTACCACTGTTCACCAGGGTCCGGCCATTAGGGAAGGCAAACCAACGATGAGTTTAAGGAGTTTTGCGGTTGTGGTGTTGACTAAGAGGGTCGGTCCTGAGTGGGCAGAGGAGATGTGTTGAAGATAATATGTGTGTAATTTTGGCAGAAGGGGTACACGAGCGGGTCCTTTGCGAGTGGTCTGGTGGGCAATGAACGTGCCTCTGGGGCGGGTGGTGTGTTTAACGGAAGGTGCGATGACGGAAAAGACGTCTAGGAACTGTTTAAAATACAGACTTTTTTTTTTTACAACCGATAGCAACTTGTTTCAGCTCTAGAACAACTAAACCCCATAGTAATTTATTTTTTAAGAGCCCGCGTTGCTTTTGCGCAAGTCTGATGCTAGCAGTCAAGAAATATTTCAGTTGTGAATTTTTTGTTTTGTTTGGAAGCTTTATTAGAAGTACTGTGCCCCGGTCACGCAAAGTAGTGCGAGCCTATACCCATATGCAACTGGTTGGTCGAAACGTGTTCTTGTAGATTGTAGCCCAAAGGAAAAGGATCCTAATTTATCGACGCGGACAAGCATTCCTACACTATTGTTTTCTCCGGTTAGGGTACATTTTTATTTATTGACTGACCACCATACTGTTGAGGGTCATTTGAAATGTAAGTATAGATATCTATTTCAGTGTTTAAAAAAATACTTGAAGCGGGGATTTGCCTACTTGACAAATGGCTCTCGTAATTCTGAACCTGGCCAATGTAAACATGTGGAATTCCTTCATACCCATACAATTTTCAGATCATGTTTTCCGAAAGTTAGCACCAGATTTTGTCAACATTTCTTAGATCAGATTGCTCCATATTTGAGAATTGTCAAACGGCCCCCAATGTACAGTTTTTATTCTTGTAGGTTTTATTTATTTGGAAGTAAGATTTCGTATAGATATGCTACAAAAGAACAGTAATGAGTACGCTAAGAAACAAGGTTTGGATTTAGTGATTTTAGCTACAGCTCTTTCGGTGAAAACTAGGCTCACGTGCGTTAAGGTAAGCTGTAGCTAGTTGGTCATACAATGCAGTTTCCAAAATGTCACAGAAAATAGAACAAGGATTTGTAATGCAATAGGTCTCACAGTTACGCGAGTTTGAGCTATTGGCTTTGCAAATAACAATGCCTTTTATTTTTGTTTTCGTTTTAAAGAAATAAATAAAAGGCATTGTCATTTACAATGCCAATAGCTTAAACTTGTGTAACTGCGAGACCTATTGCATTGCAAATGCTTGTTAGAATATGAAATAGAGAGTTCTATTTCTAAAAACCTGTTTCTTTTGTTCTTTTTTTAAATTTTGTTTTCTTCATTTATTTCTCAAACCTGAGACCCTGGGACATACTGAAAGAAGGAACGCGTCCTGAGGAAAAGGAAGAACCAATCACCTGCAGCCAAGTCACTGGAGAGACTTAGTGGACTTGATTTGTCTTTTCTTTTTGTGTAGTTTTCTTTAAAGTACACCCTTGTACTGCGCCCAATAAAACACTTAATCTACCCGCCATAGAGTGTACTGTTGGTCCCTCCACTACTACACTACTGAACGGATTTATAGCAATCCACGAACCTAAAATTATAACTGCATGCAGGGCATGATGTAATTTAACAGTTAATATTGTAGCTCAGAATATTTGACAAATTCTACTATTTAATTTCACTTCAAAACAGGAAAGGTTGTCCAAAAATAACAAAACAGCAGCAATCATAATAATAAGATTAAAATATGGATTGTCAATGACATATTCAATGCATAACTCCATTTAGGCAATGCTGAGCAGGAATTAATCAGTACAAGTTAAGTGGGCTGTCCATTAGTAAATTGTCCTGATTTCATCTGATACATGTCAATCAAATGTCAATCAGTACATTTCTTTGGAA
This sequence comes from Lissotriton helveticus, assembly GCF_964261635.1. NCBI lineage: Eukaryota > Metazoa > Chordata > Amphibia > Caudata > Salamandridae > Lissotriton > Lissotriton helveticus. The sequence continues at coordinate 891,080,113 of NC_136071.1, read as the reverse complement.
CCGCTCAAGACATTTCTTTCGGAATGTGCCCCTTCTGAACCAAAACTTTTGTGTTAACATTAAAATTAGGTGATCGATAAGTACAGTCACTTAAATGTGGAAGTATTTCACCATAAAAATGTAAAAATTGATACTTGTATAGCGCACTACTCACCCGCAAGGGTCTCAAGGCGCTTGTACGAATACCGCTGTGGAACCCATCCTGGCTTTCCCTGTGAGGTGTCCACTCCTGGGCACCCCCAAGGTGGAGGCCAGGCATCCTTAGCGTTGTGGGGGCTGTTGTGGAGATTAAGCAAGCTATTGCCCAGAGTTGCAGAGTGGGACTCCATGATTGGAATAGGCACCGAGGCGAGAATTATCAGGTCTGTGGAATTTTGAGCCCAAGACCCGCCGAGGCGGGGAATTGAACCCTGGTCCCGGGCTAGACCTCTGCATCAAGGTCTGCCGCTCTAACCATTGAGCCACACTTCTCCACCATAAGAAGGGATGTCACTTTTTTGCTGATTTTATATAGCACAAACTCAACCCAAAGGTATAGTAGCATTTTACATGGTAACCAGTTAAATTACGTAAACAAAAAATGTAAATCAAGTACTTGTATAGCACACAAATCACCCCCAAAGGGGTATCTCGGCGCTGGGGGCCGTTGGGAAGATTAAGCAAGCTATTGCCCAGAGTCGCATGGTGCAGGGCAGACCTCTGCCACCGGAGCTGGGGATTGAACAGTGATCCCCAGCGTCCAGCGTCAGTCGCCCTGGCCGCGGCGCCACACCTCTTCTTCGTAAGGGCACAATCATTTTTTGAGGTACAGAGAAATGAAGTGATTTGCTCAGAATGTTGAGCCTACTCACCTTGAGAATGGAGGGAGTAGGGAGGCAGAGAAAAGATTGTTTGTGATTAATCTTTAAACCCAGTCATCTTGGATAAATGAACGTGAGTGCTATAATATAAGTGGCCTTTGCGTAACGGCCAGTGGTAATTTGTATTCTTGGTAAGAGTCACGTGACTGCACTCTTCACATTTCACGTCATCTTCTGGAGATTCTTTTTTTCTTTTTAGGTCTCGGCTAGACAGCGCATGAACTGTCTCGAAGAGAAGTGTTGAGTTCTACATGTGGGCTAACAAGCCACCCATCTCCTACCATTGGTAAACTTCAGTTTTGATTCTCATTTTCTTTGATGGCATTCGTCATGGCATGGGGACGTCATGCATTCTTCTTGTGTTTGGCCCTTCCATAGAGCATGGACCAAGTACATGTCTCCTTACAGCACTCCCGGTTCGCAGAGCTATTTGTTTCTTTGTTTTCAAGCAATCCATAGAAGTACTTGTGTTTTTCGTCTGTCTCCCTTACACATATACCAATAAAATGCAGGTGCATGTACATAAACAAATTCATTTCATTAAAAGTTGTTAAAACACAAACTGCACTGGTTTTTCCACTATCCAATGGTATTGGAGATCTTATTCCATCCTCCATCTTGCTCTTTGTTTTCAAGCACTCCATAGGAGTACTTGTGTCTTCAGGCCATCTCCCTTGTACACATAAAGCTAAATAAGGCATATAACAGTTACGTCCTCAGCTGTGGGGCTGGTGTACCGAGGACATAACCGTTACCTCATCTGCACACCACCCAAAATCCCACTGCTGTAAACAACAGAGGGATTTCCTTCTCTTTTTTTCTCGTCGGGAGCTGGGGAAGAACTTACCCAGCTGCCCGAGGCAGTTTTTTTCAGTGTACTGATGATTGGCTCATTTCACTTTCACTGCCTATGTGATCATGGGGCTATCTCAGCCCCCGAGCACCTAGGCCCCTGCTTGGGGATCACAGCAGGAGGGTGATCCTCAAGCAGGGATCCACTTCATTAGGACCGCGGAGGGGGAAGCGGCCCCTTGGGCAGGAGATTTTGTTCCCCCCTTATTTTTTTGCCAGATTAGTCTTTCGGCCACCCTGGGGGCCTGATGGGGGGGGCAGAAAGCCCACTAGGTCCTATGGATTATTCTTTGGGCACTATGTAGTGGCGGGGGCTGCCCAATATGGTCATGCCAATGCCCCCACTCTCCTAACAAAACAGGGACAGTCTTTTTGCCTACACTGGGGGGCAAAAAGACAACTAGTCCCTAGATATTTTTTTTTTTATATTAAAGAGGGGTGGTGCTGCCCATAATGGGCAAGCCCATGCCCCCACACAAGATAAATTAAAACACGTCTTTTGGGGGCACTAGTCCCCGATATGCCCCCCAGAGGGGCAGAAAGCCCACTAGGCACCAGGATTTTCTTTTTCTTCTAGGTGTAGGGGTGAGGAAAATTCAATTTTTGTAGCTAAATTTGAAGTTGCAGGGAATTCTGGGTATTAAAACATTGTTGGATCATGCAAGCCGCACCTTCCTGAACTCGCCCAGGGTGTCTAGTTTTCAAAAATGTCAGGGTTTGGTAAGTTTTCCTAGATGGCGATCAAGCCCACCTGGGACCAAAAACACATGTGACTCACTTGCAAAACAAGATCATTTTGTGATAGAAATTTTGATGTCTCCACAATAGGTTTTGGAACCTTCCCTCTTGCAGGCACTTGGCCCATCCACACCAGTGAGGTACCACTCATCAGGAGATCTGGGGGGATGTTGGGCAGTAGGAAATTTGTGTCAGCCCAGTGATCCCACAACTTTCCCACACTGAAATATGAGGACAATTTGATTTTTGTTTGCTAAAATTTAGTTTTGCAGGGGATTCTGGGGAAAAAAATGTTGGGAGATCCATTCAAGCCACACTTCCCTGGACTCCCCACAGGTATCTAGTTTTCATATGTTTCTGGGTTTGGTAGGTTTCCCTAGATGGCAGTTGTCCAAAAATGCTGGTGACTCTCTTGCAAAACCAGGTTGTTTTGTGATAGATAATTTTGATGTATCCACAGTAAGTTTTGGGCCATCTCTTGTTGTAGGCACTAGGCCTACCCACACAAGTGAGGTACCGCTTTTATAAGGAAACTTGGGGAAATGCTGGGTGGGTGGAAGTTTGTGGCACCCCACACATTCCTGAATTTTCCATCACAGAAATTTGAGAAAAATGTATTTCTTTCACAAAGTTTAAGGTATGCAAAGGATTCTGGGTAACAGAACCTGGTGCGAGCCACACAAGCCAACCCAACCTAGATTCCCCTGGGTGTCTAGTTCTAAAACATATACAGGTTTGCCGAGGTGCCACTGAGCTAGTGTCCAGGATCCATAGATTGGCACATTGCAAAAAAAGGGTCAGTTTTCAGTGAAAAACATTTTGTGTCCACATTGGGCCATTTCCTGCTGTGGGTACTAGACCTACTCACACAATTGAGGTATCATTTTTATTGGGAGACTTAGGGAAATACAGAATAGCAGAACAAGTGTTATTGCCATTTGTCTTTCTATGCATGTCTGCCTTCCAAATGAGACAGTGAGTAAAAAAGAAGTAATTTTGATAAATACTCTCTAATTCACATGCTAATATGGGTACCCACAAATTCAGAGATGTACAAATAATGAATGCTTCTAAACTCTATATCTTGTTTCCATTTCAGAAATGCATAGGTTTGCTTGATACCTATTTTTCACACTTTATATTTTACCAAATAAAAGCTGTATACACGGTGCACAATGAAAACTTATTTCAAGATGCAGCTCAGTTATTGGCTCTGGGTACCTCAGGTTCTTGGTTTACCTACAAGCCCTATATATCCTCGCAACCAGAAGTGCCCCGTCGACGTAACAGTATATTGCTTTCAAAAATCTACCCTAGTTAGAAGACATTACAGGTGAAAATATAGGCACAAATGGCTGACTATTTCAATTTTTTGTAAAAATATTCTTGATTATAATACATTTCTATTAAATATAGTTATTTGTTTGAAAATTATTTTTTAGATTTGTATAAAATAATGTCTGTAGGTAAGTTTTTTAGATTTGTTTAACATTATAAAATGTTTCTATCTTTTGTAATTTTTATTATTTTTTAAAAAAAATTGTTTTAAACAATTTTTGTATTGTAGTTGATATTTTGTTTGTTTTTAATTTTGCATTGACTTCAGTGAGAACATTAATGTTTACCCCTCTGCTATCCAACACTTTCCCCACTGTTGCACTCACTGGAGTGAGAATAGTAATTTGTACCCCTCCGCTATCCAACACCTTCCCTACTGTTGCAGTCACTGGAGTGGGAATAGTAATTTTTACATCTTCGCTATCCAACACTTTCCCCACTGTTGCACTCACTGGAGTGGGAATAGTAATTTATACCCCTCCGCTATCCAACACCTTCCCTACTGTTGCACTCACTGGAATGGGAATATAAATTTTTACCCCTCCGCTATCCAACTCTTTCCCTACTGTTGCACTCACTGGAGTGGGAATAGTAATTTTTACATCTTTGCTATCCAACATTTTCTCTACTGTTGCACTCACTGGAGTGGGAATAGTAAATTGTACCCCTCCGCTATCCAACATTTTCCATTCTGTTGCACTCACTGGCGTCGGAATAGTAATTTGTACCCCTCCGCTATCTAACACGTTCCCTACTGTTGCACTCACTGTAGCGGGAATAAAGATAGGATGTCGATATTTTTGGACACAATATTTTTGTGTCGATATTTGTTTTAAGGGGATATTTTGGTCAGCGATATTATGTCAGTGATCCCTCAATCTTATGAGTGAAATAGCAAGTTTTTTCCTTTTGAGTCATTTCTTTGTATGTAGCAATAGTGTGTTTGTAAGTCTCTTTCACTTTGGTGTCATAGTCTACTCTCCACCTGTGTTCCTGCCTGTGGTACATTTATTTATGGAGTCTAAGTTTTTCAGAAAACCAAGGCCCTGAAGGAGTGGTTCTATGACTTTTTGGGACTTTTTAAGGCACTAATACATTTACTGTGGAATTAATCTAGCGATGATAGTGGTGGCACTATCCAGGTTGTTGGAGGCTGTATGCAGAGTTTGCACCAGATCTGAGTTTAGTGTGGGTCTATTTTGTGCCAAGGATGTCATGTTCTATTGGAGTTAGGCATGTTAGGCATAAACAGTCTGGCCGGTATTTACAGATTAAACATAACTGCCTGAGATCAGACCATGAGAGTGGAAGCGTGGTGGTGGGGTAGTAGGTTGTCAGTAAATATCTCATCCAGCAGGTGACCTGCCAAATGGGTAGGGCCTTTAACCACCTGTTCTATGTCTAGTCTAGTCATCATGTTGATGAATGTTTCGGAGACTTTGTCTAATGTATTTTCCAAATGGAAATTAAAGTCTCCAAGGACTGAATAATCTGAGAAATGTACTTCAGTTTCCATCAGCTGATTAAAGGCTTGGGGGAAGGTTGCTCTTTGGCCTGAAAGGGGGAGGGGTGATAATCAAGTAGGCTGTTGATAGAGTAGTTTTTACTGATTCCAATTTTCAACGCCAGTACTTCGCATTCAAAGTTAGGGGGAATTGTGGAAAAATGGCTTTAAGGTGTTCACGATCGATAACAGCTTGGCTCCCATCCCGGTTCCCCTCATAGTCCTGCCTAAAGATGGAGTAGCCTGGAAGAAATGCGGAAACCAGTTTTACGTCGGAGCGCTAGTATGCATGCGCTCAAAGGGGGATGATAACGTGGTTGCGCGCTTCGCCCGATCAAAGCCGTGGGCCGCAAATGAAACTCGGGACACAGGGAGGCTTGGTTTTTGTTACTTGCGCGTGTGTGTGTGTAGGCTCTGATGTCACACACACGTGTGCAGCTATTTATTTCCAGTCCTGCGCTACGCAGGACAGACCACAATAATCACGCCAGCTGGGTAGAGCTCACCGCCCACTCCGCGTAGGCTCTGTTACACGCCCAAAGTCAGATATCGCGAGGAGCGATATAACATTCGTCCCCAAGCAAAAAATCCACAACTAACAACAATTAACACTTTGCATGACAAGAGAACGAGGTATATACTCTTGTAGCAGCAGCTAACAGTAAAACACATGCAGACCAATTTTTTTAGAGTAACATTAAAAGTGAAAGTTCTTGAGCCGACTCAAAGGTGCAGGATTGCCTCAGTCTATATTGGGTGCGATTCTCACGACACTCACCATAATCACTAGTGTCCACAGATGACTCAACAGCATCTCCTTGAACACATACCAGGGGCACTGGCTCCATGGACATCATGGCCAGGGTCAGACAAAATGCTCGAGTCATCAGGAGTGAGATCTCCGAAGGTTGGCTGATCATTGGGAGACCCATGATACTTTTTGAATGCCGACATGTTTCTCGTAAGCACCTCACTACCTCTCTGGGCTGTAACTAGGGTGCCTCTGACCTGAATGATTCACCTTCCTTTTGAAAAAGATCCATGGTGTAATTTACTGCCGGATGTCTTTCCTGAACAAGGACCAGGTCCCCAGTCTGAAGCTTGGGCGTCTCAGCTCTCCGTTTCACGTTGACCGTTTCAATGGCTCGTTTCCTCCTGCAATCCACCACGGTATCATTGAGACCTTTAGGAGCCCATTTAGGATGATGAGGGATTGAATCTCAAACCACTCGTCCCATGGATAGGTGCCCAGGCACATGTCCCATGGTCGTGCGACGAATCAGATGGTAATCTCGGAGGAAAGAATAAATGGATTGTTCCACCGACTCACCATGTGCCACAGCTATTCGGATGACTTTATTTAATGTTCGCTTGAAGCGCTCTGCTTCACCGTTTGTCTGTGGCCACTTCGGAGTAGTCTTCTTGTGCACTATTCCGTTAGAGGCAAGGTACGATGCAAATTCTTGTCTCTGAAACGGTGGACCGTTATCGGTTCTGAGCTCTTTGATGTGACCATGAGTGGCCATCACCTTCTCTAGTTTGGGTATGACTTCTCCAGCGTTCAGGGACTACAGAATCTCTACCTCTGGCTCTCAGCCAGGGGCCTTCTGGTCGTTGCTTTGTCAGAATTGGCGCTGGAGGATTCAGTTCACCAGTAGCCTGACACCACTGACAGGATCTCATGACTTCCTCCCCCTTGCCATCCATGAGAGGGAACCAGACTTTAGTTCTCAGTCTATTTTTGTTTTTCACCATTCCTTTGTGTCCCTCATGTGCCAAACTGACCACTCTATCCACAAGTGTTGAGGGAATCACCAGCCGGTGACCTCGTAGTAGGCACCCTTGGGGATCCACACTCAGCTCATGTCTCACATGGTGCAAACTGTCGATAATCTTCTTAGCGATTGGAGTGAATGTTGACAGCTGACTTCTTAAAGAATGCCATTTGTTCACTTTCCCCTTATTCAACACCTTCTACAGGCATCCTTCTTCAGCTGTGGCTTTGCACAGTTCTCCTAAGGATATCGGCAGTGGACGTGACCAGTCTGAGGCTTATCTTATATATTCTTCTGTTTCTTCGGCTTCGTCCATCTCGACATTGGTAGCCTCTCGGGGATGACAAGACAAGTAGTCTGCAGGGTTGTTAGCCCCAGGGTGATGTTCAATCTTGCAATTGTAGCATCCACTTTTCAATGCGAGGTGATGGTTTGGACACTGTTCCAGCGAAAGAGGTATTAGAGGCTTGTGATCGGTTGTGACAAGGAACTGTTTCCCATATACATATAGATGGCAATGCCTGCATCCCCAGTGTAATGCTATGGCTTCCTTTTCTATCTGTGAATTTCTTTGTTCAGTGGCCGTTAATGCCAGACTTGCAAAGGACACAGGAGCCCACTCATCTTCATCAGTCATCCGCTGAACCAAGACAGCTCCAAGCCCTTTTGGCCCAGCATCTACTACAACTTGCGTCTGTTTTTTTTAATTGAAATATCTCAATGTGGAAGTACTCGATTATTATTATTATTATTATTATTATTAATTAATTTTATACAGCGCAACAGCTACCCGAAGGTTTCCCGGCGCTAAGAACGCTAAAGATATGTGGGAAGGAAAAGATAAGTAGTGCAGGTATAGTCTATTGATTAAAAAGCCATGTTTTAAAGTCCTTGCGAAACTTCTGATACTGAGGTTCGATACGCAACGAGAAAGGCATTGAGTTCCAAAGTACTGGAGCCAGATAGGAAAAAGAAAGTCCCCCCATTCTAGTTCTTTTGATCCTCGGAATTTGAAAGTTGTGCTGATTAGCAGATCGAAGGGATCTCGAGGGACGATATTGGTGCACTAGCGCCTGAAGATAGTGCGGTGCCACCCCTGAATTAATCCTATGCATGTAGCAAAGAGTTTTGAACTTAATGCGATTCTCTATCTTCAACCAATGAAGATCACATAGTGCAGCTGAGACGGATGTTCTAACTGGGAGATTGCAAAGCATTCTGGCGGCAGCGTTTTGGACTACCTGTAACCTGTGTAACACCTCCTTTCCCACTCCTAAATATAGAACGTTACCGTAATCGAGCCTAGATGTAATGAGGGCTTGGACTACCGTTCTTTGAGTGGACAAAGGAAGCATCCACAGGATTTTTTTCAGCCACTTCAGTATGACAAAGCAAACAGAGGCTACCTTGCCAGCTTGTTGCCTCATAGTTAGTTAGTCATCAACTATGAAACCAAGATTCCGGGCAAATTGTACAGGAGTCGGGGGTAACCCCATCTGGGAAGGCCAATGTTGGGGGCCCCAGAGGGTTTTATTTTTACCAAAGAGCAAGAGCTCGGTTTTATCACCATTTAATTTGAGTTTGTTATTATGCATCCAGTCTGCAATGCTTATCAGCCCAGATCTCAGTGAAGAAGTGTTACTGTTTGAATTGGTTGAGAGAGAATAAATAAGCTGGGTGTCATCGGCGTAAGAGTACACCTTGAGCCCTGCTTGTTCCGCAAGGACAGCTAGAGGGCTGACATAAATATTAAAAAGCAGGGGGCTCATATTGAGCCCTGAGGAACTCCACATTGAGACCCAAGCACCTCAGATTTAGAGGAAGCCGAGAAAACCTGGAAGGTCCTGTTAGTCAGGAAACTGGATAGCCACTTTAGGGCTAGTCCCGTAACACCACATGACTGGAGAGTTCTCAAGAGGATAGGGTGGGAAACAGTGTCGAACGCGGCACTTAAATCAAGGAGAATAAGTGCCACGGTTTCACCTCTATCAACTTGACGAAGGATATTATCCGTAACGTCCAGTAGTGTGGACTCAGTAGAGAAGCCTGCACGAAATCCAGATTGGGAGTCCTGTAGGAGATTGTGTGTCTCAATGAATTTAACAAACTGGGCATTTAGATGCTTCTCCAAAATTTTTGAGAAGATTGGTAAAAGGGAAATAGGGCGGAAATTAGATGGTATTTCTGGGTCCAGGTGCATTTTCTTCAATAAGGGCATGACCATAGCATGCTTCCAAGCTGCTGGTACTTCAGCTTCCAGTAGAAAGGAATTTAATAGTTACATAATTAAATCATTGGTCGAAATGCTTAAGGTTTGAAGAACTGAGGGAGGAAACAAATCATTTGGAGAGCCAGATTTGATGCTACTCAAGATTTTACAGAAGGAAGTAATATCCAGTTGGGCCCAGCAATCCAGAACAGCGTTGTTATTTGAGGCAATCATATTCCTAGTGGTAGGTTGTTTAGAAGGGGATGATGCAGCTGATGCCTGTTTTTCAAAATCAGTATAAATAGTACAGATTTTTGTCACAAAAAAGTCGGCTAAATCATTACAGTGTTTAGCATCCAGGCATGGGGGCTTAGGCTGACATGCAGCCCCGGAGAGCTCTTTAACTACTTTGAAAAGTGTTTTTGAACAGTTTTGAGCTTCTTGGATGATCCGATTTGCATGTTCTGCCCGGGCATTACGGCACAGTCGATGATAATTATTCAAGACTGACTTATACCGTAGTTTAATTTGAGGATCATATAATTTCCGCCATTGCCTCTCTAGATTTTTACATTTTGTTTTTTCGATTTTGAGGGCCTCAGAGAACCATGGAGCAGGAGTGTAGTGATTCTTAGTTTTTCTTTTGGCAAGGGGGGGCAAGGGGGAGGCATAGGTCGATAGAAGAGCTGAGCCAAGAAAGCATGGTCGCTTCTTCATTCAAGGTGGTAATTGAATCGACTGGTCTCGTATTTCCGAGAAGTAGATTGAGTCTCATTATATCCAAGTTTTTCCAATTCCTGCCCTTTGCCAGCCCCGACGGTAGATTTTTTTGTTGCTGCTGCTGTTTAATTTGAAATTCGACCAAAAAGTGGTCGGACCAGAGAACCGGAATGGCTGGTTTGCAAAGGACAGTGTCTATATTAGAAAAAATTGGATCAAGTAAATTTCCTGCCTTATGGGTGGGACCTGAATTATGGAGAGTGACATTTAAAGCTGCTAAATGCGCTATAAAATGAGAATTAATTGGTTGAGACATGTCATGCGGAGTTCCACCTCTGCTCCTTAAGGAGAGAGAGTCTATTAGAGATCTCTTAGACAAATCTAAAGGATGGTGCAAGCAATATTCGAGTGGTGAACTAGACATTACTCCCTATATTATTATGGCCAGAATGGTAGGGTGGGTTGGACACGGAAATAAGAACATCATGGGAGACTGTATAGTTGTTAACTTCTCAGATAAAGGAGTGGCGGATAAATTATTCTGGGATGGATCGCCAACAATTAACAATGAAATCAGACCACTACCCCTGGGCTACTTTTACCCATCGAGGAGGGCCCAAAAAGCTAATTTACCCACACAAACACTAGAGGGGGGAGAATATAGTCCAACCTTAGGACCATGTGATTTTGCAATGCAACCCAAGGCTAGGCCCTCAGCACCCACCATTCAGTATGCCCCACGACCCACGATAATGACATCGCAACCGAATAACAAACACACAGAAGGTGTCCCTTTGTCTAATCGTTATTCCCCACTTTTGCCTATGGAAAATTTGGTATGACTAGAGAAGACAAAGGTTACCAATGATACCCCTTATGTGTTAAATAGGAAGACCTGTAGGATCCTTAGTTGGAACATTGCAGGATTAAGATCCAAGGCTAAGGATGACAATTGGTTGAGTTTTATCTCATCCTTTGATATCATAACGCTACAGGAAACATGGGACACTGATAGTAAATTCGAATTAGATGGATTTGTGCATTTTAATATTTTGGCTACGCCAAGTGCCTCGGGTAGAGCAAAAGGCGGCTTATCCACTTTTATTTCACTCAACTTGAAAGGGAAAGCCAAACAGTTACAACTTGCTCCCCACACTTCTTGGTTGTAGAATTGTTAATGGCAAATTTGTTTACTATTCTGTTGATCAACTTTTATAACTCTCCTGAATTTGTTAGCAATAACCAAGTTTTGATGTTACTTGATGAATTTTTGGAAAATTATAAATTAAGTAAATGTGGTTATGAGATTATTTTGGTGGGAGATTTCAATATTCACCCTTGTAGTAGGAATTGTATGATTAATGATAAGGATGGCCCACCCCACGCACTCCCAACACATTTTGAACACACAAAAGCTGGGGAGGGTTTGGAAAAATTTTTGGCCACCCATAATCTATATGAATCTAGCTGTAGCCCGCTAGGACCAAGACCATCAACATACAAAGGGAAAGACACAGGTTCAATCATAGATTTTATTTTCATTTCGTCATTTATTTTGATCTATATTTTAAGTTATAGAGTTGTGGACTCTATTTTTAGCGACCACAAACCTGTGGTACTAGAGGTTTCACAAGATGGATTGATCGATTTTAAAGACCCTAAAGAATCAGGTGTACAAACAGTAACAAACTTAACATCAAAAGATAAGGGGAGAAGGCTAAAATGGTCTAATGTAACACCAATTAGCTTCTTACAGGAAGTTTTAATAAAAGTAGAAAAGGAAGTTGGTATTTGCCTGGACCCCCTCTCGGCCAATACCATCATTGTACAGGCTTTTAACAGACTATGCCAACAAGTCAATAATGATTTAACCATGAAAACAAAAAGTGGGGGTCAGAATGTTAGCCGGTGGTTTGATTCAAATTGTTCAAGGGCTCACTCTGCCCTGTTAAATGCATTAAAAGAGTCACCGAGAAATAAAACCGCTATAACACAACTAAGGAAGGAGTACAAACAGGCCATTTGTAAAAGGAAGAAGGATATTAAGGAACAGGCATGGTTGGACCTTCAATCACCAGAGGTCCTTCGGGATAGCTCCAAATTCTGGGAAGTTATTAATCATTCATACTTCTCGGGAGTAGATAGTCACTCAGTGGAGTGTGTTATACCCGATGACCTGTGGTTATCCCACTTTGGTAATATCTATAAACATATCTCAACTAATCAATCACAGGATAAGTCGACTCACTCTGATGTTGATCTAATTGAGGTCTTTCAACCAGATGAAATTGAAGATGCAATAAATGAAACATCCAAAAATAAGGCCCCGGGACCTGATGGGGTCCCGGCGGACCTGTACAAGGTAGTACCTAAATTCTGGGCAAAAATTCTGACAAACGTGTTTAACGCCGCCAGAACAGGTTCGATTCCACAGTCTTGGGCTACGTCTATTATCGTGCCAATTTTTAAAAAAGGTCTAAAGAGTGACCCTGCCTGCTACAGACCTATCTCCCTTATTGACTCTGCTGTTCAAATCTTGGGCAGAGTCATTTTGGGGAGATTAATATCTTGGTTGGAGGGCAGGGGAATTCTATCTAATGCCCAATATGGTTTCAGGGCCAAAAGAAGTACACTGGATCAGTGCCTTAACTTATACTTGATAACCAGTAAATACACTGTAGTTAAAAAAGGGGCCTTATACATGGCATTTATGGATCTCTCCTCAGCCTTTGACCTGGTTAACAGGTCAAGACTGTGGGGGGTCCTTTTGGACATAGGCATTGAAAAATCATTAGTAGGCTTCTTGGCTGATTTGCATCGGGGATTGGAGGCTTCGGTTAGAGTTACTAGGGATGGCAGATGCACCAAACCTTTCAGCTCTGAGAGAGGAGTGAGGCAAGGATGTATCCTTGCCCCTCTCCTCTTTACACTTTATATAAATACGCTTGAGCCGGTGCTTTCCGCCCTGGGGGCCGACGTTCCGCGTGCAGGAGAGACTAATATTCCGGTCCTCCTGTACGCGGACGATGCGGTCCTCTTGGCGAGAACAGGTGTCGCTCTTAACAAATTATTGGCTTCTTTTGGGGATTTCATGACCTCCCTAGATTTAAAAATAAATACGCAAAAATCTCATGCCATGATCATGGGACTCAGTGGTGGAAGAGGGAAACCCATAACCCTGGTTTGCATGGGGAAGGAGTTACAGAGGGTTCCTTCTTTCACCTATTTGGGTGTTCTATTCGATGATAAAGGCAATTGGGGTGTTCAACATAAGGCCAAATCAAATGCAGTGAGTAGATCGGCAGGAGCCATCTTGAATTTCGCAAGGAAATTGGGGTCAAGACCGACGAACGCGATCCTCAAAGTATACAACGTCAAGAGTATTGCGATCGCCACTTACGGGGCATCGATCTGGGGATACACAAGTCCTGTCCTTATTCAAAGGGCAGAGAACAGGTTTTTAAGATCATTACTTACTGTTCCCCAGTCAACCCCCACTTTTACTATTCATTCAGAATTGGGGGTTGGGTATGTCTCAGACGTCATAAGATCTGCCTCTGTCATTTCCTGGTTAAAAACTTGGCTAAATGGGGAGGAGCCAAGCTCGCGTCCGAGATGGCCGCGCTTTAGCTCGGCTCCGTCTACTTTCCTGTTCGAAACATAAATCCTGCCTTTATCCTGCCCCGGGAAGACAATTTTTGCTACGCTGTGGATCTGCGGCGATCTCTAGGCACTTACCGTCTGTTCCGGTTGTCTCTGGGTGCCGTGGTTCCGGAGCTGTGCCTTCGCTCGCTTCGGGGCCTTTGAAGCGGACTGGCCTGAGTCTCCTCGGCGGCGCCCGGACGGGGCGCTACGCTATGGCCGGCCTTTGATGGTGCAGAGGGCTCGGCCGACGAGGCGGTTGTGCAGATAGGCCGGTTGCGGCTTTCTGGCCTGATCAGACGGTCCCGCGGCCTGAGGTGGAGGCGCTGCCTTTCGTTGACGGGGCTGACCGTAGATGTGGCCTGTCCCCCCCTTTGTTCTCCGGTCCGGCCATTTTGAGTGCCTCCGCCCAGACTCGGAGAACGGGGCCGGTGGCATTGGGGGGCCTGCGATCCTCCTTCTTCTGGTGGCCCCCCCTTCTTGCTCTGGAAGTGCCTCTGCTGATGGTTGGCTGAATTCTGTTTGCCCTGCTGCGGCCCGGGCCGGGGTCGAGGATCGCTGCGACCCCGCCGGGCTTCCAAAATGGCGGCCGACACTGTATATCTCAGCCGGACCGAGATGGGCGGCGGTGGTCCACGATGTGGCACAGAAGCCGGATACTGTAAAGGTGTTCCTACACTTGCCGACGTCCTCGCCGCCCTGCGCTCCTGGGGTGCTCCGGTGGCCGCACCCGCTGATAACCTGAAGGAGGCTTGTTTCGCTGGGCCGTTTGAGCCCCCCCTGGCGTGTGCGGCTACGTCGCTACTGGGTGCGGCTGGAACTATCCTGGAAATTATGGACCCGGTGGCTGCCGTTTCTGCGGATATGCGGAGTTCCGCTGCCCTCCATCGTGATGTGTCCTCTCCTGGGCTGTGGGTCGGTAGGCCGGGTCCTGTCCGGACCGGACGCGATGGTTCTTCCTGTGCTTCATCTCCTCGAATGGCCGACCGTAGATCCTGTGCTAACTCCGTTGGGTCGGCTTTCCTCAGATCATCTTCGGAACTGTGCCTGCATTGTGTACAATGGTTTCTGACTGTTCCAGATCATCCAAGTGATACACGAAACATCTTCTGCGGATTGAAGTTTGACCTCCCTGTTCTCTGCCTCCTGTTCCTCATGGTCTGGTTCTTCGTGAGGCGGACTGCCACAGATTTGGAAAAACAAGGACAGGGATGAGACGATCTTGCCTTTGTGGACTGGTGTTTTGTAGTGGTTGGATGAGCGGCTGGTAACGGTATGACCTTGTCGGATTCTTGTCGTATTCCTGTAATGTGTCCTTAGAATCTTTGTCTTCCCGTGGGCACTGCTGTTTCGGACGGGAGGGTGGGAGCGTATGATTCTGTTTTATGGCCCTCTCCCGTGTTCTTTCCTCCCTTGTTCCTCCTTTTCCCCTTTTTTGTCTTTATGGTTCAATCTTGCTTTAGTTCTTCTATATTTCGGGTTCTGATTAGGGCGACAGGCACGCTGCTGGGGGGTAGGCCATAGCCTTCTGCAGGGGTGCAGGGTGGGCTTGTGGGGTGGGGGGGGGTCTGTCATTTCTTTGGGGTTTTTCTCCCCTCATTTTCTTATTCTTGGTTCTATGGCTCTTGTGTGTCCTCTTTTTCGGGGCGCTGTCTCAGCATATGTCCCCCTGGGTGGGTTATTTTTGTTGCACTAACCGTTTGGTCTTACTGTGACTTGGGCTCACTACGTAAATTTGCTCCGGTTACTACTGGTTCTGTATACCGATTTGTGGTTCCCGATCTCGTTTGCCATGGGGCGCGTGCTTGAGGTGGCGTTCTTCCTTTCCCCTTTTGTCCCCTTCTTACTCTTTTTCTTTCCTTCCTCCCCCCTCTCGTGGGGGGGGGGTTTTCCTTATTCTTTGGGTTGTGTGACGGAGGGCTTTATTTGATAAGCTTTTTTCGATTCTGTTTGATATGATATGTTCTTGTTGTGGTGGGTGGGCGCTGCACGGCGGTTGCCAATGTTTTTCTGGCGGGACTCCTATTCTGCCTTTATCGATATGTGTTTGTCATTATTGCGTTATCCTGTATCTTCCAATGCGGCTTGTTCGCGGCCCACCCCGGGCCTCCGAGACTTCCTACCTGTTATTATTCTGTCATTCCCGTCTCTATATTAGAAAATCAACCTTCACGTATCCTGCCCCTGCTGGTTGCTATATGGCTTTTAGCCCTTATTTCCTGTATGCTTTGTTGTGATATTCTGTATGCGTTTCGGTGCAGTTGACTCTGTTTCTTCTTTGTGGTGGCCGGCCCGCTGGGTTGTAGGCCCGTATTTGTGAGCCTTCTCTGTACAATAAAGGTTTTAAAAAAAAAAAACTTGGCTAAATGATGAGATTTCTTTAAATCACAACATTTTGGAAGATTGTCTAAGTATGGATGGAGTACTTAAGATTCCATGGATAATGTATGTGAAAACTATGCTAACCCAGGTGGGACGTATTGACCTTTTTAATTCCCCCGAGAGCATACGAAAGGAGGATGTTAAAATAATTAGGGAATCACTGAGAAACCTTTTTATAACAGAGCGAGAGGAAACTGAATTAAAAAAATGACAGTGAAAAGGAACTTTACACTTAAAACTGTCCCAGGTCCAGAACCTTACCTGGTATTTGTCAATAAACCATTCCACCGCTTTCTTTTAATTAGATTTCGTTTGAATTTAATACATTTTTTGTTGGGCACATATTACAGATGGGATACTCCTGATAATAATAAACCTTGTGATTGCGACAACTTTTCATCCCAGGACACTTTACATTTTATTATGTTCTGTGATCACTATGATAAAATCAGAAGGAAATATCTTTTTCCCATCCTTAGAGAGGCTCGTTTCTTACAAGTTAGGCCTGCACTTTTATTCCTGCAACTTTTGCACAATGCACGCGTCACTTTTCATGTTGCTAACTTTTTAGTAGCAGGAGTACGCATTAATAAGAAGCGCAGCAAAGGTAATAATGGATTAATTATAAACGAAATTTCCTAAGCGTAACCATAATAGACAATAGATATTTTGATGCTCTAAAATATTGATGTTTTAAAATGTTTTAATTGTATCTTTTTAAACCTTTATTATTATTATTATTGTATACATTGATTGTTTATGCATATGTCACTTTACAGATCATCGCTTTGACGATATGATTTATGACTTATTATGTACATATATTATGTAAATATTTTTTGTGATTGTCTTCTTTTTTGTGTGTAATCTTTGAAACGTATCCTGTGTCTTTTTATGATTTTTAAAAAATCGAATAAAAGTGATTGACTGACTGACTGACTGACATGTCATTCAAATGAAGGTTTAGGTCACCCACTAATATAACATTAGGGGCTTCAAGCAAGAGCGGAGCAATATGATCCAGAAGGGATGCGGCCCAGGCACTGGCTGGTCCTGGGGGGCGATATAGCAATACACCAGAAAGAGTAAAGTTAGGAGAAAGATATAATTTAAAAAGACCGGCTTCACATTCAGAGAAATCGAGATTGCTCCATTTGCATTTGTATTTATTCTTGTAAATGACTGCAATCCCGCCTCCCTCTTTGCCCACCCGATTTTTCCCCAGAAAGGTACAGTTAGGTGGGAGGGCACTTGCAATATCGGGACCCGAGCCATCATTTAGCCACGTTTCCGTGAGAAAGATGGCATCGGGTAGGAAGCCTGATAGTAGGTCATGAATATTGTTCTTGTGCTTCGAGAGTGACCGACAATTAAGACTAAAAAAGATATGTTCTGAATGTTTTTTGTTGTTACTGGCTACGCTGCTCGTAATGGGTTTGCAAGGTATGGAGGGGAAACCACACATGTGGCAGTAAAAAGGATCAACATGACAGTTTAAATAAAAAGAGGAAGCACAAGTATTGTGGCGAGGAGATAGAAGCATCTTACGCGTATATTTAAGTACACCGTCTGATCTTTGAACAGGGGATATAGCCCCTGGCCCCGTCCTGCCGCGGACGGGCGCAGACTGGCTTGCCTGTGGCGCGCCTTTGGCGCGCCATCGGCGAGGCCGGGAGGGGGCACACATTATATACCGGCCGCTGCTGGCGTCAGAAAGACTGGTGCGTTAACCCTGGGCTACCCCCAAGATGGCGGAGAAGTTCCCTAGCAATCCCAGTGGCAGTGTCTAATCGGCTGCACGGATGAAGACAAGCTCGATAGAGCTTCTTTCATCACTTTGAACGCAGCTTCTTGTTCTGGGCCCCATACCCAGGTCGCTGATGCTTTGGTCAACTCCCTTAGGAGTGTTGTGGGGGACTTTAGGTCTTTAATAAATCGGCCACAGTAGTTGACTATCCCCAGGAAGCTGCACACTTCTGTCACATTCATAGAAGTCAGGGCCTCCTTGATTTCCTTAACTTTCTCAGGGTCAGGAGCAATCCCTTCTGCAGAGAAGGTATACCCAAAGAATTGCAGTCTCTGTTTGAGAAACGCACATTTTTCTCGATGCAATGTGAATCCTGTATTCGCTGAAGAACTTGCCACAGCCGATCGTTGTGTTCAGGGATTGACTTTGCATAGACCAGAATGCCGCCACTTACATTCATCACACCTGGGAGGTCAGCTAACAGTTCTTTAATGGTATTTTGGAATACCTTCGCTGTACTTGAGATACCGAATCTCAGCCTCTTATATGGCCTCAAACCCACATGCGTGGAGAACGTTGTGATATATCTGGACGGTTCGTCAAGGATGAGTTGATGATAACCAGCTTATAGATTAAGCTTCGAAAACCAACAGGCCTCACTTAGCTCTCCTATCAGGTCATGATTGGTCAGAGTCAAATGCCGCTCTCTCCTTATTGCTGCTTTGGGAGCCCTCATATCTACACAGATCCTCACTTCGCCCGGCTGCTTGGGCTTCCTCGCAACCATGATTGGTGACACCCAGGACATTGGGCCTTTTACTTTTTCTATGATCCTTGCTTCTTCCAGCTTACGCAGCTCCTTTTCCACGAGGGGTCTCAAATGAAATGCGACATGCCTGTGTCGCAGGCCACAGGTTGCATCGAGGGGTCGATATGAAGGTGAATCTGTTTGTCCCTTAAGCATCCAATCCCATTGAACACCTTAGGGAACTCTTTGAGTATTTGACTCACACCTTCTCGGTGTATGCCAAAGGCAAACTTGACAATGCCTAAAGCCTCTGCCGACTTGCACCCATGCAACATGCCATGCCCTTCTTCTGTGACTTATACCACAGCCTCTACTTCCTGCGTGTCATGAGCCAGTGTCGTCCTGAACTTTCCTTTGATGGCCAGAGGTTTGGACTGTCCAGAAGCAAACATTGTGATTTTCGCTAGTGACAATGCAGGAGCAGGGTCATCCCTTGATGAGCCTCATGGGACATGATGTTTATAGTTGCCCCAGTGTCAACAATTGCTGTGGAGGGTCGTCCTCCTACCGGGACTTGGCACTGTGGCAGTCGGCTGTGGGTACTCGATGCTTAACCTACAATGAATACCAAATGTACTGTGTGTTCTCCCTGACCATAATTGTCTATGTCACTTCCTTACTCCTGTCTCTCTGGGATCACGTTTACCTGTGACCTCATCTCTTTTCCTCTATTCAACCTACAGACTTTCATAAAGTGGTTCATTTTGCCACATGCCATGCACCTTTTTCCTTTCACTGGACATTCCGACGATCTGTGTGACAGTCCCCCACAGTAGCCACGTGCTGGTTCTCTGGCCTTGTGCTCTGACTGGTACAGTCACAGGGTTCGGGGTGACAGCATCACTGGTTCAGTTTTTATTTTTTTTATTTTGGCCCCCTAGCCTTGTTCCAATAGCTTCCCATGAACGGATTTCCTTCTCTAAATCCAACACCTTCCTGTGATACAGTCTTCTCTTCTCAGCGCCCTGAGCTCCCAGTCTCCGTCTCAGGAACGCTTTACATGTGTCCCATACGACTTCTTGTTTGGCTGACCCTTCATTTTTATCTAAAAATACTTGTATCTCATCTCTGAGAGCTTCTAAGTAGTCCCTGTCTAAGAGGATTGTACGATCTAGTCTCCAGGTTGAAATCAAACCCTTTGCCCCCAACTCTAAATTCAATCCAACAGCTGAATGGTCTGAAATATGGGCCCCTAAATGTATCACCTTCGTAACCCAATCCTTTAACCTCACATTGATCAGAAAGTAGTCTATACGGTATCTATGGTTGTATTTTTTATTGTAGAAAGTATATCCTAACTGCTGACCTGCTTTTATTCTCCAAATATCACATAAACCTTGCTGCGCCATAATCAACTTTATCCTAGACGACATCTTACCATTTACAACAGCTCTACTATTTCCCGACCTATCTAACTTACAGTCCAAAACCACGTTAAAATCTCCAGGCATGATTATTTTGCCTGAAAAGTCTAGTAATTCCCCAGCCAGCTCATCTAAAGGGGTTACATCATCCAAGTTTGGCCCATAGTACCCGACTACTACCAACACTTCCCCTGCCACTCTTAATTTCACGATCGCCCACCTACCTCTTTTATCTGCTCTCTTATCTTCTGTAACAATGTTAACCCCTTTCCTAATCAGAATTGCCACCCCCTTTGTAACTATTTCTTGGGGTGTAACAAAAGCACTAGCAATCCAACGTTGAGCAGAAAAAATTTCCTTGCTTTCTTTTTCAGATAAGTGCGTCTCCTGCAAAATAATCACATGCGCAAGGGAATCCTCTAAATACTTCAATATCAGCTGTCTCCTGGACTTCACTCGTAAACCATTAACATTCCATGTAAGGAACCTTAGTTCCATAAAGTTAGCCCCACTCATCATAGCTTACCCACATCCCCCACTTTTTGGTGACAAGGATGCTCCTCAGGATATTTTTCTTTTCTCCCACTCCCCTTTCCCCCTCCATCACCCCCTCCCTACCCCACACCCCCCACCCACCCACCCACCTCTCCCCCCCCCCTGGAAAACGCGACCAAAACACCCATGGCCTTGGCCATGTGGATGTCCCTAGTGGAGGTGCACCACATTTTATCTATTTCTCACTATATACCAGAATGAGTGCCAGGCAGTAATCTGACCTTCCTTAACCTGCTCACCTTCACGTTACTTACTTACTATTCCCCTTGACATTGTTCCAAAAAGGCATCCACCTCTTCAACCCCCCGAAATGTATACATTTTATTCCGCCACATTACCTTTAAAAAAGCTGGGAATTTTAATTGGACCGTAGCCCCCAATGCTCTGAGCGGCTCCATACGCTTCCCTAACTCCCATTGTCTACTTGCTGTAGCGGGTGATAGATCTGACCTTATATCCACTGCAATTCCATCCACCATTATACTCTTCCTCTTAAGGGCAGATGCCAAAATCGTTTCCTTCAAATTATAAGTCAAGACGTTAACAAGTATCTTTCTAGGTTTGGAGCGATTTGGGTTCAACCGGAAAGGATCTCGATGAATCCTCTGAATATCACGTAACAATACCTCTTCGGTTTCCTCTAGCTGTAACTCAGTCTTAAGAAGCTGCACTACATAGCTCTTTATATCCGACCCCTCCTTTCCTTCTGGTAGCTTCAAGATTTTGAGATTATTTCGTCTTTGCATATTTTCAAGCCTCTCAACTCTCTCATCATTCTCTGGCTCTTTGAATTTAATAAGCTCGATCTCCTTGTGGTTATCTAGGACCCTCTCCCGCATCACTTTCACCTCTGACTTAAGCACTTCTGTGCGGGCGCTTAATTTGTCGAGCTTGGCCTCCAGTAAACTGCATGAGGCTCTTATGCACTCCTGATTTTTATTAGAAGCCTCAAAACCCAGATGTATATCCCTCTCTAATTTTCTAAGAAGCGCCACAACTGAAGAGTCTGTGCTGTCTGGCTCTGGGTCCATCTGCACTTTTTCCAAACATTTGTTATTTGTCAGTGGGCTATCAGTTATCATCAGGGCCTCTCCCCCCGCTCCCCCAGCATCCAGCACACCTTCAGCTTCTGGCACCATATTCGACTGCGGTGGGGTATCTACATTAGCCATTTCAGCAGTGTCTTGCGTAATCTCCCCCTCTTCCTCCATTCCTATCGCAAGAGCCTGAAACGGATTAGGAGTTGAATGCCGGGACCAATCCTGCTCTTCTGTACCAACTATACGTTTTTTTCAGAGTCTGGACCCTGATTTAACTGTGTAGGGTGTGGTTTCAAAATCAATACTTTTGGAATTGGTTTAAAGTATTCACTGGTTCAGTTTTGACGAGAGCCTGTAAGGCTGCCTCCATCTAGGCCGCCCTTGCTTTTGACAGTTCTTTAGTCCTCCCCATCGTAAGTATCTCTGCTAATGACTTTCCTGACTGTTCCAGGATCCTTTCCCGCTGCTTCACTGAAGCGCACCCCTGAATGACTTGGCCTCTGATCTCATCAGTCACATCCTGAAACCCACAGGTGCTGGCTAACTCCTTTAGCTTGGCATGAAATGCATCTAGCGACTCTTCCGACTGTTTCTGGCTTGTCTCAGTACAAAGCGTTCGTAATTACAATTTGCTATGGGCTCAAAAGGAACGCTGAGGGCTGCTATGAGCACAAGATGAGTTTGTGGCACTGCCTCTTCTTCTGTCTTCGCTATTTTCTATACATCCTTCATCTCAAGATGTAGGGTCAGTGCTCTCTTCTGTTCATCTTCCACCTTTGTAGCTTCCTTGATCAACAGCACTCGCTCGACCCATTCTCTCCACCTTGGGCCTGAGCATATGGGGCCCCATCGACCTTGCTCTATGGAAGGGATGTGAGCCATGACAGGAAACACTCAAACTCGCTGTTATACCTGTAATGCCCACAGCGCTCTAGTCGCTGCACGCACACACGCATCCCTACATCCGCAGGCCAGGCGTGGCCTGCGGGGTTAAATAAAAGGATGACGTCCGCTCGGGGACGTCACTTCCGACTGTTACCCAGTGTCGTGTGGGTTGCTGATCGCAGCGCGCTCTGCCCCCGCGCTACCTCCCATGCCTAAGGGAGGCCTAGGTTACCCCCAAGAACATAACCCACAACATTTGCGACGAGCGGAGGGGGCCCAACCCTCGCCCGTACACCGGCAGCTGAAGCGGAGCTGCCCGATCCTCTCCGAGGTTCCACCACATGTCTCCCTACCACGACTTGGCCCCGCCTGACCTCCCCAGCCTCCCCACGCCTGGGCGCTGGTGTCCTCTTGTGGCGGCCGTATGTCCCTGTGCGACACCGTTTGTTCCGGACCGGAGACGCGACACGGGGCCATTCTTCACGCATCTCGCATGAGCTGCGCACACGCGCGGCACCCTGCCAATGCTCCCGCATTGCGCGTGAGGTGCGGAAATCGCTTCCTGACGGCATACACTGCGCCCTGGAGGGGTGTAAGCCACATTTGGACCAAGGAGAGAACCTCAGGAAGAGCCAGACACCCCACGCCACCGGAAGCCTGCGACACGCTCGAAGGAACGGAGGTAGGCCGCACAGCTACCACGTGGCGTCGCAAGGCAAGCGTGTGAGGGATAAGCGATCAATGAGACCACGCCCAGCACACATGTAGATCAGGGGGAAAGGAAAGCGGATCTACCCCGGCGAGCTGCCACCATGGCAGACGAAGAGGCGCCAGCAGCCACCATTAATATCCCATTTCAACACGCTGCATCGGGGGTATTACCACCGTTCAGTGAAATGGAGGACCCATCCACAGCGTCACCAAGGTGGAAGATATGGATTGAGAGACTGGAAAACTACTTCGTAGTCACAAGAGAGACAGACAAAGCTGTGAAGCGGTCGCTCTTATTACAATATGCAGGGGACGAGATATTTAGACTATTTAAATACCTGCCCAACACTGGGGCGGCGGGTGATTGGCTGCCCTCAACGGTCATTTTGACCCACAACTGAACTTAGACTTTGAAGTTTTCATATTGGGACAGGCACGCCAGAGGGAAGGCGAGACCATGGACCAGTTCTATGCCCGTGTAAGGGAACTAGCCAGTTCCTGTACCGACGAGGATCAACCGAAAGCCATACGGAGGCAGATCATACAAGGGTGTAGAGACAAGGCGTTGAGAGGGTCGATACTACGCAAACCAGGGATCTCACTAGAAGATATACTAATCCTGGCCAGGTCCCATGACCTCTCGAATGTAAGGGCTACAGCCATGGAACAAGCCCTCCACAAACCCCAAATCAAATCAGAGGCTGTCAAGAGCGAGCGAGCAGATGCGGTAAAGGCTCAGCCACGCGGACCACCCCAGAGAGACTACCGGAAGGACCAGTCCCGGACACGGTGTGGATATTGTGGACATGAGCCCCATGCGGCCAAGGATTGCCCAGCACAGGGAAAAACCTGCTCAAATTGTGGAATTCCAAACCACTTCGCGACAGTGTGCCGGAAGAGGAATACGACAAAGACCTTCAAAAGGTCACGCATGCCTACCAAAGCCATTCGGCATCTGTCAATAGCAGAACCGTCGCCATCAAAGACAGAGAGACACCTTCCCACGGTGGATGACAACTCGGAGTCAGAGGACGAAGAAGCCTACATCGTGTCATTCGCGCGCGAACTCAAACAGCGGCGGCGGCCACAGCCCACGTGCATTGTACAGATGGCGGGAAACGAAGTCAAGGCGATAATCGACACCAGAGCCACTGTGAATGTAATGGGTCTGCAACAATTCCGAAAACTGCGCCCACGACCCCAGATACTGCCATCCAAGACCAGGATCTTCGCCTATGGAGCGGACACGCCACTACCCCTCAAAGGAAAAATCACGATACCCATCCAGGCAGACGAGTCGGAGGTAACAGCGACAATTCACATAATCAACAGAGAGGCTGACACGTTGCTAAGTAGTCACACGGCTGAGGACCTGAAACTGATAGCGTTTGCCAACCGCATCAGGGCACACCAGGTAGAGGAGCTACTGGGACGTTTCCCCGAACTATTCCGAGGCTTGGGCTGTATAAAATGTAAACCAATCAAGCTACACATCGACAAGTCGATCACTCCCACCGCCCTGCGGCACCGCCGGGTACCTTTTCACCTACGCCCACTGGTGGAGAAAGAACTTGAAAAGCTAGAAAGCTTGGGTGTCATAGAAAAGGTCACGAGGCCCACCCCGTGGGTATCACCGATGGTGATTGTAGAGAAGCCCAAGCAACCGGGTGAAATACGCCTGTGCATCGACATGCGGTTACCAAATGCTGCAATCCGGAGAGAGAGACACCTGACCCCCATGATGGATGACATCATTGCTGATGTGAACGGGTCAAAGTGGTTTTCGAAGATCGATTTAAATGCTGGGTACCACCAGTTACCACTAGCGGAGGAGAGCCGGTTCATTACCACGTTCAGCACCCATCTTGGCCTACGACGGTATAAGCGGTTGAATTTTAGTATTTCCTCAGCGGCGGAGGTGTTTCAAAACACCATCAGAGAACTCTTGTCCGGACTGCCTGGGGTAATAAATGTCAGTGATGACATCCTGATACACTCCGCCACCGCATCGGAACATCACAAACATCTTCGGGATGTCTTGAAGAGACTGAGTGCCCATGGAGCAACCCTCCATAAGGAAAAGTGTCCATTTTTCCAACCATCCATTGAGTTCTTTGGATACGTTTTCAACCAGGAGGGTATCCAGGTAGACCCAAGGAAGTCCAAAGCAATCAAGGATGCCCTAGCGCCAAAATCCACGACGGAAATCCGAAGCTTCCTCGGGATGGCCACTTACTGTGGCCGATTCATACCGGACCTGGCCACTCGCAGCGAACCTCTACGAGCACTGACCAAATCCGATGCCATCTGGCAGTGGGGCCCGAAGGAAGACGAGGCATTCCAGGGAATCAAAGACGCTCTCCTGGAGAAGGCCACCCTCTCATACTTTGACCCCACGAAGCGCACGGAAGTGATAGTGGACGCCAGCCCAGTGGGCCTTGGAGCAGTGCTGACCCAAGAACATGAACCCGGCCAGTGGACAGCGCTAGCATTCGCCAGTAAGGCCCTCACTCCAACCGAAACCAGGTACACCCAGATCGAGAGGGAGGCCCTGGCTATCAAGTGGGCCTGTGGCCACTTTCACCTATACCTGCGAGGACACTCCTTTGTCATGGTCACTGACCACCAACCGTTGGTGCCCCTTTTTAAAGGGACGGCTCCACACCCGCCACCTCGCATAGAACGGTGGGTGATCCAACACCAACCGTATGAGATGGAAGTCTTATATCGGCCGGGGGCCAAAAACCCTGCAGATTTCTTGTCGCGAAATCCGTCTACACCAAACCAGAGGCAGAGGACGACGGTTGTGAGGAATATGTACAGTGGGTAGCACTCACGTCGTGCCCCCAGAGCATGACGACAGCGGAAGTGAAGGAAGCAGCCGCCAACGACAACATCTATCTGAGGTCACTGCAGGCGGTTCAAGAAGGGTCGTGGGCTGACTAACTCCGCCCACCCAACTCCTGGTCGGCGGGAGACAAAGAGTCGCTCACGAAGATGTGGCGGATTCGGCATGAATTGAGCGCTAACGAAGAAGGGGTGCTGTTGAGAGGATCACGCCTGGTCATTCCCCAGAGCCTGAGACACAGAGCCGTGCAGATGGCCCATGGGGGCCACCAGGGGACGACTAAGATGAAGACTCGAATGAGGGAAAAGGTGTGGTTCCCGGAGTTAGAGAGCATGGTGGAGGAATATGTGAGGAACTGCATGGCCTATCAGCTAACCAGTGACCCTGAAAGACCACTACCCGTGATCACCGAAGAAGCCTGTACTTCTCCCTGGACCAAGATCAGTATAGACTTTGGGAGTTTCCCAGGGGAAGGACACACATTAGTGGCCATCGACGCCTACTCGAAGTACCCACTAGTGGAGAAGGTGGCGTCCACGGCCTTTTCACACGTGGGGCCGGCACTAGAGAAGATGTTCTCCATGTTTGGGTATCCATCAGAAGTACGGAGCGACGACAGACCACCCTTCCAAGGGACTGACTTTGCCACATTTCTTCGACAAAGGGGTATCCAGCACCGCCGCATCACGCCCCAATGGCCCGAAGCGAATGGGGACGTTGAAAGATTTATGCGGACCTTAAACAAAGTCTTCCGGATAGCAGTGGTGGAGCAGGCCGATCCGGAGCAGAGGCTACACGAATTCCTACGGGAGTATAGGAGCACCCCTCACTGCACCACCCAGAGCAGTCCATGGGCTCTTATGTTTCAAGGACCACGAAGAGACCTTCTTCCCAGTGCCCCGGGGTTGTCACCACCACCACCAGGTGCCGTTGGTGAATCTCAGGAACGGAGGCTCGAAGGGAACC
The DNA here is from genome assembly GCF_964261635.1 of Lissotriton helveticus. Classification (NCBI taxonomy): domain Eukaryota; kingdom Metazoa; phylum Chordata; class Amphibia; order Caudata; family Salamandridae; genus Lissotriton; species Lissotriton helveticus. The sequence continues at coordinate 891,053,169 of NC_136071.1, read as the reverse complement.
AACGAGCCAGCCATCGCAGAAAAGCCATACCCAGAAGGGTAATCCCAGGGACCCGGGTGCTCATTCGGAACAGACGTCCAGGGGGAAAATTCCAAACCCGATACGAGCCAGGCTCCTGGACAGTTGCGTCAACAAGAGGAACCATGGTCACAGCACAGAAAGAAGGTGAGGAAGTATCCAGGAACACCTCCTGGTTCAAAGCCATCCCGCCAAGGAACAGACAACCATCCGAGGAAGGCGAAAGGGAAACCGACTCGAACGTGGCCGCAGCTCCCGAAGAAGGAGAAGACAACCCAAATGGTTGGGAGTCAGGCAGAAGGACACGAATCAGCGTTGGTGCCACCGCCACCTCCCGTCATGGCCAGAAATACGCGCCAAGATGCCGAAAGTGGGAGGGCCAACTCCCAGCGTTACAACCTGCGGCCCAATCCACCACCCAGTCAGAGACTAAGAGACTATGCTTGCCTGCTGAAACCTTGAAGAGGTCACAAATGGACACGCAAGTACCTGAGTGTTATTTTCTCCAAATGTTTGCATTACGAGACTTTTGTTCGTTAAACAAAAAAATATATGGTTGGATAGGGATGTAAAGCCCACAGCGCTCTAGTCGCTGCACGCATACACGCATCCCTACATCCGCAGGCCAGGCGTGGCCTGCGGGGTTAAATAAAAGGATGACGTCCGCTCGGGGACGTCACTTCCGACTGTTACCCAGTGTCGGTGTGGGTTGCTGATCGCAGCGCGCTCTGCCCCCGCGCTACCTCCCATGCCTAAGGGAGGCCTAGGTTACCCCCAAGAACGTAACCCACAACAATACCCTTTCCTCTGGCAGAGTCTGCAGCCACTTTAGTAGACAACCACACCATCTGGGGAACTAGCGTCCTCGATCAGATGGTACTCACTGTTACTTCAGGGAACTCACAGCCTCCATTCAGGCCTGCACGATCAGTTATCACAGCTGTACTGCACGGGCTCGCAGCAGGGAGCAACTATCGCCGCCTTCAGGGTTCCTCCCACTGGCTCGGCAAGCACGTGGGATTGTGGGAAGGAATTCCCAGCAGCACGAGCACCATGCACATGATGGAACAGAATGCCGCCGTCTCCCGGGAATACAAGGGACCACCCTCATTGCCAGAAATGTTATGTCAGAGCACTAGTATGCATGCGCTCCGACTGGGATGATAACGTGGTTGCACGCTGCACTTGATGAAGGCCATAGGCCGCAAATGAAACTCGTGACACAGGGAGGCTTGGTTCTTGATGCTCACGTGTGTGAGTGTGTGTGTGTCTGCTCTGATGCCACACGCACGCGCACAGCTATTTATTTCCAGTCCAAACCACACTAATCACGCCAGCGGGGGAGAGCTCACCGCCCACCCCACGTGTGCTCAGTTACAATGAGCATGCCCAAAGTTAGATATTGCGAGGAGCGATTTAGCAACCAGGTCTGGGTCAGATGCGGTGTCAGCCCACATTTCGGTTATGGACTCTAAGAAGTCGGTTAATTCAATTTTATTTTTTATAAGTGATTTGGCGATTATTAGCGTGAATCAGATAATGTGTGAGCTAGTAGAAGGTTCTTCGATGGATGGGTGGTAGTCAACCTTATTCACTGCAAGGCTGGATGGATTGAATCCTGACTTTATGTATTAGGGAAAGGTTACAAGGGGACACTTTGAAGCATCAACGGAATCAAAGGGGTCCAAGAGAGGGCCAGGGCACGTCTTACCTGGGTAGTTGAGGTTAAGGAGATCCTCTTTTGAGTACTCTATCAATTTAGCAGAGTGAGTGGTCAATCCGGCAGGGGGACTGGCGTTGAGCGCTGTCCACGTGCAAATGGGTGCAGACGGGCTTGCCTTTGATGCACCTGAGGCACACCCACTGAGCACATTCTCCCTCCGGCAGCCATTAAATATAGTCGCCTTTGCAAAGACTAGACCTCCGACTTGTAACAAATGAAGAACAACTACCAGGGCTGAGTATTCTATGTCACTGATGATGCCCCAAGCGTTTGTTTCACCCCAATGTCAGAGCAATGCAAACGCAAATGCAACAAAGGTAAAAGAAATTTTTTAATTATTTAAAAGAGTCTGGTTGAGGTAACGGTAAAAAAAAAGATTCCTCACTCTTGGTACCGCGTCTTCACCCCAGCTGCAATTAAATATAGTGGCCTGTGCAAAGACTAGGACGCCGAGAGGGAGGCGACTAGTAACAATTAAAGAAAGGCTACTGGCAGTGAAAACGGTCAAGTAGTCTATGTCAAAGATGATGACCGAGCGTTTGTTTCCCTCCAATGTCAGCAGGATGCAAGCGCAAATGCAACAAAGGTGAAAGTAAATGTCAAATTATTTAAAGGAGTCTGGTTTAGATGCGAGTAGAAAAAAGATTTCAACTCACTCCTCTTGGTGGAACATGGGGGTGGAAGAGACTCCTGTTATTCTGGGCTGCCTTTCAGTAACTTTCAGCCAGGCTGAACAGACGCCTATGAGGGATACGTGTTATCTTTCGTTCTGCTTTGGTAGAGGTGCTGTACACAATTTATTCTTTTCTCTCCCACAGATTACAGCAGATGTCGATGTATGCTTATAAATGGTGTGACAGCGCCCTCTGCGGGTACATCATTAGAAGGCACGTTTACCCACGGAGTTCCAAGCTAATTATGTTAATATTTTCTATACTAGAAGAAATTAATGTAAATGGAAAATAATAAAATGCTAATCATGGTGTGCTGCCTGGCATAATACAAATGACACCGTACGATTTTCGTTACATTTATCAAGCGATCACAAGCCTGTGTATGGAGTGTGTGTTGTGTTCTGTGGGGTGTGCTGCCATTTCAGTATCTTTTTTTATACTTAATTCGTGCAGTTGACGGGACCTTCATTAAGGCTATTTTGATCTTGAGTAAGTACATACGTGTCTTTGAAAATAGGCACTAAAATATCGAAACCGACTATTAACAGGGAATATAGATGTACAAATAGAAAGGAAGAAGCCCTCTTTGAACTTCTACTAAACAGCTGAACGATTAAAGACGATTCACAAAGCAATGTAAGTTCATATATAAGAGTACTCCTGGCTTATAGCTTCCTGTACCCATTAAATGCTTCTGTGAACAGGGGCGTGCTTCAAGGGGTTGTCTGGGGTGCGATACCCCCCAGATAAATGCATTCTTGGCCTGAGTGTTGGGTCTGGAGGCCCTGAGTTGGGTCTCCCATGCCTCTGTTACAATTCCTCTTTGTCCTTATTTGTCTAAAAGATTGTAACTTCTTATTTTTTTTAACAGGAACTTAGGCAGAAGTCCACCTAATATAAACCAGTATTGAGCATGTTCCTCATGTGAACATTGTATCCCAAACCGTGGTCATCTCATCCCTTAACCCTTCACCCTACCGTTATTTAGTTGGGAAATTTTGGATCCACACTGACCCCCTCCAATGTCACTGACTAAGCTACACTCCTATTTGTGAATTGATGCAATGAATCATAACACAGTGACTATAATGTCCAATAAAGGCGTGGTCTGTGTTCGTTATTAGTTTAAACAGCATATCTTCTATTTTAGGTGATGTTTGACTCGCAGTGCCAAAGAATCATGCATGTAGTCCTGGTGTAGATTCACCAAAATGCCACGGGTAGCGGACATGACATCACTTATTCTTTGACTCTGGTGACATCACAGGATGTGACATCATATGACCGTTGACCATGATGATATTCTTGGAAGTGGTGCCACGTGACCTTCGGCCTTACATTATAGGAAGTTATTATTATTACTTATTAATAATAATAATAATAATAATAATAATAATAATGATGATATTCTTGGAAGTGGTGCCACGTGACCTTCGGCCTTACATTATAGGAAGTGATATCTCAGCTGAAGAGTAAGGTTATCAAAATAGCAAAATATTACTCAAGCAGGTATAACAAGCCCTATTAACTGTGGGTGGCTATAATATGACAATGGTGCAGCCATAAAAGGCTATGGGCTTATTTCCAAATAAAATGCACCATAACCAACTTGTTTTCAGTCTGAGATTCTTCCCCGTTCCTAGATTTTCCTTTTTGGGCTCATCCTTCAATAAGTCCAATCTAGACTTCTCTTCTGTTCTATTCATCGCTCCTTTCAGGATCCCCTTCCGGTACCCTCTCACTTTAAATCTCTTTATACTTTTTAATGCATCTAATTTGAAATCATCTTCCCTGGTGCTATTGCGTTTAATACTGCTCTTGGAATCCAACAATCTTAACCCTCTGTTTACGAGCAAAATTCACCTTCGGTTTACGAGCAATATAAGCTCAACTGAGGTTACATTTCTGGACCTGAGGATTTTTATGGCAGATGGTAAGATCCAGACAACTTTGTTTAGGAAACCCACGGCCGGGAAATCAGTACTACACACATGGAGTAGTCACCCAGACAACTTAAAGAAGAGTATCCCCTATATATTATATATATATATATTTTTACAGACATTACTTGTATCTTGTTATTACTATTTAGTAATTTTATCTGTTCTTTTGTAGAGAACTGTCCTGAAGGTTTTTAACCGAAACGCCGCGTCGACTGTTGTTCCTCGGAACAAATAATTTTTAACTAATATTGTTTGCTTTGTATTCTCTTTTTCATGTTCTATTCATTGCTTACGAATTGTATGTCAATCAATTGTTTTAAAATACTTACGAATTGTAATAAATGTATGTTTTGATTTGATACATTAGTTTCGTCGTAACTTTTTTGACTAAAATTACATAGGCAGTCACTCGTCTATACAGTTATAAACTTTTTAGAAAATGATGAAATTGCATAGTGTCACTCATTCGAGGTCTCATATATGTGTGGAGGTGGTGGTTTTGCCATTAACAGATGACAACGGGAATTCCCTAAACAACATCTCCCTTACGGGGTTATTTGGGACATTCCTTTGCTTTTCTACCGCTTTCAGCAATCCCACTACCTGGGACATACTGGCGGTATCAGGTAGGCTAGTTGTCCCCTAAGGATCCCCAGCAGCGAAGGGGACTTTAATACCAATCCAAGAGCGCGCCTGGAAATACGTTCGCAGAGTGGTGGGGAAAGGTGGCATGGCCTGCTATAAGAACTTAGCAATTCTTCTGTGTGGGACTTGCTGGAGGTAATAGGAGGAGTAGTTAGCCCCCAAGGATGTCCTTGGGGGCCAACTACCCCTCTTGTTACCTCCTGTACGTCCCACACAGTGGGATTGCTAAAACGTCTTGAGAGGCCATGCCCCCCTTTCTTCACCACTCTGCAAACACGCCTCCAGGCAGACTACGAGATGGGCCCCAAGGGACTTTGGGGGCCAAGAAGCCCTCCTGGTACCTCCTGTAAGTCCTATGCAGTGGAATTCTGAGCACTGGTCAGAGGCCCAGCACCCTTTCTCCACCACTCTGTAAAAGCAACTACTAGTTAAAGAAGTGTTTGCAATGTATTAGCTTTCGCATTTGCGAGAGTTAGAGCTATTGGCGTTGTAAATGTAAAAGTGTTTTACTAATGTTTTTTGGAGAGGATGTACGTTGTGTGTAGTAGAATTATGTGGTAAATTGTGCAGTGAAATTATGTGGATAGAAAGTATGTAGTATTTATTTTTATATGAATTATGTAGAGTGGGATTATGATTGGCTTGTCCCTTGGAGAACTCCTTGTGAGACTGGCATTGCTGTTGAGGTGAAGTTATTTAGTTTTATTAGGCGCCAGTGTTTATTCAGGATTGAAGCAAACCACTTAAGGACCATACCATTGATGCCTGCAGGTTGTGAGAGGGTGTTTACGATAATGTCATGGTTGATGGTATCAATGGCCTCTTAGAGGTCCAAGAGGATTAGGAGGCAAATCAAGAGATCTGGGTAGGTCATCAGTGATGTTCAGTATTACAGTCTCTGTACTGCAGCCTTTCCTGAACCCAGATTGGGTAGTGTCACGCAGGTTGTATTTTTCAAAGTGATTGTTGAGTTGTGAAAGCAAACATTTTTCAAACTTTTTGGCAAGGAGAGGGAAGTTAGTTATAGGTCTGTAGTTGTTAAGGTAATTCTGGTACATGTCTGGCTTTTTGATGGGCGGGGGGTTACTTTGCCAAATTTGAGGGAGGCTGGCATGGAGCCGCTAGATAAGGAGGAGTTAATCATTTTAGTCCATATAGGAGATATGATGAGTCTGAGATTTTTGACAAGCACAGCAGGGAGTGGGTCAGTGAGGTGCAATGTCAGCTTTACGCAAGCAAATATTTTGAGGACGACTTCTTCTGGTATATTGTCAAATTCAGTCAAGGCTGCATAGTTTTTTCAGTTGCAACAGGTTGGGGTTGGTGTTTTGGATCCCTTAGGGGGTGGCTTTGAGGGGGGACCACTATTAGTTGGAGGTAAAGCATTGTGTGGACCATCTTTTTTTGAGGGGTTTCTTCGGTATAGGGTGAGGAGGTAGATGAGGCTAGTGAGAATTCAATGTTTGTTATTTTTTCAGTCAAGCAAGTGGCGAACTCTTCACACGTCCTAGTAAAGTCAGTAATTGAATGCTGCGAGAAAGATGAGGTTTACTGTTTGATAATGTTGAAGAGGTCTTTAGGTCTGTTTCTAGAGGGTCAAGTTGCGTTCGGTAAAAGGATGCTTTTTTTTCTGAAGATGTGCTTTTTTGTATTTTAGGCGTTTAGCTCGGAGGAGTGGAGGCAGGTCAGCAAGAGTTGTGGTCTCCAGGTTCTTTCAGCCAGACTAAGTTTTTGTCTCTCTTTGTTGAGGTCTTTGTTAAACCAGCATCTGGACGGGCTATTTCTTGATTTCTTGAGTGTCAGAGGGGTGACTGTGTCAAGGAGATCTGCCATTTTTGTGTTATAGTGGGAGGTGAGGTCCTCAACAGAGATGAGGTGGGGTGGAGGTAGAATTTGGGAACCGACTAATGCTTATAACTCTGACTGTGGGATTCGAAGTGTCTACCTCTCCCAGTGCTTGGGAAGGATAATTTGGGAGTGGGCCTTAGGTTGGTTGGTTGACAAAAACTGAAAAAAGAGCAAACTTTTGTGCAAATCTTTCTGAACTACCTTTTGGTAGTGTTGGGCAGTATTCCCATTGTGTGTAATTATAAAAACGGAGTGGGACATTAACTTTGTGTAAGAAAAGTTGACAATAATGCTCAAAACAAAACATGTCTCCATAATTATTTGTACCATCATACGATTCAACATTAGAACATGCAGATGATTGCTCTAGATCTGCAAGCAAAGTATGCAGAGTTTCAATGTCCCAATCATCGGAGAAACTACTAGAGGCGATGATGTAATTTAAATAAAATCAAAACAGATAAGGAATTTGCAAAAGTTCAGTAGGACCATACACATCATACAATACCCTGTCCCATACAATTCCTTGAGGAACTGGAACTGTTTAAATGTTCACCAGGGACAGACCCCTCAGTTCACAGTGAGATGATGCATGTGGTTTAAGAAACAAGTTTACGAGTTGTACTGCGGAGCGTTCTGGGAGAAAGTGTCCATTCAGAAGTAGGAAAAAGAGAGTCACTATACCAAGCCAATGTACCAAGAAAAGTAAGTCAATTGTAATTCAGAGATGTATCCAGGGAACAACAAAGTAAGTCTTTGTCAGCCAATGATAGAGAGCATACATTTGTAGGTTGAAAAGGAGAGGTGGTGATGATAGTGCAGGTTCACTTGTATCTGATGCAAAATTGTCATAACGCACGAACTAGCCAGACGCCATCCGGTCTATTCTCGGCAGCTCAGCAGGTTTTGTAGAACTGGTAGATAACTCGATCTGTGGCATGTGTACATAGACGTCTCCAATTTTTCAAATATAAATTTCTGTACTTGTTGATTGTATAGTTGTAGTTTCAACAAGGAGAAGTATAATTTCATTGTTGTTTACAGCTTCTCTTTGAAAAGTGGAGTCTTCAGTCATTATTAAAGCATCCATCTGAACTTCCTGTACAGTAGCGAGAGGAGTGTGGTGGCTACCCAGTAGCCCACGTGGCCTACTGTTGAGAATCGGCCACATAGTGTGGATTGATCAGTTAAATTGTGACAAGCCTCTTGTCTTGGCAACCGGCAAGTGGCGGAAGTACAGTCCTGGTATCTTCAACAGCCAGGACAGGTACAGGTAAAATTCTATTTTGTCCACAATTTTCTCTCTGACCATGTCCCCAATCTTAGGGACCCACGCAGGTCTTGATGTTACTGCTTTCACTTCCCCAGTGTCGATGCATTTTTACTTGGACGTTGCTTTGAAAAGCTTGGTATTCTTAAGGTCCTGTAAAACAGCCAAACGATCACTGATGAAAAATGAGGTTTCAGCCGCCAGCGTGCTGACACTATCAAGGGCAGGTACCCACATCCTCACCACAAACAGGAGTTCATAATGTGTACGACCACCTAGAGATTTTCTTGGCATGTTGTTAAGTGCTCTTTGGACCGCATTTAGGTAATTGACCCAACTGCCACCCGAGCCTGTGGCTCGTTTTCAATATATTTATTGAACCAACATTATTCTCATATAGAATACATGTGCTGAAATGATTAATAGAAAGAAGCAGATGAGTGATTACAAGCACTAAATAGTAAATATAGTTCCACCCTGGTGCTAAAACAATGCATCTATGCGGGCATATAAAAACAGCCAGTAATTGAGCATACTCCTACTATGTGAACCCTACTCTAAGTGTACCTAAAGTGTGTGTAGGTGTAGACGCAAGAACCCCCCCCCCCCCAAGGAGGATCCAACAACATTAGCTGGTGGGAGAGAATGAAGGATCCAGTCTTGGTCACAAACTGGACACCCCTCACAAGATGTCAGACCGCTGCATGGTGAATTCTCAGCATGCACGGGCCTCTAACTTAAACTCTTTCAAATGCTAGTTCTATTGCATTGAAAATGCTTGTTAGGAAAGCCTGTTTCTTTCTCATAGGTATTAATAATTTACTTTGTGTATAAGCTCATTCCTCATACACCCAAAACATAAGTGGTGTATCATTGCCTTTCCGTCCCTGGAAAAGCTGTATCTCCTAAGTTTTTCAGTAGGGCATTTCAAAGTGGGTCCAGGGTGAGAACTAAAGATGAAAACCTTTGTAAAAACGCCTCAATACTTCAAAGATTTTTTCAAGTTTTTATTACCACAGGCCATCCCCATGACACTCTTTTCCTTTTTTTTGTACATCTCTAAACTCCAACTTGGTAAAGGTCTAAGTGCAAAAAAAACATAAGACACCATGATTCTGTTAATCAGTCTTCTAAATTTACAACAGGAATTCAACTTTCTGAACTCCTTTAGTGACTCTTGGATATGAAATATATTTTTTGTTAACGAGGCCCATATAAATTATCTTTGAATATTGCATAATAGCGAAGAGTATGGATTTGACCAGTTCAATTCGTTGAGTCAACTGTATGGCTGGAAATTTCATTCTCTGGGTGGTTATCGCCTTGACTAAGTCTAAATTTAACGTATACCCAGAACAATGGCTTCTTCAAAATAAAATGGCCATGCGAACGGTATTTCTTTGGTCTTGTCTGAGAAAGAGGACACACTGACACTTAGATGTTTTGATATCTAAAAAGAAAATGTAAAAGAGCTTTGAGCATATGCATTACTTACCATTGGTTGGCTTCCTTGTCACTCATTTATTTCTTTTCATTGGTTTTGCTTGGGAGGATTTTGGTCTCACCACCTTAGATTTGGCACCCATACCAAACTACTGCATGGAATCAGATGCATGTGCTTACAGAGTCTACTTGGTGCTCTCGCTTTCTGTGCAGGCAGTGGTTGGAGACATGCATTCATGGATTTAAGTTGTTACATTCAAACACAGCTCCTGGTCCTGTCAACAGAATGCCTCCTAAAGCACAGCCTGAGATTCTGCAGGGTATAACAAACAATGCCAATATCACAAACGGAAACTAAAACTGAACCTGAAATATGCCCTGCGTGGTCGGGGAGGAGGGAACGGGAGGATCCCTTTCCATAAGCTGCTTCCCACGTCCCCAAACCCCACAGTCCTTCAGCAAGAGATATCACCCCGGAATCAATTCACAATTTAGGGACTAAAGGGGGGACGAACTGCACATATTTATTCATCAAAGAAAACATGCACATTGCGAGTGGCCGTGGAGGCGAATTAAGTGTGTCAAGGGACATTACAGCCAGCATGCCTGCCTATCTCGTAAACATGTTCACCATCTCTGTTGGTTCTCAGCACAGGGACCCCGAGCCGAGGCACCATTTGATTAAGCACAAAAAGAAAAGCATTGGCAAAACCAATAGGTCTTGTCTATATCTAAGCCATACTGCACTGTAGCCTAGATGTTTTACAATATGTCAATAAAACCAGTGACAAAGCCAAATAGCTCTACTTTTTTGGCTTCATCAATGTTTTTAAGTAATGTTGTACAGCAGGTTAGTTGAAAGTTTAAAAAAGAGCTATGACAAGACCAGCATAGATTGCTTTACAGCACCTTTTTTTAATTTGACTTTTTGTCATGCTCTACAGCAGCCGGGCTGTCGTACAACATTGCTAATAAAAGCAAATAAAGCAAATAGATGTTGCATAGGCAACACTTATTGGCTTGGTCAATGCTTCTACATTGTTTAGTACCAACATTTGCAGTTTTGTCCAAAAGGGACAAAATCAATATTTCTTAGTACTAGATGTGATCCAAGCAATGCTTAGAGTGTGCAGGTGGTGAGCAAGGACATTCAATTTTGGCAACCACGTCATCATCTGATTTTTACCTCTAGAAAGTAAGGGAGAAAGAAGTGATGCTCTCACAGACAAATACTACATTCTGAACATTTTCTGAGAAGCATTGTGACGGAGAACGTGTATGAAGCAATCAACTCATCCAAGTACCTCTGATCACGTCATGATCAACCTGAACAACAGGATACTGTCATCAGTCAGCCAGGGCGTTTCCCACGTTACAACCCATCTACATTCCGGAAAGTGTTGAGTTCTAATCACGCTTGAGTGTAGCGTAGCGCAGCAACATAAAGACCTGCATAGGCGACTTCAGAGGCGGGTGTGGTTGCAAACACTGCTACATCAGTGGCGCTCGCTTGTATTTGTGAATTTTCACTGCGTATGATAAGTTGTTTTGAGGATTGACATGACTCATGGGTGAGATGATCTAATTTCTCATGTTGACAATCACCTGTTCTTCCTCCTTCACCACAAAGGACATTTATATGCAAATTTTACAGTGAGTGAGTCATCAAAATTTCCTCATTTACTCATTGAGTAATACTTTATTTTTTTTCAAATCAATAAGGAGACAGGAATAGGAATACAGTGATACGCATACCAAACTCAAAATGCCGGGGCATGCCTTTAGTGACAGGCACACCGAAGACAAAACATTATAAGTCATTTATTGAAACAATATATTTTCAAATGTTAACTGCATTTAACTGATGCTATAAGCCTTAATTAAAACAGTGAACTGTTTACCTTCACATACAGAATTGTGTCATATGGTGCATTTACTGCCAGTTATTATCCCCAATATAACATTATACTGGTTTGTAATATTCTTAAGCAGTATAAATTCATTTTTATTCACATTTGTTTTTCTGACAAACATGACAGCAGCAAGTATGGCACAACCACCATCTTTCATAAATGATACAAGATTAAATTATTTGAATCGTATTTTGTTGCAATTGGTGAGTAATACTTTTGTGGTGTTAGAAAACAACACATTTTACTGCATAACTTGGAGATACATGGCAGAAAAATCTATGAAACATTGCCTAAACCTACATTCTTTCCAGAATGGACCGATGAAAATGACTTGGATGTTTATAAAATGACATTTATAAAAATGGAAGCACAATTTGTTGACAAAGTAAATATTGTTTTGTAAAGATTTAGGTGTTTGAAGAGTACAAGTGAAACAAAAAGCTGTCACACATTATATTGCAAAGTGTGTCAATTTGGTGGTGTTTTAACTGATTACCAAATAATGTTGGAAGGTGTAGTATTATGTGGTGCTGCTGGTTAGGCGTCACCATGCAATACAGTCACAAACCCCAAAGATGGTATTTGGACTCACACCAATAAATCCTTAGCTCAGTCCTGGTAGTGTGGCAAAGAGAAGTCAGACTTTACTAGAGGAGCGTGTTAAGCATTTCAGAGTACTAACATGGATGATAAGTAATTGACATGACTCAAGAGAAATCTGATACAAATTTATAAACATAGAGAGCATTTTTATCTTAATTTAGCAACCAAAGCTAATGGAACAGTATGAATTTAACCAGAGTTATTGATTTTGGAAACAATATAAAACCAGTGCAAAATAATACAGTGAAAAATTTAACATTGCAGAGAATGGGAAAAAACACAGTGAAAATAGGTAACTTACAGGTCGATTTGCATGGTATTCTTGCAGGGTAAAGATGATGCGGGTCCATAGGACCAGGCCACGACAGTCTGCACCCTGGCTCCACAGGCCAGCTACAATTGAACAGAGTTGTCCTGGATGTGCCAGGGGCCAAACGGGAGCCACAAGAGAGCTGCTACTACAGCTGAAACAGTGCTGTGGGGGGAAAAGATGCAAAAGCACAACAGCTGGGCTGCTACGGACTTTGGATGAACATCCAATGGATTATCCTTTAGGTGCAGTACCGAATGGAGGGGTTGGTTGCTGGAATGGCAACCAATGGTTATATACTCCAGAAACTTATAAAGGAGTAAAATAATTGTCATTTGGGTTGCCAAGTTTCACATGTCCGCTTTTGAGAGAGAGTCGAAAACCAGCACCTAGTAGTTCAAATGGGGGGAAAAAGTTGGGGAACATCTGCCAAAAGCCCTGTTTTCGTTCAGAGACCAACTAGTATGCTGAACCAACTAATGAAAGATTACAAGAGAAATTACTGGTAAATAATCCAGTATTACAAGAGGCTATAGAAATAGCTTAATCTATAGAGCACACTTGCAATAAAGAGAAAAAGGTCCCTCAAAACAGAGGTCAGAAATAAGTGCAGATGTACCCAACAAGAAGTATGCAAAATAAAGTCACCACCAACTATTGCTCAAAGCAAATGCTGGACCCGAACAAACTCAAATGCTATTGTTTGGGTAGTAGCAATCATGTAGCCAATAATGTGCACAACATACACTAAAACAGGAGACTTTTCAATGGTCTGCAAAAACAAAAAATGTAAATGTATAGAAGAGGAGAGACAGGAAGTAAGGAAAATTATTGTTCATGTACAAGGAAGAGAAAATAGTGAAAAATCTCCTGTATACCCTGAAAGCAACATTTGCATCAAAGGAGAATTCGTAAAAATGTTTGCAGACTCATGCTCACAATTTACATTCATCAACCACAATGATTTTAAGTCCTTTGCAAAACATTTAGAAGCAGAACTAGAAAACCCTGACATAAATCCTACAGGATAGAACATCGGACCCACTCCTCAATAGGGATGATTAGGACTCTGTAGTGATGAAGGTTCACACAGGAGGTAGTAATTCAGGATGTTTTATTCAATGTAGTTAACAGGTAGTAAGGTTCAGAACATCAAGTAAGTATGTTGTAGATCAGAGCCCCACCAGGAGCAGCCTGTCTGCTGCTCAGCCCATGCCGAATTGTCACCTCAGCTCTCAGTGTCCAAACATTCTGAGGCTCATCATGACACCAACGTTCTATTGGGCACAGAGCACAGGCACTGGCTGAGCAGGTGGAGAATAATACTAAACCTTACAAATGCAGGATACTACATATCCCCTTTCGTTCTAACAGAGGCACAATTCCAATATGTGAATAACAAATAGCGAGAGAGAACCAAGGAAGAGGTGACAAAGAAGAACAGCAGAGGAACAGAAACAACGTCAAGGAAAGGAGTAAGCAAAGCAGCGCAAAGAGACAGGTGGAAGAAGATGAGGAGGAAGAGAAGGGTTAAGCGAAAACTGATAGAGATAACCCAGACTCATGGACATAGAGAAGGTGAGAGGAAAAAACAAGTAACCAGAAGGTGGAAACAACAAGGGGCAGAAGGACAAAGACACACCAAAGACTAACCCCTGAACGCACCCACTGGCCAGGCAGGCAGGAAGGGAAGGAAGAACTAGGCATGACACATAACTGACACCAGCCTACACACAGACACAGAGAGGAGGGAATAAGGATCTCCTCCTGAACAGGGAAGAAAAAGAATGAACAATAACAGGAGAAAAGGCTGGAGACAAAGCAAGACAACAGGCAATGTAAGTCCAGAGACCAGGGAAGAAAATAGGTATAACATCACGAGGAAACTGAACAACTCAGAAAACAGAGAAGAGTAAAAATACAGAAGTATAATACAATCTCCCCCATATTCTTAAAGATAACAAAATGAATGAAAGAATAGCATTGCAAAAAGACAAAGTAATACAATGTAAACAAGACAATATAAGTAAATTACAGCCAAGGAGAAAGAGACCCATGGCCGTTCTCTACTCTTAGGCAAGAGGGTGAGGAGCACTGTAAATGGGACTGTGACCCATAGTGTGAAAGCCCAAGAAAGGACAACCCCCGCTTAGAGGTACATTGCAGTACAGAGTAGAAATGGGTCAAAACCCATAAGACGGTCCCCTGTGTAAGGGAGAAAACCATAAGTAGCTGGTGTAGGCAATTATGTGAGCATATGGGGCAAGGACCCATTGCCATCCCTGTGAAGGGAAGAATGAAGTGTACTGTAGTGCACATGTAAAACAAACAATGAACCATGGAGATGCGTACCCAGAGTCCATAAGGAAACCCCATGCCAACCCACACATGGGAAAGGACGTCAGGCAAGAGCTCCCTGGAAATGGATATGCCCTGCAGCGCAACCGCAGCAAGCGAATACCCATCGGAATCATCAGAGGAGGAAACAACCGAAGAAAGGCAGAAATCCCAACAGCAAGCCACAGATGAGCCTCAATAACAGAAGAGTCTCCAGAATAAGGTGCCCAATCCGGGCATCAGCACACTTCCAGGCATGCATCACAGGAGGGGGGAGAAGGCCCCACCGGAATCAGGGGAAGAGGCAAGTACTGGAGAATGCACATGACCAACGCCCCCAAGTTTGAACCACAAAGAAAAGAAAAACAGCGGCCAAACAGCCGGCGTGCAATTACCCCTGTAATAACATTAGAGGGCAGGAGAGGGGACAAAGCACAGTATTTTAAGAAACACTTGGAAGTGACAAATTGTTCGAGGACAGGCGAGGCTCGAACCTTGATCCGCAGCACCAAAGTCGGCAGCGCTATCTGTATGGCCACATCCTCTCCCTTGGAAGAGCGCAGGCTTCGCATGGATGAGGCCCCGGGTCAATCCCCGGCAGCTCCAGGAGTCACCGTACAGTTACATGGCACAGGCACATTCCTCAAAAATAATTCAAACGTATTAAATATTGTAGACACGCAACCGTGAACGAACACGGAACAGGCATGTCCCTGCCCAGCGAGGAAATGGCCCCAAGAACCGGAGCGCCCGGAGCCCACCAGGGCGCCCGCCCACACCAGCACCCGGCACCGAACACGGCAGACGGGTGTAACAGAGGACAATGCGCATGCGCGCAAACCCAGGAAGACGCCGCCGAGACAGCCGGAAAAGCACCGCCGCCGGCCGCCCCAGTGCAGCAGGGCGAACAACGCGTCCCGGAGGCACACTCAGGAGCCGACACCAGGGCCCCCACAAGACAAAGAGGCACTGGCGAGATCGGGGAATCCAAAGGGGAGGAGCGCGCACCACAACAACCCAGCGCTCATAGCCCCAAACCCCTACCTGCACTCCTGGATCCAGCAGGAAAGAACATCGAGTAGCAGGAGTTCTGGAAGATCCACAGCACACCAGCAGCGTGAACAGAGACCAGGGCAGGAAACGAAACAGGAAGACCCACGAAGCCAAGCAGCATAGGTCACCTGAGCCCAGGAGGAGAAAGGGAAGCCCAGCAGCCCCTCTCCAAGGAATCCCACGACGGTCCATGGGAGCCCCCCAGAGCCCAGCACATATACTAAAATTGGAACGATACAGAGAAGATTAGCATGGCCCCTGCGCAAGGATGTCACGCAAATTTGTGAAGCGTTCCATATTAAAGCCTACATCAATCACCAGGGCGGGACCCGCAGTTCTTCCCTGACCCGTTGGCCTGCTCCATTTCGGACTGGGCGGGGGAGAATCTTCTGGCCCTGTCTGCTCAACATATTCGTGGTGTGGACAATGTGGTGGCGGATTCCTTGAGCAGGAGGTTTTCTTCGTCTCTGTCCCTGTGCCTGGATTCCCAGACTTTTCGCTTGCTTTGCCTGAGATTCGGGACTCCGGATCTGGACTTGTTCGCCTCCAGGTCCGATGGCCTGGTTCCCCTGTTCTGCTCCAGGTCTCCGGAGGTGGGCGCCTGGGGTGTGGATGCCTTGTCTTTCCGGTGGCCTCCTTGGCTTCTTTATGCCTTTCCTCCCTTTCCTCTGATTCCTGCCTTCTTGCTGGAGGTTCAGCGGGAGGGGGCTCAGGTGGTGGCTGTTCCTCCGCTATGGCCGAGGAGGTCCTGGTTTCCTCTGCTGCTGGGCCTAGCGGTGGGCCCTCCTTGGCTTCTGCCCCGCTACCCCTCTCCTCTGAGGTCCCCGTCCCCTCTTCTGGTTCCCCTCTCCTTGGCGGTCTGGTGGTTGAACGGTTGTCTCTTGGGGTCCGTGGTCTGCCCGACCACATCATTTCTGTGATGCAGGCCTCTCGTAGGCCGTCTACTTTGTCTTCCTGCTCGGAGCGCTGGGCTTCCTTCTCGGGGTGGTGTTCCTCTTCTGGTTTGTCACCTACCTCTTGCCCTGTGTCTGCTGTCCTTCAGTTTTTTCTGGTTGGCTTTCGGAAGCGCTTTGCTGTTTCTGCCTTGAGGGGCCAGTGGGCTGCTGTCCGGGCCTTCCGGGACCCGGATTTTTTTCTTTCTTCGGTTGGCCTATTGAGCCTTTGGAGACTGTGGACCTTAAGTTTCTGTTCTGCACTGTGGCTTTTCTGGTGGCCATCACTTCTGCGAGGCGGTTGGGGGAGCTTGCGGCTTTGCGTTGTTCCCCACCGTTTTTGCGTTTTCTGGATGGCGCTGTGGTGCTCTCTTTGGATCCTGATTTTGTCCCCGAAGTCCGCTCCCGTTTCCGTTCCTCTCAGGAGCTGGTTCTTCCTTCTTTGTGTCCTTCTCCTTCTTCTCCTTCTGATCTGTTTTCTGTGGCTCGTTCTGGGGAGTTTCGTTCTTCTGACTCTCTCTTTGTGACCTTTGGTGTGGCTGGTGAGGGTGAGCTGCTTCCTGGCTCACCTTGGTTCGTTGGATTACGGCTGTCATCACTCTTGCCTATCGTGGTGCTGGTTTGCCTTGTCCAGCGGGGGTTCAGGCGCGTTCCTCTCGGGGCGTGTCTGCCTCCTGGGCTGCTTTCCATGGTGTGTCTCTTGATGAGATTTGTCGTGCTGGGACCTGGGCCTCCGAGTCCACGTTTGTGGGGCTCTACAGGTTGGTTTGTGCCCTGTATGACGGGACCTTTGTTTTTTTTTGGTTGTGGGGTGTTGCAAGCTGTGGGGGTTCCCCCTCCGCTCTGAGTTCTATTTTGTTTCTTGGGCTTTTGTGCTTGCTGCACTCCTTTGTGTCTGGTCTGTATTGTTTGCTGTGTTTGGGTTGCCAAAGGCCTGTTTGGGCGTTGCTTTGGTATGCCTCATGAGTGATGACTGGGTCGAGGACGAGGGACGTAGAGGTAATCATATGATTACGTACGGTAATCCCCATTACTCTTAGTCCTACTCGTCCTCGACCCAGTCATACTTCCCACCCTCCCTCCCTGTCCAGGCCTTTGTTGCTTGGTGTGTCAGGATGTGCTTCGGGTGGTTAGGTCTGATATAGCACCTGGCAGGAGGGGGGGTGGAGCCTAAAAGCGTTTCCTGTCTGTGTGGAGTCCATAAGGAGGACGGTGGCAGAGTCTCCCGATCCGCTGTTCGCCAGCAAGCTGCTCCAGAGTGCCAGTAATAATCAAAGTATTGATGTGTGGGGCTGCCTGAACTCAGGATTTGCTTTTAAAGCAATTTTTAAATATCGCCGTATTTGCAACAATTGTATTATTTTATTTTAAATACCTGCCTACTGTGCTGGTGGTCTTCCCGCTTTGGTCGTAGTGGTTCCAGGAGCCTGGGGGATAACAGGGGTCCACTTTTGTAGAGGAAGGCTGCGCTCGATAATACAGCCTGCCCGCCCTGGTCCGACTCGGCACTTAGAGCCGTTGAGTGGAGGGCGGACAGGTAAGAGCCGCTCACTTCCGCTAGGAGCTGCGGTTAGCGCACTAGTCTTCCGGGACAAAGGGCTATTTAGCCTTTCCACCAATCTGAGCGCGCAGCGGTCGCGCGCAGGGGTGCGCCTAAGAGCGCGCCTAAGACAAGCCGAAGAGAAGCCCGTCTGCGCCCGTCCGCGACCGAACGGGGCAAGGGGCCATGGGCTCTACACCTAAGATTTTGGACCCTGCTGGGCATCATACCATCTGCTATTCTGCTCAGGTATTGAAAGAGTTACAACCAGCCTTTCCATTAGGATGCATGCAAGACACATGGCCGTGTCTCGAAGGTCCTTTTTCCTTGATTAGCTGTCGCCATCAGGCCTCTCTTATTCTTCCTCCCACTGATGGCGACAACAGAATACCCGAAGGGTTTTGCCCTCATGATCCTTCCATCAAGCACCCCACCTGTAGCAACATCGTAGTAAACCCAATACAATTTGGGCTAAAATGTTTCCTTTTAAACATTCGTTCTTTACCCAAACACTACCAGGAACTTTGGGACCTTGTTAGCACTGTCTCACCAGATATCTGTTTCCTTACGGAGACCTGGTTGAAGCCCCACACGGTGCCGGTCATCATGCTGGGGGTTCCTACTGGGTACAAGGTTCTCAAACTAGATCGCCCCATCAAAATAGGTGGCGGTATTGCTGTCATATATAGAGAAGGCTTGAAGGTCTCTCTACTTGATCAGAGATGCTGCTCTTTGATGGAGGTTATGATCTTTAAGATCAGTTCCACATCAAAAATCCACTGGAAAGGAGCATTAGTTTATCGCCCTCCGGGGCAGAGTACGAGCTTTTCGCTCACTCTAATGGAACTACTAGCCCCTTATTTTAAAGCTAAGGAAGACTTTAGTTTACTCGGAGATTTTAATATTCACATAGACCTCCTGAATCACTCAGATACAGTATCCTTGCTCTCCGATCTCTCAACACTAGGACTAGTAATTCGTAATAGTGGTCCAACACATACAGGTGGACATACCCTGGATTTAATCTTTTGCAACTGCCTTAAGATAAAATGTGATCCCTCAACCCCGGTAAGCTGGTCTGACCATTACATGGTCGAATTTACACTCTTAGGCCTTCACTTGCCACGCCACAAGCCTCTCCCAGCGGTCTGGCGACGACAGTGGCATAAGGTAACCCTAGAGGGGCTACAGAGGATATGGAAAGAACCCTTCATTCTTGAGAATGATGATGTCGAGAGTGGTCTCAATAAGTTCAACAGGGCCCTCCTAGAGGCGATGGGATTCACTGGCGCCTCTGAAACTCCATAAACAGTACCCAAGATCTAAACAGGAAGCATGGTACTCGGAAAAGCTGAGAGTGGAGAAACAGGGGTGTAGAATGCTCGAAAAAATTTGGAGGAAGTTACACACAACCCTTAGCAGGAAGTTGTACTTAGGGGCTCTGGCCACCTACCATAAAAATATAAAATCGGCCAGGAAGAATAGTCTCGCTTTACAACTGGCTGAAGCTGGCAACTCCACCAGAGAACTTTACAAAATTCTTCAATCTTTTGTAAAACCCGTGGCCTGTGAAAGCCCTGATGATTTCTCTCAAACTCTTTGCGATGACATCTCAGCATTTTTTGAAAATACAATAGAGTCAATATATGAGAAGATCACAAAGGCCGTAAATCTTAGGAGTGATGTTGATCATCCTGTCCTCAGGACACGTAAATGTGAAAGCATCCGGCTCTCTACATTTCCAGAAGTTAGCTTACCTGATGTTGTCTCCCTGTATAATCAAATCAAGACAGGGTCTCCAACAGATATCATTCCTGCTAAAATGGTTGGTCCGTTAGGTAATTTGCTCTCCATTGGCATTCAAATGGTGATCAACCTCTCCCTTAAAGTGATTGGAAAAAGGCGATAGTAAACACTATTCGGAAGAATGCGGCACTGCCATGGTCGGACCTTTCCAATCTTCGCTCGATCTCTCTCCTACCCTACCTTAGTAAGATGGCCGAGAAGCATGTGAACACTCATGTGTCTAATTTCATCGAGGCAGCGGGCGGTCTGGACCATTCGCAATCTGGGTTCAGACCTAATCACAGCACCGAATCAGCCCTCCTCTCCGTGACTGACACCATCAGGATGGCACAGGATAGAGGAGGCTCTATGATTCTGGTGCTGTTGGATTTGTCCGCTGCCTTCGACATGGTGTCACATGAAATTCTCATCGGTCGTCTGAAGAGGGTAGGGATAGGCGGATCCGCCCTGTCATGGCTAGAGAGTTTTCTCTCGGGCCGCTCACAAACTGTCCGATTGGGCTCCCATTTTTCTATCTCCAGGGAGCTCACCAAGGGGGTTCCTCAGGGCTCATGCCTAAGCCCGACACTTTTCAATGTGTATGTGGCCCCCTTGGCCGACATTGTGAGAGAATACGGGTTTACGCCCATATCGTATGCTGACGACACCCAGCTTTTATTCCCTTTCCAGACCCTAACGCCAGCAGTTAAACACACTTTCGCTGCAGGAATGGGAGCTATAGCCGATTGGATGACCTCCAATTGCCTACAATGTAATGTGGGTAAAACGGAGGTCATGCTTTTCGGGGAAGCCTCCTTCCTTTGGTCACCTGACTGGTGGCCTTTGGAATTAGGGTCTGCTCCCTGCCCCAAGCAGCTAGTAAAAAACCTTGGTGTACGCCTTGATCAGTCGCTGCTTCTGAAAGATCACGTGACTCAGGTCACTGGATCTTGTTTTAGGGTCATTGGACTTTTGAGGCGTGTATTTCCGTACCTAGCAGATAGTTACAGGAAAACACTGGTTCAAACGCTTGTGATCAGCAGGCTAGATTACTGTAACGGCCTCCTTCTCTCTGCCAACGAGGAACAACTTGGCCGACTACAGGTAGCACAGAATACGGCAGCAAGACTGGTTCTTAATGTCCCAGCTAGATCCCCTTCACGCCCTCTTTTGAACAAACTCCACTGGCTGCCCATTCGCCAGCGGGTTAAGTTCAAAATTTGCTGCGTAATTCATAAATGCCTGTTTGGTACTGGTCCAAAATACCTGACCGAAAAATTCAAATTCTATGAGCCAGGTCGCTCTTTGCGTTCTATGAACCAACTGTTGCTCCAAGTCCCGCGGATTAAAAGGGAAAGGCAGGGTGGTAGAGCACTCTCTTATAGGGGTCCAACGCTCTGGAACACCTTACCCCTGACCCTGAGACAAAACTCCAATCTAGGAGCTTTCAGAAAACTTTTAAAGACACACCTGTTCCTGACTATCTAAACCCTGCACTCTGTTTTGTTTGTCTACTGACCTCTGGCTCTTGGCTTGTGGTAAGAACACAAGCGCGGAGATACCCCTTCGGGGGTCGAATTCCTGCGCTATACAAGAAAATAAATAAATAAATAAATAAGCGTCAGGTGTAGCCCATGCAGGCAAGAGTGTAGTGAGCAAATGGGACTAGAACCCATAGCCATCCATATGTAGGGAAGAATAAAGTGTAAGTAGTACACACGTTAAATTCAAAAAGAACCCCTGAAGGTGTGTACCCAGAGTTCATAAGCATACAATGATGACTCAAGGGGAACCAACATACAATCCCATGGTGGATGAATGTGGATAAACGCAATTCCATTGTACAATGTACATGCAGTAAGACAACACAAAGATGCATATAGTGTAATCACAGCTAAGCATAAAATATGCATAAATAACAAATAGCATTGTCATTCAACTTGCTGACTGTTAGTTGGTTGTGCACGTGTAACAATGGTCCTCAGCAACTTTTCCATTGTAACCACTTCAGGCCTCCCTTGGACATGGGAATACTGCTTACTCTACCTGGTGTTATTTCTTGGATCCACCTTGGTGTCATGCTTTTCCTCACTGTCACTTCTCTGCAGGTTGTTTAATCTTTCATCAAGTCACTATCGAGTGACCCTTCTTTTCCTTGTTCAAAAGCATGGCACTAAATGGCCACTAGATGACAATATTGTATTAATTCTTTACTCCCAACCAGAATCACGACGTTTCAAAATCCAAGAAAAACTGAGCATCTGAAAAAACACAGCTGTTGAAGGGGCTCTCCTAGATGTCCCAAATGCGACCCAGAAGGCAAAGAAAGAATGCATTATGGTTGCAGGATGAAAAGTGAGGAACACCATAATCGCAAAATGGAGGCACGCAGGACAAAGGAGAGCCGGGTGGCTCCCAGCACGTACAAGCACCAAACTGTTCAACTTTGTCAGTACTGTCACGTAGGAGTGTCTTACGTCACAAAGGATCCTGAAGGGAGACGCGCTGTATCCAGGCTGAGGAGATTTACGCGCGCAAGTAAACTGACACAAAGCAGTGGTTATGATGGTCTGAGACTCCTTGTCTGAGGTGAGAGAAAAATACCATTAAAAAAATGTCTGAATCACCCTGGATGACTCGTAAAGTACAGACAGACGCAAAATAGGCAGGATACTAGATTCCAAAACTTTCCAAGCAATGAGGAAGGAAAGTACAAACACATTTCCTTCAGTAGGTAAAAAATATATAACATCACATACCGCCATAGTTGAACACCTTCACATCCAGATGAAAGCATATTTGAAGAAAACGACATGAAATATGACCAAGGTGTCAATATGTTATGTTAAAATGTTTCTAAAGTGCTCGAATACCCTTAGGTGTCTGGGCGTTGTTTGACTGGCAGTCAGGTGAGGGTAATTGGTGCTGAGAGTAATTATGCACCTAAGAATTGAAAAGACAGGTTTTTATTAGCTTCCTGAAACCCAACAGTTTTGGAGCTGCCTTGATGTTTATAAGTAAACTGTTCCACAGGGCAGGGGCTTCGGTGGTAAAACAACTGCCTCTCCATTTTTGTCTCTTGAACCTGGAGCAGGGCCTTGTCATGGTATTTTTAGAGCGAAGTTCTCATTTAGGTACATACCATGAAAGAGATTTTTTTAAATAGCTAGGGCCTTCATCGTGCAGGGCTTTGAAAGTAAGGCACAATGCCTTAAATTTGATACGGTTTGCAACCGTCAGCCAATGCAATTCCTTGATGGCAAATGAAACTGGATGGAATTTAGGCAGGTTGAAGACAAGCCTGGCAGCCGCATTCTGTACACTCTGAAGTTTCTTCATATGTTGTTTTTGAAGTTTGGCAAGAAGACCATTGCAATAGTCCAATTTCAATAAGATCAATAAAGAGACAACTGTTTTTCTTATGGTCATAGGGATAAACGGAAGAATCTTTTTAATGATCCTTAGGGAGTTAAAGGTGGCCGAGAGGACCGACCTGATGTGTTTATTAAAACTTAAATTGTCGTCTATTATTACGCCCAGATTTCTTGCTTTTTGTACAGGAGTGGGAAGAGTTCCCATCTCATTCAGCATTTAGCTTGAGACAGTGAGTTTCCATGCAGCCACTGACTGCTCTCATACAGTTGTGGAACTGGGAGGAAGTAGCATCTATGTTGTTCGAGGCTGCCACCACAATTTGGGTGTCATCTGCATAAGACGTAGGGGAAAAACCAAAAGATCTAACCAGAGGGGCAAGTTCTGAAACATAAATATTGAAAAGCAGAGGACTCAAAGATGATCCCTGTGGAACCCCACAAGGGAGTATAAACGAACCGGAAGAACATTTCTCCAACACAACTGAATAGTTTCTGTTAGTCAGGAATGATTGGAGTAGAGTCAATGCTTTGTCGGCAGTGCCCAATTTACTGAGACGGTTGACAAGAGTGACATGGTCAACCATATCAAAGGCCGCAGACAAGTCCAAAAGGATAAGTGCTGCAGAGCCCCCTTTATCCAGGATAGTTCTTAGCTCATCCGTTGTTTTTATTAGAGTCTTCTCGGTGCTGTGTTCGGCCCTAAAGCCGAACTGAGAAGGATCCAAAAGATGATTATCCTGAATAAACTTTGATAGTTTTGTGTTTATCAGTTTTTCCTCCAATTTGGCCGGAAAAGGTAACCTGGAGAAGGGACGGTAATTGGCTGGGTTTTCCAGGTCTAAATTTGTCTTCTTCAAAAGCGGCAGGATGGAAGCCCTTTTCCAAAGATCAGGAAAGATACCTGTGCTGAACATGCCGTTAAAGATGTCGGCTAAAGATGTTGCAATGAGAGCTGGTATTTGTTTTAGTACCGAAGGAGGGCATGGGTCAAATGGTGATCCTGACTTCGTGGAATTAATTAGCTTCAAGACTTCATCCGAAGTGGTGACTGTGAATTGTTTAAGGTTGGCAGAAAAACTAATGGTATCTACATCAAGGACATTTATGGAGCCTTTGCTAAATGGAAGCTCACTGGAGATAGAACATTTGTTATATATTAATTCCACTTTGTGGCAGAAATATGAGGCAATTTCTTTACAAAAAGATTGACTGATGTAATTACTTTTCGTCTCAGGGAGCTTAGTCAATTTGTTTATGACCAGGAAGAGTTCTTTAGCCAAATTTTTTGAAGCTTCTATTTGCTGAGTGAAATATGTATTTTAGCCTCCAAGCCCTTTCCAGTTTCCTGCAATTTTGTTTTTGGAGCCGGAGAGCATCCAAGTACCACGATGCAGATTTTTAAACGTTATTTCTGTTGGTACCTTTTTTTGGGACCGCTTTTGAAATGGCCATGTACGCCTCTGAGGCTTCATTTGGATCTGACCGCAGAGTACTTATGGCTTGTCCTAGATGGTGTTCTAAGGAGTCAAGATTGGTTTTGGACCACTGATATGAAGATAACTGGCTAATGTCAGGTTCCCTATTTTGAAAAGGAGGCTGGACTGTCAGTTGGAATAGTACCGCTTTATGGTCAGACCATGTGAGAGGCAGAATATCTTTAACAAAAATAGAATTATTGTTAGAGAAAATTGCATCCAACGTATGTCCTCCATTATGAGGAGGCTGATGAACTAGTTGAGGGAGATTAAAGGAATTCATAATCTCCAAAATAGCATCTGTCAACAATAGACAATAGACAAAATAAATGAAACCCCACAATGTATGGAGCAAGATTGAGTCTTACAAAACAGGAACACTGAAGGTGTAGGTAGAGACCAGCGCAATGCATGAGGTGAAGATTAAAATCTTTAAATTGTAGATGTTGCCACCTCAGCAATACAAAGTGATCAAACACAGCAACACTAGTGCAACAAAAGTCAGCAGGATGTGCACAGGATCAAACAATGTAGGGATCAGGTGTGGAGGATCACACTCCGTAATGTAGTAAAAAGGCATATCACTCAGCAGCCACATCTTACTGTTGTTGGAAAATCAAGATGAAACAAACAGGTGTCTGTAAGTTGTAGAAAGCGCGTGGCAGTGAAGCAGACTGAAATGGTAAAGCCAAAGGCCAGGATGAGTAGAGGATGAGCACAGCACACCTGGGCTCGGGCTGTCCGTTGGGGAGGACACTGGTGGGGCTGTAGGGCGTAGTGCTTCATCTTACTTGTGTTGTCTACTTTTGTTTTCTTTTTAATGGTAGTTTCTCGCTTGTTATCGTTCTTAATATTGATTTGAAATGTTCCTTTCCTGTGGATTCCTCCGCTTTTGTACATTGTGGTAGAAGTCACAGTAGTTTGTTTAAGACTGCGCCATCTCCAGGTCCTCTTGTTTGCCAGGTACCTAGGATCTGCTTGCAGCTGTAGGTTTGTCACCTCGTCGCCAAAATATATAATGATGAAGGTCCACACAGGAGGTAGTAATTCAGGATGTTTTATTCAATGTAGTTAACAGGTAGTAAGGTTCAGAACATCAGGTAAGTATGATGTAGATCAGAGCCCCACCAGGAGCAGCCTGTCTAATGTTCTGCCCATGCCTAACTGTCACCTCAGCTCTCAGTGTCCCAACATTCCGAGGCTCATCATGACACCAACATTCTATTTTGCACAGAGCACAGGCACTGGCTGAGTAGGTGGAGAATAATACTAAACCTTAGAAATGCAGGATACTACAGACTCACATAGAGCCTCTGTAGGAAAACTCTATATAGTGGAGAAAGGATCAAACTTTGGCACCATCAGAAAGAATTGGGAATTACCTTTGACTAATAACCCAGAGCAGGTGCAATTGGTGAATAGGTCAATAATGGGGATCAAGTAAGTGATGAGTTACCTGAACATTTTAAGGAAGAAAGACCTCCAACATAAAGTACAATTAAAATCCAATGCCAAGCCAGCAGTACATAAAGCAGTACATAAGGCAGGCAATGTGCCTCATTTGATGCAAGAGCCCCTGCAAAAGGAACTTTCCCGACTGACTGATCTGGGTATCAAAGAATCCATTGAGTGTTCAGAATGGCTTGCCCAAGTGGAGTTGGTTAAAGAAACACAATAATGACACACACCTCTGTATTCAACCTCAACAACCAAATATGGTTTTAATAACATCTCTTATCTCGTATAAATGATATGTTAAATACCATTGGACATGCTATTTGCTTAGTGTCATTGACTAATCAATGGCCTATCATCAAAACTACATCCTGATTCCATGCCCTTAATGGCTTTATAACTCCTTTGGGGTCATTCATGTTCTGTTGCCTCTCCTCTGCAGTAAAAAAAAAAATAATGCAGAAAGTATTAACTAATGTTCCAAATACGATGTTCTTTCAAGATGATATAATGTTATGTGGCTCATCAGTATCAGAACATGATGAAGTATGACGTTCAGTGTTGAGCCTCTTAAGTGAAGCAGGGTACACCTTAAAGAGAGACAAATGACAATAAGGGGTAAGCCTGGTAGACTACTTGGAACATACTATGTCAAAGGATATATTCCAACCTAAATTGAGTCTTCTGGATACAGTGAAGAGGACCCACCATCCTAAAAATAAGGATGAATTGAAGTCACTTCTTGGATTAGTTGAATATATATTCAAATATGTGAAACATTTATCAAAAATCACATATATTTTCAGAGAATGTTAAAAAAGGGAACAATCTTTAAGTGGGTTAGGATGTGCCAAAACTCTTTTGAGCTTCTAAAAAAATGCTATCCTTTCTGCCCCTTCATTCGGAAAGATGATTATAACAGGTCAACTTACTTAACTATGGTTGCTATTAATAAGGGATTTGGAGCCACATTGTGACAACTGGTAGAAGGAAAAGAGAAAATAGTTGCTTTTGACTTCCGTACCATGTCAAGTCAGCAAGCAACTGCTCCATGGTGGTTTACGAGGCCTTGGCATGTTTTTGGCCTATCACACATTTCAAATATTTTTGTGGGGCCTTTAATTCATAGCGAGAACATATCATAAACCACTGACCTGGTCTCCACTAAAAGTGCCAACAATAGTACTCCACGCATACTTAAATGGATCCTAGGATTGGAAGGTTTTTGGTATCCACAGAGTACGTTCCTAGGGAACGGAATCTAGCTGCAGAGTTTTTACCTAGAGCACCTTCAGAAATAGATGATACTTAGGAAGTGAATGACTATCAGATTTTTTAAATAGCTAAAGATGCAAAATCTAAAGATGAGCAGCGAGAATTGTCAACAAGATTACATCTAGAGTCAACTAAAGAAATACATAGCACAAGGTTGGCCTCATAAATACAGTTCCCAAAATGAAGATCTGATGGACTTCAAAAGGGTCAGAGATGAATTGAACATTATTGATGACCTGGTGTTGAGAAGGGACAGAATCAGAACCTCTGTGGCCCAACAAAATAAGACTGTGGCTCTAAAACGAGGGCCATTTAGGTAGAAGGCTAATACATTTTATACTAAGGTACAATTATTGGCTCCCTAAAATGGGCGCTAAAGTGAAGTTGAAAGTAAAAGAGTGTTACAGTTGTGTGACTAGTGACAAAACTAAAGTAAACCATGCTGCTCCACTAGCCCCTGTACAAGTTCCTAGTATACCATGGAACAATTTAGAATTAGACATTATTGGTCTGATAAATAAGAAGGAAGACAATGTTTTAGGTTTGTGTTCATTGATGACGAGTCTCATTGAATTATGATCAGAATGGTGAACTAAACCACAAAAAATGTATTGATTGATTTCTCAAGAGGTGCCTTTAACAAAGAGGGCATACCAGACATATTAATTACAGACAATGGAGTACAGTTTACTTCAGAGGCGATGAAGGGATTTTTATCTAGAGTATCCATTATACATCGGAAAACAAGCCTAGTATTGACCAAGGACAAATGGCCTTTCTAAAAGAGCTACTAGGATGATAATTTATTGTATCCAACTTGCATTTATAAATGGTAAACCTCTAGAAATAGCTATTCAAGACATGTTGTGAGCCTACCACACAGTCCCTAACCTGATTACGGGAGCATCCCCTTTTGCTGCCCTTGAGGGTAGACCACAGTGCACCAAATTATACTGCAGTTGGTTGGGAGAAAGGCTTCTTAAAGTACAATTAAAGAACGTGAAGAGAACAAAAGAATGAACCACTAAAAGAAGTACAAAAGATGATATGATTAAACCCATGGAGTGAAGGGTCAATGTTGGCGTTGAGGAGATGTGTGTAAATAAAAAAAGACCAACGCAAATGAAAGGGGAGTGAGTTAATTCTCCAAGCCAATGCGTACTGGCAAATGTAATATTATTCTGGAAAATAGTCAGATGTGGAGTATGGACAGATTGGTCAATTACACTCCTGGTGTTAAGGAACCTATAAATAGTAACAAGGATAGATATGAGCTTCTATCACAAAATTAAAAGAAACAATCTGACTAGAGAAGCAGAAACGCACCATTTGGGCAGAACAATTATTGCTTTATATAGATTGGGACTATTGTAAGATATTTATGTTTCTGTTGTAAATGGCTTGTTTAACAAAGGCTCATGGGAGTGCCTCATCTTTCTGATGACGATGATTTTTTTCTGACGATATATCTTTCTAGTGTTTGGTTTGCTAGTGAGGGGAGATGTCTTATAACCTGCCTCTCCCCCAATAAAATCACATTGTTTGGACTTTTTCTTTCCTATCACCCTTTCGTCCCCCTCTCCTCGGTATAATAGACCATTCCACCAGTTTAGAATGTTCTGTTTGATGATTTTTCTCCTCAGTGAGAGCCTTGAGGTGGTTGGAATAAATGCAATTTACCTCACTCCTTGAGCGCATGCATCGTTACTTCATATATCACTGCAGGTGATATTTCGAAACCTGTCTGTGGGTGAATAAAATATCCATTAATCTGATTTGTTGACTAGCAGTAACAAAACAAATGAATACAAAACCATGTGGTTTCAAGTTTGTTTATTGGGTGATGATGTTTCATTTTCAAGCAATTTGATGTGCTAAAGTTGATATATATGTGGGTATATATATTTATACTTTGGTGGCAATACAGAGTCTACTGCATCATATGCACACTGGAATTATAAATGTCTGCAATTGCTCAATTATTCTAAGATGTATATCCTTATTGGGCTTTTACTTTCTCTCATGGTGAATACAATGGTCTGAGGAATAATCCAAATTTGGGACTTCTATTTTGACATTCAGATAAAACATATTTAAGTTACTCGCAATAAGTATATACATCAACATAGAATTGACAACACTGAACAAAACATTTCAAGTTGAGGAAAAATGTATTTTATGTCTGATGGTCTTGCTAGGATTTTCTCCAAAAATATCATAAGTGCAAACAAAACAAGATTTACTTCAGTCAAAGGAGGTCGTGGTTCGGATTCATTCATAAGCACAAGAGAAAGTGAAAAGATTTAGTAGCAGTCTGGAAAAAATACAGATAGGTGAAGCAGGGTACACACTTCCAATAATAGTTAGCAGTTGGAGAGCAACCCATACAACTCAGTATGGTGGAGTGGAATGGTGTTTGAGTAAATTAGAGATCAATATGGATCCACATTCCTGGTTTATGATCCCTTTCAGAAGCTAGCAGCACTCTTAACCATAAATTTCAACATTTCAGTCCACACCATGGGTCCCTTGGATTCAAAACAATTCATAACCTAAAAGAAGAACATTTCAGGAAAAAAAAGCTCAAATACAGAATGGGACAGAATTCCAAGGTGCCGAATACGCCTCCAGATGAATGAGTGCTAGGTTAAAACAAGCAACAAGGAAGGTAATGTTGGCAGTGTGGGTGTGGTTGACTGCATTGCCTTCCTATCATCATCCGAAACCGGGACACATACTTTGAAAGCCCCCTGAACATGGTTTGATTTAGTGCAGTGAACCTGAGAGCCTTCATAGTGTAGCCACTAGTGTGGCATATCAATCTGTGAAGCAGGATAGAAAAAGAAATGGGGGCTTATAGAGCAGTCCTGCCAAGAAGATACAAACAGAAGCCATGTGCAGTCTAGGGACGTGTGGATGGGTTGTTTGGATTGATAAGGAATTGTAGAATGTAAGAACATGCCTCAAAAACAGATCATGTAACAACTCCTTAGACCTATGGGTTTGAAACTCTAAGACCGGTTGACGTAAATACCTGAAAGTTACTTCTGTGCAAAGGAAGGTGAACTAGGGAGAACCACAGTATATCTGTGTGGAACACTGTAAGCTACAGAAGCATACAGAGCCTATTGGTAGATGTTTTAGCTACTAGCACCAATTCCTTCAAACGTTAAAAGTAAATTTCAAGTGGAGGTATTCATCATAATCAAACAGTCACAAAAATGGCTAAGAAAATACAGAGATCCTTTAAGAGACAACAGCTATAGCACAGGCCAATTTGATCCTCAAGCAAGCCGGGTACAGATTCATTTATAGTACGAAATAAACCAGGTAAAGAAGTAGTTGCTTGATTCAAATTTTGTGTAGCAACAAGAGAGCGGTCTCTTAATCCTTAAAGTTATAAGTGGACAGCTTTTGGTGTATGAAAGCAAAATACTCAGAAATTGGAGAGGAGATTGTAATAGTTTTCCTTACTAATTTCCAGGGTCTCTTGTCATCTAAACCTGCCATAACAAGAGTCCATGATCAGAGTATTTGCTATGACACTAGGGGCCTTAGCCTTAATTCCTCTGTGGACATTGGACTCTGTAATTAAGCTTGGATCCATGAGACAATCAGTTGCTCAGTCCTCTCACACCACATTGTCTTGCTTGCCTGGTGCAGAGATATTGTATCCCAAGGGATTTCAGGAGCTACATTATGCATTAATCCTTTAATGCAGCTCACAAACAGCCGCTTACATCACAAAGACTAGAATAAGAATAAGTGACATCACAGTATCCATAAAAGGCATGTGCCAGGGAAGATCAGCCTCTTTTAAATGCGGCTCTCAAACAGATCGGTCCGATGCTTGTGGGTTACCCCTAACCTCTCCCCACCCCCAAACGTCCAATTTTTGGTCGTCTTGCCCTTTACCTCTGTTTGGTCCCTGTCCACTTCGGATACCTTCGCGCTCTCTTTCCCTTATCCCACGCTGTTCCGTGTTTGCTTCAAATGCCCCCTCTTGGCCTTTTTTCCACCGCTTTCCCCCTCACTGCCTCCGTTGCGGTGGCTCGCGCTCGCTCCGATATGTGGAGCTCATGCGTCATCCCTGATTAGAGGAATGACCCTTGGCAGCGGCGCCGCAGCGCGCCCTACCTCGTAAGGGTCATTCCTCTCTCCTCCGTGGGTTCAACTGCCTCGAGCGAGTCAGTTACCCTTCGGAGCCAAGAATCAGCCGTTCTGCCTTGTTTCCCCTCGGTGAAATAGATCTATTTAACATTATTGGAGCAAAGAGTCAATACAACTCTCTGCTTACTTTAACTGTGCCCTATACTTGGTAAAAAAAAAAAAAAAAAAGAGCAAGATAAGCTTTCCTTTGTCGTTTATATTACGTATACTGCCTTGAACACTATACCCGTTGTCCTCATGTCAGATATGGAGAGTGAGGACGCTGCAGCTTCCTCTCCCTCCCATAATAGTGACGCCTTTAAGAACTTTTTGAAAAAAGAAATGAGAGCATGCATGCTCGATACTATTAACGAGGTCATGTCTCGTAAGAGGACTCTCAGTGATGTTGGGCAACACCCTAACCACCCTACAAAGTCTAAAGCACCTAGGAAAACCAAGCACACTACGGGCAGTTGTGCGGGGAACTTTGGAGGTCCAAGCACCTCTCGGGATTTGGGAAGCCTTAGCGCTCCAAGAGGCATTGGTGCCCCTCGCGGCACAATGAGGTTGGGTACCCCTAGCGGTACAACTCTGGAAGGTGTCCTAAGCGGCACAAGTGGTGATGGTGCTAGTGCTCATTCTGATACCTACTCTGACGTAGAGGAGACTTTCGAGGAACCCTATGACAAGTTCGTTTTCGACCCTAATGATTACTTTTTCAATGACTCTGACCCCAACTCCTTCCCTGAGTCAGAACCTCCTCCCTCCTCCAAGGATGCCATCCTTGACCCCCTAGGGGGAGAGATGTTCTCTCCTGAGAATATCTCACGCCCTAATAGCTCTAAATGGTCCCCCCAGGAACATGTCGGCAAGTTTATAACCAAATGGTTAAGAAACTCCTTGGAAACTGATACAAGGAACACTATGCGGGCTGAGTGCCCGAGACCATGGATTGGCGATAAGGTCTGCCAGACCCCCAACCTTGACCCAGACCTTATTAAATTTCTTTTTAAGCTGGGAAAGGACCCAAGAAAAGGCCTCGAAAGAGCATTTAAGTCCTGCCAGGACCGTCTTCTAGACATGCTAGGCCCTCTCACCAAGATCCTTGACCTTGCTGAGCAGTCTTATATTTCAGATACTCCCCTTGACACTGCACTTATTAGGGGTTGGAGCCAGAGAGCTATCGTGCTTTTAGGGAATGCTAATTCGAGCCTGAACATGGAAAGGAGAAAAACTGTCCTAAACAGAATTAACCCCAAGCTTGGGGACCTTGCCGACAAGGAGCCTTCGTCCGAACCCCAAGGCCTACTTTTCGGGCAGGATATGATTAAGTCAATTGGCAGATATGTTGCGACCTTTACGGCGCTTGATAGGGCTCAAAGCAACTTGAAAAAAGTCTTCCCTTCTAATGTTTTTGGTCAGGCCGGAAGAAGGGGCCGTTCTTCCGGCCGTGCCAACTTCCGGCCCTATAATTCCGGCAGAGGAAGAGGTGGTGCAGGAAGGGGATACTACCCCTCGAACAAACAGTTTTATCCCCAACGAGGAGGTCGTGGTTGCCGAGGCAGAGGCTTCTCCTCCCGCGGGGCACCTAATATCAACACCCCAAGTAAGTGCCCTTTCTTCTCTTTCCCCTCCAAAGGTCGGGGGAAGGCTCAAATTGTTTTACCATGTTTGGGAAAGCTATACTCGGGACCCGTGGGTCCTACAAACAGTCCGCGGGTTCAAGATAGACTTCGTGGACATTCCTTACCAATCCACGACTCCAAGACCTCTGGACCTCCCCTTGGAACATCTAGCTATCGCCAAGGAGGAGGTCTCCTCTATGCTAAAAAAGGGAGCTATTATCGAGGTTCCTTGGTCACAAAAGAATTTTGTAAGTACCCTCTTCTTGGTAGAGAAAAAGGACAAAGGTTGGAGGCCAGTGATAAATTTACGGGAAGTAAACAAATACCTAGTTTATCGCCACTTCAAGATGGAGGGCATCCATCTTCTCAGGGACCTTCTCCTTCAAGGAGATTGGTTAGTCAAGCTAGACCTAAAGGATGCCTACTTTACTATTCCCATGGCCAGGGAACATCAATCCTTCCTCCAATTTGTTTGGGACGGACACCTCTACCAATTTCAAGCTCTCCCCTTCGGTCTCTCATCCGCCCCCTGGTGTTTCACCAAGGTCATGAGAGCCATTGTTTCGATTCTGAGAGCAAGAGGCATTCGTTTAATTATCTACTTAGACGACATCCTCATCATGTCTCAAACCCAGGAACAAATTTTAGAAGACCTCAGGGTCTCCATGGACTTGATAGAGGATCTCGGCTTCATTATAAACAGAGAAAAATCCATCCTGATGCCCTCAAAATCCCTCGAGTTTCTAGGTTTCACCGTGAACACTTCAAGCTGTCTTCTTTCATTGCCGAAAAAGAAGATTGCGAAAATTCGAAAGGAAATCAGGTTTGTCCTGAGACATCAATCTCTCTCCCTACGAGAATTAGCCAGACTCTTGGGTCTTCTTTCTTCTTAGATCCAAGCTATCTTTCCGGGTCCCCTGAACTACCGTGCTCTCCAGACGGTGAAAGCCCAAGCTCTCCGGTCCGGTCTCTGGTATGGAGACAAGGTCTCTCTAGACCAACCAGCGGGACTGGAACTCTCTTGGTGGCTGGACACTTTGGATGCATGGAACGGAAGGGCTATCTTCGGTTCCACCCCAGACTTTGTCTTGGAGTCAGATGCCAGTCTCCACGGCTGGGGCGCTCGTCTCCTCGACCAAGACACCGGTGGGGTTTGGACCCTTTCGGAGTCCTATCATCATATAAACTTTCTAGAGTTGACCGCTGGACTCTATGCCTTGATGAGTTTCAGACACTCACTTCAAGGCAGATCTGTCTTACTGAAAATGGACAACGTTTCTGCGGTCTCTTACATCAACCGTCTCGGTGGCACGAGGTCCGCGGACCTATCGGATCTGGCCAAGAAATTATGGATGTTCTGTCTGGAACACAAGATTTCTTTGAGAGCAGAATACCTCCCAGGGAAATCCAATATTTCGGCGGATTAGAACTCGAGGTTCCTTCAAGATTTCAGCGACTGGAAACTCGATGTGACGATCTTCAATTCCCTGAACATTCTTTGGGGTCCCTTCGACGTGGACCTTTTCGCAAGCAGGTTGACTTCCAACTCCCCCAGTATTTCAGCTGGATGCCAGACCCGGGTGCTCTAGCTGTGAACGCTTTCCTCCAGCCTTGGGCTCCCCTTCGCCCTTACGCCTTTCCCCCTTTTGCAATGATTCAGAGGGTTCTTCAGAAAGTGAGACAGGAACAATGCTCCCTTGTCCTGATAACTCCTTTCTGGCCGTCTCAAGCCTGGTTCCCCACAGCTCTGGAACTTTCTTGCGACATTCCCTTCCTGATCCCCGCAATTCAGGGCCTCCTCCTAAACGCAGACGGAGAGGATCATCACCTGGTTCTTTCAGGGAGTTTGAACCTTCTTGCCTGGAAAGTGTCAGGCAATCTCACCAATTGTCTGGACTTTCGTCGTCTGCTCTCAATCTCCTCGGAGAGTCATGGGCACCTGGAACCCATTACAGATACAATAACATCTGGAAGAAATGGTCTAGTTGGTGCTTGGAGAGGAACTTGGATCCCGTGGAGGCTCCTATAGTTTATATTGTTAATTCCCTTGTCGAAATCTATGATAATGGTCTCTCCTATAGATCAATTAATTGTTTTAGATCTGCAATTTCAGCCGGTCACGCTCTTGTCAATGGTAAAACGGTAGGTAAGAACGTTATTATCTGTAGAGTTCCTAAAAGTATTCGCCTTAAGAGACCCCCTCGTCCTAGATATCAATCCGTTTGGGATGTTAAACTTTTGCTTCATCTTTTTTGTTCATGGCCTAACAATTCTCTCCTTAACAGGAAATGTCTCTCAATTAAGCTTGCCTCTCTTTTATGTTTAGTTTCTTGTCGCAGAGTTTCTGATGTCAAAGCTCTGGACATCTCTAATAGATGTTATGACATGTTTGGTGTTAAATTTGAAATATTTAGAAGAACTAAAACCATGTCTGATTCTATCTTTTACCCTCGTTTTGACTCTCATCCAAAACTATGTGTTGTTGATTGCATGAAGGAATATGATTCCAGAATGTCTAACCTTCGTCCTCCTGATGCAAATCAACTTTTAGTTTCTTATGTTAGTCCCTTTAAACCCATCTCATCCTGCTCTATCGCTAGGTGGGTTAAAATTGCTATGAACCTTGCTGGTATTGACCTGTCTAAGTTCCAGGCTCACTCTCTCAGGAGTGCTATGGCCAGCAAGTCATTCTGGTCTGGTGGTAAGTTGGATGCTATCCTTAAGTCCGCTGATTGGTCTAATGCCTATACCTTCGCACATCATTATTGTAAACCAATTGAACATGTTTCTGATGCAGTTATTCAAGGCTACCAACATGCATAATGTAGCCTCCTGTCTTGTAATGAAATTGCGATTCTCCTATTAACATGACCAGAGAATCTGGATTTCATTAAAGACACGGAGGCTAACATTATCCCTCCCGTCCCTCCCTGGAGGGAAATTGAGGATTGATGTGGTTTACAATGTTTTCAATGTTTCTTACCCTTTTAACCTTATGTTATACTTTTTCTTATTGCTTATTCTGAAGGTTACTTTGTACCTTTCTTGATTTGCTTTATTTTCTTCCAGACAATTCAAATTGATGAATCTCTAAGGACTTTCCAAGTTTCGACAATTCTTCCTTCAAGTTTTAAGATGTATTCTTCGTTTGCAGCTTGACCTGTCGTTCGAGGCATTTAAAAGAGGCTGATCTTCCCTGGCACGTGCCTTTTATGGATACTGTGATGTCACTTATTCTTATTCTAGTCTTTGTGATGTAAGCGGCTGTTTGTGAGCTGCATTAAAGGATTAATGCATAATCTTAGCCTCCGTGTCTTTAAT
This sequence comes from Lissotriton helveticus, assembly GCF_964261635.1. Classification (NCBI taxonomy): domain Eukaryota; kingdom Metazoa; phylum Chordata; class Amphibia; order Caudata; family Salamandridae; genus Lissotriton; species Lissotriton helveticus. Next base: position 891,016,458 of record NC_136071.1, on the reverse strand, counting down.
GAAATCCAGATTCTCTGGTCATGTTAATAGGAGAATCGCAATTTCACCCGGAGGAAGAAAAGCCAGGCCTTGAATCATATGAGTCACATTGGGTAAAGGTTCTCAAGTCTAGGGTTGTGAACGGTATATTGAATGCTTTAGTGAGGAATGACCAGAGACACACACCCAAATGCAACAGTTTGTATGTGCTTCTAAAGCTGGAATGAAGACTATAGGAAAGTACAAGAGGAGATTGTCTTCAGCATTGATTGCGACTTTCATACACATGAGTGGTGGGTGCTCAGTATTGCTAAAAACGTGCATAATTGGCCATCCACATAGGTGCCTTGCGTCTTTGATTGCACATACGTAGCGGACTTGCTACCACGCTTAGGAACTCAAACAGGTTCTTGGCTGTATATGCGGGAAATGTGTACCAAGGATCCCAAATTCTTCTCTTCTGCCCAGAACTCCCATTAGTTTCTGGGCAAGGAACCTTGAGAACATTTAGGGGATGTCAGCCAACAGAAAGCATGGAATCTGAATTCCTAAGAACATAATGTGAGATTACAGTTAGGCTATTGACATTGTTAGAGTTGAGTAGAAAACATTAGTACATAATGTCTTCTAGGACAGTGAACTTAAGTCAGAACTGAGTTATGATTAATACCACAGAGAATAGGGACAGATGCTTTGTTTCTGGGAAAGATAGCCCAGCTTCTCTAGTCAGGGAACATCTTTGATTTTTCTATTCCTTGAAGGAGGTTTCAAATAACTGGTACAGCATTTTCCTACATACGTTCATCTTTTTTTGACAGAACTGTGCCTAAATTAGTCTAGCAAATGGCAAGTTGTCTCTTCCAATGAACCTTATTATTACCACTCCGATTACCCTAATCCTGATGGCCCAGGCCACCAGATGAAAAGAAGATGAGCTGAACAACTTCCCACCCGATCCCAGACAACCACAGCCTTAGTTGTACAATAAGACAAGAGACCTAGATTTTCATCATGAAGCATTGCAAATCTGAAAGAAACCAAAACTGCACAGTTGGAAATTAACCTGGTTAATTTCAAGCTGTCTGGGACAACAGCACCATTGCCATTTGCATGGCCTGGTTAAAAAATGAGCTATTTGGCTGCAGGCACATCGAAGTCATCTACTTACATAGAGCTCATCACCTTAATAATGTCCCTAAGAATGAAGGACATGTGAAGTGATGAACTGCACTGTTGATCCGGAAGCCGAAGTGTTTACAGGATGAGAAGCCCCAGAAGGTTGGAAGACAACGTGGGAGGGGCTGCATGTTTTAACAACATCTAGTCTTCCATCGTCTCCACTGGTAAGGTTCTGAGCATTGACATTCTCATGGCATGCATTATCAGACCAGAAGATGGGTCAACATAAGACCCCGGTTTAAAAGTATGGAGGATGGGGCAGGCTGCATAGGCGGGAAAGCAGGAGTATCTTGATAGTAGACAAGTCCCGTAAGCCCAAGAGTAATCCTTCAACTAGAGACCAAAAGAGGGGGGACGCTGTGCTGTGGTGGGTGTGTTCTGGGTGAACTATATTAATAAATACAAGGTAGAATCTTTGGAAGAGGGCAAGAAAAGCAACCATCGGTGCCAGTGGTTGAATGCCTACTAAAAATATAATTGAGAACATTAACATCTACCAATTCAGCTCCTCCTGTCTGGGGTTACTTTTCCTCAGACGGGTAAAGAGCAATGGCGTCTGAGGAATGAAGTACCAGGTAAGAAACGATATGGAAGACGAATACATGGCTCTATCCTCTTTTTCAACACTTCTCAGAAAGTAGCCACTACTGACTTGCCCCAATAACTCTCCTTTTCCTCTGCCACTTGAAGGGCAAGGAATCCAGTTAAGAGGTGTTTACTTAGGAATAATATACAACGGAGAAGTATCACAAGCCCTACAAAGGAAATCGACCTTAACCAGTGGGCAGTACTCTGCTTTAGAGACACAGCCATGTTGCCTTTCCTTCCTAATGAACCACCACTGCTCTTGGGACTGATAGAATGGATTCCTCACAACACCAGTTACACTGGATCATTGAGGGTTTCCAATAAGAATCAAATAGCTACACAGTCTACATTAATTGGAAGGAGAGCCTGGCATTGAACATCCGGAAAAATGGGGAGTTGCCCTAAAGGTTGTGGTTAGCCCACAGCATCTTGGTCATGCCCTATTAAGGTAAATGCCAAACATCAACAAAATAGACCTCTGCTCATGCATTAAACTGCCCTTGCTATACAGTTAGAAAGTGTGCTACAAGGTTATTACTTCCTGTTCAGGGTCTCAAGCATCCTCCTATTGCATATCTGTATGTATCACTCACTCACTGAAAGGGAGTCACAAGGATACCGTCAGTGATCTTTGAGCAGCACTTACAGGATAACCTGGATGCCCACGCCACAGCCAGTGGACAGAAGTCTTCTAAACATCAGGGTGAACCTCAGTGGCAGAGAATGGGTCAAAGAAAGCCCACAAGCAAACAAATGTAGAGAAATCATTCCTTGCATCAGTAAAACAGAAAGCAAGGCTGAAAAACAGGACATTCTTCAGTGGTACCAACAGGGTGTGCGTGGTAACCAGGGAGTAAGGACCACGGAAGACCCAACGCCGGACCATTATCAAGGTACCCCAAGGGTGGCACACTTTTCATCAGCCTCGTCGTGCGTGTTCAACGATGCTAAGGCACAAATTCCTTTTCGTTCTGGGCCCTATCTAAGTGGCTGCGGTCCTCAAGCTTTTGGAACAGAAAAGGGCGACAAGTTAGCATCCGCCCTTAACCTGCAAGTGATGCCTCAACATGGTTATGGAGTGTGCAGAATTAAATGACTATTTCTGAAAATTGACAACTTTCGACCCCAAATTAATCCTGAAGTGCATGAAATGTATGTCTTCTGACACCAATCTCTCTAAAAAAGTTATGGAACGAGATAAAAAAAATGGTAACTGTCTGTGTGGTATAGGCTGTTGTGCATCCACCCAGCTACAAACTCCACCTCCTACTTGCGTTTAACAGTGTTCAATAAATAATGTTAATAATTAAAACAACATAATGAATACAGTTAGCATTCTCATCCAGAATACTAATCTAACACTCGTGGTAAACCCGCAAACCTTCCCATATTAAACGAACGTGGTTCAGTGTGGTGATGACTGCTCTGTGCAACAAATGCAAACAGTAAGGCAATTCAAATGAATGAACTAAAAATTAAAGGCAAGGGCAGTAGTATGCTGGGCCCATATTTAATTAAAAAAAAAACCTTGTGGAGAAAAACGTGAATGCATTCGTCTTGATTTATTTGTAAGCCAGACTGTCACTAAATATTGTAATTCCCACCTTGCAGATGTACATGAAGCATGTAACTCTTGTCATCGCGGCATACAATCTTTTACAGTGTTTACATCGCTACATAGTGGTGTACCTTTAAGAAATGCATTGTTATGATACATTTGAAGCATGAAAATGCTTTCTGCAAAGAATACTTTGAGAGGCATGGATCGCTATACATTGATATAACACAGTATACTCAAAACATCCTTCTCAGCAATCCAGTGTATGCATGTAATAACTGCGCTATGAATTGGTTTGTGCAAATTAAAAGGGATAGGGTGCCTGGGTTTGAAGTACATTCCAATACGTGACTTACATTGTGCCTATCTGCTCAAGGTAAAAGTTATACCATCTTATTGCACGAAACATAATTCAATACGTGGTACTGGTAAAAGGACATAGGCAGCAGGTATGGCTGCTCCACTGAAATTACCTAGAACCTAATTGTCTTCCAGTGTAAAGCCACAGGTTCTCTACAGTGGTTATGGCAGTGCACAAGCAAGCTAGGCATAACAAGAACGGCGATGTGGTGCTCAGGGACGCCTGAAAAAAGGCCATGATCCCTTCGTTAACACAGGCTAACTTTAATTTCAAATGTCCCCTAATCACGCCATTACAGTGTCCAATTGACCCAATATTATTTGTTTTTCAGTGCATCATTTTTACTATAAAAACAAACTTTCAAAAAGTTTAGAATGTGAAATCCCTTTAGACCAAATGCAGTGTCCAAGCATTTCCCACTCTCCTTTCAGTCAGTAAAATATTCAAGTTAGTTACAATTTATCTGGAACGTATTTACATACATATACAAAGTTTACACCATCTCCCATGAGGCACAGAATTGATTTGTCAAACACAAGGAGGAGATCATAAGAGTCAGATGGAAGGCGAAGGGAGGGAGCAAGGGTCCTAAAAGACCAGTCATGGACCAGGTGGTAAGCTAGTTTGCTTGGGTAGCTTTGCACCCATGAGTATTTCTGAAGTAAGAGTAGCAGGTCCTTTCATTTGCATGCTAGACCCCACCATGGTGGGAAAACTGCGATTCCGACGGATGCCCGTGTTCAACTGAAGACCTCCAATGGCATGTGTTACAACTGCGCAAGGAAGGGGTAGGCCTTCTTGAGCCAGGCCTGTAGGCACAAGTGCCTTCACCGGCCCAGGTATCCCACAGAGCATAGGCCCTTGCCGACTCACAATGGTATTAGCTTGTGCTGGTCCTGAAACTTTGGCAATTCCAAACTTCTTCACTTTGTCCACCAAATTAAGGTTGGAAACAGACACATCTGTCTGGCACTCGCTGCTTCGGATGTTCTTTTTCTCTCTCACCTCTTTCAAAATGGAGCTGGCCGGTTTCGAAGCCAGGAAGTTGTCATAAGGTGGACTGGTGCAACTGAATTCAGGAGGAGAAGAACTCGGAGTCTGCATAGGTGAGTTTGGAGGGGTGGAGGGAATAATAGCCATCTTGGGAGCATATGGATTGAGGATTGCTCCTTTATTAGCACGGTCCCAGCTCATTGGATCATACACTGCTGCTGATATTCCTCGTTCTTTGAGCATCCGCACCAGCCCCAATGATGTGCTCATGGTAGTTGTTGACTCTCTGAGATTGGTGAAGGATTCAGCCAAACTTAGTCGCCGAGGAGTGCAAGGTGTAGCTGCCGGCGTAGATTTCAGATTGGTAAAGTTGCCACAAGCAGTAGTAGGTGCAGAGTTGAGACTGCAAATAAAACAAAGGTTTGAGTGAGTCAGTATTAGCATTTCAAACCGGATGAAGACAAACATCTCTAAAGTCTCAAATGAATTCAAAAGCAATATCTGAAAATCAAAACTACATTACAAATGTCTAAATGTTTTAGCAAAATCGCAAGTTATTGTGTTTTTACATTTACTGAAAGCTGACAATCGTTATGCTGCTTCCTGTACTCGTCAAACACTGTCTTCTCTCTGAACATGCACCAGTCCACACTCTCTTTCCAAGCAGACACTGTAGGCGGCCTCGGGGACCCCCACAATTGTGCAATATCCCGTTTGACAACCATATTAGCAAGAGTCACCCACCGAAGCTGCGACACGTCATAATCATTCGGACCCCATACATTCAACAAACATTGCCGGGCTTCTGGCCCCATCACAACACCCGTCACCTCACTCATCACATCATGTATACGATGCCAAAAACGCGCCACCTCAGGGCACTCCCTTAGTATATGGAGATAAGTGCCAAGGAGACCACAACCACGCCTACACAAGCCATCCGTGGAATAACCCATGTGAATCAGACGGGGGCCGGTGACGTAGATTCTGTGGAGAATCTTAAGTTGGACCAGACGGAGGCGGGCCGAAATCGCAACCTCCCTGGGAGAGGAGATCGCGGATTGCCAGTCCTCATCATCTAGTTCAATACCATCAGAAATCCAGGTTTCACGAAGGCAATCCAGCAAACTTGAACGGTCATTAATCATCTTTTTATAGAACAGTGAGATAGTACTATCCGGCACATAACCATCCAATATACGATCTTCAAGGGGGGAGGTATCCGGAACATCACTACCTACAGGAAACACTGAATTCAAAGCATGACGTACTTGTAAATAACGAAAAATGTCCCTATCACTCAACTGATATTCCGCCTGCAAATCCGAAAAGGTCTTCACCCCTCCTTTAACCCAGAGATCACGCTCTTTACTAACACCAATCGTGTCCCAATTATCAAATCCCTTCTTCTTCCATAGACAACCCAATTTTGCGGAAGCATAAAGCGGAGTAGCGCCCGTCAATCTGTCGCTCCAGCCCATAGCCGCCGTCGCGCTATGCCATACCCGCACGGCTATAGCGGTAGGTCCCGAAAGTTGCGAACGGGAGGACCCCGAGTAAAGCACCCTATGATAGTCTCCACCCGGGAGTAGCAATCTATCCATCTCAAAGGCAGGGTTCAGCGCCGGACCATACATCCCATGGTTGATGGCAGCAAGTTGGGAAGCCCAATAGTACCTACGAATATCTGGAAGTGCAATGCCGCCATCCCACCAGGGAAGTGTTAATTTTGGAAGAGCGATGCGCGAACGTCCGTCCCATATCAGTTGCCTCTGCAACAATTCCACCTCTCGAAAATATTTCGTCGGGATCACGTCAAAACTATTCTGAAGTGCATATAGAAATCGCGGCAAGGACATCATTTTAAAAAGGGTCGCTCGCCCTAAGGGGGACAACGGTAACCTTCGCCAGCGCACTACATCCAAGCGTAACCTTTGGAGTGGGGGGGAGTATATTACGTTCATAGCGAACCTCCGGATCCAGTGAGATAAACACCCCCAAGTATTTAAAACCAGACTGCGACAACTGGATGGGGCGGCCTCGCGGTAAACAAGGGACATCACCTGCGAGCACGTAGATATAGGATTTTGACCAGTTTATGACGAGGCCCAAGTTCCTCCCAAAGGAGTTAAGCACATCAAACAATACGTTAAGCGATTTTTGGGGAGATGTGAGGTACAATAAAATATCATCCGCATATAGGGAGATACGGTCTTCAAATTCTGGGTTCCAACGTATGCCCTTCAGTGAAGGTTCCGAACGTAGCCAAGCGGCGAGTGGTTCCAACGCAAGAGAGAAAAGAAGCGGGGATAACGGACATCCCTGCCGTGTGCCCCTTTCGAGAGCGAAAGGCATGGAGACACGACCATTAACCACAACCTGTGCCAGTGGTGTTGCATACAGGAGTTTGACCCATCCGATAAAGCCAGCACCAAATCCAAACTTGGCGAGCACGGCCCAAAGATACGACCATTCAATTTTGTCAAAGCCCATCGTGGCGTCCAAGGACGCCAAGATGGCCGGTTCACGCAACGTCGGGGCCCTCGCGAGAACACCATGCAAACTTCGTAAATTTAAAGCCGTGTTACGATGAGGGATGAAACCCGACTGATCCGGATGGATCAGGTCGCTGATCACCGTAATCAGACGATTAGCGAGTAGCTTGGCGAGAATCTTAGGCTCAGCATTTAAGAGCGAGATGGGTCTATAAGACGAACAGCGATCCCGTGGCTTACCCTCTTTGTGGATCACCACAATAGTCGCAAGACGCTGATCCCTAGGGAGGGAGCCATTTTCTCGCGCAGCCAAAAACATATCTCGGAGATCAGGAGCCAGGACATCAGGTCGCAATTTATACAATTCTATAGGAAGACCATTGGGACCCAGAGCCTTGCCAGAACGAATGGAGCGAAGCGCGAGAGCAACTTCATCCACCGAGGGTGCGGCATCCAGGCAATCCCGATCTGATTCTGATAAACTCGGCAATGCTATATCTTTAAGCAACAATTGAGAATCCTCCTCGGGCCTGTCAGACACCGAGTTATACACATCTCGGAAATAATCAGCAAAACATTCAACAATTTCAACAGGGTCCGTCACACGCATACCATCCAACTTCTCAATTACAGGAACCACACGACTCGCTCTCTCCTTTCTGTCCAGCCAGGCAATCAATTTTCCTGCTTTATCACCCACATCATACAATCGTCCCTGCTGTTCCCTACTCATCATCTTGGCCGCCTCATTAACCAAAGTTTTATATTCTAATTGTTTAAGGTGGAGAATATGCAATGTCTCTCGAGTCACATCTCGCTCCAATGCAGTCTCTAAGTCTGTGATTTCTGTCTCGAGATGAACAATTGCCTCATTCTTACATTTCTTGGCACACCCAATCAAAGACAATGCCTGTCCCCTGATAACAGTCTTGAAGTCTTCCCATAGTGAGACCGGTGAGGACACAGAACCCACGTTTTCGGCAAAATACAGATCAAATGATTTAATCAATTCAGTGCGGGTTTTGGGGTTAAGAAGATACCAGGGGTTGATCGGGGCCGTCCTTCCCTCAGCGCCTGTGGTAAGATTAAAATGAAACCAGATAGGGGAATTGTCTGATATGCCCCGAGCCAGGTGTCTAATCTCTCCAATCGAAGGGGACAGGGCAGCCGGTATCAAGATATAGTCCAATCTGGAAAGACTACCATGTGCTCCAGAGTGGAAGCTAAACTGATTCTGCACTGGATGCGTGAGCCTCCAACAATCTACTAGCCCCAATGTGTCCAGAAAGTCACCCAACCAGGATTGCGCAGTGGGAAGGTCTCTGGGCGGATAGCGATCCACTCTACCAGAAACGACAGAGTTAAAATCACCACCCAATATCAGAACCCCCTCTGGGAGACCTAACACCAGACGCCCCAAGTCAGCAAATGTCGTGGAATATAGGCCAGGAGGAACATACACCGATACCAACGAGACTGCTTTCCCCTCCCACCGCCCAACCAGTGCAACATATCGACCCCTGGCATCGAGGACCACATCATCAACTTCGAAGGGGAGGGAAGTCCTAAGCAATATACCCACCCCTCTAGAACTAGATGTAAATCCAGAATGGGCAACAAGACGATAACCCTGTCTATTAAGAGCGTAACAAGTATTCCCAATCAGGTGCGTCTCTTGTAGCAAAACAACATCAGGCGAGAGGCGCCGCAAAAGTTGCAAAACCACCCCTCTCTTTATCCAGTCACCCAACCCATTCACATTCCAGCACAGTACCCTCAACCCCCTACCCCCCATCCAGAATCACGATGCACTCCCATCTCAATACGAGCACAACACCGAAGTCAAAAAGAGTGAAAGTTCTTTGCCTTGAAAAAGAAAAAACGACTAACTCCAACACATTTCCCCCCTCCCTCCAATGTTCCCAACGCAACTCCCCCCCACCCAGCACCCCTGCACAGACTCAGAAGCCACCCCAATTTTGCAGTGTGCCTGTCGCCCTAACAAATACAAACAAACAACTAACCTACACAAAGAAACCCCAGAGGAGGAAGGGTCTAGTCAACTTCGCTACCCCCCAGTATACGAATGGAATGATCAATGAAGTCAGTGAGCCACAGCCATTCACAGTGCGAAGTTTTGTTTGGGCACTGACGCCATAGTTATTCTTGGTCCAGCAGGCCCCCTTCAGCGCCACCAGCATGGTCCCGGCCAGCACGGCGAGTCGGTAAAGTGTCCAACCATTCACTCGCTTCCTCAGGCCGAACAAAGAAGAATGTTCGATTGTCATATTCAACACGAAGTCGGGCCGGGAACAACATCGCATATTTCAATTCCATGTCTCTAAGCCTCCGCTTTACACCCTGCTTCTGGACCGATTGGGAGAAGTCCGGATACAAGTTCACAGCAACGTTCTCGAACTGCGTCCGGCCGCTCGTCCATGCCGCCTGCAAGATGGCGTCGCGGTCTCGGAAATTAAAGATCCGTGCGATAATCGGACAAGGGGGGAAACCGGACTTCGCCTGTCCCCCCGGTACCCTGTGTGCACATTCAATAGCAAAGAATTTGCTCAGACCCTTGGGTGCAAGATGATTGAGGATAAGGTCCTCCACTCGAAGATCAGTGGAGAGAGAACTAGAATCCTCCGGTACCCCAATAATACGCACGTTGTTGCGCCTTGCACAGCCCTCAAAATCCTCCAAGCGACGAGCAAAGAAATCATTGGCAGTACGAAAATTGCGCACTTCTGTTTGCAGGTCGGACACATCCGTTGTGAGGCTGGCTGTTTTTAAATCAAGGGACTTCACCCTCTCGTTCGTCTTGGCCAAGTCGGTGCGAATGAGGTTAACATCAATGGCCACCGTGTCCAGCTTCAAAGCCAGGGCTTCATACTGTTGGCCGATAGAGGACTTGATACCTGCGATGGCGCCCATCACGTCCTGTAGCGTCAGGTACGCCGCTGGGGCAGGATCATCAACAGCCTCCTCCCGGGTCTTAGGTGTGGCACCGGGGGATCCTTTAGTAAGTGTGCAGCGGTCCATGACATTCGTCTGGGTTGAGCTTCCTCTGATGGTGGTCTTGACTTTCCGCTTTTCACCTTCGGGCTTCCCCGTCATGGCGAGCCGGGCGCCTCGAAGGGAGGCTTGGGATCTAGTCCAAATTGCTCCTTAGAATTCACCCACACCAATACCAGGGGCAGAGTTGGGTCAGTTTAAGTCCACAGCCAAACTTTCGCTAGCTTCACTCCCAATAAACTGGCATAGAGGCCAGCCCGGTCAGCCGTCACCCCGCAGAGGGAAGACGGTGCGCAGGAGAAACGAAACCGAAAGTGAAGTGAGGCTGGGAGCTGATCCCTGCCAGCCGTTGTTGTTGAATTACGACCTGGGTAAAGCCACCACTCAAGGCCCAGGCGGTTCCACGGAGAAGGACACAAACTTCAGGATGGCGGAGCTCGGGGACCCTACGTCCGATTTCGACCCAGCAACCTGCTAGCACCTCAGCCGGGCTGTGTTTTCAATGATCTTCCATCAAATCAGGATATTATCCAGGATTAATGCGGGTGGCGGCGAGGGTCTCCGGGAGCCCTGTGCTCACGCGGCCATCTCGGATGCGTGCGAAGCTCCTCCCCGGTGTTTCACTTTCTTGAAGTTTTAACAGTGTTGCTCTTTTGCAGGCTGTGAAAAACTAACATCATGTTAAAACTCTAAAAAATGCCAACACGAACGCATGACATTTGGCAATACTTCTAATAAACAATGCGTCCGTGATGGTGTTCTTACAGTGTTAAGACAATGTTGCTCTTCACAAGCTTTAGTCCACACAGGACGTCCCATTAGATTCCATGATAATTAAACATTAGGGCGTCTTTACCTTGATGGTCACTACCGGACTCACCGCCCAATTTCAGCAGCCACAGCCCCTATAAGGAGCGGTGGCATACACACTGTTAAGGACTGCATGGCAGCATGCACCTCTGTGCATTAACCACATATCCCGCCCGAGCCACAGGGTAGCCAGCCCTTGGGGGAGGGTTGTTTTTAGGTTGATCCTAGAGTAAGCGCGCATGAGCTGCTCTGCGAGACATAATGTATCTACAATATGGGCTTTAACCAAGTAAATGTAAATGTAAATGTACAGGAATTTATATAGCGCAAATCACCAAGCGGTTTCTAAGCACTTGCTTAGGGAACCCATCCTGGTATTCCCCAGTGAGATAACCCCGGCAGGGTATCCGCAAGGTGAAAGCCAGGCATCCCGCCGCGAGGGGCCGTTGTGGAGATTAAGCAAGCTATTGCCCAGAGTCGCAGAGTGTGAACCCGTGAATCGAGTAGGCACCGGAGCGAGAATTGTCGAGTCCATGGACATTTTAGGACTCAAGACCCCGCCGAGCTGGGAATTGAACCCTGGTCCCGGGCGCTGACCTCTGCTTCCAGGTCTGCCTCCTCTAACCAGTGAGCCACACTTCTCCACAAGCCCATCGCTTGCCATTGGTCTTCTGTTGTGCCACACTGAAATGCTGGCTTTCTATTGGTCGATTGCTTTCCATTGCTCTGCCTTTGGGTGCTTGGTTGAAGCCCAGACAATTTCACTCATTGTTTATTTTGTTTGGCCATTCAACGTTCATGGTTCCTACTGACCCACTGCAAGATGGCTCCTCCTCCCTTCTTGGATTTCACGTCAGTCAAAGCCCAGCCTACTCTCGCCGGCTGCTTCACGCCAACAACCATCGGCTCTGGTTACAATCACTTGTTTTACTTACGTTTTTTATCTGGAAATTAGTAGCTGTGCATATTGCAATACCACTTAGAATCCTGTATTGTACTAAGGAAACCCATATTCGCCAGGCTGCTCGTTAATTAAACAATGCTTACTCAGTACAGCTGGGTTTTTTTCTGACACGAAAACATCTTTTAAAATAGGAAATGGAGCTTTTCCTTGCTCCTGCTTCTGCGTGCTCTGTTAGCAAACACTGCACAAAGAAGTCACGGGCCAGATTCCTTCGCGTTTCCGACTGTTAGTCCATGGCTTGTTTTTTTATTTACTTTAGGGAATGTTACTTGTTTCTTCTGTGGTGTCCCAGCACACACAATAGACCAATCTCACTGTGTTCCTGTTGGGGGGTTTGTTGTTCTGTGAGTACACCGAGTGATCGTGCTCATTAAAGACAATAGCAATTTTGTAGCTGCTTGAAGAGCACCTGGAATGGCTCGCCTGCCCACACACGGTGAGCAGGGGCCGGCGACTGTGAGAAGGGAAGAGCCGAGCCTCCCTACTACAAGTGTTTAGATGTTTCTGCTAGAGGCTGCCAAGCACGCTAGCAAGGGCTTAGAGTACGATGGATAATGTCTGTCCCACTCAATGTACACATAATGTCAACATTTGCTATTAGGTCAACGGGTGTTTGCAAATCACAGCGTACACCGTTTGGCCCCTTGGAGATGAATACAGACAACATTTAATATATTATGTAATACTTTATCCTGATGTGGTGCCAGAGGTTCTCATTGTGTCATGTCCGGCTGGAGTTTTTTGTTTAGTTTGCATTTATTTTAACCATCTGATGGCATGCCGAAATAGCTCACCGAAGGGCCGAGCGCTTTGCAGATTGTCTTTATTGTAACAACCATATATTAAACATAAGGTGCTGTACAAAAACATTAGTGTGTTGTCCGTTTAAGTGTAATTCAAACAGCACACCACAGTTGTTTATGTTTGGTACATGTTAACACGCTAGTATGAGTTTCAGGAAGATAAAAGGATCTTAGCCTCCGAAGTTTTTTTTATCAAGTGCTGAAAACCAAGGTATGCAGATTCCAAAGTTATCAACCGAGCAGCATTCTTGTACCTGTTGTCATTTTCCATAATAAATCACGGAATTTGACTAATAAATCTGGGGTGGTTTAACCTGCATCAAAGGATCCCACTTTTTAGCAGATCACAAATCGGTGGCAGAGGGCGTTCAAGTTGTTCCATGTGTATGTCAGATGTTCTGAAAGGGTGATTTTTGCTTTTAACCTTCAGTTGTTGTATGCATGGGGGAAAACGATGACCCCCGCAAGGCTTCCAGTACAAGGTGATTTGGGCATCTTACAATGAAGCAATATGAGATAGCCAGATGTAAACTAGCTGCAGAGGATCACACAATTTGTGTCAGTATGGATGATGGAATGAGAACGCTGGCCACCTGGTTACACATTAATCATACAACTAGATCAGATTTTTCCACGTACATTAGTCTCCACACAGGATAATTATGTTCACAAACTAATCAGGGTCCTTTGCATTCCAGTCGCAGCGCTGTTCTCAGCCACCCAGCCCTACATGGAAACTCAAGAGATGGATTGATTTGTGCTGTGCAATCAGGGCAAAGTCGACCACCCAATGTTGATATAAGGTCACGTATTGTGTAGTGCTTTTTGCCTTCACAAAATCATCCAAAAAGACTGGTAGAAGTGGAGGAAAGGTAAACGAGCATTGAAAAAACCAATAGGTCTTGCCTGTACAAGATCTATTGGCTATGTCAATATTTTGTATGCATGTTGCATAGCAGCCTGGCTGCTCTGCAACGAGTCTTAATGTTTAAAAAATATTAAATCTAACAAACGTTATCATTTGCAACGCCCGATTGCTCATAGTTTCACTAATGCGAGACCTATTGCATTGCAAATGCTTGTTATTATTTTACAATCAGTGCGGAGTGAGCCTAGCTCAAGTGGTATTCATGTAAGGTGTTCCCAGACACACCCTTAAAAAGTGCATAAAGTTTAAACTAACATGAAATAAATAAAGTCACTTGAATTGAAAAGCAAGGTTATAACTCCGAAAACTGTTCGCAAAATGAGGCTTCGGAAACATGTGGGGTGCATTTGCTAGGGGCGTAACGCAGACCCCTGAAGCCCCTGCGGCACAGGAGGGCCCCTTTAGGGGCCTCCAGCACTTCAGGGGGCCCTCAATCAGCAGAAAACCAATGAATTTCTCTAAGCTATTGGAGACTCTCCGCAGGGGGCAGCATCAGTTCTTATTACGCCACTGCCATGTGCTTGATGGTTATAACTTAAATAAACATTTACTTATCTAACTCAGAAAAAAGAAACTGTATGTTAAGCGAGTGCGGCTTCTGTATACGAGACCTGTAGGTCACGCATTCGAATCTCGGTAAGAGAAGTAAAGTTATCAAACAGAAAGGCCATGTTCAGATGAATGCAGATAACTTTATATGGCGTTCTCTGAGCATCACGCCTGCTGGCCCATTGGGGTAAGAAGCTGCCTTGGGCCGGCCATGGGCACATTGATGTATACAGAGTAAGCAGGGGCAGAGGGCCTGAGTGGAAGTGTCCTTCGCTGGAGTCTAGGTAAGAAAGGCCATTATCGCCACCACTGGGGGCTGGCAGTGCGGCTTGACTGACAACCACTCTCGCTGGTGGGCAGGAGGTGACGGCCTGCGCTGCTTCAGGTTCTGCTCCTCCGTGCCTGAGAAGGTCATTCAGTCCAAGTTTTAGAGGCTCTGCTGATCCCAGCATGCAACCTTCTACATCCCGAACCGCCAGCTCCGGTCACCTCGCCCTCGCCACAGTCCCCTGCATCCGTTGTGCGGCCGCCGGCAGCAGATCATTCTCTCACCTCGCCGCACAAACCTGGAACACCCTCCCCATCCGCCTATGACAGATCCAGGAGCTGCTGGCCTTTAGAAGACTCCTCAAGACCTGGCTGTTCGAGCAGTAGTAGTAGTATAAATGTCACTGGCTCGGTTCAGTCCCCCATACTGGCAGTGTTATAATGATGTTAACTGCAGTCACAAGCGTCGAATCCTCTCCCAGGCGATGGGTATTCTGAGGCTTTTTGGTAACACGTTTTTCTGCTGGGACTTTTGATACCTTGACAGCAGGGTTAAACGGAGCATAGATTACTGCTCCCTCTGTAATTGCAGCTTGACTAGTTGATATTTTTTTCTTCATTTTCTGCTCACCTGGTAATGGAGAACTTGGGAACACTATCGGACTGCAATAACACAAAACCCACAGCCAGCTCTACAAATACTGGTCAGGCACAGGGCTTTGGTTCACATGTTTAAACATCCTTAATTACATAGGCAGTGCTTCTTGGAAATAAATCGGGTACACTTTTTTGGCCACTCCTCTTTTATAAGACCCCCTCCACTTTTTCATACCACTTAAAAACACTGAACCATTGTATTTTTGGGGTGACCGGGACTATTTTTGATCCCAATCCAACCATGTGGGGCCTTTGCAGATTTTTAAAACTTGAACGAATGGCCAGCATTTTTCTTTTGGAGAGAGGGCAGCCATTGGAAGCCAATGCAGGGGTCCTTTGAATTCATTCCCATGCTTTTTTTCGGGCTCGGCTAGTACTTCGGCTCTCAGAGCCACGCAGACCCTGTGCTCGGTTCAGCTCTTCAGATGAATTGTGTGATTTACCCACCTCTATTCAAACACTCATCCCCGCCAAGCACCTCGTATCAAAGGCAAGTGTACTTATTAATACATGTACACGTCATATGCATATCAAAAACAGTGGGAGAAACATCTCAATACTACTGGTGACAATGGGAGGACTTATGAGAACGGAGAACTTTACCCATCACGTACAGGGAAGAGAGATGCTACACTAGACACGATACAGAAGGTATAACACATCCGAAAAGTTATATAGATGTGATTACAACAAATGTAATCTACTTTGGAGAAAGAGACAGAGACAGAGAGACAGAGACAGAGAGAGAGAGAGAGAGAGAGAGAGACACAGAGAGAGAGAGAAATAAAGAAAGAAGGTGGGTCGTGGGCATGCCCGAAACTGGGTACCTTTTGGAATGAGGTCCTGTTAATTAAAACTCAGAACATTGGGAGGAACATAGATGGATGCCCAGAAATCTCTTATCTCAAGAATTGCAGTGGACGGTATGGACGCTTTATTTATTAATTCATTTTTAGAGCGCATGGTTACACCTCAGGTGTGTCCTCGCGCTTAGAGAGGACTCTGGGAGATGCGGCTGCTAGCTGACAGGCTCGCTTCGCATCCGAACGCTGGAAAAATAACTTTGCGTTTTCTTTTCGACACCAAACCAGTGATACTGTCCCCGTGGACAAGGATACAGCGTCTCCCTTTGCGCACTGGACCCAGAGATTGAGGGCACTTCCAGGCCACAAACAGATAGCTTACGACTTATAGAGAAGCGCATAGAAACTCAACAAACTATGGTCTCCAGCGCGAACGTACTTGAATGGCAACAGTACGCCATGTACTTGCCCAAACAGAGACATCGATTAGGATGGCGGACGGACTTGCGTCCGTCCGCCACCCCCGAGGTGGAGGGACCGTCCATAGGGGCAGCGGCGTTTCCTCCATCGGAATTAGGATGTGACCACCACCCTGGCGGTCACATCCCATATATTTAACATTGCGGCGGGTGCTGCTTTAAGCAGCACCCGCCGCAAAGTTAAATATGCATGCTTTGCATTTGCATGCACAAAACGGCAGGCACCGCGCGGTGCCTGCCGCTTTGTGCATGCAAATGCACGGGGGTACCGTAGGTACCCCCATGTGCACCCCTGACACCCTGGGGCCCGAAAGGGCCCCCCAGAAGCAAATCTCCACATGCTTTTCCACGGCGGAAAATCCGCCGCGGAAAAGCATGTTTGCACACACATCATACTTTGGCTGGCGGTGTCTTGTAGACACCGCCACCAAATTGCGGTCAACACCCCGCGGATCAGCGGCAGATGGACCTGAGGTCCGCCGCTGATTCCACCGCCATCATGATCTGGCGGGTGGGTTTCAGGGTCTGCGGCGGTGAATACGCATCCTCCGGGCCGGCGGTGGCTTCCACCGGCCAGGAGGATGCGGATTCACCGCAATCATAATCGACCCCAGAGTTCGAGCCTTGCTTTAAAATAACGGGAACAAAGCGATACTTGCTGTAGGGCAAGATACTGGTGATGCGGGCTAAAAACAATTTCATTAAACATGGGACGGGACGTTAAGAGGGCGGGGGTGAGTGTAAAAAGAGCGATTAACGGTTTACTTTTGTTTTCAAGGTGAGAATGCCCACCACAAGATGTATAGTCACAAACGCTAATCAATACGATTCCAACCAGTGCTTTAAATGGGCCGGTACTCACCGTCACTGAGTACCGGCACTTCTCAGATTTATCACTCTGAGTACCGGCACTTCTCTACTGCCGTAGAGAGTACCGGTACTCATGAAAAGTAAGGCTCATTGCCTATGCTGGTGAGCCGGAGTGGAACGTGTGTCTGGCAGCCAAGGCGCCTCTTCTCCAGCCCCCGATCTGAGCACCTGCTGAGCTATTCAGTAGGGCTCATTTGAATAATGTCTGGGTGCTCGCAATCACGCTGTGCTTGACAGAGCAGGGTCCATTCAGGCCCTGTGCTGTCAATCACAGTCACACTATCCTGTGAATTTGTGCAAAAAAGTGTCAGATGACAGAGGTTTCCGAGGGAGTGGTCAAAAAGAACATACGAGTCACAACTTTCATAAAGAACCTGATGAGGCAATGAACGTTGGATTGATAGTGTACATGTTATGGATGGATGAGTGAACATGGGTGGATGTATGGATGAATGAATAGCTGGATGGATGAGTGAGTGAAAGCATGGATGGCTGGGTGAAAGGGGGTGGATGATTGGATAAAAGGGCGGATGATGGGTGGATAAGTGAAAGATTGGATGGATGAATGAAAGGGAGGGAGAATGATGAAAGGGTGGATGATGGATGAGTGAAAGAAGATTTAGCGAAAGGGTGGATGGAATGAAAGGGTGGATGGAATAAAGGAGTGAAAGGGTTGATGGATAGATGAGCAAAAGGATTAATAAATAAGGGAAAGGGTGGATAAAGAGATGGATGAGTGAAAGGATGAATGAATAGGTTTGGAGATGGATGGATGGATGGATGGATGGCTGGCTAGGTTCGAATATGAAGGGAGAACAGATGGAATGGTGAAAACGGAATGATGGATGATAGACAGAATAGACAACAGAATGTAAAGGTTAAATTGTGGACATCAGCAGGTAAATGGCAGGATGAAAGGATGAATGGAGAGATCTATGGAAGAGACAAGAGATATCTTCTGAGGAGGGTCATGGTGATTTGCTTCATTTGCTTGGTGCCATAAGAGCTTTGGTGCTACGTGGGGGTATTTTCAGTTTCTTCCTACTCATGTGCTGAAAAATATATGGTTTTATGCCAAACAACAGAAATTAACAGTATAGCATTAAGAAGGTGCATCTATTGCAAAAAAGGAAATGTTAACATATTATAGCCTTTCTCTTTCATTTTGTGTAATGAGTTCACTTGCTTTGTTTAAATAAACACATTTCTCATGTGTTTTGGTGTGTGCTGCAACTAATATAGAAGTCATGAAGTATCATCATGTCTTGCCTTTAGCCCCACCACTAGCCCCGCCCCCTTTCTACACCTCTAGCTTTTTTTTTTAATGAGTACGAGTACCTGCACTTATTTTTTCCCGTTTAAAGCACTGATTCCAACTTTTAAAATGATATGCCGTCATTCGTCACACCCATGCCTTTAAATCACGCTTTGTATATGCAGGTAGGAATTTACACACCACCACTTTCAAAATTAAAATTGACCGGCATCCTATGATGTATTACTCTATTGGGAATGACTCGAAGCTTTCAGTGAGAATGAGAAGCCCAATCCTGAGAGGAAGCACACAACCTGGCATAAAGAGAGAGACATTAAAACCACACATTTACCTTTTTCAATGTACGCGTTCTGGTCGTGCTATTTCATGAATTTCGACGCTAGATGGCAGCATTGGCCAAATCAAGCTGTATGCAATTGTAAATGCACGCTTTTAGTCGTAAATCGACAAGCCTAAAGAAGTTGTTGGCAAAAATTGTTTGAATGTTTTCAGCGATAACAGAAAAGGGTGGTTAAAATCCAACAAGGGGTTTCCATTTTTTATTTCAATAGAGTAAACCCCTGTGTCCTCTGGGGCCCTAATGCAGGGTAATCAGAAGGTATGATTAAGGCGTGAGCCTCACGAAGGTGTTAAGGTCAAGAGAAACTGCATGAGCCAGGACCTGCCTGCCTCCAAATGACAGTAATCTCAGCCGTCTACTGAATTGCCTGCCAGTGTAAAGGAGAAACGTCTCCTTCATTGTCTGCCAATGTAAAGGAGAGAGCATGGGCATAATTTTATTCTAGTCCAACAATTAAGCCACGAAAGTAAGAGTACTACAATTGTCCTCCCGGAAGCCAAAGAAGCTTTGCACTTTTTTACTGAGAGTTAAAGGGCCATTTAATTATCTGGGGTCAATAATCCAGTGCTTTCTCCA
Organism: Lissotriton helveticus; assembly: GCF_964261635.1. Classification (NCBI taxonomy): domain Eukaryota; kingdom Metazoa; phylum Chordata; class Amphibia; order Caudata; family Salamandridae; genus Lissotriton; species Lissotriton helveticus. The sequence goes on along the minus strand of NC_136071.1, from coordinate 890,996,971 downwards.
GTAGATATGAATTTGGTGGTGAATTAAACCTTTTTTCATAGGCCAAGAATTAAATGTAACTCCCTACCCCATAATGTTTCTCTGCTGCTCAGTGACTCCGACTGTCACATAACAGAATCAGATCTATCGAAACCAAAACAAAACCACACTGCTTGAAGCTATAATTTTTCTGAAGGACGGGCCACCCCTGTAGGATATAGATGTATACATTACCTACTGGCGATAGCCAGTAGGTATATATAGTTAGGACCTAGCTACCATAGGAAATCCGCAACATTCTATTGGGAATAACTTTGGCGCCGGTTGAGGAATTTGCGTGTATTTTCCAAAATTTAGGCCAGCTCCGCTCCGCTTCTTCCCTGGAAGTTTCGGGGGGATTCGTCATGCGGGGGCCGAGAAAAAAGGGGAGTCCCAAAACGTGTTTTCCGCATGTTAATTTCCATAGGACGAATAGACAAGGCTACAGCCCGAACCGCTGAATGGAATTACACCAAACTTTGCAAAATTGTAGGGACTGGTACGCAGAGTGCCTTTTCTATATTTGGTGAAAATTGCTCCAGTGGTTTTTATGAAAATTAACTTCAAAAACACATATATATCTGGGCGGAGCCTAACCACACATCTCATCGTGAGATCTTATTGGCTTGTCAGCATTTCATCCAAGAAGTGTTGGCAGCCATCTTGGGACCAATATACATGACAGCACCTCATTAAAAAGCATTGTAGTTAATAGTTACATTATAAATCATTTGTTGATGGTACCATACTCATTTTAGGAATTGTGGTGTGTTCTAAGGTAATTTTACCATGTGAAAAAGCCTTCTGCTGGGATATCATGAATCATGTTTGAAAGAAAACTATTATCTCATGCTTTTCCCATAGTGGTTTGGAAGGGGATCTATAAGCTAAACTGAAAGCATATTTTCTGTAAATTCACATTATCTTTCTCAGTCATGTGAGAATGAAGTCTGACATTCTCAGTAAAACATGTACATCCAACAAGGACAGAGACTGTAAGTTGATTCCTTTGTGTTCTACTGCAGCCTCCTAGAGTGTTCTAAAGAACAACTAGAGCGCTAACAGTCCTACGTATTACAAAGGTATGGCACACCTGAAGCCATCTTGATTGGAATAAAGTGGTAACTCTTAAAACATTTGATTTAAAAAGGAACAAAATGAGGGGGTACATTTTGCCATAGAAAGTATGATTAGTGCTGCAGAAAGAAAAATTAAGGCACATTTTGAGTGACTTCTCAAATCCTCTTCTATTTCATTAAAAAATTCTGACATGCAGTCTCCCAAGATGGCCACCAGAGACAAAAGAGCCCAAATGTAGCCCAAATATCACCCAGATGTAGCCCAAGTATAGGCCAATGACAGAATGTCCCAGAGTGTTCTAAAGAACAACTAGAGCGCTAACAGTCTTACTTATGACAAAAGTATGGCACGCCAGAAGCCATCTTGATTGGAATGAAGTGGTAAGTCTGAAAACATTTAATTTAAAAAGGAACAAAATGAGGGGTTTCATTTTGCCATAGAAAGTATTTTTAGTGCTGCAGAAAGAAAAATTAGGGCACATTTTGAGTGACTTTTCAAATCCTCTTCTATTTCATAAAAAAATTCTGACATGCAGTCTCCCAAGATGGCCACCAGAGACAAAAGAGCCCAAATGTAGCCCAAATATCACCCAGATGTAGCCCAAGTATAGCCCAATGACAGAATGTCCCAGAGTGTTCTAAAGAACAACTAGAGCGCTAACAGTCTTACTTATGACAAAAGTATGGCACACCAGAAGCCATCTTGATTGGAATGAAGTGGTAAGTCTGAAAACATTTAATTTAAAAAGGAACAAAATGAGGGGGCTCATTTTGCCATTGAAAGTATTAGTGCTTCAGAAAGAAAAATCAGGGCACATTTTGAGTGACTTATCAAATCCTCTTCTATTTCATTAAACAAATTCTGACATGCAGACTGAAACATGCACTTTGAACACCAGCAGCAGACTTCCCTGGTGAGCAGTAGCTTTACTACAGTGATCTAATGAGCAACTAGAGTGCTAACATTCAGAACTTATGGCAAATGTGTGACACATCTGAATGCCTTCTTGATGGAACCAAAGTAAACAAGCATTGAAAATGCAATAGTTCTCGTCCTCGTTTAAGTTAAAGCCATTCTGTTTGTAATGAGGTGGCTTTTTAGCTTTGCTTTTATTAGTGTTTTTAAAACTTTCATGTAAATAACATGCATATGTATGCATATATGTATATGTATGCATGCATTTATATTTGTATTTATATAGATATGCAGATTATATATGTTTATATATGTATGTATATATATATATATATATATATATATATATACACACATACATATATATAAATGCATATGCATATATATGCATATATATATGTGTATATGTGTGCGTGTAGAGAGAGGTAGAGAGGTAGAGACTAGTGTAGAGAGGTAGAGAGTGAGTAATAGAGAGTAGCGAGTGAGTAGTAGAGAGCAGTAGAGAGAGTAGCAGAGAGTGAGTAGGAGAGAGTAGAAGAGTGAATAGTAGAGTGAGTAGTAGAGAGTGTCATGAATGAATGATGTAATATGTGACATCATCAGCAGTGGATTGTGGGTGCGCAAAATATAGTTAGTACAACTAACTATATAGGAGCAATTTCAATGGTTTTGTATGAGTGAAATGTCCAGCTAACTATAACACCCCTAAAACTTATAGTTTTTTGAGTGAATTTTAAAGGTTTTCTAAAAGCTAATTCCTAACTATATAATGCCTGAAACCTATGGTTTTTTCAGTGAATATATATATATATATATATATATATATATATATATATATATATATATATATATATGAGAGAGAGACACACGCACACACAGCGGTAATGTGGTAAGTAGCTGAGCCATAACACTGCCAAACAGAAGAATCCACGAGGTCAAACACGTTTCAGTAAGAATAAATTAGCATCTCTTCACTAGCTTGGAACGAACAGCAAAGCGATTCTACGATACAACGAACCATAACAAACAAGCTTTCCACCACTCACTTATACTTTCAGACAGTGGTCCATAGGGACCAGCTCGGAGGCAGTATCTAAGCAGGGCTCCGGTTGGCTTAGACAGATGAAGCAGAAGCTTTCAGGAAAGTGTAGACATCAGGATGTGATAACTCTGAATCAGACAAGGGGGCCAGTGCTGCTCACTGATAAACAGCCAGAGTCAGCTTAACTACCAGAAAGAGCATCACCAAAGGTAGATAACTAGTTATTCTAATGGATATCAACTGTGGCAACATACTAACCCCCAAAAGTCCCAAAGTTGCATCCCTAAACAGCGTGAGGATGGCTGACTATCAAAAATGAGTGTAAAACTGACCTGCCAACCTTAAACCGAGACTCACTTCTGAATACCAAGTATAAGCATTACAAGCAGGCTGCACTGGCACTCCCTCCACAAGATCCGAAGCGTGGTGCTAATTCTACCCCTCGTAATCTGAGCTCTAAACCTTCCAGCTAACATCTAAGCTCCCTCGAGCCGCTTTGAGCTGACGCGCTCGTGGAGAGGCACCTGCGCGCCTGGAGAGGTACTGTGACCCGAGAAGACTTTGGCAGCCTGCTCAGCAACCCCAAATATTTTCATGCCTAATCTCTACTGATGACAGATAATAATCCAGAAACACGTGTTTAGATACGGCCAGCATTGATCTGCACCAACCTGGTGAAACACTCGAAAGAACTTTTGTGCAAGTACACACGCTGGATGAAATGCATCCACCATAATGCTTAGGGGCTAACCCGCTGGGAGGTGAAGCAGTGTGACCCCACATTTGTTTCCTAACATGTAACAACACATCACTGCTAACAAAATCCAGCAAATGTCTACTTCCTAACGCAAGACCCTCTTTTAACTCCAACAAAAGAAACAAACAGACACAATGTTTTTGGAACCTAGAGATTCTCTGAGTATAAAAACTCAGTACCCTTTTTGAATCTAGCATGTGCAACCTCTCTGAATACTTAGTAAGTCACTGCAGAGGGAAGAAAGCAGAAAAAAGAATAGACGGTGAAGTGGAAGTAAGACACAATCTCAGGCAAAAAAGGTTTCACCTAAAAAAGAATGCTATCGCATAAAACTGTGAAGGGACAAGAAGCTGACAAATCCTGCTCATCATTACCCCTTCAGGCTGAAGTAATTGTAACTAAAGAGGAACCCTAGCAAGAAAGACATCTAAGATCGCAGGAACGAAGAGGCTCAAAAGGAGAAGCTATGAGATAAATCGAGACTAAATTCAAATCCCAAGCCAGAACCACAAATGGCTTTGGTGGAAAGCTACTTTCAGGACCTCTAAGGAATCTTATTACTACTGGACTCTTTCACAACTAATCACTGTTCAGGAGAAAACAACAATTCAAATTAGCACCATATAACTTTTGGCTGATGCCTTTGACAGCTAAATGAACGGACACAATTCCAAAACTGAAGCACTGGTGCATTTACAGGATCAAAGCAATTAAACCAGCACCATTCTGTTCTGCAAATGCAAATCACCTGCTAGAATAAGCCAACTGCACAGTAGGCCTACAGGCTGATATTAATGCACCCACAAGTTTCTGGGAAAGAGCCATACACAAATATAAAGTGCGCTAAAGTTTGACAGAAATATGCTCCCTCCTTTCTGGGAAAGTAGGTCCTCTCTCAGAAGAATGGATCAAGAAGAAGCAAGACTTTTTGGATATTTTTTTTAACCTATATCTAAAGAACTTTAGTTTACTTGGGCTTTCCAGTTAACATTATGTAGTGGGCTGGTTCCACTTGTTCAGGGGACATAATAAACTTCATGAAATACATCTCGGCTACGTCTACTAAGTCCTTAAGAAATATTTACAGCAAGCCCCACCAGGAGCAGCCTACTAGCTGCTCAACCCATCTTCCAACTGAAAACATTCACATCAGACACCCAAGCATTCCACTCATGTCAAACACACTAACATTCTGCACAGAACACTCACACTGGCTGAGCAGCTAGTTACAAAGTGAAAGGGAACATAAAGGCATAACCTGAGGATACTACATTATCCTCTTCCTTTCGAAATGAAAAATAAATTAAACCCTAACAAAAATGAAATACAACTATACACAGATACAATGAAGATAAATGTTCATGACCCCTTGGATGAATGGCGGAATCACATCACATAAGGGAAAACAGACAAACAAAGGAGGAAAGAAGAATGATAGAAACATACTAACACCATCCTCCTCCCTTAATAGTAGAAAAAAAGACTGTTTAGGTAAGTAATGTGAGAACAGCTCACAGATAACAAGTGAGCAACAAAACATTGAAAGTAAAGGGGAAACAGACTCCAGAACTAAAACGCAACGGGTGCACTACACACAAAGAAGTACTCCTCAACTAAGGAGACTGTGGCCAAAACGCCACCCCTCATGTAAGGGACCATGCTAAGATGGGACTAACCCATAAGCTAAGCAATGTAAAGACTGATGTTGCATGGGACTGGCAGCCAAGAACATGTGCAGCACAAAGCAGGTGGAGCACAGTGTAGCAAATGCAGACATTACGTCGATGTGAAGCACAGGGTGACATACACACAACATGATGACGTAAAACAACTGGGTGAAGCGCAGGGCGACTTACACACAACATGACAAGGTGAGGCACAAGGCAACATACACAACATGAGAACATGAGGTGCAGGGCGACTTATACAACATGAGAACGTGAGGCGCAGGGCGACTTACACACAACATGACAACGTGATGCGCAGGACGACTTACACAACAAGACAAGGTGAGGAGCGGGGCGGTTTACACACAACAAGACAAGGTGAGGCGTGGGGTGGCTTACATACAACAAGACAAGGTGAGGTGCGGGGCGGCTTACACACTGGACACAAAACGAGGTGGTGAGACTAACAACTAAAACACACCCAAAAGCAAAGAAGTGTCCAACAAACGTAAAGGGAAAACATCCCATAGGAATACACCCCTTAAGCCAATCCCTAGAGTCATGGTACAAAGGCTTAAATAATCAGTGACAATAGGGTAACGAAGGGAAAGAGGACTAAGACCCATTCCCATCCCATAGGCAGGGATACAAGGTCAAAAATAAGAACGTGAGAGGTCTATTGCCTACCAAACATCTACGTATAAAATGAAAAAGGACAATTTTGGCAATAACCAGTCACAGTAAACTAAAAGGTTTCCTTTTTCTTGTGAAAGAATACAATTAAGTGTTAAATATTGTAGACATACACCACAATTAAGTGTTAAATATTGTAGACATACACCACTAACTCGTGTTTCAGAAAAGTCAATGGTGTGCCTGTCACCAAAATCGTGCGAGACAGGCGGTCAAAGTAAGCAAATAGCAGAGTAAAGTTACTGTTTGGACTAATGACAGGTAGGCCGTATCACAACAGAAATAAGTCCATTGTCACAACACTGGTGCTTTTCAAAAGCGTTAATGTGCCATAAGCTGTGGCAATAAAGATACTTTAAAGTGTGTGTACACATTTAAGAATGGGTATTCCTCTGTCAAAGCTGCACAAATTTCCCCGCAGGCAAATACGCTGCACAAGGAGTTAGATCTTGAAAAACCACAGCGCTAACAGCAGAGCAACACGGTGGCTGGCCCTCGACTATGCGCAATACAGAAGAGTGTACCTGTGGTCACAAGCTGATCCCCAAAGACAATCAAGCAAGAAGCCACGAAGAGAAGACGTTCCTCGCCCCCGGAGATGCCGGAAAGATTCAATATTAGATGAATTTTATTGTTCAGGCAGGATCGCGATAGGCAGAAAACAGGAGAAACCGGAGAATACATCACAGTGTGTAGGTCGAAACATAGTGAACCTGCAGCCTCCAAACTTAAGATGATGGCACGCATAGGAGACGTACGCAGAGTGGCTCCTGGCACGCTCCTGCTGTGAAGCGACTGACCAGACGTGATGAAAGGTTCTAGAGTTGTTGCGCGACACCATGGACAAGGTAAGGTGCGCAAGCCGTATTTGAATTTAAAAACAAAGCGCAGCTGTTTTCTTTTACAGGCCTAGCAGTAGGGAAGACAAAACACTCATTGAATAAATTAAACTGTATACTTCTCACCATGACGGTCCCCTCTTGCAGCAGGCAGGGAAACCAGGCCATAAAAGTATAGGCCAGCCGTATGACTTTAACATGCATTGAAAATGCAATAGGTTTCGCCTTTGATTAAGTTAAAGCCATTTGCTTAGCTAATGGTATTCTATAGCAAAGCAAAAGGCTTTAACTTAATCAAAGGCGAGACATATTGCATTTTTAATGCTTGTTTTAGGTTCTTATGAGCCTCTATAATATTGTCCTCTGTCTTTAAACCCAATAGGAGGTCCCTCCAGAGCCTGTGTACTAGGCATGAAACAGATCTGCTGCCCCACTTGACATCTCTCGGTCTGGCTGACCTCGCTAATCGAGCATCTTTAGACCGGAATAGGTGGCTCGGGTTGTAATGAACCAACTTATTCTAAATGTGTATTTGTTGTATACCCGTTGACACATTTTAAAATTGATCTTTTACTGAACTGGATTTCTCAAGTACCCCGAGGCCAGACTACGCTGCAGGTCTTCAGGAGGACCTTACCTGCGGCATTCTGAAGTTGCTGTGACCCTTGGATAGTTCCCTTTGGGAGTACTGGGTAAAGTGCATGGCAATAACCAATCCGGGATAATACTACTGTTTTCTGTGACTCTCTGGTGGCAGCAGTAGAATTTTCTGAAGCATTCTCAAATAACAAAAATTTGAGGATTTCATGCCATTAACCTCTTGATTGGTCGTCAAAGCGTCATCCACACTGCCCCCTGGGTGTTCGCAAACTCAATGCCAATAAACTGAGATTTGGGCAGTAGAAGCTGAGCGATGGCAAAACAACCTATGGCCCAGGACCATGAGAGTAGCCGAGTCCCAGCACCGACACTTAAATCCTTAGGTGTCTTATGGATGCACATTTTTATCCTAAATTCCAGGTTAATGCAGTCTATTCGGCATGCTTTCAGTCACTAAGACTTCTTGGAAAAGTCCTTCAATATTTCCCAATATTCATGCTTGGTGATTTTGGAATGTGTTCCCTGGAGAACTGGTTATTGTAACATTCTATATTTTCCATAGTGCCAAGACTCCTTTGTTGGTGAACGAAAACTCCATAAAGATAAATAAAATCAAGCCTCTGCTTCTATGACCAAAAGTGCCAGATACAAACTTCTCCTTTTTAGGTCGAGCCTGGGCAGCACATGTGCTGCTCGGCAAGGCATGCTGTATTGAGTTAGGGATTTGAAGGTTCTCCCACATTTTTCATTGGCATGTGTCACTGTCCTTTGTAATGCTGGCTCGGATTCCTTAATCGCCTTGTTAGTCCCTCCATAGTAGCGCCTTATCTACATTTAAAACCTCCCATGAGGACTGGCCCTTTTACTTCTGTCGCTTCACGGTGTGTTTTATTTCCTTTGTAGGCACTATTTTCTTTCCTGGGTTTTCTCCTACTGCAGGCATGACTTGCTTTCCTTCACCTTCCAGGCAGGTAAGAGCTGTGGGGCAATTGAGAGATGACCACAAGGGATAATTAAATAAATAATTAATTTTCCCTTGTGGTCGTCTCTTGATATCTCCCCCCCCCCCCCCCCCCAGCTGACCCCACCGCCTTTACCTTCAGCGGCTGCCAAGCAGCCGGGACAATGGCGGCCTCTTCTTTGCAATGCCACAGCTCTCAAATTTAGGAGAGTTTGAGCTATTGGCATTATAAATGGCAATAGCTTAAACTCTCGCAACTGGGAGACCTATTGTATTGCAAATATTTTTTTTGTTGTCAAAGGGCCCATGCAGCACTTTCACGTGCATGAAGGCAGTGCCCCTTTCTTTATAAGAGCCATGTCTAAGGAAAGGTGCATGGCTGCTATTAAAGTGAAACCACGGGATGGGGGCTTTTTCAACAAGCATTTGCAATGCAATAGGTCTTGCATTACTAAATGTTTGAGTTATTGGTGTTGCATAATTATTTGCAAAGCCAATAGCTCAAATTTTCTGTAATGCGTGGCCTGTTGCATTGCAAATGCTTGTTTAGCCATGCGGCTTAGCATCCTGATGCTGATCATCATGGCTAAAGGAAATACATTTTAAAAAGACCATAAAATGCTGCAGTCGTGTCCTTTTGTAGGAAACCACACAACGCATGTGCACACATACAAATGATGCAAGCATTTTTTTATCTTTTTATTTGAAGCATCGGTGGAGAGGGCAAGCAACACAGATTGCTGGCAATGGGGGGAGAAGCAACCAGTGAGAGAGAATGAGGTCATGGGTGGATGGAAATAATGGAAGGGGTGAGGAGAAGCAACAGGCGAGAGGGCAACATGCAGCAGGAGGTGAGAAGCACTCGAGAGAGAGCAACATGGAGCGCAGGGGGTTAGAAGCACACTAGGGAGACAGATTGAAAACTCATGTACTCTAGTGGAGTGCTCCAGTGAAACGAAAATGGCAAGTCCCTCAAAAAAGAGCAGCAAAAGAACACAGGTAAGGAGGCAATGCTCCAGGGGTCGGACTGACACAAGATAGACCAGGCAAACCATCGAATAAGGAGCAAGCCAATGAGAGTGACAGGAAAGCCAAACAATAGTAGGCAATGGGTAGGCGTCAAGCCCCCTGTATGTCTTGATAAGCCCACAATGTCTCCCAACAGAGGGCAGGAACTGTCATTGACTGCAGAATGAGTCATGCTGTGATCTACGAATTATGTGGGAGCACTTATAGATGTATTAATATGGTGAGGAACGATGATAATAGGAGAAGGGGTTCATTTAATGTGTAAAGAAAACATAAAAGATTCCTGGCTAGTGGGTAAACTATTATTTATTCTGGACTCTAGTCGGTATGATTGAAAATAGGAAGAGGGAAAGATAGAATGTATAAACAAAAACATTTTTCGCTATCTACTTTTAGCATCACAGGTACAGTTGACAGAAACTCATTTTTTCCATCTTTACTTTTGTTCAACTATAATATCCCAAACATGTATCTAATATAAAGGAGTTATTACCAATTTAAGTGCAGCCCTCTGCCTTAGGTAGTCTTAAATTGGAAATAGATCAAATAAAGGGAAACATTTTAATACCTTTCTGATCATGAAGATGTATCACATGCCAAACATGGGTCTTTATACTTTACTAGAGCACTATCTGATTTGATGATTGCCTCCAGTTCTGGCCACAAAACGGTGTCAGACCAAAACTGGTCAAGGTATCTTTTGTATGTCTCAGCCATGTAAGTTAGAGAACATTATAATCTATAAGAGTATATCAAATAAAACATCTCGAAGACCATCCCGACTTTAGCTGCAGGATTAGACCACAGATGAATCCAAAAATATAGCATGCTTCAAGGTCACCATATCCTAAATATTCCTTATCCCAAGATCACACCACAGTAATCACTAGGAAATGAGCTTTTGTGTAGCTGCTTACATTTCTGTAAAACATTTCTCTGCAAAAGCAACAGAAAATGAACATTAAGTGGCCCATACGTTCCTCCTTGTAAAGAGCTGATGATTCAATTTTGGCTAGAAATGTTTACTACGGTGCCGAAAGGGTTCATTATCAAATTTGTAGTGATAAACAAAATGTATTACACAATACTTCAGTTCTTTTTGTGGCACAAGCAAAAATAATCTCTCCCAAAGAAGAACCCTCACCAGCACCACAGTGATGCTTCTGGCTCCTGAAACAGTGGAAGCATCACATTTGGTGGCTGCTCTAACACTGGCACCATAACCAACAAAACGAGTTCTTCAACAACAAAACAATTCTCTTGGTCACATCCTCCAGCAATGAAGCCTCATCTACCAATGTCAAAGGCATTTAAACCACCTGCTTTGGAGCCAATAAAGGCATCCAAGAGGGGAAGCAAATATTTTCAATATAGCCTCTTTAAAGTTCTCAATCCACTTAGCAGAAACAACAGTAGTTAGAAAATTCAAGTAATGGAGTGGTTGCAGGGTAAGCACCGGGCCTGATGAGGAGTTTGAAAAATCATCTTCATTCTTTTGCATTTTTGAGTGATGCCAATCAAGTTCATGACATTGAGGGAATGCTATGCTGATGTCCACTTCAAACTCAACCTCATCTTCTCCTCCACCTAGATCTGGATCTGGCCTGTGATTGTGAATGTGTTCGCCCATAAGAGTTTAAGGGAACCCAACATAAACTTGAACTCTTTCCCCAAGTGCCATACAGTGCATTCTTTTGTAAGAGGTCACAACCCGAAAGGTCATTATCCTGTCCCAGACACCACAAACACAAAAAGGTGTGGATCAGTTATGTACAGTTGGCTCCAGCTTGTCTTAAATGGCTTAAACAGTGATGATTTTGGAGGTGATGGATTAACGTCATTTGGAGGCATAGAAAAAAGAAACTGATTTTGCCAGCACACAAGACGCCTTACGTAGTGTTCAATACATAATTCTTGTTGGTGTAGTAATGTGATGCAAAGACACACCTTACCGAATCCAGTGACTGGTGAGTGGTTTTGTGAAAATGTCATACCGACTAGAGTCCAGAATAAATAATAGTTTACCCACTAGCCAGGAATTTTTTATGTTTTCTTTCCACATTAAATGAACACCTCCTCCTATTATCATCGTTCCTCACCATATTAATACATCTAACCCTGACGTGGTGACGGCAATCCCGCCTGATTACAACATCTTCAGTGGAGAAGTGTGGCTCAGGGGTTAGAGGCGGCAGACCCGGAAGCTGAGATCGGCCCTGGACCAGGGTTCAATTCCCCGCCTCGGCGGGTCTTGGGCTCATAAATTCCACGGACTCGAAAATTCTCGCTCCGGTGCCTTCTCGACTCACGGGTTCACACTCTGCGACTCTGGGCAATAGCTTGCTTAATCTCCACAACGGCCCCTCGCGGCGGGATGCCTGGCTTTCACCTTGTGGATACCCTGCTGGGGTTATCTCACAGGGGAATACCAGGACGGGTTCCCTAAGCAAGCGCTTAGATACCGACCTCGGTCAGTGATTTGCGCTATATAAATACATGTACATTTACAAGGACAGAGCCAAGGGAAGGGGTGGAGGGGTCGCACTGGTGGTGAAGAAGGGCACGTTGTGTACCGTCTTGCCTACGGAGGACATCCGCGGCTCGGAATCGCTGGCCTTTTCTATCACGCTAGCGCCGCACCAATCAGTGAAGGGACTTTTGGTCTATCGACCCCCTGGTCCGCCCGGAACGTTCTTTGCAGATCTCGACTCGGTGTTGCTGGGCCTGGCCTTGAGAGCAGAACATTGTATAGTAGCGGGGGATTTTAACTTTCGGATGGATGATCCGTCTGACCCGGCTGCTATAAAACTTTCCGAGGCCATGATCCCGCTGGGTCTTATCCCTTACCTGCAGGGGCCGACTCACGTTAAGGGGCATACTCTTGACCAGGTCTTTTCTTCATCTCCTCTGGTGATAAAAGAGATTCTCCCGGTTCTGTGGTCTGATCACTGGCTTGCCAAATTTGCAATCATTGGCACTGCCAGGTCGTCCATCTCTGTCCCACAACAACGGGGACGAGCGTTCAGAGCGTTTTACAGAGTGTCCCCCGAGATGCTTGCGCAGGCTGCGTCGGATCATCCCTGTCTTCTCTCCGGTGAGCTGGAGAGAGATTTGGAGTCCCTGCAAGCATGGCTTTCTGATAGGCTTAACGACCTGGCCCCTGTGCTGCCCCCCCGCTTGACACCAAAGCGGGTTTCGGCCCCTTGGTTTACCACTACACTGTGGGCTAAGCGGCAGCAGTGTAAGGTAGCCGAACGGGCCTGGCGGGCACACTATGATAGTACGGACAGGTTGGCCTACAAGGCTGTGGTTAAGGCTTACCACCGGGATATCCGCCTTGAAAAAAAAGCCTATCTTGCGGGGAGAATTGAAGCGGCCTCTAATTCCAGCAAGGAGATCTTTACCATAGTTAGAGAATTTATTTCTCCTCGGACCATCACATCGGTAGAGATGCCCTTAGAATCCTGGGCGGCGGACCTTGCTTGTTTTTTCACAAGCAAGATAAAACTTATACAGGACTCTTTTCCATCGGGAGTTCCTGTTAGGCCGCTTACATCTGCGGCCGGTATGTCCCCTCCGGCCTCGCAGGGTGTCACATTGGCTGCGTTTCCATCTTTGCCAGCCCCAGCCTCCTTAGCGCTTATGGGCAACTTGAAATCTGGGTCTCCACTGGACCCTTGCCCAGCTAAGCTTTTGGGTAAGTTGGCGGAAGTGATTAATCCACTGGCGAACCCTCTTCTGAATCTCTCGTTGAGTCAGGGAGTGGTTCCGCCAGTCTGGAAGCAGGCAATGGTCATCCCGCTGCTTAAAAAACCGGGTCTTGACCCGAAGGTCCCAGCCAATTATAGGCCGATTTCTTTGTTGCCGGCTCTCGTAAAAATCTTGGAGAAACACGTTCAGTCGGTGCTCTCCAACTTTTTGGAGACCCACGAGATCTTACATGACTCCCAGTCTGGCTTCCGCTCAAATCGTAGCACCGAGACCGCGCTCCTTGAGGTTTCTGAAACTATCAAAGGGGTGCTGGACACCGGGGGCAAAGTCATGCTGGTGTTGTTGGACTTGTCGGCGGCTTTTGACACCGTCCCCCATGATGGCCTTCTCGCAAGACTCTATGAGATCGGCCTTCGGGGGACGGTGCTCAGCTGGTTTTCGTCCTTTCTAGCTGGCCGCCGGCAAACGGTCTGGACATCGCCTGACACCGCCGTGATGCCGCCTTTGGGAGTTGGGGTCCCTCAGGGCTCTATATTGAGCCCGACCCTCTTTAACATCTTTATGACCCCTTTGGCGGCGGTGGCGGAGTCGTTCGGTGCCCGGATCGTGTCATATGCCGACGACACCCAGCTCCTCTTTTCTTGTGAGAGAGGGGCAGACTTTGACGGGGAGAGTATCCGGAATTGCCTTGGGGCTGTGTTTACATGGTTCCAACTGAACAGCCTCAAGTGCAATTCCGATAAGTCCGAGGTACTCTTCTTTGGGTGCGACACGGAGCCCAGCTGGCAGGCCTGGTGGCCCATCGATATGTTCCCTCCGTCCGGTTCTTCCCCTATGGCTAAGAACTTGGGGGTTAAGATGGACAAGGGGCTGACGATGAGAGCCCAGATCCTTGGGGTGACCGGCACCTGTTTCGGTCTATTAAAGATGCTGCGGAGGTTCTTGCCTCTTCTGTCGGAGGAGCACAGGAGGCTGACTGTGCAGGCTCTGATAGGCTCCAGGTTGGATTATGCCAACATTCTTTACCTGGGCCTACCAGAGTACCTGGTGCAGCGGCTTCAAGTTGCGCAGAATGCGGCGGCCAGGGCCATTTTTGGTCTAAACAGACGTGCCAGCGTCTCGGGTCTATTGCTGGCGCTCCACTGGCTACCCATCCGCAAACGGATCGCCTTTAAGGCAATGACTTTGGCCTACAAGGCTCTCCACGCGGTGGGAGCAAAGCATCTCCAAAGGAGACTGGCCTTTTACCATCCGGCCCGCTCTCTGAGGTCAGAGTCTTTACTTCTGGCGGTTGTTCCTCGAGTTAAGAGAGCGCGCCTGGGCGGCCGCTCCTTTGGCCTGCTGGCTCCGCAGATGTGGAACTCGCTCCCGCTCCCGCTTCGGGGGGCTTCTAGTCTTCTTGACTTCAGGAGGGGTCTAAAAACCTGGCTGTTCACCCAGTAGGCCACCAGCAGTCCCTTTCTTTACTTAGTTGTTCTTTTTTACTTATTTGTTCTGTACTCTCTTTTTACTCTGTTATGTTATTGCGAATTAGTTCTCCTTACCTAAAGCGCCGGGACACTCTTTCTGAGTAACCGTTGCGCTATACAAAAGAATAAATAACATAACATAACATAACATCTATAAGTGCTCCCACATAATTCGTAGATCACAGCATGCCTCATTCTGCAGTGGAACAGGATGGACCCAATGATGAATCATGCCCGCAAGGGGCAACCCAGGTGGATTTTCTTCACCATGTGGACGGTTATTTTGCAGCAAACTGAGGGGCTCCAGATTTGATGGTTACTTATCGGTAGTAGGACCTATCTGCCCCTCATTTTTGATGGGAAGATTTTTTATTCCCACAGAAATTCCACCTAATAACACGTTAACGTCTACTCCAAAATGTTTGCCTCAAACTAGACACTTGAGAAATGGTAGTCATTGGAGCAGTCCGACTGTAAGCCATTGCTTGAGAGATTCGTATCAAATGCCTGATTTGGCAGCAAATTCTTGTCCTGCCAATGGAGGACAACCACTAATTTTGTGAGACTTTGACATAAGCATGAAATTCCTCAAACACAAAACAAACATGGAATTGTGGAAACAATGTTAGGATCTGAAAATATAACAACACACTAGAAATAGACCATGATCTTCTCCTACAAATGTATGCAAGCATCAACAAGTTTTCCACTTAGTACTTAAGTGTTTGAGAGGGTCAATAAATTTGGTAGGTACTTTGTTGTAAAGATTTGGTGGCAAGATGAGCAGGCAACCAAAGAATACAAAAAAGTGATGAACGGAATGCCTTAATTAATCTCAGCCACTGGTAATTACTCGGGATGCATCCCAGTCCATCTTTATTTTGCACATCAGGCCAATTCTATTTGGACTCAGCCATATGAAAATCAGTCCAGGTTCGCCCGGAACCATAACATAAGCAAGTCAATTCATGTAGCTAAAAATGTATACTTGAATTAACATTTTGAATTCCTACCAAGGATTTCACAAAGTAATCAATCACTTCCATTTTAAACCTTCTACTAATAATGTTCAAATAATCTTTCCCAATTTTTAACTGTCCATAAATTTGAAGTAAACCCGCTATTATGAACTTTACCAGGGGTGTTGAACTTGCCTTCTCTTGGGAAGTCCACTTTCTCCATTACAGTTCTAATACAAAGTCTCAAGGGCTGTTACAATATGATCAGATATGTTTGCATTTAGAGGCAACTTTCCTTAAATGCAGCCCACTAGGAGTGTGTAGCACAACACTTCAGGAGTAGAGGAGTTCAACATACACTAAAATCAAGTCTCATAAAGACATATTTAATAGCCCCATCATCAATAACCAAGTTAAAATAAGAATCAAGTCAAATTAGTGAGTGGTTTCAAAGGTCCAAATCTTTCTTCAATGCTTAAAATGTACATCTTCTAAAAGGCAGTGACAACATGTTTGTCAGTGGACAGAATTATGACCATCGTGTGCAATAAAATCTTAATAAATCAAACAAGACACTGTTATTTACACCGAAGCATACTACCTGATACTCAAACAAAGATGTGTCATGTGCCTAAATATATGTAATGGGAGCAACACCTGTCTTTATCTACATCAAACATGCTTCCCTGTAGTACAGTATTATGGTTGTGTAATAAAGTTTCTACCACTACAAGTATTTAAAGAGGTTCTTGGTGGATCATTGTTTTAAGAAGATGAGGCAACCCATTTTAGGGATTAAGGCAAAAGAAAGCCTGCACCACCGTTAAATGTCACACAAAATACATTTATACAGAAGGTGCTAGTACCCAGGAACGCAATCCCTATACGAACCAAAGAGGGAACTGGGAGATCCTAGTTCCCTTAACAAATTTCACAAAAAAATGGTCTGCACCCTTCAATCATCTAATACATATTTCACATCTTACAAATAAAGATCTTATTAGAATAAAGCTATTTCAGTATTGTCAGTTTCCCAAGAAATAGTAAATGGAGGCTTCCTCAATTCTTGTTCAATTCTTTATTTAATTTTCTTGATTAAAAAGCGGATATGCTATCTGCTTTGTAATCAAGAAAATTAAATAAAGAATTGAACAAGAATTGAGGAAGCCTCCGTGTACTATTTCTTGGGAAAACTGACAATACTGAAATAGCTTTATTCTAATAAGATCTTTATTTGTAAGATGTGACATATGTATTAGATGATTGAAGGGTGCAGACCATTTTTTGCGGAATTTTAATAAGATGAGAATTGGTGCTGGAGAAAATAAAGTGAACCTCACAATAATTGCAATTTATTTACAAAGTATTAGAATCCCACATGCAGAACCAGTGCTGATCTAAGACGAATTAGGACATGCTCTAAATATGTAAACAGACAGATACCAAGTCGTTCATTGTAATCTAGAGACTAGACAGCATATAAGTGAATCTATGGTCACCAACTCCACAGAATCAGAATTGAAAACGGCTAAAGATCAGCCAATTTTGGCATATAACTCTATATATCTCCAATGGAGG
This sequence comes from Lissotriton helveticus, assembly GCF_964261635.1. NCBI lineage: Eukaryota > Metazoa > Chordata > Amphibia > Caudata > Salamandridae > Lissotriton > Lissotriton helveticus. The sequence goes on along the minus strand of NC_136071.1, from coordinate 890,979,653 downwards.
ATTTCAACGTACACTACAATGAAGTCTCATAGATACGAGTATTTAATAGCCCCATTGTCAGTAACCAAGTTAAAAACAGAATCAAGTCAAAATAGTAAATGGCTTCAAAGGTCCGGCTCATTCTTCTATGCTTAAAATGTAAACCTTCTAGATGGCAGTAAAATGTTTGGTCAGTGGAGCCTGCGAGGGGAGGCTTTCAGTGGAAGAACAGCACTGATGAAAGAAAGGCCATCTTAAAGCACAAGCAAAATGTATAGCAAAAAATCATAGTAGGAAACAGCATTATGTGCCTTGATTATTGGACCAAAAGAGCACAATGAACCAGTAGTTACTGTGTTCTTGTGTTGTGCTGGTGCACAAAATATAACCATACGGTGGTGCTCTGTGCTATCAAGGGTGAGTAGAAGAGATGCATAAATAACGTTTCCCCTTTTGGATATGTAACTATTTTTAAAAAAAACATTTCAGAAGCGGTTTCTCTTGGGCAGAAAATAAACCTAAGATTTCACACTTCACAGGAGAGTGTAAGTTTGTGCGTCCTGGTTGGTTATTGCTGCCCTGCAATGCTTGCCTTCTCATTTGCTCCTGAAGAAACCACAGCCTTCATAGTTAGCAGAGCAGATGTACTCCCTCATCTGAAGTACATTTTCGGACCATGCAGGACTCTCTCTTAATTTGACCACCCTGCACAATACAGCATTATGACTCCTGTGGAAAACGGGGTCACAGAAGTTGGAAGACTTGGAAGCTGGCCTCAGAAGAGAAATGCTTTGCATAACTGTCTTTTTGGTGTGAAAAAGATCACATGGGATACTGGGGTCCAATAAATAGTCAAATAGAAGGGTATTCTCTGGCCTAATTAGGCATTCTAGGAGTGTATGTCTGCAAATAATGTCTGCAATCACAATTTCACAAACGTATCATAACTGCATATAGATAATGTCATACACATTTTGATGTAAAAGTTCAACACTAACCACACCAGCATAATGCAGCTGCAAACTGTAAACATGCACAAACATTGGTTACAAATAAGAGACGCATTTCAAGTTGTCAATTTACTTTTCAGGCAATTAAAATGCATGCTGACTCATAGTGGGCGAGACACAACTGTATATGGGTTGAGACTCACCACTGGGTGACCGTGGAGGTATTCTAGGACAGTTTAGGTTAGGATGATTGCTAAAACACCTGGCAGCTACATGAGTATGTAGTTAGGTTAGAATGAGTAAAGTTTGTAAATCAGTGAAAATCACTATTTTCTGGGTTAATTGACATTATACAGACGCACACACTAGCATTCCTTCTACGAGGGCTGTACCAGTACAGACATCACTGGTATAGCAGCTCACCCCTGGCAGGCTGGGTCATAGCTTGTGCCCTACACCTCCACTCATGACCGCGTCACACACTGCAGTGTCGTCTTCCTCTTCACAGTCACTTGACCTATGAAGAATCATTCATAGTTAAGGAGTTCCTTTCCACAGTATCCACTTTTATCTACTTACATTCTGTGAGTGAGGCCTGGGTAAACATTGAACTGCACATTAATTTTCTATCATGTGTCATATTTATATATTTTATTTCATGTTCCTCAGGTGCTTTGAGCTCTTGTGGGGCTTTTTATCAGGAACCCCTGAAAATAAACTTACCTTCAGATGGGAGTCACATCCTGTTACAACCTTGTCTTCACCATCAGGCCAGGTTAGCACTCGTGAGAAACAATCCATCCCAAAAATATGGGTGGTTTACATTTAGTTTCAATACAAAAGTAATGATAAGTATTTTGGGCTTGATTTAGAGTTTGGCTTGTGGAATTTTCAGGCACCATTGTAACAAATTTATCTCGTCTACCAAGAGGGCAGGGGGAAATCGTCTAATAAATGGTTTCTGCACCAAAAAGTGAAGAGATCTACTTTACGAAGAACCCACTGAATGAATAAACTGTGGCACAAAACCTGCCAATCTTCAGTCTACACAGGGAGACTGTCGCTATGTGTAAGTAAAATGTGCCCACCATAATGTGGTTTACACTTTCAGTGCCTACAAACCAAGTCTCCATAACATGCTGAGGTGTCTCTCAGAACCCTAGGGACACCATAGTTACATTACCAAGAAGGGCCACACCTTTTCAGTAGCAGCATTTGATGGAGTTAACTCTGCACTCTGTATGACATGGTGTTAGATCAGTCATTCCTGATTGAGCAGCAGAACTTCTGTCATCTCTGGCAGAGTACCTGCATTGTAAAGTTGGACTGGATACAAACAACTTAAAAGCATACGCAGATGAATGACTAACATTACCATGCATGGCTATTTTTCAGTATCCTGTGCTTTCTATCCGTCGCAGTGCATGCAGTGCTGGAGATGCACCAAAGAAACTAGCAGGAGCCAAAGAACGCATCATCTAAGGGTAAATTGACTTATTGGATGAAAGTTTGCCTCATAGACGTCTCAGCTGGAGGAATTGTCCTTTGAATTCAGACAGTCAAAATTCTTCATTCAGCGATTTGCCATAAAAGTACAAATCATCAATTAAAATAAAAAAGTTTTAAACGCTCCTAAACCATCCACTTAATTATATATCCATTACATTTTATAAAATGATCACAATCGCAGCACAACAATGTTTACCTTTGTATGGCATACTTATTCGAATTCTTAGAACCCACAAGATAACACTAACAACTGGGCAGCAAATTGGATTGGTTCCTAAGCACTGTAAAAATTGCAGCCCTAGTTTATAAGACCTAATGTTTTCTGCACGCAATATTGGCGTCCTAGAGCAACTATAAAGGTACTAAATAACATAATATGTGCAGTACACCGGGATGATGTATTATCACAGGGTCATTAGGGTAAAGACGGAAAGAACCCATGATCCTTGCTGGGGTGATGAGTGAAGTAAAATCTATGTTCAGCACACCAAACTAGGTGTGTCCTAGATTAATAAGTGCACAAAATAAGGCCAACTTCTCAAATCTTCTAAAGCCATCGCAAAAGATAAATGCAGAGAAGAGTAAAACACAACTGACACATAAATATTATCTGCAGAAGTACTCCTGAACCTCAGAACAGCCACGAGCAAACATTCCTCTCTTACTTATGAACAAAATGTTGTCAAGGCATATGTTGTACTCTATATGGCTTCATTGACTATTCCTAGAGAACAAAATAAGAGCATCACATTGTTGCCACTGTCAAGTTGGCTTAGATTGGCAAGTAGATCCTTTGTATGTTTAATATAGAGGGGAATGGGTTCCAAGAAAAAAACAGATACAAGTTAGAATAAGGACTTAAAATCTCTCTCCTTTTCAAGACGTTTCTCAGACTTTGGGCAAGAAGATTTACTCAGAGTAGAAATGTATGGTGAAAACCTCACTAAGGAATATACTACATTTCGCCAATACATTTTAACCACTCCGGTAAAGAAGTTAAACATTTCTGATATTGCTGTGACCTGCAGTTCAGGAGTGTCAATCCCTTCAATGCCAGTACAGCTTTCGATCACTCTGAGGTTGATAAATTTAGTACCATTAAATTGTATAATATGAACACCGGTTATTTACACCACTTAAAACTTCATAATACAACTGAAGTATAAAATGATATCTACAAACAATTATTATAAAAAGGAACTTCAGAGTAATTTCAATAGTTTACAGAGTTTACAATAAGATGTGAAAACTGAAACCATATGAAGAGAACATAGAAACACTTCAAAAAGCATGATAAACCAATAATATGTCATAATACCTACCTTAACACTTCAAAGCAAAGATTTCTGTTTTCATTCACCATAACTATTTTGTAATTTGCCAAAATTCTTCTTACCTTGGAGTGACATGTGTGAGCTCGTCGGAAGGGTGCAGGATCCTGCAGGTGGTATAGGTGTAGGTGGAGTTTGTTTGAGACATGCATTTTCCAGGATGATGAACTAAAAAAGGAGTAAACTTTCATTAAAAGAAAAGAAACAAATGCTATTTATACAGAGTGAGATAGACCAATTAGATGGCATTATTTATGTAGATGTCTGTACAGAAAATACACATATACTTAAGCTTTTTATAGACTTTCTATTACATCAGCCATTAGTATGAACATGCCTTAAAAATACTTCCTCTAGAAATGCATGCATTACAGCAGCTTCTAATGTCTAATTCAAGACTTCTCACTGCTGCATACATAGTAGTGGATCCAGCAGACAGAAGTGTTTTAAATAGACTATACATTTTCCTTCATCAAGTCAAATCATTCTAATGTTGATATAAGGCCAAGAAATACATGTAATCTTATGGAATATCAGTGTCCATAATATGTTGGGGATTTATTTTTATTTTCTTTCAAAAGGGACCATTTTTCCAGTTTGGTTTCTTCAATTACACTTCCAATTTCTCCATTATGGAATCAGTAAGAGTAGCTTTAGTATCTTACTTTAATAAAGTGATACAATGCTGCTGCTGTTCTGAATGATGCAATGCCAAGACTTTTTTTGTTATGATGGGACACTCCAAAACATATTTAGAAAAATATTCATGGAAAAACAAAATGTAACCAAATAACCTGACAAACAGAATATAGGAAAAATAATTCTACGAAGTGTCCTATTTGATATTTATCAGGTCTAAATGCCAAAAATATTGAGACAGTAGTTTAAAAATGCAAGGACTAACTTTTTTACATATACGAGCCAATAATGGTTGCTGTTGTGTCACCCATTTTCAGGTATTGTTTTTTGCTCCTGTATAAACAACTTCTTTCTAGATTTGAATCCACAACTGGTCACAGATATATTTTCTAAAACAAACTGTTCAGCTAAAGTCTACATGGAAATCTATTATACAAAGTATGGACGAACAAAATTATTGAAGTTAAACTTTGATCCTAAAAATGTACAACATATGAAATTACATGAATAACATTAAACTAACAAGTTATCTTATTTTTAGAGAGGACAACATACAACTGTAATAAATGCAGCAGTATAAATCAGTGTAATGCAGGTGAGTAGAAATGTTATGAAGCCATGCACTGCATAAAGCTATTGAGAATAGAGTTCGAAAGTAGAGTGCGTAGCAGTAACATCGGATTCCACATTTAGAGGTTATTGAGTAATTATTATCTTGCCAGATAAAGCAAAAGGTTCAATGTGCTTGTGCATAAAGATGAGTAAACTCTTGAATATTGTAATCCAAAGTGAATCAAATGTCACTATGTCCCACTTAGGTACAGCATTTAAAGCAGCGATATCATGATTGCATAGCTGTTTTTATTTTAAGGTGGGTCCCTTGAAGGATGCACAGTAAGTCCCAAACAATGATTTTACTTTTCAAAGTGAAGGCAGGAGGCAATTTATTAAAAAAAAAGTGAATTTTTGGTATTGTAGATGTTAATAACTCAAAATTGGTAATAAATTCACAATACGTTCATCTTTCTCAACAGAAATTCATTGCTTGTGATATAAAAAGCTTATATGGAAAGACGAATGACACAATGTTCAAATAAACAAAGTTGAACAAGGTTTGTCACTACGACACCAGCAAAGATTTAGTTTTATGGTAATTTTGTGGTGCACACTACGTGTACAATTTGGAGTAGAGGCCACAAACAACCAATACAACGGCAATTTCACAATAATTAAGATGTTGTTTAATGTGGGTTCATTTCTAAGAGGAATTCCTTAAATAATTATAGTAATCTTACTCCAGTTGGAAACATGTATTTTTGCCGACATTTTACATTTTCTATGTAACTTGGGGAAAATCATCCCTCAGTTAAACTGAATAAAAGCACAAGCCCTGGATGATAATTGTGTAACTAGGTCAATGAGTCATAAAATGAGTTTAAAATTATTTAAATGGACACTACTCAAGTAGGTCCACTGCAGGAAGACCCATATGAATACGAGAAAGTTATAACAGTACAAGATAACTTCTGAGTTTCTACTGGGACATACCCAGGAGAGCATCTTAAAATTAAGGCACATTTAGTTAATACATGTAGAATTAGAATGGGGATTTTAAGGTGGGAACTGTTTAGCTGCTAACATGCTATTTTAGTGAGCTCAGCAATCATGAATCCCTGCTGAAGTGTTAAAGTCTTTTGAACTAGTATTATCATGCTGGAGAAACTACGTATGATTAGTAAAGACATTAAAAAAAGAAAGTAGCTTTTAGTACAAGGGACGTCACCCAACCTAGTACATGGGCCAAATTCACTTTTGATCTTTACCACTTATAGTAGAAGAAATCCCTTGGTGAAAAAATCCTATATGACCATGCTCATCAGTCTCTGTGTCCAAATACAAATGTTTGCCACTTGCAGATGTCAGAACAAACTCATTGCTAAATCATACATGTAGTAAATAAACGTGGGAAAAACAGCTTTTATGTAAATATGTCTTTGAAAGAAAGTAAAGGCTGCTAAAAGTATAGATGTCACTGTTTCTCAGCAGAAGCAAGATTAATTACAAAATCATAAATAGTTGGGAAAGGCAGGCATAAGAGAAATAACACATCAGAGTGCTTGCTAGAAATTGGACCTACTTTATCATTCATCATTCAATTAAACACTGGAATATCCATGGGAAGAGCATATGCATCTAGGACACCGTATATAGGTGGGAGGTATATATTGGATGCGGACAGATATTGTGACTGCTGCAGAGTATGCAAACTGAAATGAGAATGTTTAGAGATTCCCTAATCTAACACAATATATAACGCTCAATACACAATACAAAAATACTACCATCACTGACTAGGAATGGCATTTATGCGAATGTGAGGCATACTGCATAAGCATTGTACATTTACTTCCACCATCAACAAACATCCAAAGAAATCCACAGAAACAAGCAAAACAGAAAACATTTTTATAAAACATGGAAGCGGCAAATGTGCATGCACTCCTATGAGAATTGTGATATGCGGTGACCTGCATTTCTTGAAACGTGAACGGCTTGAAATCATGGAGCTTTGGCAATTATAAAGTTGCCATATCGCCTTAAAGAATTACTAATGGGCAGTGTGCTGCTTTGGTGCCAGCATTGAAGTGATATATGGAACTATTGGCTTTAGGTAAGTTTTGCAACACAATAAGCATTCCTTTCTAAGATAAAATGGGGCATCTGTCTCAAAATGAGTACAAGTGTAGTTCTAAAAACAAGTCTGGTATTTTGTAACGTATTACATGGTCTCACCTGGGATGTCTGAAAATAAGCAGTGGAAATACTAACATCTGTTAATGCATTATCCTGAGGGGAGTCCAACATTTTTCTCACATGATTTAGATAATGGGCTTCCCACACAGAGGCAATAGGTGTAATGTTTTCTGAGGGAGACAAAGTCCTCAGATTATATTTTGGACCCCATATCAAGAGGGGGCCAAAACACAATCTCAAAGATTGGTGTCACGGTTTTTTGTTCTCCCAACAAAAATAGCTTGTATTGGAAATGTAGCTTCCCGCCATTATCTATTGGTAGCCATGCCCTTGCAATAGGAAACAGAGACTAAAATTTGGAAAACCAAAAAGGAAAATCACCATCTGGATGTGAGGTACCCCACTAAAAGTGTTCACATTAGAAACAGTGTCCTGCATTAGGCAGACTTACCAATTAAAGTTAGGCATTTCTCAACTTAACAGCTACTCGCTTGCCAAACCAAAAAGGAGAATCACCATCTGGATGTGAGGTAACCCCACTAAAAGTGTTCATATTAGAAATAGTGTCCTGCATTAGGCAGACTTACCAATTAAAGTTAGGCATTTCTTAACTTAACAGCTACTTGCTTGCCATGCATCTTTTTAGAGCTGAAGTCTACTTGTTTCTGACTTTATTCACCAGGAACCAGACAGAGCCTTCTGTTTGGGCATTTAAGTCATCTAAGCTGATGAAGTCAAAGTGTCTGGAAGTCCATCCACATTGTCACAATTAAGAAGGGAGTAGCTTTTGTAAACTTTCTTGAAAGGCCTCGCTGAGAAAATGTTAATTCCAAGAATTCTTGATCTCTTGGCAACAGAATGAGTATCTGAATCAAACAGCTGCAAGTTGGGATCTACATCCTTTGGATTGGGATGTGTACTGTGCACGATAATGTAATAGTGTGGCATTCCACACAGAACAACGCACGACAAAAGGAAAGACTAGAAGACATCACCAATTCAATACAAATAATTTGCATTTGGCCTCCCTCATTGCCTGCCTTCACTCAAAGAATTACCACCAAAGCTGAGTAACTCTTATTAGACACAGCCTATAACCTACTAACAGCCCTAGAACCTGGAACACTCAGACATTTGCCTGGGATGCAGGGCCGGACTGGGCACTGAAACCGGCCCATGCACACTGCTCAGCCACCGTTCCCCCAACCCGTGGGGAAGGAAGGGGGTGCGGCTGAGCTGTTCCCTAGGGTCATTTCGACCGTTTTGTTGCAGGGGACCGATATTGCCGACTCCCGGTAACAAGAACAGCTCTCCAGGGGCCTATAACCGGCCCCCACCCTGGTGGCCCAACCGGGGAAATACCATGTGCCCGCTAGGCGCAGTCCGGCCCTGCTGGGACGTCAAGAATTAAGGGGTGGCAAAATCTTTTCATGCAGAGAACCTCATTAAACTAGAAATACACCAAATGAGTACTTCCCAAAAATAGACAAGAACCACATTTTATTTACTCAGTATTTGATTATGTTTTCATGTTTCTTGGAATTTTCCTCTCATATGGGAATTTAAGATACTGCATATTGAAGGCAGCGACCATAAACCTATGCAGTGGAAGACACAAGGGGGAACTAGGGAACACAGAGATAAAGTAATCCCACAACAAGTTAAATACCCCAAGAGAGCATTAACTAGGTTGACGGAAGAATACTTGGAAAATCTAAGGAAATTTCAGCATAAGGTAGAATTGGGGCATACAGGGAGCAAAAAACTGGAATGGTTTGAGGGGAAAACAATCCAAGTGGTACAATGTCTCTGAACGGAACTAAAAAAAGGTAAAAGAAAACAAGATACAAACCCGGTTAGACGACCGAAATGGTTCTCCGCTGAATGCCGTAATAAAAAAAGGGAGATGAGGATAGTAACAAGACGTATTAGGAAAAAGTATAACCGGGAGAGACAAAACTACCTTAATAAACTGAAAAAAAGAGTATAAAAAGATTATCACAGATGCAAAAAGGTCGTATAAAGAAAAATGCTGGGTAAACCTGCTAGAATCGATTGAATCAAAAAATATAAGACAGTTCTAGAACCTGGTAAAAGCAGCAGCTGATCATCCTGCTGGAGCAATGAACTGTGTCGTAGACGAGGCAGCTTGGGAGAAGTACCTGAAGGAACTGTATGGCCATTGAGGGAAATTAGTAGTCATAGAACCCCAGCCTTGGCAAGACCTAATGGAAGATCTAAAACCAGACTTCACTGAACAGAATGTAGACAATACAATAATGAAATTGAAATTAACACTAGCAGCTGGACCTGACAATCTCTCAGCAATAATACTAAAGTCTCAGATAAAGTGGTGGGCGAGATTTTATTCCCAATTGTTCCAAGTAATATTAGCTGAAGGGAAAATGCCATTGAATTGGAAGGGGGCAGTAATAAGGCCAATCCACAAAAAAGGTAGTATGAATGTTCCACAAAACTACAGGCTGATTAATCTGCTAGACATAGGAGAAAAAGTCTTCTCAAAAATAATTTTGAATAGGCTAAATGATTGGGTGGAGGAGTTCTCAATTGTACCCGCTGAACAGGGGGGCTTCAAAGAAGGGCACTCCACGGTAGATCACTGCTTTGCTTTGTGGGCTATAGCAGATAAGTCAACGGAACAAAACGGTAAGCTGTGCTGTTGTTTCGCTGACTTTCGGGCAGCTTTCGACTCAGTAGACCGGAACTGCCTCTGGGAAACTCTTGCAAATAAAAATATACCAGAAGGCCTGCTGGCTATGATAAAAGAGTTACACCAAGGTAATTGGGCACAAGTGATTAAAGACACAGAAGGGTCACTGACACCAAAAATACCAATTGAAAATGGCCTTAAACAGGGCTGTGTATTGGCCCCTCTGTTATTTTCCATATTTCTATCAGACTTACCAGCTTCCCTTGAGGTCGAAAGAAGTGCAAGCCCAAGAATGGACGGTAAAAAAGTGTCCAGTCTACTGTACACAGATGACTTGGTAATTTCAGACCAGGCGGAACTGGGCCTCCAAAGAAAGCTAAATGTTTTTAGACAATATTGTGAAAGGAAATTTTTAATTGTAAACTTGGAAAAGACAAAAATGTTATGCTTTGGGGAAAAAAGATATTAAGTTTAATTGGTGCTTAGGGGATCTGAAATTGGAAACAGTGAATGAATATCGCTACCGAGGGATGTGATTCGATAGGTCTTTAAAGTGGCATCCGCATCTCGAAGCTCAGAAAGCGAAAGCCTTTACATCGATCTGTGGTCTGAAAATATTTAACCGTGATTACGGAGATATGTCTCACAGACCGCTGTTAAAGGCCTTCAGTGCAATGATACCCTCACAAGTACTTTATGGAGCAGTAGTCCTTCATTTAAGCAGTAAAAGTGACTGGGACTTGGAGGAAGGAAAATGCCTGAAAACTCTGCTGACTTTGCCACGCTCATCGATGATCCAAGCAATAAGAACCGAGCTAAGAACAGCAGCTTGGGGGGTTGAATCACAAATAGCTTTAATTAGATTTTGGAAACGCTTGGACACCGAGAAAGGCCAGAAAGTATCCCAATGGTGCAGAAAAGAGTCCCAATCTAGCAACCTAAAGTGGGCAAAAGTGGATAGGAAGAAGATCTTGCAGGCCTGTGAGAATTTAAACGTTGAATTTTGCCACGAATCCTTACAAGTAGAATGTACTAAAAGTGAGCTGAAGATTCTTGGTCAATAAGTCTTTAGAAGAACAGACATGGAATATCTGGTTAAGAAAAAATCTGTACAGTTTATGATGGAGTCATGGTCAAACGAAAATTGGTTCCCTTACCTGGATATTTTACCAAACCATTGGTATAGACAGGAGATATTAAGATTGCGAATTGGTAGAAATCCATGGTTGGTAAATGAAGAATTAAAAATAAAAATGTTGGACCACAAAGGGTTCTGTAAGTGTAGGCTGGGTACAAAAGGTGATGTAGTGCACATCCTATTAGACTGTACAACAATACTGGAGCAGCGTAAATTATATCTCCGACCAATACTTTTAAAATACGATATAAGGCTACGGGCTCAGGTGGTCAACCTATTTACAGAAAGCCTACTATTAAAATCACAATTGCTTTAGGAAAATACATGAAAATACATGAAGGTAATGCAATGTTTCCTTAGAACATATGAGCCATAACCCTTAGAGTCTTTATAATATTGTACCTTTTAAATAAAATAGAGAAAAAGGAAAGTCAATATAAAAATCTTCTCCCAAAATAGATGAATTGTATAGTTTTTTTAACGGTTGGTTTTAATATATATATATAACGTTTTAGAGTGCAGGGTTGCCCAATGAATTATATGACACTATTGTTACTTCATTTTAAACTATTTATTCTATTGTTAAGATTGTATAAATTGTATAGTTTGTATAAATTATGCTGTGGAATGTTTTAACTGCAATCAGTTTTATCATTGTTTAAAGACCAAGGTCTAAATAAACATTATCTTGACTGACTGATTTTACTCAGTGAAAAGTGCTCCTTCTGAACGCACTCAGCAGGGACCCATTCCTGACATGCCCAAAAGCTCCATAGGTAACTAACAGTAATGAAATTGAAATCTACATGTTCTTTGCTTTGGAATGCATGCTTCCAAGTAATCATATTTCCCTGCTTTTAAGTAGCATGCTAACAGTAGGATGGCGTCTTCAAAGTGCTAACAAAAACAGCATGATCGGAAAACTGATGTGCCTAATCACACGTTTTTAAGGTAGCTCTGAGATCAACTTGATGAGTTAGAAATGAAGCAAACGCTTCATTCTGTAATTTGTGTTTCACCACTTCATAGAATGTTGGTGCCATTCCTGCGGAGATATGTTTACTTGCAAAATACATTCTGTCTTAGTGGCCTAGTTAAGAGAGGAATTCCGATATGCGAATAAATATTTTAACTATATCAGTGTGAATAAGAGGATGCTGGAAAATAGGATATATGACGGAAGGCTTACAAGAGCACTGTCGCCCAAGGTAAGAGATACTCTAGAGCCAGTCCTGTCTACTATCACTTGAGAAACCTTAACTCCTAAAATATTTTTAAACTAACAAAAGCAGAGCGCATTGTTTCTCAAAGTCTGCACACCCTGCTTTGATGTCACTGACCACTTATCCTGCAACTTCAGTTCTGCTTCATTGTGACCTCTCTCTGTGACACTGACCCTAAACTACAGAATCAACTTTAGACATCACCTGCGGCCAACTGAGTGAGTGAAAATTGTCTACAATTTCTATGTCAAACGATAACATATGATCGCAGCCCCTATTGACAACAGTTCACCCACTTGTTCCCTTTACAGCCTTTGATACTGATCTTGCTTTACAAATCTAAGACAACACTTCTTCCTGTCTGAAACCCATATCTTTTAGTGGTGTTTGACTACTACACTTACACTATTTCATAACTATGGCCCTCTGTTTTTTTTCTCTTAACCATACAGCACTCCATGTATGTGTTAATTCCACAGAATATATTGGAGTTTTAAAACTTGAGCTCACTCAAGTTACTAATCCAAGCAAACCTAAAAGAACCTTTGGCATACTTCCGTCCATTAATAGTTGGATTTGGCACTAGTATTTTGTGATTACAATGTGGCAAGCCCCCATCTTTAAGTGGCTACCAAAGAACACTAGGAAAATGGCCACAGGCCCATATGACCAGCAAACTTGATTACAGCAAGGTACTTTATGCAGGAATCTCCAAGAAGCTCCAGAACAGACTCCAAACCATTGAAAACACTACAGCTAGACTCATCCTCAACCTACCTCGCCCCACACACTTCATCCCACACCTCAGTGAGCTACACTGGCTCCCCATATGCAAACACGCTCAGTTCAAAGTTTCTTAGAAGCACTAAACAACAATGGTCCAGCCTACCTCAACAGCCGCATGTACACTAACACTGACCTACTTGGCACCTCCGCTGAGTTGGACTCTCACTAGCACACATATCCCTCATCCACATAACCAAAGCTGGAGGCCACGGCTTCTCTTACATCACCCCCCAAGGCATGGAACGACTTCCCACTTTGCATCAGAGCTTTCTCATCGCTTCTCGAGTTTTGCAAGAAGGCGAAGAACTGGCTCTTCGAATAAACTCACCAGTGAAACAGTTGCCTATCCACTTGCAGAGAACCTGGATACCCTCACGGGTGATAAGCGAGCTATACAAACAAACATAACATAGCTTAACATAATATAGTACACTCCTATCCAGCCAGTTGCTGTCTGACAACAAAAATCATGTAGTCGTAGAAGGAAAATGTTACTTACTAACCGGTTTGAAGATTGTCAAGATGCAGATTCAAATACTTTGCACACTCATACCAGTGTCACAAGTTGCTTTTCTCTAAAGAAGTTTCATTTTCAAGGTGACTTGTAATACCTCAGCCAAAAACCCACAATGTACCAAGACATAGACTCCACATTAAATTTATGTTTCTCCTATACGTTATTCTGAATAGGAGTAGAACTGTGAAGCTGTAAAGTCTGTGTTTACAGGTAGTTGAGTCTGCACTCACTAAGGCAGTAATTGTCAAAGGTTATATTGTAAGCCTGCATACAGAGAGGTGGGGGAGCGCAGGTAAATCTAAAGTGCTAAAAACTGCACCCCGATTGCCAGAGATAAGTAACTGCTGCTGAATACATATCCTGCGCACAGAATAAAAAGGCGCTTGTGTGCATTTTTATGGAAGATATTTGAAAAAAAGTTCAAGTACAGTTAAACTGACCTGTGCCTCTTGTCGGGCATGAATGTACATACTAAAATGCTTAGTGAATGTGTGTAAAGAAGACCTGGTAGCACTTTTTTTTTTTTTTTAAGTCTGCAAGACAAATCTTGCCTAGGAAAGCCATAGTTGCTCCCTTTTTGTGAGTTGAATGTGCTCTAGGCGGAGTGAAGCATGCACACGGCATGTGACAATCCATCTGTCAAGGCCTGCCTTGGAAATTTCTTGTCTAGGTGAGGCTAGCCAAACACTACAAAGAACTGCTTGGTTTTCCTGTCAGAATTTGAAAATCATTTTGGTACATGAGGGTTCTTTTAACAACTAGATTATGTAATGCTCATGCTGAAAAATTTGAAAAGGCTAGACAACCTTTGACAAACAAATTAGGGTTTGTTCTCAAGATAACCTGATATATGTGCACTTCCACAAATTGTTCTGCAAATGTCAGCTTGCAGCTCAATTACTCTGTGGAATCTAGTGATCGCAATAAGGAAGGGCACCTTCACAGGAAAGACTTGTGTTGGGTAAGAGTGTAGTGGGAGTGTAGTAGCTTAAAAGGTGCTTCCATAAGCTGTTTAAGACAAAGTTTAGGTCCCATGACCGGGTGGGCTGGTAACTTTTCATGGGGATGTATCGCCATTTGTATTGACATTTTCATTAGTAGTGAGTACCAGAGCTGCTTAGTCCAGGTGGGAATTATAACAATTATCTTTATTGGTGCTTGCCTCATCTGTGTCAGTATATATGGAAAAAGCTGTAGTGTGGGAAAAGCATCAGCACATATCCTTGACCAATTGATCCATACGTCATTGTCTGTGGATTTAAAGTATAGGTATCTAGAGGCGAAACTTTGGCATTTTGCATTGTAGCATATGGCAAACATGTATATCACTGGGATTCATCAACCGTGAAAATATTCACCTCGAATAGACCTGGCAACGATTTCCTATTTGTGTGTTTGCTCTGCAGATCCCCCGAGTTGTTGTCTACTCCTGAGAGAAGTTCTGCTAAGAGGAAAAACTAGTGATGAATGGTCCAATGGAAAATTGCTGGTGCTAGTTTGGACAACTGTGGTGAGTGACTAGACCCTTTTTTACGTAGGTAATACATGGCTGTCATGTCTGTGCCAGTGGGCATTGTTTTGTTGCAAATAAGTTTGATTAATGCCCGCAGCGGTAGCTGAACTATCATCAATTTCAGTATATTGATGTTCAGGTGCGGTATCTGTCCACTGCTCTCAAGGCTCCATTCGAGATCAAACTCGGGCAAACTGATATTGCACGTCTCAGACAAAACTCCCAACACCAGGAACAAGTTCAAAACTGGCATGACTGATGTAGCCACCTGGATGAAATCCATGTGCCTCAAATCGAACTCCGGAAAGACACAGGTGCTAGTCTTCGGGAAGAACATCTCTCCATAGGACTCCACCTGGTGGCCCATAGACCTTGGACCTAACCCTCCAACAAGCAAGAAGCTGCAGGATAATCATACAACTTACTGGGCATGACCACAAGTCAACGGAGTGATCTCAGCCTGCTTCAAAACACTAATGATGCTGAAGAAAATCTTCAAATGGCTACCAGACAACACAAAAAAAACGATCATTCAAGCCCTCATTGCCAGGAGACTGGACCATGGCAATGCCCTGTATCTAGGGATTACCAACCAGCTCACAAGAAGACAGTACACCATTCAAAACACAGCAGCCAGACTAGTCTTCAACCACCCCGCCAAGCCCACATCACACCACACATTAGGGAACTTCACTAGCTCTTGATACACAAGCACAAAACACTTTGAACTCATCGCCCACACCTGCAAAGCTTTCAGCAATAGTGGACCCTGCCTACCTGAACAGCTGCATTTACTTTCACCAACCTTCCAGACTCCCTTTGCTCTGCCGGTCTCTAACTAGCAAACACTGCACGCAAACACAAAGACCTGGCATGGGGCAGCGGCTTCTCATAACTAGGTTCCAAAGCCTGGAACGACCTCCCACAACACATCAGAGCCTTCTCCTCTCTTTTTGCCTTTCGCAGGAAGCTGGCTTTTTGAGTAGACCCCTGGGGCTGGCCTTACTCACCTGCTACATACCCTCATGGGTGATTAGCTTTATAAAAACACCAATAACATAACAGAGAAGATCCTGCGTTTGTGGTATGTACAAAGCCTTAAGCATGGTCTTTGTCTTGGGTGTATTGATGGCCCTGGAGAAGTTTGGTCGCCAAGGGCAAGGTAATTAGGGAACATGTATTCTGGACTCTGCTGCTGATGGATCTCCGGAGTACCAAATGCAACATACTTTCAACCATTTAAGCACGCCTTGTCGAGAGTCTCTAGACGGTGGCTTAGGGGAGTTTCATACCGCATTTTATAGTACCAATAAAATTTACAGTTCGAACAGCAGACTCACTACAGACCTGATGTTGATCCAACCACATGAACTTACTACTGCAGTTGGGGCAAACTTAAAATTGCATGTTCTCCATATCTCCAACCCACTTACAAGTCACTGTTAAAGTAACTGGCCCCGGGATTCTTTTGTCTGATTTGGCTCAGACATGGTACGCTGTCATATGGTTTCTGATGCAGCGGTCGACTACTGCACAAAGATCTCTGGTGAGGGAGTTATCTGTTCTGTGTGTCAATGTCAAAGTTTTCAAGTTTCCCAGATTCTGTAGCATGTATGTTTTGCAGCACTTGAAGCAATGTACAAAACTGTTGGAGGAAATAGTGCAGCCTATGTCCTAGTGTAGTGGTTCTTAAACCGTGGTCCAAGGACCCCAGGGGGTCCATGAGATCTGCTCAGGGGGTACCCAATTGGTTAACAGAAATAAATAATATATCAAATGAATAATTTCAATTTATAGAGTATATAATACAAAGAATCAAATTTGAAAACACTTTCTATTTTCCATTGTAAATTAAACAAAATATTTCAATATTTGAAGATGTTTGGTGTATTCTTATTTTTATATTTTTGTGTATTGTATTGAGGTCAATCATAGATATTGCTCGGCCAGAGCTCTGCAGCATCCAATAATGACTTAGTGGGGGTTCCCAGATTCCAGTAACGATTTTGTGGGGGTTCACAGAAGTCAAAAGGTTAAGAACCGCTGTCCTGGTGCATTCTGTTTTTTAAGGGAATATCACAAGTCTTCTTAAAACCAAAAACTCTTCTATAAAAAAAACGAATTGCAACATATGCGTCCTTCCCATAGGCATGTACACAATTATTGCAGTGAGCACTCAGAAGATATTAAGAGACCCTAAAGGGACTGAGCACATTTATACCATACTAATGGCTTAGATACATAGCTGCAGCCATAACTTGATATGTAGTTTAGTTCTTTAGGGACCATCAATATCACACATGGCTCTAGCCGTTCCCAGCAGGCAGGCCTCTGAGTAAATGAAATGGCCATTGTAAGTGAACAAACAATCTAAATAGGTAAAAACAAAGGGCCAGATGTACCAACATTGTATTTTGTGAGTCCTTAATAGCGAATTATACCGTTTCGCTTTTATGGACTCGCAAAATGCAATGTATGTAGGTTATGCAAATAAAATTGCGTTTCCTATACATTCCTTATTTGCGACTCGCATATTGCGAGTCACAAATAAGGAATGGCTTCTCATTCATTTCTATTGGCCTAGAGGCCCATAGGAATGAATGGGAATTGCATGTGCAATTTGCGAGTACCCAATAGGTACTCACAAATTACGCATGCAATTTCAAGGGTGCAAGGGGGCCAAAAGGACACCCTGTTGCACCCCTGAAATATGCATGTGTGCACATGTGGCGCACATACATGTCCAAAGGGCATGTATGTATGCCACAGGGTACCTAGAAAAAAGGGAATTTTTCAAGGAATTTGCACATGACCACCAATTTTAAGTTGGTGGTAATTTGCGATTCCTTAAAGCCAGGTCGCAATATGTTTTTGCTTCCAGCATAGCATTTAAGAATCGCAAAAATTGTGATTCCCTAAATGCATTCGCAAAATAGGGAATCGCAATTGCAAATGCCTTTTGGGATGATATATCCCAGAAGCCTTTTTACCGTTCGCAAATGGGCCGATTCTGTGAATCGGCCCATTTGTGAACGGTAAAACGTTTGATACATCTGGCCCGAAGCTTTTATGCTTTCATTTTTGGACCACTATAGGAAGACTTATGCATGGCTACCCACGCAAAACTACAGAAGTTAAATCGGAAAAGACCCATCTACAAACAAGACTTAATACCCATAAATAAATCGCCTTCGGTCAATTCAATCAACTGAAATCTATCCCAGAGGAGGAGAAGCAAACAAAGCAAGGATGAAAAATTGTAAAAGCAAAAGACACACACCTTTCAAACAATTTGGTTCAACTACCAAGGGACCAGTCACATTTTTTAAATGGTCAGGACAGGCCTTAAAATGAGCTTTTTGCATAACATTTAAAACAGAAGTAATGCTTATAAGGAATGCTGCCCTCCTCACTCAGGGACTGGGTTCAAACACATGGCCTGATAGAGAAAACACTGGAGGTATTTCCACAGAACAGTCCAGCCTACTAGTCACACCACCAAAAGGAGTAACATTATTCACCCAAGAGATCCGATGCTACATCTGCCTGAAGAACCAACACCACAAGGGGGTATGCCGATGTTTGTCTAGGCTAGTCAAACTTGGTGTCATCTGAGGAAGATTCATGGGGTAATCAGCTGATTTCACAGACAAAAAATACACCATGGCGAGGCAATAAGGGTACGTATTTAACTTTAAATAGAGAATGTTTTCTTTCTAGAACTCTTAGCTTGCACCCTTAAAAATACCATGGCCTAAAACGAGCATTTAACTCCGGAATAAAAAACAACCATAATAAAACGTTAAATGTTTATTAGTACAGATGTTAAATAGATTAAAAAAGTATGAGAACACAAGAAATGATTAGCACATAAAGACAAAAAAAAATTCTGAGATGGGTTGAACTAAACATAAAGGGAAGGCGAAACCACGAGTAATCGACACACCTTACAATACGACTGTTTCAACAAAATTATGCACTGAAACCCTTCTGCAGAGCAGAGTGGCTTTAACCAATTCATAATTCATATTTGAAACTGGAATCTGTGCAGAAATGGGGAAAGGTTTTTGCTAAAGAACCAAAAACGTGTACCATGCATAAGGTTTATTTCAATAAAAATGTTTATTATAAAATAAAAAGAAATAATACATACAACAGAATGTTTTACATGCACAATGAACAAAAAACTCCGTGCAAAACGTTAAACTTAATTTCATGAAATTGTTTAAACTTGATTAAAAAAAATCCAATATTACACATAAATTGTACTGAAGTGCATAGCAATAAATTAAATACATGAGGGAGTTGGTCAGTGCACAAGAGCAGTATTCAACAAACTGAACTTGGCCGTGCCTTAGATCTAATGCAGATGTTATGTCATTTGTACTGCTGGTGGGCACGAGCCACACCTATAACTCTGTGCTGGTTACAGGGCACAACCCTGTGGCGTTACATTCTGCGCTAGTAAAACCATGCGCCAACATTCGCTATTTCCCAAGCTCAAACCCTTAGGAATAAAAACATTTGGTTTTTCAATTAATTACCTATGTACTGTAAAACCACTAAAGGAATGCACTGGACGAGGAGGGGTACAATAAATTGCATAAAACCTCCCTATGCACATTTATCCAATGGCCATAGTTTTTACAGTAAACAAAAAACAGCACTGCTCTACTGGCCTTGTGCTTACATAAAAGGTGCCTCCATTAGTTTAAGAGCAAAAATGCGGACTATTCTCAGAAATAAGAGCTATGCAACGGTTCAGTTTTCCTTCATAAATCCATTGCTGCATTGGACGGATATACAAGTCTGTACAGAAAGGCTTATAATTCACCTCCCTGTGGATGGAAACCAAGTTTTGACAATCCATGCATGCATTCTCTTTGGCACCTGAGTATATGCTTTAAATCACTAGGAGTCCTGCTCCCACTTAAAATATTTACATTCAACAATCCATGAGTAAAGAGAACATTTCAATTTGAAGAGGTGATTGCAAAGCAATGGAGCTTTCTTTTGTATGCGAGTGTGTGACTGTGCGTATGTAAGCATGCACACGCACGTGGTGGTGGGAGAGTGGAATTGGTGGGGGGCTATCAGCAAAGCATGTTTACCAACTTCCAAGTGATCTTGGTAAGAGGAATAAAAGTTAATGAGCAGCTTTTATAATGTTACAAAAGTTCAATTTCATACTTCGAAAGCATAAAAGGGTTCAACATATTTAAGTTATATGTGAACCCACAAATGTAAGAAGCAGAACGCTCAGTCATGCTGGTTAAAGCTAATTAATAGTTTCTTTGGATTTTAACCGAATTATACACTCTTTAAAGGTCTGGCGATATTGGCATTTCTAATAGGTAAATAAATTAAATAGTCAAAGAAACTGCGAAAATTGCAACAGATGCTACAGAAATAAGACAATCTAGGGGATCAGTGGAAGTTTCAGGCTTTCAGAGTAAAGTGAGAACTAGACAGCCAAACAAAGAAGACAAGAATGGAAATAAGGTGCAATGCCTAACAAAGTGCGCTCAGGGGCAGAGGAGAGTGACGGGCAGCAGAATTGAGAACAGTGCATACTTGGAATAATAAAGGAAGGGTAAGAGTGGAACATGGAATAAGAAAAGCGAATGAAATAGCAAGGAGAACATAATAGCTAAATGAAACCAAAATACAGAAGGTGTCACTCGAATATTAAGGACAATACAAAAGGTCGGAGAAAATCAGGGAGTAGTGAGACAAATGTTAGAACTGGTTTAAAGAGCAGGTGAAGATGGGATCTGGAAGAGAAAGACGGGGGAATACGAAAACAGAATGGGACCAGAAAAAGAAAACTGGGGAGTAGAGACCAAGGAGAGGAGAAAATGAACATTCACAGAGCATTCTAAAGGTACAAGAGGAAGCACAATGGAGAGAAAAGGCAAAAAACAATTGGGGAAAAAATAAAAAGGAGGACTTTGACAAATAAGAATAGAGGGATGGGTGACAAACAGGGAGGAACCCAGGGAAGCCAATCAGAAGAAGTGCACCTATATCGGAGGGAATTAAGTACAAAATCAACTGAGAAAATGGCTTATCCAGCATCTTGGCTTCACTCCATGTGATTCTCATCCATCAAGAGCTGTCTTTCCAATAATAAGAACATCAAACAATAAATGTTATCAGAAAGTAGATTCTCCTTCTTCTTCTACTAGGGGCATGGACTGACAGATTAATACTGTGCAATAGCAGGCAGAATAAAACCCTGCTCAAATACAGCACACAAACAAAGATAAAGTGGCATCGATAGAAGAACTTATAAACACAAACAATGATGGAATGAAGACATAACAATAAAAAGAAACTAAACATGAAACAATGAAAATCAAAAACGAAATATGAAGTACGTTTTTAATATCATATTACCGTCCACAGTGGTGTTCTTCAGCTATCCCACAAGACCACCCACATGTTGAAGGGGTATAATAAATAACCCATTAGTGATAGAAATGTTTTAAACCCTTTTCTCATAGCCACGATAAAATCATTGGAGAACTCAACAAAACGATATTATAATTTGTGTAAAATGTGTGTAATTATACAAATGCAATCAAT
The DNA here is from genome assembly GCF_964261635.1 of Lissotriton helveticus. NCBI lineage: Eukaryota > Metazoa > Chordata > Amphibia > Caudata > Salamandridae > Lissotriton > Lissotriton helveticus. The sequence continues at coordinate 890,958,055 of NC_136071.1, read as the reverse complement.
CAGTGTCTTACAATCCTACATATGGTATTTTTCTATTTGCCACAATAAATAGAAATTTATCATAGTGCAGACTTTTGTGGTCTCCAAAAAGGCATGGCTATATTTTGGGTATATTTGGGTAATCATTTTCTATGCCTTTTCACGTCTTTCCTAAAAGTATTTCCCTGAAGTATCATTCTCTTCTGATCACAGCTACAAAAGAGGCTTTTATATGGACCACACAACCAACCAACAAATTCACCAAGAGGAAAGGGTGCAACTCCCTGTAGATTCTCTCACCGTTCCATAAAATATGTTGACCATTACAGAATGTACGAATCGGAAGGCTGCAAAGACATCTTTTAGAGCCCATTAGTGGCATGGTTATACTATTCATACAGAATGGGTAACCTTCCCTTGACAGTATAGTCACTGCTGACTAAAAGGGGTAGCAGAAAACTATAAAAATGTATCATGGAGTGAATCACAAAATGCAAGGTTACAAGCTGTCTGATATTCTCTACAACATGCAAAGTGTGTTGCTTGAATCACTTAGGAACCGACCCGTTCTTTATAGTTAATGAGGCAGGTGGCCTTGATTACACTGCTGATTTGACAAACCTAACAGTGGATGTTGGCAGAATCTGAGTGAACAGGTAAATGAACAATATACTAACACCAGGAGCCTAAACAGAACCAGTTAAGTGGGTAGCAGGACAGTGTAAAGGTAAATTTATGATCCTCCTTACGAGGGGCATTATAGTTCGGCAGGAGTGTCTACTGTTGTTGGTTCTGCTCCTCCTTCTCCCTCTACCACCTCATAACCGACTCAACAAACGTCACTAACTCTGAAAGCACAACTCCACATAATTCATGCTTCTGTGCCCTACAAAATTACATCAAACATCCGGAATACTGAATAAAGATAAAGTGTGGACTATGTCTGAGTCTACAACCATAGGGACTTGAGGAAATGGTGATGTGAAAAACATATTTGGATGCTGTAGTCAATAAATAACTAAAACATAATAGTCTCTTTTAAACCCTTCATTCAAGTGAATATATATGCACTGAAAACCAGTGACACGACCTTTTAGCAGCCTTCTTTACAAAGACAAAATAAAATAAATAGTGCAGCAAAGCCCTTGAACCAGCAACAAAACATAATAAAAAGGAATCACAAAATAATATTATGATTCTTAAAGTGACTATTTGAATTGGCGCACATATTTATGTGCAGAAGCTAAATGTAAAGCATCACTATGGATGTTTCTTTTTAAGGATGTGAAAATGGCCCAGTAGTCGATTTCCTGCAAACATGTCCATTTTACAGGACGTAAGGATGATCCCTCACCAGACCCCTCATCCTCGACGTTCGTGGACTCGTGTGTCTCCTCTGTGTCACCCTGAGGCTGGCGTGAACAATTCTTGCTGTCTGAAACAGTCACTTGTACTTGCGACCTCTCACCTGAGGTCTCAGAGTGCTGAACGGGTGTCGAGGTAGTTAGGCTCTTGAAAGAAACATCACCTGTCTCGTCTTCCTCATAGTCATTAAGGCTGTACACATCCTCCATGTCAAGGTCCAGGGTCCTGAAGCCCTTAGTAACGACACCAGGCCTCGGGTCTAGGATCCCTCCAAGGTGAGGCTGAGCCAGCTGCTGCCAATGATGCAGTGTCACTGAACCTAGAAAACAAACCAAAATATTTAGCAAAAGCAAGGTCACCCACATTTAGGTTAGAGCTACAGGAACTTAAAAAGATACTAAACGAGGGATAATTACGCAAGAATGGAAAAAGAATATGATAAAGCTCCTCTAATGAATGTCAGTGAAAAATGCTTAAAGTGATCCGGTTTAAATCCAAGCATTGCCAATGTACCTTAAACAAGATTCAGCTGTGGGAATTACTTGAAGCTCTCATCGTTTTCAAAATTGCAACAATAACCATTCAAGTAAGAGGATTCATGAAGAGAATTCAAGACGGAAAAAAGGTTTATTCCTTTCCATATACTGGTAGTCAAGCAAAAAAAATAAAAAAAGATTGATTCAGGAGCTCACTTTTACTACATTTCAGTGTTTCCTGATCTTAGACAGAGCTGCATCTGGTATTTCGGCAACTTTATGAAATAACTGCTTAGTATGCCTAATTGCTATAAGGCACCATCAGGTATTTTAAACAGTCTCTGCTTGTTACTGTCTGATTAGTACCAACCTTCGCATGCTTAGAAAAAATGGGAGTCACAAGTGACCGAATTTGGAGTGGAGAACAAAGCTGAAACAAGAACTAAGTTGTGGATAGTTACAAGTCCCACTATCAACGAAGGATACGCATGACACTTGCCTACCTATCTATTGCCAAACTTCTATCTACTGCAGTTTAGTTTCCGTACTGGGCTTAATTTGAGTTTGTTCAATACTGAAAAATCTGTGGACACTATAATCAAACAAGAATCAGTGCAACAATAGGGTGCAATATATTTTCCCTTATGTACTACAAATCCAAAAACTACACAGTAAACAACCAGTTAGTTAGAAGATTCACAAGACATCACTCTACTAGACGTCAGACGATTAAGTAGTAGGTGAACAAGGAATATCACGTTATTAACAGATGTCAAGAAACCAGAGCAGACTGTATGAATCCAAAGAAGATTTTTTGGAATGAAACACAACAAGGTGACGAGCTGTCTTATTAGAAACCATTATGCAAGTGAGCAAAATTATGGGGTCATTATATAGGAAGGGTATGCAATATCTGAACAGAATCAGATGATATACATTGTTACCCTAAACATTCAAATTAAACTACCAATGCTACATTTAAAACTAGTGGACATAAACATTTTATTTTGATTGCAGTTCACCTGTAATGTATTTTATTGAAGGAACTGACGAGTGAAAAAATCTTTATTATAAATTACATTTAACTTTTCTGAATATCCAACCATTTCCCACTCACTAAGAAAGGAGATTAAAGGTCTTGCAATCTGTCAATTCAATTCACATTTGGAATTTTGCTAAAGGCTCACTCACATAGAATGCAAAGAATAGTCACCCGTCAGCAGGTGGTACAAATAATTCCTGCATTTGCTCCTTTATCAGTGGGTCTTCAACTTAACAATCACTGTACCCAATTACTCTAGTGCTAGCAAATCTGTTACATTATAATTTCTGCTATTCAATGTGTTTAAAAGTGTTGGGTACATTTTAGAAAAGAAAATGTGACCTTTAAAAGATGAAAGTGTATTCGTTGCATAGGTAATGTTGTGACTCAACACACAATGCAGAAAGTAAATTGTTCACCAAATGTTCCAGCCAGGATTTTAAACCGAACTAAAACAATGCAGAGAATATTTGAGGTTCTAAGCACACTCTAAAACACTGGGGGTTTTCTTTATGTGCCCAGAAATAAATAACTTCAACACTTCTTGTTCGGCAACAAACTGTTGCTTATTCACTGTTACAAACTTAATTACTGCAAGTAGACCAATGTCTACTTGCAGTTTCAAATGCACAGGCTTTGCCATAGACCTTTATCTAAGGCCTAAACATAAAGCAAAAGAGTGGTAAGTATTATATGCTGTTGAGCCACATACAGACAAAAGTCTAAACGTATGAAAGTTTAATGTGCATTGCAAAGTCACTTTAAAAAAGTGAAATATGTGAGAATGTGATTAATGTATGGTTGATTTTGAGCTGTCATTTTTATAGGAATGCCTTGCATTATTCAACTGCACATAGCAGAGTAACTAGTCAAGTGAAGGGGATGTCACTTCCTCAGCATTTTGCTAGCACATTGTTCTACAGGTCTTAGAAACACATTCCCATTGTATCCCAATTTAATAAAGCCATTCTCCTATTCAACAGAGTATTCACAAAGGTTAATGGTAAATCCACTGTTGCACTAAAACTGTTAGTGTGCAATGCAGGGAATGCCGTGGTACATGTAAAGTTTGCATTCCAATATTAGCTTCAGCATTTTATTTTACCAAGGGATGTCTGGGTTTCTTCCAAACGGATTTGCCGTCGTTTTCCTGCTCACCCTGATCGTTGCTGCCACTGACCTTTCTGGACTTTGTGTGGGACTGACACCTCGCCGGACCCGCTTCGCGGGTCCCGCAGCGTTCGAATCCATCCTGTGCTGCCCTGGGAAGAGGACCTGTGACACTTGGGGCGTGTGGAGCTGCCGGCAGGGCTGCGAGCTTGAAGGCAGGGACTCAACCTACCAGGAGTCCCTGCGAGCCCAATTTGCCACACCTGGGCTGCTCTCCCTGCTGGCCCCGCCCCCCGCCCACGGAGTGAAAAGCGGGTGAGGAGTTTGCTTCTGTGGGACCCTTCCAAACGGATTTGCTGTTGTTTTCCTGCTCACCCTGATCGTTGCTGCCACTGACCTTTCTAGACTTTGTGTGGGACTGACACCTCGCCGGACCCGCTTCGCGGGTCCCGCAGCGTTCGAATCCATCCTGTGCTGCCCTGGGAAGAGGACCTGTGACACTTGGGGCGTGTGGAGCTGCCGGCAGGGCTGCGAGCTTGAAGGCAGGGACTCAACCTACCAGGAGTCCCTGCGAGCCCAATTTGCCACACCTGGGCTGCTCTCCCTGCTGGCCCCGCCCCCCCGCCCATAATCTCTCCCCATTTTGTTAAAAGGAGGCTTACGGGCCGCGGCGCGGGAGCGCGCAAGAGAAGCCCGGGAGAAGCCCGGGACAAGGGCGGGACCGTCTGTGGCCGTCAGGGGCCGAAGGAGGCCGGGCTGGGCCCCCTCACTGACATTTACATCTCTGGTATTTAGTTTCAAACAGTGTGTTCTGTAATTTGTATTGCTGTGTAACCTTTTTCATGGTCTTTTGGTAAAAGTCCAGCCGACCTCACACTATGTCCTCATCATTTAGTGGCAGCACCCTGGTGCCTGAGGCAGGGCCTGCCATTATGGGTCCATTGGACAAATATTTTAATCGATGTACACAAGACATTAACAAGGATATTGCTATGGCGGAAAAACACGCGGAACGTAGGTTATCTATTGAACTTTTGAAAAATCCAGTAGAAAAACGTATCCCACAAAGCTTTCCGGCACTGGTCACCCCCTTATCTTCTACAACACTCCCAGTTGTATTGGAAACATCCTACCCCTTCCCTCCAACTATAGAGCCACTGGTTGTCTTGTCTTTAGAATCTGACACTTCTACTTTGCCCGAAATCCCTTCTAGTACCCCTACTGAATCATCTATGGGCCAGCCAAGTATGTCTCAATCTAGTGTACTATCCCATGTAGTACAATCCAAACCTTGTCCTAAAAGGAAAAGGAGTGTGGCTTCCAAGAAATGTTATGTCCCAAAACCCCCGAGAAAAACCAGAAAGGTGGGAATATGTACCAACCCTCCGGATTTAGTTGGGAGTAGCCCTATCGAGGCATTGACGAGAGAGAGGGAAGTTGCTCCAGTAAGTCTAGCCCCTATAGCGATAGTGTCACCTGAGACACTATCGTCCATTCCGCTATTGGTCCCCGAGCTGGAGAGACTGGTAAAGTCCCTTCTGGCTCCTATAGAGGATCGAGTTAAAAAACTAGCAGATCGTTTAGATCATTTTGAGCAGGCTAGTTTGGATAACTTCTTCTCCACAAAATTATTAATTAAGTCCCATTTAAGGACGGGTGAGAGTAGGAACACCCAGCATTCTGCAGGACAGGATGAAAGTGCTCCCACGGTTGAATTGCACCCTCCCGTGGTTAGCACTGTAACTGGGCCTAAAGGAAATGGACAAAGCAGTAAGATTAATACCGAACTGCCAGTGCCCCTAGGTAACACCATTGGGGGGAAAGAAAAGCTTCCAGATACCGTGTTAAAGGGTAGCAGAGAGTGTCCTAAAAATGCCCCTCCCTTAAGTAATAGTACTCAAAACCCACCAAGTACCCAGAAATCTTGTTCTGGTTCTGTGGCTGGTGGTAACATGAGCCACGGAAAAAGCAATGGTACACTGAATAACACCCTGGCTTTACAGAATGTCTCAAAACGCCGTCATGTTGTTCCAGACACTAGTCGCCCTACACTCCCAGTGATGAAGCCTCCCCCCAGGATACCCCCTATGAACCTTACCCCAGATTCCTACCCCTATGTGGCTGTCCTAACCAATGTTCCACCTTTATTGGTAGGACAAAGAGAAACCTTCCAGATGTTAAAAAATAAGGTCATGCACTGGCTGAGGGTTAATAGGCCATTGCCCGGGGAAGTTGATGGTCTGATTATCGGGGTAAGACGGATTAATTGGATAGGTTGTACTCCTAAAAATCTGGGGGGGGGGGGGGAATGTATTGTAATACATTTTCAAGATCCAAGGGTGGCAGGTTGGATAACAAAGCCGGGTTGGGGCACCAATAGCGGAGGGGTTGGTATTGTGGATCTTACCTTCTTCTACCCAAGACCAATGGATGTCCAACATGCTGTGAATAGCGACCTGGGTAGTTTTAGTTATTTTCCTATGCTAGGGAGTGTCCCCGACCCTGTGCCAATGTTACGACCAAATTTCTACAACGGTCAAACCTATAACTCCTATGATGGGACAAGAAATTTGGGATGGGGCTGGTGACCGAAACCGGGTGATTCTCTGAGTACCGGGGGAGATTTGATAAAAAAGGGGGACTTGTGTGGGAACTCAATTGTGCCTAGTTTGGACACAAGAGTGTGCCCAAAAGAGGTGAACATTGGTGGGAAGACTGCGAGTCCGAGGGCAAAATGTGGGGCCTGTATGTATAGTATGGGGCGAGAGGAAGTATTTTTAGCAAATACTAGTAATTCCAAGGAAACTGTTTATAACTCTCAGGATTTTGTGATAGTCCACGAAGGGAATACTGAAAGCCCAACTAATCTATCTTCCACATTAGTCCCCGAGGTCGGAGCCAGAGCTGGCCCAATCCCGGGGAAGTTCTTCTCGTGGAACATTGCGGGGCTATCTAGCCGGTTATTGTCCCAAAACTGGATAGATTTTATCAAGGGGTTTGAAGTGTGTATTTCAGGAGACATGGGCGTGTGAGCCTATTTTTTTACCAGGCTATTTAAACTTTTCGATCCCAGCAAATAGAGGCGCAAGGGGTTGACCTATGGGAGGCTTAACAGTTTGGGTTAAGCAAGGTATACAAGCTAAAGTAAAAGTCCTGGACTTGGGTTCCAAGGACATCCAATTGTTAAGAATGACATCGGACAAGTGGGGTGTGGTTGACATTTATAATATTTATGCCAGGGGTACCAACACTGGGAGTTCACCGACTCTAGAGGCCTTGTATACTTTCCTTGAATCACAGTCTTTGGGAAATAGTGTGGTAGTGGCTGGCGACCTAAATAGGACATTTGAACCGTTGGATAACTCTGAGAACCAACTAGGCCAGGAGGAGGACACCCTATGGGGTGTTCCAACCCTAAATTTGGTTGCGGTCAAACGGTGGACGAAGGACATATTACTACTAAATGCTATGTGTCTGGAATACGGGCTGAGGGCCTTAAATGGAAGAACTAAGGGCGACCAGGAAGGTGCCTGTACATTTGACAATGGCTATAGCAAAAGTAGAATAGACAACGTCATTTGTAGCTTTAATCTATGGCAGGGGGTATGCGATATGGAAATTGAGGGTAGATTGGAAAGCGATCACAATCCCCTCTGTGTCACCCATAATTGGTGGACGCCTATGATAGGTTGTTTACAACCTCGTGACGAAGTGTTGCCCGATTTAGCCAACGACACACGTAGACTTAACTGGCCAAGTGTGTTGGCGAATGCGGAGTCCATGGACTTTATAAACTCAGAGGTGGATTCTGCAATCGGTGCCATTGAGGTAGTAAGCCCTATAACCCCAGGGTCTAGGTTAACTACAAATATACACAACAAGTTCTTCTCCCTTCTAAAACCTCACTTTATTAGACCTTCTAACGCAAATAGGAAAGCTCCACCCAAACCAGCTAGGTGGTTCAATAAGCAGTGTAGGGTAGCCAGACTAGCATTGGGTAGAGCAATTAGAACTAGAGATAAGGTTGTGATCTGTGTAGCCAGGAAGCAATATAATGTTAGTGTTCGCCTGGCTAAGAAAAAGTGGGATGAAGATCACTGGGAAGAACTGCTTGAGGCCTCGGGGGCTAAGGACTCCAGGCTTTTCTGGAATATTGTGAAATGGGGTAGAGGAGGCATCCCAAATAAACCAGACAACAAGGTCGATGAGGCGGCTTGGGTGGAATACTTCAAACCCCAGTATGCAGAGGCAAAGGAAGTCATGGCAGTGGAGGCAATTTCACCTGTATTTTGCATTGGAAGTTTGTTTTCCCCGAAAGAAGCCGAACTTGTAATTAGTAGCTTGCAAGGGGGTAGGGCACCGGGTTTAGATGGGATACCCTCCGATGTTTTTAAAAATGATAAAGTGCGATGGGCCAGGTACGTGACCCTACTGGGAAATGCCATCGCAATGGGGGCTGTAATCCCAGAAACATGGAAGGGAGCAATTATTATACCTATCTTTAAGAAAGGAAATCGGTCACTCCCGGCCAATTATAGGCCAATAAGTTTGATTGCCACTGTCCAAAAAGTGATCGGGAAGATGGTGGTAAACAAACTGATGGACTGGGTTGAGGAGAATAATGCTCTGTCTCCCTACCAGGCAGGTTTCCGGCGGGCGACCAGCACGGTAGACCAAGTATTCCGTTTCACCATGTTGCGGTGGGGGACGGTTTTGCTTGGCGAGGGCAGCCTATATGTCGCATTTGTCGACTTGCGGGCTGCATTCGACCTGGTCCCAAGGAGTAAACTTTGGTCAGTTTTGAATAGAATGGGGGTTCCACCTGAGCTGCTCACCTTGATCATGAGGTTACATGAGTGTAACTTTGCCAAAGTCCAGTGGGGGGTGAATGGGGAGTCCACTGCCAACTTCCCAGTTGAGCGGGGAGTACGGCAGGGGTGTGCAATGGCACCCTTGCTCTTCTCCCTATTCATTAATGGAATCGTGGGTAGGATGTTGGATGCAAGTGTAGATGCTCCCTCGTTAGCGGGCCTCAGGGTCCCGATCCTGATGTTCGCTGACGACACCTTAATTTTGTCTAAGACTCCGGCTGGTTTGCAGCGTGCTCTCAATATATTTGATGTCTTCTGTCAGGAGCACGGCCTTGAAGTTAACGTTAGCAAGACCAAGCTGATGGCTTTCACCCCAAGGTGTAGACCTCGCCCAAGGATCTTCCTGAACAACAGTGAGCTTGAGGTAGTTAGTGTTTTTACCTATCTTGGGGTTGAAATATCAAGTAAGCCAGGTTGGTCCCACCATATAGGAAAGGCGGTTTTGAGGCACCAGCAGATCTTGGGGGCACTACGGGTGGAGCAATCAAAATCCAAAACAAAGCCTATAAAACCAGTTCTTCTCGTATACGACGCCAAAGCCATAGGGTTAGCCCTGTACGGGGCAGAAGTGTGGGGATTTGGACGGCTTCTCCCCCTGCAAATATCAGAGAACAGGTTTCTAAAGGGAATTACGGGGCTCCCTCAGAGTGCGCCACTAATTCCGCTTGGTCTCGATCTAGGGAGGAGATCGGTCAGTGACCGAGCTCGACTACGGCCTATTCTTTATTGGAGACGTCTTTGGACCACTCCTGAGATTCGGCATTATGCCGACGGGTTTCTAGCCTTAACTAAAGCAGATACCTTCCATAAAATACCCTGGTTAAAGAACCTCAGGGTTGCTCTGGGTGAGCTTGGCCTCCCTAAACTCTGGGACAATCCATCTGGGGAAGTATTTCCAAGCAAAATAAACATTAAGTCCCTGTATTGGGACTACATAGATGGTAGACTCTGGAGAAATACAAAATCTGATACAATGGGGGGTAGATTTCTGGAATTTAAAATGAGTCCTGTATTAGAACAGTACTGGGACAGTATCATTGCCCCAATGGACAGGAAGTTATTTTTCCAGTTAAGGTCCGGCTCCCTTCCCCTGAGATCCCTGACGGGCAGATGGCGGAGCTCTAATATTTCATCCTGCCCAATGTGCGGTGCAACCAATGAAAGTATAGTCCACTTTTTATTTTTGTGCGCGGCATATGCCAATCCAAGGAGAGTATGGTTGGCCCCAGTTTGTCGAAACCTCGGGACATTTAGTGGTGTGGAGGGGTTAAGAATTATTTGTACATCCACCCACTTGCCTACTGTCCTGGGAACAGCAAAGTATTTGGGGTGGGCATGGTCCATTTGGCGGAGGGCTATAAACTTTTAATGCAATCTGATATTGTTTTAAAAATTTTATTAACCTCTCTATTTGATGAAGTTGCACAACTGTTTTAAAAATACTTATATGCATGAAATAATGTTTTTAATTAATCTGTTTTTTAAATGTTTGTTTGTGCTTTTAGGAGAATATGTCTCGAATAAAGCTTTATCAATCAATCAATCAATCTTTAAAATACGTCTATAAAATACTATTTTAGTGGCTGCTGGAAAGACATTTTTAGAATTAAACATGAGGAAGAAGTATTGGCAAAGCCACTAGGTTATGTGTTGGCTGCCAGCCTATTTGGCTTTGCCATTGCCTATTTTGTCATTTATTTTGTAAAACTTTATTTTTAGGCGAGCCCCTGCACCCTCAACAATATAAAAAATATTGGTTAACCACAAATATTTCTTTTTGTCGGAAAAATCACAGACATTCCTTGCACGAAGGGAACTACTTAGTGTGGGGATGTGTTCCATGTTGAACAGCAGAATGTTGCCACTCACTGTGAATTTAGACAAAAGCTTAAGTGGGCTGACCCACTGCCTCATGTTGAAAACTGTAGTGGGAGGAAGAGTCAATAGAGGAATGGAAGAAGAGGGCTGGTTGAAGGCCTTTTTGTAAGTTAGAATAATATACAAATAGACTTAGTGAAATCAGAAGGTATTGGAGAATGCTCGAACAAAAATATTCAAACTCCTATTTAAATTGTGATAAGTGCGATGAATGTACAATATTCTCAATGCGCTGTGATATACCAATGTTTGTAGTTGGAGAAATGAAAAGTTAGTAAGACACTAATGAGCGACCATTCTTTCATAGTCATTGCCAGGCAGGACTATTTTAAGTCTGCAATAAATTTGCCATATATCTACAGATTAGTAAAAACAGAACTTAATATTGATTTTTGTAAAATAAATAACTAAAGGCATACTAATTTGTTACACATTTCATTTATGTTATAAAGTGCTGGGAATTGCTGTGTATGACTTGTTTTAATCACCCTTTATTAGCTAATTTCTATTTTTTTAATACTCTTCTCTGTGAAGCTCTAACAATGAAATGAAGTTAATGTTTTTAATTCATGTCACAAGACAGGATATATCCAACAAGAGCCTCTTTTGCCAAATCTCAGTCATGTAAAGCTATGATTTTTTCATTAAGCTACTGTATCTTTATTTCAGTTAAATGCACATTTTTCACACAAATGCCAGCCACGTCCACCAGTTGGGGAGAGTGCAGGCCAGCGGATGGGAGTCCCAGTCACATATAAAATAGAGGTAAACCTTGTTGAAGGTGTACGCATTTAATGGCAATGAGTTTCAACTCTGCCGGATCTTCATCACGGCCTAATTACGAAGACCCGGCAGGGTTGAAAAGTGTTGCCATTAAATTTCCTGGAAACCGACACGCTGGGTGCAGGCTTTTGAATTTTGTACACTATCAACAAGGTTTACCTCTATTTTACATCTTTATTTCAGATACACATTTTACTAATTGTTTAGCAAATGTCAAGCAATTAACATGTTTTTAGCAATTTGGACAATAGTTATAGCAATATCCCATTTTCTTTCAAGAATGTATCTATGATTGCAAAATAAATGCGTTTTGTTTTAACTGTACTTATATTGGAAAATACAAACCCAAAACAGAAACTATTATCAAGGTATTTTTGTTTTTATGCCAGTGTATTCATTGGTATCCAGTTCTGACTTTGCATCTAAGTTGTAGGGCAGGAGGAAATTTTACATTATCACTAATGTTTACAGAGTTGAACTGGAAGCTACATGAACCATAACACACCAAATATAACTGTATTTTAAGTTTATCCTATGATTTCTGACTGCAAAGGTTTTATTAGTCTTTCAATGTTATACATTTCAACTTCTATTGTACTAAAACCGAAGTGACTGAAACACCTGCTAACTTGCACAAGATCCTCTGAGGTAACATTATTTTGCTATCTGTACAACAGAACTTCATAAATGCCAATTAAGGCTTTTTATATTTTGCTAAAGTAGGAAAATGAAAACTCTTTCAGCATGTTTTACTGTAACCCACTTGCATTTAAAAAATATATAATCCAATACCTCATTTTAATACTCATTCAAAAGATAGGCAAAGACCAGCCCTGATTTGTATACTTTGCAGAAGTAGGTTTCATGTAAGTGATCTGGTTGAAAGCAAACCTACAAACATTTCAATCGGATTAGCCAAATAAGAATAATGCAAATGTCCAATGATAACGTTAAATGAAATGTACAGGAACCATAATCGAAGACACTATTTAAAATCAAAAAAAGGTTTTTTTAAAAGAACATCAGGATTGACTGCACACTGAAGACTGATCATATGTCCTGCAAATAGGCTGCGTATGTGGTGCCGTAAAATGAAAATAGTTAACTAGACAGCTGCAAACGTGAGACAGTGAAAAGTCCACTGTTTCAAAATTCCAGTAGGTGTAAATTAGCATTGTTCAAATCATTTTGTTCAAAATTAGCAAATATTAATTATGCTAAATCTGCATTTTCTGGGAAGTAGCCATGGAAACTGTTCAGCATGCGACGTAGCAGTGATTGATTGTAGGCACAAACTCGAAAATATATTTTCATGGCCATGTCAACTATGTACTTTCCCTTTTAAACTGTCAACCTCAAGTGAGGAAGCTAGATCTTAGGGATTTCAAGGCTAATCTTTGCAAAGAAAAAAGTCCTGCATGGAAAAAGGAAAATGAATAAATATATTGCTATTTGAGAGTGTGGGTAGCAAAGCTGAAAGATAAAAACGCATGCGCTAAGTAGATCTCATCTAGTACGATTAGTATTTTGTAACTTAATTATTAGTGATTCCTTCTATGCAAATGTTTACAATTACAGTAGTGCCTATATTACTATGGATAATGGCAAGTAAATGCCATAAGGCTAGTTTGATTTCTTTGGCGTATGGTCAAAGTGTACTGTTGAGTTGTAAAAGGCTTCACTTCAGTTCCACTGCAGAGGGCTACCCAAGCTGCCATGGCTGTGTTTGAATGGATCTTGGATACTGTCAAAGGGGAATACTTTCATATCTATAGCCCATGTCCATTAAGCCATGTCGTATGGCTAAAAGGTGGTATAGCTCATGTTGTGTTTATATGGTTAAAGGCTGGCGATGATGTAAATCTCATCTGTATCATTAAAGGCTTCTAAGGCCCTGGTTCTTTGTTTTATTTGTGCAGATGCTGCATCCTTTTCTGGAGTGGGCTACTTACTGTTACCTTGCAACACTGTACTGCTGCAAATAACAATTAGTTCATAAAATAAGTGTTAGATGTGAGGTTACCATAGTAAAACTTCCAAAGAGGATTCGTACTTTCCTCCAAAACATGGGCTTAAAAATACTGCACTGTGTAAAATGCCCAAAATCGTGAAGGTAAATGAAGAACTCCAAACCTAAGGCCTTTTTTTGCGCAATTCACTGCACCTAAAATAGTATTTGTAAATAACAACTATGCAATCCTAAAAAATATTTTCCATGATTATCTTGACATACCTTTTACCACATGGAGCATATGAGTTCATCATATTGAAAAATGAAACCACAGGGGGGAAAAAGCTTTCGAAAATGTGTCCTGGTTCAGCAGCTGACAGAGAATTTCAGGGTAAAATAATCTAAGAAATATATGTTAATAGGCTGTGAATGGGAGGCCAAGTCAAATTAATCTCCAACACTGTTTTAAAATTAACCAGTTAAAACGACTGCTGAAACATACTGTATGGAATTAAGCACTTCTCATTTGGGGACAAGTGTATCAGCCACTATATACTGGTAAGTATCTGTATCAAAATGTTGTGTAGACTGAATGACGTCATTGTAGTGTAGAGGTCCATTTTTGGTGGCACTAACTACAGAGAAATCTCTGTCCCTTAATGCTGTGTTTTTTATTTATAAGGTCTACCAACTGTATAAATTCATCCTGCTTCACTTTGCTTTCACACCAAATACAAACACATCTATTTTAACGTCTTGCCATTTATTTGGAAAGTGTTGTCCTTTGGAGCAACATGGTTAAAAAATGTAAATATTAATTTTATTCTGTCATCTATTTAAACTTATTCCAAGACGCCTGCTGCATCTTTTAATAGGCAGAAATTCTGTACATTACTACAAGGCTTTATTTTATTTTTGTAAATCCACTTCCGTTTGGGTCAAAATCAAATCTTGGTACTGACATGGGTTAAGTAAGAAATTCAAATATCTCTTTATTTTTTAGCTTTCTTTAAATATAAGTATTATGTGGTTTGTACAAAATCATAACATTTATTACATAAAAATACCATAGATAATAATTAATGCTCTTAATGACTATGCATAGCACACGTTTCTCAGGTCAAATGTCAGCTTTGGCAACTAAAATACCCAGCCTTGAATCCTTTCATATCAGAGGAGACTAGATGGGATTATCCACAAAATTAAAAGCATTAGGACTAAGAGCAAGACAACTGTTGGATTTTAAGTTATCAAATTGAAAGCTCATCTCCATGCTAAACACTGCACATGAATCAAGATTAGAAGTGCAAAAAGCCTTTATCAAAATAGGTTCTTTAATTTAATCAAAACAGTCACCTAAGTGCTGCCCCCATTGTTAAGTGGAGCATTTTAGACAGGTATAAGTGGATTAACAAACCACTGACTATAGTTCTGGTTAAAATAGTTTAGGGCATCCTTTGTTGCACTAACCTACTGACTTTTAGACTTGAGCAACAACAACCACAATAGCTTATTTAAGACTAGAACTGCAAATCATTTCAACACCCCTTACAGCTTTATATCATCTCGCTACAGGTGTCAGGATGGTCTCCTCTTAATTATCTCTAAAGTGAATGGTTCTACAATCGTAAGTCAACTTAAGTAGAGACCACTGAAGGCCTTCAATAGTATGGATAACAAAAACAGTATTATTAACATAGAAAAGGGCTGGAAGTTGTTCATTACACTGCCAACAAGAATGATTTTCAGCAAATCGTATTAGTTCATCCTGGTAATTAAAACTCCAATTAAACGGATGTGGCTCCCCGGGTACCTTCTTTCACATCTTATCGGATTGTCCAAGGATACAGTTATATTGGGACCTAGTTCTGTCGGAAATCTCAGAGGCATCTGGGGTGGAACTGCAGAGAGAACCTAGATGTTGTTTGTTAAATATTTGGTCACCTACTGATATGAATCGAGGATTGCAGACTTGGGCTACACTGGGTCTCGCTCTTGCGAAACCGAACATCGCCAGGAAGTGGGGTTCTGGAGTGGTGCCCTCGCGCGCGCAGTGGGGGAACGACATGGACACAGCTATGGTAGCAGAAAAGGCGGTATATGTGCATAGGGGTTGCCCCAAAAAATGGTCCAAGATTTGGGGGAAATGGAACGAACACCGGGGACACTTATGTGATCCCCCACTAGAACTGTCTGATCCTGAAGCAAGTCCATAGAGGGAGAGACCATAGAATATTACGATTATATTGAATGTTTGTTTTTGATGGAGGGGAAGTGAGATACTACCTTCTGGTTGTTGATACCGACGATTGAGGGGCGAACTGAGTTAAGACCTATAAGGTGGGGGGAACATCCTCGAGGGAAAAGACACTACCAGAACTCCCAATGTGTGATACTAAAGGAACCTAATGAATATACGAATAATATGGTGAACAAGATTTTGATAAATATACTGTAATGATATGTTTACATTCATACTAATTGTATAAGTACGCAAACTGTACTTCAATGACAATGGTGTTGTGTAACTTGATGAAAAGCTCAATAAAATGTTATAAAAAAAAAACTCCAATTAAACAATAAATATGTGAGGGTACAGCCCTGTATAACTCCCCCATCTTACAGCAACTCTCCTAGTCCATCTCGTTATTGTTGGGCTATTTTAGCAATCCATTATCCTGGTACAGAATTTAAATTCCTTCATATAGTTCTTTTGTCATACCCATACTTTGTAGTTTTTTTCCATTGAATGAGTTCTAGGTGAATTCGATATCAACATAACAAGACTTTAGGGGGCACAGTACTTGAGGACTGCCTTCCTTTACTCATACATTTTGGATAACAAACCTCGCAAAACTGAATTGATTCTATGCGTTGGTGACTGGGCAAGAGAACACGTTTAGCACCCCTTCCATAAACCTCTTTTAATTTTAGGTATGATAGTGTTATCAACAACTCAGCCATATGTGTATTAGTGAAATATATTGACAATTACTTCTTGAGAGGTTGTAAGAACTAACATCACCCTCCTATTTCCAGGCTCAGATCCAACCCCTTAGATAAATGATGGATAAATATTAAGTTCTTACCAAGCAAGCATGTAGTTGTAACAACTACGAATTGAGGGTCTCATGATTAAGTTCCTCCACTGCACACAGACCAGCCTCTAGGGCCAACTGCCCAAGAAGTTCATATTAGGCTGATTGTTTGTGCCAAACTGGTGGGTTACAAATTAGCAATGCTGGAGCTAACTCCACAGGATTCAACCATTGTCATAATACGGATGTATGACGTTACAACGCATGCTTTTACAACGCAAGTATTACAACGCAAACCTTTACAACGCATAGCACTTTGGGTTGCTGGATAGTGAATAGTTTAATTTACTATTCCAACTCCAGTCCCCGTGGACACTAGGGAAGGTGTTGGATAGTAAATTAAATATATTCCCTATCCTAGAGCGCCCCCCAGCGCAATGCGTTGTAATGGTTTTCGTTGTAAAACCTGCGTTGTAAAAGCACTGCGTTGTAAAAGTTTTGTTGTAAAGGATGTTTCCCTCATAATACCATAGTTTCTCTCCGTCTCAAAACACCTGCCACGTAGAACTTCATTTTACAGTATTGGTAACCTGGATCTAGCCGCGACGTTATTCACCCAGTAAGTCAATAGACACCAACCACTTAATTTGTTTGGTGTCCAAATTGTAAATAATTACAGACAAAGGAATAACATTTTGGAAAACAATACTAGACCCCTTCCATATTGTGAGATCATTTTCAAATCTGGTGCTTTACCATAGAATTGCTGTCTTTTCTAAGCAGCCTGCACTGACTGGTCGCCACTGATCGAATGGGTCCACTTAATTCTGCTGTCAGTGTCAAACTAGGTAAAATCTACCCTATCTGTTTGGCTGACAGAAAAGTCAAGTTATAAACTGGTAATTATTTAATAACCATCACACTTTTGACACCTTATTCTGGATTTTCTTCTTCATTTGTGATTGTTTTTGTTTAAATAATAATTTGTTTTGCCAAGCTCTATTTATGTAGATTGTGTCACTAAAAAATGGCAGTATTCACTATTTTACTACCCGAGTGACAGTTTACGTTTTTGTTGTTGAGTTTCTCTCTCTTTAGAAATTTTGGCAAGTTAGAACGTCAATATATGTTTTTCTAAATCAGAAATTCTGAATACGATTTAAAAAACTGAAAATTACACATACAATCTTCCACCACTTTATCAGCCACATCCATTACTCTTCACTATGCATGATGGTGTAACACCAAACAAAACCACTGAAACTGGGAGCAGGCAAATCAAAGGTTTGACCAAAGAATAGGAAGCATACATGGTCAGAAAATACTAGTGTGTTAAGGATGAGAAATATATGAAAAAGGAAACTAAGAGAAAATGTAAAATAAAAGATTTAAACTTAGTATAATAATTCACAGTTCAGAGAAAATGAGTCAAAAGAAATGTAGAAAACAATGACAGGACAGATAAAAGAAGTATGTATGTAGAATGATTTTATTGAAAGAGAAAAGAAGTCATACATACTACAGGTGACAGAAATCCCCATACAAAAGCAAAATGTCTGATGTATGAAAGGAACATGAGCAGCCCAGTTTCAGGTGATAGAAAATTTCAAACACACGCTCATTCAAAAGAAATATTTGCCACTACATGTTGTTGATTTGATCCTATGTTGTGCAAAGGTAAATGTACAAATACATTAGTAGTGCACATGCAAGCCTTTACAGTAGAAAAGGAGACAACAAAATCAAAAAATTTCAAACCAGCAACGTGGGTGGCTATCTCGAAAATAGAAAGAGTATGTGGTATGAAAGTTTCCTGGTTTTTGGTGATTGATAAAAGCCCAAAAAGAGTCACTAAGAAGAACAGAGAAGGGCCGAGGCCCTCTTGCATCACCTTCCAGAGGTTTCACGATCTGCAGCTTTTCTGGCAGGTATGAGCGGCTGCTGATGGACATTCCTGATATTCCAGTGAATTCAGATATCCTAGAGTGAGTCCCAAGAGACATGATGCTGTCTGTAGGTGTTGTGGAACCGCTGTGGAATTCCCCCTTCCCGGCCAAGTAACGCAACTTCCTTTCCTGTTCGTCCTCAAAAAACTTCCTCTCCGAGAGATAGTTGTCCCTGCGCAGCGACAACCTTCGCAGGGCAGTCTCCAGGTCACTAGAGCCGGGCGTCCCAGGGGTACCAGGTTTTTTATTCTTGTCTCCATCTCTATAAAAATATGACAATATATTACATTTTTCACATTTCCTGGAACATAGATGGATCTAAACATAGAAGCAAGCAAGGGAAAACATTTATATGTCCAAATACTGCAAACTTCTGGCTACAATTTGGTTGGTGGCCAACGAAAACTACACATAACACACATTTGAAAAGAAATACATAACATATCAAAACTACACGTCATTATTGTATCATGACATTTTTTTTCACATTTTACCTTACACCAAACTGAAACATTATTGAGCGCAACCTGAAGAAAATAATTTACTTACATGTAACTGAAGTTATCCAGTATTGGTATCTTTCATAGATTTACATGCTTGAATCATTTTCCACTGTCGGAATGTGAGTCCGACTGTACCATAGTAAAGCAGTATGTAAAACCATCATAGGCTATAATGGCACTAGGCCATCAGTTTAAAAGACCGTCTATGACCTTTTAAAAAAGGTCCAAACTTGAACTATAACCAATCAGGTGTTATCATCCCTCTAGAACACTCACAAGAGAGGCTGAGTCCCTTAGATTTTCAAGCACAAGAGGGAATAAAATCGTTGGCTCTAAGGGGAGCCTCTCAGGGGGGGAGGGTGGGTAGCATGTGAATCTATGAAAGCTACCAATACTGGATAACTGCAGTTACAGGTAAGTAACTTATTTTCTTATTCAGTATTGCATCTTTCATAGATTCATATGCTTGAATTAGAATACCAAGTAGTATTGTAGGTTATTAAAGTACCTTTA
This sequence comes from Lissotriton helveticus, assembly GCF_964261635.1. NCBI lineage: Eukaryota > Metazoa > Chordata > Amphibia > Caudata > Salamandridae > Lissotriton > Lissotriton helveticus. The sequence goes on along the minus strand of NC_136071.1, from coordinate 890,938,600 downwards.
GAGGATTGTGGATAACAGTGCATAGAAGGTAAAAAATATATAAATATATCTAAATACATATATTCATAAATATATTGCAATAGTAAGAATGCATATTCACTACCTTTACTTAAGTACAGATCAAAAGAACAATCAAGCAGCAACCTTCATTAGCCTGAAACATTTGAATTTAATATGTATAGATGAAGCAACAGGGGGGGGGGGGTGTGGCCAGCAGCATGACTGGCTAGGACGTGACTCCCCGGAGCTCTGGCGAGCTGCCTCAATATCCGTCTAAAAACCGAACCACGAACCACCAAAATAACGTAGGAGCTGCCCCAGAGCAATCGGACCCCGTGGAGACGACTTTGCCGAAGCGCCCACGACCATATGCACCACAGCACCGACTTTGAGCCCAGACATCGGGAACTCCGGCGGCGGCAAGATGGCGGCCGCTGAGACGGAGGTCCGGGATCGGCGTTGAAACAGGGCGACCCGGTCTGCAGGAGGTCCGCTGGTGGGCAATGGCACTGTCTGGTCCGAGGGCATGAGCCCCGGAAAGACTACGAGGTGACCAGAGGTGCCGGTGAGGTGTTTGGAGGCCCCGTCGGGTCTGGTGCACTTAACCAACATGGCGGCTGGTGCGGCGCTGCGGGGCTGAGACCGTCTTGAAGATCGTTCCCCATCGGTCCAGCCGACCGCAGGACGAGGCGGTGAGGAGCAGTTGGAGGGCCTTGTGGGGTGCAGAGATTGCGGGGAAGGCCGTCGGGACCCCCTAGACCACCGGGGACTTTACCAATATGGCGGCCGTTGCCGCGAAATAGTGCCTGAGTGCGCCGGGACCTGGCTCCTAGCCCCCCTCCCATGCCTGGGATACGAGTCCTCCCGAGCATTGTACTACCTCCGGCCGAGGGGATATTTGAGGCCACGTATCCTGCGGGGGAGCCGCCACCGCCCTTGGAGGGTCCCTCGGAGGCATCCGGGGGCGAGAAGACGCAGAGGGAGCCATAACCAGTGACCCGCGGACCTTGAGGGGAAAGAACACCTAGGATTGCCGAAGAGGCCAACCGGGACGCCACGCACTCCTGAACCGCGACGGCTAGAGTGAGGCCTGAGACTGCTGTAGATCCACTCCTGACTCCGGGCCGTACTTGCGTCCTGCGGCTTACTGCGCCCTCCACGGCCTCCTGTCTGGTGCAGCAACCTGACGACCCTGGCCCTGCCTCACCCCTGCCAGCGTGTGGATCTCCTGGTGGTGTCCCTTCAGCCCAGAATTTGCGAGGGGACCCTCGTCCCCCACTGAGAGGGACAATCCAAACCGTCGGAGAGCAAGGTAGATGAGGAGGTGCAGCACCCTACGGGACGGCGGAATTTGATGATAGCCGAGACGGTCGGCACGATGCATACCCCGGCATTGAGGAGAATATAGGATCGTTGTCCGAGACGGGCACATCGCCGAGCACGGGAACTGAGGCGCCCTTGGGAGTGGGTGAGCGGCGCAGTTGACCCACGGCGACCGCGACAGGGAGAGACGGAATCGCTCAACCTTGCTGCGGACTACAAAGGTGGCTGGTCCCTGGCGGCAGCCAGATAGCCCGAAGCGGGGTACACCTCGAGAGGCCCGGAGGGCTGCATACCACAGACACGCCAGCCATGGGGAAGAAGGACCCTCTTTCTAAACCTGCAAAGCAGGGGCCTATGGATAACTTCGCTGCCCCATGACAGTTGACAGACACCCTCCCGCCGGCCTCTGGCGCGCGTTTGGACACTGAGCGGCTGCTGGGAGCCATTCAGGCGTCACTGGCCGATATCCAGGAATCCAGGGCGGCTCTAGAAACCAAGATAGGCGAGGTGGGATCGGAGGTGACACTACTAAGGCAGGACTTCCGCAATTTGTCGGATAGAGTGACCACCGCTGAAACGCGGATTGGAGAAGCCGAAGATTCGATCTCCACCTTGAGAAAGGACATGGCGGAACTTAAAGCCTCTCATCGACAACTAATGTGGAAGGTGGATGATGCCGAGAATAGGGCACGCCGCAACAATCTACGCTTTGTGGGTTTTAGAGAGGGAATCGAAGGGGCGGACATGGCAGCATTTCTCCACGCCTGGCTGACTAAAACCTTCCCAGCGGTGCAGTTCTCAACGTGTTTTATCATCGAAAGGGCGCATAGGGCACTCTTGGCGAAGCCGCCGGAGGGGGCGAGACCCAGACCGGTTATTGCACGTTTCCTCAACTTTGCCGACCGAGACTTGATCCTACGTGAAGCGAGAAAACTGGGAGAGATCCGTCTTGAAAATACGAACATTATGATATTCCCAGACTACAGCCAGGAGGTGCAAAAGCAACGTCGATCCTTCGATGCAGTCAAAGCAAAATTGAGGGACCTACATATCTCCTACATGCTCCTCTTTCCCGCGAAACTTAAGGTCATCTACAAAGACAAGTCAATTTTCTTTACCCATTCAGACGACGCCTGGCAATGGCTAGAGGAACGCCCTATACTCAATAGCAGAGAGACAGCTGGCCGCAGGGCAATGGACAGGTCACCGTCACACGGACCCCTGTGGGAACAGCCGAAAGCACAGAGACTGAAGTCCCAACGGATAAAGAGACAAACTCCGGCTACACCCTACCAAGGACATGGCCCGGGGGGCACGAGATGGGGATGTTCGACTTCGCCTGGGGGAGGCGCCGCGACGGGCTCGAGGTACAGCAGTCTCCAAAGCCATGTACGATCGGAGGGAGATGACGACGACGAGGTGGGGAACCGTACTTCTGGAGGTGAAGAAGAAGAGGGGGGGTCGCGCTCAGTACACCCGTTGGTAGAGGCGATCCGGACTTTGGAACATGACATGCCGGGGAGCAGTAGTGTCCCTGACACTGCCACCGAAGACTCCCACTCATGAACATTGGTGGACCTGGTTACGGCTATTGCAGCTCGCCGCTGAGGAGCATGCAAGTTGACACGCCCCTTTATGTTATGTTCTACACTTCTTGTTTCCACTGGTTCTGTGCCCAACCACACGACTTCTGGGATTGTTAATAGCAGTGTCAGTTTTGGGAAAGTGGCGCTGCATGTTTTGAGAAACAGTGGTTAGAGAAGACTAATAGGGGGGGGGGTACAAGGGAGGGCGACAGACCTTCTCCTACGACCAGTTCTGTCTTGTAAAGGGATGAGGCTGGAAGGGGAGGGAGGTGGGGTGGGGGGGGGGGAAGGGGAGTTCTGTTTTGTTTTTGCTCATTCAGGTTGGGGAGCGGATGGGGAGAGTTGGGGGGGGGTGGCAGTTGGGAGAATACAGCAGGGCACTTTAAACCTACACACCACATATGTAAGCCAGAGACCAATCACGTACAGCTACCACAGCTTTGAATGGCGTGTACCTTAGGCACTCCACGCGGGGGAGATAGGGGAATAAGCATCCTGACGTGGAATGTTAACGGATTAGGCTCTAGAGTCAAGAGAGGTCTAGTGAACTCCTACATCAAAAGGGTGGACCCGGATGTTACTTTCCTACAGGAAACGCACCTCAAGGGTACACAATGCACCTTCATCGCTAGGGGCCGACAGAGTTCTGGCCCATGCGGGCTACACACCAGGTTCCAGAGGGGTAGCGGTACTCATTAAAAAGTCCTCGCCATTCTGCATCACACACACTTTGATAGATCCACAAGGGACATACGCTGGAGTACAGGGTACCTGGAACAGAAACACGTACACGCTAATTTCGGTGTATGCACCACCCAGATTACCGACCCGTACGCTTACAGCGCTGGTGAACATCCTTCTAGACACGGCAGACACTATACAAGTGGTGGGAGGGGATTTCAATGACGTCATGAATACAGAACAAGACTGGTCCGGGGAATCAGTGAGGGGGGTCACCAGACCACACTGTCCAGTCTGATGTCTACCATAGGACTTACGGATATCTGGAGATGGCTACACCCAACACAACAGGCCTACTCGTACTACTCTGGGGCCCACAGGGTATTCTCGCGATTGGATTATGCGTTCATGTCCCGACAGTACTTGAGGGTGAGTGACACTGCAGAATATAAGGCTAGAGGTATATCGGATCACTCGCCATTGCTCGTAAGGGTGGGATACAACCAGGACAGGGGCACCGGCTCCTGGCGCTTAGCGGCCTGGGACCTCCAAAACATGGACATACTGAGAGGCATTCGAGTGGACATTAAGGTCTATATCGCAGAAAATGAGGGTACAGTAGAATCGGGTGTCACCTTCTGGGAAGCCCTAAAGCCGGTGCTGCGAGACAGGATACAAAGTAGACTGGGGGAGGAAAGACGTAAACTCCAGGCTGAGGTTGCAGCCCTGGAACGGGCTATATTGGGATGGGAGAGGGAGTACCAGACCCATAAAAATGGCGAGACTCTTAGAAGATTACTTGACAGCCAGCGACAATACAGAGAATTGGTTACTAATGAGGCGAAGACCCAATCCCTCGCCACCCTTCACCGCCTATACGACGTAGGTGACAAGTCGGGCAAACTCTTAGCGTGGCTCAGTAAAAAGGAACGGGCGGCTAGATGGGTAGATAGCATTTCTGCGACGGACGGAACTAGTATTAACACTGACATCGAGATAGCTGAAGCCTTTGCTACGCATTATGAACAGTTCTACGCAGCCCGAGATCTCGTAACCTGCGAGGAAGCACTACGGTACATGGAACGGACGGACCTCCCTGTGCTGCCTCCTGAGGCCCTGGTGGGCTTAGAGGCGGACATAACGACTGATGACATCACAGAAGCCATTGCCAAGCAGAGACCGGGCAAAACCCCGGGCCCGAATGGTTTCCCGGCCGAGCTCTTTAAGCGCTCGGCGGATCTACTGACACGCCATCTTAAAGGCCTCTTTGCTGGTGTCTACCAGGAGGGGGAGCTCCCTCCAGATCTCGCTATGGCGACGATTGTACCAATCTACAAGGAGGGCAAGCCACGGGACGACTGTGCCTCCTACCGCCCCATATCATTACTTAATACGGAAGTAAAACTATTGGCAACCATCTTGGCGGCTCGCTTACGAGCGGTCATTCCAGGCCTTATACATTTAGACCAATCGGGTTTTTTACCAGATAGGGCGACTAAACTGAACCTTAGAAGAACCCACAACTGGCTACAGGAAGTGCGAGGGTGGAGCGAACTTCACAGGTTCCTCTCCTTAGACGCTGAGAAAGCGGTACACTGGCCATTTCTCTATGCAGTGCTCCACAAGTTTGGCTTCGGACCAAACTTCGTAAAATGGGTCCGACTTCTCTACACCTCCCCGAGAGCCAGGGTGAGGGTGAACGGGACGATGTCGCGTGAGTTCCAGATCCAGAGAGGTACCCGACAGGGTTGTCCCCTGTCTCCCCTCCTCTTTACACTCACTATCGAAGTACTCGCAGCCAGGATCCGGCAAAACAAGGACATCTCTGGCTTTACAAGCAATGACACGGACCCGACACAAGAAAAGATCTCGCTCTATGCGGACGATGCCCTGCTGTACATTACTAAACCGGAGACCACCGTTCCAGAGTTATTCCGGGAATTGGAGCAATATGGCGGGCAGGCGGGACATAAAATAAATTGGCACAAGTCTATTCTCTATGACCCTGGGGGACGTGACAGGTGGGGGAGGTTACCAGAGGACCTACTGACGACGACCGAAGGCTTCCAATACCTCGGGATCTATATAACCCTGAGTGAGACCCTCTCGTTCCAAAGAAACCTGGAACGGATCATATTGATCGTTGGAGACAGCTCCCACTCACGCTCTTGGGCCGAGCGGCCATGTACAAAATGATCACTCTACCCAAATTCCTCTATGCCTTACAAAACGAATATTATCCATTACCAACTGCGGTCATCGCTAAGATCCATGCTGACCTGGCTCGGCAAACATGCTAGAGTGGCTCTGTCAACGCTCCAGAGACACCAGTACAGTGGGGGGATATCACTACCTAACCTGGAGGCCTACTACTGGGCGGAACATCTGACACCAATCAATGATTGGCTCCATGTCCCGGCGAATCACCCGACTTATGCTTTGGAGAGAGTTAAAATGTCGTCCAAAAACCTATTGTGTTATCTCTATGGGGGTGCTGGCAAGACACCGCTCCTACCGGCAACGTCTCTCACACTCAATGCGTGGACTAAGGCCACAAGACGCATGGGCTGGGAAAAGAAGCCAACATGGCAGACACCGCTGTGGCACTGCCGGTGGTTGACAGAACTCTACAAGCTGCGAGGTTTCCAAAGGTGGGATGATATCGGCATCTCCACTATAGGAGACGTGATAGCCAAAGGGGAGCTGAAATCGTTTCAGGTGCTTAAAAAGGAGTTTGGCTTACATAACACACAGCAGTTCAAATACATCCAATTACGACATGCATGGCGAGCCCAAAATGTCACACTCGCTGATATCCCAGAATACACACCGCTGGAGGGGCAGCTCCTCCAAGAGCAGATAACGGGAAAGGCGGTCTCCTTAACCTATAAAACCTTAACTAATAATATGCTAGGGGACCTAGCAAAACTCAGATGTACGTGGGAGGCAGAGGTAGGAGAGATGGAAGACCTAGATTGGGAGATAGTGTTGATGCATCCCCGGGAAGTGGCAATCAAATCAAGACTGAGACTCATTCAATTCAAGGTGCTACATAGGACCTATTACGACAGGGTACGGCTCAGTAAAATGGGAAAAGTAGACGACTCACGGTGCCTTAGATGCCACCAATGTGATGGGGACTTCTATCATACCATCTGGGCATGCGACATAATACAAGAATACTGGACACAGGTGTTTAGGGAACTAGAGGAGGTCCTGGGGGTTCCAATCCAACGCGAGCCCAAGCTGGCACTGTTGGGCATGACCAATGAGGTGGACCTGACTCGCCCACTCCTTACATTCCTGGTTCTTGCACTGGTTGTGGCGAAAAGGGACATCGCAAAATACTGGGGGGCGCCGGAGCCTCCGGGACTGGAAGAGTGGAGGAGGGGGCTGGATCTCTATATGGCAGCCGAGAGAGTTACTTATAAGGCATGGGGTTGCCCCAAGAAATTCCGGAGAGTTTGGTCCAAGTGGCGCCACTATCACGGGCTAGATGGAGGGATATGAGGGATATAGATGTTAGGCATAGGTCAACACACGGAGAACGATTTACATTGCTAATACGGATGGGATGAGTCGAGATGAACGCGGGGGGGCCTGGCGACACTGGACATTTGAGGCTTCGAATGGTGACAGACTCTACTGGCATTGGTGGGTGGGGGGGGGGAACTGGAAGTGAACCTGCTGCTATTTGCGTGACTGCATTGTTTATGTATGTTTCTTTCACGTACTGTTTGGTTGGTTTTATTGGGGGGAGGGAAGGGTTAAATAAGAAAAAGTAGATACTCGAAACGCCCATTGGATGCTCACATTTGTTTATGCACTGGTATTTCCAGCGCCCTAAAGATATTTGCCGCCCGACCTCCGGGATGTGGGCTAAATGGCCGTGTGTTGCTCTACCGACTATGCGGTGTACTATTACTGATGACAGGACTGGAATACTGATTGATTACGGGTATCCTTCTGTGTGTCTGCAATAAAAATAAATAAAAATAAAAAGAATTTAATATGTATAAAGACCTCCATTAAAGAGGCTCACCTTATTGGAATAGATGACGCAACACCGCATGGCCTAGGGCTGAATCACTGTGTTGTGTCGATTCCAGGCAGGAGTGCTGCATGAACATGTGGGTGCTCTTAAATGTGGCAGCACGGCATATCGTCTCCAGTGGAATGCCTGCAAACGGAGTAGCTGAAGTGGACACTGCTCTTGTAGATGCGCTTTCGCTTTCTTTGTTAGGGGTTTGCCACTTTGCAAAGACAAAACTGTTGACGAAATCCATTGTGCTATTGTTGCTTTTGTCACTGCAGTCTCTTGTCGACCCTGACCAAAAGAGACAAGTAATTGATCTGTCTTGCGAACGTGCTTAGTTCAGTGGAGGTAAAACTTGAAAAACTGTTTAATGTCTAATGTATGGAGAGCCTGTTTAGCCGGTGTGGCTGGATTGGGGGAAAAGGTTCGGAGTATGACAGGTTCGTTGAGATGGAAGTGAGAAGGAACCTTTGGTATGAATTTTGGGGTTGTTATAAAAAGTACAAACTTGTCTGAGAAATGTAGAAAAGGCTATTGTATCATGAAGGCCTGTATCTCACTAACCCTTCTTGTACATGTAACAGAGAGCAACATTCCAAGTAAGAAACTTTAGGTCATCCTTATGAATGGGTTTGAAAGGCTGTTTCATAAATTGGGAGCGGACCAAGTTGAGATGCCATTCTGGAGGAGGAGCTTGCACCAGTGGGAAAGCTCAAAAGAACCCTTTAATGATTTGCTTTAGGAGTCTTGTTAAACAGAGAAACAGACAGTGTAGTGTCTGTATCATAAAATTGCAGCAAGGTGAACCTTGACAGATGCATAAACCAAACCTGATTTGGCCAGAGAAAGGAGATGAGGCAAAATCTGTTTTTTCACACCAATGAGAGAATCTTTTTCACTTTAGTTTGTAAGTCTTGTTTGTGCTTTCTGCTCATGCCTTGGATAGAATATCTCTGCACTCTTGACGGATGTCGAAGTGTTACAACTCATGGAAGATGACAAAGGATCATCCCTTGTGCAGCTGCTATATGGGAAGCAGGTGTAATTCTTTGAGTGGTGGGCTGAGTGATAGGTGCTGGAGTAAGAGTAGTCACAGGTTGTGGTGGTGGTGCCCCTAGTTGCTCCTCAGGAGGTTTTGGAAAACATTTCCTCTAGTCCATGAGCATAGCCTGAAGATGCTAGACGAAGGATCTGGGCACTTGTACATTATCCTGCATAGTTTGAGGATCAGGATAATATCCATAGGGTTCATAATGTCTCTGAAGATAATAATGTTGAAAATATTGTCTTTCATCATCATAATCGTCATCCTAGCACTTAACATGCAGCTCTGAAGGGCTGCCTCCTGTTCCAAAAGGGCCATCATCAACAGATTCCTCAAGGTCCAGTAAGTGGCTGGGAGGCAAAGGTGAGACCTTGCTAGTGGAAGGAACCTCAGGAAGTATCATCTTGGATATTTTTGCAATCTTAATCCTTGTCAAAAGTGGCATTGGAGGAGGAATGAAAGTATCTCATCTTGGTGTCATAGTCGACATTGTCAACAGATTTATTGTCGATGGGATCATAATTGGGGCGGCTGTCGTCGTTTTAGCCGTCGACGGTCTTGAGGACAAGACAGTGTTGATGGTGGTCACCGACAATCTCGCGGTCGATGGAGATGGTGCCTTTGGAAGGGATTTGACTGAGGATTTAAGCCTTGTCGACAGGTTGGAGGAGGCATGAGAGCAGTCTCCATCATTTATAGAAGGTGTAGAAGACACTGATAAGGCTGTCTCTGAGGAGAACTGTTTTTGTTTCTCCTTTTTCTTAAACGTCCTTAGCCTGATGAGAAGTTTTCAAGGATTTCCTGGTCTCCTCAGATGTTCCTTCATGGAACCTAGCTCTCTTCTGAAAACTAGAGGAGGTGTCACTGTCGTCCTCAGAAGATTTTCTTTGAGTTTCGGCCGTCTGAAGTCACAAGAGTTGCCTCACCTCCCAGTCCCTCAAAGCTTTTGAGGAGACAGTTGCACTCTTTTACCTTTCTTTTAATTTTGCAATCTTTATGTGGGTCATCCACATGTACCCATTTCTTCCCACAGGTCTTGCAGGGACGGAAAAGGCCTTTCCTGTCATACATTGTAGCAGTAGTAAGGTTTAGAAGCTTTCTGAAGAAAACTGAGCAGAGCTCGTCACACATGACGTGCGGTAAAAATCTGTGGGACTCAGCCTCTCTTGAGAGTGTTCTAGAGGGTGCTAACCCCTGATTGGTCATAGCTCAATTTTGGACTTTAAAAAAATGATGGCTTATTATACAGCTTCACTATGGTACCGTGGAACTCCCACTTCCACGACGGGGAATGATTCAAGTATGTGAAGCTATGAAGGATCCAATACTGGATAAACGAATGAAGGGCATGACAGATAGACCGATATTTCATTGATAGTGTGGGACAGACTGCTGTGCCCATGTGTTCCACTTATTTTGCTACCTAGTGTAGTACTGTTAGGCTTAAAGACTGGTTATGCCTCATTCCTTTTTTCCTGAAACCTATTTTGCATCCACCACATCTGCTGAGAAGCAGAACAGTATGCTACATCCTATAATATGTTAGCTGCTTGTTAAACCGTTCGAAAAAAAACTCCAGTTTCAATACGAAGTATCACTTCTATTGAGTCCTAGAAGCCATGACGTGTGTGTTTCCCGAAATACTTCATGCATGTGAATAAGTGCATCTATTTTAACCCCTCCGGTGCTCATGATGGCCCCTGGCCGTCATGAGTCACGGTGGGCGTGTGCGCACGACGGCTGGGGGCCATCCAAACCATGCCCAAGAATGGAATGTCCAGCACCGCGGCAGAATTTGCGCCGTAGCGAAGGTGTTAAAGCTACATCTTTCTTTATGTCCATCAATACTGCCACAGCTTTGTCTAATGGATCACTAGATGAAGGAAGTTTAAAATGTCTGCAAAACACCTTCTCAATCTTCTACTATATTCCAGACACTATCCATCACGAAGGTATACCTTTTGAGTTGAGTGTATTAGACATATGCTGACATTGATTCAAGTGCTCTTCAAAATTTCTTAAATCCTTCCAAATTCCTACTCCTTTGAGGTGCATCAACTCTCTTGCATGTGCTATTCTTTTCTGGAGTGATTCAATAAAAGTGGGAGTCACTGTTACTTTAAATTATTTTTATAGGATTCAATTGATATTGAGACTGGTAACGCAGTGGCTTCTACTGTATGGCCAATATATAGTGCATATGGCTGGGGTCAAACTGGGGTGGCGTGGTGAGCAAAAGAATGATGGATTAAACCCAGATCTTTGTGACTCGGTGAACGTTTTCAGCGTTCCATCTATCATTTTACCCTTTTGCTTTTGTCGCCCTAAGTGGGAAGGGTATGCCCAGATGTGGGTCCCGTGCTCACTGCACCAATGGATTCAAACTAGCCTGGCTAATGTGGGGCGATGCACCAAAACCGGTTCATAGATGCTTGTTTCTTGTCAATGGAGGACCTGGCTTGGCAGTTCGAGCTGGACTGTTTGCATATGGCTGGGTCCAAACGGGGGTGGCATGGTGAGCAATAGAATGATGGATTAAATCCAGATCTTTGTGACTGGGGTGAATATTTGGATTGTTCAGCGTTCCATCCATAATTTGTCTCTGTTGCTTATATAGTGCTGGCATTTGATGATGCAGAGGCAGAAATGCCTTTTTATACTGAGGGAAAAAGGTGCACTGTAAGTCTCCAATGTACTATGCATCAATAATGTGGCATAATGTGCCTTAGTCAGAGGATGCATTTGATCCACACCACCCTCCATTACCGACTGTGGTATTAAACATATTTGTAAATTTAACAATATATTCTGAAGGTTAAGACATTCTCTTTATTCTGATTGGTCTGAAACCCCTACTAAATTTAATATTAATATCATATAATTCCTATCTAGAAATCAAAATGTGTGGACATAACTGGAACACATTTCTCCTAAAAATGGATGAAAGGGTTGATGATGGAACTGTTTTTAAAGACATAAAATCATATATAGATGCTATGGACTTCTTCTACTAATTGATTTAATTTCCAAACCTTCTGAAATGCCAAGGCATATATGTATGGAACACTCTGGTGTTTGGACTGGGAGTTGAGGGTGAAGTACGAGTTACTTACCTTTGGTAACAATGTATCTGGTAGAGACGATTCTATCCGCAGATTCTTTAACCTAGGATTATCCCCAGGCGTGAGAATTTTCTTTTCTTTGCCACAGCAACTCTGCGCGCTGGGGGCGGTACCACGTGTCTTCGCCCTGACGTCGTCCGCGGGCGTGACGTCAGCAAGGTCACATAAGCCCCAGCCCGGCGCGCTGACGTCAGTTTTCTTCGGAGAACTTTTCCACGCCACAACGCGGAGCTATCACAAACAAAAACTGTGAGAATATGGGAACAGTGTGCAAAAAAATCATATAAACAGAAAAGGAAAAAGCAAAAGGCAAGGAACAGCACCATTCGGGAGAGTGCCAGGCACTGTGGCACCGAAAGTCATAGAAGGGTAGAGCAGAGCACAGCTACTGCAAAGCAACCCTGCAAGCAAATTCGACATCCTCCCTGGAGGCAGAACAGCATGTGAAAAATGACACAGCAGACTAAGAGGCATGCAACCACAGTCTATAAACAGTGAAGGACAACAAGGTCTTAACAGAAGAGCAACGACAAATTACCCCAGGACAACACTAGCAAGGAGAGGCGCATCCCCTGTAAAGAGCTACGGGACGAGGCACAGCCAAGAGACCCCAACTCAGTGGACTGCAGAGGAGTCCGATATTGCAAGCAATGAAAAAGGGAGAAGAGCATGAGTAGGCCCCACACTGGAAGACCAGGGTGCAGGGACGCAGAAGTACCCATGAACCCACCAACCAATCCCCAGAAAGGAAGGAGTGATCAAACAAACAGAACGAAGCATCCCACTAGGGAGGAAGTGAAAGAGGCCACTCGCAGAAGACAAAACCACTGGGAGGCAGGCGAGTGCAGAAGACCAAACTGAAGGTCCTCGCAGAACGGGGAGGAAGGGCGGGTCATGAAGGAATCTGCGGCTAGAACCGTCTCTACCAGATGCATCGCTACCAAAGGTAAGTAACTTGTACATCGCATAGAGACTACCAGCCGCAGATTCCTGAACGTAGAATAGATATGCTAGTCATATCCAGAAGGGAGGAGGGTCCGCAAGAGAGCCTCCCAGTAGGAAGAAACACAGGGCCCCAGCGGGGGATGTGTAATGGGGACAAGAAGGGCGGCCCAGCCCCCACCAAGAAGAATGAAGCAAGGACGAGGCAAAGGCAGGCCAGGACACCCCAAGCCCAGCCAAGGTACCAGGGACATCCGCCAGAAAGCCCCGGAGGGACAGACCACGGCAGAGGAGAACCAAGGAAGAAGAGAATCACCCCAAAACTCCAAGGAGAAGAGGTAGAAATGGAGGCAAAGTCCTCCACACGAAAACACACACAGTGAAGGGGACAGCTGAACCGGCCATAGCCTCGAGTCGGCGGACAAGGCAGGAACGGCTCTACAGTCAAGAAAGGCAGGCTTGAGAAGAAAGACGTAGTCTTGCAAGGTTCTAGCAGAACAAGAGGCAGGAGCACAAGGGCCCGCGCCAAGGCCCCCGGCCGTGTGTCAGAAAGAGCAGGCATGCGCAGCGGGCAAGTACAATGAGGCTGAGCGCCCAAACCAAGCCAAGCGCAAGACGAAGGCAAAGGCCAGGGGAATCCAGAACAACCCCTAAAGGGAGACCGTTCCGGACATAAACCGACCCATGAAAAGAAGTGGGACCAGCCAGAAGAGGAGAGGAGAAATACATAGGACGGACTAAAGCCGTCAACCAGAACACAGGACAATACCAGGAAAACCTATCCCCCCTGGAACACCAGACAGAGGACCAGGCCGAAACGCCGGACAAAAAAGGGCAGAAACACCAAAGCACAAAGCCGCAGATGGCATGCCAAAGCTGGTCCAGCGATGCAGCGGATACTGAAATGACAGAACCTGGAGCAGCGCAAGCTACGCCCAGACAAAGATCAAAGAAACCACACCAGCGGTTTACAGTGACGCCAGGAAAGGCGAGGAACCCGCAAAGGGGAATCCACACCCTCCCAGTGTAGGAAAAAGCTATACAATAGCTACAAGTACCCCACTTAGGGTGAGACATGTCCCAAAGGAAACGTGGGAACCACTCGGGGGGGGGGGGGGGGGGGGGAAATCCCGCATCAGAGGACAAGAACAGAAGGACCTGCGGTTAGAACCGCAGACGGCCTATCAATCAACCAAAAAATACACAGTTGCCAGGGGGGGCGCTGTACCAGCAGCCAACAGTAGAGAGGGGCCAACCCAGGGACCCTGAAGGCACAGCAAACCACACAGAACACACAGACGGTTTAATCAAAACACCAGATTCGAGGAAAAGGTGGGATAACGCCTCCCATCAAGCCCCGGGGGATCAACAAGCCAAGCTTACGGAGGGGGAGGATGGCGGAGCCCCGCAAGAAGATGTTGAATGGCGGAGACCACGTGGGTGTTAAACAAAAGTACCCCATCAAAGGGAAGGTCAAACAGACGCTTCCTAATATTTTCAGGAATAACACTATCTCGCAGCCACGCATGGCGACGGAGAGCCACAGAGCTGGCCATAGCGCGGCCGAGAGCATCAGCAACATCCAAGGCCGCATGGAGAATAAACGCGGCCAACTCCCGACCATCCAACACATGGTGCAGTAGATCAGCGCGGGCACCTTCGTGGGAGATGCCAGACAGAAGGGACTCCACAGAATCCCACAGGCTGGAGGTAGCCCTGGCCAACACATAAAGTGTGTTGAGCACTCGCAAAGCAGCACTGGAGGAAGCCAAGATGTTACACCCCCTTGTATCCAACCACTGGGCATCCCGTGACGGAGGAAACAACACCAAGGGCAAGGAAGGAAAAGCAGTCTGCATATAAGGGCCCTGAGTAGAAGGGTGGAAAGAAAGGGGGACTGGATCATACAGAGCAGGACGGTGGTGGTGTAGGAGCGGCTGAGGCACCGGATCACCCATGGCAGGACGCCCCAAGCCCCCAGAAGAGAGTTGTGGAGCAAAGCTTCGAATGGAAGAAGCAGCTCATGTCCACCGGAGCCTTGGTGGAGAACTTCCAATAGATGATCCATAGGGAATGGGGTGACGGGGTCACCCATCTGCAAAATGCCAGCGGCCATAAAAATAGCCTAAACAAAGGCTACACTGGCCTCCGTAGGGAGTCGCGGGGGAGAAAGCAATTCCTCCGTGGGAAACGGCTGTAAACTAAACCATCCGTCCCCGAGTCCAGCTGGAGAAATAAACGTACAGGCCCGGAATAGTGTAGGATCCACAGACGAGTGGGGGGCCTGAGGGGCTTTCGAGGAAGGCGGAGAAGCCGGCGGAGCAACCAACCACGAGCTGCGGAAGAGAAGGGTTCGAGGATTGAGGCAGCGGGAACAGCGAAGAGCCCTCCCTAGAAGCCTCCGGTGAAAAAGCAACGACGCGGCGTCCCGTCTCCGGAGAAGAAGAGACCAGGAGATGACAAACCTCCGGAGAGGAAGGAACTTCTAGAGAAGAGTCGAGGACCCGATGCCGGCACTGCACAATGGAGACCGCCACAGGCGCTGGTGCGACGTCGATCGGCGCCAGAGTGGACATCCACCACCAAGTGCTCCCTAGGAGAATGGGGCGGTGTCGGAGCCGGTTCGACTAAGGAACGGCGCCGAAAAAGCGCCGGCTCAACCTCACACGAAGCAGCCGCCTGCGTAGAGGACCAGGAGGTACTCGGGGTAAGCGCCTCGGCCCCGGCTTCCACCCGCGGCACCGCCAGGGCCGGGGAGTAAAGCCTTCGGTGCCGAAAAGGCGTCGGCTCTGCCTCTGGCGAGGCAGCTACCTGCCCAGAGGACCGAGGGGGATTCGGGGACGAGCCCTGAGTCCAGGTGATTTCGTGCGATGCCATAGGGAGCCCAGTAGAGATTTGCAGCGAGACAGGGACGCCGTGGGTTGAAGAGGGGAACCCAATAGGGCCGCACCTCAACGACCCCACAACCTAAAGCCGAACTCGGCGGCGGCGGGGTCGAAGCAGACGTCTCAGGAGGAGGGGGGCTAAAGAAGCCTGCAGAGCGGTAGCGTAGGCTTTCATTTGGGCGACAGGCAAGGGAGCACTTCCCGAGGGGAACCCGCGCCCTTCAACGAACAAGGACAAGGTCTCGGAGACAAGCTGCATGACCTACCAGCGGGCGATCAACGCCCTTGGAGCCGTGGCGAAGGGCGATGCCGCAGTCGGAATCAGCGGCTCCTGGCTTCTGAGGTAGGGGACGGACGCTGGGACGACACCGACCTGGACAAGTGTGCCGACAGAAATTTCATCCAGAGCTCCCGCCGGGACTTTGGTTTGAGGTGCTGACAAACGTCGCAGTTCGTGGAGTTATGGTGCTCGCCAAAACCCCACATGCGGATAGGGTGAGGGTCCGTTGCCAACATCTGACGTGCACAAAAAGTACACGTCCTGAAGCCCGAAGGCATTCGCACACTGTTCCTCAAAGCTAAGCGTGAAAAGAAGGCCTGAAAACAGGCCAGGACAGGATCCGGATCCGCGTTGCACTCGGAAAAGAGAAAAAAACGACGTTGGTGCGCCGGTGTGGGTAGGGTAAAAAGATTAAAGCATACAACAGAAACCTTGTCGCCACAGTAGAGAGGGGCCAACCCAGGGACCCTGAAGGCACAGCAAACCACACAGAACACACAGACGGTTTAATCAAAACACCAGATTCCAGGAAAAGGTGGGATAACGCCTCCCATCAAGCCCCGGGGGATCAACAAGCCAAGCTTACGGAGGGGGAGGATGGCGGAGCCCCGCAAGAAGATGTTGAATGGCGGAGACCACGTGGGTGTTAAACAAAAGTACCCCATCAAAGGGAAGGTCAAACAGACGCTTCCTAATATTTTCAGGAATAACACTATCTCGCAGCCACGCATGGCGACGGAGAGCCACAGAGCTGGCCATAGCGCGGCCGAGAGCATCAGCAACATCCAAGGCCGCATGGAGAATAAACGCGGCCAACTCCCGACCATCCAACACATGGTGCAGTAGATCAGCGCGGGCACCTTCGTGGGAGATGCCAGACAGAAGGGACTCCACAGAATCCCACAGGCTGGAGGTAGCCCTGGCCAACACATAAAGTGTGTTGAGCACTCGCAAAGCAGCACTGGAGGAAGCCAAGATGTTACACCCCCTTGTATCCAACCACTGGGCATCCCGTGACGGAGGAAACAACACCAAGGGCAAGGAAGGAAAAGCAGTCTGCATATAAGGGCCCTGAGTAGAAGGGTGGAAAGAAAGGGGGACTGGATCATACAGAGCAGGACGGTGGTGGTGTAGGAGCGGCTGAGGCACCGGATCACCCATGGCAGGACGCCCCAAGCCCCCAGAAGAGAGTTGTGGAGCAAAGCTTCGAATGGAAGAAGCAGCTCATGTCCACCGGAGCCTTGGTGGAGAACTTCCAATAGATGATCCATAGGGAATGGGGTGACGGGGTCACCCATCTGCAAAATGCCAGCGGCCATAAAAATAGCCTAAACAAAGGCTACACTGGCCTCCGTAGGGAGTCGCGGGGGAGAAAGCAATTCCTCCGTGGGAAACGGCTGTAAACTAAACCATCCGTCCCCGAGTCCAGCTGGAGAAATAAACGTACAGGCCCGGAATAGTGTAGGATCCACAGACGAGTGGGGGGCCTGAGGGGCTTTCGAGGAAGGCGGAGAAGCCGGCGGAGCAACCAACCACGAGCTGCGGAAGAGAAGGGTTCGAGGATTGAGGCCGCGGGAACAGCGAAGAGCCCTCCCTAGAAGCCTCCGGTGAAAAAGCAACGACGCGGCGTCCCGTCTCCGGAGAAGAAGAGACCAGGAGATGACAAACCTCCGGAGAGGAAGGAACTTCTAGAGAAGAGTCGAGGACCCGATGCCGGCACTGCACAATGGAGACCGCCACAGGCGCTGGTGCGACGTCGATCGGCGCCAGAGTGGACATCCACCACCAAGTGCTCCCTAGGAGAATGGGGCGGTGTCGGAGCCGGTTCGACTAAGGAACGGCGCCGAAAAAGCGCTGGCTCAACCTCACACGAAGCAGCCGCCTGCGTAGAGGACCAGGAGGTACTCGGGGTAAGCGCCTCGGCCCCGGCTTCCACCCGCGGCACCGCCAGGGCCGGGGAGTAAAGCCTTCGGTGCCGAAAAGGCGTCGGCTCTGCCTCTGGCGAGGCAGCTACCTGCCCAGAGGACCGAGGGGGATTCGGGGACGAGCCCTGAGTCCAGGTGATTTCGTGCGATGCCATAGGGAGCCCAGTAGAGATTTGCAGCGAGACAGGGACGCCGTGGGTTGAAGAGGGGAACCCAATAGGGCCGCACCTCAACGACCCCACAACCTAAAGCCGAACTCGGCGGCGGCGGGGTCGAAGCAGACGTCTCAGGAGGAGGGGGGCTAAAGAAGCCTGCAGAGCGGTAGCGTAGGCTTTCATTTGGGTGACAGGCAAGGGAGCACTTCCCGAGGGGAACCCGCGCCCTTCAACGAACAAGGACAAGGTCTCGGAGACAAGCTGCATGACCTACCAGCGGGCGATCAACGCCCTTGGAGCCGTGGCGAAGGGCGATGCCGCAGTCGGAATCAGCGGCTCCTGGCTTCTGAGGTAGGGGACGGACGCTGGGACGACACCGACCTGGACAAGTGTGCCGACAGAAATTTCATCCAGAGCTCCCGCCGGGACTTTGGTTTGAGGTGCTGACAAACGTCGCAGTTCGTGGAGTTATGGTGCTCGCCAAAACCCCACATGCGGATAGGGTGAGGGTCCGTTGCCAACATCTGACGTGCACAAAAAGTACACGTCCTGAAGCCCGAAGGCATTCGCACACTGTTCCTCAAAGCTAAGCGTGAAAAGAAGGCCTGAAAACAGGCCAGGACAGGATCCGGATCCGCGTTGCACTCGGAAAAGAGAAAAAAACGACGTTGGTGCGCCGGTGTGGGTAGGGTAAAAAGATTAAAGCATACAACAGAAACCTTGTAAGATACCACAATTTCCTAATAGCTACCAAAATAAGACTATTTTCATGTTTCTATTACACATTTCTAGATGTGAATAAATCTGTGGACATTAATGCACTAAACACAGAACCCAAAAATCAGTTACTGCAGTGACACTAGGCCTTTGTAAAGTTATTTTTCCCACAATGATGACAGCTGTTTTCTGTGACATTATTCTTCAGCAGAACCTTTTTGTGTTAAATTAAGATAGATTTAACTTCCATTACAATTCTCTTGCAAATTGATTTGCAAAATGTACTTTGTACTTCTCTAGTCATCAACTTTTATGAATGAATAACTCACTGATCATTAAACATGTTTTGTTAATGTATTTGCATTTTAAAACCTCAAAGCAACCAGTGGACTGACCTGAATTTTGTGTTAAGTGTGATAATTAAACTCGTATGACGATCCTAGCTTTGTTTCACCTGCAAGTCCCTGGGTAAATAAACAATGACATCCCTCAATGAAGAAATACTTCTTGTGGTTCTTTACGCTGCAGATAAGCACACATGGAGCTAGCAACATTGGAAATTAATCTAAAACATTAACCTTCTGTAATGCTACATATTAATGCTTAAGAGCGTTTCAATTTCCTGTTATGGAAATGTGTCTGTGAATGCATACATATTTGCTGCTTCTTGATTTTCATCCAATAAACTTAGGTGGTCATTTAATTACAAACAGTAGACAGTATTTTCTATGTGATGCTGATCAGTTTGCAGTTTATTCATGATGCATGTAGTTACTACACACACAGAACAAATAATACCATTATTTCATGGAGCCACTACAAACTATCAGCAGCACTTCTATTATAATCCCGCATCAGAGGACAAGAACAGAAGGACCTGCGGTTAGAACCGCAGACGGCCTATCAATCAACCAAAAAATACACAGTTGCCGGGGGGGGGCGATGTACCAGCAGCCAATAGTAGAGAGGGGCCAACCCAGGGACCCTGAAGGCACAGCAAACCACACAGAACACACAGACGGTTTAATCAAAACACCAGATTCCAGGAAAAGGTGGGATAGCGCCTCCCATCAAGCCCCGGGGGATCAACAAGCCAAGCTTACGGAGGGGGAGGATGGCGGAGCCCCGCAAGAAGATGTTGAATGGCGGAGACCACGTGGGTGTTAAACAAAAGTACCCCATCAAAGGGAAGGTCAACCAGACGCTTCCTAATATTTTCAGGAATAACACTATCTCGCAGCCACGCATGGCGACGGAGAGCCACAGAGCTGGCCATAGCGCGGCCGAGAGCATCAGCAACATCCAAGGCCGCATGGAGAATAAACGCGGCCAACTCCCGACCATCCAACACATGGTGCAGTAGATCAGCGCGGGCACCTTCGTGGGAGATGCCAGACAGAAGGGACTCTACAGAATCCCACAGGCTGGAGGTAGCCCTGGCCAACACACAAAGTGTGTTGAGCACTCGCAAAGCAGCACTGGAGGAAGCCAAGATGTTACACCCCCTTGTATCCAACCACTGGGCATCCCGTGATGGAGGAAACAACACCAAGGGCAAGGAAGGAAAAGCAGTCTGCATATAAGGGCCCTGAGTAGAAGGGTGGAAAGAAAGGGGGACTGGATCATACAGAGCAGGACGGTGGTGGTGTAGGAGCGGCTGAGGCACCGGATCACCCATGGCAGGACGCCCCAAGCCCCCAGAAGAGAGTGGTGGAGCAAAGCTTCGAATGGAAGAAGCAGCTCATGTCCACCGGAGCCTTGGTGGAGAACTTCCAATAGATGATCCATAGGGAATGGGGTGACGGGGTCACCCATCTGCAAAATGCCAGCGGCCATAAAAATAGCCCAAACAAAGGCTACACTGGCCTCCGTAGGGAGTCGCGGGGGAGAAAGCAATTCCTCCGTGGGAAACGGCTGTAAACTAAACCATCCGTCCCAGAGTCCAGCTGGAGAAATAAACGTACAGGCCCGGAATAGTGTAGGATCCACAGACGAGTGGGGGGGCCTGAGGGGCTTTCGAGGAAGGCGGAGAAGCCGGCGGAGCAACCAACCACGAGCTGCGGAAGAGAAGGGTTCGAGGATTGAGGCCGCGGGAACAGCGAAGAGCCCTCCCTAGAAGCCTCCGGTGAAAAAGCAACGACGCGGCGTCCCGTCTCCGGAGAAGAAGAGACCAGGAGATGACAAACCTCCGGAGAGGAAGGAACTTCTAGAGAAGAGTCGAGGATCCGACGCCGGCACTGCGCAATGGAGACCGCCACAGGCGCTGGTGCGACGTCGATCGGCGCCGGAGTGGACATCCACCACCAAGTGCTCCCTAGGAGAATGGGGCGGTGTCGGAGCCGGTTCGACTAAGGAACGGCGCCGAAAAAGCGCCGGCTCAACCTCACACGAAGCAGCCGCCTGCGTAGAGGACCAGGAGGGACTCGGGGTAAGCGCCTCGGCCCCAGCTTCCACCCGCGGCACCGCCAGGGCCGGGGAGTAAAGCCTTCGGTGCCGAAAAGGCGTCGGCTCTGCCTCTGGCGAGGCAGCTACCTGCCCAGAGGACCGAGGGGGATTCGGGGACGAGCCCTGAGTCCAGGTGATTTCGTGCGATGCCATAGGGAGCCCAGTAGAGATTTGCAGCGAGACAGGGACGCCGTGGGTTGAAGAGGGGAACCCAATAGGGCCGCACCTCGACGACCCCACAACCTGAAGCCGAACTCGTCGGCGCCGGGGTCGAAGCAGACGTCTCAGGAGGAGGGGGGCTAAAGAAGCCTGCAGAGCGGTAGCGTAGGCTTTCATTTGGGCGACAGGCGAGGGAGCACTTCCCGAGGGGAACCCGTGCCCTTCAACGAACAAGGACAAGGTCTCGGAGACAAGCTGCATGACCTACCAGCGGGCGATCAATGCCCTTGGGGCCGTGGCGAAGGGCGATGCCGCAGTCGGAATCAGCGGCTCCTGGCTTCTGAGGTAGGGGACGGACGCTGGGACGACACCGACCTGGACAAGTGGGCCGACAGCAATTTCATCCAGAGCTCCCGCCGGGACTTTGGTTTGAGGTGCTGACAAACGTCGCAGTTCGTGGAGTCATGGTGCTCGCCAAAACACCACAAGCGGATAGGGTGAGGGTCCGTTGCCAACATCTGACGTGCACAAAAAGTACACGTCCTGAAGCCCGAAGGCATTCGCACACTGTTCCTCAAAGCTAAGCGTGAAAAGAAGGCCTGAAAACAGGCCAGGACAGGATCCGGATCCGCGTTGCACTCGGAAAAGAGAAAAAACCGACGTTGGTGCGCCGGTGTGGGTAGGGTAAAAAGATTAAAGCATACAACAGAAACCTTGTAAGATACCACAATTTCCTAATAGCTACCAAAATAAGACTATTTTCATGTTTCTATTACACATTTCTAGATGTGAATAAATCTGTGGACATTAATGCACTAAACACAGAACCCAAAAATCAGTTACTGCAGTGACACTAGGCCTTTGTAAAGTTATTTTTCCCACAATGATGACAGCTGTTTTCTGTGACATTATTCTTCAGCAGAACCTTTTTGTGTTAAATTAAGATAGATTTAACTTCCATTACAATTCTCTTGCAAATTGATTTGCAAAATGTACTTTGTACTTCTCTAGTCATCAACTTTTATGAATGAATAACTCACTGATCATTAAACATGTTTTGTTAATGTATTTGCATTTTAAAACCTCAAAGCAACCAGTGGACTGACCTGAATTTTGTGTTAAGTGTGATAATTAACAAACTCGTATGACGATCCTAGCTTTGTTTCACCTGCAAGTCCCTGGGTAAATAAACAATGACATCCCTCAATGAAGAAATACTTCTTGTGGTTCTTTACGCTGCAGATAAGCACACATGGAGCTAGCAACATTGGAAATTAATCTAAAACATTAACCTTCTGTAATGCTACATATTAATGCTTAAGAGCGTTTCAATTTCCTGTTATGGAAATGTGTCTGTGAATGCATACATATTTGCTGCTTCTTGATTTTCATCCAATAAACTTAGGTGGTCATTTAATTACAAACATTAGACAGTATTTTCTATGTGATGCTGATCAGTTTGCAGTTTATTCATGATGCATGTAGTTACTACACACACAGAACAAATAATACCATTAATTCATGGAGCCACTACAAACTATCAGCAGCAACCACTTCTATTATAATGTTGCTTTTGAATCTCCAGTGATACTAACCCATTGTCCGGCGATTCCGTTTGTAAGAGGATACTATTGGTCTTGTTGTCTATCACGATGTTCGTGATGTCTCCTCCATAAAAACTTGAGCGTGGTGTGCTTACGCAGCTAGAAATAGCAGAGTTCATGGCAGATGACTGGTTAGATCCTGGGATGTTCATGGGAGATGGGGCCAAGGACCTCTGCTTCACCACCTGGTTAACATTCCGCACAGTCTCAAAGACGCGCTTCTGATGACCACAGCTAAAATAAAAAGATACACATTAATTGCTACACACCACAAATATTCAAGAGAATATATTCCAAAATATATTAGAAAAGAAAGTACATGTTCATAAGAAAGCTATTTGTTCCTCAGGGGAATACACTGACAGCCAAGAAGAGAGTTAAGACTTGAACCATGTGTAGTACAACACAGAGCAGATTTGTGCTGACAGCACAGAAAGGTAACCTCACACAAATCAATTATCTCCTTGTCAACTCCAGGAGCAATTGGTTATTCTCCCTTCATTACCCTAAAAAGCTGCATACTACACCCAACCATAGTTATGTAACTATTCAGAGACTACTGTTTCTCCTAATGGCAACATCAGATAACGGAGGACTTTGGAGTGGGTCATTACAGTCAGTTCAATGTGATAGTCAGTTAAATTTGTGCATAAGAAGCACTTGGACTTTGAAACTCAAAGTGCATAAACACTAGACCCGAAATAAAGCAAACCAGCCTTCTTTTAGATGGTTCGAGCTGGGCATCTTAAGAAGAGTTTGAAGAAAACAACAAATTGGTTCATTGTAGAACATAATTCTTACACACATTGGCTAAAAACAGAGGTCCTGAAAGGGCACTAATGAAACTTTCCAATGTTCTTTTGGTGTGCTAGGCAATCTTTAGCCTTCTGAAAAGGGGTGCTTGTTCTCACTGTAGGTCAATCCTGAAACAATTGTGACAAAAACAGTGGCTTTCACAGCACAATGTTCATTAAAAACTAGGTAAAGTGGTGTATGTACTAAAAGCAGTTAAAATCTGGTTATAAAAGTCAAATACCCTACCATTTTTCAAACATATATGGGATCTGTTCATATTTTGGCTTTCCATTCTGCCTCTCTCCATTAACTGACAGCCAAACGTTAAGAATGATAATCTTCTTGGAAGAGGGATGAATAGAAATCAAACGTTAAACAAATGTTGCAGTCACAAGTGGTTGACAGCAGAGCTAGACTAATGCTATAGTTCATAAAATAAACCTACTGCTCAATTACATAATGACATACAGCAGACAGGTTATCACAGAACATACAGAATCGAGGCACAAATGAGGATGCATCATTAATATGCTATGAATAGGTAGAAGGCTACCAATCTATAGGAGTGAAAGGGGGAATTTAGGTAAGGCCGCCCCCCACTCAACCAAATAACAACAATAGAGGGCCTCACCTTAATTGCACCAACATAAATGAACACGATCTCAGGATTTGATAACAATTTTTATCTAAAACCCCTTGGTGTGTTAATTAACACTACTCTCCTAGGTCACGGTGCATTTTCTTACTTTAAAAACGTCACACATGGTCTAATCTCACTCATACAAAATG
The DNA here is from genome assembly GCF_964261635.1 of Lissotriton helveticus. Classification (NCBI taxonomy): domain Eukaryota; kingdom Metazoa; phylum Chordata; class Amphibia; order Caudata; family Salamandridae; genus Lissotriton; species Lissotriton helveticus. Next base: position 890,914,111 of record NC_136071.1, on the reverse strand, counting down.
TAGTGAACAAAGAGAGAGTACCTCACGGTAGCAGCACCCGAGGGGGTTACTGGCTGATGATTGCCAGTTTACCCACTTCTCATCATCGGCTGCGCTCTCTTTGTTGTGTGTGAAAAAAGAAAAAATGTGTTCCCTTTTTTTTTCCTCACAATAATCGTGTAGTGAAGCAATAGTGAACATAGCCAATATGTCCACTATTTACAAACTGTGTATGTGCCCTAAGAACCCCCTTGAAAACCAGTGCAACTGGTTCTCACTTTTAAAACCTGGCAAGGCTTGCTGGCCATCCAACTTTATACCAATGCTGCAAGACCTCCCAATTAAAAATGGTTACCAATATACCATAGTTATTTTCTCGTTGCCAACATGTTTCGTTGCTAATTATTCCAGCAACTTCATCAGGGCTGTTAGGGGTTCTGTATTCTCAGTCTTCACTCAAGACCCGTAGTGACATTAAAAACAAGAACCAGCAGTAAATATACGTTCGCCCTCTCCAAAATCGTTTCAGTAACTGTAACACATCACATGTGATCTACAAGCTGATGTGCAGTTGTGGTCTGTATTATATTGGACTTACCTCCCGGAAGGTTAAAGTCCGTATACAAGAACATCTCAGCACAATAAAGGCAAAGAAACTGACTACACGTCTAGTGCAACACATCAGTGAGAAGGGACATGACCCAGGAGATTTGAAATGGACCGTCCTAGAGACAGTGGTGGGCGACACACACTTTTTGGAAGCAATATTAGAAAGAAAAGAGGCTAACTGGATTTTTTCGGAAAAAGCGGATCAGGAGGGACTTAATTAATGTATTGAATGGAACAAAGTGAGCAGGCGTTAAGAGGGTTGGGTTCATGTATGGGGACCAAATGAGAGGTGACTAATGGGCATCTACTCTATGACTCTTTAATCTTTGATCTCACTGGAGTACTCCTTTACCCTCTTAGTGTGAGGTTCTCGGTATTGCCCCTTGAAATAATAACGTTTTAACTTATTTGACATGGGCGATAATTGTCCTGAGAGGGGCTAAATACATTAGAAATGTGGCTGGGCAGTTGCCCCTTTCCTCCCGTGCTGCTGCTGAATTACAAGCCTGGACATTGCTGGGTACATGAGAGAGTGATGGTCCTTTTCTCCTGTAGGTGCAGGTGTGCCTCTCTGTGCGATGGTATACATAACGCTGGGCTTTATGAAGGTTTGCAGTCGTTTGTATTAATTGAAGTGGTTGCATTTCAATTGAGAGATGTCTGCCATTGGTGTATTATAATGGCACAGCATCGACTCGGAGGTACTCTCTAACCATTGGCACTAATGAGAGCGGCTGCTAGGTCTGTTAGGGTAACTCCCAATATAGGTCTTTTAAAGTATTCCATGCGGTTCTTTCTGAGTCCTTGTTTGCATAAAATATTTTTTGACGTTTTTTAGTTTTATATTTAGCCAAAATCAGGCGATATGTGGTTTATGTTACTTTCAATTAACTTTATTCACAAACTCAGGTCGGTACCTGATTATGAACCCACCCCGTTCCTAGATTGCCACCACAGGTTGTGGTGACGCTACGCAGACGCCAGTGGCTGGCGCGGGGGATTGGCGTGGTTTGTGCCTCAGTAGAATCCCACGGCGGTACGAGCATGAAGAGGGAGCTCTATACGCGCCGGAGGGACGCGACACCGGTAAGAACTTGCGATTTGGTGCGACCGCATGTGAGATAGGTACGAGGCTTGTAAATTGCAGGTTGGAGCTCTGTGCTGAGACCGTGGAGAGCCTTCTCTTGCTTTTTTTAAAAAAATGCTGGTTACGACATGTAAAGACTCGAATGCCTGAAACACCGGTGGGGAGCAGCCATTGGGTTTCGAGGCGTTTGTAGACATCAGCGAGGAAGTGCTCGCCTTTGATAAGGGGAGTTATGTCAAAAGGACATGTGGATAAGGGTTGAAGTGTTCAGCCTATATGGTTTGGATTGACTCTTCGCATTTTACCTATTTCGTAGGGGGGCTAGACACTGAATAAGCCACTGGAGGACACGTGATCTTGTGACACGGCGTCCAGCATTTTGATGGTTGTAGGTATGCAGTAACTTGGCAACCATCAGGTAATGAATGTGTTGTATAAACAGTTTGTGTGTTGATCAATCATGTTTTCAATCAAGCCCTTTGGAGGGGGCGAACGTATATTTACTGCTGGTTCTTGTTTTTAATGTCACTACAGGTCTTGAATGAAGACTGAGAATACAGAACCCCTAACAGCCTGATGACGTTGCTGGAATAATTAGCAATGAAACATGTTGGCAACGAGAAAATAACTATGGTATATTGGTAGCCATTTTTAATTGGGAGGTCTTGCAGCATTGGAATAAAGTTGGATGGCCAGCAAGCCTTACCAGGTTTTAAAAGCGAGAACCAATTGCACTGGTTTTTCACGGGGGTTCTTGGTGCACATACACCGTTTGTAAATAGTGGACATATTGGCTACGTTCACTATTTCTTCACTACACGATTATTGTGGGGGAAAAAAAAGGAACACATTTTTCCTTTTTTCACACACAACAAAGAGAGAGCAGCCGATGATGAGAAGTGGGTAAACTGGCAATCATCAGCCAGTAACCCCTTCGGGTGCTGCTACTGTGAGGTACTCTCTCTTTGTTCACTACATTTTGTATGAGTGAGATTAGACCTGGTGTGACGTCTTTAAAGTAAGAAAATGCACCGTGACCTAGGAGAGTAGTGTTAATCAACACACCAAGGGGTTTTAGATAAAAATTATTATCAAATCCTGAGATCGTGTTAATTTATGTTGGTGCAATTAAGGTGAGGCCCTCTATTGTTGTTAATAAGTAGAAGGCTGCCAAATGACAAAAATGCCCACAATTCTCAAGAAATTCTTGCAATACTTTAAGGACAGCGGAGGCAGTACTGCCAAATTGGTTACTAGGTATCAAAATCGAGTCGTATTAAATGACATCAGTGCCTCCAAATTCTGGAATTCATTTCTAGTTAATTTAATGGAACATGGCAAGGTGGTGGATACCAAAATGGCTACACCATTGGCGCTCCTACCTTGAGTTGAAGATGAGGCTCTACTATAGAAATCCTGGTAAGTACTAAAGAAAAGCAAGCGGTAAGGCATATTTCCTGGAACATAATGCTATGGCACACCAATATTACTAAAAAAAAGTATGCCCCCTCACCCAGCTTGCACAACAGGCCTGTGATATTCCAAGGCAGCCCAGCCTACTACTTTGACAGACATCATGTAATTCTGGTATTTTCAAAACAACTCAATACGAATCTTGTGCACAGTCACTTATCTGCCTTCACAAGTTTCTCTACACGCTCTACTTGTTAAACTATCCTACTAGTCTTCTATGTCTTACCAGGAAGCAATAAAATCAGTTTTATTTATTACTTCATTGTATGTCATCCTGACTGCTGCCTCGTAATCCTCTCTTTCGCTGAGGGCCACACCCTATTTAGTAGTTGTTCCGTTCGACTGCTTTCTAGAGTATGTGACTGTGGTGTCTCCTATTCGCTCCATCTCCTCTGAAAATCCATAAACTGAGCATAAAAGACAACCTACATACACAGAAACAAGATATTCACTAATTCCTTGATAGCATAATTACTACTTCTGTATGTTACAAAGCAAGTCTGGCATAGGGCACTTTCAGCCAGCAAATTCTGCTTTTAATTTTACTATGATAACCCAAAAAGTGATGGGTAGAATACTTGGATTAATAAAAGCCACTTTCAATTACTTGGAGCCGTATTCCAATCCATTATTTTTCCCCAATATGAAGCTCAAGGCAAAGACCATCTGTATTTCAATAAATGTTCTGAAATCAGAGTCATACTCATTTTTCCAAGTACTGCTTAGTTTAAGTATCTTTATTCACTAGCAGATGATTCTACGGATTTTTTAGGTCTCGCATAGGCAGCGCATGCGCTGCCTCTACGAGGCATCAAGTAATTAGTATGTAGGGGTGAAGCTCTGCCTATTTCCTGTCATTTCTATTGCTGCTTGCCATTAGGTTAACTTAACCATTGCTCTTGGTAGCTGGTTTTTAATTGGATATTGATGCGATGCGATACTTCCGTTTAGACCGGAAGCAGCAGCGCCTAACTACTGTGCTCGTACGCGCTCTAAGCGCAATAATACATTGTCCGATTTTCGGTGCGCACAATCTTCTTTTAGGCGGCCGGCCACGCGTGCTTTCACTTTCGATGCTGGCAGGATACTTGCGACTTCTCGCAGAGCACCGTGCCCGACTCTCTCGCAGCAGCCGTTTCCCACTCGTTAATCTCAGCAACGCCATGGAAACGCTGTCGCTCTAGCCACTTTCCGCCTCTTTGGCATGGCTGATAGCAGTGGGCGGGCCTGAGGTGCTAGCGTCACTTGGAAGATGGTGACGCCCATTGTTGTGGTGCGGACAGGAGCAGTGCGATGATTGCTGAAGGCTGCTTGGGGCACAGAGCATCAGGCAATTGGCAGTAATATGTTTGCATGACCAGTAGCGACCACAGCCGATGCTTTCTGAAAGTTGGCGCAGGAGCAGCTCAAAGGGATTGGCCTCGTCTGTCTACTGCAGGGCACCCGGCATGTGCGCATTCCAGACCCTGCCACCCTCATTAATGCTGCTGCTCTACACTGCAGAGTGACTGCTCAGGCGCCTCTATGCTGCTGCTACGTCTCCATTGAGGCAATTTCAGGCGTGAGACAGCCAAAATAATAAAGTCATTATGTCGTAAAAAAAAATCCGGAGCATCTCGCCTGCACAGGGTTTATTAACGTGTATGCGTTTGCCAACATCTTAAGACCCCATGCGCAGGAATGCTGGTACTCGGGCAAGGTTCCAAGGGCTCGCTGCCAGTACCTCTAGAGCCACCAATTTAACACTGCTAAGGACGGGTTGTCAACATCTGCTGGCGACCTATTCCCAGACTGCCCGGGCGGTTTCAAAAGTCGTGCCCGTAGCCTGTGACGAGCGGCTTGGGATGCATCACATCTCAGCTTCCCCGGGCCGGCCGCTCTTGTCTGGCTTCTCTCCCTCCCTCACTCCACTCCCGTCCCCCCGTTCCTCTCACTTTCTTCTCTCCTGTGTGCCAGGTGTACATAACCCAGCACTAGTATTTACAAGTCACACTACTGTCACTGTCCCTTCACACTGCTCATGTTCTTACTCTGCCCCTCTTTCGCTGCTCTACCAGCTGCTCCTCTGACCCACTCTTACCTTGTCTCACAGGGCTCCCTTTCACTCTAATTCTACCGTCTCTCATTTTAGACTGCTGCTGTCTGCTACCCATGCAGTTCCTGCTATTTGCCAAATGCTTTCTCAGTCTGCTGCTCCTGTGTGGCAGGTCCCACCCTCCTGCCCCCTGCCCCCCTTTGTCCTTTTCTTGCTGTCTCCTCTGTAAGGGCACGCCATCACATCTCTGCTTCGCCGGGCCGGCAGGCTCATGATTGTATCATAATACGTGATAAAACACAGCATACACATGCCTGTAAATCAAATTCGTGTTTTTATGCCTCTGTTACAGAGATCTGGGGACAAAAGCTTGTGACTAGTAATGGTGCTGACTCAGGCTTTCATCTTTCCAAAGTCAACAGAGAGGCAGCATAATTTATGGGCTGCAGATTAATCATAACCGTCAGCTTCCCACAATCCTAACTGGCGTCTGTACCTCTCACATTTCCTCCTCCATCAAAATTCTAGGCGCTGCGATTCAGGGCAAGAGTTTCTCTGGTCACTCGGGCACAAACTCAAAACGCTTTTTACAAAGGTCCACAAAGATCGACACCATCACAGCACATTTCGAACTACATGCTCCTGCACCTGCCCTGTTACAATTTTCCACCCCACAACGGTGAACAAGATGAGCAAGAAATCGCCACAATACCATGCATTGGTAACATCTGGTATTTCTATTGCTACAACGCTGCACACCTGTGACAGACAGAAAGCCCTATGCAACAATATGGTTGATTTTTACAGATTAAATCTCTTGATTCTTGTAAACAGTGTAAGACACAGTGGTTGCTCATTACTGCATTTTAGATTCGCTCCAGAGGTACTAGATATATCATATATAATATTGTTTCATTATTTAATGGCATTTGTAAAATCGTGTTATGGTGTGCGCCTTATTTTTTGCAAAGCGCAATAGAGAGCTGAGAAAAGAGCGTTATTTCAATGTTGTAATCCAATAATTATACAAATGGATCGTTTTGCTGTGTCTGACTACATTTTATTTTAAAAAATGTCCAGGAAATTTAGAAAACACACGTGTTTTGATTGTGCACAGATGCTCATGCATACACAAGTACAATAAATATTTGTTTGCCAGTATTCTATCTTCCTAACTGCTTTTAAAACTGTCAAATGCAATAGCTCTCTAATTTGCGAAATTTTAAGCTATTGGCATTGTAAATGACAATGCCTTTTAATTATCTGGTTTCAAAACAAACACATAAATAAAAAGATTGTCATTTACAATACCAGCAGCTCAAACTCTTGCAAATGCGAGACCTATTTCATTGCAAATGCTTGTTTTAAAGAGTTAACAGTTTGACAGCTTTTGTAACTAATCTCCTGGTCCGTTTATCATTGAAGCATGTTATACATCCCAGGGGAGATCAGTTTAAGGGTTTCTTTCAGTGCATGCTCTTATCCTGACTGAAGAGTACCTACGTGAAAACTTTGAAGCTCCATCTTTACTTACTAATGTGACTATCCAACTTGAAAGCTTTCGCCCATTTCTCGTGCTGGCTACAGTTAGTGAGATGGGTAATCTTGGGTTCAGACTGCATTAAAAGAACCTTTTCAAGCTAAATATGATTCGGGCTTGAGAATGGTTTTCTTTTTTGGTATGAGAAGTAGATGCCAGAATTTTAGGTGCAAATAAACTGTTTGTATTACAATGTGGTGATGCATTTTTTGCACATTTTAGAGGACAAATATATTTCAAGTGTACATTTTAAACATCCAGAATGGATTTTTACCATTTAGAGTACGAAAACAGGCTTTGGAATTTCAAATGAAATGGAATTTTCTTGCAAAAAGATCACATTCATTCATTCAAATAAGTCTTTATTTCGACAAAAGTCATAAAAGACAACATTCTAAAAACACATAAAAACACAACATTTCTCATAAGTTACATCCCTTAATCCACAGTGTCCGGGGTGATTCCAATGTTTGTAATTCAATTGATGATATGTACAGGTCGTTCCATTCACATTAATTAAACATAAATATTTCCGCTTTAAAACACATTAGAAGAGTCTACATTAAAAGAATATAAAAATATATATATATATGTATGCTCTTGCTATACAATTAATTCATAGTTTAGAATCGAAATTTAAAACCAGATTAAACCATAACAATCTTCCGTAGTTTCAATTTTTCCCTTCGTATTGCCCACATCCATTTTAAGAATGTGGCTACTGCAATTACCATGCTATCAGAGCAGTCTGTTTTTAGTATCCTTAAAGCTTCAGTACCACTCAAGATGCCTTTCTGTATGCATATTGGTCTGATCCATTTAAGCCGCGGAAGTTTATATTCTGGACATAAAAAAGGGCGGGGGCTAAACTTTCTGGTTGGGTAGTGCAGAAGGGGCATAAATGGTCATTATTTGTTGACCATTTGCTAGTAAACGTATTTATAGGAAGGGTTCCCACCCTGTACTGGTGGAAACGTTTCCTGTCTTCAGGGATGGTGATAATATCCCAATAGTGTTCATATGCCGGTGCATGTTTTTGGTCCAGAAAAGCTCTTGTGAGTGAGGGGGCAGTATGTTTCTGAAATTCTTTTTGGGATACCATGGCCCAGTAGAGCTCTTTTAACTTTTTTCGGGAGGAAAAATATTTCCAGTTGGATTGTCCCATAAATCTCAAGGCCCAAGGTTTTATAGAGCAGCCGGACCTCTCTAAACCAGGGTATTTTGCTCCCCATATCCAAGTTTTTAATTTCTAATAGGGCTTGAGCATAATGGGTGAGCTCAGGTGTGACCCAAAGCCTTCGTCAATAGGCGAGCGCTCTGAACCTCGCCACATCCTGAATTCGCTGACAGCCCAGGTCCAAATACAGGGGTATCAGTGGGGTAGATGTTGGAAGCCTCGTCAGACACCTTATAAATTTATTTTGAGCGTTAGTTAATACAGAAATGTCAGAGGATCCCCACAATTCTGCCCCATATAACATTGATGCCCGAATTTTCGTGTCATATATTTTGAGAGCTGGTGCTATCGGTTGTGTGGCTGAGGAACGTAGTTCTCTCAGAAGAACTCCTGCCAACTGTGCATGTTTAGTAGAAAGAAATGTCAGATGTGGTTTCCACTCCATTCTAGACCCCCAGGGTGATTCCCAGGTAGCTAAAACAATGAGTTTGTTCCAGGAGCTCTCCATTCATGAAGACTGTGCCTCTCACCTTCTTGTGTCTATGCATTACCATAAATTTTGTTTTTGAGACATTAATAATTAGCCCATAACCTTTACAGAAGGCCTCGAAACACCCAATTGCTTTTTGTAGCCCTTCTTGCGTCTTGGAGATTATAAGGGTGTCGTCTGCAAACATTAGCAGTGGTATAGGGACGCCATTTAATCTCGGTGCATCAGTGTGTACATCCCTATAATATTCAATAACTTTATTTATGTAAAGTGTAAACAATGTTGGAGCCATGACACACCCTTGTCTTACTCCTCTTTCAGTGGGGAATTTGTCGGTAACCTCACCCTGATTTCCCCACCTCACCTGTGCAAAATTACTGTCATGAAATTTAATCAGAAAGGCAATAAGTTCTATTGGCATACCTTGCTCCTGGAGCGCTCTCCACAGCCTAGTGCAAGGCACAAGATCGAAAGCCGATTTCAAATCGACGAACGCTGCGTACAGAGTGCCACCCCCAAGAACTACCCACTTCCAATAAATAGTAGCAAATCTAAAAACCTGATCCATGGTACTCGTAAATGGACGAAAACCGGCTTGTAATGGTGACATAACCCCTGAGTCGCCTATCCAACTCTGAATCCTATGGAGAACTAGTCTGGCCACAACCTTTTGAATACATGCTATCAGGCTAATTGGCCTATAATTCGCGGGGTCCGCCCGGTCACCTTTTTTAAAAATAGGAATTATTTCAGCTCCCTTCCAAATATCTGGAATGGGGGAGCCCTTGGAGATAGCATTGGCAAGTAGCTGTATGTATGGTATCCATACCTCTTTACTGTGCAAGAATAAATCTGCTGGTATCATATCCGGCCCCGGGGCTCTTCCTCTAGGAATTGTATTTAGGGCGTGTTCAATCTCTTTCCCACTAAATTCCAGAGGAATACTACTTACAATGTTGGTAGATAAGTTCCACTCTTCACCCCTTGTCTGATCAGGGTGCGCAAACTGAGCTTTAAAATGCGACACCCACAGTTCAGGAGGGACAGAGTTCATTGGATGGGTCCTATGACATCCCTTGCCCCATTTGACTAGATTCCAGAAGCCTACCATGTTCCTTGACTTGCTGGCTTCGTATAGCTCTTCCCAATAGATGTTATCCCAGGACTTTTTAGCTTCCTGCTGGATTACTTTGTACTTTCGTCTAGCCTCTAGTATTAGGTCCCTGTTTTTTTAACGTACTGCTACTGCTAGTGATTTGTATGCGACTCTACAACTTTTACCATACCAGGATTCTGCCTGTTTTCTGTCCTTGCGACGTGGACCAGTTGTCTCTTTTAAAAAGTATTTACTAAGATTTAAAAATAATGTTGTGTGAATTGGAACCACCTTGGACATGAGATTATCATTATTAGTACATCCCTGGAGCTCTGTGGTTGCATTCAATACTAGTATGTCCATTTCACTGATACAATGATGTTTCTGAAGACAGTCAGCCCATTTTAGTCTTCTCGTGTCATTTGTAGGGATAATATCATTAGTAGTGACACTAGCGTCAGCTTCATTTCCCTTAAATAGTTGTATCTCTAAGCTGAGAGGGTTATGATCACTTTCGATTCTTTCGACAATGGTCATGTCTCTGATGGCTGTCCAGAATTCCAAATTAACTAGAATATAATCTATCCTGCTAGTACTCACGCCGTTATCGAAAGTAGGTCTTCCTTCCTTATCCGCTATTGTCCTGCCATTGACTGCTCTAAGTCCTTGTTCAAGACATAGTGTCTTGAGCTGTAGAGCAGCCTGAGTCCACCTTTTTATGGGGGGTATAGTTAGTTGGGGGATCAACCAGCTACGATCTTCTACCTCAGTAAGATCAATGTCAAACTGATCCAAGGGCTCAAAGGAGCAATTAAAATCGCCTGCTACCAAAAAGTTTATGCTTCCAGAAGATAACCCAAGTGACTAACTATTTCTGATGGTTTACCTCCCGGCACTCCCCTTGCATAGACATTAAAAATAACTAGATCTCCAAAAACTGGGGACTGTATTTTTACCATAAGAATGTCATTTGAGTCGGAGTTTAGTTGTTGGGTGGTATACCTATCATCCTGCTTAACCCAGGTGGTCAGGCCCCCCATAGGCCTGCCTCTGTTAGTACGGGTTGCTGGTATGAAAAAGTTTAAATAGCCCTGCCGATGCTGGGGTACCGTCAACCATGTTTCCTGTAATGTTATTATGGTATAGATATCAATAAAATTTAGCCAATCCTGGGATACCATTTTAGTCCTTAGGCCAGCTATGTTCCAGGACACCAATAGTTGACCGGGCTGGTTGGCACAAGTGTTGTCTATTACAGGGGCATGCCGTTTTTGATCCTGCCTCCCTGGCAAAATAGTTTTGGAAGTATCCTTATATCACACTACTCGTTTCGGTGATGCTTAGTCCATCTACTGGGGTCTTAGCCAAACCATAATCCCTCCCATTTCCAGCTTGGACTACTGGACAGTAATCAATAATTCCATTCCCTGGAGCCCTCCTACTATCTTTCTGTGGGTATAGACCAGTCCTATCAAATTTACCCTCACTTGCCTCTTCCCAATCAATATCTCCGTGGGCTCGTCGACTGTGGACTAACTCCGCGGTATGTCAGTCCACCCCTTCAAGACCAGACAACCGTGTGAAGCGGTTGAATGTAGGGATGTTAAAGCCAAAGACCCCTGCCTCCCTTTGAACATAATTCCTTGCCGCTCGAGTGTTGGATATCTGATACTGGGGGTAAAAATATGTTAAATCCTTAGTGGATATTCCCCCCCTCCAGGTTCCAAGTACCAGTCTCTAATATACGCTGTTGCTTTGCGATCCCTAAAGTTTACCACTACAACGTCCCCTGGTATATCCTTTGTCCTCTGACCAACCCATCCCAATCTTCTGACATTTAGAATCTCTGCATTTATGTTGGGTGGGAGCGGTACCCTTCTTTCCTGCCTACTGCGTGTTGGGGGATCCCAGTAAGGACTATGACATAAGACGCTGATTCTGGTGGCAGATCTATTCTTTGGAATGAGCCATGATCATCCCTATCTTGGTATCTAGCACTTTTCCCGTTTGAGACTGCTGATTTGATGTCATGTGTTTCTATTGGACCTGCTACCCTCGCATCCTCACCACCCTTGTGGCTTCTGTTTTTCTCAGGGGGAAGGGGATCAGTTACCAATATCTGTGACATATTACTAATGCTAGTAATTTGTTTAGCCTTTGAACCTTCCGATGTTATTGTCTGAGAAGTACCTTTCTCTATGGGTGTAGCTAGTTCAATTAAGGCATTGGTATTGGTTGTAATGGCCTACTCTATTACCCCCAGCTGTTCGTTCATTTGCTTTACCCGCTCCACTAGAGGTAAAATAAGAGATTTAATTAATTGCTTAATGTCCTCCAATAAATGTGAGTAAACATCCTTTGGAACGGCGGAAGAAGACTGCTCTTTTAAATCAGCCAGTTTTATTTGCTGGCCCAGCAATGGACTAGTGGTTGTTGTTACAGTTTTCTGGGCTTTAGCACACCTTCCCTTTTGACAGTTTCCCCCACGTTTCCTTTTGTTTTTTGGTCCTGAGCATGGTTTATTTTCAGAGCTGGGCATCGAGGTGGATTCTACATGCCTGTCAATTTTGTTACTAACTGTAGTAGATGTTTCAGGACATATATCCTCTGTGTCAGACTGCCCGCTGGTGTTGGAAGAATGACTGCGTTCAAGTAATTGTCGTGGGATGCCGGTGTCACCTAGCGGATCCCTCTTGATTAGTGAATTAGGGGGGGGAGATGGAATACTGTGTTAGGCCCAAGGACGAACGCGTATTGTACAAAAGTTCAATGGATAATCGGCGTTCTGTAAGAGCTATTTCTCGTTCTATGGCATATTTAGCCCTGGTTATGAATAAGTCCAATGTCCCTTGCACAGACCCTCCCGTAGAACTAATTTTGCTAGGGATCATTATTGGTTAGTAAGTGGCACAGCTTACTGGACAGTACAGAATGCCTGACAGTAAGACCCTGAGCTCAGAGAGTAGCAATGTGGGGGTTCACGGTCTTTGCACAGAGTCAAAGTGTGAAAGTAATGGAAAGTGCTGCTCCCTTACTTTGCTTGTCCTTGGATCAATCCCCAGCGTCCTGTAGCAGCGAATAGGTTAGGGGGGTTGCCCTGCCCGGCGTAGGACGGCCCGCCCTCTGCCCGGGCTCAGCCCGGCGACCGCCCGTGCACGTCCCGGGACAGGCGCAGGATCTTTAAGCTGCTCCGGGCGCGGAAGTGCAGCTTGTGGGCGGGTCAGCCCCGCAAAGTCCTCTGGTCAATGTGGTCCCCCCCCGCACTGCGGCCGCTGTGTTGGTAGGTCGCGGCGGCGGAGGGGACCGTCAAACACCACACTCTGGAGCGCGGATATCAACCACAGCCCCAGACAGCCAAACTCCTTCTTCTACGGGTGTGACCATGTACCCAAACACGGGATGCCGGTAGTTCTCACTGTCGTGCGTGCTCTCACTGTGTCTCAATTCTCGCTTTTTCTGGCTGCTCAGCCAGAATGAAGATTCCTGCGGGGCTTTAAGTGAGTGAGGCGCCGCTCAGAAGCCCTGCGTTCGGCGGCGCTGAGCTCTTCTGCCGAGCTCCTCCAAAATCCGAACGCTGATTGCCAAACTCGGCGTCCTCCCGTTACCAGTAACACGCCAGTGCCGGCGCAGGTTTGTCCAAAGAACGTGAGGACGGGGATAGACCCCCCTGCGCTTCAAGCCGATGCCTGCTGAGACTCGCCGCTTTTCTCGCTGCTACGGCTACAGATTTAGCTTTTCAATTCTCAGGGTTTTTCGGCTTCTTGCAGCGCTGCAGTGCTCCACCCATCCATCCAGATCACATTTGAAAATGTTATTATTTAAGTGCTGACCAATCACAATGGAATTCAGCCAATAATGGTTTCCATTAATTTCTGATAGGATGGAGAAGGTTATATTCCACTCACTCCACACTGAATGTCCATCCACACTTAAAACAATGAATATTTGATATAAACTGTGCTCACTTCATCAGAAACTCGCACGAGCCAAAGCATCTTAATGCACTAGGCCTAAAATAAATGTGTCATCCTACTCAATTTGTGACAAGCAGTTAAAGTAGCACATAAAAAAGCATATAAATATGTTTAATGCATAAATATGCTTAAAAGTTAAGTGGATAACAGACACTTCACTGCTGAAGAAACATTATAAAATGCGAAAAAATCATTAAAACCTAGCTGCTATTCAGTGTCAACTAGTACTCATTTCATATTCCTTTGGCCAATTTTACCATTTGAGGCTGAGTACTTATGAAAATGAGTCATGCTTTAAGGTCATACTTAAGTTCCGGGGATTCAGGATCATCCATTTGCAACTCTTTGCGCATTGATCCTTCTATTTCAGCAGCTAATGAGTCCTACATAAAGAAATAGAAAACAGACAACGTTTATAACTTGTGTATTATACTCTTTTCAGAAAATGAAAATAAATTATTCATTCATAAATATAATTACATGAATAAGAACTGTGAGGCACCAACATTAATGCAATATGATGTTTTATTAACCAATCCACAAGCAGAGGCAACCTGACTCCATAACACATAGCATGAGTTCCCCTTTTCTTTCAGTCTCTATTTCCCTGGATGTGACTGGGCCCGAAATGCTTTCCAATAGGGACAGACAGACACGGTACAGAGCTGTTCATCCCATGAGCTGGTGGGGCATATAGTCATTGTTTTTAATTATTAGTAGCTAAAATCAAAAACACCCGTTGCTTATTAATAAAGTTGGACGGTTTAGGTATGACTTGAAGACATGGGGTTCCAGTAACAAACTGTGTTTATCTGTTATGTTGCAAAATCACTCTCTTTAATGCTAAGATCCATTAGCGAACAAGTACTCTAGAAAAAATATTACTTATTAATCTGGAACCCATAAGACACCCACTTGTACTTCAAGGGGAGAGATGTAATTTTATTCAAACACCACTGCATGTCCCTGAGTGAGTACGTCACCGAGACAATTCAAGTTATAAAATGGCTGATCCCTTTCAGTAGCCCAACAGGATTAGCTTTTCCCAGTTTGGGCTCGGCCAGACAGGGGTGTGTGACTGGAACGATGTTGAAGACAGAGTATCTCCAAATTCAAAAGTCAAAAAATGTTGTTCGAACGCTACCTACAGGCTCATATCCTTACTCATTTAGACTGCAAAGTGCATGCCAAATTCTTCCAGGGATTCTCTTTAAGTCATTGTTACCCTTTCACATCCCAGTGAAGTATGTTTTCTGAATGTGCAGTATACCAAATAGCTTTAGAAGCAAGACAATATCCCACTTGTGCATGGAGGATACCAAATCTGCTAAATGTGTGTGCTTTGTATCAAAGAAGCAGAGAGGTGCCCACTGGTGCTATTAGTAAACTAGTTGAGTTCCTTCCACCAGAAAAACTACACAATGTATGAAGACTCAAATGAGAAACGTAAACTTTTAGAACCAAGTTAAAATAAATGATGAGACTGCCGATAGCCTTGGCTAGAAATAGATATTCATGCAACTTCTGATACGTCATATAGTAAAGTTACGTTTAGTAAGAGTCTCTTCTGGTACCTACAATTTACAACATGTCTTAAAGAGAAACGGAAGCAGGGAAAATGCAGGTGTAGTTGCTTAAAGAAGGAAAAAAGAAAATAATAGGAAGAAAAAGTGGCAAGTGTTCTGGGGTACCTAGCAAAGAGAATAGCACATGATGCTGTCACATAATACCTATTTCAAATTCAGAAAGGGTAGTCAACACAACATTGTTCTTTAAGAAAAAAGGCATTTGTACTCGCATGAAGATATAGCTCCTGTGACTGTCAACTTCCAACACTTAAAGGGGAAAGAACTTTGCTATTTCTGTCCACTTCGTACTTCAGGTTTAGCAATGTTTGAAATATCATTGAGGGTCTTGTGCCGCTTTAACCAGCTATTGCTCTGTGTGGTTCGACGTTACAAATGATAGTTATTAACTAACATATCAGTTAATGAACCCTTTTCTCTAAAGTATGAGGATATTTCAAGTCACATAGGAATAAAGTAATTCTACAGACAAATTAGGCCTAAAGATGTGTTCCTTTATATAGTCACCAAACTGTAAGGTGACTTGCAGTATTCCTTTACCCTACGGCAGAGGTTATTCTTCCTCAGGGGCACAACATTACCCTTTCCATAAAAAACAGAAACCCTTAGACTCTTGTGATTTAAGACAGAAGAGAGTGATTTCCCATTTTATTTTGCAACGTTCCGCTAGAAAACAAAAACTGAATGGAATTACACCACATTTGGCACAACTGTAGAACTTCACTTAGAAAGTATGCATTTTGTGATTTGGTCTAAATCCGTTCAGACAGTTTTGAGAAATTAGCATTTAAAGAGGGCGGGTTGGGCATGAAGGGAGCTAGCCATCTAACTCACTGCAAAGACTCATGGTCTATTCAACTCATCCTTCCATGGGTATATTACGTTTAACAGGTGTCTGTATACCAGTCTGTTTGTTCTCTTAACAATATAACTTGAATATTTGTCTGCATAGTTTATAAAAGGTCAGCTTTTGCTATTCTGAATTACACTGAAATGTAGGCATATATCCATTCATAAACATAATATTAAGTTTGTTACATGTCAAGAGGAATCTCTGCTTTCGAGGAAAAATACTGTGCAAGTTTCCGGTTTTGTTATCTTTGAAACAGCCATACCAGAATGATGAAACCTCAACCTTTTTGACACTCTCACAATACCCAAGTGCACCACTTAAGTCCAAAGTGCTGTACTTCTCAGCCACAAACTGAAACAATACACAGAGGAAACGGTATGCATCGGCCCAGTTGATGTCACTACCCACCTGCCCAATGTTGCCACCTACTCTTCAGTGAGGCAGTGAAGATATATCACTCACCTGGAAACCTCAGATATGACCTTATGACTCCCAGGCACCTCAGGATATGAGCCTGCAAGCCATGGGGAGAATCCACAGACACTACCCCCCTTCGTAGAAAAGAGGCCTCTCAGTGATCCACCACATTGGGTCCTACTGCAGGCACATTCACCAATCGTGATGCCAACATCAAGCAACTGAATAGTGATGAAGTAGATAAAATGCTGAATCCCTTAGTTGACAAATAAAACCGATTTTGACACCTTTGAGAGGAACATGAGAATGTGCACAATTGAATGCTCACTATACCTTGTTTAATCTTGAGAAATAGAGCATAAAAAACTAAGTTACTGCATTGTAAAAGCATGCAGATGAGTGTAGACTAGAGGAAAATGATCATTTGATTAACATAGGTTCATGTTTTACTAAATTACACCGGTGTAATCATCTTTTAACGTGAAATAGAAATGTGAATGTGGTGACTCATGTATTATAGAGATTTCATTAACTATGCTCTTTAAATAATGATGTTTGTGAAGAATTTATGAAACTAAATGTAAACTAGATGACAATATGAATGTTTGTTGAAGAATTTTGGTTTTTTTAACAGATTTTATTGATTTTCCATAGTACCAGATGGGCCGAGCCCAGCAAGCAAAGTACATTTGAAATGTATACTGTAAAATCCCTAGGTACTGTAGATTACTCACCCCTGAAGTCTGCGGAACATCAGACCAATGAAAACCCCCCGCCCTCCACCCCCCAAACTCGCACCATACATACTTACAATACATTATATGGACATGGCGATGGAGTTCCCGTCTGTGTCCGTGTAGCACCATCACTTTAAACTGGCAAGTCATTCACCACCAGCCGTTCAATAGGGTTTCGGGTGGCCGGCTGCACCATTAAGGACAAGTCAATTCCCCTGTACTTGGCCCACCATGCCCAGATCTTCCCATGCTTCTGTGTACAGCCCCTCGCCTGAAACACCGCAACCTCCACCAACATGCACCTATCCATTGCCTTTTCCCAGGTAGCTATACAGGGCAGGGACATATCCTCCCAGTGCTGTGCTATATCGCACATGGCCAATGTGGGGCCAAGAACAAAAGATGTCTTTTATACCAGTTCCCCCCAATGTCTTGGGCAGTGTGCAAATGCGTTAGTTTGAGGTCTGCAGGGATGTCCCATGCCAGAACCCGCCCCATGCAAGTCAGCACACCCGACCAGAAGAGCTGCAATGTCCGGCAGCTCCATACAGTGTGAAGGAAAGACCCTTCATCTGTTCCACAACGGAGACAGATGGGGGACTGAATAGCCCCCATCTTCCAGAGGGGAAGACACGTGTAATATATCGTATGAAGATATTTAAATTGGATTGGCCTATATCTGGTGGAGACGGCGGCATACCAAGGGCTAGCCAGCATCTGGGCCCAATCTTCATCAGTTAGGGCGGGCAGGTCTGCCTCTCACACCACCCGGGTTCTGTGGATCTCACACCACCCGGGTTCTGTGGACCACGATTCACGAACCCGGCCAACCTTCCAATGCGTGCAACTCGGGTAATGACTCAAGATGCCGTATCAGGGGGATCAATGAGTGATGGAGCTGCAGATAGCGGTGAAACTGTGATTTGTGAGGGTCAAAATCCGGCTGTAACTTCTGAAAGGATTTAAGAGTGGTCCCATGCATAATATCCCCGAGAGTGGATATCCCAATATAATCCGAAGAATTTTATTTTAATTTATCTTTGCTCATGTTAACATATGCACAAACAGAGAAAAAGAGAAACAGGTGCTGCAAATTTGTAATAATTCCAATTACTTTGAGAATTCTACAGAATATTATTCATACATGTACTAATGAGAATTTCTAGAAACGACAATCATTTTATATTTTGAAATGATTTTACATGTTCGTACTTTGAAAATGTAGTAATGTGTCATAGTTATATGTGCCATAGAACTAGAATGCTTTAGGAGTGCAAATGAGTTAAAAGAAATATATAGGGATCCCAAGATTCTAGAATGAAATGTCTATCTCCATTATTCTATATTCTATATTTTATGATCCGAAATCAATTTAGGCCTGCATTTTCTTTTCTTTGCTTGATTCCGTTCTCATGGAAAAGCTTCATAGACTTACAGTGTGAGATGAAATTATGTTTCATAGAAAGAGTTCCCATGGGCATAGTAGGACTAATTGCAACTTTTTTGTTACATTGTGAACATCTGCTGTGAGAAACTGTTCTCTTGAACTTACTCATGTGCCTTTGGCTAGAAGACCATTGTTCACAAACTTTATATTTTGTAAGGTTCGACAGCTTATGTGGTGATCACCACCTTTTTGGCATAACATGTGTCTTCTTCATGCTGCATGACAATCACCTGATACAAACTGACCAAGGGACTGAGTGGTCTGACCAAGATGAGGTCACCTCAGGAGGTGTCACCGCGGAACTTGAGAATTAATATACACTGTGACGGAGCGACAAAGGAGGGAAGCCTTTTTCTTCTTTCTTTGGAGATTTTGTTTTTTGTGGACAGAGAGATATTTTTTGATCTTGCAGATTCTACTGGCTTTCCTTGGGCTGACGCCTATGCTGTGTGTGCTATTCCCAGAGTCATTTCTCTCATTGAAAGAGAACCTTTGAGTTGATCTGATTTATGTACGCCCTTTCCTGAACTTTCTTCTATAGCTTTGGTAATTGATGGGCCAAAAAAGAAATTCAGAATATTCTGTATTACGAAATCCTGTTTCTGTCTCTCTATGTCTCGTCTTCAATTATTGATTGTGCATTCCAATTGAGTATTCATGAGGGGGAGAATCTAAATAGAGAGATCTCGTGGACAGCAGATTCTAATGATACTATTCTGCTTAGCTTTAACTAAGTTATTGGTTTGTATGATTTTAGTCCGACTGATGTTATGATCTATTGGCAAATTAAGAAGTTTACAAGGCGTAGCACTTCTGTGAATTACTACACTATCTTTTTTAATGTATTTTATTTAATGGTTTTTCATAACTGCACATCTACCAGTAAATAATACTAATAATAAAATACTCGAGCACTGGGACATGGAAAAGTAAAGACAGAACTGGGTCAGGAAGACAAGGATATGATCACTGTGGCAAAGGGACAATATTACACTAACTGGAACAGAAAAACAACAAGTGGAAACATCTGTAATACTAGGACAATGAATACATTGACACAGGATGAACATACATGAACATTTACATTAGAAATGCATAGGCACACTGAAATGGAGAAGCCGGAAACTCAAGTGAAGAGAGACAGAATCTAGGTCAGGAAGCAGGGGTATGCCAACTGTAACAAAGAGACATAGATACACCTACTGGGACAAATCTCAGTGGAATAGGAAAATAGCTGCAAGCACAATAACTCAAACACAAGAACTGCTTCTCACACTTAAATGGTGTGGGCAAAGACTAAGATCTGGCCATCCTTGTGAGCTCGTCACTGTTAGAAAAGCCCACACTTACACTATAACTCAAAAAGAAGACCATTCGCTCACATTGGTCTGGTGTAAAGTTACAACATCCCTCCTATGAAGGATCTTTGCCTGGAAAAATCCAAAACCTGCAGGCAATGATCTGTAAGGTATGACTCCCAACAGCACTAAAGGGACAAGGAGAAGTGAATGCCCACTTCACAAAAACAACTTAATACACATGTAGCACTCACTTTAATCACCTCTCTGCTATTAAATGTGCGTAGCCATCTTTCCTGCATGCCATGTCATGTCCTCCACAGCAACCACAGTTTTAAAGGCCAAACAAATAGTAATGCATCACTCTCCTAGTACAATTCACCCTTGCCAACTGCTCTGACTGTCCTAGCTCTGTCGACGTTGCCCTCCCAATGAAGCCCAGAAAGTGCATATACAAACTAGCACCAATGGACAACTAAAAAGGGGTGTTATATAGTATTTATTTAGTTATTTTCTTCTTTTTTTATACTGAATCGGAAGCCAACAAGTTTGTCTTAGCGTATTTTCAGAGGGTAGCACATTCCTCAGTGGGCGTGATTTGGATGGCTGAGTGTGTATGATTTGGTCTATTTGAGCAATGTTTTGATGTTGTGCCTGAAGACCAGAGCTGTGCTCATATTGTGTTTGCTCATGTGACTTTGAAATGAAAAAGAATGGTATGTATGATGCTTAAGCATTAGATACTGATGTATGGATAAAGAGAAAGTGTGAGTACAGTGTGGCTTAAGTGCAAGGGTTTTGGTGGAGCATGTGTATTGGGGAGACCGTGTTGTCGCCTGCAAATAGCAGCTCCTGCACAAGGATTAAGAGAGGAGTGTGAGAAAGACATGCTCATGTCAGCATGTTGTTCCCTACCAATTTTGGATTGGTCGGATATTATATAGTTAGATCACATTAAATATAGGCACAGAAAGTATCCAGATGTAAAGGATGATTCCACTGCTGTGGCATGCTTGCATCAACTAGTATATGCTGTTTGGACAGCGTAATTTAGTACTCCACACAGTTGTATGCAAATTATAATCAAAGTATTTAATAATATTAATCTGTGTGCAATTATTATGAATCAAATGTAGTAGGTGGTGTATTTATCTTAGAGGAGACGCACACGTATATTATGGAAATGTAATCAATGCATTTACTCATACTAATTACACCTGCTTGGAAGCCATACTTGTCTAAAACTGACCTAACTTCTAACCAGGCCAGAATTGAATGTATTCATTTTCATAAAATGCTCTACAAGTCTCATGCTCTTCCACCTTCTGCAGTTGTCCTATCGAATTTCTTTTTAGCTAGAACAGACTTACTGTTCTTGTAGTACTGAAGCTGTTAGCTAGAAATGAATTCGAATTTGGCAGTGAATACGTAGATTGTGGTGGTGGGAGAGATCCTCCTATATCAAGCAGATCTGACCAGTGATACATCCAAAGTCGCGCAGATGTGTGTTTCATTGTCAAGCGCTGGCAAACTAGAGAGGCTACCTGCTCTCAGAGAACAAGAGTAGCTGATTCGATTGTTTGGTGGGCACTGATGTAGAGACTTCCAGAACTTCACTTCAGATATTAATAATTTGTTTCATAGAATCATTTGGCAGACCCTGTCATGACTTCGCAGAACAAAGATCTCTTCTTGACTCTGCTGATTTCCCCTGCCCGGGGTGTTGAGCTTCATGCTTGAGCACTCATACCTATCCCCTATAGCTTAAACTTGCACTATTTGATGCGGAGACCTTCCGCTGAGAAATCTCCTGTTTATCTTTCGATACTTATTTAGACTAGGGAAATTCCTTTATGGAGCTAGTCCAGCTAATATTCTGTCTTGTTATGTCATATTTTGCATCTTTTTCCTGACAATATAAAAAAATTGAGATTGCTGGAGGATAAATGCTTATTTTATAAGCTGACTAACTTGCTGATTATTGATTGAATTGTACCTTTGACTAATATTGTCAAGAAACCCTTATGGTTTTCTCCTCTTCTCATCTTTGTGGATCCACTTTGGATTCACTATCATTGACATGTATTGCTGATGCTAGCTCCTTTCTTACGCTTCAAGTCGACAATCAAAGGTCTATACAATCAGGGGAGGGTTTTTTGATGATTATCCTAAGAGATTGAGTGTGAGTGATCCCCGCTCCATCGCTAGTAAGCTTACACAGCAGCAACAAAAATGTAAACACACAGTAGTGGGCATTAAACAACAAGCCATGTACTTGCTCTGAGGGCTTCATCCAGGAGCAGTAAAAGGGTAGCCATTTTGGCAACAACCATAGTACATTCTCGCAGGAGGCCACAAATGAGTGGTCGAGGACCAATATATGGAACTTGTAATTCAAACCAGCCTATGTCATATAGTTAGAGTGGGACACCCGAGCAAAAGCAGAGCAACCCATAAAAACTGGTATTATAAACCAGCATTTGTATAGTCTGTGGAGTCATCCCAGGAATGGAAGGAATGTGCAGAACACAACCAGCAGTGGAATATGCTTTGAGGCATCAACGAAAGAGAAGCAGTGAGGCAACCCATGGGTATGGGAATCATACACCAGCCATTGTATAGGGGATGTAGAGTCTTTACCTCGCTCCCCTGAATAGACAGGCAGCAGCCCACTTGAGTGGGCTTTAGGCAGTCACCCAAGCTATAAGTGCTTTGGCAGCCCCCAAATCAGTAGGTATCTAGGAATGTGCATTACACAAACAGCCACAGTATAAGCTCCACCCATCGGTGACAGACAAGCAAATCGATGACAGACAAACAATCCACGAAACTAACAGTCACCAGATTTTCATGGATCTCTAGATACCACCTGGCAATATTGTTGGGTATCTAAATTTCTAATAATAAAGAACTAGTCCCTCATCAGCTCTCTGCCTGTCTATTTCAACCTTATGCTAATCTCACAATGTTCTGCATGTCCAAATGTATACACATGCACACCTTTTCCATTTAAAAACATGCTACACCACACCACAATGGTTTCGGAGTCTGAGAAAGCCATGCAGCAACACACTTCGAAAGCCCAGATCACAAAGGGTATGCATAGTATGGACAGCTCAAAACGTGCAGCAACATACAACCACTCAGCAAAAAAGCAAAGAGCTCAAAGTAAAAACAGAAATCCTTTGAAGAAAACCGGTAATATGACGACAAAATAAAATCTACATTAAGAGCGCTATTTGTAATTTCCCTAGTATACCCTAACAGTGACAATGGGTCTCATTAAGTAATGGGTAGGAAGCCCACTCTGGCCCAATTCAATACGGGTGTGCGTTCCAAGTAAGTGGGTATTAATCTTCAAAAGAGACAACTGGGAGAGTCAGACTTGCTTGGGGAGCTCTGCATGAAAATAATGCCCGGCTCTCTCAAAACATCAGTTCTGCACACAAAGCCAATGTTAATGACGCAACGCTTTGCTGGTCAAAATGTATGCAGTGAATACCACCGGCATATAATGGGGCGTAGTAGGACTCCACATATATTTGGAATGGGACGAGCAAACCAGGGGATGACACGACACAGCTCCACCATCGCTGAGTAGAATGTTTTCAGTGTTGCAATACATATGGGTTACTCACTGAAAAAGAATAACAAGCCCTTTTCCCTTCATTCTGGGGAGAACTGAATTACTCTGTATATAATTGTACAATTGAAAATCACGTCTTTTTGCCCAACTGTTTCTTCGGTCTGTCCATGCAGACTGAATTTTCCAGAAATAGGGGCCATTATATCTTTATGAGCCAAAGCTTAAATACAAATATTATTAAGCTTGATCATTATTTTCATTCCCAACCTTTTTATTTTGCTGCAGTTAGAGGCCAAACTATAACAAGAAATAAACTGAAGGAGACACTAACAGTGAACCTACTATAAGTTGTGAATATTTAGTCACTGAAGCCCTCCTATTTGTCAAGAACATTTTCCTGCGTGATCCAGGCAGTCTGCCAAACAAGTGCCACCAGTATTAAAATGATTCAGAAAAGGGGGTGGTGAAAAACGATTCAGAAAAGGGGGGTGGCCAAAAACGATTCAGAAAAGGGGGGTGGCCAAAAACGATTCAGAAAAGGGGGGTGGCCAAAAACGATTCAGAAAAGGGGGGTGGCCAAAACGATTCAGAAAAGGGGGGGGGGGGATGGTGCAATGAGCTAAAAAACGGTGTTGGATCTAGCCCTGATCTCTTGACTGGGTGAGAGTACTCTGCTTAATTCAGAGACTCTGTCCATCACCACCCCTTGTTGTAAATAATACCAGTATTAAAATAGCATGAAAACTGGTTTAAATTAAACTCACCATTGGGAAAAGGCCTAGAGTGTGGTAGCGCCGCGATATGGTATTTGGCATGGTTTTGTTTCTTAGGTTCTTCAGCTCTTCCTGCGCCTCATGAAGCATTTCCATGCACTCTGCATATTTGTCTTCCAGCTCACGTAACTGAAACACACCAAGAGTCATATGTAAGCAGTGTACCACTAACATACTGAAGTCCAAACTGAACGAGACTGAACAGTCTGATTCAGGCACTTGTGACAACTACATGATAACCACAAGGGATTATGTTTGTTCTGAAACCTGCTAGGGTGAGGCAGTACTCAGAGAGTAGAATTTCTTTAATGTTAAGTGAAATACAAAGTCACACTTCTTCGAAACAATTGCGAAGTTCATAAAAAAGTATACCAAAATAAAAGCAGCAGCATGGAAATGCTATTTTAGAAATGTTTAATATAAAAGGCAACAGCCCAACACTTCCTATGCTGGATGGGCAGTAGATATCAAGCTACTACAAATAGCCATCCACCAAAAATCTAGATATTTCAAATCAGGTGTTCTTGCTAAATTTCAAGCTAGCACCCGAATCACGTTTCATGTCTGGTTATTCTTCATCTCAATTTCACAAAATAAAATTAATAACCAATGAAGTCGGGAGTTCCGAGGGTCAACTTATCACGTGAGACACTAAATATGTAAGCAATGAGTTGCATGAAAATGTATCTGAAATGTTTCCTGCAAATCTAGAATGGAACTGGTCCTTATGGAGCTACGTTGGACACACCCTTATTGAGACAGTCCAGCTATTAGTTGTTTCGTTAAAAAAACTGTAAAAGAATGAACAGGAAAGGCTGGTAAAGCCAAGCCTCGTCCTTGAACCTTTGAATCAAAGTTAAATAAAGGTCTAAAGAAAATCCAGATAATGCTGAGTTTAGAAGTTATTGAGAAGAATCTATCCAGCATGATTATCCTGAGCATTTCTGTTACTTCATAGAATTCCTGACTATTGATTAACATTTGCGGAAATCCACTATTGCTACGAACATAAATACATACCTCCGCTGTGAGCTGCCGCTGAGCATCTTTGGCTGCCCCCAAATGCTGAACAAGTTCTTCATTTTCAACAGCATACTGAAACAAGACAAAACCACTTACTGACCACAGGGCTTTCCCATGTAAACATGAATTTACTGTTATTTCTCCATGTGAATTTCCATTTAGTGTCTATTAGTTTACTGCGGCAGAGAAGAGCAGCTAAAAGGGTACCCAAAATATAATTAACCACAAAAACCTTTCATGTAAACTTTCTTGCCTTGTGTCCACCAAGATAAATTTGTTTTGTTACAGCGTTTTTGTATAGCTCAACATTCAATTATTCTAAAGGCCCTTTGGTGTTTGTTGTGGTAGTAATACAGTGCTGGATGAGCGTACAGGGAGGGTACTAACTCCAGGAGTAGCTTGAGTGAACTTTGCCTCCGCCCTGGTTAGCATCCTCCCACCTCCACACTTCATTAATGTGCAGAGTCGGATGCGGACAGCCTAGTTCACTATTCCTTGACAGGGAATTAATTTTCCACCTCAGGTCTGACAGTCGACTGTGTATTCTTGTTCTGCAGATTTCCCCTGTCTGCTTGTTGCTAATGTCTAGTGATGAGTTGCCCCCACGGAAATCTTCTTGGGAACTGATCTTCTAGCTCACCACTGACTTGTGTGAGTGTCACTGTCATTGGGTTCCTCTGAAGTACCTGCACTGATGATGCGTGATTTTGATTTGCATATGTGCATCTTTCAGAGTTTTGATATCAAGGTGTCAACCACTATAAAACGCTTAAAAAAGCACAGGCCCAGAGTTAGAGTTCTAGATCAATCAACACAAATTCTCCGAAGAAAGAGGTATATTTGATTTTATGTACAACCATATAAGGTTTCTTGGCTTAATTATGGAGGTTTTATGGCACATCTGTTTTGTAGAACAAAGAGGGATTGTTTATTTTTACATTTCAAATTTCATTTGGTTAAACAATTATGAAATCATCAATTATAAATGTATCAAGATAGGTGCAGTTAAACCTATATGAATCCAAATTACTTAAATATGTTTATCTTGATTAAAACATTCCCAATAATGCAACCCCTTCAATTAAACATATGCCTCCAGCACCTCTTCGTTCTCAGGCTCTTCTGTCAGTTTCATTCGTCCCCGGAGCCCTTTTCAGTCTCTTGGTTCCCTTTCTTTCTCTCTGTGATCCTTCTTTGTCTCCGTGCACTGTGCACCATGGTCTGGGCGCCACTTCGTACTTTCAGTGACTTTTTTTTCTTTCTGTACTACCCAAGTCTGTGTACCGCTTCTTTTTATCAGTGTTTCTTCTTTCTCTCTTTGCCACCTTCTATTGGGTGGCCTTCTTGCATTCAGTGTCCATTCATTCTCTTTGCCCTTCTTGCCTTTGAGTACCCATTCGTACTGTTTGTGACCCTTCTTTCTCGGGGCAGTCTGTCTGTAACATAGGTCACCTACCATCACCACTTTCCAAGGAAATTTCCTCATCATTTGGCTCACACGGGTTTTCATGCAACACAGGGTAAAGTGCTCTCATTTTAGCATTGAATGGGGATAAAGGATTACAGGCTTTTAAGTGCTTTATCATATTCATGTCATTTTGTTCTAACGTAAGCTATGTCAGATTCCTCGTTTTAAAAATAGGGTTGAACCTAAGCCCGCCAAGTCCTCCATAAATATCAGTGCATAGCATGATGTTGTGGTGAAGGAGAAGATGAGGGTGCACGGGTACAGCTGTAGGTTAATCTCGATGCAATTTTGGCAGACTGCGCTTTTACTCGACGTATATGCCTGGTCCAGGTAAAAGAGATTGCATGTACAACATGTCTTGAACTCTGTGAACTAAAGTTGCTCAATCAAGTGAGAGTAGTAAGAATCAATGTCTCCTTCCTACTTCTACGGTTCTCTCTTCTCCACCAACGTTACACTTTAAAACTACAACTGTTTAAACTGTGAGTCATCACACATTGGTATTTCCCAAGCTTTTTTGTGATGTGTAAATTTGGAATACGAGAATAGGTGCTCAAGAATAAAGATCCAATATCAGTATTAATGAAGCACACAATTGTTATTTAGGTACTTACATGTTAAATACAACTGTACTGCCTTGAACAATTAAAGTTGTTCACCGTTTACATCTTATGAGTCTTTACTTGCAGCTTACATTAAATTTTAAGGATATCAAAATTAGTAAAGGTCTGTGACTACAGCGGAAGTGGACTTACAGATTTCGCCTTCTTCTGCAGATCCACAATCTGAGATAGCAGGTGGGTGATCTCTTCCTGCTGTCGTGCAGCATCTTCCGTTTTCTTTGATAACTCCTCTGATATTGTTGAAATCTGGATACTTGCTTCCCCTGTGACAAAAAAGGATATATAGTGACATTTGACTTATACAATGAAAGAATGAATGAAGAACATTGACGGAAATAGTAAAAAGAACACAATCTTGGCTTCACAGTAATGTGTGTAATTCTCTAAATTCTAACATGTTAGGATGTGCACTATGATTGCGCATTAGTGCTATGGCATGCAACCTCTAGTTGTGCCATTTGGTAACTTCCTCCTAGGAGACATGGCACACATTTTATAGAATGTCAAAAGCTGATGTAATTTACAAAAAACATGAAACAATAACAAGTGTGGGTAACTTCATATTGTAAAGCTGTGAAGTTAAGAAATTTCGAGGTACTGCTATGTGCTTAGTCAAGAACATGATCCTTTTGTTCACATACGTTTTCCATTTGCACACAAGGATGCAATACTCCACCCACAAGCACCTTCTTCGATGCCCCTACCGACTGCACCCGATCTGAACATGTTCTACAAACCCATGATCGAAACCTCCTTATCTCACACACACACACACACACACACACACACACACACATTTCACTTACTGCAGGAATAGAACATACAACAGAACCATCTACTGACATCTATGCACTTCATTATCTCAGGTATGTGTTTCACTCTCTTGCCATTACTCCTTTAACCACCACCCTTTCCGCAAGTATCAACTTCAATAATCAGCTGTTCTACGATTGAACCCAGGAACGTTTTCAACACTAAACATTTGATCCGTTACGCTCATTAATGTTTTGATTTATTTTAAATGGTTTTTTTAAAAAACATTTTGAGAAACCTTCCTAAAAACTCAAAGAGTGTTGAAAATATAACCAAATGGCTTCAGTGAGAAGACTATCATAGTACTAAGACATATGATGATATGCATTTATAAAACACGACAGAAACCCTGAAAAGGGTGTCCTGCCACTAGGTGGCCACAGTAAGCTTAATGAAAGAGCCAGGGTTTTAACCTCTTACAAAATAGTGTTAAGACAAAAACTTTCATGGCAACAATGTTCATTTCCGTTCATCTTGTAAGGTAGGCAATAAGCATCAACCCAAGTTTGAGGAATGAGCACGAGACTCTCCAGGTATTGAAGAGCTATTGAAAAAAAGAACCTTGTTTGAAGTACAAGATTACTTGACAAAAGGATCTCGAATTGAATTATCAACTTACGGCGAGCCACACTTCTGTGATTAAACTCCACCCATATCTGGGATCAACAAATGGAAATGAACCCGAGTCCTTCTTTGTTTGACTGAATCATTCCTTACCACTTACATTCTGTTCCCATTATTTAAAGCTCCAGCATTTAGATTTTTCTCCCTTCAGAATAAGAACCTTCTCTTGAAAATTTTCCAACACGCCTATTTCTACCACACAGCCCTCTTCGAATCCTCCTAATAGTCAAAATGCAGACACGTCACACAATCGGAGGTCCCTACACTAGGTACTACTGTTATGATCAGAACTTCCTAGTCGCATGCCGGAGATTGACATGCAGCAGACACTCTCAGATGGGAAAGGTCTCAGTATGCCTTATTCGGCATTCTCGGATAAAAAGAGAGCATCAATTGCAGGATGCACCACTTGTGGTGGCTCTCAGAGGGACAGGAGCCATGAAGCAGGATAGTGGACAAGCGCAGGCATGCTCGGCTTATGGGAATGATGAAGCAGCATGTGTAAAGTGTTTGCAAATGTGGAGGATCTAGTGCTGGTTTGGGCAAGGGTGGTGCAAATATGAAACTCAATGCTCAGGAAAGCCCCTCAGACTGCGGACAGGTCTACTTGCAGGCATGGACAAGCAGCGTGTGAAAGCAGACCAGCAGCTTGTGGAAAGTGGTGACAGGCCACACCAAGGTTGAACAGGGCTAGCAGTAGCCATGAGTAAGTTAAATATTACTAGCCAGCCTGGCAAAAAAATCGATTGTAGATTAGGGACAGAAATGCAGATTTCACACAAAATGTAACTCAGTCAAAGCATACTCCTTCTTGGAGAGACAATCAAGGTCTCACAACTACCAACAGAAAATTACCAGTGCCCTTTTGCTGTAAAAATAAACTTATCGCCACATATGGAGTTCACTAGTGTCCAACTACTACCACAGCATTCACCATCATCCTACTATAATGTTTCATTTTCAATCATAAACTAATAACACCCACATCATACTGGTGAACACAGTTGGATGTCTATCAAATACTGAAAACTGACAGAGGCAAAGCTGCCTGCAATATGCCAAACAAAATACATCGTCAGTGGGGCAGGTGCATGTCTAGCATCTAAAATACATCAATGGCGAACAATATTGGAAACTTGGCCACTTACATACCAGAAGCTGTAACCTTCACCCACGAGATTGTAAGGTCTATGTACAAATTACAATATGTCATACCAATTGCCTTTGTCAGTGATGTTCAGGTTACATTATGTATAGACCAGCCTTGTAAATGAAATGAATATAAGCTCTCAGACTTACTTAGTTCCTTAACACAGTCGTTCACAAGCTGCTGTTCTTTTTCTTCATACGTGATGGTTTCAGTTTGCAAATGGCATGCCTGTTCAAAAGGGAATCGCAAAGGTGTTATCCACTGTACTCTACTACCGTGAGGTAGTGAACATGTGCTAAGATCAGAAGGAAAGGAAAGCTAGCAATACATTTAGAAAGTGCCTCTGAAGGATCTAGACCAGCATTGGTACCGGTTTAGCACCCAAATATAGCAATACGCACCAGACAGGGGACCAGTTAACTTCAGTGAAGGGCCTTTTAGCTGTGCAGCAACACTGTGCCATGTTTTAGTAACTTTTGATCCGTTTCAGCTAGAAACCAATATTTTGTTTAAATCCGCAGATTATGCAGCAGATGATTAATTATGTGGCAAATCCATAACTATGCAGAAAGCGCTGTGCCCACAAAATCACATAGATCCAGTGACCACAACTAAACCTCACTTATGGCTATTTTACATTCCTTCCTTCCTTGCATGAGGGGCCAGTGCACACTTGCTGTTGCAGTGCTGCTTTGGACTTTAGAGCAATGGCTCACAGGAGGGAAAAACTGAAGCAGAGAAGACACCTTTGGGCGTCACGGAAACGGCAGGGAGGGGGGTGAGGCAAGATGGGAGCCCATGTTTTTAATAAAGGGAAGAGGAAACAACCCACTTCGCAGGGCAGAAGCTATCAGTAACGAAGCAGGTGCAGCGGCCATGGGGCCCACAGGCCTGATGGACCCACCAGATCACAGTTATGACTGTCCTTCTCTAATAAATTAAAATTAAAAAGGGGGTGGGTGGGATGAATTTTCCTTGGTAGTATTAGGGCTGAAGGCCCCTTAACTGCAAACGGTGGGGGGCGGGTGCAACAAGTGGGAGCTATTTTCTTTTCTTAGGGAGGAGATGTGGTCAATTTGCAAGAATTGCAGACGGTTCAAGTGCCAGCATCAGCACACCATTCTTTGATTCTGGGCAAAGGAATTAATCACGCTGTGCCTAAAAATGAATCTGACATTGTGTAACTGGTGCACAGTATTTGGATGCTGTTGGGAGGCGTTCCCGCTGTGTAAAACTCAAAAAATGGAACAAGAGCCCGTTTCAAGACTGGAGTGATGGTCAGGCATGTTGGGGAATAAGTAAAAGAGGAGAGGCAATGGTTATAATCTGCATATAAACACAAGCGTTCCCCCCTGTTACTTTAAGGCCTAAGAGGAGGGGGAAGGAAATAAATACTAACAGAAAAACCTCTTATCTGGCCTTTCTTATTCCTGAAATGGTAATAACTCTAATCAAAACATTTCCTCACAGCATTGAATCTCAACACAAAAATCGACTTTCTTTTTGGTTTTGTTTATTTATCAAAAATCTTTTTATGTATTTGTTTTTTATTTTCACACTTGTTTTGAATCTATTATATTGACAAACACATTTCTAAATAAAACAAGATCACATTGTTTCAATTGGAAAAAAGACATTCTTTGACTTTTCTTAATAGTGATTTGAATTATAGCAACTCCCAAGTTTACACCATCATTCTTCCATTCTCACCTTTCATTCTACTCATACATACCAACTATCATGCCACACAAACAAATTCACAATAAAAACACATCTGGAGAGGAGTCCTACTGGCTATTTCTGTTTGACTTGGTCATTAAATTCCACAATTCTAAACAAACACTAGTCCAGCAGTTTAATTATGACTAGTTCATCTTTTGGCTTGGTTCCTGAGTAGGGCTCTCAGATGCGTGTCACTGGCCTACGTACGTTTCGGTGAAAACAAATTTGTATCACCTTCTTCAGGACCAAAGTAGTACATTTTTCATCCGTGAGGTGGTCTGGGGGTCTATACGTCTCTCGAAGGGCTGGAGGTATTGATAATCCTCAAGGGTATAGAGCAGTCCAGGCGATTATTAGATACAAAAATGATTCCTTAAGGGATATAACCTTATATTTTAGACATAGATGTTGAAAAACAGGTATGGGGAAGCTTCAATCAATGCTTTTCCTCCATATTATGAGGTTTTGGTAGCTCAGTCTGCAATCTAGTGTAAAACGTTGTCTGATGGTATCTTGATATCGTATTAGTTACTGTTTTTTTCATGGGAAGGTTTAAAACTCCTGAGTGTAGTATTCGCATTTTTCTCCTAGTCTGTCTCGGGTTTCTATTTTTACAACAAGTTTCCAATAACTAGTTCCAGGACTTGTCTGCTGGCAGTTTGCGATGGTACTGGCTTGTTAAAGTGCATTGTAACTTTGTAGTTACACTGCATCTTGTGTGTTTGCACATGTGTAAGTTAGCAGGATGTATTCCTCTTTTCATGTGTATTGAAATCTTCTGCAAACTGACTTTTGAATTCTGCTCACATTTTACAACAATATTTCAACAAAACCTATTTCCAATAGGTGGGTTAATTAAGAACCTACCTTATAGAAAGCCCAACATGAAGCAAATATCTTGTGTTAATTTGTTGAAGTGTTGCAGATTTTCAGTTGGGAGAACCCATGTGTTATTCAACTATGTTAGAGATGGCAGGAGGATGGGTCGGGCTGACTCTAATATATACATGCTGGCAAAGCAGAGCATGCTGTATAAGATTACAATTTAGAAGCGTTTCCATGCAGCAACTTTCTGTAATGCCCCAATTATGGTGCAGTACCAAGGAGAGTAGCAACCCAACCCAGTGGAATAAACCTCGACTCCCGGTTAAACAAGGGAAACTTTCAGAGTATGCCGATGGCAAGAAAGTAGCCGGCTGATGGTGAAAATTTACTTTGTGGTTAAACATTTTTTAACCTGGCTGGCACTCTAAGGACCAATAGAAAGGTCTTACAATTGGTTTTCCAGTAAAGCTTCCATGAGCAACACAATCGTTTTCACTTTTGCGAAACCTTAATGCCTCTTTAGCTTTACTAAGCTTTTGAAGTAATCGCACAAGTTACTACTTGTGTAACAATATATCTGTAAGAGACATTAGTTAGTAATAGATTCCTTACCTTAGAATATCCCCAGGCGTCAGACTGTATCCGGAAAGCTTTGCTAGCAGTACCTCTGCTCGGCAGAAGGTGGCGTTGTGCGGCTCTGCGTCCGTCGCTGGCGTCGTATGCGCTGAGATGATGTCATGGAGACTACTTAGGCGCCACCCATGCGCGCTGACGTCAGTTCAGCACACGACTTTCCGCGCCAGGAACGCAGAGCCATGCCAAAAACTGACCACTGGTGCCAAGAAACTAGGGCCCTGAAAGGGATGTCCTTAACCTTAGAAATCAGGTCGCAGAATGAGGAGAATGGGTGGGGCGGTAAGGAATCTATCACTAACTAATGTCCCTTACAGATATATCGTTACACAAGTAGTAACTTGTGCATCTGAAAGAGACACGTTAGTGATAGATTCCTTACCTTATAATAGATACCCCAGCAATACCAATCCCGGTGGTGGGTCTGCGAACAAGATTACACCAGAAAAACACAGAGAACAGAACGGCCAAAAAAGCCGTCTCTTCGGACTTGACTGACAAGGCAATAATGCTTGGTAAATGTGTGCAACGAGGCCCACGTAGCTGCCTGACAAATGCCCTGCAAGGGAACGCCGCGTCCCAAGGCAGTAGTGGCTGCTGTTGCCCTGGTAGAATCGGCACGCAGCCACACAGGAGGCTCCTTCTTGGCCAACGAGTAACATGCTTTGATGCACAGAACAACCCACCGAGAGATTGTTAGTTTGTGCACCGCCCGACCTTTTTTGGCGCCCACGTAGCCAACAAAGAGCTGGTCATCAACCCGGAACTGTTGTGTGCACTTCAGATAGAACGAGAGTGCACGTTTTGGGTCCAGACGGTGGAGCCTCTCTTCCTCTTTCGAAGGATGCAGAGGTGGAAAGAAGGTGGGCAAAGTGATGGTCTGCCCGATGTGGAAGGGAGTGACAACCTTTGGCAAGAAAGAAGGACGGGTCCTCAAAACCACCTTGTCCGGATGAACAGAAAGGAATGGAGGTTTGGAAGAAAGAGCCTGGAGCTCATTCACTCTTCTGGCAGAGGTGATAGCTACCAGGAAAGCAGTCTTGAGAGTGAGAAGACACAAGGGACAGTTATGAAGGGGCTAGAAGGGAGCGCACATCAGAAATGTCAAGACAAGGTTTAAGTCCCATTGAGGCATGATGAACGGCACAGGAGAAAAAGTGTGTGTAATGCCTTTCAGAAAACCGTTAACAACCAGGGACTTAAAAAGAGAAGGCTGATCTGGAAGTCGTAGAAAGGCAGAGATGGCAGAAAGATAACCTTTGATAGTGCCCAGAGCAGAGCCCTGCTGGGCCAAGGAAAGAAGGAACAAAAGAACTTCGGAAAGAGGGGCAGAAAGGGGATCCATAGACTTTGCTGTGCACCATGCCACAAACTTGTTCCACTTGCAGGCGTATGCCGCTTTTGTGGAGGGACGCCTGGCTGCCAGAATGAAAACACAGACTTTGGGAGGAAGGTCGAAAGCTGTCAACTGTCGCCGCTCAATCTGCACGCATGGAGGTGGAGGCTGGACAGGTTCGGGTGGAGGACCGTCCCCTGCTGCTGCCACAGAAGATCCTCCCGAAGAGGCAGTCAGATCGGGGGATCGGTCGCCATGTTGAGTAGCTCAGGATACCAGTATCTTTGTGCCCAATCCAGAGACACAAGGATAACTTCGGCCCGGTCGCGCCGAATCTTTTTCAGCACTCTGGGCAGAAGTGGTATGAGCGGAAAGCCGTACAACAGACCACAGTTCCACTCGCGAAGAAAAGCGTCGCCGAGCGAATGCCGCCTTGGAAATTTCCATGAGCAGAACTTATGACATTGGGCGTTCTCTTCTGTGGCAAATAGATCTAACCAAGGCTCTCCCCACTGCAGAAAGAGACCTTGTGCCACGTCCGAGTTCAAACGCCATTCGTGATCCATCAGGGACTGGAGGCTGAGTTTGTCCGCCCTGGAGTTCAGAGAACCTGCCAGGTGTTGAACCACCAAGGTAATGTCTTGATGTTCCAGCCATGTCCAGAGGTGCAGAGCCTCCTGACATAGGGTCCACGACCCCACCCCACCTTGTTTGTTGCAATACCACATGGTGGTGGTGTTGTCCGTGAACACCTGCACAACACTTCCCCGGACAGAGGGAAGGAATGCCTTCAGTGCAAGTCGGATCGCCTGAAGCTCCAAAAGGTTGATATGGAGTTGGGACTCCGCCGGAGACCAAAGGCCTCTGATCTCCGCCGCTCCCAAGTGGCCGCCCCATCCCAGGAGGGACGCTTCAGTCACCACTGTGTGCTCCAGTTGGGGAAGGAAGGGGGATCTGCCATTGACCGAATCGCGATTCGTAAGCCACCACTGCAATTGTCATGAAGTGCCCTCTGCGATCAGGACATGATTGGACAGGTTGCCCTGATGCTGTGCCCAATGGAACGTCAGGTCCCACTGCAGAGCCCGCATAGGCCACCTAGCATGTTGCACTAGCAGGAGGCCATCAGGCCCAGGAGCCGGAGGGTCATCCTGACAAACTAGGGATAGAGGCTGAAAGATCAGAATCATAGCCTGAATATCTTGGACTCACTGTTCGGGAGGATAAACTCGAAACCGCGTTGAATCCAGAACCGCTCCGATGAAGGGGAGCTTCTGAGAGGGACTCAGGTGTGACTTCGGCACATTGATGGAGAACCCCAGCAAATGCAGGTCGGCCGTAGTCTGAAGGTGGGTGACAACTGCCTGGAGCGAGCCCGCCTTCAACAACCAGTCATCAAGGTAGGGGAAGAATGACACCCCTGACCGGTGCAGGTGAACTACGAACACCGCTACCACTTTCGTGAACACCCGAGGGGTGCTGGTAAGGCCGAAAGGGAGCAAGGCAAACTGAAAATACTCCTGGCCTACCGTGAACAGCAGGTAACACCGGTGGGCCGGCAGGAGGGGGATGTGAAAATATGCGTCCTGCAAGTGTTGAAAATAGCAATGTGTATGTACATAAGCGGCGTTCATTTGTGTTCACTGTACCTCTTGTCGTAAGCAGAATGGACATTGCAGAACACAGACTGTGTTATCCCGCCAGCATAGACCCATACACGCATATATACAACAGCCATTTTAGGTACCATGGTCGCTCTGTTTTCGATCACCAGCTCCCTTTCCTGACCCTGCAAGCTTCCCCATGCACCCTGATCGCCCCCGCTCTCACATGCACAAGTCATGAGCCCTCCCCTCCCGCATGACTCTGTCTCTGAGAATCGCACCCCGCGCCTGACCAACACCTCCTTTCCCTCCATGAATACCCCTCCTTTGATGACCTCTTCCTCTGAACCTAATTGTCTACATGGACCGCTGGTCATCCCTTAGCCTGAGGATACAGTTTATTGCCCACTACTGTATGCACTCGCCTCTCTTGAAAAGAGCCACTATTGATCATGACTTCCCCACCCCCTGAGATTCGATCAGGAGCACACATTCCAATGGAATCAGCAGAACACTCAGCTGCTTGACAGCCCCCTCCTATTGTATGGAGGATAAGAGCCCCTACTGTAGCCACGTGTTGGAATATCTTCATACTTCACAATGTCTTGATTGTAATAAAGGATGCCTGTGTGCCACAAACCTGTGTATAAAAGGCGAAGCCTCAGAGAAACTTGTTAGAGCACCTCCTGAAGACACTATGAGAGTGTCCGAAATGACATGCTCTCCTCATGAGAAATAAACTCTGTTCTTGTTTTCCTGCCTTCAGCGCCCGTCTCTTTATTTGGTAATTATTCAAGATGAGAAAGAAGAGTCGCCCTGCACCAGCAGCCTGGGCATCAGGTGCGATCTGGGCTGACTTCTCCACAATTGGCGCCCAACGTGGGGCCCATCAGCGACATAAGGTCCGGTAAGAGAGGTCCGGACGATGGGGTGAACATCTAAATGATTGGAGTATACCTGCCTTGAGAGGGCCCTCGTCCGGCTGCCGATTGAATGAACTTCACCGATTCCGAACGGACCTCTCTCAAGTGACCTATTGTCCTGACTGGAATCCCACAGGAATGCTGCGGTAAAAACATGGAGAAAAGAGAACGATCAGGCGCTGGAGAAAGGAAGGCGAAGAACTGTCCACATGGTCCGGTCCGGGTAAGGTTAAGGAGGACGTCTTTACGTCTAATTGGTAGGATGGCTTTATCCATCCGATTGATTGATTGATTATTGATATTGGAAACGGTATTTAGATACTGGTATTGTTCATTGATTGGTTCATTTAGCCTTGGGTGCTACTTGAAGTATTGGTTCTCTCGGAGACATTCTCTGTCTGCAAACAGCGACAGATAGGAACGTCTGTCTCCCTTTGCAGATAGTGAAGGATAGGTAATGCAGACTTTTGTCCCCATTGTAATCCGTCATGCCTATCTTTTCTCCCCATAGATTGTTTGTTAATCGGTTTTTATCGATTATTGCTTTTTGAGATATTCCCTGTCTACAAACGGGGACGAATAGGAATATTCTGTCTCCCTTTGCAGATAGTGAAGGATAGGTAATGCAGACTTTTGTCCCCATTGTAATCCGTCATACCTATTTTTTTCTCCCCATTGATTGATTGTTTGATCGAGCATTGAATTGCTCGAAGTTGGTTCTCTTAAGGATCTTCTCTGCCTACAAACGGGCAAGAATAGGAATATTCTCTCTCCCTTTGCAGATAGTGAAGGGTAGGTAACGCAGGTTTTTGCCCCCATTGTAATCCGTCGTGCCTATTTCATTCCTCATTGATTGATTGTTTGTCCGAACATTGATTGTTCGGAATTGGTTCTTTTTGGAGGTATTCTCTGTTTGCAAATAACATAGAGAAAATGCTCTGTCGAGTCTTTGCAAGTAGTGAAGGGTAGGTAATGCGGACCTTTGTCCCCCGTTGTAATCTGTCATGCCTATCTACTCCCCATTGATTGATAAACCAGTTCCACCCGGACCATTTACTAGAGGTGGGTCATCTGGCCCGACCAGAGGAGCACCCCTAGTGAAAAAAAAAGGACATACGCAATAATAACGAAGTGATCACTATATCCTGTTAACAGAAACTTTAACACAAAAACAAACTAGAAAAGAAAGAAATAGGAAAACGAAATCAGTAGGCCACTGATGGAATTTTTATTAAATAACGAATAAGGAAACGATAACAATACTTAACAACGAAACATATGATTGTCCTAGAAACAAGAAACGTTAGAAATAAGCCCGTAATAAGAAACCTGA
This sequence comes from Lissotriton helveticus, assembly GCF_964261635.1. Classification (NCBI taxonomy): domain Eukaryota; kingdom Metazoa; phylum Chordata; class Amphibia; order Caudata; family Salamandridae; genus Lissotriton; species Lissotriton helveticus. The sequence goes on along the minus strand of NC_136071.1, from coordinate 890,875,877 downwards.
AAAATGATAAGAGAAGCCAAGCTTGACATTGCGACGGCCACGAGGCAACGAAGCTTCATCGCCCCTCACTGCTCCAAACATGTCTGTCCCACCGCCTGCCACGCCCCAATAACGGCAACCTGGGAAAGATACAAGTCGGCAGACATCCGCCCCCGTTCTGGAAACTCCCAAAGTGCAACAGGTTTGCGGCTCCGCCCAGGCGGAAGCAACACATGTAGGGCGGGTCCTGCTGCCAGCCGTCGGCCGGAGGTCATCGCATGAGGTGGGCCTGAGGAGAGGCTGGGGCCGACGGGATCCGGCCGCGATAATGGCTACGACAACCCTGGAGAGTTGCAGGGGGGGGAATGTCCATGTCCCCGACCCCCCCTCTCTCAGACAGTCTGGACCAGCGCCCATAAGAGGCGTGGGGGTGGAGGGGCCACTGCACAAATAGCCCGAAGGCGGCGCCACGCGCCAAGGTCTGCCCCACCGGATGAACCAAGAGACCCGTTCCTGGGGCCAGAGCGAAGAACGTCCGGCCGCCATCAACCGGAGGCCCGGCCCGAAACGTGCCAGGCGTCGCCACTTCTTCCATAATGGCTGCGACAACACTGGGGGGGGATGTCTTGCACATGCCTCCGACCCCCCCCCCCCTCGTCCTCATCGCCTGGTCCGGCCATAACAAATGTCAAGCGAGACGCCGTGGGGTGCACCGGGGGGGAGAGGCGGCGCGAACGAGCCTCTCCCACCTCCCCAGGTGGAGGTTCCCCAGCTGCACCCCCAACGCTCCTCGCACCCAGCAAAGGGTTCGTCCACTGTGGCAATGCTGCAACGCCTCGTCCGGCAGGTTGGAGCCCGTCCGCTCATTTGACCCCGCGATTGCCGGTAGCTGCCGAACTCTCAAAATGGCGATCGACCTTGCAAGAGTGGGCCCAGCATGAAGGAATGGCCCGGTTGCTTGCTGATTCCACCATCATAAAAGTTCTCCTCGACCTTGAAGATTCTAGAGGAGCCGCGGGAGTCCCCGACTCCCGCAGAAACCCCCGATGGGGAATGACTGCCATGATTGCCCACGGAACGATGGAAATGTAACCGCAGGACGTCGGCGCTCCCATGCTGTCGCCAGCTTCAGTTTGAATGACTAAAATCCTGCAGACTGCAGTTCGGAACAGTTCCGGTGAAAACCCCAGTATGACCCGGTAGGAAAAGTGTTGCCTCCCTCCCCCTTTTGACTGATGGTTCAGACCACGGATCCTTTCTTTTGCCCTTTAACGGAACTTTTTGGACTGCCAAAAGGAAGCTCTAGGCCAACCACGAGTTAGTGGAGATTTAGACTATGCCTGGATCTGCCTGACTGCACCCAAAATGGCGCCGATGCAAATGAAACTCTCAACTCCTTATTGTACCCCGATTGCTCAGCCTTGGTGTCATGGGATATGTATGAAGTTTTAAAAAAAAAAAAACATATAGATTGTTATAGGATGTGTACGGATTATATGTTCGGACAATGGATTGATATAGGATGTATACTGTCAGCTCGGACAATGAACTGATATGTGATGGGTACTGATTATGTGTTCGGAAAATGAAGGACAATGAATTGACATGAGATGGGTACCGATTGAGCATTTCGGACAATGAATTGTTGTTAAGTTTTAGCGCATCATGGTTATTGAAAGTTCGAAATTTCAATGCTTATGATACTCGATCACACTAAAGGATTCGATATGATTTTTATTGCACTTGGCGCACTTTCTATGAAATTAACAAACACCGACTCCATTAAGTTTTCCACTAATAAAGTATCCCCGCATCTACAGTTCCAGCCTGCTCCGTGGCCGGCCCACGGGGTTGTAGGCCCGTATTTGTGCACCGACATTCTTATTAAAGGTTTTTTGAAAAAGCAAACGTAGTTGTCACGCATAAGTTGATAAGTTTCAAATGAATGACCACTATTTCCGATATAACTAAAATGCGGATGAAATGACTCAGCTCGATTAGATAAGGGTTAAAGGGTATAACATATATAGAGATATTGCAGATATGGAGGGTCCAAGTTTTAGTTGTGTATTTTTCCCTTTTGTACAGCCAAAAGCAACCGCTAAAGATCCTGGTATTTAGCCTATACTTTATATACTACCTGTATAAGAAGAGTCACACTAAGGGTCCACCTGGGCTTGAACGCCCAATTGGCAGGGACTGCATCCCGTGGAGATAGGCCGAGTATGCAGTAAGTAAAAGCCTTTTCTGGGTTTATGCGCGCTAAATGTGTCTATCAATGTAGCCCCTGCCCCCTTCTTTTTCCCTCTCTCTGCAGGTCACATCGAAATGTCGATTAATGTATGAAAATGGTGATCTAACGGACGAAGAGGCGGGAAAAAAAGGCGTTTGATTATAATACCTAACTACGACAAACCCCGAATAATGCAACCAAAAATGACGTACAATAATGAATACATTCCTACGTCTAACTAAATAGGGAAAGTAAGGAATATTCCGAGGTAAGGCTTACACAAGTATCCTCCGCCGAGAGGACTAGGAATATTGCCAATATTTAAAACCTACTACCTCCTTTTTCGCATCCTCGTAGACATGTAACTCTAAGCTGCCCCATTGTTCTCCAACTAACACCGACTATTGTCTCAGCCTAGAAACACATTTGCTAAAATGACTCGAAAATACCACCGTGAGCATTAGCCCGACCAGGTTAGTTCATGACCAAGTCAGCCGACAATAAAAAGAAAAGAGAAAGTAACGAGAGCCTAGGATGCTGAGAATGCGCAGCGTACAGGAAGAGATCAATTTGGCCAATAACTGTTTTATGTTTTGTCTTGGATTTTTGTATATAATACATGTACTGTCTCCCCCGTCTGAGTTTGTGTGTACGTGATGCATGGATCTACGTCATCCCTCTGCCTGTGTTTCCGTATTACTTAACCCCTGTTGTTTTGTGTTGTGCGCGCACTGAATGGCCCATTATTGTACACGTGTCTGTCTCTCTCTCTCGCTCTCTCTCTCTCTCTCTCTCTCTCTCTCTCTCTCTCTCTCTTCCCCCCCTTCCCTCTCCCCTCCCCCCCCCCCAAAGGCCCCTGTTCCCTCTTTCCTCGTATGGTGACGTTGTGCCGCCCCCCCGGCACAAAACTTAATTGGGTCCCCTCGAACACAAAGGTGTTTGGCAAAATTGATAGGAACTAAAAACGATTGTGACTTGCCATATCACTACCTCTCCTTTCTGCAAAACGATAGAACCCGAGTTGGTGATGAAGGAAAGGACAGGTAAGACGACGGATGTCCCCTAATCTGGCTTTTATAGGGGGGCTATAACGTCAATGGCCTTCTGTTTCTCGGTTCGCTAGAAATGCAATTCCCAATGCACCGATCACTTCACCCCTCTGCACTTAAGTGCGGATGCCCAGAATACCCCGCTTCCCCCGATTAACCTCAGCTTCATGTCATCTACCCTCGAAAGCGAAATTTATGACCTTGATTAACGGCCACTCCCCAGGAAAAGCATGTTTAACATCTGTCCCCCTCCCCCTTCTTCATGACGATAACGCCCCTGCTTGCAAGAGTTAGCCGACCCCGAAGGGAAGTGTAAGACACCATGTATAAAAGTCCAATTTCTCTCACCATACATCGCGCATGTACGCCACACAGGTTCATGAAATGAATAACAATACACTCCTACAGACTCCATAAGTGACGACTTCTGACTGTGATCGATGAACATATCCCCCACCTCCGCAGGATTGGGGACGGAATTGAGATGTATAAATGTCTTCTCCTGTCAGTGTTTCTAAAACTTGTTTTCTACCCATTCAAAGATACAATCACCGGAGGAGAGGAGCTGGACGTGACGCACAGCCTGGCCACAGATCATGGAGCACGTGTGACCGCGACCAAGGGTGGAGCCACCGAGCAACGAGACGCGGGACGAGGCACCACTCTCAAACTCGGCAGATTAAGGAATAAAGGGCTGCCTTGAAGCCCTCGATTTGCTGCCCCACTCGTGCCTGAAGTCCCTGTCCCCTTTTTGAGTCCGACTGATGGGCCTGCCTGCTCGTTATCCTTTGCTCCCTTGGTCCCTTGGTGTGTTCAAAGATCTGGCCCCACTCCGCCCTCTCTTCCCTTGATTATTCAACAAACTCACCCTTTTCGCACAAACTTTGACTATAGAATTAGGTTTTGCCACGGAAGAAGAAACACACGCAGGTGCCCAGCATAAGGCACCCCTAAAGAAGATCAGTTAGGAAACAGGACTGTGATCTAACAGCAGAGGACTGATCGCACCCTGCAACGCGTAAGGATGATTCCGAGCTGGACTTATAGCTCCACCACCGGTGCTCAAAAGCGCCAACGAAAAGAAAACGGACTACCAGAGTCTACCAGTGGTGGCTCGTTGTTGAAAAGACATTTTCGCTAAAACCCCCCTTCCTGAACTTTCTACCCACCCCTTGACTAGTTGCTTACATCGAACTGAATTCCTCCCTCAACTATTTTTATTGCTTTTAAAAATGTTTCATCGATCACTCAGGTCCAAAATTCTCGTATAGCACTTTTTACTGTATGTTGATGTCATCGGAGAAAAAGTCAGAACCTGATTCCTTGATTGACCCCCGACAAAGTGTTATGCCGATCTCTAGATTTGTATGAATAACGCAATGACTGTAAATTCATATGTACCGCATTCCGCCAATTTTATCGACTGCATATGGTTACACGCAATTTACTAGCATTTGACGAACGTTATTTCATTTTGCCATGCATGACTATACGTACACCCCGTCAGTTAGGATAAACACAAAAGAACTAGCTTACGTTAAAAAGCGGCGACTGTTGAAAATAGCAATGTGTATGTACATAAGCGGCGTTCATTTGTGTTCACTGTACCTCTTGTCGTAAGCAGAATGGACATTGCAGAACACAGACTGTGTTATCCCGCCAGCATAGACCCATACACGCATATATACAACAGCCATTTTAGGTACCATGGTCGCTCTGTTTTCGATCACCAGCTCCCTTTCCTGACCCTGCAAGCTTCCCCATGCACCCTGATCGCCCCCGCTCTCACATGCACAAGTCATGAGCCCTCCCCTCCCGCATGACTCTGTCTCTGAGAATCGCACCCCGCGCCTGACCAACACCTCCTTTCCCTCCATGAATACCCCTCCTTTGATGACCTCTTCCTCTGAACCTAATTGTCTACATGGACCGCTGGTCATCCCTTAGCCTGAGGATACAGTTTATTGCCCACTACTGTATGCACTCGCCTCTCTTGAAAAGAGCCACTATTGATCATGACTTCCCCACCCCCTGAGATTCGATCAGGAGCACACATTCCAATGGAATCAGCAGAACACTCAGCTGCGTGACAGCCCCCTCCTATTGTATGGAGGATAAGGGCCCCTACTGTAACCACGTGTTGGAATATCTTCATACTTCACAATGTCTTGATTGTAATAAAGGATGCCTGTGTGCCACAAACCTGTGTATAAAAGGCGAAGCCTCAGAGAAACTTGTTAGAGCACCTCCTGAAGACACTATGAGAGTGTCCGAAATGACATGCTCTCCTCATGAGAAATAAACTCTGTTCTTGTTTTCCTGCCTTCAGCGCCCGTCTCTTTATTTGGTAATTATTCAAGATGAGAAAGAAGAGTCGCCCTGCACCAGCAGCCTGGGCATCAGGTGCGATCTGGGCTGACTTCTCCACACAAGTCCAACGCTACCAACCAGTCTCCAGGGTCGAGGGCAGCCAAGACCTGAGCCAGAGTCAACATCTTGAACTTCTCCTTCCGGAAGAAGCGATTGACGTTCCTGAGGTCTGAGATGGGGCGCAAGCCCCCTTTGTCCTTCTTGGGGACCAGAAAGTAGTGGGAATAACAACCATGTCCTACTTCTGGCCCAGGAACGCCCTCGATGGCCCCCTTGGCCAAGAGGGCCATAACTTCCTGCTGGAGAAGCGTGAAGTGATCCCCCGACATGCGGTGGGACGGAGATGGCATTGCCAGGGGGGTAAACTCGAAGGGGAGGGAGTAGCCCTTCCGTATGAGTTGAAGCACCCACTTGTCGGAAGTGACAGAACGCCAATGGGGAAAGTGATGCTGAATCCTGCCACCCACTGGCATGGGGTGCGACCCAAAGCTCAGACTAGGTAGGCTGCGAGGCGGACGTCACGGGCGGAGGTGAACTGACCCTCACATTGGCCCCAAGAGCCGCCACGGCGACCTCCACGCCCACGGAGAGTTTGGTTCTGCGCAGGCTTTTGATTGAACGAGCGGGCAGGGGCACCCCTTCCATGGCCACGAAAGGAATAAAAAGTAGAAGTGGCCGGGCACATGGTGGAAAGGCCCAAGGACTTGGCTGTAGCTCGAGAGTCCTTAAAACGCTCCAGTGCACTATCGGCCTTATCAACAAACAGGCGAGTGCCATCGAAGGGCATGTCCATGAGCGAGCTCTGAACGTCCAGGGAGAACCCGGTAGATCTCAACCAGGCGTGGCGACGAAGCGCCGCAGTCGTGGAAATTGCTACTCTGAGGGAGTCCGCAGTGTCCAAGCCACAACGAATGGCGAACTTAGCCACGTCCTTACGCTCGGCCACAGCCTGAGACAGCACAGCCTGGATCTCTTCCGGGCACTGAGGTAACACCTGGGTAACTGTATCCTACACTGCGTGGGAGTAGTGGCCCAACAGACATAAACCCAGACATCCTTAAGTGCACCAGAGAAGAACCACAAGAGACAAAAGTCCCAAAAAAGGTAGTCAAAAAGTGACTAAGGTACGTGCTCTAACCGCATCTGCACTTACTGGGGCGGAAAAATAAAGAACTGACGACAGCGCGCATGGGTGGTGCCTAAGTAGTCTCTGTGACGTCATCTCTGCGCATACAATGCCAGCGACCGACACGGAGCCGCACGACGCCACCTACTACCGCGCAGCGGTACTGCTAGCAAAGCTTTCCGGATCCAGTCTGACGCCTGGGGATATTCTAAGGTAAGGAATCTATCACTAACGTGTCTCTTTCAGATAGGAATCATAGTAAATAGTACATCTGGCCAAAAACATGCAATATCAGCGAACTGCGTCTTTCTAAAATACATGGAATCAACTGGTCCTCTGCCCCGGGATGCTTCAATGACTCCATATGTACCAGGAGGCTCCGTAGAGTGAAGAAATGACCATTGCTTTGGGCTCTCATGACAAGGATGCTTTATTTCCTAGTAGTGAAAACAATAACCAGCTCTAATTATCCATACAAGTTCCTAGGGACAGCTGTATGCTAAACCAACAGGGCCCCAAAGAATAAAGGGTCGTATGTACTAATTACTGGTTGTAAAAATAAAGTCGCAATTATTGATCATTATTTTTGCGAAGGCATTATTAGCCCAACTCGGGAGTCAGAAATATCGAAATGTTGTAAGATCGGATTTGGGTCTCAAAACACCGATAAATCTCATACCAAATCACTATTTTGGAAGGGACTTCTACAATACGCCCCTTCCAGATAGAGTTTCAGTATAGAGTCACAAAGATATTTTAGGAGTAAAAATTCACAGTCTCTTAAAATGGCCTTAGTACATAGTAAAACAAAATAATAATATGGTCGTAAACAGTGACTTAAGCTGTCTGTGACCATAAACACGGTTAGTACATCTGGCCGAATAGGTTTCAGGGCTGGTTGCCTGCAGGTGTTTATGGTAACGATATACTTTGTATTGAAAACTGTTAAAGATAATATCTTTTCCATTTTTTTTTAGTTGCCATAATACAACCAGTATTGGCGAAGGCACGACGGGGAAAGGTCTGGCCTGTCTGTAAAATGCAGCGAACTCAACATGACTAGAGAGAAAGGCTGTTACCTCTGACCGCAGGACGATGTTCTCATCTTCAAGGTCTTTGAGTTTCTTCTGGAGAGAATCAAAATGAAAATAGTTTTGGACGGAAACGGCAGATTCATTCCTCTTTAACCTGGTAAAACAAACATTTGCATGTATTCATGTGCTCTTAGATCATTTCTTTTCAGGAGCTAGAGATTACAACTTTAAAAAACTGGGAACTGTACAGGTATTTTATAAAGGCTCTTATTTCATGAAATAACGGTATACTTTTAACTTTTGTTGTAAATTCAGACTGTAAAACACAAAAGCAAAAAAACAGCTGCTCTCAACAGAACTGTTGCGCATCCATGAAATAAATGCTAAAATCCTTTCATGCTGTATTCTTTCAGAAGTTCTATCGAATTGATAACCTATGTATGTACCTATACATTCACTTAAAATAACAGGTTTAAAGAAATGTTATAGCTAGGAGATGTGTTCAGCAGCAACGTAACGTTTTTCAACAAAAAATAATAATTCACCATTTATACATATAGTTATCTTATGTAACTAAACTCATGCCCTACGGTAACTATAACTCGCTCCCTCGCCAGGCACTGTTAAATACCCAACATATTGCATCACTCATGACATTTCTATGTCATCATATATATATATCACTACAGCATTTGCAATGAAATTATTGATGAGACAACTGTGCTTGGCCAGGGTGTGAGGCTCTGCTTCCAAACTGCTGCACGCAGCAAACCCCATGTAGTGCACATGGCTGTGCACAGCAAGAGGTTGCCTATAGGCAACCTGTTAGAAACGGGACCTCTGGCTGGCCAAGGCTTGCGCCAAGGTCAGTCAGGGATCACCATTTCCAAGGTCAGGGCAAGGGAGTCACACACCAAGATAACCCCCGCTCACCCTCTAGGTAACGTGACGCGAGCAGCAAGGCTAATCTCGGAGGCGATGTGTAAAGCGTTTGCGCGCGCACCCAGCGACAACAACCAAAGGCCCACCACAAAGGAAACTCCACACAAGGTTATATCAAAAATAGCCTTTGTATTATAATAATAAAAACACATTAGATAACACACACACTTTACAATGTGCCAACAGGCACGGGCAAGATTTACAAGGGATTATGTACAGGACAGGGCCACCTGGACCACTGTCAGGGGTATGCACTTTTTAGAAATAGCACTTGTAGGTATAACACTTAGCACATAAACATATAATGACTGTAACACAGAAATAGTAAATGTAGCATACAACCAGTAACTACTGGTAAAGGGTAAATACCTCCTACGCCACCCTAAACACTGTAGGGAAATCACGCAGGGAACTAGGACCTTATCATCAGGACCTATGGAAGGAAAACCTATCACCTAAGCAAGTCACATTTAGCAAAGGGAAGGAAACCTAAAATAATCACCTAGGCAAGTAACATTTAGCAAAGGCAATAAAACTTCAACATTCCTCTAAGCAGGTCACTTTTAGCAAAGGGAAATAAAAGCACAAGGCATTACCTAAGCAGGTCACTTTTAGCAAAGGTAATGACACAAACAATCCTCTAAGCAGGTCACTTTTAGCAAAGGGGATAAAAACATAAAGAATTACCTAAGCAGGTCACTTTTAGCAAAGGTAAAAACAAACATTCCTCTAAGCAGGTCACTTTTAGCAAAGGGGAATAAAAGAACAAAGAATCACCTAAGCAGGTCACTTTTAGCAAAGGTAATAACAAACAATTGCACATGAAACATTAAAACACATTCAGAGGGTGCAGGTAGAACATTTGCGCAGAAATCAAATAAGCAAGTAACTCATAAATTGCGCAGGGTGCATGTAGCACAACACTAGAATGGTCCCTCAGGCCAACTGGCCTCGCAAGGGCTGAAATGCCCTGAGTCTCAATGTCAGGGGGTCTGCGCAGGCAGCACAAACACAAAGGCTAAACGTAGCAACTGTCCACTAAGTGCTGGACAGTTGTAAATAGGGCTGGGCAACGTTGGAGCCACGTGGGCTCAAGAACAATGGTGGGGAGGAGACACTGTGTGGGAGCCTCGGGGCTACCGACCACACTCTTGTCCCCAGAGCCTCTCTGGCTCGCAAAACAAATGTGCACTTAAGAGCTTCAATGCTCTAAATCAATAAAATGTCCCCAGAGCCTCCTGTGGGCTCGCAATCAATGTGGGCGATGAGCCTCGCTGGGCTCGAAGAACAATGAGGCCGGGTCGGAGCCTCTCCGGGCTCCAGAACAAAGGACTGGCCTCGAGCCTCTCAGGCTCGCGAAACAACATATGGCCGGGAACCTCTCTGGGCTCCAAGAACGATGGGGCCGAGTGGGAGCCTCGCAGGCTCCACGAACAATGGACCTGGCCCCTCGAGTCTCTCGGGACTCGGAAAGCACTTGCGGGGCACGTTGGAGTCCCTCACGGGGGACTCAGGACAAAGGCCACGGCCCCCAAGAGCCTCGCAGGCTCTTCACTCTACCGGGGAGGGGCGAGCACCGGCAATGTGCTCCGACGCCCTCCTCCCCGAATTTATACTCCCGGGCCCCACTCACCGGCTGTCTCGGGCTGCAGGACGGCTCCTCGGCGACTCAGCTGGGGCCGCGGGCGGGGCTCCTCTTCCTCGAGGGAGCTTCGGACCCGGCCGGCCGCTTCCTGCCTGGCCTTGTCTCGCTCTCCCCTCCGCCTGACTTCCGCGGGGGCCGCCAATGGCAGCGCGGCCCTGGGGGTCAGGAGGCGGGACTTCCGGGTCGCTCTAGGCAGCGGCCCGGCAACAGTTTTCACTCCCCCTCGGCTGCGGCGGTGATCACGGGGGAACGCCGGGTGGGCTACGGCTTTAATTAATTAAATACTCAAGGGGCAATGCCGGGTGGGCACCGGCTCTCAAATCAAATATGAAGCGAGGTGGGCACTCGCTCGGCCTGGCAAAGCGCTCCAAAGCGCTAGAATCAAAATACAGCGCACCCAGCGCTTAGGGGTAAAATAAAGCGCTCTTCAGCGCTAGGAATAAAAGGAAAAGCGCTCCACAGCGCCAGTGGGCAAATAAGCGCTCCCAAGCGCTAAGAGCAAAGCAAAGGCTCCAGCAGGGTCTGGAAGCAGGCAGGGGGGCAAGGCAGGGCCAGAGCCAGCACACTGGGTCTCCAGGCAGGTAGACAAGCCAAGTGGCGGTCCTCCTGGCCCCAGCAGCAGCAACAGCCCCCTCTGGCAAGGATCCAAAAGTAGAACAACTTCTGTGGGGACACAGCCCCATTTTTATACAGCGAAATCCTTTGTTTCCAGGGTGGGGGGAAACCAGTTGCAGCTGGCTTGGGAGTACCCTTGATGGCCCAACCACCCCTTTCATTCACTGGGGAGGCTTGGGTCATTAGACAAACCACAGGGGGGCGGAGCCAGCATTGTGTGGGGAAAACCCCAGCCCATCAAGGACCCAGGTGCACTCCTCCCACACATCACTCATGCTGATCTCACACTCACCACCGGGCAGACCCATCCAGACTTCCTGGAGCCTGGCATGCCAGCCAGCTCCAGCCAATCACCCTCCAGCACCCTCACTGCACACATACATCAATGTCCAGAAGTAGCACTTCCCTTCTAGACACACACATGCCGCATACACCATCTCGCAGCATTCACTCTCATGAGTTCATACATACTAAACTCGAGCCTGCACTCCCCACGCATCAGGAACTAACATGGACACTCACATTCCCCATGCATTCCTATGGGAGGGCAGGCCAGCCATACTACACGCACGCACTTTACTATGGGACACAGGGAAAAAGTGCGCAGAGACCCAAAAATCACTACACAGGGTCACAAATAAAAGCAAAAAGATTAGGGGTGAACCTGCCCTAAGGCCCAAGTCCAACACAACCCATCCGGAGGCAGCCAAACGCCTGCTGGCTTCCAAACCCACGCCGCACACAGCCTTAGCTGTACATGGTAGAGGTCTGGCCTTCGGACACCAGGGACCCCATCCCCAGGGCCAAAACATATATGTTAAGGTGAGAGGGGTATGCAGTCCCCTCCCCCAAGCCTTAATTGGTGCCTGCGATCCCAGCTCCCAGGGCGAAATTCCATTAAAAAGGGGAGGTGGCCCAAGCCTATTGTGGTCCCTCTCTAAATTATAGGTGGGTTCCCATCCAGAGCACCCACCAAGCAACACATACTAAGGGGAGGGGGCACATGCCCCCGAGCCTCATTAGACCTCGGGGATTCATCCCCCTTGGCCGTATGCTATTTAAAAGGGGGATGCGTGTACTCCCTTCTCGAGCCCCAAGTACCCCATCCCCTGGGGCCATATTTTATTAAGAAGGGGAGGAGGGGTGCGCGTTCCTCCTTTCAGAGTCTTCTTGGGCCCCAGAGACCCCATCCCCTGGGGCCTCTCTAAGTTATAGGTGGGTGCGCCAATGCCCACCCAGGGGACCAAACAAACAAGTTGGGGGCCTCTAGGGGGGCCCCAGGGCCCCCACCAGCACCCCGCATGGTGCAGGAGGCAGCATTGTTGCCCCACAGAGGGAGCACCGTTCAATGCTTGCTCCCTTCGGGCAGGAACAATATGTGTTGTGTTTCCTTGCTTGCAGGAGTGCGGCAGGGTATACATAACAGCAGTCTGATCCCAGCCGTCGACAGCATGTTTAAATCTCCCACCAGTTGGGAGCAGACTTGCACGTTTGCTCCCTTTTGCCAGGAGATTTAAAAATGTCCTTTCCAGACGGGAGCAAACACGTTGCCTAGCCCGCGCTAGTTAGGGCAGGAAAATTACTGGGTACCAGGGATGGACTCCCGGAGACACAGTCACTGAGTCATCCACAGGAGAAGGGGTCACCAGGGCCTTTTAAGGCTCGGGGAGAATGGAAGCATTCTCCCCTCCCCTTTTTTTTAATTGATTTCAGCCTTGGAGGATGGGATCCCTGGGGTCTATTTAGGCTCTAAATACAGGGGCTTCACGGCCATACTCGGTTTTTTAAAGAAAATCAGGCCCAGGTGTTAGGGTCTCTGGGGCTTACAAAGGCTTAAGGAGGAGGGCCCCGGGGCCCCACTCCCCCTCCCACCTTTTTTTCTGCCATAAGTGGCAACATGGGCCTGGGTGGGGGGAGCCCTACTCCCAATATATGTTTATTAAAAAATTGTGCCTCATTTCTTTATTTGTGCGATCTCTTGGAATTGCTGATAAAATTGCGGATTTATTTTTTTTTGGCCCCAGTTTGGGGAGGAGGTCCTCCGGATCCCCACACAGGGCCTAGGGAGCAGGGTATTCCTACCCTGGCCCCTTCTATTAGTTTTCCTTTAAACATTCAGGGCAGGGAACTTAGTCCCACAGTGCTGTAATGGCCGCGAGCAGCAAGCTCCCTAGGCCAATCAGAACACTCGATTTTAGAATTGGCGCTGCTGTGAGACTCTCGCCAGACGCAATCGTCTAGATGTACAATAATTTACACTAAATCACAAAAAGCACAATCTGCAGGCCAAGATCTAGCTTCCAAATATGGTGTATATCTGTCAGCAACTTTTGCGGTAGCGCTGCCTAAAGAAGTCGATAGAAAATGCATGGGGAGATCTGCTTTTGGGACCACACTGTTTTGTCGGTCCCCACTTGACGAATTACCCCGAAACTTTCCAGGAAGGAGCAGAGTTGAATTTTTTGGGGAAAGTGTGGAGCAGATTTGTCAAACGATGCACAGCGACCGGTACCTACTTACATACATATTTTACAGTGTGGCAGTAGCTACTATATAGAGGTAGGTTGACCAGTGATAGGGATTTTTTTACATTTTTGTCCATTAATAACTTAGCACCCATTTGACGAATGCCTGCGAAAATGTGCAGACCTACTGCCACAGTTTCATTCCTGGAGTCCTAAAAAGCTTTGCAAAGTTTCATCAAGATGGTGCGGAGAAAAAAAGGGGGTCCCAAAACGGGCGTATAACCCAATGCATTTTACATAAATGTTTGTATTTTGCCTAGCGCGAAAACAGTCAGTTGGATTTTTACTAATTCTGGAAGGATTACATATTATGGTGTACAGATGATTGTGTGCGGCACGGCATGTAAATAGGGTAAGCATTTCATACATTTTAAGTTAGCTGTATTTGTGGCTGCGGTATTACCGCAGTACTCACGAGGTATTTAACGATGACAAATCATTAGCTGATTTATAATGACTGCCTTTACAAAGTGAAAGGCAGCCATCTTGATTTCAGCTCCAGTGACGCCGTGTTCTGCATTACGTCATTCAATGTAGGTAAGTACAAGGTTTGGTATTTTTCCCACACCTATTACCACCTTACTAAAGTGGTAATAGGTAGGAAAAATATTTATAAGTTTACATATATCTAAAAAAAAAATCAGAAGTACCACAATTCCGAAAAACCTTTCTAAAAAGAAAAAACGATTTGAAAATACACTATAAGATGTATTTTATTAATATAATAATTAATCACACAGTCCACTCCAGTGTAAGAGTTGACTTTATGCCACTGCACTCTACTCGATTTAAAGTGTGCCACTCCACTTTATGACACTCCAGTATACACCAATAAATTGTTTGCTAGTCCTCTGTACATTCTCCACTCTGCGCTATACTAGGCTACGCCACTATACTCTGCGTTGTTATACTACTGTTCACCACTGTATTCTATTATACTTTGTGTATGCCAGTATACGAGTTGGGCCTACACTGTACTGCTCACAACTGTACGCTATTCCACTGCACACATTTCCATTTGAGGCTATTCCACTATATGCTAATTCCACTATGCCCCACTTTAAAGTACACTACTGAAGTGTACGTGATTCCAGTGTACATTACTCCACTCTATGGCACTCAATTCTACCAAAATGCAGTATATACCCCTGCAGTGAACCACAATGTACTGTATTCTATTTCAATTAACTAAACTACATTTTGCCCAACTTTACTAAACAACACTTCAGTGCACGTCACTAGACTCTACGTTTCTATAATTAACCCTACGATTCTCTACAGTATGATACTCCATTATACGCCACTCCAATGTACGTCACAAGACTTAACAATGGTAAACTCGATATTATTACAGTAAATGCAACTTAATGGATGCTACTCCACTGTATAGTACTACACTTTAGGCTACTCCACTATACACCATTGCACTATACCCTTTTACACTGTAGACCACTGTAGTGTACGCTATTCCGCTCTGCACTTCTGCACTGTATGGCACTCCAATATATGGAACTCCACTTTACGCAATTGTACTTTACAACACTACACTGTACCACACTCAAATATGTATAAGCCCACTTTACCCAAATCCAGGGTTCACTATTCTAGTTTACGGCACTCCAATGTACCATACTACACTAAACTCCACTGGACTCTACGCTATTTTAGTACACGATAATCCAATATATGCCCCTACACTACACAACACTCCATTCTATAGCAATCCACTGTACACTACAGTCTACGCAAATACACTTTACAATATTTACAGGACGTAATTCCACTTTACCACACTCCACTCTATGACACCCCACTGTATACCACTGCACTGTACGCCACTACAATCTATGCCACTGCAACATACTAATATGTCCGGCTTCAGTGTACGCCACTCCAGTGTATGCAACTCCGCTCAACGCCATTCCACTGTATGCCATTCCAGTATACCTTATTCCACTGGAGTATACCAAAATATAATGTACCACAGTACACTTTACACCACAATCCACCACTATACGTTACCACATTACACTTAATACCACCCCACTAAACTGTACCAATATTACACATGTGTAATTAACATTATAAAAAACATTGAAATTCACAACAAAATAAAAATAAACATTAAAGATAAGTTATAGTTAGGAAAACCTGCTTTATTTTTGGTACAGAAACCCAACAAAAACTACACATACATTACAAATTCCACATTTATAGTCACATCTTTATTATATCATTTAAGCACCACTTTCAAAGTCCTATTTATAGCTCTCATTTATACTTAGGCACCACCTTAAAATTCGAGCATCTCCGGATACAGTTTTCTCATCTCACTCGCCAAACTACATTAACTATAACTCTGCCCTGCTCCATACACAATCTATACCCTTGAATATTACAGACGTTAGAGCCTATGAAATCCCGGCTTTAATAACAACGCTTATGACAACTCAAATTACATGATTTGCCTGAACCCACTGCTTTGTACAGTGCCGAGTTTTGTGGCAAGTGAGGTAAGAAGACTGGGTATGGAGGTGCACGAGTTAACTGAATTTTTAGATGTTATGCAAGTATGACATATTACTTCGAAAGTGGTGCTTAAATACTACAGTAAAGATAGGACTATAACTGTACACTTTCTAATGTTTGTGTAGTTTAAGTTGGGGTTCGATACCAAAAATAAAGCACGTATTCCTAACTATAACTTATCTTTCACCTTTGTTTTTTGTGTGAAAATGTTTATATATATATATATATATATCCAAAACTACAGGTCACCCCACTTTGAAGAGCCACCAAACAGGTAGGTTTGAATCTTCGTTTTTATTGCAAGTTTACAGCGCAGAGAGGGAAGAGCAGAAGTCCTGTATTCAATGAAAGCCTGACGCGTTTCATGCTCGTTGGAGCACTTCCTCAGAGGCTTGTAGGACACTGCGCCGAGCATACAGTTTCTTTTAATCACTTGCACCTGCCATGATAAGCGTTAGCACTCCCAGTGCTTGCTGGTGCATGAAGTCCAATTCATCACGCTGTTTGTGCGCTGCTCTCTAAAATGTTCAAAAAATAAAACCACAGTGGGCCAGGAAATTGCAATCCTCGTTCCTGCGCCGTGAATGCCCACCTGCAACACGACCTTCCTGTAATTATCACGCTGCTCTCCGTTAGCTGCAGCATGAACCACTCATGTGTGGGGGGCTCTTCCCGACCGGGACCGGCCGGTTAAACATCCAAAACTACAGGTCACCCCACTTTGAAGAGCCACCAAACAGGTAGGTTTGAATCTTCGTTTTTATTGCAAGTTTACAGCGCAGAGAGGGAAGAGCAGAAGTCCTGTATTCAATGAAAGCCTGACGCGTTTCATGCTCGTTGGAGCACTTCCTCAGAGGCTTGTAGGACACTGCGCCGAGCATACAGTTTCTTTTAATCACTTGCACCTGCCATGATAAGCGTTAGCACTCCCAGTGCTTGCTGGTGCATGAAGTCCAATTCATCACGCTGTTTGTGCGCTGCTCTCACAATGTCTAAAATGTTCAAAAAATAAAACCACAGTGGGCCAGGAAATTGCAATCCTCGTTCCTGCGCCGTGAATGCCCACCTGCAACACGACCTTCCTGTAATGATCACGCTGCTCTCCGTTAGTTGCAGCATGAACCACTCATGTGTGGGGGGCTCTTCCCGACCGGGACCGGCCGGTTAAACATCCAAAACTACAGGTCACCCCACTTTGAAGAGCCACCAAACAGGTAGGTTTGAATCTTCGTTTTTATTGCAGGTTTACAGCGCAGAGAGGGAAGAGCAGAAGTCCTGTATTCAATGAAAGCCTGACGCGTTTCATGCTCGTTGGAGCACTTCCTCAGAGGCTTGTAGGACACTGCGCCGAGCATACAGTTTCTTTTAATCACTTGCACCTGCCATGATAAGCGTTAGCACTCCCAGTGCTTGCTGGTGCATGAAGTCCAATTCATCACGCTGTTTGTGCGCTCCTCTCACAATGTCTAAAATGTTCAAAAAATAAAACCACAGTGGGCCAGGAAACTGCAATCCTCGTTCCTGCGTCGGGAATGCCCACCTGCAACACGACCTTCCTGTAATTATCACGCTGCTCTCCGTTAGCTGCAGCATGAACCACTCATGTGTGGGGGGCTCTTCCCGACCGGGACCGGCCGGTTAAACATCCAAAACTACAGGTCACCCCACTTTGAAGAGCCACCAAACAGGTAGGTTTGAATCTTCGTTTTTATTGCAGGTTTACAGCGCAGAGAGGGAAGAGCAGAAGTCCTGTATTCAATGAAAGCCTGGCGCGTTTCATGCTCGTTGGAGCACTTCCTCAGAGGCTTGTAGGACACTGCGCCGAGCATACAGTTTCTTTTAATCACTTGCACCTGCCATGATAAGCGTTAGCACTCCCAGTGCTTGCTGGTGCATGAAGTCCAATTCATCACGCTGTTTGTGCGCTGCTCTCACAATGTCTAAAATGTTCAAAAAATTAAACCACAGTGGGCCAGGAAATTGCAATCCTCGTTCCTGCGCCGTGAATGCCCACCTGCAACACGACCTTCCTGTAATTATCACGCTGCTCTCCGTTAGCTGCAGCATGAACCACTCATGTGTGGGGGGCTCTTCCCGACCGGGACCGGCCGGTTAAACATCCAAAACTACAGGTCACCCCACTTTGAAGAGCCACCAAACAGGTAGGTTTGAATCTTCGTTTTTATTGCAAGTTTACAGCGCAGAGAGGGAAGAGCAGAAGTCCTGTATTCAATGAAAGCCTGACGCGTTTCATGCTCGTTGGAGCACTTCCTCAGAGGCTTGTAGGACACTGCGCCGAGCATACAGTTTCTTTTAATCACTTGCACCTGCCATGATAAGCGTTAGCACTCCCAGTGCTTGCTGGTGCATGAAGTCCAATTCATCACGCTGTTTGTGCGCTGCTCTCACAATGTCTAAAATGTTCAAAAAATAAAACCACAGTGGGCCAGGAAATTGCAATCCTCGTTCCTGCGCCGTGAATGCCCACCTGCAACACGACCTTCCTGTAATTATCACGCTGCTCTCCGTTAGCTGCAGCATGAACCACTCATGTGTGGGGGGCTCTTCCCGACCGGGACCGGCCGGTTAAACATCCAAAACTACAGGTCACCCCACTTTGAAGAGCCACCAAACAGGTAGGTTTGAATCTTCGTTTTTATTCACTGAAAAAACCATAGGTTTCAGGGGAGTTATAGATAGAAATTAGTATTTAAAAAAAAACCTTAGAAATTCACTAAAACTAAAAATCGCCTGTATAGTTAGTTGAGCTAACTATAACTTGCGCGCCCGCAATGCACTGCTGATGATGTCACATATTGCATCACTCATGACATGATCAGTGACATAACTGATGACATCTCAAATGCCATCACTGATGACATCACTCATGACATCATCCAGTGAATGTGTGTTTCTGTAAAGGTTAAATATGTTTTACATATATATGTCAAGGTGTATTGAAAAATGAATGCATTTACAAGTGCCTAAAGGGATTATTTAGTAGGTGCGTGACTGACAGTATAAGTGAGTGATTGAACATGTCTTACTGAATGCATAGGTTAGGGACTAAACTGTGTAAAAGTCTGTATTAGTTTATCCGTTGGTGTGTAAGCAACTGCAAGGGTTGCTGAATAGCTACATGAGTGTCTATATAGGTTATTGATTTGTTGTCTGAGTATCTGTATGAGTCCCTGAGTGTCTGGGTGGGTGGGTGGGTGTGTGGGGGGGTGTATGAGTCTGTGCATAGATGCCTGAGTGGGTGAGTCAGTGGTTGTATGGATTAAAAAGTGCATCTGGGAAGGACTGTATGGGTGAGTTAGCGTGTGTGTATAGGTGTGTTGGTGAGTGAATGAATGTTTCAGTGGTATATCTAACTACATATGTTTTAAGGCACTATATGTGAGTGTTGGAGTATATAAATGAGTATAAGTGAGACTAAGTTATTTGAAGAGTGCGTGGATAAATAAGTGTCTGCTTCTATCAGTGATTGTATAAGACAGTAAATATGGGTTAGTATCTGTAGAAATTAGTGGTATGTCTAAAAATAACGAAGTTGGTGTGTATAACTGTATACATGAGTTAATGGGTATGTGATTAATTCTTTGCTTTAGTGACTAGGTGTGTGAGTAACTATGGATGAGTGGCAGAGTTTGACTGCACGTATAGATGTATGAGTCCATATTATAGTCCTGTATTGATGAGTTACTACAAGTATAAGTGACTGGATCTCTGTGTAGACCTAGGAAATAGTGAGTGGTATGTAGTATATGGCATTCTTCTGTGTACGGTTTCAAAAATAGTAATGGGTGTATCAAAGTTTATATTAGAGCATCAGTATGTGCATCAGATTATCAAGTGGATGATGTCATGAGTGATATCACTGATGTCATTTGAGATGTCATCAGTGATATCACTGACCATGTCACGAGTGATGTAATATGGGACATCATCAGCAGTGCATTGCGGGCGCGCGAGTATTAGTTAACTCAACTAACTATAACAGGCGAATTTCTCTGGTTTTATATGAGTCTAATGTTTAACCAACTATAACTTCCCTGAAACCTATGTTTTTTTTTTGTGAATCTCTAAGGTTTTTTAAATGCGAATTCCTAACTATAACGCCCCTGAAACCTAGGGGTTTTTCAGTGAATTTCAAATGTTTTTTAAATGTTAATTTCATATTTAAATGTTTTTAAAACCTATGTTTTCAATTTTTTTTAAATATTTTGGAACTCTACTATACTTTTTTTTTTAAACTTTAAAAATTATGTAATGTTTTATATCTTCCCCTAAAAATATGTATATATTTTTTTGATGTTGAGAAAACTGCACTCCCATACCGGCAGCATATCAAGCTCCATCACCACACGAATCCTATCTGCCATATTGCTAAACTTGTAAATGATGCGCATTTCGTATCCGACAAGTTCATGGCACCGCGTAACATCATATAGGCATGAAGTCACCCCAACTGTTACTTTGGTATCCGCCGAGTATGCAGTACCAAGCCACGCGTTACGTCATGTACGTATGGGGTCTCGCCTGCTGCGAGTTGCATATGCGACGAGTACACGCTGCCAGGCCCTGTGTTACGTCACAGACGTATAGTGCCGCGCCGGGTACGCTTTTCACTCTGCTTTTTTTTTGTCTCAAAAGTATATCTAAATAACTTTAAACAGTATATGAGAGCAAGCGATAATCTAAAATATTTTCAACATTTATATATTTTTTACTGTAATAAACGTATATTATGATAAATACATTTTGTCAAAATCGCGTCAGGTGCGGCCTCCTTGCGCACTGGGTGCGCGATTGCCATGTGACCTTAAAAAAAAACATTTGATAGCTTCATACCATTTCCCATTGTAACAGTTGGACGACCCCACCCATTTTAGTCATTCTCTCTACAGCGTTTGATGAGAGACACCTCTTCTGCTTATAAAGCTTTTTTGAAAAGTGTTTTCCTGTATACACATATCTTATACTACACACAACATGCAATGATCATCTTGATCAATATTCATGGTCTGTACAATAGCCTTCCACGAGTGATTGCCATGCATCTCAAACGTTCCATCAAAAAAAAATGTGTATTACACAATGCCCCTAGTTTGTGTGTGTGTGTGTGTGTGTGTGTGCGCATTATCCACAACCTTGACAACGCCATGTGATGTTCCGTCATTCAATCTTTTCAAACACCGTCTCATTAGCGATAGTTGCCGCCCTCCCTACACATGCTACACTAAAGTAAATTGCACACTTTGCGAGGTCAAAACTACTAAAGAAACACACATAAGTACACTTCCTGGCCAGGCAGGAACTGAACAACGCCCAGGTCCCCGAAATAATTATTCACACCCCCTACACTGGCCTGGCGTAGCAAGCCCAGCCCACTTTGCATACGTATAAAGAGGATAACCACAACGCCACATGTCCCTCTTCTTCCATACTGCCTCAGGTGATATGGCCGCATCCACCTCGCATATCACAATGCGCAATTTAAAAAAAGGGAACGATGAGGTGTACACCATTCTGGCAATCAACACTGGCTCTAAATTGTGATGCCTACTGCCTGTCGTCTTCGAAAGGGATCCATGAGGTGTACACCATCTTGAAATCATCACTCCAGCTGAATTGTGCGCACTGCTGCCCGCAGTGTTTGCTCACACAATGACAGCAAGTGAGCAGAGCGGCCTGGGTGCACAGGGCCTCTCATTGAGCACGGGAGAGGTGGGGTGTATCAGTCTGGCTGCGCAGACGCGAGCAAGCGATGTTGCTGTGCATAATGATGTGATCTCTGACCTGATTCAGTCTCATCTCTGTCTCATTTTAAAGACCGGCTAGACCGTACTGTAAGCCTGAGCCAGCGGGCAGCACTGCCCTACAGACACGTGTTGAGCGCGGTTCTGCGGAAGGGGTGGGGTGCATCAGCCTGAGTGCACATGTGCGAATAAGTGATGTTGCTGTGTGTAATGATGTGATATCTGACCTCATTCATTCACATCTCTGTCTCATTTTAAGGACCTGCTGGACCATACTGTAGGCCTGAGCCAGAGGGCAGCGCTGCCCTACAAACATGTGGAGTTGGCTTTTAGGGCACTGTGAGCTCATTGCGAAGTTTACATGCACACAGCCTTCCGCCACTGTATTACACGCGCACATTATGCTTCTACCATGAGCTCTGTTCCTTTCTATGTGAACCTTCCAATAACGTATTATTATTTAACCTTGTGTATTCTCCTGTACTCCAACTCCTCTTTGAAGTACCATCTACCAACTGTTAGTGGTAATCGTGGTTCAAAAACGAAGGATGCACTCAACCAAGATGCATTTTTTAGTATAAACGCATACTAACACTACTTATACACATGTAGTACAGCAACCAGAATGTAGTGAAGAAGCAGAGGAAGCACAAAATCTAAAAATATAAATCCTACCAGAAGTCGGATGACCTAGTTAAATGAGCTGACGACCCTGGCATGACTAGAAACAGCTACACGAAGAAAACTGATCTTCAGCACAACGCAAGCAATTTTGAAATATTGATGAGTGCTGCCTTCTTTTTATCTTCTCCAGCTCGTTGCTAAATTTATGTAGTGAAGAGGCAGACAGCAGTGGATCCGATAAGTGGATTTATTACAGGAAAACAAGACACCTGAAACAGCCACCAACAGGAGAAGACAGCAAGGCAACCGTCTTCTCCAGCACCGTGTACAAACTCCACAAGGTTCCCCTCATGGCAGCCCTACATTTTAACATTACATAAATAGATTCAAGTAGAATTACATACAAACATTCTACTATTACTTACATTGGAATACTACACATAGCATATTACTTTACAGCAATGAGCTCATGGTTTCATCCACAAGTCTTGAGACCGGTAGGGGCGAGTAGTTTGCTTCCCACTCACTGTATTGTATAAACGCAAACTAACACTACTTCCACAGGTATGCTACAGCGCCCAGAGCACATCTCTTTACAGCAATGAGCTCACAATTTAGCCTCACTGTTTAATCCCAGAGTCTTCAGACCAGTAGGGGTGAGTAGTTCGCTTCCCACTCCCTATATACTATAAACTCATACTAACACTACTTACACACTTAAACTACAGCGGCTATTATCCTACAGCGCCCAGAGCCCATCAATTTACACAAATCAGCTCGGTTTGATCCAGACTCTTCAAACCGATAGGCGTGAGTTCTTGGCTTCCCACTTCCGGCGTAGTATAAACGCACAGTAGCGGTCAGTAGTTTGCTTCCCACTCCATGTATTGTATAAACGCAAACTAACACTACTTCCACAGGTATTCTACAGCGCCCAGAGCACATCACTTTACAGCAATGAGCTCACAATTCAGCCTCATGGTTTAATCCCAGAGTCTTCAGACCAGTAGGGGTGAGTAGTTCGCTTCCCACTCCCTATATACTATAAACGCATACTAACACTACCACGGCTATTATCCTACAGCACCCAGAGCCCATCAATTTACACAAATCAGCTCGGTTTGATCCAGACTCTTCAAACCGATAGGCGCGAGTTCTTGGCTTCCCACTTCCAGTATAGTATAAACGCACGGTAGCAGTCAGTAGTTCGCTTCCCAGTCCCTGTATGGTATAAACGCCTACTAACACTACTTGCACACGTATGTATGCTACAAAGACCAGACCACATCACTTTACAGCAATGACCTCACGGTTTAGGTGCTCGGTTTCATACCCGAGTGTAGATATCATATCAGCACCATGTCACTCTGAGTAACACCGCACATTCAGACCGGTAAGAGTGACTACTTCGCTTCGCACTCCCCCACAGAAGTTACAGTGCTCCTACCCTCCTTTCCAACTTTTTTCGCCCTTTTTGCCCTTTCTCGCTTCAATAGAATCACAAAATGGCGGGCAGCACTTCCTAGTTGCAACCACTAGCAGCCAATCACCAGCAAGCTTGTGCTCATAACGCCTCAGTCAATCAGATGGCAGAATTCCCAAATAGCAATATCTGTAAATTTCGATATTTCTCTAAAACTACAGAACGGATTTACACCAAAACCAAAAGTGCTTTCTAGACCAAGACCCTTCTCCCTGCCAAATTTAGGGTAATTCCGTTCACCTGTTCGACCTGTAGCCTTGTCTAAAGTTTCCTATGGAAATTAACTTGGAGAAAAAAAAAACGTTTTGGGACCCCCCTTTTTTCTCGCCCCCCCTTGATGAATCACCCCCAAACTTTCAACATAGGAGCAGATGAGAACAAAGAATTAGTTTTGATACTATGAAGATTCATCAAACAACACCAAAGTTATAACCAAAACAAAAAATGCTCTTCCTATGGAAACTCGAGCCTAACTATAACTACCTACTGGCGACCGCCAGTAGGAAGGATATATGTATATAAAAAAATGTACAGTTTTTTATACACACTTTCATACACTTTTTTACTCTTCCTCCCCAAGACATCCCTACCCTTCCTTGTGAATTGAATTGGCACTTTGCACTTTATTAATGTGATCACATGCACAAAAAAGAAAAAAGAAAAAAAGTACTTTACATGTATAGTAAAATAAGCAAATGAAGCCAAAGTTATGTAAAAAAAATTGCGATTAGTTGGTGCCTAAAATTGTGAATGAAGTCGGCAGTCTAGTTGTTTTTAACTATGGAAATCAATGATGGTTTGAGCACTGAGCACTTTAAAAAAAAAAACGTTCTAGACAGCCAGGACTCTATGGTCCAGTTGAAGACTGATTGCAGTCGAAACGCGTAGGCCGTCCATTTTGCACTTTTTTGCACATGGTGTACTTAAAATAAACTAAATTAAATTATCTTACTGTTGTGGTGCCGTGACTTCTGTCGTGAAATCTGACAACGTGAAGATTCGAAGAGATATATATATATATATTACCTACTGGCGATAGCCAGTAGGTGTATATATAGTTAGGACCAAGTTACCATAGGAAATCCGCAACATTCTATTGGGAATAACTTTGGCGGCAATTGAGGAAATTGCGTGCAATTTTCCAAAATTTTGGCCAGCTCAGTTCTGCTCCTTCCCTGAAAGTTTTGGGGGGTTCGTCAAGCCTAGGCCGAGAAAAAAGGGGGGTCCCAAAACGTGTTTTCCCCATGTTAATTTCCATAGGACGTTCAGACACGGCTACAGCCCGAACCGCTCAATGGAATTACACCAAACTTTGCCAAATTGTAGGGACTGGTACGCAGAAGTGCCTTTTCTATATTTGGTAAAAATTGCTCCAGTGGTTTTTATGAAAATTAACTCCCAAAAAATGTATACATCTATATGCGCGCTTCGAGCGCTTACCTGTACGCGTACCGGGGAGCACACCCGGCGCGCCACGGAAGATCACGAGCGGAAAGCTGATTCGCTCTCGGGGGTCTATCAACATTCTAAACGGTCCGGAGAGTCCGCCATCTTGTGTCTCGGTAGAACCGAGACACAAGAGGTGAAATACAAAAGGGGAAAACTGTAAAACGGGGCAGGGTAGAGACCCCCTGACCCCATAGGTTTTCTCAGGGGGCCTAGGAGGACCCCGAAGGGCAAAAAAACTATTTTTGTTTTTGAAAATTTCGCGGTGTACGCTCTGGGTGCGATGCCATGCACGCTTACAGGTACGCGTACCCTGAGCGTACCAAGGGGAAAACCAGAAAAAAAAATATTTTTGGGCCTGGGGGGTCCTTGTGGGACCCCCTGAGCAGGCCTAGGGGGCCAGGAGGCTTCTACCCTGCCCCCTTTGCGTGTTTTGCACCTTTGTTTCACTGCTTTCTTGTGCCTTGGTTCTACCAAGGCACAAGATGGCTGCCAACACTTACTGGTTTGGAGTGTTGACAGACAGTGGCAGCCAATCAGCATGCCTTTCACAGGAAAGCAGCATGCTCATTGGCTGTCAATACTTCTAACCAGGAAGTGTTGGCATTCATCTTGTGCTAGGTAGACCGAGGCACAAAAGAAGCAAAAAACAAACGTGTAGAATGCAAAAAGGGGGCAGGGTAGAAACAACCTGACCCCCCTAGGACTGCTCAGGTGGTCCCACAAGGATATTAACATATATATATATATATATTAAACGTTATCCGCTAATAGAATTAGCATTTAAAAAACCTTGCGAATTCACTGAAAAAACCATAGGTTTCAGGCCTTATATAGTTAGGAATTAGCATAAAAAAACTTGCAAATTCACTGAAAAAACCATAGGTTTCAGGCCTTATATAGTTAGGAATTAGCATATAAAAAACCTTTGAAATTCACTGAAAAAACATAGGTTTCAGGCCTTATATAGTTAGGAATTAGCATTTAAAAAAACATTTAAATTGCTCCTATATAGTTAGCTGTACTAACTATATTTCGCGCACCGGCAATCCGCTGATGATGTCACATATTACATCATTCATGACATGATCAGTGACATCACTGATGACATCTCAAATGACATCACTGATGACATCACTGATGACATCATCCACGTGACAATCACATACACCTTTTCATACACTAGTAAAATCTTTCATCACTCTTTGTAAAATACAAAGTACCATATTTGAATCCATTGACACAGCAATACAAGTATCTAAAAACCCACTCAGTGATTCCTATATGTATACACACATCTAATCACTTACCTGTAGATTCATTCATACATGCTGTCAATGAACAATAGAACACTATCAAAAATACTTATACATCTAAATCGACATTACACACCAGCACACAACCTATTCACATATGAAGTTATCCTACTCACTTATGCAAACAAGGGATCATACTTACATACTTACTTAGCTCCACACTTATACAAACACAACTTCATCTATTCATTTAGATAGCAAGTCATACTTAGTGTATTATAAAATCATTATTACAAGTATACAGTTATCCATACAGTCACTCACACAATCATTGAGTCTTATGTATACTTATTTATATACAACAACTGACACATACACTGCCTTTTATTTTTCTAGTTTGTTGGACATGTACCATTGAGAAATATATTTGCTCATCACCACACCCATAAAGATATTCACTCACCCAAACAACTGTTAGAACGTGTAGTTTTAACTTCATATATCTAATGAATCAACTATTCACACATCTTTGGGCAGTCACACACCCTCCACCGAACCACACACACATTCACTCTCCCATACAAATACTCAGTTAACTAATCAATAACTAATATAGACTTTCACATAGCTGGTAACCAACTGGAGAACCAGTTTACACAACAACTGACAAAGTGATACAGATATTCACGCAGTTTAATCACTATCCACTATATTTAGTGAGACACTATAAATTGGTAAACAGTCAATTACACTGCTACTAAATCCTCCATCCAAATATTTATTTTTATATATCCACTCATTCTTCAATTCAAATTACTATATATATAATGCATATTTAAATAACGAAGCAAACCACATTCACTGGATGATGTCATCAGTGATGTCATTTGAGATGTCATCAGTGATGTCACTGACCATGTCATGAATGATGTAATATGTGACATCATCAGCAGTGGATTGCAGGTGCGCGAAATATAGTTAGTACAACTAACTATACAGGAGCAATTTCAATGGTTTTTTAAATGCTAATTCCTAACTATATAAGGGCTGAAACCTATGTTTTTTTCAGTGAATATATATATATATATATATATATATATATATATATATATATATATATATAACCTACTGGCGGTCGCCAGTAGGTAGTTATAGTTAGGATCGTTTTCCATAGGAAATCCGCAACATTCTATTGGGAATAACTTTGGCGCCGAATGAGGGATCTGCCTGTAATTTTCCTTAACTTTGCCTCGCTGCGCTCTGCTCCTTCCCTGAAAGTTTCGGGGGGATCCGTCAAGCGGGGGCCGAGATAAAAGGGGGGTCCCAAAACGTGTTTTCCCCATGTTAATTTCCATAGGGCGGTTGGACTCACTTTTAGCCCGAACGGCTGAATGGATTTCCACCAAACTTGGCAAAATTGTAGGGACTGGTACCCCGATGTGCCTTTGCTATGTCTCAAGATATATGCTCCAGTGGTTTTTACGAAAATCAACTTTGAAAAAATAGATATTGGGCTACATTGGGCTATATATATGTTAGAGCCCAAATGTAGCCCAATGTAGCCCAATGTAGCCCAAAGATGGCCACCAGAGACAAAAAAAAACAAATGTAGCCCAAATATCAGCCAGATGTAGCCCAACTATAGCCCAATGACAGAATGTCCCAGAGTGTTCTAAAGAACAACTAGAGCGCTAACAGTCTTACTGATTACAAAAGTATGGCACACCTGAAGTCATCTTGAATGGAATAAAGTGTTAACACTTAAAACATTTAATTTGCAAAGGAACAAAATGAGGGGGTTCATTTTGCCATAGAAATTATGATTAGTGCTGAAGAAAGAAAAATTAGGGCACATTTTGAGTGACTTCTCAAATCCTCTTATATTTCATTAAAAAAATTCGGATATGCAGTCTCCCAAGATGGCCACCAAAGACAAAAGAGCCCAAATGTAGCCCAAATATCAGCCAGATGTAGCCCAACTATAGCCCAATGACAGAATGTCCCAGAGTGTTCTAAAGAACAACTAGATGGCTACGGCGATGTCGGGTGCAGAGGAGTCGTTCATCCAGGTCTCTGTCAGGAAGGCGACGTCCGGGGGGGATGTGTCGAGCAGGTCCCAGAGTTCAACTGCGTGTTTGCGTGCGGAGCGGGTGTTCAGGAATATGCATCTGAGGTGGTTGCGTCCTGTCCTGGTGGGTGGGTGGGTTGGTGGGTCGGATGTTGGTGAAGCTGCAGTGCCAGCAGGAGAATGGTCCTTGGGTGCACTTTGGGGCGGTAAGAAAGCAAGTGTGTGATCGTCCGGCGTTGAGTGCTTGGAGGGAGCTGGCATTGTAGCGTAGACGGGCGTCTTGGAGTTCTCGGGGCCAGGGGTTCTGGCACTGGGCACGGTCCAGGCGTGGACGGGCACCGTCAGGCTTGCTTTAGGCGCATCTTCAGCGTGCGTGGAGTGCCCGCTGCGCGCTGCCGCGCAGCGACCGCCATATAAGGGGATGTGGGAGGGAGGAGCAGCTGGGAGGCGGGAGCTGGGCAGCGAATGGGCGAGCAGGGGGGCGGGCCCACAGGGACACAGCGGCGTGAAGAACAGGTGGGGAACGGCGGAGGGAACAGAAGGCAAACAGGGCACAGACGATCACAGGAGGGAGAAAGGGAAAAAAGCAGATAACAAAACAGCCAAAAAGAATACAGATACCAAAACAAAAAAAACAAGGGAATAAAGCAAAAAAAAAAGGATAACAAAACAGCCAAAGACAATCCAGACACAAAAACAGAGGGCAGACCTCGAACTCAGTCAGGCAGCAGCAGCGAGCTGGGGGTGGCAGTCACAACAGGTGGAGCAGTTGCGGCGGTGTGGGGAGCGACCTGCCTGAGAGCAGAGTCACAGCCCTGAGGAGAACCCCAAGGTCTGTTCCTTTCACCGTGCAGCGGCCGCCATATAAGCGGATGTGGGAGGGAGGAGCAGCTGGGAGGCGGGGCGGCGAAT
Organism: Lissotriton helveticus; assembly: GCF_964261635.1. NCBI lineage: Eukaryota > Metazoa > Chordata > Amphibia > Caudata > Salamandridae > Lissotriton > Lissotriton helveticus. The sequence goes on along the minus strand of NC_136071.1, from coordinate 890,846,279 downwards.
AGCCGAGCGGGGGGGCAGGCCACAGGGACGCAGCAGCGGGAAGAACGGGTGGGGAATGTCTTAGGGAACAGAGGGCAAACAAGGCACAGACTATCACAGGAGGGAGAAAAGGAAAAAAGCAAATACCAGATAACAAAACAGCCAAAAAGAATACAGATACCAAAAGAAACAAACAAAGGAATAAAGCAAAAAAGCAGATAACAAAACAGCCAAAGACAATCCAGATACCAGAACAGAGGGAAGACCTCGAACTCGCGTCAGGCAGCAGCAGCGAGCTGGGGGTGGCAGTCACAACAGGTGGCGCTGTTGCGGCGGTGTGGGGAGCGACCTGCCTGAGAGCAGAGTCACAGCCCTGAGGAGAACCCCAAGAATTGTACTGGGGCTCCAAACCCATCGGCACTTCTCAACCAGGGGGCCACATTAAACAAACTCAAATCCATTAGTAGGAAATTGTTGTTAATCTGAATAAAATGTTCCCTATGAGTTCATATAGTGTTCCCTCGAGCAGCAACCTAATTTTGAATGTATAAAATAGTGAATAAATTCCCCATATGGTTGCTTCTACTTTTCTGAAATCATGACTGGTCTGAGCTCACACTTTCGTTCATGTATATCAATTTTGTAATTTGTATTCTATCTTTTGTAACAGTTTGGTTATTTCGATTTCACAATATGAGTTGATTTTATGTCTAAATGTGGGAAGAATTATGTGTTTCCCTTGTTCTGATTCTAAATGAACAAGGACTCTTTTTTCAA